>NW_027507903.1:335769926-338169926 GCF_037356315.1 Lithobates pipiens
AATATGTACATACCCACTATATCGGCACTTTAAATATGATTTTGACTGGCATTATCAGTGGCGTCACTAAGGCGGGGTCACAGATAATACTGTGCCATGGCAAGTGATATAGAGCCAGGTTAGGGTGTTAGAGAGCTAGGTTAGGTAATGTAGAGCTAGGTTAGGTTATAGTGCCAAGTTAGGTGATAGACAGTAGTGCCAGGTTACGTGGTAGTGGCAGGCTAGGTGGTACTGCCAGGTTAGGTGATAGAGCCAGGTTAGGTGATAGTGGCAGGCTAAGTGGCAGTGCCAGGTTAGGTGGCAGTGCCAGGTTATTTGGTAGTGCCAGGTTATTTGGTAGTGCCAGGTTAAGGTGATATAGTGCCAAATTAGGGTGATATAGTGCCAGGTTAGGTTATAGTGCCAAGTTAGGTGATATACCGTAGTGGCAGGCTAGGTGGTAGTGCCAGGTTAGGTGGTAGTGGCAGGCTAGGTGATAGTGCCAGGTTAGGCGATAGTGCCAGGTTAGGCGATAGTGGCAGTGGTAGGCTATCAGGTAGTGGCAGGCAAGGTGGTAGTGCCAAGTTAGGTGGTAGTGCCAGGCTAGGTGGTAGTGGCAGGCTACATGGTAGTGGCTGGCTAGATAGTCTTGACAGGTTATTTGGTAGTGCCAGGCTAGGGTAGTATAGTGCTTGGTTAGGGTAGTATATTGACAGGTTAGGTGGTAGTGGCAGGCTAGGTGGTAGTGCCAGGTTAGGTTGGTTTAGTGGCAGGCTAGGTGGTAGTGCCAGATTAAATACATGACAACATGAATAGATAAGAGAATGCTGGTCCTGTTCCCCTCTTCCTTCATTACCTGCACTAACATAATGAATCTATGGCTGTCCCTGCTGGTGCAGAACCTCCTTCTCCCCTTCCCTAAATTAAACATAAAGGGCTGATTCTGGCTTCTTCTACCTGGAACTGAAGTCAAAATGTGGAGGAAGGGAGGGGAAGAGGGATTGGTTGCAGCAAGTACAAATCATTTTTGGCTAACACTGAGATGAGATGCAAATATCCCCCTTCCCTTTGATGGTCGGGACACTGATATCATGAAGCCCTGCATCTTCCTATTGTGTGCACAGGTTGTAGATATTGTTTTTCATACACACAGGGTTGGGCTTAGAGGTGGAAGCGCTGCTGCTGGAGCCGGTGTCTTGTCAATTAGGGTCCTCCATCAGATGCTGTCCTCTGCGTACTGCGCATGCGCAGTACACAGGAGCACAGATTCCGAAAATTGCCGAGGACGAACGGCGCCTGCGCCGTGAGTCCAGGTTCTATCCCCACTATCTAAGTGGACATAGAGTTAGAATAAAAAAGAGCCGAGCGCAGCGAGGCCGAGCCCGAAGCGTGGCGAGCGAAGCTCGCCCGCGAGGGGCCCTCTAAAATTCTAAACCCTATGTCCGCTTGGATAGTGGGGCTACCTCCTCCACTCACGGCGCAGGCGCCGTTCAGCTTCGGAGATTTTCCGAAGCTTCGTCTGCTCCGTACTGCGCATGCGCAGTACGGAACGGACACATATCGATGGCCGGACTCTATTAGGCAGAACACCGGCTCTGTCTTCTGTCATTATGACAAGCAGGAGACCCGCACTGAAAACTTTACACAACAGGACAGGGAGCATGGCAATTACAGAGTGATGCCCTCTGTGTGTCTCTCCTTCCAGCAGCTGGGGGCCTACAGAGAATCGCTCTGTAATTGTCGTGCCGATCGTTTTAATTGTGGGGCACATTATGATGTTGGGGGCAGGGCCCTCTGTGGCTCCATCTTAGTGACGCCACTGATAATGCCTGCCAAAATCATATTTAAAGTGCAGATATAGTGGGTATGTACATATTTGCTGAAGACTAAAATTTTAAAAGAGTAGACATGTAACGGGTAAATATGAATTATTGCATATGAGCATTTTGTATTTACAGACAAAGCTTTGGACTGCTTTTCACAAACGTACCTGTCTGCCCTCCTAATCTACTTTGCTGGAAAAAAAAAGCCTCTTCACAGAGCTTAATATTTTACACTCCTGGAGTTAACTTCTCTTATCCTTCCTGCTCTCTTCAGATTGCTCCATACTAAATTTCAGTCAGAAATAGGAAGTCCAAAAGAAAGCAGCTTCTGCTGTGCTGCCCTACTTTTAAAACCCATAACGAAATCTCATGTCATTTGCACTGTAGGTATTCGCTGCTCATCCGGAAACTAGGATTTTACATAAACTAGTAAAAACAAAAATAAAACTACTTAAAACAGAAAAAAAATAATAATAACTTTAAACCAAGATAAAATTGACACAAATTGATTGTATAGTTTCCCTTAAAAACTGCAGTCAGAGCTGCCATTAAAATATGTATGTAGTATTCCCAGACTGGAGCTGAAGAGTGTTCTAAGGACTTCAAAAAAGCTGTTCAAGCTGTTAAATGCTTTATTAATGTTTTGCTGCAGTTTGTGTTCTTCAGACTTTTATTCACAAGATTAAACAAAGCTTGTGTGTTTAGGGACCAAGAGACTTAATGTCACACATTTAGTCCTTCTACAAATGCACAGGGAGTAAAACTCTATATAAAACAACGTTTAAGTAAAGGTTTTGTGTTTAGGGATTATAAAAACGCATTGCTACAGTTTTAGGGTCCATTCACACCTTTGTAGCGCGTTAATGCACCAAAAAAGGAGCATTACTACTTCCGGCAGCGCAACGTGTTAATGCATGTTGAAGATTTAGCGTTGAATTTAAAGAATGAACCATAATTATATTTATGTCCACTGAATAGGTCCCAACGGAGGTGTTCCATACCTGTGTAATAGAACTTTGTTATAATCTTATTCAGCTGTCAGGTTATGTTTCATTCATAAGATTCAAGAGAAGTGTATTTAGTTCATTTTAGGTAGTTGAGTTATGTTGTAAGGTGCACTGTACCATATCTTTGTAGTATAATAGGACTGTCATTAGGATCACGTCCAGGTAGAGAATTCTATGTAAGGATTTGTAGAGAGTGTATTAGAACTATATTATGATAATGCCCAGGGCAGCCATCAGAAATTGTTAGGCCCCTGCACAGCTTTATGCTTGAACCCCCAGCCAGACCCCCCCCCTACCTCGAGCCTGACCACCAACATTTCCCAGGGCTTGCCCACGAGCCATCTTACCGAATCCACACACAAGTGCCACCCCACCTGTACGCACTCAGCCTCCTCTCAACCCTGTATATATGTCAGCCTTCCTCAAATCTATATATGTCAGCCCCTCACACCTGTCCTGTATATATGTCAGCTTCCATCACACCTGTTGCAAACAAACTGAAAAATTCAGAAAAAAAAATCAATTGCAGCCTCACTATGTCCAACAGTTGCAGCCACTGTGCCCATCAGTTGCAGCCGCTGTGCCCGTCAAACACAGCCACTGTACCATCAAATGAAGCCACTGTGCCATCAAACACTGGCACTGTGCCCATTTGAAAGTTAACACTGTGATCCAACGCCTGCTTGCTGTCTGCCTGGCACTTAACCTATCTTGGTGGGGCATCGAGTGATGGCGGTGAGCTGTGTCCTTCATGCATCTCCTCCTCTCCTCCTGATTGGCGCCCAATCACACCGCCTGTCATTTTAGCCAGTCAGGTAACAAGTAACACTGTGCTTCCTGATTGGCAGAGAGGTGGTTCAGTGTTAGAAAAGTGAATATTCATTTGCTGTTCTAACACACCTTGGTGTGTTTTTTGAAGCCTATTAGAGCCTATGGCTCTAATCAGGTGGTTCAAAAATACACGCTTTAATTTAGACGCCTGGTGCCCCGAAAAGGGGCTAGATGCCTGAATAGGGGGTGGCTACAGTGGCCATGGATAGATTCATGCAATGCAATGAATGAATCTATCCATGATACATAGAGGTGGGTGGGCTGGAGAGAGGGGGGTGGCGCACCACCACTGCCTGTATATATGCCAGCCCAACTCCCCACACACACCTGTATATGTATGTCATCCCCACACATACACAAATCTGTAAACACACAAGACTCTGCCCCTCCCTGTACACAAACAGCCCCCCTCCCTTTCCTTCACAGCCCCTACTTGTAAAAAATGTCTTACTACATGGTCCCAGCTCGTTTTCACAAAGCTGACATGTTGCTGACACAGAAAAGCACAGTACACGAGGGATGCACATGCACATAGTAGCCAGAGGTAAAGAGCTCAATGTCTGAGCTCAATGCCACAGAGAACACACGCTGTGAGATTGTTTCTGTAATGCACAGCACGACTCCCCTTTACCCATCCTGCCTTCTTCTGGCTTGGGCCTCGGGGCCCCTTACAGCCTCCTGATGGTGGCTCTGATCATGTCCTCTGATGACCTTAACGTGAATAACTCAACATTAAGTTCACTATATGGACTAGTTATGTATTTATATATGTTAATCATATCCTTCTTAACCACTTCAGCACCAGAAGAATTTACCCCTTTAGCCCCTGACCAGAGCATTTTTGGTGATTCGGCACTGCATTGTTTTAACTGACAATTGCGCGGTCGTGCGACGTGGCTCCCAAACAAAATTTATGTCCTTTTTTTTCCCACAAATAGAGCTTTCTTTTGGTTGTATTTGATCACCCCTGCAGTTTTTTTTTTTTGTGCTATAAACAAAAAAGTGCAAAATTTTTGAAAAAAAAATGCATTTTTTTTACATTTTGCTATAATAAATATCCCCCAAAAATAAAACGTTTTTTTCCTCAGTTTAGGCCGATACATATTCTTCTACATACCTTTGGTAAAAAAAATTGCAATAAGCGTTTATTGATTGGTTTGCGGAAAAGTTATAGCGTTTACAAAATAGGGGATAGTTTTATGGCATTTTGATTAATTTTATAAATTTTTAGTAATGATGGCGATCAGTGATTTTTATCATGACTGCGACATTATGCCAGACACATCGGACATTTGACACATGCTATACAAATGCACTGATTCCTGGGTAAATGACACTGGCAGTGAAGGGGTTAACCACTAGGGGGCAGTGAAGGGGTTAACCACTAGGGGGCAGTGAAGGGGTTAACCACTAGGGGGCAGTGAAGGGGTTAAGTGTGCCCTGGGGAGTGTTTCTAACTGTGGGGGGCGTGGCTATGTGTGACATGTCACTGATCTCTGCTCCCGATCACAAGGAGCAGAGACCAGTGACACTGTCACTAGGCCTTCCTCCCCATGAGGCGATCGCGGGTATCCCTGCAGCGATCGAGTCCGCGGGATCCGCGACCCGACTCACGGAGCTTGGCGCGCACAGCTGCTAGCCGCCTCTTAAAGGGCAACATACAGCTACCTGATTCTGCCTGTACGAGCCTTTCTACCAACGTATATCAGTGTGAGGCGGTCAGCAATCGGTTAATCTCCTTAAGTTTGGTTGCTCTTCTCTGCACTGTCTCTAGTTCCCCAATAACCTTTTTGTGAACGTGTGCCCAAAACTGCATATTCCAGATGAGTTGAGTGTAATGTGTATGATTATATCCAATGATTAAAAGGAGAAGTATGGCCAAAGCTCTTTTGGCCATACTTCTCCTGTGGTTCACAGGAGTGCACTTAATTTTGCATTCCTGTGATGACAGATGATGCCACAGAGCCGATGACTGCAGAGATCCTAGTAATAATGTTGGTATCTGCCCAGATGACTGACCGGCAGATGGCTCAGCTTCTTCTGCCCCCTCCAAAGCTTAAGGCCTCATGCACACGAGACGCAGATGAAACCTCTGTTAAAAAAAGCTGAAACGCGCGTTTTGCCGCGTTTGCATGCCGCGTTTAGACGCGTTTAGACGCGTTTGCGTTTAAACGCGTTTATAAAGATAACATCATGTAGACCCTCCCCAAGCTCTCAAAGCATTTTTTTTAACTATTTCTGCTATTTTGATCAGAGTGAGCAGCAGCAGCATAGAGAGCAGTTGTACACTTGCATTTGCCGTGTCACTTGCCACGGCACCTGCCACAAGTTGTGGATTGTCCACTTGCCACGTCACTTGCCACAAGTTGGGGATTGTCCACTTGCCACATCACCTGCCACGTCACCTGCCACAAATTGTGGATTGTCCACTTGCCACGTCACTTGCCACATCACCTGCCACGTCACTTGCCACGAGATGTGGATTGTCCACTTTCCACGTCATCTGCCATGCCACCTGCCACAAGCTGTGGATTGTCCACTTGCCACGTCACCAGCCACATCACCTGCCACAAGTTGTGGATTGTCCACTTGCCACGTGACTTGCCACATCACCTGCCACGTCACTTGCCACATCACCTGCCACAAGTTGTGGATTGTCTACTTGCCGCGTCACTTGCCACATCACCTGCCACGTCACTTGCCACGTCACCTGCCACAAGTTGTGGATTGTTCACTTGCCACGTCACCTGCCACGTCACCTGCCACAAGTTGTGGATTGTCCACTTGCCACGTCACTTGCCACAAGCTGTGGATTGTCCACTTGCCACATCACTTGCCACGTCACCTGCCACGTCACCTGCCACGTCACTTGCCACGTCACCTGCCACAAGTTTTGGATTGTCCACTTGCCATGTCACTTGCCACGTCAGCTGCCACGTCACTTGCCACATCACCTGCCACGTCACCTGCCACAAGTTGTGGATTGTCCACTTGCCACGTCACTTGCCACATCACCTGCCACGTCACTTGCCACGAGATGTGGATTGTCCACTTGCCATGTCACTTGCCACGTCACCTGCCACGTCACTTGCCACGTCACCTGCCACGTCACTTGCCACAAGATGTGGATTGTCCACTTGTCACATCACCTGCCACATCACTTGCCACATCACCTGCCACGTCACCTGCCACAAGTTGTGGATTGTCCACTTGCCACGTCACTTGCCACATCACCTGCCACGTCACTTGCCACAAGATGTGGATTGTCCACTTTCCACGTCACCTGCCATGCCATCTGCCACAAGTTGTGGATTGTCCACTTACCACGTCACCAGCCACATCACCTGCCACAAGTTGTGGATTGTCCACTTGCCACACCACTTTCCACGTCACCTGCCACGTCACCTGCCACAAGATGTGGATTGTCCACTTGCCACGTCACCAGCCACATCACCTGCCATAAGTTGTGGATTGTCCACTTGCCACGTCCCTTGCCACGTCCCCTGCCACGTCACCTGCCACAAGTGGATTGTCCACTTGCCACATCACCTGCCACAAGTTGTGGATTGTCCACTCGCCACGTCACTTGCCACATCACCTGCCACAAGTGGATTGTCCACTTGCCACGTCACTTGCCACGTCCCCTGCCACAAGTGGATTGTCCACTTGCCACGTCACTTGCCACGTCACCTGCCACAAGTTATGGATTGTCCACTTGCCACGTCACATGCCAGTCACCTGCCACAAGTTGTTGATTTTCCACTTGCCACGTCACCTGCCAAGTCACTTGCCGCGTCACCTGCCAGGTCACTTGCCACGTCACCTGCCACAAGTTGTGGATTGTCCACTTTCCACGTCACTTGCCACTTCACCTGCCACGTCACTTGCCACAAGTTGTGGATTGTCCACTTGCCACATCACTTGCCACCTGCCATGTCACTTGCCACAAGTTGTGGATTGTCCACTTGCCACGTCACTTGCCACAAGTTGTGGATTGTCCACTTGCAATTGCAATTGTTTAAAATATTTTTCTAATGGTTTTTCATCATTTGCAATCATTTTTGAGATTTTTAATGTAAAAAAAAAGGTCACCTTTAAAAACGCATATAAACGCAAACGCGGCTAAACGCGGGTGCCGCGTTTAGCCGCGTTTAGCCGCGTTTAGCCGCGTTTTGCGTCTGAAACGCAGAAATTTTTGTTTCTGAACGCATTTTTTTGCTTCTGGAAAAACGAGATTAAACGCAACTGCATATAAACGGAAAAAAACGAGACTGTGTGCATGGACACATAGGATAACATTGAATGAGTTCAGGTGCAGTTGAGAAAACTGTCCAACTGCATCTGAACGCGCGTTTAACTGCGTCTCGTGTGCATGAGGCCTAACACTGCAGTGAGCACTGAAGGAGCAGAGCATGATGACTGAAAGTCATCATTCTCTGTTCAGTGAAGACCGAGAACTGAGCAATCAGAGATCATGTGATCAATCACTTCTCCATCTTAGAGCTGGTGGGGGACAGTTGCAGCATCAGGTCAATGCTGCAGCCATATGGGTGAGTGTGCAGGTTTATTTTTTTTAAATCCCTCACTTCCCCTTTAAGCCCTGTTGAAGAAGTGTTCTAAATAAAGAATATAAAATCCAATGACAGCTTTTCTATTTTTGGAGTGAGTAGGGTACATTGCAGTAGAAATAGTGGTGACCAGGAAGGAGTGCACCAACTTCTGGACAGGCATTGGTACAGTGGAACCTAATGCCAGCTGTTTTACTGGTTCCTTCTACTCAGAAAAATGCTAGCTGAGCGTCAACAGAAGAAAACTCATAATATGTTGCATGTATTCTGATTCCTTTCCAGCCTCCATACTATTGGATGGCCTCTATGAGCTTATCATTCTGTAGAGATTTCAGAGTATTTTCTGAGCACATACAATATTCAACAGCTCTTGAATTTTAACCACTACTATCATGTATACAGTATACTACTATGCAAAAAGATGACAAGATGTTATATATATTAAATATCAGTGCAGCATTTTGCCTATCACAATGGGTGCAAAATCTTTGCAAGATATAATGACCTCTTCTTTGTCATTCAATTCATAAAAAAGTCAAAACTGAGCCATAGGGGGCCTAAATAGAAATAGTAGAATATCACATTTCAAGAACTTAACAACCACCTTCTACCCATGATAAAAGATTGCCGGGTGATACATGATCAAAGAAATTGTTCAGTACAAATAGAAACATTATACAATAAAGCTTTGCTGCCACTGGCTCCAAGTTGGTTTTTTTTTTTGAACAACCTCTGTGTAATACGAGCAATATGTGCCAATATGAGTAACATTAGCCAAGAATCTCATTGTTTATTGAATTTATTTGGGCATCCCCTGTGCTGAAAGACACATTTTTCCCTAGGCAGGATGGCATCCATTTGGTTTTTCCAATCCTCAGAACTTGGAGGATTTGGGGATAACCATTTCCTGCAATGTCTTTTTATAGCCTCCTTTCTTGTCTCCTGCTGGGTCTGTTACAATATATGATTGCAAACCCAACAGGATGCAAGTATAGTGATTGACAGAAGTGGGAAGCTCTGTAAACAGTAAAGAGAGCTCCAAGCATAAAACAAATTTTTGGCAATGTTAACCCTCAGCAATCTACCGTCAGTGTTTGCCTACACCTCTTTAATATGTATTTATGTGAACAGCAATGAATCATTCTACTGTGGAACCAGTAGCTGCCTGATCAATGTATCTTGATGCGACAGAAATGATCTACTGATGTTTTCACTAAAGAAGATTAGTTAGATCTTTTGCACATAGATATCATTTTATCAGTTCTGATTTAGAA
Organism: Lithobates pipiens; assembly: GCF_037356315.1. Taxonomy (NCBI): domain Eukaryota; kingdom Metazoa; phylum Chordata; class Amphibia; order Anura; family Ranidae; genus Lithobates; species Lithobates pipiens. The sequence continues at coordinate 335,779,409 of NW_027507903.1, forward strand.
CAAACCTCTAATAATATGCAAGGCATGTGTACCACAACACATACATTTAATTCATTTTATACTCTTGCATGAACGCACATCAATTGGTGATAGAAGACATATAAAAATAGCAAAAGGTGATTACAAGGTAGCTCTATAAAATACTGTTTAAAAGGTCCAATACTACCTTGGTTTTTCATACTGTACACTTTATGCAATATGTCCCTGACAGTGTATATTGTCTCATGATATATATATTCAAGCAGATGGGACGGTTTTGGAGCTGCAGTCTTAAATTATAGCGCTTTAATTGTTTTGTCCATCAGTTTCTTGTAATAACTGAATGCTGAGGTGTCTTTCGTGTGATTGATGACTTCTCACAAGTAATTCTCACAGGTCAGTCAGCTAGAGGTCAAGCCATCCCTCCGATAACCAGTCATCTGAATTAATAACAGCCTTGTCCAGAAGGTACTATTATAGGCCTCATTAACAGGCTATGCTTAGGGTTTTAGACACTGCTCTACTCCTATAACCCAACAACCCAGTTTATAAGCTTTACATTTATCAGCAACTATACTGTGCTGTATAATATTGGAATAAAATAAGTGGTTTACTGTTGGCAGTGGGCAAGCCAAAGTGAGCGGGCATTGCCTTAAAAATAAAACTTAAGTATATGTCAGTAAACATTAATGTTCTCACCATTGATCGTTTCCTAAAGGGGACATATGTATGGTACCTAGGGGAGATGTTTGATTGATAAAACTAATTGTCGAAGGTCATTACCAGCTGTGTCTTTAATGTATGTGTTTGCTAGATTGCTGAATCAATTTTTGACACCCTTTTCCATTAAACACATGTAAATCATAGCCAATAAGATTTTAATCCTAACATCCTTGTTAATTTCTTGACAAGGTCATAAGTCTTCTACATGGCATTATTTTGATAAAGACTAATATTAGACAAAGGTCTATATAAATTAAACATGTAATTGCCCAATACATTGTACTGCTTATTATTAATGATGTAAGGAAGAGTGACATGTCCTATATACAGTATTTAATAATGTAGCTTACGTGTTTGAATGATGCTTCCTTCCTCTATTCTATTTTTTTTCCTAACTACCCTAAGGCCCTACACTGGTCTGGATGCAGAACAGCATATGTCTGGAGTGCTTCCTTGGCAGGCAGGAACCCACAGAAAACAAAAGAGCCTCAGAATTTCTTGGGCACATTAGAAGCCAAGGACTAGCCAATATTTGGTAATTGGACCACCAGGGCTGTTTACAAAGTATATAAGAGCGGTGGTTATACAGAGCAATATCTCTGATTGGAAGACACCACTATACCACCAATGGGCACCATATATGAAAAGACAAAAAAAAAACAGAACTGGAGAGGGAGTGATACTGTATAACCACCATTCTTACATACTGAGTAAACAACCATGGCAGTCCAACTCTTAAATTAAGTACATGACCTCTATTGTGCTAGACTAATTAGGAAGATGGTGTTATTGTGGGATATACTGTACAGCTTGACCAACAATTATAAGATGTTTAGAATGTTGTACATCTAAGCTTAACCAATGCTTATTAGGTTGATTTAACATCTCCCACTTTTGTGTCTCTGGTTTTTCCATCTGTATGGCCTTATCGCTTGCCCGGTAGACTGTGGTCTGGCAGTGGCTTTTATACGTCAGCATATCCCACTCCTGGTTGATGATTTTAATTGCAAAATAATAAAGTGTTGTTACATTTTAGGTATTGTGTTTCTGTTGCCTTAAAAGTCCACTAGGTGCTTATTTTTTGGATTGTTTCTATACATGTTAACATACAAAACATATGAATTTAGCGGGCAGAAAAAAGAATTTGGGGGTGAACAATGCCTCCAATGACAACCAATACTGAAAATAATTTTAATTAACTTTGCTGTTTGTTGCGTGGCTGGGTTGTCAATTTTGCTAAGGACATGTTAGTATTCTGATAACTGGTGTCTTTTGAGAACCTCCCTTGGTTATAATTCATTAACACAGATACAACATCTTGATGAATTACTGCTTATTTAAACACAGTTGGCAGTTGCTAATTAAATAATTATAATAGCACATAAGATGTAATATCCCACCAGAAACCTAATAAAGACCAAGCTGTCAGTCGGGTAGATTCAAAGATAAAGCTAGAGTTATGCATGCTATACAGGCAAATTTAATCTTTGTAATATACAGTATATACAGCTATTTCTGAGACTGTCTCTATTGCAAGCAATATTTAATCAGCTCTGACTATAATGGAGTATGCTACAACATAGGATCCTGTCCAAATGTAAAACTGGAAAAAAAATGAAGCATGATGGTTTTATAATAGATCTGAACATTGCAAAGCAATTGTTATCCATGTTTTTAATTAAGAGCAGATTAATTTGGCAGAGGATGTAACTGAAATTGTGGGTATGCCAATGTTTTATAGGAATAAATTTTTTCTCAAATAGACAAACTTTTTTCAGCATTCGTCCACAGCAGAGACTGCTATATGGATAGAATGTCTTTTCTATCCAGCCAAGTACATGCCCAGATATAATGTGTTGCTCCATCTTAAACTGAAAACAAGAAGCTTGATACATTTTGCTTTCCCAATTATCTACTGGCAATTTAAAAAGTGTATGTATACTCAAAATGTTTTATATAGTTTTTGAAAAAGCGGGGAAGACAAGACAAGATAAACACAAGGTAACACTTTATAAGCGGTTACAGCATCCGTTTTTTACTTTGGGATAAAGGTTTCACATATATGAATAAAAGGTCACCATTGTAAGTGATAAATGGTTTGTCTCAACCCTCAATTTGCCTTTTGTTTTGTTAGACAGCTTGGTGTGTTAAAGGAAGTTGAAAAATAACAGACTTACTGGCTTGATCACCAGGTAAAAGCAAGGGATAAAAGCCTAAAGCAAACACATTTAAGGATTGGTAAGCTGAAATATGATGATATTTTTTAGTTTTTGGGTTTAGATATGTCTTAAGTAGGGAATACAGCTCCACTATTAGCTTAAAGTGGTTGTAAAGGCAAACATATTTTTTTTTCAAGACTAGCTAGCTAGATAGCTAGATAGATAGATAGATAGATAGATAGATAGATAGATAGATAGATAGATAGATAGATAGATAAAGTAGCTGAACATACACAAAGCAATCGTTCCTTTAGAGATTTCTGTGATATCTTCAGTTCACATAAACATAGATTTATAAAATTATCTCATAAATTCAAAAAAAAAAAAAATACCAAAAAGTATTAATATCAAATCAGCAATCAAATGCATTTCACTTTGCAATCTCTGCATATATTCATCCAACACAATAGATACCTACTCTTTTTGTACAACGAATTGATCTAAAACCAGCCCTTTTTTTGTAACACATGCATAGCAGCAGAAAATCTTTCCAGAAAACAGAGTAGTTAAGAATATTTAGAGTCAGTGAGTAATGAATTTTGTCAGGTGTAATGGGATAGTTAGAGCACTGTGTTGTGTGTGTATGATGGCTTTGCTCCCCACTGAGATGAATTTGAAGAGTGGGAGTGCAGTTCCATTTCTTTTTACACTCCTCAATGCATATGTGAATGTAGTCTTCTACAAATAAACTCTGAGAAAAAAAGAGACTAAAAGGCAGTCAATTAGGTTGGATAATTTCAGCTGACTCCATCATTGTGACTGCTAGTCCAGAACAGGGGAAATTTCAACACTGAACTTCACAGTGATATTACTACCTAAGACACAGCATTAAAAAATAGAAAGTGTGTTTTGGACCAACAAAAGAATATTTTGAATCATTTGGTTGAATATCAGTGTTACAAAGTCTTCCTGAAAGTAGGGAGTTTGGCATTACTGCATAGGAGACACCCTTAGAACCCATTCACACCGACATGCCACACTAAGTGCACGCCACTGCCGTGATGTGCTGTGCAGATGCGCATCACAGAACTGAACAGATCTATTCACCACACTAGGTTTTCAATGTGGTGGTTGACGTCCCAACCCATGGTGTTGAGAAAAATGGATCCATGCCGTACTCTTTCAGTGCACCCCACAGCAACACTGTGCTGTGAATGGACACCATAGGAAGCAATGCTTTTTGACTTCTATACATTGGCACTGTCCTGGAAAAAACTGCCAGTGCAGCCCCACTACATCTGGAGTGGATAAGCTTCACAGAAGCTTCTATTTCTTGCAGGAAGTGTCTCTAGAAGGTCTTACTTGGAGAGAAAAGCTGTTCTCTAAATATGAATCCTTCTGAAATGAGTCTTGGTACAAGTTCTTGCTCTGATGAAAGAAGAAAAAGAACAAGGTGCATCTAAAAATATTAGGCACAAAATATAACTAAATACTGTACTAACATTTAGAGCTAATAACACCAGGGTTAGTTGATTTGTCTTCTGGGGGATCAGTAAGGCTCCCCCCCCCCACTGGAGCAAACTGGATTACACTTTATTGGGGGGGTTTATTTTTTTGCCTTCATCTGGATCAACTGTGGGTATAGGATTGTATATATGGAGGGTTTTGATTTGTTTTTTTTAAACTGACTAGCTATGTAACTATGTAGGCAACACAATTGCAAAATAAAGGTGACAAAAGCTGATCTGATTTCTTGGCTGGGAACAAAAAACGTATTGTATTGCGTTGTAATGATCAGCAGATTTTCTGAATTAAAATGAATACAATTCTTGTGACATGCTGCCGTGCTCACCTGTTTGGTGTTCAATTATAAATCTGCAAACAATATGGAAGCTTCCCTATGTGTATTATTGTTATGCAGTCATCAAAGCTATAGATCTGAATCTCAGACAGCTTAGCAGGGACCAGCCGAGATTTATACCATCTATGGGCAGGCTGATTGTACTCAAGTTGATCCATAAATGGCTATGGCCACTAGCAATAATAACTGTATTCTCTGGGCAGGTACGGCTCCCCGTGGCCCCCCTGCCTGGAGAACACAATAGCTCCTCAGGAGGGAATTCCCACATCGACACTGACTCTGTTGATGGGGGTATTGAGTGATTTTCTTTTGCATCATCTATGACCTGCCTAAGTATCCAGATATGGAGCCATTCCCCTAGTTTCACTGCCAGGTTATACACTCACCACAGCTATTTGTTCACTGTATTTAGGTCCCACAGACCTTTGAATAGTGTGACCCCTGACTTGTAGAGTGAACAGGGAGCAAAGAATTTACCACTAGAATATGATTCTGCAAAAACTCTTATGGCTCATGTAATGTAAGACTCAAAACACAACTTTATTTGCTGTATGTTAGTTCTGCTTAGATGCATCTTGACAGTTGTAGAAAAATCTAAATCATGATCAGATATTGCTATGTACAAGCAAAGAAGCCCACCCACTAACGGGTTTGGGATTTATCTGTATGCTGTTTATGCATGCTGAAGTGCTATAATTTTTTAGAGATTGTAAGCCCTTCTATGCTGGGTGTGTTTGATATATGTACATGAAGGCTAGTCATATACATAACATATTTCTGATGTAACTGATAAGGAAGAAAAAAAAAATAATAATAATAGTATGTGCCCGGGTACAATGAAAGTCTGAGGCATTCAGAAGATACAATTCCACATATATTAGAAACTCTCCCTGTATGGATTTGTTGTTGTACCCAAAACTGTTTTTTTTTTTACATTTTTGGTAGATGCTGTGGATAGTAAACCACCTGACTGCGACCAACCACAGAGATCAACACAACAGTGCACAATGAATTGCTATGAATGAAATCTATTCATTGTGTACAACTGTCATGTGATCAATGATCACATGATATGGAAGCCTATACGGTACACTGATATGTCATTCACCATGCAAAGTGGGTGATAGATTGAACTGCAGTGCACCTGCCAGATCAAACATGAGGCATGGACCAGGGAGCTCCTGCCCACCCATTATATTACAATAGGCTGGGTATGAAATAGTTAAGGGGAACAAAAAAACAACTTACAAAAAAACAATACTGATGCTCTGTATCAAATAAGCCACAGCATTCACCTGAGCAAAGCTATTTTCAGGTTTAGCAGTGTGTGGAATAAACAATGATCAATAATGACTAACTATCTTTATAGAAGCTGGCATTATGGCCACACGCTATTTGTCAAGAACTGCTCAGAGTTCAATGTGATCATTACAGTCAACAATCTAATCAAATTCACTCTTGCAGTTGACAGGATTAGTTGATTTTCCTGCTTTTCTTATTTTTTCTCAGGGGAAGAACAAACAATAGAACTTGTTACACACTTGTATGGGGAATGGTAGACTCACATGGCCACAGTTTACAAACTTGTAGCAATGTTTAATGTGTAGGTTTATTTGAAAATGAAGTGTAAAGAGCAAGATGTTAAAAATGATGGCTCCTCGGGCGACTAGATTACCAGATGAAAGTTAACCAAGTTATCATTGTTTAATGAAGGATGATGCACTTGGCAAATTTTCAATTTTTGCATTTAATCTATGGTATAACATACATTGTACATCATATGCATGCTGGATATGAAATATGCTGCATTACACTTTATCAGACACAAATACATTTTAGCCGTTCTCCATATGTAGCCTTTCATATAAAAAAAAAAAAATCCTTTTGCTATTCTATTGATAAGTTCAACTTTCTATTGAAAAACAATAAATGCAACCTTCCACAATTCTTCCCCTACTGCTAAAACAAATTGCCATTTATATAGTCACCATTATTAGTATCAATTAGTCTCTTTTCCGTTAAAGCCAAACTCTACCAAAGTTGTGTTTTCTGCTGTCTCTGCTCTCCACTTCAATCTTGTGTTACTATACTTTAGTAAAGAAATAAAAACTGCCTTCCCCATATAACTTTACAGGCTAGAATATACATGGTAGAATTGGGAAATTTGTTTCCCAGAAATGGTGGCAGCCTAGTTAAAGTGGAAGTAAACCCATGGATTTAAACAGTTTTAAAAAAAGGCATGCCGGGAATGCTAACTGCACATTGGCTGTGTTCTCAGCCAAACTATCAAACCATCCAATGGCTGGTGTCGTAAGGAATCACATGTGCAGCACCATAGCAGTTGAAGATTAAACAGAGTCAAAGATGGCAGCTTCCTTGGCTGAAAACGATAGGGGAGTTTACTTCCGCCTTTAATGTCTCATTCACACACAAAACTGAGCTGTTGCCACCTGATCTGGGGCAAAAGAATACTTGCTACAAACAGAAATCAGATTTTACATTTTATTTTCCCAATGTGGGTTATAGAGTTAAAGCTGAAACATTTGCACGTGTTCTTTTGCTCCAATCTCATAAAGTTGTACTGGGCAGCTTACATCAGTTCTAGGCATTTTCCATTTAACCTGGGGAGGAGCAGTAAGTATTCATTATCGCCACAATAAATCTGGGTATCTGCAGCATTCAGCCACAGCAGGGCCTTCATTCTTGATGAGGATGGGGTTAATATTGCAGTACAAACATTATCATAGTAATTGTGGACTATTAAATAATGTTTAGTATGTGCCTCCCGAAAAGTAAAAGGCCTGCCTTAATTTTTTTTAAGGGATCTGTCAATAAAAAAACATCATCAGGGTTGCAAATATTAAAACAAGTCCCCAATAAAATAGAAAAACGATATTGTTTAAGCTCCAGATCAGAGGAGTAGCAAAAGATCAAATAAGCCCTAAGATTTTTCCTCTAGCGTCCCCTCTTCTCATGAACTTCTCAAAACTCCAAATCAAGTCAAGTGAGAGCAACCACAAGTTGTACAGGAACTTGTATCCTAACAAAAAAAAAAAAAAAGAAAGAAACTTACATCCTTGTTACGTGAATCCAGCAAAATATGCATCTTAAAGTGGTTGTAAACCCTTATAGACCACTTTGACCTACAGGTAAGCCTAGATTAAGGCGTACCTGTAGGTCCGACAAATATCTCCTAAACCTACACGGTTTAGGAGATATTTGCAAAAAGACAGGCACCGCTGTCTACGGCACATGTGCGGTAGACAGCTGTGCGCAGGCACACTGGGCATGCTGCTGCTAACGGTGATATACCATTAGTGGCGGCTCCCGTGTGCATGTGTAGGAGTGACGTCACCGCGGCTCCATGGAAGAGGAGACAGCCCTGGCTCCTGTGTCAGGTAAGTGACACATAATGGCCTTCTATGTGATGTATAGTAGCCCATTATGCTTTACCTTTGCAGGGAAACAAAGAGGAAGTAAACCCATCAGGGTTTACTTCCTCTTTAAGCATCACTGCTACATTTTGCTGTGGAGTCATTGCTCAATTTATACTGTTATATAGTTTAAATATACAAGTAGCATTTTCATCCTTTATATTTTGTATGTACATCAGGAGTGGGATGCTGGCATTCTTCTCCTTGCAGCATCCCCCCCCCACCCAAAAAAAAAAATAATACAATACTGCCAACTTCACCTAGCAAAAATAATTGGTACTCAGTCCATTAATTGATGTGCATAATGAACACTAACCTTCCCATTTGTGTTCATTATGTATATCAATTAATGAATTGGACAGCAAATATAAGCACCATCACATGAGGCTGCATCCTCAATCTGCTCAGTTTGAAGAAAAAGCCTGAATTTTAGCAGTAAAAATTTAAGAATATAATTTTTTTCTCTTACAGGCCTCTGAACCTATGAAGCAATCAGAATACCCTTCTCTTTATAAATCCAATATGTACGTGCTTATAAATGGTTGTAAAAATAGATGAATAGATGACAACACAAACATAGCTTTAGTGATGCATATAATTGTAGTTTGTGCTGTCTCTGAGGGTTTCAGATTTATTTTACACTGAACAGCTGCAGAAATAAACTGTTGTTTAAAGTAACCTTGTAGTGTGGAAAAAATATACAAATGAGAAGTCCCTGCTGGATAGTAGACATGAAAATGTGACAGATTGTACCTATCTTATTGGAGCCAGTGTCTTGACAGCAACCTACAATTTCAGTGGCTAACCCTACAAATATTGAGTTTAGCTGCTTCTAAGTAAGGTACTGTTAACCCCCTTGGTGCCAGCCGCATGTAAATATACGGCCTCTCTGCGAGTGGTCTTGGTGCCGCATATATTTGCGTGAATTGCTGTCACTAGAGCTGTGCCGAAAGTGTGTGCGCTCCTGGCACCTAACCAAAAGCTGTTTGTGGAAATTTTCAGATCATGCGACCACCGTGACAACCAACTACGGTGGTTACGTGATCTTAAGCCCGCCCCCCGGCATCATAAACTTCTTAAAGAGCCAGGAGGCTCCAGAGTGAAGAGGTTAATGTTGCAGCACACAAAGACATTGTAAACATTTTTACACTTCTAACTTTGTAGTAGCAATTTGGAGAATACACTTTTTGTTCCAGAATGTACCTGTGCACAAAGCCAATTCCATAAAGACACAGTTTATGTTATGTTATCAGTGGAGGAACTGTACAGAGTCCTGACCTCAATCCTGCTGGAGACCTCTGGGATAAACTGGAACGTCAATTGCGAACCAGAACTTTTCTTCCAATTTCGGTACCTGATCTAACAAATGCAGTTTTCTAAGCACACTCCACAATCTTGCTGAAAACCATCTCAGAAGAGTAAAGGTGATTATAGACAACTCAATGTTAATGCCTAGGATTTTGAAATGGGATGATCAGTAGGCTCATACAGATTTTATGGTCACTTTTCCACAAACGTTTGGTGATTTTGTGTAACATCTCAGCTTGGGCAATCTCACGAGTCAGTAACTCAATAACGACTTTTATAATGATAATTGGTATTGCTTTTTTGAAAAATTATACTGTGAGATTTTTCTGCAGAGACCCAACTCAAGGGGTTTTAGTGTATACAAGTACATGCAATCTCTCGGTTCAGGCTTGAACAGAGTGTGCTGATTACAATGAAGTGGGGTGATAGAAGTTGTAGCTGTAAACCAGGCTGATGTGCTTCCTCAAGCAGAAATGCCTCAAGGCACTATGTTTAAAATGGCAGTGGTAGCTGACAATTTTACTGTAACAGAAGACCAGACAATCCTTCAGGACAATAACGATAAAAAATGTATTATTTATTAATAATATTCTTGGCTGGCAGCTTATGTCCTATATTTTGCTTTTTTGTTAGAAATCCAAAAAAAGTTTCTAGCATTAGGTATAATAAATAGTTTGGAACCGCAATGGCTTCTACTGTTTCTAAAAAAACAACATTTTCTCAATTGTACTCCTCAGCTAGAACAGTGGAGATGAATAAAGAGGTGTGCTACCGTATATATTTATTACAGCACTAGTGTCCAATTATTAAAAGTTTGTTCTGCTGAAACACTATAACATGTCCTATGTCTGTTCCCAAGAGATATAGATATCTGTGAAGTCCTGTTATTGATATATGTTTTCCAAAAATAAATTATTTTCTTTTTTTTCCATAAAAGATTTTTATTTTCAAAAAGAAATAAAGGATAACAATACAAGCTGCGAACAGAATGTAGTCAAAGTCGAACAAGGTAATTCCAGATCGTTTGACATAGAAATAACACACTCTAAGTATATTCGTGGATAGCATTCTTCATGACAGTTCCTGTAACATTTAGAGAAAATCCCTGGTATCGTAAAATCCCTGGACAAAGTGAAGCGTATTGACATCTAAGAGGGGACTCCTCAGGAGTCCATCATGAGGTGTCAAAGGAGTTTTAGCTCATGTCTGTAGTGTTAAGGATTTCCATATGCGTGTAAGTAGTCATCTACTTATGAGGAGGTATTTCCCTGGCGTCCAGAACAGGGAGGCGGGCGAAGAGTATGTGGCGTTCCGTAGGAACTGGCAGATGTTGTGGGTCTAGAAGAACCAAGTCCGTCTGGGCGTAAGGGGAAATGGATAGACTAAGAAGAGGGGATATCCAGGGGTGAAGGGAGGAGGGGGGGGACAGGATGGGGATGGGCAGGTAAGGATGTGAGGGGTTGGGAGAATGGGGGGGAGGGTTGAGGAAAACGAGCTAAAGAGAGAGAAGAGAGAAGGGAAATAAGGAAAGGTGAGAAAAGGGAAACAAAGAGAGGAGGGTCTCTTCGGTCTCCACCGCGGCCCCCCCAGGGGATTATTTTCTTATAGAACATTGACAGCTGACATATAGAGAAATATAATCATGTTATTATTCTATAAAGCAACAATTACATTTTATTAAAAAAACAAAACTCCAAAGAAACAAACCTATTACCAATTACTGAATACTTACCCTTACCACTGTCTGCACCACCAGAATGATGATCTAGTTAAGGTGGTCCTCATGTGAAGTTTGCAGGGAAACCAACACTTCCCAGAGTATTTAACTCCTGTGTACCCCGCTGCACTCGGTGGTTCATCCTGCTAACCTGAAAGCATTATAAGATACAATAAGTGGAGGACAGCAGAAGAAACCACTTAGTGCAGCGGAGTACACAGGAGTTCAGCACTTCTGGAAAATGTTGGCTTTTCCTGCAAAAGTCACAATATTTCTCAGGAATGGAACAGCATTCTAGTGGTGAAGGCTATGGGAAAAGTAAAGATTTCGATTTCTTTGACAGGTGTTCTTTTTTGGGGGGCTTTTTTTTTTCCAAGAAAAAGTTTATTGAAAGCATTCAAGTATATTTACAGTGTCAGGGTAACATAGACATCGCATATAGACATTGGTAAGCATTGTAACCAAACTAAGATTTCAACATGTTGAACATTGTGATCACTTATGCCGCGTACACACAATCAAATTGTCTGGCGGACTTAGTCCGCCGGACCGCATTACGCCGGACAATTCGATCATGTGTGGGCTCCAGCGGACTTTTTCATTGTAAAGTCTGGAGGACTTAGAAAGTAGTTTTGACTCAAAATTTGTCCGCCGGACTTGGCTTTCAGCGAACAATCCATTCGTCAGTGTGCTAGTCCAGCGGACTAAGAATGACGCATACGCAGAAGCAAGTACAAGAAGCTATTGGCTACTGGCTATTGAACTTCCTTTTTCTAGTCCAGTCATACATGCTGTACGTCATTGCGTTAGAAATCGCCGGACTTTCGGAGTGTCCGTTCGTTAGAAAGTCTGGCGGATTGTTTGGCGGACTAAGTCGATCGTGTGTACGCGGCATTAGAGTCCTCGTGTTGTTGTTTGCTACCTAGGATGGAGATAAGGGGTAATCGTTGATCCTTAGTGGTATCAGGGCGCAAAACAAGTGGTTGATTTATAAGTCTGCTGAGGACTTTAAGGAAGGTCTGTCGCTAGAGATTTTAGGAACTCAAGGCCTCACTTGAGGACTGCTTATCAATTCAGATGTTTATACTGGGTAGAAAATTAACTCGGAGTATGTCTTGGCTGGATCATCTTATTGTGTGAAGATCTTTCTATCTTCTCTATTTTCCCGTCAATGTCGGGGATGTAGGGGGTAATGGTGACTTAAGGGCTTGAAAAGTAGTGGTTGTTTTAGGGTGGCCTTCTAACTGGTGGATCCTGAGGGATGAGTTGTGTGTGTTTGGATCTGCTGGCGAGTGGGTGGATGGTCTTTTAGGAGTCGTGCGTATTCTTCGGTTGTCTGGGGGGGCTTTTTTTTATAATACCAGAGTTCAGGGAAATGCAAGGGGCTTGAGTTATGAAAACTAAAGTTGATCATTCATTATACAATCCTTTTAATTCATATTAAATCAGACAAGCCCAAGAACTACATAGTTGATGGTAGGTCTAAAACAAATTGTACAATATTTTTTTAAAGTATGGTCAGTCTAAAATTCAAAAACATAAAGCAAGCTTGTAACGGAATTATGTAACCTGAAACAGAAAAATGCAGAGCAAGGTTGTAAATGAGATAAGTAAACTGAAACCCAAATGTACAAAGCAAGCTTGTAAATGAGACAAAAATCAATTACACCATGTTCCTTGAGAAGTGGTTCTGTGCACTATTTACTAAGAATAACACAGTGGCAGTATGCACCTATGAGAACTAAGAATCGCATTTCCATTTTTCAATTGCCTCTGCAGTACAGTATATTAGAAATGCAATAAAGTGGAAGCACTAAGCCAATTTCTCTGTCACTGAAACTTTAATGTTTTTTTCATGATCTAAAACATATTTCACCGTTCAGCGCTCAAAAGTCAAAGCATAGCTGCATACTGAAGACATGTCACTACGTTTGATAAAGCAGATTATGTAATAAGTCCAGTTACATGCTAACATCAATGGAACATGATTATGCACAAGTCAATCAAGCAGACTCATAATGTGCCAGCAGTGGTCTGAGAAGACACTGAAGCTGGGCAACAGACAACAGCGTCATTGTTCATAACACGTCATCTCATCTCACCATAATGTAATTATGCTTATAAAGAATGTAGTAATAATGTTCTATACATATATTTAACAGATTAGTCTGAACATAACAGTTAATGTAAAGTCTATATACTAAGTGCAAATTTTATTAATTATTCTTATTCTCTATCCTTTCTGAGTTAACATTGAAATAAACGATAAGGAAAAGCAATATTTAATTCTAGCTAGCATGAATTTGAATTTTTTTATTACAAAGTTTGCATTAAAATAATTTTTGACGTGAACATTTTCAAATCCTCCCTCACTTCAATGTTTAGATATTTTATTTGTTGGTCCGAAGGATTCTGACATCGGTCCTAGTTTGCGGTGCACTTTTCAGGCACTCATGGGACCTATTGGTATGTCAATGGCTGTGGAAAAAAACATTTTGGCCTGAACATCTATTTAAAGTGGTTGTAAAGATAGAATGTTTTTTTATATCTTAATGCATTCTATGCATTAAGATAAAAAGCCTTCTGTGTGCAGCAGCCCCCCCAATACTTACCTGACCCCCTTCTCTATCCAGCGATGTCCACGATTGCCTAGGCCATCCCTGACTCTCCCTCCTGATTGGACACAGCAGTGGTGCCATTGGCTCCCGCTGCTGTGAGAGAGAGAGAGGGTGAGGCCGAACTACGGCTCTGTGTCTAAATGAACACACGGGCATGAATGAACACACGGAAGCTTGATGTGGGGGCACTCAACAGGAGGGAGGGGCCAGGAGCTCCAGCCAGGGACCCAAAAAGAGGGGGATCCAGGCTGATATGTGCAAAATCACTGCACAGAGCAGATAAGTATAACACGTTTGTTATTTTAGTAGAAAAAAAATAGACTTTACAATCACTTTAAGTATCATAACTGATACCATAAAGATGGCATTTAGACTTCCACAAGACAATATTTAAGCCTTAAGTTAAAAAAGAAAAAAGGTTATGGTGCTAGAGCTGTTGGCTTTTGCCTTGTGCATAATGACCATGGGCAGAGTATTTCCTGAAAGGTTGTGTTATTAGAAAACTCATAGAAGATTTTCTGGTTTGTATTTTTCAGCACAATAAAAGGTTTATATGGCAAGAAGAATTTGGACTAGATGAATAATTTCAGCCTTTTACTGACGTAGTCAAGTCTGTTAGTTTGGTGGATTTTGGTCAGGAAGTTAGTGTGCTGAAATTTAAGACCATGGTGTTACTAGAAGCGTTATCTTACTGGAGCGGTTTCCTCTTGTTATAGCTGTTTTATGTGGTAAGCAATTTACCAACTGGAAGATTCTGCTACAGACCGAAAGGGAGGTTGTTTTATATGCATTGAAATGCCTTTCCTCTAAATCTCCATTAGTGATTAGGCTACTTTGGCATCTTGTTCTTCTTTGTCTTCATTTAATATTTGGCCTTAAGCCAAATACTTGAGAGGTAGCCATAATCCTATAGCAGACGCTCTGTCTCGCCAGAACTTTCAACAGATTATGGAATTGCCTCCTCGGCAGACATCAGAGGTCTATGTTGCCCATCACAACTATACCATGCCCATCACACGTTTAATTCTGATCTCCAATTGATACCTTCTATGGATCAAAGATGCTAAACTTGCTTATGCAACTGGTTGGCAGAAGTGGCAGCATTTTACCTCCTTACTGGGTTTATCTCTTTATAGTAAAGAAAAAAAAAAGGGGGGGGGGGGGGTTGTAATTGTGCAGGCGAAGGTGATAATGAAAAAAGTTTAGAAAACAAACAAGCAGTTGGCAATCACACAACAGAACAAATTTTGACAAAATACATATAAAACAATATCTGTTGTTCTAAATAAATAGTGATATAAACATGTGAAATAGAATAGAGTGACAATGATCAGTCAATAGGATTTCCATATAGGTACATATAGAAATATAGAAATGAATGTGTGGCAACACGTGTCCAAAGATAATAAATGACCATACATCCAGGTGCGCCTTCCACCGTATTAATACAAGATGTGCCCTTATCAGATAGCTAGACTCCACATTATAGGAGTCTATTCAGACATAGAATCACACATCATGAAGGATCCATCCACTGATATGAAGAGGGATAGTGTCCACTATAGTGGCCACTTGTGCTGGTTAGTTACTCTTTCCCATGAAGGTTTATGGAAGAAAGGAAAAAAGTCACCACATAGCGTAGGCACTCAATAGGAGGGAAGGGCCAGGAGCAGCAAAGAGGGACCCGAGAAGAGGAGGATATGGGCTGCTCTGTGCAAAACCACTGCACAGAGGAGGCAAGTATAACATGTTATTTTTTTTTTTTTTACGAGACTCTACAGTGACTTTAATTACACTGGATCTGGGTGGCTATCAAGGCTGCTAGGCTAGGGCTAATATGCATCCAGTGCGTTGTAATATGGAAGTTTGTAAAATATCAGCTTCATGCTTTCCTGCTGTCTGTATTTATGAAGCATATACACCCCCATCCCAAACCAAGAAAATGGTATGAATAGTCGGGCACTTCTATATGATTTTTACCACATAGGAAAGGAATTCAAGAGGAGTTACATGAAAAGCCTTGCTTTTTTTCTCCTGATGAAGTTACATTTTTGGAAGTTGTAGACAGGGAATGTTATTGAAAACTCTCCTTGTCAGCTATCAGACATACTTCAGGTGTGGCCTATGCCTGATGTCCTTGAGAGGCAATGATTTGGGTAGAATTCAGACCTCCTTAACTAAATTAAATCTGTACATCAGCGTACAGCTACTGTTTTCTACTCTTGTCTTTTCCCAAGCCGGTGCCCTCTTTTACAATGGGTGTCTAAACTTGGGTTTTGGGGCGGATAAGAAAAGGAGAATAATCAATCAAATAATGTGCAGGTTTATCTCCCAATTGTTGTCACTTTGCCACTGTGAATTGGAAGGTTTGTTAAAGGATTTGGTGAATTTGAACAACACAGGTAATAATGTTCTGATTGTTGATCTGCAAAGTATTATTGATCAGGCTGCAGTGATGGTGAGGGCAAGGTAAAAAAAAAAAAAAAAAAACTTTTGGGTAATGTCACTCATTTGTGGGAATATATTTCCAAAAAAATATTGTATAGCTGTTTGTCCATTGAACGTCCATGTACATTTGCTTTGTGCGAATAGGGCAAAATCAAATGTTCTCCAGCTAGATTCTTTTCATTTTGAATTTGTGAATGCAGAACATTCTGCATTACAGCTACTAGATGGAACTGTTGAGCATATTTAATAGTCAGTGCCATCCAAAGGCCATACTTGCATTATAACCACTAGATGGCGTTATAATAGGGAATAAGTATGCTCTTCTGCACCATCTAATGAAAACAGCTGTGCATAGCAAGCAATGAGCTTCTAACTTCAGCTATTCAGGTAAGCTTTGAACATGAAAACTAGAAGCTGATTGGTTCCCATGCACAGCTACTCCAGATTTTGACTGCTCTAGTAGTTATTATTATTATACAGGTTTTATATAGCGCCAACAGTTTGGTCAGTGCTTTACAACATGAGGGCAGACATTACAGTTACATTACAATTTAGTACAAGAGGAATCAGAGGGCCCTGCTCGTTAGAGCTTACAATCCAAAAGTCTTAGTAAATTCCATTCTTTTTAAGTCTTAGTAAATTCACGTACCATCTTTTTTTAGCTCACAGAGGGAAAAAAAAAACACTGTTATTGGCCATCAACACGATCACATGATTGCAAGCAGCTTCTTTCGGCTCTGGATGGTTACGCTGAGATCAGGAGCTGCCAACGATAGCTTGGTGTCCAGGCTGGGGTCACACAATCAAACACACACACACTTACGCATATACTGTATGTGGAAGCACAGCATTAAGCCCAGTCTGTGCTGCCTTATATATGCATTCAGTCAGTGGGAAAGGGTTATTTACAGAAAAAGAAATAAAAGAAATAAGTTCCTATCCTAGCATCAGCTGCTTAAATGTCCAGTAAGTATATCAAATGTATGAATAGCCTCACGTACCACCCCCTTACAGGTTGACTATTCTACTTTAGTGCAGAACTCAACAGGAGAAGCCCATGATTCATCATGAAGTTCACATTGGCTAAAGAATAGGACATGGAACACTACAGATTTGATTTCATTCATCGAACTATGAATGCACAGTGTTAATAAACCAGTTTTACATAAGCTGCCTAGGATATTAGATCTCTATTAGGAAACACTGGCTTTACTTTTGGCATTGCCTTGAGAGCGGCAGAACTAATTTAGCAAGATTCCCAAGAGTCTGCTGTATGTGACCTTGGATGGAACACCATTTCATCTGTAAGAAAAATTACACTAAAAACTCAATATACTTTTACGCCTTGGGTAAGCACAAATGTATCCCTTTTAATGCTGATGAGTGTAAACATACAATAGCATTAATCTATTACTATTTGTATCTGTATTTATTAATTTACTTATTTTTTATCACTAGCAAGGTTCTAGCTGGTCCCAATAATAAATAGAAAAAGTATATTGCAAAAGAGCTTACATTTCCTAATAAAAGTAAAAACTTAACCTAATACAACACAAGGAATATCACTGTGTGATTGTTCAAATGCTTACATAATTGAATAGATAAAAGATGCACGCACATGTTTCGAAAGGATAACTAATCCAGCAACCCATCTTCCCTACTGCTAACTTTTTCTCTAAACATGCCCTGAACAAGTACCACATGATATACAGTAAATGTATAAGCCAAGTGCTGAAAATGTATTTCTAAGTATCCAACATGAAAGGAGAGCAAATGAAAAGATTTACAGCCTCCTCTAATCCCATCCCAGCATCTCCCCTTCTTTTAGCTGTAAATGCTTAGCTACTGTGTGACAATGACATCCTGTTGATTTATAAAGTCAGACACAGCAGTGAGCTCCATTCCAGTAAAACTTCGACTGGCCTCTGGTGCCACCTAGCCACAGTACTGCACTTCTACTTTCATAATATTCAGCACCAAATGCTAATAGTACAAACTATGCTTTCATCGTGACAAATCTGGAAGCAGAAAGAATACTGCCTGTATCAGATGACATCACTATCTATGTGGCACTTTAAGCCAGAGTCTAGCACTATGTACCATTTCAGCTTGACAATTTTTTTACATTTATACATATATCATTGACATCAAGTCAGAAGGTATGGAGGCACTATGTATGAACGCAAGCAGCAATGTATAGTAACTCATAGCAACCAATGGTCAACTTTTGCATTGTAACTGTTCTACAGAAGGGAATTGTGACTGGTTGCTTTGAGTTACTGCATTAAAAAATAAAGTTGGCTCATTACAGAGCTTAACTGGTACTTACTGTAAAAAACGTATTCTGTGTAACTGGACCAGATCTTGTCATCAGTGTACTGATTAACGAATGAAGCTGTTACTGATGAGTTGCAAGCCACCATTTGGAATCCACATTCTGACAGCATGTCAAACGCTCTCTCTAGATGTTTGAATTTGAGATAAAACCTGGAGGTGTATTTTTCTGGGGCTCGGTCTGGATCCCTGCTTTCATTAAGCGTTTCTCCAAAAACCTCTTTGGCTAGAGAGATTCGACCACAAACAAGAATTCTTGGAACTCTCCGAAACTTGGCATCTGCTTGGCTTTCTCGACCCATGGTGCAAGATCCACGGTAACCAATGGTAATGAAGCCCCATTTTTTATCTGAAGGCATTAAAGATGAAGATGGACATATTCTGGTTTCACTACCTTGGGAGGCTTCTTCAAAGTCACTATGGCAGTAGTCATCTGGGCTTTGTTTCACTTCATCAGGTGCTAAGAGTTTTACTAGTTCTGGCAGTAGAAAGTATTCCGCTTCCCTTTTCAAGCGCCCTTTTTCTGGAAAGTGATCTGGCAAGACCACCTGCCTGTCCCTGAGATAGTCAAGAACATAACGGAATAGAAACCCATCTCGGTCAAGAAAGAATCGTCCTTTGGCATCTTTGGCCAGGTCATTTACAGAGTCTCTCTTGGAGGTGAACATTTTCCATAGAAGTGAATGGGGTATACTGGTCAAGGTTGAGTGACGTGTAAAGTAAACTTGCCCTCCAACATTTAATTCAATTACCTCTGGGTACGACTGAAATACAGTCCCTTGGTCTCTAGGTGGGGCATAAGTTCTGCAGTTTCCACTCAGTGCCATTTGTGCTTGACAGATGTTCCTAGCTACAATACAAATAGTTCATGAATTGTAAAATGGGAATGAGGAACTGTATGATGTAGATCCGTAAAGTGCAAATATTTGCTTATTAGTCTTGAATTTGTGATCATGAATTCAAACACGAGTGAGCATCAGCTTAATTGATTAGTCTATGGAACTTTTAAGACCAGTTCCACTGGAGTAATAACTTCATAAAAAAATATGAAAGATGTGTACCTCACACTAAGCCCACTGGATGCAAGGTCATGCTGTATGTACAGACATGTTAAAATCTGTAAAAAAAAAAATAATAATAATAATAATAATAATAATAATAATAATAAAAAGCATTAGTAAAGTTAGGAAGTCTAACAGTCACTGAAATATATCAGGATAGTAATATGCAAAAAGCTGATTTTTTACATAGTTATCCATATAGTTACGTTCCTAGATGTGACGGATGACAGCAAACATACATGCAGACTACGTTCATATATCTTATGCTGATTGCATGCACTTGACAGCAGACACAAAACTGGATTTTAAAGATCAGAAATGCAATTTAAATGCATAGCAAAGCCATACATTCTGTTTGCCCTATATGACGCTAGTTATATAGAAGTACAACATTACAGAAAACTGTTACAATACCTGAGTTGCATAATCCTTCCTCGGTGAAAAAAAGAGGTCATTTTGTATAAACACATAAAAATCAATAGCAAAAAATACTAATTAACAAAAGTCTCAGAAAACTGTAGCTCTTAGCAAGTGTAGAGAGTTATCGGCTCCTGGGTGGCAGCACAGTGATGAATAATCAGATGTAGTGATCATCAGATAAAATGCACACTGAAAATAGGATTAGCTTGTTATTTAAAGGGGAAAAAAAAAATGACTCCAGACGGGATGCTGCCTATTTAATAAACGCTTTGCAAAAAACTCTCAGCCAGACTGCATGGGGAAGGATTCATGTTTGATACTCCAAGTTCCAACAGGAACAGAGAGGTTAGCATACTTCCAGGTAGGCTGAAAGAAAAAGAAGGGATGGGGAGCAGCCAGAGCAAGCAGCAATAGGAGTAGTAGCAGCAGCAGCTGATATTCAGCTGTGGGTGCTCTGGTGCTTGGTTGCTGAGCCTGCTCTAGCCGCTGAGCTGGGTGGATCCACAGTTCCCAGGGCTGTTCTGAGATGGTGCTATTTCAGCAGTGCAGGGAAGAAACCAACCAGGGAAATAACTATTACATCATCTTAAAGGAAAATAGCAGCTAGAGAAAATAAAAGAGCAGAGGATGCATTGAAGAGCAGCACTGTGCTCAGAGTCAGGCTTGCTTTAAACAGGTAAATGCTAATCCTCCACAAGCCTAAAAATCACTAGTTTAAGCTGTGCTTTTTCTCAAGGGTGTTTTAACCTATTAACCTCCATTTACATGATCACAATCAAACATCGATTCTAATGGGGTATGCTGATGCAGATTGCAGCAATTACGGACGAAGCTTCACTAGTAATTAAAGTCGTATATCTCCAATAGAAAACACCATTTGTATTGTCATTTAACAGTCACTTAGTAGTATTTAAAGTTGTCATCTGTGCATCTTTGTGTTGCCTACTGTTTTTATTTCCTCTATACACATTTTGTATGGCTGATCTGTATCCATCCAGTATACTGTACAGAGAAAGCTTTTCATTAGAGATAGGATCATACAATGAACCACATCCATTTTTTTTAAATACTAGTTCAAACAAGGGCAGTGCAAAGCACTGGAAAAGAGATTATAAGCCATTAACACCATAGTACATACAACTTAGTTTAGGAATTAGCTGAGCACTGCAAGGGATGTAGCAATATCATCCAGACCAACTGAAATATATTATATTTATCTAGAGAGAGAGAGAGTTATATATATATATATATATATATATATATATATCTAGAGAGAGAGAGAGAACTATATATATATCCCTAGAGAGAGAGCGAGAGAGAGAGCGCTATATATCTATATACAGAGAGAGAGAGAAAGAGAGAGCTTTTAAAGCAACATGAAACCCAAAACCAAACATATAATATTGCAGTTTACCAATCCTCAGATGTGGTGGCTACATTTGTTTTCTTTTTTCCCCACCGGCGATCCGGCCAGTAACACACCTCTTGTATTAGAGTGCCCTCTCTCTGGACGCAGCAGAGACACCTTTGGACAGCAGGATTGTCACTCTAGGGGAGGGGAGTAGATGGACTAAGAGATTTAGCTACACTAAACACATGGATGCCAAACCCCAGCTAACACTTTAAAAGCAGTTACAGCAGCGTTTTTTTTTTTTTTGGGGGGGGGGGGGGGAATAAAGGTTTTACATTAAAAAATAACTAAAAGCTGATCATTGTAAGAACATCTATCAGTGGTAAATGGTTTGTCTCACCCCTGTAACTACACATCTGTAGGAGAGCGTGTTGTCCTGAGTAATGACAGACTTACTGGCTGGATCACCAGATCAAAACAAAGGAAAGCAAGCCTAAGGAAAGAAAACAAATACAGCTTTAACATCTAAGAATTGGTAAGCTGCAATATAAGAAATGTTTGCTGTTGGGTTTATTACACTTTAATCTATAGTGTCACTGAAGTGAAAGGAAAGGGGTTAAAAGGCATCTCTATCCAAAACTGCAAAAGCAGTTTGGGATGGAGCACATTAATCTAAAATGGCAGCATTGTGACATTGGGAGAGATTTACTAAAACTCACACACACAGTATCTGGTGAAGCTGTGCATAATAACCAGTCAGCTTGTTCAGTTAAACGATAAGTTCACTGGGTGGAACATGTTCCAGCAGCTATAGCCTCTCCCGGTGATAGCCATCTTCTCCTGGCACCCACTGTCACTGTTTGAAAATAATGTGGCCATGCGAGGCTCTGCCCCTCCGGGCCACGTCGTTCATTCACAATCCTCTATGAATGGGAGACTACAAGTCCCAACAGCCTTTGTGGCTGTCGGCTTGTAGTTTCAGTAAACTACCTTGGCGCTGTTGAGCACTCTTGTAGTCCATTGTCTTTTCCTGTCAGTGTGTCTCTGCCTGAGCAGACACATACAATGAGAAGTCTGCAGGAGTCCTGCATGGCCCCCGCGGTCTGCTGATCACGTCTGCTTTCTAGCCTCTGAGTTAAAAAAAGCATTAAATGTAGGCTCTTAAGCACACATCTATGCCACCACAGCTATTTTTATTTTTTCAAGAAGAAATAAGGTAAGTGACACATTTCCTTATGAGCTTCTAAGCTGATTTGCTTCAGTTCAGGCAAAAGCAGTTGGTGGTTAACAACTATTAGTTCTATTAGCATGACAAAACTAGGAAAGCCATTTATTTTTCTGACTGGGGCAAATGACAGCTAAAGAGACCGCTAATATGCTCCAGTGTTTTAATAGGACAAGGGGTTGCAGACATCCTGTTCTGTGGCTTGAGGTTAAGTGGGTTACCAGTAATTCACACTGGGTGAACCCAAATGTTTCTTAGCAATAAAGTCATAAACACTGAGCATCATCACACTGCAAAATGGTAAAGTTATTTACATTTCAATACCTACATTTAGAATTGATCTTGATAATCAGACTACACAATGAACCAGAAACTAAAACTAAAAACTAGCAACCCTAATTTTAGCAGAATTCATTAACGATGAATATTAATATTAATATTATAATATTTGTATAGTATTTCTTTCCTTAATAATAATAATAATAAGCAAATTATAATATTAAATTTAATGAGGTGTCTCTGCATGCAGAGTTATGCCGCATACACACGATCGGACTTTCCGGCAAACTAGGTCCGCCGGACCGGAATCCGTCTGACAATTTAATCGTGTGGTCTGACGGACCTATAAATAAAACATGTTTAAAATCCGTCCAAAGGACACGGCTTTCTAGTGTGCAAATCCTTTGTCTCTGTGCTAGTCCGACGGACCAAATACGACGCAAGGGCAGCTATTGGCTACTGCATATTGAACTTCCTTGTTTAGTCCCGTTTACGTCATCACATTCAAAACGAACAGACTTTCGAACAGACTTAGTCCGGATGTGTGTGGCCAATTCCGTCGGACCTCCGCCAAAAGTCCATCGGGAAGACCGTTGGACCTAGTTCATCTAAAAGTCCGGTCGTGTGTACGCGACATTATACAAACATGCCTAAAAAAAATCACATTTGCAGTATATACAGTGTCGGAAGTCTGATTCATCTAGTGTCAATACAAGAATTGTATTGTGGTGTGGGTGGCACAGTGGTGTAGTGGTTAGTACTCTCACCTAGCAGTAAAAAGGGTTGCTCGTTCAATTCCAGACCATGACACTACCTGCCTGGAGTTTGCATGTTCTCCCTGTGCCTGTGTGGGTTTCCTCCGGGTAATCCGGTTTCTTCCCATAATCCAAAGACATGCAGGTAGGTTAATTGGCTTCTGTCCAAAAATTGGCCCTAGTATATGAATGGGGACATTGGATTGTGGGCTCCTTGAGGGTAGGCACTGATGTGAGTGTGCAATGTACAGGGATAGGGACAATTGTAGACACTCACTTAGGTTGAACTGGATGAACTGGTGTCTTTATTCAACCTTACTTACTATGTAACTAAGAATTATTGTATGCATTTGTAAACTACACTTAAACTTCACTGAAAAGTATTGTGTATTTTAAATGAGTAGTGTGCTTAAAGTGGAACTCTGAGCAACTTTACCAGTATGCAGAAACAAATTCCAAGCAATATATAGCAAAAAAAAAAAAAAGACACCTTATCAATAAAAGTAGTCATTGACCCCCATTAAGTGACTTTGCCAAGTCATATAAGAGGATGCTGAGAAAAAGTAATTGGTCTGCTGGAGGCATGAACATGCATTTACATGGTTTCCGCTCTCCCAATGATCTGACTACAGCTTTGCATCTTTGAAGTAAGTCACAAGGTAAGAGGCAAGTAACTCATCTGTACTGAATGAGCCAGCATCTCAGTCCAGGAAATCAATGCTGACCCTGAATATGAGCAAACATGGCGTCATCCTTCTATAGAGAAAATAGATCATGTTATTGCCATGGAGTATTGTGAGCTCTGTGATAGGTAATATTAGGTACTTTGTAATTGATAATAAGCATCAGCTTTTGCTGAACTGTCCAGTGCTGAATTTGAAAATAAAATAGTATTTCTTTATTACCGTAAGTAAACATACACAATGCTGTAAAAACAGCCCACGTATTCCAGACGTTGGTCCATAGTTATGTCTAAGGACTAACCTTCGAAATTCATAGGCTGTTTTTACAGCATTGTACATGGTGACTTAATAAAGAAATACTATTTTTTATTTTTTGGATGTCATCCTGATTGCCGACCATCCCTTTCCTTATTCTGGATTCGGGCAGATGATGCTAGCGCTGTTAAGCGGAAGCACTAACCACTTAGCCACTGTGCTGCCCCATGTTGTTTTTTCCCCCTTGCCAAAAACAGAAGACCAACGTTGGACATGCAGAAATGATCTGACTATGCAAAGATTTTTTTTTCATGCCTGGTACACAAAACCCCATTCTCAAATTACTAAAACATACATGTTCATGCTCTGGAATAGCTTTACTTATTAGGACTCCTGAGCGAGATATGAGTAAGGGGCCCTGAGCTTTAATCTGGTAACACAGGTGAACAGCTTGCCTGAAGACACAGGGGGAGCACCCCTACAGAACTATTATACTCTGTTACCATATCAAAGGATGTTCTGCATAGTAGCTCACGGTTGTTCTGACAGTGTAGGGCAGGGGTAGGGAACCTCGGTTCTCCAGCTGTTTTGAAACTACAAGTCCCATGAGACATTGCAAGACCCTAACAATCACAGGCATGACTCCTAGAGGCAGAGGCATGATGGGATTTGTAGTTTCAAAGCAGTTGGAAAGCTGAGGTTCCCTACCCCTGGTGTAGGGCCTTTCACCTTGTTGCAGGATTACTTGATCAGCTACTCTGCCTTATCAGAGCTGAGGACAGGGTTGATGACCACTGTGCTAAGGGATAGAAGCAAAGAAGCCTATCTTCCCCGGCTTCGTCCAGGAACCCAGGGATGTGAGGAAAAAGGGGTTAAAGGGTCCCACGCACCTGCAACTGACCATAATGAGTAATTGGACATTTTACTACAACAGCAGCTCTAACAGTATGGTCAGCATCTGCATTCTCCACATCACTGTGTTTTGGAGACTCGATTTTTCTAAGAATTATTATGTAACGGCACCTAGTAAAAGTCCTAATGTCATTTTAACAGGTTCACTTTAACTTAACATCTAAAGACAGATGGATTTACTTTGGTGACATACCAACTGAAGCCTTGCAATTATGTAGTAAATCTTTCACAAAGGGTAAAAGCTGATCTTGGAATAATCAATGTCAAAAATGAGCTATGGACTTACATGACCTATGACTAATTTTCCTGTTAGTCATTTAGCATGGTGCTAAAATTGATAGTGTAATGGGTTCTCTGGAATGACTATTATTTCTACAGGTTTGACCTACTGAAATAAATAAATAAATAAATAACATATGTGAAATATACTTCTATAATTGATTGGTCTTTCAAGGGGATCAGTTCTTCTAAATATGAAGCATATGGGGTTTTTTTTAGTTTGTTTATCTTTTAGCTTTTGCAATCTACTTTAAAGTATTCTACGCAATTTTTTTCAGGATAGATGGGACTTTAATTTGGTAACAAATATGGATACATATATTTTTACTTACTTGTTTTTTTGTTAGGAGAAAATAATGCATGTTTCTGTAATTTCTCCCAACACAAGGTTTATGTAATTTGCACACCCTAATATATTTGCTGCAAAATATCAAATTTTTGTGACTTTTATGTAATGTACCTAAATGGTACAGCTTAAAGTAAAGGTACAGTATCTCACATTTTTGTTAATATTTTATTATATTTCATGTGACATCACTGAAGACATGACACTTTGCTACATTGTAGTGAGTTTACAGCTTGTATAACAGTGTAAATTTGCTGTCCCCTCAAAATAACTCAACACATAACCATTAATGTCTAAACCGCTGGCAACAAAAATTAGTACACCCCTATTGGGCCCAAAGTGTCAATATTTTGTGTGGCCACCATTATTTTCCAGCACTGCCTTAACCCTCTTGGGCATGGAGTTCACCAGAGCTTCACAGGTTGCCACTGGAGTCCTCTTCCACTCCTCCATGATGACATCACAGAGCTGGTGGATGTTAGAGACCTTGCGCTCCTCCACCTTCCATTTGAGGATGTTCCACAGATGCTCAGTAGGGTTTAGGTCTGGAGACATGCTTGGCCAGTCCACCACCTTTACCCTCAGCTTTTTTAGCATGGCAGTGGTCATCTCGGAGTTGTGTTTGGGGTCATTATGTTGGAATACTGACGCCTCTGATGATATCCACATAGGATGAAACATGTCATGCTGGCTGATACAAGCACGTTATATACCGCAGATTCTTATATGTTCTGTTGTTGCTGTCACTCTGTAAGTAGACTACAATAAATTGTAAGTGTTATACCCTTACGGGCTTCACTATCGCTGCACCTTTTCTTCTGTTCTGGCATTGATTGCTTAAATCCATTACCTGATGTGAGTTTGATGTTCCATCTGACACTGATGTACCTGGTTAACACTGTGATCCATCTATCAAGTCTGGAGGGGGCCATCCAAGTTTGTTATCTGCCATCTAGATTGCATGATTATATGCCTGTTTTCTTTACATTCTGGTAAACAGATTGAGAGCACGAGGGTGTAGTGTGCTTCATATATACACTTTAAATCTTGGTGGAAGATTCCTGTCACCTGTCTATGGATAATCACGTTTAAAGTTCTTTTATTCACATTTGTTTTTTTTATGGACAATCACATTTAAAACTGTTGTGTAGCATTGCACTATTGGACGTCATACTATTGTTTGACGAATCAGCAAACTGTGCTGGCCGCAGTGTATGTTTTTTTTGGGTTAGCGCAGATATTTGTTCACTCTGTTATATGTTGGAATACTGCCATGCAGCCCAGTCTCTGAAGGGAGGGGATCATGCTCTGCTTCAGTATGTCACAGTACATGTTGGCATTCATGGTTCCCTCAATCAACTGTAACTCCCCAGTTTAGGCAGCACTCATGCAACCCCAGACCATGACACCCCCACCACCATGCTTGACTGTAGGCAAGACACACTTGTCTTTGTACTCCTCAACTAGTTGCTGCCACACACGCTTGATACCATCTGAACCAAATAAGTTTATCGTGCTCTCATCAGACCACAGGATATGGTTCCAGTAATCCACACCCTTAGTCTGCTTGTCTTCAGCAAACTGTTTGCAGGCTTTTCGAAAGACAGCCATGCAGACCAATTTTATGCAGTGTGTGGCGTATGGTCTAAGCACTGACAGGCTGACCCCCCATCCCTTCAACCTCTGCTGCAATGCTGGCAGCACTCAAATGTCTATTTCCCAAAGACAACCTCTGCATATGATGCTGAGCATGTGCACTCAACTTCTTTGGTCGATCATGGCAAGGCCTGTTCTGAGTTGAACCTGTCCTGTTAAACCGCTGTATGGTCTTGGCCAACGTGCTGCAGCTCAGTTTAAGGGTCTTGGTAATCTTCTTATAGCGTAGGCCAACTTTATGTAGAGCAGCAATTCTTTTTTTCAGATCCTCAGAGAGTTCTTTGCTACAATGTAAAGTAGTGAGTGTACAGCTTGTATAACAGTGTAAATTTGCTGCCCTCTCATAACTTAACACACAGTCATTAATAGCTGGCAACAAAATTGAGTACACCCCTAAGTGAAAATGTCCAAATTGGGCCCAATTAGCCATTTTCCTTCCCAGGTGTCATGTGACTCGTTCGTGTTACAAGGTCTCAGGTGTGAATGGGGAACAGGTGTGTTAAATTTGGTGTTATCGCTTTCACTCTCTCATACTGGTCACTGGAAAGTCAACATGGCACCTTATGGCAAAGTGTCGTTTCTTCAGTGTTATGTGAAAAGATATAATAAAATATTTACAAAAATGTGAGGGGTGTACTCACTTTGTGAAATACTGTATGTGATGTACTCAAGAGAGCTTTATTTCCCCTTTTTGACACTACATTGCACGTATGTGAAAAAAATAGTCTGCCTAAATTGTTTTTGTAACATTAGGATAGTATTATGATGTCTTGGAGAATTCCTACATAAAAGATATTATAGGGTTCAATTAGCAACTTAGCAACTACTGCAACCTACAAGAGTCACCCAGCTTAGTATCCCAATTCTGTGTTCTCACCTTGAACAGCCACCCTATGGCCTGGTTCATACCTATGCAGGTTGCTTTTGAATCATTTCTGCAGTGCGTTTTTAACCAATTGTTTGTGCTTTTTTAACATTTTTTTTGTGGCCAATTTGTTGTTGGGCATATTAAAAACACAAAATGCATAAAACACATCAAAAGCATGTCACAAATGTGTCAAAAATGCACTGCATGCTTTTCTGCAGCGTCTCCAATAAAGTCTATTGAACCAAGAACGCATTGTTTTGCATTTAAAAATAGTCTCTGACCCTTTCCAAAAATGCAGCGGCTGAAAAAAGCATAGATGTTAATGTGCACCATAAAAAAAAAAAAAACATGTCAAATAGCCTAGAGGTAATTCAGTTCGCATTGTGTGCTATACAAGTATTTCATTCATTCACTGTAGTGTGTTTCGGCAAAAAACACAATGGTGTGAACTAGGCCTTTAGGATGGACAGGAGCAGTAAAACCACTGCAGCTGTTTGGGGAGGAGACAGGATCCATTAGATCCTTCAACGCATGAGTTATTAGGCCTACCAACAAGTGTCATGGGCTGAGTTTCCCAATATGCGCTTGACACTGAAGCACATCAGCAAATGCCAATGCGCTAATTAGGAACATTGGCCAGCAGCTCCATCCATATCTCTCCTCTCAATATGAATGTGACACATGTCAGCCAATACTCAGTACTAAGTCCAGCCCCTGTCTCAGTCATGCCCACCCACATCTGAAGATGGAAGAACAAGGTCCAGCTTGATCACCCCACCAAAAAAAGGAGCAGAAGTGGCATTCCACTAGGGATGTAATTTCCCAAAGGCTCAAAACTGACATAGTGAAAAACAATATATGTTTTTTATCACTTTGAGGACCGCAAGCAAAATGGTTTCACCTTAGCAGTTCAAGCATCCACCTTTTTGGCCCACACTCTTTGTGCATTACATTATGGTCACACATAATGTATATTGTAGGAGCTGCAGACATGAATTTAAATGTCTTCCAAATATTTGTGGATATACTGTGTGATTTCTTCAGTTACCTTTTTGAATTGTGATTTTGAAAGAGTGATAGACCAAGCTTAGGACAACTGGTCAGTTATAATTCATGCAGAATCAGGTGTTCCCAATTACAGGAACATGGAACTTTCCAAGCTTTCCTGAGGCCATCATTGCTTAAATCAGGCAAAACCAATCAACTTCTGCCCTACAATCAGCTTTATATGGGCCTAGCTTGTGGCCAAGCTATTCTTGTTAATTAAATCAGCATTTATTTTTACCCCAAATTGTGTCAGTGCTTATGTCCACCCTTTGAATTTTTATCCAGGTGTAGTGTAAAATCTTGACAATTAACTTTAAACTCTACCACCAGTCCCCTACTCCAAGCTGCCAGCTGCTTTCTACTTCTTAGGTTTCTGTTCAAATGTTGCAGTAGTTCCTGAACTGGTTGTTCTGCCCTATTCTGTCCCCTACACAAGTGGTACAAACCCGGGGCTGTGACCTGAAATCACTACACAGGTGATTCCTAAATCTCTTTCTGGGGACAAGGGCAAAGACTGGGCACTGTCACTAAGTCACTGTCTATGCCAGGGATACGCAATTAGCCGACCTCCAGCTGTTGCAGAACTACAAATCCCATGAGGCATAGCAAGACTCTGACAGCCACAAGCACAACACCCAGAGGCAGAGCATGATGGGACTTGTAGTTTTGCAACAGCTGGAGGTTCGCTAATTGCAGATCCCTGGTCTATGCCTTCCAACTGCCTACTCATTTTGCAGCTTCATTAGACTGAGACATTTTATGCTGGTAAAATGTAGCATTTTGTCTCATTCAAGCTAAACTCTAATGCAGGCTTCAGAGCACCAGAATAAAGCCTGTTGGTTGGAACACTAAATGCCAAAAAGTAAGCTGCACTTTTCATTTGGGTCATGTGTACTGCAGAGTATACAGCCACCACATGAAACATTAAAACCAAGAGCATGCTAACATGTAACCATTAGCTGTTGTACTCAAGGACAACTATAGCATGATTAGGCTTTCTTATTATGACAAAGAGTCTTTAACATGTGACTGATATCTTCCAAAGTGGGGAATTAGGCCTAGTACCTGCTCAGCCTTCTGCAGTGTGTCAGCAACTTTCAGGAAAAGATCATCAATACAAGGTATAAGATATAGAGACACACGAGTTCTAGCTACAGTATGCTTATTTCAGTAATAGTGGTAACTGGTTCTACAAATATAAGGTGCATTCAATTATGCCAAGTCTGTTTAAGCTTTGTGAGAGTCTAAAGCCCCATACACACTATCAGATTTTCTGCAGATTTTTTCCTTTAGGTTTACCAAAACCATGTAGTGCAAGGGCCTGCCTGATTGCATACAAATTGAAACTCCTAAGGTTTGACCTCATATTATATGGTTTTGGTAAATCTGAAGGAAAAAAATCAAAAAGAAAATCTGATAGTGTGTATGGGGCTTAACTGTGAACGGCTGCAGTACACATGGGCCGAATTCTATTGAACTGGCCGATGCCACCTGACATTCAGCCCCTGTGTACTAGGCTTTAGTTTCTTCAGCGGGCTGAATAAAAAAACAAACAAACAGAGGGATCACTGTGCTACCCTGTTTCCCCTAAAATAAGACCTAGCATGATTGTCGGTGTTGGCTGCAATATAAGCCCTATCACCCAAATAAGCCCTACTCTGTTTCCTCAAAAATAAGCCCTACCCTGAAAAGAAGACCTACAGGGACATTAACTAGGGCTTATTTGGGGGTAGGGCTTTTATTGCAGCTATCACCGACAATCACACTAGGTCTTATTTTAGGGGAAACAGGGTAACACAATCAATGTTAGCCGATGGATGTGAACGCTGATCAGATCCCGGTCAGATTCTGGTTTTCCAGCTTGCTCATTCTACAAAAGCTGGTCGTAAGACCGGCTTCTGTCCGACAGACAGATATACACACGGAATGTCGGGACAGTTTCTACTGAACTGGCTGATAATCTACTTGTGTGTACCCCAAATAAGTTACAGTACAAGCAGGAAGATCATCTTTTTTTTTCTTCTTTTTTTTCATAAGCAATAAACAAGGAGGATAAGGTTCAAATTGAGCATTTTATCAGTATTGCTAATATGTAAGATCCCACCCTATGTATTTGTCTGAAGGACGTCTTGTATACAGTAGCTGTTCCACATACAGACCACTAATGCCGCGGATTATCCGGCGGACACCGTGTTGTGTTTTTTTTTTGTACACTTTTTTCCCCATGTGAATGGGTAGGGGTACATGTACCCCATATTCATTCACATAGGGTGGGGGCTAGAATCTGGGGGCCCCCTTATTAAAGGGGGCTCTCGGATTCTGAGAAGTCCCCCGCCCGAAGACCCCAACAACCAACGGCCAGGGTTGTCGGGAAGAGGCCCTTGTCCTCATCAACATGGGGACAAGGTGCTTTGGGGTGGGGGCGGCCACAGCACCAAAGCACCCCCCATGTTGAGAGCACGTCGCCTGGTACGGCTCAGGAGGGGGGAGCTCGCTCGTCCCCACCCCTTTTCCTGACCGGCCGGGCTGCGTGCTTGGATAAGGGTCTGCTATGGACTTTGGGGGGACCCCCACTCCGTTTTTTCAGCGTAGGGGTTCCCCTTTAAATCCATACCAGGTGACGGGGCTTGTGAGGTGTTAATCTCACTGATGGAGATGGCAAAATTCACTTCCTTCACTAGTTCTGTCTACCTGGAGCCACGTTCAAAATGAACAGATTTTACTCCGTGTGGGCAAGTCCGTTCATTTCAAAAGTCCGGCGGAAAAGTCCGGTCGTGTGTGGGCAGGTTCGCTCGAGAAAGTCTGGCGGACCTCCACTGCAAAGTCACACAGGTTGCCCGCTGGATAGTCCGATTGTGTGTACGTGGCATAAGAAACATTTAGCACCTGATAAATACCCTTTCAAACACTTTAACATAAAAGTTCAGGAAACTATTGCAAAGTGTCTTGCCAAAAACACTAGAAACCCTTAGTTTGTTCAATGTTGAGCAGAACTACAAATTCCAGCATTCCATGAAAGTACAGTATATTATTTCAGTCCTCATTGAACAAACCTTTAAAGTTGGAATAATTAACCTTCTACAGTACATACTATGTAACCTCTCTTTTATGCTTTTTCTACAGGAATCTTAGATTTATGCATATTAAATAAACTCTTTTAACATTACACTCTTGGCTCTTTCAGGCTTCATCATTTGCACATGTGTGAAAGTCTGATAACCATGTGTCCCTCCGCACTTCAATGTAAGAAGTTAATTAGATTTCAGTTATAATTGTTCAATACTGAAACATTTCAGTGTGCAAAATTCATAGGTAACTTCTAATAGATTTTCTCAATGCATATTAGGACATGCTGCGAAGAAGGCGTAAAAATGTTAATGCTTACAAATGAAGGGCACGTTGCTAATCTGGGACTTTGTAGTAACATTATAATGTGCTTTTTATCAGCTTAAGAAATACTTTAAAGCACATTTGTAATGGGATACTGAAATTAATCTGCTTGGTGATCACATAAGAAAAAAGCTTACATATTAATCTGGCAAATTAGTTATTAATGTGTTACAACTTTATGTTGCTGTAAGCTTTTTTTTCATATTGTTTCTGTATTTCACATTTTAATCTTGAAAGTTGACTTTTTCTTTTATAACTATTTCAGCCCCAGAAGGATTTACCACCCTAAATGACCAGGCCATTTTTTTTGTGATACGGCACTGCGCCGTTTTAACTGACAATTACTCGGTCGTGCAACGCTGTACATAAAACAAAATTGATGTCCTTTTTTTCCCCACAAATAACGCTTTCTTTTGATGGCATTTGATCCCTTCTGCAGTTTTTATTTTTTGTGCTATAAAAAAAAAAAGACTGACAATTTTGGAAAAAAATTAAATAAATAAATACATTTTTGCTATAATATCCAAAAAGAAAAAAAAATCTTCATCAGTTTGGGCCAATATGTATTATTTTACCCATTTAACCATATATTGATGGGTTTGCGCAAAAGTTATAGCATCTACAAAATAGGGGATATATTTATGGCATTTTTATTATTTTCTTTTTCACTTGTAATGGAGGCGATCATCGATTTTTAGCGGGACTGCAACATCGCTGCAGACACTTGACACTTTTTTTGGGACCAGTGACATTATTACAGTGATCAGAAGTAAAAATAGCCACTGATCACTGTATAAATGGCACTGACTGGGAGTAAAGAGAGATCGTTGTTCCTAATTACTAGGAACACATGATCTCTCTCTACTCCCATCAGAACGGGGATCTGTTTGTTTACACTGGCAGATCCCCATTCTGGCTCAATGTAGAACGATCGCGGGTGGTCAGCGGACATCGTGCATCGGATCCGGCAATGCGGCGTGTGCCTGCTTTAGTTGTTAAAGGGACCGATGTACAGCTACAGCGATTCGCACAGCCGAGCCAACCTGCCGCAGACGTAAGGGTCTATTTATAAATGTTTTCACACTAGATTTGCACAACTTTCTCTCCAGCTTCACACATTTTTTAACTGCATCAAATTCGAAAAAATTTATAAATATTTGGTAAAAGCTGAGTGCATCTTGTGTGAAAACATTTATAAATAGACCTTATAGAGTGTTACCTACTGAGATTCATTCTTTCTATCTCCAAGAATGCTTTGTGCATATACACACAGAAAAGGTATTTGCAAGTTATTGGATTTATGATGTGTCACTAAGAAATTTCTAATCCAGTCTCTGTTCTACTTTTAAGCACATGTGTATTTGTCATTTTCTGGTTTACAAACTAGTCAACACATAAACCTATACAGCAGGACAGGTGTTTGAATGCAAGGAACGATTGTCAGAGCATGTAAAGCTTGTCCTTGTGCCTGGTTATTCTGTGTTTTACAGTATGGAGCCGAAAAATGCATCACAGCGTAGATCCTAGACAGAAAGTCGTAGTAGGCAGAAATACACTATATTGTCAAAAGTATTGGAACGCCTGCTTTTACATGCACATGAACTTTAATGATGTCCTAGTCTTATGCCGCGTGCACACGACCGGACTTTGACAGCAAAGGAACAAATCTGTCAGACAATTCAATCGTGTGTGGGCTCCATCGGACCTTTGCTGTCCAAAAATCAGACAGACTTTAGAAATAGAACACGTTTTACATTTTTCCACCGGACCCAGTTCCTATGGAGGAATCTGCTCGTCTGTATGCCAGTCTGGCAGACGAAAACCGACGCTAGGGCAGCTATTGGCTACTGGCTATGAACTTCCTTATTCTAGTCCGGTCGTATGTCATCGCGTTCGAATCCATCGGACTTTGGTGTGATTGTGTGAGGCCAAGTCCATTTATTCGGAAAGTCTGTCGGAATTCCCCTGAAAGTCCGTCGGGAAGACCGCTGGAAAGTCTGGTCGTGTATATGCGGCATTAGTCCGTAGGGTTCAATATTGAGGTAGCCCACCTTTTTCAGCTTTAAAAACTTAAACTGTTCTGGGAAGGTCACAAGGTTTAGGAGTGTGTGTATGGGAATGTTTGACCATTCTTTTAGAAGTGCATTTGTGAGATCAGGCTCTGATGTGGCCGAGAAGGTCTGGCTAGCAGTCTCTGCTCTAATTCATCCCAAAGGTGTTCTATTGGGTTGAGGTCATGACTCTGTCAAGGCCAGTCAAGTTCCTCTACTCCAAACTCACTAATCCATGTCTTTATGGACTGGTGCGCAGTCATGTTGGAACAGGAACAGGGAGCATGAAATTGTTAAAAATGCCTTGGTATGCTGACACCTTAAGAGTTCCCATTCACTGGAACTAAGGGGCTAAGCCCAACACCTAAAAAACAACCCCACACTATAATCCCTGTCCACCAAATGATTTGGACCAGCGCACAAAGCAAGGGTGATATTGGTTGGTTCAATAAAAACGGGTCAATATTCATCCTGTGTTTATGGCAGCCGGTCAGACGAGCATGCTGGAAAACCAACAGCAGACCAGCTCCCAATTAGCACTCTTATCCAATGGCTGAGAGAGCTGACCGGAGGGTGGGGGGGCAGGTTGAGAGGGGGGGGTGGCCCCCCACCAGAACACAAAAAAACAGCAGGGGATATTGCTGTACTAACATTGGATCATTAGTACAGCGGGGCTGTCAGGGTTTTTTTTTCATTCAACCTGCTGGGTTGAATGGAAAAAAAATGGTGTGCACCAGGCTTTAATGTCCACTTTTATACACAATTGATATTTTTTCATAAAGATATGTTTCCTTTTCTTTTTCTTTTTTTGTGCAACCTTTTTTGCCCTCTTCCTGTCTGTTTGAGCTTATGCCAGCCTCAGTCATTGCTCTGGATGACTCTGTGAGGGCACTGCCAACAGAAGGATCCACCAAAAGAGCATGTGGAAAGTTTACAACACAGGAGCACAACTGGGAAGTAGTCGCCCTATAACAAGAAATGCCTGACCAAGTAACTTTATGGCATGATCACCAGGT
Organism: Lithobates pipiens; assembly: GCF_037356315.1. Lineage (NCBI taxonomy): Eukaryota > Metazoa > Chordata > Amphibia > Anura > Ranidae > Lithobates > Lithobates pipiens. Next base: position 335,815,584 of record NW_027507903.1, read on the forward strand.
ATTATTTTAGTTTAAGTTGCATATTTAAAAAGATAGCATTTGAAATGACATTAACCACTTATGGACCGCCTGCCGTCATTATAGGGCGGTACTTTGAAGAGGAATGTTGTTATGGCAGCAGCTACAGTAGCTGCCATAACCCCACTATCCTTTTCTTTAGCAGACGGTCCCCTTTCAGATAAAAGTGGTCTATGCAGTGGATTCGCCGTTAGATCACTTTTATCAGTGGCTGGAGAGGGCCCCCCTTCCTGCCATTCTCCGGTGCCCTCCGCCGCTGGCAGCGATCACGTCCTCTCCCCTGATTGACATGGAGCTGAGTGAGGGGAAGATGGCCCCTGCTCGGATCCATACAATCGCAGGGCGGAAGCGACGTCTAAACGTCACTTCCGCCCACAGCTCTTAAAGAGACATTTTTTTAATTCGATTTTTGTGTAAATATGAGATCTCATACTTAAGAGGACCTGTCATGCTTTTTTTCTATTACAAGGGATTTTTACATTCTCCTTGTAATAGGAATAAAAGTGACACTTTTTTTTTTTTTTTTAAAGAACAGTGTAAAAATAAAAATGAAAAAGTAAAATAAAAATAAAAAAATTAAAAATTAAAACACGCCCCATCCTGCCAAACTCGCGTGCAGAAGCAAACGCATATGTGAGTAGCGGGAAACTCAAAACATGCAACCTGTAGAATTTTTCAAACGTCGCATATGGAGATTTTTAAGAATAAAAGTTTGGCGCAATTTTGAAGCATGACATGTTGGGTATCAATTTACTCTGCATAACATCATCTTTCAACAGTATAAAAAAAATGGGCTAACTTTACTGTTGTCTTATTTTTTAATTCAAAAAATATTATTTTTTCCAAAAAATAGTGCGCTTGTAAGCCCTTGTACACACGGTCGGAGATTCCGTCGGAATGTGTCCTATCGGACCGTTTTGTCGGATATTCCGACTGTGTGTGGTATGCATCGGACTGTTTCCGTCGGAATATCCGTCGGACCAAATTTTCCAACTTGCTGGAAATATTTTCCGACAAACTGCTCTGATCAGACATACTCCGATCATGTGTAGTCTACTCCGACGGACTAAGTGCCACGCATGCTCAGATCAAATTTCTAGACCAAAGCTATTGGCTACTAGCCTGAACGTAGTCCCATCGTAACGAAATAACGTCATCACGCTATGTACAATCGAAATTCCCGACAACTTTGTCCGACCGTGTGTATGCAACAGTTTCGGACAAAATCCGTCGGACAAAATCCAACGGATTTGGTTGTCAGAATGTCCGACCGTGTGTACAAGGGCTAAGACCACGCAAATACGGTGTGACAGAAAGTATTGCAACAACCACCATTTTATTTTATATATATATATATATAAAAATAATGTTTGAGGGTTCAAAGTAATTTTATAGCAAAAAATATATAATAATTTTAACTTGTAAACAACAAGTCTGAAAAATGCTCCGATCAGACATACTCCGATCATGTGTAGATAATTCCGAACGGACAAAGTGCCACGCATGCTCAGATAAAATTCCTACATCAAAGCTATTGGCTAGTAGCCTGAATGTAGTCCCGTCGTAACGAAATAACGTCATCACGTTCTGAACGATCGGATTTTCCGACAACTTCGTCCTTCGTGTGTATACAACAGTTTCGTACAAAATCCATCGGACAAAATCCGTCGGACAAAATCAGACGGATTTGGTTGTCGGAATCTCTGATCGTGTGTACAAGGGCTAAGAGTGGTTAACATGTGACAGTGTACATAGGATTTTGGGAAATTAGTTTACATCTAGCTTTAGAGACCATCAATTTTTCATGTATTTATTTTTCAGCACTTGACACTCATCAGCCAATTGTACGAGAATTACTGAATTGCATCATTAACCTGCCTTGCTGTGCAGTTGGTTGGTTTTTGCATTGATTGTAGTATGAACTATATGGAGTTTGTATATCTCCATGGGTTTACTTGAAATTACTTGGTTGTTTTGGATTTCTACAATCATCTAAAAATATAATATGTTAACTGGATAATAAATTGGCCTTGTTCTGTGTATGGGCTCAGCAGAGACAAACGGTGACTTATTATTTTTTTGGGGATATACCAATTCTGAATATCTCACTTATTTATAAATCTGCCCAGGGCAACATCTAACCTCATTGTGGCCAGATTTTAGCAGGGTTGAAATGAATCCAATGAATTTGTAGCATTGCCAGTTTACAAAGACCATTCTCATTTTCTTCACTAGAAATTTTGCTGAGGATTTCAGCCTCTTTAAATCTGGTATACTGTTTTATTTTCAAGATGTAACACCTCTCTGAATCTCACACAAACTATTCTTTTTCAACATGTAAAAGGAAAAAAAAATATTTCTACAAGAAAATTGTGAGAAACCCTGCAAAAGGAGGATAAACAGCAAAGTTCTGTGCATGTAGAAAAACAAGCAAATCGTATTTGATGATCACATAGCTCCATCTGCTGGCAAAAAGATTGAAGACACTTATTAAGCTCAAAAATTGTCAGTTCAAAGAATGTAATAAATATGGTTTTCTGCAACAAAAAATATTTGTGGCTGTGGTGTTTTTTACCAAGCCATTTAAGAAAAAGAAAAACAACTTCTTTTATAATGAGATAGAAAAGTTGCAGTGAAAGTTTGCATCTATAATTTTAGCATCATAGGTATAAACTAGAAGGAAGATACTAAGAATCAGCATACTGGTGAATTATGCATACACCCCTTGACTATCACTTACATGCACAAATAAAAACACAAAGGGAGGTGAGCGTACCGGGAGTGGAGCAGCACATTTTCCCATATCTAAAACTAGCGATGAGCGATTCAGTTCCAGGTTCGTTTACCAAGGGTTCATTGAATCTTGTTCAAAATTCAGCAAACTCAAGCTTAGGATCAAATCCCATTGAAGTCAATAGGAGGTGAACCTTGAGCATAATTTCTGGCCACTTGTGGAGCTAATAGGACAACTACTGAGGAAACTACATGAGAAGCTGGGAATTACCATGTTTGACATAGGCCAATGTTAGAAAAAATACTGTACAGCAGAAAGAAGGTCTTTTCATACGTTCTTCCTCTTCATGAGACGATCACGGTGATCGAGTCCTCAGGACCTGCGACCGGACTCACGAAGCTTCCCAAGAGCACGCGCCCCCACCGCTTCTTAAAGGGCTACGTACAGATACGTGATTCTGACTTACGTGCCCTTCTGCCGACGTATATTAGCGGTTGGGAAGCAGTTAAATAACAAGCTTGGGAGGAATGCTTAAAGCTGTACGTGGAGTTACGAATCAATATTGGCTTAAATACAGCAGAAACACCACAATTGCATTAATTTCAGTTTGAAAAATAAGTTAGCATTAGCAGCAACTTATGCTTTTTTATTAAATGGTAATAAGCTACTGTACCTTTTGAGTGGCAGGTAGCAATTGTCTAATAGTTGGCTGTCCTTTTTCTTGCTGAAGAGAAACTGTCCTGCCCCTGGCCAATTTCTACCTTGCTCTCAATAAGAGATACAGCAATGTATTATTTGCCATCAATGGGGCAATTTGAAATTAACAGGGCAAAGCCCACATTTACTAGAGAGACACAATGCATAGGTTAGGGTTTGACTAAAATAACCAAATGTTATATGTTAATGTAACCAAAGGCAAAACTTTTTTTTTTTAGTTTTTGAGTGGAGAAGGATTAGAACACCTGTCAGGTTTTTATTAATAAACAAAATAAATTGTGCTAGTTTGTGGATGTAAACAATACTTATATAGTGCTATGACACACTAAACAAGTGAAAAATCATAAAGTTCAATGTGCAAAAAACAGATAATGAAATCACTAATAATAATAAATAATTAATTTTAGTAAAAAGAAAAAAGTCCAAGAATAAGTATATATTGCACCACCAAGTGACTTGATGCAGGGTTTTCTGTGGCACACCACACACACAGTAGTCAAGGACTCTTATCAGATGCCGGGACCACCTATCACTAGGATAGGAAAACAGGCAAGCAGAATAACTTCTGAGGAGTAGCAAAAACCTAGCCTCCGAGGGCAATGGGATAGCGGATAAATCCTTCACCATAGTCCCCCCCCTTGCAGCAAAATAAAATAAATAGAAATAAGATGTCCATGATATGTGTGTCCTCAACATGTGGAGTCATGGAGCCATGAAAAGGAGTTTATGTCCAATAGCACAGGGAAACACCTCATTACTTGCTCCACTGTTGGAGTGATATATGTACTTGAATGTGGATGTGGCTTGCAGTATATTGGACATACGTCTACAGGTGAGGGTAGGAGAACACATTTAAAATATTAAGAAAGGGGTTACTACACACAGTGTATCCAACCACTTTAAATTGGTCCACAATAAAGATTTTGGGACATTGAGAAAAGTGGAAAGGCATTGGATGGGGGGGGGGGGGGGGGGTAACTATGTTAGGCAGCTCAGTAAAAGGGAATCCTTTTGGATTTTTGAGGCAAAGGTCCTTGCTCCTAAAGGCCTCAATATAGAGTTTGACCTTAAATCTTGCCTAAAACTTACTGATCACTTATAAAACAGTTATCTACTTTGTACCCTAATGTGGAAAGAACTCCCCCTTTGACATACTATTTGTATTGTATTGAATTTTAACATTTGGCTGTAACTCATACTATTTGTGGAGATTGTATGTAGACTATATAAGTTAACAGGACGTTTATGTCAGATTTATATGAGGATTTAGACTTTGATGGCCAGTGGTGGGTAATGATATTTAAGAGGCTGTATAAAGTGCAAGTGATCTCAAGTTTATCGTGTAGGAATTATTGTGGATATAGTAGCCAATTATTATTTTTTTATGTTAGAATAGGTAGCAGTAATATTTAATTGGGGGAAGGGTTGCATCATTAGCAATGCTATTTAGGTATAAAGCGGGGTTACTTTCAATTATTTACAGCTTCATTGGTTATTAATGTATTAGTTGTGTTTAGGTTATATATTTTTCTATTGTCATTATATTGTGACCATGTTGCTTTTAAAAATTTGGTGGTTATGGCCACAGAGAATTATGTCAGACTGCGAGTTTAGCCAATATTTGTGAGTGTAATATCTTGGCTGCTGCGGTAAGAAATGGTGTCCCCGTATTTATGTGATCTTAGGTAACACGGGTGAGGAGATCCAGTCTGCGTCTCCTCCCACCATTGACAGCGGCAATGATTGAATAGATGGGATGGGTATAACTTATTTAAGTGGCGGATGTAGGGTGAGGCTCCACCCATTGAAGTTCATGTCCAGGATGATACGCATTTAGGACCCTTGGGATGTCATTCGCCACCCATGTTGAAACATGCTGGGATCATGCCATTTTTTTGAAATGCTGGCATGGTTAAGTGCCTTTTTAAAGTGGTTAAGCCACTCTAACCTGTATACACCATCAGCACTGCAGAAGAGGGGGACACTGCAATAGAAGGCAGTGCTGATGGTGTATATAGGTTAGTGTTATGAGAGCACGCTGAATGGGGGAGGGGCAGCTCACACACACACAGAGGGGAGGAGGACACAGGAGCAGAGCAGAGAGCATATGGCAGGCTACTCATGAAAGAGGCACATAAATTGACCACGGTGTCTGGTCTCAGCAGCCATAATACACTGTGGTCAGTTTACAGAGGGGTGGGGAGAAACTGGCAGGATCAGCCTGGTTTTGTAGGTGTTACAGGGGGCCAAATGACACAGGACAAGCACTTTGTCCTATAACATGCTTTAAACGAGCAGGACTAATTTTTGTATTATTTTATTCAGCAATAAAACATTTACAGAGAGCACTAGATACATTTTATTTATTTGCATATACCTCTGAACGAGAGTATGCATCATTGAAAGAAGGCTTTGGAGATTAAGAGCGGAGTGGAGCACACATCTGATTTTACCCTCATTAGGGGACTGCTTACTTGGACCCACTGGTAAAACAGGGGTCTGAGTATAAGGTGAGCTGCCATTTAATCACTGGTGCAGGATTGTTCATGAGCACTGTTTTGAATACCCAACACGGAAGAGGAAGATCACAGAATTTTGTCATTTTATATTTTAAAATCAGCAGCATGAATTGTTGATTTATTCCAATTATTTGCCTTTCATTGCAGGATTCTTTTGGACTCACTTTTACTGTTTATTTTGTGAACAGCAACTATTGTTTTTGGATACATAAGATCCCTCTTTTACACTAGGGTGGTTTTCAGGTGCTCTAGCACTTAAAATAGCCTCTCCTAAGTGCCTGAAAAATGCCTCCCATTCATTCCAGGTGTTCTGAAAAGTCCTGCAAGGAGCATCTTTAGGATAGGCTGGGAGCGCTGTATTTAGCTCTTCCAAAATGCCCTGCCCATTGTAATGAATGGAAAGCGCTTTGAAAGTGCCACAAAATGAGAGTTTTTAACCCTTTTTTGGGGGTTTAAAGTGCCCCACTAGCGGCTGAAAAGTGGAGCAAAAGCGCCACTTAAACATCGCTAAAGCACAGCTAAAACAAGTGTCGCTTTAGCGCTAATGGCTGGCGCTTTCAGTGTGAAAGAAGTCGAATTGTTGCATTTTTATTTACATATATTCACTATTGATTTTGCTAGTTACCCTGCACTATATATACAGTTTCTCACAAAAGTGAGTACACCCCTCACATTTTTGTAAATATTTTATTATATCTTTTCATGTGACAACACTGAAGAAATTACACTTTGCTACAATGTAATGTAGTGGGTGTACAGCTTGTATAACAGTGTACATTTGCTGTCCCCTCAAAATAACTCAACACACAGCCTATAATGTCTAAACCGTTGGCAACAAAAGTGAGTACGCCCCTAAGTGAAAATGTCCAAATTGGGCACAAAGTGTCAATATTTTGTGTGGCCACCATTCTTTTCCAGCACTGCCTTAACCCTTTTGGGCATGGAGTTCACCAGAGCGTCACAGTTTGCCACTGGAGTCCTCTTCCTCTCCTCCATGACAACATTATGGAGCTGGTGGATGTTAGAAGCCTTGCGCTCTTCCACCTTTCATTTGAGGATGCTCAATAGGGTTTAGGTCTGGAGACATGCTTGGCCAGTTCACCACCTTCACCCTAAGCTTCTTCAACAAGGCAGTGGTTGTCTTGGAGGTGTATTTGGGGTCGTTATCACGTTGGAATACTGTACTGCGGCCCAGTCTCCGAAGGGAGGGGGATCATGCTCTCCTTCAGTATGTCCCAGTACATGTTGGCATTCATGGCTCCCTCAATGAACTGTAGCTCCCCAGTGTCGCCAGCACTCATTCAGCCCCAGACCATGACACCATGACACTCCCACCACCATGCTTGACTGTAGGCAAGACACACAGTCTGCAGGTGTTTTACCCCCCATCCTCCTCTCTGGGTCCCAGAACGTGGCCCCCTGCAAGCTCGGTGGACTATGCACCCACCCGGAGGACGCGGGGGGGACCTGCGACAGTGATGGGATCACTGGACAACTACAATCCTGCAATGCTGGTTTGTGCGATACATCCTCATGTCTTCATCCACCCATTGGTAACTATACCTCTATGGATATGGAGATATAATTTTGCTCAATTTGAAATGCTATACCTATATATATTTTTTATATTGTCCAAAGTCTTTAATTAGCTATTTTGACATTTTCCTAGAATGTAAATCCCCCTGAAGAGACCAAAAATAGCAAGGGTCGAAATGCATTGGGGTTTTTCATGTGGATGCATATGTTACAAATACAATTGGCAAACTATGCTTGTACATAGAGTGTTTTTTGCTATGAGTGATGTTCCATGTTTGTTTTTGTGTCGTACCACCTATATGGATGATTTATCATTGTTCATTTGAAAAATTTTTGAAAAATTAAAATGCAGGTATTTTCCTCCAGTCACCCTTGAGGTGACAAAGCAACATACACAAAGCAAAAGGCACCTGCATTTGGCTCAGACAGGTGGAATCACTGTTTGAGCGTAATAGTATATCCCTTTTCTTGGGGTGCAAAAAGCTACCTTCTTCCCCCCCCCCCCCCACTTTTCTCATTTAATTGATGACACTGTATATGCCTTTGGCTCCTTCAACCAACAATACACCTATATATAATATATGATTATTTGTAAATCATTTTATTTGTATTACTTTGCATGCATTGCAGTGTTCTATTTTGTCCATCCTCCTGGTGCTGGCCGCTGTGTTCAGCCCCGCGGCACTGGGTGGGTGCCTCTTCCCCCCCCCCCACTTCCCAGCACGGTGGGGAGATGCAAATGCCATCTGCGATTCTCCCCAATGCTTGTTTTCCTACAGTTGTGTCCTTTTTGGGTCACTGTGGGGGCCTTCTCCGTGCCGGCAGCATCCCGTGATAATTTGAATCCATTAATGACTGCCAGTGACGTCGCGCTTTTGCGCCGGATCCTTTTGACTGGGTAATCTTTGTACTTATGTTACCCCATCTATTTTCATTTTCTAACATTGCTAATTAACCTATACACTATTATCCTTTTGTAATATAACCTTATGCCGCATACACAAGATCAGACTATCCGGACAAACCGCCAGAAAGTCTGCCAATTTTCCGAATGAGCGGACCCGCCCACACATGGGACTTTTCCGGCAGAGAGGTGGACAAGAGCCCCGAAGTCGGAAGAAGACCCCCGGGCGGCGGCGACGAAGAAGAAAGCCGGGCTCCTCCGCTAGTAAAAGAGTTGGCAAAAGAGCAGGAGATAGTGCGGCGAGAAGACACCCCAATACGGAAGAAGACCCCCGGAGCTGTGCAATAAATTATTTTAAACCCTTGTGTGTTGTATTTTATTTACATTTTTTTCACAGGTGAATGGGTAGGGGTACATTGTACCCCATACCCATTCACATAGGGTGAGGCTCCCGGATTCCGATAAGCCCCCCGCCTGCAGACCCCAACAACCAACAGCCAGGGTTGTCGGGAAGAGGCCCTTTGTACTCATCAACATGGGGACAAGGTGCTTTGGGGTGGGGGGCTGCACAACCCTCCTTCCCCAAAGCACCCCCCATGTTGAGGGCACGCGGCTTGGTATGGCTTAGGAGGGGGGCGCTCGCTCGTCCCCACCCCCTTTCCTGACCAGCCAGGTAGCGTGCTTGTTTAAGGGTCTGATATGGACCTGGGGGGGACCCCATGCCGTTTTTTTCGGCGTAGAGCTTCCCCTTTAAGTCCATACCAAGTGACGGGGCCAGCGACATGTCAATCTCACCGCCAAAGGTGGCTAGTTCTGGCTACCTGGAGCCACGCTCAAAATGAACAGACTTTTCTCCATGCGGGAAAGTCCATTAATTTCAAAAGTACGGGGGACTAGCACACACATGGCCGTATATATATATATATATATATATATATATATATATATATATATATATATATATATATATAGATTTTTTTTATACAGAGTAATTTGAATTTCATCATGTTTCTTCAAACAGCTGGTAGCCTAGCTACATTGTTGTAAGCCCCGCTTCACACTGATGTGTGGTTTCCGCACCCCATCAGAATCGCAGGCAGTTCACTTTGTGTGCTCTTATGCTATTTTCTATTTGTTCAAACACAGATTACATCTAATAAGAGGACAAATGTGGATGAAGTGCCCAAGGGAAAAGCAACCCTAGAAGAACAAACACACAGAGGACAGCCATTCTCCTCACAAAAGAAAGGCCACATAGCTGCTCATGACTTTGCTGGGACAGTCTTTCAATGGTGCTGAAGGTACAATAGAACCCAAGATCCCCTATGCCAAGGCTGAAGAGGAAATGGAAAAATATTGTAAAGCCCCAACTATGTCTATCATTGAGGACCCTTTGAACATGTGATGTGAGCATGAGGTCATATTTTCCCTCCTCTCTCAGCTGTCAAAGCAATACTTCCCAGGCTCTGTCTGCAGAGTGGATTTTCTCCACTGTAAGAAATGTGGTAACTGCAAAAAGAAGCACTCGAGTAGTTTTTTATTTTTAGGTTTTTGGCACCTCCAGGAAGTGCCGTGTGCCCACTGTCAGTCTGCCACACCACATCAGTGCTATTTTATATTTGTTATAGCTTTATGGCACTAGAGAGGAAATGGTTTGTTTTTGAAGATTGTCCATATTCACACAAAAATGTGTCTAGGGATTAATTTAATCCTCAAACAAAAAAAAAATACTAAAAGTGTACCGGTATTTCCAGACAACTGAAGCCAAGCCACCATTATATTAAGGCCAGACAACTAAATGCAAGCCACCATTAGAGGAAGGAAAATCCTTGACAGAATAAATCATAAAATGAAGCTTAAAACCTTGAGTAAATCTTATCTTTATTGGATCACAAATATATACACACCGTTACCTGACCTTATCCTGTGCCACCCTTTACTCAAGGTTTTAAGCTTCAATTTATGATTTATTCTGTCAAGGATTTTCCTTCCTCTAATGGTGGCTTGCATTTAGTTGTCTGGCATAGTTCAATGCTACTCGTTCTAATGTCTATGATGTGTTGACTGGCAAACAACATCACAGTGAACCTGAAACATTTTATAGCTTTTCAAGCACTGGAGATGGAGAATGGTTTGAAGATTGTTCGTTTTGAATTTTCATGCTACAAAGTGTCTAGGGGTTAACCCTCAAGCAAATAAATACTAATGCCCCGTGCACACGATTGGACTTTCCACCAACAAAACTGGATTTTTTTTCGAAGGTTGTTGACTTAAACTTGTCTTGCATACACAGTCACACAAATGTTGGCCAACAATTATGAATGTGGGAACGCGGTGATGTACAAGATGTATGACGGGCCGAGGAAAAGGAAGTTCAATAGCCAGTGCGGCTCCTTCTGCTCGATTCCTAGCATGCGTGAACTTTTGTGTGACAGACTTGCGTACACACGATCTGACTTTCCAACAACAAAGTTTTGTCGGTGGAAAATTTGAGAACCTGCTATCAAACATTTATTGGTCGAAATTCCGACAGCAAATGTTCGATGGAGCATACACACGATCGGAATTTTCCGACAACAAGCTCACATCCAACATTTCCCGATGGAAAATCTGACCGTTTGTATGCGGCATAAGACTCCATTCACACTGTGCTTAACCACTTGACCACTGGGCACTTTAACACCCTTAATAACCAGACCAATTTTCAGCTTTTGGTGCTCTCACATTTTGAATGACAATTACTCAGTCATGCAACACTATACCCATATGAAATTTTTGTCCTTTTTTTCACACAAATAGAGCTTTCTTTTGGTGGTATTTAATCACCGCTGGGTTTTTTATTTTTTGTGCTATAAAAGAAAAAAGACCGAAAATTCTGTGAAAAAATGAATTTTTCTTCGCTTCTGTTATAAAATTTAGCAGATTAGTAATTTTTTTCTTCATAAATTTTGGCCAAAATTTATACTACTACATATCTTTGGTAAAAATAAGTACAAATTGGTGGATATTATTTGGTCTTTGTGAAAGTTAGAGAGTCCACAAGCTATGGTGCCAATATCTGAAAATTGATCACACCTGAAGGACTGACGGCCTATTTCAATTCTTGAGACCCTAACATGCCAGAAAAGTACAAATACCCCCCAAATGACCCCTTTTTGGAAAGAAGACATTCCAAGGTATTTAGTAAGAGGCATGATGAGTTTTTTGAAGTTTTCATTTTTTCCCACAATTCTTTGCAAAATCAAGATTTTTTTTTCCTTTTTTTTTTCCCACAAAATTGTCATATTATCCGGTTATTTCTCACACACAGCATATGCATACCACAAATTACACCCCAAAACACATTCTGCTATTACTCCCAAGTACGACGATACCACATGTGTGAGACTTTTACACAGCGTGGCCACATACAGAGGCCCAAAATGCAGGGAGCGCCATCAGGCGTTCTGGAGCACCCAGGACAATTCTGACATTTCTCTCCTACATGTAAAAATCATCATTTATTTGCTAGAAAATTACACAGAACCCCAAAACATTATATATTTTTTTTTTAGCAAAGACCCTGGAGAATACAATGGTCGTTGCAAATTTTTATCTCACACGATATTTGCGCAGCAATTTTTCGAACGCGTTTTTTTGGGGGAAAAAACAGTTTTGTGCTTAAAAAAAAAAAAACAGTAAAGTTAGCCCAATTTTTGCATAATATGAAAGATGAAGTTATGCTGAGTAAATAGATACCTAACATGTCACTCTTCAAAATTTCACATGCCCGTGGAATGGCGCCAAACGTCGCTACTTAAAAATCCCCATAGGTGACGCTTTAAATTTGTTTTACTGGTTACATGTTTTGAGTTACAGAGGAGGTCCAGGGCTAGAATTATTGCTCTCGCTCTAACGTTCACGGCGATACCTCACATGTGTGGTTTGAACACCGTTTTCATATGTGGGCGGGGCTTACGTATGCGTTCGCTCCGCATGCGAGCACATGGGGACAGGGGCGCTTTAAAAAAAAAAAAATTTTTATTGTTCATTTTACTTTATTTATTTTAGTTTGACATTTTGTTCCCCAAAAAAAAAATGTTTGATCACTTTTATTCCTATTACAAGGAATGTAAACATCCCTTGTAATAGGAATATGGGATGACAGGTCCTCTTTACAGTGAAATCTGGGGGTCAATATGACCCCACATCTCACCTCTAGGCTGGGAAGCCTGAAATAAAAAAAAAAAGATTCTGGCTTTGATCGTATTGGCGAGTTGGTAGAAGCAACGGAGGGCGGTGAGGGGTGGGGGGGGGGGGCGTCTATGGCTGGGTATTGCAGGGTATCACCGAGTATGGCTGGGTATCTCCGAGTATGGCTGGGTATTGCAGGGTATCTCCAAGTATGGCTGGGTATGGCAATTTATGGCAGGGTATTGCAGAGTATTGGCGGGGTATTGGCAGGTATTGGCGGGTATTGGCGGGGTATTGGGGGGTATTGCAGAGTATTGGCGGGTATTGCAGAGTATTGGGGGTATTGCAGAGTATTGGGGGGAACTGCAGAGTAATGGCAGGGTACTGCAGAGTATTGGGGGGTACTGCAGAGTAATGGCAGTGTACTGCAGAGTAATGGCAGGGTACTGCAGAGTAATGGCAGGGTATTACAGAGTAATGGCAGGGTATTGCAGAGTAATGGGGGGTACTGCAGAGTAATGGCAGGGTATTGCAGAGTAATGGGGGGTACTGCAGAGTAATGGGGGGTACTGCAGAGTAATGGGGGGTACTGCAGAGTAATGGCTGGTATTGCAGAGTATTTGCAGGGTATTGCAGTGTATTTGCAGGGAACTGAGGGGTTAAATTCGGTGAGCAGCGATGTGGGCACTGCAGATGCAGCCCACATCGCCGCTAACACCGATCTCTTTCCCCTCCGCTGTACCGATCGGTACAGAGAGGGGGAGGGAGGAACCAGCGTCATAACATGACGCCGGTTTGTTTACAAGTGACCACTCTGTCATTTGACGGAGCGATCACATGGTAAACGGCCGCGACCACTGGACCCGGCGGTCACGGATGATCTCGTGTGCGCGCCCCAGGGGGCGCGCGAGAGCAGAATTCTGGGAGGCCGTTAATTAACGGCCTCTCAGAGTTAAACAACCGCCCTGAAGCCGTTAATCGGCAATGGGCGGTTGTTAAGTGGTTAAAAAAAATGTTTTTTGTACATAGTTTAGGAGAGTTTAATGGGTTTTTTTTTATGCCTGCAAGCTCCAAACACAAACCAGAAGGTTTTTTTTCCCTGCCTCTAATGCTGGATTCACAACAATGCAGTTTTAGTGCTTTTTGCATTTTGCAGATTTGAACTACAAAAAGTGTTCCATAGGAAACCATGTTAAATGGACTGTAGTGCTAATCTGCAAAATGGAAAAAGCACTAAAACTGCATAGGTGTGAATCCAGCCTAAACGTTGAGCTCAAAATATGCCTGTAATCGTCCTAATGTGCACAGACACATAGGATAACATTGAGCTGCTTCTACAGGCAGAACACACAACTCCTGTAGAAGCAGCATTTTTTAACCAGTGTGCATGGAGCCTACAAGTGTACTCCAGACAACTGAAGCCAAGCTATGATAGATGGAAGTTTAAAACCTTGAGTAAATCTTTATTGGATCACAAATACACGCTCACACCGGTATTGTGTTTGTATGTATGTGTATATTTGTGGCCTCAAAGATTTACTCCATGTTTTAGGCTTCAGTTGACGATTTATTCTGTCAAGGATTTTTCTTTCTCTAATGGTGGCTTGGCTTGGTTTCAGTTGCAGGTGTAATTGTGGTAGAGTACAGTGGCAAACAATCATCATTGTGAACCTAGAAGTTATGCTGTGTTCAGTCTTTGCTAAACGCAGGGAAGTGTCCTTTTTTTTTTTTTTTTAACAGCAGATAAAAAAAAAAAATTGAGTTCTTCTGAATGCTTGAACCTTGGGCAGTAATTGTGATACATCACCAAATTGCACACCCCTACTATGTTCCTGAAATATTTCCATGGGAGATAGATGGAGTACTACCGGGTGTACACAAATCCTGAGCAACAGGATCATTTGTGTTGATTTAAAAAAAAAAAATTTTTGACTTGGGCTTTAAAACTACAAAGAATGTGGCCCACTAAAACAAGGCCAACAATCATTTCTAACAACTGAACTTGTGTCCAAGTAATGGTTTGGCTTTACACAAATAACAGATTAATATCTAAATATCAAGCCCCACTAAAACAAGGCAACAATCATTTATAACAAATGCACATGTATCCAAGTAATGGCTTGGCTTCCCAAACATGAAAAAAAAATAAAACATTGTTTTCAAAAACACAAAGGAGGAGTATTTGAGGGGCCATTAAGACCCTTTGTAGAGATACATGCCTTGTTAGCCATAGTAGCTGGTATAAGTAGGCTATAGGATGGTTTATCATTTATGGCTTGCGAATGACACTTCTGAAGTGGCAGCAGTGTTACACCGTACACTGACGCCACACAAGGCCCGTACACACAATAGGAAAATCGGATGGAAAAATTCCTATGATGAGCTGTCCGACGATTTTCGGATCATTAGTACGGTGCTTTGGACAGCCGATTTTGCTTTTTCATCAGACAAAAGCTGGTGTGATGTGCAGACCATAACATTCGGCCGTGTAAATCCTTTCTGAGCATGCGCCATACTTAGTCCGTCCAACTTGCCTACTCACGAGCGGACTGTCCGTTGAAACCAAAGTTGGATGGACTGTATTACGGAAATTCCGAAAGACTTAGTCCGCCAGACTGTCCGCTGAAAAAGTCTGCTGAAGCCCACACACGAGCGGACTGTCCGCTGAAATGTGTTTCAGCGGACTAAGGCCGCGTACACACGGGCGGACTGTCTGCCCAACTTAGTCCGCCGAAACACATTTCAGCGGACAGTCCGCTCGTGTGTGGGCTTCAGCTGACTTTTTCAGCGGACAGTCTGGCGGACTAAGTCTTTCGGAATGTTGGAAAGACTGTCCGTCGGACTCGCATTTCAGCGGACAATCCGCCCGTGTGTGTGCCAGTCCGCCCTACTTTTGAAATGAGCGGACTTTTCCCGTCCGGAGAAAAGTCAGCTCATTTCGAGCGGGTATCCAGGTAGGCGGGGCCCGCGACGGAGACGTACCAGGCCGCGTGCCCTCAACATGGGGGTTGCCTTGGGGAAGGGGGGCCGCGCTGCCCCCCCACCCCAAAGCACCTTGTCCCCATGTTGATGAGGACAAGGGCCTCTTCCCGACAACCCTGGCCGTTGGTTGTCGGGGTCTGCAGGCGGGGGGCTTATCGGAATCCGGGAGCCCCCTTTAATAAGGGGGCCCCCGGATTCCGGCCCCCCACCCTATGTGAATGAGTATGGGCTACAATGTACCCCTACCCATTCACCTGTAAAATAAAAGTACCAAAAAAAAACACAACACACGAGATAAAATATTTTATTGCACAGCTCCGGGGGTCTTCCGTCTTCGGGGGTCTTCTCGCCGGACTCCTCCGCTATCTTCTTGTAGCTCTTTTGCTAGCGGAGGAGTCCGGCTTTCTTCCTCGCCGCCGGCCTCTTCTCCCGACTTCGGGGGTCTTGTCCCCCTCTTCAGTTCTTCTGCCGGGCCACCGCGCCTTCTTATAGCTCTTTTACAGGCGGTGGCCCGGTCTTCTGTCGCCGCCGTCGCCTTCCGTTCTTCTTATTCTTCTTCTTCTTCTTCTTCTCCAGGAGATGCTGCCTCGACAATCTCTCCGGCCGGAATGCCAGAGCTGCGCTGCGCGGCCACTTATATAGTGACAATGGGGCAGTGTCACATGGCTTTATGTCACATGGGTTGGTGTCACATGGTGACCCCCGCCCCCTTACGATGTCATAGTCCCCATGTGACATCAACCCATGTGACGAGCCCATGTGACATATACCATGTGACACCGCCCCATTGTCACTATATAAGTGGCCGCGCAGCGCGGCTCTGGCATTCCGGCCGGAGAGATCGTCGAGGCAACATCTCCTGGAGAAGAAGAAGAAGAAGAACGGAAGGCGACGGCGGCGACGGCGGCGACAGAAGACCGAAGAGGGGGACAAGACCCCCGAAGTCGGGAGAAGAGGCCGGCGGCGAGGAAGAAAGCCGGACTCCTCCGCTAGCAAAAGAGCTACAAGAAGATAGCGGAGGAGTCCGGCGAGAAGACCCCCGAAGACGGAAGACCCCCGGAGCTGTGCAATAAAATATTTTATCTCGTGTGTTGTGTTTTTTTTTGGTACTTTTATTTTACAGGTGAATGGGTAGGGGTACATTGTAGCCCATACTCATTCACATAGGGTGGGGGGCCGGTATCCGGGGGCCCCCTTATTAAAGGGGGCTCCCGGATTCCGATAAGCCCCCCGCCCGCAGACCCCGACAACCAACAGTCTTATTTTAGGGGAAACAGGGTAACACAATCAATGTTAGCCGATGGATGTGAACGCTGATCAGATCCCGGTCAGATTCTGGTTTTCCAGCTTGCTCATTCTACAAAAGCTGGTCGTAAGACCGGCTTCTGTCCGACAGACAGATATACACACGGAATGTCGGGACAGTTTCTACTGAACTGGCTGATAATCTACTTGTGTGTACCCCAAATAAGTTACAGTACAAGCAGGAAGATCATCTTTTTTTTTCTTCTTTTTTTTCATAAGCAATAAACAAGGAGGATAAGGTTCAAATTGAGCATTTTATCAGTATTGCTAATATGTAAGATCCCACCCTATGTATTTGTCTGAAGGACGTCTTGTATACAGTAGCTGTTCCACATACAGACCACTAATGCCGCGGATTATCCGGCGGACACCGTGTTGTGTTTTTTTTTTGTACACTTTTTTCCCCATGTGAATGGGTAGGGGTACATGTACCCCATATTCATTCACATAGGGTGGGGGCTAGAATCTGGGGGCCCCCTTATTAAAGGGGGCTCTCGGATTCTGAGAAGTCCCCCGCCCGAAGACCCCAACAACCAACGGCCAGGGTTGTCGGGAAGAGGCCCTTGTCCTCATCAACATGGGGACAAGGTGCTTTGGGGTGGGGGGGCCGCGCAGCCCCCCCTTCCCCAAGGCACCCCCCATGTTGAGGGCACGCGGCCTGGTACGGCTCAGGAGGGGGGGCACTCGCTCGCCCCCCTTTCCTGGCCGGCCGGGTAGCGTGCTCGGACAAGGGTCTGTTGTGGACTTGGGGGGGACCCCCACGCCGATTTTTTTTCGCCGTTGGGTTCCCCTTTAAGTCCATTCCAGGCGGCGGGGTCAGCGACGTCTGCTTCGCGGGCCCCGCCTGCCTGGAGACGCGCTCGAAATGAGAGGACTTTCCTCCGCGTGTGTGGGCGAGTCCGTTCATTTCAAAAGTAGGGCGGATTGTATGGCGGACTTAGTCCGCCGTATTAGTCCGCTCAAAAAGTGCCGTGTGTGGGCAAGTCCGTTCATTCGAAAGTATGACGGACTGTCTGTCGGATTGTCTGACGGACTTAGTTGGCCAGACAGTCTGCCACGTGTGTACGCGGCCTAAGTTGGACAGACAGTCCGCCCGTGTGTATGCGGCCTAAGTTTACATTTATTGAAGTTGGATCCGATGGCAGCAGCAGAGACTCTAGCATATTCCAACACCTGAGGAACAGCCAGCTGCATCTACCACAATTAACAATTGTTATATACAGGCATACCCCACTTTTATGTACACAATGGGGTTTATTTACTAAAGCTGTAAAGTGCAAAATCAGGCTCAATTCTGCATAGAAACCAAGGAGCTTTCAGGTTTTATAACGAAGCTTAATTAAAAAAGCTGGGGTTAGAAGCTCATTGGTTTTTATGCAGAAGTGAGCCTGATTTTGCACTTTCCAGTTTCAGTAAATAAACCCCATTGTGTACTTAAAAGTGGGGTATGCCTGTGAGTACC
The DNA here is from genome assembly GCF_037356315.1 of Lithobates pipiens. NCBI lineage: Eukaryota > Metazoa > Chordata > Amphibia > Anura > Ranidae > Lithobates > Lithobates pipiens. The sequence continues at coordinate 335,833,934 of NW_027507903.1, forward strand.
TTGCTAGTTCCGTCTTGCCCCTCAGTGGAGATTTTATGTGTCTATTATTTCTATTTTTGTTTTTAGAACAATCAGTTCTATTCTCTTGCTTTTTATTCTCTGTCTTTGCGTGTGTGTGGTTACATTTGGTTTCGTTTTAATGTCATTTTTCTTTTTCTTTTTTTCACGGTTTTGTTTTTTGTGTATTTTCCTTTTTGTTAATGTTTTTGATTAATATAAAAAAAAATAGATTGTGGCACGCTTGCACTCCAGGACCGTCCTTCCTTTTTATTGTTGTCCCTTTGTGTGAATGGCTGAGTAATCGGTAGTTGACGCCTGCGCAAACTGCCGCTGACTCCAATTGTTGGATTGCACTGATAATATTTAAAGACGTGGGGCAGACGTCCACACAAGCTCTGAAGAAACTCGTGCTACGTATGAAACACGTCAGCATGGTGCCATAACGCCCTTTGATGTGAGGGCACGGACTGTCCATCCACAAGATAATACTCCAGACACTGTTCCGCTTCTTGTTGGAGATCCCACAAGTATCGTGAGATCTGGGAAGCAACCCAGCTAGAAAACAGCCATGATACACGGCATCATTAATTCCATGGACACGCTGACTAATGGAAGCCCCCCTACTCTCTGTTGCTTAGACTTAGCCCCAAGATGGCTGCAATATCTGTTCTCTGTTTAGGACCCGTACGAGGCAGATTTTGGATGATGAGTGAAGTAGTGAGATGCACCTGACTCATTGAAAAGTTGTTTATACATGTAAACACTCACCTGCACCGGGTAGAATCCATTAGCCCGTTCTCAGCTGATACTGTCAAATGGTCTGCCTGTATACTTTACTATTTTTTAGAGGGGACCATTCTGCTTCCATTTAATGTCCAATCCACATGGACTCAATCCTGGGCAAAATCTATATATATCTTTCATGCTCCCTGTCTGGAGTCCGTATGCATGGACTCTGTATATCCAATTATATCCAGCTTAGATTATTCAGTGAACTGTCATGTTGCTATTATCCTGCTTATCATTAACTATGATTGAACTAGGATGCAATATAGAGAACCAGTTGTGTTTGATCTCTGAGAGGCCTGTATGTCCGATTGTGGTGGCCACCTGTGTCCTTAAGACATTAATTGTCTAGATGTAAGTCATTCTTCCTCATAATGTTTATTTTCTCATATGAATTTTTTCTTACATTTACATAATTTTTCACTTTTTGTGACACGTTATTATCTGTCATCGAGTATTACCTTCTTTATTTTTTGTTTTAAAACGATATTCACCAATGTCTTATAAACTGTGTTTATTCATTCACTTAATTTTCATTTTGTTATCATGGGGGTTTTAATTATTTTAAACATTTGATTATTTTAACCACTTAACCAATTATTTCAATTATTCAATTAGAGATGGTACTTAATAAACTTTTTGTGCTGTGATTGTTTGCTATGATTAAGCACCACAGCTAGTGCGAAACATAAGCAATGTTTCCTTGTTCGCTGTGTTTGTTGAGCTGTGATTTTCCAATAAAAGAAAGTGGTTTACTCAAGCGTGCGGCAGTCTAGAGCTTGTTTTTTGTCTGGTCCAAAATGCTACTACTGGTTGTGACACACCTCTCTCCTCCACCCCCTCATCTTCTTCTTCCTCTGTGGCCTCTTCTAGTGCTTTGTCCTCGGAACCAGCGGTGCTCCATAGGCGTTCAAGAGGCTACGCAAGTACGCAGGCAAAAAGATACCATGCCGTGCTTGCGCTGGTTTGTTTGGGGGACAGGAGCCACACTGGGGCAGATATTTTGTCAGTTCTGCTGGGGCAGGCCGAGAGGTGGTTGACGCCATGCCAGCTTAAGCCAGGAATGGTGGTTTGTGACAATGGCACCAACCTCCTCTCCGCCTTCTGACAGGGACAACTGACCCATGTGGCTCACGTCCTTAACCTGGTGGTGCAGCGGTTCTTGGGCAGGTACCCGGGCTTGCAGGATGTCCTGAGGCAGGCCAGGAAAGTCTGTGTGCATTTCCGCCGATCATTTAATGCCAGTGCTCGGCTGGCTGAGCTCCAAAAGGAGTTGAACCTGCCCAAGAACCGCCTTATATGTGACATGACCACCAGATGGAACTCAACGTTGACCATGCTGCAGCGGCTGCACACGCAGCAGATGGCCATCAATGAGTACCTGTGCGACTACGGCACCAGGACAGGGTCAGGGGAGCTTGGTTTTTTTTCACCACGCCAGTGGGGCATGATCAGGGATGCATGCATTGTCCTGTCACCATTTGAGGAGGCCACGAGAATGGTGAGCAGTGACAGTGCATGCATCAGTGGCACTGTACCTCTTGTCCACCTGTTGGAGTATACGATGAGTGGAATAATGGACAGGGCACTTGAGGCAAAACAGAGGCAGGAAGAGGAAGACTTCCTTACCTTTCAAGGCCCCCTTTATCGATACAGTGTTCCTGCTGTCTCACCCATCACACAGGAAGAGGAGGAGGAGGAGGAGGATTGTGTCAGCATGGAGGTGGAGCCTGGCACTCAGCATCAGCAGCAGTCTTTTAGGGATGATTTACAGTCCCAAGAAACCCATGGACTTCTACATGGCTGGGAGGAGGTGGCTACAGATCATGTTTTCCTTAGTGACCCAGAGGACTCCGGACCAAATGCCTCAGCTAACCTACGCTGCATGGCTTCCCTGATCCTGCAAAGCCTGCGGAAGGATCCTCGTATTCTTCGGATCAAGGAGAGGGACAATTACTGGCTGGCCACTCTCCTTGATCCACGATACAAGGGAAAGGTTGCGGACCTTATCTTGCCTTCGTAGAGGGAGCAGAGGATGAGACATCTCCGGGAGGCCTTGCAGAAAGGTCTGTGCAATGCGTTCCCAGAGACTGGGAGGTTACAAACTCCTGGTCCTGGACAACGTGTTGCTGAGGCTTTGGTCAGTCACAGAAGGAGCGATGGAGAAGGTGGCCGTCTGACCGATGCATTCAGACAATTTTTTAGTCTGCAGCCCCAAGGGATGATCGGTTCCAGCAACAATCGCCAGCGTCTGATTTACATGGTGCAGGAATACCTAGGGGCAAGCTCAGACTTGGACACCTTTCCCACCGAAAATCCCCTGGCTTACTGGATCTTGAGGATGGATCACTGGCCAGAGCTTGCACAGTATGCAATTGAGCTACTGGCCTGTCCTGCATCCAGCGTTCTTTCGGAACGCACCTTCAGTTCTGCTGGAGGCTTTGTAACCGATCACAGGGTGCGCCTGTCAACCGACTCAGTTGATCGACTGACCTTTATAAAGAGGAATCAATCTTGGATCACCACCAGCTACCAAGCACCTGAAGCTGATGTAATGGAATATTTTTTTTTTGTAATGTCGCATCCCTTCAAGACTGCCTATGCTGATGCTGAGTGACTGTCCTGTTATGTTAGAAAAAAGGGGAACTGCGCTTAACCTCAAAATCCCAGAATAAACAGGATGTGTGTATGTGTGGAATCAAAAACAAAATACAAACCATAAATATTGTGCCTATGAAATCACCTCCAAGTATGGCACATAAGCATGTATGTGCATCTGTGTCAAACACTACTCCCCTCAAGTGAAATACAGTAACGTAGTGTTAATGTGACAAAAAAGAAAGAAAAAAACACTGTATAGTGAAAAACCAATAAAGACAATCCATTGAAACAAAAAACATAAAAGAAAAAGTAGCCCAAAAACGAAATATGTACCTAATATTGTAAATACATAATAATAAATCAATAATTTGAACACCAATAATTTAAACAATATTGACACTAGATAACGTCCATGTGATCATATATCCTGTTATTAAAAAGAAATGTCCATATGATTAATCCAACACCAGTGAGGAATCTTCATATAGATAACTTGATTAAGACACACTATTCTTTTCTCTCCAAAAACAATGTGCACTTTCCCGTCACCAGATATATAGATTGGCTCCTTACCAACTTGAGGCGACCCCCCGTTACAGAGGGTCACAACAGGCGAAATAAGTTTAGATGGACATCCAGATTACTGCACCCTTCAATCGGTCCCAGATCCTCCACAAGATAGAGTTATGGCGGTCACTATCGTCACTCCATATTACACTCCCCACTTATTCTTCACCCCCCCTGGCTGCCAGCTCCTCTCCTCTTGCTCAAGAACTGGAGTGTAGATGTGCACTTAGTGTCCTGACGTACAATGTGAGTCCACTAGATATGCATTATAAGTGATGATGTCAGTCGGCCACACGACCTGTGAAGAGGAGCACCTTCAGGGGACTACTTGTCCGGTGGGTAGGAAGCCTTGCAGAGTGTGTGCTCTCCTCCTGTCGGTGCTCGCACTGTATGAGACTCTCCAATGGTGTGTGCTCAGCCCTTCAATGGCTCATCTGCTCTCCATGACACAGACAAGGAGCCGCTGCTGATCAGATACATTTTTGATGCAATGCTTTGCAGCAGGGCTAATTCCTGCAATAAAACAAGAGTATATGGGAGAGGTTGCAGTGTCGTGGCACCAGCACCAGTGCCTAAGGCCCAATTTTTCAGCCCCTGTTTAACAGGGGCATGTAATTACAATTCTTGATATAATATTTCACAGCAGGGCCCGTTCCTGCACCCATCGAGAGTAACTGTGAGGACTTATAGTGTTGTGGCACCAGCACCACCACCACAACCACCAAAGGCCCAATTTTTCTACCACTGTTCAACAATGACATGTAATTACAATTATTGATATAATCATTCATAGCAGGGCGCTCCAGCGCCCACCAAGAGTCACTTTGAGGGCTTACAGTGCTGTGGCAAAACCAACACCTTAGGCCCCCATTTCTGCAGAGCATATATGGCAGGTCCCTACTTTCAAACATCCACCTTACAAATGTCTCCTACTTGCAAACACAAGGAGACAACAGGAAGTGAAATGAAAAAAGACAGACGGTCAAAAAAATATATACAGGGGTGATAACCCTTCCCTATGTTTTCCAAAAAGCTTAAAAATAGATTTTTTGACTGGAGCTACACTTTAAAAACGTACCAGTTCAAAATTACAAACAGATTCTACTTAACACAACAAACCTACACAGTCCCTGTCTTGTTTGCACCGCCTGTATAGTGCTGTTCTGAGTATATAGGGCCTGGGGGTCCCACGTCTTTCCTTTTTTAAATTTAGGTACGGGGTTCCACTTAATATCCGTACAAGACCCAAAGGGGCTGGTAATGGGCAGGGGGTTCTACCCATGCCATTTTTTCCTCAATGATTTTCATCCGTATTGCCGGACCAGACATGACATTAAAACCGCAAGCAGTTTTAAATGACTTTTTTTCCATTAAATGTCATTTTGTGCAGAGACTGTTCTAAACATGGGAAACACGTGCCACTTCACAGGCATACTATAGATGCCCCCCAGGCATGATATTTAAAGGAATATTTCACTTTTTTTTCACTTTAATCGTCATAAAAATTAGTGCTCCCGAAAAAACGCCCGTTTAAAAAAATAAAATAAATTGGCATTGACCCATATCCCCGTGGGCAGGAGCAGGGTCCCTAAACCCTTTTTAGGACAATATCTTGATTATTAGCCATTAAAATTAGCACTTTTTATTCAGACCGTTCGAGTCCCATAGACTTCAATGGGGTTCTAAAGTTCGCACAAATTTTTGGTCCGTTCGAAAGTTCTGGTGCGAACCGAACCGGGGGGTGTTCGGCTCATCCCTAGTGATAAAACAGCTGCTACTTTCGTGAAACAATATACAAAGTAAATTATACCTAAAAGGTGTGTACTGCAAATAATATTTAGGAAATAATTTAAGTAGCGCTCAATGAAATTACTAAGTGATCTATATAAAATTTTTTACTATAAACTTAAAAAAAAAAAAAACAATATATATATATATATATATATATATAAAATACTTCATGGATACATATATTTAAAAAATGCCATTATTAACGAATTCACATATTATTCAACATATAAACATAAATAATGGAAAAAATAATCCCATCCCATAATTGCTATGAATGGCATTTTTAAAGCATTCCCCCATAGAGAATGGCAGAATGTTGACATTTGAGGATATACGGGATGTATTTTATTTATTTCAGTTATTTTTATTTTAGTTGCTATGGGGAATTGGAGTTTTAAAAGGTTACCACGCTATGTATTTAGGGGTGGATTCTGCCATTCTCTATGGGGGAATGGTTTAAAAATGCTATTCATAGTAATTATGGGATGGAATTTGTTCCATTATTTATGTTTGTATGTTGAATAATATGTGAATTTGTTAATAATTTGTTAATAATGGAAATTTTAAAAAATATGTATCCATGAAATATTACAGATATAGATATTTTTTACAGACAGATCATCCACTGTCAGTTTTTAATTTTAAATTGACATTAGGCTCATAAAGTTAATTTTAAAGAATTTATAATATTGTAGTATTGATCATTAAGTGTGGTAATTACTGTGCAGTATACAATTACATTAAGGAGATATGGATTACATTCTCCCGTTACACAGGTTGGTGCTATGCGGTCGCGGTGATGTGATCTGTGTGTAAGCGCGAGCCAACTAGTGTGGGCAAAAAGCATAAACGGGAACAATCATATGTATGGAATGTGCGCAGACGTGGCATTTGGGCTAGCCGTGACTTCCGGGAGATAATGCATACAAGGAAGTGTCGGTGTCCGTGTGGTCAATCCATAGGAAGAAGTCGGTGATGATAAAATCAGCAGAGATTCCCCTCATTTCAGATCTACCCCTTAGATTTAAAGCAGCTACACTTCCAAGTGTTATTTCAGTGCAATTTCAAGTGCACTTTGCAGTGCAAAGTGTATTTGCCTTTCGTAAAAAAAAAACAATGTATCAGGCATATGTTTGAATTAACATCAAGGTATCTAACTGGAATTTTTACAAATGGATATGTCTATTGTAGATCTCTCCATACTTACTTCCTGAGGAAATAGCATTATTACTACTTGCGAAATAAGCCAAGATCGGCACTTCTGAATAATTGCAGAGTGTAAATTGAGAATCTGAGGCTGGGTCCACATAACATTTGGAATCATATTCCTCTTAGTGGATACTGTTCACATATGTGCGGTGCACTCCGCATTTCAAAAAGATCCTGTGCGTTTTCTACACACTGCGGAGCAAATTCCAGGCACATAAACTTCAATGGGAATGCATCTGATTTGCAGATGTGTTCCTTTGTTAATAGGAATGCTCCCTTGCACATGATTGGATGACAAAATCAGCAGAGCTTCCTTCATTTCAGATCTTCCCCTTAGCTTTAGAGCGACTGCACTTCCAAGTGCACTTGTAGTGCAAAATGGATTTGCCTTTCGTAAATAACCCACATTGTTTTTAAAGCAACAATGTCATGTGTGTAGATTCATATATTACTATATTAGATGTCAAAATTTTTACGCTCACATCAGTTTGATGTGCTAAGCTAGTGGCTGTCCAAAGTCCTAATGTTGCGGTGTCAGCTAACATCCACTGTGTCTGTGCTCTTGAAGATGTTATCTGGCATATATGTGCTTCTGCTGTCAGCATGCAAACACATCCTGAACACATATACAATATCTGACCCCTGGGATACCGGTAACTCATAGCTTGCAATCTACCAGTAAATTGTAGCCAGGTAACTGTTAGATTGTGATCTGGGCTTACTGTCCCACCATCCCAAAGCATCAAACTGAGTGCAATGCAGAGGCCTACGTGTAAAGTTGGAGCTGTAGTAGGGAGCAAGAGCTGCATAAGCTGATGCCTCCTCAGTAGTGCTGGCTCTTGTCCCATGTGGAGTGCTACCAGCTGCACTCTTATCCCAGCTAGTGGTCTCCAGAGTGGTTCCAGCAGCATGAAAGAAGAGATCTTCCAGTCAGAGTGAAGCCATACACTGATAATTATAATTATATTATAATAGTATCAAGCTGCTTTTACACTGATGAGCTGTGGTTTACCCTGTAAGGTCACTGATACACTGCACTGCCCCCATGGTCACTGAGTGTGAAAGCAGCCTTATAGGGGGGCTCAGAACAGGTTTCATGTACATTTGTAGTTTGTGGGTTGGGAAAACCCCATGCATGAGACATGTTACCACCCCTACCCCAACCACACCCTTCTTATCTGCAGTGGGCAGGTGTGTACACATGTTGCAGCCGTAGCAAGAGTTTGATGCCCTGTCATGGTTGCTTGGTGTAGCACCTGCCAGGCTGCTCTGCAAATGGGGGACAAGGGCCTTTTCCCCACAACCCTGGCTGGTAGTTGTGGGGGTCTGCGGGCAGGGAGCTTATTGGAATCTGGAGCCCCCAGATCGCCCTCCCCTATACGTGGATGAGTATGGGGCACATAACGAATAGAATAGTGCTGCGCTATAAAGGGAAATAGGGTGTGGGAGTGGGTAAGGGAGGTATTAAACTAAGTAAGTGCACATAAATTGCATAAATAAAATAACTGCAATGTTTCATGAGATAAATATGAAAAAAGAGGTCACAGTCAATCTGTGTGGAAGAACCTCTTCTAGTGCAAAAGGATCAAGTAAAAAAAATTATCAAGTATTGTTCCAAAATTTAAAGTGCTAATCATCCCCTCGAGATACCGGAAGTGATGTGCACAAGCTGCTCGTTTCTGTTTTGCCTGTATATCATTGATTAATGTGAGTACCTAATTTTTATTGTGTTGTACCAATAAATATAAAAAAAAAACTACTACACTATTGAGCATCCCTCTTGCCCTGTTTATGAGGTTCACCTACTCCAGCGATTGTAAACGACACACCACATACTCGCTCCAAGTGAATTTAAAGGGATACCATATGACCAGACCCCTGTGAGACCACACTGGGGCCGCCCCTCCTGGGGACACACAACGGTCCCATTACAGAGCCTCTCTTTATGCTGTAACCTTACAGATGTAAGGTAAGGGGACACCCATTCATTTAATCACAGAGAAGGGGAGGAAATCACCCATCACTAGCACTGCATTGCAGTAAGGCCGCGTACACACGCGGGGACTGTTCGCCCAACTTTGTCCGTCAAACAGTTTCGGCAAACAGTCCGCTCAAAATTAGCATGGACGGACATGGCCACACACGACGGACGAACAGTTTGCTGAAACCGTGCGCGATGACGTGAACGGCACGTACGACGGGACGAAAAATATGACGTCCTATACACTGCATTATAACTTTCGGCGTGTAAATCCTTTCTGAGCATGCGCGGAACTTAGTTTGACGAACAAGCCTACACACGAGGGGACTGTTCGCTGAAACAAGGTTTCAGCGGACAGTTTTTCGGAATTTCCGAAAAACCTTGTTCAGCGGACTGTTCGCTGAAACTGTCCGCTGAAAGCCCACACACGAGCGGACTGTTTGCCGAAACACTGTTCAGCGGACAAAGTTGGGCGAACAGTCCCCGCGTGTGTACGCGGCCTAATACTTACAAGCACCAGCACTGTATTTGTGATATTTTTGGCCACCTTACGTTTGCAGTCTTTTGTAACTGTTTGCAGGGACATTATTATTATTTTTGCAACTACTGGCACCAGCGCTTGAGATGCTTTATATTGGGTCACTATAAGTCTGCATTTTAATATTTTTTGCAATGACATTTATGCTGATTATTTTATGGACTTTTTCTCATGATTTATTTTAATCAAACCTTTTTGTAATAGCACTTATTAGCACTTTATATTTTGGAACAATACTTGATAATTGTTTTACTTGATCCTTTCGCACTAGAAGAAGTTCTTCCACACAGATAGACTGTGCCCTCTTTTTTTTTCATATTTATCTCATGAAACATTGCAGTTATTTTATTTATGTAATTTATTTATTTGTAATTTATGTGCACTATTGCCTCTTGTCAAATAGTTTAATACCTCCCTTACCCACTCCCACACCCTATTTCCCTGTATAGCACAGCACTATTCTATTCGTTGATTTTCTTGTATTTGGGTCTGGATACCCCTTTTGGTGTATGCAGCAATATCCACCTTATCTAATTGGTTGGCGAAGGGATATTTTACTTCATTATATGGGGTAAATAGTAACCAATCACCCAAAAAAAGTGGTATTATGTGGCAAAAAAAAGATGATTTTGGACAAGTCCTTTATTAAAAATAGCTTCTTCCTCTGCAGTTGCCTACCCAGCGAAAAATTAAAAAAGGTCCTCCTCCGATGCCGGCTCCCGCTGTTCTGTCACTCAGTTGCTGACATTTCTTATATAACCATGAGGCATGGTCATCTGTTGCCATCATCTGGAGACCCTGCCCCTTGTGACATCACTGATCCATCATGCCTGGGCGGAGATGTCCTAAATGGGCAGGGTCTCTAGATGATGGCAACGGATGGCCACGCCCCATAGTTCTATAAGAAATGTCAGACAAAGGAGCAGACAGAATGCCAGAAGCCAGCATCGGAGGACCATTTAAAAAAAAAATGTTCACTGGGTAGGCAGCGGAGGCAGAGGAAGAAGACATATTTAATAAAGGACTTGTCAAAAACCGTCTCTTGTTTTCTGTCACATTTGGGGGGTTAAATGGGTAGGGGTACTATGTACCCTAAGCTCATTCACATGGGTAGCAGGATCTGGGGGCCCCTTGGTAAAGGGGGGATTCCAGATTCTGATAAGCCCCCTGCCTGCAGACTCCCACAATCACCAGCCAGGGTTGTGGGGAAAAGGCTCCATCAACATTGGAACAAGGTGCTTTGGGGTGGGGGTACCCCCATATTGAGTGTTTGTGGCCTGGTATGGTTCAGAAGGGAGGTCCCCCCCATTTCCTGGCCTGCTGGGCTGAATGCTCGGAAAAGGGTCTGGTATGGATTTTGGGGGGGGGGGGCCACATCGTTTTTTTTATTTTTGCTGTGGGGTTGCCCTTAAAATCCACACCAGACCCGAAAGGGCCCAGTATGGACTGGGGGGACCCCACAATTTTTTTTATATTTTGAGAAAACATATGGATTGATGTAAAAATTAAAAAAATTCTCATCATGTGCATGCACGTCTTCATACAGTTTAATGAACTGTCCTCTCCTCCCTATTTGCTATTATTGGATGGACCCAGTATCTTTGTCTGCTCCTTCTCCTCCTCTTTCAGCAAGACTGCTGCTGTTGCAGCAACAACTGATGACATGACCAAGGGCAAAGCAGCAACTTTTTTTTCAAAACAGTATACAACACAATACAGACTACTGGACAAGTGTCCAGTAGGAAGTGTCCAGGAAGTTCATACCCTTTAATTATGTCACAACAACCCTACTATCGATTGGCTGACACAGAATTTGCAGCTCTGATTAAAATCCTGTCCTGATCCTTCCAAATTTTGCATCATATGCACAGCTAAAATGCACAGGAAACACTGAACAACTGCTTTTTGTATTCGCAGGGAAAACGGAGCTTCAATTTGCACTGACCCTGTGTGAATCCAGCCTTAAATGTTGCACCATTAACCACTTGCCGACCATCCACCGTCATTATACTGCTGCAGGTCAGATCATTCCCACAAAGAGCCCCTTTAAGAGTCATAGGAGGCGCGTGCGCACGCCCACTGCATGGTGGGGGACCCGATGCGTATGGTCGGCAGCCAAAATGTCCGGCGGCCACCCCGTGATCACGGGAAAGAGAGCCAGAACGGGTATCTGTCAATGTAAACAGATGGATTCCTGTTCTGACAGGGGAGGAGAGAGATATCTGCTGTTCCAAGTGATTAGGAACAGTGATCTCTCTCTCTTCCTCCAGTCAGTCCCATTCCCCTACCTCCCAGGGAAAACATTTAACCCCATTGATCGGCCCCTATTGTTAACCCCTACCCTGACAGTGACATTTACACAGTAATAAGTGCATTTTTATAGCACTGATCACTGTATAAATGTCAATGGTCCCAAAAAAGTGTAAAAAGTGTTGATTTGTCTGCCGCAATCCTGCTAAAAAACGCAGACCACCACCATTACTATTAAAAAAATTAAAATGCCATAAATGTATCCCCTATTTTGTAGATGCTATAACTTTTGTGCAAACCAATCAATATACGTTTATTGCGATTTATTTTTTTAACCAAAAAATATGTAGAAGAATACATATTGGCCTAAACTGGTGAAGAGATTTTTCATTTTTTTGTTTGGATATTTATAGCAAAAAGTAAAAAATATTATTTTATTTTTTTTTCAAAATTTACGCTTTTTTTGTTTATAGCACAAAAAATAAAAACTGCAAACTGGTGATCAAATACCACCAAAAGAAAGCTCTATTTGTGGGAAAAAAGGACGTCAATTTTGTTTGGGTACAACGTTGCACGACCGCACAATTGTAAGTTAAAGCAACGCAGTGACATATCGCAAAAAATGGCCTAGTCATTAAGGGGGGAAAATCTTCCGTTCTGTAAGTAGTTAAGAAGAAACTGATATTTTACCATAATATTGTGGCAGTGTAATGTGGAGTGGTAAACTATTGTAGAATATGTGTATTTTTAGTTATGTAGAAATACATTTTGTATATTTTTTATTTAAAAAATTAGCAATTTTCTCTTTGTAGTGTTTTTAAAAATCTATGATTCTAATTTTTTGCCTTGTTCAAATGTGTGAGCGATCATTGTTCCCTGTTTTGGGAAAGTCAACCCAAAATTGGAAATGCTTCAGTGCACAATTTTCTAATATCAATTACTGCTCCATGCATTGGTTCAAATTTTCTACAATTTTAAGGTTCCCCAAACTGTTAGGCATGGTATCAATTAAGCAAAAATGATTTAAACAGAAAATGTGATGTTTCCTGCAATTGATAACCATTTGAAATTAAACCAAAAAATCGAATCTCTTAACTCTCGGAACACTCGTCGGAATATCCGACGGACCAACTTTTCCAACTTGCCGGTAAAATTTTCTGATGAAATGCTCCGATCGGACATACTCCGATCATGTGTAGCCTACTCCGATGCACAAAGTGCCACGCATGCTCAGATCAAATTCCTAGACCAAAGCTATTGGCTACTAGCCTGAACGCAGTCCCGTCCTAACGAAATAACCTCATCACGTTATGTACAATCGGATTTTCCGACAACTTAGTCTGACCGTGTGTATGCAACATCACTTCCGGACCTCTTCCGGAATTAATCCGTCGGAATTACTCCGACGGATTTGATTGTCGGAATCTCCGACCGTGTGTACAAGGGCTAATAATGGGCCATTATTTTCTAGGCAAAGAGCAACGCTGGCAACTTACGAAGGGGTCATTTTGAATGTCATTTTTTTGTTTTGTTTAAAATGGAAAATATTGAAAGAAGTGTCTTGGGCAATGCATCTAATAATTAGGTGTATTGCTACTATCAACAACTAATATTTCTGAAACCAGTCTTGGGGATGAGTGAGTAAGTATACATATTATATAATACTCAAAATATATGTCTAATGTAATTAAAGTTTTTGGCTGTCCTTATCTGAAACTTTTGATACAGCACAGAGAGCAATATGGATCCGTAGCTTGAGAGTGAAGTGGAAAGAGAAAGCTGAGATGATCCTGATAATATTGATCTCAGGTCCTATTTGAAGAACTCATGGGGATTTTGGTGTTCCAGAGGATTCCAGAGGAAAACGCCAACACAAATCAGCACCATTGATACAGCCTCTTACTATTCCCTATATGAACAAAATAGAAATTGGCATTTACATGAACACCAACCTTTCCAAAATGCACATCACTACCCTCCTGTGCCTACCTATGGAGCGCTACCTATACCTTTGACAACTACTGTAAAACGCCATGACAGGTAGTCAGCCACATCCAACAACCTCTAATAGGTCAACATCAAGTCAGGGAGCAAGCTCAGATGCGCATATATATTGCCCATTGGAGCTCCACCTCCTCCATTTAGACATCTAACATTTAAATCTAGATTAGAAGGCACAAAAGAAAAATGAAACTTTCAAATCAGATAGAACCTCTCCGAATTTTCCTTTCAGAACCTCCTTTTCTCTAGGTCAGGGGTCTCCAAACTTTTCAAGCAAAGGGCCAGCTTATTTTCCTTCAGACTTTAGGGGGACCAATTGTGGCCAACAGGGGCAGAAAATGTCACGGACCCATCACCAGTGAGAAGAAATATGACCTCAGGGTTTGTGGTCAATAGGAGGAGTAGTGCCCCTATTTGTAGTATTAGTAGGAGGAATAGTATTCCATCATTGGTATCCATAAAATAAATAATGCCCCATTGTTGGTGTCAGTGGAAGGAATAGTGTCTTATTTCAGTGTAAGGAATAGTGCCCTAAGGGCCAGATAAAAGCTACCAAAGGGCCACATGTGGCCCTCAGGCCACGAGACCCCCTGCTCTAGGTGATGCTGGTCCTGAGGTGATAATTCACAGTTTTGCCATACTATATAGTCAGAATCCCTATCGCCAGTGTTCCATGAGCTGTGATCTTGTTGTTTAGATTTGAAGAAACTTTTTCCTGTTTGTGTCAATTTACAGAGAGAATTTGATGAAACAATGCAGTGATTTTGCAATATATTTATTTAAAATTACAAATGCGTAAAATCAGTGTTTCATATTGTACTGTCTTTTATATATTACTCCAAATAGCACTGCCTATTATTTGTTTACCTGTTATCACTACAGTAGTTTCCAGATGATGAATTGACATTGTTATCATTGCAGAAGTGGATTGTTGTAGCCTGCTACCTCTGGATTTCTTGATGGATTGTAGAAATAAACATATGCATTATTTTTCCAATTTCTTCCACACAAGACCAATCTCTCAATTTAGCTCAGCGAGAAAGATTACACTTTAAAAAAAGAGATTTAAGTACAGCAAAAAAGAGACAGCTGGTGGGGATTTCATTAGCAAACAAAGTACCATCATCATGGTTTCTAAGGAGATGGGGAAAAACACCAGAAGAAACAGTTTCTTGATAACAGCAATCATCCTTACCATGTATTGAGATGAATAGCATAAAATCCTAGCAGGCCTCACAATAAAAAAATTTCATACAAACTGCACAGCCTTTTCTACAGGGAGCTAATGTAATGAAAAATAGTAAATAAGTGATTTGTTTGATATAAACTAGAACTGGCAATAGCTGCAACATTGAATAAAGTATTATTTCCTTCAGGGTGTTCCAAGCAATAGATAGTACATAGCAATTCAGGTCTCTAAATTAATATAATGGAAACAATCATAGGGAAATCTCACAGAAAAGGTGTGCGTGTAATAAAAAGTTTATCAGTAATAGAAATAATCGAGTGATACATTTAAAAAAGCTTGATAGTATATTTATATAGACAACAATTCTGCTAAATTAGTGATGGAAGAACATGTACTACCATTGGAGCTTTTTATACTGACAAATATCCAGTGGTGTATATAGCCTCCTAATAGCATCATACTTAGTGGCCCTAGGTAGAAGGGACAGACAGGTGCACAGCACAGTACATTATTTATTGCTATAGTGGAATATTCTCTACTGATATACTGTAATACAGTTATATGACCTATGTAGAAAAAGTTGAACAAGTGGGCAGGAAAAGCTCTCAAACTGACCATACACGATTAGAAAAGAAAGTCAGATTCCTCCCGTAATGCTATACAGAGCAGATGGGTAGATCTCTCACTGAGGCTATTGTATTCTCAAAGCCATCTCCAGTGGGTGTCAGAATACCTGAACAGAGGCTGCAATTGATTGGATGCAACCGCTGTTTGGCCGAAAATTTTCCGCCTTGCTCCAATTTTTTCAATTGAATGATGTTGGGAATAGTGGTGCCAACAGGGCCAACCACTGACTGAATTTTGGCCTTTTTATCATCGACCCTCTGAAAATAAAACAGTGTAGACAACTTAAAACTTCAGTCCTTAGTACACAACAGTACCAAGTCTGTTTACTTTCATATCACATCTCCGAGTACTTTAACCACTTCCCGACCAGCGCACGACGATGTATGTCGACAGAATGGCACGGGCAGGCATATTGGCGTACAGGTACGTCCAATATTCAATGCCGCCCTGCCATCGGGAGCGCGCCGCCGGCGGCGCGCTCCCGCGCTGGTCGGGACCCCCGTGAGTCTGGTCGCGGGACCCGCGGACTCGATCGCCGCGGCCATCCCCACGATCGCCTCACAAAGCGGCCGAATGGAGGAAATGCTGTGTAAACAACATTTCTCCATTCTGCCTAGCAACTAGTGACGCTGATCTCTGCTCCATGTGATTGGAGCAGAGATCAGTGTTTACTAAATGAAAGCCCAACCCCCTTACAGTTAGTAACACACCCCTAGGAACATTTAACCCCTACACTGCCACCCACTGGTTAACCCTTTCACTGCCAGTGTCATTTACACAGGAATCACTGCATTTATATAGCAGTGATTACTGTATAAATGACAATGGTCCCAAAAATGTGTCAAAAATGTCCGATGGGTCCCCCACAATGTCGCAGTCACAATAAAAATCGCTGATCGCCGCCATTACTAATAAAAAAAAAATAATAAAAAATTATTAATAAAAATGCTATAAAACTATCCCTATTTTGTAAACGCTATAACTTTTGCGCAAACTAATCAATAATCGCTCATTGCGATTTTTTTTACCAAAAATATGTAGAAGAATACGTATCGGCCTAAACTGAGGGAAAAAAAATGTTTTTTTATATATTTTTGGGGGATATTTATTATAACAAAAAGTAAAAAATAATGTGTTTTTTTCAAAATTGTCGCTCTATTTTTGGTTATAGCGCAAAAAATAAAAACCGCAGGGGTGATCAAATACCACCAAAAGAAAGCTCTATTTGTGGGAAAAAAAGGACATCAATTTTGTTTGGGAGCCACGTCGCACGACCGCGCAATTGTCAGTTAAAGCGACGCAGTGCCGAATCGCAAAAAGTGGTCTGGTCTTTGACCAGCAAAATGGTCCGGTCTGCAAGTGGTTAAACAAAAATTTAAAAAAAATATATATAATAAATAGATAAATTTTAGAAACACTTGAATGAAAGGAAAAGGGGCGTGCCTGTTTTCAGGCCCTTCTTATTTCATGAGAATGTGGTGGTGGCAGGCTTCTAGTCTCCCCTTTAGCTACATCTCTGCAGTAAGCAGAAGTGCTGGGTGAGTATCTTCCTGGATGGGTTGTGTGGTAGGGGGTGACCAAACTAGTACCTGGAGATATTGCGGAGGGACAACTGCTTAACAAGCCTACCTGGAGTGGTGTGATCCCATTCTTGTTTTCTGCTTGGATTTCCATTATACACCAGCTTATTTAAGATGTCATAGTCTGGACCACATTGCCTGAAGTGAGAATGTAAGTGTTTATATGGACACTATATGCGCATTGCTGTGTTTGTTTGCCTGGTTTCTGTCATACATTGACTTGGCTTGGATATCATAGCTCAGACTTGATTCTGTTCTCATATGGATATTGAAACTATTTGTGGATTCAGTGAGATATATTTTTCTTACTTATTTAACGTGACACAGCACAGCTCCAAGAAGCATACTAGCCACCTTTTAAGTGAACATTTAGTGACAATACACTTGTGCATTAATAGTGAGGATGATGCCAGTCTCTGAGACTGCTGTTTCATAAGTTTTAAAGAAGCATGGTTAAAGAAATTAAGTCATATTGGGACAATTTACTGAATATCTTTCCCTTGAACATATACCAAGGGTTTTACAGGTCAATTTCCAACATTTGAATTATTTGATAAGAACTTAAAAAAAAAAATAGACAGATGCCCTGTTTGCTTGTTCATTTGATTTGAAGATTGATTATCCTTTCTAAAACTAAACTAAAAAAAATAGAAAAACGACAAACTGAGATCAGAACATTATATAGTTTTACAAAAAGAATTGTTTATTTAATGTTACAAAATGGATAAAAATAAGTTCAAAGTAAAAACAAGAGAAAATAGAGCTCTCATTAGTATAACCACAGGGGTGTATGAAAATAGTAGATTCCCTATTACTAATGAGTCAAAGAAAGGTCAACGTTTCGCTATCGCTTCTTAAGGACCTATTTCCATTGACTGCAGGCATGTATGTAAGGGATGTGCGGCATGCCGCGTGCTGCCAGGAGGCAGCTAGATCAGCGAGACTCCCTAGAGATGCCTTAGATCAAGATGACCAATAACATCTGATGCACCATTCTATGAGGAGGACCAAATGAAAATAAAAAAAGCCCCCACATAGATATACAGTGTAGTATATATAATGATATCATCATGACATAGTACTAACAAAGACTGAGAAAGGTAGTCGCCTAGTTGACATCTTTCTCCGACCACATGTTTTGAAACTCCCGTCCTATAGTAGGGATACTAGTGATTTATTAAAGAAACTCCACAATAACATTTTATAATCCTTATAATGCTTTTGTATTACAACTATTGTATCATGTATTGACAAGGAATGTGTTCACTTTTGATGGATCCCACTACCTCCAGGTGCAGGGGGTTGTGATGGGTACGTGCTGTGCCCCATCGTATGCCAACCTGTACCTAAAGGGGGAGTGGGAACGTACACTCTTTGCGGACAGGTACTTATCTATGTATCTGTCCAGCATTATATGCTGGTACAGATACATAGATGACATCTTCATTGTTTGGAATTTTAATAAAACAGACTTGCTGGGATTTATGGAGAAAATGGCCAATAATGGTTATAATCTCAAATTTACTGTGCACAGTGATCTACAACCAATACTGTTTTTATATGTGAACATTTTCAAACAAGAGGATCTCACCTTAAGCACTTCATTGTACAGGAAACCCACTGCGGGGAATACTGTGCTTCATGCCTCTAGTGCCCATCCCCAACCAATTAGGAGTATACCCTATTCACAATATTTATGTATCAAACACAACTGTTCTAATGAAGAAAGAAAGAATTTTGAAAGAATCTAAATGCATGAGAATGAGGCTCCTGCAGAGGGGTTATACCAAGACTACCCTTAAAAAAGCTTACAAAAGAGCTTGTCTAAAAAAATAGAAGGGAACTATTGTTTAACAAAAAAACTAAGAAACAGGAAGATACAGTCAGGATTATCACTACTTACTCCAATAACCATGATATTGTGAAAAACTTTAGAGAAACATTGGCATCTCCTCACTGGGGATCCAATCTTAAGAAAATATATTGAAAAATATCCCCAAGTCACATACAAAAAATGTAGATTGTTAATAGACCGTCTGGTCCAGCGCCACTTTCAGCAATCTGTGGGGCTCAGTGAAGAACGAAAGAGTATGTTTAGATGTGGGGGATGCAAATATTGTGGTTGGATTTTGGAGAGAGTATCCTTCACACTACCCAATGGCAGGATACACAAAATTGGACATTTTGTGAATTGCCAAACCAAATTGGGCATTTATATCGCCCTATGCAAGTATGGATAATTGTATGTAGGGAAAAAATTTAGGAACTTTTGGAAGAGGATTTATGATCATATATAATACATCTGAAAAAAACAAATCTTTACTCCCATTGGGAGACATGTTGCCCTTCAGTGCAAGCATGACATTTCAATGATACAATTCACTGTGCTAGAAAGGATCATTAAATACCCTAGAGGAGGTAATATTCATAAGAAGCTTCTACAGTGGGAAGCTAGATAGATTTTTTTGTTTAAATGTCACCTCCCCTCCTGGCCTCAACAAAGCCTTATGTTTTAAACCATTCCTAGGTTAAACGTTAGTGTCCATGTTTTTGTTTCTTTTTTAAGAAAGTATGGTTAAATAATTACAACATAATGACGGCTCTGTCTCTCCCCCGTCTGGCTATATAGATCTGAATAGATTTATAAATATATCATGAAGGCTGATTATGTATTATACTACTGAGAAATAACTATATTGTTATTAAATTGTTTACTATATGATATTAAATATGAGGACTTTTGGATGACCAGTGCAGCTATTCAAATATTAGCTTAATATGGGATTGGGGCTTTTTGGCCTTGATTCCCTATATTTTAGTGCAGTGTATATATATGTGTGGTTTGCTGGGGTATTCCCTAAATGCATTTTGGATTGGGGTTCACTTTTGAGTTATTTCTTGTTTTTAGGGACCCCCGACATGGACAATATCTGGCTGCAGTTGGTTTTTATTAGCCCCTGCAGTATCAAGGTGGTGGTGTTGCGGTGGTAGGAGCCAGGGGAATCTGATTATGAGATGATTCATCTCTAGATCAGACCTATTAATTATATCAATTATATAGGAGCTGCCATAATTTGCCTGGCCCTGTGACGTCTGTGTGGTTCAGTTATGTGGTGGTGCCTTGCTGCGCAGGGTATGGCTTGGTTGTTTACATTTTTTAAGTATCTATTATTTGCTTGTGCGCATGAGCACACTTTTGGCTTTTGATATGCACTGATGTTCCCACGATGCATGTGTGGGATACTATGGTATCATTCCTTTAGCATATGGGGGATTTCCCATTTAACATATGCTAATGTTCCACTTACTTACACAGGATGGTATAGCCCTCACAGCTGATTATGGTCAACTGGTTTATGCTGTCATGTGGTGCTAATTGTCGGCCCTACTTAAGGCTCAGTTGCAGGAAGTGTTTGTGACGGCATGCTGATCCAGGGCTTATAGGAGCAGGTCGGTTTATACACTGGGACTTTCATTGTGGACATAATCATGGCTACCATAATTATTTAGTTTAACTGGGGAGTAATGTGTGTTACTTTGCTCTCCAGATTTATATCTCTAATCATCGCTAGCACTGACGATTCCAACTGCCTGCTAATGCAAATAATTGGATGCTATTGCATGCCAGTCTATTGGTAAGTTTGTAATGCATGATGCTTGCTTTTGTAAAAGTCTGCAATGAGTTGACTATTAATTAATGGTAACTCTTATTTTATCTGGTCCATGTAGGTCTTAGGTGATCTTTTGTATACTACTGGGAAGTTCCTATATAATCCAACCAATTACTAACCTTTGTCTTGAATCATTCTTTTTGGGTATTTGACTTTCTGCTATTTGTTTTCTGCCATATGTTATTGTAAGTATTTATCAGTGGCTTGTATATTTATATTGCACAATAGGAGCCAATAGGAGAGTTGCTCTACAAACTGTGGAATAATGGTGATCATGGTGCAGTGATTCTGTGGATTCTTTTGGCTTTGTGAGCACTATGTCATGATGATATTATTATATATACACTACACTGTATATCTATGTGGGGGATTATTTTTATTTTTATTTTGTCCTCCTCATAGAATTGGGCATCAGATGTTATTGGTTGCCTTAATCTAGGAAGTGTCTCGCTGATTTGGCTGCCTCTGGGCAACACACGACCTGCTGCACATGGGAGTGGCACACTCTATATACACAGCCCCCATACTATTTATGGGGTTTATATTGATATGTGATTTGTCTGCATTGGCTATCCATCTGATGATTTTTTGATACTTTTTCTTTCCCATACAGAATCTCTTTGACTGCAGTCAAGGGAAATGGTTCCTGAAGAAACGATGGTGAAATACTGACCTTTCTTTGACTCATTAGTAATAGGGAATATACTATTTTCATATACACCAGTGGTTATACCAATGAGAGCTCTATTTTCTTTTGTTTTTACTTTGTACATATTTTTATCCATTTTGTAACATTAAATAAACAATTATTTTTGTAAAACTATATAATATAATATATAATGTTCCTTTCTGGTACCAGTAAAGTCTGCTCAAATGTCCAAAAAACTATTTTCTAGCAGCTTTCATTGGATGTGGTACCCCCTTAGCTATTTCTTTCTAAACATTGCTAACTTGGATAATAACTTGAATGATAAGATGAACCGCATTGAAAAGGAGATCATAGCAGGCAAAAATTAAAGGGACAAACTTGACTATGAGTCTAAAAATGTCTATGTATGGAAATGGAGTCGTCTAGGATATTAATCTAAAAAATAGTAAGCTTCTCAGATATTGAGGTTGAATACCTGGAGGATGCACGGACAGTGACTGGCTCAGACCATTCACTTGAACAACCAGCCAGATCTAGGGCTCTGCAGGGAAAAAACACTCCTGCCACCTCAAAAAATGGGTCACGCAAGAACAGAAAGATGAAGAGTCACAACAGAGGAGCAAGGAGGCAGGAAGAGATGGATGCGGCCACAGTAGTTACTACTCCAACTCCACACTCAGATATGCAAGATTTAACAAATGTAATACATTTGATAAATTTTGCGTATCAATGCAAATTTAATATATTTTAAAGGGATTTGACTCCATATGAACTGTCCCTCCTTTCTAAAGAACTGAATTTTGGCCCCCATCGATACTTTGACTTGTTTGAGACCATGATGATGGATTAGAGTGATCAAAACACTGATATATTATTTTAGCACCATTATTCCTTTATAGAAGGAATAAGAGAAAAAAACAAATTGTCAGTATGAGACTTTGTGGGTGCTTATTATAATAAAATTATGAAAAAATAAATAATTGTATTACAACATGAAAAAAGGACAAAGACAATAGTCCAATGGAAAGGAATAGACATCTCTTATTGTCAGAGAATCACCAGACTTCAACGTCGGCACTTCCCCGTACCCCTGCGGGGAAGAGCTGCACAACGACGCATGCATATGCGTCGTACGATACAATGTCGTACACGCATGTGCAAACCTATGCACACGGCTATGGGCCTTACCTGATTGGCCTGACAGTCCTATAAAAGGCACCAATATGCTCTGTGTATTTGCTGGTTTGTCTCCTCAGCTCACCTGTGTTCCTGGTTCCTGTTTCCTGTTTCCTGTTCCTGTTGACCACTTCCTGTTGTGACCCGGCTTGTTTGAAGACCACTCTGATTCTCTCCTGATCTGACCCCCGGCTTGTTTAAACGGACTTTCTGCACTTAGCCTTGCTGGCACACGGACTGATACCTGTGCTTGACCCTCGGCCCGCCTCTGGAATACCCTTTATCTCACGGACTGTACCTGTGTTTGACCATCGGCCTGTCTCCGGAAAATCCTCTGTCTCTCGGACTGTACCTGTGTTTGACCCTCGGCCTTCACTCCAGGTGTTGGAACCCCTGGCAGGCGTTTACTTCTACCAGTTCCAAGATCTTCTGCACGGGCATCTCTTCCTTCAGAAGACCTGCTGCATACAAGTCACCTGCTGGCAACCCGTGCCTCTCCGTGCCCTGTACCCACTGTTCCACCCTCAGGGGTACTGTGCACCCAGCTGCAAGGGAAGCCGCTCTCAGCACTTCGGCTTTAGTGAGTACCTGACAGTACAAACCAGCCATGTCAGAAGCCGACAGAGCTGGCTCACCTCTTGAGGCTCTCTGCCAGCAGGTTGCAGCCCTCACTCAGGCAGTGCAGCGACTCCAGGATGGCTACTTTCAGATTGAAGGCCGGCTACAGCACCTGGCGATCTCTCCCAATCCATCGGATCCTTCACCTTCTACAGCCAGCAGCTCTTCCGCTTCGCAGATTCAAGGCAGTGCTACACCTGCAGTAGTCATGACCCTTCCGGAACCCAGGGTCCCTACTCCTGAGCGTTTTTCGGGCAACCGAAAGAAGTTTAGGGCGTTCAAAAACGCATGCCTCCTGTACCTGGCCCTGCAGCCCCGGACTTTCCACTCTGAATCAGTGAAGGTGGGGTTCATCATCTCCCTGCTTTCCGATGAACCACAGTCCTGGGCCCATAACCTCCTGGAGCAGAAGAGCTCCCTTCTCGATTCCGTAGAGACCTTTTTTGTAGCCATGTCACAATTGTATGATGACCCTCAACGCACCGCTACGGCCGAAGCCATCCTGTACTCCCTAACCCAGGGGAAAAGACCAGTAGAGGACTATATTGTAGAGTTTCGCAAATGCTCTGGGGACACTGACTGGAACGAGGCTGCCCTTAAATATCAATTTCGCCTAGGCCTCTCTGAGACCCTAAAGGACGAACTGGCCCGGGTAGATACCCCTGCATCTTTAGAAGACCTGGTCCAGTTGGCTACCAAGCTTGACCGACGTTTACGGGAGCGTCGCTCTGAGCGCTTTCAATCATCTAAACCCACGTGGATGCCACCCCGGGTACCCCCCTTGCCTATGCCTGCTCCAGTCCCTTCCTCCTCTGCTGACAGTGAACCCATACAGCTGGGCCTAGTCCGGGCTCCACTCACCCCTGATGAGAGACTCCGTCGGCGTCAAGCCAATCTTTGTCTGTACTGTGGTGAATCGGGTCATTTCCTGCGCAGCTGTCCTGTAAGGCCCAGTAAGTGCCGACCTCATGCTGCGGTGAATTCTCAAATTCGACCATCCTCTTCTCCAGCTGGCGCAGGCATCTTTTTCGCTGAGAAAAAGGATGGTTCACTCAGGCCCTGTGTGGACTACAGGGAACTTAATAAAATTACTATTAAGAATCGGTATCCGCTTCCCCTCATCCCTGAACTCTTCCAACGCCTAAGAACTGCTAAGGTATTCACTAAACTAGACCTGCGGGGAGCATATAATTTAGTCCGAATCCGCGATGGAGATGAGTGGAAAACGGCTTTCAGGTCTAGATTCGGACACTTTGAATACCTAGTGATGCCCTTCGGGCTCTGCAATGCCCCGGCCACATTCCAACACCTCGTCAACGATATATTCCGTGAGTATCTAGACAACTTTGTAATTGTGTATCTTGACGATATTTTGATTTTCTCCAACTCACTAGAAACACACCGAACACACGTCAGGAAGGTCCTCCTCATCCTCAGAGAGCACGGGCTCTACCTAAAGGGAAAGAAATGTGAGTTTGAAAGAGACACTATCCAATTCCTCGGGTTCATCATCACCACAGGGGGAATATCAATGGACCCACAAAAGGTCAAAGCTATCCAAGAATGGCCAGCACCCACAGACAAGAGATCTGTTCAGCGATTTGTTGGCTTCGCCAACTTTTATCGCAGGTTTATTCAGGGATTCTCCACGATCATTTCCCCTATTACTCAACTAACCCGTCAGCAAGTTAAATTCCAGTGGTCTCAGCAAGCTCAGGAAGCTTTTGATGAACTAAAGAGACTTTTCACATCAGCACCTATCCTTCGGCATCCGACCCAAGTCTTTCTTATGTATTGGAGGTAGACGCCTCCGAATCCGCAGCAGGGGCGATCCTTTCCCAAAGGAGTGGCCCGAAGGCTCTCCTTCACCCAGTCCCTTCGCCTCCCGAAAACTCAGTCCTCCAGAGAGGAATTACGATGTCGGGGACCGAGAACTTCTTGCTATAAAATTCGCCCTGGAAGAGTGGAGGTATCTATTGGAGGGTGCGTCTCAACCCATCATGATCTTCACAGACCACAGGAATCTGGAGTACCTTAGACCTGCAAAACGCCTCAGACCCCGACAAGCACGCTGGGCCCTCTTTTTCTCCAGGTTCAATTTCCACATCACCTACCGCCCCGGTTCCAAAAATGGAAAAGCGAACGCACTCTCCCGAATGTTTCCAGAAGCAGAAGAGCCATCTGAACCTGCAACTATTCTGTCTCCACACAATTTCCTCCAAATCATTCAGCCAGACCTAGAATCAGCCATTAAACAAGCCACCGGTCAAATTTCCGAAACTACAGCATCCTCCCTAGAAAAGAAACATGGTTTACTATGGGCACACAACAAGATATTCATTCCTCCCTCTGTAAGGCTCCGGGTTTTGCAGACCTTTCACGATCATAAGATGGCAGGACATTTTGGGGTCCAGAAGACTGCTGATCTGATCTATCGTTCTTTCTGGTGGCCGGGTTGGAGGAAGGATTGCAGGAACTATGTCCAGTCTTGTATTACCTGCCAACGAAATAAGGGGGCTAACACCAAAGCATGGGGACTTTTGAGATTCTTACCTGTTCCCGAACGTCCCTGGAGAGAGATCTCTATGGATTTTATTGTGGATCTGCCATCTTCAGACAAGTTTACCACGATCCTAGTAGTAGTAGATCGCCTCTCGAAGATGGCACACTTCCTACCCATGTGTGGCACTCCCTCTGCTGTGGCTACAGCAAATATTTTCATCAAGGAAGTTGTGAGGCTACATGGTGTCCCCTCCAATATCGTGTCTGATAGGGGAATTCAGTTCACCTCCAAATTTTGGAAGAATCTCTGCAAGGCACTGGAGATCAAGACCTCTCTATCTTCCGCATACCATCCGCAAAGCAACGGGCAAACAGAAAGGACGAATCAAACGTTAGAGCAATACCTCCGTTGCTTTTGCTCCTGCTCCCAAGACGATTGGTCTTCTCTCTTGCCCTGCGCGGAATTTGCCTATAATAACTCTGTACATTCCGCTACCAACCTAACTCCATTTTGGGCGAACTATGGCTACCACCCTTCTTTCTTGCCAGATTCCGTCCCTGAAGTCTCCGCTCCTGCAGTCCAAGAACGGGTAAAATCAATTCAGGACAATTTCCTACAGATTCAGGAGGCCATGAAGAAGGCTCAAAGAGAATATGAGGTGTACTATAATAGAGGAAGAAGGAGTTGCCCAAGTTTCAAGATCGGGGATAAGGTTTGGTTATCTTCTGCCAACCTGAGATTGCCATACCCATCTCAGAAGCTCGGTCCCAAGTTCATTGGCCCCTTTGAAATCAAAAGGGTGGTAAACCCAGTAGCTTTTGAACTGGCGCTACCTAGTTCATACAAAATTCACCCGGTGTTCCATGCATCCCTATTAAAACCAGTGATTCCAAGCTCCTTCACCGGAAGACAAGTGGCACCACCTCCACCCGTCAAAGTCGAAGGTGAGGAAGAATTCGAGGTGGAAGCCATAATGGACTGTCGAAGAAGGGGAAGACAGACCCAATACCTGGTAAAATGGAAAGGGTATCCCCCTGAAGACAGTTCTTGGGAACCCTCCAGTAACATCCACGCTCCTCGCCTGATACGGGATTTCTACCGGAGACACCCCAAGCTACCAGCCAGATTGGGCATCCGGAGGCTGCCCCTTGGGGGGGGCACTGTCAGAGAATCACCAGACTTCAACGTCGGCACTTCCCCGTACCCCTGCGGGGAAGAGCTGCACAACGACGCATGCATATGCGTCGTACGATACAATGTCGTACACGCATGTGCAAACCTATGCACACGGCTATGGGCCTTACCTGATTGGCCTGACAGTCCTATAAAAGGCACCAATGTGCTCTGTGTATTTGCTGGTTTGTCTCCTCAGCTCACCTGTGTTCCTGGTTCCTGTTTCCTGTTTCCTGTTCCTGTTGACCACTTCCTGTTGTGACCCGGCTTGTTTGAAGACCACTCTGATTCTCTCCTGATCTGACCCCCGGCTTGTTTAAACGGACTTTCTGCACTTAGCCTTGCTGGCTCACGGACTGATACCTGTGCTTGACCCTCGGCCCGCCTCTGGAATACCCTTTATCTCACGGACTGTACCTGTGTTTGACCATCGGCCTGTCTCCGGAAAATCCTCTGTCTCTCGGACTGTACCTGTGTTTGACCCTCGGCCTTCACTCCAGGTGTTGGAACCCCTGGCAGGTGTTTACTTCTACCAGTTCCAAGATCTTCTGCACGGGCATCTCTTCCTTCAGAAGACCTGCTGCATACAAGTCACCTGCTGGCAACCCGTGCCTCTCCGTGCCCTGTACCCACTGTTCCACCCTCAGGGGTACTGTGCACCCAGCTGCAAGGGAAGCCGCTCTCAGCACTTCGGCTTTGGTGAGTACCTGACACTTATTCTATGTAGTGTATCCACATCTGTTCAGTTTTCCACACAAGTTCAACATGTTTCACCATGCGGCTTCCTCAGGAACATGCATGGATATTTTTCTCTAATAAGTAGATACAAATATGTACACATGTGTATGTCACCATTAGAAAACATTGTTTTTACGTTGAGGATATGAATGATAGTTAACTCACTGGTGTATGTGGTCCAGATAACTCAGTGAATTTAACTTTTCAGGATCACTGCCTTATTTGAGATCTATAAGATCTAGCAAATGAGGATGTGTGTCATTTAACCCAGATATGGAAGGGGGGGCTCCATAGGGTCCCTAAGTACATTCAGATTTTTATCCTATAAAATATTGTGGTCATCAAATGGACAAGTTCCAAAAATGGGATCTTGTCAGACTGGCTGCTGGATTGGCAAGGATAATTTAACCCCTCAGGAGACAGCTTTCAGACAGGTTAACTTACACAACATTGAAGCGTGATCCTACCAAAGCATATAGGGTTACTTTGGCTAATTTAATTCCTAAAGATATTATTTTTTGGGCCCTCAATCAAAAGGAAGCATACACATTAGTCCCAAATTTTCCTATTTTACCTACTTTCCACCAGCTCTTTAAATCACATACAAGGGTAAATCCCCTTCATAGTAGACCTATTGTGGGCGGTATCCAATTTTTCAATGAGAGAATCAGCCAGGGGGTAAATGGGCAATTGCAGCCTTTGATGTGCTTTTTACCCAGCTATTTGAAAGAAACAAATCACCTATTAGGAGATATGAAGGATACAGTGTGGGAAGATGACTTTGTCTGGCTTACTTGCAATGTGTTAACCTTGTATACCACATAATTTGTCTTGTGAAACAGTGTTATTTTATTTGGAACTGGGTTATTGTTGGAACAGCATAACTTCATTTTGAAGTGCTTGAATATCTGTTGACACCTCACTCGCCAAACTTTAAGGGTTGGGGGGAGCGGTGCCACATTTATGTAGATAGTAACCCTTTTAGGTCCCACATTTGTATTTATTATAGATACATAGATGATCGGTTGTTCATTTGTGACAAGAAAGTAGGTAAATTAGATTATTTTTTGGCTTTCATAAATAATGACTGCAAAAGTGATAAGGACATTTC
Organism: Lithobates pipiens; assembly: GCF_037356315.1. Classification (NCBI taxonomy): domain Eukaryota; kingdom Metazoa; phylum Chordata; class Amphibia; order Anura; family Ranidae; genus Lithobates; species Lithobates pipiens. Next base: position 335,862,693 of record NW_027507903.1, read on the forward strand.
TTTCTTAGATGTCCAGTTGGTAGGAGAGCCAGGGAGGGTTGTCATATGTTTATACAGTATATGAAACCTCTGACAGGAAATAGTCTTTTACTAGCTCAATCTAGTCACCCCAGACACACGGTCAGGGGTATTTAGGTGTTGTGCTGAAATTGGTTTCCTCAAGAAAATCTGTTTCCCCTAGTTCTCAGCTGAGATCAGAACTCCGCCATTCAGCCTTCTGCACTCCAGCTACTCCCATTCTCCCTCTGTGGAATGCTTTAGTAATCTATGTTAAAATAAAACTAATTTATTCACCCTCCCCTGACCTCGGTGAGTGCCCCTGATGCAGTGATTAATTTTTGCATCTCATCACTTCAAGGCAGGCAATTAGCCATTAAGCATCACACATACATGTATGTGTGATGCTATAATGGCACACATGTTAGATGAATGTGAGTGAAGGGCTTGTATTGTGACATACAGAGAAGACAAAAAGTAAATCCCATCAGTACAATGCAGCCAAATCACCATTTAGCATCACAGATACATGTAGGGTATTAAAACCGGTTTCACTCCCCCTGGACTCTGACAGTAATGCCGTGTACACACAGTCAGATTTTCAGACAGAAAATGTTCGATGGGAGCTCTTTGTCAGAAATTCTGACTGTGTGTAGGCTCCATCGGACATTTTCCATCGGAATTTCCCACACACAACATTTGAGATCTGGATCTCAAATTTTCCGACAACAAAATCCGAAATTTTGATTGTGTGTACACAATTCCGAAGCACAAAGTTCTACGCATGCACAGAATCAAGCAGAAGAGCTGCACTGGCTATTGAACTTAAATTTTCCTGGCTCATCATATGTCACTGCGTTCTTGACATTCAGAATTTCCAAAAACATTGTGTCACTCTGTATATGCAAGAAAAGTTTGAGCCAACATCAGTCGGCAAAAATCCCATGGATTTTGATGTTGGAATGTCCGATCGTGTGTACACGGCATAACACTGCTGCTGTCAGATTTGGTTTCCCCAGCTTTTCAAGGGTTAAACCGATTCAGACCCCCCCTTCCCTAAATGGCCATCACTTGTGCAATCCCAACTGAACTATGCTCACCATTCCACTCTCTGGACTCATTCTAGCTGAGGAAAGCAGGGGAAACTCCCAGAAACATATCTGCTGCCAGTTCTGGTTTCCCCAGCTCGTCAAGGGTTAAAATCAGACCCGGTGTTCCCCCAGTGCCCAACACCCCTGCCACTCGCAGCCATGCCCAACTACATGTCAGTGATTGGGCTTGCATATTGGCTTATACCCATAAACCGGAATGCAAATCCCGTTTTGTACACTTTGCTGTAAACTGACTTGTAAATGATTTGTTCGCAATAAACTTGCTTTTTGTTAAAAAAAAAAAATCCCAGCACTCGCAGCCAGCCCAAATACTTGCTAGTCCTTAGTCTTGCATTCCAGTCTGTACCCATAAACAAACATTTTAACAGTCTCAATTTTGCTGTGCGGTTCAAGAGTTAAACTGCCTTCTGTTTCCCATGACTGCTCTACTCTTTGGATACACAATCCTCACTCTTCCTGCTTTCCCTGGACCAATTTTGTTGCTTTCAAATGTGGTTTACAAAGCTTGTCAAGGGTTAAACTGATTGAAACCCCTTTCCCCAAGTGCAAATCAATGGTCTCCTCCAACTAGAGATTTAAACAGATGGCAGCAGGAGTAGTAATAAGAAAAATATATATGCAGCAGATAAAAATTGAATATTTTAGGATAGGTACATTGAGGAATTATGGAGGAAATCCCTTGCTCTATAAATTTATTTTACCTTGCTTTGAGCTACAACAATATGTGGTCACCCTTGGAGAATCAGAAGAAACTGCGACTTAGGCCGCGTACACACGCGCGGACTGTTTGCCCAACCTTGTTCGTCAAACAGTTTCGGCAAACAGTCCGCTCAAAATTTGCATGAGCGGACTTGCCCACACACGAGCGGACTGTTTCAGCGAACTGTTTGCCAAACAGTTCGCTCAACTTTTGAAATGAACGGACTCGCCCACGTAAGGAGGAGGCAAATCCGCCCATTTCGAGCGCGTGTACAGGTAGGCGGGGCCCGCGAAGGAGACGTCGCGGGCTCCGCCGCCTGGAATGGGCTTAAAGGGGAACCCCAACGCCGAAAAAAATTGGCGTGGGGGTTCCCCCAAAGTCCACACCAGACCCTTGTCCGAGCACGCTACCCGGCCGGCCAGGAAAGGGGGGCGAGCGAGCGCGCCCCCCCTCCTGAGCCGTACCAGGCCGCGTGCCCTCAACATGGGGGGTGCCTTGGGGAAGGGGGGGCCGCGCGGCCCCCCCACCCCAAAGCACCTTGTCCCCATGTTGATGAGGACAAGGGCCTCTTCCCGACAACCCTGGCCGTTGGTTGTCGGGGTCTGCGGGCGGGGGGCTTATCGGAATCCGGGAGCCCCCTTTAAGAAGGGGGCCCCCGGATACCGGCCCCCCACCCTATGTGAATGAGTATGGGGTACAATGTACCCCTACCCATTCACCTGTGAAATAAAGTACAAAAAAAAACACAACACAGGGAAAAAATATTTTATTGCACAGCTCCGGGGGTCTTCCGTCTTCGGGGGTCTTCTCGCCGGACTCCTCCGCTATCTGTGTGTAGCTCTTTTGCTAGCGGAGGAGTCCGGCTTTCTTCCTCCCCGCCGCCGGCCTCTTCTCCCGACTTCGGGGGTCTTGTCCCCCTCTTCGGTTCTTCTGCCGGGCCACCGCGCCTTCTTGTAGCTCTTTTGCAGGCGGTGGCCCGGTCTTCTGTCGCCGCTGCCTTCCGTTCTTCTGTCGCCGCCTTCGGTTCTTCTGCCGGGCCACCGCGCCTTCTTGTAGCTCTTTTACAGGCGGTGGCCCGGTCTTCTGTCGCCGCTGTCGCTGTCGCCGCCGCCGCCTTCCGTTCTTGTTCTTCTTCTTGTTCTTCTTCTCCTGGAGATGTTGACTCGACGAGCTCTCCGGCCGGAATGCCAGAGCCGCGCTGTGCGGTCACTTATATAGTGACAATGGGGCGGTGTCACATGGTATATGTCACATGGATTGGTCACATGGGTTGATGTCACATGGGGACTATGACATCGTAAGGGGGCGGGGTCACCATGTGACCAACCCATGTGACATATACCATGTGACACCGCCCCATTGTCACTATATAAGTGGCAGCGGAGCGTGTCCCTGGCATTCCGGCCGGAGAGCTCGTCGAGTCAACATCTCCAGGAGAAGAAGAACAAGAAGAAGAACAAGAACGGAAGGCGGCGGCGGCGACAGCGGCGACAGAAGACCGGGCCACCGCCTGTAAAAGAGCTACAAGAAGGCGCGGTGGCCCGGCAGAAGAACCGAAGGCGGCGACAGAAGAACGGAAGGCAGCGGCGACAGAAGACCGGGCCACCGCCTGCAAAAGAGCTACAAGAAGGCGCGGTGGCCCGGCAGAAGAACCGAAGAGGGGGACAAGACCCCCGAAGTCGGGAGAAGAGGCCGGCGGCGGGGAGGAAGAAAGCCGGACTCCTCCGCTAGCAAAAGAGCTACACACAGATAGCGGAGGAGTCCGGCGAGAAGACCCCCGAAGACGGAAGACCCCCGGAGCTGTGCAATAAAATATTTTTTCCCTGTGTTGTGTTTTTTTTTGTACTTTATTTCACAGGTGAATGGGTAGGGGTACATTGTACCCCATACTCATTCACATAGGGTGGGGGGCCGGTATCCGGGGGCCCCCTTCTTAAAGGGGGCTCCCGGATTCCGATAAGCCCCCCGCCCGCAGACCCCGACAACCAACGGCCAGGGTTGTCGGGAAGAGGCCCTTGTCCTCATCAACATGGGGACAAGGTGCTTTGGGGTGGGGGGGCCGCGCGGCCCCCCCTTCCCCAAGGCACCCCCCATGTTGAGGGCACGCGGCCTGGTACGGCTCAGGAGGGGGGGCGCGCTCGCTCGCCCCCCTTTCCTGGCCGGCCGGGTAGCGTGCTCGGACAAGGGTCTGGTGTGGACTTTGGGGGAACCCCCACGCCGATTTTTTTCGGCGTTGGGTTCCCCTTTAAGTCCATTCCAGGCGGCGGAGCCCGCGACGTCTCCTTCGCGGGCCCCGCCTACCTGTACACGCGCTCGAAATGGGCGGACTTTCCGAGCGGGAACAGTTTGCTCATTTCGAAAGTAGCCTACACACGGGCGGACTGTTCGCTCAAACACAGTTTCAGCGGACAGTTTTTCGGAATTTCCGAAAGACTTTGTCCGTCCAACTGTCCGCTGAAACTGTCCGCTGAAAGCCCACACACGGGCGGACTGTCCGCCCAAACACTGTTCAGCGGACAAGGTTGGGCGAACAGTCCGCCCGTGTGTACGCGGCCTTAGATGATGACTATTGGGCCCAATCAGAAATCTTATTGAATAGGTTCCCAGAGAAAGAATACAGACAGTCTGAGCTAGAGAAGGTCAGAATGTATTTATTCTGCAAGAATAGAGAAGAACTACTGGATAACAAAAATAAAAAGGAAATCAAATATGAGTCAGCCTTTGTCACTGGATTTAATCTAGACTACAAACCTTCAAAAAATGTTGGCCTATCTTCCTAAAAGATGAAATCTTAAAAGAAAATTTTGCCACAAAAGCCTTCATTTATAGGAGAGCACCTGGTTCCAGGAACATGATTGCTAAAAACAGGACCCCCCTAAAATAAGAGAGAACTTTTCTGAACACCATTGGGTTTTATAGGTATGGGAGATGCATCTCTTGCCAAACCACAGCAGATAAGAAAAACTGAAAAATTTTGGGGTTATAATGGAAAAGAGTACGCTATGGATACATTTATTTCTTGCAACACAAAATACGTGGTGTATCTTCTATCCTGCCCACGTGGTTTACTCTATGTGAGCAGGACCATAAGATGTCTTTATAAAAGGATTAACAAGCACGTAAACAATATTAACCACTTCCTGACCGGCGCACACCGATGTACGTCGGCAGAATGGCACGGGCAGGCATATTGGCGTACAAGTACGTCCATTACTATATTCCGCCCTGCCATCGCGTGCGCACCGCCGGTGGTGTGCTCGCGTGCCAGTCAGGACACCCGTGAGTCCGGTCACGGGTCCCGCGGACTCGATCGCTGCGGGGATACCCGCGATCGTCTCACGGGGAGGCTGAACGAGGAGATTGTAAACAGCATCTACCCGTTCTGCCTAGCAACAAGTGACACTGATCTCTGCTCCAATGTGATTGGAGCAGAGATCAGTGTTCACCAACACAAAGCCCAGCCCCCCACAGTTAGTAACACGCCCCTAGGAACACTTAACCCCTACAATGCCAATCCCTGGTTAACCCCTTCACTGCCAGTGTCATTTATACAGGAATCAATGCATTTGTATAGCACTGATTGCTGTATAAATGACAATGGTCCCAAAAAAGTGTCAAAAAAGTCAGATGTGTCCGCCATAATGTCACAGTCACAATAAAAAAATCGCTGATTGCCACCATTACTATTAAAAAATGACAATGGTCCCAAAAATGTGTCAAAAAAGTCCGATGTGTCCGCCATAATGTCGCAGTCACAATAAAAAAATCGCTGATTGCCACCATTACTATTAAAAAAAATAATAATAAAATGCCATAAAACTATCCCCTATTTTGTAAACGCTATAACTTTTAGACATGTGCATTTAGTTTCGTTTCGAATCGAAATTCGAACAAATTTTCATTATTCGGACATTCGGATGCATCCGAATTACCGAATTACAATGCTAACAAATTCAAACGAAATTCGAATCAAATTTGAAAAATTACATTTTGCAACCCGACTTTGAGGCCATGTATCTCGGGGCCACTTATAGCTAGGAACCACAAATTTGGTATGCAAACACAGTAGAACTAGCACTAGCACAACATATCCAATTTGGGGTTTCTAGCACCAAGTGACCCCCGAGTTACGGGGCCCCTAAGTCGAGTCACAAAATGCCATTCTCTTCTGCAGAAAAGTAATATAAATGAAATAAGATGTGTGTGTTGTTTTGCACTGGTACACTGCAAGTATGAAAAGTTGATGTGACAGATGTAACCATCTTCCAAAATTTCTAATTCAAATAGAAAAGATTAGAACAAAAATATAATTTAATAGAATAAAATAGAAAGAATATACAACCATCATCTGAAATTTGAATTTCGAATAGTATGAATTCTAAATTTTTAATTAATTAATTTTAAATTTGGATAGAAAAGATTATAAAAAATAGACTAGAAAAATGATAGAACAGAACAGAATAGAATATATTATATTTTATTCTGTTCTGTTCTATTGTTTTTCTAGTCTATTCTTTTATATTCTATTAAAATCTTTTCTATTAAAATCGAAATCATTATATACTAAATTCGAATTTCGGAAGATGGTTATATATATATATATATATATATATATATATATATATATATATATATATATATTTCCGCCATTTGAATTTCGTATAGAATGAATTTGAATTTGAATAGAAAAGATTAGAATAGAAATAGAGAATAGACTAGAAAAACAATAGAACAGAATAGAATATAGATACTATCTATTTAATTTTAAATTTTTTTGCAGTTTACCATTTGTGTTAATAAGATCTCTTGCAGACTATTAGCATCTATTTAATTTTTTTCATACTATTCGAAATTCAAATTTATTCTATTCAAATTTGAATTTCAGAAGATGGTTGTATATTCTTTCTATTTTATTCTATTAATTATTTTTTTCTATTCTGTTCTAATCTTTTCGATTTGAATTAGAAATTTTGGAAGATGGTTAGTTACTTATATTTACTTATATATATCTGTCACATCAACTTTTCATACTTGCAGTGTACCAGTGCAAAAAAAACACACACATCTTATTTCATTTATATTTATGGTATCAACGAAGTTGTTAGCATGCCTGATTGAAGAAGTCACAGATGTCGATCGCAAGGCAAGTGCATATGCTGTATGTCATTGTCCACTTGCCAAAAGTTGTGTATTGTATTTGTCCACTTGCCACGTCACCTGCCACACGTTGTGTATTGTCCACTTGCCATGACACCTGCCACGAGTGCCACGTGACCGGCCACGAGTGCCACGTGACCGGCCACGAGTGCCACGTGGCCTGACACGAGTGCCACGTGACCGGCCACGAGTGCCACCAGTGCCACGTGACCTGACACAAGTGCCATGTGGCCGGCCATGAGTGCCACGTGGCCTGACACGAGTGCCACGTGACTGGCCACAAGTGCCATGTGACCGGCCACGAGTGCCATGTGACCAAGTTGTGGATTGTCCACTTGCCACATCACCTGCCACCAAGCGATCCCAGATATGGGCAATACGAAAGTACTTTTCTGCAGCAGAGAATGACATTTTGCGAGCCGAATTTGGGGCCACATATCTTGGGGTCACTTATAGCTAGAAACACCAAACAAATTTGGTATGCAAACAAAATAGAACTAGCTCTACAACATATACAAAATTGGGGTTTCTAGCACCAAGTGACCCCGAGATACGTGGCCCCAAAGTTGGGTTACTAAATGTCAAGCACTTTTGTGCAGCAGAGAATTACATTTTGCGACACGAATTTGGGGCCACATATCTCGGGGTCACTTATAGCTAGAAACACCAAATTTGGTATGCAAACACAATAGAACTAGCACTATAACTAGAACAATAACTGGGGTTTCTAGCACCAAGTAACCCCGAGATACATCGCCCTAAATTCGGGTCGCAAAATATTTTCGAATCCGGTTGAAATAGTTTTGAATGCGGTTGAAATAATTTCGAATCATGTTGAAATCATTTCGAATTCGGTAGAAATATTTTCGAATTTGGTTGAAATATTTTCGAATGTGACCAATTTTTCGAATTCGGTAGAAAACTAAATGAAATCCGAAAACTAATTTAACAAATTTAACTAATATAACTAAACGAAATTAATGAATTAACGAATTAAAACGAAATGAAACTGAACAAATTTTTTCCTTTTGCACATGTCTAATAACTTTTGCACAAACCAATCAATAATCGCTTATTGTGTAGAAGAATACGTATCGGCCTAAACTGAGGAAAAAAAATGTTTTTTATATATTTTTGGGGGATATTTATTATAACAAAAAGTAAAAAATAATGTGTTTTTTTCAAAATTGTCGCTCTATTTTTGTTTTATAGCACAAAAAATAAAAACTGCAGAGGTGATCAAATATCACCAAAAGAAAGCTCTATTTGTGGGAAAAAAAGGACATCAATTTTGTTTGGGAGCCACATCGCATGACCGCGCAAATGTCAGTTAAGACTACGCAATGCCGAATCGCAAAAAGTGGTCTGGTCTTAAGCCAGCAAAATGGTCCGGCCTGAAAGTGGTTAAGATCGGCTTTAGAAAGCATAGCGTTTCCAATCACTTTAGGATTCCCCATAATCAAAACCCAGCCCTTTAAAAATTCTATGGGATTGACAAGATTCTACCACCACTGGAGAGGTGGGGGATCTGAAAATTCAAGTGTCGCAAGCTGAAACCAGGTGGATTTTTGAAATAGGCTCTCTTGTGCCAGCTGGCCTCAACATAGACATATACCTCAATTGTTTTCTCACAGATTATTAGTAGAGAGATCTTTTGAATTTATGCATATAACTGTACTTTTTTGTAAGTAAATGGTTACATCTATTCGGCTAGTATTTGGTTTTTCTATTATTTTATCAATACATTTTTTTTCTTTTTTTTCGGATCATATATGATCATTATGATCATATATATCTACAAGCTGGTAGGGCTTTGGTTCTGCTGAACATACATGTGTTTTGTAGAAAGCATGTCTGTTTTGGCAGAGCATATGATTGTTTCATTCGAAAGGAAGGTTCTGTTTCCTCTCTTGTTGATATTAGTTCTTGCAGACTCAAGTCTCTCCACTAGATGTCTCCCTATGTTTTTTTTTTATTATTATTGTGATACATTTTAGGCAGGGTTTTTTTGTGTGTGTTTTATAAACATATACCCTACTGTATCAATGAGTTTTTGATGGATCCTCATTTGTACAGCCTTTATGCTCAGATTGTAGATGGTATTGGGAAACTACGGTTTTTATCCATAAGAATAGATGCGCAACCAAACAAATCCCAATATGTACAATGACACAATATATTATATGTGCAACATCTGTGCTGAAACGCAATATGTGCACCACTAAATATGTATACCACTAAATGCACATTGAAACAAAATAACTAGCCCATAGAATTAAATTGAAACAAAAATAAAACAAAAATGATACATAAATGAATCAGCATAAATAAAATAAACCTGTTCTAATCAGAAACAAGTAAAAAGTCCATAAGAAGTGCAATACAAGTCCATTAACAATAACTCCTTACAGTGGTTGTATACTCTTTTTTTTTACTTTTACCTACAGGAAAGCCTATAATAAGGCTTACCTGTAGGTAAAAAAAATATCTCCTAAACCTGTACGGTTAAGGAGATATTCCCCTTGGTATGCGCCGCTGACTGCAGCGGCGCATGCGCACAAGGGGATTCTCGGCTGAAAACCCGGCAGTGGCCGACCGGCCGGAATGAAATCTCCCGCGCGCATGTGTGGGAGTGACGATATTGCGGCTCTGGCCACTCACAGCGCCGGAGCATACTAGCTCATTATGCCTTTTCCTTTGCAGGTGGCAAAAAAAAAAACATTAGCGGGTTTACTACCGCTTTAAGTACAGATCCCCAAGATGGATTATCTTTGCACAGCTTAGTCCTCATATAACAGCCGAAGGATAATAAAAAGCCAGATGGCCGCTTACCGGAAAAGTAAGATCTCTGTTACGGAGATCTAATGGGCAGATACAGGATCACTCAGGCAGACATAGCAAAGACATCCATCTGGATCCTCTCCTCCACTGATAAGACCAGCCTCCGATGCGCTCTGTGGTACCCACATTTAGGGGTAAGACAGTTTGCACAGGGTACATCATAGGAGGAAAAAAGGAGGGCTTCATAGCGTAGTGTGTTTTTTTAAAATCCAAGTTCATTTATTTAAAAACCACAGCACAGCACTGCACCACAGAACTTTAAAACCAACACATAAAACAGCAAGCACTTTCAAAAAAACGACCAACCAGAAAGGATGGCAAGTGCACCAACCCCAAAGAGTTTACAGTGTATATCACCCAAAAATTCATAAAAAATTAAAAAAGTTGTCAAAAAACATAACAAAAATAAGGTAGTGCCATTTACCCCACTCACTATATTTAAAACTTCTTAGCCTCTTAGGGGGTCTAATAGGGGTGGCTGCACACCTGGTTATTCCTAAACGCAGAGTATTCTTTTATTTCTTGTATATCTGATCACCCTAGGGTGTGATTTTTTTCTGCTGCTATGGATATTTTTGGCTATATGACCAATAGAAATATAGATCTGGGTGGAATTTTTAGCCAAGAACAGGTCACTAATGCACAGGATATGCAGAGTTTAATGAAGCAACTCCGACATACTATGGAGAAACAGTTAAGGGTCTGGTGGGACATTGCCACCCCAGAAATGTACATAACTGAAAAAATTACCCCAAGAAGACTCAGGTGGGATGTACATCCCAATGATAGTATTGATGACACTGACCTTATGGGGGAATGATATACTTTCTTCAATAAGTGTGAAGGGGAGTTGCTTCAAAACATTATCAAAAGGAGACAATTCAATCTGAGAGGCATAGAAACTAATATAGTGGAAATAAAGAGAATGCTATTACCTTTTGTTAATCAAAGAGAATACAAAAGACAAGGAGACATAACTGCAAGAAATTATTAAAAAATATGATAGTGGGGGTGTGGCGACCAAGCTCCATGCAGGATGTGTAGCGTGAGAGCTCCGCTCGTCCACCGGAGAAATCCGCTGACATCCGACTCCACCGGCGTCCTTCGCAGTCCTCACAGGCATCATCGAGTGGCTCTTTCACAGAGACATCCAGCGGAGATGGGTCGGAGGCGAAAGATGGTCCAACAGCCACATAAATTGGACGCATACTTTGCCTCAGGCCCAGGCGGGCTTCACCAAAATGGCGACGGCTCATGAGCGCCTCAGACGAATGGAGCCATCGGTCAGCACAACCCGGATCACCGCCCGCCGCATATTGCCTCAGATTCGGCCTGTGTACACAGCGGATCCTCCTCGGGCACCCAAAGCCCTTCTTCGCGCAGCCCAGCGAAAGCCAAACAACGGAGGACATCCCCTGATAGGCCGCAACGCCAACCTGAGGCTCCAATGGAGGTAAGCAGGCCGCAACTTTCCACAGCCATGCAAGGAACCCAGGTGAGGGACCCAATTAATGACTTTCCTACTACAGATGCTCCGGTATCGGAATCTACCCTCAAGGACATTTTAATGTCTCTCAGGGCATCCCTTCAAGCTGACTTAGTTAAAGAAATCACTGACTGTCAGAAATCTGTGCAGGCCCTGGGCAACAGAGTTGATAGGGTGGAACAACAGATGGGCACATACGCCTCCTCTTACAATGTTATGGTAGAAGCACATGAGGCTCAGGGAGATGACATAAAATGTCTGAAAGACAAAATCGCAGACCTCGAGGACCGATCCAGGAGAAGCAATCTTAAACTAAGGCCGCGTACACACGGGCGGACTGTCTGACGGACTTGGTCCGCTGAAACGTGTTTCAGCGGACAATCCGCTCGTGTGTGGGCTTCAGCGGACTTTTTCAGCGGACAGTCTGGCGGACTAAGTCTTTCGGAATTTCCGTAATATTGTCCGTCCAACTTTGGTTTCAGCGGACAGTCCGCTCGTGAGTAGGCAAGTTGGACGGACTAAGTATGACGCATGCCCAGAAAGGATTTACAGGACGGACAGGGCGGAAGCGCTCGGTCTTGTAAAACTAGTGTTCGTATTGAAGCTAGCATATTCGTCATGCTGCTAATTTTGTGTTTTTTTAATATAGCCCGTTCTTTTCTTCTTCATAATGCAAGAAAAGTGAAGTAGCTTTGCTGCTTATATTCACACAGAGTTATCCCAAATGTTTTTATTCATCCTCATCCTATGATTAATATTCCAATTTTATAAAAATATAAAAAAAAAATATATATATATATATTTAAAAAAATTATAGAATTTATATATTACTATATATTTTTGGAACTACTATTGTCAGTTAAAAATTATTTATTTATTTATTTTTTTTTTTTTTTGTGGGGGGGGGGGGGGTTGAAACAAGATGGACTTGCGTTTTTTTTGGCCAAGCAGGACTATGTAAGTAGATAGATAGATAGATAGATAGATAGATAGATAGAGAGATAGATAGATAGATAGATAGATAGATAGATAGATAGATAGATAGATAGATAGATAGATAGATAGATACCCAAACCAGCATTTTAGCTTACACATGATTGAATGTTCAAAATCAGCAGAGCTTCCCCTCATTTCAAATGTTAAGCCTCAAATTTACAGCGACTGCACTTCCAAGTGCACTTGCAGTGCTTTAAAAATTGCACTTGAAGTTAGCATATTTCTATTAACATGAACGTGTGTTTTGTAAATAACCCCCAGAGTCTTTTGACATGTACCTGCCTACTCACAAATAAACTCTGTTTTTTTAAGCCAAAATAACAAAAAAAAAAACATACAATATTTTTGGAAATAATAAATATTTATTTTTCGTCAGAACAAAACTAAATCAAGAGGGAGGCAACACTGGAGACAATTTTGAAGTTTGTGAAGCCTTTTGTCCCCCAGGCACACATCAAGTGAGTGGCCACCAAAATTCAGAACCTGTGTAACATGTAAATAGGGAGCACAACATAGTCCTAGAATCCCACAGACGAGGAACAGCAGCAGATGAGATCTATGTCCCCAGACTGTGGTACTACAACAGCCTGCGTCTTCTGTCAGAGCAGACTGAAGCCAGGCAGTCACTTCCGACTAGTCTTCCCTCCACGCTTCGCTGGAGGCTGTGCCTCTGGTGGTGGACTTGTGGTAGGAGGAGGAGGAGGAGGAGGAGGAGGAGGAGGAGCAGTAGGGTCTGTGTTATACAGTCTGGTGGTCGGTTTTAGCTCACCCTTCAGACCCCGTTGAATCGCATCAAAAAAATGGCTTCGCACAAGTTGCGCTGTGCCTTCTCCATTTCTAGCAACTTGCTTGCCAAGTATGTACCGTAGGCCTCCTCAGGATTGGGGGGTTTGCTCAGCACTTGGGTGGCTTGGCGTATAAGTGCCAATGACTCCTCCTCTGTCCGTGTCATCCTCCTGGGCCTTTTGCTGGCTAGGCGGAGGGGAGGGACCTGGCTTTCGGTCCGACTCCTGCTGGGCCCAGCTAGCTCCTGTGTGTGACTGGTCCCGGCCTCCTCCTCCATACCACTGGTCCCGGCCTCCTCCTGGGTGAGCTCATCCTGTGTAAAAAACAAAGAAATCAATAACTAAAATATGTCTATATTTTGAAATCATCAATCACTAACAATTTTACAGTTCTCACTTGCAAATACATTTGTCTTGAAATACAAAAGGATATCATTTTGACACCATCATTTTTCCATCAGTTCACCAAGATTTGAGCCACATTTGTGGAAACTACTGTATCCTTATATCTAATTTAATTTGTGATGAAATCCTAGATTTGGAAGCAATTCAAACATTGAACTTTACATCATTAATATTTGAGCAATCCTAACTTTAGAAACTAAAATATACCTGGCTCCAGCTGGGCACATCAACTTCGTCCAGCAAGGAAGGGTCTGGTTCTTCCAGGGATGGCTCACCTGAGGTGGAGGGAAGGGTGGAGGGAAGGGTAGACGGAAGAGTAGAAAGTGACTGCCTGGCTTCTGACGTGTCATCCAGAAAACGCAGCCTGTCGTAATACCACAGCCTAGGTACATAGATCTGACCTGCTGCTGCTCCTGATGTTTGGGAGTCTAGGACCTTTTTGCGCTCCCGCCTATACACGTTACGCAGGTTCTGAATTTTGTTGCTCACAAAGTCAATGTCTGCCTGGGGGAGTCGGGTTTGCACAAACGTCAAAATTGTCCCCAGTGTCTTCCTCCGGCCAGGACGGCTGGAATATTGTGGGTGTTTGGAATCCCACAGGCTCCTGTGCGACTCTAATATGTCGATAAATGTGGAGAGGAAGGCCTCCTCCTTAAAGGGGTCTGGGTTATACTTTTGCATTTTGATTTCTGAAAAAGTAAAAAAAAAAAAAAAAAAAAACGAATGTCAGACCAAATGCACACTATTTATATTGTGACAATGTAGGCGAGACCCACACTACACCCACACACACACTACCACACACACACTACCACACACGCTACCCCCCACACACACACTACCCCCCACACACACACTACCACACACACACTACCACACACGCTACCCCCCACAAACACACTACCCCCACACACCCACACTACCCCCACCCACACTACCCCCACACACCCACACTACCCCCACACACTACCCCCCCCCACACACTACCCCCACACACACACACTACCCCCCACACACACACACTACCCCCACACACACACACACTACCCCCCCCATACACCCACCCCCACAATACCACACAAAACACCAACCCCACTCAACCACCAACCCACATAAAAATCAATTAACCATCAACAAGGTGAAATCTCACTATATACATTCCTAACGCAGGCTTAAAATTAAAACAAAATAAAAAGATAAGCATCTTACCGTCGCGTGTAGCACTCGCTGCTTCCGTTTGGACAAACGTACGGCCTCGCGGTAACGCTTTATATACAGCGCATGCTCAGTTTAGGATAAAAAATTTTAATAAAGTTTCATAAATGTATTCAGTGTAATGTAGTCTCCATAAAAAAATGAGATAGATAGATAGATAGATAGATAGATAGATAGATAGATAGATAGATAGATAGATAGATAGATAGATAAAATGCTGGTTCAACATCTGGACTGGGAATCATTTAGTGTAGTTTGGGACATCATAGAACATTTTTTTACATAATCACACACAGGTACTCCAGGGGATGATTCGAGTGTGTCCGTCTGTGAAACTTGGACAAAAGATATAAAGTATCACAGTTTGGTTAAAGGCTAGGTTCACATTGCTGCAATGTACGAGATCAAATGTGATTTGCACCAAATGTTTCCAAAAAAACAAAAAAAATTACAAAAAAAAACAAAACAAAAAGAAAAATATCGAAAAAAAGAGGCACTGGTTGGAATGTGCACTATTAAAAATTCCAAAAAAAAGATGTGTGTGTGTGTGTGTGTCTACTTCTTTCAATACTCAATACTAGGGATGAGCTTCGTGTTCGAGTCGAACGTACGTTCGACTCGAACATTGGCTGTTCGGCCGTTCGGCGAATTCCGAACGTTTGGGCCGCTCGCGTCAAAATTCGAGTGACGCGCGCGCGGACCACAATGCACTGCGGTGGCGCAGTGCATTGCTGCCCCATGATTGGCCAAGCATGCACTGTGACCCCGCATGCTTGGCCAATCGCAGCGCCGGCAGCGAGGAGAGCCATGATTGGCCACAGGCATCCTGCCTGTGGCCAATCATAGCTCAGGCTGTGTAGTGCACGCCCCACACTATATAAGGCCGCCTTTGAGGCGGCTTCGTGTAGTGTGTTACTTAGCATCTGAAGCAGTGGGTGTTCTGTGTACCTTCAACAGAGTACACACCAATCGTTTTTGGCTGATTTCCTATCTTGCTGCTGTGTAGTGGTTGTTGTCTGTGCCCTGACCGCAGTATACACCACTATATTCACCTCACCTATATAGCTAGTGATCTAGCTTTAACCACTTAACAACTGCCCATTGCCGATTAACGGCTTCAGGGGGGTTGTTTAACTCTGAGAGGCCGTTAATTAACGGCCTCCCAGAATTCTGCTCTCACGTGCCCCGAGGTGTGCGCACTCGAGAGCATCCGTGACCGCCGGGTCGCATCACGGATCACGGTAAACGGCCGCTCATAGCGGCCGTTTACCACGTGATTGCTCCGTCAAATGACGGAGTGATCACTTGGAAACAAACCGGCGTCATGTTATGACGCCTGTTCCTCCCTCCCCTCTCTGTACCGATCGGTACAGCGGAGGGGAAAGAGATCGGTGTCAGCAGCGATGTGGGCTGCATCTGCAGTGCCCACATCGCTGCTCACCGAATTTAACCCCTCAATTCCCTGCCAATACTCTGCAATACCAGTGCATACTCTGCAGTACCCTGCCATTACTCTGCAGTACCCCGCCATTACTCTGCAGTGCAGTACCCTGCCATTACTCTGCAGTACCCCCCATTACTCTGCAGTAACCCCCATTACTCTGCAGTACCCCCCAATACTCTGCAGTACCCGCCATTACTCTGCAGTACCCGCCATTACTCTGCAGTACCCCCAATACTCTGCAGTACCCTGCCATTACTCTGTAGTACCCCCCAATACTCTGCAGTACCCTGCTATTACTCTGTAGTACCCCGCCAATACCCCGCCAATACTCTGTAATACCCTGCCATAAATTGCCATACCCAGCCATACTCAGAGATACCCAGCCATACTCGGTGATACCCTGAAATACCCAGCCATAGACGCCCCCCACCCCTCACCGCCCTCCGGTGCTTCTACCAACTCGCCAGTACGGTCAAAGCCAGAATCTTTTTTTTATTTTTTATTTCAGGCTTCCCAGCCTAGAGGTGAGATGTGGGGTCATATTGACCCCCCAGATTTCACTGTAAAGAGGACCTGTCACCCCATATTCCTATTACAAGGGATGTTTACATTTCTTGTAATAGGAATAAAAGTGATCAAAAATATATTTTTGGGGAAAAAAATGTCAAACTAACATAAATAAAGTAAAATGAACAATAAAAAAATAAAATAAAAATTAAAGCGCCCATGTCCCCATGTGCTCGCATGTGCCACACATGTGAGGTATCGCCGAGAATGTTAGAGCGAGAGCAATAATTCTAGTCCTAGACCTCCTCTGCAACTCAAAACATGTAACCAGTAAAAAAAAAATTAAAGCGTCGCCTATGGGGATTTTTTAAGTAGCGACGTTTGGCGCCATTCCACGGGCATGTGCAATTTTGAAGAGTGACATGTTTGATATCTATTTACTCAGCATAACTTAATCTTTCACTTTATGCAAACATTGGGCTAACAAGTGGTTAATAATAGAGCTTGCAGCCAGTAGTGTTAGGAGATAGTGCGTGCTGTCTGCGTGCTCTGTACCCAGTACATACCGCTATAATATAGGGCAGGCCCCTACTTTCAAACATCCAACTTACAAACATCTCCTACTTGCAAACGCAAGGAGACAGCAGCAAGTGAGATGAAAAAAGATGGACGACAAAACAAATTATACAGGGGTGATAACCCTTCCCTATGTTTTCCAAAAAGCTTAAAGATAGTTTTTTTGACTGGAGCTACACTTTAAAAATGTACCGGTTGAAAATGACAAACAGATTCAACTTAACACAACAAACCTACACAGTCCCTGTCTTGTTTGCACCACCTGTATACTGCTGTTCTGAGTATATAGGGCCTGGGGGCCACACGCATTTCCTTTTTTTAATATGGGTACGGGGTTCCCCTTAATATGCGTACAAGACCCAAATAGGCTGGTAATGGGCAGGGAGGGCTACCCATGCCATGTTTCTCAATGATTTTCAACCATATTGCAGGAACCAGATATAACATTAAAACCGCAAGCAGTTTTAAATGGTGTTATTTCCGTTTAATGTCATTTTGTGCAGGGACTGTTCTAAACACGGGAAACATGTGGCACTTCACAGGCATACTACAGACACCCCCCCAGGCACCATATTTAAAGGAATATTTCACTTTTTTTTTCACTTTAATCGTCATTAAAATCAGTGCTCCCGCCAAAACGGCACTTTTTTTTTCAGTGACCCATGTCCCCTGAGGCAGGAGGCAGGTCCCCAAACCCTTTTTAGGACACTATCTTGCATATTAGCCGTTAAAATTAGCACTTTCCAATTCGAACGTTCGAGTCCCATAGACTTCAATGGGGTTCTAACGTTCGTACCGAACGCGGGGGTCGTTCGCAAGTTCTGGTGCGAACCGAACCGGGGGGTGTTCGGCTCATCCCTACTCAATACCAGTTTGGGAAATCATTTTGTGTTTTCTGTCACAAAGGGCCTTTTTTACTATTGGCAGAAACCACTTTGCAATACAAATGCACTAGGACAGGAATATGCAATTAGTGGAAATCCAGCTGTTGCAGAACTACAAGTCCCATGAAGCATAGCAAGACTGACAGCCACAAGCATGAGACCCAGAGGCATGATTGACTTGTAGTTTTGCACCAGCTGGAGGTTGGCCAATTGCATATCCCTGAATTAGGAGAATGTAGGAGACAAGCACCATGAAAAGCAAACAAGAACCAAATTTGAACAGACAATACATATTTCAAGAAAAATAAATTTTTTATTGGTCAGCTGGCATTGGAATAGCCCCCCTATCATTAAAATAGCTGACATACCAGTCACGCACCTCACGTGCTGTTTGGGGGGCTAAGCCAGGAAGGGCATGATCCAGCCCTGTGAGTTCTGGTAATATTAGTCCGGCCTCAGGCCCAATAGGTTGCAGGTACTGGTTCCCTGAAAGTTTGCGAAGAAAATTGTGCAAAATGCAGCAGCAAAGAATCACATAGTTCAGTTTATACTCTGCTAAGTTGATCGCTGTCAGTAACAGACGGAACCGGCTGGCCATAATGCCAAAGGCATTCTCCACAACCCTTCTTGCTCTGGCCAGCTGGTAATTAAAAACACTCCTCTCCGGGGTGAGGGTCCTTTGGGGGAAGGGTTTCATCAGATGGTCACTCAGACCGAACGCTTCATCAGCTAGAAACACAAACGGTAGACCCTCCACATTCTCGGCATCTGGTGGCAAGTCCAGGCCACCAGTGATGAGACGGTGGCAGAACTCGGTCTGCCTAAAGACTCCTCCGTCAGACATCCGGCCGTTCTTCCCCACATCCACATAAAGAAAGTCACATTGTGCTGACACCACCGCCATTAGCACCACACTATGGAACCCCTTATAATTCATATAATAGGACCCCGAATGGGGTGGGGGCACAATCCTCACATGTTTCCCGTCGATCGCCCCTCCGCAGTTGGGAAAGTCCCAACGGGCAGCGAATTGGGAAGCCACAGTCTGCCATTCCTGTGGCGTGGAAGGAAACTGGGGAGTCAAACACAGGAAAAAAATAAAAATGAGTCATTAAATCAAAACAATTCATAACAAATAAAACTCAAAAACATTTTGGAACAACAGTTAAACAGAAATATTGAAAAAAAAATTCTGCCAAAAAAAAAAAAATAGACAGCCCAATTCACAGATTACTCAGCCTTCTGATGGACCAGGGGACATAAGTTAGGTGGGTGAGTGGACTAATTAATGAGTAGACAATACCTGCAACCAATTTGAGTGGGGTGGGGGGACTAATTAATGAGTAGACAATACCTGCAACCAATTTGAGTGGGGTGGGGGGACTAATTAATGAGTAGACAATACCTGCAACCAATTTGAGTTGGGTGGGGGAACTAATTAATGAGTAGACAATCCCTGCAACCAATTTGAGTGGGGTGGGGGACTAATTAATGAGTAGACAATACCTGCAACCAATTTGAGTTGGGTGGGAGGACTAATTAATGAGTAGACAATACCTGCAACCAATTTGAGTTGGGTGGGGGGACTAACTAATGAGTAGACAATACCTGCAACCAATTTGAGTTGGGTGGGGGGACTAATTAATGAGTAGACAATACCTGCAACCAATTTGAGTGGGGGACTAATCAATGAGTATACAATCCATATATATATATATATATATATATATATATATATATATATATATACACACAGGGTGTATACAAAGAGTATACAAAGGGTGGGGGGGCAGTAAAATAGTACAATGGAGCTGACAATATGAATTATAGAGAAAAACAGTCTCGGCTGTGGGTGTATAGGGGCCCAGGATTGCATGCTGAGGACGTTAGTGAAAGCAAATATGCACGTGGGACACAAAAAGGTAAAAAGCTAAAAAAAAAAATGACACAAAAAAAAATGACACAAAAAAAAAACCATCAAAAAAACCAAAAAAAAAAAAATGCATGCATTCATATAAAGGGGACATTCACATCATATTCCTGTCATGGATATTAAAAGTCATACAATGCATATAATGCAATATTAAAAGAACAAACTTACCTTCATATATTCCTTCTGCAGGACCCGAATAATGGCAGAACAGGTCTCTGGAATAATGATCCCCAGAGCCTGGGGGGAGATGCCTGTCGAGAACTTGAGGTCCTGAAGGTTTCTCCCTGTCGCCAAGTAGCGCAACGTGGCGACGAGCCTCTGCTCCGGAGTGATGGCTTGCCGCATGCAGGTATCCTGCCTGCTGATATAAGGGGTCAGCAAAGCCAGCAGACGGTGAAAAACGGGGTCCGTCATCCTGAGATAATTCCTGAAATCATCAGGATTATTCTCACGGATCTCACGGAGTAAAGGCATATGCGAGAATTGGTCACGCTGGCGCAACCAATTCTTTGTCCATGAACTCCTCCTCACCCTGTTCACAGACTGGGCTCGGGTCAAAGTATTAACCCCAACACCAAGCCCCAATATAGCACGAACTCGTTCCCGAGTACGTCCACTCTCCATGGCTTTGAAATGGTCGGCTGGACAAACAAGCTCAACTGAACGCACTGAAGAACAGCCAGACCTATGAAGAACGACCTGAAACCCAGAAACGAGCGGACCAGAAGCGCCTAACAACAGGTACCAACTGATCCACGCGTACCGAAAGACAGATACAAACCTCACAGGTAGACTGTGCCGCAGTAAATGGACAAATTAAGCTGAAGTCTGAAAAGCGCGAATCGTCTCTAACCAAACTTCTACTAACGCAAAGTCAGCAGAAGGAGCCCAAAGGGTGCTTTGCTGTGTCTTGGACTTCCTATTTCTAGTCCCGTCGTACGTGCTGTACGTCATCGCGCAAGCTTTCAGCGGACTGTCTGTTCGTCGTGTGTGGTCAAGTCCGTTCATTCAAAAGTAGGACGGACTGTCTGTCAGATTGTCTGACGGACTTAGTTGGACGGATAGTCCGCCCGTGTGTACGCGGCCTAAGAGGTATACCTGAGTCCGTCCCCGCCACTCAACTCCTGCAATTTGCCCAGACTATGTTTTCCACAATGGTTCCGGAACTCACAGTCCAAGATCTAATAGTGGATAGAATACACAGACTTCCTAAGCCCTCGTTTCTCCCTATTGAAACGCCACAGGATGTCCTCTTGAGGGTTCATTACTACCACGTCAAGGAAAGACTATTACTTGAATCCCGCAAGTTGGGCACGTTGCCCCCACAATATGCTGATGTACGGATGTTACCGGACCTATCTAGACATACACTACAAAAGGCGCAGAAATCTTGCGACCATTACTAAGGCCCTATGTAACCATGCCATTCCCCACAAATAGAAATATCCAGCGACTCTGGCTATTACCCACAATGGGGTTTCGGTTATGATCTCGAACCTGGAAGATGGCATCGAGGCCTTGAGGAAATGGAACATCTTGCCAGATCCCTCATCATCTCGCTTGCTTCCGAGTAACCCTCAACACATACCTGATGAATGGCAAGTGGTCACTCGCAAACGATCTCCTAAGAAACCCAACGGTGGAGTCTCAAGACCCAACGAAAACTAAACAAGATGCATTTCTCCGGGGATTGGAGCTGTTTCTCTAGTTCTCCTCGACCCTCCCTAGTGATTAGTAGCAGTTATATCTGCACGCGGATCGTTTATGGATCCATTTCTTAAACATACCTTGTTGACTGTTTTTTTTTTTGGTATTGTCTTGTTCTATCTGTTTTGTTACTTGCTCTTTTTTTCTACTCTCGATATATACAGCGTGTCTGGAGAATTAAAGTTGAACCTCGCCGAGGTAATACGGCCCAATACCCTCCCTCCACCATATAGGTGTGGTCCAAACGATTTAAACATGGCAACGGTGAGTACTTGTACCACACAACCAACTACTCTGCATTTGAACTATGGTAATTAACTGTTTATCTATAAATGCCAAGGGGTTAAATCACCCTGCTAAAAGATTTTCTCTATGGGCTGAGGCTAAAAAACAAAAAGCGGACATACTCTTTGTCCAAGAGACTCATTTTCAAAAAGACAAGGTACCCTACTGCTCTAACAAAAATTTCTAACAAAAATGTTACCATGCCAACGAGAGGGACTATACCTTTTTTTTGCATAGACATTGTTCTTACTCACGAATAGATTTATTCCTGACGGATAAGTGGTTATTGCAACAAATAGAAGCTACTAAGATATTTGATATTACATGGTCTGACCATGCTGCAATTTCTATCTCTATTTCGGAGGGGTCTGTGTCCTCCTCACCTCCCATATGGCGCTATAATGTACGATTGTTGCAGGAACCTGACACCAATGATACCATATCACAGCATATCAGAATTTTTTTTGCAGATAACCAACATTCAGTTAATGACCCTTACACCCTGTGGAACTCACACAAAGCGTATATGAGAGGGGTCCTTATCCAACTAGGTGCCCAAAAAAAAAAAACGCACACAAACCTTAAATAACTTGCTGACAGAGATCCACAACATTGAAACACTAAACAAACAAACTCCTACACACAACCTGACTAGCAAACTTAACAACCTTAGAGAAACACTGCCAGAACATCTATCACAGCAATACGATAGACACCTACGACGCTTACGACTCAATCATTATGCCAATGCCAATAGGGCGGCCAAATATTTAGCTAACAGACTTAAAGCCTCACGTATGAGAACCAAAATTCCATTTCTCTATAAGTCTGTGACGCAGCATATATTGTTCCATCCCCTAGACATTGCAAACCAATTTGCTGACTACTATAGTTCTTTATATAATCTTAAAGAAGACCCTGCTACATTACAACCATCCATTGAAAAAATTCAATCTTTTCTGCACTATTTAAAGCTACCATCCCTCTCTAGCCAACAACTAGACGACCTCAACACGGTAATCTCACTCACAGAAATTGAACAAACTATCTCTAGCCTTCCCAATGGCAAATCACCAGGTCCAGACGGATTCACAAATGAATTCCTTTAAATCATTCCAATCTATACTTGCCCCACATTTACAGCAGGTGTTTCACAAAGCAGCTGCTACTGCATCATTTTCACAAGAGATGTTGAGGGCCCACATTGTCACACTCCCTAAACCAGGGAAAGATCCTACAAGCCCAGCACATTTTAGGCCAATATCATTATTAAATTCCGATATAAAAGTATATGCCAAATTACTGGCTAAAAGGTTGACTAATATCATTCCCACACTCATTCAACGCGACCAGATGGGATTCGTGAGGGGGAGACAGACTTCTGATGCTACGAGGAGAATTATAAATGTGATACACTCTGCCGGGGGGCATCGAACGCCTTCTCTGTTGTTATCAATTGACGCAGAGAAGGCATTCGATAGGGTGCACTGGGAGTATATGAAGTCTGTCTTGATGAAGTTTGGTTTTACAGGCCACATTTTTTCTGCCATATTGGCACTCTACTCCTGTCCCTCAGCTCAAGTACAATCAGCAATTTTTTTATCCAAAGTCTTTAATATCACAAATGGCACCAGGCAGGGATGCCCATTATCACCCACCATCTTTAACCTTATAATAGAACCATTGGCTGAAACTATCTGCTCACACCCCCTTATCACTGGGTTCCAATTTGGTGCTAGTAAACACTCCATAAATCTCTTCGCGGATGACGTTATTTTACTTTTGACTAACCCGCAGCAGTCTTTGCCTCAGGCTCACAAGGTCCTTACGGAATTTGGAGAGGCTTCTTATTATAAAGTGAACTTTAACAAATCCCTAATATTAGACCTAGAGGTACCTTCCAAGATCAAAACCCAGTTGCAAACACAACTGCCTTACACTTGGAGTGATACAGGTATAGAATATCTAGGCATCACACTGACTAGTACACTAGCCAATTTAGTCAAGACCAACATGTCTCAATTAATCCCAAAACTAGAAAAGCAATTAAGAGAGATGTCCCAGAAGGAAATCTCTTGGATGGGGAAAATCACAGCATTCAAAATGCTGATATTACCACAAATTCTGTATATATTCCGCTCCCTCCCGGTCCATATCCCCGCATCTTTCATTACCCAGCTATCCAGTATGTGTTGGAAATTCATATGGAAAGGACAAAGGGCCAGATGCTCACGTAACAACCTAATAGCGCATAAAAAAGTAGGAGGAGCGGGTTTAGTGGACCTGCATGATTACTTGACTGCAGTTAGACTAGACTCTCTTAAACATTGGATAGGTTCTCAGGAACCCCCAATATGGGTGGACATGGAGGAATCGATATCACCTACTGTTGATCTATAGTTACTGCTGTTGAGCGACCGGTGGTCACCATGGAATTTGGTTCACCTATCTCCACCCATGCAGGCATCTATGTTGTCTTGGAGAGCTTTCTTTAATCTGAAGCATAGAGAGACCCAAAAAATACCCTATCAGGTCCCTGTGGCAATACTTGAGACAAAAATACCACTGTTATCGGTTAAACCCCTCATGAAATATGGTATAGCGTCCTTGTCAGATATTTACATCGGAAACAAGCTCAGAAGTGTAGATCAATTATCTACGCACTATAATCTACCGCATACAGAATTGTTCACTTGCTTACGCATTACTAATTTCCTCAAATCACTTCCCTATCCAGAAATTTATGTCCCAAGACTACTGTGGCACTTTTATTCCGGTCATACTAAGCAAACTCGGGGCATCTCGTTTTGTTATACCCAACTACAAGATAAACTTATTTTTAAAAGGACGAGAGCAATGACCAGTTGGGAGGGGGACTTGCAGGCTGTCTTCTCTGATACTCAGTGGAGGATGGCCTTCAAGTCCATCCACTCATCGACACATTGTATTAAGCACTGGGAGATGGCTCTAAAGATTGTAAATAGGTGGCAATATACACCCTTTAGAATGTCCAAATATTTTTTGGGGTCGTCTTCACAGTGTTGGAGAGACTGTGGCGTGGTAGGCAATCTGCTACACATGTTCTGGAATTGCCCAAACATGAGAAGTCTCTGGAACCAGGTATTCAAATAAATTTCCTCCCTCACGGAGAAATGTTGTACCTCCTCACCAGCATTGGCGTTATTACACATTGGTATAGAAGACTTTCCTGCCAAATATAGACAAATGGTTAGCTACGTTCTATTGGAAACCAGAGCTTTAATTTTACGCCATTGGAAATCCAACACAGTGATAAACCTCTCTGATGTGACCAGGGCTGTACATAGAAATTACACTTTTGAGCGTCTTATTGCACTTAACGCTATGCAGGGCCAAAAATTTGATAAACAATGGGTTACTTGGGTTAAGTATAATTCTCACTGATATCGAACTCTATGGATACTTCATGCTACCTATCTTTGTTCTTTATAAGACAATGATACACTTTTGACCTTATTACATACTTACATATTGTGTATGTCGAGTACTACATGAGTAGAATTTCTATTTTCTTTTGTATTATTATTTGTTTTATTATTATTATTTTTTTCTCATTACCACTTAATGCCTGTATTTTTACTGCTTAAAATACTTTTGAATATTGTTACTTGAAAACTTTTCAATAAAAAAACATTGAACAAAAAAAAATTATAGTAAAATCCAGGCCAAGAAACAGAAAAAAATATACAAGTATACAAGTGGCAATTAACATTAGGGGATCATACTGATGAACACAATGATGGACTAGATGATACATTAATGAATGAAACCCCTGAGGAAGCCATTGGAGCACGAATGATGAGACCGATGGGTAATACACCCCAACAAGTACCACCAGTAAACCCCAATATACGGAACTATATAATAATATACGGACCAAGACCATCTAATTGGAACTCAGAGAGACCTGAGCAAAGAAGGGTAAACTATCAGGAATCACGCAAATATAGAATACCTAATACCAACAGATATAATGTTCCTACCCAAAACAGGTTCTCACCACTGAGGAGGAGGAGGAATCAAAAGGGGTCATGCACAGGGAAGGTCAATGGGACAGACCCCCAAGGGGGTGGAAGGCCCGTATTCCCTACAAGAACCCTGGGTGGAGAGGACAGAATGGGAACAGAGGAGGCACAGAGAGGAGGCCCAAAGAGAATGAGGGAAGATCAAGCCTCAATTGGCAACCACGGATATGGAGAAAGGATGAACCCCAGCAATGACTGGGATTAATCAGGGAAGAGATATGGGAATAGTACAAAGAAATTTGGAAAGAGGAAGCAGACAAGAGGAGGTAGGAAGAAAAAGAAGATGGGAATATTAGGTAAAGGAATTTACAATTTGAGTAATGTAACTTTTTCAGATGAGGAACTTAAAGTCTTTGATCTAGGATTAAAATTTTCCCCGGATAAAGCTTTAGATAAGGTTGAGGTCTATATTGACCTCCAAAAGTTTGAGGAAACTCAATTTAAGAAAACATTTTGCCATGAATACAGATAATAGAACAATGGGAAATCCAAAATATATTCAAACTAATCTTAAATATAACTCAATCTTCAACCCAAAGACTCCAGGAAGTCAATGTCTGGGAGCATTCAAGAAAATGGTTGAAGACGATTTGAGAAACCTGGAGAAAAAGGACAAGAAAAGCAAGCAACATGAAGTAGTAATACGACCGGCAGACAAGGGGAGAGGGCTAGTAATTTTGAACAAAAAAAAAGACTACCAAGAAGAGATGGACAACCTATTAGGAGTTGAGAATGCATATAAAAAAACTGAAAGGAAATCCCAAAAAGAGGTATGAGAAGAAACTGAAGACGTTTGTGTAATAAAAATATGAAATATTATGAAATAATGATATTTCAAAGTCTTACGTATATGTTGAAATCAATCAATTCTTGTGTGACAAATTTCCTTAATTGGTTCTGAGTCAGCGTAATTCAAAAATGTGTATTTATTTGTACACATTTAAATACAAAAGGATGCTTACAAAAATAGTACAATGATTCTTATAGAAGATATAAGGTTATTTCAAACCTAAAATGGCAGCCCTTTGTATGCTGGCAGCCTGTGTGCAAGACATGTGTCCTTCTGTGTGTAAAATTCAACAGCAGCCCCCCTCCTCCCATCACTCATTATATTACCCAGGCTCTAATCTCCCGCCCGAAAGATAACTCCTCCTCCACAGAGGTGGGGGCTAAGGGTGGTTGTTATAGAGCTAACATGTGTTACTACTTAAAATGCAATTCTAGCTTCTAATGAACTGGCAGGAAATAGATATGAGAGGGGGTTTCTGTCTAATACAAATATGGTCTCTTCTTACATATGAAAGACCTTCTAAAAACATATATATATTGAACTAGATAAGTTTACATAAACAATATCACTTTACATAGCCCTTGAAAGTATATATAAAATATACAATATTCATCAAAATCCTGACAGGTTTTAAATATTTACTTTTCCAGCTATGCAAGCCATAACACAGAATTAATTGACTCAAAGGTTTTTCCATTCACACAGTATGAAAATATGGGAATATTATTATCCTGAATAAAGTATAATAAAGCCAATTAAAATTTAGATATTAAGAATATAACATTCCCCTCTGAAATATGAATACTAATCATATTTTTCAGATTAAAAATTCATCCATCATCATTCGTGTCACATTCAAACAAACTTTGATTCAATAATTCCAAATGTTTTGTCATGCAAAACTGAATTCATACCTTCAAAACCCAATTTTCCTCTTTAATTTACTTTGTAACAAATCATCTCCTTTCTTAATATCACTTCTAATTCGATTATATAATTTTTTCATTCTAAACATTAAACATAACTGGAATATAAGGAATAACATGATAATAATAAAAATAATTACAATAGGATGTGATAAAATATTTCCTGCTGCTGAAGTTATCGAAGTTTTTCCCCACATGGATACACTATTACTAAATCTTTTCCACCAATTACTTCCTGAAAATTCTGACCATTGATGTGATATTTCTTGCAAATTACCTTGTTCATGTTTAAACAATACTTCTGCATTCTGCAATTCCTTAGCCAAAGCTATTAATAAACCTTGATCCTTCTGAATTATATTTGCCCATTTTTCCCATGGAAATTCATCTATTTGAGAAATATTATACTGTGTAGGAAGAGCGCTAATATTTTTCATAAACATATTTGTTAAATTTGTTCTCAACCCATTAATACTTATTGCAACAATATCTCCTTCTATACAATACAACCCTTGATTTAGGTTTTCTGTATTTGTACAAGAAGAGAAAATTTTTTTAACCCTTTCTGTATCTGACATAATTTGAAAACAAACCTTCTTTTTATCTACACGAGTAACTAATTCAGAATTAATTTTATTTTCAATTCTTGCTGAACATAATGTGTGATTATGATAACAAGAATGAAATATGCTTTTATCTTGATTAGGTAAACATATAATTTTAGACTGGAATTGTAAACATGATGACAAATCTAATTGTTCTAATTCAGAATTTTCATTGTTAAATACAAAATCTGTATACTGTAATTTATAGTATAATAATTGTGTATTACTGACAGGTAATCCCAAAACAGTGATTGGAACCAAAATTTGTTCTTTTCCGGCTATTGGAATCATAGAAGAACTATAACATATGTCCTGCTTGCATCCTATCCATTTATTTACCCATAAATCTGTATGATTTATCGCATATAAATATTCTTTGGGCAAATACTGTAAAATGCCAAGAGGAGTTATTCCACTCTGAAATGCTTGCGCAATTATTTTAAAATTAGTGGAATATTCCGTTTGAATTTCTAAACATGCTCTGGCTATATGAGAATGTTGTTCACTTCTCATCAAATCAAGAGTAATATTTTGAAGATGTAAAATAGATGGACCCATTATATTAGCAGTTTTAATTACCATATTTTCCAAAATCTGATTTAAATGTCTTTGTATTTTAACACCATTACTTCCCACTAAACCAGCGGTTTCTAGATCAGACTTTAAAGTATTAATATCCATACTATTTGTTATACTCCCGATTGTGCCAATCCCTCCTAAAATACCTTCAACAATACCACGCTTATTTCTGTTATAATTTCTATTATTAATTCCAAACCATCTCTCAATACCCAATTCCATATTAACCAGATGTCCTTGACATTGTGGAAACCTTGTAGAAATTTTCCATTCTGAAACATTAAAGTTCCACAAAACAATGACAAACTTTCCCTCTCTCAAAAGAGTTCTGGATTGGAAATGGTTAATCTGAAAAGGACTTGCAGAGAAACTTTTCTTATTGACACATGGAGTTTTCCTTGGAGACATAACAACAACACTTGCCTTTGCACATTTCACCGGATAATTTTCTATTGATATGCAACATTCATATATACCAGTATCATTCAAAGATACTCTCATTTGTTGATAAACAAATGTATTATTGATCCAATTCACACTACCAAAAATTCCTTTATGAATTATGATAGTTGAACTATAAAGAAAACTACCCAAAAACTCACCATTCCTTTTCCAAGTCAACAATGAATTTTGAGGTAAAGATATTTTTGTATCACATATCAAATGCAAATTATCTTTATCTTCCATAATTTTCAAAGATTGTGGGAAAATATTAATTTCTGGAACAATCTTATCAACTATAAAGATATCGATTTTGACCTTTATTTCAGTAAATTTTCTTATAACTTTAAAATCCCATGTTCTTACAACGTCTCCTTTTTCATCTCCAATGATGTTTAAATATTTTGGATTTAATATCTTTACAAAACTTTGAAAAAGATAATAAAATTGATCAAAGGAATAAAGTATTTTCCCAGATCTTGTCATAATATTAGTAACATCTCCAGACCAAATTGTTGACTCATTACCCTTTAAAAATATAGACCAGAAACTCCTCAACAATATGTTACACTCAAAAGTTCCGGTTTTGTTATTTAGTCTATAAGATCCCTGCATTTTAACAAACTTTGTTTTGGATTCTATTTTAACTTTGATGTCAATATCATTGCTGTGAATGAAATACAATTGTAAACAACAAAGATATCCATCTCCAATACACAAAAATCCATACAAATCTTCTGCTGTATTAATATCAACATCTCTAAAATTATGATTTTTATCATATGCACTAATATCAATAACTCTATCATTTTTGTCCTTTGTAATGATATCAATGTTCTTATTTTTCAGTTCATCTGCATTGATATCAATGTCTACATCTCTCTTATTTCTGAATAACATATGATCTTTGTTGTGTAATTCTTCATTCCTGTTAGTCTTTATATAACTTGAGCAATTCTTGATATATCTTATCACAAATAAAATTGTCACTAGGGAAAAGATGCATCCTGTAGTGATGATACACTTCCTCTCTTTAAAACTTTTCATTTGTTGTGCTGACATCTTTTTCTTTTGGAATACGCACTTTCTTCAAGTTCGATTTTTATTTTTAATTCCTGAAAAAATAAAGGCAGCATCATTATCTTGGAATATAAAATTTGTTATACCCACATTTTTCTTTCTGCATACTTGTTTCACTGAACTAAGAAAGTATTTGTACCCCTTGAACATCGCAAAATGTCCATAGACTTTCCCAATTACTTTTCCATGTTTCAACTCCTGAAACTCTGTGAGTGTCACCATCTCTGGGTGTGGCCTCACATGTAACACTTCTTTAATCATCTTTTATCTTTTCTGTGTTAGACTTGTGTCAACAATATCTAATTTTATCTTAAATAAACCTTTCTGTTCCTGGTCTACTTAATAGACCACTTATCTTATACAAAAGATAATTTTGGTTTAACAACAAAATAACACAATGTTACAAAAAACAATATCAATTGTAAAATATCAAAAAATAGATTATTCTGAAGATTAAATCCGATATGTGCATGGATTTAATAACAATCCTTCATGATATATATGTGTCTTGTGTGTGCTGGAGAAAAAATCTCCCTGGAATGTATGCCCTCCAGTAATTGACTGTCTCCTCTCTTGTTACAAAATTCTACTCCTAAACACCAACTCCCACCTTTTTCCTTTTTAAGACTAGCTTAAAAGTTCCGCTGAGCTATATTGTTCCACAGAATGAGTATTTTCCCTCCCACCTTTCTAAAACAATGGGTGTCTCATTCTAAATTCTTAAGGGCTGCTATGAATAACCCTTTGTATAAAACCATTTTAAACATACACAAACCTTTTTACCTTAACAATATATATACAAATTATTTCTTAATCAAGAAACATTGTAATATAAAAACTTATATTTTTAACTAACAAAGACACTTTTTATCATGAATTAACTTTCTTTTTCAAACTTAGAAATATGAGGAGGAACCATTTTGTATACCTTCTTACTCCACGAGGCAACACAAACTCCATTTTATTTTCTCAACTGAAAATTTTTAGAGAAACCATTTTGTATCTCTTCTTCAACCAATTATGACTCCACGAGGCGATACAAACGCCATTTTACTTTTTCTTTTAAACTCAAAAGGAGAATACTTTGTAGCATCAGAAATTGTGCTTCTTACATCCATTAAAAATAACTGGAACAACATCAACCCAAATATTTCCTTTGTCCAACAACATTTATCAATCCTAGATTTAATTATCCGATACATCCTCACAATAATACCTACAAACTGTGAATGTTATCATACATGAAATCTCTGTTTTTATTCCCTGATATTACACATCCTCTGTCACAACTGAAGTTTGCTGATATATCCCAAACTAGAAAAACATGATTATTCAACCTCTAAACAATAGTTAAAGCATCATCATTAGTGAATCCCACCTGAAGGTGTTGTGATTTATATAAAAACACGAAAATCCTTTTTTGTCATGACACAAACTTATGGTCTAATGACCCAAATAATAACTCTGTGGCACCCTATGAGGATAAAAAAGATTGTGACCTTTTTTCCCTCTGAAATTAAAGGAATCTGTGTGTCCATTTTTTCACAACATTAATAGATACCATTCCAGGTTGAATTACTAACTCTCCATGCAAAAGCTGCTTCCTTTGCCAATGAATTCTGCTGTTCTGTTACCTACAGATAACTCACTATCTTTTTATGTGATGGAATTTTTACAATAACATATGCAAAAGAATTACTCTCTGCAAGGTCAAAAACTACTTCTAATGTCTCTTTCTGCACAAGAGTCTTATTGGATGAATCCACAAAACCTCTACATAGATAACATACAACATATGAACTATCACTCTAAATCATTAGTGAACCTTACTTCTCTTCCTTGTCAATACTCAATGTGGTTTAAATCAACAAATACAAGCTCATCACTTTTCTCTGTCTCTCCTTGTTGTCTATTCATTCAATTGCTAATTGAATACCATGCTGAAAAGGTCTTCAGTTACTGAATACACAACTATTCTTAAAACCATTTTTTCAAGTCCTTTCAATGTTCAGCCAGAACAAAACAAAAATAAAAACTTAATACTCATGACAATGAAACATAGATAAAAAATAATAATCCAATAGATTATACTTGAAAATATTAAAATTATATCAAAGTCCTCAATAATATTCCAAACGTCAAAACCAAAATTTTTTTAAACTCATATCAATCCTTATTCATAGCCATAAAACGTCAACCAGAAAATTCTTACCATATCTGCAGTTAATTTAAGGACTGCTGACTGTTTTCAGAGTGTTATATGCTACATAATTAAACCTTTCCTGTCTTAATGAACTATTTTCAGTTTGCAATCTTTGTGTCTTAGAAGAAAAATGAATTTGCTTATTATGACCTCTATACCTCAGATTACTGTGCCAACGTACAGAATAAACTTCTTGACGCCTGGGCAAAATTTTCGGATAATACAACCTCTTTTGTGTATTATTATTATTCAACTTTTTATAGACTTTCCTCTGAGCATATGGCAATGAAAATCTACATTTCTGCTTACTATCAGTATTATTTAAGTCAACTGACTTGCCACTCTCATTGTCTGAGAAAATATTAACATTTGACTCATTACAGGATATGACGTTGACGGCTGCCTTCATCATATGTTCATCATCCTCCATCCTTGAGCACTGAACATGTGCAAAAACCTCAGCTTGCAGTAATTGGGTCTTAAGTATATTTAGAATATTTTCATGTTCAAATTTTTCCTGGGTCAAGAAAACAATTTGATTTTCATTTTCTTTCAGAGATTGCAATAATGCATCAATTCTATGTTCCAATTCAATTTTTTCAGTCAATAATTGTTCAGTATATTTCTTCTCCTGCTTTGCTGCAATTTCTATTTCATTCTCTAAATTTTCAATATATGTACAAAAAGTCTCACAATTTGAACAACTAGATTCAAAAAGTACATTTTCAGTTACACTTTGACTTTGTTTTCCTGGCATATCAAACACCATATCATTATAACTTTTAACAAGTTTCATTATATTACGTACTTTTTTCTTTGTTTTAACTAATGAGAATCTATCCTTCTCAATGTCAGCATTTGCCTGAAAGCATTGATCATACATTAATTTCCATAAAACAGCATCAGAGACCTGTTTCGATAAACCTTTAAATTCTAATGTACTTTCATCAGCTAAAACAGCTACAAATTCCATAATTACGTTTCTACTCACCAAATAAAAAACTCGTCAGTTTTTTCCGCTGGAAATTCTCCGGTCTTTCACAATCAATCGATCGATTTTTCTTCTAGGTTCTTTTTCAATCTTTGCGAAGTTTAATCTCTGTTCATCAATTCATTCCCCTCTGATCAAAGGATGAAGTTTGGAAAAAAAAAACTTCCGACTTATGATTGAACTGGCTGGAATTCGCCAATTGTAATATATGAAATATGAAATATTATGAAATAATGATATTTCAAAGTCTTATGTTGAAATCAATCAATTCTTGTGTGACAAATTTCCTTAATTGGTTCTGAGTCAGCGTAATTCAAAAATGTGTATTTATTTGTACACATTTAAATACAAAAGGATGCTTACAAAAATAGTACAATGATTCTTATAGAAGATATAAGGTTATTTCAAACCTAAAATGGCAGCCCTTTGTATGCTGGCAGCCTGTGTGCAAGACATGTGTCCTTCTGTGTGTAAAATTCAACAGCAGCCCCCCTCCTCCCATCACTCATTATATTACCCAGGCTCTAATCTCCCGCCCGAAAGATAACTCCTCCTCCACAGAGGTGGGGGCTAAGGGTGGTTGTTATAGAGCTAACATGTGTTACTACTTAAAATGCAATTCTAGCTTCTAATGAACTGGCAGGAAATAGATATGAGAGGGGGTTTCTGTCTAATACAAATATGGTCTCTTCTTACATATGAAAGACCTTCTAAAAACATATATATATTGAACTAGATAAGTTTACATAAACAATATCACTTTACATAGCCCTTGAAAGTATATATAAAATATACAATATTCATCAAAATCCTGACAGGTTTTAAATATTTACTTTTCCAGCTATGCAAGCCATAACACAGAATTAATTGACTCAAAGGTTTTTCCATTCACACAGTATGAAAATATGGGAATATTATTATCCTGAATAAAGTATAATAAAGCCAATTAAAATTTAGATATTAAGAATATAACAGTTTGTTGAATATATATGGGGATTCACAAAAGGCTGGAAAAACCGCCCGGCAGGCCCATTATTAGTGGGATCAATTCAGTGTTTTCAAGACCAGGAGAGTATTTAGACAAATAGCTCAAACCACTGGTGCAGCAGGGGAAGTCCCATTTACATGACAGTTTGCAGCTTATTCAAGAACTACAGGAGATAAGGGGCGCTGGCAACTGGTTGATAGCAACAATAGATATTAACTCGCTGTATACAAGTGTTGTACAAAAAGTTGGAATACTTGGAGTAGAGAAGGCCCTACATGAGAACACGGGGATGAAACAGCAAATCAGGTACATCCTAGAAGACTTAAAATTAGCTATGGCGTGTACTTCTGGTACGACAAAGATTACTTTGTGCAAAAAAGGGGGTCGCTATGGGAGCTCGTTATACTCCTAGCATAGCTTATCTGTTTATGGACATGTGGGAGGAGGAGCATGTTTATGCTAGAAATATCCCCCAAATTAAGTTGTACAGGAGGTATATTGATGACTCGATTATACTTTGGGATGGCACACCTGACACCTTTGGTAGATTCCTTGATGATCTCAATACCAACAGATATGGGATCACTTTTACGGGCAAATGGAACCATCATAAGATTGATTATTTAGATCTGAAAATCTTCAAGGTGGGGGAGGCTCTATGTACCTGGACATTTTTTAAGACCACTGATTGGAACGGGTACATACCTACCTCCAGTTGCCATTATCCGAAGTGGAAATGCAACATCCCTAAGGGCCAGCTAATGAGGATACGCAGGAACTGTAACACACTTAAGGACTTCGATGTACAGTCTGAGGTCCTAATTCAAAGATTCCAGGAGAAGGGATACACAAGAGATAATTTGATGGTGAGATTACATTCATTGCGCAGTGTTTCAGAACTGCCAACACCAGTTCTAGTGCAGCGGAAAAGTATTTCTTTCACTACATGTGCATGTTATCAATGTTATCCTATGGATAATGCTGCGCGTCGGCAGTTCTGAAGCACTGCGTGATGAATGTAATCTCGCTGTAAATGTCTACTGAAAATAACTTCATTTACATTAAGTTAGTTTTAGGGCGGAAAAGCCCTTTACATCAATAATTTTCAATAATTTTCCATGATTAGGTTTAGTTTTTAAACAATGTATGAAAAAGCGATGTGAAAAGTCAGTATGTTACTACGCTCCTAACAAAAATCCTATTTCTTTTCTTTCTCATTTATTTCAAACTATAGAACACCACAAAATAGGTACTACAATTCTATGTGGAGATTCTAATCAGACCATATTTAAATTTTTGGATAAATCACCAATCCCACAGTCACATACAGCAGACAAACAACTCTTATCAAAACGAATTACAAAACATAATCTAGTAGATACTTGGAGAGAATTGAATCCAACCAAGAGACAATACACACATTACTCGTTCCCTCATCGTTCATTCTCTAGGATAGACCATATATTTATGTCCATAGGGATAATTCCAGAAATAATATCTACAAAAATTATTCCCATCCCATGGTCCGACCATAGTGCACTTTACATTACTGTTGCCTCTATAATTCTAAAAAAAAAGATCCAACATGGATATTAAGAGATTTCCTACTCAAAAATCCAGCTCATAAAAATAATATTGATATTGCGCTCAAAGATTATATAAACTATAACTCCACACCTGACGTCTCTCCGACTACATTATGGGAATCACACAAACCTGTTCTCCGTGGCATATGTCTACAGCAAGCAAACATATTCAACAGAGAGCGGAAAATCTTTTGTCAGACTTTAGAAACAAATTTAAATATAATAATAATAATAATGTCACACAGCATTCCAAAATAACCCTTCTTTTTTAACTCAAATAAATCTTGACAAAGCTAAATTGGAATTTGATCTATTCCTTACTGAAGCAGCGGATAAAACCATCAAGAGATCACAACACAATTTCTATATCAATGCAAATAAACCTCACACACTATTAGCCAGGGCATTAAAATCCTGCCAGAACCCAACGAAACCGAAACGTCTGAAAATCTCTAGGGGGGTATACACAAATAATCCTTTAAAAATTAAAAAAATTCAAAACCCAATTAAAAAATTTATACTCTTCTGATAATGAGTTGGACCCTTCTAAAGCGAATGATTTTTTCTCTCATATATCTCTACCGACACTATCCAACACAAATGGAAATGATGGAGGAACCAGTGTCAATTATAGAGGTATCTGAAGTTATCAAAAATCTGAAACTAAATAAAAGGCCAGGTCCTGATGGTTTTTCTGCGCTGTATTATAAAATGTTTGTAGACACCCTATCTCCAGTCTTGACAAACACTTTTAATTCCCTTTTGGAAGGTCATTCTTTTATAAGAGAAACCCTGACTGCAATTATCTGTATGCTCCCTAAACCTCACACAGACGATTCAATATGGTCTTATTATTGCCCTATGTCGTTACTAAATTTGGACATAAAAATTTTAGCCAAAATTCTAGCTAACAGATTAAATACTATTATAGGCAATCTTATACATCGTGATCAAATGGGCTTCATTCCATTATGTCAAGTTAGACGTGCAACACTCCTGTCACATGCCGCTAAAAAAAGACGTATTCCCACTTGTTTTCTTCCCTTAGGTAATATGAAAGCTTTTGACACAGTATCATGGTCATATATGAACTATACCCTTTCCAAATGGGGATTCGGCCCTCATTTTTTACGATGGGTCTCTAATTTGTATCAAGATCCCAAAGCTTATATCAGATATGCAGGGTACAAATCGGACGAGTTTAATATACTGAGGGGGACTCATCAAGGATGTCCACTTTCTCCATTATTATTTGCTTTACTCATTGAACTTTTAGCACAAAGAATTAGGATGGAACCCACTATAACAGGTATTGAAATGGGTGGCTTTCATCATAAGCTCTGTTTATTCGCAGACAATATTCTCCTTTTTCTATCTTCTCCACATGTTTCGGCCCCAAATCTTATGGTTGTACTACCCAGCTCTATTAAAAAATATTACAAGGTCATTATCTAATTGGTCATCAATGCCGATATCATGGTTTGGTAAAATCAATATCATAAAAATGTCTGTTCTTCCGAAATTTTTATATTTATTCAGAACTCTCCCAATTCATATTCCTGCATATTTCCTTAGGCTAATTTAGCAAAAAGTAACAACATTTACTGGGGGGAAAATAAAACCCAGACTTCACAAAAAAAAACACTTGTTCTCCCCAAAGCTTTGAGTGGTTTGGGATTTCCAGACTTTAACATATATTATAAGGCAGCTCAATTATCTTAATTAACAAAATATCACTCTTATACAGAGATTCCTTTATGGGTCCTCATTGAAGCTGTAGACTGTGATCCTCTTCCTATAAACAATATATTATGGTTACAACCTGCGGATCGTAAGTCTGTAAATAACCCCATTTCTAAGCACTCTCTATCTATATGGGATAGGTATAGAAATTCACATGGTCTGCAAACCACAAAATCCGCTATTATCTTTTCACAAGAATCTGACTTTTTACCCAGCCTGGAAATATCCCATAACCTTTAAAGCTTGGTCTAAGGCTGGTATCACTTGTCTATATAATTTAACTTCAACTACATCAATAAAATCTTTTACAGATCTATGTGAATTATATAAGCTTCCACAATCAGAAATATTCAGATATCTCCAAATCAAATTTTTTTTTATACTCCTCTTCTCAATTTAAATGTAAACTTCCATAATATTTCTCAATTTGAAAGATTTTGTCTCAAGGAGCCACATGCTAAAGGTCGTATTACCTCATTGTATACACAATTGATATCTAATTCTAATACTGTTATACCTAAATATGTGGCCAAGTGGGAAAAAGATTTGGATTGTACGATCGATTCTAGGTCTTGGTCCAACATATGGTCTTTCACAAAATCTTCCTCTATAAATATATTGGCGTCTGAATCATCATATAAAGTTCTCACACGCTGGTATTTGGTTCCTGCGAGAATCACCAAATTCTCAACAGACAACACTGGCCTCTGCTTTCGTGGCTGTTCAGAAAAAGGTACCGTATATACTCGAGTATAAGCCGAGATTTTCAGCCTCTTTTTTGAGGCTGAAAGTGCCCCCTCGGCTTATACTCGAGTCACCGCTGTCTGACTGCTCGATCAGCGTATCGAGCAGACAGACGGCGGACAATAAAATTCAAAAGCCGCGCCTCCTTCTCCGCCTCCGCCTGTGATAGGCGGAACACTGAATTTCCCAGTAGTCAGTGTTCCGCCTATCACGGACATCCGTTCATTCTCATACTACGGACGAGTATGAGAGGATGTCCGTGATAGGCGGAACACAGGCTGCTGGGAAATTGAGTGTTCCGCCTATCACAGGCGGAGGACGGAGGCGCAGCTTTTGAATCGTAGAATGGCCGCCGAGAAGAGCGGCGATCCATCGGCACGACACGGGACGGAGGAGGCACGGGACGGAGGAGGCACGGGACACCGGAAGGCACGGGACAGAGGAGGCACGGGACAGAGGAGGCTCGGGACGACGGCGGCTCGGGACGGAGGCTTGGGACACAGGTAGGCTGGACACACACACAAGGCTGCACGGACACACACACACACACACACACACACACACACACACACACACACACACACACACACGGATGGATGGATGGATGGATACACACACACACACACACAGGGATGGATGGATGGATGGATACACACACACACACACACACAGGGATGGATGGATGGATGAATACACACACACACACACACACACACACACACACACACACACAGGGATGGATGGATACACACACAGGGATGGATGGACGGACACACAGGGATGGATGGATGGATGGATGGATGGATGGACACACACACAGGGATGGATGGACGGACACACACACAGGGATGGACGGACACACAGGGATGGACAGCCATGTCTCACCCTCGGCTTATACACGAGTCAATAAGTTTTCCAGTTTTTTGGGGGTAAATTGGGGGCCTCGGCTTATATTCGGGTCGGCCTATACTCGAGTATATACGGTACCTATATACATACCTGGTGGCATTGCCCAATTGTACAATCATTTTGGAAAAAGATCTTTCTGATAATTACAAAATTTTTTGATCGTCCAATTTTTCCAGACCCAATTATAGCTCTCCTTAATTTAAAACCAGCCTTTCTGAATCAGAAACAATTCGAATTAGTTCTTACACTCCTGATAGCCGCAAAGCACACTATAGCCAATGCGTGGAAAACAGATGTGGTGAATATTGCAGAAACCAAACGTAGAATGAATCAATCTTTCATCCATGCTAAAATGGACGCTATAGATAAAAACCAGATGACAAAGTTTGATATCATATGGAAACCCTGGATTAAATATTATACGTCAGATAATATTGATAACCGAGTTTTATTGTTATGGTGATTAAGATTTTTTATAGAATTACAACATTAGCTGATATATAAAACCTCCTCCAGAAAATTATTCCCTCCTCTTCCCCTCCTATATACCTTTTAAGTTCTTCCCTTACTATATAATACTTACTATAAACATACTTTAGAAGTTATGGTCAAAACTTTAAAATCATATATTTTCTTTTAGACATATTTATATTTTCTTGGGATCAAAATGTTTAAAACTCAGCTATAAGAATGTTTTCTAATTCTAAAATATATAAGGCCATTTATTGTCATTCCCACAAGAATATCTTGAAATTCTTCTTTGTTTTGTATCATCCGTACTTCAATATGTCTACTTTTTATTTCTGGTATCAAATAATTTGTCTTATATTATGTACATGTAATTTATTTTAACATAAAATAAAAACTTTTGAACGAGAAAAGTCAGTATGTAAAAAATAAATAACTACAAACAATAAATGTAATTATATAAAATAGTGACATGAATATCACAGGACATCCGATGTTCAGTAAGTCCATAAAAATTGTGATGAGAAGATGACTTCTAAACCAAGAAAGGTATTTTCACGTGACATCAATATTATGTGAAAAATTAGCAATAAAACCACCACCGGATGCGTCGTGACGAGCCCTGCGGATGCCATTGCATTGGTGATACTGTACATTTTAAGCGCTTTATATACACCTACTAAATGTGAGTGTTCTCTATTTTATTAAACGTATGACATTTCTATCTATCCCTATATATCTATCCCTTACAGCCAATACCTAAGGGCTCGTCCTAATTGTTCAGATGATATCAGGTTTTAAAAGGAAGCTGATGTCCTGAGGACCAGACTCCTTGAGCAAGGATACTCCAAGTCCAAGTTAGTTGCGACTGTGGATGTTACTTTGTTGGAAAAACTATAAATGAATTCTGGAAAAGCATATATCAACTTATATTAAGTATACGCAAACATGATCCTGACGTACCCATTGGTCAACATATGGTCTCAGTCCATGCTGCATCTATCCCTAAGGTAAATTTTCTGGCATTGGATTGCTTATATTCTAGCCACAGAGGTGGCGACCTCAATAAGAAACTACTACAATGTGAACTTAAACCTTAAGGCCACCCTGCCACTAGGCTTGAATATGGCATTTAACTTCAAGCCCTTCCTCCCTGGTTTTGTGTCAGGGGGATGCGAGTTGTTTCTCTAATTTCCAGTATTGAGAGTCTTGAACTCCAGATGAATTAATGCTTTGCGACATTGCTGTGTTCCCCTATGTCATTACATCCTGGGACCCCCATGCAAAACATAATACCATATACAGAATTCTTTAATAATTTCTCTTTTATTTTAGATCTGCTTGTCCCTGGTATTCCTAATCCTTGACTTTTTTCTTTCCCATTATATGTTTTCTTCCTTTCGCCGTTTCCTTTTTTCTTTGTATATAATTTCTGTTTAAATTGATCACTGTTTTTTGTTCTTGTATGTTTCTCCATTGTGGTTTTCAAATCATTTATTGCCCACTGCAACTGTCGTGGCCCGTGGATCCACTAGATGTGCATGTCCCCTGTGGAGTCTTGTGCTTACACCCCCCCCGGGTAGGCTCCACCCGCTTGTGGCCGGTGGATGGCACTGGGGGTTTACACTTCCTGCTATCCACACAACCTTTTTGCAGGGGGAACTCCTATCCACCCCCGCTACATAATATGATGCTGCTGGGGAGTTCTTTGTGCCGGTGATGCTCTGACGCGTGACACTATCCTGCTCGATGGGTGGGGCTTCACCGTGGGCCCTTGTGTCAGAGAACCGTCTTGTCCCTGTCCTGAACCGCCCTGATTGGTGGTGTCTATACTCCCTATATAAGCAGACACACCTGCCAGGCATGTCTCTGATTGAGCATTGCTGGCATGGTGTTGGGATACCTTATTTCTATGCAACAAGGCACACAAAGCACCGATTTGAGTTGACTGATATATATTATAGTTGGGTAGCAGTGACCATAACATGATTTAATTTAATGTTAACTGTAAACAACAAACACGTACGAGAAAGGTAAAAACACTTAACTTTGCGCACTTAGTGTGACAGGTTAAATGTAAAGCGTGCTGGCCGGGATCCTCTTTATGTACAATACCCAGGAACACAGGATATGTAACCCTAAAGACATTGCAGATTGTTTTAGTGAGTTCTACTCCAAACTATCCAACCTCAACACCTCCAACACTAAACCCAACTATATCCAATACACCTGTCCACTCTAGAGGAGGCCCAACTCTCGGCACTGAACAAACACTTCACTGGAAAAAGAGATCACAGAGGCGATTCGTGACCTACCACTTCATAAAGCCTCCAGGCCGGACGGCTTCAGTAACAAATATTATAAGACCTTCTCAGCACTCCTCATTCCCCATCTCTGTAAGACATATTCCCACTTTGCATAATCAGGTCATATCCCCAAGGAATCCATGGAAGCAACAGTTGTTACAATACCCAAGCCAGGCAAATCGCACACAGACACAGCTAACTATAGACCTATTTATTTACTTAATACCGACATTAAAATCCACGCAAAAATACTGGCTACCTGCCTCTTCCAGT
Organism: Lithobates pipiens; assembly: GCF_037356315.1. NCBI lineage: Eukaryota > Metazoa > Chordata > Amphibia > Anura > Ranidae > Lithobates > Lithobates pipiens. The sequence continues at coordinate 335,905,419 of NW_027507903.1, forward strand.
ACATTTCACATTTGGTACACCTTAATCAAGTTAGATTTGCCCCACATAGGTAGGCCCCCGATGGCACCAGGAGATTTATCAATCACATCCAGTGGGTAGAACACCACTGAATGCCTTCTCTGTTTCTTTCCCTGGATGCAAAGAGGGTGTCCGATAGAGTACATTGGCTCTATCTCACAGCAGTTATGAAGAAATTTGGCTTGAAGGGAACAATTGCTATAGCCATTATTTCCCCTCAGCTAGGGTCCAAACCGTTGCCATTACTTCCTCGCCTTTTAATATTACCAATGGCACCAGGCAGGGTTCCCACTTTCTCCACAAATTTTTGCATTGGTTATGGAACTGCTAATGGGGTCAATTAGGTCACACTCTCTTATAGCTGGCATGCAAATTGGTCACACTTCCCATAAGATAAAAGAGGTGATGGGAAATTGCACACTATGGATTTATCCCAATATGCGTATATAGGGGACCAGTAGCCACACAGGCCGTTCAACTTTTACAGACACACACTTCATACAGTTCCCAATCGGGTGTACCAACCACAATGACAGGGGGGATTTTAGAACCTGGGGACCAGCTCATTGGGTGCCCATCCAGGTTCATCACGTTTAGCACCCGCACAGAATGCGGAGTCACAAAAATCAAAAACGGCCACAAGTAGAACACCTCACCAGGATGTCCCTTTAGAGGGAGCACACCTGATCCTAATGTAGGAGACAAATTAAATGTAATAAATCTCACACCATATCCTCTAACCCAGGAGGAACAGGCAGTCCTAAAATTGGGCCTTCGTTTTTGCCCTAGTGCCAATATGGATAAATATGAAGTAATAAAAGATCTCTCTTTGCGAGAAAATTGACATATAAATTTATTTTTGATCCAGACAAAAGACATCTTAGGGAGGAAAAGGAACTATCTGAGCAAATCAAGCACTTCACCATGAAGGACTTTAGGGCACTTAGGGACTTGATGCTGCTGCTCGATGAGAATTCTGCATCTGAGGATTCTCAATCGGAACAAGTAACAGCTAGACAAACCAAGGGCACTTCACAAGCTAGGAATCGTTCCTTTAAAAACAAATCTAATCAGTTTCCGGATCTGACTACCAACTCAAAAATTTCAGCATTCCTTATTGCAATGGTCGGGGAGATTAAAAAGTTAAGGCTATCACCCGGCGTTTCCAATCTAACACCAGAACAATTGTCGGCTTTGAAATCACTACACAATAGAGAAAATACTGTAATCAAACCCTCAGATAAGGGAGGAAATGTTGTGCTTTTAACTCAACGACAATATGAGAAAATGTGTCTGGATGTGCTTGGAAACGCCGAGTGGTATAGATTAATTACACCAGAAATAATATCTCAGTTTCAATTGGAATATAAAATGCTGATTTATACAGCCTATATGAAGGCCCTCATTGACAAACATACACATTTTTGAATGTCCCTTTTTCAAGAGAACCAATTTTTTATACTATTCCCAAGATACACAAGAATTACAAAACACCCCAATGAAGGCCCATTGTCTCGGGCATCGGCTCATTGACCGAGAATGCGAGTAGATTTATTGAGTTTTTTCTGATGCCACATGTAATTAAACTTCCATCATATGTTAAAGACACTTCCGATCTTTTAAAACGTTTGGACGGATTATCAATCCCCCCAATGCTTACCTAGTAACAATTGATGTTGAAGCTCTATATTCAAGTATACCGCATGATTTAGGATTAAAGATTGTGAGCAAATTCCAATTTAATTTCATTTATTCTGGAACTTCTGTCTTATATTCTGAAACATAATTGGTTCTCGTTCCTGGACTCCCACTACCTCCAGGCACAGGGCATTGCCATGGGCACATGTTCTGCACCGGCATACGCCAACCTGTACCTGGGGGTGGGAACGGGAAATATTTGCTGATGAGAGTATGGGTCAATACCTGGATCGGGCCTTGGGCTGGTTCAGGTATATTGAGGACATTTTGATGATTTGGGCCGGCACGGTCACGGAATTGCAGCAACTGAAATCAAATAACTATAATCTGAAATTCACCTTTGAATGTCAGAAAAACAGCATACCCTTTCTTGATTTGACATTTTTAGAGATTGGGGATAACAAACCTGGTCACTAAACTCTATCGGAAGAAAACAGCAAGGAATACCCTGCTGCACGTGGAAAGCGGGCATCCGCGACCTCTAGTGCATAGTATTCCATACGCACAATAAGTCAGTTTAAGAAGTAATTGTACCCACGAGTCAGAATTTTCCAGGTCTACGTGAACGAGGCTACAGTAAGAGCTTATTAAGAAAAGCCTATAATAAAGCGTTAAAACAAGATAGATCGGCCCTCCTATATTCTAAAACTAAACTGACTTTTGTACAACAGACCATTAAGTTTATAACTAGTTTTCCAGTCAACATCAACAATTCGAACATGTATAGCCAAACACTGGCATTTTTTGAGTGAGGATTCTGTATTAAGCCGATATGTATGCGACGTCCCTGAAATTGTATTCCGTAAAAGTCTTTCTATAGGCGATAGACTGACGGCCAGCCATTATAGACCTAATTGTCAAAGGAATAGCTTGCCCAATGGAATATTTACATGTGGGCAGTGTACCTACTGCCCATTGGTAAGAGTAGGTACGAGCTTCAAGTTACCAAACGGAGAGAAGTTACACCCCCGTTTCCATGCAACTTGTGAAACACCGGGGGTAATTACTTAATGACATGTAAATGTGGAGCTCATTATGTGGGGAAAACGATCCGCCCCTTTAAGAAATTAATCTATGACCAGGGCCGGACTTTCAATAGGGTTTGACGGGGCTCAAGCCCATGGGCCCCGTCCAATAGGGGGCCCCGCGAGCCCATACTTTGCACTAGGCGTCCGCGCTATAGCAGGCTACAGCGCGGACGGCAGTTACTGGGAGGACGTCTTTGTTTACTTCCCCTGATGCGTGCCGCGGGCCCGCATCGGGAAAGTTCTGTGTCGGCAGTGTCCCTTGGACACAGCCAATCACAGATCATGCTAAATGGCCAATCACAGCGGCCATTTAGCACTGATCTGTCCAATGAGAGATGATATCATGAGATCATCTCTCATCGCCGGCTCTCCCCCTCACAGAGACAGCCTGTGAGGAGGGAGAGTGATGTGCAGCCTGTCACTGTGAGTAAAAAAATAAAAAAAACAATGTAAAGTGCTGTCCCCAGTGCCATCTGTCCCCAGTGCCATCTCTCTGTCCCCAGTGACACCTGTCCCCAGTGCCACCTGTCCCCAGTGCCACTGCCATGTATAAGTAAGTGCCACCTGTCCCCAGTGCCATCTGTCCCCAGTGCCACGTATAAGTGCCATATGTCATCAGTGCCACCTGTCCCCAGTGCCACGTATAAGTGCCATCTGTCATCAGTGCCACCTGTCCCCAGTGCCACTGCCATGTATACGTGCCACCTGTCCCCAGTGCCACGTATAAGTGCCATCTGTCCCCAGTGCCACCTGTCCCCAGTGCCACTGCCATGTTTAAGTACCACCTGTCCCCAGTGCCATCTGTCCCCAGTGCCACGTATAAGTGCCATCTGTACTCAGTACCATCTGTCATCAGTGCCACTGCCATGTATAAGTAAGTGCCACCTGTCCCCAGTGCCACGTATAAGTGCCACCTGTCCCCAGTGCCACTGCCATGTATAAGTGCCACCTGTCCCCAGTGCCCTCTGTCCCCAGTGCCACGTATAAGTGCCATCTGTCATCAGTGCCACGTATAAGTTCCATCTGTCATCAGTGCCATCTGTCCCCAGTGCCACCTGTCCCCAGTGCCACTGCCATGTATAAGTGCCACCTATCCCCAGTGTCATCTGTCCCCAGTGCCACGTATAAGTTCCATCTTTCATCAGTGCCACCTGTCCCCAGTGCCACCTGTCCCCAGTGCCACTGCCATGTATAAGTGCCACCTGTCCCCAGTGCCACGTATAAGTGCCATCTGTCATCAGTGCCACCTGTCCCCAGTGCCATGTATAAGTGCCATCTGTCATCAGTGCCACCTGTCCCCAGTGACACTGCCACTGCCATGTATAAGTGCCACCTGTCCCCAGTACCACGTATAAGTGCCATCTGTCCCCAGTGCCACCTGTCCCCAGTGCCACTGCCATGTATAAGTGCCACCTGTCCCCAGTGCCATCTGTCCCCAGTGCCACGTATAAGTGCCATCTGTCATCAGTGCCATGTATAAGTGCCATCTGTCATCAGTGCCATTTGTCCCCAGTGCCACCTGTCCCCAGTGCCACTGCCATGGATAAGTGCCACCTATCCCCAGTGCCATCTGTCTCCAGTGCCACGTATAAGTGCCATCTTTCATCAGTGCCACCTGTCCCCAGTGCCACGTATAAGTGCCATCTGTCATCAGTGCCATCTGTCCCCAATGCCACCTGTCCCCAGTGCCACATATAAGTGCCATCTGTCATCAGTGCCATCTGTCCCCAGTGCCACCTGTCCCCAGTGCCACTGCCATGTTTAAGTACCACCTGTCCCCAGTGCCATCTGTCCCCAGTGCCACGTATAAGTGCCATCTGTACTCAGTGCCATCTGTCATCAGTGCCACTGCCATGTATAAGTAAGTGCCACCTGTCCCCAGTGCCACGTATAAGTGCCACCTGTCCCCAGTGCCACTGCCATGTATAAGTGCCACCTGTCCCCAGTGCCCTCTGTCCCCAGTGCCACGTATAAGTGCCATCTGTCATCAGTGCCACGTATAAGTTCCATCTGTCATCAGTGCCATCTGTCCCCAGTGCCACCTGTCCCCAGTGCCACTGCCATGTATAAGTGCCACCTATCCCCAGTGTCATCTGTCCCCAGTGCCACGTATAAGTTCCATCTTTCATCAGTGCCACCTGTCCCCAGTGCCACCTGTCCCCAGTGCCACTGCCATGTATAAGTGCCACCTGTCCCCAGTGCCACGTATAAGTGCCACCTGTCCCCAGTGCCACTGCCATGTTTAAGTACCACCTGTCCCCAGTGCCATCTGTCCCCAGTGCCACGTATAAGTGCCATCTGTACTCAGTGCCATCTGTCATCAGTGCCACTGCCATGTATAAGTAAGTGCCACCTGTCCCCAGTGCCACGTATAAGTGCCACCTGTCCCCAGTGCCACTGCCATGTATAAGTGCCACCTGTCCCCAGTGCCCTCTGTCCCCAGTGCCACGTATAAGTGCCATCTGTCATCAGTGCCACGTATAAGTTCCATCTGTCATCAGTGCCATCTGTCCCCAGTGCCACCTGTCCCCAGTGCCACTGCCATGTATAAGTGCCACCTATCCCCAGTGTCATCTGTCCCCAGTGCCACGTATAAGTTCCATCTTTCATCAGTGCCACCTGTCCCCAGTGCCACCTGTCCCCAGTGCCACTGCCATGTATAAGTGCCACCTGTCCCCAGTGCCACGTATAAGTGCCATCTGTCATCAGTGCCACCTGTCCCCAGTGCCATGTATAAGTGCCATCTGTCATCAGTGCCACCTGTCCCCAGTGACACTGCCACTGCCATGTATAAGTGCCACCTGTCCCCAGTACCACGTATAAGTGCCATCTGTCCCCAGTGCCACCTGTCCCCAGTGCCACTGCCATGTATAAGTGCCACCTGTCCCCAGTGCCATCTGTCCCCAGTGCCACGTATAAGTGCCATCTGTCATCAGTGCCATGTATAAGTGCCATCTGTCATCAGTGCCATTTGTCCCCAGTGCCACCTGTCCCCAGTGCCACTGCCATGGATAAGTGCCACCTATCCCCAGTGCCATCTGTCCCCAGTGCCACGTATAAGTGCCATCTTTCATCAGTGCCACCTGTCCCCAGTGCCACGTATAAGTGCCATCTGTCATCAGTGCCATCTGTCCCCAATGCCACCTGTCCCCAGTGCCACATATAAGTGCCATCTGTCATCAGTGCCATCTGTCCCCAGTGCCACCTGTCCCCAGTGCCACGTATAAGTGCCATCTGTCATCAGTGTCACGTGTCATCAGTGCCACCTGTCCCCAGTGCCATCTGTCCTCAGTGCCACCTGTCCCTAGTGCCATGTGCCATCTGTTATCAGTGTCACGTGTCATCAGTGCCACGTATTAGTGCCATCTGTCAGCAGTGCCACATATTAGTGCCATCTGTCATCCGTGCCACATCAGTGCCATGTGTCATCAGTGCCACATCAGTGTCACGTGTCATAGTCCTGGTGCTCCTGGGCCTTCAAAAGTGTAATAGGTAGTCAAGAAGTTAGATGTGTAATTTATGCTCCTAGAACACGTGACGGCGCTCCCTGCATGTTGGGCCTCTCTAAGTGGCCAGGCTGTGGAAAAGTCCCACACATGTGGTATTGTAATACTCAGGAGGAGTAGAATGTACAATTTATCTTGCACTACTTTGTTCAATGAGTTATTTTGTTATATTCTTGCAATTGATTTGTTATGATTGCAACCTTACAAGGTAGTTGATTGTTTTTCAATATGTTTATTTATTGGAAAAAAACTTTTCAAGCTTCAATCAGTAATAGATTATTACTTTGTTTAGCATTTAACACTGTCTACGGTACCAGTCACCTTTTAAAAGTAGCTTGGCAGTTCAAATAACGATTGGATCGATTATATTGTTACGGCACCAGATGGCGACAAATTAATATAGAAGGTAGGGCCCGAAAGTGACTCAAGCCCAGGGGCCCCCAGCACCCTAAGTCCTGCCCTGTCTATGACCATGTGTATTATTCTCAATGGGCCAAAATGCTCACACCAGTTAATCGCCATTTAGGGTTATATCATAAATTCGACACCAATATGGCCCAATTTATGGTCTTGGAGGTAATACCACAAGATACACGTGGGGGAACTGGGACAAAAAAATCCTACAGAAAGAGACTTTCTGGATAGAGAGATTGGAGGCAACCAGCCCCCCAGGAATCAATGAGGTACTGTCCTACAGGCCTTTCCTATGAGTGATTATAAGAATACCATCTTGGAACTACCTCCCTTTTAGGAAAAGCCTTCCCTTAGCCCTGCCCCTTTGCCCTTCCCTTCAACCAAACCTCCCTAACCCTCTTCCCCCCACCCCCCTTCCCCTCCTTTCTTTACAAACCCCCCTTCCCTCCCCCTTCTTTTTTCCTCCCTCCCCTCTTCTTTCCACTTCTTCCTCCTTTCTCCCCCTCCTGATATTTCTGTTTAATGAATCATCCTGGCCAGAGTGATTTTGAAAAAACACATTGTTTCTCTTTTATTGTTCCACTATTGCCCATACCCTATGATTGTGTTAGGTATTATCCAACTTCTAGTGACATGTTTGATGACCTGTGGGATTGTAAATGATGTGTTCTTATGTAAAATGTTCAAGGCAACAAGCGTGTGCTGGGCAAGCTTGAGACTGTATTAGTACTAAGCGTGGTAAGTTGGTAATAAAAAAACATGAACTTGTTCTTATCATGTACACTGTTTTTGTGACAATTATATTGTAATTTATAGATGTTTTTGTGTAAAATCCTTTTTTCTAATTAAACAGACGCTCCTGAGGAAGTAATAGCATCGTGAAACATGTTGAGCATCCACCTGTGTTTTTAATACAAAAAGCCACCAGGACCCATGAATACATCCCAGCAATTGATGTCACATCCCAGTGGGAGTTTTGTATTTGCATTAATAATAATACCCCACAGGAAGTACTAATTGGTGATCGGAATTCTCATCGGAAGAAGCTCTGATGGTTTTCCCGACAGAATTCCACTCAAGCTGTCTTGCCTACACACGATCACACCAAATTCCGACCACCAAGAACGCGGTGATGTCCACCACGTACGACGGGACTAAAAAAAGGCAAGTTCAGCACCACGTATGGCACCCTTTGGGCTCCTTCTGCTGATCTCGTGTTTATCGCGTGTTAGTAGAAGTTTGGTTAGAGGCGATTCAAGCTTTTCAGACTTGTGCTTCAGATCATTCCTGCTCTACAGTTGGTGCTTGTCGGTGCTTATCTTGATATAGTACGCTTTGATTTTCAGTGCTTATTGTCCGCTCATTGCTGATTTGCATTTCGTTCTTTCAGGCCTTGCTGTTTATCAGTGCTTTCTATTAGTCCGTTCTGACCAGCCAACCGTTTTGAAGCCATGTTGCGTGAACGTACTCGTCGTAGAGTTCGTGCTGTGTGGGGGCTTGGTGTTGGGGTTCTTACTTTGACACAAGCCCAGTCCATGAACAGGGTGGAGAGGAGTTCATGGACCAAGAATTGGTTGCTCCAGCGTGACCAATTCTCTCATATGCCTTTGCTCTGTGAGATCCGTGAGAATAATCCTAATGATTTCAGGAATTATCTCAGGATGACGGACCCCGTTTTTCACCGTCTGTTGGTTTTGCTGACCCCTTATATCAGCAGGCAGGATACCTGCATGCATGCAAGCCATCACTCCGGAGCAGAGGCTCATCGCCACGTTGCAGTACTTGGCGATGGGGAGAAGCCTTCAAGACCTCAAGTTCTCGACAGGCATCTTCCCCCAGGCTCTGGGGATCATTATCCCAGAGGCCTGTTCTGCCATCATACAGGTCCTGCAGAAGGAATATATGAGGGAAGTTGTATCCTTTAACATCACATTATATTTATTTACTGTTTGCTAATGTATTGTATTTCTTTCATCATTCTATAATTAACATAATTGTAATAAGCTGGGAATTTCCTCTTTGTCCTCATGCATGTTGTATTTTTGTATGCTCCTTTTTTGTCCTTCATGCATATTTGCCTTCACTTACCCCCCCAGCATGCTATCCGGAGCCCATATACTCCTAGTCTAGTCAATTAAAATGTGTACAAATGTTATTGTTGTCCTTAAATTCATGCAGAGTGCCAGAGGCTTTTTTTTGGGGAGCCAAAATCATTTGGAACCCCCCCTCCCCCCAAGTCAGCTGATAGCAATCCTCTATCTGCTGACTTTGCCAAACCAATACACACTATACCTACCTGTTTTGTGGTCAGATTTATGGATGAATTTCTCTAAGCGTGTAGTGAAAGGGCCTGCCTCAATACTTTCAAATGCTACTGTTTACATTTTTCTTCTCCTATTATTATCTTGATAGGTCATTGCAGAATCTACAAATGTGCTTCCATTTATTAATTTGATTTGATACCACTTCTTATTACCTGTCCAGTGGGCTTCCAATAGTGTAATTAAGTAGAGGCTGGCCAAAGTAACACATTACTTTGTTACTCCATTATGTAATGGAGAGGGTGGTTACCTGTCCAAAACATACCTCCCCCCTAAAAAAAAGAAAGTGATTGCCTGCCTTCAGTCTGGTCTGACAGAACACGCAGCCTGTTTTAGTACCACAGCATGGGTACATCTATGTCATCTGCTGCTGTTCCTGTTCTCTGGGATTCCTGGACCAGATTGACCTCCTTTCTATATGGACTTCTCAAGCTACCAAGTTTTTGAACCACAAAGTCGATGGGTGCCTTGGGGGCCAAAGGCTTCGCAAATTCAAGCACTTTCTCCAGCGTTGCCTTCACTTTATTTTGTTGTTATGATGGAAAATAAATTGTGATTTTTTTTTTTTTCAGAAAATACTTGCAAATGAGTTTTTCTTCAAATAGCAAATATAAAAAATTTTGGGTGAGTAGGCAGGTACATTTCAAAAATACAATGTCAAAATTAACAAGAGACTCCAACAACAAACAGGTTTACAAATACAACATAATAATGGTGTTGTGGAAACGTGACATAAAAAAATAAAAAGCAGAGCACTAGAAAATAATACTATAATCCAAAAATTTATATTAAAGAAAAAAAGGACTTTAAAAAGCATATATATTATGTAGTTCTGGCTTAAATTCAAATAAAGATTACTCAGGAGATACCTAGAAATAATAAAGAAATAAGTTTGTGATAACTCTGTGTGAATATGAGCAGCAAAACAACTTCATTCTTCTAGCATTATGAAGAAGAGAATGCACGATCCTTGAACAATTCCGATCATTGAACAATTAAAAAATTTGCAGTGTGAAGAATCTGCTATCTCCAGTACAAACGCTAGTTGTAACAGACCAAGCGGTTCCGTCTCATAATGGATTCTGAGCATGCATGATTTTTGGCAAGTTGGAATTGCATACACATGATCGGAATTACCGATAGAAAGTTTTTCCATCTGGAAAATTGAGAACATGCTATAAACTTTTGGCTGGTGGGAATTCGGACAGCTAAATTCCGATGGAGCATACACACGGTCACATTTTCCGGTGAAAAGCTCTCATCTGTCTTTTTCTGGCCGGAATTTCCGATCGTATGTACCCTGCATTAGGACTAATTCATGGGCCTGCTGAATAGATTTTTTAATTTGTCTTTGTAATTAGTGTCTTCGATGTGTATAAATAAATTGTTATTTTTTATATATACATGCCTGAAAAGTAAATTTTTCTCCTCTATGTCTTTAAATCTAATGATCTGCTGTGATAGTCACCTTCACCAATCCAGTATAATCCCCACCGGCCCTCACCGATCTCCTTACTCAGTTTGGACAAATATCTCTCTAACAAAATTCATTGCTAAAAAAATTAGGAGTCTGTGTCTCGATTCACACAAACAGCAATATCTGACTTGTCCTCTTTCCCTTGTGCCCCAGCCTTTTCACTAACATATCTTGGTATTCAATTAGTAACCCCCTCTGCTAACCTAGTGATAATCAACTTGGACAGAGTGGCTAAAAAAGTACAAGGTATACTCATGAGCCTGCTATCCATAAAAGCATCTTGGGCTGGAAAAATAGCCCTGGTAAAAATGTTTCTCATGCCTCATATCCTCTACCTAATCCGCTCTATTCCTGTTGCGTTCTTGCAAGACCAAATCTCCAGTCTTCATCGAATACTCAATTTTTTATTTAGAACGGCAAGTCCATCACTCCATCCTATATGCTCCTTACAATTTTTCCCACAAATAGAGCTTTCTTTTGTTAATATTTGGTCACCTCTGTGGTTTTAATTTTTTGCACCATAAACAAAAAAATTTGACAATTGTGAAGAAATTATTATTATTATTTTTTTTACCTTCTGCTATAATACACATCCGAAAAAAAAAAAAAAAAAAAAAAAAATATATATATATATATATATATATATATATATATACACAAACACACACAAACAAAATGTATTCATCAGTTTAGGCCAATATGCATTCTTCTACATATTTTTGGTTAAAAAAAACAAAAAAACGCAATAGGCTTACATTGATTGGTTTACGCAAATGTTATCGCATCTACAAACTATGGGATGGATTTAGGGATTTTTTTTATTGTTTTTACTGGTAATGGTGGCTATCTATGATTTTTTGCAGGACTGTGACATTGCAGTGGACAAATCTGACCCTAAATGACACTTTTTGGGGACCAGTAACATTATTACACTGATCACAATGACACTGGCAGGCAAGGGGTTAACACTAGGGGTAATCAAGGGGGTAAATGTGTTCCCTCAGCATGTTCTAATTGTAGGGGGGTGGGCTGCCTGGGACATAATATAGATTGCTGTTCCTAATCACTGGGAAACACAGATCTCTGAGATGTCCCCTGCCAGAACGGGGATCTGCCTTGTTTACAATGGCAGATCCCGTTCTGCCTCTGTGTACAGTGATTGCAGGCAGTCGGTGGACATAGAGTCCATGGCACCCGCAATCTCACATGCCCCGGACCGGGAGATGGGTACATCGCTTCACGCAAGAGAGCCGACCTGCCGTGGTATAAGTGTGGTGGCTGTCCGGCAAGTGGTTAAAGTAAATGGGGACTAAATTTTCTCAGAGTGGTTATCCAGATCATCTAATAGAGAAAGACCGGGTCAAGCTTACTAAACCTAAAGGAACAAGTGGCTTTAAATGAAGATTACCACTTTTAATGCAATATCATCTACTCTCTTCCAGGATACCTGTTATTAAGAAATATTTGGTAATTCTTAGAATAGTTAACCTATGAATGTACTATGCCCCCATTTCCTTCCTTTAGGAGAGGTATAACTATTTATAATAGATTAGTGAGGTCTGATTAATATCCCACTTCCCCAATTCCTACCTTTTTGAACGTGCGTAATACAGGATAATGTCAGTTTTAATCACCCACATAGAGGAATACATATTAAGATTATTATACCTGCCAATCTTAATTTGTAGTTTACATTTTACATTATCCACAGAATACAGCAAACAGTGTTCATCTGGATAACAATTGTTAGCTCGGTGGTAGCAGAATAGCATGCAACAAATGTCGCAAATGGATGTGAGAAAAGGAAAATCACTAAAAGTTCAATGAGACAAAAATAACACATGTGCCATAAGACATTCGTTCTTACTACTGCTAATGTGCAGAAGCTGTTGCGGCTATTTTTACTGCGTCTTGACCACACAGGTGTTTTTTTTATAGTAAATGTCAGCATCATAGGTGAAAATGGATTGAACATGGCCCAAGAGGCAGCCTACACTAGCAGCATTACTATTCTCTCATATAAACATTTAAACTTTTTTTTTTATTTACATTTTTTTTTGGTCTGCAGGTTTTTCTACTGTATAGGCTTTATTTTGTCGAACTTTTACACAATTATTAATAATTATATTATCAATAAATATCATTTAACATAATTTACACCCTGCTGCCCAATTCTCTGAAGCAGCATCGCTTGTACACTTTGAACAAAATCTCTTCCAACATTTCCCCATACTCCTCATTTATGTGCATCCTGCACTGATCTTCACCATCCCAAGTAACCAGTCACTTAGAGGGGCGTTCCGGCCAATACATTTTTTATTTTTTTAAAGTCTTTTTTTTTTTCACTTTAATTCTTTTTATTGCATTATTTTTTATTGAAATGTACACATAGAACAATATTCAAATCATAATAAAAAAAATAAAAAAACAGTATAAACAGAATATGTTCGCTATACACAGTATAACCTCACATTAGGATTGAATGTGTAATGGGGTTCAGGTATATTATTAACAGAGTTTATAAGCGATATACAGAAAACTTAATATCAATGGAGTCGGTACAGTATAGAGAATCTCGGATAAAGATTGGTTGGAAGCAAGTATGTTGACTACCTCTCAAGGGATGTTGTGTTTAGGCAGCTGCTGACATTTAATAAGGACACTTACCTGTCCAAGGATCCCGCGATGTTGGCCGCCCCGAGGCCGATCCATCCATCAGATCGGCTGCCAGCGCCTCCATCCTAACGAAGGGAAACAGGCAGTGGAGCCTTGCGTGGCACTTTGTGAATGGGCCCAATTGCTTTCTGGGACGCACATGTCCCAGAAGGCAACCGGGCCTCTCACTGAAGAGGCGGAAGAGGCAGATTAGACTGCCTAGCAACAGCGTTTCAGGTAAGTGAAAAAATGTTGTGTTTTTTATTTTTTAAATTAATGCATTTTTTTGGGGGGGGAGGCCCTCCACTTTAATCCCAGTGACTAGAGTTGCTACCTCATCCCTTTAAACCCAAATACCTTTGAATTACACAGGTTCTGAGGCTAATTAAATGCAGATAAGGCACCAAGTGAGTTTAATTACCACCTTAATCAGCCACAGAACCTGTGTAATTAATATGTGTTCGGGTTTAAAGGGATTTGGTGACAACCATACTAGTGACACTGATCCATATATTGCACTTGAATCCTTGGAATCACCAGTCTTTATTAAACCCATGCTTTTTCGTCTCCTGAGGCCTCACTCATCTTCTGTGACATACAGGCTGGGTCCCTAGGGTGCTCCATGGTGCTTATTGCAATAAATGGTTATACAAAAAAATATAACCAAGGTGCAACAAACCCAGTAAAATAACAAACAGATATAACAAAGCAATACCTTATTAAGCACCTGCTTACACTCCTTCCCACAAGCAGGTGGGTGAGGGGTTAGGGGTGGTGGTGAAATGAGATGTTTGAGCAGCCTTTTTACTCCTCTCAACCACACTCCTTTAGCTGAAAATTCAGCGGCCAGGTCTACCTGTTGTACAAGTTGCGGTTGTGATGCTTTGCTTTGCAGCCACAGCAGGAATTTCACCCATGTAGTGCTGGGAGGGCACCATCACCCTAGAACACAAGTGAATAGGGCCATGCTCCAAACAAAGTTTAACCTTGTACTATGCATGTGTTTGGGGTGCAGTAGTGCAGCATCTATGTGGGTAAAAAAGGAAGGCATATAACATCACCTTACTGGCACGCCTTAAACACATGTTTTTTTCAAAGCTGTAATGTCATGGAACGCCTCATCACCACTTGTCAAATGAAGAGCAATTTGAACACAGAATGCTAATCAGAGAACAAAGCAAGTGTAATGTGGCATTAAGCAGAACATTTAAAAAAAAAAAAAAACACAATACCCTTGTTCAAAATGATTCCCGCGCACTAAAAATTGTTAAATGTTAACTGATGCCAAGGGTATCCTAAATAAGATATTTTTACTCAGTGCACCTAATGGTGTGTTTATCTAAAACTCTTGCAAGAAATGACTACACATGGAAGTTTAAAAAAATGGGGATGGGGGTTATCTGGAAAATGTGAATGGCTTGCTAAAATGCTTTTGCCAGGCATTTTCATGCCAAACACAAACGGTACACCCACCAGCCATGTTGTTATATAAAGGTCTATAGTTTGTGTCTTTTTGTCCTCTGCTTTAAAGGGCATGTTCACACCAGAAAAACACGTTTCAGATGCATTTTTGCTTACAGTTAACACCACAAAAACTCACTCCAGATGCTTTTCTGCATGCACGTTTATGAATTTTCTACTTTTCCAAGGTTACCTATGTTTTTCCATGTAATGAGTAATGTAATAAGCACGCAATCCTCTGTTTTTCCCGTAAAAATAGACAAACAAATGATCTGACTTTCTGAAAGATGCCGTAGCTTCCAAATAGCACTTCAAAACTTCCCCAACATCCAGAGGATGGGTAATTGAAGAATCAACTGACTGAAAGGTTGAAAGAACAATCTATTGATTCTCGTGGAAAACCAATGTCACTTTAGGATTTGATCCTGAACATTGGGATCAGAACCACTCAATCCGGGAAGAAGGTAAGGAAGGGCTCCTTAGAACCCAAGGTACTGATTTCCAAAACTCTCTTAGCTGATATTATAGCCACTAAAAACGCTGTTTTAAGAGAAATGTCCTTCATAGACAGCTGATCCATTTGTTGAAATGATTCTTCTGAGAGGAAATACAGAACAAGGGGAAGATCCCGTTTGGAGAACCTTGGCTTTCTCTGAGGCCTAAGTCTTGATGATCCTCTAAAGAATTGCCTGGTAAGATGATGTCTTGCCCAAGAGATACCAGTAAAGGCAGAGATTGAGGACACTTGGAACCGTAGAGAACTTACAGACAATGGCAGATCCAAACCCAATTGGAGAAAACCTAAAACTTCCTTAATTTCTGGGTTGTTACAAGAACCACCAGAAGATGAGATATAGTCCATAAATTTAGACCAGATTCTCTGGTAAACCTTATTTGTACCCTGTCTCCTGGCATTTAACAAGGTAGCCAATGCTGAACTTGGGCATCCTAATGCCTCCAGCCTCTTCCTCTCAACCACCAGACCATCAGATGTAGATGAGGTGGGCATGGAGGAAGGGATGTTCCCTGTAGAAGACGATCAGGCCTGGAAGGGAGCGGAACTGGGTCCCAGTAAGTCAGTTGTAACAGGAGAGGAAACCATGGCCTGTTGGGCCAATATGGGATGATTGCCACTATTTTGGCTACTTCCTGTCTGAGCCTTGAAAGAAACCGAAGACTGGAATCTGGAATCTCCACTGATCCGTGAGAGTGTCTACTCCGATGGCTTCAGGACAACGACCCCTCGTATAATACCTCTTCATTTTGGCATTGCAGGTGGATGCGAACAAATCCACCTCCGGAGTCATTCCCAATGACAGGATCCATTCAAAAAATTCTGTGTGGAGAGACCACTCGTTGTTGTCTAAGGCGCCTGAACATTTTGAACAGGAAGATACACTGCCGTCAGATCCTATAAGTTCGCCTGGGCCCAGGACATGACTGGACTCGCCTCCTTCAGAAGGGAGAGAATGAGAGTGCCCCCCTGTCTTTTGATATATGATACTGCTGTCATATTGTCCAACCTCATGAGGACTGAGGCCCCTGATGTCAGATGGCAGAAAGCCGAAGGGCCTGGAAGGCAGCTCGAAGCTCCAATACATTCAAAACCACCCCCTGAGGTGGAAAATCTCACCTGCCCTTGGCTACCTCCGACCGACAGAGAGCGCCCCAGCCCCTGTTGCTGGCATCTGTCGTTACCATTATCCAAGACACTGGCAGTTGAGAAGATTCTTCCACTGCAAGCACCAGAGTTATTCGAATCAGGTGATCTTGCAACTCCGGATTCCACTGTTGCAGGAAACCCTTCTGAAAAGGTCGCATCCTCCATTGCGCCCACTTCATTATAGGGGCTGTGGCCACCATGGTGCCTATTATCATGAGGCACTGAGAAGCCCTGAGAATGGGAACTGAAATTGCCAGATGAATTCTGTCCCGGACTACTGAGATCTTTTCCAGAGGGAGAGAGGTCATGGCCTTCGCTGTGTCGAACTGTGCACCGAGAAACACTAGAGACTGTGCTGGCTCCAGGTGACTTTTCTCCCTGTTTAATAGCCAACCGAACCCTATCAGGGTAGAGATGACTTTATCTCGGTGTGACAGCAACTGCTCCCTGTCCTGTGACAGCAGAAGTAGGTCGTCCAGATAATGATGTAACCTGATACCCTTGACTCTGATCAAGGCGACCACTGGCAGTAAGAGCATTGAAAACACCCGCGGCGATGTTGTAAGCCCAAACTGGAGACATATAAACTGGAGATGTCTTTGGTTCACTGAGAATCTGAGATATTTCTGGAAGTCCTTCGCGACTGGGACGTGAAAGTATACGTCTTTCAGATCTATCGAGACTAACCAATCGCCTGGTTGTATTGTCTGTCGTATAGTCAGTAAAGTTTCCATCTTGAATTTTTCCTTTTTTATAAAGGAATTTAGGTAAGTCAAGTCGATGACTGGTCTCCAAGATCCGCTCTTTTTGAGGACCATAAAAAGAGAGGAATAAATCCCTTGAAATGTTTCCCCTGTTGGGACAAAAATGGCCGCACCTTGAGCGATAAGGGAATCCGTGTAAGCTAGAAGAACCTCTTTCTTCTCTAATGACTGAGGAAGACTCGTGGGAATGAAGCGATGTATGGGTGGACTGTTGAACACCCAAGCATGCCCTTAGGAAACTGTTTTGATGACCCAAAAGTCCTGTATCGAGGCTGCCCAGACATGGCAGAAACGGAGTAGACGGACAGGCTCTATATCAAAAAGACTTAACAGCTTCTCGATTCCCGGGAAAAAGTTGTTTTCGAAGACTTCTGACCAGAAGGCTGGTTTCTCCTCCAGACCTTCCTAAACTCACGACCCAGTCTGTAACGTCGTGCATCCCTAGCACGTTCAGGATTTTGTCTTGCTTGGGCCCTCTTCTGACCTAAAAGCCGGCGATCCTGGGGTAAGAACCCAGACTTCCCCCCAGTAGCACGTGTGATGGCTGAATCTAGCTTATTCCCAAAGAGGGAGGCGCCCTCAAAGGGAATTTTGCACTAGGCCTGTTTAGAGGCCGGATCCACCACCCAAGGGCGTAACCATAAGGCCTGTTTAGCTGTAACAGAAGACAACATTACACGTGCTACTAGGCGAATAATGTCCAGAGATGCCTCACCCAGAAACGCTGACGCCATCTTCATCTCGTGTATTGGAGAGTTCTTAAATTCATCCTTGGAAATGCTTCTCAAAATCGTAACCATATCATCAGTCCAGCACTCCATAGCTTTAGATAAAGCTGCCAATGCCAACTTACAGGCCATTCCGGCCGTAATATAGATACGCTTCAAATCTATATCGATTTTCCTTTCAAGACCATCCTTAAAAGAGACGGTGTCTTCCAAAGGGAGCGTGACATGTCTTACCAGTCTCACCATCAAAGCCACATCAATAAGAGGAGCAGACTCTAAATGCTTCACCTCCTCACCCTTAAATGGGTACATTCTTGCCACTTTGGAGATCAAAGAATTCTTCCTCTCGACTTTACTCCATTCATCCGAGATGATTTCAACCAGTTCCTCCAAAAATGGAAAATTTGAGCGTTCTTTTTTAAGATGCTTAAAGTACTTCCTCAGTTTAGCGGGTGCTTCCACCGACTCTTTCCATCTTAGTGCGTCTTTGACTGCTCTGACCAGATGAGGAACCAGGGAGAAATCAAACCCTGCATTAGAATTGTCCACTTCAGTCTGAAGGAATTACTGTCACGGGAGGGACCCGGCACCTCAAGGTCTTCCATCTCAACGACTGCAGTTGGCACAGAGGGAGGAAGAGGGAGGAACAGCCGCATGCGTAGAATCGGATCTACTCAGAGATTCTTGAACCACCTTTCTGACCAAGGTCTCCACTTGCTGGTCTTTAGTATCTCTTTCTTTTGCGGCTCGAGAGAAACATAAATCGCATAGCGATTTGTCTTCTGGAATTTTGGCTCTACAACCCCAACAGGATTTTCCTTCCGAGCAACCAGAATGGTAGTGGGAATAGTGCCGAGACCCGGACCTTGACTTGTCAAAGCGGTGTCTGGAAGAGGACTTATGACGTCCCGAATTTGATCTTGAATGGCCATGATGTGACCCAGACTGAGAATTATCTTCGCATGCTGATGAACGAAGATCCGGTACTGAAGGGCTGAAAAAAAGATGACAAGGAAAGAACAAAAAAATATTTATTGTTTTTACTCCCAAACCAACCCAACA
Organism: Lithobates pipiens; assembly: GCF_037356315.1. NCBI lineage: Eukaryota > Metazoa > Chordata > Amphibia > Anura > Ranidae > Lithobates > Lithobates pipiens. The sequence continues at coordinate 335,924,214 of NW_027507903.1, forward strand.
AACAGGCAAAAAGGAACAATAAAATTCCATCCTACCTGTGGCGCAAGGGCTGGCCACAAGGGGGCGAAGAGACATCCATAGCAAATAGATTCAGACAAGCTGCAACTAAGTCAATAGCAAAATATAAATTAATGAATGACACAATACTATCTAGTGTTCAAAAATCAATCAATAAAGAGTCAGTTCAGCAAGGATTAAGCATAAAAACTCTTGCCCCCGAATTCCACAGAGCAAGCAGTGAATTTTCCTCTTTTTTTTTGCTAAGAGAGAAGCAGCAAACCTGTGAATCTGACAGGTTTTTAAAACTGCCGCCGGATGACGTCATGACGCCGATAGCATCGTCTCCACGGCGCTCGTGCGTATGCGCAGTCGCCGCCACATCAACTGTACTGCGCAAGAGCAAACCAAGCCTCAATCTCAACCGAGGCTTGTAGCTGCGCAACACAGGAACAGAGCGGCGAACTGGAACGCATATGCGCTTCAGCCGCCATCCCCCACCAAACGATCGGCACAGGAAACAGAGAAAATACAAACATACACATACACAGGCTGCCATACGATACCATTCCAGCGCAGCGACCACCCGAGCTAGCTCCTATCCATAGGCACGATTTTGGGGATCATTTAAAGGGAAAGGCCTCCTGCTAGTAGCTAGGACAAATAGGCCATACTGCCGCTTGCCAGCCAGTAGCTGGATAGTAAGCTCTTCATGGCATACATCCCCATGTCCTCCCTGCTAGTAGCTGGGATACTGGACTCCAGACTCCAGAAAAAATTCCATCATGCGTGCGAACTGCGAACAGGAACCAGAACCGGATTACGACTCCTTCGGGTAAGAACTACCCCTTTGGTCCTTAAGGAGGAGGACAAAAAAGGAACACGGTCCTGATTAGGAGCAAAGATTTATGGGAGTGGGGTCCTATGAGGTATGAGAGGTGGGATTAACCCATACGTAGGCTGCCATGGAGTCTGTCAGGAAAGTGACATTTATGGCCTATCGTAAAATATTATACTTTTTTTTTTTTTTTTATAGATAAGGCTTGAATATGGTTGCAAATAAATATTGGATGTGTATATTTTTTTATAGGAGGAAATTGGGAAAATGTGTAAAGAGTTAAAAAAATATATAAGCCAAAAACCTTAGTAAAAAGCCATCTAAAAAAAATTCACTTTTTGCAAAAAAATAATGCACATTTTTGTGCAGGTAAAAAAAGTGCATTTATTATTTTTGGAGCCAGTAAAGCATTGCACCAGCGATCACCAGATTGCTGGTACCATACAGGTCTCTAGGGCATCAGCTTGCCCATACATGTAAGCACATACAATCGGACATGAAGAACAAATGAATTACCACGGCGCTCCACAGCACTGAAAACTATAAGCCGACAGCCGCAATGGCGGGACCTTGTATTTTTCCATGCCCAGAGCAATATCAATCAGTGGCACAGCTAGACAGGGCCTGCTTGGCCATGTTTTTTTTAAATTGTGACAGCTATTGGGTGGAGAAGAACCCCATTAGCTGTTACAGTGGGGATCGGGGCAGTGCGGAGGCCAGTCCGTTCATAACATGTTACGAAGTATGAACTTCTCTTTACATTTTCCCTAACACAACTTTGCTAAAGTTTGGTTAGCACAATTGCTTATGTGCCCCTTTCACACAGAAAACAACTGCTTCCTTTATGGTACTTCATACACAACATATGGCTGCGTTAAAATACAGACATGCTGCATTTTATAGCAATGCACCATATGGCAGTGAATCTCACTGCTGTACAACATCATGAATGTAGTGTACATTTTGTACACTTAACCACTTAAACCCCGGACCATTTGGCTGGTCAAAGACCAGCGGACTTATTACAATTTGGCACTGCGCTGCTTTAACTGGTAATTGCGCAGTCATGCAATGATGTACCCAAACGAAATTTGCATTCTTTTTTTCCCACAAATAGAGCTTTCTTTTGAAGGTATTTGATTGACTCTGCAATTTTATTTTTTGCGATATAAATGTAAAAATACTGAAAATTTTGAGAAAAATCATGTCTTCAACTTTTTGTTATAAGAAAAATCCAATAAACTCAATTTATGTCATACTTTTAGGCCAAAATGTATTTAACCACATGTCTTTGGTAAAAAAGAAAATGACTGCCTATCTAATTTCTTGAGGTGCTAAAATGACAGGGCAGTACAACCCCCCCCCCCATGACCCCATTTTGGAAAGTAGACACCCCAAGGAAATTGCTAAGAGGCATGTTGAGCCTATTAAATATTTTTTTTGTACCAAGTGATTGAATAATGACAAAAAGTTGTCACTAAATGATATATTGCTCACACATGCCATGGTTATATGTGGAATTGCACCCCAAAATAAATTTTTTGCCGCCTTCAGGATTTCTAAGGGCATACATTTTTGATTTCACTCCTCACTACCTATCACAGTTTTGAAGGCCATAAAATGCAAAGATGGCACAACCCCCCCCCCCCCCCCCAAATTACTGCATTTTGGAAAGTAGACACCCCAACCTATTTTCTGAGAGGAACCTTGAGTCCATGGAATATTTTGTATTTTGCCATAAGTTGCAGGAAAATTACAAACTTTTTTTGCCCAAAGTTGTCACTAAATGATATATTGTTCAAACATGCCATGGGCATATGTGGAATTACACGTCTCACTAACTATCACAGTTTCAAAGGCCATAAAATGCCAAGATGGCACAACCCCCCCCCCCTCCCAAATGACCCCATTTTGGAAAGTAGACACCCCAAGCTATTTGCTGAGAGTCATGGTGAGTATTTTGCAGCTCTCATTTGTTTTTGAAAATGAAGAAAGGAAAGACATTTTTTTTTCTTTTTTCAAATTTTAAAACTTTGTGACAAAAAGCAAGGTCTGCAAAATACTCCCCATACCTCTCAGAAAATGGCTTGGGGTGTCTACTTTCCAAAATGGGGTCATTTAGGGGGATTTTGTGCTACCTGGGCATTTCATGGTCTCTAAAACTGTGATAGGCAGTGAGGAGTGAAATCAAAAATTTAAACCCTTCGAAATCCTGAAGGTGGTGCTTGGTTTTTGGGATCCCATACGCGGCTAAGCTCCCAAAAAGTCTCACACATGTGGTATCCCCATACTCAGGAGAAGCAAAAGAATGTATTTTGGGTGTAATACCACATATGCCCATGGCATGTTTGAGCAATATATCATTTAGTGACAACTTTGTGCAACAAAAAATAAATTGTCTTTTTCCCGCAACTTGCGTCAAAATATAAAATACTCCATGGACTCGACATGCCTCTCAGCAAATAGCTTGGGGTGTCTACTTTCCAAAATGGGGTCATGTGAAAGGGTTTTGAACTGTAATGGCATTTTATGCACAACATTTAGAAGCTTATGCCACACATCACCCACTTTTCTAACCACCTGAAGACAAAGCCCTTTCTGACACTTTTTGTTTACATGACAAAATATTTTTTTTTTTGCAAGAAAATTACTTTGAACCCCCAATCATTATGTATTTTTTTAAAGCAAAGGCCGTACAGATTAAAATGGTGGGTGTTTCATTTTTTTTTTCACACAGTATTTGCGCAGCGATTTTTCAAATGCATTTTTTTGGGAAAAAACACCCTTTTTTAAATTTTTATGCACTAAAACACACTATATTTCCCAAATGTTTGATGAAATAAAAAATATGATATGGATACCAAACACGACATGCTTTTTTAAAAGCCTTTAAACGCCTTTACAGGTTACCACTTTAGATTTACAGAGGCAGTCCACTGCTAAAATGACTGCCCTTGATCTGGCCTTTGAGGTGATACCTCACATGCATGGTGCAATTGCTGTTTACATGACACCAGACCAACGCTTGTGTTCGACTTTGTGTGAGAGCAGGATGGGACAGGGGTGCTTTTTTTTTATTATTTATTTTTGCTTTTTGATTTTATTTTTTAACAGTTCCTTTCATTTATATATATATATTTATCAGTTGTATTGTTATCTCTGGCAGGTACTCTTTTTTGAAAAATATTAGGGTCTATTAGACCCTAGATCTCTCCTCTGCTCTCAAAGCATCTGACCACACCAAGATCGGTGTGATAAAATGCTTTCCCAATTTTCCAATGGCGCTGTTTACATCCGGCGAAATCAAAGTCACAAAATGCTTGTAGCTTCCGGTTTCTTAGGCCATAGAGATTATTGGAGCCATTCTGGTCTCTGATCAGCTCTATGGTCAGCTGGCGGAACCACCAGCTGCATTCCCAGGTTCCCTGTTGGGACAGAAGAGCCTGAGAAAACCATGGAAGATGGTGGAAGAGGGGACATCCCCTCCCACTGCTTGTAAAAGCAGTCTAGAGTCTAATTAGCCACTAGGATTGCTTTTACATGAAAGCCGACCGTTGGCTGAAAAGAATGATACTAAGATGATACCTAAAGCCGCAGGCAATTCTGGTATAACCATTCAAAGTCCAGCAACATACCTGTACGTTGCTGGTCCTTGTTGGACATACGTTGTAATCTTTTTTTCATGCAGTCTGTGGGCTGAACGAAAAAAAGATATTGATTGTGGGTATGCCCACCATTAGAATACCTCCCTTCATCCACCCACTTCTAATGATGGGCATACATGCACCATTTATATATACCGAAGCATGGGGGCATCCGCCCCAAAAGGTAGGAGCAAATCGCTCCTCCACCCCTGCTGCCCCCATGCTTCGGCATATATGCTCTTTTTTTTAACTGTGGTGGTGAAATCACCTCCGACAGCATTGGAGTCATGGCTTTATGTATCGTGGGAGCAAACACTGTTGCTGTCAAGATAAATAAATCCACGCTGCAGCTGAATAGTGTACCTGAAAACAAAAAATGGTTAACAATAAAACACAATAAAACATTGCAGAATAGAATACAGTAAAAAAGTGCAGAACAATAGAGAGAGAATAGAGAGAGAGATAGAGAGAGAGAGAGAGAGAGAGAGAGGGAGAGGGAGAGAGAGAGAACAATAAAACAACAATTTTTGTTTTTTTTTATTTTATATTTTTTGTGTTTTTTTATTTTTTACTTTTTTATGTAACTGTAACGGTTCTAACGGTTCCAGAGGTTTGGGTCTCTCAAAATGCGATGGCATCTTGGGAGACCCTGTGAACGTGTGCCTAGTCTGTACAATGCTGTCCCCTACGCTAATACTCAACTAGTGTATGGTAGCGTTCAAAACATTCACCAATGCAAAGACCAGGATTGTCATCAGGGACAATAATAACGGGTGTCACGCCTATTTCTGCGCTTTCTACAGACACAACATTTTCTTTGGGTGGCTCGTTGGGTAGGGGTACTCGGGAGGACATAAGGAAAATGCCTCTCATACAGCCGGCTTACTGCATTTGGTTGGGGAAGGTGAGGTGGAGCACCGTCTTTAAACAGAAGTGCTCTGGCGATCTCTTCCTGTAATTTAAGGAAGGATCCAGTCCATCCTGAAGCTCTGTATAGCACATGAGCATTCAGCAAAGCCAATTGAAATAAACAGACACTTTTTTGTACCAGCGTGTGGCCTTACAGGCAAATAGGAATGGCGCCAACAACTAGTCGTTGAGGTCCACTCCTCCAATATTTTGGTTATATTGGTGGAGACAGAGGGGTTTCTCCACAACGCCAGTCGCCATAGAAATTTGGACTGTCATGTCTGCATGAAGGGAGGTAAGAACAAAAACATTCTTATTATTCCTCCACCTCATAGCAAGCAAGTTATTACACTTGAAGCAGGCTCTCTAGCCCAGCCTAAGATGGGAATCTACAAGCCGCTGGGGAAAGCCCGGCAATTAGATCGCATGGTGATACATGCTCCAATCTGTTGATCAAAAAAGTGACTAAAAAGTGGCACGCTCGTGTAATAATTGTCCACGTACAAGTGGTACCTTTCCGAATAAGTAATGCTAAAGAATTGGCCTTGTGCACATGGCACAGCCAGTACCCCTAGGGATGTTTGGCTATACCAAGCCATAAAGAGTATAGTACAGTAAGTTTATTAATCAAAAAAGTATATTACATACATATAAAAAACATATAGTGGCAATACATAACAAGTTGCTGAGCCAGTTATTAATGGTATAAACAGTGAACTTGCGACTTAAGTAGCTTAGGAGAAAAATGCCGACATGTTTCAGACCGACCATCCTTTTTCATAGGCATATATTTTATCTCATGTGTACATAGTCTAAAAGTATAAATGTAATTCAATTAGTACAACAAAATATATATCAAAACGTGCAAAAAGCTTGCAAAAGAGTTGTACATAATGATACACGAATGTATAATACATACCAGCCAAGCATTAATACCAATAGGAACCCGCAGGCGGTGCGAATTTGATACTGTTGATAATTACCACAATGTATAGAGCTGTACCTGGTGTCAGATGCTCATCTCCAATGGTCTCCAATCTCTGGCAAGGGACGACTGGGCATTAGTGGTGACGTGTTGACCAACGTACAAATTGCTTTGGTCCACAAAAGATCTATAGAGATCTTCGGTGAAAAACAGAAAATTAAAATCAAGTGACGTAAAAGCAACTGTTTCCACCTGAATGCCGGGTTGGCCAGTGAATGGGGGAAGTATGGGTGCTGCAGAAGTGGTGGGTTCCCAATTAGGATTGGCGAATGCAGTAGGAAGGGCACTATGGGCACGATGAGCCTGTCTTTGTCTTCTCAGTGGCAGCGGGACACTACTTGTGCTTGCTACCTTGCTTGAACTGCACTTATGGGACTCGCCACGTCACCAAGTGTAACTGCAGTGCTGGATGTACGTCCAGGGTGTACTAGGCCGCTGGTGCTTGCCAGTTCACCAGAAGGAATAGCAGCGCTAGTACTTCTCTGCTACATATGAGGGACCTTCGGTTCTTGCACCTCAACAACAGCAGAAGAAGATCAGGGTCTGGTACGCCTGACCTTGGCAGGGACCACAACTCCGTCATCAGAGCTATCTGTCATGGAGCCGCTGTCGTCTACAGGATCGTATTCTGAGCCTGAATCTGACAGATGAGTGAGGCCGCGTACACATGGGCGGATTGTCTGCCCAACTTAGTCCGCTGAACAGTGTTTCAGCGGACAATCCGCTCGTGTGTGGGCTTCAGCGGACTTTTTCAGCGGACAATCTGACGAACAAAGTCTTACGGAATTTCCGTAAGACAGTCCGTTCGAACTTGGTTTTGTCCGTCCAAACTTGGTTTCAGCGGACAGTCCGCTCGTGTGTAGGCAAGTTGGACGGACTAAGTATGGCGCATGCTCAGAAAGGATTTACACGGCCAAAGGTTGCATTGCAGTGTATAGGACGTCGTTTTTCTAGTCCTGTCGTACGTGCTGTACACGTCATCGCGCACGCTTTCAGCGGACTGTCTGCTCATTGTGTGTGGTCAAGTCCGTTCATGCAAATTTTGAACGGACTGTCTGTCGGATTGTCTGACGAACTTAGTTGGGCAGACAATCCGCCCGTGTGTACGCGGCCTGACTTCCTCTTCACTATCTGTCATGCTCAGAAACGTGTAGGCCTCTTCACTACTGTACCTTTGATTTGCCATTTTGGGCTCTAAATTTAGTGGTACACTAGTGAGACTCACAGGTAAAAAGCTCCCGACTTAGTGACTGTATCAAAACGCTACCAAAAAAACTGTTAGCGATCGCAGGGATCAGGCCTGACTTTGCAAACGCTGCAGTTATGTGTTTAGTATTTTTTGTAAGTGACAGTGATCGATCGATACTGCACTTGGGTGGGCTAGGCTGAGTGGAGGGGCAAAATGCAGGTGCTAGCAGGTATCTGGGCTGATCCTGCTAGCACTGCCTTTTTGGGAACCCTAAACTGCTGGGGAAGCTAGTATAGATCTGATCAGATCAGATCTGTTCAGGTATTATACCACTAAGGGAGGTGTATGCTGTGTGCGTGGTTATTAGCAGTACTGGCACTAACCTGATTCTGCCTGGGGCGACGCAGAGACTAAAACCTAACTTATATCACCCGCCGGGTGATCAGGGGGTAAAACCTTTATTAGGTAGTAAACGATGGGTGCCCTGACACTATAAAAAAATAACTAACCAGCGTCAACTGTAAGCCCTTGTACACACGGTCGGAGATTCCGACGGAATGTGTCCTGTAGGACCATTTTGTCGGATAATCCGACTGTGTGTGGTCTCCATCGGATTGTTTCCGTCAGAATATCCGACGGACCAAGATTTCCAACTTGTCTATAAGATTTTCCGACAACATGCTCCGATCGGACATACTCCGATCATGTGTAGCCTACTCCAACGGACAAAGTGCCACGCATGCTCAGATCAAATTCCTAGACCAAAGCTAGTGACTACTAGCCTGAACGTAGTCCCGTCGTAACGAAATAACATCATCACGTTATGTACAATCAGATTTTCCGACAACTTTGTCTGACCGTGTGTATGCAATCGTTTCGGACAAAATCCAAGGGATTTGGTTGTCAGAATGTCCGACCGTGTGTACAAGGGCTAACAGTTATAAGGTGATCACTGGTGAAAGGGTTAACTAGGGGGAAAGCAGGGGTTAAAACCTTTATTAGGTAGTATATGGGGGTAACTGACGCTATAAAAAGCTGCGGTGAACCTAGAGACCTACCTGCCTAACTAGTGTCACCTGTGACACTAATACAGCGATCATAAAAAGAATCGCTTAGTGACACTGGTGACGGGGGGTGATCACAGGGTTAAAACTTTATTGGGCGGGTTAGGGGGGTACCCTAGACCTAAAGGGGGCTAACCCTAACTGCCCTAACAGTTATTGCAGTCACAAATGACACCAATGCAATAATCAATAAAAAAAAAATGCAATTGGTGTCACTGTGACAGGGGGGTGATTGGGGGGTGTAAAGTGTGCCTGCATGTTCTACTGTACTGTATAGTGTTGGTGAAACTCACATAGGTCTTCTCTCCTCAGTGCCGGAATGAAAAAGACAGACACGAGGAGAGATTACATCACTTCCGCTGCTCCTGTTTACATTACAGGAGCAGAGGAAGCATTCTATTCATCAGGAGTGATCGTGAGGGGGTGGCCATGAATGGATGTCACAGCCCATCTGAGTACCCGAGTACCTGTCACAGCCCATCTGAGTACCCGAGTACCTGTCACAGCCCATCTGAGTACCCGAGTACCAGTCACAGCCCATATGAGTACCCGAGTACCTGTCACAGCCCATCTGAGTACCTGAGAACCTGTCACAGCCCATCTGAGTACCCGAGTACCAGTCACAGCCCATATGAGTACCCGAGTACCTGTCACAGCCCATATGAGTACCTGAGAACCTGTCACAGCCCAACTGAGTTCCCGAGTACCAGTCACAGCCCATCTGAGTACCCATCACAGTCCATCTGAGTACCCGAGTACCTATCACAGCCCATATGAGTACCCAAGTACCTGTCACAGCCCATCTGATTACCCGAGTACCAGTCACAGCCCATCTGAGTAGCCGTCACAGTCCATCTGAGTACCAGAGTACCTGTCACAGTTAATTTTTTTTCAAAATTTTCGCTCTTTTTTCATTTATGTCACAAAAAAGAAAAAATCCAGTGGTGATTAACTGCTTGAGGACCGCCTCCTGCCCATATACGTCGGCAGAATGGCACAGCTGGGCACAAGCACGTACTGGTACGTTGCTCTTTAAGTGGCCACCCGGTCCTGAGCTCCGTGATCATGGCTGCGGGACCAGCAGACCTGATTGCCACTGGTGTCCCGCGAACAGGTCACAGAGCTGAAGAACGAGGAGAGGTCTGTGTAAACAAACCTCTCCCCGTGCTTCCTAATGTGGCTGTCATCGATCGTCTGTTTCCTGTTATAGGGAAAGATGATCAGTGACGTCACATGCCAGGCCACGCCCCCCTACAAAAAAAAAGATAACGTCACACATAACCCCTCCTCGCCCCCTAGTGGTTAACTCCTTCACTGCCAGTGTCATTTACACAGGAATCAGTGCATTTAAATAGCACTGATTGCTGTATAAATGACAAATGTGTCAAAAATGTCCAATGTGTCCGCCATAATGTCGCAATCACAATAAAAACTGCTGATCACTGCCATTACTAGTAAAAAAAAAAATTTATAAAAATGCTATAAAACTATCCCCTATTTTGTAAACGCCATAACTTTTGCGCAAACCAATCAATAATTGCTAATTGTGATTTTTTTTTACCAAAAATATGTACAATACGTATCGGCCTAAACTTTCTATATTTTTTGGTGATATTTATTATAGCTAAAAGTAAAAAATATTAATTTTTTTTCAAAATTAACGCTCTATTTTTGTTTATAGCACAAAAAATAAAAACCGCAGAGGTGATCAAATACCACCAAAAGAAAGCTCTATTTGTGGGAAAAAAGGATGCTAATTTTGTTTGGGAGCCACGTCGCATGACCGTGCAATTGTCAGTTAAAGCGACGCAGTGCCGAATCGCGGGGGCCTGGTCCTTTGGCTGCAAGTCCGGGGCTTAAGTGGTTAAATACCACCAAAAGAAAGCTCTATTTGTATGAAAAAAAATGATAAAAATTTTGTTTGTGTACAGTGTTGCATGAATTAGTAATTGCCATTCAAAGTGTGAGAGCACTGAAAGCTGGTCTAGGAGTATATATATATATATATATATTCCTGCGGCTCTGCCATCTCAATACACGGTACTCTTCCTGCATGTAGCCTTAAGCTCCCATGTGCACCCCGTACATCTACCAACTATGGAACTCGCACAGCACCGTACTTCTATTCTCCCTAAAAACATAGAACTCCCTACACTGCACACATAGCCAGAGCACTGGTTTAGAGGCCTTCTCTCCATTACACGTGTCACACACAACCTCACAGCACTACAACACTATCTACACTGACTGAATGCGTCAGTCCAGGATGAGCAGGGCTACCTAAATAAGCATTGGTGTTCTGTCAAAAAGTGTCTGGCCATCGGATAGCGTTTGCCCCGTACTGCGCAGGAGCAGCACTTGCGCAGTACGGAGGAGAAGGAGACTCCAAAAGTCTCCAAAGAAGAACAATGCCTGCGCACTGAGTCCAGGTTGGAGCCCCACCATCCAAATGGACATACGGTTGCACACAGTAGTTGCTCGGCTATTTTTTATTCTAACTCTATGTCCACTTGGATGGTGGGGCTTGAACCTGGACTCACTGCGCAGGCTCTGTTTATCTTCAGAGACATTCGGCTTCTCCTTGTCCTCCGTACTGCGCAAGTGCAGTACAGGGCGGACACTATCCGATGGGGGACACTATTTGATACAACACCGATGTAACGACATATTCAGCGACCCATCACAGGTTCCTATGGACGTGACTTCCGTCGCCATCTTGCTACACCCCACACTCGTCCACAGTAAGGATACGCTAAGAAAGCGGACATGTTGTTAAACCCACCGGAGTTATGCATTTTACACCTATTTATAACAGCAAAGTGAGTTTATATAGTGAAATACGGGACTTAGAACTCTGTCTGACTAGTTAGATGTTTAATTTTAAAAGCAGAAGCAGCCCTGCTGATCTCACAGGTTTGATACTCTGACAGAAGTTCGCTGCTTTTAAAATTCAACATCTAAGCAGCCAGATGGAGTTCTACGTCCTGTATTTCACCATAGAAACGCAGTTTACAAAATGCAAAACTCCGGTGGATGTAACAACATGTCCGCTTTCCCTTGTTAGTGGATCCTTACTGTGGACGAGTGTGGGGTGTAGCAAGATGGCGGCGACGGAACGTCACTTCCGTAGCAAACTTCGACGGGTCGCCGACTATGTCTTTACACCGGGACTAATGAATGGCGCAGAGGGTCGGTAGAGCTGCGCATGCGCGGCATTGTGTGCTCCCCGTGATCCGGAAGTGATCGGAGCTGGGCTTTGGTTTGACACGTAGCTGTGGAAGTGTGTTGGCTTGATAGCGGTTCGGTAAGTTGGTGCGTCTGTGCTGGTGGAGGCTGCCAGCTGCTGTTGTGTTGGGTGTCTGCTTGTTCTGTCACCCTCGACTTCTGAGGATAGAATCCTTTTTTTTTTTTTATTGCACAGCCGTAGTCACTTCCTTGTCACTTGTATGCTGTTCTGAAGGTGTTACCATGTTTACTGAAGAAGAAGAAGAAGAGGAGACCCTACTCCTAGATCATCGTTTTATTTAGTGTTAATAATAATGTAGCGTTCAATTGTAATTCGCTTTAGCATGTGTGGGAATATCTCCATAGTAGAAAGAGCTTAGAGAGAGCTGCTGGGTGCCACCATCTTGGATGTGATAGGGGAACACAGCAGACCCAGGTGTCACCCCCTTCCTTTCAGTGCGGGGCTGCTGCTCGGTCACTGTGTGCAAAGCCTTGTCACTGCAGACTGGAGAAGGTTCTGCTCATCTCTCCTGTGTGCAGTGGAATGTCTGGACCGTCTCCTGATCTAGCTGCCCAAAGGTAGAGGTAAGATAACAACTAGTGCTCTGTGTGCAATTAGTCTGATCACATCTTTAAAATGAAAGCAGAGTTACACCCAAAAGTGCAACTTCCACTTTAAAGCGGCGGTCCGGGCGTTTTTTTTTTTTTAAGTCAGCAACTACAAACACTGTAGCTGCTGACTTTTAATAAGGGCACTTACCTGTCTAGCGAGCCTGCAAAGTCGCCCCCCCCCCCCCAGGCTGATCCGTCCACCGAATCGGGTGCCGATGCTGCCATCCTAATGAAGGGAAACGGGCAGTGGAACCTTGCGGCTTCACTGCCCGTTTCCTACTGCGCATGCACAAGTCACGCTGTGCTTTGTGAATGGATGCCTGTCCACTGGGACACAAACGTGTCCCAGGAGACAACGCGAGGGAGGAAAAGAACTGCGGAATAGGAAGTGGCAGATTAGGATGATCTGCCTAGCAACAGCCATAATTTTTTTCAAATTTTTTTTGATGTATTTTAAGGAGTGTGTTTATTTTGTTTTTTTTAATAGGGTGGACCTCCGCTTTAACCACTTGCCACCCAGGCCAATTCTGACATTTCTCTCCTACATGTAAAAATCATCGTCTTTTTTATTTTATTTTTTCTAGAAAATTACATAGAACCCCCTAACATTATATATGTTGTTTTTTTTTTTATTTTTTTTTTTATTTTTTTAGCAAAGACCCTAGAGAATACAATGTGGTTTGTTGCAACTTTTTATCTTGCACGATATTTGTGCAGCAATTTTTCAAACACATTTTTTTTGGCAAAGAAAGAGTTTTGTGCTTTAAAAAAAACAAAAACAAAAAAACAGTAAAGTTAGCCCAATGTTTTTGTGAAAAATGAAGTTACGCCGAGTAAATAGATACCTAACATGTCACACTTCAAAATTGCACACACTCCAAAGTTCGGTACTTCAAAATCCCCATAGGCGACGCTTGAATTTTTTTTTTTTTTTTTTGTTTACAGGTTACATGTTTTGAGTTACAGAGGAGGTCTAGGGACAAAATTATTGCTCTCGCTGTAATGTTTGTGTCGATACCTCACATGTGTGGTTTGAACACCGTTTTCATATGTGGACACTTTTTTGAAAAAACATTTTTTTTGATCACTTTTATTCTTATTACAAGGAATGTAAACATCCCTTGTAATAGGAATATGACATGACAGGTCCTCTTTATAGTGAGATATGGGGTCAATAAGACCCCACATTTCACCACTAGGCTGGGTAGCTTGAAATAAAAAAAATAAACGATCACGGCTTCCCAGCTTTTTTTTTTATTTTTATAAATGCAGAGGCCGGGTGGGATGTCATAACATCGCGCCTGGCCTCCGGTCATAGAGGCTCCAGCGACCATCTTGTCCGCCGGCTATCCCTATGATCAACATCTGGGGCCGGTGGATCCTGTGTCCGACTCACCGATCCTAGTGCTGAGTCGGTAGAAGCACCGGAATGGCGGCAGAGGGTGGGGGGCATCCCCTCTCGCCTCCCCTAAGAACGTTCAAACGGCGGAACAGCCACTATGAGCATTCTTATGGTGTAGGGAATCGCTGGCTGAAAACGGCAATATCTGAATGATTTCTGTAGCTACGGGCATCATTCAGATATCCCTGCTCAAAATCTGTCATGTCATATAACGGTGGGTGGGCGTGGGGCGGTTAAGCACCCCTCACCCCCTTACTTGACACATTTTTTTTTTTTTTTTTTGGGTGGGGTGGGGTGGGGAGGGAGGTACTTGGTTTTGACAGGTACTTCCAGACATACTTCCTCCTTCTGGCTGCCTAGACAGCGACTCCTCACCCTCTAGGGGTCCCCTCCCTCTCTGCATTCTTCTGGGACATGACACAGGTCCCGAAAGATTGCCTGGCCACTAGGAGAGCACATTGCACACCTGGCTTGAAGCCACAGAGTTGCAATGACGGTGCCGCAGAGGAGCGAGGCTTCATGTGGCCGCATTGCTGGATCATGGGACAGGTGAGTTTGTTTATGAAAAGTCAGCAGCTACAGTTTTTGTAGCTGATTACTTTTTAATAAACTGAAAAAAGACTGGAACTCAACTTTAATATGTTAATATATATATATATATATATATATATATATATATATATTATTATGCCCCTCCACACGCCCCCACCCCCCAGTAATACCGTTTTCATACATTCTGCTTCTGCACTAATTTACTTTACATGTTGTCATACCCTCAGAACCCCACTACTGCAAAGTAAAGGGCAGCATCTCTGAAAAGGGGCCTACAGTCTTTCTTATGCTCATTTTACCAGTGCTCGCTATTCCTCTGCAGCCAGAGAAACTTCCCAGAACTTCCAGGTATACAAAAGCATGTGAGCTTCTCCTTTCTGTCAGTTGCGGGGTGCAAGCTCTCTCATGTGACTATGGTGGAGAAATAAGCAGCAATGTAGTGCTGGTAAAATCACAATAGGTGGATTCCGGGGTGTGGGCTTTGCAGATATGCTGTCGCTGTTCTACCCATGGGCCGGGTTATCGTGTCATTAAGGTACTTTTGTTATATTTCTGTGTGATCTATTTAATTTTTTTTTAGAGCTGCTACAATGTCTAATTTTGAAAACTTCAATCAAGATTTCTACCAAACCAGCTATAGCATTGATGATCAAGCTCAGGGATTCAATTACAATCCTAGCGGAGGACAACATAACAAGTAAGACTTTTTTTTTTTTTGCTTTTTTTTAATCTTTGGTATGGGTTGCACTCAAAAGAAAATCTTTCTATATTGCATTTAACCAGATGGATGTGTTCTTTTTGTTGACTCGGTCCTTTAAGGGGAGATTCACCCGCTATACTTTTTTTGATGACTGTTGTCACCAAAACAAAAAGCAATCATGCTGACAATCACACTAGCTTTCCCCAGAGGACAAAGTGCATGTAGCACTTTGTTGAGATCTATGTTCATTTTATAATGAGACTTGTTCTGTAGATTTCCATTAATGGCGTTAGCAACATTTCCACTGTTTTGCTCATCCTATCTTGTTTGATTTGGGAAATTTTCCCAATCACATTGCACATGACAGGTTTTAGGACCGGACGTAGGGTGCATTCAAGGGACTATGTTTGAAACAGAAATGGAAAATTGGTTGCTTGATCCCCATAGTCTGCAACCTATATACCGGCAATATTGGCATATGTGACTTAAAGTGGTTGTAAACCCTTACAGACCACTTTGACCTACAGGTTACCTGTAGGCACAAGAAATATCTCCTAAATCTACACAGATAGGCGCCGCTGTCTACGGCGCGTGCAGGTGCACTGAGCGTGCCCATGCTAACGGCAATCACGCCGTTAGCAGCGGCTCCCGCGATGCCTGGAAGGAAGATGGACGCTTTGTGGAAGAGGGGACAGCGGTAACGTCGCTGGCTCCTGTGTCAGTTAAGTGACACATAATGGTGCATAGTAGCCCATTTTGCTTTTGAAGGGTAATAAAGAGGAAGTAAAACCCACCAGGGTTTGCTTCCTCTTTAAAGCTTACAAAGAAAAAACATCTGACAGACCTTTCCTGTGTAGTAAATAAAAACTGTAAATGTTATAATTATAAAGAAGCAGTGAGTGTGATTTTCACCAAATATTAAAGCGGGAGTCCGCGTTTTTTTTTTTTTTTTTTTTTAAAGCCAGCAGCTACAAATACTGCAGCTGCTGACTTTTAAAATAGTGACACTTACCTGTCCAGCGCAAATAGGTAAATAAGATTGCGCTATGGACAGATATAATGCCTATACACTGCAAAACTGAAAGAAAAACAGGTGAAAATAAAAATAAGATAAAAAGTAAACTCGAGAGGTTGAAGCTGCCTGTGCTTAGAATCTACCCCTTAAAATAAAGGAGTAGGTCAGAGATAAAGTATGAATTAAGCTGTGGCGCTAAAACCTTTCTAACAGATATCCTGGTGTCAAAAAGGTGTGTAGAGATCTAATCAGTGTAATAAATAGATGGCCCTGTTTATTGCCCCGGAAAATAATATAAATAAATACTGTGAATTGATGTGAAATGTGTGGTCTCCTGAGGACCACCTTATAGGTGGTACCTACCAAATATTATATATATACTTCTTATAAATGCGTGTTGTGTAGAAAGGACAATTTTTCCTGTTGGCATGCAACTCAAAAAGTACACATGTGTTATAACCAAAGAATAGTGAAAATATTTCATAAAAATGTAAATAAATAAACCATATATGCTAAGTGAGAGAGATCATATGCAAACCACAAGCCACTATATTAGTGGTCTGTAAACTGTGCTCTATATTATGAGTCTATATTATGAGTCCCAAGAGTGACAGTCCAAGAACAGCAAAAACAAAAAGAATTCTTTCAATGCCCAAACAAACTTTTTCAAATCGCATCACACAGTTGCTCGAAAAAACGCATAAAGTCTCTTCAAGTAAAAAGGGTAGACCAAAGTGACTAGTGCAGAAAGGTTAGGAACAATCTTCTCCGGTGCGCCACTCAGTGTCAGAGAAATAATTGCGCTCACCAGACAGAGAACCCTGAAAGGGTTAGCCGAGCAGTCACAGTATAAGCCACTGTGCAGCTTTCCTTGGGCTCTGCTCCTGCTGTGCTGGGGGAATGTTCGCTCTTTTACTTCCGCAAATAGTCCGTTTAGCAAGTGCATGAGGGAGGAAACAGAAGTGCACAGTGGCTTATACTGTGACTGCTCGGCTAACCCTTTCAGGGTTCTCTGTCTGGTGAGCGCAATTATTTCTCTGACACTGAGTGGCGCACCGGAGAAGATTGTTCCTAACCTTTCTGCACTAGTCACTTTGGTCTACCCTTTTTACTTGAAGAGACTTTATGCGTTTTTTCGAGCAACTGTGTGATGCGATTTGAAAAAGTTTGTTTGGGCATTGAAAGAATTCTTTTTGTTTTTGCTGTTCTTGGACTGTCACTCTTGGGACTCATAATATAGAGCACAGTTTACAGACCACTAATATAGTGGCTTGTGGTTTGCATATGATCTCTCTCACTTAGCATATATGGTTTATTTATTTACATTTTTATGAAATATTTTCACTATTCTTTGGTTATAACACATGTGTACTTTTTGAGTTGCATGCCAACAGGAAAAATTGTCCTTTCTACACAACACGCATTTATAAGAAGTATATATATAATATTTGGTAGGTACCACCTATAAGGTGGTCCTCAGGAGACCACACATTTCACATCAATTCACAGTATTTATTTATATTATTTTCCGGGGCAATAAACAGGGCCATCTATTTATTACACTGATTAGATCTCTACACACCTTTTTGACACCAGGATATCTGTTAGAAAAGGTTTTAGCGCCACAGCTTAATTCATACTTTACCTGTCCAGCGCGCCCGCGTTGTCGGCACCCGAAGCCGATCTCTCGATCGTCTCTCGGGTGCTGCCGCCACCATCTTGGGTATGGGAATCAGGAAGTGGAGCCTTTCGGCTTCATTTCCCGGTTCCCTACTGCGCATGCGCGAGTCGCGCTGCGCAATAAGGATGGACCCGCTGCCTCTGGGATCTGTGTGTTTCCCAGCAGGCAGCGGGGGACTTTCGGAAAGGGGCGTAATCTACGCCCCTTTCCACAGAGAGCTATCCTGGAAGTGGGTGCAGATACCTGTACTGTACAGGTATCTGCACCCCCCTCCCCCCTGAAAGGTGCCAATTGTGGCCGCCGGAGGGGGGGAGGGTTCCGATGAGCGGAAGGTCCACTTTAGGGTGGACCTCCGCTTTAAAGCCTCCTTCACAGGGGCGTTTACATGCATACACTGCATTTCAGCTGCAAGAATCGGCAGATTCTTGCAGCTGGCATGACAGGTACATGGGAATACTGATGGCTGCTCAAACTGTACAAAGTAATGACAGGCTGAAGGCAACGTTCCTGTGCATATGTCTGATGAGTCCAGGCTCGGACATCTGTCCCTAACCGCAGGTACTCACTTGACAGCAATGGCTGCTGATTCTTGCCGTTGGAATCAGGCGTTCACCCGTGTGAAGAACACCTTACTGGTGGTGAGTCACTGTCATTTAACCGCTTCTGGGCCACCCACCTTCGTTTTATGTGATGACTTTGAAGGAGAATATTGTTGTTATGGCAGCAGCTAGCTGCCTTAACCCTGGTATTCTCTTCAGCGGGCGGTCTGCTTCAAGAGAAAAGTGGTCTCTACGGCGGATTCGCCACAAGATCAATTTTATCGGCAGCGGGAGAGGGCCCCCCCCCCCCGCTGCAATCCGGTGACCTCCGCTGCTTGCCAGCGCCATTGGCAGCGACGGAGGCAAGCGCGTCTGTCCCCTGCCTGGGTATGGAAACGACTGAGGGGAAGATGTCCCCCACCCGTCTTTGTATCAGGCGGAAGCGACATCAAAGCGTCACTTCTGCCCATAGCTTTTAAAGGGCCATTTTTTTATTTATTTTTGTCATTTTTTTTTTTTAAAGCGGAAGTAATGGGTTTACTTTCTGTTTGATTCCCTTCAAAGGTAAAGCATAATGGACTACTATGCATCGCATAGTAGTCCATTATGTGTCACTTACCTGACACAGGAGCCAGCGAAGTCACCGCTGTCCCCTTGTGTACGGAGCCTCCATCTTCTTGGTGGGTCTCGCTGCTCCGGCGCTGTCATTCGACGGAGCCGCAATGACATTACTCCCGCGCGTGCGCACGGGAGCCGCCACTCGGGGCATATCACCATTATGCGCGCCGATGTAGGTTATATCTCCGTGTAGGTTTAGGAGATATTTCTTGGACCTACAGGTAAGCCTTAATCTAGGCTTACCTGTAGGTCAAAGTGGTTGTAAGGGTTTAGAACCACTTTAAATTACAAAATGTATTTAATTTATTTTTTATTATCGCATTTTAATGTAAAATATGAGATCTGAGGTCTTTTTGACCCCCATATCTAATTTTTAAGAGGTCCTGTGGTGCTTTTTCTATTACAAGGGATGTTTACATTCCTTGAAATAGGAATAAAAGTGACACAAAAAAAAAAAAAAATAAATAAAAAATAAAAGTTAAACAAGCCTCATCCTGTGCAGAAGCAAACACATACGTGACTAGCGCCAGCATATGAAAACTGTGCTCAACTACATGTGAGGTATCGCCGCGATCGGTAGAGTGAGAGCGGTAATTCTAGCCCTAGACCTCATCTGTAACTTAAAACATGCAACGTGTAGAATTTTTTTTTAAACCTCACCTATGGAGATTTTTAAGGGTAAAAGTTTGTCGCCATTCCACGAGCGGGTACAATTTTGAAGCGTGACATGTTGGGTATCGAATTAATCAGCGTAACATTATCTTTCATGGTATAAAAAATTTGGGCTAACTTTACTGTTGTCTTATTTTTAATTCAAAAAAGTGTATTTTCTCAAGTCATCTTCCAGGACGGCACACCTGAGAGATGAGAGGCTCCTCCCTACAGGAAACACAATCAATCGACAGCTGTTTTAAGTCCCCACCCTTCCCCTTGATCCTCAGTTTTTGATTGTGTTTCTCCCTACACAGCGAAACTGTTTGTTTTTTTTTTCCAAATGACCCGAAGCCTGGGGCTGGTGGTCTCCCCCTGGGAGCCGGACCACAAGCCTGGGAAGCCTCTGGGTCTGGTAGGATATTCTTGTCCTTCCTGGGGGGTTCCCCTATCTTTTCCTCAGGGCGGGCAGCAGAAATTGGAAGAGCCCCCCTGAGAGCTGAAGGACCCTGGGTACAGTGGTGTACCCAGAACTTCAGGGGCCATTATCCTGTCTCCCCCTCCTTACCTGTACAGGTGGCTGTTCAGACGGGGGTGCTGGCCCTCGGTTCTTTCCAGGGGGATCTTGTCCCCGACTCCTGGGTCCCCGGTAGCTCGCGTGGGCTGCCGGAGAGGGCGTGGCAACAAGCACCCGCGTCATTTTCAAACTTCGGGAAAATGGCAGCGGCGTTCTTACCCAGGAGGGAAGGCTGAGAGTCAGTAGGAGCAGGCGCCCACATCCTCCTTTCTCTAGAGCGAGGAGGCACCAGTTTACTACGGTGGATGTCTGCCTTAACCACCTCAGATATGAAGATGGGAATGAGGAATGGAAGGCATTGCCCCCCCCCCCCCCCCATGTATATAGACTGACTGGTACAGTGCAGGACACAGCCTAACCTGGCACCTCCCTATGGGGACAGCAGTTGGTGGGGGGGGAGCACTTTGGCAGCTATCCTCCTTGCGTGTGGACCATAAGGATGGAAAAGCAAGCCCGCTGGCTGTGGCAAAAAGAGGAAGACGACAACGGTGAGTACTTTACTTTCCTTTTGCCGTGGGAATTTAGCTGCAAAATCCCCAATTCCAGCCAGAGGGTTCCTGGGCATTTGAGATCTCACCTGGGGTCTGGATTCAAATAGCCCTTAAGCTTCTGCTAAAAACACCAGCTGCAGCCCCTCTTACATCAGAGAAGCTGTATGGTGGACAGGTGGTGCAGAGGAACGAGTGTGCCTAAACCACCTCAGATGAGAAAGAGGTAGGTAGGCCATTGCTCCCCCTTCCCCGTGTATATACTGACTGGTGCAGTGCAGAACTTGGGGTCGGGATACAAATAGCGCAGACGCCACTGCTAAAACCACCAGCCACAGCTCCCTCTTACAGCAGAGACACTGTGGTTATCGCAGCAGTAGGTTGCCAGCCTCTCCCTACATGCCCAGTTGTGGTACATTTAGTAGGGATGAATATAGCGTACAGAGGGGACCTGGTAGATACAAAGTTACTTACAGGCCAGGTATACCACTGAACAGGTTATTAATTGGGCAGTGGTTGGTGGATTCAGAAGCTCCCCTGGTCAGCAGGTGCACTAGGTTACCGGCCCTATTAGCCCAGCTGCTAGGAATCTGAAGTTGCTTCACAATGTTTGAAAGCTGACCTAACATTCAAGGATGGGCAGAGACCAAGCTACTGTGTGGCACAGTAGGGGTTCCCTTGTCACAGATCCTCCTTTTGGGGGTTGCCTGCTATAGTTAACTTTCATAAGCTCCAACCTCCCACTCCACCTTTACACTGTGTTTATATTATAGTGTAGGAGGTAAGAAGAAACTTTTTTTTTTATTGGTTTGGGCTACAATCCACTCAGTGGCAGATCTAAAGGCGATTCACCATAGATCGCTCCCTACATCCTTTTAATTGAGGATTTTCTGTGCAAACCTATGCAAGAGCTACATAATTGATTGTTTGAAGCCTGCAAATAGCTATTTACCTCCCAGGCTAAACTGGTAACCACCTCTTCTAGAGGCTGTCTTAAATTGGTCTCTAGGGCTGGGCTCATTGAGACTTTAGTTGCTAATCAGCACCACCTGGATATGTGCTGGCTAGCGTTTGCTCAGTCTATGGAGGTAAGGTATGACAACAACTACTACTAATAGTAGGGTGTCCAACCATTTTAGGATCTGTTCCTTCTCTGGTGGTGAAGGTTTAGTATCTACAGCCCAGGCTATGCCTATGAAATAAATTGCCTGTTGGTTATTTCATAAAGGGATAGACCATGACTCCTCATTGGCTGCACACCAGTAGACCTCAGTAGTGAAGGTTTGTGCTTGCTGGGATGTTTTTGTGGCACAGCAGAAATACACATTGAGATTTGTGACATCTCTGCTTAATAAGGACTATATTGCTGTACATCAGAAATGCACTGCACTGAAGCTTGTTTGCTGTCCTTTATATACTAAAGGTACTGCTTTGTTTGGCTACAGATCAGAAAAATACAACAGTGAAGGTGGTCTGTACTTTCTGGTTTTGTGTTGCACAGCAGAAATGCACATCATTGAGTCTGGTGACATCTCTGCTCATAATGGTTATATTGCTGCACATCAGACATACACAAGATTGAGGTCTGTCTGTGGGGCTTTGTGTCCTGTTTTACTGCCTTGTTGGTTACTTATCAGAAAGGCAGCAGTGAAGTCTGATGGTCCTGATTTGCGTGGCGCTGTGCTGATTCAGACAGTGCTATTAACAGCAATGGCTGCCGAGTTTAAACATGCGATTTGACATGTTGAGTCGCATGACAAATCATTTCAATATGGATGTGCTATCTCTATTCATAGTGTTTTATTGTTGCACATCAGATTTATACAGCATTAAGGTCTGTGAGGTTTTGTGTCCTGTATTACTGCCTTATCAGAAAGGCAGCAGTGAAAATTGATGGTTCGAATTTGTTGGGCTACATAGTAGAAATACAAATTGAACCCCTGCCAGGTGTAGTACATATACTGCCTTTGGTAATCCGTGTAGCACCACAAAGTGGTGTTGTGCTGATTTTAGCCATGCGATTTGACATGTTGAGTCGCAAGGCCAAATCGCTTCAATATGGATGTGCTATCTCTATTCAGAATTGTTATATTGTTGCACATCAGACATATACAAGATTGAAGGTTGTCTGTCTGTTTATGTCTTGCATATACTGCCTTATTGGCTGCATATCAGAAAGGACACAGCAGTGAAGATTGCTTGTTTTTTTCTGATTTTGTTTTTGCTGCTCAGCTGAGAGACACATTGAGGATGGTGGCCTCTCTGCTCAGTATTGGTATATTACTACACATCAGACATACACAAAGATTGAATGTTTGTGTCCTGTATGTCCTATATTTACTGCCTTATCGTTTGTATATCAGGTTAAGCAGTGTTTCTCATGGATCTACCTTTCTGCATCTTAGGGATACACAGCAGGGGTTTGTTGGCTGCAATCCTCCAGGGAGTCACAGCATTGGGGACCCCTTACTTGTTCGACCTGAAAATTGCTATTTGTTTTTTTCCCTGCGACCTGTGTAATCTTGAGGTCTGTGGATCCAGGAATCAGGGACTGCTGGTGTCGCACAGACACAAATGGTACCCATTGGAAGCCATAGTATATGACTTCTCATGCGTCTTGCAGTCCCAAGTCGCAGGTTGGGTCGCACGGGTGTGGGAACCCTAAACTTATCTGTCCCTTCTGATTGAGGTTTTGCTACACAGCAGGAATACTCATCATGGCGTTATTGTTTTATTTTGCAGCAGACCAGAAAGATTGCAGCTGTAAAGGCTGTCTGTCTTTTTCCTCAGTGTCTGCTTTTATGTTGTTGCACAGCAGAAATACTCAAGATTGAAGCTTGTTGGTGCTTTCTGTTTCAGAAAAACACAATGCTGCAGGTTGCTTGTGTCCTTTCTCAGTGTTGGTTCTATCTGAACTACACTACAGAAGTGCATGACAGAAAGGATTGTCTTGTGTTCCATATTTTTCCCTGTGGCATAGCAGAAATGCACAACACGGGAGTTGGTGTTCATATTAATCTTATAACTGTGGTGGTTTGTCAGAAATACACAACATAGAAGTTTGGGTCTTTCTGTCTTTATAGCCTTGTTTTGCTGTACATAGGTAAAGCACAACAGTAAAGGGGGTTCCTGTCCTTTCCGTATTTATATATCAGTTATGACCTAGCTAGCTGCACTAAAGAAATACGCAGCATTTAGGGTTTGCTTGAGTCTTAATGTTTTTACGTCTTGGCAGCACATCAGAAAACCAGACTGTGAGGACTGTTTGTCTACATTGAGGTTCAGATTTGGGTCTCTTCCCATATTTGATATATTGGTTTAGCTAGTCACACTCAGGCACACAACATTGTTGTCTATGCTTGTGTCCTTTCTGTCTAAATCTATTGTGCCGTGCCCACAATCTATGATCATTTTATTTGTGATATTAATAATGCATGTATCACCTTTTTGTATTTCAGCCTTCTTTTCCATGGAGGGGCCAGGAGTTCGGGCTGCAGCTGTCACATGTCAGAAAACCTTGACCACTTGCATTCAGGGATGCCAGAACCATTTCCTAGGGTTGAAGCCCTGTAGGGTTATGGGACACTGGAGGAAGGGGATAATGAATCGCCCTGTTTAGTAAGAACTTGGAGAGTTCTGTTCAGAGGAGTATTAGGGCCTGAGGATGAAGTATAAAGATGTATACCCGATCGAAGAGGTTTCGGCTCGGTGCATGGCCTTCATTTTGCCCTTTTAGCAAAACTAGACATAGCAATATGGGTAGTCTACTCCTGCTAGGGACTTTAATCTCCTGAAGAAGGCTCTTAGGCGTAAGTAAGGACATAGATTGGGCGTGCCTTAAACCCAGGGTTCAAGCTTCTGTTAATCTATTTCCCTTAAGTAGGCTTCCCTTTAGTCTTTTGCTGACATAAAGATAAAAGGGAAGCAGTTTTATTTCCCTCAACAGGATAGTGTTAAGACAGGCCCTCTTATTGATTAATGTAGTGTCCTTGTCTTACACAGGTCTCTTATTTATCTTTTTAGTGGTTCTAAGTAGCACCTACAGGCATAATAGGCCATGGTTGTTAGATGTGTGAGATAGGCAACATTGCTAACCTACAAGTTTAACATGTTTTCTGATTCCATTTTTAAGAGCCCATTTCACCTAGATACTGCATCTGAAGCGGAAAAGGCAGGAACATCTGTGGAGCAGACCTGCAGATCAGCCGCATGATCCAGCTAACATGCCTTCATCAAGCATATGAGCGTATGGAGTGGAGGTAAAGCTCACTGCAGAGCCAAGGTTCGCCAAGAGGGTTTTGCAGTGGCCCCACCCTAAGGTAGGCCTGAGGTACTTGTTTATCCTCTCAGGTGTGCCGTCCTGGAAGATGACTTGAGAAAAGTACCAGTTACTTACCGGTAACTGTCTTTCTGGGAAATCTTCCAGGACGGCAGGCCTACTTCCCGCCCGTTGGAGGAGGGAAAATTCTAGAACACTAGAAGGTGAGTACCTATGAGGAATGATTTCCCTTGTGAACCTGGTTCAGGAGTTACTTCTCTACAAACTGAGGATCAAGGGGAAGGGTGGGGACTTAAAACAGCTGTCGATTGATTGTGTTTCCTGTAGGGAGGAGCCTCTCATCTCTCAGGTGTGCCGTCCTGGAAGATTTCCCAGAAAGACAGTTACCGGTAAGTAACTGGTACTTTTTCCAAAAAAAAGTGTGCTTGTAAGGCCGCTGTGCAAATACGGTGTGACAGAAAGTATTGCAATGACTGCCATTTTATTCTCTAGGGGTGTTAGAAAAAAACGTAATAATGTTTGGGGATCCTAAGTAATTTTCTAGCAAAAAAAAACTGTTTTTAACTTGTAAATGACAAAGCTCAGAGAGAGGCTCGGTCTTTAAGTGGTTAAAACACATGGATCTGGAAGAATCACCTGCAGTGGATGCTTGGTAAATATCAGATTCACTGCCATACATTTGTTAAGTTTTTTTTATACTTTTTCAAACTGTTATTTTTATTTTTTTACACTCTGTATACAAAATCTATCCTGCAAATACATATTTAGAACATAACGAAATCATTTCTACAGAATTGTGGGTTAGGGGGCGTGGCCGGACGTTGTGCTGAGTGGACGCTCTGGCTGTGAGCTCCGGCATTCCGAGGGCCTAAGTGGTGGATTCTCGGGTCCCTCTGTCCTTACCTGGTCCTCGGTGCGGATCCCTCGGTATCTGTGGACCTCTGGGCACCGGAGACGCGGTTCGCGCACTCGCCGCGGCCGCTGCTGCGCGAGTCCGCGGCTTCGGCCTAGTCGGAGCATACGGCGGCCATCTTGGTACACCCCGCGGAACGGATGCCGCTGCCTCCTGCCATCCGGGCTCTCTCGTGGCTGTTTTTCGGCCTGCCGGGGGTCCGCTGAGGCTCGGGTACACGGCGATCTCCTAGAGCCAGGCCGCCTGGAGTGGATTCCGCAGCTCCGGCCTGTTTGAGGGAAACGGCGGCCATCTTGGCCCACCCAGCAGCAACTCCTCCGCTGTTCTCTGGATCCACCGGCTCCCCTACACCTGCATCTCCTTTCTGGACTGCTCTACAGCTGGGCACCCCTTCCCAGGTGGTCGGTGGGACCGCGGATTCTGCTCCCAAGCCTACTACGTCGGTCAGCCAGGACATAGGTAGGAAGCAGCCATCTTGCTACACCCTGACACGAGTTATCAGCCTCATTGCTTTGCCTCCCCTGGACCATCCCGATTATACAGCACCAGACACTGGCCTGTCTCAAGATATCCTGCTGGCAACTTACCCTGTATCAGTGCAGATAGGGTTTTTTTTCCCCATAACCACATACATCGGCCATCTTGCTCCACCCGGCTACAGGCCTTTAGGACCCTTCCTAACTCCTCCGGGTCTGAATCGCCCCACGCAGGGTCTCTGGTACTGAGGGGTCTCAGGCGTGACATGTAGGATGGAAGTCATGTAGACTTTCGGTCCCCGTCCCTACATTTGCAGCTCCTGTACAGCGTCCACAGCTTCTTTAGATCCAGGAGCGACACCACAGCTGGTCAGCTACTTCCGAGCTGCTTATGGGAAAGATTGGTTTCCAGAAAGAAATTTACCGTGGATTTATCCCGCCATCACCTAACAAAACCATGGAGCGCTTCCTGTATAAGTCACAATCCCCAACCCCGAATGCTGCGTCGTCTTCACCAGTCCCTACCGACTCCCTCCCCACAGCCGAACAACCACCTCAGACGGACCTCAGGTCCCACCCAACACAACTTTCCGATACATCAGCTATGGTGACAGTAGCTGTGTTGGACCTTAAGCTTCAATCACTGCTCCAGGACCTGACCCATAACATAACTAGAGAGGTGGGTAAAATAGCACACGAACTCCGTGGGGAAATAGATCAACTTGGAGAACGTACAGACACCCTGGAGAACAAATTCGACGAGTTGACCCAATATGTACACGCTCTGGAGGAAGACAATGCCGCTATGAAGCACACGGCCTCCCAACTCCAGCTCCTACAAGAGGACTTGGAGAACAGAGAAAGGCGTCAGAACCTAAGAATCCGGGGAGTACCTGAGGCTATCAGTGATAAAGAACTCCGCCCATACCTCCTAAGCCTATTTGTCACCTTGGCCCCCCACATCCCAGATATCGATTGGCGTCTTGACCGGGCTCACAGATCTCTGGCTCCTAAACCTCCGCTCGGCTCTAACCCCAGGGACGTCATTGTCCGTTTTCATTATTATGAGAGTAAGGAAGCCCTCACTACCGCAACTCGCAACAAGTCTCGCATTGACTTTAAACAAGCCAAGATTCAAATTTTCAGCGACCTCTCCCCTATCACCCTGGCGAAGAGACGCAGCTTCCGCCCAGTTACCACGCACTTACAAAACCATCAAGTGCCTTACCGCTGGGGGTTTCCATTTCGTCTCTCTGTATCTAAAGATGGCGCCCAATTCTCCCTACGTGACCTTTCTGAAAGCGAAGCCTTCATTCGTAACCTAGGTCTCCCACCCATCCCTGAGGAGGACTTACAGCTTCCCATCCAAAACCCCAAGCCTCTGACGACACCAGCCAAGATATGGACCCCCGTACGTCGGCGGCCGCAGAAGTCCTTCTCCACTCCTCAACGAGCTAATCCTGCCAGATTTCCTACCTGAGGGGGCTCCCTCTTCAAGGCTCTCTTGAGCATTTCCCAACCTTACCAATCTTACAATGGCTGACAATCCTTTTGTTTAACTGCTAACCATCCATTGAACGGAGCTGACTTTTTTTTCTTTGAAGAGACGGGAATCTACCGTCGGTTCGCATGGTCTGCCATGTCCCTTACTAATACCCCAGGCTGCTGCCTGGGTTCCCTGAAGTTTTTTTTTCTTCAGGGTCTCCAAAAATGTTTTCAAATTATTTTTTCCGTTGTTTTTTTCTTCTTCTTTTTTTCTCTTTTTTTTGATAGATTCTCATTCCCACTTCACGGAAGCCTGTTTTCTGACCCTTTTTTGGTCACCAATGTTTCTTTTATGATACCATTTCAACTTGAATATTTACTTGTTAATGTACATGTTGCACTAAGGTTATATTACTGTTGGTTTACAAACTATGGTACGCTAGCTATACACGAGTCTGATTTACTATGGCTCTTAGAATATACTCCTGTAATGTGAAGGGCCTGAATTCCATCAGCAAGAGATGGCAGGCTCTGAAGGAGTTCAGGACCTCCAATGCGGAGGTGATCATGGTCCAGGAGACCCACTTCAGACCGGGTGGATCCTTTAAATTCGCATCTAAGCATTTTCCTTTGGCCTATTTAGCCTCTGATCCCTCTGGGAAGGCTGGTGTGGCAATTCTCATTAAACGTTCTTGCCCGCTACGCATCCTCTCTTCCTATCTGGATCCACACGGTCGTTTTGTGCTCCTGAGTTGTAGTCATCTGAACACTCAATTTATTTTAGCTAATATATATGCTCCAAACGTGGGTCAGATTGGTTTTATTACAAAAGTTTTGGAGAAACTCCAATCGTTTTCTCAACCATTTATGATTATAGGGGGAGATTTCAATGTGTGCATGTCCCCGACTAAGGATAGACGAGCCCTATTTCAAGACACCCCACGGCCCGCGGTCCAGAAGCTCTCCTCCTCATTCCGTAAACTAACTAGATCGCACAACCTCTTTGACACATGGAGAGTGAAACACCCTACTCAGACAAGCTATACGTTTTACTCTCCTGCTCACAAGATGTATTCCAGATTGGACCACTTCTTTGTAACTGCCCCTCTCCTTCCATATATTGTCTCTTCTGAGATCAACCCCATTACTTGGTCGGATCATGCACCCATTGAACTTGACTTTGTCTTGACAGCCTCCACCCCCAAGACCTGCCATTGGCGTCTTAATGAATCTCTGATTAAAGACCCAATAATCCAAACCCAATTGCATCAAAAACTATCTGAATTTTTCCACCTAAATGATGGATCGGTTGCAGAGGTTTCCACCTTGTGGGAGGCCCATAAGGCTTTTTTCAGGGGTGAATGCATCTCTGCGGGATCCCGCCTTAAGCGGGACTCCATCAAACTCAAAACTGATCTCCTTGCTCAACTGAAAATCGCAGAGATGCACCTACTCAACTCCCCCACGATGGAACGACTGAGAGTAGTTACCTCTCTCCGGAACCGCATCAAATCTTTTGACATGAACAGGATTTCCAAATCTATGCTATGGGCCAGGCAAAAGTTCTATGAATTTGCAAACAAGCCACATAGAATGCTTGTTAATAGACTGAAATCACGCCCCTTCCTTTCGATACCTGACCATTTGATGCGATCAGACGGCACTCCTACCCACTGCCCTAAGGCTATGTCCCAGGTATTTGGTGAATTTTACAAGAAACTTTATAACTGCTTAAGTTCAGATTCTACTTCCCAATTCTCCCAGACAAAATTTGATGATTTTATGTCCTCCATAGACCTACCCAAACTGTCCACTGAACAAAACTCCACGCTCAACGCCCCTATTACTGTGGATGAGATAGCGGGGGTGATTAAAGCCTTGCCGGCTCACAAATCCCCGGGCCCGGACGGACTCCCTTATATTTACTACAAAATCTTTGCTCCAATTCTAAATCCCTACTTGCAGACTTTATTTTCCTCTTTGCTCAAAGGTTCTGTCCCACATTCACAGTTCCTACATGCACACATAACCGTCATTCCTAAACCGGGTAAAGATCCGTCACTCCCAGATAATTATCGCCCTATTGCGTTATTAAATTCGGATTATAAGATCTTCACTAAACTACTGGCCAACAGACTTTCCCCACTACTACCGAGGTTGATTCACAGAGACCAAGTAGGCTTTGTCCCAACGCGACATGCAGGTGATAATACACGACGGACTATAGACCTGATAGATCTTTTGACTAAAACCAAGCAATCCGCCATTGTCCTAAGCCTAGATGCACAAAAGGCTTTTGACCGCCTAAGTTGGCCGTTTATGTTTGCAGCCCTTTCCAGATACGGATTCTCAGGACCCTTTATACAAGCCTTGCAAGCTCTATACTCTACACCTTCCTCTCAGGTTCAATTGTCCTCATACTTGTCGCAGCGGTTCCCCCTCACCAATGGCACTAGACAGGGGTGCCCTTTGTCACCCCTGTTGTTTATTCTAAGCTTAGAACCTCTAGCTTCAGCCATCAGGACTCACCCAGACATCCGGGGGGTATCGTTGCGACAACAAGAATACAAACTATCACTTTTTGCTGACGATATTTTACTGACACTCACCCATCCCCTCACATCCTTGCCTTCCCTTCAGACAATTCTCTCCACCTTTGGTTCTCTCTCAGGGTTTAAAATCAACCAGTCAAAAACAGAAGGTCTACCCATTAACATTTCACCAGCATTGCTTGACACCCTCCAACGCTCCTTTAGCTATCGTTGGTGCCCTTCTTCCTTGAAGTACTTAGGAGTTCATCTTACTTCCTCGTACGACTCCCTCTATCAAGCAAATTTTCCTCCCATGTTTGCAGAAATAACCCGTCTCTTAAATCTGTGGTCCCCTCTTCCTATTTCTCTCCTCGGTAGAATTAATGTCCTTAAGATGTCAATACTTCCTAAATTACTGTATTTATTTGAAACACTTCCTATCCCAGTCCCAATGTCGCAATTGAAACTTATCCAAAGAAAATGCCTCAAGTTCATATGGAATAATGCATCCCATAGGATTGCACGCTCCGTAGTCTACTCTTTAAAGTCCAGAGGTGGACTGGCGGCGCCAGATATCATTAAATACTATTACGCCTCTCACCTCCGGGTATTGACTTCCTGGATCTCTAGAAAGGCTCCGAGCAGGTGGGCTGAGATTGAGATGGGGGTCACTGTTCCAGTACACCCGTGCTATTTGTTATGGCCTTCCTCTGCTAAATTTATGCCTCAATTGCGATCCTTATGCCTAGCACCAATGCTTTTCACCCTTTCCATTTGGAAGAGATGTGCGGAGCAGTTTTCCCTATCCTCTAAATGTCCCCCATTTCTAAATGTACTCTTTAACCCGGATATACCCGATGGTCTGTCTTATACAAGGATGCTTCCCTGGACGCAGGCGGGAATCTTTCAGTTGCGACATCTCGTACATCCGGCTACACGTAAACTTATACCTTTCTCGGATCTGCAAACAAAATATGACTTGCCTGCCTCCCTTCTATACTCATACCTACAGTTTAAACATTTCTTCCACTCTAACTCCCCCTCTCTTTCTTTGGAGAAACCGACTGATTTTGAGGCCCTGTGTGCCAACGGCCCCTATGAAACCAAACAGATTTCCTCTATATACAAAATCCTACAGGAAACCCCACCTCTAACGGAACTCACTCATAATTACATGAAAAAATGGTCCCGCATACTGCAACGACCAATCTCTCTATTAGACTGGGGTAAAATATGGGAATCTACATCCAAAACGTCACGTTGTGTAGTGCAGAGGGAAACCGCTATTAAGATCTTGATGTTTTGGTACAGGACCCCAGACTTGCTGCATGCTCGCAACCCAGCCATCTCCAATATTTGCTGGAGATGCGGCGAGTCTGTAGGTTCTCATTTCCATATATTTTGGGAATGCCCCTTTATTAGCCCTTATTGGACTAAAATTCAGGATCTTTTACAAAAGGTACTAATGTCACCTATCCCTCTGAATCCCATGCACTTCCTTCTAGGCCTTCCTTTTCCGAGACTGTCTAAACCCTCGCGCAACCTGATGTCCTTTATCCTTCTGGCCGCTAAGAGAGCAATTCCTAGACATTGGCTATCCACCACTCCCCCCACATTCCATCTTTTTCTTTCCATAATGGCAGATATACGTAGGATGGAACACTTGACTGCTAAAACGGAAGATACACTACCCTCTTTTTATAAAATATGGAAGAAATGGGACGACTCTGAGTTCCCCCTTGAGTCTGCTAACCCTTAAACCTCCTGATTCCCATGATGCAAACGTCTGATTAAGTGGTATCCTGCTATCTTTTTCTTCCTTTTTTTTTTTTTTCCTGTATTGTTGTTATACGTAACTATATATCCTCTTCCGCTTTCATTTATCACATGCTATGGTATGCTAATTGCACTTGAATGATCCATGGTTGGAAGATGCTTACTTTATGAACATACCTGTATGTACGCTCAATTTTGTACGTTTCTATATACATGGCTTTGTATTATCGAAAGTTGAAATGCTTTTTCTTTATACTGTATTGTACCTTTTTCTTTTTTTTGGAAAAAACTTTATAAATAAACAATAAAAAAAAAAAAGAATTGTGGGTTAACCCCTTCCCGCCGAGGATACGCAGATGTGCGTACTCAGCTTCCGGGGGTTATACAGGGATGATGCCCGCAGCTGCAGTCATCGTCCCGGTACTGATTTTTAGAGCCTGCGATCAGCTTTCCAGCAATAACAACCGATGCAGCTATAAGCCGCTCGGCTGTTATGCCGGAGGAGCAGGAGGGGACCCCCCCCCCCCTCCCGCCACTCTTACCGGAGCTCCCGTTCAATCGGGAGCACCGATGAACAATCCGATGCCTCTGGCGGCTAGGGAAGGACTGGATTGAAGCCGTAAGCGGCTTCATTCCGGTCTCCTAATTGTAAACAGGGAAGCGACGTCATGACGTCACTTCCCGTTTACTCGGCTGCCAATGGTGCTGGATTTAAAAATATATACAGTATTCGGAAACGCCGGAATACTTTGAAGTGTAAAGGAGGGATTGGTGGTCTTTTAGACCCCCGATCCCTCCATAAAGAGTACCTGTCACCACCTATTACTGTCCCAAGGGATTTTTACATTCCTTGTGACAGCAATAAAAGTGATCAAAATTTTTTATTTTAAAAAAAAAACTATTTATTAATTTTAAAATAAATAAGAAAAAAAAATGTTTAAAGTGCCCTCTGTTGCCGTGAGCTCACACAGCAAAGAAAACGCATACGGAAGTCGCACCCGCATATGTAAACTGTGTTCAAATCACACATGAGGTATCGCCGCGATCATCAGAGTGCGAGCAATAATTCTAGCACTAGACCTCCTCTGTAATTCTAACATGGTAACCGGGAAAAAAAAATTAAATCGTCGCCTATTGAGATTTTTAGGTACCATAGTTTGGCGTCATTCCACGAGTGCGTGAAATTATAAAGTGTTACATGTTTGGTATCTATTTACTCGGCGTAACGTTGCCTTTCACATTATGGCTAATTTTACTGTTTCATTTTAAATTCCTGAAAGTCTCTCTTTTTCCCAAAAAGTTGCGTTTAAAACACCGCTGCACAAATACCGTGTGACATAAAATATTGCAACAATCGCTGTTTTTATTCTCTAGAGTCTCCGCAAAAAAAAAATATATATATATATATATATATATATATATATATATATATATATATATATATATATATATATATATATATATATATATGTATGTATATGTATATGTATATGTTTGGGGGTTCCAAGTAATTTTCTAGCAAAAAATGTGGATTTTAACTTGTAAACACCAAATTTAAAAAATAGGCTTAGTCATGAAATGGTTAAAGTAAGAGCATAGCAAATGCAGTCTGTCTTTTGGCTTACTTTGACTGAAACCGTGCCATCACTTCTCTGTCAAAGGAGAGAGGAAATATGAAAAGGACCTAGATTGTAACTGCTCACTGGATTGAACTCTATATAACCTGCAATATTTGATATAAACAAGGCTGTGCAAGTCTGTAGTGGGCTTTTACTTTGCTTTGTATTTACATGGCCAGAACAGTTTCCACTTCCATACCGGGCCTATTCTGGCAATTCTCTCCTACATGTAAAAATCGTAAATTTCTTTGCTAGAAAATTACTCAAAACCCCCAAAAATGTTTTTTTAGCAGACACCCTAGGGCAGTCATGGCGAACCTTGGCACCCCAGATGTTTTGGAACTACATTTCCCATGATGCTCCGCTACACCGCAGAGTGCATGAGCATCATGGGAAATGTAGTTCCAAAACATCTGGAGTGCCAAGGTTCGCCATCACTGCCCTAAGGAATAAAATGGCGGTCATTGCAACTTTTTATCTCGCATGGTATTTGCACAATAATTTTTCAAACGCCTTTTTGTTGGAAAAAAACAGGTTCGTGAATTAAAAAATAACAAAACAGTAAAGTTGGCCCAATTGTTTTTTCATAGATGTTACACCGAGTAAATGGCTACCTAACATGTCACGCTTTAAAATTGTGCACACTCATGGAATGGCGCCAAACTTTAGTACTTTAAAAATCTCCATAGACGACGCGTTGATTTTTTTTTTTACAGGTTACATGTTTTGAGTTACAGAGGAGGTCTAGGGCTAGAATTATTGCTCTCACTCTAATGCACACAGCGGTGCTTCACATGTGTGGTTTGAACAGCGTTTACATATGTGGGCAAGGCTTACATGTGTGTTCGCTTCTGGGCACGAGCTATCGGGGACAGGGACGTTTAAAAAAAAAAAAAAAAAAGTATTTTCTACTTTTTTACATTAAAAATGTTTTTGTTCCTATTACAAGGAATGTAAACATCCCTTGTAATAAGAATCTATCGTGACAGGTCATCTTTATGGAGTGAAGCGGGGTCAATAAGCCTCTCCTCCAGGCTGTAAAGTAAAGCATAAGATTGGGGGAAAAAAATTCTCAGATCCCGTGCTTATAGCCGCGATCGTGGCTTTATTTACAATGCGAGGTCTGGGCGTGAGGTTATAACGTTCCCCCTGGGCAAGTGGTTAATCGCCAAGATTAAAAATGAAAAGGAGTGGTTTGGAGGTTTTCTGTATGTTTTGGATCTTTATGCTCCTGAATCTTTATAATAAAGATTTCTATATCTATAGGCAAAATATGCGATTTTGATACAGTGTTACTTGGATAACTTTTGCTTATTTGACTTCTTTTTTATGTACAGACAATATTATGACTATGGGCAACAAGGTGGTTTCGTGCCTCCAGATATGATGAATCAGCAGCAACCCTACATCGGACAGATCTATCAGCCAACACAAACCTACACTCCAACTTCCACAGAATCTGTGTATGGAAGTTCTTTTGATGATGAACCACCTTTACTAGAAGGTAAAATCCTTTGGTTATTACATTCTGTATATTGCTGCAGTGCGGTCAGCAAACATACATACTGTACGTGTTACATAGTTAGTCAGGTCGAAAAAAAGACACAAGTCCATCCAGTTCAACCTTAAAAACATTAAATAAATCAAATAAAAAAAATATGATTTTAGGTATGTCTTTTTTTTTTTTTTTTTTCTATACTATGCTGTTATTTTATTGTTAACCATTTTTTGTTTTCAGGTATGGCATTCAGCTGCAGCGTGGATTTTTTTATCTTGACAGCAACAGCGCTTGCTCCCACGATAGATAAAGCTGTGACTCCAGCAACGTAGGTGGTGATTTCACCACCACAGTTAAAAAGAAAAAAAGGAGCATATATGCTGACGCATGGGAGCAGCAGGGGTGGAGGAGCGATTTGCTCCTAACTTTTGCATGAGGATGTCCCCATGCCACTAAATGATATATTGCTCAAACATGCCATGTGCATATGTGAAATGACACCCCGAAATACATTCTGTTGCTTCTCCTGAGTATGGGGATACCACATGTGAGATTTTTTTTTTGGGAGCCTAGCCGCATACGAGACCCCGGAACCAAGCACCGCCTTCAGGCTTTCTAAGGGTGTAAAATTATTTTACTCCTTACTGCCTATCAGAGTTTCGGAGGCCATGGAATGCCCATATGGCACAAACCCCCCCTCCCCCCATGACCCCATTTTGGAAAGTAGACACCCTAAGCTATTTGCTGAGAGGTACGGTGAGTATTTTGCAGATCTCGCTTTTTTGTCAGAAAGTATTGAAACAAGAAAACATTTTTTTTTCTTTTCTTAATTTTCAAAAACAAATGAGAGCTGCAAAATTCCGATCATGCCTCTCGGCAAATAGCTTGGGGTGTCTACTTTCTAAAATGGGGTAATTTGGTTGGTGGGGGGGGGGGGTTGTGCCATCTGGCCATTCAAAACTGTGATAGGTAGTGAGGAATGAAGTTAAAGATTTACGCCCTTAGAAATCCTGAAGGCGGTGCTTGTGTTTCGGGATCCCGTACGCGGCTAGGCTTCCAAAAAGTCCCACACATTTATCCCCATACTCAGGAGAAGCAGCAAAATGTATTTTGGGGTGCAATTCCACATATAACCATGACATGTTATATATTTTTGCACACATACATATATATAATTTTTTTTTTTTTTTTTTATTATGCAATCACTTGGGGCAAAAAAGAAAAAATTCAAAACTGCCCTGCAATTTTAGCACCTCAAGAAATGAGATGGGTAGTCATAAACTAAAATTTGCATAAATTCCAGAAAATGTACCCTAGTTTTTAGACGCTATAACTTTTGCGCAAACCAATAATTATACGCTTATTGACATTCTTTTTACCATGGATATGTGGCTGAATACATTTTTGCCTAAATGAATGACTAAAATTGAGTTTATTGGATTTCAATCAAATTCCTTTAAAAGCTCTATTTGTGGGAGAAAAAAAAAGATGCAAATTTTGTTTGGGTACAACATTGCATGCAATTACCAGTTAAAGTGGTGCAGTGCCAAATTGTAAAAAATTCTCTGGCCTTTGACCAGCCAAAGGGTCCGGGGCTGAAGTGGTTAAAATATTTTTTTTTTCCAGCAAGAACTAGTCTATGTGGTCTTTTATTAAACGCTCCAGTATCTTCCCGACTATAGAAGTTAAACTAACAGGTCTATGATTACTTGGTAAAGACTTTGATCCCTTTTTAAATATAGGAGCCACGTTCGCCCTGCGCCAATCCAGTGGTACTATTCCCGTCATTAATGAGTACCTAAAAATTAGATACAATGGCTCTGAAATTACAGAGCTCAATTCTTTTAGTATTTCTGGACCATATCACATATCACCATATCACTATCATTCGAGGCTGTGTCACTACCACCCCCATTATGGACATGAGCTCCCCCATGCTCCTTTGTATACACAGAGCTGAAGAAAGTATTTAATAAATTAACCTTCTCTTTGTCCCCAGTCACCCACTATAGATTATTTTGTAAAGGGCCTACATGCTCAGACTTGACCTTTTTACTATTAATATATTTGAAGAATTTATTGGGGTTTATCTTATTTTTAGCAATCTGTCTTTTGTTTTTTCATTTTTGCATCCTTGATTTCCTTTTTACATATTCTGTTTAATTCTTTACAACATTTAAACAACACTAGTGTTCCTGTGAGCCTTTACTTTGAAAATTATTATGTAGCAGTCACACATCTGTACTGTAATCTTTATTTCATTTATTCATTTATATCAAATTGTTTTTGGAGAGACTGTGGGCAATACATAAGCAGCATGTGCTTATGTTGTTTGATTTGTCTGCTTCTTGTGGTTCTTTCCACCTACACATGTTTTATTATAGATAAAATCCTGGGTGCAAACATATTTGGAATTAAGTAACAAGGTGCTTCAGGAAGATTTTTTACTTTAAAGGGTTTTGTTACCATCTTGGACCGCAGATGTTGGTTGTACACGGAGCCTTGATATCTGCCCATATTGAGCTTAAGCTTACTGATGCTATGCCTCAACCCATTCTGTTTAATCGTGAATTGAAATCCCAGATCTACTATTGTCTGCTGAAATTCTAGAAATTGACTGTTAAATGTCAGAACGTAAAGCTTAACGTGATTGTACAGTCTAGTTGTTTGTTATTTTTAGAGGAAAAAATTTTTTTTTATACTTGCTCTGTTGCAGTGGATTTGCGCAGAGCTGCCGGATCCTCTTCTTCTTGGGTCCCTCTTCTGTGATGCTGGGCTCCTCCCTCTTCTTGATCCTGGGCCCCTCCCTCCTGTCGAGTGCCTCCACAGCAAGCAGCTTGCTATGGGGCCGAGTCACAGCTCCCTGTGTTAATTCAGACACAGAGCCTTGACCCAGACCCATGTTTTCTGATGGGCTGACTGACATTGACAGCAGCGGGAGCCAATGGTGTCGCTGCTGTGTCTCAGCCAATCCGGAGGAGCGGCCACAGGGGTTTTACAGGAATAACTTTAACCAACTTGCAGGCATCACATAGTGCCATCACTTTCGGTCTAGAACATTTAAAGTACAATAAAGTCACAACCATGCTAGTCGGGTTCATTGTAATCCAAAGATCATGTTTAGCTCAAGGTAATTTTAAAAATGATGTATATTTTAATCTGTACTATACTAGCTAGCCTATCAAAGATACACATTTTGTAGATATCATCTCTGTGCACTTATTATTGTAACAAAAATTTTTTTTGCGTTGACCGAAAATTCACCTACTATAGCAGCAACACCATGTGAGATACACACCAATAACTATAAAAATCCCCCAAAAAAAAGTTGCGCTCATCAAGAATAATTTAAAGAAAAAATGTAAATATGCACTAATCTGAAAACAATTCATACCTAAATAAATCTTAAATCCTGTAAAAGAATTATCAATAACAATTCATACAGATATAAATAAATGATTATCAATTACTGTAGAAAATCATAAAGAATTAGTTTGCGTATATAATCAAATGGATATGTTCATAAGCATCCAAGGAGACTAGAAGCTAGAAAGCAAAAATTCTTATAAAAAATATACAAATCCAAATACAGTGAAGAAATTAAAAATAAAAACACATATATAAATCAGTCCACGAAAAACGTCTAACCTCTCATTCCAGAGGTTTGTTTACATTCTGTGACCAGCTGTGATTGGACACAGCCGGTCACGTGGTAAAGAGCCAATACAATACATGTGACCGGCTGTGATTGGATACAGCTGGTCACGTGGTAAAGATCCATTTTTTTTATTGGCCCAGGGGCCCGCAGGAGCGGTGAGAAACAGAGGACGTCATATGATGCTCGCCCAGGATGGAAGAACCCATCCTCGGACGTCATATGACTATAGCCCGGTATTTAAGTGGTTAAATTACTTTTTTATTTTTTATTTTTTTTATTGCATTTTAGTCTAAATATGAGATATGAGGTCTTTTGACCCCAGATCTCATATTTAAGAGGTCCTGTCCTTTTTTTTTTTTCTTTTTTTTTTTTTTCTATTACAAGGGATGTTTACATTCCTTGTTATGGGAATAAAAGTGACACTTTTATTTTTACACTGTTTTGAAAAAAAAAAAAAGTAACAATTTTTTTTATAAATGATGCACCCCCTTCCCGCTGAGCTCCCTCACAGAAGCAAACGCATACATGAGTAGCGCCCGCATATGAAAGCGGTGTTCAAACCTCACGTGAGGTATCTCGGCGATCAGTAGAGCAAGAACAATAATTATAGTCCTAGACCTCCTCTGTAACTCAAAACATTCAATCTAGAATTTTTTAAACGTCGCCTATGGAGACTTTTAAGGGTAAAAGTTTATCGCCATTCCACAAGCGGGCCCAATTTTGAATCACGACATGTTGGGTATCAATTTAATCGGCTTAACTTTATCTTTCACAATATAAATATTTTCTTTTTTTTTTTTTTCAAAAAAGTGTGTTTTTTTTCCCCCAAAAAAAGTGCACTTGTAAGACGGCTGCGCAAATATGGTGCAACAACCGCCATTTTATTCTCTAGGGCAGTGATGGCGAACCTTGACACCCCAGATGTTTTGGAACTACATTTCCCATGATGTTCAAGTACACTGCAGAGTGCATGAGCATCATGGGAAATGTAGTTCCAAAACATCTGGCAGGCCAAGGTTCACCATCACTGCTCTAGGATGTTAGAAAAAAATGTTTCATGTTTGGGGGTTCTAAGTAAATTTTCTGGAAAAAAAAATAGTTTTGAACTTGTAAACGCGTCTAAAAAAGAGGCTTGGTCCGTAGGTGGTTAAATAACTGTTTTCTTGTATTGCATTCTTAACTATTTGTATTTATTCCACAGAGCTTGGAATCAACTTTGATCACATATGGCAGAAAACGTTAACTGTGCTCCACCCATTAAAAGTAGCAGATGGCAGCATCATGAATGAGACAGATCTGGCAGGTCCAATGGTTTTCTGCCTTGCTTTTGGAGCTACACTACTGCTGGTATGCCTATTGTCTTTTGGAGTATAATGTAAATTACTTGTATTATGCATTTGCTTTTATTTCAAGATGCCTTTTTTTTCCTTCCATGAGTATAAAACAAATCTTTTTGCAGTATATCAACCTCTTGCTCTCCAGTATATGCTCAGACTCTGTATTTAAGGCAGAGTAGTTGCAATTTTTTACTTTTTATTCTACAGATCCTCTGCTTTCAGATAATGTATAATGTGG
The DNA here is from genome assembly GCF_037356315.1 of Lithobates pipiens. Lineage (NCBI taxonomy): Eukaryota > Metazoa > Chordata > Amphibia > Anura > Ranidae > Lithobates > Lithobates pipiens. Next base: position 335,964,710 of record NW_027507903.1, read on the forward strand.
GGGGCTTTAGCAAAAAACGCAGACTTTGAGTGTGAAAAAATTGCTCCAGAGGGAACTCATTAATATGGGTTATAAAGAATCACTGATATGGACGATGAAACCTGTAGAGCCCGAATGAGGCCTTTGTTTACACGGCTGGATATGCATGCAGGCGGTGTGCATTCAGGGCTACGCATCCCATCCTGCATGTTTGTCGTACTCTGATCTGCAGCTGTGTCCATTTAGCTGTTCTATCTCCATTCACCCCCGTAGACTGCTGGCATGTAGCTCTAGACTTTTTTAAAGGCCTTATGGAGGCTATGTGGACCTCGGGCCTTAGATCCTTAAGTGGTTTTCTTTATGTTCTTACTTATAACAAACGACACCAATACTTATGCTGCAGTTTCTTTCCTGTCTATACATACCTTTTTTATAAAAGAATAAGAGGGATATAGAACCTCTGGTGAGAGACTACTCTGGTGATGCCTCTGTTGCAGACCAAAATTGGATGTGTGCAAAGCCATGCATCTTACTGCACATAATCATTTCACCTATGAGGCCAAACATCACTACTGTGTATTGCAGCGAAGTAGCTGCCAGATAGTGGAAGCACAGCGTACAGTGGTATACGCAGCATCCAAAACTACCCACAAGTATTGGATGCCAGTGGTGGCCGGAGCTCTGCAACATGGAGGCACCAGCGGAGACAGGTACGTATTCATTCCTTTTTGCAGCAATTTCTTTTTCTAACTATAAGGTAGCGTTAATGCAGATTTTCAGCAGAGGTAAGGCATGTTTTTCTTGCCGTGTGGTCTGTTACCCCCTACAAGCAGATCACTCTCTTTACCCCCAGAGGGGCCCTACAGGCGTGGCTTGGCAAGCATCCTGATACCTCCCCCTGGAGTAAATTATCCTCCTTTTTCTCTGGCAAATCTGCCATGATGGGGTGACATGGAAATTGCAAATGATGTTGGTGTTGGCAAACAAAAATCTGAAAGACAGGTTTCATAGCATTTGAGGAAATCTACACAGATAGCTTTAGTGTCATTTCCAAGTATCACCATTCTTTGGAGAGCAGATAGTGTTATATTGGTTTTAATTTCCTTTTAATCTTTCTGTTCTGACAGGCGGGAAAGATCCAGTTTGGTTACGTTTATGGGATCAGTGCAATCGGCTGTCTGGGGATGTTTTGCCTTCTCAACTTGATGAGTATGACCGGCGTTTCCTTTGGCTGTGTTTCAAGTGTCCTGGGCTACTGTCTCCTGCCTATGATTATCCTGTCTGGTTTTGCTGTAGTCTTATCTTTGCAGTAAGTAACAGAGACTTTTCCTCACCCTCTTTTAGAAAAGGTGTTTTTCCTGTAGCAAAATAAAATATTAGCTTCTGTTTTTTACTATGTACCCGGAAATTGAGCATTAATTCTAAGGTCACATCTAACCGTGTAATGCAAGCATAGGAGCAGTGATCACAGGGAATTTTTAGGTGCCATTTCATAGAGTACATCATGAATATTCAAGTTTTTGTATAAAAAAATACTTCTATTTGCAATACATTGTCCCCTTGACAATAATGAGCCAATTCATCTTTGAAGTGGCTCACTGCAAGGGCAGAATTTTAGATTTCCTGGAGTTCGACTTTAAGCCAAAAGCTTTTTATATGTACTTATTTTGAAGAGTAGCGACTGGGAAAAGCCTTGGCCTTTTTTCATTCTCTGCTATCCATGTCATCTTAGGGAGAGTTCCCTTCAAATTTGGAGTTGTCACACATACAGGATTGGATGGAAAATTAGTGCACAATGACAGTGGTAACAAGGAGAAAATAGAAATGGCAAATCATCTTAATGGTGACGGGGTTCACAACCCTCACCACTATCCAAAAACTAAAAAAAAAAAAAGTTTTTGCTTTTAGATGCACTTTAACCCCCCCCCTTTTTTTTTCTTTCATTAAACTGATGTTTGGAAGCCAGACTTATTCAAATTGCTATTATCCCCATTTTATTCAAGCTAACACTCTTATCCGGCCTACTCCTCTTTGGTTATGTTACCTACTCTAATGGAATTTAATGTAATTTTGCTTTCTTGGTAACTGTTCTTGGTTAGGACTCCCTACTGTTCATCACCTGTCAAGGCTGCACTTTATTTTATCATATGCTGTTGTACTGTATCTGTAAGAACAGACTACATAAATGTCTTCTTTATTCTTTTTGGGTAGCAATAAGATGTGTGAATAACAAATGTATTGAACAAGATACAGAACGCTAAATACTGAAAGACATTTACAGATGTGCATTATACTTTTCTCTATGCCCCTAACCTGAAATTTTTAGGTTTGAACTTATACAAACCTATAGACAAGTAGACATTATAATTGTTTATTTTACGTTGGAAGTCATTTTTCTGAGTATTTGGTGGTTACATAAACAAGCATGTTTGTAGAAGGCAGAATGTTCATGTTATGTATTATTCTAGTTCATAACACTGAATAATGTGTAAGGCTTAATTTAGACTTGCGGTTGGGGATCGGCGTGCAGAAAGCTTGCTAAATGCTACACATCCAAGTAAATGGGGTGCCACAAACTCCCTGCAACCACGTGCAATGCATACAGCTGTGTTTTCCTGCAAAAATTGCAACAAAACAGGCAGTGAGGATGTGTCGCATCTCTTCCTCACCGCCGGTCAGTAGTCTCTGGAGCACGGTCTGAATGTGGATCGGGCTTCCGGTGAGGGAAATGTAGGTGCTATTTTAAATCTACCCTAAAAGTTAAAGGTGTATAAATTCAAAATGAAGAATGTGCATAAATGTGGTGACTGCATACATTTTGCTTTTTTGGGCCTATTTTTATTTTACCAGGTGATCCAACTTGTGACACACTTTCCTGTATTAGGGTGACAATGCATTCAACCCTTACTGTATCTGTGGAGGAATAGCGTTGTCCCCATTGGTCAGGACTGCAGAACCATTCCCCTCCTTTCTATTCTTTATACTATAGGTTGGAGTTTTATAGTACTCAGCTGGGAATAATGTAGCTAATAACAGCCAACACAGGAAGTTTATTTTTGGCGGGATCAACAGGTTTTGTTTTTATTTTATTTTTTTGCAGTTATTAAACCGATTATAGGAAAACACTTCTAATGGTATTTTGGGCATAGTTGCTGCTGTATTAGAGAGCAGTCTGGGAGTGCCTGGGACTTTAGCTATAGCTGTACTTCCAAATCTCTAAGAAAAACTGGCAGATGTAAATAAGAAATGAGAAGTCCAACAAGGTGGATGCCACTTGAGTAAACGCATAGTATGCCAGCACATTTTCAATGTGGCTCAATTCCTGGAGTGCAGCCCCAAAGCAGTTGCATATTACTTGTGCAATTTGCATGCAAAACTGTAATAGTAATAATCCTTCTGTTTTGTGAACAGAGTTATTTGTGAGTAATGGCGCTGCCAAAAACTCCACGTCTGTTTTGTCACATGTACCCCAACTGCGAGCGCTATTTTAATAATCGGAATCAGCCTCCAAACTCAGTGCTAAGGGGTGCTTTTTTAAACATGCTCAGATAGGTTCATTTTCAGAGAGGGTAATTTAATATGCAATTTCATACAAGTAACTAATTCTGTTTTGACATATGTCCCCCATTGTGCCGCCAACCTGCACTGGATATACACTACATGCACACACTAACAATCATCTGGAAGCCCAGTGTTGGCACTTGTCTGCTAGAGCATCACAATTTATTGGTGTACTAGAGAAACCTTCAATGTGTAAAGCTGTCATTAAGACATGTTTGTTTTTCTTTTCTCAGAGGGATTGTCGGTGTTCTTCTCACAGCGTTGATCATTGGTTGGTGTAGCTTCTCCGCCTCAAAAATCTTCATTTCTGCTTTAGCCATGGATGGACAGCAATTCCTGGTCGCCTATCCTTGTGCTTTACTTTATGGAGTGTTTGCTCTTATTTCTGTGTTTTGAACTGAATATTCCAGTTGGACTAAATGGGCCAAACACATCCTGAAGACAATTTCTCCTGTTTTTAAGGATTCGTGAACTTCTGTTTTCCACATACTCGGAACAGTGGAAAAATTACACAAATCCAATGTTCATCTTTTATACGGAACTTTTAAATACTAAATGGACTCCGAATAGCTTTCATTCTACTAAGAGCTTGCGTTTAAAAGTTAGATCCTTGTTCAGGTTGTTTACGGGGAAGAGCTTATAAGAATTCCGGGGTGACATTTGGTGAATAGTCATAGTATGGAAGTGACGTAATTGGTAATAAAGGCGTTTCCGAGTTTAACATGCCGTATATTTTATAATGCTAACTGTTAGTGCATGTTGACATCACCAGTTATTTTGGCTATAAACAAGAATGTAAGTCGAGCAATTTTTTTTTTTTCTTTTAAAAAATGAATTTCTTTTCTTCTTCAAAAAAAAAGAAAATACCAATTTAAGTTATGCTACCAAATTTCTTTAAATTAAAAAAGGTTTGTTCCACTTCCTTAAGGTGCATAGCATTGGTCTATATTTTCTTTTTTACTTGGTTACTTTTTATCATGTCAAATGTAGTAAACTTTACAGCTTATTAGAATTTATTTATTGTCTTGAAGAAAATTTTGTTTTGTTCAGGCTGTGCCCGTCCAGTCGTCACCATTGAAAGGCTAAAGTCCAAAGTCTTACATTACACAGTCTGTTGGAAACCAGTTTAAACCATGCACAAATGTCGCTACAATTGACATATCAGAAAACATGTCCCAAATACTTTGTTTTCAGTTAATGAACACTATTCCTGGACATCTCGTCCTCCTTCCTTTTTTTTTTTTTTTTTTTTTTTTTTTTTTATTCCATTGTTAAACGAATACTGTCTTACTGCTCTTTCCGGTGATAAAGCAAAGAGAAATGTGACGTTGTATTGTTCTGCAATTGTGTCATTAAATGAATAAGTTAAAAAAAAAAAAAACTTTTCAGAATTTCTTCAGTTATAAAAGGTACACCTCGGCAAAAACTGAGATGTAAGTCCTGGGTTGCATATACAGTGCCTTGCAAAAGTATTCACCCCCCCCATGGCATTTTTTGTTTTGTTTTGCCTCACAACCAGGAATTAAAATGGATTGTTTGAGGATTTGCATTTAATTTACAGAACATGCCCACAACTTTAAAGATTTTTTTATTTTTTTTAATGTGAAGCAAACAACAAATGGGACAAAATAACAGATGAGGCCAATGTGCATAACTATTCACCCCCCTAAAGTCAATACTTTGTAGAGCCACCTTTTGCGGCTATCACAGCTCCAAGTCACTTTGGATAATTCTCTATGAGCTTGCGACATCTAACCACTGGGATTTTTGCCCACTCCTCCTTGCAAAACTGCTCCAGCTCCTTCAAGTTGGATGGTTTGCACTTGTGAACAGCAATCTTTAAGTCTGACCACAGATTTTCTATTGGATTGAGGTCTGGCTTTGACTAGGCCATTCTAACACTTCCCCTTAAACCACTCAAGTGTTGCTTTTAGCAGTGTGTTTGGGGTCATTGTCCTGCTGGAAGGTGAACCTCCGTCCTAGCCGCAAATCACACAGAGTGGTACAGGTTTTGCTTAAGACTATCACTCACTGCATTTAGCACCATCCATCTTTCCCTCAACTCTGACCAGTTTCCCAGTCCCAATTGCTAAAAAACATCCCCACAGCATGATGCTGCCACCACCTTGTTTCACTGTGTGGGGATGGTGTTCTTTGATGTGATGTGTTGTTTGCGCCAGACATGGCGTTTTCTTTGGCCATGAAGTTTTAGTTTCATCAGACCAGAGCACAATCCTCCATACATTTTGGGAGTCTCCCACATGCCTTTTCAAAAAAACAAAATGTTCCATTTTGCTGAAAGTAATGGCTTTCTTCTGTCCACTCTGCCATAAAGCCCATCTCTCTGGAGCGTGCGGCTTAATGTCATCCTATGTACAGATACTCCAATAAAGGGACACATGAGCAGGAGATTGGCTTACTTCAGGTTGGTGACACAGGCATTTTTTCCTTTGACACATTATTACTTTACCAGGTTGGGTATTAATAGCGGCTTATGGCGCTGAGCTATAACCTAGCAGTGTTCATTCTTTTTGGTAGTGCCTCAGCTTTTGTGCTTCAGGGCATGAGTGGAAAAGGGACCAGGAACTCCTCTAAAGGGGTCAATGGTTTCACAATAAACTAAGTCCATTTCCAAAAGAATGTCACCCTCCTCTGAGAGTCATGCAGCCGGTCAGATTGAGCCGTCAGGGAAGACTGTTGTTGCAGCTGCACTAGACACTTTAATCCCTCAACCGTCAGGTTCAAGGGGATGACCCCAAGGGCAGCACCAGGGTCAAAAGAGATCTTGGGGCAGAAAGCCCACAAAGCAGAATGCTAAAGCCTCCTTATAAAGGGGCGTTCCCACTCGCTCAGATGGGGGGGGGGGGGGGCTCCTGCAATTTTCAAAGATCTGGCAGGAACAGTGTCAAGACAGATGGGTTGCTTCTTCAGTTTCTCTAGGTTACAAACTAGAGTTCCGAGAATTTCCGTCTCCTCGTTTTCTAAGACCGAATGTTCCCAGGAATCCAGAGAAAAAGAAGTCTTTCTAGCTCTGGATCATCTATTATCCCAGTTGGATATATCAGAGGTTCCCTTAGAGGAACAGGGCACAGGTTTTTAAAACCAAACAAAGAGGTGAGACCCATTTTAGATCTCAAAGATCTGAATCGGCACTTAAACATCTGATCCTTTCGCATGGAGTCAATCCGATTGGTTGTTTCCATCCTGAAAGGTGGGGAGTTTTTTGGCTTCAATCAATATCGGGGATGCATATCTCCACGTGCAAATATTTCCCACTCGCCAGAAATGTCTGCACTTTGAAATAGAAAATAATAATTTTCAGTTTGTGGCCCTGCCATTCGGTCTAGCCACAGCGCCACGGGTGTACTCAAAAATTCTGGCACCTCCTTTAGCCAGATTAAGGGCTCAAGGCATAACGGTCCTAGCCTATTTAGACCATCTACTTTTAAGATCTCATTCAGTCTCGGGTCTAAACCAGAATCTGATCACAGCTGTAAACTACCTGGAATCTCTGGGTTGGATACTCGACCTAGAAAAATCTTCCTTAAAACCATCAAGGAGATTACAGTACTTTTGACTGATCATGGATACCGTACAGAAGAAGGTATTCTTACCTCAGACAAGAATCCGTTCCATTATAGGACTAATTCAACTTATCAAAACAGGAAAATTCTTCCATTTGGCTGTGCATGAGATTGTTGGGGAAAATGTTGTCCTCCTTCGAGGCTGTCCCTTACATGCAGTTTTCACTCAAGACTGCTTCAAAACACCATCCTGTCGGTCTGGAACAAAAAGATTCAGGCCTTGGATTTTTCAAATACGCTTGGCTCTTGACATGCGTCAGAGCCTATATTGGTGGTTGATATCCAGCAACCTCCAAAAGGGAAAATCTTTTCTACCTGTATCCTGCTGACAACAGATGCCAGCCTTCTAGGCTGGGGAGCAGCCCTGGAAGAAGATTTTGTCCAGGGGAGAATTGGAGAGGACCTTGCCTATCAACATTTTGGAGATTCGGCAGTATGTCTGGCCTTAGAATCTTGGACGGTCAGACTACGGGATTGTCTTGTCGGGATTCAGTCTGACAATGCCAGGGCTGTGGCTTGCATCAATCAAAGAGGTGAATCATGTTCTAGCTTGGGCAGAACACCACACTCCTTGCCTATCAGCAATTTTCGTTCCAGGAATAGAGAATTCGCAGGCGGACTACTTGAGTCGCCAACATTTCTTTCCGGGAGAATGGTCTCTTCACCCCAACATCTTCCTAGCAATATCTCAGAGATCGGGTATTCCGGACATGGACCTTTTTGCATCCAGATTCAACAACAAAGTTGACAAGTTTATGTCGAGAGAGGGATCTGCTAGCATGCTGAACAGATGCATTAGTCTTCCCATGGGATCAGTTTTCACTGATCTATGCGTTTCCTCCAGTTCTGCTACTTCCGCGCCTTCTTCGCAGGAACGAAAGGAGGTAATTCTGGTGGCCCAGAAGATCTTGGTTTGCCGAGATCATAAAGATGGCGGTAGGAGTCTCTTGGACTCTGCCATTATGGCCAGACCTTCTCGCACAAGGTCCGGTATTCCAGCCTACCTTACAGACGCTAAATTTAGCTGTTTGGCTATTGAGACCCACATTCTAAAGGATCATGGTTTGTCTCCTTCGGTAGTGTCTGCCTTGATTAATGCCAGGAAGCTGGCCTCCAGAATCATTTACTATAGAGTCTGGAAAGCATATGTTTCTTGGTGTGGATCCAGGGGTTGGCACCCCAGGAAGTATGTCATAGGTAGGATCCTTGATTTCCTGCAAATGAGATTAGTAATGAAGCTGACCTTGAGTACTATCAAGGGCAGATCTCGGCCTTGTCAGTGTTTTTTCAACAGGCTCTTGCTTCCCATTCTCTGGTGCGTAGCTTTGTTCAGGGGGTAACGCGGATTAATCCCCCTCCAAGCCACCTCTAAATCCTTGGGATTTAAATTTTGGTCTTATCGGCTTTGCAGAATGAGCCCTTTGGGGGTTCCCTTGGTTCTTTTGACAAGAAAGATGATCTTTCTGGTTGCCATTTCTTCTGCTAGAAGAGTATTGGAACTAGCGACACTGTCTTGTAAACAGCCATATTTGATCGTGCATAAGGAGAAGGTGGTTTTACGTCCTTATCCTGAAATCCTGCCAAAAGTGATAACAGGTTTTCATTTAAACCAAGATTTTGTTCTTTCTTCCCAGAGCCTCTATGTAGGGTAGAAAAGGCACTACATTCCCTTGATGTAGTAAGAGCTGTCAGAGTCTATTTAAAGGTGACCACTCAGGTTCGCAAAACATGTTTTATTTGTGCTGCCAGAAGGTCCAAAAAGGGGACAGGCAGCATCAAAATCTACTATTTCCAAATGGATTCGTCAAGTCATTGTTCAAGCTTATGGCTTAAAGAAGAAAATTCCTCCTTTTCATGTTAAAGCACACTCAACCAGGGCGATTAGTGCCTCTTGGGCAGTGCATCATCAGGCCTCTATGGCTCAGATCTGTAAGGCCGTCTTCAGTTCATACATTTACCAGATTTTATCAAATCAATGTTAAAGGTCATGAGGATATTGCCTTTGGGCGCAGTGTAATGCAGGCTGCAGTATGAGTCCTCTGGCCTCTTTTTTTTTTTTTTTTTTTTTTTTTTTTTGTCTCCCTCCAGTTGACATTGCTATGGGACATCCCACATAGTAAGTACAATGGCCCTGTGTCCCCTGATGTATGAAAAAAAAACAGGATTTTTAAAACGGCTTACCTGTAAAATCCTTTTCTTTGATGTACATCAGGGGACACAGAGGTCCCTCCCCTCTTTGTATGCAATTGTATTGCTTGGCTACAAAACTGAGGGGTTATATAGGGAGTACACTTCTTGCCTTAGGTGACGGACACTGGCACTATCACCAGCCCTATAACCCACATAGTAAGTCCTTTGGCTTTGTGTCCCCTGATGTACATCAAAGAAAAGGATTTTACAGGTAAGCTGTTTTAAAAATCCGTTTTTTTTCTAATTTTACTACACCAACACAAGACTATTGTGTTCTGATCCATCACATATAAATCAGATTAAGAAAACATTGAACTAAAGGCTGTAACGTAACAAAATAGGTAAAAAGCAAAGGGGTGAATACTTTTGCAAGGCACTGTACAGGGAACTCTTCAGCACTTTGCCAGATTTTTGTAATGCCCATATAATAATCTTAGAGCCTCCCCTGGCTCTAAGTGCAGTGCAGTGTGAAATAATGTACAGCATAGTGTACAAAATGGATAGGTGTCAAAAAGGGAATGTGCAGTGCATCTTACAGAATCAAATTAGTGTGAAATAGTAAATGTACAGTAAAGAATGAGGTGATGTTGAAACGGTGTTGTACAAAATGAAGTAGTGTAGAATAGGGGATGTACTACACATTGTACAGAAAGGGACTGTGAAATGGGGAATGTATAGAATGGTGTGAAATAAGCACAGAACAGCACCGAGTACATAAAGAGCTGATGTGGAGCCTGGAATGTTCAGTACAGCTTATAGAATGGGACAGTGTAGAGAAAGAGGAATGTTACAGCACACAGACGTAGGCTGTGTGAAATGGTGCATGTACACAACTGCAGAATGGGGCATCTTGAAAAGGGAGTGTACTACACAACAGACAAAATGAAGCGATGTGGAATAGTAAAGCACAGTGTACAAAAACTGTGGTGTGAACTAGAGAATAAAGAGTATTGTGTACGGAATGAGGCTGTATTAAAAATAGGGAATGAACCCAAATGGGGTGAACATTAACCCGCTCAGATTGAATGAGAGTATGCAACACACACACACACACACACTCTTAAAAAACTAACTATATAAAGTGTTTATAGTTTCCTTTTTATCTTCTTGTTTTATGCAAAAAAAATGTTTGCAGGTATTTGTTTTGATGGAAAGACACTACACATATTCAATACAATTGTAGCAAAAAATAAAATACCCAATCATCCATGTTGATTTTTACTTTTTGCCCAATAAACTGCAATTTAGAATTTATAAATTCAATTTACATACAACTAGGCTTCAGTATTCATTGAAACCTGTTCTTTGAAAGGCCCTAAAAACTAGGGTTTAGTTAGTACGGTAATTTCCTGAATGTAGAGTACATCTGATACACATGTAAGTAGAAATGATAAGTGTTGCAGCCTTTCTTGGAACATCTAGTTTCACTACTGAAAGACAGTGCAGCTATAATATGATGTGGATCTCTTTGAGTAGTATAGTTCTACGTAATATAAATGTATCTGGCCCAGATATCGCTAAGATTAATTTGAAAGTAATTTTTTTTTTCTGACTGGAGAAACCTGTGGGGATTTGTGCCTTTTTTTTGACTGGCTAAAAAATTGGAAATCTTAAGCACAGTTGTGCACTTTGCTTTAAAGTGAATCTATTGGTAGAATACAATTACAACAGCAGCAGCAGGTAGCCGAGGATAAAGTAAAATAACAATGCTAAAAACAGCCTTGGGTAGCTAACAATATATGCTGTACATGTCTCTTGCTGGAGCCTTCCTGAAGCAGCCATGCAGATATTTATTGTCTCAAACTTGCTGTTTTCATAAGCAAAGATGTTTTTTTCACTTTGCAACACACTGGTCTGTTGATGGGTCACGCATTCAGTAGACAGTGCATTTTTGGGTATACCTAAACTTGGCTGTGTGGTAGCTGAGAAAAGCGTTTGTGGCTCTGGCGATGCTGGACTGAAAGATGCTGGAGTCTACCTCCATTCCCCAGTTCCTGCACAGGCAGCATTTAGGTTTCCAAAGAGAAATTTACTTCAGCTTTGGTTTTCTCACATAGTTTTTTTTTTTTGTGGATATCTGATTTTTTTTCAGTAGAGCTAAATTTAATTATAAACAAAATACAAGTAAGTTTTCAGGCAGAAGAGACTCTGTATGTCTCTTCTGCCATAAAGCCTCTCACATTTTTCCCAATCTCACAATGCCTGCAACACATATGCAGTACAGTGTACATCCCCAGTATCTGTCTTGACACCCAGAACTGACTCCTTTGTATTTTACAAAGTAACTCCCATGTCCATGTGCAGGAGTTGCGTCATCCATGGATAAGCCAAAGTCTCTGAACCTGAAAATAGATCAGGATAAGATGTCAGGGACAGAGCAACAAGAAGAAGCACAAATGTGGCATTGTGGCACGTTCGGAAGTAAGTGCGCAGTGCATACTTGTGCATTATGGCAAAAACCAATGCGGTTCCACAAACATCTTCAAAGAAACCCTGTCAGCACATGGTCACTTGAATTAAAAAAAAGAACCTGCTAAAAGAAGAGAATATACCATACTTACATTTATTGGCTAGAAAGCAGTATGTCACCAGGAAGTTATTTGACTAGTTTGATAAATGAATATCTGTTTTCCCCACTGCAGGCTGTTTTTCTCCTGCTGGCTCGTATGTCCTGTACTAGTGGATGAGCTGGTGGGAGAAATCAGTGTGCAGTATTCCATACACCCAGATGTTTCAACAAATAGGCCACTGGAAATGAAAGTATATTTGCATGCTAGGGACCCTGTGCTGTCTTTTATTTTTGCTCCATGATATATTGTATTATATTAAAATGGCCCTAAAGGTACTATCTGTAAAACTGCTAAAATAAAGGCAAATACTGTCAGAAAGGGGTAAAATACATTCTGAAGAGACTCTATGCCTGCAAGAGTTTATACTTTAATGACAAAGTGTCATCACACACTTGCTGTGGCCATTCCAAACCTTGTTGTCACTACCAAATCTTGTCCAATTCTGCAAGCCAAAATGCTGACTCTTCTGGGTGGCGATGATGCTTACAGTTAAGCACCACCCCTGCACATTCATTAAGGCCAACCAGTATGATGGCTAGGTTTGAGGGGGCTGCTGGTTTAAGGAACATTATACCTGCAACAGGTTTTAATTCTTTATTTAGGGCTTTCTACAAGAAATAGCAAACAGGAAAAGAGAAAGTACTGTATATTATGAAACTAAATGCTAAGGAAAGTATAGCTTGATCAAAAGATACTGTCACAATGTACTAAGTCTAAATTCACACCTCGGTTTTGTAGATTGAAGCTCAAACTCTGGAAAAAAAGATTAATTATTCTCTATGGGGATGGTTCACATCTCCACCACAAGTCATCTGAAGCCAAATGCTTGAAGCCCCAAAAAGTGCTGGAGATTTTTTTATAGCTCAAATTCGGCAGATTGGTGTGTTTTTTAAGCATTTTTTTGTCACATAAAAATGCATGTAGACGCTTGATTTGAGTGTTATAGTGACAAATAAATAAATGAAAAAAAACCCTAACTTCAACCCCTTACTCTAGTATTAACCCCTAATCATAATATTAACCCCTACCCCTGAACACTCATATTAACCCCTAATCCTAAACCCGAATTTCAACCCCTAACCAAACAAACATAAATAAATACATTTAACCCTGACCCCTTACAAATAAATAAATAGGAGTGGATGAAAAACATAGCAACAAGTGATAAAAGATTATATTTTTCTCTATTGGCCACTTAAAAAAATGCCAAAGCTCAAAAACGCAGAATACACCGCTCAGTAAAGCAGGGTTTTTCAACTAGGGTTCCTGAAGAGTTTGCTGGAGGTTCCTTGAGGCATCTAAGATAGGTTCCCACTGATACTGTTGATCATTTTAGCTATCTGTAAGGGGTTAATTCTTTTCAATGACCACAAGTGGAAGGAGCATTTGTCTCACTGACCATCACACTAAAGTATCATGAGTTGTAGATAGTAATCTTTAGCAGGGGTTCCCCTAAGACCTGAAAGTTAATTCAAGGGTTCCTCTGTGTTGAAAAGGCTGAAAAAGACAGGTCTAAAGATTGCATTTGCAAAAAAAAAAAAAAAATATTTAAATCTTTTTTTAGTTGATGGGGGGGGGGGGGGTATTCTGACAAGTATCAGAAAATAAAACCAGACTCTAGTCTCTGAGGGTTTTGAGAACAAATTAGCCATTACACATAAAATGTTGTTATCTGCAACAAACGCCGTCACCATTTGGGAAATCTGCATATCTGTTGGGAAGTAACATGACATTTAGCTACATATTAAAAATCCACTTGAACATATAATGATGTAAAAGTCCATATATATATATATATATATATATATATATATATATATATAGTCAGTCTTTTTAATCGTGACAGATTACAGGAATATTTCTAAGATATAGCACTGATGCAGTGGTCCAACAGCTGAAATATTGTACTATAGCTGGTAGTCATCTTTAGTGGAGAACAGTTTCCTAAATCTTCAAAGCCTTAACATTTAAAATTTATAGGCAGTTCATGGTGGTTGTGTTGCCAAATTTCTATGACCATATTCAAAAATATGTGAGTTGCGTATTTTCAAGCCATTTCACCATTTTATCAAATGTGTTGTATATAATGGATGGTTAGAAAAAGGTCATGTAGTCCTGAAACAATCATTTCTCCACATTTGAATTTAGACAATAGACAATATGTCAAAACTGTTTTAAACTATAGCTTCACTTGCCAATTCTGCTGGCAGATTTAACTCACTGCTCTGTTTTTACTTTTATGAATATAAAAATCGTACACCTGCCCCAGAGCACAAAGTTCTTATACTGTTTAATGAACAAATGATCTTCTAATGGAGCACAATGTCCTGTGTTTATGCAAGTAAATTAAAATGATTACCTGCTGAAATGAGAACTAATTAAATTCACAATTGTTCCCCTAATATATCCAAAAGCTCAGATTGTTTATTTTGCACATTCACTTTACAAATACGGATATTGCTTTTTTTTTTTTTATTGCCAGTATAATTAGTTTACTTTGCACATATAACTTGTTATAATTATTTTTTTTAAAACACATATTCTAAATGTAAAACATGTAAATTCAACGAAATAAACAATGAGACTTAACTCTCTGTGTGCACATTCAAATATACATATATGCACTTCAAATCTTTCTTTTAGATACACAGCTTTGTTTCACATGTCCTCTGATCATCATCAGCACAGTCTTTTCTTATTACTTCAAATCATAATAAATACAAATAAGCTGTTGAGATCGCAAAACTCCATAAAAACACTACTACAATAACCTTGATCAAATCTATAGTAGAATCCAAGAAAATTGTTAGGATAGCACAATATGCTACAGCCTGCTGCACTTGGGTGGTCAAGCAGCTATTGGTAAACAGAAGAATGCTTCTTTTTATGTTTGCAATAGGACCCTAAAGTTTGGGAGTCTCTGATTTGTTAAATGATTCTAAAGGTTATTTTTTTTAAATAACACATAAAGTTGTGTGAAAAAGTAATTGCCCCCTAAACTTATTAACTGGTTGTGCCACCCTTGGCGGCAACAACTGTAATCAAGCGTTTGCAATAACTGGCAATGAGTCATTCACATTGCTGTGGAGCAATTTTGGCCAACTCTTCTTTGCAGAATTGATTTAATTCAGCCACTTTCCAGCATGAACGGTCTGTGTAAGCTCATGATACAGCATCTCAATTGGATTTAAGTATGGGTTTTGACTAGGCCACTCCAAAACCTAAATTTTGCTTTGTTTGAACCATTTGGAGGTGGACTTGCTGTTGTGTTTTCGGATCATTGTCCTGCTGCATAACCCAAGTGCACTTAAAGCGGGATTCCGCTGCCATTTTTTTTTTTTTTTTACCTGTGTCACTGGTGGGCGATTCCTACGGTGTCTTTGCAGTCACGATCTGCGTCTTTTTAACCCCCGGCGTGACGATTTCATTGCTAAGGAAAACTTTTAAAAAAACAGTCCGGCGGTTTCCATTTTTTACTGTGGGCGTTTGAAGCCCACAGGCATTTACTTCCTGGATGCGATGATGCTGAGCTCCCAGCATCCACCACTCCATCTCGCACATGCTCATTGAGTGTCCTCTTTGTTTTCCTTTCTCTTGCCTCCTGTGCTATAGTGGTAATGGCAGATAGAGCTGCCTGCCCACTTTCAAAATGGCAATTTCGGACATGCCCTCGTCACGTGACCGGCGTCCTCCTTCCGAAATCTCACGAGATTTCGGCATGACTGTGTCCCCCACTGATTCCTGGGAAATAGCTAAAAAAAATCCCAGGGACCATTGCGAAGCCCATAAACACGCCTACTCCCACGGGAGGAGAGCCCGGAAGTTGGCATAAACATTAAAAATAAAAGGTAAATACTGCATATTATTTTATTTCAATGGTCATAACTGCATCTATGTTCCAAAGCCATTTGAATAAGATGAACTTGCAATTTTCTGTACAAAACTGCTTTAAGGTTGAGGTCATGAACTGATGGCCAGACATTCTCCTTTAGGATTTTCTGGTAGAGCTCAGAATTCATGGTTCCATCAATTATGGTAAGTCACCCAGGTCCCGAAGCTGCAAAGCAGCCCCAGATCATCACGCTACCACCACCATGTCTGACTGTTGTTATGATGCTTTTGTTATGAAATTCTGTATTAGGCCTCATGCACACGAGACGCAGATGAAACCTCTGCAGAAACGCGCGTTTAGAAACGCGCGTTTAGCCGCGTTTGCATGCCGCGTTTAGACGCGTTTAGACGCGTTTAGACGCGTTTGCGTTTAAACGCGTTTATAAAGATAACATCATGTAGACCCTCCCCAAGCTCTCAAAGCATGTTTTTTTAACTATTTCTGCTATTTTGATCAGAGTGAGCAGCAGCAGCATAGAGAGCAGTTGTACACTTGCATTTGCCTCTCTTTCTGTAGTATATATTTTGAAATGGATCCCATATTGAATATATGTCAGGAAATGCTCCTGATGTTGCTCTTGATGAGACAGCAACGTCGTCGCAAATTTCGTGAGAGGTCCAGAGTCAGAGCTCGTCGATATTGGACCCATCCGTTGATGGGACAGCGAATGTCCCTTGGATATTTCACAAACATGTATGTTCAGCTGCGTACCTACCCCGACAAGTTTTTTAATTTTAGCCGGATGACCATTGTCACATTTGATCTGCTTTTAGAAAAAGTACGACCTGGTCTGACATTCGTGGACACCAATATGAGAAACAGTGTGTCACCAGAGGAACGACTGTTGGTAACGATCAGGTATGTGTATATATTTTAAAAATATATTTATCTATAGATGCACACTTTAAAAACTTTCTCTGTCCTTTTAAAAAAAAATTATGTCTATTTATAGTAAATTTTCCAATTATTTCAAATCTATAAAATTTAATTCTCCCAATTTTTAACATGTTTTCATACAATATATTAATATAAAACAATTTTAAATAGTTAATTATTTATTTTTTAATCTTAATATGTTTTTATTATTTTTTTCTATTTTCAAATTGATTTTTTAAAAATCAAATGTATGTTAATTAGATTTTTTATAATTTTTTTCTATTTATTAGACCAATTTTTTAATATATTTTCATCGTCAAATATGTACTGATTAATATATTTAAATTTATTGCTGCAGTATATGGTATTATTATATTTTTTAATGCCTTATTAAAATATCCATAATCCTAACAATAACCATTCATCCTAACCCTAAACAATAACACTAACACTAACCCTAACCTAACCCCTAAGACTAACCCTAACCCCTAACACTAACCCCACCCCTAACAGCTAACCATATCCCTTACACAAACCCTAACCCTAAACAACCCAACCAAAAAATCATAAACAATAACCCTAACCCTAACCCTAATGACCAAATTATATTGCCGCTGATGGTCACAGTTGACTTTGAGGCCATGTATCTTTGATGCAGAAAAGTGCAGGACATTTTGCGACCCGACTTTGGATATGTTGTTGTCCTAGGTCCACAGTGTCAGCATACCGAATTTGGGGTTCCTGGCAATAAGTGGCCCCAAGATATGGGCCCCCAAAGTCGGGTCGCAAAATGTCATTCTCTGATGCAGAAAATTGCATGACATTTTTGAGACCCTACTTTAGGGCCCCCTATCTCGGGGCCACTTAGTGAGAGGATCCTCAAATTTGGATATGTTGTTGTCCTAGGTCCACAGTGTCAGCATACCGAATTTGGGGTTCCTGGCAATAAGTGGCCCCAAGATATGGGCCCCCAAAGTCGGGTCGCAAAATGTCATTCTCTGATGCATAAAAGTGCATGACATTTTTGCGACCCTACTTTAGGGCCCCCTATCTCGGGGCCACTTAGTGAGAGGATCCTCAAATTTGGATATGTTGTTGTCCTAGGTCCACAGTGTCAGCATACCGAATTTGGGGTTCCTGGCAATAAGTGGCCCCAAGATATGGGCCCCCAAAGTCGGGTCGCAAAATGTCATTCTCTGATGCAGAAAAGTGCATGACATTTTTGCGACCCTACTTTAGGGCCCCCTATCTCGGGGCCACTTAGTGAGAGGATCCTCAAATTTGGATATGTTGTTGTCCTAGGTCCACAGTGTCAGCATACCGAATTTGGGGTTCCTGGCAATAAGTGGCCCCAAGATATGGGCCCCCAAAGTCGGGTCGCAAAATGTCATTCTCTGATGCAGAAAAGTGCATGACATTTTTGAGACCCTAATTTAGGGCCCCCTATCTCGGGGCCACTTAGTGAGAGGATCCTCAAATTTGGATATGTTGTTGTCCTAGGTCCACAGTGTCAGCATACCGAATTTGGGGTTCCTGGCAATAAGTGGCCCCAAGATATGGTCCCCCAAAGTCGGGTCGCAAAATGTCATTCTCTGATGCAGAAAAGTGCATGACATTTTTGAGACCCTACTTTAGGGCCCCCTATCTCGGGGCCACTTAGTGAGAGGATCCTCAAATTTGGATATGTTGTTGTCCTAGGTCCACAGTGTCAGCATACCGAATTTGGGGTTCCTGGCAATAAGTGGCCCCAAGATATGGGCCCCCAAAGTCGGGTCGCAAAATGTCATTCTCTGATGCAGAAAATTGCATGACATTTTTGAGACCCTACTTTAGGGCCCCCTATCTCGGGGCCACTTAGTGAGAGGATCCTCAAATTTGGATATGTTGTTGTCCTAGGTCCACAGTGTCAGCATACCGAATTTGGGGTTCCTGGCAATAAGTGGCCCCAAGATATGGTCCCCCAAAGTCGGGTCGCAAAATGTCATTCTCTGATGCAGAAAAGTGCATGACATTTTTGAGACCCTACTTTAGGGCCCCCTATCTCGGGGCCACTTAGTGAGAGGATCCTCAAATTTGGATATGTTGTTGTCCTAGGTCCACAGTGTCAGCATACCGAATTTGGGGTTCCTGGCAATAAGTGGCCCCAAGATATGGGCCCCCAAAGTCGGGTCGCAAAATGTCATTCTCTGATGCAGAAAATTGCATGACATTTTTGAGACCCTACTTTAGGGCCCCCTATCTCGGGGCCACTTAGTGAGAGGATCCTCAAATTTGGATATGTTGTTGTCCTAGGTCCACAGTGTCAGCATACCGAATTTGGGGTTCCTGGCAATAAGTGGCCCCAAGATATGGGCCCCCAAAGTCGGGTCGCAAAATGTCATTCTCTGATGCAGAAAAGTGCATGACATTTTTGAGACCCTACTTTAGTGCCCCCTATCTCGGGGCCACTTAGTGAGAGGATCCTCAAATTTGGATATGTTGTTGTCCTAGGTCCACAGTGTCAGCATACCGAATTTGGGGTTCCTGGCAATAAGTGGCCCCAAGATATGGGCCCCCAAAGTCGGGTCTCAAAAATTGATTCTCTGATGCAGAAAAGTGCATGACTGCAGCATAATCCTATGGTGCCATATTCAGCTCCAAAACAATGTGCTTTAAAACATTGATTCACGTCTATACAGTATTCATTTTATTATATTGAAAAAATATATATTTATCCTTGTTATTAATGAAGACATTATATATAATAAATTATTATTTTTTAAAATTTAGGTTTCTGGCAACCGGTCAATCATATGCATCTCTACATCATTATTTTTTAATGGGCGTTTCCACTATTTCCAAAGTCGTACGAGAAACCAGCACTATACTTTGGGAGGTGCTACACAGAGAGGTAATGCCAGTTCCAACACAGTGTATGTGGCAGAACATAATTAACGAATTTTGGGAAAAAACTAACTTCCCAAATTGTATTGGAGCACTGGACGGCAAACATGTACGCGTCAAAAAGCCACCAAAGTCGGGCTCTATGTACTTTAATTATAAGAAATATTTTTCAATTGTGTTGCTTGCACTAGCTGACGCCAAATCTAAATTTATATGTGTTGATGTTGGAGCATACGGCAGTCAAGGGGATTCTCGTATTTTTAGAGAATCGTCCATGGGCCGTCGAATACATGAAGGTTGCTTTGGAATTCCGGGTTGGAGGCCTCTTCCCAACACTACAGAGCCCATACTACCTGCTGTCATTGTGGCTGATGAGGCATTCGGGCTTTCAGAAAATATAATGAGACCATACAGTGGACAAGGACATAGTTATCAAGAAAAAATCTTCAATTACAGACTAAGTCGTGCAAGACGCGTTGTGGAATGTGCATTTGGGATAAGTGCAGGAAAATGGCGGGTACTACTAAGTACAATGCAGTTAGATGTTGAAAACGCTATCCAAGTAGTACTTGCATGCTGTGTTCTCCATAACTTTGTAATTGAAAATGATAGAATATCCACAGATCCTGCCCCTCCCAACACCAATCAGAACATTCAATACATGGACCTACGCCCAACAGCCAGAGCAATGACCATTCGAAACAATTTTGCAGAATACTTTGTTTCACCTGTTGGTAGCGTGCCCTGGCAGGATACCCATATTTAGTCTGATTGCTAGCTCAAAGTTATTGACATTTTTGAAAAATGCTACTGTGGTTCATTCAGTTTCAATAAAGGATTTTTTCTTTGTCCCAATTTTTAATTATATTTACATTTTTTAATTTAAGCATGTTACTTTGTTTCACTTGCTAATTATTTTTTAATATAATTTCTAGGTTACTGTATTATAACCATCGATAAACACTTTAAATTATGGAGAATGGGCATGAATACTGTAATCTCGTAAAACCTTATGGGATTATAATGTCTTAGATTAAACAAAGGATGTGATAATGTAACACTTCTCTAAATATAGAGCCACCAAAAATATATATAAATGTATATAAATAAAAGATTTCATTACATTTCAACTTATCCACACATCTAATATTTATGGACACCAATTCATAATTTTCAAATATTATTTCTTTATTAAAAGAAAATTTAAAATCTAAAATTGAAACAAAATATAAAATACATTATAATCAAAAAGTGCAAACAGTATAATATTTATTCAAAATCAAACATTTTTTCAAACAGTGCAAATATCAAAAAAATTTAGTGCAAAAGGGTGTGAAAAGTGCTAACTAATAATATGATCAATAAAGGAAAAAAAACAAATTGTAATAATTAAATTATAAGTTATGATATGTCCCGTAGTTATCCTGTGAACTTTCGTCAACGGGGGAAGGATTACCCATCCGTGGCTGAAGGGGTGGGAGCTGGGACATTGTCTGTGGCATAAATGGTGTGCCAATTGTTGACGACATTGCATATTGTGCTGGCGGTCTCTGTGTGTGTAGGACGTTACCTGTAACTCCCTGGCTATATGATGAACCTCGTTGGATTGGAATATCCATGAAAGGAGTATTCTGCATCCCCCCTTGGACAATGTTCAGTGGCGGTGGGGGCCGCGACTGTCTTTCTGCATTTAGACATGCCACGATATAACAATAAATGTTTTCACGGCATTGACGCTCGCGGTCTTCAGACAATTGTTCAAGAATTACATATAGACTACGGCAAAAAATACTGCGCCCATTATTTAGGTCCAGGAAGACATCGCTCCGATGTCGTTCCTGGCGTAGCTCTTCTACTAAATTAATAATGTTGGTTTCCACCCTGGTCGGTTCCTGGTCTACGTCACGCGACCGACGCCCCCTTGGCCTGCTTCTTGCAGGAGATCGACTGCGATCACCCTTGAATAAAATAAAATACATACAGTTATTGACATATACATCTTGCACTTATATGACCAAAAGTAATGATGATACATTCTTTTTCTATAAAAAATCAGAGACCATAGGTTGTGTTATACCTGTATAGAAGCAACCGGTGTTTCACGGTCGCGTGAAATTGGAACTGTAGCCAAAGATAAACTCGCTTGTGATGCACTTGGCACATCCTCCATCTCATTTACTGTATCCTGATGGACACTGCCTTCATCCTCTGAAATGTTGGATGTTGTCCTTTAAATAATAAGGTTTAAGTACAGTTAGACATGTGCACATTTTAAAATTTTATTATTTTATTTTTCACAACCCTAAGCCTATCCCCTAACACCAAACCCCCACCCACCAACCTAAAAAAAAAAACGTAGACATAACACTAACCCAACTACTCAATACAAACCCTAAACCCTAAGCCCGAAATTAAACCAAAAACTATCCCTAATTGCTAACCCTAACCCCAAGTTTGTAACCATAAACCCTAATTGCTGACACTAACCCTAACCCTAATTGCTAACCCTAAACCGAAATTGATAACCCTAACCCTAAACCCCAATTGCTAACCCTAACCCCGATTTGGTAACCATAAACCCTAATTGCTGACACTAACCCTAACCCTAATTGCTAACCCTAAACCGAAATTGATAACCCTAACCCTAAACCCCAATTGCTAACCCTAACCCCGATTTGGTAACCATAAACCCTAATTGCTGACACTAACCCTAACCCTAATTGCTAACCCTAAACCGAAATTGATAACCCCAACCCTAAACCCCAATTGCTAACCCTAACCCCGATTTGGTAACCATAAACCCTAATTGCTGACACTAACCCTAACCCTAATTGCTAACCCTAAACCGAAATTGATAACCCTAACCCTAAACCACAATTGCTAACCCTAACCCCGATTTGGTAACCATAAACCCTAATTGCTGACACTAACCCTAACCCTAATTGCTAACCCTAAACCGAAATTGATAACCCTAACCCTAAACCACAATTGCTAACCCTAACCCCAAACCCCAATTGATAACCCTAACCCCGATTTGGTAACCATAAACCCTAATTCATGACACAAACCCTAACCCTAATTGCTAACCCTAAACCGAAATTGATAACCCTAACCCTAAACCACAATTGCTAACCCTAACCCTAAACCCCAATTGATAACCCTAACCCCGATTTGGTAACCATAAACCCTAATTGCTGACACTATCCCTAACCCTAATTGCTAACCCTAAACCGAAATTGATAACCCTAACCCTAAACCACAATTGCTAACCCTAACCCCAAACCCCAATTGATAACCCTAACCCCGATTTGGTAACCATAAACCCTAATTCATGACACAAACCCTAACCCTAATTGCTAACCCTAAACCGAAATTGATAACCCTAACCCTAAACCACAATTGCTAACCCTAACCCCAAACCCCAATTGATAACCCTAACCCCGATTTGGTAACCATAAACCCTAATTCATGACACAAACCCTAACCCTAATTGCTAACCCTAAACCGAAATTGATAACCCTAACCCTAAACCACAATTGCTAACCCTAACCCCGATTTGGTAACCATAAACCCTAATTGCTGACACTAACCCTAACCCTAATTGCTAACCCTAAACCGAAATTGATAACCCTAACCCTAAACCACAATTGCTAACCCTAACCCCGATTTGGTAACAGTAACCCCTATTTGGTAACTAAAATCCTACCTGCTAACACTAATCCCTATTTGATAACCCTCAGCACTACCCATACTCCATAACCACCGGACCGAATCATAATCCCTAACCCTTTAACCTTGACCTTAGCTATAACCAATGCCCTTTCCTTACTGTCACCCTTAAGCACTGACCCCTAACATAACTTAAAGGTTAATGGATGGGAGATGGAGAGAAAGGAGGACCAGGAGGAGAGGTGTATGAAGAAAGAAGGGGGAGGGTGAGGGGACTAGAGTGAGTGAGTGAGAAGATCAGAGGGAGAGAGAGAGAGAGGTGGAAAGGCAGTGACTGAACTAAGGGAGGAGGGAGTGAGAGGGGGGGAGAGGGAGTAGAATTGCAGAGGGAGAGAGGGGGGTGGAGAGGCACTGAATGAAATAAAGATGGAGGAGGGAGTGAGACAGGCTGAGTGAGATAGAATATGAGAAGAGGAGGGGGTGATGGAGAGGGACAGTGGTTTGAGATGCATACATAAATACATACATACATGCATACTAAACACAATTATCTGACAATTAAATTTAATATATTAACGGATATTATATTATCCAGTCTAAAATTTATCTTCAAAAAATAAAAAAATTAAAAATGTATTAGAATCTATTTTAAACACAAAAAATAGAGAAAATTGTACAAAAAATATACCGAAAAAATTCTAATAGAAAAATTAAAAATATAAATAACATATATTAAAATAAAAAAATTAAGAATTTAGATCTCAAGTTAAAATTTTAAAAATTTTACTTTTAAAAAAAAAATTAATGTTACAAAATAATATAAATTGATAAATAAATTTAAGTTTACTTACGCTCTTGAAATTAAACTGTCCCTCAAAAAAGACAATTGGACAGTCAAGGGGTGGGTTTTGTAGGTGGATTGGGCTCCACTGCGGTTTGATTCTTTTTCTTTTTTTAGATCTCTCTTTACTCTGTCGGCCAAAGATCTCCATCTTTTTTGAAATGATGCCACTGTGCAATGATTAAAAATCAACTTAAAAACTGAAAATACAAATTAACATACCCCAAAATTTTGACCAAATATAGATTGAACTTACCTCGAGTTTCTTGCTGGGATCTGGAGAGGTCTTCCCAGTTTGGGGTCAAGTCTTTGGCCAAATTTTCCCATGTCCTCTGTTTGGCAATCCGGTCAGGGTACAATTCATGGGATTTGTCCCATAATTGTACATAATTTTGAATTACTTCAATCAAGTTGTTTTGGCTCACATCAGAAGTCATTTTTTAGGAGATGTTTCTTCAAAGCTGGCAATCCAAGGTGTAGGAGATGTGTCTTCAAAGATGGCAATCCAAGGTGTGGACAAGCCTAGCTTGGGGGAAGGGGGGTGGCTTGTGGAAAAAAGTTTCAGTTTCATGAAGGATGTGTGTTCTACATGGAAACATGGTGGGGGAGGGGGGCTGACTAGACATTAAGTTTTTCTATGACAATGCTATGGCTTGGCCAGACTAGGTGGAGCCACTGATTAGATTAGAAATTGGATGAGTATTTGGGGCAAAGAAGTGAAGGAATTCCTCATTGTACAAGCTAATGGAAACACTAGAGATATTATGGGATTGTGTCACAAAGTAAATACACTCTATGAATTATATAAAGTAATTACAACTTTTTCCTAACATTTTTTATTGTTTTCTATGAGTTTAAATCATATTTCAGAATTTTCAGGTACCAAAAATTGGGTTCCTTTAAAAACACATATAAACGCAAACGCGGCTAAACGCAGTTGCCGCGTTCAGCCGCGTTTAGCCGCGTTTAGCCCCGTTTTGCGTCTGAAACGCAGAAATTTTTGTCTCTGAACGCATTTTTTTGCTTCTGGAAAAACGAGATTAAACGCAACTGCATATAAACGCAAAAAAACGAGACTGTGTGCATGGACACATAGGATAACATTGAATGAGTTCAGGTGCAGTTGAAAAAACTGTCCAACTGCATCTGAATGCGCGTTTAACTGCGTCTCGTGTGCATGAGGCCTTAGTTTTATGCCAGATGTAACGGGATGCACACCTTCCAAAAAGTAAAATTTTGTCTCATCAGTCCACAGAATATTTGTCTAAAAGTCTTGGGGATAATTAAGATGTTTTTTGGTAAATGTGAGATGAGCCTTTTGTTGTTTTTGGTCAGCAGTGGCTTTGTCCTTGGAACTCTCCCATGGATGACATTTTTGCCCAGTCACTTTCTTATCGTTGAATCATGAACACTGATCTTACCTGAGGCAAATGAGGCCTGCAGTTCTTTAGATGTTGTTCTGGGTTATTTTATGACCTCCTGGATGAGTCGTCGTCATGCTCTTGGAGTAATTTTTCTAGGCCGGCCACTCCTGGGAAGGTTCACCACTGTTCCAAGTTATCTCCATTTGTGGATAATGGCTCTCCCCATGGTTCACTAGAGTTCCAAAGCTTTAGAAATGGCTTTGCAACCCTTCCTAGGCCGATACATGTACATTACTTTGTTTCTAATCTGTTCTTAAATTTTTTTTTTCGATTGTGACATGATGTGTGCCTTTTTGTGATCTGTTAGAAGCTGTCTGACAAAGTGAAGCACGCTATTTATGTGATTTCATGATTCAACAGGTCTGGCAGTAATCAGGCCTGGGTGTGACAATTTATTGTGCAATTTAACTCAGCATTGCGCAAAAGTTATAGCATCTACAAACTAGGGTACATGTTTTGGAATTTACACAGCTTTTAGTTTATGACTGCCCATCTCATTTATTGAGGTGCTAAAATGGCAGGGCAGAACAGCCACCCCCTCCCCCCCCAAATGACCCTATTTGGGAAAGTAGGCACCCCAAGGAAATTGCTTAGAGGAATGTTGAGCCCATTTTATATATATATATATTTTTTTTTTTTCAAGTGGTTGAAAAATGACAAAAAAAATGTACACAAAGTTGTCACTGAATGATATATTGCTCACACATGCCATGATTATATGTGGAATTACAGCCCAAAATACATGCCCATTTTGGAAAGAAGACACTTCAAGCTATATATATATATATATATTTTTTTTTACACAAAGTTGTCACTAAATGATATATTGTTAAACCATGGCATATGTGATTATATGTGGAATTAGACCCCAACATACATTCTGCTCCTTCTCCTGAGTATAGTGATACCACATGTGTGGGACTTTTTAGCAATCTAACCGCGTACAGGACCCCGAAAACCAATCACCGGCTTCAGGCTATCTAAGGGCGTACATTTTTGATTTCACTCCTCACCGCCTATCACAGTTTCAGAGGCAATGAAATGGCCAGATAGTACAAACCCCCCCCCCCCCAAAAGATCCAATTTTGGAAAGTAGACACCCCAAGATATTTGGTAAGAGGCATGTTGAGTATTTTGCAGATCTCGCTTTTTGTCACAAAGTTTTAAAAACTCAAAAAAGAAAAAAAAAAATGTTCTTTTCTTTCTTCATTTTAAAAAACAATTGAGAAGTGATAAATACTCACAATGCCTCTTAGCAAACACCTTGGGGTGTCTACTTTTCAAAATGGGGTCATTTGGGGGGGGATTTTGTGCTATCTGGACATTTCAGGGTCTCCGTAACTGTGATAGGTTGTGAGGAGTAAAATCAAAATTTTACAGCTTTAGAAAGCCTGAAGGCGGTGCTGGGTTTTTGGGGTTCTGTACGCAGCTAAGCTCCAAAAAAGTCTCACACATGTGGTATCCCCATACAAAAGGAGAAGCAGTAGAATGTATTTTGGGATGTAATTCCACATATGCCCATGGCATGTTTGAGCAATATATCATTTAGTAACAACTTTGTGCAAAAAATAAAATAAAAAAGGTTGTAATTTTCCCGAAACTCGTGGCAAAATATAAAATATTCCATGGACTCAACAGGCCTATCAGCAAATAGCTGGGGGGGGGGGTTGAACTGTCTTGGCATTTTATGCACATTAGAAGCTTATGTCACACATCACTCACTCTTTTACATACTTGAAGACAAAGCCTTTTTTTATTGCTAGAAATTTACTTTGAACTCCCAAACAATATATATATATATTTTTAAAGCAAAGGCCCTACAGATTAAAATGGTGGATGTTGCAATTTTTTTGTTTTGTTTTTTAGTATTTGCACAGCAATTTTTGAAACGCAATTTTTTGGGGAAAAAAACACTTTTTTTATTTTAATGCACTAAAACACACTATATTGCCCACATTTTTGAAGAAATAAAAAAGACGATCTTATGCCGAGTACATGGATACCAAACACGACATGCTTTAAAAATAGCACACAGCAGCAGCGATAAACTACATACATTTTTAAAAGCCTTTGTAAATCTAAAGTGGTAACTGTAAACGATTTTAGAGGTCTACAGCTAAAATGATTGCCCTCGATCTGACTTTTGTGGTGATACCTCACATGCATGGTGCAATTGCTGTTTACATATGACACCAGACCGATGCTTGCGTTCGCCTTTGCGCGTGAACACTTATTATTTCATTTTGCTTTTTTATTTTATTTTCAAACTGTTCCTTTCATTAATTTTTTTTATCATTTTTATTGTTATCTCAGGGAATGTAAATATCCCCCTTGATAGCAATAGGTAGTGACAGGTGCTCGTTTTTGAAAAAATTGGGCTCTATTAGACCCTAGATCTCGCCTCTGCCCTCAAAGCATCTGACATAAAATAAATAAAATGCTTTCCCAATTTCCCAATGACGCTGTTTATATCCGGCGAAACCGAAGTCATGAAACGCTCGTAGCTTCCTGTTTCTTAGACCATAGTGATGATTGGAGCCATTTTGGTCTCTGATCAGCTCTACGTCAGCTGGCGGAACCACTGGCTGAATTCCAGGGTTCCCTGTTGGCACAGAAGAGCCAGAGAAAACCATGGAAGATGGTGGGATGGGGAGGGATGTTCCCTCCCACTGCTTGTAAAAGCAGTCTACAGGCTAATTAGCTGTAGGATTGATTTTACATGAAAGCCGACCGCTGGCTGAAAAGAAGGATACCAAGATGATACATAAACTTGCAGGCATCATTCTGGTATAACCACTCAAAGTCCAGCAACACACCAGTACGTTGTTGGGCATATATTGTAATGTTTTTTTTTTTATGCAGCCTGTGGGCTGAACGAAAAAAAAGAGATTGATTGGTGGGTATGCCCACAAATAGAATACCGCCCTTCATCCACCCACTTCTAATGATGGGCATACATGCACTTTTTTTTTAACTGTGGTGGTGAAATCACCTCCTATAGCACTGGAGTCGCTGATTTTCCTATTGTTAGACCAAACACTGTTGCTGTCAAGATAAATAAATCAGTGCTGCAGCTGGATGGCGTACCTGCTAAGCAAATGATGGTTAACAATAAAATAAAGTAACATTACAGTGTAACAGTAATGCCACGTACACACGAGCGGAATGTCCGACAGAAAAAGTCAGACGGAAGCATTTCATTGTATAGTCCGATCGTGTGTATGCCTCATCTGAATTATTTTTTCAAAAATTCTGATGCACCTAAAAATAGAACATGTTCTAAATATTTCCGAAGGAACCAATTCCTATCTGGAAAACCGCTCGTCTGTATGCTGTTCCGATGGACCAAAAATAGCGTGTGCTCTGGAGCAAGTATGAGACAGAAACTTTTTTCATTTTTTTCATTTTTTTTCATTTTTTAAATTTTTTTCATTTTCTTTTTTTCATTTTTTTCATTTTTTTCATTTTTTCAATTTTTTTATTTAAATAATTTTAAATTTTTTATAGATATTTTTTATATTGTTTTATTTTAGATTTTTTCACTGTTTCTCACTTTTTTCTTAGTGGTATATATATTTTTTTCACATATATAATTTCGTATATAACACTCCTTGTCTATGAGTAGTCCAAGGAAGGTATAGGATTGTGGTTGATTGATTTCTGTATACTTATCACATGGAATATTTTATGTAATTGGCTTGGTTTAATACTGGGAGCCTAGCCGGTATATTCCCTATATAAAGGAAAACATTTTTTTCCTTCTTTTTTGTTGTCACAGAAATATTTAGATATCACTTAATGTTATTTGGTTATAAGAGTGAGGATGCTTTAGGTCACCTATGGGAGTTGGTATAAATTATTGAGAAAATATAGTTTCTCCGAGTTAATTAGTGAGGAATTTTTCAGCTTATACACATTAGTTGATTGAATAGCACTAAACACTGAATATATCATAGGCCTTAGGGCCAGGGAACGGGGATTAAAATAAGTCTTGAAAAAAGTGTCAAATTTGTCAACACTTTATTCCCAAAAAATAACAGACATGTTATCATTTATTTATCTACCTTATAACCCTAATTTAGACGAGTTGTAAAATGCAAATTGTCACCAAGTGAACATAAGACTGGCAAAGTACTTTTGGTTCTTTGGCTGATTGTTAGAGAGAGAGAGAACAATAGAGAAAAAATAAAACCGCAACTCTTTTTGGCTCTTTTTTTGTGTTTTTGTGTGTTTTTTATTTTTTGCACATTTGTATAAACTGTACATTGCAAACGCTCCAGATTAGGGTCTCTCAAAATGTGATGGCCATTTCATCTTTCGAGACCCTGTGTAACTGTGCCCTAGGACTGTGCAATGCTGTACTCTACACTAATAATCCACTAGTGACTGTGCAATGCTGTACACTAATACTCCACTAGTGTTTAGTAGCGTTCAAAACCTTCACCAATGCAAAGAACATGTTGGTCAGGACAGCAGGGACAATAAAAGCAAGTGTCACACCTATATCCACGCTTTATGCAGACATGACATCTTCTTTGGGGTGATTGTTGGGTAGGGGTACCAGGGAGGACATACGGAAAATGCCTCCCATGCAGCTGGCTCACTGCATTTGGATTGGGAAGTTGGGCCACAGCACTGTCTGGAAACAGAAGGGCTGTGATGATCTCTTCCTGGAATTTATGGAAGGATCCAGTTCATCCTAAGGCATTGTATAGCACATAAGCATTCAGCAGAGCCAATTGGAATAAATATACCAGCGTCTATCCTTACGGGCAATTAGGTACGGTGCCAACAACTGGTATTTGGGGTCCACCCCTCCCATATTAAGGTTATATTTGTGGACATAGAGGGGTTTCTCCACAACATCAGTTGTGGTTTGGACCGTCGCGTCTGCGTGAAGGGAGGACAGAATGAAAACATTCTTATTATCCCTCCACTTCACAGCGAGCAAATTATTACATTTCAAGCAGGCTCTTTCCCCCAGCCTAAGACGGGAATCTACAAGCCGCTGGGGTAAACCCCCGGCGATTAGATCACACAGTGTCACATGCGCCAATTCCATTATCAAACAAGTGACTAAAAAGTGGCACGCTTGTGTAATAATTGTCCACATACAAGTGGTACCCCTTTCCGAATAAGGGTGACACCAAGTCCCACACAATCTTACCAGCGCTCCCTATGTAGTCTGGGAAGTTCTCTGGCTCTACGTAACTACCTCTTCCTTCGTAAACCATAAAACTATATGTATAGCCTGTTGCCCTGTCACAGAGCTTTTACATCTTGAACCATATCTGGCATTCTTGCTGGGAAGATACTGTTTGAATGACAAGTGGCCAGAAAAATTAATCAGGGACTCATCAACGCAGACAACTTGATTGGCACTAAACAAGGCTGCAAACTGCTGGTTGAAGTGGTTTATGAGGGGCTGAATTTTGCAGAACCGATTGTATTAAGGGCGCTCCTGAGGACGACAGAGTTCATTGTCATTGAAATGTATGAACCGCAAGATCTGCTCGTATGGCGTCCTGGTCATGCAAGCAGAGAACACGGGCATATGGTGAATTGGGTCAGTGTGGACCAATATGACCACAACTCACTTTTTTTAGTTATGCCCATGAGGAGGGATAGGCCCAGGAAGGTCTTAAATTCAGAGATAAGGTCTCCTATCTCTGACAAGGGTCAACTGGGGATTAGTGGCGATGAATTGACCAGCGTACAAATTGCTTTGGTCCACAATAGATCTATAGAGATCTTCAGTTTAAAACAGCAAATAAAAATCAAGTTTCCACCTGAATTTCGAGTTGACCAGTGAATGGGGGAAGTACTGCAGAAGTGGTGGCCTCCCAATTTGGATTGGCAAATGCAGCAGGAAGGGCACTATGGGCTCGACGGGCCAGTGTTGTCTTCTTGGTGGCTGCGGGATACTAGTTGTGCTAGCCAGCTTGAACTGCACTTATGGGACTTTTCATGTCACCAAGTGTTACTGCAGTGCTGGATGTACGACCAGGGTGTACTAGGCCGCTGGTACTTGCCAGTTCACCAGAAGGATGAACGGCACCAGTACTGGCTCTCTCCTCCATACGAGAGCCCTGCTGTTCTTGCACCTCAACAACAGCAGAAGAATCGGGTCGGATACGCCTGACCTTGGCAGGCACCACTACTCCGACGTCAGAGCTATCTGTCAGGGTGCCGCTGCTGTCTACAGGTTCGTATTCTGAGCCTGAATCTGACAGATGGGTGACTTCCTCTTCACTGTCATCTGTCATGCTCAGAAACATGTAGGCCTCTTCACTTCAATTGGACATTTTGGCCTCTAAATTTACTGGTACAACTAGTGTGATTCACAGGAAAAAAGAGCACCTGACTGTCAGTGACTGCTTCAAGCAATACCAGAAAAACTGTTGGCATTCACAGGGATCAGGCCTGACTGTGGCAGTTATTTGTTTAGTGTTTTGTAAGTGACAGTGATCGATTAATACTGCACTTGGGTGAGCTGAGCAGAGGAGCTAAACATAACGCTGCATTTTTGGGAACCCTTAACTATTGGGCACGATAATATAGTTCTGATCAGATCAAAGATATTGATCCGTTCAGACACTACACTACTAAGGAAGTTGTGTGGTGCGTGCGTGTGTGTTAGCGCTACTGGCCCTAATCTGACACTGGCTGGGGCAACACAGACCCTAACTGATGCTAAAACCCGCCGGGTGATCAGGGGGTTAAACCTTTTATTTAGGTAATGTACGGCAGGTGCCCTGATGCTATAAAAAATAACTAGCTAACCAGCGTCACCTGTGACACTAAAGTGGTGATCACTGGTGATAAGCGGTGATCAAGGGGGGTTAAACCTTTATTAGGGGGGTACCCTAAAGCTACTTGGGCATACCACTAATTGCTCTAACGCTGATTAGTGTCACAAATTACACCAGTACAGTGATCAAAGAAAAATATGAACACCGCACTGGGTGACACAGTGACAGGGAGTAAAGGGGTTAACTGGGGGGGACCGGGGAGGATACTGTCTCAGTGTAGTGTTGGTGCAACTCACGTGTGGATGTCCTCTCTCTGGAACGGAAAATAATTCCAGAGAGGGAGATAACATCACATCTCCTGTCTGTGTTTACGTTTACAGACCGGAAGCATTTCATTCGTCAGGTGATCCAGACCAGAAATAATTGGCCTGGGCCTGGAGACTGATCGGTTCTGAAACTAATATGATTGGTGCGGGCGCCAGCGTACAGCTACGTTGTTTTGTCCACCCATGCCCTTCTGCCTCAGTAAAACTGCGGCGGCTGGCCGGGAAGTGGTTAATAAATGAAATAATAATTTAAAAACTGCATCTTGGATTTGCTCAGGTTATCTTTGTTTAGTATTAAAATTTGATGATCTGAATCATTTAAGTGTGAGAAATATGCAAAAAAAAAAAAAAATCAGGAAGGGGGGAAATACTTTTTCACACAACTGTATGTTATACCTACCTGCTCTGTGCAATGGCGATGCACAGAGCAACCTTCTTCTCGGGTCCCCCACTTGCACTCCTGACCTCTACCCCCCCCCCCCCCCACCATAGCAAGCTGCTTGATATGGGGGCACACATGCAGGCTTGCTCCCGAGCCACCTCTGTTTTTCCATACGACACACAGAGAGCATGACTTGGCCCTGCCCCCCACTCCCTCCTTACCAGAAAATGACTCCCTCTGCTGTCTCTAATCCAATGAGAAGTGAGAGAGCCAAGAGAACCTTGGCAGTTGTGCACATCACTGGATCAAGATCAGGCTCAGCTGAGGGAGGGATGAGCGGGGAAGCATAGCATGCATGAAGATAAAAACCCTTCTGCCTTTACAACCACTTTAAGGGGCAACTAATGTGCAAATAATGGCTTTTAGTTTAAGATTTCCTCTCACATTGGCCTCTTTTTTTTTATGTTCTTCAAGAACTAGAGGACAGATGGATGAGGTTCACAACTAGGAGGGGAGTCATCCAGCCAGGGGTTGGGCTTTAAGAAGATGACACTTGACGACCTTCATGAAAACCTTTAACATTCAGTATGTTCATCTCTATATAGGAAGATGTTCACAAGATTTGTTGGTGTGTATCAAATTATCACAACACTAGTGTTTAATAAAAAACGTGTTATTGTAGTCATTCCAAAAGGCAGAACTTAGGATCTCTTTTTTATTGTTTGCTTAGTGAAGATTCCGGTGACACGATACATTCAATTACATTTTTTCTAGTGGAATATGCTGGGTTACGCTTCTTGGTTTGTTAAATCCTATAGTAAACTTTTATTTACTAAATTGACAATCTATACATTGTGGCTTGCAACTGCAATTATTTAAAGAAGATTAATAATTAAACACACACAACAAAAAACAAAATTGCCCATGGGACTTTTAAAGAGTACACCTCAAAACGTGCCAAGTAAAATTTGCATGCCAAATCTGGTCTTTATTGAAGAATGGCAAGAAGAAAGCCATTGTTGAAAGAAAGCCATAAGAAGTCCCATTGTAGTTTGCGAGAAGCCATGTGGGAGACACAGCAAACATGTGGAAGAAGGTGCTCTGGTTAGATGAGACCAAAATTTAAGCAAAACGCTATGTGTGGCGGAAAGCTAACACTGCACATCACCATGATGGGCAGTGGCAGCATCATGTTATGGAGATGCTTTTCTTCAACAGGGACAGGGAAGTTGGCCAGAGTTGATGGGAAGATTGATGGAGCCAAATACAGGGCAATCTTAGAAGAAAACCTGTAATGCCGCGTACACACGACCGGTTTTCCCGTCGGAATAAACTCTGAAGGTTTTTCCGACGGAGTTCCTCTGAAACTGTCTTGCTTACACATGATCACACCAAAGTCCGATCGTCAAGAACGCGGTGTCGTACAACACGTATGACGGGACTAGAAAAAGGAAGTTCAATAGCTAGTAGACAATAGCTTCTGTCTTATACTTGCTTCAGAGCATGAGTCGTTTTTGGTTCATTGAAACAGCATACAGACGAGCGGTTTTCCCAATAGGAATTGGTTCTGTTGGAAATATTTAAAACATGTTCTATTTCTAGGTCCCTCAGAATTTTTGAAAACAAAAGTCTGATGAGGCATACACATGAAAGGTATATACAATTAAAAGCTTCCGTCTGACTTTTTCTGTCGGACATTCAGCTTGTGTGTACGCGGCATTAGAGTCTGCAAAAGTCTTGAGACTGGGGAGGAGGTTCACCTTTCAGCAGGACAATGACCCTAAACATACAGCCAGAGCTACAATGGAATGGTTTAGATCAAAGCATATTTCATGTGTTGAATGGCCCAGTCAAAGTTCAAACCTAAATCCAATTGAGAATCTGTGGCAAGACTTCAAAATTGCTGTTCACAGGCACTCTCCATCCAATCTGACAGAGCTTGAGCTATTTTGCAAAGAAGAATGGGCCAAAATGTCACTCTGTAGATATGAAAAGCTGGTAGAGACATCCCCAAAAAGACTTGCAGCTGTAATTGCAGCGAAAGGTGGTTCTACAAAGTAATGACTCGGGGGGACTGAGGACAAATGCATGCCACACTTTTCAGATATTTATTTGAAAAAAAAAAATTAAAACCCATTTATAATTTCTCTTCCACTTCACAATTATGTTCCATTTTATGTTGGTCTATCACATAGAATCCCAATAAAATACATTCATGTTTTTGGTTGTAACATGAAAAATGTGGAAAATTCCAAGGGGTATGAATACTTTTTCAAGGCACTGTAGCAGTCACAACAGTTCTGCAGCACAGCCTTATTTTCCATACCTCTTTTATACAAAGAGTTATGGAATGAATGCCATGCATTGTGACTTGAAAAAAGTGTCAAATTTGTCAACACTTTATTCCCAAAAAATAACAGACATGTTATCATTTATTTATCTACCTTATAACCCTAATTTAGACGAGTTGTAAAATGCAAATTGTCACCAAGTGAACATAAGACTGGCAAAGTACTTTTGGTTCTTTGGCTGATTATTACAAGAACAGATGAAAACATTGAAATTCAAGCGCAGCTATAATGTTCCAAGACTTTGTCCAAATTAAAAAGTTAGCAGATCACACAAGGTGAACCGATTTGTTGTATGATTGTTTTGTGCATGTTTTTATTTTAGCTTTTGATTGTACGGTAGATGTTAACAAATATGCATTATGGGGTCCAATCATAATGCAGCGGTATGGCATTGCTGGGACCATAAAAGGGCATATGTAAAGTAAAGCAATGCGTTTTACTAATGCATTGCATTTTTCTTTTGCTTTGGTATCCTAAACCTTGAAAAGCCCAATGAACATGTGTGCATGTGGGAGGTAGTGCCTAGGACTGCCTGTAAGGGATTGCAGTCTGTGAGTTTAACTTTTATATTTATAATAAAGCCGTTGGAGGTAATGGAGAGCGCTATGGGTTCCCTTTATCTTTTTTTAGTTCACCACCCTGCTGGGAGATCTCACATTTAGACCTGTGCTGGCCTTAAGGGAGCCTCATGCTCTGCATAACTTTTTGATACAAAGGTCCAGTGGTGGCTGGTGGTATATTTTTTGGGGGGGAGGGGGGGCGGCAAAGAATGCATCCACAGCCACCCACCCCCCCCCCCCCCGGTCGGGTCATCCCCTTACTCCATCTAAGGATCTCTTCTCCATTCTGCAAATCGGGAATGGGGTCTCAAGATCTGCTTCCTGATTGGCCAGGGGGAAGATCAATGTGACAATAGCAAATATTCATTCATTATTTTCACACACCTGCATGAGCTTGGGGTGCATTGATCTGCCTATTAGAGGCTCTAATCACATAAAAAAAAAACCCTATTGGAATCCATGCGTCTGACGCCCCGCATGTACATTAGGGGGCCGGACGCATGGATAGGGGGCACCCCTGTGCCCTGCATTACGGGCCATCACTGCAAAGGTCTATCTAAGAAGGTGACTTCACATATTGCACAGGGATATTAGAACATGTAATTTATGGACATTGTCATTTGTTTGCAATATATTGCCTTCAAGTTTTTGTCTGTTACATTTAGAGATTTATTGTATTTTAGATTTTTATACTAATGTGATTAATATTTTGTTGATCTTTTTCATTTATGTGGTACATGTCGTTATATATTATTACAATTGATGATATAAAGTAGGTGTAAGGATATACTGTACTGTATAGCATTAAATAAAAAAAAATATTGGGCTAATGCCAAAACATAAAACCAATTAGGGGTACCACATCCCAAAAGAAGACTCAATATAAAAAACTGCAGATGAGTATGGGGTTTATCGGTACCCAATAAACTTAATAAATAAAAATATAATAATATATAAAATTAACTTTTCGCACACATCTTCTTTAGTAATGACGAGACCTGATCAGTCTCTCATTCTCTGTCTGCTGAAAATTCTTCCAGACAGTTTTTGCACATCAATTTGTTGGCCACAGGCCCAGCAGGACTTGCTCATTGCTCTGCAGAAGAGGAGGCATGATGTCTTTTTTTTGGACTTCTTCCTGGAGCGGTAGTGATGCCTGGATTTAGTCTCCCTTGAAGAGTGCCTGTCCTCTCTGGCTCTTTCACTCTGAGAGCATGAGCATGTGGGGCTGAAATACATCAAAACAAACCACATGCGAGGGTACTCTTTTAAGTCTCCTAAAAACGTATCATTTTGGAAGTCCCCTACCTTAGAAATTGAGGGTCTTGCATAAGTGGTGACTGACTCATGGTGATATACAAAAGGGACAGCCAGCGGAAAATAGAAATAGCTGGAAGAAAGAGAGATGATGATAAAGAGTGAACCTTTAGGGTAATACCGAAACCTCCCACCCCTCCCACTTTTTTATTTTAATTTTTTTTAAACCAGGTAAGGGGAAAAAAAAACTTTATTTTTAACCAAAACTCCTCTTTAATACCTGCATAAGGCGCCACAGGAAGCCTGCTGAATATGGATCTGAAAAGACTCTTAGCCAGGAGCTGTACATTGCCCAGCCTATTCAGGCACACATGTTTTAAATATTCCCGGGGAAGGAAGGAACCTCCCCTGTGCTCCTCCTCCTGTTATGGGCAAAAAATAACATAATCAGAAGTGCCAGAGGCTGGTAAAAACAGAGTCGGGCTGCTACCCCTTGCCCGCTCCAGCAGCCTGCTGGATGAGGTGAGTGTCATGGATCTGTCACCTAAGGGTTAACTTAGTACAGGCTGATTTCAGTGATTGGCAACAGGCTGCCTTAGTTAAACACCTCAGCAGCTCTGTCTTCGCTGTCTGATCTGCAGCTCCCTGGGACCCCTGCTCCTGTTTACCTG
Organism: Lithobates pipiens; assembly: GCF_037356315.1. Classification (NCBI taxonomy): domain Eukaryota; kingdom Metazoa; phylum Chordata; class Amphibia; order Anura; family Ranidae; genus Lithobates; species Lithobates pipiens. The sequence continues at coordinate 336,002,478 of NW_027507903.1, forward strand.
CTTCTGTGATTGATCTCCTGAATGACCCGGCTTGACCTTTGGACTTCTCTTGCTTTCTGCCTGCACCTAACCTCAGCTCACCTCTGACCTTGAACCTGCCCGCTCCTTTGGATTGCACTCTGCCTGCCAGTTGTAGACCCGGCCTGTGACCTGACCTATTTGCCTGTAGCTCCTGCTCCAGCATCTCCTGTCTGTGCTTTAACCAGCCTACTTACCTCTGCTTGAATCCACACCCCTCTGAACTGTGTACTGACTGCTAGACCCGACTTCTGGGTGTGTGTGAGTGAGGATATCAGGTGTTCCAGCCTCCAGTCTGTCTGCTGTTCAGATTCCCCTTCCAGCTGTTTATCACCTCTACAGTAACTGGGACCTTGGAGCTGCCCGTCCAACAGCTGAACCGCCAGGCACTCATACCATTCTGCACTCTCGTGCCACCTGTCTGCTCTACCAGGGGCCGCAAGTCAGATACATAAGGGAGGCCTTCCTCTGCACTATCGGGCTCATCGGTCAGGTACGTGAGAATGTGACAGTAAGCCTACACCAAGGCAGAGAAAGACCAAAGAATAAATAGGATCGGGGATAAACTTGACAGGATAAAAAGGGATAGAAGAAAAAGGAAAGATGAAGCCTGTAAGGCCAGAGGGACCCATAAGAAAAAGAAATGGAGAGAGCTGGCCCCTCCTCATGCCCCAAACCATAGTCAGATAGGAAAATGGCACATTTCATTCTTAAAGAGGAAACACTGCAGTGAGCCATCAAGACCCACATATGGGGGCTCCCAGGCTATTTAGCAGCCCAAAAACTTAAACTTTGCACTGGGAGAGGCTGAACACAGATGGCTACTGTGCAAAGGCAGAGGTGGGGGGGGGGGGGGGGACATAATACTGCTTACTTTTCACTGGTGCATGGAGTTATAAGGAAAAAGAGAAGAATAGAGGGGCCTCTAAAATCTCCTTTTTTTATGCTACTCACTGGTCCTGATGGAGTGGTCAAGTGGCAGAGCTCCATCACTAGTATGCTGCCATGTTGGCATCAGGAAAAGTAGTATGCAGTTTGCCTTTGCTGATCTTTCTTTCTAAAAATAATTTGTTGCCTGGCTGTCACTGACCCAGATCAAGTAACTTTTATTCACAACCCATTCAAAATGAATGATTTCTGGTAACCCAGTGTCACATGCATTGCAACACAATTTTACATCAGGTTGCCTGGTGGTAACGCAACACATGTAAAGGGCCCAAAAAGAAGTGGGGTAACAATCAATAACAAGAGCTAAGAAGCAGATCTCTAGCAACTGTGACAGTTCCTCCTAGCTTCATAACTGGAAGCACTGCTGAGCATGTTGTAACTTGATTGCTCCTAGCATATGGGTAAGTCTTTCAAGGGAAACAAAAGAATCAGTATGCTATGGGTAATGGGTAATTGTTTTAATTTTGCATCTTCCTTTGTTTTTTGCAAATCAATCCTATCATCATGTGCTTATTTCACAGAAGAGATTTTGTTGTTCACAGATTTCTTTAACCACTTCCCACCCGCTATATAGCAATATGACGTGTGCAAAGTGGTTGCATTATCCTGACTGAATGTCATATGAAGTCCAGCTGGATAAGCCGCTAGCGCGCGCCCGCGGGGTCACGCAGCACAGTGATCTGTGGTGTGGTGTGTCAGCCTGACACACCGCATTTCCGATTCCGGTAAAGAGCCTCTGATCAGCTGTGTCCAATCACAGCTGATCACAGTGTAAACAGTAATGCCGCGTACACACGGGCGGACTGTATGGCCTACTTAGTCCGCCAAAACACATTTCAGCGGACAGTCCGCTCGTGTGTGGGCTTCAGCGGACTTTTTCAGCGTGCAGTCCGGCGTACTAAGTATTTCGGATTTTTCGAAATACTGTCCGTCGTACTCGCATTTCGGCGGACAATCCGCCCGTGTGTATGCCAGTCCGCCGTACTTTTGAAATGAGCGGACTTTTCCCGCCCGGAGAAAAGTCCGCTCATTTCGAGCGGGTATCCAGGTAGGCGGGGCCCGCGAAGGAGACGTCGCTGACCCCGCCGCCTGGTATGGACTTAAAGGGGAACCCCAACGCCGAAAAAAATCGGCGTGGGGGTCCCCCCCAAGTCCACAACAGACCCTTGTCCGAGCACGCTACCCGGCCGGCCAGGAAAGGGGGGCGAGCGAGCGCCCCCCCTCCTAAACCGTACCAGGCCACGTGCCCTCAACATGGGGGGGTGCCTTGGGGAAGGGGGGGCCGCGTGGCACCCCACCCCAAAGCACCTTGTCCCCATGTTGATGAGGACAAGGGCCTCTTCCCGACAACCCTGGCCGTTGGTTGTCGGGGTCTGCGGGCGGGGGGCTTATCGGAATCCGGGAGCCCCCTTTAATAAGGGGGCCCCCGGATACTGGCCCCCCACCCTATGTGAATGAGTATGGGGTACAATGTACCTCTACCCATTCACCTGTAAAATAAAAGTGCAAAAAAAAACACAACACACGAGATAAAATACTTTATTGCACAGCTCCGGGGGTCTTCCGTCTTCGGGGGTCTTCTCGCCGGACTCCTCCGCTATCTTCTTGTAGCTCTTTTGCTAGCGGAGGAGTCTGGCTTTCTTCCTCGCCGCCGGCCTCTTCTCCCGACTTCGGGGGTCTTGTCCCCCTCTTCGGTTCTTCTGCCGGGCCACCGCGCCTTCTTATAGCTCTTTTACAGGCGGTGGCCCGGTCTTCTGTCGCCGCTGCCGCCGCCTTACGTTCTTCTTCTTCTTCTTCTTCTTCTTCTCCAGGAGATGTTGCCTCGACGATCTCTCTGGCCGGAATTCCAGGGACGCACATAGGGACAAGGGGCGGTGTCACATGGCTTTATGTCACATGGGTTGGTGTCACATGGTGACCCCACCCCCTTACGATGTCATAGTCCCCATGTGACATCAACCCATGTGACCAACCCATGTGACATAAAGCCATGTGACACTGCCCCTTGTCCCTATATAAGTGGCCGCGCAGTGCGTCCCTGGCATTCCGGCCGGAGAGATCGTCGAGGCAACATCTCCTGGAGAAGAAGAAGAAGAAGAAGAACGGAAGGCGGCGGCGGCGGCGACAGAAGACCGGCTTTCTTCCTCGCTGCCGGCCTCTATTCCCGACTTCGGGGGTCTTGTCCCCCTCTTCGGTTCTTCTGCCGGGCCACCGCGCCTTCTTATAGCTCTTTTACAGGCGGTGGCCCGGTCTTCTGTCGCCGCCGCCGCCGCCTTCCGTTCTTCTTCTTCTTCTTCTTCTCCAGGAGATGTTGCCTCGACGATCTCTCTGGCCGGAATGCCAGGGACGCACATAGGGACAAGGGGCGGTGTCACATGGCTTTATGTCACATGGGTTGGTGTCACATGGTGACCCCGCCCCCTTATGATGTCATGGTCCCCATGTGACATCAACCCATGTGACCAACCCATGTGACATAAAGCCATGTGACACTGCCCCTTGTCCTTATATAAGTGGCCGCGCAGTGCGTCCCTGGCATTCCGGCCGGAGAGATCGTCGAGGCAACATCTCCTGGAGAAGAAGAAGAAGAACGGAAGGCGGCGGCGGCGGCGACAGAAGACCGGCTTTCTTCCTCGCTGCCGGCCTCTTCTCCCGACTTCGGGGGTCTTGTCCCCCTCTTCGGTTCTTCTGCCGGGCCACCGCGCCTTCTTATAGCTCCTTTACAGGCGGTGGCCCGGCAGAAGAACCGAAGAGGGGGACAAGACCCCCGAAGTCGGGAGAAGAGGCCGGCAGCGAGGAAGAAAGCCGGACTCCTCCGCTAGCAAAAGAGCTACAAGAAGATAGCGGAGGAGTCCGGCGAGAAGACCCCCGAAGACGGAAGACCCCCGAAGCTGTGCAATAAAGTATTTTATCTCGTGTGTTGTGTTTTTTTTTGTACTTTTATTTTACAGGTGAATGGGCAGGGGTACATTGTACCCCATACTCATTCACATAGGGTGGGGGGCCGGTATCCGGGGGCCCCCTTATTAAAGGGGGCTCCCGGATTCCGATAAGCCCCCCGCCCGCAGACCCCGACAACCAACGGCCAGGGTTGTCGGGAAGAGGCCCTTGTCCTCATCAACATGGGGACAAGGTGCTTTGGGGTGGGGGGCCGCGCGGCCCCCCCTTCCCCAAGGCACCCCCCCATGTTGAGGGCACGCGGCCTGGTACGGTTTAGGAGGGGGGGCGCTCGCTCGCCCCCCTTTCCTGGCCGGCTGGGTAGCGTGCTCGGACAAGGGTCTGTTGTGGACTTGGGGGGGACCCCCACGCCGATTTTTTTCGGCGTTGGGGTTCCCCTTTAAGTCCATACCAGGCGGCGGGGTCAGCGACGTCTCCTTCGCGGGCCCCGCCTACCTGGAGACGCGCTCGAAATGAGCGGACTTTCCTCCGCGTGTGTGGGCGAGTCCGTTCATTTCAAAAGTAGGGCGGATAGTATGGCGGACTTAGTACGCCGTATTAGTCCGCTCAAAAAGTGGTGTGTGTGGTCAAGTCTGTTCATTCGAAAGTATGACGGACTGTCCGTCGGATTGTATGACGGACTAAGCAGGCCATACAGTCCGCCCGTGTGTACGCGGCTTAAGAGCCATATATCTGCTTTTCCTCCACTCATGCTGACAGGCGCGAGTAGAGGAGAGTCATTGACTGCTCTCCTGATGGGAGGTCTGCACTGAATCATTATCAGTGCAGGCCCCCCATGAATGACCACCCAAGACCACCAGTGATGCCCACCCATGACCACTAGGTATGCCAATCAGAGCCCAATAGGGATGGCACTGTGCCCATCAGTGATGCCTGCCATTGCCCCCTGTCCAGTACTGCCTAACAGTGCCATCTATCAGTGCTGACAATCAGTGCCGCATATAAGTGCCACATACCATTGCCACCTATCAGTGTCCATCAGTGCTGCATATCAGTACCACCTATCAGTGCCCGTCAGTGCTGCTTATCAGTGTTGCCTATCAGTGCCTCATCAGCGGTGCCACCTCATGAGTGCCCATCAGTGAAGGAAAAAATTTACTTATTTACAAAGTTTTGTAACAGAAAAAAAAGAAAAACTTTTTTTTTCAAAATTTTCTGTCTTTTATTTGTAGCGCAAAAAATAAAAACCCCAGTGGTGATAAAATACCAGCAAAAAAAAGCTCTATTTATGGGAAAAAAATATACAAATTTTGTTTGGGTACAGCGTTGCCAAATTGTCATTAAAAATATGATAGTGCTGAAAGCTGAAAATTGCTCTAGACAGGAAGGTACAGGCAGTCCCTGAGTTACGAACACCTGAATTACGAATGACTCCTACTTACGAACGGCCTCAAATGCCAGCCACTTGTGCTCCACGTGGGTCCTGGATGCCTTTCAAGCACTTCCGAACACATCCCACACTGCCGCACTACACCCCAGATAACATAACATAAGTGCCCGGAACACCCCACGTCAATGCGCAGGCGGCAGTTACACTTACGAACGCAGTGTTCCGACCGGAAGTTACACTTACAAATGCAGTGTTCTGACTTATGAACAACTTCGACTTATGAACAAACCTATAGTCCCTATTGTGTTTTTAACCCAGAGACTGCCTGTATATAAGTGCCCTGTATTGAAGTGGTTAAATACATGTTAGTTATATTAACAGTGATCCATCTTTACTTTTTTTTTTAATCTAGCCCAATCTGACAATTTAATAAACGTTCCCCAGATCAGCAAATGTTCGTGTCAAGCACCCAGTCAAAATGTTATTTTGACTCCATTGACTGCTTGAAGCTAAACCAGAATGTTGCTGTGAAACTTTAATATATTAACCCTAAATATCTGAGCTGTAAAATATCCTTTTAACATTGCTTCCTCTAGATGGCACACTTAGGCTGTTAATGCCACAAAAGTCATAGCTGTATACTGATAAAAAGATTTTGTTGCACTATACAATTCCTTTTCGTTAATTTGTAGAATTTTTGATATTGCAGATATTACTTGTGTGGTCAAAGGAACTATATACTACCAGTAGCACACCTATGCGGCAAATAGTGTTCATTTATTTTTTATCCTAGTTTCTAGTTGCATGATTCAGAAAGTCGCTGGGTATAAATTTATGCTCCCTGTCTTGTGGAGCCATGTTTGTTTATTTTATGAGAAGGAAGTGAATAATAAGGGTAAAAGTAATATGTAGTATATTGTACAATCTGAAAACGGAACTGAAAATAGAAATATAGTGTAGATCACTTCTACAATTCTAACCAATCAATTGACTCATTTGATCAGATGTCTTTTTTTTTTTGTTACAGTAAGCGTTGGGGAGGGCAAGGGGGCCTTATATTTGGACTCCACGATAAACAAATACTTTCTAGATACAAGTGGCATGTGGCAACATTTTTATGTCTTACTTAAAAAAGAAGTTTGGGCTAAAAAATGAAAATAAAAATTATATATTATATTTTTCACCTAAGTGGATGCAAAATTGATCCGATGCTGCATCTGTCCCCCACTGTTGACTGAGAATTGAGAAATCAAAGAACGCCAATCACTCAGTGCTGGCTCTCTGCTCACAGAATGCTGAGAACTGTCAGTCACTCACTCCCTACTCTGACACAAACGTCCCCCCCCCCCCCAATGCTCACAGGAGCGCTAAGCTGTGGAGTAGAGGAGATGAAAGCAGCTGGCTTAGACTCTCAGCAGCTCACTAAGAGGCTGAGCCAGCTGCCAATTCAGGCTTCTGGGTGGATACCGACCATATAGTCGGGATCTTTTTTGGCTCCCTGAAGGACATTTTTAAATTATGCTTCAAAGTAGAAGTATTACATATGCCAAACTGCATGACTTATGTACTTGAGCATATTGTCTAAAAACACAAAAGAGTGCAATGGGCTCACCACCATACCTCCCAACTATCTCTGATTTGGAGAAATTGTCCTTCATTTGTAATCAAATCCCTCTGTCCCTCTTTACTCATTTTTGTTCTCAGAGCAATTTCCAATGCATAGTTTTTATGTCTTTCATCCTTCTTGTGACTTTTAAATGAAGTACGGTATGTGTGTCTTTTATAGTCAAATTATAGCATCATGCATTATTTAATTTTGAGTTTCAAATGTAACATATAAAATGTCCCTTGTGCTCACTGTGTATGCAGTTTTCACCATTCCTTGGAAGAGGCATTAACTAAAGTCTGCACATTATCCCCTTTAGGAGCAATCTATGAATCATCTATTTTCTGTGTCATATTTTCTAAATTGATGATAAGATATTTAAAATAATAAAAAAATCAAATGCATCAAAATGCTGGATTTGCTTGTGTAAATAATTGTTGTAACCATTAAAGATACTTAAATAAAGCAGGTGACTCTGAAACGCACAGGTGATTTGACATATCTCATAACGCAGGATTGATCAGTTATTATGAAATTAAAAAGCAGTTTAACCCAGAACAACTATTTTACTGGTGTGTGTGAATTCCTTAAGGCAGATTAGACAGGATATTTTTGTCCTCAACCCTTTAGTGGTATCTCAAAAAAAACAAAAAAAATGTATTAAAATGTGGTGAAAATAATAATTAGGATATCAGTGGTCATAGCAGATCTTCCAATAAGTTTCCATAACTAACACACAGCAGACCTTCACCCACACCTCTCAAAACCAAGACATACGTACATTCTGGGTAGGAATTTTTCATAAAGTGTATGTAAATGCAATTTTATTTATTTTTTTCATTTTGAAGACTGTGGGAAATTGTTAGACAGCAATAAAAACTTGACAAAGAGACTGTGTCTGCTGGGGATATTCTATTTTTTTTTTATTGTATTTGTCCTGGTGACAATGGTCATTGATTTAGAAAGTAATGGAAAACCCAATAATTTTGATTTGGCATCAGAGCAATAAGTAAGGGAAAATTCTCCTGGAGATATCTGTTCCTTTTACAACTCACTGAAATCTAGGAATCTTATTTAATCTGATATTCCCTTTTGTCTCCTGACTTGTTTCAAGGAAAGGTTTAAGATGCTACTAACAAGTTGTTCTAGACAAAAAGATTTTTTTTCCAATAGCACACTTTTTCTATATCCAATTTAAAGCTTTTGTTAACATACAAAAGAACAATAAAGTATGTTGGTGTGCTATTCTAAATGACTAACATCCTTTTATTTTTTCTTTGTATATATTGTGTTTTAGATGACCACTAGATGCTGCTTTTGTACTAAGTATTTCAGTGAATAGTCCCAGAAAAATACTGACAGTAAAATAAAATCAGAAATAGGAATGGTTAAAATAACATTTTAATAAACTTTGCCCATGTCGTATAGTTTACCCTTAGCTATTTATTAAATCAAATATATTAAAATAAGCTTTTTTTTAAAAAAAAACAGGGAGATAATAAAGTTGATGAACTAGTAGCTAACTAATTGTAATTGTAAGACAACTAAAACAGAAACAGAATTTCAAAAGTAGACAGGCCTTCTTTCAAATGTTCTGCTAAAGCAGAAATAAAAACAAGTCTTTGGAAATGTAGACATTACCTACCAAATATTTATTTTTATTTTTTCTACTAATATAGGTGACAAATAATAGAAAAGCAGTAAACCTGTTGCAAAGGTAAATCGCACACTTTATTGCATGCACAATATATTGTACATCCCATAGTCCTGAGTCCATCTCAGGAGTGAGCAACAGAGGGAGGCTGTTTTCCTATATACAGCTGGACCATGGAGAACACATCACAGGATGCCAAATCACAGGGAAAAAAAGAATTTGGAGATTTGGAAGAGGCTGAGAGCAATATAATGTACTTTTCTGAGTTAACAATATATACTTAAACTGTATTTTAACGGAAAAATTCTATTCATGTCACATTAATTTCACTTCAAGGACATTTGCTTCTGCCCTGATTCCAGCTGAATCCAGATTACTGCTATGATCCCTGTTGGGTTTTACTTATTACTTTAAGTGTAGATGAAAGAAGTTTTATTCTTATGTTAGAAGAGGGAGAAAGAGGGTGAACTTTTTAAATAAATTACTTTATTAAAAGGCCTTTAACCACTTTCAGACCGGACCACTTTGCAGGCCAAAGACCAGACCACTTTTTGCGATTCGGCACTGCGTCGCTTTAACTGATAATTGCGCGGTCGTGCGACGTGGCTCCCAAATAACATTAACGTCCTTTTTTTCCCACAAATAGAGCTTTCTACTATGCTATAATAAATATCCCCCAAAAATATATAAAAAAACATTTTTTCCTCAGTTTAGGCCGATACGTATAGGCATGTTACTAACTGTGGGGGTTGTGGCTGTGTGTTAGTGAACACTGATGTCTGCTCCAATCACAGGGAGCAGAGATCAGTGTCACTTGTTGCTAGGCAGAACGGGGAGATGCCATTTACATCGGCATCTCCCTGTGAGACGATCGCTGGTATCCCCACAGCGATCGAGTCCACGGGACCCGCGGTCGGACTCATGGGGTTCCCGACCAGGACGGGCGCATGCCGCCCGGTGGCGCGCACGCGATGGCACAGCGGCAATTTTAAATGGACATACCTGTACGCCAGTTTGCCTGCCCGTGCCATTCTGCCGACGTACATCATCATGCACTGGTTGGGAAGTGGTTAAAAAAAGTACACACATGCATTTCATGTTATACAGGCATTTGCTTGATAAACACTACATTCTTGAGTTTACAGTCATCTTACCATTAAGAATTATATAAAACTTGAGAGATGTCTAAACATAAAATATATTTTTTTTATTTACTGTGTGTGCATAGGTAGTCCAGCGTTATGCCAGACAGGCAGATAATTAAGGTCATGCAGTAGTTGTGCAAGTTCAAAGATCATTCTAGAAGTTTCACTGGGATAATGGTAAATTTGCTAGAATTATGCTGGAATACCTTTATATGTCAATTAAATAAATTTCCATGGAAATCGTATTTCAATTTTTTTTTTTATCATTAAATGGTAACTCCACTTTTGTGGAAAGAAAAATAGGAAATGAAAAAAAAAATGTGATTAAATGTTATTAAAATGACCTTTCCCTTTCAAACTTCAGCACTGTAATTTTCTGTAAAATGCAATGCAATACACAGATGGTATACAGAATGCCACCGGAAATGTCATGTGATTGGCTGGCTAATTTACCCAAAAGTCTGCACTAAGATACAAGTCAGATTTTGAGCATCTCTTGCAACAAAAATGTCATTTTTGGTGAGATACTTCCAAAGGGCATGGTAGGGAGTGGTTAGGTGTTCCCAAACAGCTTGAGCAACTCACGCACATATCTTGTCTCCCAAAGGGAAGCCGCATCTAAAGGGGTGCTGACCCAGCCACTTTTGTCATTAGAGCCCTACATGTGCAGCAGCTAATTGATAGTTATAAAATCACTCCCATATTGATTCGCCTATGGACATAGACAAATAAACAGCTATTTCTTCAGGATAACAAAAGGTAGGAATCTACAACAAAGTTTGTTCAAATTTCTTCAATGTAAAGTGCATTGATCACCCAGACAGGAAAGGTTTTTTTTTTCAACAAAAGTGGAGTTTATCTTTAACCAAATATGATTCCCATCTTTAGACTGGCTACTTATACCAGGCCTTTTGTATTTTTTAAAAAAAGGTTTGTGCAAATATTGTATGTCAAGGATTGGTCACAATTCCCCAAATATCCAGCCTATGTAATATCCTTTTGAAAGGAAAGTAAAAGCTTTTTTCCCAGCAGAGTTGAAGTCACCGGAAGCCAGTGGATATGGCAACTTATGCCACATCCATCATTGCAAATTCTACAGCCAACTAAACATCCTATACCCATGGTCGTTATGCCAATGAAAACAGGAAGTAAAAAAAATACAGGCATGCTGACAAAAGTTCTTCAGTTTACTTTAACAGGTCAGAATGCATAACCGGAAGCACCTTGACATAGATTAGGTATAACAGACAAAAGTCATGAGAAATTCTCCTCTATCATTAGTGATTGGGAGAAAATTACCTGGCCTTGTTCTTTCAGTTTGGTTTTGATTTACACGAATGCCATTGAAAATTCTAGTAATTTGGATTGATTTGCATTATTCGGTGTGATATGATACACCTAATGCTCAAAACAAGCACAGTCTGACAGACAAATAATAACTGAATACCATTGCACTATGGCAGCTATTGGGTTTCCAGCAAATAGGCAGGCTGATTTAATAAAAGAGTTTAGAATCTTCAAGAATTTGCATTCAATTTATTGGGCAAAGATTTCCAAGTCGTTTAGGGCTCCTTCCCACCGGTGGCCATGGAGGGGAAGAGGGGATAAAAAAGAAGACAGCTTAGCCTAAGCAAGGGCATGCAGATGATCACGGCTGTATACATGAAAAGCATGATGGCTGCAGCAGAAATTAAATGGCATGTCACATTCAGTGACCATTCAAATAAATCGGACCATGCCACCACCACATGCAATGCACTGGGTTATAGGATGATGAGTACACATTTTAAGGTTTAAAATAGGCAGTGAGGAGGTGACTTATAGGGATGGCCGAACGGTTCGCCCGGATTTCGGCTGTTCACCGTCCGCCCGATCGGCGGACTATTGCCGCCGTTCGCTCGGCGGACTTCCGTGTTTACTGTGTAAAAGAACTTTGACCTATGATGACACATCCATCATGGGGTACAGGACAGCCAATTGAGACATTACAGCACATGGACACTTGGACATTCCCCCTAACTTATAAATAGACCCGATCCGGCGGCCATTTTACATTCTTTCTTCTGTCACTATAGGAAGAGGTTGCTGTGTGGAGCAGGGAGAGATTGCAGTGACCCAAATCGCTAGCTATTTGGTCCACAAAAGTTATTTTCAGGACTGGTATAAGTGTTATGCCCCGTACACACGAGCGGACTTTTCGACATCCAAACTCCGACGGACTGAGTCCGGCGGACTATCCGATCGTGTGTGGGCTGCAACGGACTTTAGCGAAGCTAAAGTCTGACGGACTTTAGAAATGAAGCATGCTTTAAATTTTCCCGACGGAACTCCATCGGGCCCGGTCCCCTTTGAAAAATCCGCTCGTGTGTGTGCTACTCCGACGGACTAAAACCGACGCTAGGGCAGCTATTGGCTACTGTCTAGGAACTTCCTACGTCGAATCCAGTCGTACGTCATCACGTTCGACTCCGTCGGAGTTTGGTGTGATGGTGTGTGGTCAAGTCCGTTCGGTCGAAAAGTCCGCCAGAACTCCGTCGGAACTCCGGCGGAACTCCTTTGGAGGTCTGTCAGACTTAATCCCTCTCGTGTGTACGGGGCATTAGGTGTAGTTCAGGATATAGGTTTGAGGCACTGCTGTGCTAGTGATTGTTGAAGCAGCCTGTCTTTTGTCAGTGTAGAGAGAGGGACAGGACGATGTGTGCAGCAGGGACAGTCAGTTTAATCATCAGCTGTTACTATTAGGTCCACAAAAGTCCTTTTCAGGACTGGTATGGTAAAGTAATACAGGATATAGTTTTGAGTGCTATTCAAGTTATTGTTCCAGCAGCCTGTGTTTTGTCAGTTTAAATAGGGACAGGCAGGAAGCTGTGCGTGGCAGTGAGGGACAGTCAGTTTAATCAGTAGCTGTTACTATTAGGTCCACAAAGGTTCTTTTCAGGACTGGTATGGTAATAGGCTTGTACACGTATAATATTCTTTCTTCCAAATATAGAAAGAATATTATACTTGACTGCTGCCCTTCCTTTATCAGTATAGGGACTGAGATACAGTATGCTAATCATTCACAACCTACTAGTTCCACAAAGGTCCTTATAAGGACTGGTAAGGTATAGGGTACTACAGTACATAGGGTTGAGTGAGGTACAGTCTGCTATTCCTTAAGGACTGGTATAGGTCCACAATATATAGGGTTGAGGTGTACTACTGCTGCCATTCTGCTGCAGTAGTCCTTTATCAGTATAGGGACTGAGGTACAGTCTGCTAATCATTCACAACCTACTAGTTCCACAAAGGTCCTTATAAGGACTGGTAAGGTATAGGGTACAATAGTACATAGGGTTGAGTGAGGTACAGTCTGCTATTCCTTAAGGACTGGTATAGGTCCACAATATATAGGGTTGAGGTGCACTACTGCTGACTGCTGCCCTTCTGCTGCAGTAGTCCTTTATGAGTATAGGGACTGAGGCACAGTCTGCTAATCATTCACAACCTACTAGTTCCACAAAGGTCCTTATAAGGACTGGTAAGGTATAGGGTACTACAGTACATAGGGTTGAGTGAGGTACAGTCTGCTATTCCTTAAAGAGGGATTCCGCCCAAAAAAAAAATATTAAAAGCCAGCAGCTATAAATACTACAGCTGCTGACTTTTAATAAATGGACACTCACCTGTCCCGGGTTCCAGCGATGCCGGCAGCCGAGGCCGATCGACCGCTCAGGCCTCGGCTGCTGCCACCGCCATTCGAGGTGAGGGAATCAGGAAGTAAAGCGAATCGGCTTCACTTCCCGGTTTCCTACTGCGCATGCGCGAGCGGCGCCGCGCAATAGGAAATCTCCGCGCTGTCACTGGGACCTGTGTGTGTCCCAGCAGACAGCGCGGCAGGGAAGGAAATGGCGTAGACTCCCGTGGGAGTCTATGCCCAGAAGTGGGTGAAAATACCTGTCTTTGACAGGTATCTCCACCCCCCTCCCCCCTGAAAGGTGTCAATTGTGACACCGGAGGGGGGGGGGGTTCCGATCAGCGGAGGTTCCACTTTAGGGTGGAATCCCGCTTTAAGGACTGGTATAGGTCCACAATATATAGGGTTGAGGTGCACTACTGCTGACTGCTGCCCTATACTGCAGCAGTCCTTTATCAGTATAGGGACTGAGGTACAGTCTGCTAATCATTCACAACTAGGGATGAGCTTCGTGTTCGAGTCGAACGCATGTTCGACTCGAACATCGGTCGCTCGTGCGTTCGCCGAATTCCGAACGTTTGGGCCATTCGCGGCAAAATTCGTGTGGCCCACAATGCACTGCGATGGCGCAATGCATTGCTGTCTCACGATTGGCCAAGCATGCACTGTGACCCCGCATGCTTGGCCAATCGCAGCGCCAGTAGCGGGAAGAGCAATGGTTGGCCACAGGCATCTTGCCTGTGGCCAATCATAGCTCAGACTGTGTAGTGCACGCCCCACACTATATAAAGCTGCCTTTCAGGCGGCCTCGTGTAGTGTTTGTTAGCATCTGAAGCAGTGGGTGTTCTGTGTACCTTCAACACAGTTACACACCAATCGTTTTTGGCTGATTTACTATTTTGCTCTTGTGTAGTGGTTACTGTCTGTGCCCTGACCGCAGTATACACCACTATATTCACCTCACCTATATAGCTAGTGATCTAGCTTTAATAATAGAGCTTGCAGTCAGTAGTGTTAGTGCGTGCTGTCTGCGTGCTCTGTACCCAGTACATACCACTATATACACCTACATAGCTGTTCTCTATTTGAGCCCGATTGTCATTTGCTGGAGTTATTGGAAGTTGTGTGTGCCTCCAGCACAGCACAGTATACATCTGTATATACCCCTTTAACTCTGCTGTTTTCTTGTTATTGTCTGCGTGCCCTGACCGCAGTATACACCGTGATATTCACCTCACCTATATAGCTAGTGGTCCATCTTTAACAATAGAGCTTGCAGTCAGCAGTGTCACTCAGGAGATAGTGCGTGCTGTGTGCGTGCTCTGTACCCAGTACATACCGCTATTATCCCCCTACATAGCTGTTCTCTATTTGGGCCCGATTGGCATCTGCTGGAGTTATTGGAAGTTGTGTGTGCTTCCAGCACAGCACAGTATACATCTGTATATACCCCTTTAACTCTGCTGTTTTCTGGTTATTGTCTGCGTGCCCTGACCGCAGTATACACCGTGATATTCACCTCACCTATATAGCTAGTGGTCCATCTTTAACAATAGAGCTTGCAGTCAGTAGTGTCACTCAGGAGATAGTGCGTGCTGTTTGCCTGCTCTGTACCCAGTACATACCGCTATTATCCACCTACATAGCTGTTCTCTATTTGGGCCCGATTGACATCTGCTGGAGTTATTGGAAGTTGTGTGTGCTTCCAGCACAGCACAGTATACATCTGTATATACCCCTTTAACTCTGCTGTTTTCTTGTTATTGTCTGCGTGCCCTGACCGCAGTATACACCGTGATATTCACCTCACCTATATAGCTAGTGGTCCATCTTTAACAATAGAGCTTGCAGTCAGTAGTGTCACTCAGGAGATAGTGCGTGCTGTGTGCCTGCTCTGTACCCAGTACATACCGCTATTATCCACCTACATAGCTGTTCTCTATTTGGGCCCGATTGACATCTGCTGGAGTTATTGGAAGTTGTGTGTGCTTCCAGCACAGCACAGTATACATCTGTATATACCCCTTTAACTCTGCTGTTTTCTTGTTATTGTCTGCGTGCCCTGACCGCAGTATACACCGTGATATTCACCTCACCTATATAGCTAGTGGTCCATCTTTAACAATAGAGCTTGCAGTCAGTAGTGTCACTCAGGAGATAGTGCGTGCTGTGTGCCTGCTCTGTACCCAGTACATACCGCTATTATCCACCTACATAGCTGTTCTCTATTTGGGCCCGATTGACATCTGCTGGAGTTATTGGAAGTTGTGTGTGCTTCCAGCACAGCACAGTATACATCTGTATATACCCCTTTAACTCTGCTGTTCTATAAAAAAGGCATCTGCAGGAGTTAGTGGGTGTTGTGTGCCTCCAGCACAATATAAACTACCCAACTACTGTTTTACCCAACTCCCTTCAGGCCATTACCATGTCTGGAAGGCCAGCAAGGAGAGGCAGACAGGCGCGAGCCGATAAAAGAGGGCAAGCAGGCTCTGTGTCTAGAGACAACAGTGCTGGTCGGGGACGCGGTGCATTGTCATCAGCACGTGGCCATGGGACATGCTTGTCCTTCTTTTCTGCAGCTGGACATGTTGAACCGCAACATGCCAACGACTTGGTAGAGTGGATGACCAAGCCCTCTTCATCTTCCTCATCCTCTCTCACCCAGTCTCAGGGTAGTAGAAAAGCAGCTGCCAACACATCGTCGTCCCTCCTCTCAATGTCATCATCAGTGACTCCTTCCCTAGACCCACCACGTCCTCCTGAGGAGTCTCCTGAACTCTTTGAGCACAGTGTTGGGTACATGCTCCAGGAGGATGCCCAGTGTTTGGTGGGCTCTGATGATGACACTCAGCTAGAGGAAGGCAGTAGCGTGAGCACAGAGAGAGGGGATGCTCAAGAAGGACAGCAATCTGGCAGTCATGTTCCACAAGCTGCAGCATACTGCCAGGTTTGCTACAGCGATGAAGAGGGAGGGGATGATGAGGGCACTGACTCCACGTGGGTGCCTGGAAGGAGGGAGGAGGAGGAGGAGGAGGAGGAGGAGGAGGCACATGTCCAACGAGGCAGGATGCCCTCCGGGGGCCAGCTTAGGGGCAGCACACCGACTGAATCACACCGCAGAGCTCCGCCTGCGCAGAGCGCTTCCTCTGCGCAGAGCGCTTCCTCTGCGCGTTATTCTAAAAGTTCTTTGGTGTGGGCCTTTTTTGAGACGAGTGCATCAGATCGCACCGCTGCTATTTGCAACATATGTCTCAAGCGTATCTCACGTGGCCAAAACATCAGCCGCTTGGGCACCACATGCTTGACCAGACATATGTTGACCTGCCATGCAGCTCGTTGGCAAGCATACCTCAAAGACCCACACCAAAGAACAAAGCGGACCTCTCCTTGCTCCTCATCAGCTGGCATCTCCAACCCCACTAGACCTTCAGTCCTCTCTGAAACCTGCTCTGAGAGGAATGAAGGTGTAGAATTAGGTGTGTCACAGCCAAGTGCTTCCGGGAACTCTGCTAGTGGTACATCCACGTCCGATTATAGCAGACAAATGTCCCTGCCCCAGCTGCTGGACCGGCGGAAGAAATTTACTCCCAGCCATCCACATGCCCAGCGGTTGAATGCTAGCTTGGCTAAATTGCTAGCACTTCAACTGCTGCCTTTTCAGTTGGTAGACTCGGCCCCCTTCCGTGAGTTTGTACAATGTGCGGTTCCTCAGTGGCAGGTCCCCAAACGCCACTTTTTCTCACGGAAGGCAATTCCGGCTCTCTACCGGCATGTGGAAGGCAATGTCCTTGCCTCGCTGGACAAGGCGGTCAGCGGTAAGGTGCATATTACCGCTGACTCATGGTCCAGCAGGCATGGACAGGGACGTTACCTGTCTTTCACGGCCCATTGGGTCACTCTTCTGGCTGCTGGGAAGGATGCAGGACAAGGTGCAGTAGTATTGGAGGTTGTTCCGCCACCACGCCTCCAAAATGCTACTATTGGTTATGACACACCTCTCTCCTCCACCCCCTCCTCTTCTTCTTCCTCCATGGCCTCTTCCAGTGCTCTGTCCTCAGAACCAGCGGTGCTCCGTAGGCGTTGCAGGGGCTACGCAAGTACGCAGGCAAAACGATGCCATGCCGTGCTTGCGCTGGTTTGTTTGGGGGACAGGAGCCACACTGGGGCGGATGTTTTGTCAGCTCTGCAGGGGCAGGCCGAGAGGTGGTTGACGCCACGCCAGCTTAAGCCAGGAATGGTGGTTTGCGACAATGGCACCAACCTCCTCTCCGCCCTCCGACAGGGACAACTGACCCATGTGCCCTGTGTAGCTCACGTCCTTAACCTGGTGGTGCAGCGGTTCTTGGGCAGGTACCCCGGCTTACAGGATGTCCTGAAACAGGCCAGGAGAGTCTGTGTGCATTTCCGCCGATCATTTAATGCCTGTGCTCGGCTGGCTGAGCTCCAAAAGGAGTTGAACCTGCCCAAGAACCGCCTTATATGTGACATGCCCACCAGATGGAACTCAACATTGGCCATGCTGCAGCGGCTGCACACGCAGCAGAGGGCCATCAATGAGTACCTGTGCGACTACGGCACCAGGACAGGGTCAGGAGAGCTTGGTTTTTTCTCACCACGCCAGTGGGGCATGATCAGGGATGCATGCACTGTCCTGTCACCGTTTGAGGAGGCCACAAGGATGGTGAGCAGTGACAGTGCATGCATCAGTGACACTATACCTCTTGTCCACCTCTTGGAGCATACGCTGCGTGGAATAATGGACAGGGCACTTGAGGCAGAACAGAGGCAGGAAGAGGAGGACTTCCTTGCCTCTCAAGGCCCCCTTTATCCAGACAGTGTTCCTGCTGTGCCACCCATCACACAGGAAGAGGGTGAGGAGGAGGAAGAGGAGGAGGAGGATGATTGTGTCAGCATGGAGGTGGAGGCTGGCACTCAGCATCAGCAGCAGCAGTCTTATAGGGATGATTTACAGTCCCAAGAAACACGTGGACTTGTACGTGGCTGGGAGGAGGTAGCTGCGGATCATGTTGTCCTTAGTGACCCAGAGGACTCCGGACCGAATGCCTCAGCTAACCTACGCTGCATGGCCTCCCTGATCCTGCAAAGCCTGCGGAAGGATCCTCGTATTCTTCGGATCAAGGAGAGGGACCATTACTGGCTGGCCACTCTCCTTGATCCACGGTACAAGGGTAAGGTTGCCGACCTTATCTTGCCATCGCAGAGGGAGCAGAGGATGAGACATCTCCGGGAGGCCTTGCAGAAAGCTCTGTGCAACGCGTTCCCAGAGACTGGGAGGTCACAAACTCCTGGTCCTGGACAACGTGTTGCTGAGGCATCAGTCAGAAGGAGCGGTGGAGAAGGTGGCCGTCTGACTGATGCTTTCAGACAATTTTTTAGTCCGCAGCCCCAAGGTATGATTGGTTCCAGCACCCATCGCCAGCGTCTAATTTACATGGTGCAGGAATACCTAGGGGCAAGGTCAGACTTGGACACCTTTCCCACTGAAAATCCTCTGGCTTACTGGGTCTTGAGGATGGATCACTGGCCAGAGCTTGCACAGTATGCAATTGAGCTACTGGCCTGTCCTGCATCCAGCGTTCTTTCGGAACGCACCTTCAGTGCTGCTGGTGGCTTCGTTACCGATCACAGGGTGCGCCTGTCCACCGAATCAGTTGATCGACTGACCTTCATCAAGATGAATCAGTCTTGGATCACCCACAGCTACCAAGCACCTGAAGCTGATGTAACCGAATAATTTTTTTTGAAATACCACATCCCTTCAAGACTGCCTATGCTGATGCTGAGTGACTGTCCTGTTATGTTGATTGTCTATCCTCTTCCTCCTCCGCTGATATGTTGGAAGAACATTTTTGGTTCTGGGTGATGCCAACAGCCCAATTTTTCTGCCCCTGTTTAACAGGGGCGTTTAAGTACAATTTTTGATGCAATGCTTTGCAGCAGGGCTAATTCCTGCAAAAAAACTAGAGTGTATGGCAGAGGTTGCAGTGTGATGGCACCAGTGCCTAAGGCCCAATTTTTCTGCCCCTGTTTAACAGGGGCGTTTAAGTAAAATTTTTGATGCAATGCTTTGCAGCAGGGCTAATTCCTGCAATAAAACTAGAGTATATGGCAGAGGTTGCAGTGTGATGGCACCAGTGCCTAAGGCCCAATTTTTCTGCCCCTGTTTAACAGGGGCGTTTAAGTAAAATTTTTGATGCAATGCTTTGCAGCAGGGCTAATTCCTGCAATAAAACTAGAGTGTATGGCAGAGGTTGCAGTGTGATGGCACCAGTGCCTAAGGCCCAATTTTTCTGCCCCTGTTTAACAGGGGCGTTTAAGTACAATTTTTGATGCAATGCTTTGCAGCAGGGCTAATTCCTGCAATAAAACTAGAGTATATGGCAGAGGTTGCAGTGTGATGGCACCAGTGCCTAAGGCCCAATTTTTCTGCCCCTGTTTAACAGGGGCGTTTAAGTACAATTTTTGATGCAATGCTTTGCAGCAGGGCTAATTCCTGCAATAAAACTAGAGTGTATGGCAGAGGTTGCAGTGTGATGGCACCAGTGCCTAAGGCCCAATTTTTCTGCCCCTGTTTAACAGGGACATGTAATTACAATTCTTGATATAATATTTCACAGGAGGGCCCCTTCCTGTGCCCACCCAGAGTAACGGTGAGGACTTATAGTGTTGTGGCACCAGCACCACAACCACCAAAGGTCAATTTTTCTACCACTGTTCAACAATGGCATGTAATTACAATTCTTGATATAATTGTTCACAGCAGGGCGCTCCAGCGGCCACCAAGAGTCACTTTGAGGGCTTACAATGTTGTTGCAAAACCAACACCTTGTTCCGCCATTTCTGCAGAGCATATAGGGCAGGCCCCTACTTGCAAACATCCAACTTACAAACATCTCCTACTTGCAAATGGAAGGAGACAACAGCAAGTGAGATGAAAAAAGATGGACGACAAAACAAATTATACAGGGGTGATAACCCTTCCCTATGTTTTCCAAAAAGCTTAAAGATATTTTTTTTGACTGGAGCTACACTTTAAAAATGTACCGGTTGAAAATGACAAACAGATTCAACTTAACACAACAAACCTACACAGTCCCTGTCTTGTTTGCACCGCCTGTATACTGCTGTTCTGAGTATATAGGGCCTGGGGGCCACACGCATTTCCTTTTTTTTAATATGGGTACGGGGTTCCCCTTAATATGCGTACAAGACCCAAATAGGCTGGTAATGGGCAGGGAGGGCTACCCATGCCATTTTTCTGAATGATTTTCAACCATATTGCAGGAACCAGATATAACATTAAAACCGCAAGCAGTTCTAAATGGTGTTATTTCCGTTTAATGTCATTTTGTGCAGGGACTGTTCTAAACACGGGAAACACGTGGCACTTCACAGGCATACTATAGACACCCCCCAGGCACCATATTTAAAGGAATATTTCACTTTTTTTTTTCACTTTAATCGTCATTAAAATCAGTGCTCCCGCCAAAACGGTAGTTTTTAAAACTTTTTTTTGCAGTGACCCATGTCCCCTGAGGCAGGAGGCAGATCGCCAAACCCTTTTTAGCACACTATCTTGCATATTAGCCGTTAAAATTAGCACTTTCCAATTCGAACGTTCGAGTCCCATAGACTTCAATGGGGTTCTAACGTTCGTACCGAACGCGGGGGTCGTTCGCAAGTTCTGGTGCGAACCGAACCGGGGGGTGTTCGGCTCATCCCTATTCACAACCTACTAGTTCCACAAAGGTCCTTATAAGGACTGGTAAGGTATAGGGTACTACAGTACATAGGGTTGAGTGAGGTACAGTCTGCTATTCCTTAAGGACTGGTATAGGTCCACAATATATAGGGTTGAGGTGCACTACTGCTGACTGCTGCCCTTCTGATGCAGCAGTCCTTTATCAGTATAGGGACTGAGGTACAGTCTGCTAATCCCTAGCTACTAGTTCCACAAAGGTCCTTAAGGACTGGTATAGGTGTACTATTTGGTGTGCAGTATATAGTTGTGTAATACACGTATAAAATACTTGCACATACTTGACTTCCTCCTGGGGCTGCTTATTATGAGGGGCTCCCACCATCCCTGTGCTGTGCTGACTTCCTCCTGGGGCTGTACCTCTGCTGTGCATATTATGAGGGGCTCCCACCATCCCTGTGCTATGCTCATTATGAGGGGCTCCCACCATCCCTGTGCTGTGCTGACTTCCTCCTGGGGCTGTACCTCTACTGTGCATATTATGAGGGGCTCCCACCATCCCTGTGCTATGCTCATTATGAGGGGCTCCCACCATCCCTGTGCTATGCTGACTTCCTCCTGGGGCTGCTTACGGTGCAGGTGTCAGTGCTGTATATCACGGTGCTGGTGTCAGTGCTGCATATCACGGTGCTGGTGTCAGTGCTTTATGTCATGCTGCTGATGTCAGTGCTCTCTATCACGGTGCTGGTGTCAGTGCTTTATGTCATGCTGCTGATGTCAGTGCTCTCTATCACGGTGCTGGTGTCAGATCACTCTATCACAGTGCAGATGTCATTGCTGTATGTCACGCTGCTGATGTAAGTGCTCTCTATCACGGTGCTGGTGTCAGATCACTCTATCACGGTGCTGGTGTCAAGGCTTTATGTCATGCTGCTGATGTCAGTGCTCTCTATCACGTTGCTGGTGTCAGATCACTCTATCACGGTGCATGGGTCATTGCTGTATGTCACGCTGCTGATGTCAGTGCTCTCTATCACGGTGCTGGTGTCAGTGCTTTATGTCACGCTGCTGATGTCAGTGCTCTCTATCACGGTGCTGGTGTCAGATCGCTCTATCACGGTGCAGGTGTCATTGCTGTATGTCACACTGCTGATGTCAGTGCTCTCTATCACGGTGCTGGTGTCAGTGCTGTATATCACGGTGCTGGTGTCAGTGCTTTATGTCACACTGCTGATGTCAGTGCTCTCTATCACGGTACTGGTGTCAGTGCTGTAGATCACGGTGCTGGTGTCAGTGCTTTATGTCATGCTGCTGATGTCAGTGCTCTCTATCACGGTGCTGGTGTCAGATCACTCTATCACGGTGCTGGTGTCAGTGCTTTATGTCATGCTGCTGATGTCAGTGCTCTCTATCACGTTGCTGGTGTCAGATCACTCTATCACGGTGCAGGTGTCATTGCTGTATGTCACGCTGCTGATGTCAGTGCTCTCTATCACAGTGCTGGTGTCAGTGCTTTATGTCACGCTGCTGATGTCAGTGCTCTCTATCACGGCGCTGGTGTCAGTGCTGTATATCACGGTGCTGGTGTCAGTGCTTTATGTCACGCTGCTGATGTCAGTGCTCTCTATCACGGTGCTGGTGTCAGATCACTCTATCACGGTGCAGGTGTCATTGCTGTATGTCACGCTGCTGATGTCAGTGCTCTCTATCACGGTGCTGGTGTCAGTGCTGTATATCACGGTGCTGGTGTCAGTGCTTTATGTCACGCTGCTGAGGTCAGTGCTCTCTATCACGGTGCTGGTGTCAGATCGCTCTATCACGGTGCAGGTGTCATTGCTGTATGTCACACTGCTGATGTCAGTGCTCTCTATCACGGTGCTGGTGTCAGTGCTGTATATCACGGTGCTGGTGTCAGTGCTTTATGTCACACTGCTGATGTCAGTGCTCTCTATCACGGTACTGGTGTCAGTGCTGTAGATCACGGTGCTGGTGTCAGTGCTTTATGTCATGCTGCTGATGTCAGTGCTCTCTATCACGGTGCTGGTGTCAGATCACTCTATCACGGTGCTGGTGTCAGTGCTTTATGTCATGCTGCTGATGTCAGTGCTCTCTATCACGTTGCTGGTGTCAGATCACTCTATCACGGTGCAGGTGTCATTGCTGTATGTCACGCTGCTGATGTCAGTGCTCTCTATCACAGTGCTGGTGTCAGTGCTTTATGTCACGCTGCTGATGTCAGTGCTCTCTATCACGGCGCTGGTGTCAGTGCTGTATATCACGGTGCTGGTGTCAGTGCTTTATGTCACGCTGCTGATGTCAGTGCTCTCTATCACGGTGCTGGTGTCAGATCACTCTATCACGGTGCAGGTGTCATTGCTGTATGTCACGCTGCTGATGTCAGTGCTCTCTATCACGGTGCTGGTGTCAGTGCTGTATATCACGGTGCTGGTGTCAGTGCTTTATGTCACGCTGCTGAGGTCAGTGCTCTCTATCACGGTGCTGGTGTCAGTGCTGTAGATCACGGTGCTGGTGTCAGTGCTTTATGTCACGCTGCTGATGTCAGTGCTCTCTATCACGGTGCTGGTGTCAGATCACTCTGTCACGGTGCAGGTGTCATTGCTGTATGTCACGCTGCTGGTGATCATCTCCTGCACCCTCTTCTTTGCCTACCCTGACCTTCCCTCTCCTCCATTGCCTTCATGCGCTCCACAGTCCTGAATTGTCACAACAATTTCACATATAAAAAAAAGAATGCTTGTAGTTGTCGATCCCAGATTCACCTCATACATGTGTTATGTCATTGGCCATGTGGTGGGACTATGTGTGCACAGCTAGTAATTATTTTGTGGCTGCAAATTTGACCTGTAGGTTTGCAAAGTTCGCCTCCCAGGGCTAACACAGAGCACACTGACACCAGGGCTGACACAGAGCACACTGACACCAGCGCTGAGAGCACACTGACACCAGCACTGAGCTAGAGCACACTGACACCAGCGCTAAGTACACTGACACCAACACTGAAAGCACACTGACACCATCGCTGAGAGAACACTGACACCAGCGCTGAGAGAACACTGACACCAGCGCTGAGATCACACTGACACCAGCGCTAAGTACACTGAAACCAACACTGAGAGCACACTGACACCAGGGCTGAGACAGAGCACACTGACACCAGCACTGAGCTAGAGCACACTGACACCAGTGCTGAGTACACTGACACCAACACTGAGAGAACACTGACACCAGCGCTGAGAGAACACTGACACCAGCGCTGAGAGCACACTGACACCAGCGCTGAGAGCACACTGACACCAGCGCTGACACAGAGCACACTGACACCAGGGCTGACACAGAGCACACTGACACCAGAGCTGACACAGAGCACACTGACACCAGGGCTGACACAGAGCACACTGACACCAGAGCTGAGGTAGAGCACACTGACACCAAGGCTGACACAGAGCACACTGACACCAGGGCTAACACAGAGCACACTGACACCAGGGCTGACACAGAGCACACTGACACCAGGGCTGACACAGAGCACACTGACACCAGGGCTGACACAGAGCACACTGACACCAGGGCTGACGCAGAGCACACTGACACCAGGGCTGACGCAGAGCACACTGACACCAGAGCTGACACAGAGCACACTGACACCAGGGCTGAGGTAGAGCACATTGACACCAGGGCTGAGGTAGAGCACATTGACACCAGGGCTGACACAGAGCACACTGACACCAGGGCTAACACAGAGCACACTGACACCAGGGCTGACACAGAGCACACTGACACCAGGGCTGACACAGAGCACACTGACACCAGGGCTGACGCAGAGCCCATTGACACCAGGGCTGAGGTAGAGCACACTGACACCAGAGCTGACACAGAGCACACTGACACCAGGGCTGAGGTAGAGCACATTGACTCCAGGGCTGAGGTAGAGCACACTGACACCAGAGCTGACACAGAGCACACTGACACCAGGGCTGAGGTAGAGCACACTGACACCAGAGCTGACACAGAGCACACTGACACCAGGGCTGAGGTAGAGCACACTGACACCAGGGCTGAGGTAGAGCACACTGACACCAGAGCTGAGGTAGAGCACACTGACACCAGAGCTGAGGTAGAGCACACTGACACCAGAGCTGACACAGAGCACACTGACACCAGGGCTGACACAGAGCACACTGACACCAGGGCTGACACAGAGCACACTGACACCAGAGCTGACACAGAGCACACTGATACCAGGGCTGACACAGAGCACACTGACACCAGGGCTGAGGTAGAGCACACTGACACCAGAGCTGACACAGAGCACACTGACACCACACCACTGTACCACCCCCCCTCCAGTCACATGCACCCCCCTAGTCACATTTACCTCACATATAGCAAGGCTCTGTCCCCTCATATTTCAGTCCGTCGGCTGCACAGTGCACAGAGACAGGCTGAATTGGCTCCGCCTCCACCATGGAAGCCCCGCCCTGGAAGGAGGGTAGACTCTGCGATCCTGTGCTGAGATGCTAGCTGTGCCCTGCCCTTGCACAAGAAAGGACAGACAGGATTTGATGGCGGGGCAGGTGGGGCGGGGCAGGCCAATTGATGGTCTCTGTGTCTGCTGGTGTTCTGACTGGAAGGACACCTGCACTGCAGTTCCACTTCCAGTGAAGTTTTCTGGACTTCTACAGAGAAGAGAGGAGGCGGGCTGACTGTACTCTGAACGAGCAGGCACCTGGGACGGATGTATGATGATAGCCAGAGGCGGCTCTTTAGGCAAAGTAGGCGGGAGCGAGGCCCCTAGGAGGGCGAGGCCTTAGGCCACCACCTACTTTGCCTAATTAGAGAGCCGCCTCTGTTTAGAGCAGTTTTGATGCTAATGCGCAAAAACGTGCATTAACGATATACCGACGTTTTTTTGCGTCAGCGTTTTTGAGCTGTAAAAATGTTTATAATGTGATTGGTCACTGTATGTAAAGGAAAAACAGGAAATTCCTTTCTGCATTTACCCAAAAGTCCCTTGCACACCTGGAGGATTGTGGCAAATATAGAAAGAGGAGGAACAGGCAGCAGCATGGCAAGTTCTGTCTCCCAACCAGCTCTCATTACAGCTGTGGAGGCCCATCCGGAGCTGTGGGATCTTGCTTACCCACAGCATGGAGACCACATTTTAAAAAATCAGTTGTGGATGGAGATCAGTGCATCAATTACCCCAGGGTGGGAAGATATGTTGCATGGTACACATGGTACACAAAAACAAACAAGTAAGGCCGCGTACACACGGGCGGATTGTCTGCCCAACTAAGTTCGTCAGACAATCCGACAGACAGTCCGTTCAAAATTTGCATGAACGGACTTGACCACACACGATGAGCAGACAGTCCGCTGAAAGCGTGCACGATGACGTGTACAGCACGTACGACGGGACTAGAAAAACGACGTCCTATACACTGCAATGCAACCTTCGGCCGCGTAAATCCTTTCTGAGCATGCGCCATACTTAGTTCGTCCAACTTGCCTACACACGAGCGGACTGTCCGCTGAAACCAAGTTTGGACGGACAAAACCAAGTTTGAACGGACAAAATTTCGGAAATTCCGTAAGACTTTGTTCGTCAGACAGTCCGCTGAAAAAGTCCGCTGAAGCCCACACACGAGCGGATTGTCCGCTGAAACACGGTTCAGCGGACTAAGTTGGACAGACAATCCGCCCGTGTGTACGCGGCCTTAGTCTATGTTCATGGAATGCATGATGTGTTTGTTCTGTATTGTAATAAATGTAGAATGCATAATTATCCTCTTCCTTTCCACTTCTCCACTATTCTTAGGCAAAGTCATGCACTGGCGTTGGAAATCTCTCTGTGATCGTGTGAGGAGGGACCTCACTGAAGATGAGAAATCAGCCCAATCCGGAGCCCCAGCGCCAAAAAGGAAGCCGCATGTCTACCACCTAAACCTAGCCTTTGTAAGGCAATCAATGATCAACAGCACCAGAGAGTATGTTTATTTTGTTTTGTTTTTTTATAATCCTGTGCATTTAATTAACCCCATACATTTCTTTGCAGGCAATGTGCATTTTCTATGTATAATGTCAACTAATTATTTAATTCTATTCTTTGTAGGACAATATCCAGTATTAGAGAGAGAGGAGAGGAGGCAGGGGAAGTTCTGGCAGTGGACAGACCCACCCCCAGTGCCATGGACAGCTCAGCCCACACATCTCCCCGTGACAGCAGTGTTAAAAGCCACACTGAGGAGACAACACATGAGGTAACTGTCCATCCATTATGTCAGCCTGCCTATATCTGTCTGTCTATCTACCTACATGCCTGCCAATTAATATATTTTTTTCTTTTGCAGGAATCCAGCGTCAGCCAACACGGGGGGTGCATGGTCGTGGAGGTGTCCGTGGCCCTGGGCATGGGCATAACCAGCAGCAGAGGGTGGGCGAGTTTATTTCTGAGACTGAGAGCAGGGTGCTTGCACTGCTGCAGGAAGTGTGGCAGGAGAGGCGCAGCTTTGATGCCTTTCTTGGCCCAAGCAACAAGTGCGCCTGCTTCTGCCGGAACATGTACAACTTAATGGAGGACATGGGTGGAGACCTTGAGATACAGTGCATGGATCGACTGAACACCATCTGTATTCAATACAGACAGTTAAAATACAGTGGTGTGCCACCTCCACCTTTAGTCGATCCATACACTGTATGTCAGGATCCACCAATGGCCCCCGGGACCTCAGCAGTGCAAGCACACCTCCTCTATGTCAGCCACCACCCACCATGCCCCAGACCCCATTGTACCCGCCACCCTCCTACGAAGACTTTACACCACCATCTTATATGTATAGGTGCCACCCCCATTCCTTCCCCCGTTCCCAATCCCTACATGCCCAAGGTGACCAGGCATCCCAGCTAACCTATCACCAATTGTAAATATTTTCATGTTCAATAAACATTTTTTACTTGACAAATTCTGTCTTTTTTTATAAGATGCAAAACAGCAGTCATTTACACTCTGCTTGAGACAAACGCATGCTGAGCCTAGGGCAAGCATGCGTTTGTCCCAAGCAGATTGAAAAGGGCACACTGCACTCTGCTTGAGACAAACGCATGCTGAGTCTAGGCCAAGCATGCGTTTATCCCAAGCAGATTGAAAAGGGTACACTGCACTCTGCTTGAGACAAGCGCATGCTGAACCTAGGGCAAGTATGCGTTTGTCCCAAGCAGATTGAAAAGGGCACACTGCCCTTTGCTTGAGACAAGCGCATGCTGAGCCCAAGGCCTAGCATGCGTTTACTTCACGCAGAATGTAATGGACTCGAGGAACAAAAGAAGAAACATGAACACAAAGAGCATTAACATGAATGACATGTTTTATTAAAGACCAAAATCCAAGCTGATTTATTCTATTCTTATGTCAACACTGTTTTTTAAATATGATCATCTTGCCATGACACCTCTCCATTAGGAGATACAAAATAGTGGGTAAATTGGTTGCGGATTGTCATGACCCATGCCATGGACTGCAAGTCCATAAATTAAACACGATGTGTTGGGTTGCTGGGCTCCGGGTCCACATTGCTCCTATCATTGGTCCTCAGAAGATTATGAAGCATGCAGCATGCCAGGACCACCTTGATTGCATTCTCCACATACAGTTGCATGGAGGCTGAGCCTATAATTGAAAATTCTTTATTCATGGCTGAGAACATATCCACGAAATGGCCTCATAAGGTTATCGGCCAACCCAAAAACCTCATCCGCAACCATCACCAATGGCAAACTTGGTTCATCAGTGGAGGGTAGAGGCCTACTGGCTGGTCCCTCATGCAGACTACGTCCGAAAGACGACTCTCTGAATATGCGGGAGTCACCTTGGCTCCCACATCCACGGCAAGGAATTTTAGATGGGCATCAGTCAATGCCAAGAGTACCACGGAGAAATATTTCTTATAATTAAAATAAGAATCCATCCACAACAGACTCCCAGATTTCTTAAGGTCGGCTCTGGCATGACTGAGTCGTGTAGCTCCTCCCAAATTGCAACACATGTTGACCTTGTTACTACAGAGACAGTTGTGACACCAAGGAGGAAATAATGGTGAAGGGACACAAAAAACTTTGTCCAGTGGCAAGGAACCTAACATAAAAATTGAAAATATTTAATTAAAACAGCATGCAAATAAAATGTCCTACCTACCCCTAGCCTCAACCCACTATTCCCTAAAACCTACTTAACCCCAAACTTCTATTGCCTAAACCCTACCCCTAAACCCAACTCACTATTCCCTAAACCCTACCCCCCAACCCAACCTCATAAACCTTACCACTATTCCTATTCTTAACCCTTACCCCCTAACCCTATCCCATATGAGTACTTATTTCACTTACCTCAGTGTCACTAACAGCCGTTCCTCCGGTGACACAGAGCGACGCATAACAGTGTCCATCCTGGTCAATCGTGGCTGGAGTCTCTCCAAGAACCTGTCAAACAGCGTCACAGACAGTCTAGTAAAGTTGCAAAACTTTTCCAGGTTTATGCGCAGTTCTGCATACATCTGGGTGAAGTAACCCACTGACAGCCGCTGGGATATCAGCGGATGGGTCCAGAAGCGACGTTGTCTCTTGCTTCTATCCTCCTCCAACTGTCTTCTTCTACAAATCCTCAGCAAGATAATAAGTAGGATTGCTTCATCAATCTTTTGCACAACAGGATCCATAATGCAAAAATCCAAGGAAAACGCACGCAAAAAAGCAAAAACCACAAATACAATACAAATACAGACTCTCTCTCCTACCAAAATGGCCCCTTGAAATGATATTGCATGTTGTTTATTCTTTTTCTGGAAAAAATTTGGCCAAAAAAAACGCGCTTTAGCGTTAACGCGTACAAACGCTGTTAAATGTGCATTGACACCAGAGCAAAATGCTAATAAAATCGCGTTTTTAACGCTGATTTTTTTCCCAGGTGCTTTAGCTAGCTTAACAGGCCATTTTTATAACATCCGTGCATATGAGGCCTTAAATTTAAACCTCACAACAACACAGATGAGTTAAACATACTCCTGGCCAGCAGCCATTTCACACATATGCTATACATTTTCAAGGAAGACAGAACTGTGGGTTTTGGGGTAATGACATTGGTAAAGTGCAATATCATCAGCATACGATAGTGGGTCTTTCACATGATTGTTGCCAGCTGGCTAGTAAAAATGGAATATGAATACAGGGTTCTTATTAACCACTTAAGGACCGCCGCATGGCAATGTACGTCGGTGCAATGGCACCGACAGGCACAAGCACGTACATGTACGTGCTCGCCTTCCAGCGGGTGGGGGGTCCGATCGGACCCCCTCCAGCTGGATGTGGCGGTCCATTTCGCTGTAGGAGCGATCTGGGATGAGGGGATGGCCGTTGGTTTCTGGCCACCCCCTCTCGATCGCTCCTGGCGAATGAGAAGCTTCCTCCCATTGTGTATAGTAAACACAGGCAGGGAGGAAGTGATGCCATTCTCCTCGGGGCGGTCTTTTTGACCGGACTACAAGGAGAAGTGAAAGTAAGTGTGCACCAACACTACACTGACATGTAGGCACACATAGCCACACAACCCCCCCCCCCGTTCACCCCCCCCGATCGCCCCCCTCCCCCCCCAGTCACAGTGTCACTGATTGCAGTGATCATTTATTTACTGATCACTGCATTCAGTGTCAGTTGTGACAGTAAAAACTGTCAGGGCAGTTAGTGTTAGGTCCAGGGTAGCCCCCTACCACCCCCAATAAAGGTTTAACCCCCTGATTGCCCCTAGAGTTAACCCTTTCACCCCCTTTTGCCAGTATCACTAAGCAATCGTTTTTCTGATGGCTGCATTAGTGTCACTGATGCCGCTAGTTAGCTAGTTATTTTTTTAGTTCCCCGCCAGGTTTTTATAGCGCTAGGTACCCCGATATACTACCTAATAATGGTTTTAACTCCCTGATTGCCCCTAGTTAACCCTTTCACCCCCTTTTGCCAGTGTCACTAAGCGCTAATTTTTCTGATCGCTGCATTAGTGTCGCTAGGTAGCTAGTTATTTTTTTAGGTTCACCGCCAGGTTTTTATAGCGCTAGGTACCCCCATATACTACCCAATAATGGTTTTAACCCCCTGATTGCCCCTAGTTAACCCTTTCACCAGCGATCACCATATAAGTGTCACTGGTGACGCTGGTTAGCCAGTTAGTTATTTAGGTTCCCCGTCAGGTTTTTATATAGCGCCAGGGACCCCCATATACTACCTAATAAAAATTTGAACCCCCTGATTGCCCCTAGTTAACCCTTTCACCAGTGATCACCTTATAAGTGTTACGGGTGACTGGTTAGTTTGCTTTATATAGCATCAGGGCACCCACCATTTATTAACCAATAAAGATTTAACCCCCTGATCACCCGGCGGGTGATATCAATTAGGTTTTAGGGTCAGGGTCTGCGTCGCCCCAGGCAGCACTAGGTTAGTGCCAGTACCGCTAACACCCACACGCAAAACATAAACCTCCCGTAGTGGTATAGAATCTGAACAGATCAATATCTGATCTGATCAGATCTATACTAGCGTCCCCAGCAGTTTAGGGTTCCAAAAAAAACGCATTGTTAGCAGTATCAGCCCAGATACCTGCCAGCACCTGCGTTTGCCCCTCCGCCCAGCCCACCCAAGTGCAGTATCGATCGATCACTGTCACTTACACAATACTAAACACATAACTGCAGCGATCACAGAGTCAGGCCTGATCCCTGCGATTGCTAACAGTTTTTTTTGGTAGCGTTTTATATTAAAATCCGTACGGCAGTGCTTGGTTTTCGGGGTCCCGTATGCGGCTAGGCTCCCAAAAAGTCCCCCACATGTGGTATCCCCGTACTTGGGAGAAGCAGCAGGATTTATTTTGGGGTGTAATTTGACTTATGCCCATAGCATGTGTGAGCAATATATCATTTAGTGACAACTTTATGCAAAAAAAAAAATTTTTTTAATATTCCTGCAACTTGTGGCAAAATATAAAATATTTCATGGACTCAACATGCCTCTCAGTAAATAGCTTGGGGTGTCTACTTTCCAAAATGGGGTCATTTGGGGGGGGGGGGTTTGTGTTATTTTGGCATTTTATGGCCTTCTAAACTGTGATAGGTAGTGAGGAGTGAAATCAAAAATTTGCACCCTTAGAAATCCTGGGGGGGAGGGGCGTGACCGGAAGCGGAAGTAGGCGGGCGCGTATCCGAGGAGCTCCGCCGAGGCCTCCTGACAATTGGTGGCCATCCGCGCCCGGCGAGCTTCTCAGTGGTTCCCCACCGTCCATCGGGGTTGCCGCTAGTGTGGGGCACAGTCCGGTGCCCGTATCGAACTCTCCAGCCACCGCAAACGCCGTCCTCCGGGCCGTGGTTGGCCGCCACCCGGGGACGCGGCGCCGCCATCTTGGGGCCTACTAGGTCCGGACCCCCCTCGCAGCGGTCCCCTGAGAGCCACGTACCCAGGAGCGAAGGAACCAGCGAACGGGCCCAGAGAACACAGGACAGGTGAGGAACACGGCGGCCATATTGGTACACCTCAGGCCCACTCTTCTCTAGGCCTGTGTGGACTCTCCCTCTCCCCTATCAATCGGATACAGCCAAGCTGCCCCAGTTATCCTCACCCCCTGACTAACTTTTTTGCTAAGAAATCCTCAGCTGCTCTGAAGCTCCCAGGCCTGAGCTCTGTTCTTTGATATTCCCCTGGGGGCCATCTTGCTTCACCCTCCTTCAGTACTGTTGCACCTTACTGCTCTTTAAACGACCAGTGTGTGTTGCCCCCACCTGAAGTGTGTCCTGAGTTCCGCACCTACTATACCCCTGCATCTGGGCTATTAAGGGAGTCGCAGTTTGGTGCAGCTACACCCTCTCCTCCCCTTCACAGTTTTGAAGAAGCCTGACACCCCCCTCAGATCTACACGCTTCCCCCCAATTACAAGATATTACAGTCCCGGCCAGTCACACAAGGCTTATAGATGTGATGGACTATTAGAGATGGGACCTGGACCCCCTGTCCTCTCTCCGTGACTCCCATCTTACGCTTATGTGATCTTTACTGACAGGGTGTCTCCTTATTGACTCATTTCAATCGGCCACACACCCCATGGGCAAAATTGGGGATCAACGTCGCACCTATTCCTCTGCTATTAAATCGCAGCCCCCTGTAGCGATGGACCGCTATCTGAGCAAACCCTCACAAGCTGCTTCAAGGGTTCCCGAAAGCTCCCAGATCCCACCGGAACAGCCTGACATCTGCACCAACATGCTCTTCAATGATACCTCCACACTCTCATTCTCCCCATCTCCCCCCCTAACGGCGGAGTTATTGGACACTAAACTACACTCCCTATTACAAGCAATCACTCATACCATTGCACAAGAGGTAGGGAAAGTGGCCAAGGAATTGAGAGGGGAGATTGATCAGCTAGGTGAGCGCACAGACTCTTTGGAATATAAATTTAATGAAATGGTGCAATATGTCCAGGTTCTCGAGGAAGACAACGCCACTATAAAAAACACCGTGACCCAATTACAGGCCCAGCAGGAAGATTTGGAAAACAGGGAACGTAGACAAAACCTTCGGTTCAGGGGTATTCCTGAAACGGTGGAAGACAAAGACCTGCGCACCTACCTCCTAAGCCTTTTCAACTTTGTAGCCCCGAATATCCCAGACATTGATTGGCGCCTGGACAGAACACATCGGTCACTGGCTCCAAAACCCCCTCTAGGGGCCATCCCGAGAGATGTGATTGTGCATTTTCACTATTATGACAGCAAGGAAGTCCTGACTCTTGCATCTCGTAATCAGTCTAGAGTTGAATTTAAAGGCTCTAAGCTACAAATCTTTAGTGACCTGTCACCCATTACCCTGGCAAGGAGGAGAACCCTCCGTCCACTAACTTTGCACTTACAGTCTCACAAAGTGGCCTACCGGTGGGGTTTCCCTTTCCGCTTATCCGTTTCAAAGGACGGCACCCAATATTCCCTACGCGATCTGCAAGAAAGTGACACCTTCCTGCGCAACTTGGGTCTCCCACCTCTTCCAGAAGAAGATTCTCAGCCTCTTCCAGCAACGCCCAAATCTCCGCTGGCTCCAAGCCGCATCTGGACCCCGGTGCGACAGAAGACGTCCAAATCCAACTTTACACCCCGGAAAAGTCGTGCCTCCAGACTCCCGACCTGAACTGCTTTCTCCGGATTTCCTCTGGATGCCTTATTTACCTTGACACCCCACTGATGTTATGGGTAGTCAACACCCCTTAGTGGGTTTACTTACCCCCTGGCCCGGGGGGTGGGTGGCCGAACTTATCTGACGCTGCCTCCAGTTTAACCCAAAAATGTTATTCTTCTCCCCTTAACAGGTTGTGAATTATTAAATTTTTTTTTTTTTTTTCTGATAGAAGTTATAGTGCTAAAGGTTATTTGTTTGTGTGTAGGTGTGTACGTGTCTGTGGATATGCACATACGTGTACATAGCTCCCCCCCCCCCCTTTTTTTTTTTCCACGACCGGGGTCTACTGTTTATCCTGGGGGCAACCTGCTCACTTTGGAGAGAGGCTGGGGATCCTCCCAGTCCATTTCCCCCCCAATTTTTTTTTTTTTTCAAGTTTTTCAAATTTTTCTATTTTTGCATGTTTTGGAGATGTACAATTCTCCACTTCAGACCCATGGCTTGGACCTGGGTTCCCTGGTGGCGCTTAGCTATCCTGGTTTCTGTTGGTTGGTCGTTAAACCCCGACCCCTTATTCCACCCCCATTCCTCCCCTCTTTCCTTTTTCTTTTCTGGTAAATTTTTACCATTGTGGATGGGCCACTGGGATTAATCCCAATTTTCCACTGAACCCGCTTGCTTTTGGTACAGATTTTGGTATACGATCATATTGTTATTTGTGTCTTGCACATTGCTCTATTATGTAATGTATATTTGTTTTGGGTCCACTGTTATATCCTGCTTGTTGCACTTGTGAGGTTTTCTGTCATGTTCTGGCCCCTAGCTGACCTATCATGGCATTGAAACTCCTGACCTATAACGTTAAAGGGTTAAATTCCATTCAAAAGAGATGGCTGGCTCTGAAGGAGTTTAGGGCTTCCGGGGCGGACGTGATACTGGTCCAAGAGACCCACTTCCGTGCTGGAGGCTCTTTTAATTTTGCTAGCAAACATTTCCCGACCTCCTTTCTAGCGTCTGACCCGTCGGGTAAGGCAGGGGTAGCTATACTGATTGGTCGGCATTCCCCGTTACGGGTCACATCGTCCCATTTAGACCCTCATGGAAGATTTATCATTCTGAAATGTTCCCTATTTGCTAAATCTCTCACCTTAGTTAACATCTATGCTCCCAACTCGGGTCAGCTTACCTTTTTGTCCTCAGTCTTTGACGTTCTAGACCGCTTTGCTCAACCGTTTATGATTTTATGAGGTGATTTTAATATGACAATGTCGTCAGACAAGGATAGACGCACTCTTTTCCCCTCGGCTTCCCCACCCCGAGCCACTCAATTGTCTAAATCATTTCGCAAGTTGATCAGGTCTAGAGGCTTGTTAGACATCTGGAGGATAAAACACCCTACTCACAAACAGTACACTTTTTTTTCACATCCTCACAAGCTTTATTCCAGGCTAGACCACTTCTTTATCTCCTCGCCCTTGTTAACATCAGCAGTCTCCTCTGAAATCAACCCTATGACGTGGTCCGACCACTCTTCGGTCCACTTAGACGTCCACCTTTCATCTACGTTTCCTAAGACCTGCCATTGGAGACTGAATGAGACATTTCTTCACTCTCCAGAAACTAAAAGTCTTTTGACAGATGGACTCACAGAATACTTCCAACTTAACACGGGCTCGGTCACGGGTCCCTCCACCCTGTGGGAGGCCCACAAGGCTGTTTTTCGCGGTCGGTGCATAGCGCTGGGATCCCGTCTTAAAAAAGACGCGGCATCTCAGCGCTTTGCCATTATGACCGATTTGCGCTTAGCAGAGAGACTGCTGTTGGCCTCCCCCACGGTGGACAGGCTCCGAAAAGTCATCTCCCTGCGTAATCGGCTCAAATCCCTAGCAATGAGCAAAATAGACAAATCTCTTCTGTGGTCCAAACAGAAGTTTTATGAATTCTCAAACAAACCTCATAAGCTGCTGGTAAATAGGTTGAAACCACGTCCTTTTCAACCCTCTCCCGACTTTTTACGACATCCTGATGGTTCACCTACTTATTGCCCCCTGACTATGTCACAGATCTTCGGAGACTTCTACCATAATTTATATAACTGCCTACAGAAAGACCCAAATTATGACTTTTCACAAGGGAGATTTGATCTCTTTTTTTGAACACTTGAAATGACCTAAACTCCTCCCCGACCATCTTGCAACCCTGAATTCAGCCATATCACCCGACGAACTTGAAGCAGTAATCACACAACTCCCCAGCCAAAAAGCCCCGGGCCCCGACGGGTTACCCTATTCCTATTACAAAACTTTCCTACCTGTCCTGAGTCCCCACATGATCTCGCTCTATACTTCCCTACTTAAAGGCTCCACTCCACACGCCCAATTCCTACACGCTCATGTTTCGGTCATATCAAAACCTGGTAAAGATCCCTCCCTACCTGACAATTATAGGCCTATAGCGCTATTAAATTCAGACTATAAAATTTTTACAAAGATCCTGGCTAATAGGCTGACCCATATAATCCCTACACTCATCCATAGAGATCAAGTTGGTTTTGTACGAACTCGTCACGCAGGTGATAATACCAGACGCACAATAGACCTGATTGATTTATTGAACAAAACCTCCCGTCCAGCCCTTATTCTTAGTCTAGACGCTCAGAAGGCCTTCGACAGGCTTAGCTGGCCGTATATGTTTGCTACTCTTACAAGATATGGTTTCACAGGCTCTTTTGTTTCAGCTCTTGAAGCCCTTTACTCCTGCCCCTCTTCCCAGGTCAAATTGGCATCCTACCTATCATCCTCCTTCCCTTTGAGCAATGGCACGAGACAGGGCTGCCCCCTGTCGCCTCTTCTTTTTATCCTCTGCCTGGAACCCCTGACATTGACCAATCCCCATATCTCACTTCCGAACCTTTTGTCCTTGCTGAAAGACTTTAGCTCAATATCAGGGTACAAGATTAACGCCAGTAAAGCTTTACCTATACACATTCACTCTTCTGCTCTCACAATACTGCAAGACAACTATTCCTTTCACTGGTGCACAGACTCCATTAAATACCTGGGGATTAACATTACTCCCTCCTATTCAACCTTATACTTGGCTAACTACCCCCCACTTTTTCGTGACATTGCTAGGCTTTTGAAGCAATGGGATTCGCTTCCCCTCTCACTTTTGGGCCGTATTAATGTCCTAAAAATGTCAGTGATGCCTAGACTCCTCTATCTTTTTGATACTCTTCCGATCCCAATCCCTATGTCCCAACTTAAGGCTGTCCAAAGAGCTTTTCTTAACTTCATTTGGCATTATCGAGCGCATAGGGTTGCAGGTCCGGTGATGTTGGCTCCTAAATGGCGTGGAGGTCTGGGAGCCCCAGATCTGATCAAATATTACTATGCTACACACCTTAAACCAGTTATTACCTGGTCATCCCGGAAAGCCCCTACAGTATGGGCTGAAATTGAGATGAGCATCACCGGGCCTGCACACATCTGTGCCATGCTTTGGGCAGACCTTAAAACCTCCATGGGTCCACTTCGTAGCATTTGTCTGGCCCCGATGCTGTTTTCCTTGGAAATCTGGAGGAAATGCCTAAAGTTGTTTCCTCTGGCCTCCCAATGCCCTCCTTTTCTAAACATACTGTTTAATCCAGATATCCCAGACAGCCTAGCATATGATAGAGTGATTCCTTGGTCCGAAGCTGGTTTGTTTCAACTCCGCAATATAGTGCATCCGCTCACCAGGAGGCTTCTATCATTCGCGGAATTGCAGAAACAGCACCAAATTCCCAAACAACTCTTCCACTCCTATCTGCAAATCAGACACTACTTTGCTTCTAAATCCCCCACTCTCTGTCTTGACAAGCCAACTCCATTTGAATTTTTATGTGCTCAGGGCCCATATCAGGCCCATTTAATCTCTGACATTTATAGAATACTCCATGAATCGGTGCCCATTACGGAATCTTCTCATTCATATATGCGTAAGTGGTCGCAAGTGTTAGAACATCCCATCCTACTCCCACAATGGCAGAGAATATGGGAAGCCGTCTCTAAGTCATCCCGCTGTGTGGAACAGAAGGAAACGGCTTACAAGATTCTGCTCTTTTGGTATAGAACGCCTGAAATTTTAAATAAATATGATCCCAAGACCCCTGCGATGTGCTAGAGATGTCGAGGGGATATAGGTTCCCATTTCCATATCTTCTGGGCATGCCCATTGATCCGCCCATTTTGGATTACAATACAATCCTTCATCCAAGACTTGTTTGGGATTTCCCTCCCATTAGATCCTCTGTATTTCCTACTAGGGTTACCGATTCCTGGACTCTCTAGACATGCTCAGAAGCTCGCCACCTTTATTTTGTTAGCAGCTAAGAGAGCTATCCCTATACGGTGGCTATCACATACTCCGCCCACTTTCCCCCAAGTCTTGCAGAACCTAGAACATATGGGCCGAATGGAGAAGCTTACAGCCATAGTCCATGACACTATGCCTCAGTTCTCTATGATTTGGGATCTGTGGTATCGCTCTAAACTATATGCTGCTACTTAATATAGTCTTCTGATTTTGGACCTCCTACGCTGAGTTTAAGGCTCAAATTGACCGTTCACACTGTTTCATGCCCTTCTAAAGGAATGAAGTTTCCACATTTCCTGCTCACTGTCCTATGCCTATTTGAATGTGACGATTGCTGTTTTGTACCGCAAATAATTGTTAATTTATGTGAGGATATACTGAATGTGCTGAAATATCCTGGCCCCCCCCCCTCCTCTTTCTTCCCTTCCCTCTCCTTCCTCCCCTCCCCTCTCTGTTTCTGATTTGTCTTATATGATGGACTTACTGTTTACCTGTGCATTTATGCAAGCATAAGACACTTTGTCATTGTTATCTTTATATTTTCAATAAAAATACAATAAAAAAAAAAAGAAATCCTGAAGGCAGTGGTTAGTTTTCGGGGTGCCGTACGCGGCTAGACTCCCAAAATGTCCCACATATGTGGTATCCCCGTATTTAGGAGAAGCAGCAGAATATATTTTGGGGTGCAATTCCACATATAACTATGGCATGTGTGAGCAATATATCATTTAGTGACAACTTTTTGTAAACTTTTTTTTTTTGTGTCATTATTCAATCACTTGGGACAAAAAAAAAATATTCAATGGGCTCAACATGCCCCTCAGCAATTTCCTTGGGGTGTCTACTTTCCAAAATGGGGTCATTTGGGGGGGTTTGTACTGCTCTGCCATTTTAGCACCTCAAAAAATGAGATAGGCAGTCGTAAATTAAAAGCTGTGTAAATTCCAGAAAATGTACTCTAGTTTGTAGACGCTATAACTTTTGCGCAAACCAATAAATATACGCTTATTGACATTTTTTTTACTAAAGACATGTGGCTGAATAAATTTTGCCCTAAATGTATGACTAAAATTGAGTTTATTCGATTTTTCTTATAACAAACGGTAGAAAATATCTTTTTTTCTCAAAATTTCCGGTCTTTTTCCATTTATATCGCAAAAAATAAAAATTGCAGAGGCAATCAAATACCATCAAAAGAAAGCTCTATTTGTGGGAAGAAAAGGACGCAAATTTCGTTTGGGTACAACATTGCATGACCGCGCAATTACCAGTTAAAGCAGTGCAGTGCGAAATTGTAAAAAGACCTCTCGTCCTTAGGCTGAAAATTGGTCCGGGGCTGAAATGGTTAAAGTGACTAAGTGACTCTGTCACTCAAACTTTTTTTTATAAAAAGCTGTACCTGCTAGGGAATACTCACCTCTCTTTCTGCCAATGCCACCAATCATCGCTGAAATGCAGTGTAATTCACAGCTGAAGATTCTTCTGAAACTGAAACTTGTGTCGATCTCCTGTGTCTCAAGCTGCACTCATTGATTTTTCCCACCAACCTCCCAGGTCACAACAAGATGCATTAGTGATGTGAAAGACCAGAAATTGAATCATTGAGCGCAAAAGAAGTGTCAATTTCAGAAGAAACTTCAGCCTGGGAAAACTCTGCATTGAAGTGTTCAGTTTGGGTACAGCATTGCTCTCATGCTGCCTGCAAAATAAAATGTGCGTCATTTTTTTCCCACAAATAGAGCTTTCTTTTGGTGGTGTTTGATCACCTCTGGGATTTTAATTTTTTGCGATATAAACGAAAAAAAACCCCGAAAATTTTGAAAAAAATATATATTTTCTATTTTTTGCTATAAAAAAATCCAATAAACTCAATTTTAGTCATACATTTAGGCCAAAATGTATTTAGCCGCATGTCTTGGGAAAAAAAATTAAAAATTTCAATAAGCGTATGTTTTTATGTAATTTTTCACTGAAATTATATATTGCTCACATATGCCATGGGTATATGTGAAATTACACCCCAAAGTCCATTCTGCTGTCCAAAGTACGGGGATACCACATATGTGAGACTTTTTGGGAGCCTAGCCATGTACAGGGCCCCGAAAACCAAGCACCGCCTTCCCTACCTATCACAGTTTCGGAGGCCATGATATGCCAAGATAGCACAATCCCCCCCCCCCCCAAAATGACCCCATTTTAGAAAGTAGACACCCCAAGCTCTTTGCTGAGAGGCATGTTGAGTATTTTGCAGATCTCCCTTTTTCTCACAAAGTTTAGAAAATTGAAAAAAGAAAAGAAAGATTTGTGTTTTTTTCTTTCTTCATTTTCCAAAACAAATGAGAGCTGGGAAATACTCACCATGCCTCTTAGCAAAAATATTGGGGTGTCTGCTTTTCAAAATGGGGTCATTTGGGGGGGGGGGGGTTGTGCTATCTTGACATTTCAGGGCCACTGAAACTGTGATAGGCAGTGAGGAGTAAAATAACTATTTTACACCCTTAGAAATTCTGAAGGTGGTGATTGGTTTTTGGGGGCCTGTATGCGGCTAGGCTCCGAAAAAGTCTCACACATATGGTATCCCCGTACTCAGGAGAAGCAGCAGAATGTATTTTGGGGTGTATTTTCACATATACCCATGCCATGTGTGCCCAAATGTTTGGTATCTATTTACTTGGCATAAGATCATTTATATTTCACCAAACATGCTTTAAAATTACGCACACCCGTGTATCGGCGACAAACTTTATACATTGTTAAAAGCCTTTAAAAACCTTTACAGTTTAATATTTTAGATTTACAGAGGAGGTTTATTGCCCTTGATCTATACCTCACATGCATGGTGCAATTGCTGTTTACATACGACAGGAGACCGATGCTTGCATTTACCGTTGCATGGACATACAAGGGGACAGGGTGCTTTAATTTTTCTTTTTTAATTATTTATTTTTCGTTTTATTTTATTTTTACATTTCCCCTTTCACTTTTTTTTTGATCATCACAAGGAATGTAAATATCCCCTATGATAGCAATATGTAATGACAGCTGGTACTCTTTTTTGAAAAATTTGGAGTCTATTAGACTCTAGATCTCTCCTCAGCCCTTAAAGCATCTAACCACACCAAAATCAGTGTGATAAGATGCTTTCCCAATTTCCGAATGGCCCTGTTTATATACGGCAAAACCAAAGTCATGAAATGCTCGTAGCTTCCAGTTTCTTAAGCCATAGAGATTATCAGAGCCATTCTATTCTCCGATCAGCTCTATAGTCAGCTGGCAGAACCACCGGCTGCAATCTCGGGTTTCCCGGTGGGACAGAAGAGCCCAAGAAAACCTTAGAAGACGGCGAGGGGGGACAATCCCTTCTACTGCTTGTAAAAGCAGTCTGATTAGCTGATAGGATTGCTTTTACATGAAAGCCAACCGCCCGCTGAAAATATTATACCAAGATGATAAACCTTTTTGCTGTCAAAATAAATAAATCAGTGCTGCAACTTAATGACGTACCTACAAAGCAAACAATGGTAACAATAGATAACAACTCAATAAAACAACTTTTCTTTATTGCAATCTGTGCCAAAAAAAGAGTAAAAAACTCTTCATAGGGGCAATCCGCCCCATCCACCCCTGCCCCCATGCTTTGGCATATATGCTCTTTTTTTTAACTGTGGTGGTGAAATCACCTCCTACAGATCTGAAGTCACAAATTTACATATCGTGAGAGCAAACCCTGTTGCTGTCAAAATAAATAAACCCGTGCTGCAGCTGAATGGCGTACCTGCAAAGCAAATAATGGTTAACAATAAAACACAGTAACATTACATTATAACAGTAGGGCATGCCTGCAAAGCAGTAAGTGGGCTTAAGCACCGTATAGCAATATGGCGTGACCAAATCCCCATATTTTTTGATAATGTTTATTGAAAATGTCTAGGTGTTTTTAAAAAGCCTTGATAAAACACAGTAACAATAAAACATTAAGTTAAGCATAAAATACAGTAAAACAGAGCAGAGCAATAGAGAGAGAAGAACAATAAAACGACAACTACTTTTGGCTTATTTTTTTTTAATTTTTTTTATTTTTTACTTTTATTGTAACTATAAATGTTGCAGCTTAGGATCTCTCAAAATGTGATGGCCTTCTAACATCTTTCGAGACCCTGCGTGAAAGTGTGCCCAAGGCTGTGCCATGCTGTACCCTATTCTAATACTCCACTAGTGTGTGGTAGCGATGGAAACAGTCATCGATGCAGAGACCAGGTTGGTCAGGACAGGAGGGACAATAAAAGCAGGTGTCACACCTATATCCACGTTTTCTACAGACACAACATCTTCTTTGAGGTGTTCTTTATGTAGAGGTACCCAGGGCTGGACTGGGACAAAAATGTGGCCCTGGGCTTCATCCAGACTGGCCCAGGGCACAACACATCAGGGTACAGTACAGCAGGGCACAGCGCATCAGGACACAAGGCACATCAGGGTACAACACATCAGGGTGCAACACACCAGGCCACATCAGGGTACAGGGCACAGCAAATCAGGGTACAGAGCCCAGCACATCAGCGTACAGGGCCCATCAGGGCACAACACATCAGGGTACAGGACATCAGGGCACAGAGCCCAGCACATTAGGGTACAGCACATTAGGGTACAGGACATCAGGGTAAAGGTCACAGCACATCAGGGCATAACTCATCAGGGTACAGGGCAAAAAACATCGGGGCATGTCAGGGCATAGTACATCAGGGTACAGGACATCATGGCACAGGATATCGGGGCACATCAGGGCATAGGACATCAGGGCACGGGGCATATCAGGTCATGGGGTCCATCAGGGCATAGGACATTGGGGGACATCGGGGCACGGGGCACATCAGGGCATGGGGCACCTCAGGGCATGGGCATATCAGGCCACATGGCACATCAGGGCACGGGCACATGGCACATCAGGGCTCGGGGCACATTATGGCATATCAGGGCTCGGGGGACATGGCACATCAGGGCACATGGCACATTATGGGGCACATTGGGGCACATAGCACATCAGGGCACGGGGCACATCAGGCCACATGGCACATCAGGGCACATGGCACATCAGGGCATGGGGCACATTGGGGCACATAGCACATCAAGGCATGGGGAACATCAGGGCACATAGCACATCAGGGCTTGGGGCACATCGGGGCACATAGCACATCGGGGCACATCAGGGCTCGGGGCACATTAGGGCACATGGCATATCATGGGGCACATCAGGGCCCATAGCACATCAGGGCACATAGCACATCAGGGAACATAGCACATCAGGCCACATGGCACATCAGGGCACATAGCACACCAGGGAACGGGGCACATCAGGGCACATGGTACATGGGGGCACATAGCACATCAGGGAGCGGGGCACATCAGGGCACGGGGCACATGGCACAATGGGGCACATCAGGGCTCGGGGCACATCAGGGCACATTATGACACATGGCACATCAGGGCACATGGCACATCAGGCACAGCACACATCAGGTCATGGGACCCATTAGGGCAGGGGTGTCCAAACTTTTTTCAAAGTGGGCCGGATTTGATGAAGTGAACATGCCTGAGGGCTGACCATTTTGCCTGACATTCTTTGAACCATTGAAAATTCGGTCTAAGTGTGTCCATCCGAGCACTAATACACGGCCCAACAAGAATTCTCTTGCCTTTGTCGCACTCATTCCCAACACACAGACGAATGCTCTGCACTTTAGGGGGCACCGTTAATTCTTAATGGTACCCCACACATTGGAAAATGTGGGGTGCTTTTGGTGCAGTGCAATAAAAAAAAAAAAAAAAAAGCTTGGGAACTTCTTTTCCTGCATTTTTGTGAGTAGGGAAGTCCATTGAAATTAATGGGCTGCCCTACACACAGTACGCAGCCACACAGATGTTGCATTTACGGGCTTAAAACAGGTGGTGATGAGGCAACATAATGCCTCTTTACCACCATTCAAATGCCTCTGCAAAGAGATCTGTGCATGGATTGCTTTTCAGAGGAGCAGGAGTCCTGGCTAATATCACACACAAGCCCTACAAAAGCAGTTTTGATGGTATAAGA
The DNA here is from genome assembly GCF_037356315.1 of Lithobates pipiens. NCBI lineage: Eukaryota > Metazoa > Chordata > Amphibia > Anura > Ranidae > Lithobates > Lithobates pipiens. The sequence goes on from NW_027507903.1 coordinate 336,047,201, forward strand.
ATGGGGGGAGGGGGGGTCCGGATTAAAAGTAACATACACACAGACACAAGCACACAAATGCAGGCACACATACAGACAAATGCACGCCGCACACACATACAGACACATGCATACACATACATACAGACATATATGCACACACATACAGACATACATACAGACACATGTGCACACACACACATACATACACACACACAGACAGACACATGCATACACATACAGAAATACATACAGACACACATGCACACACACATACATACAGACATATATACAGACACACACACAGACATACATACTGACACATGTGCACACACACATACATACAGACATAAATGCACACACATACAGACACATGTGCACACACATACATACAGACATAAATGCACACACATACAGACACATGTGCACACACATGCATACAGACATACATACAGACACATGTGCACACACACATACATACAGACACATGTGCACACACACACATACAGACACATGTGCACACACACACACACACACACATACAGACACATGTGCGCACACACACAGACACATGTGCGCACACACATACAGACACATGTGCACACACACACACATACAGACACATGTGCACACACACACACATACAGACACATGTGCACACACACACACATACAGACACATGTGCACACACACACACATACAGACACATGTGCACACACGCATACAGACACATGTGCACACACACACACATACAGACACATGTGCACACACATACAGACACATGTGCACACACACACACACACATACAGACACATGTGCACACACACACACATACAGACACATGTGCACACACACACACATACAGACACATGTGCACACACACACACACATACAGACACATGTGCACACACACACATACAGACACATGTGCGCACACACACATACATACACATGTGCGCACACACACATACAGACACATGTGCACACACACATACAGACACATGTGCACATACACACACACATACAGACATACATGCACACAAATACAGACACATGCATACACATACATACACACACATGAATAAAGGCCTTTTTAACACTAACCTAGCTTGTAGTACAGTACCTTTGCAGCTTCCTCATTCAGCCGGGTACTGCACTGTAGGGGGAAGCAGAGAGCACAGCACACTCCTCTGCACTTTACTTTCACTTTTGAAGCTCACAGCGCTTCTCACAGTGCCGGGGATCGGCTGATCTGACAGCCCTGATCCCGCAGCACAATTGAGAAAGACCAGGAGGGCCGTTCAAAACCGGACCGTGGGCCGCAATTGGCCCGCGGGCCGGACTTTGGACATGCCTGCATTAGGGCATAGGATATCGGGGCAAATCAGGGCACGAGGCACACCAGGGCACAGGGCACATGATGGGGCACATCAGGTGGCAAATTATAGGGCACATCAGGGGGCACATTATAGTGCACATCATCAGGGCCCATCATGGGATCTTACTAGCCAGCATGCAGAGTAGCGCAGGAAGCATCTGTCTGTAATAAGTTCTCTCTCATGTCATGCAGCGCTGCTTGCTCCCTGACGGCCCCTCCTCTCTTCTCGTCTATCCCAGATGATCTTACAAGCCAATGGGGATAGACGAGAAGAGAGAAGGGGCCTCCAGGGAGCGAGCAGCGCTGCGTGACATGAGAGAGAACTTATTACAGACAGATGCTTCCTGCGCTACTCTGCATGCATCTCGATCTACCTGTCAGGCCCCAGCTGTCAGCGGTTAATGGGTAGATTGCCGAAGATGCGGCTGAAACCAGGCACCACACTGGCCATCGGCCCACCGGTAATCTCCCGGTAGTCCCGATGGCCAGTCCATCCCTGGAGGTACCACAGAGGCTTTTTTTTTTTTTTACTTGTTTTCACACTTCGTGCTAAAACAATTGCATATTTATATGTTGCTTTTCACTTTTCCTTTTTATCCATTCTGCTCATCGCTCATTTCTCACACCATTGCACTTTTCCCCCCACACTTCCTCACACACGTTATTATATTGCCATGCATCCACATGCACTTTCTTCCTTTTGTCTTGTTCACCATATTCTCACTTTTGTCTAAAGACTCAAAATATAGTGTTGCGCTCCCAATAATTAAAATAAATTAACTTGATTAAGTAATTCAATTAAATATAAAAATTCATAAATACATTCATATAAATAATTATACAAGTGTCTTTGAAAAATTCCTCAAATCAAACAATGCATCTCTTATTTTAAAGCGTAACTATACTAATAAATATAAAGTGCAATGAGATCCTCAAATCTCCACATAGAGGATCTCATTGCACTTTATATTTATTAGTATAGTTACGCTTTAAATTAAGAGATGCATTGTTTGATTTTAGGAATTGTTCAATGACATTTGTATAATTTTTTATATTTTTATGAATTTATTTATTCATTTTTATATTTAATTGAATTACTTAATCAAGTTAATTTATTTTATTTATTGGTAGCGCAACACCATATTTTGAGTTTGTAGACATCATATTTTTCAGGGTTGGGTTTGCACCCCTGGCGGTGGTTTGCTGCAACCATTTGTAGTGATTTATTTAATTTATTCATAGGGTTTAGTATTAGTAGTGCAGGAATACACTTTAAGTTTCAATATTCTCACTTTCATTCACTTCTTCTTTCATCCATTGCACTTTGGTCATTCTTTATTTCCTGTTAATTTCTCATTCCTTCACTTTTTCTTCAATATTTTTTTTTTTGTTTCCACTTTTTAATTTTCACTCTTCATTCCCTTCACTCATTCACTCACATCATGCTCTCGTGTTACTCATGTCCTCTTATAATATCATCATTTATGCACTAATTATCTTAGTGATACACATATACAGTTGCAAAAAAAAGTATGTGAACCCTTTTGGAATGATATGGATTTCTGCACAAATTGATCATAAAATGTGATCTGATCTGGATCAAGTCACAACAATAGGCAATCACAGTCTGCTTAAACTGATAACACACAAAGAATTAAATGTTACCATGTTTTTTTTGAACACACCATGTAAACATTCACAGTGCAGGTGTAAAAAGTGACGTGAAAGTATGTGAACCCCTAGACCAATGAGATCTCCAAGAGCTAATTGGCGTGAGGTGTCAGCCAACTGGAGTACAATCAATGAGATGAGATTGGATGTGTTGGTTACAGCTGCCCTGCCCTATAAAAAACACACATCAGTTCTGGGTTTGCTTTTCATTAGAAGCATTGCCTGATGTGAATGATGCCTGGTGTACCTTTGGGGGTATATAAACGTGTGACTCCTTGTAAGCTGCACTCAGTGAATTGTCATCTCCTCCTGAGCTCTTAAGGAAATCTTGGTTGGGAGGTCCCCACCACATATATTGGTAACTATGTGAAAGGCCACTTTGTGCACATGTATCCTTTCATGCACCTTTCAACCTGATGTGCTAAATGTAGTCTAAATGTAGTCTCTTTGCAGCAAACCTATCCTCTGAAGAAGACCCCAACAAAATGGGTCAAAACGAGTCAGCTTTTTCATACATTAGACATGTTGTCATATAATATTATGTACAAATTTGTGTTTGCATTCTCTGCACTTTGGGGCATGCCCCGTTTAGAGGTCATATTTTAACTTTTCTGGAAACACTGTATGTTATTAATTTTTAATAAAGAACATATTTTTTCAATTACTTCTAGTATTTATTTACTTCGCTGCTAAAAAGCCCCTCTGGGGGGCACTTTCCCATAACATATTATCCGGGGTGCACAGCACTATTACCTCTCCTTATTTGTGTCTTTCCTATGCTATAGTTCAATGCCCATTCCTTTAAAGAACATGTTCAATTTGTTGTTTTTTCATTGCTTTACATCATTAGCACTTGAGCACTTTATTTTTTAACAGTTATCACTGGATGTTATTGTACAGCAGAGTTGTACTTGCACTTGCCACATCCAAAATTTTCAATAGAAAAAGAAAGGTTCCCCTAAGTGGACTTTATAGGCAAATAATGTTTTGTTTAAATATGTACTAAATAATATAAGAGACAAATTTATTAAACATGATTAAAAATAGAGATGAAACATTGATTTACTGAATGCAGTCAGTTTGTATCACCATACAGAGCATTTACATGATAGAACCTCCTTACATCCAACATGTTTTGGGATAACGTCTATTCCTTCTTCAGGGGTGCAAGGGACGGAGGAGTTCATCTAGAGCATAGAATGTATAATCAGTATCTATTAATTGGGTAAGGAGATCCCTGGAAGTAAAGAGAGTATACCAGTTAGTAAATACTCGGAGTATGAGTGATAAAGTAGAGTGCAAATACCTGCTGGTATTTAGTTTATGCTAACCAGGCTGGCACTTTACATATTCACACACTAGTGTGTTTTTGTAGCACTTATGGTGATATCACATATTTTATCATCCAATATTTCTTGTAATTATTTTTATTTAGCAGCGCCACTTTACCTCATACCTTCTTTTAAATTTTCTCGAAATCCACACCTGTGGTTTTAGCTGGGGTGGATAGCAGCTAACACCTTGCGAGCATGGAACACCATATTTACATTTATCTGGATGGTAACTTCCTGAAGAGCCATTCAGGGCGAAACATATGTCAGAGCAGAGGATCCGTCATTTCCGGGTCCATATTTGATACCCCACACCAGGCTTTTCACCTTCAGAGTGAGACATAGAATGCACGCTACCCCCAGGGATCAGCTGACTCACACATGCTGTTCACACCTAGTCCCAGGCCAGTCACTATCACATGTGAGTGTAACTGCTATCATTGCTGCTGTTTTTACTTTACTAAAAATTTCTACACTATGAGACTTTCATCCGTGTCTCCTGTGGAGTAATTTTTTACATTCTAGCTCCATCCTGAGTGGCCAGTGGAATGGATTCATGCCATTAGTGGAACCAATCTGGGGTTCCCAAAGTGTTTCTTGACCATCCTGTAAAAAGGGGTCAAACAGCTCTGGTGAGTGGCCATCTTCATACTGAGCACTCGTGGTGGAAGATTTAGAAGTTTTATCTCAGAGTATTTCGTTTTGGTGTTGGGATTTATTCACCTATGGACTTTATGCTTGCTTATTTTCTCATTAATGTGCACATTTGAGTTTGATGCAGTGTTCTTCTTTGTAACAGTTTTTTTTATATGACCATGTATAGAGCCTTATTCTTTATTTTATAATTTCGGTCAAAAAATCAGTTCCAGTGATTTGTTCTCTTTAAAGGAGGCAGCTGTTTGTTTATAGGTTCTCATCCTCACAAGGCGCCATTTTTTTGGTACACATTTTTTGCATACGTTACTGGTTGATAACATGTTTGCAAGCTAAAAAAAACAACAATTTTTAACAATAAGAATGATGCAATATGATGTAATATCTCATGTTGCAAAATGGACAGGAAAAAGCCTTTCTGCTAGCAATTTCATTTTAAAGGTAAAATTTCACATTAAAATAAAATTAATATAATAAATTATATTTTTAATCTTTTTTGGTTTTAAATCTGCAGTTCTTTAAAAAATAATACCTGGTGGGGGGCATGGCCGGCTGCAGAGCTAGATGGATGTGTGAGAGCTGAGCATCTCTCCTCACAGACAAACAGCGGCTAATAGTGACTTTCCAGAGGGGGTTTTCACCCCAAAATGAAGTGATCTGCACACCACAGCATCGATGACCATGGCCAGGAAAAGAAAAGACCTCTGGAAGCCCCAGAAACTGATGGATTTTGTTTCATGGCAGACACATGGAGGTAGGCAAGATGGCACCAGCCGTTCATCCACCCTCGGCCCACAACACACACTCCACCCCTGTTAACTCTGCATCTGTCCCCAGACAGCCAGCAATCCTACCCTAATACTCCTCAGTCTGCAAGCCCAGCTAAAGCCAAAGTCTGGATGGATGGCTCTGGATGCAGCCCCACAGTTAATCCCAGCAGTGACTCTGAGGAGGACACTAGAGAGCTGCATGACAGCATAGAGGTGTTCCCAACGAATAATCAGCCAGTTATGGACACAGTGCTAAAGCTATTACCTTTTGTACCACCCCCTCCCTTTAGAATGTAAGCTCTATGAGCAAAGCCCTCCTGTACCTTTTGTATTGAACTGTACTGTAATTGTGTTGTCCCCCTCTATACATTGTAAAGCTCTGCATAAACTGTTGGCACAATATAAATCTTGTATTATAATAATAATAATAATAATAATAATAATAATAATAATAATAAAGGAAATGTTACCGTCCCTAAGGAGCTCAATCCAAACTGACATGATGTCTTGCATGCAAAAGTTCAATAAGAAGATACAGGCTGTAGAATCTAGAGTGAGCCACATTGAAAACAAGATGGGGGGAGTTTGCAGATACTGGGATCGATTTGGTAGATGCCCATGATGAAAAAGAGGAGGTAATAGAAGGGCTCAAATCTAAAATGGTTGACATGGAGGACAGACGTAGAAGGAAAAATCTAAAAATCAGAGGGATCCCAGAGTCTATACAGCAAGGAGACCTGCATGAGTATGTCACTACTCTGTTTAAAGAAATCCTTCCTGACCTCACGGATATAGACGTGCCCATAGACAGGATCCATCGCCTGCCTAAACCTTCATACCTCCCCAATCAGATCCCTATGAATGTAATACTATGGTTAAATTTTTACCATGCAAAAGAAAAATGAATGTCTGCAATGTGCACTAAGGATAATATCCCTCCACAGCATCAAAATCTGCCATTTTTTGCAGATCTATCGCAATACACTCTCCAAAAAAGAAGAAGCCTCACCACAATTACCAAAGCCCTCGGGAATCATAGGATCAACTACAGATGAGCTTCCCCACAAAAATCACAATTCCCAAAGAGGATCATACCTTCACCATAGACTCCCTGGAAAAAGGTCTGTCCCTGCTCAAAGAATGGCAGATACTTCCAGAGCCTGTCAGCACGCCTGACTCCCCTAGGAGCATTCCCCATGCAGATCCTGGATGGCAAAAGGTAATGCCTAAAAATTCTAAAAGGCACTGAATACCTGGAAAGGTAATAAGTATTATCTTCTGTTCTATGGGGAGAGTAGCCTCTCTCGGCTCACAAACTCACCCCCCCCCCCCCGATACTACTTGATACTACTTGAGCAACACCTCCAAATAGACTTCACTGGCAGAGCCATGCTGGAAAGATGCCTGCACTTCCAAATGTGAGTACAACAAATCTCTGGTACACTAGCACTAGCATTTAACAATACAATATATACCAGCTCTGGCCACTCAAGGGAGCTCTCCACTTACAAAATAACTTGCATGAACACAGAATGTCAAACATCTAAACCTACTTTGTCCACATGGGGGTGACATTCCTTTCTATAAATACCAAAGGACTTAATCACCCTGTCAAGCATAGGTCATTATGGAAGGACGCTCAACAATTCAAAAGCGATGCCCTATGTGCTCAGGAAACGCATTTTAATAGTTCGTTCCCCAAAAAATGCACCACAAAGAGTACAACTCTGAGCAAACTTTGCTCAGAGTTGTATTCTTTGTGGTGTTCAACTATTTTTATGGATGTGTATGGTTGGAGATAATTTACTGCCCAGTACACGAACGGAACGGTTATACTTGAAATCCCCTTGGAGAATGTACTGCTGAGAAATCTACACAAAAACATATAAGCTTTTGTGATCCTCCCAATGTATATTCGTTTGGATCCAATAGATCTGGTAAGCGTATATCTCGCTTGGTGAAGGGAATACCACGTGGTGCCTGCATGATCTTTATATGTAAAGAAGGTGGATGGTGATTTCTTGCACACCTGTGGATCAGACACAGATATCACATATAAGAGACTTTGTATCTCTGTTTTTTTGGACTTCTTCTCTGTTTGGATTTTCTTTTGGTTAAAAAATGTTTTTACTTACCTGTAATTACTATATATATGTGACTTACAGTAAGATTTTATAGGTCACCCCATTTTTTTCACGTTGTTAATGCTTAAGAACACATATGCACATGTTTCACATATGAGTATATATTATTTCATTTAAGGATGGTATAATATGCCTGGTTTTGAGCGCTACACCTTTGTATAGAACTTATTGCAATAAGGGACACTGTCTCATTTCAACTCCATGAAGTGATTGCAGACCCACAAGGACGGTTCATAATATTAATTTGTGATATCAACTCCTCAATGTACACTATTGTGAACCTTTACACCCTGAATTCCAATCAAATACGCTTTATTAACAAAACATTTTGGAAGATACGGGCCCACCAAAAAGGAGCCCTGGTGATATTTGGGGACTTCAACCTTATCCCAGACTCACACCGATTCCACTTCTACCCTCATCAGAAAAACCCAAATGCTTCAAAACACCATACATCAGCAAATTTATTCGACCCATGGAGATGTCTTCATGCAGTGGAAAAAGACTTCACTTTTTTTTTTCTTCACCACACAGGTCATACTCACAAATTTATCTATTCCTAGTAGATCAATGGACCTTGTCCATAAGGCGTTCATGAGGGGTATCTTTATTAAATTGGGGGCAAGGAGGAAGAGGCAGCACCAAATACAGGATCTCACAAACAAAATTCACAACTTAGAAATCCGTAATAAACAAAAACCCACACCCTCAATTTCTAAACAATTATTCCAACACCATTATGATCCTCGATTGCTTCTATTAGGAAATTTTGAAAAGTCTACTAGACGTCTAAATATGAACTATTATGTAAATGGTAACAGGGCGGGGAAACTCCTAGTACACCGCTTACGGGGCTGCAGGTACAAAACCAAGCTACCATACATCCAACACCCAATCACTAAGGATAAACATCAATACCCACAAAAAAATGCAGACACATTTAGCCATTATTATACAACTTGGCAGATGATCCAGCTACCATTCAACCAACCCCAGAGGCTTTACAGGGCTTCTGAAGAAAGTGTCTCTTCCCCAATTAACCCCAACACAACTACAGCCCCTTAATTCTCCCTTCACAAACCAGGAAGTGTCTCATGCTATAGATTTGCTACCACTAAACAAGTCCCCAGGTCCTGATGGATACATAGGAGAATACTAAAAAACATTCAAGTACATCCTCGTACCCCACCTAAGCAATATTTTCCATGCTGCAGCTGCCTCTTCCTCCTACCCATCAGAAATGTTGAAAGCACTTGTAATCACCCTGCCCAAACCAGGGATACTTCCACAGCTAATACATATGGATCAATCCGGATTTACAAAAGGACGTCAAACCACTGATGCCACTAGGCACCTAATTAATATAATACACCACGCAAATCTGAAGGGAACGCCTTCTCTGCTCATAGCTTTGGATGCAGAGAAGGTGTTGGATCGGATACATTGGGGATATCTTGCCAGGGTATTGAAGAAGTTTGGCACCATATTTTCTGCAATTATGGCATTATTTTCCCAGGTTTACACCTCGGGGGCACTTTCCACTCCATTTAATATTACAAATGGAACTCGCTAGGGGTACCCACTTTTAACATTAATTTGCAACCTTCTCATGGTACCTCTGGCGAGTTACATACGTAACCACCCTCAAATTACAGGGCATAGGTTTAACAACTCAGCACACATCATCAGTCTATTTGCTGACGATGTTATACTCATGATCACAGACGTAGAGACCTCATTAGCCTCGATACATCAAACACTCAAAATGTTCACCGATATATCCTACTACAAAGTAAACAACACTAAGGCCGCGTACACACGGGCGGACTGTCTGACGGACTTGGTCCGCTGAAACGTGTTTCAGCGGACAATCCGCTCGTGTGTGGGCTTCAGCTGACTTTTTCAGCGGACAGTCTGGCGGACTAAGTCTTTCGTAATTTCCGTAATATTGTCCGTCCAAACTTGGTTTCAGCGGACAGTCCGCTCGTGAGTAGGCAAGTTGGACGGACTAAGTATGGCGCATGCTCAGAAAGGATTTACACGGCCGAAGGTTGCATTGCAGTGTATTGGACGTCGTATTTCTAGTCCCGTCGTACGTGCCGTACACGTCATCGCGCAAGCTTTCAGCGGACTGTCTGTTCGTCGTGTGTGGTCAAGTCCGTTCATTCAAAAGTAGGACGGACTGTCTGTCGGATTGTCTGACGGACTTAGTTGGACGGATAGTCCGTCCGTGTGTACGCGGCCTAAGTCACACATCCTTGGCATCAATATACCTCCTAAAACTAGGTGCAAAATGGAACAATTATACCCATACACATGGAACGCCACCAGTATAAATTACTTATGTCTCATACACACGACCGGACTTTCCGGCAGACTAGGTCCGACGGATTGATTCAATTGCGTATGGGCTAATCCTACCATTTTTCAGTAAAAAAAAATCAGATGGACCTAGAAATAGAACATGTTTCAAATCTGTCCGATGGACTCAATTCCTATCGGGAAAACCGTTTGTCTGTATGCTGGTCCGATGGACCAAATACGACGCAAGAGAAGCTATTGGCTACTGGCTATTGAACTTCCTTTTTAGTCCCGTCTTACGTAATCACGTTCAAAACAAACTGACTTCTGTTCATTCGGAAAGACCATCAGACCTAGTCTGCCGGAAAGTCCGGTCATGTGCATGCGGCATTAGGCATCACCTTAACACCTAAGACAGAGGAATTGTTCAAAGCAAATGACTCTATATTCTTAGACAAACTACACCCCAAACTCCAAGATCTAGCAAAACAGAATTATCCTGGTCCGGGAGACTGGCAGCCTTTAAAATGGCACTGCTACCACAAATTCTATACTTATTTAGGACCATCCCTATCCCGGTACCTAACACCTTCTTTATTAAAACCCAATCTATGATCAGCAGATATCTTTGGCAAGGAAAGGGGGCGAGGTGTACATTCTCCAAACTAATCAATGCTAGGAAGGCGAGAGCAGTAGGCTTAGTAGTACTTAAAGACTAATACATTGCCTCAATATTGGTGCAAATTAAAACAAAGCCCCAATACCAGATGGAAAGAATTTGAAAATATACAACTCAAAGGTGGAAATCTTTAGCACTTTCTTCTTACTAGCCAACAATACACCCCTAGATATGCATTGCTTTCTCCCACCATCACAGCATCACTTTATGCCTGGAGAGCTTTGTTAAACACTTCATCTCAGGACTCCATTACCTCCACGCTATCAATGCCTACAGCCTGTCACGCACATCATACCTGACTTAAACGTCTCAAGCTGGGTGGAAAAAGGGATAGAAAAATTGAAGATATGGTGATATGTCCAACTCCAATAACCTTCAGGTCCTTACAAATAGAATACAACCTAGCTAACTCAAAATATTACACATACCATAGAATTACACATCTACTACGCTCCAACTTGAAAACAAATATTGAGATGCCATAGAGAGTACATCAATACTATACAAACCCTACCACCAAGTTTAAAGGTATATCGCTGTTCTATAATATACTCAGAAATAAGGATATACCCTTGAAAACAACTCATATGATTGCCTGAGAGAAGGACTTAGATACCTCTTACTCCCTGGAACAATGGCGAAAGGCACTTCACATCATTTATGTTGCAACAAAGAGTGTAAAATGGGAATTATCACAGAAAATCCTCTTCAGGTGGTATCTGACAGGGGAGTGGTGTTCCTCACTCTTGATCTAAGAAGATATACTTTATATATCACATTTTTTTCCTTGGTTTACATGTCTATTGTATACAGACTTTGTTTTAGCTTTGATTTTAACAACCTTTTTTGCAGATTCCTACTTTTTGTTATTCTGAAGAAATCCCTGTGTGTTTCTCTGTGTCCATGTGGGAAAATGAATCTAATTGGAGTGGTTTCATAATTATCAATCAGCTGTGGCACCTGGTAGAGCACTAATGAGAAAAGACTTACTTTTTTAAAACTTTTTTTTTGCATTGATACATGTCCCCTGGGGCAGGACCCGGGTCCCCAAACACTTTTTATGGCAATAACGTACATATAAGCCTTTAAAATTAACACTTTTGTTTTTTCACATTAGTTTCCCATAGACTTTAACCATGTTAGCGTGTTCAAACAAATTTTTTGCCTGTTCGCATGTTCTGCTGCGAACCGAACCAGTGTTCAGTGACTAGTGTTCAGAGAGCTTTAACAAAGCCTGTCCGAAGTCTTGTTTTGAAGCAAATGTAAACTAGCAGTTAATGTGTGTTGAAGCCGAGGCAAGTGTAAATGAGTCCTTGGTGTTTATGTTTACTTAAAAAATTAACAAAAGACAACCCGACATTAAAGCGGGAGTCCGCCGGGACTCCGCTTTTTTTTTTTTTTTTAAAAGTCAGCAGCTACAAATACTGCAGCTGCTGACTTTTAAAATAGTGACACTTACCTGTCCAGCGCGCCCGCGATGTCGGCACCCGAAGCCGATCTCTAGATCGGCACTCGAGTGCTGCCGCCGCCATCTTGGGTATGGGAATCAGGAAATGGAGCCTTTCGGCTTCATTTCCCGGTTCCCTACTGCGAATGCGCGAGCCGCGCTGCGCAATGAGGACGGTCCCCGCTGCCTCTGGGATCTGTGTGTTTCCCAGCAGGCAGCGGGGCACTTGCGGAAGGGGGCGGGCACTTGCGGAAAGGGGTGTAATGTACGCCCCTTTCCGCAGAGAGCTAGCCCGGAAGTGGGTGCAGTTACCTGGATTATCCAGGTAACTGCACCCCCCTCCCCCCTGAAAGGTGCCAATTGTGGCGCCGGAGGGGGGGAGGAATCCGATGAGTGGAAGGTCCATTTTAGGGTGGACCTCCGCTTTAAGATCTGGTTCATGTTGTGCCTTCTCTGCATAGTGCATTCTTCTGTATTTGTGGACATGTGTTCTGTGCCTTCCTTGAGAGCAAATGATTGCTTTTACTGAGTTGCCACTGCTGCAAAGTTGCCAATGTTAGTATATTTTTTCAAATGGACTGTATTTATCCAGTGAATGCAATGGTTTATTTCCATGGATGTGATTTCAGTCTATATGATCATAATGAAATAAAACATTCACACATAGAGGCACACTGTTTGGCTGGTTGGGAATCTGCATGTTTACATGGTGACATACCTGAATTATAGACAAAGAACAGTCATCTCTAACAAACTATATGACCTGAACAGACTTAGCGATGTAGTAGACCTCAGATCAACCCAGCTAGAAAAACACTACATTTAAAATATCTGCCATGAAATCTATCTTTAAGCTATACAGACACACTGGGATTGATTTACTTAGAGCAGAACTAAACCTACTGTTTTAACTGTTCCCAAAACAGTTACATTCAAGGCACGCCTCTGGTGATAACTGTCACAGTTTCCAGGGTGCTTATGCCATCTTTTGACAGGACCACCGTGTGTTATCAGTGTACACAGGATTCAGCATAGACCCGACTTCTGCCATTTTGGGCAGCATTTGGGGGAGAATGCTGTTTTTTTGACAGTTGATACATGAGGGCAATGTAAAAAGGTCTGCGAGAGGGTTTAAAGCTGAATTCCAGGAATTCAGCCACTTTGTAAAAAATGAAAGCACACTATGAGTTAAGTCCAACTAGGTCCATTCTATCTCTTGGACCTCTCTCTGCCAGAGAGTGACTTTGGAATCTGAGAGGAGAGAAGCACACAGAGCAACTATGCCTGCCCCTCCCCTCTACTGCCCATTCACAGAAGCCTTTGTATTTTGTAAAAGTGTTCACATAATACCAAGGCTTCTGTGATTGGGCAGGAGAAGGGGAGGGCATGCATAGAAACTGCAGTGACTCTATTGGTGAAGATGCATATATGAGAAGGATCAGTGACGGTCTCTGGGAAATACAGCGATAGTTGTCTTCCAGGGGTGCTATAAACCTGATATAATGTCACAATCAGGGGTCACTCTTGAAGACCAGTTGCTATAGCAGTAGTGGGACTACAACCAACCAGCAGGATAGGTACTCAGGCAGATAAGGGTCAATAATGAGTGGTAGCAAAATATTAACAGCAGCAAGAAAGACAGGAGTGAGATACTGGCTGGAGAGAGCACAATAATCTGGCAAACAAGAAGTGCAGAGACATGAAGCAAGACCAGGAAGCTGTCTTCCAGGTAGCTCAGCAAGAAGAGTCATTGCCTAAAACAGCAGAGGTTCTGGGTTCAAATCCAGGCCCTGCCATATAAATAATAGATAAACCCATTAATATATAATAATAAAATAAGCCCAAGAGTTGTCATGCATTCATAGTGTGCCTTCACTTTTTACAAGGGAACTAAATTCCTGAAATTCAACTTTAAGACATAGAAATGTAAAGGGAAAAGTCACTTTGTTTTGAATGGAGCTGTATACTCTAAATCTCCAGAGTCCCATTCAAGAAATTGATGCAGGCATGGACAAAAGAGTTATGTAAGAACAGGCTGTAATCACCAAAGAAGGTCAAGATCTGCGATGGAGGGATGTAAGTAAGCAAGCAGCTGAGTATAAAGGGTTAGGTAATTTTATGCTCGGACATGATCAGACTGTCCGGCGGAGCAGAGTCCACTGGACAATTCGCCTGTGTGTGGGCTCTAGCTGACTTTTTCTTCCCAAAAGTCCAGGGGACTTAGAAAGAAGTCTTGACTCAAAATTGTCCCCCGGACTCGGCAGTCCGGCGGACAATCCGCCCATCTGTGTGCTAGTCTGCCGGACTTTTGAAATGAACAGACTTGCCCACACATGGAATAAAGTCCGTTAATTTTGAACGTGACTCCAGGTAGATGGGACTAGCAAAGGAAGTCAAAGTCACCGCCTCCATTGGTGAGATTGACACCTCACTAGCCCTGTTGCCTGGTATGGATTTAAAGGGGAACCCCTACGCCGGAAAAATGGCGTGGGGGTCCCCCGAAAGTCCATACCAGACCCTTATCTGAGCACGCAGCCAGTCAGGAAAGGGTGTGGGGGCGAGCGAGCGAAAACGAGCTGAACCATACCAGGCCACGTGCCCTCAACATGAGGGGTGTGCTGTGGGGAAGGGGGGGCGGCCCCCCCAGCCCAAAGCACCTTGTCCCCATGTTGATGAGGACAAGGGCCTCTTTCTGACAACCCTGGCCATTGGTTGTCGGGGTCTGCGGGCAGGGAGCTTATCAGAATCCGGGAGCCCCCTTTAATAAGGGGGGCCCCAGATCCCAGCCCCCCCACCCTATGTGAATGAGTATGGGGTAAAAAGTATTAATAAAAAAACACAACACAGGTTTTTAAAGTACTTTATTAGACAGCTTTGGGGGATTGCTAGATTAAGATCGGGTTTACGTAAGTATTAGGGGGGCTTGGGGGACACCTGCAGGTGGAGCAGAGATCCGGGAAAGAATTTCAGGACTTTTGAAGCTATTGAATGCAAAACTCTTGTAAGACAAGCTTGTTGCAGGAACAAATGACTTCATTAAGACTCACATAGGAGATGGCCAGTATATACATCTGCAAGTCTATAAGAAGCTCCCATGTTACCAGGAGGAGATGTGTCTCACCACCATCTAGCTAGGAAGACTGTACAGGATGACATTGTCCAATTTAAACCCAAAAACTGACCAAACCGGATGCTGCTCTCTCTCTGCCGCTGAAGTTGGATTTTTTGCAATATTCTATATACAGTGCTTATGTGTTAATAAACCAATCCAAACTTTTATAAACACATATAGAAAGTGTGCATATAAGTTGTGAATTCATTAAGAAAAAAAAAATAATAATAATACATTTAATATTTACTGGCAGAGATGTGAGATTCCAGTAGGCCTCAAAAATGAAGTGAACTATTGCTCCTGAAAACCTTTCAGAGAAAAGCAGATGAACTTATTTTTTGTTTTAGTCTCCAATATATCAACTATTTAAGGTTTTTACAAGCAGATGTTGGGACAGATATTTGCCTGAACAATAGGGTATTTTGTCACAGAAACCAGAAAAACATTTATCTGCCCTTGTCAAATGGACAAGGAAAGCAATGCAAATATATGGCTAGGTCTGGTCATACATCGAATTTACCTGTGACTAACAGTCGTCAAACCTAAATAGCCAGAACAAATATCCCATTGTTTCAGAAAGTAAGATGGTCCACTAAGTAAAGCAGCCAATATTGTCTCAGCTTCTTATAGACAATGGCAGGAGACTCCAGTTAATTATACGCCAGGATGATAACAGTCACAGAAACTAAAACCAAAGTGAAATGACAAATACATGTATCTACTGTATATATCAGGGATATGCAATTAGCGGACCTCCAGCTGTTGCAAAACTACAAGGCCCATCATGCATCTACCTCTGGGTGTCATGCTTGTGGCTGTCAGAGTCTTGCTCTGCCTCATGGGATTTGTAGTTCTGCAACAACTGGAGGTCTGCTAATTGCATATCCCTGGTATATATGATAGGGACATATAGTATGTTATGTTACAATGTTGCAATGCATGTTGTAAGAATCAAGGTATACCAGAGTCATCCATATCTTTGATAAATCATTTAAATCATCTATGGTATTTGTAGGTCACAAAATATAATTATAATTTTAGTATCTGATGATCTAAGAACTTTGATATAAGGAAGATATATATGAAAGTTTGATTTTAGAAGTAGAACTGTTTTAAGAAACTAATCAGCATTATGAAAGACACCTATTCGTGTTTATAACCATATAAGTATTTAACCTATGTTTAGATTAATACATACTCATTGGATATATCAGAATGATCAATTTATCCACATAGATAATAATTTGGTGCGATATTGATTGATATATATAACCTGGGTCCTTCCTAGATAGACTAGATTTAATATATATGCATATATATAACCATTTTATGTAATAGTGATTAATCAAAATTATACTAAGTCTATTTTATATTAGATGGGTTACCAGAATACTTGAAGGTATATATTCTTCTCACCATTATGCAAAATAATACACATTATAAAAATAGAATATATTAACTTAAAGAGATAAACTCCAAACGCATGTGAGACACCTGGTGGTTGAAGGTGATATTACCTTAAAATCATTGGGCTCCCAGAAAAGGCTAATTATTAAGTCTTGCCTACCAATGAAAAATGAAGGCATACCTTTTGGGCTGAGCATATTATAGGTTTTATGATCTTATTGTCTGAGAGGGTATTTAGAAGCAAGGAAGATTCCATGATGGGAGAGAGGCTCAGGGACCCTCCCTGAGAGAGACACTTGGGGACACACCCTGAGGGGGGACACTGGGAGATACATACACTCCCAGACAGACTGACACTCATGCACCATGCACAAGAAGTAAATCCTCTTTACGAGTATCCATTTTTGAAAGCTATGACAGCCATCTTAAATCTGGTAACCAGCCTTTAGGTACAGTAGACATTTTGGAATGGGTAATTATGCAATGTTGATTTTATCTTGTATGTTCTCTCAAACATTGATGCATTGAATATTCTACTATTGATAATCATTCTTCCGAATCAATAACCGCCTTTTAGATTTTTTCTCTAAAGATTACATTTTTCATTATATTTTTATTTTTGCATTTTTGCACTTTTATTGACAAAATAAATGTCTAATTTATTTCACATTGTTAAACCACTTGTTTACCTGCAGTATAGTAACGGTTGGACTTGTGAAATACAGAAATTCTGTTTAATTGCCAATTTCACAAGCTTATTGATTCTACGAAGAAGTTATCATGGTGGTATTACGTCAAAGGTACTACGCTCCCATGTTGCGGGTGTTTCCATTCATTTTCAAGATGTTCATGTGACGCAATCACTATATTAATTTCAAGTAAATATTTGTTTTTTTTGTCAACCAATAAATGTAACTATTTTGTATGAGCACATGTTTCCGTGAATAAGTTTCATATGTATAGACTGTGTCATATAGATTGATTTTGTATCTTAAAAATATCCTTGTTAAAAATGACTTAATAATAAATACTGTGCAGGAAAACTGTCCTTAAAGTGGAAGTAAACTCCCCTATCGTTTTAAGTCAAGGAAGCTGCCATTTTTGCCTCTGTTTAATCTTCAACTGCTATGGTGCTGCACATGTGATTTGTTATGACATCAGCCATTGGATGGTTTGATAGTTTGGCTGAGAGCACAGCCAATGTGCAGTTAGCATTCCCGGCATGCCTTTTTTTTGTTTAACTGTTTAAATCAATGGGTTTACTTGCACTTTAAAAAGAACAACAAAGAAGTGATGTTGTGCTCCTATTGTCTCTCAATCCAATCAATAAAGTGTCAATGCAGTGCTTTTCATACAAGAGCCTCAGTTTGTTTTTGCTCTAAACACCAATTTCACCAATTTGCAATATCAAAACACCCAATAAAAGGATAATATGCGACCGTTCTAAACTACTTGGCATGTTCATCAATGCCAGGAGCCTGGCGGACAAGATGGGTGAACTAGAGATACTATTGTATAAGGAGGATTTGGATTTTGTGGGAATTTCAGAGACCTGGTTCAAGAACTCTCATGATTGGCTGGCAAATATTCAAGGGTATACCCTTTATTGCAAGGATAGAGAGGGTAAAAAATGGGGAGGGGTATGCCTATATATCAAGACTAATGTACAAGTGAATGTGAGAGAAGACATCACTAAGGGAGCTAGGGAGGAGGTGGAATCCTTATGGGTAGAGCTCCAAAGGGATGAAGCTAAGGGGAAAATAATACTGGGAGTATTCTATAGACCCCCTAACCTGCGTAAGGAAGGGGAGACAGATCTCCTATCACAATTTGGATTAGCAGCAAGGATGGGAAGTGTTATTATAATGGGAGATTTTAATTATCCAGACATAGACTTGGCGGAGGGAACCGTGCATTCATCTAAGGCTCGCCAGTTGGTAAATGTCTTGAAGGACAATTTTATGGATCAGATGGTAGACTCACGAACTAGAAATAAAGCGTTACTGGATCTAGTGATTACCAATAATGCAGACCTGATCACAGATGTGGAAATATGGGGCAATTTAGGGAACAGTGATCACAGGTGAATTAGCTTCCGTATAAATCACACAAATAAGAAACATAAGGGGAATACAAAGACACTAAGTTTCAAAAGAGCCAACTTCCCTAAACTACGAACCTTACTAGAAGGCATAAATTGGGATAAAATCTTAGGAACAAAGAACGTGGAGGAGAGATGGGTTTGCTTTAAAAGCATATTAAATAAGGGCATTAGCCAATGCATCCCATTGGGTAATACATTTAAGAGAGTGAACAAAAGTCCTGGATGGCTTAACTCCAATGTAAAAATGCATATAAAAGCAAAGGAGAAGGCCTTCAAAAAATACAAGTTTGAGGGATCATCATTAACATTCAGACTTTATAAAGAATGCAAATAGAAATGTAAGGGTGCATAAGGACGGCTGTCATGGTTGATCTGTTGTCCCGGTCGTACATAGGAAACCTGCCCGCAGGATTCCTTTGCGGAGAACTCGTCGGTATCCTCGGGCGCGCGTTAGCGCGAACGAACGCACGCGAGTGCACGTAGATACTAACAGGCGCACGCGGGTGCGTGTCGGCACGAACGAGCGCACGCGGGTGCGCGACGATGCGAACGGGCGCACGCGGGTGCGCGGGGTCACGAACGGGAGCACGGTTACCCGCGGGGGCACGCAGACATAATATATAAACAGTAAAAAAGAGAGGACAGACCATATTGGCTCTAGTGATGGCCGAACGGTTCGCCCGGCGGTCGTTTCGCGGCGAATTTCCGACTTTCGCCGTCCGCGGGTTCGAACGCCTTTTTCCGTCGTTCGCCCCGGCGGACTTACGTGTTTAATGTATACAAGAACTTTAACCTTTCGTGACACGTTTATCATGTGTTACAGGACAACCAATTGAGACATGACAGCTCATGGACACTTGGACATTCCCCCTAACCTATAAATACACCCGATCCGGTGGCCATTTTACATTCTTTCTTCTGTCACTGTAGGGAAAGGATCCTGTGTGGAGTAGGGACAGAGAAAACGCTAGCTATTTGGTACACAAAAGTTCTTTTCAGGACTGGTATAGGTGTTAGGTCAGCAGCCTGAGTTTCTTTTGTCAGTTTAGATAAAGGGACAGAGCGCTGTATGCTGCTATTTTAGGGACAGCTCAGCCAGATTAGTCTTTCTTCATCATCATCATCATCATCATCATTAGCTGTTACTATCAGGTCCACAAAAGAGCTGTTCCAGCTAATCGTTCCAGCCTACTCTTTTTTGCCAATTTGTATAGGGACAGGCAGGAAGCAGTGTGTCAGGCAGTGAGGATAATTTTAAAGACTTGCTGTTACTATTAGTTCCACAAAGGTTCTTTTCAGGACTGGTATCAGTGGTACGGTAATAGGCTTGTACACGTATAATATTCTTTCTTCCAAATATAGAAAGAATATTATACTTGACTGCTGCCCTTCTGCTGCAGTCTGCTAATCATTCACAACTCACTTGTTCCACAAAGCTCTTTATCAGGACTGGTAACTTGGTCTGTCTAGGGTGCTACGGTACATAGGCTTGGGTGCGGTACAGTCTGCTGTTCTGTAAGGACCGCTATCGGTCCACAATACATAGGGTTGCCGTGCACTACTGCTGACCGCTGCCCTATACTGCAGCAGTCCTTCAGCGGTATAGGGACTGACGCACAGTCTGCTAAACACTAATACACAACCTGCTTGGTCCACAAAAGTTCTTATAAGGACTGGTAACTTGGTATAGGGTGCTACGGTACATAGGCCTGAGTGCAGTACAGTCTGCTGTTCTGTAAGGACCGCTATCGGTCCACAATACATAGGGTTGCCGTGCACTACTGCTGACCGCTGCCCTATACTGCAGCAGTCCTTCATTGGTATAGGGACTGACGTACAGTCTGCTAATCACTAACACACAACCTGCTTGGTCCACAAAAGTTCTTATAAGGACTGGTAACTTGGTATAGGGTGCTACGGTACATAGGCCTGAGTGCAGTACAGTCTGCTGTTCTGTAAGGACCGCTATCGGTCCACAATACATAGGGTTGCCGTGCACTACTGCTGACCGCTGCCCTATACTGCAGCAGTCCTTCATTGGTATAGGGACTGACGTACAGTCTGCTAATCACTAACACACAACCTGCTTGGTCCACAAAAGTTCTTATAAGGACTGGTAACTTGGTATAGGGTGCTACGGTACATAGGCCTGAGTGCGTTACAGTCTGCTGTTCTGTAAGGACCGCTATCGGTCCACAATACATAGGGTTGCCGTGCACTACTGCTGACCGCTGCCCTATACTGCAGCAGTCCTTCAGCGGTATAGGGACTGACGCACAGTCTGCTAAACACTAACACACAACCTGCTTGGTCCACAAAAGTTTTTATAAGGACTGGTAACTTGGTATAGGGTGCTACGGTACATAGGCCTGAGTGCAGTACAGTCTGCTGTTCTGTAAGGACCGCTATCGGTCCACAATACATAGGGTTGCCGTGCACTACTGCTGACCGCTGCCCTATACTGCAGCAGTCCTTCATTGGTATAGGGACTGACGTACAGTCTGCTAATCACTAACACACAACCTGCTTGGTCCACAAAAGTTCTTATAAGGACTGGTAACTTGGTATAGGGTGCTACGGTACATAGGCCTGAGTGCGTTACAGTCTGCTGTTCTGTAAGGACCGCTATCGGTCCACAATACATAGGGTTGCCGTGCACTACTGCTGACCGCTGCCCTATACTGCAGCAGTCCTTCATTGGTATAGGGACTGACGTACAGTCTGCTAATCACTAACACACAACCTGCTTGGTCCACAAAAGTTCTTATAAGGACTGGTAACTTGGTATAGGGTGCTACGGTACATAGGCCTGAGTGCGTTACAGTCTGCTGTTCTGTAAGGACCGCTATCGGTCCACAATACATAGGGTTGCCGTGCACTACTGCTGACCGCTGCCCTATACTGCAGCAGTCCTTCATTGGTATAGGGACTGACGTACAGTCTGCTAATCACTAACACACAACCTGCTTGGTCCACAAAAGTTCTTATAAGGACTGGTAACTTGGTATAGGGTGCTACGGTACATAGGCCTGAGTGCGTTACAGTCTGCTGTTCTGTAAGGACCGCTATCGGTCCACAATACATAGGGTTGCCGTGCACTACTGCTGACCGCTGCCCTATACTGCAGCAGTCCTTCAGCGGTATAGGGACTGACGCACAGTCTGCTAAACACTAACACACAACCTGCTTGGTCCACAAAAGTTTTTATAAGGACTGGTAACTTGGTATAGGGTGCTACGGTACATAGGCCTGAGTGCGTTACAGTCTGCTGTTCTGTAAGGACCGCTATCGGTCCACAATACATAGGGTTGCCGTGCACTACTGCTGACCGCTGCCCTATACTGCAGCAGTCCTTCATTGGTATAGGGACTGACGTACAGTCTGCTAATCACTAACACACAACCTGCTTGGTCCACAAAAGTTCTTATAAGGACTGGTAACTTGGTATAGGGTGCTACGGTACATAGGCCTGAGTGCGTTACAGTCTGCTGTTCTGTAAGGACCGCTATCGGTCCACAATACATAGGGTTGCCGTGCACTACTGCTGACCGCTGCCCTATACTGCAGCAGTCCTTCAGCGGTATAGGGACTGACGCACAGTCTGCTAAACACTAACACACAACCTGCTTGGTCCACAAAAGTTTTTATAAGGACTGGTAACTTGGTATAGGGTGCTACGGTACATAGGCCTGAGTGCAGTACAGTCTGCTGTTCTGTAAGGACCGCTATCGGTCCACAATACATAGGGTTGCCGTGCACTACTGCTGACCGCTGCCCTATACTGCAGCAGTCCTTCATTGGTATAGGGACTGACGTACAGTCTGCTAATCACTAACACACAACCTGCTTGGTCCACAAAAGTTCTTATAAGGACTGGTAACTTGGTATAGGGTGCTACGGTACATAGGCCTGAGTGCGTTACAGTCTGCTGTTCTGTAAGGACCGCTATCGGTCCACAATACATAGGGTTGCCGTGCACTACTGCTGACCGCTGCCCTATACTGCAGCAGTCCTTCATTGGTATAGGGACTGACGTACAGTCTGCTAATCACTAACACACAACCTGCTTGGTCCACAAAAGTTCTTATAAGGACTGGTAACTTGGTATAGGGTGCTACGGTACATAGGCCTGAGTGCGTTACAGTCTGCTGTTCTGTAAGGACCGCTATCGGTCCACAATACATAGGGTTGCCGTGCACTACTGCTGACCGCTGCCCTATACTGCAGCAGTCCTTCATTGGTATAGGGACTGACGTACAGTCTGCTAATCACTAACACACAACCTGCTTGTTCCACAAAAGTTCTTATAAGGACTGGTAACTTGGTATAGGGTGCTACGGTACATAGGCTTGAGTGCGGTACAGTCTGCTGTTCTGTAAGGACCGCTATCGGTCCACAATAGATAGGGTTGACGTGCACCACTGCTGACCGCTGCCCTATACTGCAGCAGTCCTTCAGCGGTATAGGGACTGACGTACAGTCTGCTAAACACTAATACACAACCTGCTTGGTCCACAAAAGTTCTTATAAGGACTGGTAACTTGGTATAGGGTGCTACGGTACATAGGCTTGAGTGCGGTACAGTCTGCTGTTCTGTAAGGACCGCTATCGGTCCACAATAGATAGGGTTGACGTGCACCACTGCTGACCGCTGCCCTATACTGCAGCAGTCCTTCAGCGGTATAGGGACTGACGTACAGTCTGCTAAACACTAATACACAACCTGCTTGGTCCACAAAAGTTCTTATAAGGACTGGTAACTTGGTATAGGGTGCTACGGTACATAGGCTTGAGTGCGGTACAGTCTGCTGTTCTGTAAGGACCGCTATCGGTCCACAATAGATAGGGTTGACGTGCACCACTGCTGACCGCTCACCTATACTGCAGCAGTCCTTCAGCGGTATAGGGACTGACGTACAGTCTGCTAATCACTAACACACAACCTGCTTGTTCCACAAAAGTTCTTATAAGGACTGGTAACTTGGTATAGGGTGCTACGGTACATAGGCTTGAGTGCGGTACAGTCTGCTGTTCTGTAAGGACCGCTATCGGTCCACAATAGATAGGGTTGACGTGCACCACTGCTGACCGCTGCCCTATACTGCAGCAGTCCTTCAGCGGTATAGGGACTGACGTACAGTCTGCTAAACACTAATACACAACCTGCTTGGTCCACAAAAGTTCTTATAAGGACTGGTAACTTGGTATAGGGTGCTACGGTACATAGGCTTGAGTGCGGTACAGTCTGCTGTTCTGTAAGGACCGCTATCGGTCCACAATAGATAGGGTTGACGTGCACCACTGCTGACCGCTCACCTATACTGCAGCAGTCCTTCAGCGGTATAGGGACTGACGTACAGTCTGCTAATCACTAACACACAACCTGCTTGTTCCACAAAAGTTCTTATAAGGACTGGTAACTTGGTATAGGGTGCTACGGTACATAGGCTTGAGTGCGGTACAGTCTGCTGTTCTGTAAGGACCGCTATCGGTCCACAATAGATAGGGTTGACGTGCACCACTGCTGACCGCTGCCCTATACTGCAGCAGTCCTTCAGCGGTATAGGGACTGACGTACAGTCTGCTAAACACTAATACACAACCTGCTTGGTCCACAAAAGTTCTTATAAGGACTGGTAACTTGGTATAGGGTGCTACGGTACATAGGCTTGAGTGCGGTACAGTCTGCTGTTCTGTAAGGACCGCTATCGGTCCACAATAGATAGGGTTGACGTGCACCACTGCTGACCGCTGCCCTATACTGCAGCAGTCCTTCAGCGGTATAGGGACTGACGTACAGTCTGCTAAACACTAATACACAACCTGCTTGGTCCACAAAAGTTCTTATAAGGACTGGTAACTTGGTATAGGGTGCTACGGTACATAGGCTTGAGTGCGGTACAGTCTGCTGTTCTGTAAGGACCGCTATAGGTCCACAATAGATAGGGTTGACGTGCACCACTGCTGACCGCTCACCTATACTGCAGCAGTCCTTCAGCGGTATAGGGACTAAGAGTTTTGTCACAGGGTCATTTAAAAAATGACATGCAGAGGAAGAGGCAGGCCCTTCCGCAGGGGTGGTAGGGGTAGGGCAGGAGCAACAGGCTTGAGCCAAAGTGGGAAGTTGCAGAAGGTGCGTTCAATTACTTTAAAGGATGCACCAGACTTGGTTGAGTGGCTCGCTCAGCCTTACTCTTCTGCACCCTCCTCATCCTCTCGATCTGCACCCTCTTCTTCACTCTCTGCTATGTGCACCCCCAAAGACACTACCACCAACAACACGACCACCACCACCACCACCACATA
The DNA here is from genome assembly GCF_037356315.1 of Lithobates pipiens. Lineage (NCBI taxonomy): Eukaryota > Metazoa > Chordata > Amphibia > Anura > Ranidae > Lithobates > Lithobates pipiens. The sequence goes on from NW_027507903.1 coordinate 336,072,484, forward strand.
CCTTCCGCTTGAGTCACTGGAATTATTTTCCGATCCATATCAAGAGGACATTTCTGATGCGCAGCCACTCTTGGTATTGGATCAGGAAGAGGAGGTAGCAACAAGCGCTACTCAGCAGTCTGACGCCAGTACCCAGATCAGCCCAAGGAGGAGGTTGGTCCCCGGTGTTGCTGCCTACTCTACTTATAGCGGTGGGGAAGGTGACGTTGATGATGACGTGTCTAGTGATGTCACGTGGGTGCCCACAAGAGAGGAAGAGGAGGGGAGTTCAGAGGGAGATATGGACCAGCAGATAGGGAGGAGAAGCAGCAATGACTTACATTGCACAGCAGGGACAAAGCAGACTGCAAATGTATCAGGAGCGAGTCATCGACCATGTACGGTCACATCTGGCGCTCCCAGGACACCGGCACATGGCTCCGCAGTGTGGGCTTTTTTTAACGTGTCCGCTGCTGACAATAGCGTTGCCATCTGCAATCTTTGCAGTCAACGCGTTAGTCGCGGTAAGCCCAATACTCACCTAGGGACGACCGCCTTAAGAAGGCACATGAGCAGCCATCACCGAGCCCAGTGGGAGCAACGGAACACACAAAGCCACACTGCAGGCTCTCACCGTCCAGCCTCGTCTTCTACTTCTCCTTCTCCTCTCTCCTCACAATTGTCCTCCACTCCACCTTCCATCACGCCAAGCTCACATTTTTCTGCAAAAAGGCAGGCTTCCGTGGGCCTAATGTTTGAGCGTAAAAAAATGATGACGCCGGATAACCCTCTTGCCCAACGGTTGGCGGCTGGCTTGTCAGAACTCATAGCCCGCCAACTACTGCCATATAAACTGGTGGACTCGGAGGCCTTTCGCAAATTTGTGGCCATTGGAACACCACAATGGAAGGTCCCAGGAAGGAAGTATTTCTCAGAGAAGGGCATCCCAGAGCTATATGGCCATGTTCAGCGGCAAGTGAATGTATCTCTGGCACACAGTGTCGGTGCCAAGATACATCTGACCACAGACACGTGGTCTAGCAAACACGGGCAGGGAAGGTATATCAGTTTTACTGCCCACTGGGTGAACCTTCTGACGGCCGTCAAGCATGTAACCCGTGGCACCCGTGTAGATTTGGTTTTACCGCCACGGATTGCATGCAGGCCTGACTCTTCTTCTCCTCCTCCTACTCCATCCTCCTCCCTCTCCTCCTCAGCTGCCTCCTCCTTTTCCGCTGCTAGCGTCTCTTCCACTGCACCGCCCAAGCTCCCCAGAACCTATTCCACATGCCAGGTGAGACGTTGCCATGCCGTGCTGCGTCTGTTGTGCCTGGAAGCAAAGAGCCACACTGGCCCGGCACTCCTTTCAGCTTTGCGTTCACAGGCAGATGAGTGGCTAACACCGCTCAATTTGACAGTTGGTAAAGTGGTGTGTGACAACGGTGCCAATCTGCTTAGCGCATTGAAACAGGGCAAAATCACGCACGTGCCGTGCATGGCACACGTCTTAAACTTGGTCGTGCAGCGATTCCTTGTCAAATACCCTGGGGTCCAGGACATCTTGCGGCAGGCAAGGAAAATCTCGGCCCATTTCAGAAGATCTTACACGGCCATGGCTCGCCTTGCTGACATTCAGCGGCGACACCATCTGCCGGTCAGACGTCTTATTTGCGATTGCCCGACGCGATGGAACTCAACCTTCTATATGCTTGATAGGCTGCTCCAGCAGAAACGTGCAGTTAACGTCTACCTGTATGAACTCTGCGAAAGAAACGGTTCTGGGGAGCTGGGTTTTTTTTCACCGCGCCAGTGGCTGCTCATGCGCGACACATGCAGACTTCTGCGGCCATTTGAGGAGATCACCAAACTGGTCAGTCGCAGCCATGGCGCCATCAGTGACATGGTACCTTATGCCTTCTTTCTGGAGCGTGCATTGCGTCGTGTCATTGATCAGGCTGTGGAGGAGCAGGAGCGGGAAGATGAGGAAGTCGCAATGCTGGATGAATTCCCAGGGGGGGCTACTCTATCTGAGACAAGTCAACAACAGGAGTCTGATGAGGAGTCAGAGGAGGATGGTGCCGGGGCGGATGAGCAGGAGCAAGAAGAGCATGCTTTAAACCTTTCTGGGATCCCTGTTGTGCGAGGATGGGGAGAGGAGAATGAAGAGGACGACATTATCCTGGATGATGAGCAGGAGCCAGGCCACCACACCGCTTCCACTTTAGTGCAAATGGGGGCCTTCATGCTCCAGTGTTTTAATAGGGACCCCCGTATAAAAAGCATGAGGGTCAAGGACCAGTACTGGGTGGCAACGTACTTAGACCCCCGGTACAAACACAAAATGGCGGAAATGTTACCGCCGTCGCAGAGGGCTGTCAGAATGCAGCACTTCCAGGCCTTGCTTCGAGAAATGCTGCATTCTGCTTTTGCGTGCGCTGGCAGAGGAGCAATTCCCACTCCCAGAGAAGGATTTGCGGGTACCAATCCAACAGCGCCTGCAAGAAGAGGCCGGTTTGAAGATGTGTTGGTGACTTCGGATATGAGGTCATTCTTTCAGCCGACCCATCGACAGGTGTCATCCGGATCCAGCATCAGGGAACGCCTAGACCGTCAGGTGTCCGACTACATTGGGTTAACGGCCGATGTGGACGCTCTGAGGAGTGATGAACCCCTAGACTACTGGGTGGGCAGGCTTGACCTCTGGCCAGAGCTTGCCCAATTTGCAATCGAACTGTTGGCTTGCCCCTCATCCAGTGTCCTGTCCGAAAGGACGTTCAGCGCAGCAGGGGGGATTGTGACCGATAAGCGTACTCGCCTAGCTCACCACAGTGTTAACTACCTCACATTTCTAAAAATGAATGAGGCATGGATCTCGGAGGAATTCAACACATGTGATCAGTAGACCATGTATATGTCTATAAACAATTTTTGGAATCAAGCACACAGACCTTCTTAATTCATTTGGCTCACTTCCCTGACCCAAAAAAGCACACCGTACTATATGCCCCTACCCTCCTCTTTGAAGAGGTTGAGCGGTGTCATATTTCTACTGGGGCTGCTTATTATGAGGGGTTCCCACCATCCCTGTGCTGTGCTGACTTCCTCCTGGGTGTTCTTATTATGAGGGGCTCCCACCATCCCTGTGCTGTGCTGACTTCCTCCTGGGGGTTCTTATTATGAGGGGATCACACCATCCCTGTGCTGTGCTGACTTCCTCCTGGGGCTGCTTACGGTGCTGCTGTCAGCGCTGTATGTCACGGAGCTGCTGTCAGCGCTGTATGTCACGGAGCTGCTGTCAGCGCTGTATGTCACGGAGCTGCTGTCAGCGCTGTATGTCACGGAGCTGCTGTCAGCGCTGTATGTCACGGAGCTGCTGTCAGCGCTGTATGTCACGGAGCTGCTGTCAGCGCTGTATGTCACGGAGCTGCTGTCAGCGCTGTATGTCACGGAGCTGCTGTCAGCGCTGTATGTCACGGAGCTGCTGTCAGCGCTGTATGTCACGGAGCTGCTGTCAGCGCTGTATGTCACGGTGCTGCTGTCAGCGCTGTATGTCACGGAGCTGCTGTCAGCGCTGTATGTCACGGAGCTGCTGTCAGTGCTGTATGTCACGGAGCTGCTGTCAGCGCTGTATGTCACGGAGCTGCTGTCAGCGCTGTATGTCACGGAGCTGCTGTCAGCGCTGTATGTCACGGTGCTGCTGTCAGCGCTGTATGTCACGGAGCTGCTGTCAGCGCTGTATGTCACGGAGCTGCTGTCAGCGCTGTATGTCACGGAGCTGCTGTCAGCGCTGTATGTCACGGAGCTGCTGTCAGCGCTGTATGTCACGGAGCTGCTGTCAGCGCTGTATGTCACGGTGCTGATGTCAGTGCTCTGTATTACGGTGCTGCTGTCAGTGCTCTGTATCTCCTGCACCCTCTTGTTTGCCTACCCTGGTCCCTGACCTTCCCTCTCCTCCATTGCCTTCATTAGCTCCATAGTCCTGAATTGTCAGAACAATTTCCCAAATAAAAAAAAAATGCTTGTAGTTATCGATCCCAAATTCACCTCATACATGTATTATGCTATTGTCCAGGTGGTGGGACTACGTGCTACCCCCTAATAATTACCCCGTGGCCGCAAATTCGACCTAAAGGTTTGCGAAATTCGCCTCCCATTGAAGTCAATGGAGCCCGCGGCGAACGGTCGTTTTCGCGAACGTTTGTGTCCGTTCGCGTTTCGCGTTCGCGAAACGTCCCGTCGGAAGTTCGTCCATCACTAATTGGCTCCATAAAGAATGGGACATCTGGCTACAAAGGATGGGGAGATGGCAAAGGTATTGAATTTATTCTTCTCCTCAGTCTTTACGAGGGAATCGGGGGGCTTCAGTAACCAAAAGTGTTTACCAGTGTAAACCAGTGTTTATCTGCATGACACATCACAGGATGCACCTCCATGGTTAACAGAGGACAGAATTAAAATTAGACTTGGCAAATTTAACACTAATAAATCTCCGGGACCAGATGGCTTGCACCCAAGGGTACTTAGGGAACTCGGTCAAGTAATTGCCAGACCATTGTTCCTAATTTTTACTGACAGTCTGCTGACTGGAATGGTACCAGCTAATTGGAGAAAAGCCAATGTAGCATCAGTATTTAAAAAGGACCTAAAATACATCCCTGGGAATTACAGACCAGTTAGCCTAACAACAATTATATGTAAACTTTTGGAGGGAATGATAAGGGACTATATACAAGATTTTAGAATGAGAATGGTATCATTAGCAGTAATCAGCATGGATTTATGAAGAATCATTCTTGCCAAACCAATTTATTAACCTTCTATGAGGAGGTGAGTTGCCATCTAGATAAAGGAAGGCCTGTAGATGTGGTTTATCTAGATTTTGCAAAAGCATTTGACACAGTTCCTCATAAACGTTTACTATACAAAATAAGGTCCATTGGCATGGCCCATAGGGTGAGTACATGGATTGAAACCTGGCTACAACGACGAGTTCAGAGGGTGGTGATAAATGGGGAGTACTCGGAATGATCAGGGGTGGGTAGTGGAGTCCCCCAGGGCTCTATGCTGGGACCAATCCTATTTAATTTGTTCATAAACGACCTGGAGGATGGGGTAAACAGTTCAATCTCTGTATTTGAGAAGGATACTAAGCTAAGCAGGGCAATAACTTCTCTGCACGATGTGGAAACCTTGCAAAAAGATCTGAACAAATTAATGGGGTGGGCAACTACATGGCAAATGAGTTTCAATGTAGAAAAATTTTAAATAATGCATGTGGGTGGCAAAAATATGAATGCAATCTATACACTGGTGGGAGAACCTCTGGGGGAATCTAGGAGGGAAAAGGACCTTGGGGTCCTAGTAGATGATCTCAGGCTCAGTAATGGCATGCAATGCCAAGCTGCTGCTACCAAAGCAAACAGAATATCGGCATGCATTAAAAAGGAGATCAACTCCAGAGATAAAACGATAATTCTCCCGCTCTACAAGACTCTGGTCCTGGAGTATGCGGTCCAGTTCTGGACATCAGTCCTCAGGAAGGATTACTGGAAATGGAGCACAAAGAAGGGCAACAAAGCTAATAAAGGGTCTGGAGGATATTAGTTATGAGGAAAGGTTGCGAGCACGGAACTTATTCTCTCTGGAGAAGAGACGGTTGAGAGGGAATATGATTTCAATATACAAATACCATACTGGTGACCCCACAACAGGGATAAAACTTTTTTTGCAAAAGAATAGTTTAACAAGACTTGTGGCCACTCATTAAAATTAGAATAAAATAGGTTTAACCTTAAACTATGTAGGGGGTTCTTTACTGTAAGAGTGGCAAGGATGTGGAATTCCCTTACAGAGGTGGTGGTCTCAGCAGGGGGCATTGATAGTTTCCAGAATTTATTAGACAACCACCTGAACGACTGCAACATACAGAGATATAAAATGTAACACTGACATAAAATCACACACATAGGTTGGACTTGATGGACTTGTGTCTTTTTTCAACCTCACTTACTATGTAACAATACACTGGTTATATTGTGTTATGATTAGGCTCCACCACCAACACAGAGAACTCACTAAAAGCACATGACTACCCACTACAAGTAAGTCATTATGCACTTGTTTTTACAGGGTTTTATTGGCATCATCCAGGATAGATGACTCTGCATCTCCTTTGTATTCCTTTCACAGAGAAACTCATGTCTTATGGAGGAGAAAATAAGACGAAACTGCCATAAAAACCTTTTAAATTATTATTAGTTGTTTTAAAAAAATTTTTTTTTCAATTCAGGGTACTACTCACAATATAAAAGAGAAAAACTATTTAATGGGAATTGAATGTGTGGAACTGCCAACATCCTGAACATAGAGAGAAGAGATATGCAACAAGTGCAGCAAGAGCTTTTTCACTACATGTTTATCTCGATAACTACATGCAATATGGATTGTTTATCCTATTGTATGACAGGGATTTCCATGCATGCACACTAGGTCATATGTGTGGGGAGGAGCTCCTGCCTGTCCCCTCTGTGTTTCCGACACAGATGGGGATTTTTTGTCACCGGTGACACGCCGGTCTGTGACGTCATCACACTCTGAGGGGCGAGGCTATGACGCACTCCTCCACATCAGAGAACCACTCTGAATTTGCTGTTCTCTATGCAGCAAATGAGGCCAGACACCCAGTACCATCCCTTGCGAGGATTGGCTCCCTCATTGGGCTACTCCTCATTTATAGTGCTCACACATAGCTGGCATGTCTCGGTTTGAGCACAGCCACTGTGATGTCTGCCCTCTCACCAGCATAAAGAAAGGTAATGTACTTTTGAACACAGGCAACTCTGGGCAATATATGCCCCTGTTTTACTGTCACAGCTAAGGATGAGCCGAACACCCCCTGGTTCAGTTCGCACCAGAACCTGCAAACAGACCTAAACTTTGTGTGAACTTTAGAACCCTATTAAAGTCTATGGGACTCGAACGTTCAAAATCTAAAGTGCTAATTTTAAAGGCTAATATGCAAGTTATTGTACTAAAAAGTGTTTGGGGACCTGTCCTACCCCAGGGGACATGTATCAATGCGAAAAAAAGTTTTAAAAATGGCAGTTTTTTCGGGAGCACTGATTTTAATAATGCAAAACAATAAAAGTGTAATATTCCTTTAAATTTCGTACCTGGGGGGTGTGTATAGTATGCCTGTAAAGGGGCGCATGTTTCCTGTGCTTAGAACTGTCCCTGCACAAAGTATCATTTCTGCAGGAAAAAAAGTCATTTAAAATCACTCGCGTCTATAATTAATTGTTGGCTCCCCATAATACAGAGAAGTCATTGAAAGTCATTGATAAAAAAAAAAAGCGTGGGGTTCCCCCAAATTCAATTACCAGACCCTTCAGGTGTCTGTGGGGGTCTGCGGGTGGGGGGCTTACCAGAATCTGGAAGCCCCCTTTAACTAGGTGACCCCTAGATCCCGCCCCCCATTTGAAATGGTAAGGGGGTACAAAAGTACTCATTCACATAGGGTGGGGGGCCAGGATCTGGGGGCTGCCTTATTAAAGGGGGCCCTCAGGGGGTCAACCAGCTATGAGTAAGCACTAGCCTTAGTGCGAAACACGTCAGAGGTTAGCATCTTTCGCTGTGATGTCCTAAATATTATTTGAATAAAGCATCATTTTAGCTTTGGAGTGCGGCCGTCCAGAGTTCTGTCATTATCCACATTATCTGCATGCTGTGGTTCGCACCCGGATCCCTTTACCTGGAGCAATTATCTCTGAGTTCCCAGGACCTGCCTTTGAGTGGTGGTGTATATCTCCCCTGTCCTCATCAACATGGGGACAAGGTGCTTTGGGGTGGGGGGGGCCGCAGGGCCCCCCTTCCCCAAAGCACCCACCCCCCATGTTGAGGGTACGCAGCCTGATATGGTTCAGGAGGGGGAGCTCGCTCGTTCCCACCCCCTTTCCTGACCAGCCGGGCTGCGTTCTCGGATAAGGGTCTGGTATGGACTTTGGGGGGACCCCCACACCGCTTTTTTCGGTGTAGGGGTTCCCCTTAAAACCCATACCAGGCGACGGGGCTAGCAAGGTGTCAATCTCGGCGATGGAGGTGACGACATTGACTTCCTTCGCTAGTCCCGTCGTATCTCAATTCACGTTCAAAATGAACGGACTTTGCTCCATGTGTGGGCAAGTCCATTCAATTGAATAGTCCGGCGGACCTCTGCCAAAAGTCCGGCGGATTGTCCACCAGATATAGTCCTCCAGAAAAGTCCGGTCCTGTGGGATCGTGTGTGGGCAAGTCCGCTCGTTCGGAGCTTCGGACTAAGTCCGCCGGATAGTCTGATCGTGTGTACAGGGCATTAGTGAACCCTTTATGTAAGTACCTTAAGCCTAATACTATATAGCTTATTATGTAAAACTACCTGTTCTTATGTACATAGTTACATAGTTACATAGTAGGCGAGGTCGAAAAAAGACCCAAGTCCAACCTATGTGTGTGATTATATGTCAGTATTACCTTGTATATCCCTGCATGTTGTGGTCATTCAGGAGCTTATCTAATAGTTTCTTGAAACTATCAATGCTTCCCGCTGAGACAACCGCCTGTGGAAGGGAATTTCACATCCTTGCCCCTCTTAGTTTAAGGTTAAACCTCTTTTCTTCTAATTTTAATGAGTGCCCATGAGTCTTGTTAAACTCCCTTCCACAAAAAAGTTTTATCCCTATTGCCCATCCCTTTAATTTGTTCAGATCTTTTTGCAAGGTTTCCACATCCTGTGGAGAAGTTATTGCCCTTCTTATCTTAGTATCATCCGCAAATACAGAGATCGAACTGTTTACCCCATCCTCCAGGTTGTTTATGAACAAATTAAACAAGATTGGTCCTAGCACAGAACCCTGGGGGACCCCACTACCCACCTCTGACCATTCCGAGTACTCCCCATTTATCACCGTACCTCTCTACTCGCCCTTGTAGCCAGTTTTCATTCAATGTACTCACCCTATAGTCCATGCCAACAGACCTTATTTTGTGCAGTAAAAGTTTATGGGGAACTGTGTCAAATGCTTTTACAAAATCCAGATACGCCATGTCTACTGGCCTTCCTTTATCTAGATGGCAACTCACCTCACATGTACTATAGTGCAAACACTATGTAACTATACCTAATGTATGTTTCAGATAAAGATAAAGTCTCCCAAATGTAAACCTCCCGAAGAAGGAAAATACATACCAATAAATTTGCAAAACATGTTGGTTACATGCTACAAATCTTCACAGACTGACCTCAACTTGACTTTGGCAGTACCTGGATTATCTGCCTTGGGTTTGATATATACATTTATGTTTTAATTGGTTCATTGGTATACTTTGTATATTTTAATGTTATTGTTTATAGTCACAAACTTTATTATATTGCGTACTCAATAAAAGTGGCACTTTGTTGCCTTTTACTTACTCTATTACTCCCATTTCTGCCTTAAAAGTCCAAGGAGGGTGGCTCTTGCTGCACTTGTTGCATATCTCTTCTCTGTACTCACAATATACAGTGCTTCTCTTAGCACTAAGGTGTAAGCACATGGGTGTTTGCAGAGCAGGCACCTGGGTACTGCCAAACATTATGCCTAGCGGTCCCTTCTTGCTCACAGGTATATACAGCCCACTTTTGGGTGTAGTAAGCAGGATGACGTCACTTCCTCAACACAGCTTTTCATCTTCCTGACGTTCTCAAGAGGCCTAAAATAGAAAAATTTGAAAATAAAAAAAAACATGAGCCTTTAGAACCACTTTAATGATAATATCCAGTGAGTGATTGGTAACTTATGAAGTGCAATGGCAATGTTGTGATTCAGATTCCAAAATGTAAAGTGTTACTCAACCCTGGACCCTGCATTCACAATATCTGGTCTCCCATAGTACACAGAACATGGAAATGCAATCATTTTAGTAAATATAAACTGATAAATACCTTTTGTCTGGACAGAGCCAATTGGCCCTGTGTTAATCACATGCACCCTCCCAAGAAAAAAAAAAACCTCTCTAGCAATAAGCACCAAACTGAGTATGTGTGATGTGACTCCATAGACTCTGTGTTATCAGGAAATTATTAAGAGTCAATGGAAGGAGGGGAGGATCAGAGAAGCCAGGATCAAACAGACTTTATATACAATGCAGAGGATTAACCTCCTTAGGTTCCACAGTGAGTATAACAACCATGCATATACAGACTGATTTATTGTTGTGGTTTTAGTAACACTTTAGCACATTGATCCATAACTGTCATTTCATACCAAGTGCTAATTCCAACAGCAAAGTAGCAGGAGAGTGTTATGAAAAGCATTAATTGCATAATATTTACTAAATTACTAATGTTTTACTCATAGTAAACAGAAGGCAAAACAAAGCAACTGAATTTTCAAAGCACAGCCCTGTTATGGGAAAGTGTGTTGTAGATCATCCATGCCAGAGGTACTACAGCATATGTAACCCCCCCCCCCCCCCCCTCCGCTGCCTTTGCAGCCTAATGGGGAGCAGTTGGGGGCAGTAAAAAGTGACCCAACCATGGACCCCCCAACGGCAAGAGTAAACAAGGCCTTAAAGCACCAACTTTATCTCAAGAGAACAATAGCATCTGGAAGCAAAATACATTCCTCTTAAAACTGTCTTCCAGGAGATGTTTTGCACAGACCAAGGTCCAAGGCTATAGGCAGTCAGTCTTTCCCCATTCTGATCATTGGATCAAAATCAAGCAAGGATCATCATGTGTTGCTGGAAACATTGAGAGCCCATCACGTGGACTGTTTCATGCCAGAATTTGTTATTTAAACACTGCCATTATTTCTTACACAGGCTTTTTTATACCCTTCAATTGTTTTCTTATGTATTCAACAACTACCCTGTACAGATAAACAGATAAAAAATAAAGGTAGGGGACGGAGCCTGGCACAGAGCATGATGGCAGCTTGAGACCAAAGCTCCAGTTACACAGCAGCCCAAATCAACTTCCCAGGCACCTTTTAACCCCAATTTTCCAGTGATCGAGGAAACAACAGCCCAGAGAACATTTTAAGAAAGTGGAAGGACGATCGGACGGTTGGAAGCCTCAAAAATGAACAGCCTTCTTCACCCAGCAGAAGCTCAGCGGGAGGTAAGATGGCATCAGAGTGTCCTCCACACCAGCTTCCCGCTGCTCTCTAAAGGCTTCCCAGCATGACACAACTAGTAAGGGTGGAGGATCTCCACACAATACGAGTTCCTGTCCTTTTTTTCTCCTCTCTCTGGAAGCCCTGAGAAGGCCAGGTTTAAAATGGATGATTGCAGCAGAAGACATGAGACGTGCAGCAATGTGCATTTTGGGAGGACACGAAGGATCTTCCTGACTCCATTGAGATGTTTCCTACCACAAATCTACCTGTGCTAGACACAATAACAAAAGATATGCTTATGCCTCTGACAAGCTCATTACAAGCTGACATGGTGGCCTCCATACACAAGTTTAATACTGGATTAAATGAAGTGGAATCTAGGGTAGACCATATTGAGACCAAAATGGGGGAGTTTGCCACCACCATTAATGGTCTGGTTGATGCCTCAGGGTGGAAAGACTAAGAGATTGAGTGGGTTAAGGCAAAACTCGCTGACATAGAAGATAGATCTAGGAGGAACAATCTGAAAGTCAGAGGTGTACCTGAAGCTGTCCAACAAGCAGACCTAAAGTAATATACTACTGCTATGTTCAAAGCTATTCTTCTTGATCTCTCTGCTATGGATTTTACCATTGACAGACTCCATAAAGTCTCCCTAAACCTGATCACCTCCATTCCCACATCCCTAGGGATGTGATACTGAGATTTAATTTCTTTCTCATGATGGCCATGCACAAAAAGAAGTATATCCTCCATCAGTACTCAGAGCTCCAAATTTACCCAGACCTATCCCAATTCACGCTGCAAAAAAGAAGAAACCTTAATACTATTACAAAAGCTCTTTGAAATCACATTGTCAGCTACAGGTGGGGGTATCCTTCCAGAATCACTGTCATGAGAGATGGTACTCTTCGAATCACCTAACTCCACATCTCCAAATTCCAACATTAAAAAGGTTGAACCAAAATGGCAGCTGGTGACTGCAAAGAACTCCAAGAAGCATAACTGACCCTGGTCAGGTATTGTAACATGCATTCATGTCCCCTGTGAAATGGAGTACACATTTTAGGCTTGAGTTACCCCCCAAATAGCCTGAGCATCAATGTGCTGTACTCAAGTTTGTTAACCCCTTCGTGTACTCGGTTACCTACAATAGGACACTGTTATTGGTTTTTCACATTGTTTTTTTTTTCTTTTCATCTTGTTTTTGTTCTCTTTTTCCACAATACTTTCAAGCCTTATAGAAAACTTATCATTTCTTGAGTCCTTTATAGTAGAACTCAGATCAACATTTGACCAACGAATGGGTAATCCTTATGCCGCGTACACACGAGCGGACTTTTCAACATCCAAAGTCCGACGGACTGAGTCCGTCAGACTATTCGATCGTGTGTGGGCTGCAACGGACTTTTGACTCGCCAAAGTCCGAAGGACTTTAGAATATGGAACATGCTTCAAATTTTTCCGAAGGAACTCCGCCGGACCCGGTCCCTTCGAAAAATTCGCTCGTGTGTATGCTACTCCGACGGACTAAAACCGACGCTAGGCCAGCTATTGGCTACTGGCTATGAACTTCCTTATTCGAATCCAGTCGTACGTCATCACGTTCGAATCCGTCGGAGTTTAGTGTGATCGTGTGTGGCCAAGTCCGCTCAGCCGAAAAGTCTGTCAGAACTCCGTCGGAATTCCAGCAGAACTCCGACGGAACTCCTTCGGAAGTCTGTCGGACATAAGTCCTCTCGTGTGTACGGGGCTTTAGAATGGCCCACAGTCGGGAGCCTCAACTTCACAGTGAGTAAGAACAACCTTATCTGCTTTCAACACAAAACTCCACATACAATAACATGGAAGTGACTTCCTATATGTGGAGTTAATCCTCCTCTCCTCCAACAACCCGATGTCAAGTTAGAATTGGAAACACTTCTACTGAACTTTTATGTGAATAAAGCCCCATACACACTATCAGATTTTCTGCTGATTTTTTCCTTCAGATTTACCAAAACTATGTAGTAGAAGGGCCTGCCTGATTGCATACACATTGAAACTCCTAAGGTTTGACCTCATATTATATGGTTTTGGTAAATCTGAAGGAAAAAATCAGCAGAAAATCTGATAGTGTGTATGGGGCTTAATGAAACCTCAGCTAGTGATCAATTTGTTTTGTGGAATGCCCACAAGGCATTTATAGGGGAAATATCCATAAAATTTGGTGCAAGGGCAAAGAGGCAATAGCAGAAACAAATTACAGACTTCACTAATGAACAAACTCTTTTTTTGACATGAGCTTCACGCCCTTCAATCAGAAAACTTTGAGAGGGTGTCAAGAAGATTCAATATGTCATATTACTCAGGTGGTAATTGGGTGGGCAAACTTCTGGCCCATCCCCTCCGAGGCCAAAGACACAAAACCAAAATAACTTTTATCGTACACCCAACTTCCAAAGCCAAACTATACCATCCACAGGATATAGCGAATGCTTTTAGTCATTACTACAGCTCACTATATAATCTCAATAAAGATCCTAATATATTTCACTTAAATGTAAAGCCAATTGACGAATTTCTACAAAAAGTAATTTTACCAAAGATAACCCAAACCCAATTGAAATCGTTAAATTCTCCATTTATTAAATCTGAAATCCAACAAGTCATTGACTTGCTACCTAACAATAAATCCCCCAGCAAAGACAGCTTTACGGGCCATATTATAAAACATTTAAAATATCTTAACGCATATTTGATTAAAATATACAATGAAGTGGCTGCTTCTTCTTCCTTCTCACCTGAGAGGCTACAAGCCTTAATCATAACATGGCCCAAGCCAGGGAAAGAGCCAACTGCACCTCAAAACTTTAGGCCAATATGTCTCTTAAAAATGTATGCTAAACTGATTACTCAACGACTATTGAATATCCTGCCTCTGCTTATTCACCCAGACCAGTCGGGGTTTACTAAAGGCACCACCCGGCGACTAATTAACATTATTTATCTGGTGAATTTACAGTGAGAGCCTTCTCTGCTTCTGGCACTGGATGCAGAAAAGGCTTTTGATAGAATCCACTGGGACTACTTGGCTAGTGTGCTATTTGCCTTCGGTTTCCCTGGACCAATATACTCCGCCATTATGGCCTTATACACCAAGCCCTCGGCACGAGTATACTCCTCAGGGATACTCTCTACCTCTTCTCATATCACCAATGGAACACACCAAGGGTGCCCTCTCTTGCCATTCATGTTCAACTTAATGATGGAACCAATGGCATCCTATATTCGCTCCTACCCCCAAATTACTGGTTTCCACACTCCAACTTCGACCCATACCATTAACCTTTTCATGGATAACATAATTCTGATGCTTACAGATGTGGAAAACTCCCTGGCTTCGGTTCATGCAGCTCTGATGATGTTTAATAAGATTTCATGCTATAATTTCATACTAAAAATGGCAGAAAGCAGTATCCTCTACTTACACAGCCACAAAAAAAAAATCAATCTTTGGGAACTTACTTAAAGAACACTACTACACTGGTATTTAACTCCTTACAGAATTTCAAAATCTGCATCAAAAACATCACCACTATGTTGGAGAGGCTATGGAGCCGTAGGGACTCTCCACCATGTCATTTTAGCTTGTCCCTCAATATCTTCCCTTTATGTAGCAATTTTATGGCCAATCAATCAAATTTTTGGGCTAGTGATCCCAATATCAGCAGAGAAAGCTTTATTCTCTTTAGACTAGACTCAGTACCACATAAGCTAAGAAACCCGGTAATTAAATTTTTACTTGCAGCTTGTCTCTCTCTGATAAGACACTAGAAAGACTCCCAACCACCATCTATAAATTAAATATTACAAATAACTCACACACATGCTACCTAGTTACTATTCGCATCTTCTACTGGAAGATACCAGGTTACTAGTCTATCTTGGGAACTGTGGTTTGACTGGCAAACAAAAAACATAAGCCACGATAATGGTTAAATGACTATAAGATCATTTTCTTGACTGTACTGTCTCATTGTTTGGATTTGTTATTCTATATTTTATGTATTTTATTTTATTTAATTTTATTTTATTTCACTCTAACTTTTTTTTAACTCTATCCAATAGATGCCTTAATGGAACACGTTCATGTTGCAAATGTTGTATTTATAATAACTTGATTTCACTGTACACACCATATATTGTATGGCTATGTCGCCTGATGGTGCTTTGTTTGTCAAATATCCTTTTTCTTGCAACATCAATAAAAATTTATTGAAATTGAACAAAAATAAAGGTTCTCACGGTTAAAGATGTAATAGCATATACTTCGTTTGCTTAGGTTCAGATGAAGCAAGAATTATCTTGTATTTCTGGGCACCTAAAATTGTATCTAAATTCTGGAAGCTGTGTCCAAAAAAAAAGCAGGCAGAAGGCAATAAACTAGTCAACAGTATTGCCTGTCATCTCCATGCAGCTAATCTTTTCACATTACTGACTTATTGTGCCTTATTCAGCACTGTGTCTCTAAGTATAGTTATGTCAAAGCTTCCAGAAATTATGTCAAATATAATTCCACATTTGTAATGGCTAGCCTTATACAGGAGCCTTGAGAAAGAATTGATTTTTTAGTAAATTATAACAATGTTAACATAAAGAGCAAAAGACCCCCCCAAAAAACCTACAAAAGAAACAAAAAAATACTGTAACGGGGTAGGGGTGGGTTGGTTGAGGAGCTAGCAGTACAGCAACACTTGTCACTGATACCAAAAAATAACTACTGAGGGGGAATATTTGATCAATAGAATTGTGAACATGATAACATTGGATATGTAACTCACCTTTCAAATCCACAGTATAGCTATGTGTCTCTCCCTACACAGAATTGTCAGCTCTTCCTAAAAGCTCAAACACATACTGACAATATGGCTGCTGTGAGACCACCTATTTATAGTGAGGGAGCTGGATTATTATATTTAAATAGACTATTTTTATATTGTCATTTTTCGCTGGGGTTCTGCTTTAAGTTTATATTCCTTACTCACCTAACTAACTCACAGGAACGAATGTATTGGTTTGGTTAAACTTACTTGATTACATATTTTTATGATTCTGTGATGAATTCCATTTTAAATGTCCTACAAAGCTAAATCTGCTTGCGTTAGTTTTCATTCCACTCTCTAAGGACAAGAAATATGCTTCTGCTGCATTATACAGATGGTTAAGCTAGACTTCTTATGCTAATTATTACAGAAATAATATGAACCCAGACAGTCTGCCCTGGATATGTCATGCAGGTATGGAGTATTGTGTTTTTCCTATAGAGGCTGCCAGCATTTCACCTTAGAACAAATGCACTAAACAGTTTTGTTCTTCAAATTGTTTCTATATGTTCAGAACTTCACATTGTCTAAATTTCATAAAATAACAGAACTGGTTGATCATTAAATCCATTGGGTCTTACTTGGCCTTGTTATCCAGACAGCCAAGACTGAATGTGACCTACTTTGACTCCCAAAGATATATACCATACATCATAGCTATACCCTCTGCTAGGTAGGCAATGATGTATGGTTAATAGAGTGCCAATCAAAGTATTAAAACAACCTCAACTTCAAAATATATTTGCACGGATCAATCAAAATAAATAGGGAAATGAGGAAAGGATGTAATAGCGCTATAATGAAACAAAGTTATAAAATATATATACAGGTATATATATATATATATATATATATATATATATATATATATATATATATATATATATATATATATATAGTGATGCTGTAACTTGGTCTGCTATAACTTGGTCTGTTATATTGAAATATGTCTAATAACTAAATAAAGTTTAAGAAAAAAAAAAACTCAAAAGAAGACAGAAGAAACATCAGAGGTCTTTTAACCACTTCCCGACCAGCGCACGACGATGTACGTCGACAGAATGGCACGGGCAGGCATATTGGCGTGCAGGTACGTCCAATATTCGATGCCGCCCTGCCATTGGGAGCGCGCCACCGGCGGCGCGCTCCCGCGCTGGTCGGGACCCCCGTGAGTCCGGTCGCGGGACCCGCGGACTCGATCGCCGCGGGCATCCCCGCGATCGTCTCACGGAGCGGCCGAATGGAGGAAATGCTGTATAAACAACATTTCTCCATTCTGCCTAGCAACTAGTGACGCTGATCTCTGCTCCATGTGATTGGAGCAGAGATCAGTGTACACTAAATGAAAGCCCAACCCCCCCACAGTTAGTAACACACCCCTAGGAACACTTAACCCCTACACTGCCACCCACTGGTTAACCCTTTCACTGCGAGTGTCATTTACACAGGAATCACTGCATTTATATAGCAGTAATTACTGTATAAATGACAATGGTCCCAAAAATGTGTCAAAAATGTCCGATGGGTCCCCCACAATGTCGCAGTCACAATAAAAATCGCAGATCGCCGCCATTACTAGTAAAAAAAAAAATAATAAAAAATTATTAATAAAAATGCTATAAAACTATCCCTATTTTGTAAACGCTATAACTTTTGCGCAAACAAATCAATAAGCGCTTATTGCGATTTTTTTTACCAAAAATATGTAGAAGAATACGTATCGGCCTAAACTGAGGGAAAAAAATGTTTTTTTATATATTTTTGGGGGATATTTATTATAACAAAAAGTAAAAAATAATGCGTTTTTTTCAAAATTGTCGCTCTATTTTTGTTTATAGCGCAAAAAATAAAAACCGCAGAGGTGATTAAATACCACCAAAAGAAAGCTCTATTTGTGGGAAAAAAGGACGTCAATTTTGTTTGGGAGCCACGTCGCACGGCCGCGCAATTGTCAGTTAAAGCGACGCAGTGCCGAATCGCAAAAAGTGGTCTGGTCTTTGACCAGCAAAATGGTCCGGTCTGCAAGTGGTTAAGATTCCAGTCTCTATAAAGAGAATCTGTCATCACCCCTCAGTTGAGAGTAACAAACTTAAATACATTGAAAAATAACCAAAAAGATTAAAAAATAAACCAAATACTAAAAGTTAAAAACAGTAATTATTAAAAAAAAAATACACGCACACACACACACACATTTCTACACAACCATAACATACTCTGTGAGGGTTTCACTCAGGGGTTTTGGAATACTTTTATTTCAAAATAATGAAGCGCACCCCTAGGGAACCGCTGATGAATTTGGTCCTATTCCCCCCCCCCCCCCCTTTGGAGTGCACACAGCCAGGTACAAAGCATTTTCTTTACTCCTCCACTGGCTCAGAAAACAGTCTAGGGGCTCTTTTTTAGAGTTTTTATTGGAACGACAATGAACTTGGATTTGGGTAGGGAGCATGGGATAGCCCAATAAAGCTTCCTTCTGACCCAGTTTGGCTCCTGGACATGGATCTGAAAATAGGCCACCTGAGCTAAGCCTAGCTGGGACCATGGGGCCTTCCTCGAAGATTCCTCAAAGATCCTGCACCAGGGGACAGAGACCCTAAACAGGGGTCTCCTCCTGCAGGATTGGACCCTGGAACACTGCACACGGTATGCCCAGGACTCAGATTATTTATGGGCTCTCTCCCTAACTTCTGGGCACATCTCCACAGGGATTGGCTGGAGTTCCATAGACATCCAGGCTGCCTGCCCTAGTTTACCTTCCACTTTACTTCCAGAACACTCTAGAAGACAGGTGGAAGTAACAGAGGTGCAGCATAGGAAACACTGAGCAGACCTAAGCAATCAACAGCTGCTCCACTGATTACAAAGGAGCTAAACATATCTTACCTAGCAGTCTGCTCTAAACTAGGAGGGTGCTATAGTAAAATTAGAAAAACTCACAAGGTTACCCTAGCAGGGGTGTTCAGCATCACCATGACTTGCTCCTGCCAGTTTTGTATACAGCCTCTTTGTATCACTTTCAGGCCACAGCCTGGTCAGATCCAGCCACCTCTCCTTGAAGCCACGGTGAAAACTCTCCTAGTGTCTCTCCACCCACATATTACTCCAGTAGCTGCTTGTTTACAGTGGAAAAGAGACCTCATTGGGCAGCTATTCCAAAACAGTCCCACCGCACCCCCATGGCAAGACAACTTTTTTCCAGCATATGGGTCACCACACACTGTCTGATAGAACTCTATAAAAAGTCACTGTGTTACATTTCAATAAAGTTTGTAAAAAAAAGGGTGAACATGTAGATTCAGTAGGTCCTGCACTTGTATATGGTTTGACCCCTGTATACCAGGGTACATGTATAAATATTCTGGCATTCAGGGGTTAGGCCAAGCACACAGCTGCTAATGCTGCAGCCATGAACTTGGTATGTTTTTTTTTTCAGTCTGCTTACAACAATAAAATCTAAAACATTTAAAATAAAGAGTGCAAAAAAATGAAATGGCATACAATGTATGTAAAAATTTTGAAATGTCATTGAAATGTAATAAAATAAATAAAAATAATTGAATATTTTTTATAAAGAACTTTGTCGCCCTGCACACACACTTGATTCCACTATACATGTGAGGTATCATCACAAATGTTGAAAAGAGAGCATTCATTCTAAAGGTATAATTCATGTTTCATAAATAACCCAGAGTGGGGTTTTAGCAATGATGCTATAATAAAAGCACCTGGCGGAAAGATGGCCATGTAATGTGTAATATGCTAGACAGTAAAGCCGCGTACACACGTGGCGGACTGTCTGGCCAACTTAGTCCGTCAGACAATCCGACGGACAGTCCGTCATACTTTCGAATGAACGGACTTGCCCACACACGGCACTTTTTGAGCGGACTAATACGACGGACTAAGTCCGCCATACTATCCACCCTACTTTTGAAATGAACGGACTCGCCCACACACGCGGAGGAAAGTCCGCTCATTTCGAGCGCGTCTCCAAGTAGGCGGGGCCCGCGAAGGAGACGTCGCTGACCCCGCCGCCTGGTATGGACTTAAAGGGGAACCCCAACGCCGAAAAAAATCGGCGTGGGGGTCCCCCCAAGTCCACAACAGACCCTTGTCCGAGCACGCTACCCGACCGGCCAGGAAAGGGGGGCGAGCGAGCGCCCCCCCCCCCTCCTGAGCCGTACCAGGCCGCGTGCCCTCAACATGGGGTGGTGCCTTGGGGAAGGGGGGGCCGCGCGGCCCCCCCACCCCAAAGCACCTTGTCCCCATGTTGATGAGGACAAGGGCCTCTTCCCGACAACCCTGGCCGTTGGTTGTCGGGGTCTGCGGGCGGGGGGCTTATCGGAATCCGGGAGCACCCTTTAATAAGGGGGCGCCCGGATACCGGCCCCCCACCCTATGTGAATGAGTATGGGGTACAATGTACCCCTACCCATTCACCTGTGAAAAAAAGTACAAAAAAAACACAACACAGGGTTAAAATATTTTATTGCACAGCTCCGGGGGTCTTCCGTCTTCGGGGGTCTTCTCGCCGGACTCCTCCGCTATCTTCTTGTAGCTCTTTTGCTAGCGGAGGAGTCCGGCTTTCTTCCTCGGCGCCGGCCTCTTCTCCCGACTTCGGGGGTCTTGTCCCCCTCTTCGGTTCTTCTGCCGGGCCACCGCTACTTCTTACAGCTCTTTTACAGGCGGTGGCCCGGTCTTCCGTTCTTCTTCTTCTTCTCCAGGAGATGTTGCCTCGACGCTCTCTCCGGCCGGAATGCCAGGGATGCGCTCCGCTGCCACTTATATAGGGACAATGGGGCGGTGTCACATGGCTTTATGTCACATGGGTTGGTCACATGGTGACCCCGCCCCCTTGCGATGTCATAGTCCCCATGTGACATCAACCCATGTGACCAACCCATGTGACATAAAGCCATGTGACACCGCCCCATTGTCCCTATATAAGTGGCCACGCAGTGCGTCCCTGGCATTCCGGCCGGAGAGATCGTCGAGGCAACATCTCCTGGAGAAGAAGAAGAAGAAGAAGAACGGAAGGCGGCGGCGACGGCGGCGATAAAAGACCGGGCCACCGCCTGTAAAAGAGCTATAAGAAGGCGCGGTGGCCCGGCAGAAGAACCGAAGAGGGGGACAAGACCCCCGAAGTCGGGAGAAGAGGCTGGCGGCGAGGAAGAAAGCAGGACTCTTCCGCTAGCAAAAGAGCTACAAGAAGATAGCGGAGGAGTCCGGCGAGAAGACCCCCGAAGACGGAAGACCCCCGGAGCTGTGCAATAAAATATTTTAACCCTGTGTTGTGCTTTTTTTGGTACTTTTATTTTACAGGTGAATGGGTAGGGGTACATTGTACCCCATACTCATTCACATAGGGTGGGGGGCCGGTATCCGGGGGCCCCCTTATTAAAGGGGGCTCCCGGATTCCGATAAGCCCCCCGCCCGCAGACCCCGACAACCAACGGCCAGGGTTGTCGGGAAGAGGCCCTTGTCCTCATCAACATGGGGACAAGGTGCTTTGGGGTGGGGGGGGCGCGCGGCCCCCCCTTCCCCAAGGCACCACCCCATGTTGAGGGCACGCGGCCTGGTACGGCTCAGGAGGGGGGGCGCTCGCTCGCCCCCCTTTCCTGGCCGGCCGGGTAGCATGCTCGGACAAGGATCTGTTGTGGACTTGGGGGGGACCCCCACGCCGATTTTTTTCGGCGTTGGGGTTCCCCTTTAAGTCCATACCAGGCGGCGGGGCCAGCGACGTCTCCGTCGCGGGCCCTGCCTACCCGCTCGAAATGAGCGGACTTTTCTCCGGGCCGGAAAAGTCCGCTCATTTCAAAAGTACGGCGGACTGGCACACACACGGGCGGATTGTCCGCCGAAATGCGAGTCCAGCGGACAGTATTTCCAACATTCCGAAATACTTAGTCTGCCAGACTGCACGCTGAAAAAGTCCGCTGAAGCCCACACACGAGCGGACTGTCCGCTGAAATGTGTTTCGGCGGACTAAGTAGGCCAGACAGTCCGCCCGTGTGTACGCGGCTTAAGTTAAAAAGTCCACAGTTTGAACATAACACGTATAGGAGAGGAGTTGTTCTCCGATTACATCATCATGCTATTTACCTGGGAGCCTGTGGTGAGCTGGACTATATAGACCTTGTTACAGGGACCGGTTTTGCGCTTGGAGGATCAGAGGGTTAGGTGAGTATAATTCTGCTCTCCAATCTCCTAGACAAAAACATGCAGTGCGGGTATAGCCCCACTGCATTCAAAGAAAAAAAAGTGCCCAGAGTTCAGGTTTAAAATTTTAATTTTAATAGATATATTTGAAAAATAAGTCATCATAATGTAAATGCTTCTACTAATATGTGTTAATATTTTAAAATGTTTGATTGTATGTACAATTTTTAATTATAGATGTCCAGGGAGGAGGTCCTATTTGCTCATTAATGTGTGGGCTCCGTTTCCTGTTTGCAGTGATTCACAATGGTTGTGTGTTATGCCGCGTACACACGGGCGGACTGTCTGACGGACTTGGTCCGCTGAAACGTGTTTCAGCGGACAATCCGCTCGTGTGTGGGCTTCAGCGGACTTTTTCAGCGGACAGTCTGGCGGACTAAGTCTTTCGGAATTTCCGTAATATTGTCCGTCCAAACTTGGTTTCAGTGGACAGTCCGCTCGTGAGTAGGCTAGTTCGACGGACTAAGTATGGCGCATGCTCAGAAAGGATTTACACGGCCGAAGGTTGCATTGCAGTGTATTGGACGTCGAATTTCTAGTCCCGTCGTACGTGCCAGACACGTCATCGCGCAAGCTTTCAGCGGACTGTCTGTTCGTCGTGTGTGGTCAAGTCCGTTCATTCAAAAGTAGGACGGACTGTCTGTCGGATTGTCTGACGGACTTAGTTGGACGGATAGTCCGCCCGTGTGTACGCGGCCTTAGTGTTCATTATCACATTGCAAGTTAATAAGTCATCTGTCTCATTGCAAATAGAGCTCCTAGCACAGTGGCACCTCATATTATCAGCAGATATATCAGTCTAACTCTCAGGCCGCGTACACACGCGGGGACTGTTCGCCCAACTTTGTCCGCTGAACAGTGTTTCGGCGGACAGTCCGCTCGTGTGTGGGCTTTCAGCGGACAGTTTCAGCGAACAGTCTGCTGAACAAAGTTTTTCGGAAATTCCGAAAAACTGTCCGCTGAAACTTGGTTTCAGCGAACAGTCCCCTCGTGTGTAGGCTTGTTCGTCAAACTAAGTTCCGCGCATGCTCAGAAAGGATTTACACGCCGAAAGTTGTAATGCAGTGTATAGGACGTCGTATTTTCCGTCCCGTCGTACGTGCCGTTCACGTCATCGCGCACGGTTTCAGCAAACTGTTCGTTCGTCGTGTGTGGGCAAGTCCGTCCATGCTAATTTTGAGCGGACTGTTCGCTGAAACTGTTTGGCCGCGTACACACGTGGGGACTGTTCGCTCAACTTTGTTCGTCAAACAGTTTCAGCGAACAGTCCCCTCAAAATTAGCATGGACGGACTTGCCCACACACGACGAACGAACAGTTTGCTGAAACCGTGCGCGATGACGTGAACGGCACGTACGACGGGACGGAAAATACGACGTCCTATACACTGCATTACAACTTTCGGCGTGTAAATCCTTTCTGAGCATGCGCGGAACTTAGTTTGACGAACAAGCCTACACACGAGGGGACTGTTCGCTGAAACCAAGTTTCAGCGGACAGTTTTTCGGAATTTCCGAAAAACTTTGTTCAGCAGACTGTTCGCAGAAACTGTCCGCTGAAAGCCCACACACGAGCGGACTGTCCGCCGAAACACTGTTCAGCGGACAAAGTTGGGCGAACAGTCCCCGCGTGTGTACGCGGCCTTACTGTTATCCCAGCAGGCTTCTCAGTGCTCCTCTCTTTATGAAATCCAGTAGACATCCCAATTTTCCCTTCCCTTAACTACCAAATAGACCTTCAAGTTCACCTCCCCTATTATATTTTGCAGCGCTCTGTTGTGCTTTTTAAGGACAGTTTCCCGCACAGTATTTAATTATTTTTTAACAAAGATATTTTTAACCACTTGCTTACTGGGCACTTAAACCCCCCTCAGTCCCAGACCAATTTTCAGCTTTCAGCGCTGATGCACTTTGAATGACAATTGCGCGGGCATACAACACTGTACCCAAATGAAATTTTTATCATTTTTTTCCCACAAATAGAGCTTTCTTTTGGTGGTATTTAGTTACAGCTCGGAGTTTTATTTTTTGCTAAACAAACAAAAAAAATCATGTTTAATAGTTTGTTATAAAATTTTGCAAACGGGTCATTTTTCTCCTTCATTGAAGTGCGCTGATTAGGCGGCACTGATAGGCTGCACTGGTGGGCACTGATGGGCTGCATTGGTGGGCACTGATAGGCTGCATTGGTGGGCACTGATAGGCTGCACTGGTGGGCACTGATAGGCATAGTTAAGGCGGCACTAATAGGCACAGATAAGGCAGCACCGCTGGGCACAGATAAGGCAGCACTGATGGGCAAAGATGGGCACGGATGGGTGGCACGGATGGGTGGCACGGATGGGCACTGATAGGTACCACTGATAGATGGGACTGATGGGCACTGATAGGTGGCTCTGATAGGTGGCACTGCTGGGCACTGATGGGCAGCACTGCTGGGCACTGGTAGATGACACTGATGGGCATGGATAAGTGGCACTGGGGTGCAGCACCTTTGAGGCAGATTGTGGGCACTGTGGGTGGCACTGTGGGTGGCACTGTGGGTGGTACTGTGGGTACTGCTGGGTGGCACTGTGGGCACTGCTGGGTGGCACTGACGGGGGGCACTTACTTTTAAAACATTTGGCACTGCAGGGGGCAGGTGGACACTGGCAGGGGGCAGGTGGGCACTAGCAGGGCTGGCCGTGATCGGGACTGATGTCCCGATCACGGCCGCCGGTGATCGGCTTTTTTTTTTTCTCCTCGCGCTGTCAGCGCGAGGAGGAATAATAGCCGATTACCGGCTCCGTTATATCACATGATCAGCTGTCATTGGCTGACAGCTGATCACGTGATAAGGGGTCGGGATCGACCCCTTGCACGGATCAGTGATCAGGCGAGTCTCATGGACTTGTGCACGGGACGACGTCAATAGACATAGGCCCGGCAAAGGAGATCTGCGCTGTAGCCGTCATTTGGCTATAGCGCGGATCTCAAGTGGTTAAGATACAAAATCAATCTATATGACACAGTCTATGTATGTAAAACTTTTTCACGGAGACAAGTGATCATACGAAATAATTACATTTATTGGTTGACAAAAACAAATATTTACATGAAATTAAAATACAGATTGCATTACATGAACATCTTGAAATTTTATGGAAACACCCTAAAAATGGGCGTGTAGTACCTTGGATGTAATATCACCATGATAACTTCGAATCAATAACCTAATGATAATTGACAATTAAACAGAACGTCTGTATTTCACACGTTCAACTGTTACTATATTGCAGGTAAGTAAGTGGTTAATATTGTGAAATAAATTAGACGTTTGTTTGTCAATAAAAGTAGCAACTATGCAAAAAGAAATATATAATGGAAAATTTAATTTAGAGAAAAAATCTAAAAGGCGGTTATTGATTCGGGAGAACGATTATCAATAGTAGAATATTCAATACATCAATATTTGAGAGAACATACAAGATATAATCAACATGGCATATTTACCCATTCCAAAATGGCTACTAGTCTGGATTGTTCCAAGGAGTAGGAATCTTCATGAATGTAAAAATATGTATTCATGCATGGTACATGAGTGTCAGTCTGTCTAGGAGTGTGTGTATCTCCCAGTGTCCCTTCTCAGGGTGGATCCCTGAGCCTCCTCCTCCTCATAGCATCCCACTTTGCTTCTTAAATATCCTCTTAAACAATAAGATCATCAATTTATATTAAGTTCTGCCCAAAAGTTATGTGTTCCCTCCTCATTGGCAGGCAAAAATGAAATAATGAACTTTTCCCAGGAGCCTAATTATTTTAAGGTAATGGCACCTTCAACCACCAGGTGTCTCACATGTGTTTGGTGTTTATCTCTTTAAGTTAATATATTTTGTATTTATAATGTGTATTATTTTTTTTATATATGTTCTAACGAATATATCTCTAGTGTTCAGGGATGCTAGTAACCGACATAATAGAAAATATGCTTAACATAATTATTATATAAATTGGTTATATATATGTACATCAATGTATATCTATAAAAATGTAGTCCATTTAGAAAGGACACATGTTATATATATCAATCAATATCACATAAAATTATTTATATAGATAACTGGATAATTCTGATATATCCAATTAATATTTTTTTATCTAAACATAGGTTAAATTGTTATACAGTTCTCATCACGATTATATTTTTTTCATAATACTAATTCGTTGCTAAAACACTTCTACTTATAATCACACTTTCATATATATTTTCTTATTATAATGAGCTCTTAGGTCATCAGATACCAATTATAATATCTCTGTAATCTAAAATATCATATATAATTCGAGTGACTGGCAATTACCATATAGGTACTTTTAAAATATTTCTGACTGCACAAAATCCAAATCATTTCCACCATGTGTTGGGATGAACTTTGAACAGTCCCAATGGATGCTTAAGGATGACTTTGTTTGTCCAAACAGTCTTTACTTGAGCACAATGGTTTTTTTTCTAGTTAAGGATTATTTCCATGTGATAAATAGTTATTCCCTATGCAGGTTTGATCTTCTTAATCTAGCCAACAAATATAAGTACACATCTTTTTGTTTCGTGACAAAGGTTACCATTGTTCCAGTCTCTTGTTTCAACACAGGGTTGTAAAAGTTTTCAATAGTTGATGTAGTAACAACTTGGAAAACATGAGATCATGTATTTTGCTTTAAACATCTCCAAGAAAGTAACAGTACAATAATATCAAAATTATAGTTCATCCACTTTTTGAGGCCTATCTATCTATCTATCTATCTATCTATCTATCTATCTATCTATCTATCTATCTATCTATCTATCTATCTATCTCTCTATCTATCTCTCTATCTATCTCCCCCCTCTCTGCTAAGAACCCTCCCTCCCCAAGCAAAGATGCCCACTGTAAAATATCTCCCTCCTCCAAAAATTAAACCACCCCTGTTTCTAAACCGACCCCCCCAAGATTCCTAATTATGAAGAAAATCTTCTCTACAAGAAAATCCCCCTTTCTCCAAAAGCAAACCCACCCCCCTTTCCTCAACCCCCTACTAAAAGAAACTCTCCCAGGCTGGAATTCTCACTTCCTCCTTCCCAAAACAGAAAATGTATGCATTCCCACTAATCAGACCTCAGATTCAGCACAGCACATACGTGGGAAAATTTCTGCATCCCCAGTCTCCCTTCGGATGTGTCATATGATACCTCGAGGAGGAGTCTAGGAGTTTCCTCAACCATGCACTGACAATTTCCGGCATCACAGTAATTTCATGCTTTTCAGGGGGACCCCTTATTAAACTGAGGTGATGGGGCACAATAGAAGGGGACCGGGCTGCTGCACTCCAAAACTCTGATTGTTTCTACTGTGCTGATGCTGAGGCTAAACAGCAGGGACACTGTCTGGGCATTTTGCCAGGATGCTCTGGGGGGTTTGAACACCCCTGACTCCCCCCCTTATCTACGCCCCTGCAAGCAATGTATAATTATATATTAATACCTACAGGTTTAGGGGAGTGTTCCTTTCTCTAAAAGTGAGAGCTAGATCTTTATAGTACATAAACCCTAATGTAAAGTACATAGTGCAGCTGAAATAAATTACAAAAAGTGTTGCCATAATATCTCATATATACAAATAAATACAGCAAAAATCAGCAAAACCATTGTATATGTCTTTACCATGAGAAGTATGTTTCTCAGTCAAATGTCAATGGAATAAATAATGAAGTGCAAGTACCATGCAAATAAATAAACAAATAAATAAATAAATAAGCAAGATCTGTTCAAAAAGAAGTAGCAGAAAAACACAGATTGGAACAGAACCTGGGAAAGAAGTTGCTTATCTGTTGAGGAAGAAGAGAGAAGATACTGATAGTTGTTATAGTCACTATGCATATGGAATGACATGAAACTATTTTGTTAGGAGTGGTGTCACACCACACCACACATAGAACCTCATGCAACACCCAGTGGGCTGGTATGCATATTTAAAGAGGAAGTAAACCCTGATGGGCTTTACTTTCTCTTTATTTCCCTGCAAGATAAAGCATAATGCATAGTAGCCCATTATGTGTCACTTACCTGAAATCAAAGCCTGCAATGTCACCGCTGTCCCCACTAGCAGTGAACATCCATCTCCACCCTCTTCCTTCTGGGGCCGCAAACTCCGGCTCTGTGACTGGCCAAAGTCATGTACCATCACTCCCACGCATGTGCGTGCAATCTGCCAGTCATGGCACAACCCCTTTAGAAACCACATGATCTGCCCTTTCTAAAGTGCGCATGCATACATCTTTTTACTTACTCCACCAAAGATAAAAACATATAAGATCATTAGGTATTAGTTTGTATTTCAACCAAAATATGTAAGCTCACCTGTCGCTCCTTTTAGGAGTAGATGAACCCACAATATAATTATATTTTTTGTTTTTTTTATTTTTATTGTGGAACATAAACCTTCCAAAGTAAAAATCTGACTTAAAAGAAAACAGAAGTTTTTTTTGGGCTAATACATTTTTTTAACTATGCTCCTTCCTTAGTTGAACTAGCAACAGGATTGCTATGCATGGTAGAGCAGGATAGAGAAACACTTGCCTGTTTCCACAGGACACACTCTCACTGATCAGTGACGTTCTTTAGCATTTCCATCTGTGAAGGGGTGACACCTCATGGTGAATTAATATAGGACTGCAGACAGTTAAATTATCTTTCAGACAGCTATTGTAATAAACGTAGACAATATATTGGATCAAATCGGTGTTCCAGACATTTTTTTGTTTTTTTAAAGTCAGCAACTACAAACACTGTGGACACTTGCGGCTACACTACCTATTTCCTACTACGCATGCATGAGTTGCGCAGCATTTTATGAATGGCCCTGTTGTCTTCTGGGGCCTGTCTGTGTCCCAGAAGATGACGGGGCCATTTACAAAGCGCCGCACGAGCTTGCCGAAGAGGAGGAAGTGACGGAACAGCTCTGCGGACTAGGAAGAGGCAGATTAGGAAGACTGCCTAGCAACATGGGTTTCTGTTAAATAAAACATTTTTTTTCTATGTTTTTTAATTTATTTCAAAGAACATTTTAATGTATAAATGTTTTTTAGGGTGGACCTCTGCTTTAATACAATTTTTATTGGCCGTGGCTTTATTTATTGGTTTAACATATTAATATCAAATATCATTAAGCAACTCTATCATAATTCTTTTAGAAGAATTCATCAATAACTTTAACACAATTATTGAAATGAACAACTCAACTTTTATAGCTCAAGTTGTATTATACAAGCGTGAATTTAATAATAAATCCCATAAAAGGCAAGAGCCATAACCAGCCTCCTGCCTACCTCACCCAGCCCACGGCCTGTTCAATGGCTGTCTGAAAATTTAAATTCAGTATATCCAGGCCTATATATGAAAGATGAATCCCATCTCTCCGATATAATCCCTGGATTCCTTCTTCCAGATCTCTGTGTCTAAACAATGAGCCATAGCCTAAAGACATGAACTTTTCTAAACACTTATTAATCCATTTTCTATTTTTTTCAAAAACTGAACATACATCAGAATGTAACCAAACCAAACGGGCAATTATTTCAGAGAATATAATGTCAGTCTTGGGAGATGCATTTTTCAATTTTTGAATAGTATTGCAAATCTAAAATATTAAATTTAAAGTTTTTTGAAGTTTTTTTCTTACAGATACAGCTACCCCTCAGATAAATCAACAATGCATCTGGTAGAGGCCATCCATAAGTCAATTTCCCCAATATTGTCATCAATTCACTCCAAACTATTCCACGCTTACCAAACCAATAAATTTGACAATTGTTCGAATCCAAATCCAAATTCTCTCCGTAAACTCTTTCCAATGCTCTCTTATAAGCCCAGAACACAAATGAGTGTCCTACGATCCATATAATTTTCCGTGTATCTGAAAATCAAAAATTCTTATTAGGTCTGATATAGGAAGTGTAAGAGTTTGATTTCCATCTACCAATTTTTTTGATCTTATCCTTGTCTAAACCTTTTTTTGCCACTTCAGTCACAGCTCCAATCTCAAATGAATGACATGACAGTGGGAATTTGTCTAATTTAAGAACTTGTAAGCATTTGTTGAAAACTCTTATGAATTGAAATTTGGTTAGTGGTAAATTATTCTCATACAAATAATTCTCTTCCTTTAGGTCTGACACTAAGATATTTTTTAAAAACCCAACTGGGCAAATTACCGGATTAATACAAACATATAAATTAATCCAGGAACCTTTGCCCAATTGGTCAGTTTTGGAGCATTGTAAAAAAAATCTTAATGCAATGTTTATCAGCTTCTACTTCTCTAAAAAGAAGGCCACTGAAACCTTTCTTATTTTGTGACACTAACTCCGAAATCCTTAAAGCTGCAAAAAAACATATAGAGAAGGCCGCTTTGAAAAGGCAAGCCTCAAACTTGGAAAAACAAATACTTTTGGAACCAAAACAGAGTTTTTCTAATAATTCTGGAGGAATTGGGTGTCTGTTATCAACTGTCATTTTTTTCTTTCTATAACCTTCCATAGCTTGCCTAACGGAGAAAAAACTGAATAATGAATTAGATCCATATAATTTCAGAAAAAAGGAGACCACAAATAAAACCTTATTAATATGGGACCATGAATATTTATTCTCCATCAATGAATTAAGAAAAGAAAGTGCTATATTTTCATTCAAAGACGAACCAAGGAAATGATTCTCATTCAAAAATGATATACATGAAAAGCCATCGAATATCCTTGCCAAGTGCTAGGAGCTAGCACATTTTTTATATTTCCATATATTAAATCACTTCCCAAGGGTGTTGCAGGCATACCATATCTATCTTGTCTTCTTTCAGGAGTAGTTTGAAAAATCGTTTCATCTGTAACCGAGAAAAAGCATCCACTACAATGTTATCTTTTCTCTGAATATATCTTCCCTTGAGCCAAATATTCAACTTTAAGCATTTGGATACCAGATACCTTAGTAATTTTGTAACCGGTGGTGATTTAAATGACAAGCAATTAATTGAAAACATTACTCCTCTATTATCTGTACTAATCAGTATGCAGTGGCTACTAAAATATTTTCCCCAGATTTTTATAGTTACTACAATTAGAAACAGTTCCAGTAAAGCCCCGTACACACGAGCGGACTTTTCAACATCCAAAGTCTGACGGAATGATTCCGGCAGACTATTCGATCGTGTGTGGGCTGCAATGGACTTTTGATTCACAAAAGTCTGACAGACTTTAGAAATGGAACATGCTTCAAATTTTTCCGCCAGAACTCTGCCAGACCCAGAAATCCGCTCGTGTGTGTGCTAGTCTGACGGACTAAAACCGACGCTAGGGCAGCTATTGGCTACTGGCTATGAACTTCCTTATTCTAGTCCAATCATATGTCATCACGTTCGAATCCATCGGACTTTGGTGTGATTGTGTGTGGCCAAGTCCGTTCATTCGGAAAGTCCGTCAGAACTCTGTCAGAACTCCGTCAGAACTCCGTCGAAAGTCTGCCGGACTTAAGTCCTGTCGTGTGTACGCGGCATAATACACTATTTTTCAAGAAACCTAAATGTTTCCATCAAAAGGGCCATCTTTCCCCACACCAATGATTCCTCCATATAGCAGCAAAACCAATAGATCCACCAGAATCCATTAATAAGCAAAAATCTCTATCTGAAATAAATTCATGCTACAATACGGTCTTGTCATTAACCACTTCAGCCCTGGAAGAATTTACCCCCTTCCTGACCAGAGCACTTTTTTGCGATTCGGCACTGCGCCATTTAACTGACAATTGAGCTGTCATGTGGCATGGCTACCAAACAAAATTGACGTCCTTTTTTCCCCACAAATAGAGCTTTCTTTTGGTGGTATTTGATCACCTCTGCGGTTTTTATTTTTTGCGCTATAAATAAAAAATAGCAAAAATTTTGAAAAAAACACATTATTTTTTACTTTTTGCTATAATAAATATACCCAAAAAATATAAAAAAAAATGTTTTTTTCCTCAGTTTAGGCCGATACCTATTCTTCTACATATTTTTGGAAAAAAATCGCAATAAGCATTTATTGATTGGTTTGCACAAAAGTTATAGCGTCTACAAAATAGGGGATAGTTTAATGGCATTTTTATTGATAATTTTGTTTTTTACTAGTAATGGCGGCGATCAGCAATTTTTTGTTACCAACGTTTTATTGGGTTTTCACATATATAACATAACACCCTGAAAAGAGACATGAGAACAAGAAAGCATAACAGTAGTAGTTCACAAGTCACAATCATGACAATGTATAATATCTAGCTAGGGGGTATTTGAAGCAGGTTAGCATAAAAAGGTACAGAGAGTAGAGTTAGTAGAATTTGTAATGTCGATTGAGGAAAAGCGAGAAGTTGTGCCTAAAGGATGGGCCGTCGTGACATTGTCCGGGGTCAGAGAAGAATATAGGGTCGCTATGGGACCCAATATGGTCAGTAAAATATATGTCGGAAATGCTAAACAGAAGAATAGGGGTGACATCTATGCAATGTCATGAGGCCTCACCCGGGGGAGGGCACCTTATAGGAAGAAGGCATGCACAAACAATACGGTCAATAACAAGTAGTTAGACTAAGTGTAGAACTGTGCAGTATCTAGTCCAGCTCCAAAATGAAAGGGTCACGGCCACAGATCCGAAGAGGCCCGTTTATGGCAGAGGGTTACTTCTTTGATCTTGAAGCCAAGGTTCCCATAGTTTAAAGAATCTAGTTGTCAACAGATGTGCTTTGGAGAATATAAATTCCATGTGGCATTGGTCATTGAGTAAAGAGACTACTAATTGGATAGTGGGTGAGTTAGGATTTTTCCAATTACGGGCAAGTGCGAGTCTTGCCGCAATCAAAATGTGGGTAAGTATAGACCGTAGTGTAAATGGCCATTCAGATAACCCTATACTAAGCATGGCCAACTGTGGTGTTAGTTGAGCTTTAACGCCTGTGACTGAACATATGAGACTGTTTACGTCTTTCCAGAATCTTTGAAGAGCAGAACAAGTCCACCATATGTGGACCAAGGATCCATCTGCATTGCAGTTCCTCCAGCAATTGGGTGATGTTGAGGGGAAGATGGCTGCCAGTTTGGATGGAGTGTAGTACCAGCGGTGGTAAAGTTTTATAACTGTTTCCCAGTGGGAGACATTCCTGGAATGAGCCAGTGCGCTGTTAAGAGAACTGTACCACATATCCTCTGAAACGGAAAAATGGAGTACTTGTTCCCAATGTTGCATAGCTTTGGATTTAACTACAGAGCGAGGTGAGGTAAGCAGTGAGTACATAAAGGACAGACCTTTGGTGCAGGGTTGTGGCGTGGCATAATATTGCAACAGTTCATTGGTGGTTCGGTTGGAGGACCACTGAAGTGATGACAGAGTGTGCCGGATGCGCAGGAATCTGAAGAAGTCCCCGCGTGGTATATTGAAAATGGTAGAGAGTCGGAAGGAAGTAAATCCCTGAGGGGTGTAGAGGTCACTTAAATTGCAGATGCCTGTTTTGGTCCAGTGGCCTAAGGATAAGTCAGGTGTTAAGAGTTCCAGGGTAGTGAGTGGCAGGAGTTTCAAAGCATGAGAGGAGATGCCGTTAAACATTTGTGGAATTGATCGCCAGACTCTCATTGTGGCATTGATAGTGTCTAAGAAGGACCTAGGTGGATGGTAGTTGAGCCATGATGCACATAGAAGTAGCCGGAGGTCTTTAGAAAACACTGTGTGTTCTATTTGTTTCCACGTATGTGTCGAGGATGGGTTCCACCATTGTCTCGTTTGGTCGAGGATTGCCACTTTGAAGTATGTTTGGATCTCTGGGGCTCCCATTCCTCCATATTTGGTCGCTAGGTATAGTATTGAGTGGTGCAGCCTGTGGCGTTTGTACTCCCATATGAATGAGTTGAAGATACATTGCAGTTTGTTAAGATAGCAAGGCAATATTGGGATTGGTAGAGTTCTAAAAAGGTATAAAATATGAGGAAGAAGAAACATCTTTACCAAGATTATGTGTCCTGCCCAGGAAGTTTTCACAGCCCGGAGATCATTTGTTGTAGTCAGTTAATAGGTCGACATTTTTGCGAAGGAGAGCCGATGATGGAGTAACTAACTGAATCCCTAGATAGTTCAAAGTTGAATTTGGTGCCCATGAGAAATGCGTCATCTGGGACAATTCCTTCTTTAGGTTGGAAGTAAGATGAATACCCATCTTGGAGGATTTGGAATGGTTAATCTTATATAGGGATGCTTGCCCAAAATTATGAAGTACTCGTTGAAGAGCTTGCAAGGATTGTTTGGGATTAGAGAGCGAGACTATGATGTCATCCGCATAGAGCCCTATTTTGTGGGAGGACTCACCCACTGTTATACCCTCAATTTGCGGATTAGTACGAATGGCGCCTGCTAAGGGCTTGATAATCAGGGCAAAAATTAGGGGGGATAACGGGCATCCTTGCCTGGTGCCATTCGTGATGGAAAATGGGTCCAACAAGCACCCTCCCGACCAGACTCTAGCTGTAGGGTTAGAATAAAGGCCTAAAATGGTTTGTAAGAAGGTGGCGGTCAGGCCAAATTTATTGAGCATGTTTTCCATATATCTCCAATGCACTCTATTGAACGCCATCTCCGCATCCAAGGAGATGAACAGAGAAGGCGTCCGATGATGTTCCTGTGACAGACCTAGCTGGGACGAGGCTCTTGGAGGGGACTGAATGCGAGCCTCTTGCCTTGTGATTATGGGCCCTCATTTGAGGAAACGGTGCTCTTTGTGAGCTTTATGCCTGGGGACCTCTTAGGTGGTGTTACTTGGATTTAGGTCCGTGCCCCCCCCCCCCCCAGACACACAGACTCTGGATATGTAAATGCCATGTTAGCAATAGACTGAGTCACACTATTGGGACACAAACTCTTAGATGCTAATATCATCACCTCCAGCCACCTGTCTGTATCTTGTATAATGTAAATGAGTCTAGTCTGGCTTGACACAGATTCTAAAGAGTATTTCACCTATTGTTGTTTTGTTGTTTGTGCTAATTAACCTGCAATTGAATTGTTAATGAGCTAGGAGCCGAAAAGTCTTATCCCTCAGTCAACTAGTCTGAGTGTTGATTCAGATAATTAGCTCATGCTAATTATGTTAGGTTTTAGTCACGCCGCTGTATATATTTTGTGTGAGATCTCAAATAAAGGTCACTCCTGATGTCCTCCAAGACTGGTGTTGTCTAGTTTTTGGGGGTTCCTATAGCCAGATCCATTGGACTTGTGTTCCAGGACTTAGGAAGCGGTATATAGACGGAAGCACTCAAGTGGAGTGTGGGATCGGTTCCGTCACAGTTCCGTCCACTGAATAAGGTCGATAAACCTGCGTGTGCCATCTGATGTCTGACGATGTGGAATTAACCCTTCTTGATCGGGATGTATTAGGAAAGAGATGAGAGTGGCTAGACGAGTTGCTAACAGTTTGGCATAGAGCTTTAAGTCAGTGTTGAGTAGGGATATGGGTCGGTAGTTGGCTGGATCATCAAAGGGTTTACCTTGCTTAGGAATGGTGACAATTAAAGCTTCCAGAGACTCTTTGGGGATGTCTCCGGTCGTTGCAAATCTGTTTAGTGAGGCACATAAGTGGGGGGGCAAGTAAATCAGAGTAAGCTTTGTAATATTCATTACAGAACCCGTCAGGTCCCAGGCTCTTGTGAAGGGGGAGGGAGTTAATGGCAGTTTTAAGTTCCAATTCTGTGAACGGTTGTGACAGGGCATTTAATTGGGAGGGAGTGGTCGATGGGAGTTGGACCGATGATAGGAAAGACTGGATGGTAAGATCTGTGGGAGGTGGTTCTGCGGAAGATGTGGTGATGTTGTATAGTGTGGAGTAAAAAGTTTTAAAACAGTTGGCTATATCTAGTGGATTTGTGCGTCTGTGACCCAGGTGGTCAGTTAGGTATGGTATTTTGGATTGAGTTACTCTACGTTTGTATTGGTTGGTCAAAACTTTGCCCGGCCAATTTCCATGGAAGTACCAGGATAGTCGGAGATGTTTAATATAGAAATCAAAATTTTTGTGGAGGTGGGAGCTGAGGTCTAGTCGAAGTTGGTGGAGCTCTTTGGACTGTTGTGCAGTGGGAGAGGTTTTATTACTACGTTCAAGATCTCTAATACGGAGTACTGGGTAGTGATTGCTGATCGTCTTCTTTTCTCATGGGCACCGATTTTGATAAACAACCCCCTAAGTACTGATTTATGTGCATTCCAGGTCGTGGTAGGGTTGGTTACTGAACCAGTATTGACAAAAAAGTATGACTCTATTTCAGCCTCGATTTGTGGTTTGTAGACCAAATGCGTGAGTAAGGAGGCATTCATTCGCCATATCTTATTTGGATTGTAGGTATGTGCCGTGTTTAGGGAAATGGTTACCGGGGCATGGTCAGACCAAGTGATGATCCCAATGTGGGCTGAGGTAACCTGTTGTAGTAGAATTTTAGATGTGAGAAATAAATCGAGTCTGGAATAGGATCCTTGAGTGGGTGAGAAATAGGTATAATCCCGTTCCGTACCATGAGCACACCTCCATATGTCCTAAAGGTCCTCTCTGAGGAGAAGTGAGGACAATGCAGATGAGCTTTTCCTTCGGGAGTTGGAGGTATCTAGAGAGCGGTCCACAATTTCATTAAAGTCTCCGCAGAGAATTATACGTTCTTTGGGGTAGGTAGAAAGCATGTTTAGGATACTCTTGTAAAAAGATTTTTGTCCTACGTTAGGTGCATATAAGTTGACTATGACAAGTGGGCAATTATTAAAGGATGCAGAAAGGATGAGGAATCTGCCTAGTGGGTCCTGTTCAACTTGATGGAATTGGAATGCTAAAGAGGAGCGTATTGCTATCATTACACCGCTAGCTTTTTTATCTGCATTGGCAAAGAAGCAGTGTGGGTATTGTTTATGAGTG
Organism: Lithobates pipiens; assembly: GCF_037356315.1. NCBI lineage: Eukaryota > Metazoa > Chordata > Amphibia > Anura > Ranidae > Lithobates > Lithobates pipiens. The sequence goes on from NW_027507903.1 coordinate 336,109,661, forward strand.
CAGGCTGGAGCTTTGATTTTGGTGAAGTGTGTCTCTTGGACACATAGAATATCAGCCTTTTGGGATACGGCTTCTTTCCATAGAAGTGATCGCTTAAAGGGGTGATTGAGACCCTTGGCATTAATAGTAGTAATTGATAGCATTCTGTAGGCAGGATGCGTGAAGTGCACGTGGTGGTACGGAAGAGGACTGACACCTTTTGCTGTGTCACATCAAAGAGTGGCAATGGTTAAGGGACTGAGAGGAGCAAGAAAGGGTGTTAACAATGCAAGAGTAGTGACAAACAGATAAAACAAATATTGCAATCCTGTTATTGATTTACAAATGTGTTTTATAGACAACTAGGACTGTTTCTAGGAAATATGTGACGGCAAATCTCAGTGAACAAGTAACAATAGGAAAAAGGGAAAGGAAAATTAACGTGAAAATACGTATGTGCTTAGCACACTAGAAGTATCAGGGAGTGATCAAATCAACTCAGGAGAGTCCCTGTTCTCCCCCAGAAGGCACTGAGTCACTCTGGTGGTATTAGCCCCAAAAAAAAAAAAATTATTAGAGTTCCCGGATCGGAAGGCCTCGAGATACTCCATTAGGTTCTGTCTTCCTGCAGGGAACAGGGATCTTGGTCGATTGTTTGGATCTAGGTGTACTATGTGGAATATGAAGAATGAGACCCCAGTTGTGCAGTTGTTTTAGGCCATCTTTGGGTGTCAATAGTGGGACCAGTTGGTTTTGAAAGGTAACCAAAAGCTTTGTAGGGAAGCCCCATCGATATGGGATTAGTTTATCTTGCAGGACTGAGGTAACAGGAGCAAACTGTTTACGTGCTTGGGCCGTGGCAGCTGAAATGTTGCCAAATATGGAAATCGCAGCATGTGGGGCTGGTAACGCGCACATGGTTCTAGTGGCTCGTAGAAACCTTTCTTTGGTGTGATAGAAATGAATCTGAGCCAGGGTGTCCCTGGGGACGGTAACCGGTAAATGTTTAAGTTTCTGTATTCGGTGCGCTCGGTCGATGACCATGTCGTGTGCAGATAGGTTGGGTACCAGCGTGCGGAAAAGTTGTTGGAGATAAGATACTAGTTCCCCTGGTTTAATCGATTCTGGTATTCCCCTGAATTTTAAATTATTCCGCCTGGAGCGGTCTTCGAGGTCTGCGATTTTAAGCTGCAGTTGGTGAATCGCTGCTGCCTGAGTATCCTGGGTGTCTATAGCTTTATTATGTGCCTGAGCCATGGAATACAGATGTTGTTCAATGGTGTCAGTGCGTTCTTCTAGCTTTTCTACTCTGCTCTGAATATGAGTAATAGATATTTTTAGATCTCTTTGTAAATCAGCCTGCAGTGTGAGAAGCATAGATTTCAGAGTGCTCTCTGAGGCTGGAGTGTTGTCTGAGGCTGGGAAGGCAGCTAGGGAATTAGTGACACTGTCTCCTGTGTGGGCAACATCAGCCCAATACTGCTTCTTCAGCACAGGGGATTTAGCTGGGGAGCCTGCTGGGGACTCTGCAACTCTCTTACCTCTGTCCCGGGGGTGAGGAGAGGTTGTGGGATCCCTCTGATCGCCGTCCTCCATGTCCCACAGGTTATCAGGTGATGTATTAGGCTGCGAGGGTGAGGGTGAGGGAGAAGCCGAACAGCATACCCGCTCAGCGCCATCTTGTGGAGAAGAGGAAGTCGGCTGCATGAAGTAATCATGTAAACGGCACGATCTCTGGTTTTTGTATTCTTCTTCCCGCACTGGAGGAAAAGGTGGCTAATACTCGCTGTATAAATCGCTGCAGTGCCCCGATCTGAGGGAGAGCAGAGAGTCTAAGCGGCCATCATCTGTTGCAGCCAGACCACGCCCCCCGCGATCAGCAATTTTTATCATGACTGCGACATTATGGCGGACACATCAGACAAATTTGACAAATTTTTTGGGACCATTGGCATTAATACAGCGATCAATGCTAAAAAATTGCATTGATTACTGTAAAAATGTCACTGGCAGTGAAAGGTGTTAACTACTAGGTGGCGCTGTAGGGGTTAAGTGTGTCCTAAGGAGTGATTCTAACTTTGAGGGGGGAGGGGCTGTGTGTGACATGTCACTGATCAGTGCTCCCGATTACAGGGAGAGCTGATTAGTGACAATGTCACTAGGCAGAATGGGATGTGGGTATCCCCGCGATTTCTGCGGGACCTGCGACCGTGGTCACAGGTCTCCCGGCCGAGCCGCCACTTAAAGGGCAACGTGCAGATACGTTAATCTACCTGTATGTGCCCTTCTGCCGCAGTATATCTGCGTGAGGCTGCCAGGAAGCCGTTAAAGTGTGCTAAAAATGTTGTTTATAAGTTGGTTTAATGTTTTTAGTCCCGCTATGGAAAAATAGAGTCGTCTTGAAAAAATTCTGCCAACTGGTAGAATTCTAATAGCAAATGCTAATGATCCTAATAATTTCTGCATTTCTTTCAATAAAACCTTTTTCTTTCTAAGTAAATTAATAAGTAACTCTGAAATACTTCTGGTGCTGGGGAAAGACGAAATTCCATAATGGATGTATCAATTGTAATTCCTAAAAAGTCTAAGCAAGTTGTAGCCAATAGGGATGGGCGAACTTTGGTTGTTCGGATGTTCGGACGAACACCGAACAATATGCGGTGTTTCGGGCAAGTTCGAAAGCCCCCAGAACACCATTAAAGTCTATGGGACACTACCATGAAAAATCAAAAGTGCTAATTTTAACCACTTAAGGACCGCCGCATGTAATTATACGCCGGCACAATGGCACGGACAGGCACAAGCACGTACCCATACGTGCCTGCCTTCCGGCGGGTGGGGAATCCGATCGGACCCCCTCCTGCTGGCTGCGGTGGTCCGTTTCGCTTCAGGATCGATCCGGAATGAGGGAATGGCCGTTGGTTTCTGGCCATCCCCTCGCGATTGCTCCTGGCGAATGAGAAGCTTCCCCTGCCTGTGTAGTGTAAACACAGGCAGGAGGAAGTGACGTCACTCTCCTCGTGGCGGTCTTTTTGACCAGACGGCGAGGAGAGAAGACATCATAGTAAGTGCACCAACACTACACTGACATGTAGGTACACATAGGCACACTTTCACCCCCCGCCCCCCCCAACCCCCAGTCACAGTGTCACTGATTGCAGTGATCATTTCAAAAGTACGGCGGACTGGCATACCAACGGCCGGATTATCCGCCGAAAATGCAAGTCCAGCGGGAAGATTGGAGTGCAAAAAAAATTTCTAAGTTCGCCGTACTTTCGGGTAAAAAAAGTCCGCCGGAGGCTACACATGGGGGGATTGTCCGGTGGACTTGAGTTTGCCGGACTTTTCCACCCAATTGTTTGATCGTGTGTACATGGCATAGGTCTCACAGTTTTCCAAATGAACTTCGTTAGTAAAGAATTTAAAGATTTTATATACTTCTTATTTAAGGGGATTGGCAGGGTCCGGAAGACATACAGCACTTGAGGGAGAAGCAGCATTTTAAATGTAGCAAGTCGGCCCGGCCAGGTCAATTCAGTTTTGGCTAAACGTCTGGCTTCGTTGTTGAGCTTATCTATGAGAGGTATGTACAGTGTAGTTGGCGTAGTTTGATACCAGTTAGTTTTAAGCCAAGGTATGTTATGCTATCCTTGCTCCAGGTATAGGGGAAGGTTTTCTGTAGTGTCTCACAGAGAGGGGGGAAGGCCGAGTTGGAGAATGAGAGATTTTGTACAGTTGACCTTATAATAGGATATATTGCTAAATTCTGCAAGCGTGTTGTGCACAAACAGGATGATATCATCTGCGAAAAGGTTTATAATATGTGAGCTATTTGGAAGGTCAAATCCGGAAATATGGGGGTGATTCTTTCTGCTAGCGGTTCAATGAGTAAATTAAAAATGGCGGGGGACAGGGGGCACCCCTGTCTCCTACCGTTGGATATAGTAAACCTGGTGGACAACATGTTAGACGTATAGACCTGGGCGCAAGGGGACGAGTAAAGGGCCATTATAGCCGAGTATATAGGACCGGAAAATCCAAACTTTTGCAGGGTTAGTTTCATGTAGCCCCAATGGATCCTTTCGAATGCCTTCTCCGCATCCAAAGAGAGGAGCAGAGAAGGCACCCGACAGGTCTTCGCATATTGCATTATGCCAACGACTCTCATTGCGTCAGAAGCCTGTCTGCCCAGAGTAAAGCCTGTCTGGTCAGGTTTGACCAGCACGGGAAGTATCGGGAGCAGTCTATGAGCAAGGATCTTCGCATACAACTTAACATCAGAATTAAGCAAAGAAATCGGCCTAAAATTGGCTGGTAATGTAGGTTCTTTTCCTGGTTTTGGGATTGTGACCACATAAGCCTTAAGCATTTCTGAGGGAAACGAGGCAGAGGACATTGCCGCTGAATAAACCTTTTGAAGTGTTGGTATAAGATTGTCCTGGAAGGACCTATAGTAATCGTTGGGAAGCCCGTCTGGGCCTGGAGACTTTCCCAATGGGAGGGTCTTTATAAGTTTCCTGATCTCAGGCTCCGTAATAAGGGAATTTAAAGAGTCAAGTTGGTCTGGGGTAAGGGAGGGTAAATTAAGTTTTGCTAAGAACTCCTGTATATTCTGCTCATTCGGTTGCGGAGTGTCAGGGTCTTTCTCTAGGTTGTAAAGTGAAGCATAATATTCAGCGAAGGAGTCTGCTATTTCTTTGGGGTTGTAAAGTTTCCTATTATCCGGAGGGTGGATAAGATATGCAATTTTGATTTGAGCCTTGCAGCTCTAAGCCTTTGAGCTAGGAATTTACCTGCCCGATTGCCCGAGGCATAGTGGGATAGTTTGAGAGATCTGACGTGTTTGTCATATTGTTCTATTAATAGGAGCCTGAGATCAGAGCGATATTAAGCTAGATTTTGAGCTAGATGTAAAGTAGCACTATTTTTGTTAAGAGTCTCCAGTGATTTAATCTTAGTGAGAAGTTGGTAAATTTTTTGTGTCCTCTGCCTTTTCTCCCTTGCACAGATTTGTAAAATGACTCCTCTTATGTATGCCTTATGCGCACACCACAGCATCATTGGGTCAGAGACCGATTGGTCATTTACAGAGAAGAATTCAGAAAGGTTGTTAGCTATGCTAGTGGTGTGCGCACGACTGTGAAAAATAAGAGAATTAGCCCTCCAAATATATGCAGGACCTGGAGTGTTCCCCTCCACCACATTGATAGAGACAGGAGCGTGGTCGGACCACGTGATATCATGTATGGTGGAGGAGGACACTGCCTGCAAAAGAAGTTTGGCAACCAGAATCAAGTCAATCCTAGAGTATGAGTTGTGCCTAGAAGAATGGTAGGTATAGTCGCGTTTGTTTGCATGCTGACATCTCCAGACATCATATATGTCCTCTGCATGGAGAAGAGATTGAAGGGAAGGAGGTGGTCTTCTAGCTGTGGAGGTAGTGTCCATAGAGTAATCTGGCGACAGGCTATGATCTCCACATATCACCAAGGAGCCCCATTTGATGGCAGATATTTTACTGTGCAGACACTTCAGGAAATGCAATTGATGGGAATTGGGTGCATAAAGGTTCACCATAGTGTAGGGTTTGTTGTTAAGTTCACAGAGAAGAATAATGTAGCGACCAGGGTCAGCATGTAGTTCCTTCAGGGTGAAGGCAATAGAGTCCTTGATGGGGATAAGTACACCTCTCTGTTTCGTAGGGCTGGAGGCCAAGAAAATATGTGGGAAACTTTTGTGTCGGATTTGGGATGTGCAGTCAGCAGCAAAATGGGTCTATTGGATGCAGAGAACATCTGCTCGTAATTTGATAGCTTCCTTCCAAAGAGAGATCCTTTTAGCAGGATGGCTGAGACCATTAACATTAAATGAGACTATATTAATAGCCATAAATGAGCACTAAAGGAAGATAGTGAGGGCACCTCATGCAGATCAGCAAAGTCTCTTGCGAGTTGTCTCCAGGTGTCACTTGAAGATACTCTTCCAGAATAATGAGCTTGGAGTTGTACGGAAAGACCAGACCTTCTAGGAGGGGAGTAGAGAGGGTACAGAGGGGAGAGCAAATAAAACCAAAAAACCAAACATAGTTCTGTAAAAAGATGAGTACAATCCTGCACTCGAAGGCAGAGCAGCTGCCCATATCTTCAGGGGGGGGGGGGGGGGGGGGAGAACAGGAACACTGAGTGGGGTCCTCAGTGCAACAGGAACATTATCATGTAAAGATATAATCACATCATACTATTGTGCAGTCAAGACTGGCGTTGCTTGTGCTTTTTTTTGTGTGCCACCTTTTGCCACTCCAGTTGTAGGTGCCCACCTTAGTCACAGACAGAAGGGATTTGCGCTTCTGCATGGTAAACTGTGAGAGGTCCGTGAATAGTTGGATGTGAGCATATTCTGCAGCTGGGTGCTGGTGTTTGCGGAAAGCAGACATAAGTTGCTCTTTTGTTTGAAAAAAATGGACTCTCATCAAAACATCACGTGGAATGTTATCAGGGAGAAAAGTAGGTTTTGGCAGCCTATGAATGCGATCTATTTGCATTTCAGCTTGAGGCAGGGAGGGGAGAAAGGCCTTCATCAGGTCCTGGGCATATTGCTGGAGTTGTGTGGAGAGGACAGCCTCCGGGACCCCCCTTAGCTTTATATTGTTTCTACGTGACCTGTCTTCCAGGTCCACGACTTTAGCCTTAAGCCATGCGACTTCCTCAGCTTGATCGCTATGTGCATCAATCAGGTTATTATGTGAGGTGGCAAACTCCCCCATTTTGCTTTCAATATGGTCAACCCTCGTGCCCAACTCTCCTACCTCAGTTTTAAAGTTATTAAGGCATTGCAGCATGTCATTATGCATAGAGGTGCGGAGGGAGAGAAGCATCTCCTTCAACATGGTATCAGAGATAGGCTTGTCGGTGGTAGGGAGGGCAGTGAAGGGGTCAATCAGCTCCCTCGTGTCTTCTAATGGGTCCCGGCCTGTGCTCACCTGAGTGATGTCTGAAGCCATCCTTGGCTTAGATTTAGCCGGACTGCGGGAGAGTGGCGTGGAGGCATCCGGAGACCGGCGGGAGTCCATCTCTTGATTCCCAGGGCTGGATGCTGTAGAGCTGTCCGAGGAGGAAGCCGCATGAGTGTAGGGGCCAGCGCCATTTTGCAGTGGATCGCGGCCTTCTCGACGAAAGAAATCATCCAGTTTCTTCGGAGCTACCGCTCCCCTCCGCTTCCTGGACATCCCGCAGGGGTAGCCAGAGCTACAGGCACTTGGCAATGGGCGTTCGGGTCAGCAATGATGTCTGTAAGTTGTTTGGTTCCTGTTTCTGGAGCGGAGCTGTGTTAGCAGACGTCCATCCAGCAGTAGAAGCCATTTTCTTGAAGCACTTCGTAACAGAATGTGGGCCAGAGCAAAAGGCGCATTCATGTCTATATCTACAATTCATAGCCCATTTACATTGAGCATCCATAAAAGCAAAACAAAGGCCTTTTTTTTTTAAACTCAACTTTATTGTGAGTATACATATTGAGGAAGTTACAAGCGAACAGTAATTTACATAGAAAAATACAGGTGGTAATCGATTCAGCATAGCAGTGGAAGGTCTACAAGTAGCATAGTACAGATGTGAACCTCAGCAAGTAACAACAACAGTAAACATAAACATTGTGCTAACTGGGAGGAGCAAAACATATGAACAAGGTTACATCATTCGGATGCTGACGGGGTGTCAGTTGTGTGGGAGTTCATTCATGGGGGGTATGTATTTAGGGTGTTTAAGCCAAAGGTCCCAGTTTGTTTGGAATCTAGGAATTTGTAGGTGGGCTTTGGCGTGCCTGAATTCCATCAGGTAGTGGTTATTTAGGATAGTAGTTATTTCCGGGCTGGAGGGGGGATGAAGGGATTTCCAGTTCTTGGCAATGGATAAGCGTGTAACGATAAGTACATGGGAGATAACAGTGCATGAGGATCGAGGCCAAAGTTCCATGCCAAGGCCCAATAGTACCATTTGTGGAGTCAGGGACACAGGAACAGGTAGAATGGAGAGAAGGAGTTTGGAGAGCATAGACCATAGCGTGGTTAGGATTGGGCAGTCCCACCATATGTGGAATGGGGTGCCTGGGGATCCACAATTTCTCCAACAAAGATTGTTTGCAGTTGGGTATATACAGACAAGTTTGGTTGGTGTGAGGTACCAGTCATGGTATGTTTTGTGGACTTTTTCCCAGTGGATTAGGCATCTGGAGATTTTTAGAGGTGTTGGAGTGAGCGATGCCATTGCTGGGGAGTGTGGGAGCCTTGTAGTAATTAGTATCATGGGGTATTTGGATGTAGGGCAGGTTTTGGTGAGTAGCTTGTAGCAAAACGAGATTCCACATTGGTGGGGTGAATTAAAGTTGAAAAATGTCAATGCGCGCCATGGCAGCAGGTTTCCTGACCATTGTATCTTATATAGATACTATATCCTTTAATGTATCCACAAATTTCAGATTTTTAACAATCTTCCAACCTTTTTCTATAAATGAGGGTAACACAAAACCTTCTGTAAAACCTTTATAAAGCATGGGCGTCGTCTGTTGATTTGGACACTTGTGCAGCCATGGCAGAATGCTTTGTATGATCACTGGAGATGGCGCTTTTAAGAAAGGACTCTTTGATTACGCGATTAGGAAGAAGCCATTTTCTTGAAGCACTTCGTAACAGAATGTGGGCCAGAGCAAAAGGCGCATTCATGTCTATATCTACAATTCATAGCCCATTTACATTGAGCATCCATAAAAGCAAAACAAAGGCCTTTTTTTTTAAACTCAAGTTTATTGTGAGTATACATATTGAGGAAGTTACAAGCAAACAGTAATTTACATAGAAAAATACAAGTAGTAATCGATTCAGCATAGCAGTGGAAGGTCTACATAGGGTTAGGGGAAGTAGCATAGTACAGATGTGAACCTCAGCAAGTAACAACAACAGTAAACATAAACATCATGCTAACTGGGAGGAGCAAAACATGTGAACAAGGTTTGGATGCTGGCGGGGTGTCAGTTGTGTGGGAGTTCGTTCATGGGGGGTATGTATTTCGGGTGTTTAAGCCAAAGTTCCCAGTTTGTTTGGAATCTAGGAATTTGTAGGTGGGCGTTGGCGTGCCTGAATGCCATCAGGCAGTGGTTATTTAGGATAGTAGTTATTTCCGAGCTGGAGGGGGGATGAAGGGATTTCCAGTTCTTGGCAATGGCTAAGCGTGTAGCGATAAGTACATGGGAGATAATAGTGCATGAGGATCGAGGCCAAAGTTCCATGTCAAGGCCCAATAGTACCATTTGTGGAGTCAGGGACACGGGAACCGGTAGAATGGAGAGAAGGTAACATTGTGTTTGGCTTGTTGGTCCAGTCCTATACCTAGCATGCTGGATTTAGAAAAGTTGATTCTATATAGAGAGAGTTTGCTAAATACATTTAGGGTGCTGTGGAGTGCGGGGAGTGAGGTGACAGGGTCAGTTAGGGTGATGAAAACATCATCCACATATAGGCCAATTTTGTGTGTTTCATGTGCTGTTGCTATACCTGAGATTAGTGGGTTGTCTCTAATCGATTGGGCTAGGGGTTCCATGACAAAGGCGAATATCAGGGGTGAAAGTGGGCACCCCTGACGTGTCTCATTGGAGATATGGAAGGGGTCTGAGAGTAGCCCGGACGCCATTATGCTGGCGCTGGGGGAGGAGTAGAGGGCGAGTATTGCCTGTAGGATGATCCTAGAGAAGCCACATTTCCGTAGGACCGCTGTTAGGTAGGACCAATCCACACTATCAGACGCCTTCTCTGCATCAAGGGAGATGAGCAGAGAAGGTGATGATGGTGTCTCAGGTCGATAAACCTGCGGGTGCCATCCGAGGCTTGCCTGCCAGCCACAAAACCCACTTGGTCAATATGAATTCATTGTGGTATGATATCAGATAGTCGCGTGGCCAAGAGTTTGGCATATAGCTTGGTGTCAGTGTTTAGTAGGGAAATGGGTCTGTAGCTGGCAGGCTGGTCAGCCAGCTTACCCGGTTTTGGGATAGTGGCAATGGTAGCTTGGAGGGATTCTGGTGAAATGGAGCTGGTGTTTGCAGTAAAGTTGAAAGAGTGGTAGGGGGTAAGGAGGCAGGGTGGTGATGGCTGTTGCAACTTCCAATGATGAGAACAGGGAGGAAAGTTGAAGAACTTGTTCCTGTGACAGTGTGGGAAGGTGAAGACTGGAGAGGAAATCATCTATATCGGAGGAGGAGGGTGGTAAGGCAGAGCTAGAACTGGTGAGGTTGTATAATTTGGAGTAATAAGAACTAAATTGGTCTGCAATGTCTTTAGGGTTAGTAGTATGTTTTATGCCATGTTGGTCGGTGAGGAACAAGATTTTAGTGTGGGTTAGTTTGCGTTTGAGTTGTTTAGCTAATTATGCCCCAGGTTTGTTGTGTTGTGAATAGGATTGTAGGCGGAGGCGTTTGAGGTGGTAGTCAAAGTTTGTGTGGATGCAATCACTGAGGGCCTGTCTAGCTGTTTGTAGTTCAGAGGTGAGCAAAGGGGAAGGTTGGGGTTTATTAGCTTGTTTGAGAGTACGTATTTTATCTAGGAGTTTGTTCGTGATGTTTTTTTTAAAATCTGGCATCAGGGTCTATGTCAATGTGGAGTGGTTGGAATGAGACCGTAGAACGAATAGCAAGCATGATACCTACTTTTTCTTGATGGTGTTGGCAAAGTAGCAGTGTGGGTATTGCTTGTGGGAACAGGAGGGGGGTTTTCTTAAGGCAAAATGGGTTTCCTGTACACATAATATGTCAGAGGAGTGAGTTACGGCTTCTTTCCACAGTAAACTTCTTTTGTAAGGGGATTTTAAGCCCTTTGCGTTAATGGATGTGAAGGTGATTGACATGTCGAAGGCGGATAGCCGTGGCAGAGGGGGAGGATACTGTATAGGTTGTTGTCTGTTAGTGGGTATGTATAGGGGTGTGTATGAGGGGGTATACCTGTAATAAGGGGTCACAGTAGTCAAACTTAGACAATAATTTAAAGGCAATCAAAGATACAATACTGCAGTAGATAAAACCTGTAAAAAAATGGTAAACTACGAGCTTGGTGTAAAACAGAGAAAAAAAGAAAAAGAAACAAAGACGCAACAAAAGGTTCTTTCAAGTGCTTGGCACTTATCCTTCTCTGGGGGAAAGAGTAAAGAGTGTACATATTGATATGCTCATCAGGGACAGAATGAAGGTGTAGTAGTGCAAGTTCAGTGTCTCAAAACATTTTCCAAGGGGCACTTGCTGGATTAAAGCAGTGGAGATATAGGTAGTCTTTAGCTGCGGGTGGTAGTAGGAGTATGGCACCTGGGACCTTAAGCTGATGTTAGGGACTACTGAGCTAGTGGTTCAGGCAGGTGATTAGGTCCCAGTTGAGCATTCGCTTGATGGCATCTTTGGGAGTAAAAATGGTGGTACTCTGGTTCTGGTGTGTGACTACCAGTTTTGATAGGAAAGCCCCACTTATATGGGATGTTGTTTTTCCTGAGGATTGCGGTGGTCTGTGAAAATTTTCTCCTTTTTTGAGCAGTGGCAGCAGAGATGTCAGTGTACAGGGACACAGAGGAGTAAGGGTCAGGTAGCGGAGCGATGGAGCTGGCAGCCGCCAGCATCTTTTCTTTCACTTGAAAGAAATGGATGCGTGCAAGTACGCCTCTAGGCACAGATGCAGGGAGGTGGTTGGGTTTGACAAGGCGATGTGCCCGGTCAATAACCATGTCAGCTTGTCGCAGTTGAGGTATAAGCGTGAGGAATAATTTCTGGATGTAGGGGATAGATTCTGTAGGTTTAACAGATTCCGGTACCCCCCTAAATTTAATGTTATTCCTCCTCAAACGATCTTCTAAATCTGAGACTTTGGCTTGCAGATATTGAATCTCCTCAGTGTAGGGATCATGGGCATCAGCAATTTCGTTATAGGCCGCAGTGTGCTCAGTGAGTTGTTTTTCAATATCAGTGCGGTCTTCTATTAGGTCTATTCTAGAATTTAGTATTGAGATTGAGAATTGTAATTCATTACGGATATCATGTTGTAGTGATAGCAGCATGAGCTTAACTGTATGCTCACATGGCAGGCAGTGCGGCTAGTGAGTCAGAGCGTGGCAGTTCAGGGCCTGCAGCAGCTGGGGGGTCCCAGTGCTGCTTCTTAACCAGGGAGCTTTGGCAGGTAAGAGGGCTGGAGATTGGGCAGCTCTTACCTCTATCAGCGGGTGAGGGCTGAGAGGATTCCTCTGCTGGGGTTGTGCTGTCCATTTCAGGAATGTGTTGCTGTGAGCTCCCAGCCTCAGGCAGTGAGGTGAGCAGCGCCGCGCCAGCACCATCTTGGGAGGTTAGCATGTCAGCTCTGCTGAAATAATCTGTGAGGCGGTGCGGCTTATGAAGGCTGCTGTGTCCACTTCTGGACACGGCGATCGGGTGCCCGATGGTTCCGCTCCCCTCTGGTGAGGCAGAGAGGGGGGAGTGAGTCTGTATTTAGCACTGTGTGTTGCTTCTTGTCCCACGGCCGAGCGGAACCGAGGGATCAAGCGCCATCTCTTTTGTTTGTTTAATAAATGTTTATTGAAGCATTAAAGACAAACAACAGACAATGAACAGAGAATAAACCGATGTTACAAATAAAGTGCCAAGGGTTACCTGAGCATTTGTTGGCCTCTTAGGGCCAGATACACATCCGCCTACACCCTATAAATACTAAAGTTTTTGCTCCAGTGTAAAAAACATTTGGACAGGTAAAGTCATACTTCTGTGCATAAATTGAAAGTAGACAAAGTAAGTAGAGTTTGTCTATAGAAGGAAATAAAAAGTTCAGATGGTGAAATAGAAAGAAAGAGGGAGGAAAGAGAGAGAGGAGACAGAGAAGGGGGTTTGAGAGGGAGGGGAGAGGGGTGGAGGCTTACTTGGCGACACCTGAGGAATAAATGTAGTTAAACCCGTAAGTCAAGGACTAAATAAGCTTATACTTCAAAGGGATCGGCCTTTGTGCATATGGTGCTGTTAAGACAAGTTCGGAGGGGTGGCTGCATTGTCGAGGGCTTGTGTTATAAGTTCTTTGTAATAAGAAGTAGCTTTAAATTCCAACCACGGGGTCCAGGTTATGGTGTGTCTCTGTGCGGTATCCTTATTGTTGTGAGTAATGTCCTCCATAAGGTGCACTTCCAAAACCTTTTGCAGCCAGCATTTAATTGTTGGAATCCTAGGTTGTCCCCACAGAGTGGGCATTAATGCCTTGGCTGTGTTTAACAAGTGAGGAATGATTGAGCGTTTGTATGAGCCAACAGATTCTATGGTGGCGTGGAAAAGGATGGTTCAAGGGTCGTTGGGAAGGCTGGTGCCTGAGATCCACTGTATAAGTTGGGTGATGTTGGCCCAAAACGGTCGGATACTGGGGCATGTCCACCAGATATGTGCATGAGTTGCTTTAAGCCCACAGTTCCTCCAGCATAACGGGGAATTGTCAGGGAACATCTGGTGTAACTTTGATGGGGTGTAGTGCCATCTCGTGAGAAATTTATAATTCACTTCAGCCAATTTAGAAGCAAGGCATGAGATGTGGGTTAACTGTAGGATCTTATCTTTATGGTGGTCTGTGAGAGAGGAGTTCAGATCCGATTCCCATTTGACTAAGTATGCCGGATTTGCGTTGCTGAGGAGTGAAATAAGGACTTTGTAAAAAGTCAAGATACAGTGTAAGGGGCGGATCTTCCAGGTGGAACACTTCTTCAATAGCGTTTAGGTCCTCTAGCCCTCTTAACGGCTGGGGGAGGGTTCGAAGGAAGCATTGTAGCTGGGTGAACCTCCATTTATCAAGGAATGTGATTGATTTGGGGCCAATGATCTCAGGCAGGGGCTTGATAACATTGGCTCGAAGGACATGGTGTAGCAGCAGGGGTCAGTCCGGGGATCATAACTTAAAGCCTGGGTCTAGTGAGCCTGGTAAAAAATAGTTATGATTAAGAAGCGGTAATAAGGGGGAATCATATGACCAAGTGGTGTATCCAAGGAGCCACAGTTAGGTCAGTGTTGCTGAGGGAGTGCTCCAGGTCAACCCATAATTAGAAGTGAACAGCATATTTCCATTCAGCTATTCTAGACAAAATCACAGCCTGGTAATAAGCTTTAAAGTTTGGGAGGGCCAGTCCCCCGAGACCTTGGAACAGTATAAAATGCCCCTAGAGACTCTGGGGTGACTGTTTCTCCAGATATAGTGGGAGATCATGGTTTTTAGCGTAGTAAAGAACCCTATGGGCACACCCAGTGGAATCATTTGGAAGAGAAAAAGTACACGAGGTAATATGTTAATTTTAATAACATTCACCTTGCCTAGCCAGGAGTGCACTAGACTATTCCAATTTCTTAGATCCTCCCTCACTTTATTCAATAAGGGGATATAATTATATCTGAAAAGTGAATGGACGTTAGGTGAGAGGTGTATACCAAAGTACTTCATAGTACACTGAACCCATCTAAAAGGGAAGAGGGGTCGTAGTGATTTCTTTTCTCGTCTAGGGAGGTTGATGTTTAAAATCTCTGACTTGGAAAGGTTAATTTTGAAGTTGGAGAATGATTGGAAGGTGGAGAAGGCCAACATTAGGTTAGGTAGGGATATACAGGCTGTTGTATGTAAAACAAGATGTCATCCGTGTATGCCGCATATTTGTGAGTTGTAGAGCCCATCCGGATTCCGTGTAAATTAATGTTTCGTCTAATTGTGGACAGGAAGGGTTCTAGGGTGAGAGCGAATAGAAGAGGGGAGAGGGGGCAGCCCTGCCTAGTCCCATTAAAAAGTGTGAATGAATCGCTTAAAGTTCCGTTAATGAGGATTTGTGCCGTGGGATATCAGCCTATAGCTACTACATTGGGTGGGGTCCTTTCCTGGTTTAGGAATAACTGTGATGGTCTAAGAAAATATTGTCTATACGTGAGTAGGATTGGTGAGTCTTAGAAAAGTGGGAAACGTCCTTGTCTTTAGGATGAAGAACCCACCAGACATCTATCAATTGAAGGTCTAGGAGTCTTTGTTTGACAAATGACAGTCGTTCAAATGAAATATTAAAACAACTGTGTGAGGTGTCTAAAATGGGGTCTATAGGCATATTAATGTCACCTGCGAGAATAGTTATACCTTTGGTGAATTGTGACAATTTTGAAAGAATTTGGGAGAGAAAAGCAGGTTGGTTGTGGTTCAGACAGTAAATATTAGTTAACGTACACTGGGTGTTGCCCAAAAAACCCTCAAGAAGAGGAAGCAACCATGATCATCCGCTAACATAGTTTCAAAGCAAAAGGGTACACTGCCGCTGAATCCAATGGCCACGCCTTTGGCTTTGTTAGTATCAGACAAACTATGGAACCATTGGGGGAATTGGGGTGAGGTCAATTTGACTGATGTTGTGTAGGTCAAGTGCGTTTCTTGGAGAAAGGCAATAGAACAGGCAGATTTTTTCAATTCATGGGTGACTTGATGCCGTTTAGCAGCAACATTCAGACCCCTAACATTATACGAGATGATTGTTAGCGTGGCCATTACGTCAGCAGAGTGTAACCCTTTAGCTCATATTTCCACGCAAGCCATTGGGGGGGGGGGGGTGTAGAGGCGGGAGAGAACAGATAGAAATAAGAGGGGGAAAATTAGGAAAGGCGAGTGTATGTAGAGAACAGACACATCAAATAAGATACTTTTGGGAAACTATCACGTCACGCAGAAATCTGCGGTGATCCCTGTGGGCAGGGAGATAGCAGATAGCGGTCCCAATCACCAACAAGAGACCAGGAGTCAGAGCACGGTTGCCATCCGCTCTCACCAACCCCAAAATGAGGGGGGTGGGGGGGTACCCTGCAAAAGGTACATGGGAGCAATATACTAGGCCAGCGTTCAGAAGAAAAAAAAAAAAGAAACATAAGTATAACAGATAAGCTCTAAAGAAATACAATAAAATATGAGATCAACAGGACCTTAACAAATAATTCCTGGTTGACAAGGCAATGTAACTCACAGGTTCGTTCGGCCAATCTAAAGAGGGCCCAAAAGCAGGGGGCGTTCATGGTTCAATCATTTATTGAAAGGCAAAGTTCGATAGGGGGTTGCACCATCATCCTTATTGAGAGAATGCACCCCGAGCCGATCCGGGGCTCCGAGCACCTGTATGAAAAAGAAAAAGGAAGAACGAAAACAGCAGCAAATGTTTCCTAAGCATTTTTTTGTGCGGATCCTGGATTTGAAGTGCGCCTCTTTTTAGAAGGGGTTCTACGCCACTGAGGTTCTGGGGTGGTTGAAAACTGAGGTACCTGGTCCTGCCAACCCGGGAGATCAATTTGTGGCAAGTTAAGCTCCTTCAGAAACAGCAGTAAATCCTTGGGGTATCGTAGAGTGTGGGAACGGGCATTTTTTGTAGCGATTAGGCACGCTGGAAAGCCCCACCTGCATGTAATCCCATCTGAGCAAAGGTGTTCCAGGAGAGGTTTTAGGGCTCTGCGATGGTCTAGAGTGTCTTTTGGCCAGGTCTGGAAAAAAAACTGATGACGGCTCCATCAAAGTCTATGGAAGGGTGTGACGGAACCGATCCCACACTCCGATTGAGTGCTTCCGTCAGTATACCGCTTCCTAAGCCTGAATATAGAGATCAGATATTCCAACCGCTCCCAAGCACAAAACAAGACGAGACTTGCTTAGTGCTAACATGGACTCATTTATTAGAACCAAAATGCCAAGTATTTATAATACAGTAGAAGACTTAAACCTAACCTAATTAGCATGAGCTAATTATCTAAATCAACACTCAGACTAGTTGACTGAGGGATAAGACTTTTCGGCTCCTAGCTCACTAACAATTCAATAAACATTACCATAAACATAAACACAGGGTTAATTAGCACAAACAACAATGTGTGAATACTCAATACTCAGACTAGACTCATTTACACAACAGACAGGTGGCTGGAGTTCATGACATTAGCATCTAACAGTTTGTGTCCCAACAGCATGAGGCAACACACATTATATATACATATATACAGCATTGAATCTGACTAGCACAGATTATAGTGGGGTTCTCATTCACCCTGTGCCCCTTAAAATCCAGGGCCCATAATCAGTCGGCAAGAGCCTCGGTCCCAGCTAGGTCTGTCATATTTCTCCCCTTTCGGCAGGAGACTAACACAGGAGGAGACCCCAGACGGGTTGACTCCAAATTTAGTCAGTAGTTCCAGTCCCCCAATGCCGGTATCTACACAGTACCCCAAAAAATTGTTCCAAACAGAGCATTACTTATGCAGCCAACCTCTGCCTCTCCCGGAGAACACGCCCGCCGCTGGGGAGAGGCCTGGAATGGCCCTTCTCCCTGGAGTCCTTTCAGATGCTGGAGAGAAGACAGGATGACTGGGCTCACTTCGTAATGCTGTTGGGGATCTGGGCCAACCGCCCAGCATCCCTGGGGTATACAAGTGGGGACTGAAGTCCCATCCACTTTTGGTAGGTGAAAATCGACCCAGTTCTTGCAAAGCAAGGCTGACATCCTCCTGTCTCAGTGCCACACCATTTTCTGGCGTTGTGTCAGTGGAGACCAAAGTTCCATACCCTGATATCAGCTCAAGCTGCAGTTGTGTGCCAGTAGCATTCTGCCCTGTTAGCAGCTCAGCTGAGGGCCCCACATCATCCACTCTGGTTAACAGTTGGGGAGTGACCGTCATCTTCTCACTATGGGCCCCTAGAACTACTGCAGGTGTGGGGCAGAGGTTGGTAGCACTCTGACCTGTTGCCAGCACTTCTGCTGGGGACTCCACATCCACCACTCCAGTTAACTGTTGTGGCAGGAGGCTGGCTTCCTCCACTCCCAAATGGTGTAACTGCCATGGGGAAGGTGAGCCGGCTGATTCCTTTTCCATTCCCTCATCTGGCTGCTGGGATGACATTTCTCTATCATTGTCTTCCAGGTGCACGGATCTTTGCTGGAGAGGAAAGACTGTTCCTCCACCCTGGCCAACTGTTGGGGAGGGACGACGAACACATCCTCTCCCTTCTCCCCCTGTATCCTGATCTGCTGCTGGAAAGTGACCAACACCTTGTCACCCTGAACCTCCGGAACTACCACAGACGTGGGGCAGAGGCCTTGGACCCTCTGTCCGGTGACCAGCGCTTTAGCTGGGGAAGTTCCTTGTAATTCCTGAGATACTGCTGTTGGTGCTTGGCAGAGCACAGTAAAGTTTGGCCCTAATACCAGCTCTTCTGCTGGAGGCTCATCCGGTTCTTCTTCCTCAGCAGAAAAGTCTGCCAAATTCCCTGTCTCTGCAACTGGTGTCTGGGGATAGAGTTTCACCATCTCCTGTCCGTGGAACCCAGAAGATGCTATCGGTGCTGAGCAGAGGTTATCAGAGCTTTGCCCTGTTGTCAGCACTTCAGCTTTGGGAATGGCAATCTCCAGATTTTACACTGCCAGTTCTCCGGCATGCTGCTGGACAGGCACATTCGTCCATTCAAGATCATCCCATGCAGAAACAGGATCATCAAGGTCAGTCAGCACTTGCTGCATCTGCCATAAGACCTCCACGTCCATAGCTGCGGGGGCAGGTTGGCAAAGAACACTGTTACTCTGCCACATTGCCGACTCTTCAGCCAGGATTTCAGAGTTGTCCTGTCACGTACCTGGTGGTAGGAGCCCGGAGTGCAGGGAGCGGCCTCTCGTAAGCCTCTGGCTCGAGACCCCCTGAAGGTGAGAACAGGGGTTCTGGAGGGCAGAGGGCACAAGTGCCAAGTCCGTGAAGGTGGGCCTTGGTCAGGAACTGGCGTAGACAGCGAAGGACGAAGTCAGGTGACTCAGGAACGGTAAGACGTCAGCAGCTGGAAGCAAGCAGGTGGGCACCAACACGAAGTGGAACAGCAGGCAGAAGCGAAGTGGTCACAAGCCGGGTCGTCAACGGGCTGGCAGCAGAGGTACCGAAGGATAAGGCAGAAGAGTAGTCAGGAGGTCCGAAGGTCAGGGCAGGCAGCAGGCAGGATAATCAGGAACAAGCCGAGGTAAACAGAGACAGGAACAATCAGGCAAACAGAGCAACTCTCAGGAACGCTGTAGACAGGACAGCAACGAGCCCCTAGAGTGAATCACTTAAGAAGCCTTCTGGGCGCCAAAGACGGTCGCACGGCACGTCAGTTCGTGCCCACGTCAAACCGTGCAACCGAGCGTGGCCCCGCGCACCCGCGTGCGCACGTCTGCAACTCTGCGCACCCGCGTGCGCCCGATCGTACCAGCTCGCACTCGCGTGCGCACGTCTACAACTCTGCGCACCCGCGTGCGCCCGAACGTACCAGCTCGCACCCGCGTGCGTCCGCTCGCGCCAACGCGCGCCCGGGAAGACCCATCAGCGCTCAACGGACCGACATTGTGGGTAAGTCTTCCACGGGCTGCAGGGACTCGGGACCGACCATGACATTGCCCCCCCCCGAGGGGCAGCCTCCGGATGCCCAATTGGGCTATTCTATCAGGATGGGCCCTTCTGAAGGCGAGAATCAATCTTTCGGCATGAAGGTTGGATTCAGGTTCCCAAGAATTTTCCTCGGGTCCATACCCCTTCCATTTTACCAGGAACTGGACTTGATTCCGTCTACGCCTGCAGTCCAGGATAGACTCCACCTCGTATTCGATTTCACCGTCGACGACCACAGGTTCCGGTGGGACAATCCTCCGGCTGACAAAGGGGTCTGGAACGGCTGGCTTGAGTAACGCCACATGGAACACGGGGTGAATCCGGAAAGACTCAGGCAATTTCAGCTCAAAAGTTACCTCGTTAATTCTTCTAATAATAGGGAAGGGACCCACAAACCTTGGTCCCAACTTCTTGGTAGGGCAGGCCATCTTCAGGTTTAGTGTGGAGAGCCACACCTGGTCTCCAATTTTAAGTTCAAGCTCCCCCCTTCTTTTCCTGTCAAAGATTTCCTTATTACGTTTTTGAGTTTTCGCCAAGGTCTCCTGCAGAAGCTTATTATTGGCACTAAAGAAGTTGATACTCTCCTGGACAGCAGGTACCGGGCTTTCAGGCAGGTCTTGGGACAAGAATGAAGGGTGGAAGCCGTAATTAGCAAAGAATGGAGACTGACTTATGGCAGAATGGATGGAATTGTTGTAAGCGAACTCCGCTAACGGGAGCAAGGAAGTCCAGTCGTCCTGGGAGAAGGACGAAAAGCAGCGTAAGTATTGCTCTAGCGTCTGGTTTGTCCGCTCTGTTTGCCCGTTGGTCTGCGGGTGGTAGGCTGATGAAAGACAGAGGTCAATCTTTAAAGCCCTGCAGAGAGCTCTCCAAAACTTGGATGTGAACTGCACACCCCGATCCGAGATAATATTCGCGGGAACACCGTGCAGCCTTACGATTTCCTTAATAAAAACCTCAGCGGTCTCTGCAGCAGACGGGGTGCCCTTCATTGGCAGGAAGTGGGCCATCTTCGTTAGCCTATCCACCACCACGAAGATAGTGGAGTGACCTTCTGATGGAGGAAGTTCTACGATGAAATCCATCGAAATCATTCGCCAGGGCCTCTCTGGAACAGGTAATGGCTTCATCAGACCCCAGGCCCTGGACTTGCTGTTCTTATTACGGGTGCAAATGACACAAGCTTCCACATACCTCTTGCAATCGGTTCTCAGCTGGGGCCACCAAAAGGAGCGCTTGACCAACTCGGTAGTCTTGAAGGCGCCGAAATGACCGGCCAACGGGTGGTCATGACATGCACTGAGGACTGATACCCGAGCTTCCTGGGGGACAAAAATTTTATCTTCATGCCAGAGAAGTTCGTCTTGGGTCAGAAGCGTGACATTTGGCGGAGGAGTGGCACCCACGGAGGCTTGTTTGATCAGGGACAATAAATCGGCCTGAAGAAAAAGAAAGTTCCCTGAGGCCAAGATGGTATCCGGGTGTGGAGTAGTCTCAGGTTCATTGTACATTCGGGACAGGGCGTCCGGTTTGGTGTTCTTGGAACCCGGACGATACGTTATGTGGAACAGGAACCTGGAAAAGAAAAGAGCCCATCTGGCTTGGCGTGGTTTCAACCTCTTAGCGGATTTCAAGTATTCCAGGTTCCTGTGATCCGTATAGATGAGGATTGGATGCGTAGCTCCCTCCAGTAGGTAACGCCATTCCTCGAGAGCCGCTTTAATGGCCAATAGCTCCCGATCACCGACATCATAGTTTGCTTCTGCCTCCGTTAATTTGCGGGAGAAAAATGCCACCGGGTGTAAGCGGGCCCTAGGACCATGTCTCTGGGAGAGAATTGCCCCAACCGCGATCTCAGAGGCATCAACCTCTAAAATATAGGGCCGGGTTGGATCAGGGTGTTTGAGGATGGTAGCTGACACGAATAAGTCCTTCAGGGTGGAGAAGGCTTTCTGAGCTTCTGGAGACCATTGGAATTTTAGACTCTGCCTGGTCAGTCTGGTGATGGGGGCAATGATAGTAGAGAACCCCTTGATAAATTTCCTATAGAAATTTGCGAATCCTATGAAACGCTGGACGCCTTTTCTGTCAGTGGGAGCGGGCCAATCCTGGATAGCGGAAACCTTCTGAGGGTCCATCTTGATGCCATCTACAGAGATTATCAACCCCAGGAATTGAATGCTAGATTGCTCAAAGGTACATTTCTCCGGCTTGGCGTATAACCCATGCAGACGAAGTCGGGATAGCACCTTCCTGACATGCTCCCGGTGCTCTGCCAGAGAGGAGGAGAAGATCAGGATATCGTCCAAGTAAGTGATGACGAACAGGTCTAGGTAATCCTTGAAAATGTCGTTAATAAAATGTTGGAACGTGGCGGGAGCGTTGCATAATCCAAAAGGCATGACAAGGTACTCGAAGTGCCCGAAGCGAGTACGAAAAGCCGTCTTCCACTCATCACCATCACGGATGCGGACCAGATTGTAAGCCCCCCGGAGATCCAGTTTTGAAAATACTGCTGCTGATCCCAGTCTCTGAAAAAGCTCCGGTACGAGTGGTAGGGGGTAACGGTTTTTGATCGTTATTTTATTAAGGGCCCGGTAATCAATGCAAGGGCGCAGGGTCTGATCCTTTTTTTCCACGAAAAAGATCCCTGCCCCTGCCGGAGAAGTGGAGGGACGGATAAATCCCTTCCTGAGGTTATCGTCCAAATAAGACTTCAGAGTCACCAACTCAGTTTCAGACAGCGGGAAGATCCTCCCAAAAGGAATTTCTGCCCCAGGAAGTAACTCAATGGGGCAGTCGTATGGCCTGTGAGGGGGTAAGGTCTCTGCACCCTTCTTGCTAAATACGTCTAGGAAATCGTGGTAGGCAGCGGGTACAACTTGGCGGGTTTCTTCGTCAGCTTCCAGACAGAACAAGGAAGAAGAAGAGGCCTGGTCGGTTCCCGGAAGGCAGTGTTGGAGGCAGTAAGGAGAAGGAAATCTCAGCTCCCCAGTGGTCCAGTCAATACAGGGGTTATGTGCCCTCAGCCAGGGCATGCCGAGAATGATAGGGGAGAGGGGAGAGGTGATAATGTCCAGGCAGAGTAATTCTTGATGGACTCCAGCAATTGTAGTTAACAGGGGTTGGGTCTGTTGGGTAACAGGTCCGGACTTGAGAGTGGAACCATCGGCCAGGTGTATAGAAAGACCCCTTGCCCTGGGCCGAAGTGGTATATTATGTTTAGAGGCAAAGGTTGAATCCATAAAGCCACTGCAAGCACCAGAGTCAATAATGGCGTTGGTCTGGACGTTCCCTCCTGGTAGCTGCAAAGAAATGGACACAGTCAAATGGGAAGCAGCACTAGGACAGTCTAATGTGAGGGCAGGAGAAACACGGAGGGACTTACGGAGCTTAGCAGGGCAATTGCGCACAAAATGTCCAGACCCACCACAGTAGAGACAGAGGTTTCCTTCCCGACGGCGCTGGCGTTCTTCAGGCGTTAAAGAAGGCCGGAGTAAACCCAGCTGCATGGGCTCAGGGAGGTCTTGACTGGTCGTGGTGGTAGCAGGAGGGATGAGATGAGGAGAGCTGGGGACTCGTGGAAGCATCCAGACCGGACGAGATGTGGTTGTAGACCGCTCCAGACGGCGTTCCCTCAGCCGTCTGTCAATTTGGATTGCCAGATCTATTAGGGCTTCTAGAGTCTCTGGGATGCCTACTCGGGCGAGCTCATCCTTTAATGGTTCCGATAGGCCCATCCGGAACTGGTAACGTAATGCTGCATTATTCCAGTCCGTGTCAGAGCTCCAGCGTCGGAACTCCGACACGTAGTCCTCTACAGGCCGACGGCCTTGCTGCAGCGAGTGCAGAGCTGCTTCAGCGGTGGCGGTTAACTGTGGGTCCTCGTACAACCGCGACATGGCCTGGAAGAAGGTGTCCAGGGTCTCGAGGGAGCGATCTTTTCTTTCAAGAAGACGGTGGGCCCAAGACTGAGGTTCACTGGTCAGCAAAGAGATCACATAGCCCACCTTAGTGGCCTCGAGGGAGAAAGTCCTTGGCTGTAGGGCAAAGAACAGTTCGCAAGAGTTCCTGAAAGACCGGAATTTCCCTCGATCTCCGGAAAATCTCTCGGGTGTAGGCACCCTGGGTTCGGGTGGCAGCATTACTACAGCAGGAGTAGCAGGAGATCCGGAGGAAGCAGGAGAGGAAGCGGATAGGGCCTGAACCCGTTCCTCCAGTTGACTGTAGCCTTCCTGTAAGCTTTTCACCGCTTGAGTGAGACCTGCGAGATGGTGGCAAAGTTCGTCCATTGGAGACGCTCCCTGCGTGGGCTCGGACATGGCTGTCCTGTACTGTCACGTACCTGGTGGTAGGAGCCCGGAGTGCAGGGAGCGGCCTCTCGTAAGCCTCTGGCTCGAGACCCCCTGAAGGTGAGAACAGGGGTTCTGGAGGGCAGAGGGCACAAGTGCCAAGTCCGTGAAGGTGGGCCTTGGTCAGGAACTGGCGTAGACAGCGAAGGACGAAGTCAGGTGACTCAGGAACGGTAAGACGTCAGCAGCTGGAAGCAAGCAGGTGGGCACCAACACGAAGTGGAACAGCAGGCAGAAGCGAAGTGGTCACAAGCCGGGTCGTCAACGGGCTGGCAGCAGAGGTACCGAAGGATAAGGCAGAAGAGTAGTCAGGAGGTCCGAAGGTCAGGGCAGGCAGCAGGCAGGATAATCAGGAACAAGCCGAGGTAAACAGAGACAGGAACAATCAGGCAAACAGAGCAACTCTCAGGAACGCTGTAGACAGGACAGCAACGAGCCCCTAGAGTGAATCACTTAAGAAGCCTTCTGGGCGCCAAAGACGGTCGCACGGCACGTCAGTTCGTGCCCACGTCAAACCGTGCAACCGAGCGTGGCCCCGCGCACCCGCGTGCGCACGTCTGCAACTCTGCGCACCCGCGTGCGCCCGATCGTACCAGCTCGCACTCGCGTGCGCACGTCTACAACTCTGCGCACCCGCGTGCGCCCGAACGTACCAGCTCGCACCCGCGTGCGTCCGCTCGCGCCAACGCGCGCCCGGGAAGACCCATCAGCGCTCAACGGACCGACATTGTGGGTAAGTCTTCCACGGGCTGCAGGGACTCGGGACCGACCATGACATGTCCACTGGTATTTCCTGATACTAACAGGCAAAGGGAGCCCAGCACTGGCACTGAGCAGAGTCTAGCAGCCGTCTGTAGGCGATCTCCAGCTCCCATTCCTGATCGGCCAGAAACTCCAAATCTTCCAGTGCCCAGTGCACTTCCGAGACGTTCAGTATCTCTTTTCTGTAATCCATGATTTCATCCAACTGCCACTCCAAATCACTCCCAAAGTTAGAGTCCCCTGTCAGCTTCACATACAACAGTCCCAGGCTACCGTAGCTTAAGCCTTCCATTGGGCTGCCATCTGCTATCCAGGGATATGCTTGGGATACATGCCACCGGAGGGCTCTGTAACTCTCATCCAGCTTCATCTCTGCCCAGACCAGCCTGCTTAATTCAGCTGTCTGCTCCTTGTGCGGTTTTTCTCCTAAAAACAGCACCTGCAATCCATACTGCGACCAGTACCTTTCCTGGTTGGAGGGGAGAACTTTTCCCTGGTGACGGGCTAGCGCTTCCTTCCAGAGTCCGCAGCGAATCAAAACCCAGCAAGACCTGCTCTGATACTGGTCCTCTGTGCTGTAGCTGCATCTCTCGCTACCTCCTTCTGAATTCCTTTTCCATGGCGGCTGGTATCTGTACCTCTCCTCCTCTCCTGCTATCCGAACCTTGGATCCAGGTGGAGGTTTAGATGTTCAAGACTGCAGGAAGTATCCCACTGCTGCCACCAATGTGGCGGAACCGATCCCACACTCCGATTGAGTGCTTCCATCAGTATACCGCTTCCTAAGTCTGAATATAGAGATCAGATATTCCAACCGCTCCTAAGCACAAAACAAGACGAGACTTGCTTAGTGCTAACATGGACTCATTTATTAGAACCAAAATGCCAAGTATTAATAATACAGTAGAACACTTAAACCTAACCTAATTAGCATGAGCTAATTATCTAAATCAACACTCTGACTAGTTGACTGAGGGATAAGACTTTTCGGCTCCTAGCTCACTACAGGTATCTGCACCCCCCTCCCCCCTGAAAGGTGCCAATTGTGGCGCCGGAGGGGGGGGGGGGGGGTTCCGATGAGCGGAAGGTCCACTTTAGGGTGGACCTCCGCTTTAAGGAATTCTTTGCTGGACGGAAGTAATGATAATAAAAAAATTAATTCCTCATGCCATATTTTTTCCTTTACTGTATTTGTTAAATGAAAACCTATTGGCGACGACTTGCAAGGTATGTTTTCTTTTTAACATTTTTCTGGAACATTATGTTTAACTATCTGTCATGTATCCATTTTAGTAGAATCAAAAGCTGTATTATCAACTGATAAATGAGTGTTATTAGTATGCTGCTCAGGGACTGTGCCCAAACACTGGATACATCCTGCCTGTTAACATTAGTAGTTGACATATCTTTGATAAATGATAAAGATGAAACTAGTTGTGAAATAGACATAGATTGCTTAACAATTCAGCTTTGCACAACTCACAATTTTTGGCAGCAGTAGACATTGGCATCTCATTGCAGCCAGGAAAATCAGCACTCATCTCTGCAGCAGATGTATATGATATAAGCTTGCTTGTCTGGTTGCCTGAGCCTCTGTGCTGTCCTCCGCAGCTTCTGAGCCCCGCCTACCGTGATGTCTCTTCTGCTTAGCCACGCCCCTGGCAAAGCCAACTTTCCAGTCGTACGTCTTCTTTCGTCCACAGGGGGGCTATATGGTCGTCGTGACTTCCTGACTTCTGGGGGAAAGAGTAAAGAGTGTACATATTGATACGCTCATCAGGGACAGAATGGAGGTGTGGTAGTGCAAGTTCAGTGTCTCAAAACATTTTCCAAGGGGCACTTGCTGGATTAAAGCAATGGAGATATAGGTAGTCTTTACCTGCGGGTGGTAGTAGGAGTATGGCGCCTGGGACCTTAAGCTGATGTTGGGGACTTCTGAGCTAGTGGTTCAGGCAGCAGTGCGGTGATTAAAGTGGTTGTAAACCCTTACAACCAACTTTCACCTACAGGTAAGCCTAGATTAAGGCTTACCTGTAGGTCCAAGAAATATCTCCTAAACCTACATGGTTTAGGAGATATTTGCCGAAAGACAGGCACCGCTGTCTACGGCGCTTTTGCCGTAGACAGCGGCGCGCAGGCGCACTGAGCGCGCTGCGGTGAACGGCGATATGCCGCGAGTGGCGGCTCCCATGCGCGGGAGTGACTTCATTGCGGCATCGCCGAATGACAGCGGCGAAGCAGCGAGACCCACCAAGAAGATGGATGCGCCGGACTACAGGGGACAGCGGTGACTTCGCTGGCTCCTGTGTCAGGTAAGTGACACATAATGGACTACTATGTGATGCATAGTAGTCCATTATGCTTTACCTTTGCAGGGAATGAAAGAGGAAGTAAACTCATTAGGGGGTAAACGTCCTCTTTAAATGATAAATGATAAAGCTGAAACTAGTTGTGAAATAGACATAGATTGCTTAACAATTTAGCTTTGCACAACTCACAATTTTTGGCAGCAGTAGACATTGGCATCTCATTGCAGCCAGGAAAATCAGCACTCATCTCTGCAGCAGATGTATATGATATAAGCTTGCTTGTCTGGTTGCCTGAGCCTCTGTGCTGTCCTCCGCATCTTCTGAGCCCCGCCTATCGTGATGTCTCTTCTGCTTAGCCACGCCCCTGGCAAAGCCAACTTTCCAGCCGTACGTCTTCTTTCGTCCACAGGGGGGCTATATGGCCGTCGTGACTTCCTGACTTCTGGGGGAAAGAGTAAAGAGTGTACATATTGATACGCTCATCAGGGACAGAATGGAGGTGTGGTAGTGCAAGTTCAGTGTCTCAAAACATTTTCCAAGGGGCACTTGCTGGATTAAAGCAATGGAGATATAGGTAGTCTTTACCTGCGGGTGGTAGTAGGAGTATGGCGCCTGGGACCTTAAGCTGATGTTGGGGACTTCTGAGCTAGTGGTTCAGGCAGCAGTGCGGTGATTAAAGTGGTTGTAATCATGTTTAGACTCCCAGACCCCGCCTGGTCGGTATTAACCTTTCACACACAATGTCTCCAGGACATAAGATGGGCAGGCATAATAAACGTACATAGGAACGAGGTGGCCTTATGCAACCAATGTTAATTTGAGATCCCCTTCCCCCTCACAGTTAGATCCCCGTGGGGGTGGGAGGGTTGGGGATAGAATCACCAGTTCCAGAGCTCTTGCAGAGCAGCCCAAGGAGATCTAAGTTTAGTCTCTACTTAGTTAACATTCAGTTGTTGTTAGCAATACAAATAAGTCCAATTATTACTTGACAGAGCCTTGCAGGATGGGGAAGATAATAGGACTAGGTTTGACGGTCCTTGCATTACTTTGAATTGTGGATCTTTTGTTCTTTGTTACATCCTACCTGTTCATGCTAAAAGTGTACCTGTACTTTACTTTTCTGTTATGTACATGTGAGTGATATTACTTCAATAAAAAGTTTCAACATTAAAGTGGTTGTAAACCCTTACAACCAACTTTCACCTACAGGTAAGCCTAGATTAAGGCTTACCTGTAGGTCCAAGAAATATCTCCTAAACCTACATGGTTTAGGAGATATTTGCCGAAAGACAGGCACCGCTGTCTACGGCGCTTTCGCCGTAGACAGCGGCGCGCAGGCGCACTGAGCGCGCTGCGGTGAACGGCGATATGCCACGAGTGGCGGCTCCCATGCGCGGGAGTGACTTCATTGCGGCATCGCCGAATGACAGCGGCGGAGCAGCGAGACCCACCGAGAAGATGGATGCGCCGGACTACAGGGGACAGCGGTGACTTCGCTGGCTCCTGTGTCAGGTAAGTGACACATAATGGACTACTATGTGATGCATAGTAGTCCATTATGCTTTACCTTTGCAGGGAATGAAAGAGGAAGTAAACTCATTAGGGGGTAAACTTCCTCTTTAAATGATGCCAACTTTACAGCCGTACTTCTTCTTTGGTCCACAGGGGGGTATATGACCGTCGCGACTTCCCCTTCCTTTTCGTCCATCTTCCTGTGTCGCCAGTTCTTGACACTCACTGCCACTCCCTCTGTATGTTAAAAATTCCTGAAGAAGGGCATCAAGATGTAAAAGTCAGGTTCATCCATTAAGCCTACATGTGTCTGTATATGTAGCGTTACCTACAAAAATGTCTATGTATATTATTTATTGAATATTGAATATACTATTTTGTAATAAACTTTTGTTTTATATGATATAAGTATTGTTTTTGGTCACTTTAAAAGTCCCACTCACCCAAGGGGGGTTATGTTTTCTCCCTGACCCTGCAGACCTGGAATTAGAAGCGTGTCTTCTGCTCTGGGCGCAATATCTTCTGAGCTGGCTTCTACTTCCAGGAGTCCACCGCTTCTACTCGACCCATCGCCGCTTGCCCCGTTTGCTTCATCTTCAGCCTCCAGCCCATCCAGTAAGGCAAGGCACTTTCGTATCCAATCTTCTACTCCTTTAGCTTCTGTTCTTTGCAGCAGCTGTCGCAGGAGTGTCTTCATGTCACTTTAGGAGTTAGCGGCGATAAGCTTAATATTATAGCCCTTCCGCCGTTGACGACTTCCTGAGGTGACTGGCAATTGAGCCCTGACTGCTGCAGTCCCATTAGAAAAGGGGCCAGGGAATTTTGAAACCTGTATCCCTTTTATTTTCAATTCTGTTGCTAGCACGAAGGGTAATGACCAAAAAATGGTTTGAATATACAATTAATATTGCCTTTTCCTTAGTGACTTTATTAATAATAAAAAACTTTATTTACATAGCGCCTTTAACTAGTTCTGGACCAGCCGCCACAGTTATATTGTGGCAGGTTGGCTCCCCTGGACGAGGCGTTGTAGCTATATGTCGGGCACGCAGCCACCTAGGGGACACATGCACCCGACGCACACACAACAATTGGATTTGCTTCAGAACCAATCAGTCTCCAGGCCCAGGCTAATGATTTCTGGCCTGGACCTGGTGATCGGTCCTGCTGAATGGAAGACTGTCCCCTGCCTGTAAGTGAGAGAGGCGAGAGGACATCTAGATGTGACTTGCACCAACACTACACTGACACTGTACACATAGGCACACATTCCCCCCCGATTACCCCTGTATCCCCCCTTCCAGTTAACCCCTTTAATCCCTGTCACAGTGTCACCAAGTGCAGTTTTCATATTTTTTTTTGGTCACTGTACTGGTGTCATTTGTGACACTAACCAGCGTTAGGGTACTTAGTAGTAGGCCCAGATAGGTCTAAGGATCCCCCTAAATCCCCCTAATAAAGGTTTAATCCCTTAGTTAACCCTTTCACCTCCTATCACCAGTGTCACTAATATAGTGTACAGATCTCTTTTCTGATTGCTATATTTAGTGTCACAGGTGACGCTAGTTAGCCAGTTAGCTAGTTACTGTCACCGTCAGGTTTCTATAGCATCAGGGTATCTGCCATATATTGCTGAATAAAGGTTTAACCCCCTGATCGCCTGGCGGGTGACATCAGTTTTAGGATCAGTTAGGGTCAGCCACAGACAGCGTCAGATTAATGCCAGTAGTGCTAACACCCACGCACACACCATACAGCTCCCTTACTAGTATAGTGTCTGAACTGATACCAAATACCAAATACCTGTTAGCACCTGCGTTTAGCCCCTCCGCCCAGCCCAGCTCATCCAAGAACAGTATCAGAACAGTATCAATTGATCACCGTCACTTACAAAACACAAAACACATAATTGCAGCATTCACAGAGACCGGCCTGATCCTTGCAAACGCTAACAGTTTTTTTGTTGCGTTTGAAGCAGTTGTTGACAATCAGGTGCTCTTTTTTCACCAGGAGACAGCAGTGGCACCCTGACAGATAGCTCTGACGAGGGACTAGTGGTCCCTGCCAAGGTCAGGCGTACCCGACCCCGTTCTTCTGCTGTTATTGAGGTGCAAGAACCGCAGGGCTCTTGTGTGGAGCAGAGAGCCAGTACTATTGCCACTTATCCTTCTGGTGAACTGGCAAGCACTAGTGACCTAGTACATCCAGCACTGCAGTAACACTTGGTGACGTGGTGAGTCCCATAAGTGCAGTTCAAGCTGGTGCGGTGGCTAGTATAAGTAGTGTCCTGTAGCCACCAAGAAGACCATCACAGGCCCATCGAGCCCATAGTTCCCTTCCCGCTGCATTTGCAAATCTGAATTGGGAGCCCACCACTTCTGCAGCACCCGTACTTCCTCCATTCACTGGCCAACACGGAATTTAGGTGGAAACAGTTGATTTCACAAAAGATCTCTATAGATCTATTGTGGACCAAAGCAAATTGTATGCTGGTAAATTAATCGCCACTATTCCCCAGTTGACCCTTGCCAAAGATTGGAAACCTATTATGATTTCTAAATTTAAGACCTTCCTGGGCCTTTTCAAGTACATTTTCTGGCCGCTTGTCTATCAAACAGCACCTTCCCACCAAGTGTGCCAGATATGGGGTCAAGATGTATAAACTCTGTGACAGGGCAACAGGCTATACATATAGTTTTATGGTTTACGAGAGAAGAGTCACGTGGAGCCGGAGAGCTGCCCAGAGGGAGCGCTGATAAGATTGTGTGGGACTTGGTGTCACTCTTATTCGAAAAGGGGTACCACTTGTATATGATCAATTATTACACAAGCGTGTCACTTTTTAGTCACCTTTTTGATTGTGGAATTGGTGCATATGGCACCGTGCAATCTAATCGCCCGGGCTTCCCCCAACGGCTTGTATATTCCTGACTTTTATGGGGGAGAGAGCCTGCTTGAGATGTAATAATTTGCTTGCAGCGAAGTGGAGGGATACATGGAATGATTTCATTCTGTCCTTCCTTCACACAGATATGACAGTCGAAATTCCAATGGTGACTGGTGTTGTGGAGAAACCCCTCTGTGTCCACAAATACAACCTTAACATGGGAGTGGTGGACCTCAATGACCAGATGTTGGCGCTGTACTTAATTGCCCCATAAGGCCAGACACTGATACAAAAAAGTGTCTGTATATTTATTCCAATTGACTCTGTTGAACACTTATGTGATATACAAAGCTTCAGGATGAACTGGATCCTTCCTAAAATTCCAGGAAGAGATCATCACAGCCCTTCTGTTTCCAGACGGTGCTGTGCCCCACCTTCCCAATGCAAATGCAGTGAGCCAGCTGCATGGGAGGCATTTTCCATATGTCCTCCCTGGTACTACTGCCCAAAGAACCCCCCAAATAAGATGTTGTGTCTCTAGAAAATGCAGATTTAGGCATGACACCCACTTTTATTGTCCCTCTTATCCTGACCAACCTGGTCTCTGCATCAGTGACTGTTTCTAACGCTACCACACACTAGTGGAGGATTAGCATAGGGTATAGCACTGCACAGTCCAAGGGCACACTTACACAGGGTCTCGAAAGATGAGATGACCATCACATTTTGAGAGACTCTAATATGAAATGTTTACAGCTACAGTTTACAGTTTATATAAAAGTGCAAAACAAATTAAAAAAAAAATAGTTGTCATTTTATTTTTCATCTCTGTCTATTGTCTGCTCTATTGTT
This sequence comes from Lithobates pipiens, assembly GCF_037356315.1. Lineage (NCBI taxonomy): Eukaryota > Metazoa > Chordata > Amphibia > Anura > Ranidae > Lithobates > Lithobates pipiens. Next base: position 336,141,763 of record NW_027507903.1, read on the forward strand.
TGCTCTGTATTGTTCTATATCTATTCTTTTCTCTCTATTGTTACTGCATTTTCGAACTGTAATGTTTTATTTTTTACTGTGTTTTATTGTATTTGCTTTGCAGGTATGGTATGTATTACTGTTATTAGGGATGAGCTTCGTGTTCGAGTCGAACGCATGTTCGACTCGAACATCGGTCGTTCGTGCGTTCGCCGAATTCCGAACGTTTGGGCCGTTCGCGGCAAAATTCGTGTGGCCCACAATGCACTGCGATGGCGCAATGCATTGCTGTCTCACGATTGGCCAAGCATGCACTGTGACCCCGCATGCTTGGCCAATCGCAGCGCCAGTAGCGGGAAGAGCAATGGTTGGTCACAGGCATCCTGCCTGTGGCCAATCATAGCTCAGACAGTGTAGTGCACGCCCCACACTATATAAAGCTGCCTTTCAGGCGGCCTCGTGTAGTGTTTGTTAGCATCTGAAGCAGTGGGTGTTCTGTGTACCTTCAACACAGTTACACACCAATCGTTTTTGGCTGATTTACTATTTTGCTCTTGTGTAGTGGTTACTGTCTGTGCCCTGACCGCAGTATACACCACTATATTCACCTCACCTATATAGCTAGTGATCTAGCTTTAATAATAGAGCTTGCAGTCAGTAGTTTTAGTGCGTGCTGTCTGCGTGCTCTGTACCCAGTACATACCACTATATACACCTACATAGCTGTTCTCTATTTGAGCCCGATTGTCATTTGCTGGAGTTATTGGAAGTTGTGTGTGCCTCCAGCACAGCACAGTATACAGCTGTATATGCCCCTTTAACTCTGCTGTTTTCTTGTTATTGTCTGCGTGCCTTGACCGCAGTATACACCGTGATATTCACCTCACCTATATAGCTAGTGGTCCATCTTTAACAATAGAGCTTGCAGTCAGCAGTGTCACTCAGGAGATAGTGCGTGCTGTGTGCCTGCTCTGTACCCAGTACATACCGCTATTATCCACCTACATAGCTGTTCTCTATTTGGGCCCGATTGACATCTGCTGGAGTTATTGGAAGTTGTGTGTGCCTCCAGCACAGCACAGTATACAGCTGTATATACCCCTTTAACTCTGCTGTTTTCTTGTTATTGTCTGCGTGCCCTGACCGCAGTATACACCGTGATATTCACCTCACCTATATAGCTAGTGGTCCATCTTTAACAATAGAGCTTGCAGTCAGCAGTGTCACTCAGGAGATAGTGCGTGCTGTGTGCCTGCTCTGTACCCAGTACATACCGCTATTATCCACCTACATAGCTGTTCTCTATTTGGGCCCGATTGACATCTGCTGGAGTTATTGGAAGTTGTGTGTGCCTCCAGCACAGCACAGTATACAGCTGTATATACCCCTTTAACTCTGCTGTTTTCTTGTTATTGTCTGCGTGCCCTGACCGCAGTATACACCGTGATATTCACCTCACCTATATAGCTAGTGGTCCATCTTTAACAATAGAGCTTGCAGTCAGCAGTGTCACTCAGGAGATAGTGCGTGCTGTGTGCCTGCTCTGTACCCAGTACATACCGCTATTATCCACCTACATAGCTGTTCTGTATTTGGGCCCGATTGGCATCTGCTGGAGTTATTGGAAGTTGTGTGTGCTTCCAGCACAGCACAGTATACATCTGTATATACCCCTTTAACTCTGCTGTTCTATAAAAAAGGCATCTGCAGGAGTTAGTGGGTGTAGTGTGCCTCCAGCACAATATAAACTACCCAACTACTGTTTTACCCAACTCCCTTCAGGCCATTACCATGTCTGGAAGGCCAGCAAGGAGAGGCAGACAGGCGCGAGCCGATAAAAGAGGGCAAGCAGGCTCTGTGTCTAGAGACAACAGTGCTGGTCGGGGACGCGGTGCATTGTCATCAGCACGTGGCCATGGGACATGCTTGTCCTTCTTTTCTGCAGCTGGACATGTTGAACCGCAACATGCCAACGACTTGGTAGAGTGGATGACCAAGCCCTCTTCATCCTCCTCATCCTCTCTCACCCAGTCTCAGGGTAGTAGAAAAGCAGCTGCCAACACATCGTCGTCCCTCCTCTCAATGTCATCATCAGTGACTCCTTCCCTAGACCCACCACGTCCTCCTGAGGAGTCTCCTGAACTCTTTGAGCACAGTGTTGGGTACATGCTCCAGGAGGATGCCCAGTGTTTGGTGGGCTCTGATGATGACACTCAGCTAGAGGAAGGCAGTAGCGTGAGCACAGAGAGAGGGGATGCTCAAGAAGGACAGCTATCTGGCAGTAATGTTCCACAAGCTGCAGCATACTGCCAGGTTTGCTACAGCGATGAAGAGGGAGGGGATGATGAGGGCACTGACTCCACATGGGTGCCTGGAAGGAGGGAGGAGGAGGAGGAGGAGGAGGAGGCACATGTCCAACGAGGCAGGATGCCCTCCGGGGGCCAGCTTAGGGGCAGCACACCGACTGAATCACACCGCAGAGCTCCGCCTGCGCAGAGCGCTTCCTCTGCGCAGAGCGCTTCCTCTGCGCGTTATTCTAAAAGTTCTTTGGTGTGGGCCTTTTTTGAGACGAGTGCATCAGATCGCACCGCTGCTATTTGCAACATATGTCTCAAGCGTATCTCACGTGGCCAAAACATCAGCCGCTTGGGCACCACATGCTTGACCAGACATATGTTGACCTGCCATGCAGCTCGTTGGCAAGCATACCTCAAAGACCCACACCAAAGAACAAAGCGGACCTCTCCTTGCTCCTCATCAGCTGGCATCTCCAACCCCACTAGACCTTCAGTCCTCTCTGAAACCTGCTCTGAGAGGAATGAAGGTGTAGAATTAGGTGTGTCACAGCCAAGTGCTTCCGGGAACTCTGCTAGTGGTACATCCACGTCCGATTATAGCAGACAAATGTCCCTGCCCCAGCTGCTGGACCGGCGGAAGAAATTTACTCCCAGCCATCCACATGCCCAGCGGTTGAATGCTAGCTTGGCTAAATTGCTAGCACTTCAACTGCTGCCTTTTCAGTTGGTAGATTCGGCCCCCTTCCGTGAGTTTGTACAATGTGCGGTTCCTCAGTGGCAGGTCCCCAAACGCCACTTTTTCTCACGGAAGGCAATTCCGGCTCTCTACCGGCATGTGGAAGGCAATGTCCTTGCCTCGCTGGACAGGGCGGTCAGCGGTAAGGTGCATATTACCGCTGACTCATGGTCCAGCAGGCATGGACAGGGACGTTACCTGTCTTTCACGGCCCATTGGGTCACTCTTCTGGCTGCTGGGAAGGATGCAGGACAAGGTGCAGTAGTATTGGAGGTTGTTCCGCCACCACGCCTCCAAAATGCTACTATTGGTTGTGACACACCTCTCTCCTCCACCCCCTCCTCTTCTTCTTCCTCCACGGCCTCTTCCAGTGCTCTGTCCTCAGAACCAGCGGTGCTCCGTAGGCGTTGCAGGGGCTACGCAAGTACGCAGGCAAAACGATGCCATGCCGTGCTTGCGCTGGTTTGTTTGGGGGACAGGAGCCACACTGGGGCGGATGTTTTGTCAGCTCTGCAGGGGCAGGCCGAGAGGTGGTTGACGCCACGCCAGCTTAAGCCAGGAATGGTGGTTTGCGACAATGGCACCAACCTCCTCTCCGCCCTCCGACAGGGACAACTGACCCATGTGCCCTGTGTAGCTCACGTCCTTAACCTGGTGGTGCAGCGGTTCTTGGGCAGGTACCCCGGCTTACAGGATGTCCTGAAACAGGCCAGGAGAGTCTGTGTGCATTTCCGCCGATCATTTAATGCCTGTGCTCGGCTGGCTGAGCTCCAAAAGGAGTTGAACCTGCCCAAGAACCGCCTTATATGTGACATGCCCACCAGATGGAACTCAACATTGGCCATGCTGCAGCGGCTGCACACGCAGCAGAGGGCCATCAATGAGTACCTGTGCGACTACGGCACCAGGACAGGGTCAGGAGAGCTTGGTTTTTTCTCACCACGCCAGTGGGGCATGATCAGGGATGCATGCACTGTCCTGTCACCGTTTGAGGAGGCCACAAGGATGGTGAGCAGTGACAGTGCATGCATCAGTGACACTATACCTCTTGTCCACCTCTTGGAGCATACGCTGCGTGGAATAATGGACAGGGCACTTGAGGCAGAACAGAGGCAGGAAGAGGAGGACTTCCTTGCCTCTCAAGGCCCCCTTTATCCAGACAGTGTTCCTGCTGTGCCACCCATCACACAGGAAGAGGGTGAGGAGGAGGAAGAGGAGGAGGAGGATGATTGTGTCAGCATGGAGGTGGAGGCTGGCACTCAGCATCAGCAGCAGCAGTCTTATAGGGATGATTTACAGTCCCAAGAAACACGTGGACTTGTACGTGGCTGGGAGGAGGTAGCTGCGGATCATGTTGTCCTTAGTGACCCAGAGGACTCCGGACCGAATGCCTCAGCTAACCTACGCTGCATGGCCTCCCTGATCCTGCAAAGCCTGCGGAAGGATCCTCGTATTCTTCGGATCAAGGAGAGGGACCATTACTGGCTGGCCACTCTCCTTGATCCACGGTACAAGGGTAAGGTTGCCGACCTTATCTTGCCATCGCAGAGGGAGCAGAGGATGAGACATCTCCGGGAGGCCTTGCAGAAAGCTCTGTGCAACGCGTTCCCAGAGACTGGGAGGTCACAAACTCCTGGTCCTGGACAACGTGTTGCTGAGGCATCAGTCAGAAGGAGCGGTGGAGAAGGTGGCCGTCTGACTGATGCGTTCAGACAATTTTTTAGTCCGCAGCCCCAAGGTATGATTGGTTCCAGCACCCATCGCCAGCGTCTAATTTACATGGTGCAGGAATACCTAGGGGCAAGGTCAGACTTGGACACCTTTCCCACTGAAAATCCTCTGGCTTACTGGGTCTTGAGGATGGATCACTGGCCAGAGCTTGCACAGTATGCAATTGAGCTCCTGGCCTGTCCTGCATCCAGCGTTCTTTCGGAACGCACCTTCAGTGCTGCTGGTGGCTTCGTTACCGATCACAGGGTGCGCCTGTCCACCGAATCAGTTGATCGACTGACCTTCATCAAGATGAATCAGTCTTGGATCACCCACAGCTACCAAGCACCTGAAGCTGATGTAACCGAATAATTTTTTTTGAAATACCACATCCCTTCAAGACTGCCTATGCTGATGCTGAGTGACTGTCCTGTTATGTTGATTGTCTATCCTCTTCCTCCTCCGCTGATATGTTGGAAGAACATTTTTGGTTCTGGGTGATGCCAGCAGCCCAATTTTTCTGCCCCTGTTTAACAGGGGTGTTTAAGTACAATTTTTGATGCAATGCTTTGCAGCAGGGCTAATTCCTGCAAAAAAACTAGAGTGTATGGCAGAGGTTGCAGTGTGATGGCACCAGTGCCTAAGGCCCAATTTTTCTGCCCCTGTTTAACAGGGGCGTTTAAGTACAATTTTTGATGCAATGCTTTGCAGCAGGGCTAATTCCTGCAATAAAACTAGAGTGTATGGCAGAGGTTGCAGTGTGATGGCACCAGTGCCTAAGGCCCAATTTTTCTGCCCCTGTTTAACAGGGGCGTTTAAGTACAATTTTTGATGCAATGCTTTGCAGCAGGGCTAATTCCTGCAATAAAACTAGAGTGTATGGCAGAGGTTGCAGTGTGATGGCACCAGTGCCTAAGGCCCAATTTTTCTGCCCCTGTTTAACAGGGCGTTTAAGTACAATTTTTGATGCAATGCTTTGCAGCAGGGCTAATTCCTGCAATAAAACTAGAGTGTATGGCAGAGGTTGCAGTGTGATGGCACCAGTGCCTAAGGCCCAATTTTTCTGCCCCTGTTTAACAGGGACATGTAATTACAATTCTTGATATAATATTTCACAGGAGGGCCCCTTCCTGTGCCCACCCAGAGTAACTGTGAGGACTTATAGTGTTGTGGCACCAGCACCACAACCACCAAAGGTCAATTTTTCTACCACTGTTCAACAATGGCATGTAATTACAATTCTTGATATAATCGTTCACAGCAGGGCGCTCCAGCGGCCACCAAGAGTCACTTTGAGGGCTTACAATGTTGTTGCAAAACCAACACCTTGTTCCGCCATTTCTGCAGAGCATATAGGGCAGGCCCCTACTTTCAAACATCCAATTTACAAACATCTCCTACTTGCAAACGGAAGGAGACAACAGCAAGTGAGATGAAAAAAGATGGACGACAAAACAAATTATACAGGGGTGATAACCCTTCCCTATGTTTTCCAAAAAGCTTAAAGATATTTTTTTTGACTGGAGTTACACTTTAAAAATGTACCGGTTGAAAATGACAAACAGATTCAACTTAACACAACAAACCTACACAGTCCCTGTCTTGTTTGCACCGCCTGTATACTGCTGTTCTGAGTATATAGGGCCTGGGGGCCACACGCATTTCCTTTTTTTAATATGGGTACGGGGTTCCCCTTAATATGCGTACAAGACCCAAATAGGCTGGTAATGGGCAGGGAGGGCTACCCATGCCATTTTTCTGAATGATTTTCAACCATATTACAGGAACCAGATATAACATTAAAACCGCAAGCAGTTTTAAATGGTGTTATTTCCGTTTAATGTCATTTTGTGCAGGGACTGTTCTAAACACGGGAAACACGTGGCACTTCACAGGCATACTATAGACACCCCCCAGGCACCATATTTAAAGGAATATTTCACTTTTTTTTTTCACTTTAATCGTCATTAAAATCAGTGCTCCCGCCAAAACGGTAGTTTTTAAAACTTTTTTTTGCAGTGACCCATGTCCCCTGAGGCAGGAGGCAGATCGCCAAACCCTTTTTAGCACACTATCTTGCATATTAGCCGTTAAAATTAGCACTTTCCAATTCGAACGTTCGAGTCCCATAGACTTCAATGGGGTTCTAACGTTCGTGCCGAACGCGGGGGTCGTTCGCAAGTTCTGGTGCGAACCGAACCGGGGGGTGTTCGGCTCATCCCTAACTGTTATACTGAAATGTTCCTTTGTTTTATTGTTAACCTTTATTTGCTTAGCAGGTATGCCATTCAGCTATAGTATGAGTTTATTTATTCTGACAGCAACAGCGTTTGCTCCCACAATACGTAAAGCCGTGACTCCAGTGCTGTAGGAGGTGATTTCACCACCACAGTTAAAAAAAAGAGCACATATGCCAAAGCATCAGGGCAGGGGTGGAGCGATTTGCCCCTAACATTAGGGCCCCCATGCTTCAGGATATATTTTTAGGCACAGATTGCGATAAAATATACATTGTTTTATTGAGTCAATGTTTTATTGTTACCATTGTTTTCTTTCAGGTATGCCATTCAGCTGCTGCAATGGTTTATTTATCTTGACAGCAACAGCGTTTTCTCTCACGATATGTAAATCAGCGACTCCAGCACTGTAGGAGGTGATTTCACCACCACAGTTAAAATACAGAAAATTATGCATGTATGGGTGGATGTAGGGCAGTATTATAATGGTGGGCATACCCACTGATCAATCTCTTTTTTTCGTTCAGCCCACAGGCTCCATGAAAAAAATAACATTACAATATATGTCCAACAAGGACCAGCAATGCACTGATATATTGCTGGACTTTGAGTGGTTATACCAGAATGATGCCTGCAGGTTTAGGTATCATCTTGGTATCATTTTTTCCAGCAGTCGACTTTCATGTAAAAGCAATCCTAGCAGCTAATTAGCCTCTAGACTGCTTTTACAAGCAGTTGGAGGAAACATCTCCCCCCGCCATCATCCATGTTTTTCTCTTGCTTTCCTGTCCGATCAGAACGCGAGAATGCAGCCGGTGGTTCCTCCAGCATACCATAGAGCTTATCGGACAATAGAATGGCTACAATCCTCTCTATGGCCTAAGAAACTGGAAGCTACATGCATTTCATGACTTAGGTTTCGCCGGATATTAACAGCGCCATTGGAAAATTGGGAAAGCATTTTATAACACGATCTTGGTGTGGTCAGATGCTTTGAGGGCAGATAATAAACCCCATTTTTTCCGAAAAAAAGAGCACCTGTCACTACCTATTGCTATCATAGGGGATATTTACATTCCCTGAGATAACAATAAAAATTATTAAAAAAAATAAAATAAAAAAAAATTAGATTTTTTTTATAACAAAAAGTAGAAAATATAATTTTTTTTCAAAATGTTCATTTTTTTCCTGTTTATATTGCAAAAAATTAAAATTGCAGAGGCAATCAATTACCATCAAAAGAAAGCTCTATTTGTTGGACAAAAAGGACGCAAATTATGTTTGGTAACAATATTGCATGACCACACAATTACCAGTTGGAGCAGCGCAGTGCCAAATTGTAAAAAGCGTTCTCATCATTGAGCAGCTAAATCTTCTGGGGCTGAAGTGGTTAAAGTCAAACTGCAGTGATGATACTGAAAGGGTTCACTGCTTATTTCTATTTAGGGAATTTAGTTTACTTACACAGTCCTCTGCTCCTTCAGGCGCTTATGCGCTGCTAGACCGGCCCCCACTGCCTCTTGTCCCCAATTCTCCAGTGGTCTAGGTTCCTCTGACTTCATCAGTATTGATACAGGATCCATAGTCCTCTAATGGGCATGAGAACGCTGAGGAACAGTCCACTGCCAGAGCATAGAGGAGCTCGTCTGCTGGGGAGTGGATGATCAGGTAAGCAAAACTGCTTTTCCATCCCCTAGATCTAATTAAGTAGTTAAACATTGAAATGCAGGCTCAGCCCAGTGCGAAGGAGGGCTTTTCGATTCCCTGGAGTTGGACTTTAATTTCACGTTCACTGCTTTATATATATACCCTTCCTGTTGAATTTGCTGTATCTGGTTTACTTAAAGTGTTACTAAAGTCTATTTTGTTTTGTTAAAATAATCATTTTTTACTTACCTGCTCTGTGCAGTGGTTTTGCACAGAGCAGCCCAGATACCCCTCTTCTTGGGTCCCTCTTTGGTGCTTCTGGCCCCTCCCTCCTAATGAGTGCCCCCACAGATTGAAGCTGAAGTCCCGAATAGCACAATTTGCAGCTTGTGTAAGTGGGGGGCGAACCCAGGGGACCTAGGGTCCCACTCCCTAACCAGGGAGATCACATATCCGCCGGGGGAAAAGGAAAGGAGAGATGCATTGTGAATAAAGGCTACACAGTGAATGGGTCTTAAAGAGGCAGTGTTCGCATAATGGTAAGCAACAGTTTTACAAACAGATTGTACAAGTGTCACATACAAAAAAAAAATACAGCAATTAAAAATTGAAATGAATCAATATACAAAGCAATCTATCGTAATACCAGCATAAACCCTCATTGTATATTCACCCAGAATGGACATGTATTATGCATCGTGTGATAAATGTGATGAGGGGTGCTAATTAAATAAATATATATTGCCACTACTCAGTGATAGATATCACCGGTGACTTAATTACTCACAACTACCAACATTTTTTTTTGTTATATATATAAGTGGTAATAAATTTGAATCACCCAATATCTCCAAACCTAGACATAATATAGTGCTTATGACAATAAGTGAAATCCAATCATACAGTGGTGTGAAAAAGTGTTTGCCCCCTTCCTCATTTCCTGTTCCTTTGCATGTTTGTCACACTTAAGTGTTTCGGAACATCAAACCAATTTAAACAATAGTCAAGGACAACACAAGTAAAAACAAAATGCAATTTGTAAATGAAGGTGTTTATTATTAAAAGTGAAAAAAAATCCAAACCATCATGGCCCTATGTGAAAAAGTGATTGCCCCCTAAACCTAATAACTGGTTGGGCCACCCTTAGCAGCAACAACTGCAACCAAGCGTTTACGATAACGTGCAATGAGGCTTTTACAGCGTCCTGGAGGAATTTTTGCCCACTCATCTTTGCAGAATTGTCCTAATTCAGTTACATTAGAGGGTTTTCGAGCATGAACGGCCTTTTTAAGGTCATACCACAACATCTCAATAGGATTCAGGTCAGGACTTTGGCTAGGCCACTCCAAAGTCTTCATTTTGTTTTTCTTCAGCCATTCGGTGGTGGACTTGCTGGTGTGTTTAAGATCATTGTCCTGCTGCAGAACCCAAGTTCATTTCAGCTTGAGTACACGAACAGATGGTCGGACATTCTCCTTCAGGATCTCTTGGTAGACAGCAGAATTCATAGTTCCTTTTATCACGGCAAGTCTTCCAGGTCCTGAAGCAGCAAAACAGCCCCAGACCATCACACTACCACCACCATATTTTACTGTTGGTATAATGTTCTTTTTATGAAATGCAGTGTTCCTTCTACGCCAGATATACTTGGACACACACCTTCCAAAGAGTTCCACTTTTGTCTCATCGGTCCACAGAATGTTGTCCCAAAAGTCTTGGGGATCATCAAGATGTGTTGTGGAGAAATTGAGACGAGCTTTGATGTTCTTTTTGCTCAGCAGTGGTTTTCTTCTTGGAACTCTGCCATGCAGGCCATTTTTGCCCAGTCTTTTCCTGATGGTTGAGGCATGAGCGCTCACCTTAACTGAGGCAAGTGAGGCCTGCAGTTCCTTGGACGTTGTTGTGGGGTCTTTTGTGACCTCTTGGATGAGTCGTCGCTGCGCTTTAGGGGTAATTTTGGGCGGCCGGCCACTCCTGGGAAGGTTCACCACTGTTCCATGTCTTTGCCATTTGTGGATAATGGCTCTCACTGTGGTTCGCTGGATTCCCAAAGCTTTGGAAATGGCTTTATAACCCTTTCCAGACTGATAGATCTCAATTACTTTCTTTCTCAATTGTTCCTGAATTTCTTTGGGTCTCGGCATGATGTCTAGCTTTTAAGGATCTTCTGGTGGACCTTACTGTGTCAAGCAGCTCCTATTTAAGTGATGCCTTGATTGTGAACAGGTGTGGCAATAATCAGGCCTGGGTGTGGCTAGAGAAATTGAACTCAGGTGTGGACAACCACAGTTATAGTATGTTTTAACAAGGGGGGCAATCACTTTTTCACACAGGGCCATGATGGTTTGGATTTTTTTTCACCTTTAATAATAAACACCTTCATTTACAAATTGCATTTTGTGTTTACTTGTGTTGTCCTTGACTATTGTTTAAATTGGTTTGATGTTCCGAAACACTTAAGTGTGACAAACATGCAAAGGAACAGGAAATGAGGAAGGGGGCAAACACTTTTTCACACCACTGTAAATGTTTAAAAAGTCCTGAACATAAAGTCCTAAACATGAACTTTCTTCAGTCCTAAAAGAAAATTCTCTGTGTGAATTCAAATCCAGAATGTAAATAAACATATGCAGAAATGTTGCTTCCATTGTGTGAATGGACCACCTCCACCAACTACACTGGAACCCAAATGTGCTATGAAATGGATGTCTCCTTACCAGAAGTTGTTGACCTTAATGGTTAGAAAAAGGTCAAATGAGCCTTGTGCAAGAAATTACTTACCATAACCAAAATAAACCGCGTGGGAAATGACCACCTCGTCTCCACCAATGGGAGCAGCCGGAGTATTATGCAAAAAGGATGCAAACATCGAAATAGTGTAATCCCATTTTAATAAAGATAAAATAGATAACAACGAGAAGCCAAATGGATGCTTACATTCCAAAGTGCCTATGTCCGCAACTGGGGCTAGTGAGCTCGTAGTACGATGGGGAATCCACTCTGTATGTGGTATTTCCTGGGCGTGCGTTCCACCGCTAGCCGCCGACAACAAGAGTGACTGGATGTGAGATATGATTGCGTAACCAGGCACGCCTCAATGTACGTTTCGTATCACGTCTTCAGGAGGTGCCTCCTGAAGTGACAAAATATATTTATTTAATTTGCGCCCCTCATCACATTTATCACACATATACTAGAATTTTCAATCTAGCACAGGGTTAGCAGCTACAGTTTCACTTTATTTTTGCACGTACATAAATACACATTTTTTGACGTGGGGATTGTATTAATTTTTTTGTATTATGCATCAGCTTGGATTCAGGTGGTGCCACATTCATCCACATAATCAGATAGGTCAAACCACTGTTTGGTCATATTGTTATTAAAGGAAAGGCTTTTATGATATTACTTAGTTGTGGCGTTCAGCCTCACAATCCATAGGGTCTCACGTGGCAAAATGGCCCTGACCCAGTCACCTCCCCTTGGGTCTTGGGGAATAGCATCCAAGACCGGAAACTGCACCACATGAGGATTGAATCTGTGGTGCAGCCCAATATGATGACCTATTGTGGTAAGTTTGCCTTTTGTGCAGCAGTACGTTGGAGGATCGCTCGGATTAATTTGCCCACATAGAAGAACTTGCATACACACATCATCAAATATACAGTCCAAGCTGTACCACAGTTGGCAGGAGTGTGTGGCGAAAAGAGTTAGCCATTGGGTAATCTATATTGTAGTGCCTTCAAGTATCCAAGGGCACCATGGGCATTGATCCCACTGGGAGGTACCGTGATGACCAAGTGGGGAGTTCATAGTGGTTTTAGAAATGACTCCTGGTTAGAGCGTTCCTAAGGGAGGTGGCTCTTCGAAAGACTAGTTCGGGGGTTGCTCTGACATATTTGTTAAGGATGTGGTGATCAGTCAACAAGTGCCAGTGATTCGATAAAATAGTTTGAATTCAACAGGGATGGGCAGAATCTCGGAATGATTTTAACAGTGTCTGGTTGCTTGGGCTTTGGGGGATCATATAGCAGGGAAGTTCTGGTACGAGCCAGTGATTGATTGAAGGCCTTCCTCAAATTGGTGGGTGAATAACCCCTAAGGAGAAAGCATTCCTGCAACAGACCAGCTTGTATACAGAGGTCCATCTCCTTGGTACAGTTCCTGCATAAATGCAGGTACTGTGAATAAGGAAAACTACGAACAAGAGGTTTATGATACAAATTAGTACAGAAAGTCCTGTCTGGATATTTAATGATCATAAGATCCAGAAAGGTAATCAGTGTATCATCAAAATGAAAAGTAAATTGTAAATTCATGCTGTTAGTATTGAGTTGTTGAATAAATGTACCTGTCCATAAAACAAACAGGTCATCTATAAACCTGTACCAAAACAGGACATGATTAAGGTAAATTGTCATCAGAGAACACCTGTCTCTCCCAACCTCCAAGATAAAGATTTGTGTGGGATGGTGCACAGGAAGTTCCCATCGCTATGCCTTGGGCTTGTAAAAAGTATTATTATTTTTAGAATTTTTTCCCAGGACTTTTTAAAGGCTGGGAGTGGATCCTTGATAGTCGGGAAAACCTGAACCCTCAAGCTTAGTGTACAGGTTTCTTCCCTAATAAATTGTTTAAAGTATTCAATGTGACAATGTAAAGGTTATTTATGTTTAGGTAGATTAAACAATTGATCAAAAAAAAAAACCTCAATAACATACAGTAGGTCTGGAGATAAAACTTGCTTAAGAGAATACTATAGAAAAAGTAAGTAAATTCTTTAATTCACTAATATCATTTCAGGAGCAAAATATAATCCTTGGCTTTATGTGGTTAAGCAACCAACTGTTTTTTTTTTTTTTGCTAGTGATGAGCCAAGCAAGTTTTAACTGACCAATTGTATTCATCAGTACTACGCAACATGTGTTTCTTACCTACCAAAGGATGTCAATTTGAACTTAAAGTTAAATTGTTAGTTGTCCTACTGGTAATTTACATAATTAGCAGTTTATTTTCAAAGCAATCCAGAAAGTACCGTATCTTACTTTTTAAAAAGAAATTGTCATTTCTAGTTACAAATAAATGTTTCCTTTTTTTTACTTATGTTTGGTAAATGGACAATGAAATGATACCTCTGACAATCACCACTGATTACTCATCCTAATGTAAAGAAATAAAATATTCAGAAAAGGGTTACTCAGGCTGTGAAACATTTGGCAGCACTTGAAAACAATAATAGCTCTGTAGCATCCCACTCAGATATAATGGGCCTAAACTTGCTTTGGCATTTGTTGCTAGGAAACTAGGCATCATAGATAATGTAAAAGTCTAAAAGGCTTATTTTTATTTTACACTGCTGCAAGAGAGAGAGATGGATATGGCATGTTAGTACATGTGTTGCTTAGTTTCATTTCCTCTGTGTTACCATCTTCATTTGGCAAAGTATGTATTAAAAAGTGGAGCATTACTTTGCTTTGGATTGCCTAAATTTCTACTATTTGTGGCACTGTTAATGCTTCATTGTAGCACAAATGTCTTTATTTTACTAATATGTAGCTATACTTTTATGTGTCTTTTTCTTGTGGTAGATGATTTTTTTTATTATTAATAATAGTACAAATTATAATAATTATCAGTAAATTATTATAAGCTTATATAACACTATTCAAGGAATAATGCGCGATCTGCCATCTATAGCACCTTACTTTCCTAATATATAAACTTTACTTTCACAATGCTCAATCATTAGTATAGTTCTATCCTATAGAATATATCTCACTCTTTGTTGGTTTATAATAACTGGTAGTATGAAAACATAGTCATCTCTCTATGGTAATTTTTTTTTTTTTTATTGGGAGGGATTGCTGAATGGTGGAGGTCTTAGCTGCTGAGCAGTAAATGTCTTAGCAACTAAGACCTCTACCATTTAGCAACTAAAAGTAAAGACTTTCATCACTTGGAACCACTTGGAAGCTAAGTGGCAGAGGTCTTATCTTTCAAGGGATGCTGAGCTGCTGGGTGGTAGAGGTCTTGGGGTCTTAGCTGCTGTGTGGTTGAGGTCTTAGCTACCTTGTGGTAGAGGTTTTATTTGCTCAGTGGTAGGAATATGTGTTGTTGAGTAATATAGAACTTAGCTGCTAAGTGGTATAGGTCTTAGCTACCTTGTGATAGAGGTCTTTGCTGCTAAGTGGTAGAGGTCTTAGCTGCTGAACGATAGAGGTTTTAGCTGCTGTGTGGTAGAGGTTTAAGCTGCCGAGTAGTAGATGTCTTAGTTGGGAACACTAGGTGCAAAGACCCATCTAACAGATGGATAGCTGTACACAAGCAGTGTGTTACACAATGCTATGTGTTATAGTTCTTAGCTGCAGAGCTGTAGATTTTATTTGCTGCTAAGTGGTAGAAGTCTTAGCTCCTAAGTGGTACAGGTTTTATCTTTTAAGCAGTTGTACCACTTACAAGTGGTAGAGGTCTTTGCAGCTAAGGCCTCTACCACTCAGCAGCTATGTGTGGTAGAGGTTTTATCTGCTGAGTGGTAAAATTCTTAGCTGCCGAGTGCTATAAGAGTTAGCCGAGTGCTGGAGGTCTTAGCTGCTAAGTGATAGAGGTTCTAGTTGTGTGGTAGAGATCTTATCTACTGAGTGGTAAACATCTCAGCTGGGTATGCCATGTGTAGGGAACCCTCTAGATGAATAACTATGAATGACCAGAAGTTTACAGTCTCATTTAGTGCAGCCTACAGAAAGATATACAGTCCAGGACACTCCTCTATTTGGGGCAGCAGTGAACATTAATGGGACTGTACAAAGTTTACTCACAGGACTTTCTGAATTGCAGGGTGGCATGTGGCTATTACATAGTAAGAGGCTAAGTACAGGATTCTGCTAAAACTGGTTTATGCTGAGTCACCAACCCTACTTTAGTTTCACAGAATATCCTTTTCTGGGGAGGATGGCACAACTCCTTTTAGCACCTGATACTGGTACCGACTTCATATACAAATCTGTAATCTGGAAAGTGTTTTTTCATTCTCGGTTCTACAGGGGGTGGTGAGTTGCCAGACATGACCTTTGCTGATGCATACTGACTAAGTCTACAGGTGAACTTTGGAATGCACCCATTGAACTCTTGAGGGATGCAGGTGTACAGTGTCACTATACAAGTGTGCAGGTGTACAGCATGGTATCACCATGCATTCCTGCTTTTCCTAATGGGTCTAAAACAGAGTTTCTAGACCTTTTTAACATTGAGGAATACTTAAAATAACTTTCCAGTCTAAAAGTATCCTAGTGATTTTTACTATATCTACAGATCACAGTACATTAGCATTTTGTGGTCAGTAGGAAAAAGCTCAATCTTACAAATGTATGGAACATTCTTCCCACTGACTATCCTACTAAACATACAAAAGGCACATGTTAACGCAGCTCTGGAATACATCATTGTGAGCACTGTAAATACATTGTACCTGAATTTAACTTAGTATGAAGTCTAATGCCCCGTACACACGAGCGGACTTTTCAACATCCAAACTCCGACGGACTGAGTCCGTCAGACTATTCGATCGTGTGTGGGCTGCAACGGACTTTTGATTCGCCAAAGTCTGACGGACTTTAGAAATGAAGCATGCTTCAAATTTTCCCGACGGAACTCCGCCGGACCCGGTCCTCTTCGAAAAATCCGCTCGTGTGAATGCTACTCCGACGGACTAAAACCGACGCTAGGGCAGCTATTGGCTACTGGCTATGAACTTCCTTATTCAAATCCAGTCGTACGTCATCACGTTAGACTCCGTCGGAGTTTGGTGTGATGGTGTGTGTCCAAGTCCGTTCGGTCGAAAAGTCCGCCAGAACTCCGCCAGAACTCCGTCGGAACTCCGGCGGAACTCCTTTGGAGGTCTGTCGGACATAAGTCCTCTCGTGTGTACGCGGCATAACAAAGAGGCCAGTCAAGTATATCACAGTGTAAGGAGCATGCTGATAAGAGGAGAGACCAGCAGAGAGAGATCAGGTCCCCTATCTTTCTAGTCAAGACTGTGCTGTCTGGTAGAGTTGTGTAAATCTCAAAAATGAATAGTCAGAAATAAAAATCATATGGTAGGTAAAGCAACTTTCATATAATAATTGAATGTGTGCATTTAGCTGTTTGCCTGGAGTTTAAGCCTAAGAAAAAGTGTGACAATTACCAAAGGCTTCTAAGGTCTATAAAAGCTTCTTAACAATAACCTTGAAAACTCCTTTAGCTTCTGTTGTCTGCATTACTGACAGTGAGGCCGCGTACACACGGGCGGACTGTTCGCCCAACTTTGTCCGCTGAACAGTGTTTGGGCGGACATTCCGCTCGTGTGTGGGCTTTCAGCGGACAGTTTCAGCGGACAGTTTGACGGACAAGGTTTTTCGGAATTTCCGAAAAACTGTCCGCTGAAACCTTGTTTCAGCGAACAGTCCGCTCGTGTGTAGGCTTGTTCGTCAAACAAAGTTGCGCGCATGCTCAGAAAGGATTTTCACGCCGAAAGCTATAATGCAGTGTATAGGACGTCGTATTTTTCGTCCCGTCGTACGTGCCGTTCACGTCATCGCGCACGGTTTCAGCAAACTGTTCGTCCGTCGTGTGTGGCCATGTCCGTCCATGCTAAGTTTGAGCGGACTGTTTGCCGAAACTGTTTGACGGACAAAGTTGGGCGAACAGTCCCCGCGTGTGTACGCGGCCTCAGAATTCATTTGTTCTACAAAAAAAAAATACTGAAGAAAGAATACACTAGTGATTGAAGTTAAGTTTGAATATCTCACTGTAAAAAAAAACACACGTTTTTGTTGGCTTTTAATATAAAGTAAAATTATCAGTAGAGAAACTTAACTTCAATGCATATTTTAAGAGAATTGTGCAGCTTTCTTGCATCTTTCTGTGTGCAACGAACTCTGGAAAACTGACTATATAGAGTTCCCTTCAACATCACTTGCTGTATAACATCATACTTATTACACCTACCTTTGTATAGTGGAAAATATATTCCTTGCAGTTGTAGGCTGTTCCATGGACTAGAGCAGCCTTTCTCAAGCAAGGTTCCATTGAGCCATAGGGTGCCTCCAGAGGCTGCTAGGGGTTCCTTGAGAGCTGAACAAGTTCTGTCTCTTAGATAAGTATCCACGGATCACAAAGATGTTTTAACCACATGCCAACCGGGCCATAGCCAAAAGACGGCTACAGCGCAGTCGGCTTATTCTGGGACGTCCTCCCAGAATCTTGCCACAGATTCTCAATTGGATTTAGGTCTGGACTTTGACTGAGCCATTCTAACACATGAATATGCTTTGTTCTAAACCATGCTATTCTAGTTCTGGCTGTATGTTTAAGGTCATTGTCCTGCTGGAAGGGGAACCTCTGCCCCAGTCTCAAGTTTTTGCAGACTAATTCCGCATACACACTATCGGATTTTCAGACAGAAAATGTTCGATGGGAGCTTTTTGATGGAAATTTTGACCGTGTGTAGTCTCCATCGGACATTTTCCATCGGAATTTCCGACACACAAAATTTGAGATCTGGACCTCAAATTTTCCAACAACAAAATCCGTTGTTGGAAATTCTGATTATGTGTACAAAATTCCGAAGCACAAAGTTCCGTGCATGCTCGGAATCAGCAGAAGAGCCGCACTGGCTATTGAACTTCAATTTTGTCGGCTCGTTGTACGTCACCGCGTTCTTGAAGTTCGGAATTTCCAATAACATTGTGTGACCATGTATATGCAAGACAAGTTTGAGCCAACATCCGTCGGAAAAAAAAAATCCCACAGATTTTGTTATCGGAATTTGCGATCATGTGTACGCGGCATTAAAGGTTTTTCTAAGAATGCCCTGTATTTGGCTCCATTCATCTTCTCATCAACTCTGACCAGCTTCCCTGTCCCTGCTGAAGAAAAGCATCTCCACAACATGGTGTTGTCACCACCATGTTTCACATGGGGATGGTGTGTTCAGGGTAAGGTGCAGTGTTAGTTTTCTGCCACGCATAGTGTTTTGCTTTTAGGACAACAAGTACAATTTTGGTCTCATCTGACCGAGAGAACCTTCTTCCACATGTTTGCTGTGTCCCCCACATGGCTTCTTGCAAACTGCAAATGGAACTTATGGCTTTCTTTCAACAATGGCTTTCTTCTTGCCACTCTTCCATAAAGGCTAGATTTGTGGAGTGCACGACTAATAGTTGTCCTGTGTCCTGCACATTCTCCTTCCTAAAAGGTGGATCTCTGCAGCTCCTCCAGAGTTACATAGGCCTCTTGGCTGCTTCTCTGATTATAAATCTCCTTGCCCAGCCTATCAGTTTAGGTGGATTGCCATGTAGGTTTGCAGTTGTGCCAAACTCTTTCCATTTTCAGATGATGGATTGAACAGTGCTCAGTGAGATGTTCAAAGCTTGGGACATTTTTTTCATAACTTAGCCCTGCATTAAACTTCTCCACAACTTTATCCCTGACCTTTCTGGTATGTTCCTTGACCTTCATGATGCTGTTTTTTTCACTAAGGTTCTCTAATAAATCTCTTCACAGAACAGATGTATTTATACTGGGATTAAATTACACACAGGTGTACTCTATTTACTAATTAGGAGACTTCTGAAGGCAATCGATTCCCCTAGATTTTAGTTAGGAGTATCAAAATAAAGGGGGCTGAATACAATGCACGTCAGACTTTTCCCATATTTATTTGTAAACAAAATTTGAAAACCATTTATCATTTTCCTTCCCCTTCACAATTATGTGACACTTTATGTTGATCTATCTCATAAAATCCCAATAAAATGTGTTTACATTTTTGGTTGTAACATGACAAAATGTGGAAAATGTCAAGGTATGAATACCTTTTCAAGGCACTGTATATATTTTTTTTGTTCAAATAATTGCTTCAGTGAGTTAAATATTTCAATCCAAAAGGAAGGATGATCTCCCAGCTTATACTAAACACAGAACATTTTGTAAAATACTCACATTATTGTAGTAAGAATAGTAAAATATTTCAATCCTAAAAGGAAGCTTATACTAAACACAGAACATTAAATACATTTTGTAAAATACTCACATTATTGTAGTAACAATATAACTGTATTAAAAATGACTGTAGATATGTAATGATAATTAGTCATTTGGTTACAACTTTGTAGTGCTAGATGTATGAAAAAAATAAAAAAAATATTGGTTCATTGTTTTTAATTTTCAAAGTCTATCCCATAGACCTTTTTTTCACAATACAGTACAATAGTTAAGAATGCTTAAAATGTTGACTACTTGTGGCTCCTCCTTTAATGACCAATTTGTTTAATGACCTGGTCGTTAGAATGGGACCTGGTTGTTAAGTGAGGACAGCTGGAACACTGTTGAGATTAGTGTGCATGGGACATTAGCTATAACATAATAATAATAATATATCACCAAGAATACATAGAATAAAAATTGGGAAAACAAGGTCAGACTGGTCTAATTATCTCTGACCAATGCTAAGTAACTTATGGTTTCATGAAGGCACTTTCTTGCTTTAAATTGGAGTCATTAGATGATTCATTGTAGATACATTCATCTATCTCGGAGTGAATGCCCAAAAATTACTTATTGATGATCAAAAGGATGTTAACTTGAAGTATGTAAAACCCTTCATCTTCAAGGGATAGAATGTAGTAAAGATCTGTAAAATAAAGTTTTTTTTAGTTGCATTGCTCAGGAAACAATATGTATAACGTTGCATGGAACAACATGTTTTTTAGTGAGAGGCAAGCTTCACATCTTAGAATGTTAGCAAATAAGACATAGTGGAAAAAAGAGAACTAAATTTGAGTTTGGCTAACAAACTGGTGCTTGTTAATAATAAATAGGCAGAAGTACATTTAGTACACTAAGTACCTTCTGTTTGAGTAATCATTCAGCTCAACACATCTATTTGAATATTCATTGTCATTTAGAAGGTTGTGAGATATTCTGAGTTTGTCTAATCCAGACAATGTTTCTTCATACATTATTATTTCTGTCAGTGCTTTTGTACCAGGTGGCAGTAGGTTAGATCCTTTAAGGCTTTGGGATATATCTCTGACCTATTTACACTTCCCAGACATCACATCTATATATCGTTCAAGTGAAATCACACAGAGGCTAAGTGAATTCTTCTTGGCATTAAGTTCAAACAAGGTCACTGATTATTTATGCTTTATGTGTACTTTCTTTTAGAAAAACTGTTTCTTAGCTATTGTTTGAAAGTATATTCAAATTTGCCCATTCATATTTGTTGTTCTTTTTTATATAATTAAAGATATACCAGCAGATATGTAGGGTTATTTATTAAGCACATCAGCTATAGCTCTCACAGTCGTGCAGCAATTGAAAATCTTATACAGTAAAGATTGATGAGCACTCTAGATGGCTATGACCAGAGGAGGTAGTTGTTATAATATAGAGAAAGGAATTACTAATAATTAATATTCTAAAACTGATCTCTGCAGCAACATGGTTCTTTAAAAGAGAGAGAGCTTGACTGGCAACCAAGTGAACAAACCAGTAGTGAACTGGACCTACAATAGTATTTATTCCAGTGTGAGATGGAAGCACAGGCCTAATAAGCTGTTTGTTTGGCAGCCAAACAAGATGCTGATTAGGTCTGCACTTAAATTTCAACCCTTCTTACATTATACTACAAGCCAAAGAGACTGTAGAGATCTTCTGGGGTGCAGAAGCCTCCTGCCCAAGAACCAGATCATTTACACCAACATTAATACCTTAAGATAACAATAACGGTAAAATAAACCTACAGGTCCAGTAAAATAACCCTACAGGTCCAGCACTATCTTTCCACTTTCCTCAACAATAGCAAGCATAGAGACACTACACCCGGGGTAGGTAACCTTAACCACTTTAGCCCCGGAAGGTTCTAACCCCTTCCTAATCAGAGCACTTTTTATAATTTGGCACTGTGCTGCTTTAACTAGTAATTGCACGGACATGCAATACTGTACCCAAACAAAAGTTGCATATTTTTTCTCCCACAAATAGAGCTTAAAATCCATGCAAATGTGTTGGAATGGATATTGAGGTGTGGGGAACTTCCCTTTCTGTGGTCTTATGCCTCTCTGAGAATTGTGTCTTGCACATATAATGCATTAAGAACAAAAAGTTTTTGAGTAGTTTGTAAAGCCATAGGCTGCTACCACTTTATTTAGTATCTCACTCATCCCCCTGTTTGACACATGTGTTACTCCATGGGTCAAGAATGCTGCATACTTAAATAAAGTCTTTGGTGGGACTGGTTTGTTCTCTGGAGAGATATATATGTCCTCCTGGAGGGTGCATCCTTTTGTGACCCAAAGTTGTTTTTCAGATGGGGGTGCACAACTTTGCATATCCTTCAAAATTGTGTGATCTAATATCTTCCTGTTGTACTAAGATTTGTGTAGATTGATTAGCTGCTTGTTTAGCAGCTTTGTCTGCTTTTTTATTCCCCTCACATATTGGGTCTTTGCCTTTTGTATGGGCCTGACATTTACATATTGCCAGCTCCATTGGAAGCTGGATAGCATCGAGTAATCCTAAAATGAAATCAGTATGTGAAATGGGTTTACCCCCAGAAGTGACCATTCCCCTGTTTTTTCTTTGCTGGGCAAATACATGTACTGTAAAAAATGCGTACTGGCTATCTGTGTAGATGGTGGCCTTTTTCCCTTCAGCTAGGGTACATGCTCTTGTAAGAGCGATTAATTCTGCTACTTGTGCTGAGTAATGACTAGGTAACATTTCAGCTTCCAGTACCTCTGTTTGTGTGACGACTGCATATCTAGTAGCATTCGTGCCATCAGGATTCTTTCTGCTGGATCCATCAACAAAAAGTGTCATGTCAGAATATGGTAATGGGGTGTCTTTAAAGTCAATCCTAGGTAATACCTTCTCAGCAATAGCGGCCGTACAATCATGTTTTTCACCATCTGTTGGTATTGGCAGAAGTGTGGATGGGTTTAAAGTAGTGCACCTTTGGATGGTTATATGCGGTTGTGTCAAAAGCACAGTCATACAGGATAAGTGTCTTGCTGGGCTAAGGTGTGAAATTTTCTGTTGTAGTAATATTACTGATACAGCATGTGGGACCTTTAATATGAGCGGGTGATACAGTACAATGGAGGCTGAAGCCTTAATCGCTTCTGCTGCTGCGACCACTGCCTGCACACATGGGGGAAGTGCTCTTGTCACATTATCAAGTTTAGTGGAGTAATATGCAATTGGTCTTTGTTTACCCCCATGTGTCTGTGTCAGTACTGATGTCATGTATCCATCTCTTGAATCTACAGTTTGCTCAAACAGTTTCTCATAGTTGGGTAGTCCCAGCACTGAGGTGCTTGTTAATGTTCTTTTTAATTCAGTAAAAGCTGTCTCACTTTCTTCATTCCACTGTATGTCATCCTTCTCTGTTCCCTTCATTCCTACCTCTTCCTCTATACCTGCCCCTGCCTCTCCCCCTGTTGCCGCCCGACCTCTCCCTCTGTTCTCGGGCGCAGCATCAACAGTATATTCCTCCCCATCATCCTCATTATTGTCACCTTGCAAGAAAACTTTCACTTTCACATTCTTCTTTCCTTTCTCCTTAAGCCACCTTTCATTATGTTTTGCCCATTGTAATGTGTCTAACACTCCAGCCGTTCTATATGTGACCATACTTTTTGTAATATACTCTTTGTGCTCTGGTTTTAATCCATTAACAAAAAAAATCTTCAGCTGTTGCTGATATGCACTATTAACGTCCACTGATTCCGGTAACCCAGAGTATGATTTGAAAATTTCCCTTAATCTATTTAAATAATCGTTAACGTTTTCCTTATCCTCTTGTGCAGTCATATTGATCTTTTGCCAATCTGTGCGCTGGATGAATCTATTAGTTATTTGTTGGAGAAGATTATTTACTCTCGCATTTAAATCTGCGTGATTTGGAGCAAGAGATTCGATCTATGGGGGGAAGTGTTGCTGAGAAAGTTACTCGCACATTCACTTCCTCTTTTGTCCCAACCATCAAAAACCTGAAATGGCCACCGTGACTCTCTGTAATCTATCCAGAATATTTGTAGTCACTATTCGCAACAATTATCAATCATCTTCCGGTACCTTATATTTTTTGTAATCTGTCTCGGACAGCGGGCTACGTCTATTTACCATAGGCAGCGTCCCCAAGTGCCTCTGTCTTCGGCCACTGTGTCACCTAGCCACAGTGCCGGCATACTCAATAAATAAAAATAAAAAAAAACCAAATCACCTTGAGTAGAAGAGAAAAGAAAAGATCTGTCTTACCTTTCACAGACGGAGGACTGGATCAAATAAGTCCAGTAGCAGAGCTTAGGTGTGGTTCCGGAACCGACCAGCCTCTTTTTACCACTTAACTTGAGTGGGAGGACCTAGGTCTTGGCGAGAGGGAGTCTGATACTCACCGATATTTTGGACGGAACCCTTCGATCCACCACCTAATCCTTGCTTCCGGCTCGAAAGGACCATGATGTCAGTAAAATTCCATTCCTCTTACTGATCAGTCAACTCCGGTCATGTTGATTAGAAGACAGATTTATTACAGATGTACCAGTACAAACGGATGAGGGACCCTTCTAGCAGGAGGTCCACAGCAAAGTCATACCAGGAAATATGTACACAGTCATTTTATAGAAGTATTTGGCAACCTGCCATTGGCTAAGGCACACTGGTGACTCATGGTGCATTGTCAGCTTTATTGCCAAAGCCAGAGTGCCTTTTACAAGCTTTTAGTAATATTTGGTAATATCTGCTAGTTTCTCAACTAGCCTTGGTCAGGCTCTTTAGCTACACAAAGTACATATAAGGAACAAAGCAAACATCGATATCACCTGTAATTCTTTGTATATTTCTTATCAGCCACCTGCACAGTATACACCTGAAGCTACCCCCAATTGCTGGTGTTGTTCTGTTCCTATACCACAGGCAGCTGCAGCAGTTACAGTCGGTGTATTGTGCCCCCTGCACAGTATACACCTGAAGCTACCCTCAGTTGCTTGTGTTGTTCTGGTCCTATACCACAGGCAGCTGCAGCAGTTACAGTCTGTGTATTGTGCCCCCTGCACAGTATACACCTGAAGCTACCCCCAATTGCTTGTGTTGTTCTGGTCCTATACCACAGGCAGCTGCAGTAATTACAGTCAGTGTACTGTGTCATCTGCTCAGTGTGCACCTAAAGCTACCCCAATTGCTGGTGTTCTCATCTCCCGGCAGGCCATTAGTGTAAGGCTGACCGCAGGTCAGCCTGTGTTTCTAGGAGGAGTCAGGAGTCGGGCTGCATCTCCTGCCTGCCTCCTTCTCCTGGTAGTTCTGCCGGGGGCAGGGGGGTGGGTTTGATCGCCTGCTGAAGAGAGGGGGGTCTGTCCATGGGAGGGGGGGGGTTTAGTCCGCCTGGTGGCTGTGGGGGTGATGCTTCTCCCACCTGCCTCCTTCCCCTGGTGTTTCCACCAGGGGGAGGTTCGGGTCGCCTGCTTCTGCCGGGGGAGGGGGGCTTCGTCCGCCTGGTGGTCGATTTCTCATGCAATTTATGGTTTCACATGCTAGTTTACGTTTTCAGGCTATTTCCCGGTTTCTCATGCATTTTCCGGTCTCATGCAATTTACCGTTTCTTATGCAGTTTACGATTTCTCATGCAAAACACGGTTTCTCGTGCAATTTACGGTCTCTCGTGCAGTTTATAGTTTTCTCGTGCAGTTTGTGGTCTTCTTATGCAGTTTGTGGTCTTTTCATGCAGTTATGGTCTCCTCATGCAGTTATGGTCTTCTCATTCAATTTACGGTTTCTCATACCAATTCACAGTCTCGTGCTAATTTGCGGTCTCATGCAATTTACGAGTCTTTACGCAATTGTACATTTTTACTAATTCATGGCTTTATGCAATTACGGTTACTCAATTTATGGTTCTCATGCAATTTCTGTGTCTGATGCAGTTGACATGTCATGCAATTTACTTTTTTTTCGTGCGATTTATGGTTTCATGCAAATTACAGTTTTCTGCAATTACAGTTTCTTACGCAATTTTACAGTTTTCTGTAATTTACGGGTTTTTTTTACAATTTTGCGTTGCTCATTCGTTTTGCGTTTCTCAGGCGGTTGACGTTTTACAGTTCTTTTAGGGTTTTCAAAGAATTTTTGGTTCTCAGGTTTTACATTTTCTGATGCAATTTTACGTGTCTGATGCAATTTACGTGTCTGTTCTATTTTACATGTCTCAGGCGACTTTTATGTTTTCTAACGTTTCCCCAATGTTTCTTATGTTTTCCCCATGTTTCTTTTGTTTTTCCCATATGTTACGTTTTTCCCATATGTTTACATTTTTCCCAATATGTTTATGTTTTTCCCATGTGTCGCATGTTTCATGTTGCCCTTCGTTTGCGGCATTTTCATTAGCTGGTACTTACATCCAGGATCTGTCACGTCTACAGGTCCATACGGGCTGAGGTTTCATTGTTAATTGATTGTCGTCCCACAATCTTCTCGCCTGTAGTCCACACATCATACATACACGTTCACCGTTACACCTTTACTACTACCCATCACGGTCTGTGGGTACCATAGCCCTGAGTGTTCGTTTTTAATTTCTTGTCTTGGCGCTGCAGGTTGCTCGGGCTCACTTTCGCATTTATTAGGGTGGTGTCATCAGGTTCAGATTCATGCGCTGGTCCTATCATTTCGGCACCCACGTCCTTACACTTTAGGTCCTACGTCCTTTACTTGTCAGGTACCAGGGGGTTTGTTGTGTCACGGGCGGGTTGTTTTTAGGTTTTCTGGTTGTCTCACACAGCTGGGTTGTCCATGTTCTTCCACCGTGGGTTACCCATCACGCCTATGGGTTTAACAGAGGTGATCGTTTTTAATTGGCTTGGTCAGTGGCAAGTCTTCTCATCTGTTTTTACACCACTCACATTTTGTTCTGAACTCACGTTTCTCATGCAGTTAGTTTTCATACGGTTGTCCTTAGGCAATTTACATTTCTCAGGCAATTTACGTTTCTCATGCAATTTACGTTTCTCATGCAATGTTACATTTCTCGTGCAATATTACGTTTCTCGTGCAATATTACAGTTCTCGTGCAATATTAAGTTTCTTGTGCAATGTCACGTTTCTCATACAATGTCACATTTCTCATGCAATGTCACGTTTCTCATGCAATGTTACATTTCTCATGCAATGTTACGTTTCTCATGCATTGTTACGTTTCTCTTGTTTTCCAGGTTTCTCTTGTTTTCCAGGTTTCTCTCGTGTCCCTCCTGGGGTTTTCTCTCGTGTCCCTCCTGGGATTTTCTCCTGTGTCCCCTCCTGGGGTTTTCTCTCGTGTCCCCACCTGGGTTTTCTCTCTTGTCCCCCCTGGGTTTTCTCTCGTGTCCCCCCCCTGGGTTT
Source organism: Lithobates pipiens (assembly GCF_037356315.1). Taxonomy (NCBI): domain Eukaryota; kingdom Metazoa; phylum Chordata; class Amphibia; order Anura; family Ranidae; genus Lithobates; species Lithobates pipiens. Next base: position 336,168,783 of record NW_027507903.1, read on the forward strand.
TCTCTCGTGTCCCCCCCTGGGTTTTCTCTCGTGTCCCCCCAGGTTTTCTCTCTTTTCCCCCCCTGGTTTTCTCTTGTGGTTCATCATTTCACGTTCTCATGCAACCTGCATTCCCTAGGCAGACCGTGTTTTCTTGAGGCCTTGGTTCTTATGCTGCTCACGGTTATCAGCTCACACTACTCATGTTTCTCGTCCAGTCTCGTTTCCTTCTCGCAGGTTACTATCTTGTCACAGGTTTTCTTTGTCTGCTCGCGGTTCTCTCACTAGTTGTGTTCCTGTCCAGTTGGGGATCAGTCCACACTATCTTTAATTTCCTAGCTGCGTCTGGCCAGGAGTTGCGCTATGGTATGGAGCGATTGGTTAGTCAGCCTATTGCTGCTCCGCAGCTTCTACTGGCTCAGGGGCTTTAGTGGATCTTTTTTTGCCTCTTCCAACTTGTATCGGCCCACAGCACTTTCAGGGCGTATCGAGTTAACCTCCCTGGCGGTACGATTATTTCGGATTTTAGGTGCTAAAAGCGGTACAATTATTTTGCATGAAAATTTGGCGTTTTATATTGTAGTCTTGTAATTCTTAGGAATAGCTCTCTTAAATCTGTCCAAACCAGAGTCTAGCAGACATCCCGGGTATAACAAAGTTTGAAAAATGAAATCATAAATTATAATATAATAAATAACTATAAATAATTGTACCAAATAATAATATAACAATAATAAAAATTATTCAATAATGTAATCAAATCAAAAACACTGAAATTTGTTCAGTTGCAGAATTGTCACTGTCATTACTTTTCAATATTTGATGACGGATCTCCCACATCGATGTCGCTAAATTCTGCGAGTGATTCCAATTTATTATCGCTATTTTCTAGCTGGTCTAAAACCATTTTTGATGTAAAGGGACAGTTTTGGTTGCTATGGTTTTTGGTTGCTATGGACAATCTCCAGTTTCCAGGCATAAAGAACAGTTTTTATAATATAAAACTGCATGCAGGACACTGGGCAGACCACTAGGGACAAAGGGGATGTGAAATATTTACATACAGCAATGTAATCTGTAAGATTACATTATACTGTATGTATACTGTGTGTTTCACTTTTTGAATTTGGCGCCGATCTCCTTCCCCGTGCGTCGCAACGCTCGCAGGGCACGGAGATCGGCTCCATGACAAATCGAGCGAGACACGGCTCGCTCGTACAGCGGGGGGACATCGCTGGATCCGAGGGAGAAGGTAAGTAAACCTCCTCCTGGATCCAGCGATGCAGTCCTGAGTCTGGCTCGGGGTTACCGCTAATGGTACAAAAATTCCACCCCGAGCCAGACTCAGGAAGACCGTCATGGGGGTTAAGTCTCAGCATTTCATGTTGAATGACCCGTCAGGTTGTTTTGCACTTTCATTTGAAACCATCCAGGGTTCCAGCAGAGTAGACTCCCTGCTGTGCTCAGCTGATTTTCCATTGTGGGTCTTGTTTTCGTGACGTTTGGCATACTCTCAGGTCTCCTTTTGCGTTGGTTACCAGCTCGGGGCTCAAGACGGTGCCATAGCTGGCTTTTGTGGTGTCTAAAGCCAGGGGGATGCTTGTGGCCCAGGGTCTCACTTACTTTGGTCAATCTACAGGTGGGAACCCCGGCCCGTTCTGTTACATCTGCATGCTCGCAAGGCGCAGCATTCAGGGGCTGCATGATTATCAGGTTCTTGGAGCCTGGCTAGGTGTGGTGCTTGGTGTTGGTTTTATACCAGCTTGTTAGTGTTACATTTGTCAAACCTTGGATGGTCCTCTACTGCCTTTCCTAGCGCTTCCTTTTCTTCAGCTAAAGACATACCTCATTGCCGCCACCCCAGGTTAGACGTTAATTCACTGTGTCATTTGGTTGTTATAATTTCATCCTACTGTGTTTATTTTTGCCCCCTTTTAGGCATACTGACCACGTGACCCCGGCACACTTCAGGTCTATGTTCTTTGTTGCTCTTTGTTCCTTTCCTTACTGTCCACGGATTGACTCTGAGTACAAGTGTAAGGCTGACCGCAGGTCAGCCTGTGTATGTAGGAGGAGTCAGGAGTCGGGCTGCGTAAAGCCTGCCCTCCCCTGCCTCCTCCTCTCATGGACGCTGGCTTGCGTGTCCCACCCACCCATTCCCTTTTTCTTTTCATTTCATTCATTACATTTTCATACTTGGATATGCCCCCTTTTAGGCATAGTGACCCCGGCACACTTCAGGTCTATGTTCTTTGTTGCTCTTTGTTTCTTTCCTTACTATCCATGGATTGACTTCGAGTACAAGTATGTCTGGAAGGCCAACAAGGAGAGGCAGACAGTCACAAGCCAATAAAAGAGGGCAAGCAGGCTCTGTGTCTAGAGGCAACAGTGCTGGTCGTGGACGCGGTGCATCATCATCAGCACGTGGCCATGGGACACGCTTGTCCTTATTTTCGGCAGCTGGACGTCTTGAGCCGCAGCATGCCGAAGACTTGGTAGAGTGGCTGACCAAGCCCTCCTCATCCTCCTCATCTTCTCTCAACCAGGCTCAGAGTACTGGCAAAGCAGCTGCCAACGTGTCCTCCTCCATCATCTCAATGGCATCAGTCACTCCTTCCCTAGACCCACCATGTCTTCCTGAGGAGTCCCCCGAACTGTTTGAGCACAGTGTTGGGTACATGCTCCAGGAGGATGCCTAGCATTTTGAAGGCTCTGATGATGATACTCAGCTAGAGGAAGGCAGAAGCGTGTGCCCAGAGAGAGGGGATGCCCAAGAAGGACAGCAATCTGGCAGTCATGTTCCACCAGCTGCAGCATACTGCCAGGTTTGCTCCAGTGATGAGGAGGGAGGGGATGCTGAGGTCACTGACTCCACATGGGTGCCTTATAGGGGAAAGGAGGAGGAGGCACATCTCCAACAAGGCAGGATGCACTCCAGGGGCCAGCTTAAGGGCAGCACACCGACTGAATCACACTGCAGAGCTCCGCCTGTGCAGACCCTGCGTGTTATTCCAAAAGTTCTTTGGTGTGGGCCTTTTTTGAGACGAGTGCATCAGATTGCACCGCTGATATTTGCAACATATGTCTCAAGCGTATCTCGCGTGGCCAAAACATCAGCCGCTTGGGCACCACATGCTTGACCAGACATATGTTGACCTGCCATGCAGCTCGTTGGCAAACTTATTTTAAAGACTAGACATGTGCATTTCGTTTCGTTGCAAATCGAAATTCGGATGACTTTTCATTCTTCGGACATTCGGATGCATCCGAATGACCGAATTACAATGCTAACGAATTCAACCAAATTCGGACGAAATTCGAATCAAATTAGAAAAATTATATTTTGCGACCCGAATTTGGGGCCACATATCTCAGGGCCACTTGTAGCTAGAAACCCCAAATTTGGTATGCAAACACAGTAGAACTAGCACTACAATATCTCCATATTATAGTTTCTAGCTATAAGTGACTGTGAGTTACAGGGCCCCAAATTCGGGTCTCAAAATGTCAAGCACTTTTCTTCAGCAGAAAATGACATTTTGCGACCCGACTTTGGGGCCACGTATCTCGGGGTCACTTGGTGATAAAAACCCCAAATTTTGAGATGTTGTAATGCTAGTTCTATTGTGTTTGCATACCAAATTTGCAGCTACAAGTGGCCCCGAGATACGTGGCCCCAAATTCGGGTCGCAAAATGTCATTTTTCGAATTTGATTTGAATTTCGTCCGAATTCGGTAGAATTCTTTAGCATTGTAATTTGGTAATTCGGATGCATCCAAATGTCCGAATAATGAAAATTTGTCCGAATTTCGAATTCAGAACGAAACGAAATGCACATGTCTAGTCTTTAAGATACGCTTTCCAACGAGCTGCATGGCAGGTCAACATATGTCTGGTCAAGCATGTGGTGCCCAAGCAGTGGTTTTGTATTGCTAGTTCTACTGTGTTTGCATACCAAATTTGGGGTTCCTAGCTAAAAGTGGCCCCGAGATTAGCATCTATTTCATTTTTCTTTTCTTATTTTGCATTAGAGCAGCCATTTCCTTTATTTCAGCAGATCTCCTGCAGACTATTAGCATCTATTTCATTTATGAATGGAGGAATGGTATGAGGAAGAGAAGAAAGAGGGAAATGGCTGCTAATAGTCTGCAGGAGATCAGCAAAAAATAAATAGATGCTTATAGTCTGCAGATCTGATGAGGAAATGAAATAGATACTAATAGTCTGCAGGAGATCTGATGCAAATAAATAGTAATCTGCAAAAAAAAATGAAATAGATGCTAATAGTCTGCAGGAGATCTGCAAAAATTTAATAAATGTTAATATACTGCAGGAGATCTGATGGAAATAAATAGTAATCTGCAAAAAAAGAAAAAAGAAATTGATTCTAACAGTCTGCAGGAGATCTGCAAAAAAAGAGAAGTGAAATGTCTGTTAATAGTCTACAGGAGATCTGCTAAAAAAAGAAATAGATGCCAATAGTCTGCAGGAGATCTGGTGAGAAAACAAAATAGATACTAATAGTCTGCAGGAGATCTGCAGAAAAAACGAAATAGATACTAATAGTCTGCAGGAGATCTGCAAAAAAATGAAAAAGATGCTAATAGTCTGCAGGAGATATTATTAAAACAAATGGTAATCTGCAAAAAAAATGAAAAATGAAATAGATAGTATCTATATTCTATTCTGTTCTATTATTCTAGTCTATTCTCTATTTCTATTCTAATTTTCTTATTTTCCATTATCTTTTCTATTCAAATTCGAATTCATTTTATACGAAATTCGAATGTTGGAAAGAAATATATTTATATATATATATATATATATATATATATATATATATATATATATATATATAACCATCTTCCAAAATTCTAATTTAGTATATAATGATTTCGATTTTAATAGAATATAAAAGAATAGACTAGAAAAACAATAGAACAGAACAGAATAAAATATAATATATTCTATTCTGTTCTGTTCTATCGTTTTTTTTTGGTCTATTTTCTATTTTATTATAATCTTTTATATCCAAATTTAAAATTAATTAATTTAAAAATTTTAATTCATACTATTCGAAATTCAAATTTATTCTATTCAAATTCAAATTTCAGAAGATGGTTGTATATTCTTTCTATTTTATTCTATTAAATTATATATTTTTTCTATTCTGTTCTAATCTTTTCTATTTGAATTAGAAATTTTGGAAGATGGTTAGTTACTTATACTTACTTATATATATATCTGTCACATCAACTTTTCATACTGGCAGTGTACCAGTGCAAAAAAAAAACCACACACATCTTATTTCATTTATATTTATGGCATCAATGAAGTTGTCAGCATGCCTGATTGAAGAAGTCACAGATGTCGATTGCAAGGCAAGTGCATATGCTGTATGTCATTGTCCACTTGCCAAAAGTTGTGTATTGTATTTGTCCACTTGCCACGTCACCTGCCACAACTTGTGTATTGTCCACTTGCCACAAGTTGTGTATTATCCACTTGCCACGACACCTGCCACGAGTGTTAAGTGACTGGCTACGAGTGCCACGTGGCCGGCCACGAGTGCCATGTGACCTGACACGAATGATATGTGACTGGCCACGAGTGCCACATGACCAAGTTGTGGATTGTCCACATGCCACGTCACCTGCCACCAAGCGACCCCAGATATGGGCAATATGCCAAGTACTTTTCTGCAGCAGAGAATGATATTTCGCGGCCCGACTTTGGGGCACGTATCTCGGGCCACATATAGCTAGAAATTAGGTATGCAAACACAGTAGACCTAGCACTACAACATCTCCAAATTTGGGATTTCTAGCACCAAGTGACCCCGAGATACATGGCCCTAAAGTTGGGTCGCAAAATATTTTCAAATTCGGTTGAAATAGTTTCGAATGCGGTTGAAATAATTTCGAATCATGTTGAAATCATTTCGAATCCGGTAGAAATATTTTCAAATTTGGTTGAAATATTATCGAATGCGACCGATTTTTCTAATTCGGTAGAAAATGAAACAAAATCCGAAAACGAATTTAACGAATATAACTAAATAAAATTAATTAATTAACGAATTAAAATGAAACAAAACTAAACAAATTTTTTACTTTTGCACATGTCTATTAAAGACCCACACCAAAGAACAAAGCGGACCACTCCTTGCTCCTCATAAGCTGGGATCTCCAACCCCACTATACCTTCAGTCCTCTCTGAAACCTGCGCTGAGAGGAATGAAGGTGTAGAATTAGGTGTGTCACAGCCAAGTACTTGTGGGCACTCTGCTAGTAGTACACCCACGTCCGATTGTACCAGGCAAATTTCCCTACCCCAGGTGCTGGACCGTCGAAAGAAGTTCACTCCCAGCCATCCACATGCCCAGCGATTGAATGCTAGCTTGGCTAAATTGCTAGCACTTCAACTGCTGCCTTTTCATTTGGTAAATTCTGCCCCCTTCTGTGAGTTTGTACAATGTGCGGTTCCTCAGTGGCAGGTTCCCAAACACTTATTTTCACGGAAGGCGATTCCGGCTCTCTATGGCATGTGGAAGGCAATGTCCATGCCTCGCTGGACAGGGTGGTCAGTGGTAAGGGGCATATTACCACTGACTCATGGTCCAGCAGGCATGAACAGGGACGTTACCTATCTTTCATGGTGCATTGGTTCACTCTTCTGGCAACTGGGAAGGATGCTGGACAAGGTGCAGTGGTGTTGGAGGCTGTTCCACCACCACACCTCCAAAATGCTACTACTGGTTGTGACACACCTGTCAGGAAGATCCTGCCAGTGACAGATGGTCTAGGCCTTCCGCTACACGTTCGCGCACGGGTGTGCACACGAGAATGCGCGTGTGCCGGTGGGTACCAGATGGGCTATTTAGTTCTGAAGGTCACACTGAGATCTTGCTGTCTGATCTACAGCATGTGTGTATCCTGACCCTGAGAACCTTTCTCCTGTGCTTACTTACCCGGTTTGTCTACCTACCATCCCTGCTATCCGTCTGCCCCTGATTTTGGCTTGTCTGACTACCCTTCTGCATGATCCTCTGGTACCTCTGCTGTCTGCCTGATTACCGACCCGGCTTGCCCGACTACTCTTCTGCTTGATCCGCTGGTACCTCTGCTGACCGCCTGATCACCGACCCAGCTTGTCTGACTATCCTGCTCTCAGCATCCTGGTTCCTGGTGCCTGTCTGCTGTCCAGCTTCCAGTTGTTTGTACAGCTCCTGCCTGCAGCCTAGTTACAGCCTGAAGTCCTGCTCCAGAGTCCTGGTTCCTGCTGACTGCCTGCTGCTCAGTTCCAGCCTGCTGCACCCGCCTGCCGATCCAGCTCCTTCTTGGTTCCAGCCTGTCTCCTGATCCTGTCGGAGGTTTCCCTACACAGTGCTTCCTGGGTTCCAGATCCATCCACTGCTGTTGATCCTGCCAGGAACTCGTGCCACTCCTGACACTTGTGCTTCCTGTATACCCTACCAGGGTCCTCGTGTCGGAGCCGCAAGAGAGGTCTCTCCCTGCAGGTCGGGCTTGTCCACTAGGTACGTGACAGTATCAGACAGCCATGACCGAGCCCGCGCAGGGAGCCTCTCCCATGGAGGAACTTTGTTTACATCTGGCAGGCCTTACCCAGGCTGTCAAGAGTCTCCAGGAAGGATACACTCGTCTGGAAGAAAAATTCCAAGCACTTTCTTCAGCCACTACTGCCCAGGGGCCTCCTCCTCCGTCTACTTCTGCCTCCAGCACCACTTCTCCAATAGTAGTCATGTTGCCTCCTGAAAAGTTTTCCCGGGGAACAAAGTAAATTCAGGGCATTCCGGAACTCATGCGAACTGTACTTTGGCCTACAACCTCGCATCTTTTCTCTTGAGGCTACCAAAGTGGGTTTTGTGGTGTCTTCACTCCTGGGAGACCCTCAAGCTTGGGCTCATCGCTTGCTGGAACAGAAAGCCGAGTTGTTAACTAACCTGACCACCTTCTTTGACACGATGGCCCAGTTCTACGAGGACCCACAACTCTGAGCAACTGCAGAAGCTGCCCTGCATACCCTCCAACAAAGGCATAGGGCTGTAGAGGACTATGTCGCAGAATTCCACCGTTGGAGTGCAGATACAGACTGGAACGATGTGGCCCTCCGTTACCAGTTCCATATGGGGCTCTCCGACCCCCTAAAATATGAACTGGCTCGTGTAGGAATTCCACAAACCTTGATTAACCTTGCCATTCAAATTGATCGGCGCTGAGGGAGCGAAGAGCGAAGAAAGAGGTGTTGGGTCCACTCGCCCTTCCTGGATGTTGCCCAGGGTTCCTAACTACACCCATCCGGCTCCTACTTCCAGTCCTGCCCCGGCACCTGACACTCCCGAACCCATGCAGCTTGGAGTTATTCGCCCTGCTCTCACGATGGAGGAGCGACAACTTAGTCGGGTCAACAACTTATGCCTTTACTGCATAGAACCTGGGCACTATGTCAGGAACTGCCCTACCAAGCTCGTAAGTGCATGTCTGTCTCTTCTGGTGCTACTACTGCTTGGCTTAAGACTTCCTCTCACCTCGCCCTTTCTGTCTCATTGCAGCTCCCAGGAAGGACTTTGCAAGTCCCCGCTATCATTGACTCAGGGGATTGTAGTTGCTTTATGGACTCCTCTTTTGCCAGTAAACATCAGATCCCTCTGCTGTACAAGACCCAAGGATGTTCTATCCACCTGGCCGATGGATCAGCAATAAAATCTGGACCAGTTATACAAGAGACTGCTCCCCTTTCAGTTACTATCTCCAACCTGCACCAAGAACTGCTTTGTTTGGACATTATGTCATCTCCATTGTTCTCTATCATTCTTGGCATGCCATGGCTGCAGGCCCACAACCCTGCTATAAATTGGCTCACCGGGGAAATCACGTTCCTCTAGCCGTATTGCCAGCAGTTCTATATCCTAAAGAGTCCTGGTGAACCTTCTTCTCTATTATGTCTGGACTCTGATTCTGAACTTCTCCAGTCAGTCCCCTAAGTTTATCAGTCCACGAAGTTTATCATCTTCCCGGAGCCGAAGTTCCCTTTGGCAGAATTTTCCCATTGACCGAATTGGAACAAGAGACATTGAAAACTTACAACTTACAACTAACCGGAAGAAGGGTTTCATTCGACCTTCCACTTCCCCAGCAGGTGCGGGCATCTTTTTTGTGGAAAAAAAAGACCATTCCCTTTGGCCCTGTATGGAACTGAATAAAATTACAGTTAAAAATTGGTACCCGCTTCCTCTGGTACCAGAGTTATTTCAGAGGTTGGGGACTGCCACTATTTTTACTAAGCTGGACCTCCGAGGGGCCTACAATCTGGTCTGTATCAGAAGTGGGAAGAGCCCTTGTGCGCTAAAATGTAGGCCTTTTCCCACTGTCTCTCTGAGGTGTTAGTCCCCATTCTTTCAACCAGAGGCTACGGAATCTGTCCTCAGTGTGTGTCTCTTTTGAAGCCAAATGTAGGCCAGGGAAGTGGTTTTAGAAATAGGGTTACCCCCAGAGCAGGTTTGTTCCAGCTCTGTCAGCTGTCTGGTGTAGTCTCCTAATTTCTTGGTGTGGTTTAGGTAGCTATGTAATTGGAAGTAGGTCCACCGTGGGAGAGTTGGGAGCCCATTTGTCTATTTTGAGACGTTCGAATTCTTTAAAATTTTCCGCCTGGAAACATTCACCCGCGAGTAGGGGTTTATTAGTTGTCGGGTGATATAGGCAGCGATTACTGACTCCAGGGGGAAAGTCCAGGTTATCTGCCAGTGGGGTCATTGGGCCTCATAGGGTATTGGTTTTAGAGCAGTTTATCACCTCCCTGCACACTTCCAGGGTCATCTTCGTGATGGGGTGGAGGGGTACTAGTTGTTCTTGTTTAAGGCCAGGGTTCCATGATGAAATGTATGTCGCTATAGGGTTCAGGTCCATCTCTAGGGCGATCCAGTCTTTGGAATCTCTGTGGCAGTGCCAGTCTACTAATCTCATTAAATGTGTCGCCTGATAATATTTTCTAAATTCAGGGAGGCCCATCCCCCCGGCCTCTTTTGGGTCTTGTTAGGAGAGAGAATTTGATTCTAGGTTTCTTATGCGACCAGAGAAATTGTATTGTGATTGATTGCAGCTTCTTAAAGAATTTTTGGGGGGCTGGTGTGGGCAATGCCCTAAATAGGTATAGCAGTCTTGGCTGGGCGAGCATTTTTATTATGGCCGCCCAGCCAAACCAGGAAAAATAGCCTGCATTCCATAGTTTCAAGTCCCTCTCTATAGTCTGCAGAAGAGGAGGGAGGTTTGCCTCGAAGATCTGTGAGATCTCTGAAATCAGCCAAATACCTAGGTATTTCAGAGCTGTTTCTTCCCACCTTCCCACCCAATTTTCCTGTATCTTAGAAAGTATTTCGGAGGGAAGGTTGATGTTCATCGCCTCTGACTTAGATAGGTTTATTTTTAGGTTCGAGATATACCCATAATAAGTGAAATTTCTCAGAAGGTTGGGTAGGGTTATGTGAGGATCTGTTACGAAGAAAAGGAGGTCATCTGCATATGCGGCTGTTTTATACACTTTGTTCTTAAGGGCAATACCTTTCACAGAGTTGTCGCCTTTAACCGTTCTAATAAAGGTTCCAGGCCATCATGTGAGGGTTTAGTCCTATGTGCTTACAGGCTGCCAGCATAAAGTCCCACGCCACTCTGTTGAAGGCCTTCTCTGCGTCTGTAGACAGGAGAAGGCCCCCGACATTCTGAGATCTAGCAGCATGCATATTTAGAAGGCCTGGCCTGGCATGAAGCCAACTTGTTCAGGGCCAATGACACTCTCCAGGTGTGGTCTGAGTCTGTTTGCTAGGATTTTGGCTAACAACTTTAAATCAATATTTAAGAGTGAGATTGGCCTGTATCTGGCACAATCCGTGGGGTCCTTGTTGGTCTTTGGTATTAATGTGATGTGTGCGGCCAAAAAATCTGGTGGGATTTGTCGTGGCGTGGACATTGAGTTGAAAGCCTTTCTTAGTGGGTCAATCAGGATGTCTAAAAAGGGTTTGTAGTAAATTGCTGAGTAGCCACCAGGGCCTGGACTCTTCCCCTGTTTCAATGAGGCAATTGCTTGTTTTATCTCTGCTGATGATATCGGCTCTTCCATTATAACTATGTTTTCCTCCGTCAATTTCGTATGTCCGCTTTTTTTCTAGGTATTCCTACAGCGCCTTGCTCCTGTCTAGGTGTAGGTCATGAGGACAGCATTATGGGGGCAAATTGTACAAGGTAGAGTAAAAGTCATGCAAATGGGATGCTATTGTCTCCGTTTCAATGTCGATTTTCACATCCTTGCTTTTAATGCCTGAGATATTCCTAGAAGCATTAGGTTTACACAAAGTGAGCAATCTGCTTGTCCCCTGCGTCATAATAAATCTTCTTTTTAAATAAGAGGAGGTGTTTGGATTTAATGCTTAAGATTTGTTGCAGTGATTTCCTTTTTCCACATTTTCCACATTGTACATTTTTGGGCCTCCTATACCATCATGGGGTCTGCTTCTGGGGTATCGTTCAGTTAAAAAAATTCTTGAAGTGTGTGCTTAATTCTTGGTAGGAGGGAACTATCTGTCAAGAATGACGCATTGAGCTTCCAAGTGAAACTTGTGCTAGAGGGGGCTATTGGGGTGATAAATAGCAATATGGGGTCATGGTCTGACAGTGTCTGAAGTCTGATTTTAGCGTTGGTCACTCTAGGTAAGTCCCTTTGTGTGATAAATAGATAATCAATGCGGGAGTAGCGATTATGGGGTATAGAGTGAAACGTGTAGTCTCTGCCGTCTGGTTGTCATGTCATGTGTCGAATAGCTGAAGGCATTGCAGGATAGTTTTAATTTTCCTCAGGATTTTGTAAGATATGCATGATTTCCCTGATGAAGTGTCTGCTAACGGATTGAGAGGAATGTTGAAGTCCCCACCCAATATGATGCAACCTCTGGCAAAGCCCTGAAGGTTCTTGATCAGCCTTTGGCAGAAGGTTGCATGGGATGTATTGGGGAAATATGCATTAGGTAGTGTGTTGGGCGCACCTCCATATGTGCCTCTAATGAAAATATATCTGCCTTCCAGGGTCCGCTAGGCGCTCCTATAATACAAAGGGAGCTTCCTTGCTTACCAGAATTGTCACTCCTTTTGATTTGGCCAAACTATTGGTAGCATGTTGTGCCTCAATAAAGAATTAATTAGTCAATTTTGGGATTTGGTTGGTCCTAAAATGTGTTTCTTGTAAAAAAGTGAAATGGGGGCCTACCCTTTTTAAGCTCCCTCAAAAGTGAGACCCTTTTCTCGGGGATGTTCAGTCCTCAAAAGTTGTGTGATATAATTTGGGGGGCAAGCCCCAGAGAGGAGTACACCATGTTGGGCAAATCCAGGTGTAATTCGACGAGCCGAACCTGTAAGCCCTTGTACACACGGTTGGACATTCCGACGGAAGATGTCCAATCGGACCATGTTGTCAGATAATCCGACTGTGTGTGGGCTCCATCGGAATATCCGGCGGACAAAGTTTTAGAGCTGGGCTATAAAACTTTCTGACAACATGATCCGATCGGACTTTGTCCGATTGTGTGTAGAGAATTCCGATCAGACAAAGTGCCACACATGCTCAGATCAAATTCCTAGACCAAAGCTATTGGCTACTAGCCTGAACGTAGTCCCGTCGTAACGAAATAACGTCATCACTTTACGTACGATCGGATTTTCCGACAACTTTGTCCGACCGTGTGTATGCAACACAAGTTTTGGACAAAATCCTTTAGACAAAATCCGACAGATTTTGTTGTCAGAATGTCTGACCGTGTGTACAAGGGCTGAGAAGTTTGGTTGATGGCCTATAGCATGGTATGCTCTTCAGTGAGGGGAAGGAAGAGGAGGGAGTAAGTATAGAAGGATGAGTAGAGAATGGAAAAATTAAATCAGAGAGTTAGTTGACCACTTTAGTATAACCAATACACCAAAGTAAACAAGTAGTGAGTCTGGGTAGGGAGTCCCACCACAGAGTCACTCTTCGGTAACGTGGTCCGCACACAGCAGATCTTAGGGGCAACAGGCTTCCAGCATGGTTAAATCCTAAGCACTTGTGCCCCTGTGTCCACTGTAAACAGGCAAAGATAACGTGTCAATCCTTACATGTAATGGTGATAAGATTATGCAATATTGTATCCATTTGAAGTGGGAGATCCAGCCTTTAAATAGCTTATGACCTCAAACGACCTAAAGTTAACAGAAACGGCAACCAAATTGTAAAACAGTAACCATAACAGAGATGAGTGAACATTTACTAGATGTGCCATATCATGTTATCACGACTTATCAACAGCTAGAGTGATGAGACATAATGAGAACCTATAGCCATTGTCCACCACTAAGTGGTCGGGGAGACCAGGAGGGCATTGGGACAAAAAAAGGTTAGTTAACCCTCGTGTTGTTCAGAGGATTGGCGAGCCTGACCCAACCAAACACCCGTTGAGCAGTTGTCTTTGAGTTTGTATCAAAGGATGTTTTTGAAGGCAGTTCATAGTTGGGTCATAAACCCCCCCCCCCCCCCCCCCATAAAGGCCTCATGTTTTGCCTATCAGTACTTAAGGTGTCGGGTCGCTCCATATCAATGGAATAGGAAGTCTTTTCCATTCTATCCCCTGAGTAAAATCCTCCTAATGCCACGTACACACGACCAGACTTTTTGACAGCAAAGGTCCGACAGAACGAGTCCGTCGGACAATTCGATCGTGTGTGGGCTCCATCGAACCTTTGCTTGCCAAAAATCCGGTGGACTTTAGAAATAGAACATGTTTTAAATTTTTCCACCGGAACTTCGCCGGACTGAGAAATCCATTCATGTGTATGCTAGTCCGACAGACAAAAAATTACGCTAGGGCAGCTATTGGCTACTGGCTATGAACTTCCTTATTCTAGTCCGGTCGTATGTCATCATGTTCAAATCCGTCGGACTTTGGTGTAATTGTGTGTGGCCAAGTCCGTTCATTCGGAAAGTCCGTTGGAACTCCACCAAAAGTCAGTCGGAAAGTCCGTCGGAAAGTCTGGTTGTGTGTACATGGCATAAGACTCAGATTCGGGCAAACAAGCAAGTAAAGTCTCCTTTATATTTCGGAACATGCTAAGGTGCCCATAAATATACAGTTGAACTGCCATTGTGGTGATATTACTGCAATAGGCTCTTAACAGAGGTGTATATTCAAGTACATCTAGTCAAGTGAGGTGGTGGGTATTATACCATGTAATATGTGAGGGTATTGTCTTTACTGGGGGTGGTTGAGAAAGTACCCCTTCCTAGTCATCGTGGGCAGTCAGGCTCAAATATTACCAATCAGACGCTCCAGGTTCATCCTCTTCCAGGTCCCTAGGAGAGTTTCTTTTAGAATTGGTGGTGCTCCCATGTGTTCCAGGTCCCCTACCATGCTTTGGCCTTTTGCTGGCCCTCTTATCTGGGGAGGGAGTCGGGGATCTGTGTGAGTCTCCTTCTGCCCTGGGTAGTTCAAATTCCTGATACCACTCAGGTAGCGCTATAGGGTCCATGTTCAGTGACTCAAAGAAGTCTGGTAGGTCCATGGGAGTGCGGATAATGTGTTGTTTTCCTGCCTGAGTGACTACCAGCGTGAAGGGGAATCTCTATGTGTATTTTATCTCCTTCTGTCTCAGTATCTCCAGCAGTGGGCGTAGTGCCCTTCTGTTCCTTAGCCCTTGTACACACGGTCGGACATTCCGACCAAAATATCCGTCAGATAAATTCCGACGGATTTAGTCCGGAACTGGTGTTGCATACACATGGTCGGACAAAGTTGTCGGAATTTCCGGTCGACAAGAACGCAGTGACGTAAACTGCGTACGACGGAACTAGTAGACGATTCTCTCTTTTCAGATTTGTGCTTCAGATCGTTACTGCTCTTTAGTTTGTGCTTGTCGGTGCGTATCTGATTATCAGTGCGTGTAGTCAGTTTGCATTTGTTGGTCATTGCGGACTGTATCTTGGTATATAGTACGCTTTGATTTACAGTGCTTATTGTTTGCTTGTTTCTGCTTTTCAGTTCGTTCTTTCAGGCCTTGCTGTTTATCGGTGCTTTCTGTTGTCTGTTCTGACCAGTCGACCGTTTTAAGCCATGTTTCGTGTACATACTCGTCGTAGAGTTTGTGCTGTGCAGGGGCTTGGTGTTGGGCTTTTAGCTTTGACACAAGCCCAGTCCATGAACAGGGCGAGGAGGAGTTCATGGACCAAGAATTGGTTGCTCCAGCGTGACCAGTTCTCGCACATGCCTTTGCTTTGTGAGATGCGGGAGAATAATCCTGATGATTTCAGGAATTATCTCCAGATGGCGGACCCCATTTTTCACCGTCTGCTGGCTTTGCTGTCCCCTTATATCAGCAGGCAGGATACCTGCATGCGGCAAGCCATCACTCCGGAACAGAGGCTCATCGCCACGTTGCGGTACTTGGTGACAGGGAGAAGTCTTCAGAACCTGAAGTTCTCGACAGGCATCTCCCCCAGGCTCTGGTAATCATTATTCCAGAGACCTGTTCTGCCATCATACAGGTCCTGCAGAAGGACTATAGTAAGGTAAGCTTTCTCCTTTAACATCACATTCTATGTATTTAATGTTTGCTAATGTATTGTATTTCTTTCCTCATTCCCTAATTACCATGATTGCAATATGCTGTAATTGATATGCTGTGCCCCTTTTTCCTCATGCATGCTGGAAGCTTTTTAAGTTCCTTTTTTGTCCTTCATGCATATTTGCCTTCACTAACTTCCCCAGCATGCTCTTCTGGGCCCATAAACCTATAGCCTAGTCACTTAGCAATGCATTTTGTCAGCTCCATAGTATTGCTTTCCCCTAAACACCCCCTAAAATGTGTACAAATGTTATGTATGTGCTTAAATTCATGCAGAGTGTCAGAGGTTTTTTTTTTGGTGGGCCAAACTCCTTAGGAACCCCCCTCCCCTCAACTGCTAGGTCAGCTGATAGCAATCCTCTATCTGCTGACTTTGCCAAAAAAAATACACACTATACCTACCTCTTTTCTGGTCAGATTTATGGATGAATTTACCAAAGCAAAGCATGTAGTGCAAGGGTCAGCCTCAATACTTTCAAATGCTACTGTTTAAAGTTTTTTTTCTCCTATTATTATCTTGATAGGTAATAGCAGAATGTCAAAATGTGCTTCTATTTGTTCCTTTTTTGTATTATGAAACTTCTTACCTGTCAGGTGGGCTGCCAATAGTGTAAGTAAGGAGGGGCTGGCCAAAGTATCACACATTATTTATGCATTCAGCTCTCAACGAAGTGGAGAGGGTTACCTGTCCAAAACATTCCCCCCCCCTAATTTTTTGCAATGGGCCATCAGGTGGGGGGTGGGGGTGAGGAATCTGATAAGGGGGCCTTATACTTTTGGCTTTAAAAACTAATTTCCAAAAATGTTATACTGATCTTGGCCAAAAATGTTTGTGTCTAATCTGCTTGCAATGTTGATGTGCAAAATGACTATTTTTTTTCCTTGTTTGACTCCACAGTTTCCTTCAACGTCACAGGAATGGCAGACTGTGGCCTCCCACTTTGCCAGCCATTGGGACTTTCCCAATTGTGGAGGTGCAATTGATGTGAAACACGTCCGCATCATCCCACCCCCCAACTCAGGGTCCTACTATTATAATTACAAGGGATATAATAGTATTGTGATGTTGGCGGTGGTGTCAGCGACATATGACTTCCTGTATGTGGACGTGGGGAAAAATGGCCGTATGTCAGATGGTGGAGTGTTTGCGCGGACGGAGTTCTACTGAGTGGCAGTCTGGGCTTGCCACCTCCAGAGGAGAATGTGGAAGGACTCCCCTTTGTTTTCGTTATGGATGAGAAGTTTGCTCTGGCAAACCATCTGATGCGGCCTTTCCCGATGAGGACCCTCCCGCATCAGAGGATCTTTAATTTGCGGCTGGCCAGAGCCAGAAGAGTAGTGGAGAACACTTTTGGGATAATGGCCAGCCGGTTCCGCCTATTTTTGACTCCAATCCACATGGCGGAATATAAACTCAATCATATTGTACTTTTGTGCTGCATTCTGCACAATTTGTTGAAAAAAACACTCAGTAAAACTATGTGGCCTCAGTTGGGCCTAATGCAGACTTGCCAGAAAATGTCAACCTGATGGCCCTTGAAGCTGGTCGTCCTGGCTTGCCCCCCCAAAGCACCCGCAAGGTCAGATCAATATATAGATATGTGGAGTGCTTTGTGGGTAGAGGGGCCATTGATATGCCAGACAATGCCTGAGAGGCATTTTTTAATACATTTTTCTTTGAAAGTCCAATAATCTTTGTTTTCATTTAGTGCTTGGCTTTCTTTTAGGTGTCTCCTAGGTTTTATTTGGTGTTTTTTTTGGGCCTTTTTCTACAACAGTGAAAACCCAATTTCAGAGCGAGATGAGGTGACAGTCTCTTCTTCAGATAATCTTATTATGTTGTGGGTCTGCTACACACACACCTTGTTTTTGTTGTTAATTTATGTAGTGCACTACTGACAAAAATATTGCTCATTTCCAGCACCATGGCAGAAATATGTGGGGTCATGAAAATGGCATGATTGGGGAAATTTAAACATCACTGTGGGTGTTATTTACTAAAGGCAAATCCACTGTACACTACAAGTGCACTGCTAAAGTACACCTGAAACTGCACTTGGAGTGCAAAGTGGATTTGCCTTTAGTAAATACCACCCATTGCCACAGAAAACAACAACTTTACTACAAATACTGCTTTTGCGCATTGAAAAAGGAAGCCACACATTGTTGATAATTTAACTTTTTACTCAAAGAACATTAACATGTGCGTTTAGAAAAGGGTTTTACAACAAACTAACATATTTGGTGTATATAAAACATTATTTTTGGTAACATTTTTCTAACTTGCCTTTTTTGTGTAAACAGGCATGTATCAAAGCATACAGAACACAGGAACTTACAAAGTTCAACTTTGAAAACTGAAGACAATATCAGACATGAGTATGTACAAACTGTGCTGATATTGCCTTCATCAGATGGGGTGTCACCCCTTGAAAAGCCAAATTTGGAAGATGCACACAAATTGTGAATCAAAAAGTGGCCAGTTTCCTTCTGATCCCATGCCTAATGTCAACATGTGCTATCTCCCATCATGGGGTATCAATGTACGTGTTTTGGGGGTGCAACCCCTTCATCTCAGCCACTTTAGTAGCAAGGAAGTGGTTGCACCCACAAAACGCGTACATTGATCCCCCATGATGGGCGATAGCACATGTTGACACACTGTGTGCATCTTCCAAATTTGGCTTTTCTAAAAATATAAAAGTGTTTTTGAAAAATTAAAATGGATGCTAGCTAGTTTTGGGTGTTTCAGACTCCATCTAAAACATCAATGATGTACTTCATTTTTTGCTGAACATCATTGATGTTTTTCTGGATATTCTCTAAATCGCAATTGCACCCCATTATCTTCCCAATGAGGATCTGGGCACTTTCACTGGTAAAATGTGATTCTTCTTCCACAACATCCACATCACCTAAAAAGAAACCAATAAAAAACAAACCATGTATTATAAATATGCAGGCACACATTGATTAGCTTACCTGAAGCTGTGGTCTCCGACACTCACCTGTTGTGGTGCCAATTTTGCCACTTTCGACAATCTCTCCTTCCTCCTCCTACTCTGCTTCTGGTGTTGGTATGTCCCCTTCTTTGGGAGGTGTGAGGTCCCTGGTGTCCTCAGACGTCCCGAGTCTTCTCTCCCCTATGAGAATGTAAAAAAGGAATACTTAGCACACATATTTGAGGGCAGAAATAGGAATATGAAACATTGCTTGGAAGTGTCCTACAATTGTGTTTTTTGGCAGAGTTCAAAGATGAAAACATTATTTTTGACAGTTTCTAAAGCTGGAATCCTTACCTGTTGTATGAACAAATGTAGCCAAGTGCAACTTGGCAAAACATCGTTTTTGGAGTGGGCTAAAGAACGATGTTTATTACGAACGATTGAACCCATGAACATGAAAGTGGCCATTTTAAACTGTACAACATTAAATCAAAGCACATGGAGCAGTATGCAAGCAATAATAATAATATGAACACACGACAACTACTTACTTTTTTGAAGAACTCGCTTGATCCTTCTGTACTGATCGTGCTCCCTCAGTTTCAGGTCTGACCAGCTTTTCCTTAGTTGATCCTTGGATCGTTGTACCCCAAAATTCTTCTGAAGACTCTTTATAACTTTAGTCATGGCCTTACTGACATTTGGGTTTGGGTAAGGTCCATACTGCCCATCATAGTTGTTCTTCTTCAATATGTCCACCATCTCCAACATCTCTCCAAAAGACATATTCAAGGCCTTAAATCTTCTCCTCCGGGAATGGGATGTTTCAGGCTCCGGGCTTTCCTCGTCCACCTCCTCATTAGTAGAATTCTGATCATGCCCCTGCTGTGTCTCTGCCATGTGCTCTCCCCACTGTGCTGAAAGAGAAGGGGTGAGGAATAGAATAGAAAGAACGTCAGTGGAGCAGGCAGAGTTTCAAGATTAGGAGAGTTTAGACTGACATTAGGGTTTGTCTTGTGTTGTGTCTTGCAGATAATATGGATGGGTTTAATGACCACAGCTATCTCCACCTGTTCATCGACAAGTACAGGGAGCTGCCCTGTCTGTGGCAAGTTACACATCCCCGCTACAGTAACAAATTAAAGAGGCAGGCAGCGATGGAGAAACTGCTGGAGTTTGTGAAGCCGGTGGTCCCCAGGGCAGACATCACCTATTTAAAAAATAAAATTGGTGGCCTGAGGAGTACATATCTGAGGGAGTGCAAGAAGGCACTGAAGTCCATGCAAACTGGAGCAGCAACAGATGAAGTTTATGTCCCCAAACTGTGGTACTATGAGTATGCATTTTCTGTCAGACCAGGCTGAGGTCAGGGAATCCCTCTCTACTCTTACTTCCACGCTTCCTTCTACGCTTCATTCCACCCCTGCAGAGTCTTCTGACGCCCAACCTAGGCCTTCCAGACAGGAAGAACTGGAGGAGCCCAGCTTGAGCCAGGTATAGTATTGTTCTACATATTTTTGGAGTAAAAATTAATTATTATTGATTTTTGCTCACTAATTGCTGATTTTAGAAAGTGTTTCACATATCAATAGACAGTAGTGGCCAAAACAGTTGGGCCAAGAATGAAAAATGCTGGTCTCAGAATGATAGTCTTTTCTATTTGTTAACAATTTGCAACAGTCAAGAGCTGAAAATTGTGAGTGTTTGATGAACCAAAAACTAAAACTAGGTCCCTTTTTCATACACAGGAAGACCTCAGCCAGGGAGGAGGGTATGGAATGCAGCAGCCAGGAGGTGGCTGTGGAACGTGGCAGCCAGGAGGTGGGCAGGCCTAGGAGCCTGACTCAATCCCAGGTCCCTCCCCTCCGTCTTCCACCCAAAAGGGCCAGAAAGGGGGGGAATGTGGAGGAGTCAGCTCTGAAGCTAATTGGGGGGGTTTCAGCGGCCCTCAAAGCCAACTCCACATATCAAGAGGCCTTTGCCGCCTTGGCTGCCTGCAAACTCCAGCAAATGGAGGAGGGGCAACACCTCATGTGTGAGGAGCTTATTATCTACACACTGAATAACGGGTTGTTGGGCCAAATCACACAAACAACACACTTGTGTGATTTGGACCATGCTCCTCCTCCTCCTTCTGCCACACCTCCAGCACCACAGCCACAGCCTGGAAGGAAGCGTGGAAGGAAGACCAGAGAGTGATGACCTGGGTTCAGTCTGGTCTGACAGAAGATGCATGCTCTTGTAGGACCACAGCCTGGGGACATAGATGTCATCTGCTGCTGTTCCGTGTTTCTTGGACTTCAGGACCAGACTGTTCTCCCTCAAATATGTACCCCTCAGTTCTTAGTCCTCAGTACTCCACCAATTTTTGCATTTAAATTGTTGATGTGTGCCCTGGGGGCCAAAGGCTTCGCTAATCTCCCCAGTTCCTCCAGCGCTGCCTCCCTCTTTATTTGTTTCTGACACCTAAATAAAAGTTTTTTTTTGGTTCAAGAAATACTTGCCTATGTGTTTTACTTCAAAAAGGACAGTTTATTTATGAGTAGGCAGGTACATTTCAAAAATACAAAGTCAAATTAATAACAAGGGGAACCAACACCAAACAACCTCCTAGAGATTAAAAAATAAAACAAAATAAAAAGATAATAATGGTATTGTGGTAAGTTGACACACAAAACACACCAAAAAAATTCCGAAGATGAGCAAACAGTCAAAAAAAGGAGATCTTGATTAAAATAACCAACCACAAAATGTAAAAGAAAAAAAAAAATGATTGGGGAGTTGTGACGAATTAAAATATTGTATTCATGAAATGAGGAAAAAGAATAAAGAAATATGTTTTGGAGAAGTATGTGTGAATATGAGCAGCAAAACAACTTCATTCTTGTAGCATTCTAAAGAAAAAGAGAATGCGCTGCATTAAAGAATTTTTAACATTGCAGCGTGGCGAATGTGCTATATCAATTGCGAACGATAGTTTTACCTGACTGAGCGCTTCCGTCTCAGAATTTATTCTGAGCATGCGTGGCACCTTGCCCGTCAGACTAGGCTACACAAGATCGGAACTGACGCGCATTGGATCATGTTGTCGGAAAATTTTATAGCCAACTCTCAAACTTTGTCGGTCGGATATTCCAACAACACGGAATACGTCCGATGGAGCCCACGCACGGTTGGATTATCCAGTCCGATCGGACATTTTCCGTCGGAATATCCAACCGTGTGTACAAGGGCTTAGAGTTATCTGGGAAAGGTCCTGAAACAGCATGATGGTCTCCCCATTAAAACTAATGCTGTCATTCCTCCTGGCCTTTGACATTATAGCTTCTTTTAGTTGAAAGCTCTGTAAACAGCAGATGATGTCTCTGGGGGGGGGGGGCTGTGTCAGGTCCTCTTGCTCTGAGGGCTCTGTGTGCTCTTACAAATTCTATTGCAGCGTCTTCTTGCCTCTCTAAGAGACTGTTGAAAACTCTTTGAGGAGCTGGCAGAGTCCACTGACTCGGTGATCCCCCTCACCAGGGCCGTCTTTAAGGCAGGGCAAAAGGGGCAGCTGCCCTGGGCCCTGTCATTGTTGTGGGGCCCAAAACAGCTGCCTCATACTTGCCAACTATCCAGGTTTAAATTCCCTTGTCCCTTGAAGTTTTATTCCTGTGCTGTGTCCCAATATCTCAGTGTGCAGTGCTGGTACTAATGCTACCCAGCTCTTCCCTATTGTTGTGTGTAGATGACTCATCTGCAGATCCTATGTTTACATGTAAATAACTGGCATTCGTATGTAAATAGAAGTGACAATACTAAGTAAATAGCTGCGGTCGGCGGCATTGGTATGCAAATAAAGGCAGCATTCCTATGTATATCATGCTCCCCTGCTGTGAGGAGGTGATGCTGTAACCTCTAGCAACTAGTCAGTAAGCAGTAATGATATGCTGTAACTGCTGGCAACCAATCGCAATTGCTGCCTGATCTGATACAGAAAACTGATTTTAAATCTAGCTGCTATTTATTGTATGTCTCAGAGTAGGTGGAGAGGGAAACTGCATGGGGGGCCCTAAGAATTTTTTTGCCCAGGGTCCAATCTATACTAAAGACGGCCTTGCCCCTCACCCTAATATTGTTCCTCCTGCCCCTATTGTCCAAATCCTCGAGGTGTCTGTTCACATCAATTAAGTGAGAAGAGTGGGAGTTTGCTATATTCTCGAGTCTGGACAGTCTCTTGTCTCTGCGTTTTCCTGTTGTCTCAGCTGCTGCTAGTTTCTCTGTGAGGACCAGGAGGTTTGATTTAAGGTCCGTTATAGCGGCAGAGAATGTTGATTTTATGTCGGCTGCAAAGCCAGACATGTCCGCGTAAGTCGGGGGAGATTGGACAGTTTGTTATTCCTATTTCCTTCCTCCATTGCTGGCTGGGAGTCCTCGCTGCAGGTGTCTTCCTCTCCTTGATTCGGCGCCATCTTGGATCCTGTCATGCTGCTCTGTGCTGCCGCCTGCTTATTGAACATATCAGGTATGTTCAGAGAGTGGTAGTCTGCCATGTTCCGTCGGGATCGGGTTTGGGGCACTTGAGCAGTCTGTCTGTTCATTGCTGGGTCGTTCCGTGCTGTAAAAAGGGCTTCAGGCTGGATCTCTCCACGGAGCTGGTTTAGTGTGCAGCCATCTCCGCTGCGTGCCAGGCCACCCCCCCAAAAGGTGTAGAGTTTGACTGCGCTTGTCACAATGGGTGTCACATAACCTAAGGGCTGTAGCAGTTCCTTGCTGTAGGTTTGTAGTGTGAGATTTGTAGGTTGGATCGGTAGGGACAGACCCAATGCTCTTAAATCAGTGCATGAAATGACGGACATGTATCAATATCCATGGAGACAGGACAGCCATTGAGTGTGACATCCACTTTTATCACAGGAGTGTTCCTAGCTACCTGAAATAGTCCAACATGCTGGACACAGGTCTCCTCAACAGAGGTGGAGCCGTTATTGTCAGTATCCACATGAAATGTCTGTTTATGTCCACCTTGTGGTAGTGTTCAGGGAGCGTGAGCTGCAGCAAACATGCCCAATATGACCAGTCTTTCCACAAAGAAAACAAATGACATCCTTGAACTTGCAAGCAGGTGCACTGTGAGAAGCGTTACCACAATGGTAGCAAGTCAGCATCCTAGAGACAGAAGAATTAAGGTGGCGAGGTTTAGGTTGATTTGGCGACGGCCGTCGTGGGTGTCGGGTGATAGCAGTGGGGAATATTTCTTCTCCCTGGCTTACAGGAGGTTCAGGTGGTGCCTTCAGTAGGGTGGCGTCCCGTGTAGCCAACTCCGTGACCGTAGTCGGGGTTCTGTGAGTAAACATTTCTGTATGGCTGGATCGTAGAGTCCCATGACAAACATGTTGTGGAGAGCCATCTTCAGGTAGTCTCCAAACTGAGTGCCAGCTAGTTTACGTAAAGCAATGATATAAGTCTTTATATCCTTACTGGCGTGCCGCCTTCTACTGTAGAATTAAACCACTCTGCGATTTCTAACGGCTTTGGGTTGTAGTGCTCATGTAGCCTCTGAATTAACTCAAGCAGGGGCTTAGAGGCCGGCTTGTCTGGAGAAATTAAATCTCTGAGAGTGCCATATGCAGCTTGACCCAATGCTGTGAGGAAAACTGCAACTTTCTTTTCTACAGCCACACTATTTGCTTCCATATACTGCTCCAGCTTCTCCAACCAGGAGCTCCATGATTCAGCAGTAGGATCAAATGGTGGAATAAACCCTATAAAAGCCATGTGTGCTAAAATTATTATTATTATTATTCACGATTTATATAGCACCAACAGTTTACGCAGCGCTTTACAATGTATAGGGGGACAACACAATTACAGCACAATACAAAAGGTACAGGAGGGCCCTGCTCATAGAGCTTACATTCTAAAGGGAGGGGGTGGTGGTACAAAAGGTAATAGCTGCAGGGAATGATTTGATGGGGGTGGCCTCTTCTCCACTGTTAAGTCCCTTTGACACGGGTCCCTCAGGGTGTTGCCAACAATGCTGCCAGTATCCGCTCAGCAAGTTACACACAGGCTGGATGCACTTCTTAACCAGAGAAGGGTTTATTACTAGGGATGGGCCAAACACCCCCCGGTTCAGTTCACAGCAGAAAATGCGAACAGGCAAAAAATTAGTTTGAACACGCAAACAATGTTAAGGTCTATGGGACACGAATGTGAAAAATCAAAAGTGCTAATTTTAAGGGTTAATATGCAAGTTATTGTCATAAAAAATGTTTGTGGACCCGGGTCCTGCCCCAGGGGACATGTATCAATGCAAAAAAAAAGTGTTAAAAACTGCTGTTTTTTCAGGAGCATTGATTTTAATAATGCTTAAAGTGAAACAATAAAAGTGAAATTTTGTACCTGGGGGTGTCTATAGTATGCCTGTAAAGTGGTGCATTTTTCCCATGTTTAGAACAGTCCCTGCACATTTCTAAAGGAAAAAAACGTCATTTAAAAGTAATAGCGGCTATAGGGAATTGTCGGATCTCGGCAATACAGATTAAAGTAATTGAAAAAAATGGCATAGGATTCCCCCAGTCCATTATCAGGCCCTTTGGGTCTGGTGCGTAGGGGTCCCCTCAAAATCCATACCAGACACTTCAGGCCTGGTATGGATTTTAAGGAGAATCCCGCGGCAAAATAAAAAAATGGCATGGGGGCCCCCCAAAAATCCATACCAGATCCTTATCCAAGCACACAACCTGGCAGGCCGAAGCAAAAGAGGGGGGGATGAGAGAGAGCGCCCCCCCTCCTGAACCATACCAGGCCACATGCCCTCAACATGGGGAGGGTGCTTTGGGGTAGCCCCCCAAAGC
This sequence comes from Lithobates pipiens, assembly GCF_037356315.1. Taxonomy (NCBI): domain Eukaryota; kingdom Metazoa; phylum Chordata; class Amphibia; order Anura; family Ranidae; genus Lithobates; species Lithobates pipiens. The sequence continues at coordinate 336,194,194 of NW_027507903.1, forward strand.
GCCTTGTCCCTATGTTGATGGGGACAAGGGCCTCATCCCCACAACCCTTGCCCAGTGGTTGCGGGGGTCTGCTGGCAGGGGGCTTATCAGAATCTAGAAGCCCCCTTTAACAAGGGGACCCCCAGATCCCACCCCCCGTTTGAAATGTTAACGTGTACATTGTACCCGTATCATTTCACAAAAAAAGTGTCAAATTTAAAAAAAAACACAAGACACACTTTGTGACAAGTCCTTTATTTAAAAAAAGTCCTATTCATCTGCTTCTCTCGCTCCGCCGGCGGACCGAAAAAAAAAAAAAACCACAGGCCACCACCGATCTGCCTCCATGGGAGCCACCCACCGTATATGACACGTCCTCGCAGGTGACAGTTCTTTTATAACTGAGGGCGGAGCCACATTGTGACGTACCCGGGTGACCCTGCCCCCTCTTATGTACAGGGACTTCCCAATAATTTATTCCCGAAAAAATAAATCAAAAATATACCAACCCCCCCCCCCCCCCCCCGCCGCTATCATAAAAAAATAAACCTATAATTGTCACTGCCAGCCCCTCTATTAGAGGCTGGTATAGCAGACTGTGTTAAGCATTTTTTAAAACAAGTGTTTTAAATACCGATTTTTAGCTGTCTTCAGGCCGGTCACGTGACTAGCGACCACTTTACAGCTATGAGACGGAGTTTCTGTGGAGGAGAGAAACGGTCACATGATGGCCCCTCTTGCAGAAGCCATCTGTCTGAGCTGGAAAGCGGCCGCAAGTCATGTGACTGGCCTGAAAACTTAAAATCAGTATTTGAGATGTGAGCACTCGCAGATGATTGAGCTCCAATGCCTGGCTGACTAATCATTGTTGGGGCTCTGTCTTTGTGTCTAATGCCTTGCTCTCTGTGATAACTCCATAAAACGAGCATACCGAGTACTGTCTGAGCCATTTTTGGCTGTCTGAGCCATATTGAAGAAAGAAACCAAAAGGCTGACCAAGCCACTGATCGAACCACTGTTTGGGACGTTTCCTTTGCTGATTTGACTACTGCACTGACTGGACTGATGGGAGAAACAGGAGAAAGGTGAGGGGGTTGCGATAAAGCTGTGACCGAGATGGTGTTCATGTCCATCCCTATCCCCACTGTACCCCACTGCATACCTGAATGGTTTGTCCTGGTTGGCTTGTGCTACGCTGGCTCCCTGTGTCTGCGCTGTCCCAGTGCTTCTTGTGCTGTGTTGGGGCTGCAAGTAGTGAGCTGCTGGCTATTGGCTTTCTGCCTTATCGCTTTCCGAAGGGTCTCCAGAGGACTTGTGGATGACTGTGACAGATGGTTCTCCCTCTTCAATCCATCTGCAGCCATAAGGTTTGTGATTTTTGCTGAGAGATGGACATTGTAACAGATATCCCGCTGGACTGACTAGCTAACTGGCTGGTTGACTGGTCGGCCCTTTCTCCCCCTTGCCTCCACGCTTTGGACAGTTTCAGTTGTTGATTGGGTATTGTGTGGGGGAGTTGGGTACTGTTTTATACTGAGCTGATATTGAAGTTTTTTTTTTTTTTTTTTTTAAATCTAGATTTTTATTAGATTTTAACAAGTAGTACAAATGATAATGCTTTACAGTAGTATCAAAATACATACATTCATTGACCAGTCAATTATGGAATCAACCTAGAGTGAGTCAGTAATAAGAGAAAATGTGAGTGATGTAGAATACAGGTTCTTACAAGTAATAGAGATGTTGCCTTGTTGCTAAGTAGTCTGAGGGGGCCTTGGAGCCTCCTCCCGGGCACCCCTTACGGGAGCACTGCTGTGACCAGGAGGAGAGTCCAGCCCCCCTATGGTAAGTAAAATATTAGTCGTCTAGAACAGAAGGCGCAACTACAAATATACTATCATAATACGTATGATTGACAACATAACCATGGTGTATAGGGTAACAATATTAACATTCCTGTATTTAAAAATCTGCGGGCGGATTTACGATAGTGCTCTCATACGACAATGGAAGGACAGTTTGGTGTTTGATCCATGTTGCCCATGGTTGCCATGCCTGGGAGTTACGTGATAGGGTACCTTGGCAGCGAGCTATCGTTTGTTCGTAGGTAAAATGCAAGTGGGTCATTCTCACCACTTCTCCCACCGTGGGCGGTGAAGGATTTTTCCATAGTCTAGTGATACATAGTCTGGCTGAGAGTAATACATGTAGAATCGTATGTCTGAGATGTTTGGGGTATGTATCTAGGTTCAGGGAAAGAAGTGCTAGGCTGGGTTGAGAGATAACAGGCACATGAGCTATTTCAGAGAGCAGTTGGAAAATTGATTCCCAGAAGGAAGTCAGTTTGGGACAGCTCCAAAGAGTGTGGAGCATGTCACCTTTGTCGCCACATTGTCGCCAACATCGGTTATCAGAGGGTGTGCCGAATTTCGACAATCTCATGGAAGTCAAATACCAACGCTGTACTATTTTGATAGTTAGTTCCCAAAGATTAGAGCATTTGGTGACCTTAAATGTGGAGTTATAAGCAGTAGCCCATTGTTCCGAGGTGTAAGTATGGCCTAAATCTGATTCCCATGCAAGCAGTGAGTTGTTCTTGATGAAAATACTTTTTTGTTTCAGTAAATTGTAAAAGAGGGAAATGCCTTTACTGATAATAGGTTGGGTCATAAAGAATTTCCATACGGGATGAGGGAGTGTGCAGGTCCACTCTGGGGTTGCAAGTAGGTAATGTCTCGTCCGGAGATAGAGGTATAGGTCAGTGTTAGGGATATGAAATTCTGCTTGTAGGGCGGGAAAGGTTTTAAGTTTGTGGTTGGAGAAGAGATCATTGATATAAAGGATGCCTCTGTGATGCCATTGGTTAAAGGAAATTAGGTCAATTTTGTAGTGGAGAACTTGTAAGGGGATTCGTATAGCGGTTTTAGTAGGGTAGGATTGGCCTAGGTGAACAAATTTTTTCCAAACTTGGGCCGTAGCTATCATTGTAGGGGGAATATGTGAGTGTGGCGGTGGAGATCTAGGGTTAGATAGAAGCCATGCGGAGAGATTTTTCCCATGGACATGAGAAGCTTCGATTTGTCCCCATGCTGTGGACGGAGAAGGTGAGAACCAGTCTTTAGTTTGGGTCAGGATTGATGCCATGTAATAGTCGTGAAAATCAACATATCCAGCGCCCCCAGCCCTTCGATGCTTGATTAGTTTTGTGTGTGCGCTTCTACTTTTTTTACCTTGCCACATGAAGGAGGAAAGGAGGGACTGCAGGGACCTGAAATATTTGGCGGGAATGGTTATAGGTAGTGTTCGGAACAGGTATAGGATTTGGGGGAGATGCATCATTTTAAAGGCCGCTAGGCGCCCCATCCAGGACATTTCGAGAGACGCTAGTCTGCGCAGATCCTCCTGCAACTTGGCTCTAAAGGGAATGAAGTTATGTAAAAAGAGTTCTGCAGTTGTTTTGGTCAGTTGGACACCAAGATAAGATATACTTTTATCTGCCCAAGTGAATGGCCTTTGTTGCTGTAGGATTATACTAGTCGTGGAGTCCACTCCTAGATTCAAAATGCAGGATTTAGTGTCGTTGACTTTGTAGTAGGAAACTTTGCTGAAGGAGGCTAGCGTCTCTTGGACCGCCGGGAGGGAGGTGATGGGATCAGACAGCATGAGGATTACATCGTCCGCAAATAAGCTAATTTTATGTGACCTGTCGCCTATAGTGATGCCTTTGATTAAAGGATTTGCGTGAATCGATTGTGCCAGTGGTTCCATTATTAAATTGAATATTAGGGGGGATAGAGGGCACCCTTGCCTAGTGCCACTGGATATGGCGAATGGGGAGGATAGTGCTGCAGCAGAGTATACTTGGGCTGAGGGGGAAGAGTAAAGTGCCATAATAGCGTTGTAAATTGGACCATTAAACCCAAATTTGTGTAGAGTGGAGGACAGGTACCCCCAGTGCACTCTGTCGAACGCTTTTTCAGCGTCTAGGGACAAGAGTACAGAGGGGGTACCTGAGCTCCCTGCGTAATGGATGATATCAATCATCCTTCTAGTGGCATCGGAGGATTGGCGGCCCGTTGTGAAACCGGATTGGTCTTTGTGTATAAGATTGGGGATGATATCTATCAATCGGTTGGCCAATAATTTGGCATAAATCTTGACATCTACGTTTAATAAGGATATAGGGCGAAAGTTCTGGGGGACATTTGGTTCTTTACCAGGTTTTGGGAGTGTAACTACTATTGCGTTTAGCATCTCTGATGGGAAGGAGGAGGAAGAGACAGCGGAGTTATAGACTTCACAGAGTGTGGGAGTCAATATGCGTTGAAAAGATTTGTAGTATTCTCCATTGTGTCCATCTGGTCCCGGGGATTTATGGTTTGGCAGCCTATTTATAGTCTTTAGTATTTCAGGGACTGTGAAAGGGGCATTAAGAGTGTCTAGTTGTTCCTGGGAGACGGAAGGCAGTTTAATTTGCTCTAGAAATGCATTAATTACTTCCTGCGATGGTTGTACTGTTTGTTTATCGTCTCTCAGATTGTATAGATCTGTATAGTAGGTTTCGAACGCGTTAGCTATCTCTTGGGGTTTCAGGAGTTTTTGTTTGGAGTGAGGGTGAATCAAGAACGGAATTTTGGATTTGGTTTTGTGCCCTTTGATGCGCAAGGCCATCAGTTTCCCCGCTTTATTGCCCGTGGAGTAAGTAGTCGCTTTGAGTTTGGTAAGCGTTTTCCCATATGATTCTAGGAGAAGTGAGCTTAGCTCGTGACGTAGTTTAAAGATTTGTGTTTGAAGTGCAGGAGAGGGGTTCTGTTTATTCTGGGATTCAGTGGACTCAATGGCGGCTGTGATTTGGTCAAATTTCAATGATCTCCGCTTTTTTTCCCTAGCTGCTAGTTGGAGAAAGGTCCCCCTAATAACAGCTTTGTGGGTTCTCCACACCAGCACCGGGTCAGACACCGACTGGGAATTAATAGAGAAGAATTCCTCTAAGTGTTATTTGAGAGAATTTGCAGTGTGTGGGTTATGAAGAAGGTAGTTGTTTGTTCTCCAAAGATAGGAGTTAGGTACATGCAAATTAGCATTGATAGTGATACTGATAGGGGCGTGGTCTGACCAGGTGGTAGCGTGGATCTCCGAAACCGACACTTGTTGTAATAGACATTTATCAGTAATAAACAGATCTATGCGTGAGTAGGTGTTGTGACGCGGTGACAGGTACGTATAGTCGCGTTCATTCGCGTGACAACTCCTCCACACGTCAAACATGTCGTTGGAATAAAGAAAATTACTCAATGGTGAAACATGTCTCTTAATCCCAGCGGTAGAGTCGACGCCATAATCTGGCACGATGTTAAAGTCTCCACACCATAGTAGATTACCCTGCTTGTGAGAATTAACTTTCTCCAATAAGTCTTTTAGAAAGGACATCTGGCGATGGTTCGGTGCATACAATGAGACTAACGTGTACTGGACGTTGTTTATTTTGCAAACTAGGATGATGTAGCGTCCTTCTGTGTCTGTAATGCAGTTCTGTAGCTGGAAGAGGACAGTGTCCCGGACAGCGATCATTACACCTCGTTGTTTTTTGGAATAGGAGGATTGAAAGATATGAGGAAATGCTTTGTGCTGGCAGCGGGGTGGGGATTCTCGCATAAAATGCGTTTCCTGGACGCATAGCAGATCGCTTTTGAGCGATAAGGCCGTTTTCCATAGTGATACGCGCTTGGCCGGATGGTTTAGGCCTTTTGCGTTGAGAGAGACTACAGTGATTGACATTGCTGTACTAGTGGATGGAGTAGATCAGTAGATAGACTTACAGTTGGGAGAAGTAGGGCGTCTGTCGGCAAGGAAATCTCTTCTTCACAGGTGGAGAGCAGATTCCAGGTAGGCTGATGAATGAAGATTCCGCGGCGATGATCAGAAGTTTAAAATATGAGGCGAGGTTGATAATGTTACTCTAGGTAGTATTCTGCGGATACAAGTCAAAGTTAAGAGACAAGGCAACGGTATATCTCGGTGCGAGGTAGTAAAAACAACAAAGAGAGAACAGAACAAAAGAAAAAGAAAAACAGATTAACTTGAGACACTGGAGCTAGTGTTGTGAACAACAAGTCAGCGATGTACATCCCTAATGGGCGCTGACGCAACCAGGGGGAAAGTTCGGGCTCTAGGGTCAGTGGAGGAGACGGTCAGCCGGACCGGATTCTATAGGTAGCTCCATGTGAGACACGGAGAAGGATACTTATCAGAGTATCAGATCAGCTGTGGGTGGTAGTTCCTGCGGAGAGGTCCCTGTGGTGGGGAATTACGTCTGGGTGGTGTAGGATTTCCATTCGGTGCCTCCGGGCCAATGCCCCATGACTGTAAGAGCTTCATGCCACCTTCCACCGTAGAGATGGTATGAGGAATGCCGTTGTGCAGGACCAAGACAGTGGCAGGGTGGCGCCATTTGTAGGCGATTTTATGGTTGGAAAGAGCTTTAGTGATGGATTTCAACTGTCTGCGTAGTTGGAGAGTGTGCTGGGAGAGGTCAGCGAAAAGTTGAATGTCTGAGTAAGGGGCAGGCAGGGTGTTGAGGGTTCTAGCTTTAGAGAGGATTTGTTCTTTCGCTTGGTAAAAGTGGATCCTTAATAGTACATCTCTGGGAACCGTGTCCGCCAGGTAGCTTGGTTTAGGGATCCGGTGTATGCGGTCTATAGTGAGTTCAATGGGAGTCAGCTCAGGTAGCATGGTAGAAAACATGGTTGTCGCGAATTTATGCAGGTCTGTGGGAGGGACCGTTTCCGGTATACCGCGTATCTTGATGTTATTGCGGCGGGAACGGTCTTCGAGGTCTGCGATTTTGGATTTGATCCAGTCAGTATCATCCTTCTGGGCCATACACGAATCAACCAAGTCATTAACAGTAATGGCACACTCCTCCATTTTATCTTCCATATACTGTACCCTGTCCCCCATCTGTCGCATATCAGTGGTGAATTTGTGGATCAGTGATGACAGATTAGTCATAAGGGATGATTGTAAGGAAAGGAGCATGTCCTTCATGGTGGTGTCAAGGACCGGCTGGCCTGAGGTGGGGAAGGCCGCAATGGAGGATTGCAGGGAAGATATGGCGTGTGAGTTGTGCAGCTCAGTACTCACTGTGGCCTGGGCCTTGTCCGCTGTATCCAAGCGCATCCGCGCTTTTACTGGGCTCCTGGAGGACGGAGATGCTGGTGGTGAGTTGGTGAAGGGGGATGGCGATGGTTCCCCGTCTGGATCCCCAGGATCACTGCTAGGCAGGTCTGTGTATGCTGAGGGTGGACGCGCGGCAGTCCCACCGGCGCCATCTTGGCTGTGCCTCTCGCGCTGGAAGGAGAGTGCTGTGAGCTTTTGGAGGTTTTTCTCCTCCTTTCGTTTGCGGGACATCACGGCGGATCCGGGAGGGAATGCCGGTTCGCTGGGTGTCGCTGGGGTCCGTGTCGTTCTGGATGTCCGGCCGGCTGACAAGAGCTCCAGGCTTAGGCTGCCATCTCGCTCGCGCGCAAGCCACGCCCCCCGATATTGAAGTTTTTGAAGCAGAGTCGCAGAGAAGTCACAGAGAAGCTGAGACCTATAGATTGTTTAAAATTCTTACATTTGTTTTGTTTTTTGGAGAGTAACTACCGGGTACTATTTCATACTAAGCTGATACAGATGTTCAGTCGCAGAGCCTTTTTTTTTTTTTGAGAGAGTAACTACTTCTTGGTGCAATATCTCCTATCTCCTATTCCTATTTCCGTGTGTGTGTTTTTTTTTATTTTATTTTTATTTGTTATTTCGAAAATTAAGGAGGGTAAAGGTACAACTATTACTACTTCTATTAAATGGTTTCTACCTCTGCTTCTCTTTATAGAGCGACTACAAGAGCAGAAACTGAAAAAGAAATTGCCGATCACCAGGATGACACTAACTTAATGCCAGACCACCACGGACAACTGGAGGAGTGCAGGGTGGTCTCTCACATAGAAGCACCCTCCTCACAAACCACCAAGATGGATCCCCAGCCTACGCTGTATTCTTGTGGCGACAATGAAAGCCCCCCTGATTTCATCCTCTTCTATGCTCACTATGAGTATGAACACTAACTCTTTAACTGTTCAAACTGCCCAAACAGATCCTAGTCAGAAAACAACTGAAGGGGAAAGTACAGTCAGAAAGGCTTTTGAACCCACTTTAAGGGATGTTTATTTTTTGATACAACATTGCTCTTCCTCCCTCTCTGCGCTCACAGGCCAGGTTCAGGCCATATGGGAAGAAGTTACGTTTATATGTGGGGACCTCCAAAAAGTACAAGAACACACTAAGATCTTAGAAAACAGGGTGAGTGGCATAGAGGATACTTTTCCTCCCATGGTAACAGAGATGAAGGCAGCTACCCGCAAGTTAAATACTACTACCTCTAAAATTGAAGACACTGAGAATCGTTTACACTCTAATAATGTCCAAGTGTTGGGCATACCAGAGAACGCTGAGGGTAATGACCCAGTTAGCTTTGCTAAACGATTGCTTATTGAAATCTTCGGCAAGGAACATTTCTCTTCATTACTCATAATAGAACGTGCCCACCGGGTCCCTACCCATTTTCAGAAAATGGGAAAAACACCTCGACCTTTTTAAATAGATCTTCTAAATTACAGAGACAAAGAAAATATTCTGCAGCAGGCATGGGTCCTAAATGATATTAAATATAATGGAGTCAAAATTATGTTTTTTTTCTGACTTTTCACCAGAGGTTCAGAAATGGAGGGCAAATTTTCAAGAGGTGAAGAAATGTTTGTTACTCCAAGGGCTTAAATATACCCTGCCCATCTGCGAGTGAACTATGAAGCAATGCACACATATTCCAAACACCACAGGATGCAAAGGACTGGCTTGATGGTCAGGTTAAAGCTCAGACTTTGGGGTGATAGGTTCACCCCTTTAGTGAATTTATATATGTATACAGTATGAAATGATGGAGCATTGATATATATATATATATATATATATATATATATATATATATATATATATATTTTTTTTTTCCCTTGTTTTTTTTTCATTGAAGCCAGGCTGTCAGAGGCCTAATCAGCAATAGCCACTGAATGTTTGTTTTTTCTACATCAGTGGCTTTTTTTCCCCGTGAGGAACCATTTTTTTTTGTTTTTTGGGGGGTTCATCTTGGAGTATTTTCATGTTTTACATTTTATATATATCATAGTTTTGTGTACAGTACAGGTTGGTTGACTAGTGATGTTCTTATGCCATTGTACCTATGGTAAATCAATCAATTAGAATACTTTCTTGTAATGCTAGGGGTATGAACAATGCTTTAAAAAGACAATCTGTATTTGACTATATTGATTCTTTTCGTCCTACCCTCATCTGTCTGCAGAAGACACATGCCACATCCAACACAACCAGGTTTCTGAAGCGCCGATCGGTTAGAGAGGCTTATCACTCATTATATACCTCTCACTCAAGGGGGGTTACAATCCTGGTCTATTCTGGAGTGGTATTCTCCTGCAGTAGGACTATAATAGATGATGATGGCAAATGTATTTTTTTTAAATGCAAGATGGATTGATTCTTGCCGCTATTTATACCTCCCCCATATAATTCAGAAATCATTTGTCAGCTTATTTCCTTTGCAGGGGTCTCTCCTCAGATACCATTATTGGTACTTGAGGATTTCAATAATGTTGTCGATATGAGGTGGGATAGATGCCCAGCTCCAAGGTCAATGACCAATGGGCGCCTCTCCCCTTTTTGACGACTGTGTCGGGAGATAGGACTGTATGATATGTGGAGGAAGCTACACCCTGAAGAAAATGCCTACACATGTTATTCTAAAATACATAACACACTATCAAGAATAGATTTGGCTCTGTGCTTGGCTGATTTTATACCATATGTGTTGGATGTGAGTATCGAACTTCGAGGTACCTCATTCTCTTCTGTTTGTTACTTTAACATCAGGGCGTCAGGCGTCTAATATGTCTTGGCGGATGAATCCCTTTTGGTTGGAATTATTTCCTAAGGAGGACGTCATTCCTAACCGTATCCTGGATTTTTGGTCACTCAACTTAGGCTCGACTTCCATACAAGTTGTATGGGATGCGCTAAAGGCCTATCTTCGGGGGATTGTTAATCCAGAATATAGGCATTATCAAAAGTGCTTCCTGTAGAGAGCTTGAACTGGCGAAGGCTGACATTTCCGCAGCGGAAGCCATATATATTCAAAATCCATCTACGGATATCCAACAGGAATGGCTTTCATCTCAAAATAGGCTGAACGAAATATTGGAATCTAGGGCCAGGAATAAACTCTTTTTTTTCAGAAGAGACTTAGCTGGGCTGAGGGAGAAGCGAACAGTAGATTATTGGCTCAGATAGTAAGGTCCCAATCTAACCCTACACATGTTTAACCCGACTAGTTCAATTATATCTATCTTTAAGTCTTATTATCAAGATTTATATACTTCCAGTGCAGATTTTACCCTTGCAGAGCTATCTAGTTACATGGCCTGTATTGATCTCCCTGCTATTTCAATAGAAGAGAGAGAAATTCTCAATGTCCCACTCACTTTATTGGAAGTAGAAAATGCAGTGGCTAGTTTTCCCAATGCCAAGGCCCCATGGACTGATGGCCTCCCTATTGAGACCTATAAAAAATATAATAAAGATTTGCTTCCCACTCTTCTTAGCACACTAAATGAGGCTTTTCATACGGGCCAGCTCCCAGACTCTATGGGACAATCTGTAATAGTAGTTATACCCAAAAAGGATAAAAATTTGCTACAACCTGAATCTTATAGACCAATTTCTCTATTCTCTACAGATGATAAAATTCTTGCGAAGATAACTGCAGCAAATCAACTGCATTTAATAGTAGACGTGCATATTTATATATGCAGGTTCTGGCCCGGGCCATTCAAACTGTGCTTTCTTAGCACTAGACACAATAAAGGCCTTTGATTGGGTCGAATGGCCATATTTGTGGGCAATTCTTGATAAATTTGGGCTTGGCTCTGGTTTTTGTAAGTAGGTCCGGTTGTTATACACTGCTCCGGGGGCATCGGTTAGGGTGAATGGCTTTCAATCTCCTAGTTTCATACTTTTCCGGGGCTCTAGGCAGGGGTGTCTGTTGTCTCCCCTGCTTTTTGCCCTGGCCATAGAGCCTTTGGCATGTCTTATACGGGCCTCTCCTGATATTACTGGTCTGATTAGGGTGACATGGAGGAAAAGATATCACTATATGCGGATGATCTTCTTGTTGATGGAAGTGGTTTGGAGTTTATTTTAATTTTTTTGGGGGGTTTTGGTTTAGTGTGATTTCTATTTTTGTGGTTTTGTCTGTATTGTGTCAATGTCGTTTTCATATAAAATAATAAAAAGGATTTGATAAAAAAATTAAAAATCAAAGAGTCTCCATCAGAGACTCTTTACCTAGATTGGAGTTGCAGTGTGTCAGACTGACACGCCACAACAACGATTGACGCTATGTCCCAGGGACACGCATTGATTTGTTATCCTGACCATGTCATATGATGTCTGTTCAGGATATCGCAACCATTTTGCCGATGTCATGTTGCTATATGATGGGCGACAAGTGGTTAATATTGTACCATTATTCTATATATCTATGTAAATTTGTGTTGGTTTGGATAAAAATAATCCCAATGATCTGTGGCAGATTTTATTTTTTTTAGCCTCAGGAAATGTACAAAAATTATTTACTACGTAGAAGGTAATGTGCCATCACTTATGGTATGAGGTCTCATGTTCTAACCTTAATTTTATAATGCCTCTCACTGTGAGCAGCATAAACATCCTGACTTTCCATATCATCTGTGTGAAAATCATGGATTACCCATTTGCTTCTGATGGGCAGCATACTTGTCCTACAATAATGGCCTGTTGCTAAGCTACAAATGCTATGACCACTTATGTAGAAAAAAGTTACATTTAATGAACAGAATTTTTTTAACTTTTTCACTCGGCCTACTTGTGAATTTTGTATGCTTATTACAAATAGCATAATAGACCTATATGCTGTGATGGAAAAAATTGCTGTTATGTTATTGAGCATGCTTCCGTAATTTAGCTGCTATTTAAAAAAAAAAAGATAAAATTCTAAATCCCAAATGTTGTTCCGTTCAGGCTATTGGCACTTAGGTCAGCAATGTGCTTGCTTTGTTCTTTAGCATTGTCCAGTGGGATATCTCAAAGTCTGTTCTTTTGCTAAGCAGAAGTTTAAAGACTTTTTTTTTTCTTTAATTATTCTAAGCAAGCTTTTCAAATACAGATTTTGATTTGAGACAACTGACATGCTTTAATAGTAGCCAGAATGTGAGATGAAAAAAAATAGTTAATTGTATAACCACTAATAGATATTGTTGTATAGTAACAAGCCCAGTAAAACAAGCATTCGCCTAGCCATCATGAATACTGACCATACTTTCCTTAATATGTTGATTTCCTATGATTGTCGGCTCCAACTAGTTGCTATAATGTGGTATATTCCCAACTGAGGTATTTCAGGAAAAAAGACACAATATGGGCCACTAGAGGAAGCTGATGATCAAAGGAAATCAACCTATTAACCAAAATATGGTCAGAATTCATGATGGATGGGCGTATCAATTTGACATTTGTCCAACAATTTCTTTATAATTAGACTTCTATGTGTGCTTCTTGAACTTGTGCCCTACCATGAAGTGTGAAGCAACACGATAATTTAATGTTGACCTAACCAGTGTCTTATGCTTATCTATCCTTTACTCCCCCCTGTTCTGTTTGGCCTCTAGAAGTAAGAAAAATACATGGTACTTTGGAATATGCAGGGCTCATGATTTATTGCCCTTTATGTTATGTGGTAGTGCTGGTGCTTGGATGATCTGGTATGAGGGCAGGGATGGAGTGCTTAGCAACGTGTAAGCTCCAGGGCTAACTTTGTATGTTCCAAGCGATCAGGGAGTGAAGGGATAGGAAGTACAAACTGCAGGTCACCTTTTGCTTTGCCCTTCCAGGGCAGAGGCTTACTTTAAAAATCTTAACAAAGGTGCTAATGGGTAACTCAATGCACAGCTAAAAGATGGGTTTTGCTCCACACTGTACCCTGGAACTCCCCCTAAATCTACACATTAATCAAAATTTGCCAGTGCACTGTCACTAACTCTCCAACTATGTATAATTGTTCTGCACATAAAGCAAATACTACAATGTATTGTGAACTCTAAGGCCTCATTCACATATCGCTAAGCGGGATGGAGTGTTCCCACTACGTGATTTTCAAATAACGATACACGTCCCATTCACTTGAATCGGCTGCCCTACGCACGTTTGATGCCCAAAAAGAAGCCCTTGCTCCCTTTCAGGCAACAAGCTTCATTTGATTTTTAAAGGCGCGGTTTGCTGTGTCATTCTGTTTCATGACAATTGTGGCAAAATAACATTGTGTTTGGGATGCATTTAAAGAATAATGGTACTCAAAAGTGGATTATGCAGCGATTTGGGATCAGGGGTAAAATTGGGTAATTCTGCCCACCATCCCAAATTGTAAGATTGCAAACAGGATTTAAGAGTCCCTTATTTATGTTTTAGACATACTTGGACACATGAATTATGCCATGAATATTTAAAGGTGCTTTAGCCAATAGGAAAGCAATTTGCTGGGAGCAGTGAAATAAAAAATACATTCTTAAATCTTATTAAGGACAGGAATAAAGAGAAGAACATTTTTGGACCCTATCCCAACTACTTAACACTGAATAGAAACATAGAGGAAGCATGTATTTTTGTACCATTACCAGAGCAAGATTCAGTTTTTAAGAGGCCAGTTAATACAGGATATTATTTTCTAACATAGTAACTACTTGTAGAAACTCTGATTGCATTCACTGGTAAATGAAAATGGTTCCCTGTTATGGATTACGAGCAGTTAATCACACCTACCCAGCATTTGAAGGCCTCAAGCTTCATTTTACCATCACAATTTGATTACTATCTTTTACTTCAATGTGACATGGTCCATATAACTGCTACCATGAACCTGAAGATCCAATCATACTAAACATTTGCAATCACACTCAGTGACCACATCCACATTTAATGTGTACCAACTTTCCCTAAAGTAACACCTATGTTTATGTTAAGCAGGCATTATTTATTTAACCTTTCAAATTGGGTTTTCATTTATTTTTTTTATTTGTTTTCAAATAATTTCATTTACATAGCTAACACCTCTAAGATGAGAGTTTTTATGCTACTTGGAAAACTGATTGCAGATATGGATCAGAGCTAGCCTAACAAATATCCAGGTCAATAATTACAATCACAATCAGACACTCCCTGCTTGTCTGAAAATGTTGACTTCACATCTTTTAGGAATATTGGTAAAGCACTTGCTGATTACTGCAAACGTGCAAATAAAATAGTAGCAGTCAACGTGTAATCACTCTTGATTGGCTAGGAGTGCACACTGTGATTAATCTCTCCTGGTCGTATTGATTACATTTCAAAATAAGTTATTGGAAACAATACACATAAAGAGGCACTGAGAGAAACATGCACCCTTGAAATAATTGATGGTTGAGCAACCTCATCTTTTAGACAAAATATAAATGTTTACACATATATTATGTAAAAAAGGAAAAAAAAAAAACGTTCTTCACTTACGAATATGGTGAATACAATTGTAAACTTAATATTGGGGGACTATTTAAATGTTAAAGTGGAGAAAAGAAAATGGGAACAATAGCAATCAGGATACAACTTTTATTGCTTCATAAAATGCAAACAGGAATCTGATTGGTGACTCAAGCCCCATACACACTATGAGTTTTTCTGCTGAGTTTTTCCTTCAGGTTTACCAAAACCATGTAGTACAAGGGCCTGCCTGATTGCATACAAATTAAAACTCCTAAGGTTTGACCTCATATTATATGGTTTTGGTAAATCTGAAGGAAAAACTCAGCAAAAAAATGATAGTGTGTATGGGGCTTAAGGTCAGATGAACTGTGCTTATCTGCCAAATGAAAAAACACTAAATTAAGTATTAATTAATAAGCACCAGCACTACCACATAGCATAAAGGGCAATAAATCATGAGCCCTGCATATTGCAAATTAATTAATTCATTATTTCCGTTGTTGTATAGGCCTCCAATTAGAGTAATTTAAGCTCAATAAAAGTCCTCCCCAACTGTATGTGTGCCCTCATGTTCATGTGATGTACGCATTGCCATAGTTTGCATTGAGCAAAATACAAAAAAAAATTGGTGGGCTGTCCATCACTGCCAACAGGCTGGAAAAGAACTGAAACATCATATATATTTATTCCTCCCTAGCTGCTGCTGCACAATCCCATTCACGTTCATTGTCCAGTGACTTGTTTATTTACAGCCAGAAAATGATGTGTAAAGGTCCATGCACACTGGGATTTAAAAAATGCCAGTTCTTTTAGCAGGAAAAAAAAGCTCATATGGAGTGTTTTTGTACAGGGGTTAAGGACTGTTAAGCATTTTTTTCTGCCTTAAAACTGCTGTTAAAATGCAAGACAGACGGATTTTTTTCTGCCACTAAACGGGGAGCTTAAAATATGCCTCTAAATGTCCTAATGTGCTTGAACTCATAGGATAAAACTGAGCTGCTTCTACAGGCAAAACGATAAACTCCTCTAGAAGCAATGTTTTTCATAAGTCATGGACCCTTAGAGACATATTTTAAGCTTTAGAGGCAGAAAAAAAAACTCTGCTGTCTTGCGTTTTTGAGAGCAGTTTTCTGGCAGAAAAAAATGCTAAACACTCCTTAACCACTTGACCACTGGGCACCTAAACCCTTTTCCTAACCAGACCAATTTTCAGCTTTCAGTGCTCTCACACTTTAAATGACAATTACTCAGTCATCCAACACTGTACCCATATGAATTTGTTGTCCTTTTTTATACACACAAATAGAGATTTCTTTTGGTGGTATTTGATCACTGCTGTGTTTTTAATTTTTTGCACTATAAATGAAAAAAGACATTCTGTAAAAAAAAAAAAATTTTCCTTTGTTTCTGGTATAAAGTTTTGCAAATTAGTAATGTTTCTTCATAAATTTTGGCAAAAAGTTATACTGCTACATATCTTTGGTAAAAATAATCCAATTCGGTGTATATTATTTGGTCTGTGTGAAAATTATAGAGTCTACAAGCTATGGTGCCAATCACTGAAAATTTATCATACCTGATGTACTGACGGCCTAGTTTTTTTTCTTGAGACCCTAACAACCCAGGACAGTACAAATACCCCCCCAAATGAGCCCTTTTTGGAAATTGACGGATGAGAATTGCTGAGCATGGATGAGTATTGCTAAGCATGGATTGATGGATGAGTATTGCTGAGCATGGATGGATGGATGGATGAGTATTGCTGAGCATGGGTGGATGGATGAGTATTGCCGAGCATGGGTGGATGGATGAGTATTGCCAAGCATGGATGGATGGATGAGTCTTGCTGAGTATGGATGGCCGAGCATGGATGGATGGATGAGTATTGCTGAGGATGGATGGATGCATGAGTATTGCTGAGTATGGATGAATATGGATGGCTGAGCATGGATGGATGAGTATTGCTGAGGATGGATGGATGAGTATTGCTGATGATGGATAGATGAGTATTGCTGATGATGGATGGATGAGTATGGATGGCTGAGGATGGATGAATGAGTATTGCTGAGGATGGATGAGTATAGATGGATTGCTGGATGAGTGCAGGAGGTCACATATCAGCGCTGTGGGCACTACAGATCCAGCCCACAGCGCTGCAGCACTTGATCTCTCCCCTCTCCCCTCAGTGAGAGAGGGGAGAGAGGAAGCGGACATGACGCTAGTTTGTTTACAAGTGATCGTTCCATCATTTGAGCGATCATGTGGTAAACGACTGCTGTCAGTTAGCCTTTTACTGTGATCTGTGATGCTTTACGGATATTCCTGGGGGGAGCAAGATTCTGGGAGGACGTCCATGGACGCCCTCCTAGAATAAGCGCTGCAGCCGTCTTTCAGCTATGGCCCGGTCGGCATGTGGTTAAACACCTGTATATTAGCGTTTTTTTCTGCAAAAATAACAAGCATTTTTTTTTTTAAGCCGTTTCATATATTTATATGATGTTTTAGTTCTGTTTAAGCCCAGTGTGCATGGGCCCTAAAGCAGGTCATCATGGAAACCAACTTTCTTCAGAATGTTAATAATTGCATATTCTAAAGTAATTCATTCACACTGCCTACAGCTCTGCAAATTATAGCTCATTCATAGGTACAGACAACAGAGCTGCAGGCAGTGTGTGCAGGATCCTGATATTGCATCCATAATCTGCATTTTTTTTTACCTGCAAAAAAAGGTGTGTATTTACTATTTTTTAAATGTGAACTTAGCCTTTAAACCTTTTTTAAGTAACATCAGGCCTAGAAGGACAGTAGAACCCCCTCTGCAAGGCCAAAGCCAACGAGGAAAAAAACATCTTCACAAGGTCGACCGACATAAATATTTATAATCCAAACCCATTTCCTCTTCCCACGTTTGCCAGGGACACTCCCCATATGGATAATCAGGCTGTATTAGGGAAGGTCAAAGAAAGACAGATTCTACTTCTATCAACTGAACTCTTATCTGAATACAGACAGGTAGCACTAAATTTAGGGAGACACTGCTGCTTAAATTGGTTGTAAACCCAGACATGGTTGGTGTCAGAAAGGCAGTGGACAGTGTCAGTAATTTTTTTTTTTTTATATTTGTTTGCAATTTTATTTTAAATTTTTTAATTTTTGAGGAGCCCTGTTAGGGGTTTTGGTGAAATATCAGGGGACTAAACAAATCCCTGATATCTCACTTTTGAAATAAAGAAAGGGATTGAGGACAGATTCCCCAGATCCTTTCCCTGCAGTCTCAGCTACACTGGACAGTAAATAATTGGGAAGTGCTCTGTGCTGACCAGGACTATGAAACCAGGAGAAAATTGAAACTCCAGAAACTAGCAGAAACAATAGTGGAACTTCTGCCTTTGTGCGAATCCTATGTCTTTCCTATATATCCATTTCATAAACTCACACTGTCACAATCTGAAAATACTTATTGTATATTCTATTTAACAATGCCTTTTTAGACCCTGCTCACTGTTTAGTGCCATTTGGCCACAGCTATTTTTTCTCATCTCTTAATTTTCTAAGGATTTCTCAATATTGTATATTAAATTATTAGATTCAGGATCAGGGAGCTTGTCCACTTATCATTACATAGACATGGAGTATAACTGGAAATTACCTATTGGAGGTAAAACAAGACTTATGCCTTGTACACACGAATGGATTTTCCGTCAGAAAAAACTTTTTCCGGTGGAATTACACTCAAGCTTGGCTTACATACACACGGACACACAAAAGTTCTCTGAACTTTCGACCATCAAGAACGCTACGGCAAACCGAGAAAATGAAGTTCAATGCTGACGAATTGTTTCCGAGCATGCGTAGGAATTTTGCACGTCGGAATTGGTACAGGCGATCGGAATTTCCGATCTGAACTTTTTTCGACTGAAAAATTGAGAACCTGCTCTCAATCTTTTGCTGGCAGGAATTCTGCCAGCAAAAGTCCAATGGAGCATACACATGGTCTGAATTTCCGACCAAAAGCTCACATCGGACTTTTGCTGGAGGAATTTCCAATCGTGTGTACGGGCATAAGGGGCTCATGTGATAAGTAGAAGTATGGCCACTCCACATAATTATACAGCACAGCAATATGCACAAATTTTCTCTGTGCTCTGCTGGCTTTGGCACCCTGGAGCTGAAAAGTTAACATCCCAGAGTTGTTCAGTGAAGCCATGAGTGATAATAGAAAGCTGATAACTACATTGCATAGTGGTACACAGTAGTTAGCAAATGAAACATGTATGCATTTGAAGCAAACTGCACACCATTCCAGATTCCTTATCAGATTTCAAATGGAAGAGTTTATTATCTAAATCTTTGGTGCTCACACTATTGGGTATCCAAAGTGCAGCCCTTTGGTACTTGCTGTGCGGTGCTTTGCAGACTCCAGAAGTGGGGGTGGAACATTTGATTTGCAAAGAGCAGGACATTTGAATGATTAATGGAGACAACGATTTTGACTACTTAATCGATTAATGTATGTCAGCACCTCCAAAATAAATATGTAAGATAATTATGCTGACCCATTAATTATTCCTGAAATTTGTTGCTCTATAGAGATATTCTTTTTTAAATAATACAAATAAGTCACAATCATGGATAACAGTAAGATTTCCAGTGGAGCACAAGCACTGAACTTGTGTGACAAGAATTCCTAAATTTATATGGCCAAACAGATGTACAATGCCTTGAAAAAGTGTTCATACCCCTTGTAATTTTCCACATATTATCATTTTACAAACAAAAACTGTCAAATGCAGAATATTGTCTGCTAGGTAGTTATCATGGGTTATGGTGTCTACGAAAGGAAGTAATGATTTGGGTTATGGTATCTATGAGAGGAAGTAATGATTTGATTCAATATAGTTCCCAGTATCTACAGTGCCTTGAAAAAGTATTCATACCTTGTGAAATTTTCCACATTTTGTAATTTTACAACCAAAAACGTAAATGTATTTCATTTGGATTTTATGTGATAGACCAACACAAAGTGGCACATAATTGTGAAGTGGAAGGAAAATGATAAATGGTTTTCAAAATGTTTTACAAATAAATATCTGAAAAGTGTGGCGTGCATTTGTATTCAGCCCCCTTTAGTCTGATACCCCTAACTAAAATCTACTGGAACCAATTGCCTTCAGAAGTCACCTAATTAGTAAATAGAGTCCATCTATGTGTAATTTAATCTCAGAATAAACACAGCTGTTCTGTGAAGCTATCGGAGGTTTGTTAGAGAACCTTAGTGAACAAACAGCACCGTGAAGGCCAAGGAACAGCCCAGACAGGTCAAGGATAAAGTTGTGGAGAAGTTTAAAGAAGAGTTAGGTTATTATCAAAAATTATCCCAAGCTTTGAACATCTCATGGAGCAATGTTCAATAGGGATGGCCAAACTATTCGGCCTGGCGGTCGGTTCGCGGTGAATTTGGCGTGTTAGCGATTCGCCAGATCGGCGAACTATTGCCACTGTTCACCCGGCAGACATATGTGTTTACAGTGTGAAACAACTTTGACCCATGATGACACATCCATCATGGGGTACAGGACAGTCAATTGAGACATTTCAGCACATGGACAATTGGACATTCCCCCTACCTTATAAATAGACCTGATCTGGTGGCCATTTTACATTCTGTCTTATGTCAGTTTAGGGACAGGACGCTGTGTGGAGCAGGGAGAGACTGTACTGACACAAATCGCTAGCTATTAGGTCCACAAAAGTCCTTTTAAGGACTGGTATAGGTGTAGTACAGTATATAGGGTTCAGTGCCCTGCTGTGCTGGTGATTGCAGCAGCCTTTCTTTTGTCAGTGTAGGGACAGGACGCTGTGTGCAGCAGGGACAGTCCGTTTAATCACTAACTAGCTATTACTATTAGGTCTACAAAGGTATTTTTAAGGACTGGTATAGGTGTACAGTATATAGGGTTCTGGTGCACTGCTGTGCTGGTGATTGCTGAGTGCACTGCTGACTGATTCTGCAACTGTCTTTTGTCAGTGTAGGGACAGGACGCTGTGTGGAGCAGGGACAGTCAGTTTTACTATTAGATCCACAAAGGTCCTTTTAAGGACTGCTTTGGGGGGAAAGTATATAGGGTTGTACACGTGTAATATACTTTCTTCCAAATATAGAAAGAATGTTATACTTGACTGCTGCCCGATTCTGCAGCTGTCTTTTATCAGTGTTGGGACTGAGGGACAGTCTGCAAATCACTAGCTACTAGGTCCACAAAGGCCCTTGTAAGGACTGGTTTAGGTGTACAATATATAGGGTTGTGGTGCACTGCTGCTGACTGCTGCCCTATTCTGCAGCAGTCTTTTATCAGTGTAGTGACTGAGGGACAGTCTGCAAATCACTAGCTACTAGGTCCACAAAGGTCCTTGTAAGTGTCAGGAACCATGAAACAGACAGAGACAGAATTACAATCAAATCACACTTGTTTATTAATAAAAATAAAAAGGTAAATAGGAAAAAGCGTAGTCAATCATAGCCAGAGTCCAGTAGCCAGATCGGGTAGTCAGCCAGTCCAGATGTCAGGGATCCAAGGAGAGCAACTGCAAGCAGGATAGAAGCCAGGAGGGATGTCAGCAAGCTAGTCTTGAAACAAACAGCAGGAGATGGTTCCTAGTGATGTGAACAACGCGAAGGCAAAGGAAAGAGTGATCTGGAAGGCTTTAAATAGGCAGGTCAGACGAGCATCATTGGGAACAGCTGGTAACTGTGGAAAGAGAAGAGAGCTGGCAATTAGCCGACAGCTGAGCGACCAGCCCAGCGGAGGAAGGGCTAAGCCAGCCCTGACAGTAAGAACTGGTATAGGCGTACAATATATAGGGTTCTGGTGCAGGCTGTGCTGCAGATTACTGCCCTATTCTGCAGCAGTCCTTTATCAGTGTAGGGACAGTCTGCAAATCACTAGCTACTAGGTCCACAAAGGTCCTTTTAAGGACTGGTATAGGTGTACTGTTTGGTGGGTTTATACACGTATAAAATACTTGCACATATAGAAAGCATAGTATAGTGCATTTCCACTATGCAGCATTGTGACTGCTGAGCAGTTCTGCAGTGATACTACAGAGAGTGACAAACGCAATAAAAAAAAAGTATTATAACTGGTGTGATAGACCAGTGGCCCCCAAAAATGACAGATTGAAGCGGGGTGTTATATACCTTCTTCCACATACATACTGCACTTCTCTAGAGAGTTTTGTCACAGGGTCATTTAAAAAATGACAGGCAGAGGAAGAGGCAGGCCCTTCCGCAGGGGTGGTAGGGGTAGGGTAGGAGCAACAGGCTTGAGCCAAAGTGGCAAATTGCAGAAGGTGCGTGCGATTATGTCAAAGGACGCACCAGACTTGGTTGAGTGGCTCACTCAGCCTTACTCTTCTGCACCCTCCTCTTCACTCTCTGCTGTGTGCACCCTCAAAGACACTACCACCTACACCACCACCACCACCATATACCTTCCGCTTGAGTCACAGGAATTATTTTCCGATCCATATCAAGACATTTCCGATGCACAACCACTCTTGGCATTGGATCAGGAAGAGGAGGTAGCAACAACTGCCACTCAGCAGACTGACTGCTGGTGTCAGTGCTCTATATCATGGTGCTGGTGTCAGTGCACTCTATCACGGTGCTGGTGTCAGTGCTCTATATCACGGTGCTGGTGTCAGTGCACTCTATCACGGTGCTGGTGTCAGTGCACTCTATCACGGTGTTGGTGTCAGTACACTCTATCACGGTGCTGGTGTCAGTGCTCTATATCACGGTGCTGGTGTCAGTGCACTCTATCAGGGTGCTGGTGTCAGTGCTCTATATCACGGTGCTGGTTTCAGTGCTCTATATCACGGTGCTGGTGACAGAGCACTCTATCACGGTGCTGGTGCCAGTGCTCTCACGGTGCTGTTGTCAGTGCATTCTATCTCGGTGCTGGTGTCAGTGCACTCTATCTCGGTGCTAGTGTCAGTGCACTCTATCACGGTGCTGGTGTCAGTGCTCTATATCACGGTGCTGGTGATCATCTCCTGCACCCTCTTCATAGCCTACCCTGACCTTTCCTCTCCTCCATTGCCTTCATGCGCTCCTGAGTCCTGAATTGTCAAAATTTCACAGATAAAAAAAGAATGCTTGTAGTTTTCGATCCCAGATTCACTTCATGCATGTGTTATGTCAGTGGCCATGTGGTGGGACTATGTGTGCACAGCTAGTAAGTATTTTGTGGCTGAAAATATGACTTGTAGGTTTTTAAAGTTCGTCTGCCATTGAAGTCAATGGGGCCCGCCGCTAACTTTGCGGTTCGCGAAACGTCCCGTCGGAAGTTCGTCCATCTCTAATGTTCAATCAATCATCTTAAAATGAAAAGAGTATGGCACAAACCTACCAAGACATGGCCGCCCACCTAAACTGACAGGCCGGGCAAGGAGAGCATTAATCAGAGAAGCAGTCAAGAGGCCCATGGCAACTCTGGAGCAGCTGTAGAGATCCACAGCTCAGGTGGGAGAATCTGTCCACAGGACAACTATTAGTTGTACACTCCACAAATCTGGCCTTTACGGAAGAGTGGCAAGAAGAAAGCCATTGTTGAAAGAAAGCCATAAGACGTCCCTGTTTTCAGTTTGTGAGAAGCCATGTGGGGGACACAGCAAACATGTGGAAGAAGGTGCTCTGGCAGGTGAGACCAAAATTTAACTTTTTGGCTTAAAAGAAAAATGCTATGTGTGGAGGAAACCTTACACTGCATATCACCCTAAATACACCATCCCCACCATGAAACATGGTGGTGGCAGCATCATGTTGTTAGGATGCTTTTCTTCAGCAGGGAGAGGGAAGCTGGTCAGAGTCGATGGAAAGCTGGACGGAGCCATATACAGGGCAATCTTAGAATAAAACCTGTTAGAGTCTGCAAAAGGCTTGAGGCTGGGGCGAAAGTTCACCTTCCAGCAGGACAATGACCCTAAACATATAGCCAGAGCTACAATGGAATGGTTTAGATCAAAGCATATTTATGTGTAATGCCCCGTACACACGAGCGGACTTTTCGACATCCAAACTCCGACGGACTGAGTCCGGCGGACTATCCGATCGTGTGTGGGCTGCAACGGACTTTAGCGAAGCTAAAGTCTGACAGACTTTAGAAATGAAGCATGCTTTAAATTTTCCCGAAGGAACTCCGCCGGACCCGGTCCCCTTTGAAAAATCCGCTCGTGTGTGTGCTACTCCGACGGACTAAAACCGACGCTAGGGCAGCTATTGGCTACTGTCTAGGAACTTCCTACGTCGAATCCAGTCGTACGTCATCACGTTCGACTCCGTCGGAGTTTGGTGTGATGGTGTGTGGTCAAGTCCGTTCGGTCGAAAAGTCCGCCAGAACTCCGTCGGAACTCCGGCGGAACTCCGGCGGAACTCCTTTGGAGGTCTGTCAGACTTAATCCCTCTCGTGTGTACGGGGCATTAGAATGGCCCAGTCCAGACTTAAATCCAATAGAGAATCTGTGGCAAGACTTTAAAATTGCTGTTCACAAATGCGCTACATCCATTCTGACAGAGCATGAGCTTATTTGCAAAGAAGAATGGGCAAACATTTCACTCTCTAGAAGCACCAAGCTGGTAGAGACATACCCAAAAAGACTTGCAGCTTTAATTTCAGGGAAAGGCGGTTCTACAAAGTATTTACTCAGGGGGGATGAATACAAATGCATGTCACACTTTTTAGACATTTATTTGTAAAAAAAAATGAAAATCATTTATCATTTTCATTCCACCTCACAATTATGTGTTACTTTGTGCTGGTCGATCACATAAAATCCCAATAAAATACATTTACGTTTTTGGTTGTAAAATGACAAAATGTAGAAAATTTCATGGGGTATGAATACTTTTTCAAGGCACTGAAGATACTGGGAACTATATTGAATCGAATCATTGCTTCCTCTTGTAAATACCATAACCCATGATAACTACCTAGCAGACAATATTCTCCTTTTGACAGACTATACTTGTTAATTCCTGGAGTTGGATTAAGGGGCAGAGTCGGTCTATGAGTTGTGCCAATGTGGGGGAACAAAAAAACATTTAATTAGCTAACCCTAGAGGTTATTAATAGGGTTAAGCGAACACCTGGATGTTCGGGTTCGACGGGTTCAGCCGAACTTCGCAAAAAAGTTTGAGTTCGGGACCCGAACTTGACCCGAACTTGACCCCGAACTGGAACCCCATTGAAGTCAATGGGGACCCAAACTTTTGAGGACTAAAATGGCTCTAAAAATTGTTGTTAAGAGCATGGCAAGTGTTCTGCAAACAAATGTGGATAGGGAAATAACTTAAAATAACATAAAATACATAAAAATAAAAATAATATGCTGGGGGCCCCCTTTCTCAGAAGAAGACAGGAAGTCCTTAACTCCACATTTGACACAATTTTTTAATGCAAAGACACAGGGAACCCCACTTGATCCTCACCTAAACACAGCCTACATTGCAGTAATACCGAAACTGGATAAAAACCCGGAAGAAGTCAGTAATTATAGACCCATCTCCCTCATCAATAGCGATTTAAAAATCCTTACCAAACTCCTTGCAAATTGTCTAGCTTCCTCCATTAACCGATATGTTCATAAGGATCAAGTGGGGTTCATCTCAGGCAGACAGGGCCCTGATCAGATCAGAAGAGCCATAGACATAGTCTCCCTCCTCCAGACAAACTGGCCAGGAGGTCCAAAACAATCAGGCATGCTTTTATCTCTGGACCTTCAAAAGGCCTTTGATTTGGTCTCCTGGCCATACATCTTTACAATCCTTGAACGTTGGGGCTTTGGCGACAAGTTTATGGGCCTGATCCAAGCTCTTTATTCAAATCCTAAAGCCTATATTAGGCTTCAAGGCCACTAATCCAAACCAATACATATAGCCAAAGGCACCAGACAAGGCTGTCCTTTATCTCCACTAATCTTTGCTATAGCAATTGAGACACTCACCATCTCCATTCACTGGGACCCCAACGTACAAGGAGTTCAATGTGGCTCTCAGGTTCACAAATGTGGCCTGTTTGCAGATGGCAAACACTGATGCCTAGTCACGGATTCCTATCTTAGGGAAAAAGACACACGGTCATTTCCGTTCCTTTCCTTACATTCACACCTAGGGGTCGGTGGTTAAGTTCCTCCTCTCGGGCACAGCTAGCTCCCATTGGGGTGTCCAGGGAGGAGGTACACCTCCGACCATTAACAGGAATACCAACCCTTCACTCTAATACTACCATGTCTGTCTAAAATAATTTTAAATTTTATATCTCTGACGTGTTACACTCGATTCATCTTGTTGCGCTGCCTGTAACCTTTCTATGTTTTGACTGAATCGATATTCTGAATGTCACTTTCAAATGTATTATTCTTGTTGTGATACAAAATAAAATACTTTGAAATAAAATAAATAAATAATAATCTTGACCTAGGAGGATGAGGTCCATATGGAGTAGGAGGTTGAGATGGCGGTGGATGTGGCGGTGTAGGTGGAAGCAGCGGTGGAGGAGGACAAGGTAGCCAACACAATTTTTTGTTTTTAATAAAAAAAACATTTTTTAATTAGGGTACACCCCAAAAGAGTGAGAAAGATCAAAAATACAACAATGGCTGAGTAAGGCCGGTATACATGTCTATTCTGCACAAGGTACGGACAAGTCCTGTGGGATCTATGCCTGGTTCATTTTAATGAACGTGAGCTTGTCCACATTGGCTCTGGACAGGCGGCTGCGCTAGTCTGTGATAATGCCCCCTGCCGTGCTAAATACACGTTCAGATAATACACTGGCTGCAGGGCAGGCCAGCACCTCCAAGGCGTAAAGGGCAAGCTCAGGCCATGTGCCCAATTTGGAGACCCAGAAGTTGAAGGGCACAGACCCATCATTCAGTACTGCTCCACCATGTTGTTGAAATGCTGGCTCCTGCTACCATTTTTTATATCAGCTGGTGGTGCTGGCTCTTGTGGCATGCTGACCCTGCCTTCTGAGGTGCTGGCGGTGCCCCGGCTGCATTGGCAACCTCTTCCTCCTCCTCTGCCTTCACCTTGTGCTTTCACTATGCCCCCACTGTCAGGTGGGAATGCCACCAGCAGTGCGTCTACCAGCATGCGCTTGTACTAGCGCATCTTATGATCACGCTCCAGTGAGGGAATTAAGGATGGTACGTTGTCCTTGTAACGGGGATCCAGCAGCATGGCCACCCAGTAATCAGCACCAGTTAGAATGTGGGCAACTCAGCGGTCATTGCAGAGACACTGTAGCATGTAATCACTCATGTGTGCCAGGCTGCCCGGAGGCAACGAAAAGCTGTCCTCTGTGGGAGGTGTATTGTCTGTGTCCTCTGTATCCCCCCAGCCACGCACCAGTGATGGCCATGAACTGGTCTGGGTGCCACCCTGCTGTGAACATGGTTCCTCCTCCTCCACCTCCTCATCCTCCACCTCGTCATCCTCCAGAACTGTGCCCTTGTTGGACAATTGTGTACCTGGTGTTTGTTGGTGCAGGAACCCACCCTCAGAGCCACTTGTGAATGACTGCCCTGAAAGCCTTTGAAAGGATCCCTCTTCGTCCTCCTCCTGTGCCACATCCTCTTCCATCATCGCCCGAAGCATTTTTTCTATGAGGCATAGAACTGGGATAGTAACGCTGAGAATGGCGTCATCAGCACTGGTCATGTTGGTGGAGTACTCAAAACAGTGCAACAAGGCACACAGGTCTCGCATGAAGGCCCAGTTATTGGTGGTGAAGTGGTGCTGTTCCGCAGAGCAACTCACGCATGCTTGCTGCAGCTGAAACTCCACTATCGCCTGCTGCTGCTCGCACAGTCTGGCCAGCATGTGCATGGTGGAGTTCCACCTTGTGGGCACATCATATACGTATGAGACGGTGAGCGGGAAGGCCGAAGTTACGCTGCAGCGCTGACAGGCGAGCAGCAGCAGGGTGAGAATGCCGAAAGTGCACACAGACGGCCCATACTTTCTGCAGCAGCTCTGGCATATGGGGGTAATTTTTAAGGAATCTCTGGACCACCAAGTTCAGCACATGCGCCAGGCAAGGGATGTGTGCCAAACCGGATAGGCCCAGAGCTGCTACGAGATTTTGCCCATTATCGCACACCACCATTCCGGGCTTGAGGCTTACTGCCACCAACCACTCATCGGTCTGTTGTTCCATGTCCCTCCACAACTCCTGCGTGGTGTGGGATTTTTCCCCCAAACAAGTAAGTTTTAAAAGTGCTTACTGAAGTTTACCCCTGGCTGGTCTGAAGTTGGTGGTGAAGGTGTTACGCTGACTGGATGAGGAGGTGGTAGAGGAGGAGGAAGCGGAGTAGGAGGATTTAGCAACAGGAGGCAAACTGAAGCACCCTGCAATCCTCGGTGGTGGAAGGACATGTGCCAAACTGCTATCTTCCTCAGGCCCAGCCGCCACTGCATTTACCCAGTGTGCTGTTAGGGAGATATAATGTCCCTGACCGTGCTTACTGGTCCATGTATACGTAGATAGGTGGACCTTGCCACAGATGGCGTTGCGCAGTGTACACCTCATTTTGTCCCCCACTTGGTTGTGCAGGTAAGGGATGGCTTGCCTGGAAAGGTAGTGGCGGCTGGGCACGACGTACTGTGGGACAGCCAATGCCATCAGGCTTTTAAAACTCTGTGTCTCCACCAGACGGAATGACAGCTTTTCAAAGGCCAGGAATTTTGAAATGCTGGCATTCAGGGCCAGGGATAGAGGGTGGGTAGGGGGGTACTTCCTCTTCTGCTCCAGTGTTTGGGAGATAGAGAGCTGAACGCTTCCATGGGACATTGTGGAGATGGTTGGTGACCCGGGTGGTAGTGTTGCTGGCAGATCCTCTGTTTGCGGGTTGGCAGGTGCCACTGTCACTACAGAGGTGGATGAAGAGGCCGAGACTGCAGCAGAAGAGGAGGCAGCAGGAGCCAGAGACCTTTCTTGGTTTTTGAGGTGTCTACTCCACTGCAGCTTGTGCTTTGCACATAGATGCCTGGTCATGCAGGTTGTGCTCAGGTTGAGAACATTTATGCTTGGCTTCAGGCTCTGATTGCACAGTATGAAAACCACTCGTGCCTTGTCATCAGCACATGGTCTGAAGAACTACCATGCTAGGGAACTCCTTGGACCTGGCTTTGGTGTGCTCGGTCCCATGCAGCATTGGGCAGTAGCAGGCGTACCTTCTAGGGGATGGACGCTCCGCTTTTTCACCCTTCTCCCTCTTCTGCTGCGCTGGGGGCCCTGTGCGATGATGTAGATTCCATGTGAGGTCGAGGACCTCATCGTCCTCTACATCATCTTCCACCCAGTCTTCACCCCTGCTCTCCTTGTCGGTCCGCACAATTGCGAAAGCAGCAGGTGTTGGAACCTGTGTTTTGTCATCATCCAAGACGTGCGGCGATGGTCCTCCCATGTACTCATCTTCAAACATAAGTGGTTGGGCATCAGTGCACTCAATCTCTTTCACTTCTGGGGTAGGGCTAGGTGGATGGCCCTGGGAAACCCTGCTAACAGAGTCGTCAAAATGCAGAAGAGACTGCTGCATGATTTGGGGCTCAGACTGCTTAGCTGATTTGCAAGGGGGTGAGGTGAAAGACTGATGGACATTGGCTGCAGGTGCCAACTCTGATCTTTCAGCAGTAGACTGGGTGGGAGACAATTTGAAGGAACTGGAGGCACTGTCAGCAACCCAATCTACTATCGCCTGTACTTGTCCTGGCCTCAACATTCGTAGAGCCGCATAGAAGAACAGTACTGCATCTAAAGTGTGTATCTCACACATACAGATATGCAGAAAACACTGTAAAATAAATGGGTGTTTTTAGAATAGCAGAATAGAGCAACAGTATATAAAAGGTGTATCTCACAGTAACATATGCAGTGCTGGTGCACTGAGCTTGCATAAAATGCCTGCCGATGCCAACCTAACAGATGGATAAAAGTTATATTTTCTCTGGCACTGGGCTCAGGGCAGTGTAAAAAGATTGTGCACTGCACCCACACAAGAAAATCAAGGTAGATCACTGAGTAATTTGATTTCTGAAGCTTGACTCCTATCTAATTCTCTCCCTCAAAGCAGCAGCAGCAACCTTTCACTACACTATCTAAAGCAGAGTGACGTACAGTGCTATGTGCCTATATTATATAAAGGCTGGGTCACATGCTTTACTGGCCAATCACAGCCATCACATTAGTAGGCATGGCTGTGATGGCTTCTAAGGGCACACGAGTTAAATGAATGTTAATTGGCTGCCCTGCAGCTGTTAAAAAAGCGCCATTACATTACCGAACCCGAACATACAGTAAATTGTTCGGGTCTGGGTCCCAAAAACCCAAAAGTCAGGTACAAACCCAAACT
This sequence comes from Lithobates pipiens, assembly GCF_037356315.1. Taxonomy (NCBI): domain Eukaryota; kingdom Metazoa; phylum Chordata; class Amphibia; order Anura; family Ranidae; genus Lithobates; species Lithobates pipiens. Next base: position 336,224,242 of record NW_027507903.1, read on the forward strand.
TTATAGTTCGGGTTCGCTCAACCCTGGTTATGATATCATGAGCGGTATATCAAATTAAACCAACAAAACCAATTGCAATCAGAATATTAGTGAGGTTGTAAAGGCAAAAAGTTTTTTTTTTTTTATCTTAGAAGGCTTTTTATCTTAATTCAAAGAATGCATTGTGTGCAGCAGCCCTCCTCAGCCCCTCTTATACTTATCTGAGGTCAATCTAGATCCAGCAATGTTGCAGGAGTGTCTCTGCTGTCTGGGACTCCTCTCCTCATTGGCTGAGATAGCAGTGTGGTGCCATTGGCTCCTGCAGCTGTTAGTCAGCCAATGAGGAGAGAAAGGGGGCGAGAGAGAGAGAGCTGGACCGCGGCTCGGTGTCTGAACGGACACAGGGAGGTGTGGCTCAGGTGCCCCCAAAGCAAGCTGCTTGCTATGGGGGCACTGAAAAAGATGGAGGGGTGAGGAGCACCGAAGAGGGACTTGAGGAGAGGAGGATCGGGGCTTCTCTGTGCAAAACCACTGCACAGAGCTGGTAAGTATAACATGTTGTTGTTTTTAAAGGAGAAAAATATGATACTTTCGTATCACTTTAAAACTTAATTTAAATCAGCATCCAGGATTTATTGTCAAACAGGCACAAATTATCTAAATAGTAGCATGTTGTTACTTAACATAGGAAGCAGAAAAAATGGATCGCTTGGAATGGATATAGCCTTAAGGTGGCTGCCAACCAAACCTTCCAAATGGCTACCAATGGGTGAAGCTGGATCAAGCATAAAATTTAGTCTGTTTTTCAAGATGTAGTCGATCTCAGATGGAGCTGAACTTCAATATGGAGATCCTCAATGGTGATGATGATGATGATGATGATGATGACAATGAATGGTGATCATGAATGGTTCTCATAAATGGTGCTCATGTTTCCCTCTGACGTCTCCATTTATCATTCCAAAAACTATTTACTCTAGGAGATCCTCTCCTCCTGATCACTCCTGATTGGAAGGCAATATTATTGATTAACTATTTGTTTGCAGAAGCCATAACTTACCTTGACCACTAGATGGCAGTCTAAGACTAGAGATCCCTATATTCAGCTTTTGAGATCTTTATATATTTTGTGCACACTTTAAACTATTGTTATCTTACTTCTGAGAATGTATAGCTTATGAAACACATATTTCTTATTACAACAATTGCAGGGAAAAACATATATGTAGTAATTGTATCATAATCACGATTACATTTATTTGGATATCATTGTGTCTTATATATATCCATAAATTGAACAAGTATTTAATCCTTTACAGTCTTTTCAAAAATGTCCCGAAAGTATCAACTATTTTGTCTTATAAAATATTGCAATACACAGGAGGCAGTAGATGACGGTGTAGGTGGTTGTGTAGATGGTGGTGTAGATGGTGGTGTAGGTGGCGGTAGATGGTGCATTGTCAGCAATGGAGTAACATTTAATGTAATGAATTAAGCTATCTGGATTAACTTATTTTGTTGCACAGTTCTAAAATGTTTACTCGATAAATATCTATTGTGCAATCTTCTCATTTCTATTTGGGTCCAGGTGTTGTCAGTTTACATACCAATACAACCCATTGTTTTGAAGCTCAAACAGACTTTCAGGTTCTCCCCTGTGATGGTGAGGTTCATCCAGAGGGTATTCAGCCTAACTCATTAAGACGTTATATGTTATAATTTTTAATTCAGTGCAGCTCCAATATGGCAGCGATCTTCCGCAGTTTCATATAGCATGCCCCCCGGTCTCCTTTCATCTGCAAAAATCTAATCTCTGACAAAACTTGTAACATGTCTTCAGTCTCTGACAATCTTCTGTAGCACTAAATATACTGAATATTAGGTGTGGTTCTTTAAATCTTTCAGGGACTAGTTTGAGGCTCTTATCTCATAATTTGACCACCACTGATCTAAAGTCTGAGGGGTGTGGTTGGCTAGATCCTACTATCACCTATGGCTTTGTTAAACAACAATACATTTTTCCATTGGGAAAAAAATGCAGCCTGTACAGCTGCTTATTCGTGCAATTATTCAAACATATGGCAGCAGTACAATGAATAAAACCATGCAGTTATAGGTATGTCAATGATCATGCTAAATATCAGAATGGTGAAAAATGTAAATGTAGTAATTTGGACCTTAGCATGATTGTTGGTACCAGATAGGCCGGTATAAATAGCTTTGTAACTGCTGATATCCTCAGTTTTCACATACAACAATCTCTAGAATTTACACATAATGGTGCAGTAACATACTGTACAATGAGCCACAACTTCAAGCTGACAAAAAGGCTATGGTAACTCGTATAACTACTCCTTACAACTGTGCTGAGCAGAAAATCATCTCACCCCATGATGGGTTGTCTCCCTCTCTGCCTACAAAAGAAAGCTGAGACTACAGTGGGCACAGGCCCAGGAGTTGAATATTAGAAAAGTGTAGCTTGGCCTAAAGTATCTAAGTTTCTGCTTGGGCACACAGATGGTGTGCTAGCCACCAGATTTAAATTGAATAGAACACCTTTGGGAATTGGAGAATGGGAGATTTGCAGCATAGATGATGTGCAGAGATGTGAAGCTGACTGTTTTGCAGACATTATGTGAGGCAATCATGTCAACATGGACCAGAGGAATGTTTGTATATAGCATGAAGTATTGAAGGGTAAAGAGAGGCCATAATAGAGAGAGAGAGAGAATAACATAGAGAGCGAGAGTACATAGAAAAGATTAAGAAGACCTGTTTGATACCAGATCCAGATAATGGATTTTGCAGTTAAATTTAAAAGGTTTTAATATCTGTCAATAAAGCTGTCATGGCAAGCATGACTTAAATATGAATATTGTTTTAGGGTGTATAGTAGTCTGAGTCTCCTATTTAGGTTTATAAACAATTTTGTTAATGTAGTTCTATACAGTAGTTGGTCACTCCAGTCCTCTTTTAAAGGAATAGAAGTTTTAGGTGGACTCCTACCAGAGGCGTAACTAGAAACCTCAGGGCCCCGATGCAAGAAATCAGGAAGGGCCCCCCCCCCCCCCCGAAAAGCATGATTTTGATACTATATTTTTTTCCACTGTAGAACAAAGTAAAACATTTCTGTGCAGCCTGTGTCCCGAGTGAAACCTGTGTCACCAGTGCAGTGGTGGTACTGGAGGGGGGTGGCAGTGGTACTGGAGGGGGATGGTGGTCCTGGAGGTGAGTGGCGGTGGTAGTCCTGGAGAGGGGTGGCAGTGGTACTGGAGGTGGGTGGTGGTGGTGGTACTGGAGGGGGGCTGATGGTGGCACTGGAGGGGGGTGGCAGTGGTGGTACTGGAGGGGGATAGTGGTCCTGGAGAGGGGTGGCAGTGGTACTGGAGGGGGATGGTGGTCTTGGAGAGGGGTGGCGGTGGTACTGGAGGTGGGTGGCGGTGGTGGTACTGAAGGTGGTAGCGGTCCTGGAGAGGGGTGGCGGTGGTACCGGAGGTGGGTGGCGGTGGTACTGGAGAGGCATGATGGTCCTGGAGAGGGGTGGCGGTGGTACTGGAGGTGGGTGGCATGGTGGTGGTACTGGAGAGGGGGTGGAGGTGGTACTGGAGGTGGGTGGTGGTGGTACTGGAGGTGGGTGGCGGTGGTGGTACTGAAGGGGGGTGACGGTCCTGGAGAGGGGTGGCGGTGGTACCGGAGGGTGGGTGGTGGTACTGGAGGAGGGTGGCGATGGTACTGGAGAGGCATGGTTGTCCTGGAGGTGGGTGGCGGTGGTACTGGAGGTGGGTGGCATGGTGGTGGTACTGGAGAGGGGGTGGCGGTGGTACTGGAGTGGGTGGTGGTGGCACAGTCTGGAGGGGTGGTGGCCTGGTGGTACTGGAGGGGGGGTGGTGGCACTGGAGGGGGGATGGTGGCATTGGAGGGAGGGGTGGCACTGGAGGGCGGTGGTGGAACAGTCTGGAGGGGGGGTGGTGGAACAGTCTGGGGGGGGGTGGTGGTGGCACAGTCTGGAGGAGTGGTGGTGGTGGCACAGTCTGGATGAGTGGTGGTGGTGGCACAGTCTGGAGGGGGGATGGTGGCATTGGAGAAGGGGTGGCGGCAGTCTGGAGGGGTGGTGGTGGTGGCACAGTCTGGAGGGATGGTGGTGGTGGCACAGTCTGGAAGGGTGGTGGTGGTGGCACAGTCTGGAAGGGTGGTGGTGGTGGCACAGTCTGGAGGGGTCTGGAGGGGTGGTGGTACAGTCTGGAGGGGTGGTGGTGGCACTAGAGGGGTGGTGGTGGCACTAGAGGGGTGGTGGAGGCACTAGAGGGGGGGTGGTGGTGGCACAGTCTGGAGGGGTGGTGTTGGCAGTCTGGAGGGGGGGTGGTGGGCTGGTGGTACTGGAGGGGGGATGGTGGCACTGGAGGGGGGATGGTGGCATTGGAGGGAGGGGTGGCACTGGAGGGCGGTGGTGGCAGTCTGGAGGGGGGGTGGTGGAACAGTCTGGAGGGGTGGTGGTGGAACAGTCTGGAGGGGGGGTGGTGGTGGCACAGTCTGGAGGGGGGTGGTGGTGGCACAGTCTGGAGGGGGGGTGGAGGGCTGGTGGCACTGGAGGGCGGGTGGTGGCACTGGAGGGGTGGTGGCACAGTCTGGAGGAGTGGTGGCACTGGAAGGGGGTGGTGGTGGCACTGGAAGGGGGTGGTGGGCTAGTGGCACTCGAGGGGTGGTGGTGGCACAGTCTGGAGGGGGGGTGGTGGCACTGGAGGGAGGTGGGGGTAGTGGCACTGGAGGGGTGGTGGTGGCAGTCTGGAGGGGGGTAGTGAAACAGTCTGGAGGGGTGGTGATGGCACTGGAGGGTGGGTGGCACAGTCTGGAGGGGGGGTGGTGGCACTGGAGGGAGGTGGGGGTAGCGGCACTGGAGGGGTTGTGGTGGCAGTCTGGAGGGGGGTGGTGAAACAGTCTGGAGGGGTGGTGACGGCGGGTAGGTGGGTGGTGGTGGCACTGGAGGAGGTTGTGGGCTGGTGGCACTGGAGGGGGGTGGTGGCACTGGAGGGGGGGTGGTGGCACTGGAGGGAGGTGGTGGCACAGTCTGGAGGGGTGGTGGTGGCACTGGAGGGGGTTGTGGGCTGGTGGCACTGGAGGGGGGTGGTGGCACTGGAGAGGGGGTGGTGGGCTGGTGGCACTGGAGGGGGGGTGGTGGCACTGGAGGGAGGTGGTGGCACAGTCTGGAGGGGCGGTGGTGGCGAACAGTCTGGAGGGGGATGGGGTGGAACAGTCTGGAGGAGGGGATGGGGTGGAACAGTCTGGAGGAGGGGATGGGGTGGAACAGTCTGGAGGGGGGGATGGGGTGGAACAGTCTGGAGGGGGGGATGGGGTGGGACAGTCGGGGGGGTGGAACAGTCTGGGGGGGGATGGGGTGGAACAGTCTGGGGGGTGTGGTAGAACAGTCTGGAGGGGGGGGTGGTGGCACTGGAGGGGGGGTGGTGGGCTGGTGGCACTGGAGGACAGGGGGTGGCACAGTCTGGAGGGGTGGTGGTGGCACTGGAGGGGGGTGGTGGGCTGGTGGCACTATGGTGGCACTGGAGAGGTGGTGGTGGCATTGGAGGGAGGGGTGGCACTGGAGGGGCGGTGGTGGCAGTCTGGAGTGGAAGTGGTGGAACAGTCCGGAGGGGGGTGGTGGAACAGTCTGGAGGGGTGGTGATGGCACTGGAGGGCGGGTGGCACAGTCTGGAGGGGTGGTGGTGGCACTGGAGAGGGGGTGGTGGGCTGGTGGCACTGGAGAGGGGGTGGTGGAACTGGAGGGGTGGTGGTGGCACAGTCTGGAGGGGGATGGGGTGGAACAGTCTGGAGGGGGATGGGGTGGAACAGTCGGGGGGGATGGGGTGGAACAGTCGGGGGGGGGGATGGGGTGGAACAGCCTGGGGGGGATGGGGTGGAACAGTCTGGGGGGGTGGGGTGGAACAGTTTGGGGGGGGGGATGGGGTGGAACAGTCTGGAGGGAAATGGGGTGGAACAGTCTGGGGGGGGGGGGGGTGGAACAGTCTGGGGGGGGGATGGGGTGGAACAGTCTGGAGGGGGATGGGGTGGAACAGTCTGGGGGGGATGGGGTGGAACAGTCTGGGGGGGATGGGGTGGAACAGTCTGGGGGGGGGTGGTGGTGGCACTGGAGGGGGGTGGCAGGCTGGCACAATCTGGAGGGGGGATGGCGACTTACCGCCAATCAATCGATGATGATCGATTCCCCCTCCTCAGAATCCTGCAGAGTGATGCTGATCAAGTGATCAAGTCCTGCATGAAGCGTGCCTCCGTTCCTACAAGAAAGCCTTGCTTCAGAGAGCTCCTCTCCCGCCTTCACTGAATTGGCTGTTCCCTTTCAGTCGCTCTGGATAGGCGGGGGCGGAGCCAAACGAGCAATTCTCTCACGCTTTCTCTCACGCTGGTGAAGGAAGCCCCCCCCCCCTCACCACGGCATGACAAGCGAAAATGAATAACAGCACACGCACACCCCCGGCCGGACAGTCAGGTGGGCCCCGAGGGCGGCGGGCGGAGGGCGGCGGGCGGGCTGCCGGTGGGCCCCCTGAAGTGGCAGAGAATTACAGGGCCCAGTCGCACTTGTGACTGTTGCGACCCTGATAATTCCGCCACTGACTCCTACATTAAAGTGTTAATGAATTCATTTTTTTATTTTTTTATTAGAATAACGAACATGTTATACTCACCAGCTCTGTGCAATGGCCCCAATCCTCCTCTTCTCGGGTTCCCCGGCGGCGATCCTGGCTCCTTCTCTTCTTTGTGTGTCCCCATAGCGAGCCGCTTCATGTGGAGGCACACAGTGTCTGCACGCTTCTGAGCTGTGTGCCTATGGAGCCCTGCTCCCTAGACTTACACAACTGGATTTAGCCCCCCCCCCCCACTTCCTCCTCACTGCACTTCGATTAATAGCAGTAGGAGCCAATGACTCCTGCTGTTGCTCCAGTGCTGTGTGAAGAGGAATAGAGGAGAGAAGAGATACAGCCGTGCACTGCACTGGATCTATTCTCCCCTTTATAATCCTTTTACACGGGGGACAGAGAAATAGAAACTTTTTTTACCCTTAATGCAAGGAATGCATTAAGGTAAAAAACATTTTTTAGCTTTAGTATCACTAAATAACATGTTATACTATATTGAAAAAGATTTGCAAATTCCCTATGTATACAGTATAAGATTTGGTCCTCTAAGAATGTTAGTTTTCCAAGGAATGTATCCGATTGATTACTGTCCTGTTGTACATGAGTTGTTGTGGGCAAGCGGAGCTTTGCTCTCTGCTTGCCTTTATTGTGAAAGCAGAGAGCAAAGGACCAGAGACCAACATTACCTGTAGTCTCCATGCAGCTGATCTGTTCATCATCATTACTGATTACCATACTCTGTGTTCTGCACTGTCCTTGTTTGGAGATGGTTAACTTGACAATTTGGCTTTCTTGTTTCAGTTCCCCAACTAATGGCTGGTGATCTGATGATTGGTGGGGGAAGATTTAGAGTGGCGTCACATTGCCCTGGTGTGATCCAGCTGTGCTTTCCCATAGACTTCTATCATATTCAGTGGTTTTAGTGTGGTTTCAGAAAGCACACAAAAGATGCAGCATGCAGGAGTTTTGGTGTGCTTTCTGAAACTGCACAAAAACCCCATAGGCCCCCATAGAAGTCTATGAGAAAGCACAACTAACCAGCATGGAAACTGCAAGTGAAGCTGCCCTTAGGCCAGCCATACAATTTGGCTGGTTCAGCAGGGACCAGTCGAATTCTGATCTATGTATTTGCAGGGAGGTTATACAGAAGCCACTCTACCAATCAGCTTCTGTACAACTGATGTGTTGGATTTTCCCCACTCGATCAGAGCCACTGGCGATAGCCAGCAGTAGGGATGAGCTTCGAGTTCGAGTCGAACTCATGTTCGACTCGAACATTGCCTGTTCGCCTGTTCAGCGAACAGTGAACAATTTGGGCTGTTTGCGGCAAATTCGAAAAGCCGGAACACCCTATACAAGTCTATGGGAGAAATCTAAAGTGCTAATTTTAAAGGGTGATATGCAGGTTACTGTCCTAAAAAGTGTTTGGGGACCTGGGTCCTGCCCCAGGGGACATGGATCAATGCAAAAAAAAGTTTTAAAAACTGCCGTTTTTTCAGGAGCAGTGATTTTAATAATGATTAAAGTGAAACAATAAAAGTGTAATATTCCTTTAAATTTTGTAGCTGGGGGGTATCTATAGTATGCCTGTGAAGGGGCGCATGTTTCTGGTGCTTAGAACTGTCCCTGCACAAAGTGTCATTTGTGCAGGAAAAAGTCTTTTAACCACTTGGGATCCGCGCTATTGCCGAATGACGGCATTAGCGCGGACCTAGATTTCCGGGACTACGTCTATTGACGTCGTCCCGGTTACGAGCGGCCTGCGCGCCCCCTGAGGGGCGCGCGCGGCCCGCTCTGTGATCGGCGAGTCCGTGAGACTCGCCTGATCACCGATCCGTGTAAGGGGTCGATCCCGACCCCTTATCACGTGATCAGCTGTCAGCCAATGACAGCTGATCATGTGATAGAACGGAGCCGGTAATCGGCTATTATTCCTCCTCGCGCTGACAGCGCGAGGAGAAAAAAAAAAGCCGATCACCGGCGGCCGTGATCGGGACATCAGTCCCGATCACGGCCAGCAATGCAAGGCACCACATGCCACCTGCCAGTGCCCACCTGCCTCCCGCAGTGCCATCCTGAAGTATAACTAAAACTAAAAGTAAGTGCCCCCCGTCTGTGCCCATAGTGCCCACAGTGCCACCCACAGTGCCACCCACAGTGCCACCCCACAGTGCCACCCACAGTGCCACCCACAGTGCCACCCAATCTGCCTCAAAGGTGCTGCACCCCAGTGCCGCCCATCAGTGCCCAGCAGTGCCGCCCATCAGTGCCCAGCAGTGCCGCCCATCAGTGCCCAGCAGTGCCACCTATCAGAGCCACCTATCAGTGCCACCTATCAGTGCCCATCAGTCCCATCTATCTGTGGTACCTATCAGTGCCCATCCGTGCCACCCATCCGTGCCACTTATCCGTGCCACCCATCTGTGCCATCTTATCTGTGCCCATCTTTGCCCATCAGTGCCGCCTTATCTGTGCCCATCGGTGCCGCCTTATCTGTGCCCATCGGTGCCGCCTTAACTATGCCTATCAGTGCCCACCAGTGCAGCCTATCAGTGCCCACCAATGCAGCCTATCAGTGCCCACCAATGCAGCCCATCAGTGCCCACCAATGCAGCCTATCAGTGCCGCCTTATCAGCGCACTTCAATGAAGGAGAAAAATGACCCGTTTGCAAAATTTTATAACAAACTATTAAAACATGATTTTTTTTTTTTTTTTTTTGCATCTTTTTTTGTTTGTTTAGCAAAAAATAAAACTCCGAGCTGTAACTAAATACCACCAAAAGAAAGCTCTATTTGTGGGAAAAAAATGATAAAAATTTCATTTGGGTACAGTGTTGTATGCCCGCGCAATTGTCATTCAAAGTGCATCAGCGCTGAAAGCTGAAAATTGGTCTGGGACTGAGGGGGGTTTAAGTGCCCAGTAAGCAAGTGGTTAAAATCACTTGCGGCTATTTTGTCGGCTCCCCGTAATACAGAGAACACTCAATGAGTGTTCTCTGTATTAGCCGACAATTCATTCATTCATTGATTAAAAAAAAAAAAAAAAGCGTGAGGGTTCCCCTAAATTCAAGAGCAAGAGTGGATTAGCACCGCTGGAATCTTTTTTTTTATTTTTTTTACTTTTAATAAAGGAATTTTTCAAAAGTGTGTATGTCTTATTTACCGTATTTGCTGGCGTATAAGATGACCTTTTACAGTAAAAAAAAATGAGCAAAAAGCTGGGGTCGTCTTATACACCGAATATAAAGCCGAATACTTGCCGAGTGTGCGGTAATACTGTATACATTCAATATACACCGCTGAGCCAATCCCGGCGAGCGATGTATTCTATTAATCAATACAGCGCCTGCTCGGATTGGAGTAACAACATATCAGACCTGAAGGGTCTGGTATGGATATTTAGGGGGACCCCCACGTCATTTTTTTTTTTATTTGACACGGGGTTCTCCTTAATATCCATGTCAGACCTGAAGGGCCTGGTAATTGAATTTAGGGGAACCCCCACGTTTTTTTTCTTTTTTTTTTATGAATGAATGAATGAATTGTCGGCTAATACAGAGAACACTCAATGAGTGTTCTCTGTATTACGGGGAGCCGACAATATAACCGCAAGTGATTTTAAAATACTTTTTTTCCTGCACAAATGACACTTTGTGCAGGGACAGTTCTAAGCACGGGAAACATGCGCCCCTTCACAGGCATACTATAGACACCCCCCAGGTACCACATTTAAAGGAATATTACACTTTTATTGTTTCACTTCAATCATTATTAAAATCACTGCTCCTGAAAAAAACGGCCGTTTTTAAAACTTTTTTTTGCATTGATCCATGTCCCCTGGGGCAGGACCCGGGTCCCCAAACACTTTTTAGGACAGTAACTTGCATATTACCCTTTAAAATGAGCACTTTAGATTGTGAACATTCGAGTCCCATAGACTTTAATAGGGTTCTAAAGTTCACACGAAGTCTGTTCGCAGGTTCTGGTGCGAACCGAACAGGGGGGTGTTCGGCTCATCCCTAGCCAGCAAGGCTGATCAGTGTATTCTGACAGCGGGACGTCTCCCCATTATCAGAATACAATAGCTCAGCAGAGAGGATTCCCTCATCCACATTGAATGTGTGAATGGGGAAATCAAGCCATTTTTTTTGTTCACGTTCATCCCACTGGCTTAACAGAAAAAAAAAAATGACTGGGCTGTCTTAAACAGCAGCAGGAAACGTGCCAAAAAACACAGATCCACAGAATGACTAAAGCAGAAGCAGGAAGATGCATGCAGTGTAGGTTCCTCTCCAGCAAGCAGTCCACTAGTAACAATACCAGATCTCACTCCAAATGTCACGAGACTAGCAATCACAGGCACAGTGCCTCCTACATACTTATATAGCTAGGCATTGTCAAATACCACAAAGTATACTTCTAATTTTCATGAGGAATTTAAGACAAAAGATAAATTATTAAGGGTAGCACTTAGGGTTAACTAACATTCCCAGATGCTCCATATAACATTATACATCTCCATCTTTTAAATTCAGGTTTGCATTAAAAGAATTAGGAATCTCAGCAAATAATGGATTTTCATGTTTCATGGAAATGTCCGTTTAAAGATATTGCTTCACTGTATCTTTTTTTTTATGAATTTGACTAGATTGAATAACATCAAGTGCTATTATGGTATGTTTTTCAGTAGAGCAGCAGCTATTTACTGTGTATGACATTGCTAGATGATTTCAAGATTATTCTTTCTAAGGCATTTTAAAGGTGTTTATATCTATTATGTTTTTCAAGATTTATAGTGTTTTCCTTTTCCTATTGTACAAGACTGAAATGAAAGCAGCAATATATGTGTCAGCAAGCATTCAATATCCTTGAAATACCATTACAAGTCATATCCTGCTATATACAGTAGTATTTACTGTACTGAGACCAATTGTAAAGGCTTTCTTTTTTCTATTTTAGCACTGATAGAAGTGGGTCAGGTGGTGCTTTTACTTGCCTTCAATGCCCATTGTCATCTGTTTTTGCACACTAACCAATTTGAAGATTATTCACTGTAATAATGTACCTTCTGTTTGTAGGTTGTTCAACTGTGTTAAATGAAACCCTGATACTCTTACGTGAATCCCTGCAGCCTTGCTGTTATAATATAAAAGCACACACATACAGCATGAAAGGAAACTTTTCATGGCCACTAAAGTATAAATTTGTGCTTGTCTTCAAATAATTTGTTTGGCCAGAGTTGTAAATTTAAGGGATCCTTTCCTTTTTTTATATTTTTTATTTTACTTTGTCACTTTTACTTTGTCCATTTTTGTTCTTTTTGTAAAAAATAGCATGTTAAATAATGACACTATTTAACCACTTAAGGTCTTTCCTATAGCAGTTTTACCGCTACAGGGTGGCACCTCTGCACCAGGTCACACATATATATAAACGTGATTCTACTCTTCCATAGGGGGCGTGCATTTACATTACACAGCGGGAGCCAATCGGCAGGTGCCGTGGACTCGATGTCCGCCGGTATTCTGCGATCATCAGGCAGAGAGACAGAACGACGGTCTGTCTACGTAAACAAGGCAGATCACCGTTCTGACAGGATGGAAGGGGTGGAATTGGTGTCCCTGCAAAGCAGAGAATAAATTCCATCTCTTCCCCTAGTAAAAGCACAGTACACATAAACACTGGCTAGACACACAGTTAACACTTTGATCAACTCTGATGTCGACCTCTTCCCAGACAGTATCATTAGTTCAGTGACAGAGCATATTTTTGACTCCTTTATTAGTGTCACTGGTCCCCAAAAAGTGTCAAATATGTCAGTTACTGTCAGAATGTCTGCAGCAATATCGTAGTCCCGCTATAAGTCACTGATCGCCTCCATTGCTTGTAAAAAATAACGAAATAAAAATAGTTTGTATAGTAGTTTGGTTTGCACAAAATTTATAACTTCTACAATTAATATAAGCATATTGGGATTTTATTTACCAAAGCTATGTAGCAGAATAGTCTTTAGCCTAAATTTATGAAGAAATTAAATTTTTTCAACTTTTTTATTGGGTGTGTTTAATAGCAGAATGTAAAAAACAGTGTTTTGTTTTGTTTTCAAAATGGTCAGTCTTTTTTTGTTTATAGCGCAAAAAACCCCCAAAAAACTGCGGAGGTAATCAAATACCACCAAAAGAAAGCTCTATTTGTGGAGAAAAAAAGGACTTACATTTTATTTGGGTACAGTGTCACATGGCTGCGTAATTGTCAGTTACAGTAACGCAGTGCCGTATCGCGCAAAATGGCCTAACCAAGTGGTTAGGGGCACTTTCACAGTGGGGCGTCGGTGGTAAAGCAGCACTTTACAGTTGTTATAGCTGCGCTTTTCGGCCGCTAGCAGGCGCTTTTAACCTTCGCTAGCAGCCAAAAAAGAGTTAAAAGTGCCGCTACAGTGGCGCTTTGCCTGCACTTTGGAGGCACTGCCCATTGATTTCAATAGGCAGGGGCGCTTTAGGAGTCCATCCCAAAGGGGCACTTCAGGATGCTGCTTGCAGGACTTTTTTTTAGTGTCCTGCCAGCGCAACTCTCCTGTGTGAAAGCCCTCTGCCTTTTACACTGGAGTGACAGGAGAGGTGCTTTGCAGGTGCTATTTTTAGCGTTATAGCCCCTGTAAAGCACCTCAGTGTGAAAGTAGCCTGAGGATCTTTTTTTAAGCAGGTCCAGGATTGTTAAAAAAAACTTACAAAACCTTCAGAAATTATCTAAAACCCACTGCATCCTTAAAAAAAACACCAAAATCCACCTTCATTTTGCCTTACCTGTTGCATCTTTTGCATTTTTTTTAAGTCTAGAACTTGGGTGGAATTTCAGGAAAGTTCAAATTTTGCTGTTATCCAGCTGTCACTATTGTAGTCATTTTTTGAACTTCCAGCCCTAAGAAGAGGGGGCTATTGCACTTGGGAGAATTAAAAAACTCCCTCATGAAGTGCAATCCTTAACCCCTTCAACCCCGGAAGATTTGGCTGCTGAATAACTGGTCCATTTTTTGCGATTCGGCACTGCGCCGCTTTAACTGACAATTGCGCGGTCGTGCAAAGCTGTACCAAAACAAAATTCAGGAGCTTTCTTTTGGTGGTATTCGTTTGCCTCTGTGGGGTTTTTTTTTGTGCTATAAACAAAAAAAAAATGACGATTTTGAAAAAAACACAATATTTTGTACTTTTGCTAACTTTTTCTACAAAATAGGGGATAGATTTATAGCATTTTATTACTAATTTTTTTTTACTCGTAATAGCGGCGATTTTTATATGGACTGTGACATTATGGGGGACACATCGGCACATTTTTGACACATTTTTGGGACCATTAGCATTTATACAGCGATCAGTGCTATAAAAATGTACTGATTACTGTAAAAATTTCACTGGCAGGGAAGGGGTTAACACTAGGGGACGATCAAGGGGTTAACTGTGTTGCCTAGGTTTGTTTATAACTGAAGGGGGGGGGACTGACTAGAGGAAGTGACAGATCGGGGTTCCTAGCTAATAGGAACAAACAATCTGTCACTCCTCTCAGAACAGAACAGAACAGGGAAGTGTGTATTTACACACACTCGTCCCTGTTCTGTCTCTGTGCTTGCGATCGATCTTGGCCGGTGGTCATCGCGGCCATCAGCCATGAGCAGGATTGTGCTGACCTGCCGCCATAATATGATGGCAGCTGGTCGGCAAGCGGTTAAACTGGTTCATTCAATGCCTTAGGTTAAAGAGCTTCTGTGCTGCAAAATCCACTCCAGCCCACCTTCATACTTGCCTGAGCCTGATCCGATCCAGAGATGTACATGACAGCAGCTATTCTTGCTGTTGTCTCCCTCCTCCCTGGGCAGATTGCCAGCAATGGGAGCCATTGGCTCCTGCTGTTGTCAATCAAATGCTGTGCCGAGCAGGGGGGCAGGGCCTAGCTGCCCACTCTGTGTCAATAGACGCAGACAGGGCAGCTTGTAACATGTTTGTTACTTTAATACAAAAAAAAGAATGCAGGTTTAATGACGCTTACATTTTGTCCATGTTGAAGAGACAGCGGTCACCATGTTTTTGAAAAGATGGACTGCACACAATATATTAACCTCCCTGGCGGTATGATTATTTCTGATTTTAGGTGCTGAAAGAGGTACAATTATTTTGCATGGAAATTTGGCGTTTTATATTGTAGGCCTGCAATTCTTAGGAATAACTCTCTTAAATCTGTTCAAACCAGAGTCTAGTAGACATCCCGGTTATGATAAAGTTTATAATATAATAAATAACTATAAATAATGATAACAAATAATAATAAAAATTATTCAATAATGTAATCAAATCCAAAAACACTGAAATTTGCTATTTTGCAGAATTGTCGCTGTCATTAGATTTAGTGCTTGATGACGAATCTTCCCACAAATTGCTATCACTCAATTCTGCAAGTGATTCTAATTTATTATCGCTGTTTTGACATAAAGGGACACTTTTTGGTTGCTATGGACAATATCCAAATTCCAGGCAGAAAAAAACAGTATTTATAATATAAAAGTGCATGCAGGGCACTGGACAGACCACTAGGGACAAAGAGGATGTGTATTTTTTTTTTTTTTTATACAGTACTGTAATCTGAAAGATTACAGTACTGTATGTGTATTGTGTGTTTTTACTTTTCTGAATTTGGCGCCAATCTCCGCTCCCGTGTGTCGTAACGTCGCAGGGAACGGAGCTCCACACCACTCGGGCACTGTGGGAATCGAGTGGAGGACTGCTTGCACACGCAGCGGGGAGGACATCGCTGGATCCAGGGGACAAGGTAAGTAAGTCTCCCTGTATCCTGCAATGCGATCCTGAGTCTGGCTCGGGGTTACCGCTCGTGGTACTGAAATTCCACCCCAAGCCAGACTCGGGAATACCGCCAGGCAGGTTAATGTTTCTGTTTGGAGAACACAAAGTTTATGGTTCACTGGATGTTACTTGTTCTCAGTATTTAGTATATGGACTTTCAAATACAATGCTGTGTTGAATAACACCTATTGAAACTGACGCATTGGGGGCTATTTACTAAAGGAAAATCCACTTTTGCAAGTGCACTTTTTGTGCATTCGGAAGTAAAGTTGCAGTAGATCCGAGGGAGACATGCAATGAAAATAAAAAACAGCATTTTAGCTTGCACGTGATTGGGTAATAAAATCAGCAGATCTTCCACTCATTTCAGATCTACCCCTCAGATTTAGGGAGACTGCACTTCCAAGTGCACTTTCAGTGCAATTTCAAGAGCACTTGCAGTCCAAAGTAGATTTGCCTTTCGTAAATAACCGCCATTTCTCAATTGGGACTGCGCTTGTTATTGTCAAGACCCAATTAAAGTGGAGGTCCACCCTAAAGTGGACCTTCCGCTCATCGGAACCCTCCCCCCCTCCGGTGCCACAATCGGCACCTTTCAGGGGGGAGGGGGGTGCAGTTACCTGGATAATCCAGGTAACTGCACCCACTTCCGGGATAGCTCTCTGCGGAAAGGGGCGTAACTTACGCCCCTTTCCGCAAGTGCCCGCCCCTTCCTGCAAGTGCCCCGCTGCCTGCTGGGAAACACACAGATCCCAGAGGCAGTGGGGAGCATCCTTATTGCGCAGCGCGATTCGCGCATGCGCAGTAGGGAACCGGGAAATGAAGCCGAAAGGCTCCATTTCCTGATTCCCATACCCAAGATGGCGGCGGCAGGACCCGACAGACGACCTAGAGATCGGCTTCGGGTGCCGACATCGCGGGCGCGCTTGACAGGTAAGTGTCACTATTTTAAAAGTCAGCAGCTGCAGTATTTGTAGCTGCTGGCTTTTAAAAAAAAAAAAAAACGCGGAGTCCCGGTGGACTCCCGCTTTAAGTGGAGGACCTAGCACTTTCTAGTGATTCCTTCTTGCTCTCTGCAGATACTGTAGCCACACTCCAAATGTACAGACTGACTCCAGATGGCACTTTCCCCTGTGAAAACTCTTTCCCCGGGGAAAACTCTTTCCTGTGAAGACCAAAAGTTCAAGGAAGCAACACTAAGGGAGTAGGAGCCAACAGCATTGAAAGTTGTACATTGCAAGGACTGCAGTAAGAATTTTAACAAACAGTATTTAGCTTAACACTCAAGCACAATTAAATAAACATTTTCTAGTAAACTATTATCACTCCTTTAGCTATGGCAAAATGTCTGTTAAAGCGGGAGTCCACCGGGACTCCGCGTTTTTTTTTTTTTTTTTTAAAAGCCAGCAGCTACAAATACTGCAGCTGCTGACTTTTAAATAGTGACACTTACCTGTCCAGCGCGCCCGCGATGTCGGCACCCGAAGCCGATCGCTCGCTCGTGCCGCCGCCATCTTGGGTGTGGGAATCAGGAAATGGAGCCTTTCGGCTTCATTTCCCGGTTCCCTACTGCGCATGCGCGAGCCGCGCGGCGCAATCCGGACGGTCCCCGCTGCCTCTGGGAGCTGTGTGTTTCCCAGCAGGCAGCGGGGCACTTGCTGAAGGGGGGCGGGCGCTTGCGGAAAGGGGCGTAACGTACGCCCCTTTCCGCAGAGAGCTAGCCCGGAAGTGGGTGCAGTTACCTGGATTATCCAGGTAACTGCACCCCCCTCCCCCCTGAAAGGTGCCGATTGTGGCGCCGGAGGGGGGGAGGATTCCGATGAGCGGAGGTCCATTTTAGGGTGGACCTCCGCTTTAACTCTGCTGTGTTTCAAGGTGCAGGCAGGAACATCAGTTACTGACAGTACCAGTAAACAACATCCGCTAATCAAGAGGTGAAATGCCACTCTAAAGAAGAAAAAATATGGTGAGCCAAAGAGGACAAAGCTTTCCTAGAAAAAGGCCCATGAAGGAGAAAAAAATAAACAGATGGTGACTTCAGCATTTAATTCTGCGAACAAAGCACAAATTCATCAATTTAAAGAAGTTAAAAAGAAATCACCAAAAGCTGCTAACCTGAACTAAACACTTTAAAACTAGAAATAGACAAAGTAATGTACAGGGCCACATCAGATACATATAAATATCTGGAGGTCACCTATTTCCTACAAGATCAATAGAAAAGACTATCATTGAGGCACCATTTGTTTTTTAGATCAATAGTGGTTTCCTGACTTTAAGGATTTGTCCTACTCAGATTCATGGAGTGTTAATAGCAGTTACAAAAGAAATTAAGCAGAACTAAACCTACCAATTTAACTGTTTCCAAAAACATTTAAATTTAAGACGAGCCTTGCAGCAGTGATAGGAAGAGTATATCCAGCTTGCACCGTAATTATGCAGTAATTCAATTCAGCCAATATTTGTTTATTTCACTATTTCATTTTTGTTATGCTACCCACTTAAGCCTAAAGCCTAAAATAGTAAAAACATTTTCTTTATTTGACATTTTCTTAATTTCACCTTTATTTTAATTTCAACAAGCACGCACTCTGATACCCTCCACACTCCTCTCCTGTATATACTTCTCACTGTCATATTTTTCACTCCTCTCCTGTATATACTGCTCACTGTCATACCCTCCACACCCTCATACCCTCCACACTCCTCTCCTGTACATACTGCTCACTTCCATACCCTCCACACTCCTCTCCTGTACATACTGCTCACTTTCATACCCTCCACACTCCTCTCCTGTACATACTGCTCACTTTCATACCCTCCACACTTCTCTCCTGTACATACTGCTCACTGTCATACCCTCCATACTCATCTCCTGTACATACTGCTCACTCTCATACCCTCCACACTCCTCTCCTGTACATACTGCTCACTGTCATACCCTCCACACTCCTCTCCTGTACATACTGCTCACTGTCATACCCTCCAAACTCCTCTCCTGTGCATACTGCTCACTGTCATACCCTCCACACTCCTCTCCTGTACATACTGCTCACTGTCATACTCTCCACACTCCTCTCCTGTACATACTGCTCACTGTCATACCCTCCACCCTCCTCTCCTGTACATACTGCTCACTGTCATACCCTTCACACTCCACTCCTGTACATACCGCTCACTGTCATACCCTTCACACTCCTCTCCTGTACATACCGCTCACTGTCATACCCTCCACACTTCTCTCCTGTACACACTGCTCACTGTCTTACCCTCCACACTCCTCACCTGTACATACTGCTCACTGTCATACCCTCCACACTCCTCTCCTGTACATACTGATCACTGTCATACCCTCCACACTTCTCTCCTGTACATACTGCTCACTGTCATACCCTTCACACTCCTCTCCTGCACATACTGATCACTGTCAAACCCTCCAAACTCCTCTCCTGTACATACTGCTCACTGTCATACCCTTCACACTCCTCTCCTGTACATACTGATCACTGTCATACCCTCCACACTTCTCTCCTGTACATACTGCTCACTGTCATACCCTTCACACTCCTCTCCTGTACATACTGATCACTGTCATACCCTCCACACTCCTCTCCTCCTCTCCTGTACATACTGCTCACTGGCTTTAACCCCTTTCATACTTGGGGTGTCTTTACACTGCCCACTTTCAAAAACTCCTCTACTGTACATAGTGATGGCTGTCATACCCTCAACCAGAGGTGGCCATAGGCTTTGTGAGGCCTTAGGCAAAATTTAGACATGAGGCCCTACTCACACCCTTTGCAGGGGTTAAGGAAGAACCTCGGGTGGAGCATGTTATTACTGCTGCTGCTTGTGTGGGTGGGATGTGTACTGCACCAATCACATGGGATGAATAGGAGAGGGGGGTCAGCAAGGATTGGCGCAGTACACATCCCAACCACACAAGCAGCAGCAGTAGTAAGATGCTCTGCCTTAGAGTCCTTCCTTAGCCTCTGAAGAAGAAGGCGAGGGTAAAAAGGGGGGAGTGGGTAGGACATGAGTGATGGGTAGAGGAGAACTGGAGTGAAACTGAGAGATCTTGGTCTGTATAGGGATAAAAAAGGAGGAGGATTTGCACTGGCATGAGGGAGGGGGGATAGATGAATGTCAATGGGACTGGAGCGGGATGGGGAATACTGTTGGTTGGTGAGGAATAGCCATAGTATAATCAAAGCAAATGGGCTGGCAGGGAGGGTTAAAGAAAGGAAGAGAGAGTATGGCGGTGAGTGTTATGTGCAGGAGAGGGAACTGACTGTATGGCCATGGGTGGTCTGTGCAGAAGGAGGGCACAGATTTTATGGTGGTAGTCTGTGCATGAGGGGTGCGCAGAGTGTGACGGCAGGTGGTATGTGCAGGAGGGGGGCACAGGGTGTGTGGCGGTGGGTGGTATGTGCAGGAGAGGGCACTGTGTATGGCGATGGGTGGTATGTGCAGGAGAGGGACACAGATTGTATGCCAGTGGGTGTTATGTGCAGGAGAGGGCACTGACTGTATGGCCATGGGCGGTCTGTGCAGAAGGAGGGCACATATTTTATGGTGGTGGTCTGTGCAGGAGGGGTGTGCAGAGTGTGTGGCAGTGGGTGGTATGTGCAGGAGAGGGCACAGAGTGTATGGCAGTGGGTGGTATGTGTAGGAGAGGGGGACGGAGTGAATAGGGGTAGGTGATATGTACAGGAAGGGGGCACCAAGTGAATGGGGGATGGGTAATATGTGCAGGAGGGGGGCACGGAGTAATTGGTGGTGGGTGGTATGTGCAGGAGGAGAGCACTGAGTTTATCGCGGTTGGTGGTATCTGCAGGAGAGGGGCATTGACTGAATAGAGGTGGGTGATATGTACAGAACAGGGGCACAGAGTGAATGGGGGTGGGTGGTATGTGCAGGAGGGGGGGCACAGAGTGAATGGGGGTGGGTGGTATGTGCAGTATGTGCTGTCACTCCCACGTGTGCTTATGCGCATCTTCTCTCTCTCATCCCCCTCTCTCTATCATCCTCCCTCCCTTACCCCTCACCCCTCTCTAATCCCCTGTCTTTCTCTCTCATCCTCCCTCTCTCTATTTAGTTTGATTTGTCATAACAAAAATGTTATTATTATTTCTTTTTTGTATTTTTTTTATAAAAAGCCCCACTAAAATCCTCAGCACTAAGCCCATGATGTCCTTAATCTGGCCCTGGGTACCTTTAGAAGAGTGCTACAAAGACAGAGGATACTGTATTGCTAGCAGGATTGCCTTGGGCATAGAAAGTTTGTAGCCCATTAATAATTTTAACACGGGGTCCCAGAATGTATAATAATGCCCCTGGTGAACAGACTTTAGTTAGCAAGCATAAGTATTTAGACATGTCTGCATGTTATATCCAAATTCCCTCTTTGCTAAGCAAATGCACCTTATGCCACGTACACACGATCAGACTATCCGGCAGACTTGGTCCGGCGGAAAATCCGCCTGTGTGTGGGCTCCGTTCCCCAAAAGTCCGGCAGACTTAGAAAGTCGTTTTGACTCAA
Organism: Lithobates pipiens; assembly: GCF_037356315.1. Lineage (NCBI taxonomy): Eukaryota > Metazoa > Chordata > Amphibia > Anura > Ranidae > Lithobates > Lithobates pipiens. Next base: position 336,245,260 of record NW_027507903.1, read on the forward strand.
AAATCCACAGAATTCCGACAGAAGATCGGGCCACTGCTAATAAAAGAGCTGGAAGAAGAAAGCGGAGGCCCGGCAAGAAGAACCGAAGAGGGGACAAGACCCCCAAAGAGGGGGACAAGACCCCCGAAGTCGGAAGAAGACCCCCGGGCGGCGTCGAAGAAGAAAGCCGGGCTCCTCCGCTAGTAAAAGAACTAGCAGACGATAGCGGAGGAGTCTGGCGAGAAGACCCCCCCAAGACGGAAGAAGACTCCCGGAGCTGTGCAATAAATTTTTTTAAACCGTTGTGTGGTGTTTTTTTTTGTTTTTACTTTTTTTCACCAGTGAATGGGTAGGGGTACATTGTACCCCATACTCATTCACATAGGGTAGGGGGCCGGTATCTGGGGACCCCCTTATTAAAGGGGGGTCCCGGATTTCGATAAGTCCCCCGCCCGCAGACCCTGACAACCAATGGCCAGGGTTGTCGGGAAGAGGCCCTTGTCCTCATCAACATGGGGACAAGGTGCTTTCCCCAAAGCACTCCCCATGTTGAGGGCATGCGGCCTGGTACGGCTTGCTCGTCCCCACCCCCTTTCCTGACCGACCAGGTTGCGTGCTCAGATAAGGGTCTTATATGGACCTGGGGGGGACCCCCACGCCTTTTTTTGGCATAGGGCTTCCCCTTTAAGTCCATACCAGGTTAAGTCCGTTCATTTCAAAAGTATGGCAGACTCCCGCCATAGTCCAGCGGACCTAGTCCGCCGGAAAAGTCTGGCTGTGTATGGGCAGGTCCGCTCTTTCGGAAAGTCCGGCAGACTTTCCGGTGGTTTGTCCGCCAGACTAAGTCCGCCGGATAGTCTGATAGTGTATACGTGGCATTAAAGGCACCTAGAAATCAAAGTTTTCTTGAATTAAACATACAATTGCATCCTGTGCTCATGTTTATTTGGCCCACGATTGTGGGGGAAATTCTGGGAGAAGCAGTGTACTTTAAAGGCAAGTGTATGACACCCAACATTAGAGGTGATTTATTCTTCCAAAGCAAATACAGTGGTGTGAAAAAGTGTTTGCCCCCTTCCTCATTTCCTGTTCCTTTGCATGTTTGTCACACTTAAGTGTTTCAGGAACATCAAACCAATTTAAACAATAGTCAAGGACAACACAAGTAAACACAAAATGCAATTTGTAAATGAAGGTGTTTATTATTAAAGGTGAAAAAAAATCCAAACCATCATGGCCCTGTGTGAAAAAGTGATTGCCCCCTAAACCTAATAACTGGTTGGGCCACCCTTAGCAGCAACAACTGCAACCAAGCGTTTGCGATAACGTGCAATGAGGCTTTTACAGCGTCCTGGAGGAATTTTGGCCCACTCATCTTTGCAGAATTGTCCTAATTCAGTTACATTAGGGGGTTTTCGAGCATGAACGGCCTTTTTAAGGTCATACCACAACATCTCAATAGGATTCAGGTCAGGACTTTGGCTAGGCCACTCCAAAGTCTTCATTTTGTTTTTCTTCAGCCATTCGGTGGTGGACTTGCTGGTGTGTTTAGGATCATTGTCCTGCTGCAGAACCCAAGTTCGTTTCAGCTTAAGTACACGAACAGATGGTCGGACATTCTCCTTCAGGATCTCTTGGTAGACAGCAGAATTCATAGTTCCTTTTATCACGGCAAGTCTTCCAGGTCCTGAAGCAGCAAAACAGCCCCAGACCATCACACTACCACCAAAATATTTTACTGTTGGTATAATGTTCTTTTTATGAAATGCAGTGTTCCTTCTACGCCAGATATACTTGGACACACACCTTCCAAAGAGTTCCACTTTTGTCTCATCGGTCCACAGAATGTTGTCCCAAAAGTCTTGGGGATCATCAAGATGTGTTGTGGAGAAATTGAGACGAGCTTTGATGTTCTTTTTGCTCAGCAGTGGTTTTCTCCTTGGAACTCTGCCATGCAGGCCATTTTTGCCCAGTCTTTTCCTGATGGTGGAGGCATGAACGCTGACCTTAACTGAGGCAAGTGAGGCCTGCAGTTCCTTGGACGTTGTTGTGGGGTCTTTTGTGACCTCTTGGATGAGTCGTCGCTGCGCTCTTGGGGTAATTTTGGGCGGCCGGCCACTCCTGGGAAGGTTCACCACTGTTCAATGTCTTCGCCATTTGTGGATAATGGCTCTCACTGCGGTTCGCTGGATTCCCAAAGCTTTGGAAATGGCTTTATAACCCTTTCCAGACTGATAGATCTCAATGACTTTCTTTCTCAATTGTTCCTGAATTTCTTTGGGTCTCGGCATGATGTGTAGCTTTTAAGGATCTTCTGGTGGACCTTACTGTGTCAAGCAGCTCCTATTTAAGTGATGCCTTGATTGTGAACAGGTGTGGCAATAATCAGGCCTGAGTGTGGCTAGAGAAATTGAACTCAGGTGTGGACAACTACAGTTATAGTATGTTTTAACAAGGGGGGCAATCATTTTTTCACACAGGGCCATGATGGTTTGGATTTTTTTTCACCTTTAATAATAAACACCTTCATTTACAAATTGCATTTTGTGTTTACTTGTGTTGTCCTTGACTATTGTTTAAATTGGTTTGATGTTCCGAAACACTTAAGTGTGACAAACATGCAAAGGAACAGGAAATGAGGAAGGGGGCAAACACTTTTTCACACCACTGTACACTTTTGCACACTAGTACTGACTATTATTCCTATGTTTCTCTTCTCTCTCAATTCTCTCCATCAGCCAGCTAATATGACCCCAGTGCTGAGGGAGGTGGGCACAGGAGGGTCAAACAAGGATGCTGTGGAGGCAACAGACATCCTGCTTATTAACTGATTATGTCATTGGTTGTTAGGATGCCAGTGTCTTGAAAATTGTAATGGTGCATAATGAAAACCAGTGGCTTTGTGTAATTAAAATGCAGGCTTGATCCACATGCTGGCTATACAATTTTTGATACATTTTTATGTATTTTGCCAATGCACCCCTGAAGAAACCTCAAGGCACCCTGGTTGAAAAAGGTTGCTTAAGAAACCAACATTTAGGTAAGATTACCACCTAACAACCATATTTTTTGTTTAGAGAAGGTCTAGATTAACCTCAATACTACTGATATAAGCAGTCATAAGCATACCTTGTAATATCTCTGTCAAATGTAGATCTGTTTGGTTTAGGACAAACTCACTAACATGAAAGTTAAAACAAGGGTATAGGTGCTGCAACCTTCACACATAAAAGCTCCGCCTTGAGGCTGCTGACACCTCCAACGTACCAGAATAAGGAATGGGATGGTCGGCACGCAGAATGACTTTCATAATAGTATATAAAAACAAATAATAGTGCACTAAATTTCAAAATGACTAATTCGCAATAGCCTCCAGTAAATATGTGAAAAACTATAATAAAGAAAAATCCAATGCACAATAATAGTTAAACAAGCTTTTGAATGGTGAAAAAACTTAAATCAAAAACAATCTGTGCTCTGTTAAAATCTTTGCAGAAAATATGTGCTGACAGATGATCACCTCAGTATGCAATTAACCACTTTCAGACCGGACCATTTTGCTGGTCAATGACCAGAGGTCTTTTTACAATTTGGCACTGTGCTGCTTTAACTGGTAATTGCGCGGTCATGCAATGTTGTACCCAAACAAAATTTGCGTCCTTTTCTTCCCACAAATAGAGCTTTCTTTTGATGGTATTTGATTGCCTCTGCGATTTTTATTTTTTGCGATATAAACGTAAAAAGACCGCAAATTTTGAAAAAAAATGATATTTTCTACTTTTTGTTATTAGAAAAATCCAATAAACTCAATTTTAGTCATACATTTAGGCCAAAATGTATTCAGCCACATGTCTTTGGTAAAAAAAAAGTCAATAACTGTATATTTATTGGTTTGCGCAAAAGTTGTCACATCTACAAACTAAGGTACGTTTTCTGGAATTTACGCAGCTTTTAGTTTACGACTGCCTATCTCATTTCTTGAGGTGCTAAAATGGCAGGGCAGTACAAAACCCCCCCAAATGACCCCATTTTGGAAAGTAGACCCCGTAAGGAAATTGATAAGTGGCATGTTGAGCCCATTGAATATTTTATTTTTTTGCCTCAAGTGATTGAATAATGACAAAAAAAAAATTTTTTTTTTTTTTACACAAAGTTGTCACTAAATGATATATTGCTCACACATGCTATGGGCATATGTGAAATGACACCCCAAAATAAATTCTGCTGCTTCTCCTGAGTACGGGGATACCACATATGTGGGACTTTTTGGGAGCCTAGCCGCGTACGGGGCCCCGAAAACCAAGCACCGCCTTCAGGCTTTCTAAGGGCGTAAATTTTTGATTTCACTTCTCACTACCTATTACAGTTTTGAAGGCCATAAAATGCCAAGATGGCACAAAACCCCCACAAATGACCCCATTTTAGAAAGTAGACACCCCAAGCTATGTGCTGAGAGGCATGTTGAGTCCATGGAATATTTTATATTTTGCCACAAGTTGCGGGAAAATTACAAACTTTAATTTTTAAAAAAAATTTTTTCACAAAGTTGTCACTAAATGATATATTGCTCACACATGCCATGGGCATATGTGAAATGACACCCCAAAATAAATTCTGCTGTTTCTCCTGAGTACGGGGATACCACATGTGTGGGATTTTTTGGGAGCCTAGCCGCGTACGGGGCCCCGAAAGCCAAGAACCGCCTTCAGGTTTTCTAAGGGCGTAAATATTTGACTTCACTCCTCACTACCTATTACAGTTTTGAAGGCCATAAAATGCCAAGATGGCACAAAACCCCCACAAATGACCCCATTTTAGAAAGTAGACACCCCAAGCTATTTGCTGAGAGGCATGTTGAGTCCATGGAATATTTTATATTTTGCCACAAGTTGCGGGACAATTACAAACTTTTTTTTTTTTTTTTTCACAAAGTTGTCACTAAATGATATATTGCTCACGCATGCCATGGGCATATGTGAAATGACACCCCAAAATAAATTCTGCTGCTTCTCCTGAGTACGGGGATACCACATATGTGGGACTTTTTGGGAGCCTAGCCGCGTACGGGGCCCCGAAAACCAAGCACCGCCTTCAGGCTTTCTAAGGGCGTTACAGTTTTGAAGGCCATAAAATGCCAAGATGGCACAAACCCCCCCCAAATGACCCCATTTTGGAAAGTAGACACCCCTAAATTTAGGGGTACACTAGTGAGACTAGGTAATAAATGGCGGGTGCCCTGAAACTATAAAAAAATAACTAACCAACCAGCGTCACCTGTAACAGTTATATGGTGATCACTGGTGAAAGGGTTAACTAGGGGGCAATCAGGGGGCTTTATGCGGTAGTATATGGGGGTCCCTGGCGCTATAAAAAGCTGCGGCAAACCTAAATACCTACCTGCCTAACTAGCGTCACCTGTGACACTAATATAGCGATCAGAAAAACGATCGCTTATTAGGCTGGGTTCACACTGGAGCGATGCGGGAACGCCACGAATCCGCGGCGGGTTCCTGCATCGCATGCCTCCCGGCGGCAGTTCACACTGCCCTATGCGAACTGCTGGGAGTGTCAGTGAAATGTTAATGACACCCCCAGATCAGTTTGCATATCGCAGTGCGATCTGCAAACTCGGATCGCATGGTGTGAACACCCATGCGATCCGATTCTGCTGCGGACCAAAAAAAGGGTCCCGTGCGAGTTTGCGGCGGGTGCGACACGAATTCAGCCATACTATCTGTATGGCTGAACTCGAATCGCACAGAGATCGGATGTGATTTGCACTGCAGTGCGGTGCGAATCACATCCGTTCTCATAAACCACTGCAATGTGAACCCAGCCTTAGTGACACTGGTGACGGGGGGTGATCACGGGGTTAAACCTTTATTGGGGGGGTTAGGGGGGTACCTTAGAACTAAAGGGGGCTAACCCTAACTGCCCTAACAGTTATTACAGTCACAAATGACACCCGCCGGGTGATCAGGGGGTTAAACCTTTATTAGGTAATAAATGGCGGGTGCCCTGAAACTATAAAAAATAACTAACCAACCAGCGTCACCTGTAACAGTTATATGGTGATCACTGGTGAAAGGGTTAACTAGGGGGCAATCAGGGGGCTTTATGCGGTAGTATATGGGGGTCCCTGGCGCTATAAAAAGCTGTGGCGAACCTAAATACCTACCTGCTAACTAGCGTCACCTGTGAAACTAATACAGCGATCAGAAAAATGATCGCTTATTAGGCTGGGTTCACACTGGAGCGATGCAGGAACGCCACGAATCCGCGGCGGGTTCCCGCATCGCATGCCTCCCGGCGGCAGTTCACACTGCCCTATGCAAACTGCTGGGAGTGTCAGTGAAATGTTAATGACACCCCCAGATCAGTTCGCATATCGCAGTGCGATCTGCAAACTCGGATCGCATGGTGTGAACACCCATGCGATCCGATTCTGCTGCGGACCAAAAAAAGGGTCCCGTGCGAATTTGCGGCGGGTGCGGTGCGAATTCCTATTCAACATGCCAGGTGAGACATTGCCATGCTGTGCTGCGTCTGTTGTGCCTGGAAGCCAAGAGCCACACTGGTCCTGCACTTCTTTCAGCTTTGCGTTCACAGGCAGATCAGTGGGTAACACTGCTCAATGTAACAGTTGGTAAAGTGGTGTGTGACAACGGTGCCAATCTGCTTAGCGCATTGAAAGAGGGCAAAATTACACATGTGCCATGCATGGCAAATGTCTTAAACTTGGTCGTGCAGCGATTTGTTGTCATATACCCTGGTGTCCAGGACATCTTGCGGCAGGCAAGGAAAATCTCGTCCCATTTCAGAAGATCTTACACGGCCATGGCTCGCCTTGCTGACATTCAGCAGCAGCACAATCTATCGGTCAGACGTCTTATTTGCGATTGCCCGACGCGATGGAACTCAACCTTCTATATGCTTCATAGGCTGCTCCAGCAGAAATGTGCAGTTAACGACTACCTGTACGAACTCTGCGGCAGAACAGGTTCTGTGGAGCTTGTTTTTTTTCCACTGTGCCAGTGACTGCTCATGCGTAACGCATGCAGACTTCTGCGGGCATTTGATGAGATCACCAAACTGGTCAGTCGCAGCCATGGCACCATCAGTGACATCGTACCTTATGCCTTCTTTATGGAGCGTGCATTGTGTCGTGTCATTGATCAAGCCGTGGAGAAGCAGGAGCAGGAAGATGAGGAAGTCGCAATGCTGGATGAATTCCCAGGGGGGCTACTCTATCTGAGACAAGTCAACAACAGGAGTTTGAAGAGGAGTCAGAGGAGGATGGTGCCGGGGTGGATGAGGAGGAGCAAGAAGAGCATGCTTTAAACCTTTCTGGGATCCCTGTTGTTGTGCGTGGATGGGGAGAGGAGAACGAGGAGGACGACATTATCCTGGATGATGAGCAGGAACCAGGCCATCACACCGCTTCCAGTTTAGTGCAAATAGGGGCCTTCATGCTCCAGTGTTTTAACAGGGACCCCCTGTATAAAAAGCACAAAGGTCAAGGACCAGTACTGGGTAGCAATGTACTTAGACCCCCGGTACAAACACTAAATGAAATGTTACCACCATCACAGAGGGCTGTCAGAATGGAGAACTTACAGGCCTCGCTTCGAGAAATTCTGCATTCTGCTTTTGCGTGCACTGACAGAGGAGGAATTCCCACTCCCAGAGAAAGAGTTGCGGGTACCAATCCAACAGCGCCTGCAAGAAGAGGGCGGTTTGAAGATGTGTTGGTGACTTCTGATATGAAGTCATTCTTTCAGCCGACCCATTGACAGGTCTCATCCGGATCCAGCATCAGGGAACGCCTAGACCGACAGGTGTCCGACTACATCAGGTTAACGGCCGATGTGGACGCTCTGAGACGTGATGAACCCCTGGACTACTGGGTGGGCAGGCTTGACCTCTGGCCAGAGCTTGCCCAATTTGCAATGGAACTGTTGGCTTGCCCCTCATCCAGTGTCCTGTCCGAAAGGACATTCAGCACAGTGATCGATAAGCGTACTCGCCAAGCTCACGACAGTGTTGACTACCTCACATTTACAAAAATGAATGAAGCATGAATCTCGGAGGAATTCAACACATGTGACCAGTAGACCATGTATATGCATAACTCTATAAAAATTTATTTAATCTAGCACACGGATCTTTTTTCTACCTTTGGCTCACTTCCTTGTACAAACAAAGCACCCTGTACTATATGCCCGTACCCTTCTGTTTGAAGAGGTTGAGCGGTGTCATATTTTTGGGTCCCGCAGCGAGTTGCTGGTATCAGTGCTGGTGTCAATGCTCTCTATCTCAGTGCTGGTGTCAGTTCTCTCTATCACGGTGCTGGTGACAGGGCTCTCTATCTCGGTGCTGGTATCAGTGCTCTCTATCACGGTGCTGGTGTCAGTACTCTCTATCTCGGTGCTGGTGTCAGTGCTCTCTATCACGTGCTGGTGTCAGTGCTCTCCATTTCGGTGCTGGTGTCAGTGCTCTCTATCACGGTGCTGGTGTCAGTGCTCTCTATCACGGTGCTGGTGCCAGTGCTCTCTATCTCGGTACTGGTGTCAGTGCACTCTATCACGGTGCTGGTGTCAGTGCTCTCTATCTCGGTACTGGTGTCAGTGCTCTCTATCTCGGTACTGGTGTCAGTGCTCTCTATCACGGTGCTGGTGTCAGTGCTCTCTATCACGGTGCTGATGTCAGTGCTCTCTATCATAGTGCTGGTGTCAGTGCTCTCACGGTGCTGGTGTCAGTGCTCTCTATAACGGTGCTGGTGTCAGTGCTCTCTATCACGGTGCTGGTGTCAGTGCTCTCTATCACGATGCTGATGTCAGTTCTCTCTATCACGGTGCTGGTGTCAGTGCTCTCTATCACGGTGCTGGTGTCAGTGCTCTATATCACGGTGCTGGTGTCAGTGCTCTCTATCACGGTGCAGGTGTCAGTGCTCTCTATCACGGTGCTGGTGTCAGTGCTCTCTATCTCTGTGCTGGTGTCAGTGCTCTCTATCATGGTGCTGGTGTCAGTGCTCTCTATCACGGTGCTGGTGTCAGTGCTCTCTATCACGGTGCTGGTGTCAGTGCTCTCTATCTCAGTGCTGGTGTCAGTGCTCTCTATCACGGTGCTGGTGTCAGTGCTCAGTCTCTATCGCGGTGCTGGTTTCAGACAGTGAGGGAGATAGCAGCAGAGAAGCCAATCAGCAAGCAGTGCCAGCACCATGGCTAAGGATCAGCACTGGACTGGCACCTCCGGACCACCGCAGTGGAGCCCTGCATAGGTGGGGGTAAGGGCCAGGCAGAGGGAGGGGCTCAAGCACAGGTTGGCACACTGGGACACTGGCACAGGACTGCGCTGCCCTGACTCTGGCACTGATCATCTCCTGCACCCCCTTCATAGCCTGCCCTGACCTTGCCTCTCCTCCATGGCCTTCATGCGCTCCTGAATTGTCAAAATTTCACAGATAAAAAAAGAATGCCTATCGTTGTCGATCCCAGATTCACTTAATACTTTTGTTATGTCAGTGTCCATGTTGTGTGACTACAGTAAGTATTTTGTGTCTAAAAATATGACCTGGAGGTTTTTAAGGTTCGCCTGCCATTAAAGTCAAAGGGGTCCGCCGGGAACCTTGCGGTTCGGGAACTTTTGGCCACGTTCGCGGTTCACGTTCACGAAGCATCCCATCGGAAGTTCGTCCATCACTAATCAGCAAGATGCATAAGTCATCCTTGGATCTTGGGACGTAAAGGAATGCGTGTTTTGCTGCGAAAGTAGAGTCCATAAAGTATCTGCACGCTCCCAAATCAACGATAGCGGGAACCTAGATGTCCTTTCTGGGAAGCTGCAACAAAATGGAAAGAGCAAGAGGAGGAGAAGTGTTGGTGACAGCAAGGGTTTGATCAGCAAAAAGAGGGTGCCACTTAGGGATCTTAGTGGGGCAGGATCTCACATAATGCCTCTGTTCCCCACAATACATGCACAGATCGTTCATGCTGCGACGTTGGTGTTCTTCAGATGTATACCCAGCTGTATGGGTTCTGGTACATCTGAGGTGGAAGCAGGCTGAGCTGGTGGTGTAGTATTGGAGAAACTGGACACTCTTGGCAACATCCAGGTTCGATGTGTCTGACCTGAAGTTCTCTCAGACCTGCGTTCACGTAGATGTCTATCGATCTGTATGGCTAGGTTAATAAGTCCACCCGAGGTCTGAGGAACCCCTACTTGGGCAAGTTCATCTTTAAGAGGGTCGGACAGACCCAACTGGAACTGGTAGCGGAAGGCAGCATCTTTCCAGTTGGTATCTGCACTCCAACATCTGAACTCTGCAACATAGTCCTCTGCAGCCCTGTGACCCTGTTGTAATGCATGGAGAGTGGCTTCTGCCATTTCTGAGAGCTGAGGGTCCTCATAAATTTGGGCCATAGCGTCAAAGAATGTGGTCAGGTTGGTTAGCTCAGCAGCTTTTTGTTCGAGAAGGTGATGTGTCCAGATCTGTGGCTCATTCTGAAGTAGGGAGATCACAAAGCCCAATTTAGTGACTTCCAAAGAAAATGTCCGTGGCTGAAGGGTCAAAGTAGAACTCACAGGAGTTGTGAAAGACCCTGAATTTGCTGTGTTCACCAGAAAATCTTTCAGGTGTAGGCACTCGAGGTTCGGGGGGTAACATCGCTACTGCTGGTGGAGCAGGCATGCTGGCGGAAGCGTGTGGCGACCCCTGGGTCATAGCAGGTGGAGAGAGAGCTAGAACACGTTCCTCCAGACGGGAGTAGCTTTCTTGGAGACTTTTAACAGCCTGGGTCAGGCCCGCCAAGTGTATACATAGTTCATCCATCGGAGAAGCTCCCTGCTCGGGCTCAGACATTGCTGCTTGATACATTCATGCACCTAGTGATGAGCCCAGAATGCAGAAGGAGACCTCTCTTGCGTCCCTGTCTTGCGGCCCCTGATAGAGGAAACAGGAGGCATGGGAGTCCAAGGTAGCATGATTGCCTGGCAGGATCAAAAGCCGGTGGATGGATCAGGCAGTCTTCAAAGAACTTAAACTGGAAAAGTAGATCCTGGCAGCAGAAGACAGGGACCAGCAGGAACCATGGATCACACAGGAGCAGGTAAGTCACTCTGGAGCTGGCACACAGAAAGGTCAAACCAGACAGTGGGTACAGGAACAGGTGCAGAAGACAGAGACGATGTCACAGAGCGGGCCAGTTTCGTAACAGGTGGGCACGGATGGACCAGCGGATGAGGCAGATGCGGAGTCGTAGACAAGCCGGAGGTCAGAGGCAGGCAGAAAGCAGGGAAGGTCACAGGTCAATTCGGGTAAACACAATATCAGAACGGGTCAGTAGGTAAGCCTCAGGAACGCTGTAGATCAAACAGCAAGATCTGAGGGCAGAGCTGGGTTTAAATAGCCCGCCTGGCACTGGTAACTGCGTGGGCATGTGTTTCTATGCGCGAACGTGTGTTCCCATGCACCCGCATGTGCCTATACGCCCACAGGCGCGCACAGACAGATGAGGGACCATTGTTCCCAGCCAGCCTTTCCTGACATAACCCTTGCCCGGTGGTTGTGGGGGTCTGCAGGCGGGGGGCTTATCAGAATCTAGAAGCCCCCTTTAACAAGGGGACCCCAAATCCCAGCCTCCCCCCGTGTGAAATCGTAACGGGGTACAAATGTACCCCTACTATTTCACAAAAAAAGTGTCAAAATTATACAAAAGACAAGGCACGGCTTAGGACAAGTCCTTTATTAAAAATAAAAGTCCCACAAAGTCCATTCATCTTCTTCTCTTGCTGCGCCGACGGACCGAAAAAAAACAAAGCCGCAACCGACTCGCCTACTTGGCAGGGACCAGCCATATGACGCATCCTCACAGGTCACAATTCTTTTATGACTGAGGGCGGGGCCACACAGTGACGTTCCCTGGTGACCTTGTCCCCCTCTGATGCACGGTGACTTCCCCATGGCTTTTCCAGGGCGTCAGATGGGGCGGGTGTCAGGGCTGGCTTAGCCCTTCCTTCTCTGGGCTGGCCGCTAAGCTGTAAGCTAATTGCCAGCTCTCTTCTCTCTACACAGGTACCAGCTGTTCCTCATGATGCTCATCTGACCTGCTTACTTTGTAAACCCATGGGAAAAAAATAAAAAAAAGCAACCTGCAAGGCAAAGGCATAATGCACTCACGGCATATCGCCGCAATCTGCGGCCTGCCCTGCGCGCCGCTGTCTACAGCGCATGCGCCATTAACAGCGGTGGCTGTCTTTTTGTAAATATCTCCTAAACCGTATAGGTTTGGGAGATATTTCTAGGCTTTCTAGGATATTTCTAGGCTAAATCTAGGCTTACCTGTAGGTCAAAGTGGTTTGTAAGGGTTTACAACCACTTTAAAGCCTTCCAGCTCACTTCACCTCTGCCTTTGCCTTGGTCACATCACTAGAAACCATCCCCTGTGGTTTGTTTAAAGACTGGCTTGCTGACATCCCGCTTGCTGTTGCTCTACTTGGATCCCTGACTTCTGGCCTGGCTGACTACCCGATCTGGTTACTGGACTCTGGCTATGCTTGACTACGCTTTTTCTATTTACCTTTTTATTTTTATTAATAAACAAGTGTGAATTAATTGTACTTCTGTCTCAGTCTGTCCCAAGCCATGTCTTGTCTTTTGTACGATTTTGACACTCTTTTTGTGAAATGGTAGGGGTACATTTGTACCCCATTACCATTTCACATGGGGGGAGGCCAGGATCTGGGGATCCCCTTGTTGAAGGGGGTTTCCAGATTCTGATAAGCCCCCCGCCCGCAGACCCCCACAACCACCAGGCAAGGGTTGCGGGGATGAGGCCCTTGTCCTCATTAACATGGGGACAAGGTGCTTTGGAGGGCTACCCCAAAGCACCTTCCCCATGTTGAGGGCATGTGGCCTGGTACGGTTCAGGAGGGGGGGGGGGTCGCTCTCTAATCTCTCCCACTTTTCCTGTGGCCTACCAGGTTGTGTGCTCAGATAAGGGTCTGGTGTGGATTTTTTTGGGGGGGGGCAAGCCATTTTTTTTATTTTGGCACGGGGTTCCCCTTAAAATCCATATCAGCCTTGAAGGGCCTGGTATGGAATTCGGGGGGGACCCCCACGCAATTTTTATTTTTTTTGGTTGGAGGTTCCCCTTAATATTCATACCAGACCCAAAGGGCCTGGTAATGAACTTTGGGGATCCCATGCCGTTTTTTTCAATGACTTGTATTTGTATTGCCGGGACTGAAAATTCATTAAAGCCCTGAGTACTTTTAAATTACTTTTTCCTTTAGAAATGTCATTTTGTGCAGGAACTGTTCTAGACACGGGAAAAACGAGCCATGTTACAGGCATACTATAGACACCCCCCAGGTAGGAAATTTAAAGGAATATTTCACTTTTATTGTTTCACTTTAAGCATCATCACTGTTCCCGAAAAACTTCCATTTTTAAAACTTTTTTTGCATTGATACACATCCCCTGGGGCAGAACCCAGGTCCCCAAACACTTTTTATGACAATAACTTGTATATAAGCCTTTAAAATTAGCACATTTGATTATTCATGTTCGTGTCCCATAGACTTTAATGGTGTTTGTGTGGTCTGCCAAATTTTTTGCCTGTTCAGTATGTTCTGGTGTGAACAGAACGGGGGGGGTGTTCAGCCAATCCCTAGTCAGGAGCATCTATTGCCATTTTTCTGCACCTCACTTCCTATGGTTTTGTGCATAGTTGAGTCACTTATCCTTGTTTACACATTGGCTTTTTGGCCATAATGCTTCCTTGAAGACCACTTCTGCCCAGACAATAAATTGATATACCTGGATCCCACTGGTTTCGGCCAGTTCTGTGCTGATGTTACTGCTGGACATCCTCCAATATCAAAGGGAATCAAGCAGGCTGTGTATATCTGCTACATTCAATTTCCTTGGTCGACCACTGCATTTACGATCCTCAAGGTGCCTGTTTCATTTCTGCTTCTTCAAAAGAGCTTGAACAGCACATCTTAAAACCCCAGCCTGCTTTAGAATATTTACCTGGGAGACACCTTACTTATGCAGTATAACTACCCTGTGCCCTGTAAGCTGTGCTCAGTCTTGCCATAATGTAAGACCTGGGACATGACACTGTCTTCCACAACCTCTCTATAGTAGCATAGTTTGGCTGTTCCTTACCCAGTTTTAGGCCTCCTAGACAGCTGTTTCTGTTTAAGTTAATGACTGTGTTTCAACCTACATTTACAATTGATGATCATTAGCACCCTCTTGGTACAGTATAATTTAGTTAATCATACACCTGACTTTAATCCCACAAAATCCCTGACTCTGTGCAAGTGTACAAACTGTGCAAGTGCAAGAATTGATGCTGGATTGAAGCCAAAGGGTAGTCACACCAAATATTGATTTGATTTAAAATTTTCTTCTGTTCACTCACTTTGCATTTAGTAAATTGATAAAAATGAAAAATTACATTATATATATATATATATATATATATATATATATATATATATATATATATTTGAAAACATTCTTTCTTATCAGCATTTCTTCATGCCTGCCTTACATTTTTGCACAGTACTGTAGTTCTCAGAACAGTTCAAATAAAAGTAATCTCCTCCATCTAGAAAAACAATTCCTCTGTTTGTAGTGGTGTACTGCCAGTGCCCTCTATTAGGGATGCCCAACCCAGAGATAGTACAGGAAGAATTAAGCCCAGATTGCGGGTTCCCGACTCGCCATCTCCGAGCATCAGTGTGAACTACGGAGCTGGCGGCACTAGAGTATGCAGAGCCGATGCTTCCTGTATAGTGCCAGTCACAGGCAGGGTAATACCAAATGTACTTCACCTGTGACAGTTCCTGGCATGATACAGGATGCATCAGCTGTGCTCTCTCTAGCAGCTGCAGGCTTTCCCCAGCACCGTCACTCTAATGCTCAGGGATGGCGGGTTGGCAACACACGATCTGGAACAGCAGCCAATAGGAACAGCAGCAGTACCAACCTGCAGTACCAGCCAGCAGCACCCCAGCCAGCAGTAGCAGCCAGAAGTATCAGCCAGCAGTACCCGCCAGCAGTACCCACCAGCAGCATCAGTCAGCAGCACTTGCCAGCAGTACCCACCAGCAGCACCAGCCAGCTGTACCCCCATGCAGTACCTGTCAGCTGTACCCAAAGGGGAGAGTTGAGTTGAGGTACAGGTAAACCGCAGTGCATCAGTGTGGGAGCAGCCTTAGACCTCTTTCAAGCAATCTGTCTTATTGGGTTTGCCTGTCCGTTTTTCATGCGGACCCAAATGGACCCTCCATTCACTTCTATAGAGTGACAGATGTAAACGAACTTGGATCCCTTTCTGTTTTTGTAAGTGGATCAGATTGGAGATAGGTGGGTGTAAAGGGACACATTACCTTCCATCTGGGGGGATCAGATCAGAGGGCCCATAGAGTAGAGCAGGCTGTGTCCATGTCTGCTCTGCATATGCAGAGTGGACACAGACCTGTCACATGCCCGTTACGCTCATTGTGGCCCACGACCGGTTACCAGGTTGCAAAAGTGGCCCTAGCTCTTCAAAAAGTTGACAACCCCTGCCTTATACCATCTCCTTCTGTTGGCTTTGCTCTTCCCATCAGCCAGCATGGACAACCCTGAGCATAGCTTATATAAAATTAAAGGGGAAACAAAGTAACTCCTGCCTGCATGTCAATGGGACAGTAAGTGATATAAAATCTCCCCAGTGGTATCATATAGAAATAAATGCCTGCAAGTATTTTAACTCTGCCCTTCTCTATCTAGCACACAAAATGTCTGGTGTTCAGGTTTAGCTGTAAGACAGTGGTCATCAACTCCTGTCCTTAGGGCCAACAGGCCAGGTTTGCAAGATAACTGAAATACATCAAAGATAATATAATTTGCTGCTCAGTGATTGCAGTATTCTAGTCTGCATCTCCCCAAGTTAATACATAAAACCTGGCCTGTTAGTGGGTCCTGGGGACAGGGTTGATGGCCACTGCTGTAAGACGCACACACCTCCATATACACAATCCTTTACCCAGAGTTGATTCAGGGAAAGGCAAAAACACAACTAAAACTAGATGTGGGTGCGCATCCCTATGTACCAAAAGCCCACTTAACTAAAACGTAACCTTTATTTTAACCACTCCAATACCCGCCCATTGTCATATGACATCCGCAGATGGGATCTCCAATCCTGGGCAGGCGTCATATGATGTCCTGGGCTTCCTGGTCATCTGGGGGGCATGCACATGTGCTCCTGCTGTGTCACTCGATGTGCGCGCTCGGCGGATCAACACACAGATCCACGTCCTGTTAGAGGAGAGGAGACTGATCATGTGATCCTAGTACAGAAAAAAAATCGATCGGTCTCCTCCCCTTGTGAGTCCCCTCCCCCTACAGTTAAAATCACTCCCTAGGACACCCAGTTAACCCTTTGATCACCCCCTAGTGTTAACTCCTTCTTTGCCAGTGACATGTATACAGTAATCAATGTATTTTAATAGCATGGGTTGCTGTATAAATGCCAATGGTGTCAAAAGTGTCCGATGTGTCCGCCGCAATATCACAGTCACGATAAAAATGGTAGATCACCGCCATTACTAGTAAAAATAATAATAATAAAAATGCCACAAAACTATCCCCTATTTTGTAGACGCTGTAACCTTTGCGCAAACCAATAAATATATGGTTATTGCGACTTTTTTTACCAAAAATATGTAGAAGAATACATATCTATATATACATATGTATTTTTTTTTTTATTTGGGATATTTGTTATAGCAAAAAGTAAAAAATATTGTGTTTTTTTCAAACTTATTGCTCTTCTTTTGTTTATAAGGCAAAACGTTAAAACCATAGAGGTGATCAAATACCACCAAAAGAAAGCTCTATTTGTGGGGAAAAAAATATAAAAAATTTTAATTTGGGTACAGCGTCACATGACTGCACAATTGTCATTTAAATTGCGACAGCGCTGTAAACTGAAAATTGGCTTGGGCAGGAAGGGGGTGAAAATGCCTTGTATTGGAATGGTTAAATCGTAAAAAGTATGTAAATTACCATATCAGGTATACCTATAGGATGAGGTCAATGTCATTATATATAAAAAATCAATGTTCTATCTCTATGTGGTAATATTAACATCTACAAAAATGGTGAAAAACTTCTCTTGAATATATACGTATAGACAATATGAGGGTTATAATTTCCTCCTATATTCAATATAAAGGCTCCAGGCTGTGTTAGAGGATATGTAAATTAAGGTCTACTCACCAACACCACTTGCTGGTGTTGGGGGTATATCTGTCTCTCCTCCCATCTATTGGCTACATATAAATTTAAGATGAACAGAAAAAGAGAAGGTATGCTAGTAAATACTGTGTTACTGAAGATATGGGCTAGCTTTCTTCTGCCCTATGAAATTGTCTATCGCTCAGATATGAGATACGGGTACATTCATCCATGTGGACACAACCACTAATGGACGAGCCCTTTTTATCACCTCCACAAAAAAGCTTCTCTCTTAATCAAGACTGCATTGAAAAAAGGATATCTCACCCCACAAAAATGAAAAATGGAGTCATGTGAACCTAAATGAAAATAAAGTCAGAAGGTGCTCCCAAAATTGAATCACCCAAACCTAACATGTTTCACTCTTCAAATAGAGCTTCGTTGGAGGCAGAAAATTGAAAAGAATAGCTGACTGTCACATGGTGAAAAGAAAATTGTGTCTTTTGTTTGTAGTCCCTGTATTTATAACCTGATCAACTAAAATGGCTGTCACACATGCTCATTGCTGAGAGGAATCCTATCACCATTTTGTGGATGAAAATCAGAACTTTTATTATTGATTGTTCCTAGTCCATATATCATTGTCCTGTACATATATACAATTCCTTTGAGCAAAAAGGGATATAAAATTAATGTAGATTCTTTCCTTTTCCTAAATATCAATATGATTTATACAAATATTATTATAAGACTAGGCTATCGGACAATAAATCCAAAGATTTGTAGTCATTTACAAAAGGTAGAAATGAAAAGCCTTCATTAAGGCCAGATGGTGCTCGAGAATTGAGAAAATCCATCTTGCTTCCAACTTCAAAAGATGTTTATCCAGGTCCCTTTTCCTTGGTCCCAATTTAGCCACTTCAGCCCCAGAAGAATTTACCCCCTTCTTGACCAGAGCACTTTTTGCGATTCTTCACTGCGTCGCTTTAACTGAAAACTGCGCGCTCATGCGACGTGGCTCCAAAACAAAATTGATGTCCTTTTTTTCCCATAAATAGAGCTTTCTTTTGGTGGTATTTGTTCACCCCTGTGGATTTATTTGTTGCTCTATAAACAAAAAAAGAGTGACAATTTTGAAAAAAATTCATTATTTTTTACTTTTTGCTATAATAAATATCCCCAAAAATATATAAAAAAACATTTTTTTCCTCAGTTTAGCCAATACATATTCTTCTAGGTATTTTTGGTAAACAAAAATCTCAATAAGCGATTATTGATTGGTTTGCGCAAAAGTTATAGCGTTTAAAAAATAGTATAGTAAATAGTAAAACTATAGGGATAGTTTTATTGCATTTTTATTAATAATTTTATTTTTTTTAAATGGTGGCGATTAGCAATTTTTATCCTGACTGCGACATTATGGCGGACACATCGGACATTTTTGACACATTTTTGGGACCATTGTCATTTATACAGCAATCAGTGTTATGCCCCGTACACACGACCAGACTTTTCAACATCAAAAGTCTGACGGAATGATTCCGGCAGACTATTCGAACGTGTGTGGGCTGCAGCAGACTTTTGATTTGCAAAAGTCTGACAGACTTTAGAAATGGAACATGTTTCAAATTTTTCCGACAGAACTCTGCTGGACCCAGTTCCTACTGAGAAATCCACTCGTGTGTGTGCTAGTCTGACGGACTAAAACCAACGCTAGGGCAGCTATTAGCTACTGGCTATGAACTTCCTTATTCTAGTCCAGTCGTACGTCATCACGCTCAAATCCGTCGGACTTTGGTGTGATTGTGTGTGGCCAAGTCCGTTCATTCGGAAAGTCCGTCAGAACTCTGTCAGAACTCCGTCAGAACTCCGTCGATAGTCTGTCAGACTTAGTCCCTCGAAAAGTCTGGTCGTGTGTACGCGGCATTATACAAATGCACTGATTCCTGTGTAAATGACACTGGCAGTGAAGGGGTTAACCACTAGTTGGCAGTGTAGGGGTTAAGTGTGTCCTGGGGGCGTGTTTATAACTTTGGGGGGGCATGGCTGTGTATAACATGTCACTGATCTCTGCTCCGATCACAGGGAGCAGAGATCAGTGACACTGTAACTAGGCAGAATGGGGAGATACTTGTTTACATTAGCATCTCCCCGTTCCTCCTCCTCGTGAGGCGATCGCGGGTATCCCCATGGTGATCGAGTCCGCGGGACCCGCGACCCGACTCATGGAGCTTGCCGTCAGCGCTCACGCGCCTGCTGGCCGCTTCTTAAAGGGCAACATACAGGTACGTGATTCTGCCTGTACGAGCCCTTCTGCCAACGTGAGGCGGTCGGCAATCGGTTAAATTGTTCTATGGCCCAAAATTTTAATACTTCAGCTTTATCACCATGTTTTTCAAGGACATGCCTAACAATTGATCTATATTTTTTCATTAACATGCTCCAATGCTCTGCGTCTGAATTGACAAATTGTTTTTCCCACATACAAAAATGGGCATGGGCATCTAATAACAAAAATAATTCCCTCTGTACTACAATTGAAAAATGATTGTATTTTAATGATTTCTCAATTTTTTGGATTCTCAAATTCTTTAACAGTGGGACTATAAGGGCATGCCTTACAGTGTCCACATCTATGGCTACCTAATGGTTTTTCTGGCAGCCATGTGGGAATGACTTTTTTTTGACAGTTCACTAGCAAGTCTCTAAGGCCCCTTTCACACTGGGGCGGTTTTCATACGTTACATCGCTAAAAATAGCGCCTGTGTAGCGCCTGAAAAAAACCGGCCCCTTTCACTCCAGTGTGAAAGCCAGAGGGCTTTCACACTGGAGCGGTGCGCTGGCAGGACAGTGAAAAAAGTCCTGCTAGCCGCATCTTTGGAGCGGTGAAGGATCGGTGTATTCACCGCTCCTAAACCGCTCCTACCCATTGAAATCAATGGGACAGCGCGGCAATACCGCCGGCAAAGCGCCGCCGCAGCGGCACTTTGCGGGCGGTTTTAACCCTTCTTCGGCCGCTAGCGGGGGTTAAAACCACCCCGCTAGCGCCCGCAGACCGCCGCTAAAACGACGGTAAAGCACCGCTAAAAATAGCAGCGCTTTACCGCCGACGCCCGCACCGCCCCAGTGTGAAAGGGGCCTTAGTTTTCTACCTCTTCTGTTTGTGATCATGGGGCTTTTCGGAAGGATTTTAGATAGATCTTTGTCATTGTATAGCATGTCCAAATTGTTTTTAATGACATTAAAAATTTCAGCAGATTGATTTGATGTCCCTATAATATGCATTCCTGCATTATCAACAGTCTTGGTTTGTCTTTGTCCAAGTAAAGTATCCCTTGGCACAGTGCTCACCTTTTCATATGACTTTCTTAAGTCATTGAGATTATGATCATGTCTATTGAACCTCTCCACCAATTGAAGACTTTAATTTTGAAAGGCTGCATCAGTAGAGCAGTTCCTTTTAGATCTCATAAATTGGCCAGTGGGAATGGCATTTTTTAAGGGATGTTGGCTGTCCCAATGTAGCAAATTATTGGTGGAGGTAGGTTTCCGGTAGATGGCTGTAATAATAGTACCATCCAAATCTCTCCCAATCTTAAGATCCAGGAAATTGATGCTGTTATGGTTAATCTCACTGGTGAAAAAACATACCAATATTATTATTTAGACGTGCTACAAATTCCTCAAATCTCTCCTTTTGGCCCTGCCAAAGTATAAAAATCTCATCAATGAAGCATACCCATAGCAAAATATGTACAGTAAATTGTTGTAACTTTTCTGTGAACACTATGTTCCCACCACCCAAGGAACAGATTTACATATGTTGGTGCACAGGATGAACCCATTGCAGTGCCTTTACAGTGTCTGTAAATGTTGCCTTCAAAAAGTAAGAAATCCTGTTGCAACACAAACTATAGAAGCTGAAGAACAAAATCTGTGCATTTCTGAAAAGAGTACACCTCTATCATTCAGGAAATATTTACATTCTTTAAGCCCCAAGTTATGTCTGCTGTTACTATAGAGCTCCTCCACATCAAGGCTTGCCAGCCAAACATCCTCCTCCAGAGAAATGTCTGAAAGTTTACTAACAAAGGCAAAAACCCCAATAAGGCATGATTTAATCAGTGTAAAGCCTTGTACACACGATCGGATTTTGGCAGACAAAGCATCAGACTTTTGTCTGAAGGGCGTGTGCCAGGAACTTGTCTTGCCTTGTCTTGTCTTGTCTTGGAAATTTTCAGTCAACAAAACCGAGCATAGTGACGTACTGCATGGAATTTCAGCTTTTGAGCAACACCCTTTGGGCACCTTCTGCTAATGTCGTGTTTGGTGAGCATTGATTCGAAGTATGAGGCCGCGTACACACGGGCGGACTGTTCGCCCAACTTTGTTTGTCAAACAGTTTCGGCAAACAGTCCGCTCAAAATTAGCATGGACGGACATGGCCACACACGGCACTTTTTTGAGCGGACTGTTTCAGCGAACTGTTTGACAAACAGTTCGCTCAACTTTTGAAATGAACGGACTCGCCCACGTAAGGCGGAGGCAAATCCGCCCATTTCGAGCGCGTGTACAGGTAGGCGGGGCCCGCGAAGGAGACGTCGCGGGCTCCGCCGCCTGGAATGGGCTTAAAGGGGAACCCCAACGCCGAAAAAAATCGGCGTGGGGTCCCCCCAAAGGTCCACAACAGACCCTTGTCCGAGCACGCTACCCGGCCGGCCAGGAAAGGGGGGCGAGCGAGCGCGCCCCCCCTCCTGAGCCGTACCAGGCCGCGTGCCCTCAACATGGGGGGGTGCCTTGGGGAAGGGGGGGCCGCGCGGCCCCCCCCACCCCAAAGCACCTTGTCCCCATGTTGATGAGGACAAGGGCCTCTTCCCGACAACCCTGGCCGTTGGTTGTCGGGGTCTGCGGGCGGGGGGCTTATCGGAATCCGGGAGCCCCCTTTAAGAAGGGGGCCCCCGGATACCGGCCCCCCACCCTATGTGAATGAGTATGGGGTACAATGTACCCCTACCCATTCACCTGTGAAATAAAGCACAAAAAAAAACACAACACAGAGAAAAAATATTTTATTGCACAGCTCCGGGGGTCTTCCGTCTTCGGGGGTCTTCTCGCCGGACTCCTCCGCTATCTTCGTGTAGCTCTTTTACTAGCGGAGGAGCCCGGCTTTCTTCCTCCCCGCCGCCGGCCTCTTCTCCCGACTTCGGGGGTCTTGTCCCCCTCTTCGGTTCTTCTGCCGGGCCACCGCGCCTTCTTATAGCTCTTTTACAGGCGGTGGCCCGGTCTTCTGTCGCCGCTGCCTTCCGTTCTTCTGTCGCCGCCTTCGGTTCTTCTGCCGGGCCACCGCGCCTTCTTGTAGCTCTTTTACAGGCGGTGGCCCGGTCTTCTGTCGCCGTCGCCGCCTTCCGTTCTTCTTCTTCTTCTTGTTCTTCTTCTTCTTCTTCTTCTTCCCCAGGAGATGTTGACACGTCGCTCTCTCCGGCCGGAATGCCAGAGCCGCGCTGTGCGGTCACTTATATAGTGACAATGGGGCGGTGTCACATGGTATATGTCACATGGGTTGGTCACATGGGTTGATGTCACATGGGGACTATGACATCGTAAGGGGGCGGGGTCACCATGTGACCAACCCATGTGACATATACCATGTGACACCGCCCCATTGTCACTATATAAGTGACCGCACAGCGCGGCTCTGGCATTCCGGCCGGAGAGAGCGACGTGTCAACATCTCCTGGGGAAGAAGAAGAAGAAGAACAAGAAGAAGAAGAACGGAAGGCGGCGGCGGCGACAGAAGACCGGGCCACCGCCTGTAAAAGAGCTACAAGAAGGCGCGGTGGCCCGGCAGAAGAACCGAAGGCGGCGACAGAAGAACGGAAGGCAGCGGCGACAGAAGACCGGGCCACCGCCTGTAAAAGAGCTATAAGAAGGCGCGGTGGCCCGGCAGAAGAACCGAAGAGGGGGACAAGACCCCCGAAGTCGGGAGAAGAGGCCGGCGGCGGGGAGGAAGAAAGCCGGGCTCCTCCGCTAGTAAAAGAGCTACAAGAAGATAGCGGAGGAGTCCGGCGAGAAGACCCCCGAAGACGGAAGACCCCCGGAGCTGTGCAATAAAATATTTTTTCTCTGTGTTGTGTTTTTTTTTGTACTTTATTTCACAGGTGAATGGGTAGGGGTACATTGTACCCCATACTCATTCACATAGGGTGGGGGGCCGGTATCCGGGGGCCCCCTTCTTAAAGGGGGCTCCCGGATTCCGATAAGCCCCCCGCCCGCAGACCCCGACAACCAACGGCCAGGCCCCCCCTTCCCCAAGGCACCCCCCCATGTTGAGGGCACGCGGCCTGGTATAGCTCAGGAGGGGGGGCGCGCTCGCTCGCCCCCCTTTCCTGGCCGGCCGGGTAGCGTGCTCGGACAAGGGTCTGTTGTGGACTTTGGGGGAACCCCCACGCCGATTTTTTTCGGCGTTGGGGTTCCCCTTTAAGCCCATTCCAGGCGGCGGAGCCCGCGACGTCTCCGTCGCGGGCCCCGCCTACCTTCACACGCGCTCGAAATGAGCAGACTTTCCTCCGAGCGGGAACAGTTTGCTCATTTCGAAAGTAGCCTACACACGGGCGGACTGTTCGCTCAAACACAGTTTCAGCGGACAGTTTTTCGGAATTTCCGAAAGACTTTGTCCGTCAAACTGTCCGCTGAAACTGTCCGCTGAAAGCCCACACACGAGCGGACTGTCCGCCCAAACACTGTTCAGCGGACAAGGTTGGGCGAACAGTCCGCCCGTGTGTACGCGGCCTGAGTGTTTGTACTTTGGACTTCTGTGTGACGGGCTTGTATACACACGATAGGAAAATCTGACAACAGACCATTGTCCGGCGAAAATTTACTAGCCTGCCATCCAACATTTGTTGGCATGAAGTTGGACATCAATTGTCTGATGGAGCGTATTAATGGTCGGATTTTAGGCAAATAGTCTGTCATCATGCAATTCCCTGCCAAAAATCCAATTGTGTAAACGAGGCTTAAGGGGGAGGCAATCGGATACTCCACATTTTGGCAGCTCTTACTGTGAAGATGTCTTTAAAACTGTGCTGGTGGGGGTGAAGTTGGGGCTTGATAAACGTGTTTTTATCAAGCCCCCCCCCCCGCATAATAGAGAGGGCGCAGGCAGCGATCACTACAGATGGCTTCTAGACCTCTCACTGACACTGACAGCTGATATATAGTAACCATGATTGTTACTGTGTATAAGACTGAATGAGAAATCTCTATACAGATTCCTTATATATTCAAGTAAAGTGCTGCAGAGACTTTTTCTGTTTCAAAAAAAGAGATATAGGGGTCTGTTTAGACCTCTTATATCTCACCAAAGACCCCCCCAAAAAATGCGGTAAAAAAATGTAAAAAAGAAAAAAAAACATAGTAAGACCCAGTGACTTTTTTGGGGGATGGCAACCCCCCAAGTCTGCCTGCATGGCGACGCCCCCTCCATGCACTCACCCCTACATCGTGATGGTCTCCCCCCACACTCACCTCTCATCAGCTTCCTCGGGAGAAGCCGGAAGACAATAGCGTATATTAATTTGCTATTGTCACAAGTGGGTGGGTTCGGGGTGCAACTAGAGACTCAGGCTATAATCATGTGGCGTGAAAAAAAAACTCATATAAACATATGAGCCTAATGGACCGGCCGCTCCTGGTAAGACCCCTTTCACATGGAGTGGACTCTGTCAAGCAGATGTGCCTGCTCAGCAGGGGATCTGTCTGCTGATCCCTGCTGAGCAGGTGGATGATAGGTCTGCATCCTCTCTGCTGATGCAGAGAGGACACGGACACAGCCCACTATTCTCTATGGGGTTGTCAGATGGAAACGGACCGCCTGTCCATTTCCATTGAATACCATCCAATCTGATCTGCTAGATGGATGGGTAATGGAATCCCTATCCCTATGTTTTTAGCAGACTGGACTTGGTTGAATGCAAGTAGATGTAAACGGACACATGTCCATTCACATCAGCCTCTCCATAGAGAACAATGGGTGGTCCGATTGGGCCCACCTAAAAAATGGACTAACAGTGTGCCGATCGGTGTGCTTATGTGAAAGGGGCCTAAGGCCGCGTACACACGCGGGGACTGTTCGCCCAACTTTGTCCGCTGAACAGTGTTTCGGCGGACAGTCCGCTCGTGTGTGGGCTTCAGCGGACAGTTTCAGCGGACAGTCTGACGAACAAAGTTTTTCGGAAATTCCGTAAAACTGTCCGCTGAAACTTAGTTTGAGCGGACAGTCCGCCCGTGTGTAGGCTTGTTCGTCAAACTAAGTTCCGCGCATGCTCAGAAAGGATTTACACGGCGAAGGTTGCATTGCAGTGTATAGGACGTCGTATTTCTAGTCCCGTCGTACGTGCCGTTCACGTCATCGCGCAAGTTTCAGCGAACTGTTCGTTCGTCGTGTGTGGCCAAGTCCGTCCATGTTAATTTTGAGCGGACTGTCCGCTCAAACTGTTTGACGAACAAAGTTGGGCGAACAGTCCCCGCGTGTGTACGCGGCCTTAGGCATTGTTCACACAGGGCATACACAGTGTACCTTTACAGGGATGCACAGGTGTTCTGTGCATCCCTGTGCAGGCAGTCCCATTGATGCCATTTGGAATGTAGCACCTGCACGAACAGAGCCGTTGCTCCCATATTTACATCCATGTAGGTCCACATGCATGTGCCTGAGCTCACACTGTCTGCATTCGGGGTCATGTACCCACCCCCACACGGATGTCAGATTGGGAACAGCAGCTATGCCTGTGCAGCTGTTGCATCCCAATTGACATAAATGGGACTGCCTGTACGGGGATGCATGGAACACCTGTGCATCCCTATGTGGGTAAACATGCCCCCCCCCCATGGGCATTAGACATGTGCATTCATTTTCGTCCCAATTTATTTTCGTCCGAATGCATTTTCGTCCGAATTTTAGGTATTTTCATTTTCGTTTTGACAAACAATAACGAAAGTGCAGAATCCGAAAAACAAAAGATCCAACATAAATAAATGCTTTATTTTCGTTTTCGTTGTTACAATAGTTCGATATAGAATAGGAGATTCAACGTGACTCTGACAATAACAATCTGTGTCTATTGAACCTGTGGTCAAATGTGCCTAACCCTACCTCTATTAGTCCAAGATTATATATTCGACAGAGAGAAAATATTCAACATAGAGAGAAAAGATTTGACAAAAAAGTTTTAAAAACGGCCGCTTTTTCGGGAGCAGTGATTTTAATAATGATTAAAGTGAAACAATAAAAGTGTAATATTCCTTTAAATTTCATACCTGGGGGGTGTCTATAGTATGCCTGTGAAGGAGCACATGTTTCCCGTGCTTAGAACTGTCCCTGCACAAAGTGTAATTTCTGCAGGAAAAAAAGTCATTTAAAATCACTCATGGCTATAATGAATTGTCGGCTCCCGTAATACAGAGAACACTCATTGAAAGTCATTGATAAAAATAAAAAAATAAAAAAATAAAAAAATAAAAAAGCGTGGGGTTCCAATTACCAGGCTCTTCAGGTCTGGTATGGATATTAAGGGGAACCCTGCGTCAAATTTAAAAAAAAATTGACGTGGGGTTCCCCCTAAATATCCATATCAGACTCTTTATCCGAGCACGCAACCTGGCAGGCCGCAGGAAAAGAGGGGGAGACGAGAGAGCGGCCCCCAGTCCTGCGATACATTAGAGGGGGCAGGGTCACCCACACGTCATTGGGGAAGCCCTGGCTTCCCAATTTGTGCCAGAGGGGGGCGGGGTCAGGTGACAGGTGGCCCCGCCTTCCGCATATAAGAAACGGCGGGACGCCCCGGAATCCTGTAGTGTCTCCTCCATGGAGAGAGAAGATGGATGGATTTGCTGCGCTGGATCAGATCAGCCATTGCTGGACCCCAGAGAGATGATCATCTGTCGCTGGATAGCAAGAGTGGATTACTACCTTTGGAATATTTTTTTATTTTTAATAAAGGACTTTTCAAAAGTGTGTTTGTCTTAAAACGATTTTTTACACTTTCTTTGTGAAATGGTAGGGGTACCCCCTTACCATTTCAAACAGGGAGGGGGCGGGATCTGGAGGTCCCCTTGTTAAAGGGGGCTTCCAGATTCTGATAAGCCCCCCGCCCGCAGACCCCCACAACCACCGGCCAGGGTTGTGGGGATGAGGCCCTTGTCCCCATTAACATGAGGACATGGTGCTTTGGGGGGGACCCCAAAGCATCCTCCCAATGTTGAGGGCATGTGGCCCGGTACGGTTCAGGAGGAGGGGGCGCTCTCTCGTCCCCCCTCTTTTCCTGTGGCCTGCCAGGTTGCGTGCTCGGATAAAGGGTCTGGTATGGATTTTTAGGGGGACCCCCACGGCAATTTTTTTTAAATTTGACGCAGGGTTTCCCTTAATATCCATACCAGACCTGAAGGGCCTGGTAATTGAATTTGGGGGAACCCCATGCTTTTTTTTATTTTTTTTATTTTTTTTATTTTCTTATCAATGGCTTTCAATGAGTGTTCTCTGTATTACGGGAGCCGACAACTCATTATAGCCGCGAGTGATTTTAAATGACTTTTTTTCCTGCAGAAATGACACTTTGTGCAGGGACAGTTCTAAGAACGGGACACATGCGCTCCTTCACAGGCATACTATAGACACCCCCCCCCCCTTACGAAATCTAAAGGAATATTACACTTTTATTGTTTCACTTTAATCATTATTAAAACCACTGCTCCTGAAAAAACTGCAGTTTTTTAAAACTTTTTTTTGGATTGATACATGTCCCCTGGGGCAGGACCAAGGTCCCCAAACACTTTTTAGGACAGTAACTTGCATATTAGCCTTTAAAATTAGCACTTTAGATTTTGAAAGTTGGAGTCCCATAGATTTTAATAGGGTTCTAAAGTTCACACGAAGTTTAGGTCTGTTTGCAGGTTCTGGTGCGAACCGACCTGGGGGGTGCTTGGCTCATCCTTAGTTGGGGAAGTAAAAAATAATAATGATAAGGATGAATGTTATATTCGTTATTATCAGTCACTCACTATCTGACACCTGACACTGTGACAAAGCAACAAAAAACACACACGTTTATAATAATATTCGACGGAGCAACAAAACTGTACGATGCTGCAATTCATGTGGATTTTCGGACGAATGCAATTTTTGAACGAAAAACTAAATAAATAAAAATTAATTTCAGGAGTAACTAAATGTATTTTTCGGACGAAAACGAAATTCTGAAACAAAATATTTCTCTCTGCACATGTCTAATGAGCATAAACTTTAGTATTCCACGTGTGATCGATGCTTTAGTAGCAATTTAGCAGGAATTTTGCAAGTTATGTTGTGTTTATATGCACTATTAATGATTTTAGTGTATTTTTAGTCATAAACATTTGCGCAAATATCGTGCTGCCTTAATATCAGTAGTGCCTTCTTTTTATTCTACTGGCCATGTGATTTCAGAAAATGTATGGTTTGAGGGGTCTTTTTGTAAATTCTGAAAGCTGTAAGTGAAAACGGAAAACCTCCAGATTTTTAAAACATTTGCGTACCTCTCATTTTCACTATATTTACAAATATTTATTTATTAAATCAATACAGGTTAATCTTTTATATTTAGTAGGAATTTAGCAGGCATTTTGTAAGATTTGCTGTGTTTTCTTATCTGCTAATAATGATTTTAGTGTAATTTAGTGTCGTTTTAGCGAAAATATTGCTTTGGAAAACAATCGCGCAATTGTGCAAATATCGCGGGGCCTTAAAAATCAATAGCACCTTCTTTTTATTCTACTGCTTTCAGAAAATATATGATTTGGAGGGGTCTTTCACAAATTCTGAGTACTGTACATGAAAATGAAAACCTTTAGATTTTTTGAGAAATTTGTATATTTATATTTTTGCATACGTTCGATTCTAACCATTTTGCAAAAAGGTGCAATTTAAGATGTAAAAATATTTGTTATTTATTAATTGCATACAGGTTAAGCTTTTATATTTAGTAAGGATTTAGCAGGAATTTTGTCAAATTAGCTGTGTTTTTATCTGGTAATAATGGTTTTAGTTTATTTTTTATGCGAATATATTGGTTTGATAAACATTTGCGCAAAAAGTGCATTGTCTAAAAAATCTGTAGCACCTTCTTTTTATTCTAAAGGCCATATGTTTTCAGAAAATATATGGTTTTGGGGGTCTTTCACAAATTATGAAAGCTGTAAGGAAAACCTTTGGATATTTATACTTTTGCACTTTTGATATTTACATGTTCAATTTTCACCATTTTTCCAAAAGGTTCAATTTAAAAGTTACACAATGTTTGGTATTTATTAACACAATACAGATTAAGCTTTTATATTTAGTAGGACTTTTGTAAAATTTGCTGTGCAAATATATTGGTTTGATAAATATTTGCACAAATAGTGTGGGGTCTAAAAACTCAGTAGCACCTCCTTTTTATTCTACTGCTCATGTCTTTTCAGAAAATATATGGTTTGGGGGGTCTTTTAGAAACTCTATAAGTGAAAAATAAAAAAGCAAAGGAAAAATTGCAAAAATGGTCTGGCCACCCGAGTGTACAAATGGAGCACAGGGCCTGGCAGCGAAAGGATTAAATGGTGCATTGAGGTCCTCTTGTAAGTTGGAGACATCCTGTAAGGATGTATTTACACTACATAGCTTGGTGTCCTCTACAATTACTAAAATTATACTTTTAATCCCAAACTCTATGTAGCACCCTCTACTGAGGTACTATAGGTGCTAGAGGTAGATTTTTAGTGAGTACAGGTAAATTTATACAGGTCTAGCTAGTAGCTAGGCCTGTTTTTTTTATCTGTGTGGGCTGAGAGTGGTTCAGGGTAGGCTTGTGACTCGCAGATAGCATCACTTTTCTGTTACCTCCCTCTGGCTTCTAGAGGATTCTAGAAGAGAGAAGGGGAAGATAGGTGGAGCTGTCTGAGGTGTCTCAGGGAGCCCTGACCAATCTTCAGTTAGGATTGGAAGGGGGCATGCCTCCTTTATATACCCAGGGTCAGCCCAGTGGGGAGGGAGTTGTCAGATTGAAGAACTGAGGATGGAGTGCTAGGCTGTCAGGGGCCTTTGAGGGTGCCCCTCAGTCTTGAAGGGTGACCTTGGGCCTGGGATTCAGGTTTAGGAAGGATCCCTTCAAGAACACATGGAGGATCCGGACAGGAGGCAAAGAGGAGTCAGAGAGGACAGCAGGAGCTAGTGCTGCCAGGCAGGTCTTTAGGAGGGGACCAACGGTGTGTGTGTGTGTGTGTGTGTGGCCAGGGGGGCTGGGGAGTGATAGGCACAGTCGGGAGGACTAGGGAGGCATGCCTGAGAGGACTGGGAGTGTGCAGTCTGGGATGGGTGCAAAGCCAGCAGCAAGGCCTGAAGAGGGTTTACTGGAAGCAGTAGTCCACCATAGGGCACTAAAGAATTCCTATTACTATTGTTTTGCTACATTAAAGGGGCCAGCGGTCCCTGCCCACAAATGGAAATTTCTAGGGCCTGACTGAGTCAGCGTTGGGTCTAACCATGTGCCAGCTGTGCCTGGACATGAAGTGTTGTGCAAGAGAGAGAGTGAGAGAAACAGTCTGCAAGCAAGTGTTGTGCTGGAGGAGGCTGGAGCTGTTTGTTGCTCTTCTGGAAATCCCAGATATTCTCATCCCTATCCAAGTTCAAATCCCTCAATAAAAATACAAAAACAAGCACATGGGCTGCTCATTGTCTCCAAGGTGGTTAGGAAGTGAATACCAGACTGGTCAGGGTGACAGGTGGACCACAACATTCAGCAGCTTCTATGGGGGCACCACTACATCATTTATAAATATGTTTAAAAAAGTCCCAACACTGAACCTTGGAGGTCATCACTAATAAACTTAGACCATTCTGGGTATGAATCATTAATCACTACTCTCTGAATACTATCTTTTAGTTACCTTTCTATCCATTTTGCAAAGTGAATTTTGTAAGCCTTTAGACTTAGTTATCCACACACAGCTAATGTACGTGTCCATTGCTCTCCAAAATCTAAGTATGCTATATTCACAGTCAACCCCTTGTCTACGTTCTAGCTTACTTGCGCTAGCATTCCTGTGCAGATTGAGTACAGTGCATTTTCCACTCATTCATTTGAATGGGATGCAATTGCACTCTATTGCAGCAAAGGTAGTGCATGCGCTATTTTTAAAATGCACTGCAACCGGATTGCATGGTACTGTGGTACTATGCAATCTGGTGCAGGCAAATGCACTGTGTTTGCTATCTGGGTTTGGGTATAGTTAACTTAATACTGACACATGCATATCGCAAACAAATCACATTTTAAATGTGGTGTGGAAAATGTGCACGAAACATGATTTTCCCCACAGCATTTCAATGTGAACTGGCACTAATTCCTTGATCTTGTATGTTAGTTTCATACTTATTCTATCCTGCCATCGTCCTCAGTTGTTCTCTTCTTTTTCAGGGAAAAATGGCAACTTCAATGACAGCAATTATATTTGGTATTGCATCAACTGCCGTTATTCAGTAAATGTCACTTTATAATCTGAGAAACAGAATTTGCTTTAAGTTGTTAGGTTGAGGCATGAAATCAGAGGTTAATCAAATGCTACTGGGCTTGTTTTTCAAAAATGATGATAGATTTAAAGTTCAACTACATCTTTATTTAAGGGAGATGGTCAAAGCTGTTTTGGCTGTACTTCTCTTGTGGGTCACAGGTATACATGTACATTTGTCCTCCTATAACTCCAATAACATAGAGTCAGCTGGTACTTGAGATCCCTCCTGCTGCTTGATTGACAGCTGTCTCCACCTTTCACCTTGCAGCTGACAGCTGAAGCTAGCCATACCTGCTCCACCCCCAGTGAGCATTGGAGGAGCAGAACAGTTACTGCTCTCTGCTTGAAGCAGACTGAGAATGGAATGAAGTAAACGGGTGACCCCGCCTTCCTCTGGAGTCACATGGCATCAGAGGGGATGGGGTCACCTGTGTACAGAAGTGTCACTCGGTGGGAGCCTCCCATCAAGGCGGAGCTGTTGCGCCTTTTTTTTCTTTTTTGGTCCTTGTTAAAGGGGGCTTCCAGATTCCGATAAGACCCCCGCCCACAGACCCCCACAACCACCGGGCAAGGGTTGTGAGGATGAGGCCCTTGTTCCCATCAACATGGGGACAAGATGCTTTGGAAGTGACTCCAAAACATCCCCCCATGTCGAGGGCATGTAGCCTGGTATGGTTCAGGCAGGGAGGATGTTCTCTCGTTTGTTGCAGCCTGCCAGGTTGCATGCTCGGATATGGGTCTGGTATGGATTTTAGGGGGGCCCCTGCGTCATTTTTAAAAAGAAAATTGGCGCAGGGTTCCCCTTAATATCCATACCAGACTTGAAGGGCCTGGTATGGATTTTGGGGGGACCCCCACGCAATTCGTTTTTTTTTATTTTAGTTCAGGGTTCCCCTTAATATTCATACCAGACCCAGGGGGCCTGGCAATGTACTGTACTGGGGGGGAGGGACCCATGCCATTTATTTTTAATGAGTTTTATCTATATTGCTGAGACCCGACAATTCATTACAGCCACGGTCAGTTTTAAATTACTTTTTTTTCCCTTAGAAATTTCATTTTGCTGTAGTATTGTTCTAAACACTGGAAAACTGAGCCACTTTACAGGCATACTAAGGACACCCCCAGGCACGATATTTAAAGGAATATTTCATTTTTATTGTTTCATTTTAAGCATTATTAAAATCAATGCTCCTGAAAAAACTGCAGTTTTTAAAACTTGTTTTTGCATTGATACATGTCCCCTGGGGCAGAACCTGGGTTCACAAACACTTTTTATGGCAATAAATTGCATATAAGCCTTTAAAATTAGAACTTTTGGTTTTTCATGTTGAGGTCCCATAGACTTTAATGTTGTTCTGCGGCTTTCGAATTTGCCGCGAACACCGCATAATGTTCGCTGTTCAGCGAACACACGATGTTCGACTCAAACTTACATTTGACACGAACATCGAGCTCATCCCTAGTAGTGAGATGAGTCAGTAACCAGGAAACCAGAAATCAGCGTAGTCGGAGGCAGAAGAACATGGACCAGAAGGGACGTTAGCTGGGCAACATCTTTCACAGGAACACAGTAGAGGCACTCCAGATATGTTGACCAGGCGAAGGCAGGAAATGAATGAAAAAGGCAGTTTAAATAGCCAGAAGGGTCTGGCTGTAGGCGGAATTGATGAGCAGGTAATGATAAACAGGTGAGCCACTGTGGAAACAATAAGTGCTGACAATTATCCGACAGCTGAGCTGCCTGAGCATTGAGAGGAGAGTTGCTAAAACCCAGCCCTGACTCTCACATAGTTGCAATCTTCATAGACTTGAGTGTTAGCAGTGCTACTGCTCTATTAAAGTCTATGCTGAATTACTGTGCAGGTGCTGTTGACCCTGGAGGAGATTAAGGAGCAAAGGAGTTCAAGCTGGCCATACATGCATTGAAGTTCAGTTGGTTTAGCAGGGGATTTTGATCCATGTATGGGCAAGGAGGTTGTACAGAAGTGATCTACTGATCGACTTCTGTACAGCAGAGGTAACGGGGGGGGGGGGGGATTCTACCTAGATTAGGTTAGGAGCTAAGGAAGTCGATGTTGTTGCTTATATACCAGCCACACTGTCTCAGTCTTAGATAAAGTCAGTCTTTACTAAGAAAAAAAAATGCATTATCAACTTTCCATTGAAAATGCACATTTTTGGGCTTTTCTAATCCATGCTGATCTATTCTCATCAGTACTGTCTCTTATTTGAAACAACAATGCAGACTAGGAACATTTGAGTAAATGACAGAACTCCTTATATGTATCCTTGGCCTTGGACAGTCATTCAAAGTTCTGAAATTAAAGGGTCAGTGTGACAGCCAGGTAACTAGCAGTTTCAGGAGGTTTCCTTTAGTATAGTGCCTCTATGCAACAGTGTTTTGGTACAGATGATTTTTAATACCACCATTACTTTTTCAAAATATTGTTATCTTAATTATCCTGTATGCAGTGGCATGACAGGATTTTATTATCCTGTGTTACCTGACAAGCCATTTTATTGCCGATAGTTTAGCTTGCTAAATTATTACACGCCTACATGTTAACATGTTTAAAATTAAACATTTAAGTTTAAGCCTAATTAAAGCTAGAATTATGCATCCCATATTTCAATTTTACATTTGCTTAACATTTTGTAAGCTTCTTAATTACACATGTTTAATTCTTTGTTCAGCATTGGCTTTTACAAATGAAATAAATTAACTACTTGAATGCACCACCAGGTCACTTGCTTCCAAAGGAGAATTTAGCAAAGAATCTATTAATTAACTTTCATGTTTATACCCATTTTCCAATGCAGAGCCTGTTATAAATAAGTCATTTTTTGAGACCTTTTGCAAACAAACATTCTTAACCATTTGTTATGTATTATGGAGGCAATGACGGACCAAAAGAAAACAAAAATAGCTAATAGAAGTGGCAGACAAATGTGGTCACAAGAATTGGTATGTGTAGGGCTAGCTTTCTATTACTGAGGCCTGCGGGCACACAAGATTTGGCACGCAAAGCAATGCCATTCTGCTAGGATAAACCATTTTCACATAGAACATTTCCTATTTTTTGCTAGTACTAGCCTGGTTTAGAATATTGTGACATTGTATATAAGCTGATATGAGAGCCTGTATTCATATTTACAGTATGATAGAGTGACAAATGCACAACTTTTTTTCTGTTCCCTATGGGCACAAACCTTCTGTGACTAATTGTAAATCCAGTCCTGGATATTACTATTCACTTATAAAGATATTGACAATGCCAAATTATAATTTATATGTGCCTTGGCCCCATGTTACAGTATACAAGTTTTGTTATTTTAACAAACCCCAAGGACAGTATTGCACTAAAGTGAAAGACTTTTTCTTCCAGCTGAAGGAACCTACACCAATAAAAAAGGAGATCGTATATATTTAGTGCAGCACCTCCAACCTGGTGCTTGATTACTTCTGCCTATTTTTGTAAGAATGTTCCAGCAATAGTGTTGGGGGGGGGGGGGGGGTCAAACACTAGAGCTACATAACTAATCATGTCTCCAAATATCACTCAAACCATCCTCTTCGCTCCTCTCAGGACCTCCTCCTCTCAAGCTCTCTTGCCTCCTCCTATCATGCTTGTCTCTGGGACTTCTCAAGAGCCTCTCCCATCTGCTGGAAATCTCTACCTCCGGCTATCTCGTATTCTGACAGCCTTTAGGCGATTCCTGAAAACTCATTTCTTCAGGGAAGCCTATCACACATCTTCAACTAACAATGGAATGTTTAATTCTTACACTAACTCATCCCCTACAGTTATAACCTTTTGTACCACTTGCCTTACTCTATTAGATTGAAAGCTCTTATGAGTAGGACCCTATTGTATTTTGTTGGATTGTAACTGTACTACCTCCCTTTAGATTTTAAAGTGCTGCACAAACTGTTGGCACTATATACTGTAATTCCTGATAATTTGTTTTACTCAGCCAATCCCTGGAAGGCTGGACCAAAATGTATGGCTGAGGGAGAAGATAAATATTTGGGAGAATCCAATCAGACTCTCTCTCTCCCCTGGGA
The DNA here is from genome assembly GCF_037356315.1 of Lithobates pipiens. Taxonomy (NCBI): domain Eukaryota; kingdom Metazoa; phylum Chordata; class Amphibia; order Anura; family Ranidae; genus Lithobates; species Lithobates pipiens. Next base: position 336,281,130 of record NW_027507903.1, read on the forward strand.
GAAGGCTTGTGTGTTCCAGAAAAAACTACTACTAGGATTGTGATTGCTGTCACAGGGTCCCAAGTTGTCAGGAACCATGAAACAGATGGAGACAGAATATGCAGTAAAAATCACACCTTTTAATAAAATTGTAAAAATGGTACAACTGGTAAACGTAGTCAAAACCTATCCAGCAGACAGGATCAGGGACCAGAAGGGACATCAGCCAGGCAAGTCTTCAACAGGAATAGGGATGAGCTTCATGTTCGAGTCGAACATACGTTCGACTCGAACATCGTCGGTTCGCCCGTTCGGCGAATACCAAGCATTATGGGCTGTTCGTGCCAAATTCGTGTGGCGCTCACGGCCCACAATGCACTGTGCCATCACAGTGCATTGCTGGCTCATGATTGGCCAAGCATGTACTGTGACCCCGCATGCTTGGCCAATCACAGCGCCGGCAGCGAGGAGAGCCATGATTGGTCATGATGCGAGGAAAGCCATGATGATCCTGCCTATGGCCAGTCATAGCTCAGGCCAGCGCGGCGGCCTTGTGTAATGTGTTGGCGTCTGTAGGAGTTAGTGGGTGTTCTCTATGTACCTTCAACACAGTATACACTGTTCATTATCAGCCGATTTTGCGTTCTTGCTCTTCTGTAATTGAGCTGTTAGCAATCTGCAGGAGTTTGTGCCTGTTGTCTGCGTTCCCTGACCACAGTATACACCGTTATATCCACCTATATAGCTAGCTATATTGCTCTTTTGTAAAAGAGCTTGCAGTCAGTTGTAGGAGATTGTGCATGCTGTCTGCGTGCCCTGACCACAGTATACGCCGTTATATCCACCTATATAACTAGCTATATTGCTCTTTTGTAATAGAGCTTGCAGTCAGTTGTAGGAGATTGTGCCTGTTGTCTGCGTGCCCTGACCACAGTATACACCGTTATATCTACCTACATAGCTAGCTATATTGCTCTTTTGTAATAGAGCTTGCAGTCAGTTGTAAGAGATTGTGCGTGCTGTCTGCGTGTACTGAACGCAGTATACACCGTTATATCCACCTATATAGCTCTTCTCTAATTGAGCCATCTGCCATCTGCAGGGGTTAGTGGGTGTTGTGTGCCTCCAGTACAATATACACTACCCAATTGCTGGTTTTCCCATCTCCCTTCAGGCCATTACCATGTCTGGAAGGCCAACAAGGAGAGCCAGACAGGCGCGAGCCGATAAAAGAGGGCAAGCAGGCTCTGTGTCTAGAGACAACAGTGCTGGTCGTGGACGCGGTGCATCGTCATCATCAGCACGTGGCCATGGGACACGCTTGTCCTTCTTTTCGGCAGCTGGACGTGTTGAGCCGCATCATGCCAAAGACTTGGTAGAGTGGATGACCAAGCCCTCTTCATCCTCCGCATCCTCTCTCACCCAGGCTCAGGGTACTAGCAAAGCAGCTGCCAACGCATCGTCTTCCCTCCTCTCAATGTCATCATCAGTGACTCCTTCCCTAGACCCACCACGTCCTCCTGAGGAGTCTCCTGAACTCTTTGAGCACAGTGTTGGGTACATGCTCCAGGAGGATGCCCAGTGTTTTGTAGGCTCTGATGATGACACTCAGCTACAGGAAGGCAGTAGCGTGAGCGCAGAGAGAGGGGATGCTCAAGAAGGACAGCAATCTGGCAGTCATGTTCCACAAGCTGCAGCATACTGCCAGGTTTGCTCCAGCGATGAAGATGGAGGGGATGATGAGGGCACTGACTCCACGTGGGTGCCTGGTAGGAGAGAGGAGGAGGAGGCACATGTCCAACAAGGCAGGATGCCCTCCGGGGGCCAGCTTAGGGGCAGCACACCGACTGAATCACACTGCAGAGCTCCGCCTGTGCAGGGTGCTGCCTCTGCGCATTATTCTAAAAGTTCTTTGGCGTGGGCCTTTTTTGAGACAAGTGCATCAGATCGCACCACTGCTATTTGCAACATATGTCTCAAGCATATCTCGCGTGGCCAAAACATCAGCCGCTTGGGCACCACATGCTTGACCAGACATATGTTGACCTGCCATGCAGCTCGTTGGCAAGCGTACCTCAATGACCCACATCAAAGAACAAAGCGGACCTCTCCTTGCTCCTCATCAGCTGGGATCTCCAACCCCACTAGACCTTCAGTCCTCTCTGAAACCTGCTCTGAGAGGAATGAAGGTGTAGAATTAGGTGTGTCACAGCCAAGGGCTTCCGAGCACTCTGCTAGCAGTACACCCACGTCCGATTATAGTAGGCAAATTTCCCTGCCCCAGCTGCTGGACCGTCGAAAGAAGTTCACTTCCAGCCATCCACATGCCCAGCGGTTGAATGCTAGCTTGGCTAAATTGCTAGCACTTCAACTGCTGCCTTTTCAGTTGGTAGACTCGGTCCCCTTCCGTGAGTTTGAAGAATGTGCGGTTCCTCAGTGGCACGTCCCCAAATGCCACTTTTTCTCACGGAAGGCGATTCCGGCTCTCTACCGGCATGTGGAAGGCAATGTCCTTGCCTCGCTGGATAGGGCGGTCAGCGGTAAGGTGCATATTACCGCTGACTCATGGTCCAGCAGGCATGGACAGGGAAGTTACCTGTCTTTCACGGCCCATTGGGTCACTCTTCTAGCAGCTGGGAAGGACGCAGGACAAGGTGCAGTAGTGTTGGAGGTTGTTCCGCCACCACGCCTCCAAAATGCTACTACTGGTTGTGACACACCTCTCTCCTCCACCCCCTCCTCTTCTTCTTCCTCCATGGCCTCTTCCAGTGCTCTGTCCTCAGAACCAGCGGTGCTCCATAGGCGTTCCAGGGGCTACGCAAGTACGCAGGCAAAACAATGCCATGCCGTGCTTGCGCTGGTTTGTTTGGGGGACAGTAGCCACACTGGGGCAGATATTTTGTCAGCTCTGCAGGGGCAGGCCGAGAGGTGGTTGACGCCATGCCAGGCTTAAGCCAGGAATGGTGGTTTGTGACAATGGCACCAACCTCCTCTCGGCCCTCCGACAGGGACAACAGACCCATGTGCCCTGTGTGGCTCACATCCTTAACCTGGTGGTGCAGCGGTTCTTGGGCAGGTACCCAGGCTTAGAGGATGTCCTGAAGCAGGCCAGGAAAGTCTGTGTGCATTTCCGCTGATCATTTAATGCCTGTGCTCAGCTGGCTGAGCTCCAAAAGGAGTTGAACCTGCCCAAGAACCGCCTTATATGTGACATGCCCACCAGGTGGAACTCAACGTTGGCCATGCTGCAGCGGCTGCACACACAGCAGAGGGCCATCAATGAGTACCTGTGTGACTACGGCACCAGGACAGGGTCAGGGGAGCTTGGTTTTTTCTCACCACGCCAGTGTCACCGTTTGAGGAGGCCACGAGGATGGTTAGCTGTGACAGTGCATGCATCAGTGACACTGTACCTCTTGTCCACCTGTTGGAGCATACACTGCCTGGAATAATGCACAGGGCACTTGAGGCAGAACAGAGGCAGGAAGAGGAGGACTTCCTTGCCTCTCAAAGCCCCCTTTATCCAGACAGTGTTCCTGCTGTCCCACCCATCACACAGGAAGATGACGAGGAGGAGGAGGAGGAGGAGGAGGAGGAGGATGATTGTGTCAGCATGGAGGTGGAGTCTGGCACTCAGCATCAGCAGCAGCAGCAGTCTTTTTTTTTTTTTTTTTATCTTTTTTTTTTATTTTTTTTTTTATTAAAGTGTACAAAAGTAAAAAAAAAAAAAAACATAAGCGTAAGACAAATATTGACATACAAAGATATCAAGCACAATACAAGTCTCCCATAAATGAGTATCAGAAGTCAGACTCAATATCTTAATGAATATAGATACAACACCAATCCTTTTATAACCCCTCATCCTTATCCCCTACCCTCCCTTCCCCACCCATCCACTTCCCTTCCCTGCAAACTATCACACGAGGAGATAATTGGGTCGTCTTTTTCTCCCTAGGTATTATCTTTCATTATTTTTCTCTCTTTTTCCCTTCCTTTTTTTTTCCTTTATTCCCCTCCTATCTTATCTTTCCTCTTGTAATTGCCTCTACATATCTCCATGATTTTTTTAATTTGTTCCATAATGTCCATTTATCCAATAAGCCCTCTCCTATTACTGATTCCTCTCCCCCTTCTCTAGATCTTTCTAGATTTTGAATCTCATCTCATTTACACGGAATATCCAGTGCCGTATTTTGGGGCTCTCCGTCTTCCTCCATTTTTTTGGAATTAAGCTTTTAGCGGTGTCAAGCAGAATGGGTATAACAGAGGTTTTATATTGCTTTACTGGTTCACCTGTCCCATGGAACAAAACGGTCCACGGGTCTTCAGTTATTTCCTTATTGGTTACGACCTTTATTAGATCTAAAACTTCCCTCCAGTATTTTTTAATAATGGGGCAGTCCCACCATATGTGGCCCATTGTCCCTGTTTTTTTACACCCTCGCCAACAATCTGTGGATTGCTCACTTGCATATCTACCCACTTTGTCTGGAGTCGCATACCACCTTGCAAGGCACTTATAGTTCATCTCTATAGTCTTATTATCTACCCCGAACAGTGAATTAATTTTAATATTTTTTCCCTATTCTGTGCACTGTACTGTGACCCCAGATCACGTTCCCACTTTCTGATGTAAGGTGGGCCCTCCAGTCCTTCCCCTTCCGATAACAGTTTGTATATTCGGGCTATGTTATTTTTTTATTTTTCTCTCAAACAGAGCCTTTCCAGGGGCCTGTAGTCTTCCTCGCTTCGCATTGGTTGAGGTAGTTTAGCGATAAAATGACTTAGTTGAAGATACCGCCAGGCATCAATTCTCATGAGATCAGTGCTTAGTGTTTGAAAGGAGGCTAATTTACCTTTAAATATTATATCTTTTACTTGTGCATTTTCTTTTATTATCCATTTTCCCCCCATCTCCTGTTTCCCCGGTGTGAAATAATCGTTTTCTTTAAGAAAAATTAAAGATGAGTTATAACTCGAATTATTGTGTGTGGATTCTATCCCATATTTTAAGTAAGGTACGTGTTATCTCGTGTGTGTTTGTGCCTATTTGCCTATATTGTGGAGGGTTCCATATTATTCGTCCTAATTGTGCTTGGCTCATTGCCTTTTCTAAGCTAACCCACCTATTGTCGTTTACCTCTTTCGCCCATTCCACCACCCTTGTGAGGACCACTGCATTGTAGTATTTTTTAAGGTGCAGGACTGCCAACCCCCCCTGTTTTTTCCCCCTGCTTAGCACCGCAAAAGCAATTCGCAGCAGCAGTCTTGTAGGGATGATTTACAGTCCCAAGAAACCCGTGGACTTGTATGTGGCTGGGAGGAGATAGCTGCGCATCATGTTGTCCTTGTGACCCAGAGGACTCCGGACCAAATGCCTCAGCCAACCTACGCTACATGGCCTTCCTGATCCTGCAAAGCCTGCGGAAGGATCCTCGTATTCTTCGGATCAAGGAGAGGGACCATTACTGGCTGGCCACTCTCCTTGATCCACGGTACAAGGGTAAGGTTGCTGACCTTATATTGCCATCGCAGAGGGAGCAGAGGATAAGACATCTCCGGAAGGCCTTGCAGAAAGGTCTGTGCAACGCGTTCCCAGAGACTGGGAGGTTACAAACTCCTGGTCCCGGACAACATGTTGCTGAGGCATCGGTCAGAAGGAGCGGTGGAGAAGGTGGCCGTCTGACTGATGCGTTCAGACAATTTTTTAGTCCGAAGCCCCAAGGTATGATCGGTTCCAGCAACCATCGCCAGTGTCTGAATTACATGGTGCAGCAATACCTAGGGGCAAGGTCAGACTTGGACACCTTTCCCACTGAAAATCCTCTGGCTTACTGGGTCTTGAGGATGGATCACTGGCCAGAGCTTGTACAGTATGCAATTGAGCTACTGGCCTGTCCTGCATCCAGCGTTCTTTCGGAACGCACCTTCAGTGCTGCTGGTGGTTTTGTTACCGATCACAGGGTGCACCTGTCCACCGACTCAGTTGATCGACTGACCTTCATCAAGATGAATCAGTCTTGGATCACCCACAGCTACCAAGCACCTGAAGCTGATGTAACCGAATAATTTTTTTTTTTTAAATATCACATCCCTTCAAGACTGCCTATGCTGATGCTGAGTGACTGTCCTGTTATGTTGATTGTCTATCCTCTTCCTCCTCCGCTGATATGTTGGAAGAACATTTTTGGTTCTGGGTGATGCCACCAGCCCAATTTTTTATCCCCTGTTTAACAGGGGCGTTTAATTAATTACAATTTTTGATGCAATGCTTTGCAGCAGGGCTCATTCCTGCACCACAACTAGAGTATATGGGAGAGGTTGCAGTGTCGTGGCACCAGCACCAGTGCCAGCAGCCCAATTTTTCAGCCCCTGTTAAACAGGGGCATGTAATTACAATTCTTGATATAATATTTCACAGCAGGGCCCGTTCCTGTGCCCGCCCAGAGTAACTGTGAGGACTTATAGTGTTGTGGCACCAGCACCAGCACCACAACCACCAAAGGTAAATTTTTCTACCACTGTTCAACAATGGCATGTAATTACAATTCTTTTTTTTCGAAAAAAACTAACTTTATTGATAAAAGAAGGAAACAGAGAAGATGACATACATAGTAGGCATACATACGGTACATCTAGTAACAAGGGCCGTTCTGGCCAAAACAGCGTTGCATACATGAGTGCTTTGGGTTAGCTGTGCTGTATAGAGTTCAGACACTCATCTTAGGTATAGTCAGCATAGAGCTAATTTGTGTCAACCAGGGGAGGGGGGAGCAGACAGAGAAAAAAAAAGGAAGGGGGAAGGGGAAGGGGACATAGTGCAAGTAGGCCCATGAGGTGGAGGAAGCACAGAAAGGGGAAAGCAGAGGGGGAGGGAGGCAAGGGATCAATATATCAACATTTCAAGTACATGTCTCCCCATCCCCCAACCATCTACCCCAGACCCGCTCGTATTTAAGTGGACATCCTCTATGCGTATAGATCAGTTTCTTATATGGGTGGGTATCGTTAACCTCTTTCTTCCAGCATTGGATCGTGGGGGGGAGGGCCTGCATCCAGCCACGAGCAATCACTTTTCTCGCCAGGAACAGCGTTTCATGCAAAAAGGTGCGAAGGGATTTGTCAGCGTCTAATTCTGGCAATAGACCAAGCAGGCACAGCTTTGGGTCAAGGCTAGCAGGAGAGCCCATCTGGTCATGGAGAAAGCGAATTACCTGCATCCAGTATGTTTGGATAACTGGACAGGACCATATGAGGTGATAGAAAGAGCCTGGAGCATGGTCGCATAAGCGGCATCCTGGATTATACGAGGGTTTGAACCGTGCTATCTTCTGGGGGGTCAGGTATGTCCTATGGATAATGTACAGCTGTGTGAGGCGGTCCGACAGCCTGGGGGAGACTCTCTTCACATCCCCCAAGACTTCATCCCACTCCTCATCCTCAAATATTCCAACATCCACCTCCCATCTGGCTTTAGCAGCATAGGCCAATGCCCCGGTGCCTGGTAGACGGATGGTGGAGTAAAGGGTGGAGATCAACTTGGTTGGCTCAGCACCCGTGACTATATCCACTATTGGGGGGACTGTCAGGGTGGAGTTGGAATCGGCAAATTGAGTCTGTATCACGTGTCGGAGCTGTAAATATCTGAAGAAGAGGTGGTTAGGGAGTGTGAATTCTTCCTTTAGCGTTTGAAAGGATTTAAGCCCAGTGTTAGTCATAATTTGGTGCATGTATAGGATGCCATAGCGTGTCCAAGCTGATGGGTCTGGAACGGACAGCAGTTCGGGCAACTGAGGGTTAAACCAGAGAGGAGTGTAACAATGAAACTGTGGGGTCCCAAGTTTTTTTAGGGCCGTCCGCCATACCCTCCGGTGGTGCGTCAACATGTCTTCTTTGTGATGGGGGGAACGTTGTGGCAATGGGGCCCTAAGGACTGACTGAAGTGGGGTGTGGGCAGGGTCGTCAGGGCGTTTACAAAGTAATGTCTGGTATCTTGGCAGCTCGCTCTTGTCAAAGTGATAAAAATGGGACAACTGGGAGGCAAGATAATAATTCTGGAGATCTGGAAGAGCAGCCCCTCCCATTGTCACCGGGTTCTTCAGAATTCTCCAAGACAATTTGTGTCTGCTGTGACTCCATATAAATGAATTAAGAATTGATTCAATTGTCTTGAAAAAATTTTGTGGTATATACAGGGGTGCATGCCACACCAAATAAAGTATCTTGGGCAGGAGTATCATTTTGACCAGACTGATGCGTCCCATAAAACCCAGAGGTAGTCTGGCCCAGGTTTGTGTCTTGTTCTTAATCAGGGTGTAGAGGGGTTCAATGTTAAGGGGTACATAGTCTGTCAGCAATCTGGTGACCTGCACTCCTAAATACTTGACCACTGAAACCCTAGGGAGATTTAGAGGAGGGGACGTGGGTACAGAGGGGAAATGATCAAGCGGAAGGATCTGGGATTTAGACCAGTTGATACTCAGACCCGAATGACTACCAAGACAGTCTATGGTGTGAAGGGCTGCAAGAAGGGAGGGACCCGAGTCGGCTAAGTAGAGGAGTGTATCGTCAGCATACAGCCCGATCTTTTCTTCCAAATTCCCTATCCTAAGGCCACGAATACTGGAGTCTGCGCGAACCATAATAGCCAGTGGCTCCACAGCCAACGCATACAGCATGGGAGAAAGGGGGCAACCTTGTCGAGTCCCTCTCTGCAGCGGGAACTGATCGGAGAGCCAACCGTTCACAAACACCTTGGCTCTCGGGGATTGATATAGGAGTTGGACCCATCGAATAAAGTTGGGGCCAAGTCCAAATCCCGAGAGGCACTCCCACAGGTAGTTCCACTCCACGGAGTCGAAGGCCTTGGCAGCATCCAAGGCCACCACGACCCGCGAGCCGACTTCGTCATGGGATCCCTGGATGTTCATAAGTAGGCGGCGGATATTCATGGCAGTGTTTTCCCCTGGCATAAAGCCGGTCTGGTCAGGGTGAATCAGTGAGAGGATGACCTGATTAAGGCGGGAGGCAAGAATCTTGGCCAGTATTTTAATGTCGACCTGTAATAGGGAGATGGGTCTATATGATTCCGGATAGTTTTGGTCCTTCCCTGGCTTGGGAATTACAACTATTTGCGCTTCTCTCATGGAGGGGGGTAGGATTCCCGTGTCAAATATGGATTCATATAGGTCATGGAGTTTAGGGGTCAAAATTTCAGAGTAGGTGGCATAGAATTCAAGTGGTAGGCCATCCAGTCCAGGTGCCTTGGAAGTGGCCAGAGAGGAGATAGCCTCGGAAATATCCTCCTTAGTAATAGGGGCCTCTAAAAGGTCGCGTTGGGCATCTGTCAATTTGGGAAATGTAATTCTCGCTAGGTAGTCTCTGGTGTCTTGGGGAGTGTGAGTGACCCGGGTGGCGTAGAGTGCTCGATAGAACCTCGCAAATTCCTCCGCCACCTGTTGTGGATCAGTAATACCATTCTCCTGGGTGTCTATCAGTGATACCACAACTGGGGGACGGGAATCTAAGTGGGCGAGGTAAGCAAGTAGTTTGCCCGATCTTTCTCCATACTCAAATATCCTTTGCCTACAGAAAAAGATGCGCTGCTTGGCCTTTTCCGTATGCAGTTGGGAGACCTGTCGCAGCTGAAGCTTAAGAGCAGCAGCTGCGTCAGGCGAGGGGTCTCTGTGAAACTCCTCCTCCAGTCTTTGTAGGAGGTCTGTAGCCTGTTGGACAACAAGGTTTGACGACCGCTTGAGTCTGTTAATACGTGTGGTGAGCAGGGAGCGGGCGTACAGCTTAAATGTGTCCCACACTATGTCATGTGTAGTGGAGTCCCTGTTAACTGTAAAGTAGTGTTGCAATTCCGATGTCTTCTTGCTCCTGCAGGGCGGTTAGCCAAAATGGGTTCAGCCGCCAAGTAGGAGAGGGAGAGGCCTTCAGGAGCCGCATCGTAATCCAGTAGGGGGCGTGATCCGAGAGAATTCTCGGAGCGAAGCCCACATCTCCCAGTCTGGGTGTCAGGGTCTGTGAGATAAGGATAAAGTCAATTCGGGACATTGTGTTATGGCTGGCTGAGAAGCACGAATATGCTTTAGCCCGCGGATGCTTATGGCGCCATGTATCCACAAGAGCAAAGTCGGTCAATATACGATGTAGTCTGGTATGGGCTGGTGGGACACCAGGGGAGTCCGGTGTGCCCATTCGGTCCAGAGCGGGAGTGAGGGTCATGTTAAAGTCCCCCATCCACACTGCCGGCACCGAGGGGTAATGTGCCATAAATGCAAGGCCCTCCTTAAGTACAACTGAGGTATAGGGAGGGGGGACATAGCAGGCTATTATCAAAATAGGGGATCCATTGATGGTGGCATGCAGGAATACATACCTGCCCTGCCGGTCCGTCTGGAGCAACACTAGATCAAACGGCACCCTTTTAGCAATTAAGACCAAAACCCCCCTGGAATATGAGGTGTGGGTAGCATGATACGCCCAACCTATCCATGGCTTCTTGAGTGAGGACTGGAGATGGCCAGTAACATGGGTCTCAACAAGCGCGATGACGTCAGCACGCTGGGACTTAAGGAACGTCAGGGCGGCAGTGCGTTTTATCTTATTCCGCATGCCTCTGACATTCCACGTGAGGAACTTTAGAGAGCTCATGGTGGGAGCAGAGCGTATACAATAAACCATAGGTGGGCCAGAAGCAGCAGAGCAGTCATGGCTAATTCAGTTCGCACAAAACACAATAGCAGCCAATTCCAATAATGCATGTATGACATTAACATAGTACCTTCAGCATAAACAAACTTTAGTAAACACAGTGATGTAAGAAAAACAAAAACCACAACATCCCACCCCCCATCCAGTCCAGCGCCACCCCAACATGGCTTGGACATCATACCCCAGAACTGGGTACCAACAGGGAACATCCAATGCTTAGGACCCATTGGAGGCAAGGAACTTAATTGCAGAGGAGCATAGATACCCAAGGTAACAAAGAAAAAAACAAAGGGGGAGAAAAAAAAGTCAAACAAATGGGGGAGGAAAAAGTACACTAAAGTCCTAAAAATCCTAAAAGTCCTAGGGGGGCGACTTCTTCTCTGGAAGGTGCATGGGGAGTAGGAGCCAAAAAGGTGTGAAACCATCATGGCTGCGCACGGGGGAGCCCCGCCCGCCATATGGATGACGAATAAGGTATAGTAGAAAAGTCCTGGATGTCGTGCAGTCCACAGTCCTCCCCAGGCGCTCCTCAGGTACAGGGGAGGCAGGGATCTCAAAGCAGTGAGGACGCCGGGAGAGGATGGTCATGCCGTGGGATCCAGTGCGAGGTGCAAAAGAAGGGGGGGGGTAATTATTCCGGGTTAGTCCCCTGGCCCTGCAAAGGGCATTCATATATAATGTGCCCATCGCAACGACTGAATCATCAGAGTAGCAGCATGAGAGAGCACGGGCACCCATGGGAGCGGGAGAAAGAAAGAAAAGCGTCCACAGCTTACAGGTAGGGTAACATGGTCAGTCTCGGCGTTCTCTCTGGTCAATCCAGGTGGAAGCCAATGCAGGGTCTTCGAAAAAGTGGGTTCGGACCTCGTATTCCATGCGAAGCCTCGCAGGATACAGCATTGCGTATTTGAGGTGTAGAACCCGGAGGTGTCGCTTAACATCCTGGAACCTGGATCGCTGCCGTTGCACCTCGCTGGAAAAGTCTGGGAAGACTGCCATATGAGTATTGGTATGGGGGATATTACCCCTCTCTCTAGTCAGGCGGAGGATTTTGTCACGATCTCTGAAGTTAAGAAATTTCGCTATCAGGGTGCGCGGTGGGGCCCCCTGGGGAGGAGGACGGGCCAGAATTCGATGAGCTCTCTCCACTGCGAACATCACCGAAAATGCCTCCCTGCCAAAGGTGGAGGTCAGGAGATTTTCAAGAAAACCCGCCGGATCGTTGCCCTCAGCTGTCTCAGGGAGGCCGATAAAGCGGAGATTGCATCTCCGGAGAAGATTTTCCATGTCGTCCTGTTTCGCGCTAAGCTGTTGCAGCTGACGGCGTACCTCATCGGTAGTGTGTTGCAGGGGGTGTATGATGTCTTCACCCCTACTGATACGGGTCTCCGTCTCCGCCACGCGATCCCGGAGGGTAGAGAGATCTTGCCGGATGAGGGACACATCAATTTTGACCTCCTCAATTTTGGAGGTGAGCGTGCTCTGACATAGGGCTATAGCGTCCAGGACCTGGTTAGTAGCCGACGTAGAGTGGTCTGTGTCAGAGGGAGCACCAGCGTCATCTCTGGCCCGGTGTTCCTCTTCATGACGGTGGTACCTTGCAAGCTTGTCAGCGGCCTCGGTGGACTTTTTCGGTGGGGACATGGTCCAGAAATGGTCCGGGGTGCTCCAAGATGGCCGCTATGTATCGGGTCAATTCTTCAATCTCCCCGCTCGCAACAGCCGTGAAGTGTCGCAGTTAAGGTTAAGTAGACAGGGGCTTGGTGCCTGCGAAAATCAGCAGCTGCAGCAGGGGAGAAACGGGCACAGGGTTGGCAGGTGAGTACAGAGTACCTGGCAAAGGATCACAGTGGGTGCAGCAATATGGCCCCTGCTCCAGGGCCCAGGCCGGTCTCACAGGCTATCCAACCGGCTTCTGCAGGAAATATAGGGACTGCACAGGTGGCAGGGAGTGAGGTGGCTGCCACAGGCAGGCAGATACAAGGAGTTATACAGTCAATGAGGCCTATAGGGGTTGCCGCGGGTGGAGCAAGATGGCCGCCGGCTCGTGGACCAGGCCGGCGCCGCGGACCTCTCCACCAGCAGCTATAAAGAGGAGAGCCACCACATCCGCGGCCGAGGGCGATCCGATAGCTGAGGGTGCTGTGGAACGGCTTCGGTGTGGCTCGGGGGGGCCGAGGAGGCCCGAGGAAGCTGCCGCCGGGTGGAGCAAGATGGCCGTCTAGGCCGAAGCCGCGGCCGAAGCCGTGGTCTGTCCTAAAGGCAGCCCCCCAGGAACGGGTATCTTACCGGAGCGGCTCCGCGCGGCGGCCAAATCGGGCAGATGGCTCCAGGGGAAGAGAGAGGAGGAAGGCAGGGTCGTCCAGGTGCTGTTCCAGGGAAGGATGGTGCAGGATTCTGTTAGCAGGAGTACGGACGAGCGGAGCTCTCACCACAAACGTCCTACTCCATTGCACCGCAGGCCACGCCCATGTAATTACAATTCTTGATATAAATAGTTCACAGCAGGGCGCTCCAGCCCCCACCAAGAGTCACTTTGAGGGCTTACAATGTTGTGGCAACACCAACACCTTGTTCCGCCATTTCTGCAGAGCATATAGGGCAGGCCCCTACTTTCAAACATCCAACTTACAAACGTCTCCTACTGGCAAACGGAAGGAGACAACAGGAAGTGAGATGAAAAAAGACAGACGGCAAAACAAATTATACAGGGGTGATAACCCTTCCCTATGTTTTCCAAAAAGCTTAAAAATAGATTTTTTTGAATGGAGCTACACTTTAAAATGTACCAGTTCAAAATTACAAACAGATTCTACTTAACACAACAAATCTACACAGTCCCTATCTTGTTTGCACTGCCTGTATACTGCTGTTCTGAGTATATAGGGCCTGGGGGCCCCACGTCTTTCCTTTTTTTAATATGGGTACGGGGTTCCCCTTAATGTCAGTACAAGACCCAAAGGGGCTGGTAATGGGCAGGGGGGGCTACCCATGCCATTTTTCTCAATGATTTTCATCCATATTGTGGATCCAGATATTACATTAAAAACGCAAGCAGTTTGAAATTACTTTTTTTCTGTTAAATGTGATTTTGTGCAGGGACTGTTCTAAACACGAAAAACACGTGGCACTTCACAGGCATACTATAGACACCCCCCAGGCACGATATTTAAAGGAATATTTCACTTTTTTTTCACTTTAATCGTCATTAAAATCAGTGCTCCCGCCAAAACGGCCATTTTTAAAAACATTTTAGGCATTGACCCATTTTAGGCATTGACCCATGTCCCCAGGAGCCAGGTCCCCAAACCCTTTTTAGGACAGTATCTTGCATATTAGCCATTCAAATGTAGCACTTTTTATTTTGAACGTTCGAGTCCCATAGATTTCAATGGGGTTCTAAAGTTCGTACGAATTTTCGGTCCGTTCGAAAGTTCTGGTGCGAACCGAACCGGGGGGGGGGGGGGGGTGTTCGGCTCATCCCTAACCAGGAACACAGCACAGAGTCTCTAGATATGTTGACCAAGTCAAAGGCACAAATTAACCAGGCAGTTTAAATAACCAGAAGGGGCTGGCTGTAGGCTGGAGTGACAAGCAGGAAATGATCACCAGGTGAGCCACAGTGGAACTATGAGTATTGGAACTTAACCGACAGCTGAGAAACCTGAGAGCTGAGAAGGGAGGGCTGAGAGCACAGACCTGACACAAAAGTTTACTTAGCTGTCCCCTCTTCATCAGCATATTTTTGAGGCTGCTCCTAAAGGGACTACTACTACCTGAAGATTTTTCAGAAAGCTGTCATCAGAGTTTTATTAGGGTATCCTTCACCCTAAAACCCTTCTCATTATATTGGTCATACTACTCCCAAAGGAAGTTGCTTGCTTAAATGGGTTCTCTGTTAAAATTTAATTGGGTTCTCTGGCCAAAAGAGTATGCAGTAGTTAAATGTATTCCAGCCCTTATTAATTAATTAATCCAGCCCTTATTAATTAAAAGATGAATTGTTCTTTATTAACTTACACAGAAAACAAACTCTGCACTATTGGTATTATTACTTGTGCTATGCTATTTAAAAGCTACAATCTATTATGTGACGCTGTGACTAAGGGGGAAGTAAGCTTTGTGTTGCTTCCTGTTTTTTATTCTATAATTAATTCATGTATAGGATAGAAACTTCTATTTCCATTTAACAGCTTCCTGGACTATATATGCACAAGGGCCTTCACTATCTTCTCTGCTAGCTTATGCAGGTACACTGGACTGAAGTTCTCATTAGGCTCTAGACATGTGCAGAGTAAAATATTTTGTTTCGGAATTTCGTTTTCGTCCGAAAAATTAATTAATTTAGTTACTCCCGAAATTCGTTTTTATTTATTTCGTTTTTCGTTCACAAATTGCATTCGTCCGAAAATCCACATGAATTACGGTCGAATCTGTCTTTGAAGGCTTATGGTGTCTGTCGAATGTATAAAGAAGAATGTATAAAGAAGATTCGACAGAGCTAGTATATAGCATACTTCGTGTGAACTTTAGAACCCTATTAAAGTCTATTGGACTCCAACGTTCAAAATTGCTAATTTTAAAGACTGATTTGCAAGTTACTGTCCTAAAAAGTGTTTGGGGACCCGGGTCCTGCCCCAGGGGACATGGATCAATGCAAAAAAAAGTTTTAAAAACGGCCGTTTTTTCGGGAGCAGTGATTTTAATAATGATTAAAGTGAAACAATAAAAGTGTAATATTCCTTTAAATTTCGTAGGGGGGGGGGGGTGTCTATAGTATGCCTGTGAAGGGGCGCATGTGTCTGGTGCTTAAAACTGTCCCTGCACAAAGTGTCATTTTTGCAGGAAAAAAAGTCCTTTAAAATCACTCGCAGCTATTATGAATTGTCGGCTCCGTAATACAGAGAACACTCATTGAAAGTCATTGATAAAAAAATAAATAAATAAATAAATAAAAAAGCGTGGGGGTCCCCCAAATTCAATTACCAGGCCCTTCAGGTCTGGTATGGATATTAAGGGGAACCCTGCCTCAAATTTAAGAAAAAATTTGACGTGGGGTTTCCCTTAAATATCCATAACCAGACCCTTCAGGTCTGGTATGGATATTAAGGGGAACTCCGCGTCAAATTAAAAAAAAAATTGACGTGGGGGTCCCCCTAAAAATCCATACCAGACCCTTTATCCGAGCACGCAACCTGGCAGGCCTCAGGAAAAGAGGGGGGGACGAGAGGGCGGCCCCCCTCCCTCCTGAACCGTACCAGGCCACATGCCCTCAACATTGGGAGGATGCTTTGGGGGTCTGTGACCCCTCAAAGCACCTTGTCCCCATGTTGATGCGGACAAGGGCCTCATCCCCACAACCCTGGCTGGTGGTTGTGGGGGCCTGCGGGTGGGGGGCTTATCAGAATCTGGAAGCCCCCTTTAACAAGGGGACCCCCAGATCCCGCCCCCCCCCCTGTTTGAAATGGTAAGGGGGTACAAAAGTACCCCTACCATTTCACAAAGAAAGTGTAAAAAATAGTTAAATAAGACAAACACACTTTTGAAAAATTCCTTTATTAAAAATAAAAAAAAAATAAAAAAAAGATTCCAGCGGTGGTAATCCACTCTTGCTATCCAGCGACGGATGATCATCTCTCCAGCGATGGCTGATCTGAATCAGCGGAGCAAATCCATCCTTCTTCTGTCTCCAGGAGGAGACACTGCAGGGATTCCGGCGGCCTGACGTTTCTTATATACGGAGGGCGGGGCCACCCATCACCTGACCCGCCCCCCTCTGACGCAAGGGGAAACCTGGGGTTCCCCGTGACGTATGGGTGACCCCGCCCCCCTCTGATGTAACGGAAACCTGCCTGTGTTACATCAGAGGGGTGCGGGGTCACCCATACGTCACAGGGAACCCCGGGTTTCCCCTTGTGTCAGAGGGGGCGGGGTCAGGTGACGGGTGGCCCCACCCTCTGTATATAAGAAACGTCAGGCCGCCGGAATCCCTGCAGTGTCTCCTCCTGGAGACAGAAGAAGGATGGATTCGCTGCGCTGATTCAGATCAGCCATCGCTGGAGAGACGATCGTCCGTCGCTGGATAGCAAGAGTGGATTACCACCGCTGGAATCTTTTTTTAATTTTTTTTTTATTTTTAATAAAGGAATTTTTCAAAAGTGTGTTTGTCTTATTTAACAATTTTTTACATTTTCTTTGTGAAATGGTAGGGGTACTTTTGTACCCCCTTACCATTTCAAACAGGAGGGGCGGGATCTGGGGGTCCCCTTGTTAAAGGGGGCTTCCAGATTCTGATAAGCCCCCCGCCCGCAGACCCCCACAACCACCGGCCAGGGTTGTGGGGATGAGGCCCTTGTCCTCATCAACATGGGGACAAGGTGCTTTGAGGGGTCACAGACCCCCAAAGCATCCTCCCAATGTTGAGGGCATGTGGCCTGGTACTGTTCAGGAGGGAGGGGGGGCCGCTCTCTCGTCCCCCCTCTTTTCCTGCGGCCTGCCAGGTTGCGTGCTCGGATAAAGGGTCTGGTATGGATTTTTAGGGGGACCCCCACGTCAATTTTTTTTAAAATTTGACATGGGTTTCCCCTTAATATCCATACCAGACCTGAAGGGTCTGGTTCTGGATATTTAGGGGGAACCCCACGTCAAATTTTTTCTTAAATTTGAGGCAGGGTTCCCCTTAATATCCATACCAGACCTGAAGGGCCTGGTAATTGAATTTGGGGGACCCCCACGCTTTTTTTTTTTTTTTTTTTTTTATCAATGACTTTCAATGAGTGTTCTCTGTATTACGGAGCCGACAATTCATAATAGCTGCGAGTGATTTTAAAGGACTTTTTTTCCTGCATAAATGACACTTTGTGCAGGGACAGTTCTAAGCACCAGAAACACGAGCCCCTTCACAGGGATACTATAGACACCCCCCCCTACGAAATTTAAAGGAATATTACACTTTTATTGTTTTAATTTAATCATGATTAAAATCACTGCTCCCGAAAAAACGGCCGTTTTTAAAACTTTTTTTTGCATTGATCCATGTCCCCTGGGGAAGGACCCGGGTCTTTTTAGGACAGTAACTTGCAGAATCTTTTCTCTCTGTCAAATCTTTTTTCTCTGTCGAATATTTTCTCTATATAATCTTGGACTAATAGAGGTAGGTTAGGCACATTCGACCACAGGTTCTATAGACACAGATTGTTATTGTCAGAGTCACATCGAATCTCCTATTCTATATCGAACTGTTGTAACAATGAAAATGAAAATAAAGCATTTATTTATGTCGGATCTTTCTTTTTTCGGATTCTGTGCTTTCGTTATCGTTTGTCAAAACGAAAACGAAAACAGCTGAAATTCGGACGAAAATGCATTCGGACGAAAACGAATGCACATGTCTATTAGGCTCAATGCATTCTCATTAGGCTCGCTTAAAAATCTTTAGTTCTAGTGGAATTTTGTGTTTTGCATGTAGAAGCACCTCAATGTTATCCTATGTGTCCATACCCATTAGGACGAGTAGAGGCATATTTTAAGCTCAACGTTTAAAGTTGAGCTAAAGGTTTGCCTTTCTGATTGGAGCTTTCTGGCATAAAAAAATTTTAAACTTGCAGAAATTCATCCAAACTATGAACAAAAAATGCTCTATATGAGCATTTTTTTCTGCCAAGGGAACTGTCGTTTTTTTAAGCCCAGTATGCATGGAGCCCAACAGAACTCATGTCTGGGAACCTGCTAACTAGAGATTCTGGATAATAAATAAGGATGAGCGGAACACACCCCCTCCCCCCCGGTTTGGTTCGCACCAGAACCTGTGAACAGACCTAAAATTTGCGTGAACTTTAGAACCCTATTAAAGTCTATGGGACTCGAACATTCAATATCAAAAGTGCTAATTTTAAAGGCTAATATGCAAGTTATTGTCCTAAAAAGTGTTTGGGGACCTGGGTCCTGCCCCAGGGGACAGGTATCAATGCAAAAAAAAAAAGTTTTAAAAACTGTTGTTTTTTCAGAAGCAGTGATTTTCATAATGCTTAAAGTGAAACAATAAAAGTGTAATATTCCTTTAAATTTTGTACTTTCAGGTCTGGTATGGATTTTAAGGGGAACTCCACACCAAATTTAAAAAAAAAATGGTGTGGAGTTCCCCCCAAAAATCCATATCAGACCCTTTATCCAAGCACGCAACCTGGAAGGCCGCAGGAAAAGATGGGGAGAGGAGAGAGCGCCCCTCCTCCTGAGCCGTACCAGGCCACATGCCCTCAACATTGGGAGGATTCTTTTGGGGGTCTGTGACCCCTCAAAGCACCATGTCCCCATGTTGATGGGGACAAGGGCCTCATCTCCACAACCCTGGCCGGTGGTTGTGGGGGTCTGCGGGCGGGGGGCTTATCAGAATCTGGAAGCCCCCTTTAACAAGGGGACCCCCAGATCCTGCCCCCCTGTTTGAAATGTTAAGGGGGTACAAAACAGTACCCCTACCATTTCACAAAAAAGTGTAAAAAATGGTTAAAAAACACACAGACACCGTTGGGAAAAGTCCTTTATTAAAAATAAAAAAAAATAATAAAAAGATTCCAGCGGTGGTAATCCACTCTTGCTATCCAGCGGTGGCTGATCTCTTCTCCGGGGTCCAGCGATGGATAAATGTGTATTTGTTAATTCACTAACAGCCAAATTTGAAAGGAAATTCCAATACCTATAATTTATTAGTTAGTTATTATTTCAGATTTTAGAATTTTCGGGTTTTCGGAAAAATTAGTTAAACAGGTTTTGGTTATTTTGGATGTTTCTGAATTAACGAATTTGACGGAATTCGTTAGAAACCTAATTCTGAATGAACTGAACTGCACATGTCTACTGGAAACTGGTATGCTACTGCAGAGAGGAGGCACACAATGGGCACATCCTTCACTCAGTGTGTGGGCTGTAACAGAGGGAGAAGTCAAGGCACAGGGTGGTGTGTGTGACAGCCAGGTGATTTGGTGAAGAGTTTCTTCTGCATGTAATGAGCAGAGTAAGCAATAACTGGCAGTTAGCAGAGGACAGAGAGTAATAGTGGTGTTAGTAGTGATAATACAGTTGTAACTTCTAATCCTGGGGTGAATGCAAGGACAATTCAAAAACAAAGCCTGTGGAAAACTAAGGGAAAGTTATTATGCACCTATAGAATGTTGAGAGTCATTTACACAAATGCTAGGAGCCTAGCTGACAATATGGAGGAACTGGAGCTGTTATTACTTGAGGAGGACTTAGACTTTGTGGGAATAACTGAAACTAGGTTTGACAGCACACACAATTGGCTGGCAAATATACAGGGGTATTCTTTGTATCGGAAAGACAGGGAAGGTATAAGAGGGGTGTGTCTATATCTAAAAAATGATGCAAGGGTGGTAGAGAGGACCGACATTGTGAAAGGGACGGGGGGATCACTATGGGTAGAAATTCAAAGAGAAGAAGTGGGAAATTAATAGTGGGGTATGTTTCTAGGCCACCCAGCCAGAAGGAGGAGGAGGAGCTGGACCTACTATTACAGTTAGAAATATCATCATAATGGGGGACTTCAATTATCCTGAGATTGACTGGGAAGAGGGGACAGCTCACTCATTAAAGGTCCGTCATTTAATGAATATCTTACAGGACAACTTCATGTCCCAATTAGTGGATTCCCCAACTAGAAAGAATTCCGTGCTAGATTTATTAATTACAAATGCTCCTAGTCTGATCTCAGATGTGGAAATACAGGACAACTTGGGATCTAACGATCATATGATAATCACATTTAATGTAAAACATAGAAAAATGAGGCACGATGAAGCACAAAAACACTACATTTCAAATACTAGATACATTGAACATGGAAAAAAAAATGTTTTTTTTTAGACCCTGCGGTATTTGCGCAAATATTTATGAAACCAATATATTCAGAAAAAATACATTAAAACACAGCTAATTTTACAAAATTCCTGCTAAATTCCAACTAAATATAAAAGCTTTACCTGTATGGAGTTAATACATAACAAATATTTGTAATTTTTACATTGCACCTTTGGTTAAATTCAAACGTACGCAAAAATGTAAATATACAAATTTCTCTAACAATCTGAAGGTTTTCATTTTTCCCTTACCGTATTCAGAATTTGTGAAAGACCCCCCCCCCCAACCATATATTTGTCTGAAAGCATAGAAATAGTAGAATAAAAATAAGGTTCTATTGATTTTTAAGGCCCCACAATATTAGCGCAAATGTTTACCAAAGTAAAATTTTTGCTAAAATACACTAAAAATCATTATTAGCGGATACAAACACAGCAAATTAAAAAAAAATTACTGCTAAATTACTGCTAAATATAAAAGCTTAACCTGTATTGAGTTAATAAATAACAAATATTTGTACATTTTAAATTGTGCCTTTTTGAGGAATAGTGAAAATCGGAGGTATGCAAAAGTTTCTCAGAATATCTGGAGGTTTTTCTTTTTCACTTACAGCTTTCAGATTTTGTAAAAGACCCCCCAAACCATACATTTTCTAAAAGCACATGGCCAGCAGAATAAAAAGAAGGTGCTACTGATTTTTAAGAAAGAGCAATATTTGCGCAAATGTTTATCAAAACAATATTTTCGCGAAAAATACACGAAAGTAAATAATAGTGCACATAAACACTACATAACTTACACATTCCTGCTAAATTACTACTAAAGCCTCGTTCACATGTGGCATATTAAAGTGTATGCCCATGGGGGGCCATGTTTACCCGCACAGGGATGCACAGATGTTCCATGTACCCCTGTACAGGCAGTCCCATTTATGTAAATTGGGATGAAACAGCTGCACAGCCATAGCTGCTGTTCCCAATCTCTTTTCCGTGTGAATGTGGGTATATGACCCCGCACGCAGACAGCGTGAGCTCAGGGACATGCATGCAGACCTACATGGATGCAAATATGGGAGCAACAGCTCTGTTCGTGCAGGTGCTACATCCCAAATGACATCAATGGGACCACAGGTGGATCTGCTTGACAGAGTCCGCTCCATGTGAAAGGATGAATGAATGAATGAATGAATGAAATACTTATATAGTCACAATGCGAACTGAATCGCCTCTAGGCGCTGTGGCGAGCTTTGATCATCTGCTAAAAGAGGAAGGTCTTGAGTTTTTTCCTAAAAGCCAGGTGATTTTCTTCCAGGCGGAAGGGGTCTTATCTGGAGCGGCCAGTCAATTAGGGGCACTGTAGGGTGCCAGACTTTTGTTTTTCAAGCTACAAGATTAGAGTCTGAGGCAATAATTGGCTTGAAAAAGGCTGGGCTCGGGGCACAGAGCATTACACCCCGAACTCACCCACGTGACAATAGCAAATTAATATTCACTATTGTCTTCTGGATTCTCCCGAGGAACCTGAGGAGGGGTGAGTGCGGGAAGAGATTGTCACCGTGGAGGGATGGGTGTGGGAGGGGGAGGCATCACTGTGCGGACGGACCTAGGGGGGTTGCCGTCCCCCAAAAAATTCACTGGGTCCCACTGTTTTTTTTTTCCTTTTTCCTTTTTTTTTTTTTTTTTTGGGGGGGGGGGGGGGGTTGAGATATCAGAGGTCTAAACAAACCCCCAAATCTCTTTTTTTGAGACAGAGAAAGTCCCTTTCTCTGTAGCACTTTGCTTGAATGAAATAAGAAATCTGTATAGAGATTTCTTATTCATTTATTCATTCGTAAAATGACAGTTTGATACATAGTAACACTCGTGGTTACTATATATGAGCTGTCAGTGGGACATCTAGGAGCTATCTGTAGTGATCGCTGCCTGTGCCCACTCTACTACAAGGGGGAACTTTGTAAACACATGTTTACTAAACCCCACAAGTCCCAACTTCACAGCTCCCCAGCCTGACTGATCGCCAGAGATCAGTGCAGGGATCGGAGAGGGGAAGGAGGGATGCCACTCAGAGTGGCCATGGATCGAGGGTGGGGGCAGTATGGAGAGTGATCTGAGTGATGGGGGGACACATCTGGATCCCCCCAAGCCCCATGCAGCACTTGAAGCGGGTGGGAGTGGAAGAGAAGGGATGCTGGCTAATGATGGTAGCTGCAGGGGATGGGGTTTGCTGGGGGGATCGGATCGGGTGTGGGGAAGTAATCAGTGCTGGGGGGATAGTGTCAGGGCTAGGCTCTGCCCTTCTTTCTCAGAGCTCTGTGCTCAGATATCGGTTAATTGCCAAAGATTCTTCCTTTCACAGTGACTCACCTGGTCTTCATTTCCTGATCGTCAGCTAGAGCTGCTGGTTATATAAACTCCTTGGATTAGATCCTCTGTCCCTTTGCCTTGGTCAACATATCTGGACTCTCTCTGCTGTGTTTTCCTGTGAAAGACTTTTGCTTGGCTGACTTCCCTTCTGGTTCTTGATCCAGTTTGCTGCACACGACTTCTGGTGGAATCCTATTTCTCTGACTTGTTCTGACTACCCATCCTGGTTACTGAACTCTGGCAATGTTCTGAATACATTTGCTCTGTTTATACCATTTTACCCTTTTATTTAATAGTGTGATTTTTGTTGCACTTCTGTCTCAGTCTGATTCATGGTTCATCCATGCCACTGCTCCCCCCAGACAGAACGACTGCTGTGCATGGGCTGCTGTGCTTTCTCCTGGGATACATGGCTCCCAGCTCCACCGCTGCCTCTTCAAATCTCTGCCAGAGCTGCAGTATGCAGGCTTTGAGCCAGGATCATGGGCATACTGGGCGCTTCTGCACTGGGAATCAGAGACTTCTGAAGCACAATAAACCCGCCTCACATAGGCTCCCACACCCCCCCCCCCCCGCGCCGATCTGGGTCCCTCCAGGCTTCTTCTCAGCACTGCTCACCGTTAAGAAGAGCCAACACAGGCAGAGGGGAGAGTGGAGAGTGCGCACGTGTCCTGATCACAGTGAGGCGGCAGCTCACACACAGAACTCTGCTATCTCCTTTTGCTCCTGTAGCTACACAGGTGCCCTGGTCCCTTGATATTTCCACTCCTCACCACCAGATGTCTGTCGCTCCTGACACCCAGAGACGCCCAAGGGCAAGCTGCCAGCACCCAGATAGCCATCAGTGAATCAGTGGAAGCATTTGGGGAGGGTGCCCAAGTAGCCCCTGTGCCTGCAGGTAGGGTGCCTCTGCTGCCCCCTCCACCACAGTCTTCCCAGACCAGTCAGCTTTGAGATGGTGGAGATGGATATGGCAGCAATTACCTCCACCTCTGGAGTGGAGGGGGGTTGTGAAGAATGTGTGTGTGAAGAGATGAGAGCTATAAAGAGTGGGTGGGGGGAATTTTTGAGAAAGAACGGAGGGGGGTTTTGAAGAGGTGAGAGCTGTGAAGAGGGGGGATTTGCGAATAGCAAATCGGGTAATAGGGTCCCAGCCCACAGGTAGGGGTGGGGCAAATTCAGATGGGGGTGCCTGATTTTAGTCTTGCCGAGGGCAGCACAAAACCAAAATACACCACTGGTTTTAGGTAGACGTTACTGGCGGGAGGTGGAGAGGCAGGGGACAGGGAAGGGGTGGCATGGGTGGGGGGGCAGTCACATTAGGGGTTAATAACTCAGATCAGTAGGTTGTAACTCTCTAATCAGAGTTATAGAATTGTTCGGCAGGTTCTGCTGAACAATTCTGCTATATGTTTATGGTCATTGAAGTGACTGTGAGCTTATAGCAGAGGGAGAAATGAGGTCCATATGGCATACAGACTTAGCCACCTGCGGGCACTTCTGTATATCCGTATAGGAATATGGACCTGGTAGTGAAAGGGTTAAACAAAGGTATTACACAGTGCATTCTAATGGGCAATAAATATAGAAGAGTGAAGGTGAAACCTAGGTGACTAAACCGTAATGTAAAAAGCCTCATTAAAGAGAAAAAAATTGCCTTTAAGCAATATAAAGGGGATGGGTCACTGTCAGCATTCCAACACTACATGGAATTCAATAAGTGTAAGAATGCAATCAGGGTGGCCAAAAAAGACTACGAGAGACATACAGTGGAGGAGAGTAAAAAAAATCCAAAGACATACTTTAACAGTAAAAAGGCAAAATCAGAGCACATTGGCCACATAAAAGATGAGGATGGGAGGATGGTTATGGATGACACAGAGAAGGCAACTGTACAAAATGCCTTCTTCTCCTCGGTTTTTATGCAGAAAAAGGAGGGGTATATCGATTGTGACAGTACTGTTAGTGAAACATCACAGGGCATACCCTCAAGGCTAACAGAGGCCGGAGTGAAGGAAAGACTTGATAAACTTAATAAAAAAAAAAAAATCACCAAGACCAGGTGGCTTACACCCGAGAGTCCAGAGAAAACTCAGCCAGTTTATAGCCAGACCATTGTTCTTGATCTTTGTGAACAGTATACTGACAGGATTTGTACCAGCTGATTGGAGAAAAGCCAATTGGTAATAATGTTCCAATATTCAAAAAAGGACAGGGACAAATCTACAGTCAGCCTAACATCAATCCTTGGTAAATTATTGGTGGGGGTGATAAGGGATTATATCCAAAAATTTACTGAGGAAAAAAATATCATAAGTAGTTATCAGCATGGGTTTATGAAAGGTCGTTCTTGCCAGACCAATCTGCTAACATTCTGTGAGGAAACGAGCTGCCAGCTAGACAGGGGAAGGCTTGTGGATTTAGTGTACCTGGATATTGTGAAGGCATTCGATACAGTTCCCCATAAACTCTTAATCTACAAGCTGAGGTCCCCAGGCAAGGATCATAAGGTTTGTTCTTGAGTAAAAAACAGGCTACAGGGGCATGTGCAAAGGGTAGTGATAATAAGCGGTCTAGAGTGGTAAGTGGGGTACCCCAAGGCTCTGTCTTGGACCAATTATATTCAATTTATTCAATGATATAGAAGATGGGATAAATAGCTCAATTTCAGTTTTTGCGGACAACACAAAAATAAGCAGGGCAATAACTTCACATCAGGATATAGAAATTTTACAGAAAGACATGAACAAAGTAATGGAGTAGGCCAATGCATGGAAAATGAGGTTAAATGTGGAGAAAATTAAAGTACTGCACTTGGGGGCAAAAAATAAATAAATATAAACTACTCACTAGGGGGAGAACCACTGGGCGAATCGAGGATGGAGAAAGATCTGCGGGGTCCTAGTAGATGACAAATTGAGCAATAGCATACAATGTCAAGCTGTAGCTCCCAAAGCCGACAGAATATTAGCATGCATAAAAATGGAATATACTCCAGGGATTAAACTATAATCCTACCATTTATAAAACTCTGGTTAGAGTATTCTGCCCAGTTCTGGTCATCAGTCACCAGTCCTCAGAAGGGATGTGCTGGAACTGGAGAGAGTCCAAATAAGGGCAACAAAACAAATAAGGGGACTGGAGGACCTCGATTATGAGGAATGACTGCAAACACTAAATTTATTCCCACTGGAGAAACAACGTTTGAGCGGAGATATGATTTACGATAGCGATTTACAAATACATCAATGGCGATCCCAGCATAGGAAAAAAACGATTCAGTCTCAAGGAGTGTAAGAGGTCATGGGGCCACACTATGGGATTGGAGGAGAATCAGTTTAACCTTAAATTGTGCAGAGGGTTTTTCACTGTGAAGGCAATAACGATGTGGAACTCTCTTCTCTCTGGTGACTGCGGGGAGTATGGATATTTTAAGAGACACTTGCATGTGCATCCTAAAGAACACAACATTCAGGGATATGGGAAATAATTATAGATACTGACACATGTGCACCTACACAGGTTGAACTGGTTGGACTATTGTCTTTATTCAACCTTACCTACTATGTAACTATGCAAGGTGCAGCTTGCTATTCAGTCCCCCACCGACCAGAAAGAATGTGCCCATGGCAGTTGCCCCTCCGTCCTGGCCCTAGCATAGGGCTTTAAATTATACTACTGATGAAAATAGCACTTTTCCCATTACCTACAGTAATTATTTATTTACTATCTCTGTGAAGTATACTGTTAAATAAATGCATACCTGGAGGAGCTAATTTAGCTTAGGAAAAGCTGTGTTGACTGCAAGCAAAACTATTTATTTATTTATTTTCCCTGGCACATGACTGGGTATAAAATGAACAAAGCTTCACCCTATTTACTAAGTGAAGATTAACACTAGACAGTTTTTTAAAGTAATTTATTAGGCAGCTCCGGGGGTCTTCTTCCAACTACGGGGGTCTCTTCCGGCTTCGCCGGCCTCTTCTCCCGTCTTCTTCCTTCTCCTCTTTTTCCAATGTTGACACAACGCTCTCTCCCATTGTAATGCCATGTGAGCGGTGCGCAACGAATTATATAGGCATGGGGCGTGGTCGACGGGTGACCCAGTCCCCTTATGATGTCAGAGCCCCATCATGCGCTGGGCGGTGACATCACCCGGTGACCACGACCCATGCCTATATAAATCACTGCGCACCGCTGGCATTACTGGGTGAGAGAGTGTTGTGTCAACATTGGAAGAAGAGAAGAGGGAAAAAGACGACAGAGAAAACTGGGCCAATGCTAGTAAAAGAGCTGGAAGAAGATAGCGGAGGAGCCCAGCAGGAGGCACCAGAGAGTGGAAGAAGAACTGGAGAGCGGGAGAAGAGAGCGGAGAAGTCGGAAGAGACCCCTGAAGTCAGAGGAAGACCCCCGGAGATGCCTAATAAATTACTTTAAAAACCTGCCTAGTGTGTTTTTTTTTATTGCCACTTTTCCCCCAGGTGAATGGGTAGGTGTGCGACATACCACATACTCATTCACATAGGGTGGGGGGCTGGGATCTGGGGGCCCCCTTATTAAGGGGGCTCCCAGATTCCGATAAGCCCCCTGCGTGCAGACCCTCCATTTTTTCGGTGTGGGGGTTCCCCTTAAAAATCCACACCAGACCGAAGGGCCTGGTATTCTCATGAAAGGGGAACACATGCTGTTTTTTTTGTTTTTTTTAAATTGGTGTGGAGTTCCCCCTAATTATTTAGTAATCAAAGTCGTGTCTCTGCTCATTGAACTCGTACTTCAAGTTGTGGGGCAAAGTCGGATACACAGTCGTATGACTGTCTTGTCAAAATCGTGGCAAAAATTGCGTGACTTTGGAGTAGCACAAGTGTGAAAGGGGCCTAAATCAACCCAGCTGTGTGCTCAGTTGTACGTTATATTTTTTAAAATTAAGTATGATATGTACAAATGTAGACCATAGCAATGCAAGCTTTTCTTTGGTTGATTTTTTTTTTGTTTTGCTTTGTTCTCAACATATAGACAGAGATGATGATGCTAAATAAGGTTACTGTTAAGTGATTTATTTTCTCCTTTCAACTTCACTGGCATTTAAATGGAAACATGCTTGTTGTTTTCCCCTGAAAACCATGGATATCAATATTACACAAAATGTGTCATTCTTCATCTGCATTGTACACACACTCAGGTCCTTGCCTTTAGATGAACTTTACCTTGGCTTGAAACCAGTGTAATACAATGGTTAAATGCCCTGGGAATCTGAATGTCAGAAAAGCACCTGAAACAATTAAACTAGAATGTGTTTTAAAACTGGATTGCATTAGAGGGATATTAATCTGACAAAACAATGTGCTGATGTGTCAATGTAAAAATCTTCTTTGGATTTATATGTGTATAGCACTACCACCAGAAGAGTCACTGGATATGATGGGTTCCCTGTTCTTTGTTCTTCTTTACCAACATAAAAAACAAAAGGAAAGTCTCAATGTTTTGTCACAGAATATGATAGATAATGATAAAGGCAAGAAAGTGGATTAGCAAGATAGTACAACTAAACATATGGTATGATCAATAGTCAACAGTACACTATGCATCAGGATCAGCATAAGCAGTAGCAAGATCACCATAAGTGCAGCAAGTAATATGGACAGTAATATGAATATTTTTACTGTGAGACTATACTGCCAAAGTGCATTAAGGATGACTGTGCTAGGTGAAGGCTAACTGGATGAAGGTACCCTTTATGGGAGTAGTAGATGGGGGATTGTAGAGTGGCTTTATAGATGGGCAGTCCTTTATGGTGTTCTTTTGTTAACTATAGTTGGGGCCAATAACCTTAGTTGGTGCACTTAAAGACAGTCTTAGTACGCAGCACCTACATTGTATGCTGGTTCACCAAGTGTCCTGCTTCCAGTGACTATCAAGGGGGGAGAATGAGAGATCACTTCAGTCTTCCTGCAGCAAGGGTGAGATTACTTTAACTTCTGTGGTCCATGCAGCACCACTCCTGTGTCATCACTATCAGGCCTCAAGCACGCGTCACTGCCAGTCTGGTCTCCCACAGAGATGTGTGCGCACAGACTAATGTACTCACATGGACTCCTGTGCTACCAAGAGAATGAGAATTCTAGTGCAGTCCGGTAAAAGCTATTCCACCACTTCCCCTCTCCCTCAGTGTACTATGGTAATTGTAGTGTAAGGGACCATGCGTCCCATTCTATTGTTGATGTCTTGGACCTCAGTTCTCAAGATCCTCAGGGGTTTTGCCTAGAAGTCAATAGGCTTTCCTGGCTATAGCGCTCCACCTTTTGACTGGAGGGGATAGGGCAATACAACATTCAGCATAACTGTATAACCTGTCCTCTCTACAGTCAGTTTTATTTTCAAAGGCAAATCCACTCTGCACTACAAGTGCACTGCAAGTACATTTGGAAGTGCAGTCACTGTAGATCTGAGGGGGACATGAAAGGAAAATTAAAAAAAATAGCATTTTTGCTTATACATGATTGGATGATAAAATCAGCATTTTTTTTATTTTCCTTTGCATGTCTCCCTCAGATCTACAGTGACTGCACTTCCAAGTGCACTTGCAGTGCAAAGTGGATTCGCCTTTACTAAATCAACCCCAATGTCTCCTTGTCTATGTTTTTGTAGTCCAGCAGCTGTCTACATTGGCTACAAACTAAATGTACATTGGGACAGCCATATTCTCTCATTACATGTGTAGGTTCTGATACCTGCCTTAAGATACTAACCAGTAACCAATGATTGTGCTTTATGTTCCTTCTCATAGTGTGTGACGGACTGGGGTTTATATGGTCACAAAACAGACACCCCAAAGCAAAGTACCGGTTTATATGGTCACAAAACAGACACCCCAAAGCAAAGTACATATTCATTTTTATTTATTTTTTTCTAAATATCTTCCTTAATAACCAGTAGATGGCAGAGAAGGTACGCAAACAGAGTCTATATAAGGTCACACACCATGTGACTGGAAATTAAACTACTTCCAGCCATAAAGTCAGTGGTCATATCTCATGCTGTTTGTGTGATTCTTTGCAGTCTACGCCAAGCTGATCACCTTATCTCATCGCGTTTACAATCATCGGCTCTCTTAATTCACATTTTGAGGCCGGTAACAAGTGCAAGGTTTCTCATAAGTCTTGGCCTACTGAAAAAAAAATAGATTTTTCATGAAAATGTTTTTGGTTCTATTTTGGGTCTATTTAAATGTGTCTACCATGTAAGAATAAAAGATTAATTTGTAAAAAGTCTCAGGCAATTGTACCTTGGGAGGTATAATACTATGCATGAGTACATTTTGGTGCTTAGATTATGAGATTCCATAATCGATTCCTTGGAATAGAGAGCCCAATGATAGAAAAAAAAAACTATGCTGCATAGACAGAATATAGGGTTGCCACCTTTTTATCAAGTCAACCCCGAACACTTTAACCACTTCAGCCCCAGAAGAATTTACCCTCTTCCTGACCAGGCCATTCTTTGCTATATGGCACTATGTCGATTTACCTGACAATTCCGCGGTCGTGCGACACTGTACCCAAACAAAATTAATGTCCTTCTTTCCCACAAATAGAGTTTTCTTTTGGGGGTATTTGATTACCTCTGCGTTTTTTCTTTTTTGCTCTATAAACAAAAGCACTACAGCCCCTTACATCAGATATGACACCAGACCCCCCTTCCATCAGATGTGATACCAGAGCCCCCCCCCCCCCCCTCCATCAGATGTGACACCAGAGCTCCCTCTTACATCAGATATGACACCAGAGCCACCTCTTACATCAGATATGACACCAGAGCCCCCTCTTACATCAGATGTGACATCAGAGCCCCCCGCTTACATCAGATGTGACACCAGAGCCCCCTTACATCAGATATGACACCAGAGCCCCCTCTTACATCAGATGTGACACCAGAGCCCTCTCTTACATCAGATGTGACACCAGAGCCCTCTCTTACATCAATTTATGACACCAGAGCCCCCTCTTACCTCAGATGTGACACCAGAGCCCCCTCTTACATTAGATGTGACACCAGAGCCCCTTCTTACATCAGGTGTGACACTAGAGCCCCCTCTTACATCATATATGACTCCAGCGCCCCCTCTTACATCAGATGTGACACCAGAGCCCTCCCTTTCCCCCTATATTCACTGATCACTAACTGCAAAGAAGTTCCTAATTTCTCTTTCCAGGCTTCACACTCTCTGTGTTCGTTCCTCGGCAGTTCTGCTGAGACTTTTCAGTCTATGCCGCTCTCTATTGCCACCTGCAGGCTGGAGGGAGGAGAACACCTAATCCTCTCTCCAGCTATGAGCCACAATCCTATCTGAATAATGTCGGGTTTTCAAAACCCGGAACATGATTCAAATCTCAGACTGTATGGGTGAATCCCGTACAGATGGCAACCCTAACAGGATAGCATATGTTTTCGTTTTTTTACATGCCTTTTAGTTTGGCATATGTGAATGTTGTTACTTGTGAGCTGGTCATAAATACAGTATTTTTAATTTCTTATTCCTTCATATGAGTTTTTCTTCTGCTCCCATAGCAGCACTGCAGAGGAAAGTTTTGTTTATTTTTAAGTCAATTAATAGCTTGCACATTCTGTTGTGCATCTTATACAAAGGCACAAAAGCAGCATTATTTGGATGTTTAATGTGCAGGGCAAACTGGGACCTTACAATACGAACTGAACATCATTGTACAATCACTTAGCTAGATTTAGGCAATAAAGCAATCAGGATGACTGGGGTTTGGGACTTTAAATGAAGCAGGCAGGTGTAAAACATTTAAATTTATTGGAAAATCAATGGTAAGTTGCATGAGGGTAATCATGAGTACACCAAGAAGACCAATATATTCCATTCAATGGATAAACATACAGCAATAACAATTGACCACTAAAAATACAAATCACATATTACAAGTGATCATTAAGTAAGTAAAACATATATTTGGCATAAAAATGGCATATAGTAGCTCTATGCATTTCGTGGATTCATCCACTCTTCAGGAGCATGCACGTGGAAAACTGAATGCTGTAGTATATTAATAAGAATATCTGTAAGGTCTGACCCTGTCACGGAAAGCAGAGATTAAAAAAAAGTAATTAGAAGTAATATTGGCTAGGATAAACCCCCCAAAACCACTCTCAAAAGTACTTACATTATCTGTATCCATGCAGTAGCAATGTGCCAAAATGAATCAGAATAACCCCATATGGGTATCACTGGTGGGAGCTGAGGTGGTTAAGGCAGACCAGGACTGGACAAAGATTCAGGCATTGCTATTGTTTTGGAATTATTTCTGATTGGGACTCTAAAACAAAAGTTAATACTGCAGCTGCAGGAACAGATTCACAGGACACAATGACTGTGTTTAAAATGTCTGATCGTTTTTAAAATATATTATTACATGTAATTTTTTGTTACATAGATAAGAAAGAGGTGGTGTGAGATGTTATTAAAAACTAACAAATAGAATATATATTATTAAAAGCTAGCGAATAGAACAGTTGCAAAAGTAAAATCTTGACAGGGGAGGGGGAGTAGGGACAGAGAGAGAGAGCTTCTAGTAGAAGATGTGTCTGTGTGTTAGGTGAAGGTTACAGAACACAGTTCAACAGTGAGAACAAAATGGAGTCCTTTGGGCTTAAATGAACAATACAGTGAATGTCCATGTCATTTCCCTCCTTTTATTTATTTGACACCATTCTTCTCCACGTTACATTCAGCTGATTGCTGGTAACTCCTGTTACATTGGCGCAGAGAGACGGCATCCAGGTCAGCTCTTTTTTAGCTTTCTCACAATAATATGTTCATCCGGGCTGGTGGACCATTTGTTGGTACAGTGGGTAGTCACACAGAGGCATAGCCTGATGAGGAGGTAAATAACAATAATGAGAAATAGGAACATCACAAGTTTCGGTAACCATGTTGCTATGCCATATAAAAAGTCACCAAATCCTCCTAAACCCTTAAAGGGGTTCCATCCATCTTTATCAATATTTCTGGCCTTATCAGTTCTCTTATTTGAGCAAGATGCCCTTTACTAATGTCCTCATTATCAGAGATGTATATACAACAGTCAGTGTGAAATACCTTACACATCCCACCTTGAGCTGCAGTGAGATAATTTAGCTATAATCTGTGCTCTAATACTACTTTTTTAAGCTGAGCCATTTCTTCACTTTATTAACCTTATGCCGCGTACACACGATCAAACAATCGGGTGGAAAAGTCCGGCAAACTCAAGTCCGCCGGACAATCCCCCCGTGTGTGTAGCCTCCAGCAGACTTTTTTGACCCGAAAGTACGGCGGACTTAGAAAGTAATTTTGCACTCCAATCTTCCCGCCGGACTTGCATTTCGGCTGACAATCCGGCTGTGCATATGCCAGTCCGCCGTACTTTTGAAATGAACTGACTTTTCCTGCTCGGAGAAAAGTCCGCTCATTTTGAGCGGGTCTCCAGGTAGGCGGGGCCCGCAAAGGAGACATCGCTGACCCCGCCACCTGTTATGGACTTAAAGGGGAACCCCAACGCCGAAAAAAATCGGCGTGAGGGTCTCCCCAGGTCCACATCAGACCCCTGTCCGAGCACGCTACCCGGCCGGCCTGGAAAAGGGGGGGACGAGCGAGCGCCCCCCCCCTCCTGGGCTATACCAGGCTGCGTACCCTCAACATGGGGGGTGCCTTGGGGAAGGGGGGGCCGCGTGCCCCCCCACCCCAAAGCACCTTGTCCCTATGTTGATGAGGACAAGGGCCTCTTCCTGACAACCCTGGCCGTTGGTTGTCGGGGTCTGCGGGCGGGGGGCTTATCGGAATCCGGTAGCCCCCTTTAATAAGGGGGCCCCCGGATACTGGCCCCCCACCCTATGTGAATGAGTATGGGGTACAATGTACCCCTACCCATTCACCTGTGAAAAAAAGTACAAAAAAAACACAACACGGGGTAAAAATAGTTTATTGCACAGCTCCGGGGGTCTTCCGTCTTCGGGGGTCTTCTCGCCGGACTCCTCTGCTATCTTCTTCTAGCTCTTTTACTAGCGGAGGAGCCCGGCTTTCTTCCTCGCCGCCGCCCTCTTCTTCCGACTTCGGGGGTCTTGTCCCCCTCTTCGGTCTTCTGTCGCCGCTGTCGCCGCCGCCTTCTGTTCTTCTCTTCTTCTCTTCAGATGTTGACTCATCGCTCCCTCCGCTAACAATGAGGGGGGCCGGGCGCGCGACGACTTATATAGGGACATCACCGGATGATGTCCCCGTCTATTATGATGTCACAGTCCCAGCATCCTCTGGGACTGTGACACCATAATGGGCGGGGACATCATCCGGTGATGTCCCTATATAAGTCGCAGCGCGTCGTGCCGGAGCCATTGTGAGCGGAGGATGCGACGAGTCAACATCTGAGGAGAAGAAGAGAAGAACAGAAGGCGGCAACGACAGAAGACCGGTCCACCGCCTGTAAAAGAGCTATAAGAAGGCGCGGTGGCCCGGCAGGAAAACCGAAGAGGGGACAAGACCCCCGAAGTCGGAAGAAGAGGCCAGCGGCGAGGAAGAAAGCCGGGCTTCTCCACTAGCAAAAGAGCTAGCAGAAGATAGCGGAGGAGTCCGGCGAGAAGACCCCTGAAGACGGAAGACCCCCGGAGCTTTGCAATAAACTATTTTTACCCTGTGTTGTGTTTTTTTTTGTACTTTTTTCACAGGTCAATGGGTAGGGGTACATTGTACCCCATACTCATTCACATAGGGTGGGGGGCTGGATTCCGATAAGCCCCCCGCCCGCAGACCCCGACAACCAACGGCCAGGGTTGTCGGGAAGAGGCTCTGGTCCTCATCAACATGGGGACAAGGTGCTTTGGGGTGGGGGGCGTGCGGCCCCCCCTTCCCCAAGGCACCCACCATGTTGAGGGCACGCGGCCTGGTACGGCTCAGGAGGGGGGCCGCTCGCTCATCCCCCCTTTCCTGGCTGGCCGGGTAGCGTGCTCGGACAAGGGTCTGATGTCCATACCAGGTGGCGGGGCCAGCGACGTCTCCTTCGTGGGCCCCGCCTACCTGGAGACCCGCTCGAAATGAGCGGACTTTTCTCCGCGTGTGTGGGCAAGTCCGTTCATTTCAAAAGTAGGGTGGATAGTACAGCGGACTTAGTACGCCGTATTAGTCCGCTGAAAAAGTGCCGTGTGTGGGCAAGTAGCCCGTTCGGAAAGTCGGACGGACAGTCTGGCGGGAAGTCCGCCAGACTAAGTCCGTCGGATGGTCCGCTACGTGTGTACGCGGCATTAGTACCACTGATATAGGTTTATTATCTCATCTACAATTCTAGTTATTTATTCTTTTCATTGCTTCAATTCCCCATCCTGTCCAGGAAGGGAACCATGACGATGCCATGTCATCTCCAGTGAACAGCTCTCTTTTGAACACTAAGGCCGTGTACACACGAACTTTGTTCGTCAAACAGTTTGACAAACAGTCCGCTCAAAGTTAGCATGAGCGGACTTGACCACACACGACGAACGAACAGTCCGCTGAAAACTTGCGCGATGACGTATACGGCACGTACGACGGGACGAGAGATTCGAAGTCCTATACACTGCAATGCAACCTTCGGCGTTTAAATCCTTTCTGAGCATGCGCGGAACTTAGTTTGAGGAACAAGCCTACACATGAGCGGACTGTCCGCACAAACCAAGTTTCAGCGGACAGTCTTACGGAAATTCCGAAAAACTTTGTTCGTCAGACTGTCAAACTGTCCGCTGAAGCCCACACACGAGCGGACTGTCCGCTGAACAGTTGGACGAACAGTCCGCCCGTGTGTACGCGGCCTAAGGCTGCGTACACACGGGCGGACTGTTCGCCCAACTTAGTCCGCTGAACAGTGTTTCAGCAGACAGTCCGCTCGTGTGTGGGCTTCAGCGGACTGTTTCAGCGGACAGTCTGACGAACAAAGTCTTACGGAATTTCCGTAAGACAGTCCGTTCAAACTTGGTTTTGTCCGTCCAAACTTGGTTTCAGCGGACAGTCCGCTCGTGTGTAGGCAAGTTGGACGGACTAAGTATCGCGCATGCTCAGAAAGGGTTTACACGGCCGAAGGTTGCATTGCAGTGTATAGGACGTAGTTTTTCTAGTCCCGTCGTACGTGCTGTACACGTCATCATGCACGTTTTCAGCGGACTGTTCGTTCATCGTGTGTGGTCAAGTCCGTTCATGCTAATTTTGAACGGACTGTTTGTCGGATTGTTTGACGAACTTAGTTGGGCGAACAGTCCACCCGTGTGTACGCGGCCTAAAGGGTATTCTGGACTTTGATCTGGTTGCACTGTATCTTTGCGAGCAGCCAAAGCAGGTGCTAACTTCCCAATATAACATGTACCTGTAACATTTGGATACAAGGGTTATTTTTCCATGTCTCAGTTCTCACAAATAACAAAAAGAAAAGAAACATCATCATCATTTTTTCGTGTCACCATGCCACCTGCTGCCAGATGCCACACGTCACTTACCACCATCACTTCCTGCCAGATGCCATGTGTCACTTACCACTGTCACCTCCTGCCAGATGCCACATGTCAGTTACCTCTGCCACCTCCTGCCAGATGCCACGTGTAACTTACCATCCATAGCCTGTCTCTCTCTCTCTCCCTTTCAGTTGGGCATGCTGGGGGCTGCAGTTTCCCTCTTAGGATTGCAATGGGTCAGTCCTCGGGACTACATATCCCATTATCCTCCTTTGTGCTCCTTTTTTCATTTAATTTTTTTCTACTGCCCAATAGGAAGGAGAGGGTGCCACTCCCCGCTCCCGAGAACAGTAGCAAGAGAAGGAGGAAAAGAAGATCCCGCAGCTGCTCTCTCTACATAGGGACACGGCCGCTCTTCCTGCTGCTGACTGAAAGAGGGAGGGGGAATGAGCAGGAAACAGAGCCCTTTCCTGACATCAGTGGCTCGAGGGCGGGAGGAGGGGGGCAGCACAGTTTCTGCTACTTGCCACTCCTATCATTTGCCGGCGGGGAGAGAATATGGATAGAGGATCCGTGGCAACTGGGCTTCAGCACCCCTCTGCCTCTGCTCGTGGCACCCGCCTAGTGTCAGCCATGATTACAGCTATTAGCGGTGACAGCAGCTAGTGTGTACAGTCACACACACACAGTTGTGAAACACACTGCCACACTTCACCTGCGCACCCTTCCCTTCAGCAAATTGTACCACCCAGGGCATCCACCCCCTCTGCCCCTGCCTGGTACCAGCCCTGGGTGTATCCACTTTTGTGAGTTACTGTATACTGCAATTCTATACTTGCCAAATATGCTGCAGAAATCTCCCTCCACTGAGTCAGGCTGCATGAATTTTAACTGTGAGCAGCTGAAGCTGCTGCCTGTTCACTTCCTGAATTTACACAGACACACAGAGGCAGCCCTGCAGCTCTCATTGACACTCTTATGACTCATCCTCCCTCCCTTCCTGGCAAACTCTCACAAGAGTTAGAGAGAGCTGTGCATGATGGCATAAGCCTAAGCTAATGACCAGACAAGAACGAGGAAGTGGACTGTATAAGGTATTTACTGGCAGAAAAAAAAAATGTTTTAATATCCAAAGTTAAAACAACAAGGGCAGAAGATTTAATAGATGGAAAGGTGAAAAAATGACTGAAGGTCTGCTTTAAAGACTGGACTATCTTAGCTCCTGATTAGATAAACAGCCCTAGTGCATTAAGCCACGAAGAGCTTAAATTTTTTGATTAACCAACACATTTCTTTACTTCTGTTTTAATTTTCTTTATCCAGTTCCCGACCGGCGCACGCCGATGTACATCGGCATAATGGCACGGGCAGTCATATTGGCGTACAGGTATGCCCATTTTTAAATGCTGCCCTGCCATCGCGTGCCGGTCGGGACCCCCGTGAGTCCGGTCGCGGGTCCCGCGGACTCGATCGCCGTGGGGATATCCGCGATCGTCTCACATCTCCCCGTTTTGCCTAGCAACAAGTGTCCATGTGATTGGAGCAGAGATCAGTGTTCACTAACACAAAGCCCAGCCCCCCACAGTTAGTAACATGCCCCTAGGAACACTTAACTCCTACACTGCCACCCCCTGGTTAACCCCTTCACTGCCAGCGTCATTTACACAGGAATCAATGCATTTGTATAGCATTGATTGCTGTATAAATAACAATGGTCCCAAAATTGTGTCAAAAATGTCCGATGTTTCCCCCACAATGTCGCAGTCACAATAAAAATCGCTGATTGCCGCCATTACTAGTAAAAAAAATATATAAAAATGCCATAAAACGATCCCCTATTTTGTAAACGCTATAACTTTTGCACAAACCAATCAATAATCGCTTAATGCGATTTTTTTACCAAAAATATGTAGAAGAATGCATTTTTTTTCAAAATTGTCACTCTATTTTTGTTTATAGCGCAAAAAATAAAAACCGCATGGGTGATCAAATACCACCAAAAGAAAGCTCTATTTGTGGGAAAAAAAGGACGTCAAATTTGTTTGGGAGCCACGTAGCACGACCGTGCAATTGTCAGTTAAAGCGATGCAGTGCCGAAACGCAAAAAGTGGTCTGGTCGTAAGCCAGCAAAATGGTCCGGTCTGAAAGTGGTTAATGAAAGTATAAAATACAATACACTATTTATTGCAAGATCTATTTAAAACAGTGGCATATAATAGATCAGGGGTGGGCAACCCCCGGCACTGGTGCCGCAAGCGGCACACAAAGCCTCTTTTGCCAGCACCCGACTCCCTTTCCATCAACAGAGCAGCACAGGGAAGTGTCAGTGAGACACTAATGCATTCCATTTTCAGAGTTCCTCACACAACACCTGCACCGGGGGGAAGGCACTGTGCCCCCACACATTGTAAAAGATGGGAAACATTGTTTGGTTCTCTAACTTTGTTGTAGCTGTGATCGTCAGCTCTTGTGATGGGGAAGAGATTGGGTGCAGTTCCTCTGGGTGGGCAGTCCCTGTTTCAAGGGGAGGAGGACTGTCTTGGCCACTGCTAAAGCCAAACACAGTCCTGCTAGTCCCGTCCACCATCTCAGAAAGAAGGGACTTCACTGTGATTGAGAAAACCACAATCAGGTGACAGTTTGTGTAATTACTGTTGAGGTTCTGGGAACTTGAATTTATTCTTGAACCTTTGCGTCACTTACTACTGAACCTCTGCACTCTGTGTCCCTTTAAGCAACAGCCAGTATTCAGCGCAATGAAAATCACACCCAACCCCTTTTTTCTCAACTGCAGGGGCCCAACTTATGATCCTGCACACAGACCCACTGCTTTCAGAAAATGCCCCTGACCTGAACTCATCATTGCACATTCATTCCTTTTGCTTGTATGTGACATCACATACATCACATTCAAGCACATGGGCGGAATGCGAGAGGTGGATCAGCAGGAGTGTGTGAGGACAGGTAAATGTGTCTCATCTTTGCTTCCTTTCATCACTCTTCATATCACGCATGTTATAGATGTAAAGAGGTTACAGTGATGGAGCAGATGAGCAGGATGATACAGCGGTGGGGAAAATGAGCAGGAGGGGTTCAGAGGTGGAACAAAAGAGCAGGAGGGTACAGCGGTGGGGCAGATGTGCAGGGATGTACCATGGTGGAAGAGATGAGAAGGGGGTTTAGCAGTGGGACAGGAGAGCAGTAGGGTACAGTGATGGGCCAGATGAGCAGGGGGGATCAGTGTTGGGCCAGATGAGCAGGGGGGTTCAGTTTTGGGGCAAAAAAGCAGTGGGGCAGATGTGAAAGGAGGTGTATTGGTGGGACAGATGAGCAGGGGGTTACAGTGGTGCGGCAGGATAGCAGGGGGAATGGTGGTGGGGCAGGAGAGCAGGGGGAACAGAGGTGGGGCAGAAGTGCAGGGGGTACAGAGGTGAGATAGATGTGCAGGAGGTACATTGGTGGGGCAAATGAGAAAGCGGGTTACAGTGGTGCGGCAGATAAGCAGATGGGTTCAGTGTTAGGACAGATGAGAAGGTGAGTCAGTAGTGAGACAGAATAGCAGGGGGATATGGCGGTGGAGCAGATGTGCAGGGAGGTACAGTGGTGGGACAGAAGAGCAAGGGAGTACAGTGGTGGGGTAGATGTGAAGGAGGTACAGTGGTCTGAGGGATGAGAAGGGGGTTCAGCGGTGGGACAGAAAGAAAAGCAGGGGGTACAGTTATGGGGCAGATGAGCAGGAGGTTACAGTGTGGGAAAGATGAGTGGGGGGTTCAGTTTTGGGGCAGAGGAGAAAGGAGGTACATTGGTGGGACAAAACGAGCAGGGGGGTTACAATGGTGGGGCAGAGCAGCAAGGGCGTACAGTGGTGGGGTATTTGTGAAGGAGGTAAAGTGGTGGGAGGAATGAGAAGAAGGTTCAGCGGTGGGACAGAAAAGCAGGGGGGTACAGTGATGGGGCAAATGAGCAGGGGGTTACAGTGGTGGGATGGGACAGATGAGAAGGGGGGTTCAGTTTTGGAGCAGAGGAGAAAGGAGGTGCATTGGTGGGACAGATGAGCAGGGGGTTACAACGGTGGGGCAGAGGAGCAGGGTGTACAGAGGTGGGGCAGACATGCAGAGCGGTGCAGTGTGGTGGGACAGAAGGATGTACAGTGACGGGATGGGACAGATGAGCAGGGGGGTACAGTTTTGGGGCAGAGGAGAAAGGAGGTACATTGGTGGGACAGATAAGCGTGGGGTTACAGCGGTGGGGCAGAGGAGCAGGGTGTACAGTGGTGGGGCAGAAGAGCAGGGGAAACAGAGGTGGGACAGATGTGCAGGAGATACAGTGGTGGGGCAGATGAACAGATAAGTTCAGTATTAGGACAGATGAGAAGATGGTTCAGTGGTGGAGCAGATGTGCATGGAGGTACAGTGGTGGGGCAGATGTACAAGGGGTTACAGTGGTGGGACAGATGAGCAGGGGGGTACAGCAATTGGGCAGATGTGCAGGGTAATACAGTGGTGGGGCAGATGTGCAGGAGGGTTAAAGTGGTGGGGCAGATGAGCAGGGGGGTACAGTGGTGGGGCCCATGAACAAGGGGGTACAGTGGTGGGGCAGATGTGCAGGGGATTAGAGTGGTGGGGCAGATGTGTGGGGGATACAGTGATGGGGCAGATGAGTAGGGGGTACAGGGGTGAAACAGATTTGCTGGGGGGACAGTGATATGAGGTGTAGAGTTGCAGGAACTGGGGCTGATCTGAGGATTGAGAGTGCATAATGTTAATTTCTCACTACTAAAGTAGTTTACAGCATTTACTTTATAAAAAAATAATTTTCATGACTGAGAGTGTGAAGTCAACATTTGTTTTGTTATAAAATCGTCACGCTCAATTTCTTTGAAAACATTTTGCGGCTCACTGTGCTCAAAAGGTTGTCTAACCCTGTAATATATTGTCATAGACAGTGTGAAAGCAATCAAGGAGTGTTTCCTATGCTCCTGGGGGGAAGCTACAAAATCTTCTCTTTAAAGTAACAACAAAAACATAAAATAGCAATCATGCAAAAACATTCTGTATTCTAAAATATATAATAGCTCAGATTATGTGCTCATTGCCAATACTCTATGTGGTTTATTTATAAGACAGTAAATCTGACATTCACCAAATATTTGCTGTAGGTGACTCTTCCTGGTGCGTGTACTTGACATGACAGTGATCGATTCACCTCCAGTGAATATTTTGTGAAATATGTCCTATATATTTCTTTTAAGCAGGAAACAAAATTAATTTGTGAAAGGAAAGGTGGAAGGCAATGATAAAGAAAGGAAAAAAAAAATTATAAATACCTTTTTTTTATAAGCGATCACATTCACTCTGTTCTCGCTGGTGGAGGAGAAGCAGGAGTACACCGAACTTCCCAGT
This sequence comes from Lithobates pipiens, assembly GCF_037356315.1. Lineage (NCBI taxonomy): Eukaryota > Metazoa > Chordata > Amphibia > Anura > Ranidae > Lithobates > Lithobates pipiens. Next base: position 336,322,930 of record NW_027507903.1, read on the forward strand.
AAACAGCTGTGCAGCAGCGGGGGGGAGGGGGAGGGGTGTCAGGGTGATTATTGGAAGAGAGCAGGATAAGTTCCAAGCACAGGTAGGGAACTGACCATGGTGTGTTCTCCTGCTTAGTGTGGTCAGATCATAAGAGGTAAGCAGAGGGGCTGGCAGCAACACCAGGGATTTCACACAAAGGAAGCATTACTGTCATGAATCGCCAATAATACCTTCATGCCCTGTCTGTCTGCTTACCTCTAGTCTGTATGTCAGCCTTAGGCTGCACTCTTGCACCTGCATGGTTAAGTAATATTCCCTCAGCGTGGCTCCACCCTAGCCTCTACAGTATATACTATTTAAATCTGTGCTGTCCAAGCCTGCATTGTCCGAGCAATATTGTGTGTTTGATTTCCTGTCTCCTGCTTGCCAAGTGCTCTACGTCTGTTTCTGTTACCAATCTTGACTTGTTCTTTGACTATCCCTGCCTGCTTGTTACCCTGACCTTTGGCGTGCTCTCTGTTTATCCTGGTCTTCTAGTTCCCCTGACCTTTAACTTATCTCCTGACTATGCCTTGTTGTCCTGGGCTGCTGCTTCCTCTCTATCCTCCTGTAGCCTACCGTGAGCGTGAGCTGGAAGACCCTGGGGGCCACGACCTGGAGTCAGTTGCAGCACAGTCCATCCTCACCACTAGAGGCTCTGGTGAACACCTGCTGGCTCTTAAACTCAATGCCCTTAGGAATCTTATGCTCTAGCTCCCAGTGGGATCCGTGTTGGTGCTCCAGTGAACCTGTTTTTCTGAACCACCCAGAGTTCCATCTGCAGCAGTCAGCCATAGGGTCCACTACCATAGTGGTGCACTCCTGACCCCAACAGTGTGCATCTCTCCCCTGGCTTCAGGTGACCTGACAATTACAAAGAGAACAAGATACATTTTCATACAAGTACATGGTACAGCAGGCACATATTAGGAATATGAAATGTTGGGGTAACAAACACTTTAAGTCTGGCTGAGTAGCCAGGTTGCTTATTGTCACCATCTAATGCTCTGCCCATATACCCTTATAGAGCATACCTTAGAGTGCATGCACCCTCCACATAAATACTATATATGGAAAAAGATTACGCTGATGACAAGCAGTCAGGCCTAATACATGTTACTGCCACATTGGAGCAGAGGGAGGCCTTAACCCTAAGCTGAAGGTAAACAAAGAAAACCAGACCAAGACCTATTTCACTTCCCCAAAATAAATAAATATTTTAAAGGTTAATTAACCTATAAAATATGTTACATGAATACCTGTGTTGGTTAGGGAATTCAAAAATAGCACAACACAATAATACACTACAAAGTGAAAGAAACCAGCTGGAATTGAAATTAAAACTACAGTAGGTCCTGCCGATATTGTGTCAATATCGGCACTTCTAGCGGCGAGATTGACACCCTACGAGCTCCGTCGCGGGAGCCAGCGCCGAGCTGGCTCGCATCGGGAAAGGAAAAATGTTTCTTTTCTTTTCCGGATAAGAGACAAGCATCGCTGGCCGGGTTGACACTGGTGCGGGGATCCGAATTGTATTCCCGCCAATACCAGGCACTGTGTTTGGTATGAATCCTAAGGGAGAACTCCACGTCAAAAGTAAAAAAAAAGACGGCGTGGGTTCCCCCTTGGGAGGCATACCAGGCCCTTAGGTCCGGTAGGGATTTTAAAGGGAATCCCCTTCGCCGAAAAAAACGGCGTGGAGTCCCCCCAAAATCCATACCAGACCCCTATCCAAGCACGCAGCCCGGCCGGCCAGAAAAGGGGGTGGGGACGAGCGAGTGGCCCCCCTCCTGAGCCGTACCAGGCCGCGTGCCCTCAACATGGGGGGTGCCTTGGGGAAGGGGGGCCGCGCGCCCCCCCCACCCCAAAGCACCTTGTCCCCATGTTGATGAGGACAAGGGCCTCTTCCCGACAACCCTGGCCGTTGGTTGTCGGGGTCTGCGGGCGGGGGGCTTATCGGAATCTGGGAGCCCCCTTTAATAAGGGGGCCCCCGGATACCGCCCCCCCACCCTATGTGAATGAGTATGGGGTAAAATGTACCCCTAGCCATTCACCTGTGGACAAAAGTAAAAAAAACAACAACACACAAGGGTTAAAATAGTTTATTGCAAAGCTCTGGGGGTCTTCCGTCTTCGGGGGTCTTCTCGCCGGACTCCTCCGCTATCTTCTGCTAGCTCTTTTACTAGCGGAGGAGCCCGGCATTCTTCTTCGCCGCCGCCGCCCTCTTCTTCTGACTTTGGGGGTCTTGTCCCCCTCTTCGGTTCTTCTTGCCGGGCCAACGCTTCTTCTTCCAGCTCTTTTACCAGCGGTGGCCCGGTCTTCTGTTGCCGACGGCGCCGCCGCCGCCGCCTTCCGTTCTTCTTCTTCTTCTTTTTCTGGAGATGTTGACTCGACGCTCTCTCTGGCCGCAATGCCAGGGACGGGGTGCGCGGCGACTTATATAGGGACAAGGGGCAGGGTAATCAGTTGATGTCACATGGTGATCCCGCCCCCTTACGATGTCACAGTCCCAGCATCCTCTGGGACTGTGACATCGTAAAGGGGCGGGCTCACCATGTGACATCAACCGATGACCCCACCCCTTGTCCCTATATAAGTCACCGCACACCGCGCCCCTGGCATTGCGGCCGGAGAGAGAGTTGAGTCAACATCTCCAGAAGAAGAAGAAGGAAGTGGGGGTGGGGGGGTCGGCCGGCCTGGTGTGGCTCAGGAGGGGGGGCGCTCGCTCGTCCCCACCCCCTTTCCTGGCCGGCCGGCTGCGTGCTCGGATAGGGGTCTGGTATGGATTTTGGGGGGGGACCACACGCCGTTTTTTTTGGCGAAGGGGATTCCCCTTAAAATCCCTACCGGACCTAAGGGCCTGGTATGCCCCCGAGAAGGCATGCAGGCTTCATGAGTGAGGCGACATTATCGCCTCGCTTTGGCTGCTATAGGAAAATTACATTTTCGCGCTGGTTAGAGGAGCCTGTCGTCGGGAACCAGCGCGATACTGTCGCGCTGGAAACACAATATTGGCGGCACCTACTGTATATAGCATACTTAAAAATTATTTTGCAAGATTGTGCTAATTGTATGAAGGCAATGAACTTTAGCTACTGTATGTGGTGCAGGGTTTTAGCGAAAGGGATCAATAATGTGAAGCAAAGACATTTTGAAGATAACACACAGCTGCGTCTGCATAGCAAGCAAGTGTGCAACAAGGACAAATAACGAAATTCAAAAGAACGCTCAGATATAAACAAGATGTTTATTGCCAAATCAATTTGTATTGTACATCCTTTTTACAGCTGGTGATTTATCAAAGTGCAGCAATTTAATACATTTATGTTAATAATGATTTCTAAAATAAGGTAAAATTAATAACAGATGCAAAAACATAACATATTAACTATAAATAAAAATAAATAAAAAAAGGGAGCTGCACTCTCAAAGGGACATATTAATCAAATATAAATACAAACAAATATAAATAAATAAATGAATAAAAAATTATAACAAGTCCCAATAAGTGAATCTTGTGACATATATAAAGTTCTCCGGTGGACAATAAAACCTTGAAAATTCCTCCAATGGAAAATGAACAAACAGCAAAAGTTGGTGAAAATCCTGTGACTTTAAGGACGGACAAAGTGAATCAACCACCATAAAGAGTGCATGCTTACCAGCTGCACAAGCTTTAAAACTAACGTTGATCCTGAAAGTGGTCAGAGGCGTGGCTTGCAGACCCACACATGGTGTAAAAGGTAATGTCAGCCCATACAAAAAAGCAGGGAAAGTCAGGTAGGTAGGTAAAACCAGATGTTTGTTTATTAATAAAAAGCAGTATCACTTCCAAAATGTATAAAAGATTCAAGTAAAAAATGAGGCAGACCAGCAGCAATACTAAGGCCCATCCAATTGGGACATGAACAGCGCATTGATGTCAGCATGTTGCTCCTCCCGACGTGTTTCGTCAAGAAATCTGACGATTTGCCTTTCACTACAAACATTCTCTGAAATCTCCCCCGATGTTGGGACTGACATTCCCTCATGTCAGTGTGAACCTAGGCTAAAATAAAGCTACTTTAGAGCAGTGATTCTCAACCTCAACCCTCAAGTACTCCCAGCAGGCCAAGTTTTGGAAATTTATCTTAGATAAAATAGCTAGCCAAAATACCAAGACATTGACTCTGATTTAAAGCACCTGTGCGAGATAAAGGAAAACCTGCAAACATGTTGGGAGTACTTGAGGGAAGGGTTGAGAACCACTGCTTTAGAGCACTGAGCTAAATACAATTTCGCTAAGGACAATCATATAATTTTAATTTTTTTGCATTTGAAGGAAACCAAGTGCTTTGCTTTGGACACCTCAAATTATTAGGCATCTTGGACTTTTTCAATACATTTGGGAGATGTCTTTCCCCTATTAGGGGTGCAGACATCCCCAAAAACTGACAAGACTTCAAATCTTTCTGCACTCTATCCCCAAGCAAAAATAAGAGAGGATTTAATTTAATTTACCTTTGCAAAGACACATTCCTAAGTTCAACTGTGATGCATGTCAATGGCCTATTTAGACCTTGTTTTATAGAAAACACCAGTTGCCTTTACCTAGAAACGATGTTAGTCCAATCCTGGAAATCTGCATCTGCTTTCAAATCATTCACCCATAAGGTTATGGGCCAGCAGCTATGTTCCTGTGGCACATTACCGGTTCCCGAAAGCGGTGGCCAGCACATAGGAATGACATCACGCCCCTCCAGGAAGTTGCTTGTGCTGCTGTTAATTTCTTCCCACCACCATGCCCTGCTCACTGTTCTCTGAGGAAGAGATAATCCTTATTTGCAAAGTAAGATCATACTTTTCTTTATTTTTACGTGGGGTGGTGTATGTGTGTATGTCTGAATGTTTTGATCAAAACACACACCTACTTCCTGTGTACAGATTCACTTCCGGGCCAATGTTTATTGCTTCCTGCTTCATTGTGTGTGTGTATATATATATATATAAATGGTTTCAGAACTGTCTCTAATCTGTAATGTATGTTCCAAATTATATTTTTTGGGCATTATACAAGGCACATGAGAACACACCTTTTTTCAAGACATGCTAGACCATTATTTTTCAGGCCTCTACTTTTTTTCATACAAGTGGGTCATGGTATATCTACATTCCAAATTTTGCACTTAAAGTGAACTCTACTTTTTTTGAGAAAAAAACATTTCCCTCTGGGTGATCTATGTACATTACAAGGATTATAACAACCTTTGTTGCAGATTCCTACCTTTTTTTATTCTAAAGAAATCCCTGTGTGTTTGTCTGTGTCTCTTTGTAGAGTGAGTCTAATGGGAGTGGTTTTATAATTATCAGTCAGCTGTGGCAACTGCAGGGCACTAATAAGGAAAGCTGCTGGGCTTGCATCCCTTTAGACGTGTTGGCCACATAAGTGTCATCAATTTTGTCAATGTGTGGCAAAACTTAAAAACAACGGGTGGTGTTATTTTCGTCGAATTGGGGGAATCTGACATGGCGCAAGTGTCACATATGGTGTGAGATGTCTCACATCCGGTGGAGGTCTTCTGTTGTCAACATGGTAGGTTAATCACGTTGCAGAGAAATCTAGGGTGAGGGGAGAAAAAAAGTGATAATTACTGCACTAAAATTGCAGTTAAACAATAGTGATACAATTGCATGCACGAATGTGACAAAAACTCATATATATACTAAAGGGAAAAAAATGTAGCGCTAAAAAAATAAATGAAATCAAATAGTGAAAACAGAGGAAGAGTCCACTAAAAGTCCATCTGAGTGGATAGTGGGTTCCCGAAACTCGGAAGTCAATCCTATACGAAGAAGGTCAGCAGTCAACTGTGCTTTAAGGAGTAGTAGAATCCAAATAAACTGATATGGTGAAAAACTCTTACCAGAGATGGTGGACCTGTATGTCAGCGACACCAGATATATTTAAAATAGACCGATTGGTCATCACAAGAACCCATAAAAATTCCCCCAATCACAAAAAACGAGAAATAAACAAGGTCTGACCTGGACACAATTGCCCAATCCCAAACTAGTTTAGTATAGCACCTGACCACCCATTATAGGCATACAGCAATATGCAGTCATATACATACCCCCATTATGTATGCATTCAGAAAAACATAGAATGCCTTTAAACCGCATGGCGGCCATCCCGCTCCTGCGCTCCACGCGCCATCATGGGGTCTTGTGATGACCAATCGGTCTATTTTAAATATATTTTGGCGGCCAATGTCTAGCTAGGACATAGGTGTGTGTACGGTTGTTTCTTTTCCCATTGGCTACTATGCTCATTGACCTTTTCTGGGGGGATGCCATTGGTGTACTTAGCCAGGATAAGTATATATATATATATAGTTTAGCAATATGGGGGGAGCTGTTTAATGCCCCAGTTGAAGTCCAATTCAGATGAAATGCGTAGGGATGCTTCTTATGCTTCCCATATTGTTTTTTAAATTATGTGATCACAACGTTTCATTTTATGTTCTATGTTTTGCTATTACAATTTTGTATATTTTTTGTATATTTGGCATTTTTTTGCGAATAAAAATGCCAACTCACACTCTCGGATCTACACCATTGGGAGCCTGTCTTTTTTATGTTTTCACATGCCATTTGCCCCATATGTGCATTGACTGATTTGAGAAACACATATTTGGATCCCCTGGGTGTCCGCACTTTGGCCTGCCAAACTTCTTTGACGTTTGTGGACGGTGAAGGACCTCATACAGCCGGTCGTTCCAAGTGACTATCGTTTCATGCCCGCAAGATCTAGTGTCGCTGACATACAGGTCCACCATCTCTGGTAAGAGTATTTCACCATATCCGTTTATTTGGATTCTACTACTCCTTAAAGCACAGTTGACTGCTGACCTTCTTCGTATAAGATTGACTTCCGAGTTTCGGGAACCCACTACCTACTCAGATGGACTTTTAGTGGACTCTTCCTCTGTTTTCACTATTTGATTTCATTTATTTTTTTAGCGCTACATTTTTTTCCCTTAAATCTAGGGTGAGGTTTGTGGGGGGCATCGTCAATAGTGTTTTGTACTGATCGTGTAGTCCAGTCTGTGGGGGGGTGGGGGTAGTACTTATAAAAAGGTGATGGGTGGGTTAAAAAGAATGAAGGAGGGAGATAGTAGAGAGGGAGGAAATAGGAAAACAGGAGGGGGTAGGATCAGAAGAGAGTAGGTGCTAAAGTAGGATTGGGCCATCTCTTGCTTCCATCCCCTGAGGTCTATCGTTTATTTAGTAGGGTTCCAGATTTGAATGTGAGATGAATTTTAGCTCTGAGCTTTGGGTTTCAGGAATTTTAGACTCTAGATAGCTAGGTATGTGACAAATTGAGGTGGGCAAATTCGGTCGTGGTCTGGAAGTGTTTCCAGCAAGCCCATTTGATGAAATAATCTCTCCGCCAAAACCAATAATAATATATATAATTGATAGTAGATAGGAGGCGCTAGTGATTTGATACCAATAGTTAGAGACTAGTGATATACCATTAACTAAATCACAAAAAAAACAAAATGCTATATATATTAGTAGATGTAGAAAATTGAACTGTGTAAAACATAAGTGGTAGCACACATAATATAAAACAACAGTGATAATATAAAAGTCCCAAATGCGAAGTCAGACAGGGCCACAATTAGATGGTAGAGAAAGATACTCTTCTCAACATAAGTGGAATCTTCTATATAAGAGATGGATATTCCTTCACCAAGTGATCAATACACCGAACAGTGGTAGGTGAATAATCTGCTTACCAAATACCCATGACTTCTCTAATTAAAAAGAAAGCCATACAAGCTTGTGCTTTCTACCAAAGGAATCTGAAGGTCTGAATTATAGTATTTCAGTATTAGCCTTGGGAAACCAATAGATGACTGTTCTATTTATACTCCATGTTACCGCTATGATAGACACCATTGTCTCCTCGCTGCATTATAAGAGTGAAGCCTTGTATAAGGAACACTTCTGATACTTCCTCTGTTCAACTATTCTTTTGAACCATAGCAAAACAAAGGCAGATAGGTAGTTTGCACGGGGAAAAAAACTTTTTTCATGTCTGGGTTTTTTATTCGTAAGCCAGTCTCCGTGAAGCTCCTGAAGAAGCACAAGCCACGTAACATGTAGAGCTATAATGGTTATAATTTTCAGTAGCAAGTAGCAATCTTATCAAGATGCTGTAACACTATGGTATTGAATACATGTGGTGTGATTGCCACTGGGTGTAAAAAATTTGAGAATTGTACAATGTATTGTTACATAGATCTTGTATACTGATGTTATATAATTTGACTCTGAGACATGGTTGCTTTTTTAATGTCTTTTTGTACTAAATAAATATGTTTTGTGCCTATAAAGTCCAAGCCCCCTTTCTTTTTGGGTTGTTCCCCCAAAACAATTTTTTTTGCATATTCATATATTCTTGACGTGGCACCTGGTATCATAGCAGTATCCACAGCGCCACTCTGTGGTGATACACTTTCTTTATTTAATTTCTTGATAACAATATTCTCTCATGAACATTACTAACCCCCACCCCCCCCCCCCCCCCTTTATCTGCTGGTCTAACAACTATTTGTTTGTTTTCTTCTATTAATTTAATTCCCTGCCATATATGTTGATTTGAAGTACGATTGTTAATGCATATTTCTCAAACTTCATCTTGTACCATATTTCTAAAAACTATTATGTGGTGATTCATCCCCTTTTTTGTTGAAAACAGAATTGTTCTTTGACCCATTATGTATAAAAGGTGGAATATGATTTCCCACACCAGGGTTGTTAGTTTGGCTTGCAAAATGTTTTTTTGATATTTACTGTAATTTTCTGATATATTTTTCAATATCAATGACAAATTCAAACTTATCCACATCCTTATCTGGTGCAAATTTTAAACCCTGGGGTAGTACTTTTAATTCTTTATCTGAAAATTGAACTTCTGCTAGATTGAAAATACCTTTAATCAATTGTCCCTCTTTCATTTTCTTTCTTCCTCTTCTACCTCTCTTTCTGTTTCTTTGGATAATAAGGGGAGCTGGGCGGGACCCGATAGGGCTCTTTCCAGCCTCTCCATTCTCCCCCTGATCCTGAAATAGGTGATGACCCCATTAGTCCATCAATATGGGATATACTGTAGTTGTTGACCCTGCTAGATATTATTAGCTGATCTGCCATTTTTATATAAACATATCTATTCAATTTATGAATTCATTGATCATATGCGAATAATCTTTCTTTATCCCTTCCACTATCATTTGGGATTTGTATCCCCTAGTAATGATTAATAAAATCATAGTTACATAGTAGGTGAGGTTGAAAAAAGGCACAAGCCCATCAAGTCCAACCTATGTGTGTGATTCAGTATTACATTGTATATCCCTGTATGTTGCGGTCATTCAGGTGCTTATCTAATAGTTTCTTGAAACTATCAATGCCCCCCACTGAGACCACTGCCTGCGGAAGGGAATTCCACATCCTTGCCGCTCTTACAGTAAAGAACCCTCTACGTAGTTTTTTGGTTAATGTCTTGGTGAAGGATTAAACCTTCTCTATATTACATAGCAAGAAACTTCCGTCACTGGATGTTCAAGATTGTCTATATTTTGTTGGGACTATTTTCATATTTTTTTTTCACATATGTGCATTTTACTAGCATCAGATTGGATTAATATGTTTTGATAAGCACAGGTTCATAATCACTAGTACTGTGGCACTTGAACAGCGCCCCCTATCTTGTTATATAAGCCCATTTGATACCATATTTCCTGGGTTTATCTCGTGCGATGTGGATTAGTTCTTCCATTTCTGCAATTGATTCTAGTAAACCATTCTTTAATTGAGGGGATATTTTGGGATTTCCAGTGAATTGGTATGCATTGTTTTGCTGCATTGATCATGTGCATCGCTAATGATTTAATGAGTTATGTGAGAGGGGTGAGTGATGCAGAAGAAACTGAGCAGGTGTTCTTTCCAGGTTGTAGGATGTAACATGGGAGGTAATGTTATCTACCTCTGCCCAGAAAAATTGGATACGAGGGCATTCCCACCAATTGTGGATCAGGGAGCTGTGTTGTTCATGGCATCTCCAACATACGTCTGATATCGTTGGTTTGAATTTGTGTAATATAGCCAGCGTGCGGTACCATCGTGATTGGACCTTTCACCTATTCTCTTGTCTAGATACATTTATAGAACCTTTATGTATGTTTAAGTTTTTATATTGTAATGCTGCTGATGTCTTGCACCATTACAGCCTCTCCACATGTACTACAGTCATAACAGGTATCTATTTTATCACATGGCATATTTTCTATTTGTTGCAAGCTGTTGTTGATTTGTTTCCATAGCTTGCCCTGTCTACGTGAGTAAAAGGCTGCGTGTCTTTTTTACAGAGCATATTTCCCAGTTTTTGCTGGCTGCAATTGTTTTCATCAGACCTTTTTTAAAACAGTGTAATACTGCAATGTGGATCAGCACCAAAGCTTATTTTTTGCTGAAACAATTTAAAGGGTGATTTACAGACAGGGGATTGTGGGACACAGGGGCAGAGCAATATTAACTCAAAACACATAAGAACCTTTAGATCAGTATCACCAGCTGTTAAAGTGTATATGAGATTTTATATATTCTACTATATTCTACTAATATTCTACTAATTTCCCAGCTCAACTCACCAGCCAGTCTGCAACCAACCAAAATAGTTGGTTGCAGACTGGCTGGTGAGTTGAGCTGAGAATGGTCTTTAGCTTTGTTTTGCATGCGTTGCTCTCCCATGTGCTCCTTGCTGTGAAGACCAGTTATAGATGGGGGCAGTGGTGAATGTTTTACATCTTGTACGTGAGTCTCTGTTACCTTGCCATTAAAGCAGCTTTTAATACTACACTCAGGTGGCTCTTCCTGATTTCTCCTCTTTGTCTTCCTTTATACAGAATCAGCTTTCTAAAGATAGCAGTCGCCAATGCCCTGCCATTATTATTATTTTTGAATTCTTCTAATCCCCTTATTTGGATACTTTTAACCCCCAAATCCCTGACCTCATCATGGACTATGATTGATGAACTGTGATTTTTCTTACTCATATCCACCTGTATTTGCGCTGATAGTTACTGTTACACTACATCTACTTTAGCAAACTATGATTGAGTTGAATTACAAAAATGGGATGCATTTTATTATGTGCCATGCCTCTCTGCACAGATATCCAAACCCATAAAGCCTTTTAAGGACCAATATCTGTCCACAACAACTGGCTGATAGCTAGCACTTCCGTTGTTAAAGTGGAAGTCCATGCAAAAATTAAATCCCTGCATCTATAGCCACCAACATTCTAACACTAACTTCACTAACGTACAGAAATATACTGCGTTAAACGTGCACTTATGTACAGAAACATACTGCGTTAAATGACACATAATGCACTGAAATATATGGGGTTAAACTTGCAGTAATATGCTGAAATATACTGTGTTAAACATGCACTAACCTACAGAAATGTATTGCATTAAGCGGCACGTAATGCATTGTAATATACTGTGTTAAACGGTCACTACGCTCACACTAACTGAATTATAACTAGATTCACACTAAAGTAAAAATGAAAGTTCAGTCAGTGTGAGTGTAGTGAGTGACCAATCACTAGATTCACACTAAACTGATATTCTACACTGACAATAGAATCAGAATAGCACACTATAGCACACTGTCTAGTAGCACTGAACAGAGCCCTGTTCTTTCTCTCTCCATGCGGATATCACACTAAAAATGGCTGCTATTGAAGGAATACCTTTATAGTGTAGATTGAGACTAAGAGCAATGAGCCATGATTGGATAGAGTTATCATGACAGTGTCCAATAATGGCTCTGACAGTGCTTTGTGCCCTAATTAGGCAAAGCTTTCATTGCTTCAGCCATTCAGGGATTCCAATGCACTGTGCAGTAGACATGTGCATTCGTTTCCGTCCGAATGCATTTTCATCCGAATTTCAAGTATATTTAGTATATTTAGAAGACTCTGGAAGTCAGAGGACACCTCCCAAAGAAGGCGAAATTCCAACACCAGAAGCAGAGGAGGAGGAAGGAGAGATTGTTGAAGTTGGACAAATTTGTCACCACAACAGGTGAGTGTCGGAGACCACAGCTTCCGGTAAGCTAATCAATGTATGTCGTCATATTTATAATACATGGTGTGTTTTTTTTTTTTAGGTGATGTGGAAGAAGAATCATATTTTACCAGTGAAAGTGCCCAGATCCTGATTGGGGAGATAATGGGGTGCAATCGTGATTTAGAAAATATACAGAAAAACATCAATGATGTTCAAAATAAAATGAAGAACATCATTGATGTTTTGGGGAGAGTCTGAAACACTCCAAACTAGCTAGGGTTTTATTTTTGTGTTTTTAAAAAACAACTTTTGTATTTTACAAAAAGCCAAAATTGGAAGATGCACACAGTGTGTCAACATGCCCTATCTCCCATCATGGGGATCAATTGCACCCCAAAAACATGTACATTGATCCCCCATGATGGGAGATACACACGACTGTTTGGCCTTCCAAACAGCCACTGCACAGTAGACATGTGCAGACTGAAATATTTTGTTTCGGAATCTCGTTTTCGTCCAAAAAACTAATTTATTTAGTTACTCCCGAAATTAGTTTTATTTATTTCGTTTTTCGTTGAAAAATGTAATTCGTCCGAAAATCCAAATGAATTACGGTCGAATCTGTCAAATTATAGTACGCTTTGATTTGCATTGCTTATTGTCTGCTTGCTTCTGCTTTTCAGGTCGTTCTTTCAGGCATTGCTGTTTATCTGTGCTTTCTGTTGTCTGTTCTGACCAGCCAACCGTTTTAAACAATGTTTCGTGTACGTACTCGTCATAGAGTTTGTGCTGTGCAGGGGCTTGGTGTTGGGCTTTTAGCTTTCACACAAGCCCAGTCCATGAACAGGGAGAGGAGGCGTTTGTGGACCAAGAATTGGTTGCGCCAGCGAGACCATTTCTTGCACATGCCTTTGCTCTGTGAGATCCGGGGGAATAATCCTGATTATTTCAGGAATTATCTCCGGATGACGGACCCCGTTTTTCACCTTCTACTGGCTTTGCTGTACCCTTATATCACCAGGCAGGATACCTGCATGCGGCAAGCCATCACTCCGGAGCAGAGGCTCATCGCCACGTTGCGCTACTTGGCGACAGGGAGAAGCCTTCAGGACCTAAAGTTCTCCACAGGCATCTCCCCCCAGGCTCTGGGGATCATTATTCCAGAGACCTGTTCTGCCATCATTCAGGTCCTGCAGAAGGACTATATGAAGGTAAGTTTTATCCTTTAACATCACATTCTATGTATTTAATGATTGCTAATGTCTCGGATTTCTTTCCTCATTCCCTAATTACCATGATTGCAATATGCTCTAATTGATATGCTGTGCCCCTTTGTCCTCATGCATGCTGGAAGCTTTTCAAGTTCCTTTTTTGTCCTCCATGCATATTTGCCTTCACTAACTTCCCCACCATGCTCTTCTGGGCCCATAAAACTATAGTCTAGTCACTTAGCAATGTCTTTTGTCAGCTCCATAGTATTGCTTTCCCCTAAACACCCCCTAAAATGTCTACAAATGTTATGTGTTTGCTTCAATTCATGCAGAGTGACATTTTTATTTATTTTTTGTTGGTTGGGCCAAACTCATTAGGAACCCCCCTCCCCCCAACTGCTAGGTCAGCTGATAGCAATCCTCTATCTGCTGACTTTACCAAACCCAATACACCCTCTACCTACCTTTTTCCTGGTGACATTTATGGACAAATTCACCAAAGCATGTAGTGCAATGGCCTGCCTCAATACTTTCAAATGCTATATATTTTTTTCTCCTATTATTATCTTGATAGGTAATAGCAGAATATCAAAATGTGCTTCCATTTTTTTAAAGTTTTGGTATTATGACACTTCTTACCTGTCCGGTGGGCTGCCAATAATGTAAGTAAGGAGGGGCTGCCCAAAGTATCACACATTATCTATGCATTCAGCTCTCAATCAAGTGGAGAGAGTTACCTGTCCAAAACATCCCCCCTCATTTTTTGCAAGGGCCCATCAGATGGGGGGGGGGGGGGGGTGATGACTCTGATAGGGGAACCTTATACTTTAGGCTTTAAATACTAATTTCCCAAAATGTTATACTGATCTTGGCCAAAAATGTTGGTGTCTAATCTGCTTACAATGTTGATGTGCCAAATTACTAATTTTTTGTCTTGTTTCACTCCACAGTTTCCTTCAACGCCACAGGAATTTCCCAATTGTGGAGGTGCAATTGATGGGAAACACGTCCGCATCGTCCCACCCCCCAACTCGGGGTCATACTATTATAATTACAATGGGTTTAATAGTATTGGGATGTTGGCGGTGGTGTCAGCGACCTATGACTTCCTATATGTCGACGTGGGGCAAAATGGCCGGATATCGGATGGTGGAGTGTTCTCACGGATGGAATTCTACTGGCGTCTCCAGAGTGGCAGTCTGGGCTTGCCACCCTCAGAGGAGAATCAGGAAGGACTCCCGTTTGTATTCTTCGCGGATGAGGCGTTTGCCCTTGCAAACCATGTGATGCGGCCTTTCCCGATGAGGACCCTCACCCCAGATCAGAGGATCTTTAATTTCCCGCTGGCCAGAGCCAGAAGAGTCATGGAGAACACTTTTGGAATACTGGCCAGCCGGTTCCGCCTTTTTTTTAACGCCAATCCACATGGTGGAATATAAACTCAATCACATAGTGCTTGCCTGCTGCGTTCTGCACAATTTCTTGAAAAGACATTCAGCTAACTATGTGGTCTCAGTTGGCCCAGATGCAGACTTGCCTGAAAATGACAATCTCATGGCCCTTGAAGCTGCTCGTCCTGGCTTGGCCCCCCAAAGCGCCCGCGAGGTCAGAACCCAATACATGGAGTACTTTGTGGGTAGGGGGGCCATTGATATGCCAGACAATGTCTGAGAGGCATTTTTGTAATACATTTTTCTTTGAAACTACAATAATCTTTTTTTTTAACTTTATATCTTTATTAATTTCTTTTTCAGTTCAAAACAACTCATACAACCTTCCAATAAAAAAAAACAGTATTAACACAATACCTGTTTACAAATCCCTCTCTCATCCTTCCCTTCCTTCATTCATCACCTACCCCACTCATACACTCCCATTCATCATACTTCCTTCTTACTAAGAGGTACCTTCATTCATAATTTTTGCACACCATTCCCTCCATATCTTATCAAACTTTTTAATACCCCCTTGTCTCATATACGCTACTCTCTCTTTAAGGATAACCCTATTCATATTTTGCACCCACTCTCCACTCGTAGGGGGTGTGGCAGATTGCCATTTCTGGGCTATGAGTTTTCTAGCCTGAAAGAGACACCTTACTTTGGCTAAATTGCTATCCTTAGGGTCACTACTCCCCTTGATCCATCCCAATACACATCCCATTGGTTCCATTTCCACTGCCATCTCAAAAACCCTGCTAACTATCATCACAACCTCCCTCCAATACCGATGTAGCTTGGGACATCTCCAAAACATGTGGATCATATCTCCTTCTGTCCTTCCACATCTCGGACACGCTGCATCATTCTTTCTACCAAATTGGGCCAACCTCTTGGGGGTGTAGTATGCTCTATACAATAAAAGTAGATGTGAGAACTTTTGAGATGAGGAAATGGACACCCATGGCGCCACCTCGAGGATCCTCTCCCATTGATCCTCCGAGATGTCACCCACATCGGACTCCCATTTTCTCCTGTTTTTTTGACCCTGTTTTTTTTCCTGAGATTTCTTACACAACTCCACATACACTTTAGATATTAAACCTTTCCCTGATTTTGCTCGTAATATGTCCTCTATTACGGGTATCTGACTCCATACCATTACTGTCCCCTGGAACTGTTTATCCAAAGCATGCCTGATCTGCAAGTATCTAAAAAAAGATTTTTTCGGAATTAGGAACTGATTCCTTAACTCTTGGAATTGTTTCATTCTACCGTCTCGATAGATCTGATGAACAAAGTGTATACCCCTTTTTTCCCATTCCCTTACTTGTCCTATTTTTAAAACCTCTTCCAACTTATTATTTGCCCATAAGGGGGAATATTCTGTAAGTCCCTCATAACCCAATATTTTTTTGGTTGTCTCCCACACCTTAATCATTAATCCTAGGGTAGGGACCTCCCGTATGAATGCCCCTGCCTCTAATGCTACTACTAGTGGCCTTCCGAGGAATTGTGTGAGAGGAGATCTCTTTTCCCCCCCCTCTCCCCCCACTTCCTCTCCTGACAGGTGTTGTAGCTGGGCTGCCATGAAGTAATTAAACGGGTGTGGGAGCGCAACTCCCCCTCCATTACTTGGAAGTTGCAGAGTCTTTAACCCGATGCGTGCTCGTCCCCCCTTCCACATCAGTTCTCTAAATATGGAATCTATCTTATGGAACCAGTCCTTATATATCCATACTGGGGAATTGTGTAATACATAGAGAAGTTGCGGCAAAAGAATCATTTTAATAAGGTTGCATCGACCCGCTACTGAAAGTGGTAATTTCTTCCATATCTTAATTTTTTGTTTAAATTTGAATAACAATGGAACCAAGTTATTTATCACATATTGCTTAGGGTCTTTAGAGATGCAGATACCCAGATATTTCATCTTACTCACTATCTGAATATGTGCAGCTTCACATGGTAGGGGGCTATCTAATGGGTCTATGGGCAATATACAAGATTTGTCCCAGTTTATTTTTAAGCCCGCAAGATGTCCAAAATTAGTAATTCTATACATCACTTCCCCTATTGAATGCTGAACATCTCCAAGTAGCAAAAGGAGATCATCTGCGAATAATACTACTTTTTCTTCTTCCTCCCCTCTCCTGAAACCTTTTATTCTCATATTTGATCTCAAGGATATAGCCAAAGGCTCGATCGCCATAGCGAACAAGAGGGGAGACAGGGGGCACCCCTGCCTCGTACCTCTCTTCAGTCGGATCCCAACCGAGCTTTCGTTGTTAACTCTAATCCTTGCTTCCGGACATCTATATAACATTTTAACCCATTTTATGAATACCGGGCCCACCTTGAATTCTCTCAAGACTCTCCACAGATAGCTCCACTCTAGAGAATCAAAGGCTTTAGCAGCGTCCAAGGATAAAACAGCTCTCTGGCCATCTCCATCCACTGGTATCTGGAGGTTCAAAAACACCCGTCTTATATTTGTACTTGTGGATCTCCCAGGAATAAATCCTGATTGATCGGGATGAATAATTTTCCCTATCACTGCGTTCAATCTATTTGCCAGGACCTTAGCTAGGATCTTTACATCCAGATTCAGCAGAGAGATAGGTCTATATGATGAGGGGACAAGAGGGTCCTTGTTTTCCTTTGGCAGCACTATTATATTTGATTCTCTCATTGAGGGAGGAAGTTCCCCTGCTTCTAACGCCCAATTAAGGACTTTCAGAAGCTCAGGAATTAATACCTCACTAAAATGACGATAGACCTCCACCGGGAGGCCATCTGGGCCTGGAGCTTTCTGACCTGCCATTTCTTGTACTATACGCCGAATCTCTTCTATCGTTATAGGACCGTCTAGCATATCCCCATCTTCTTTCGAAAGATGTGGAATAGCCAGGGGGTTGAAGAATATATCCATTTCCTCCCTGGTTAGATTGATATAGGTCCTCATAGTACGCTCTAAATCTCTCTAAAATATCTGATTTGTTAGTAGATATCCTGCCTTCTGCCATACTAATCCTTGGTACCATAGACGGAGCGGAATTTGTTTTCGCCAGGTATGCTAGCATCCACCCTACCTTTTCCCCTTCCCCAAATACTAGTTGTTTCTGAAATAAGGATTTATTTTCGTCCTTCTCCAGCATTATATGACGATATTCCTGCTGCGCTTTCATCCATTTTCCCTGGTTATCTAATGTTGGGTTTTTAATATACTGGATTTCTAAATTTACCACACTCCTTGAGGCATTCTCTTCCCTTTCCCTGAACTGTTTTTTGATTTTAGACATCTGTTGTATTAAAAGCCCTCGGAGGTAGGCTTTCAATGCATCCCATACCATCCCTGTTGGAGCTGAACCTGTGTTCAAATTAATAAATTCTTTAAGTGAGCTCGATACAACCTTTGGTTCCCTCATAAGCTCCAACCAAGTGGGGCTGAATCTCCACCCTTTTCGCTGGCTTCTCTCTCCTATATCCAGGAAGCTCTTTATTGCTGAGTGGTCCGATAGGCTTCTTGGCATATAGCTTATTTTTTTTATTAGTGCCACTGCCTTGTCGTTCCCCATAATCATATCTATCCTTGACAGGGTTGAATATGTGGTGGAGAGACACGAGAAGGTTCGGGAATTTGGATTCTGAAGTCTCCAGAGGTCCTTCAGACCCATTTCTCCCAAGAACTGTGACAAGCGGTTCTCACTTATACCCCCTTGCTGAGCCCTCCCATTAGGAAATCTATCCAATATTTTATCCATGACCATGTTAAAGTCTCCCATTAATATCAGTGGGACTTCCGGTTTGTCCAACACAAATTCAACCATGTCATATAAGATATCCATAGTGGATGGTGGTGGTATATAAACATTGGGCAAAATCAAAGTCTTTCCCTCTAAAATACCATATAGGAAGATATACCTTCCTTGTTCATCTATCTTCACCTGTAGGCAGTTAAATGAAACCCCTCTTTTTATAAAAATACTAACCCCCCTAGAAAAGGAGGTATAACACGAATGGTATTGGATATGGTATTCCCCCCACCCCAACTGTGTAGTGGTGGCTTTTGTAAAATGTGTCTCCTGGAGAAAAAGAAGCATTGCTCCATGAGACATAGCTGATAGCTTAACTGCCATCCTCTTCTTCAGATCCCCCATCCCTCTAACATTCCAAGAGTATAACGTAAGACCTCTCCCCTCTAATACAGTGCGTTCACTCATTACAAATTACAGTGACAATACCTAAAAACTAGTGTATATAACTCCTCTTTGTTATACCCTTTAATATGATAAACTTTCAACCATTGTTTTCTTATAGATGCGTGTCCTCGTGACCCTCCTTTATTATTCTCTCTTGTGTAATAAATTTTTACCCTTTGTTTTATCATAAATAATTGTGCTCTGGATGGTGCTCTACTCACAAAAACAATCCTCTTCCGTACTTCTCCCACCTGCCAATCAAGCTTTACACACCATAAACTTCTTTCTCTCCACCCATACCATTCACCTTTCTCACACTCTTCTCCCATTGCCTCTTTAGGCATCACCTGGGGCCTTCTTCTGTGACCTTCCCATACACACTTTGCCTGTGAATCACTCCACATTTTTTTTACTTAAACCTTATTACCTACCCAACCCCCCGCCCCTCCCCTCCCCTCCCCTCCTCCCAAAAATCTCCAAACAAGAGTATTACCCCATACAACTGATAAAGGAGGTGAGGACCCCGCCGCCCCCTCCAACCAGAGGGGGACCATGCGTGACCCTCCCCTCCCTCAGCTCTCCCTCCCCTTTCCTCTCCTCCTTCCCCGAACAAAACAACCAACACAGAAAAAAAGAGATTACAATTGAGCCTACATTCCTCCCCCCCCCCTCCCCCAAAACATAGGTGGGGGAGGGGAGAGGAAAAAAAGAAAAAAAAAAAAGAGGGGGGGGCCCAAAAAGTCCATCACTACTAAGGTCTCCGGGGGTGGGACTCCAACCACTCCTCCACACCTCCAGGATTGTCAAAAATTATGGTCCCTTCCGGGGCATTTATCCGTAATCTTGCTGGATATAATAGCGCATAGGCCATGTCCATTTGGCGGAGCTTCCTTTTAACTTCCCCAAATTTAGCTCTCCTTCTTTGAAGGTCTGTGGAGTAATCCGGGAAGATCGACACACGCGAACCATTATATACGATCTTACCCCTCTCCCTAGCTTTACGGGTAATAGTCTCTTTGTCCTTAAAAAACAATAACTTAGCCAGAAAAGATCTTGGAGGGGCACCCATCTGTGGAGGTCTTGAAGGGACTCTATGTGCCCTTTCAATAGAAAACAATGAAGAAGTCCTGACCAAACATATCCCTGAACCATTTCTCCAGGAAGGCTATAGGATCTGAACCTTCGCAATTTTCTGGCAGGCCTACTATCCGAATGTTCTTCCTCCTCATCCTATTCTCCATTTCATCTAATTTGTTATCCTGTTTTGTTAGCTGTTCTTGCATTAACCTGAATTCTCTTATCATGGGGGCCAGATCATCTTCCACCCGGCCCAACCGCTCCTCAAGGGCTGTAGTCCTAACCTGAATCCTTTGAATATCCTGTCTAGTATGCGATAATTCCTCCTGAATAGAGATAAGTTTAATGCTCATTCCTCCCAGGGATTCTCTACAAAGGTTGACTGCCATCAGAACCTCCCTTAGTGTTGGCTCCAGTTCTGGTTCAAGTCCTCCCTGCAGACCCTCCTCCAATGAGCCAGTTGCCCCCTCTAAGCTTGCATCCTTGGCTTGACCCTCAGAGTCAGCTCTTCCCTCCTTTTCCTCCAAAGCCGTTTGAGACTGGCTTGGCCCTTGGCTTTTCCTAATGCCTTTGATACCTGATAACCTATTAGCTTGGGGTTGCTGTCCTTGTTGCGGACCCTTTGGGGAAGTCTGACTAGGCCCCTGACCTGGATTATGGGCGTACTTTTCTAATTTTGCGGCTGCAGCTGCTTGACTGGCTTTAGACGCTCGGTGTGATGGCATGGTGACTTTATTTTATTCCAAAATATTACCCCCAGAAAATATATGTATATCTGATTTCTCTCTCACCCTAGGCGAGAAAAAAGAAAAAAAGGAGGGGATCCTAGGGATAGGGGAACACACACGGCACCGAATTGTACTTCTAAAGTTCCCAGAAGGGTCAAGACAGTTCCAGCTCCAGCTAAATGACCTGTATAGGTTACCACTTCAAAACAATTTAACAATCCACTTTAAGGAGAGAGTTTCTATTTCCCGATACTCTTGTAAGCACTCTTATAAGCAAAACGATCTTAGATTTGCGTGTTGAAGCATTAAAGACATCTTCATATAGAGGAGCTCTACACAAGAAAAAAAGGATTGATGGCAGGTTCTCTCATCAGGGGGTGGGAGCAAAGGAGAACCACAGGGTGGAAAGGCACATACTACACAGTTTTACACTATATACTGCAAACTCTGAGCTATGCCGAGACCTCGGTATCTCCTATTCCAATCTCTACATTTAAATATGTAAACAGGCACTTCAGTGCAAGTAAAGAGTCTTTTCCAAAAAAAATTTTTTTTTTTTTTCAATTCACAATCTTCTCATCAGCAGAAAGTTCTTTCAGGGATAAAGCAATGAAGAAACAACAAGCAGGAAGATTTACACACAGTAATAATAATAGTAATGATCCATCTTCCTTTTCCTGTAAACAATATCTCAATTAGAGATCACATAGCAGTTCAGGCTCACTATCTTGCATGGCAGTATTTACTCTCACCAGTTCCTTGCGTTTGAGTAGAGTCTCCCTTTGTGTCATTCCCCTGCTGCACGTAGCTGAGAATGTAGTCTCCTCCTCCCCTCATTAAACTCTTTCTCCAGAACTCACTCTACGATTTCCGTGGCGATCAGAGAGGGATCCTGCCCACCTCCATCGAAACTCCTGCGGAGCGCCTTCACTGCTGTATGCCGTGGGGGTAAGCCGGGGGGGGGGGATGCCTGTTCACCCAATCAGCTGGGCGCCGCTCTCCACATCCATCATCCGACCTGTCAGCGGCAGAGAGGGTCGGCGGGTCGGCGAGGAGAGACGCCGCTCGTTGCTGTACGCTACCAGCATGGAGGGGAGAGCGAGGCGAGACGCTCACTCACTCATGCACACCTTCCTCCTTCTCCATCCGGTCACGCCCCCCACCATGCTACTTACTAAATACCTTGGATTGTCTACGAAACTACAATAATCTTGGTTTTCATTTACTGCCTGGCTTGGTTTTAGCTGTCTCCTAGGTATTTTTGCTTTTTTTTGTTGGGCCTTTTTCTACAACAGTGCAAACCCAAGTTCTGAGTGAGATGAGGGGACAGTCTCTTCTTCAGATTATCTTATTATGTTGTGGGTCTGCTACATATACACCTTGTTTTTGTTACTAATGTATGTAGTGCATTACTGACAAAAATATTGCTCATTTTCAGCACCATGGCAGAAAATGTACACATCACTGTGGGTGTTATTTACTAAAGGCACATCCACTATGCACTACAAGTGCACTGCAAGTGATTTGGCCATGAAACTGCACTTTGAGTGCAAAGTGGAGTTGCCTTTAGTAAATAACACCCATTGTCACCGAAAACAACAATTTTACTCCAAATACTGCTTTTGCGCATTGAAAAAGGAAGCTACACATTGTTGATAATTTAACTTTTTAATCAAAGCACATTCACATGTGCGTTTAGAAAAGGGTTTTACAACAAACCAACATATTGGGTGTATCCAAAACATTATTTTAGGTAACTTTTGTGTAACTTGGCGTTTTTGTGTAAACAGGCATGTATCAAAGTGTAACATACAGAACACTGGAACTTACAAAGTTCAACTTTGAAAAGTGAAGACAATATCAGACATGAGTATGTACAAACTGGGCTGATATTGCCTTCATCAGATGGGGTGTCACCCCTGGAAAAGCCAAAATTGGAAGATGCACACAGTGTGTCAACATGTGCTATCTCCCATCATGGGGGATCAATGTACATGTTTTTGGGGTGCAACCCCTTCATCTCAGCCACTTTCCACAAAACACGTACATTGATCCCCCATGATGGGAGATAGGGCATGTTGACACACTGTGTGCATCTTCCAATTTTGGCTTTTTGTAAAATACAAAAGTTGTTTTTTAAAAACACAAAAATAAAACCCTAGCTAGTTTGGGGTGTTTCAGACTCTCCCCAAAACATCAATGATGTTCTTCATTTTATTTTGAACATCATTGATATTGTTCTGTATATTTTCTAAATTGCACCCCATTATCTTCCCAATCAGGATCTGGGCACTTTCACTGGTAAAATATGATTCTTCTTCCACATCACCTAAAAAAAAAAACACACCATGTATTATAAATATGACGACATACATTGATTAGCTTACCGGAAGCTGTGGTCTCCGACACTCACCTGTTGTGGTGACAATTTGTCCAACTTCAACAATCTCTCCTTCCTCCTCCTCTGCTTCTGGTGTTGGAATTTCGCCTTCTTTGGGAGATGTGGGGTCCCTGGTGTCCTCAGACTTCCAGAGTCTTCTCTCCCCTATGAGAATGTAAAAAAGGAATACTTAGCACACAGAGGGCAGAACTAGGAATATGAAACATTGCTTGGAAGCGTCGTACAATTGTGTTTTTTGGCCGAGTTTAAAGGTGAGAACATTATTTTGGACACCTTCTAAAGCTGGAATACTTACCTGCAGTGTGAAGAAATGTAGTGAAGTGTAATTTGGGGAAACATCGTTTTGGGAGTGGGCTTACGAACAATGTTTATTGCGAACGATTGAACCCATGAACATGAAAGTGGCCATTTTAAACTGTACAACATTAAATGAAAGCACACGGAGCATTATGCAAGCAAGAATAATCATATGAACACACGACAACTACTTACTTTTTTGAAGAACACGCTTGATCCTTCTGTACTGATTGTGCTCCCTCAGTTTCAGGTCCGACCAGCGTTTTCTCGGTTGATCCTTGGATCGTCGTACTCCAAAATTCTGCTGAAGACTCTTCATAACTTTAGTCATGATCTTGGCCTTTCTGATATTTGGGTTTGGGTAAGGTCCATACTTCCCATCATAGTCAGTCCACTTCAATATGTCCACCATCTCCAACATCTCTCCAAAAGACAGATTTCAGGCCTTTAAAGCTTCTCCTCCAGGATCAGGACGTTTCAGGCTCTGGGCTTTCCTCGCCCTCCTCCTCGTTAGTGGAACTCTGATTGCACACCTGCGTTCTCTCCGCCATGTGCTCTCCCCACTGCTCTGAAAGAGAAGGGGTGGGGGTTAGTCTAGAAAGAACGCCATTGGCGGGTGGAGTTTCACGCATGTGCACTGTATATAAAGCGCAACACGCGTGTGTCGTACGTACGATCTGTGAACAGAGGGAGAAGCCGATCGTGCAAACGAAGGTACAATTTTTAACTTGGTACATCACTAGCCTATACTGCTTCTAGATTGAGGCCTAAATTTGTGGAATTTAGCCTGACATTAGGGTTTGTCTTGTGTTGTGTCTTGCAGAGATTATGGACGATTTTAATGACCATAGTTTCATCCCTCTGTTCATCGATAAATACAGGGAGCTGCCCTGCCTGTGGCAATCTACACACCCTCATTACTAGGGATGAGCCAAACACCCCCTTGTTCGGTTCGCACCAAAACCTGCGAACAGACCTAAACTTCGTGTGAACTTTAGAACCCTATTAAATTCTATGGGACTCGAACGTTCACAATCTAAAGTGCTCATTTTAAAGGGTAATATGCAAGTTACTGTCCTAAAAAGTGTTTGGGGACCCGGGTCCTGCCCCAGGGGACATGGATCAATGCAAAAAAAAGTTTTAAAAACGGCCATTTTTTTCAGGAGCAGTGATTTTAATAATGATTAAAGTGAAACAATAAAAGTGTAATATTCCTTTAAATTTCGTAGCTGGGGGGTATCTATAGTATGCCTGTGAAGGGGCGCATGTTTCTGGTGCTTAGAACTGTCCCTGCACAAATGACACTTTGTGCAGGGACAGTTCTAAGCACCAGAAACATGCGCCCCTTCACAGGATATGATCATCCATCGCTGGACCCCGGAGATTCGTCGCTGGATAGCAAGAGTGGATTAGCACCGCTGGAATCTTTTTTTTATTTTTAATAAAGGAATTTTTCAAAAGTGTGTTTGTCTTATTTAACCATTTTTACATTTTCTTTGTGAAATGGTAGCGGTACTTTTGTACCCCCTTACCATTTCAAACAGGGGGGGGCGGGATCTGGGGGTCCCCTTGTTAAAGGGGGCTTCCAGATTCTGATAAGCCCCCCACCCGCAGACCCTCATAACCGCCGGCCAGGGTTGTGAGGATGAGGCCCTTGTCCTCATCAACATGGGGACAAGTTGCTTTGAGGGGTCACAGACCACCTAAGCATCCTCCCAATGTTGAGGGTATGTGGCCTGGTACAGTTCAGGAGGGAGGGGGGCCGCTCTCTCGTCCCCCCCTCTTTTCCTGCGGCCTGCCAGGTTGCGTGCTCGGATAAAGTGTCTGGTATGGATATTTAGGGGGACCCCCACGTCAATTTTTTTTTTTAATTTGACACGGGGTTCCGCTTAATATCCATGTCAGACCTGAAGGGCCTGGTAATTGAATTTAGGGGAACCCCCACGCTTTTTTTATTTATTTTTTTATCAATGAATGAATGAATTGTCGGCTAATACAGAGAACACTCATTGAGTGTTCTCTGTATTACGGGACCCAACAATATAGCCGCAAGTGATTTTAAAAGACTTTTTTTCCTGCACAAATGACACTTTGTGCAGGGACAGTTCTAAGCACCAGAAACATGCGCCCCTTCACAGGCATACTATAGATACCCCCCCCCAGCTACGAAATTTAAAGGAATATTACACTTTTATTGTTTCACTTTAATCATTATTAAAATCACTGCTCCTGAAAAAACGGCCGTTTTTAAAACTTTATTTTGCATTGATCCATGTCCCCTGGGGCAGGACCCGGGTCCCCAAACACTTTTTAGGACAGTAACCTGCATATTACCCTTTAAAATGAGCACTTTAGATTTCTCCCATAGACTTGTATAGGGTGTTCCGGCTTTTCGAATTTTCTGCGAACAGCCCAAATTGTTCACTGTTCGCTGAACAGGCGGACAGGCAATGTTCGAGTCGAACATGAGTTAGACTCGAACTCGAAGCTCATCCCTACTCATTACAGTAACAGACTAAAGAGGCAGGCAGCGATGGAGAAACTGGTTGAGTTTGTGAAGCCGGTGGTCCCCAGGGCAGACATCCACTATTTAAAAGTGAAAATTGGTGGCCTCAGGAGTACATATCTGAGGGAGAGGAAGAAGATGCCGGAGTCCATGCAATCTGCAGCTGCAGCAGATGAGGTTTATGTCCCCAGGCTGTGGTATTATGACGGGATGCAGTTTCTGTCAGACCAGGCTGATGTCAGGGAATCACTCTCTACCCTTCCTTCCATGCGTCCTTCTATGCTACATTCCACACCTGCTGAGTCTTCCGACGCCCAACCTGGGCCTTCCACTCAGGAAGAACTGGGGGAGCCCAGCTTGAGCCAGGTATAGTATTGTTCTACATATTTTGTGAGTAAAAATGAATGATGTTAACTTGATTTTTGCTCTCTAATTGCTGATTTTAGAAAGTGTTTCACATATCAATAGACAGTAGTGGCCAAAACCTTTGGGACAAGAAAGAAAAATGCTGGGCTCAGAATGATAACCTTTTCTATTGGTTAACAATTTGCAACAGTCTTAAGGTGAAAATTGTGTGTGTTTGATGAACCAAAAACTAAAACTATGTCCCTTTTTCATACACAGGAAGACCTCAGCCAGGAGGAGGGTGTGGAATGCAGCAGCCAGGAGGTGGCTGTGGAAAGTGGCAGCCAGGAGAAGGCCGGGGTAAGCGGCAGCCAAGCGGTGGGCGGACGGAGGAGCCCGACAGAATACCAGGTCCCTCCCCTCCACCTTCCATGCAAAAGGGCGAGAAAGGGGGGAATGTGGAGAAGTAGGCTCTGAAGCTGATCGGGGAGACTTCAGCGTCCTTCAAAGCCACCCCCACCTATCAAGAGGCCTTTGCCACCTTGGCTGCGTGCAAACTCCAGCAAATGGAGGAGAGGCAACAGATCTTGTGTGAGGAGCTAATTATCCACACCCTCAACAAGGGTCTGTTGGGCCAAATCACACAAGCAACACACTTGTGTGATTTGGCCCATGCCCCTCCTCCTCCTTCTGTCACACCTCCAGCACCACAGCCACAGCCTGGAAGGAAGCGTGGAAGGAAGACCAGAGTGTGATAACCTGGATTCAGTCTGGTCTGACAGAAGATGCAGCCTCTCGTAGTACCACAGCCTGGGAACATACCGTATATACTCGAGTATAAGCCGAGATTTTCAGCCTCTTTTTTGAGGCTGAAAGTGCCCCCCTCGGCTTATACTCGAGTCATCGCTGTCTGCCTGCTCGATCAGCGTGTCGAGCAGACAGACAGCGGCCATTCTATTCTAATTCAAAAGCCGCGCCTCCGGCTCCGCCTTCGCCTGTGATAGGCGGAACACTGAATTTCCCAGCAGCCTGTGTTCCGCCTATCACGGACATCCGCTCATCCTCGTACTACGGACGAGGATGAAAGGATGGCCGTGATAGGCGGAACACAGACTGCTGGGAAATTGTGTTCCGCCTATCACAGACAGGGAGGCGCGGCATTTGAACAGGAAAATGGGCGCCGACGAAGAGCGGTGATCCTGGGACGGGACCGGACGGAGGCTCGGCTCGGCTCGGGACGGGACGGGACCGGACGGAGTCTCGGGACGGGACGGGACCGGACCGGACGGAGGCTCGGCTCGGGACGGGACGGGACCGGACGGAGGCTCGGGACCGGACGGAGGCTGGGGACACAGGTAGGCTGGACACACAAGGCCTCACACACACACACACACACACACACACACACACACACACACACACACACACACACACACACACACACACACACACATGGATGGACACACACACAGGGATGGATGGATGGATGGATGGACGGACACACACACAGGGATGGATGGATGGATGGACACACACACACACACAGGGATGGATGGATGGATGGACACACACACAGGGATGGATGGATGGATGGACACACACACAGGGATGGACAGGCATATCTCACCCTCGGCTTATACACGAGTCAATAGGTTTCCCAGTTTTTTGGGGGTAAATTGGGGGCCTCGGCTTATACTCGGGTCGGCCTATACTCGAGTATATACGGTAGATGTCATCTGCTGCTGTTCCGGGTTTCTTGGACTTCAGGACCAGACTTCTCTCCCTCAGACATGTACTCCTCAGGCCACCAATTTTTGCGTTTAAATAGTTGATGTGTGCCCTGGGGGCCAAAGGCTTCGCTAATCTCCCCAGTTTCTCCAGTGCTGCCTCCCTCTTTATCTGTTACTGACACCTAAATAAAGGTTTTTCTTTGTTTGAAGAAATACTTGCGTATGTGTTTTACGTCAATAAGGACATTTTATTTGTGAGCAGGCAGGTACATTTCAAAAACACAAAGTGAAAAGAATAATAACAAGGGGCACCAACACCAAACAACCTCCTGTAGATTAAAAAAGAAAAACAAAATTAAAAAGATAATAATGGTGTTGTGGTAAGTTGACACACAAAACACACCCAAAAAAATGCAAAGATGAGCAAATCAAAAAGGAGATGTTGATTAAAAAAACCAACCACAAAATAAAAAAAAATAAAAAAACAACAAAAAAAGATTGCTGAAATGAGAAAAAAGAATAAAGAAATAAGTTTGGGAGAAGTGTGTGTGAATATGAGCATCAAACCAAGTTCATTCTTGCAGCATTGTAAAGAACAAGAGAATGCGCTGCATGAAAGAATTTTTAACATTGCAGTGTGACGAATGTGCCATATCGATTACGAGCAGTAGTTTTACCTGAGCGAGTGCTTCCGTGTCCGAATTTGATTGTGAGCATGCGTGTCACCTTGTCCGTCGGAGTAGGCTACACATGATCGGACTATGTCTGATCGGAGCATGTTGTCGAAAAATTTTATAGCCAAGTTGGAAAACTTGGTTCGTCGGATACTCCGATGGAAACAGTCCGATGGAGACCACACACAGTCGGATTATCCAACAACACGGTCCGATCGGACATTGTCCATCGGAATGTCCGACCGTGTGTACAAGGGCTATGAGCATTATTCCTCCAAAGAATTCCTACCAATGTTGTTGTCAGTGGGAGGAATAGTGTTCCATTTATATTTGTGGGAGGGGTTATGCCCCACTGTTGGTGTCTGTGGAAGAAATGGAGCCTCATTGTTGGTGTCAGTGGGAGGATAGTGCCTCATATCAGTTGGAGAATTATTGTTCCAAAGGCTAGATAAAGGCAAGCAAAAGGGCCATAGTTTGGAGACTGTTGTTTTAGATGATGAGCTTGGATTTGTGTGGGTGTACAGTTTGTAGGTTTGAACTGAATCAGAAGTAATACAGCTAACACGTTGACTAATATATGACTTCTACAGAAAGCTAAAAAAGTCAAATTTAGCACTTATGTACTTTTTTATTTTTGTATTGTTTTTTGTATTAAAAATATAGCAAGGGAGTCAGCAAAGGTAAAAACAACTGCTGGATATTGCAAAAAAAAAAAAAATGTAATTGAATCTGCTATATATTACTCAAAATGAAGTCTGGCTCATTTTAATGCCCGGGAGGTTGTTTCCTGGTACTGGCAGAAACTTTAATGTGAGCATTGTGACTGAATTGAAAATATCCCACAAAGATACATGGGTACTATGTTCCATTCAAGTGGTAATTTGCAGGTAGATCAGACCTCTGGATATTATCATAAAAAGTTTCTTGTGTTTCTAATGCCAGAGCAGTTTAGATGGAATGGTTTTACACATTAACAATATTATATCAGATTCTGTAACTGGGGGGCTGCTAGCGGGAAAATTATTTGATCTCCTAAAGCAGTTTCATTTGTTGTATGTGCTTACAGTGCTATACCATGCATGATCTCTGTGGCAGTGCCATCCATTTAGAATGACAACCCAATCAACAACTACAATAGTTGGGCAAGGCACCAGCACTGAGATGCAACACATGACATTCATCTTGTTTTGTGTGTTAAGATACATTGCTACCTTCCCCAATGACTGTGTTGTCTAAATGCACCTCCCACTCCAGAGTTCCTCTTGCTTGGCGTGGAAGAAGAGGGCTGTTTGATTTCTATGTAGAATTGAGTAATATAGGGGACTTCAATATGGTTATAAATCCCACACTCGATAGGTTGAGCCCACTAGCCTCCTCGCCCCCGTCGCTGGGTGTCACTAGGTTTGGGAGATTTGTCACGGAATTTGCCCTCACGGACACATGGAGACATAGACACCCCACATTAACACACTATTCATGTTTCACTCCCTCACGCTCTGCCATGTCCCGCATAGACCTGATATTCCTCTCGCCCCCTCTCCTCCCCCACCTCCTAGAATTAGGGTTTGAGGCCAGGGTACTCTCCGATCACTCCCCCTATTGGATCAAATTGCGACTACCAGATCCCCCTGGACCCCGTGTTTGGAAACTTAATCCCTTCTGGCTCACTGTCCTGTCAGACCTAGATTCTATCCAGCGCGAGTGGGACCACTTTTTTCACACAAACACGGGCTCTGCTTCGTACGGCTCCATGTGGGAGGCCTTCAAGGTGCATGCCCGCATGATCCTCACCACACGCATATCCAGGCATAAGGCTTCCTCCAAAGGCCTGCTTGGACAAGCAGAGGAGCGACTGCGTGCTCTTGAACTGGCCTTTCAGGCTGACCCGCCGGAGGCTAACGCCTCCCTTCTGAATTTAAAACAAAGTAAAGGTGTGTTGCGCTAATTTCCAACCATACATATAAAACAATAGTGAGTAAATGAACTATACCTTCTATATAGGCAAACACTTCATAAAGTGCAGATATAAAATGAGAAAAAAATATATTTATACAATATTTAAAAGTGCAAACGTGCATTAATATAACTGAAAGTGGTTGGGTGCATAATGTTTATAAAGTATATAAAAATAGCTCGAAAGTGACTAAGTGCATATATTATGCTACATGCACCAAAAATGCATAAACACAGGTATAGTGTAGAAGTAATTAATTCCGTGAAAAAAACACAAGATCTATTTATATCAAAAAAAGTGACAAATGATGATGTGCAAAAAAACCAAATCTACATGATTATAGTGAAGCACATTAAAGTGTCCCATACATAATCAAATAATGTGACATAATGAACACACTGAATTAAAGTGCAACGTGCTGAGCCGGCAATCCTTCTGTGGTGGTCCGTGCAAGTGATGCTAATAAAATGCAATTACCTCAACGCTGTGAGGTAAACAGCGGAATTAGTACAGGGCCAGGTAACCAGGGACGATCACGGGGATGGCTATGTAGCAGGTTCTTAGAGATTCTTCCAGCTTCTTCATGTGTGATATAAGGTGCACTCAAAGGGATAGATCAAAGAGGGCCACCATAGTGTAGTATTTAAAACATATGATATTTATTTAAAAGAAGATAAATACTACTCACAAACGAAGCTTTAAAACAATGCACAATGATACAGCAGCAGACCGGATATGGACGTCACTTCCGGGTTCCTACGCGTTACGTCGTGTAGACTTCAACTGGGATACTTACAGAGGCAGAGGAATTGACTTATGAGTGTACTGGGCGGATCAGCTCCGCCCACTATTAGGATGTTAACGATGTGTGTGGCCACTAACGCTGGCGGGGGTGGACCAGTCTAGGACGGCCGGATGTGTCCATAACTGAGTGCACCTCCCATCCTGAAAACGTAAATAGAGCAGCAGCCATTAGGGGGAAAGGGGGAGGAGAAAACGAACGGAAACAAATCGTGTCATTAAAACCAATAACAGAATGTTGATTACGCCTGCTGCGGGTCTGTACACATGTGGGCAAACAAGCGAAGGCATATACGTTGAACAAAAGACAGAAGAGGCAAAGGCGATAGATATCTATCGGCGGCCATCTTCTCGGAGTCCTTCGCTCCCTTCTGAAGCTGCAGACTAGGCTCACGGATCAGCTTCACCACGAAAAGGCCAGGCAGGGTATCTTTTTTTGCTAAACAACGTCTATTTGAATATGGGGAACGCGCGGGTAAGTTACTGGCCTATATGGCCCATTTGGATCACCGGCCCTCCCTTAGAACTGCAATCGGAACTGTAGTCACTGATCCCGATATGGTGGCGGAGGAGTTTGGGTCCTTCTACTCTGACCTGTACTTCTCTACTGCACAGTACTCTCAGGATGAGCTCATAGCATTCCTCGGCAGTGTCTCCTTCCCCTCCCTCACACCTCTGCAAAAACTCCAACTTGAAGCGCCCATCACTTCTGATTGTGTAGCGGAGGCCCTGTCACAACTCCCTAATTCCAAGACCCCCGGGTCTGATGGTCTGCCCCTGGAGTTCTATACCCAGTTCAGTGAGACTTTGATCCCCCAACTGACCAAACTGTACTCACACATATTGGACTCTGGCACCCTCCCAAGATCTATGGGTGAAGCCCTCATAGTCCTCATACCCAAGCCGGGCAAAGACCCGACACTTCCCGAATCATACAGACCCATATCCCTGCTCCAATTAGACGTAAAGATTTTGGTTAAAATTCTCGCCCTGCGATTGAACAAAGTAATCCACTCCCTGATACATCCTGACCAAACTGGGTTCATGCCCCAAAGGAACACAGCCTTCAATCTCCGGAGGCTTCACATGAACCTCCAGGCCCAGCACTCTGACATTGGCTCCAGAGTGGTGGTCAGCCTGGACGCCGCTAAGGCATTTGACTCTGTGGAGTGGCGTTACCTTTGGGAATGCCTACGCAGATTTGGAATAGGTCCCAACTTTATTAAATGGCTCCAGTTGCTGTATTACGCTCCCATGGTGCGTATCCAGGTAAATGGTAGGATTTCCCCCCCCTTCCTGCTCTCCCGGGGGACACGCCAGGGATGCCCCATCTCGCCACTGCTATATGCTCTGGCGGTGGAGCCCCTGGCCATAGCCCTTAGGACTCACCCGGACATCAGAGGTCTTCTCTGTGGCGGCCTGCATGAGGTGGTCAATCTTTATGCGGACGACATGCTCCTCTATCTGGCGGATGCCGGCCCCTCATTGCAGGCGGCCCTGCGAACCATCACGGCTTTTGGAGCCTTCTCTGGGCTCCAGATTAACTGGTCCAAGTCCCAAATACTCCCGCTAGACTTGGGGCCCCCCACCGCCGAGCAGGCGGTGCTTCCGCTTGCTAGAGCAAACTCCATTAAATACCTTGGAGTCCACGTCTCCAGGTCCCTCCCCGACTACCTTACCCTCAATGTTGAGCCCCTGTTTGATACCCTGAGAATACAGAAAGGGGGGGAATGTATATCTCCATATACTGGGACTTTAAATGAAACGCACAGGGAAAGGGGGGGGGGCAGTGCGTCTCCATCCCTATTCAAAATTCAAAAAACAAAACGAGTGTGGGACTTTAAATGAGGCAGGCTCCGAAAACCAATATAAGAGTAGGAGTTTTATTATCAATTATACACAAGTATCAGAGAAAATTGCTATATGACCAGAAAGTATTCAATACATATACAGGCATAATATCCAAGTAAACATGATATGGAGCGTTGATAATCATAACAAGGAAAAAGAAGAAATTTCCAAAAGAGTAATGCAGTAATAATGTACAATAGAATTCATAAAAATATTGTAAAAAATTATGGAAATGTGAGGAGTTACATCCTCAAAAGCTCGACGCGTTTCGTCGGTTGACCGACTGATCAGGAGCGAATATACAATGTCTGTAAATAATAAATAATAACAGAAATTCTACGTTGAAAAGCCTAAATGATAAGAAATATTGTAAATAAATACATTTAGTATAAAGATCCACAGCACTTACATCCCGTAGGAATGCAGAGCATAAGCTGTCCCGGCACATCAAGCCTTCCCCGGGAGCTGTGGCGCAAAGAGCCCGCCCAAAGCACCCGGCCGACAGGAAGGAGCCCCCAGCCAGCAGGTAAATAAAGTAATTGGAGTATTATGCCAATAGCGGCAGGTAAAATCTGTAAAATAGGTAAGGGATATTTTTTGTGTGATGAACCTGGTAGCACTGCCAAATACCAAAGAAATAAAATGCCTAGAGAAAGAAAGTGAAAAGAATGAAGCGCCAGTGCACAGGTAGAACCAATCAAAAAGCCACCTGGAAAATGTGCAAAGAGGTTACAGAGGAGTGAAACAGTAAAAAGGGAGAAAGGTGTGTGAACAGGCAAAAAAAATATATATAAGAGATAAAGAAGTGACCATATACACTAATGTTAAGTGATGACCATAAAAGATCAGCATGAATATAATTAAATTAAAACATAAGTGAGAAAAGGGAGTATGTGAAGAAACCATGATGTGTATAAGTACCCCTAAATAACGGGAAACAGATCGGTACGTGATAAAGAACAGGCAGGGCAGACCGGTCATCTAGTCAGCTGTGCATGGGGATGTCCAAACCAGCCAGCCAAATAGGGCGGACGTGCGCCAACGTCACGCAAACGTGATGACGGCCGCCAAATGAGTCGGTCAACCGACGAAACGCGTAGAGATTTTGAGGATGTAACCCCTCACATTTCCATAATTTTTTACAATATTTTTATGAATTCTATTGTACATTATTACTGCATTACTCTTTTGGAAATTTCTTATTTTTCCTTGTTATGATTATCAACGCTCCATATCATGTTTACTTGGATATTATGCCTGTATATGTATTGAATACTTTCTGGTCATATAGCAATTTTCTCTGATACTTGTGTATAATTGATAATAAAACTCCTACTCTTATATTGGTTTTCGGAGCCTGCTTCATTTAAAGTCCCACACTCGTTTTGTTTCCTGTTTGATACCCTAAAATCTAAAACTCAAGTATGGTCCCGTCTCCCCCTCGGGGTGATGGGCCGAATAAATTTAGTCAAGATGATACTCCTTCCCAAGCTTCTTTACGTTTTCTGGCAGGCACCAATACACCTTCCCCTTCGCATATTCAAAGCTATGGAATCTATTCTCAACGCGTTTATTTGGGGTTCATCCCGGCACAAGTTGCCGTGGCGGGTCCTGAAATACCCCTCGGATCTTTGTGGTACCACCCTGCCTGACCTTTTCCTTTACTACATAGCATCTCAACTCTCCCATTTTTTTCATTTCAATCAAACGGATAGAGCCCGGTACACCGCTTTAGTGTGTTCGCAGACTTCAGGCCCACTGATTCACCCTTTCCAGTTTTTGTTTTGTAGCTCCCTCCTCCCGCCCACTCCTAGGGATAAGCACCTCATGCTTTCTCACCACTGTAAAATTTGGTGACTCGCAACGCGACTAGGGTAGGCCCCTTCCCCCCATTCTCATACGCCCCTCTGGAACAACTCCGATATGCTGGAACTTGCCCTCATCCCGGATCCCGGGTTGTGGGCAAACAGGGGGTCATCTATCTCTTGCAGGTGATCTCCAATGGGATGGTTAAATCCTTTCAGGTCCTCAAGGATGACTTCGCTCTACCCAATCACATGCTATTCCGCTATCTTCAACTCCGACACGTGCTCAATATCCAGTTTGCTAATCGCATCCCAAGAATCGGAACCCCAGCATTGGCTGGGCAATGAGCATAAGCAGCTAATTTCACAGCTGTATGCCCATCTTCTGACCCCCACTGCCTTGGCTGTGGCATATCAGGTACGTTCTCGGTGGGAGGGTGACTTGGGCGCGGTGTCGGATGAAGATTGGGACGAAGCTCTAGCGAACCACAAAAATGTGTCACCTAAACTTTCAGATCGCCTCACTCACCTCTATATCCTGCATAGATCATATCTCACACCTCATCGTATCGCCAAATACAGACCTGAGCACGATCCCCGCTGCCCTCGCTGTGCTTCCCTAGATGCCTCCTTCTATCATTTACTCTGGGCATGCCCGACTATACAGAGATACTGGGCACAGGTGGTCCAGTTCCTTCATGACAGCATGGGTTCCCCGGTGTCTTTATGCCCTAGACAGTGTTTACTGGGGCTCCTCTCTCTATCTGATGGCGAAAAATACCTTAACATCTTTCTGCAGGAGACGCTGTTTCAGGCCAGGTTGCAGATCGCCAAAACATGGCTGAGAGGATGCCCCCCCACGATACAACAATGGATCAGGGCAATCAATATCTCTCTCCCCCACAAGAAACTGATGTACACTCACAGGGGATGTCCCCATAAATACAATAAAATCTGGGACAGATGGTTGGAGGATGCTTCTACCTGCAGTGTTGAAAGCTAGATGATTTCTATCCAGCATGCCCCCGGGTTTCTCATGAGGACTGTTTCCCCCCCCCCCCCCCCCCTCACCCCGCACCCTTTTCAAAGCTTTTCTGTTGATAAGTGTTCCACGTGCCTTGTTTTGCATTTATCTGTATATTATATGCACCTGTATGTAAAATGCACTTGTTAGTTTTGGTAGTGCCTGTTGCGCTACACTTTGGTAACTTTATCCTGTTCACTATGCTCAATAAAGCTGCTATTTTGATCAAAGAATTGAGTAACATACTCTTATATAAGAAGCCTGTCCTGTTAATACTCACGTGTTATGCATCTAATCTAATGCGTGCATTGTTGTATATATTTAATTCTGTACATTAGTATAACATATTGCTGACACAGTAGATGTATTTTGACTGCACTAGGCAGCTGTAACAGGAGCAGCCCAAGAGTACTGTGTGTTAGAGTATAGCTCTGAAGGTGCACAGGCAGTGGACAGGACTGCTTAGTTCAGCATTCTTGTAGAGGAAGAAAAAATACTGAGTGGGGGTAGACCAGCAAAAAATATATATAGCTTCCTGTGAGGAAGTGATGAAGAACCTTCATTGCTATATCACAGGCCAAAGTAAGTAATAAACTGTATATTAAATAGTTCAGCACTTGTTTTCTCAAAACAGGTTTTTAGTGTTACTTTCTCACAACTCAGTGATAAAAATATATTTTTTTTAAATAAAAAAAATGTTACATCAGAGGCGCATGCTGTGGCTTTCAAGATGGCCACGTGAACCGAGAGCTGCGCACCCAGTTGGCCGTTTAAAGCCTCTCGCGGCAATCCTGCAGGCTTACAAACCAGCAGTTGGGGGTGTCCTGCACTGGGAAACCCTCCAGCAACCTTAGATGGCAGGTAGCATCGATTGCCGAGACCGCTCTTGAGGGTAGCCAACCACCCGTTCCTCTGTAGTCAACAACAAAATGTCGGTGGCCCAAGCACAGACATAAGGCGCCAGAGCCTCGGGCAGCCATAAGCTGGCAAGCAGCCCCCGACAACAGCATGGATCGCAGGCAGCAGTAAGTCTCCCCACCAGTCACCTGCCTCCACTGAGTCCCTGATAGAGAGGACTTTAGAGGACTTGCTGTCCTCACAGCCCCTTCAGTCTCTGGTAATGCAGCAGGTAATGCAGCAGATTACCACTACTCTTAAGGCTGATCTGCAGGGGTTGGGAGCCAGAATTGATTCTGTTGAACATAAGCTGAAAACCACTGGTTGCACAATCAGAATACTGACTGCATTGAGACCATACAGCAACAGCTTGAGCAAGCGCTGAACAAAATAGATGATTTGAAGAATAGGTCTTGCAGGTATAATTTTCCTATTTGCGGGGGTACCTGAGACTGTGCAAGATGTAGAAAATACAGTGAATACCTTTATGTCAGAACTCCTGACAGACCTGCCTGCCCATTAACTGGACCTGGATAGGGCCCATCGGGCTCTTCAACCTCTGCGACCAGACGGGCCTCCACATGACATCATTGTTAAGCCCTATTACTACAAACCCAAGGAGATGGTCATGCAAAAATCTAGGGAAATATAGGCTCTTTCTGTCCTGGGACACACAGTACAAGTGTTTGGAGATATTTCCCCTTATACCGCCCAGAAGCGTAGATAATTTAAACCTCTAATGGAGGTCCTGACGTGCAAATTCCTTAAATACAGATGGGCTTTTCCTTTCTGTTTGTCCTTCACCTTGGCTAATCCCCAGTACTCCTTCTCTATGTTTAAGGAAAGCGAAGATTTTCTCCTGTGGCTGGGTCTGATCCCCAATGATGGCTCCTTACACAAGTCTTCCTCCCGCTGGGATGATGACTGAGATCCAGGGCCGGCTTGCCCCATTCCCCCATTGTGGTGTCCGGCCTCGAGTGGCCGTACTACTGCCCCTAAACCACCCAAAAACCCCTACTTGGACGTTCCCTCAAAGGGGAAAGGGGTACTACTTCTCTACAGTTGCTCTCTCTACAGTTGCTGTCTGATTTTATTTTTGCCACCGGACCTGTGCCTCGCATTTCAAGCCTTTTGGGACATATTACACTCTTTTGTTGGTTTTGTTTGTGTTGTCACTTCGCATCTCAACATATATCACATGCAGAGGTCAGACTCCTCCTCAGTTTTGGGGGACCTGTGGGGGCACTGCTCTAGCCTGGGCGGGTCTTGCCCTCTCTGGCCTCGAGTGTATATTTTGTTTAGTAGCGAGGCAATCAGATATTGTTGATATTAATGATTTTCAGTATGTTTCAATTATTTGTTCCTGAGACTTTTTTTCTATCAAGTTTTTTTATATGGCTTGGCCTTGCTGGGTAGCCCTGCGCCCTCCTTCGAGCCAGGATCCTGTATTTGCAGGCTTGTGGCTCGAATTCGGCACCCTGCAGGGTTGAGGTGCACCCAATTTTTACCCTAACCTGAGGGCTGCTTCACCACCCTGGGTTATGGTTTGTGTTTCTACACTTTGTTTTGTTCTTCTTATATGGTCCTTTTTCTAATGTTCTTTCTCTTTTTATTCTGAGACCTAGGCTGTGATGGACCTGGTTCCCCCCCATTGCAGGGCGGATTATATGTTGATGGGGCGAGTTCACATAGGCATGGGTTAAGTGCTGCAGGTAGTGATGGGAATGCCACCTGGGGTCATGAGTGACAATTGGTCTTGCGACCCCTTGCAGGGTCATATCGCACAACACACAAGGGCTGAATTCCCCATCAAATGCCGTAAGGCTTTCAACCACTATTACTCGGAACGAGCGGATATTCTGCTCTTACAAGAAACCCACTTTCCCAATATATGAGTGTCGCAGCAAAGGGTCTGAATACTTAGGACCATGTAATATTTCATTTGTGGTTTTTCTTTTTTAATAAATCTGAAAAAAATGTCAACAATTCTGTGTTTTTCTGTCAATATGGGGTGCTGTGTGTACATTAATGAGGAAAAAAATGAACGTAAATGATTTTATCAAATGGCTTCAATATAACAAAGAGTGAAAAATGTAAGGGGTCCTGAACTGTACTTTAGACCCCTTTCACACTGAGGCATTTTTCAGGCACCTTTGGGCTAAAAATAGTGCCTGTAAAGCTCCCTGAAAAATGGCTCCCTTGCAGTCTTAGGCCGCGTACACACGCGGGGACTGTTCGCCCAACTTTGTCCGTCAAACAGTTTCAGCAAACAGTCCGCTCAAAATTAGCATGGACGGACATGGCCACACACGATGAACGAACAGTTTGCTGAAACCGTGCGCGATGACGTGAACGGCACGTACGACGGGACGAAAAATACGACGTCCTATACACTGCATTATAACTTTCGGCGTGTAAATCCTTTCTGAGCATGCGCGGAACTTAGTTTGACGAACAAGCCTACACACGAGGGGACTGTTCACTGAAACAAAGTTTCAGAGGACAGTTTTTCGGAATTTCCGAAAAACCTTGTTCAGCGGACTGTTCGCTGAAACTGTCCGCTGAAAGCCCACACACGAGCGGACTGTCCGCCGAAACACTGTTCAGCGGACAAAGTTGGGCGAACAGTCCCCGCGTGTGTACGCGGCCTTAGTGTGAAAGCCCGAGTGCTTTCACACTGAGGTGATGCGATGGCAGGATGTTAAAAAAAACTCCTGTGAGCAGCATCTTTGAAGCGGTGATGGAGCGGTGTATACACTACTCCTAAACTGCCCCTGTCCATTGAAATTAATGGGTATCGCCGATGAACCACTGGCAAAGCGTCACTGCAGTGGTGCTCTGTGGATCATTTTAACCCTTTTTCGGCCGCTAGCAGGGTGCTTTTAACCCAAACACCTCAGAAAAAAGTAAGGTAAAGGGCCGCTAAAATTAGTGCCGCTTTACCACCAATGGCTCGGTGTGAAAGGGGCTTTAATTCCAGGTGTCTTCTAGCTCGTCAGGTGACATCCTGGGTCCTTCCTTTACTTGTTGGGTGGCACCTGTGAGCTGACTTACTGCATCACTTAAACAATGTACACATAATGGTGTGTGAGTGATGTTCTGTACTGTCGTAAATCTTGTCAGAGGTGTGCCATTTAGTTGCTTTTTAAAATGCTGTTTATTTTTATTAAAACGTTCAACTCTGTGTTAAAGCAGGACTACATTTTGCTGTATTGGAGTGAGCTCTCAACATAATGAAGAAAAGACTGAAGGAGACCGTAATGCTGAAAATTAGGGCAGGTAGGAAACAAATGGGTAAAGCCTTGTGAGCTGCTAAACTAAAAACTGAAGTGAAAATTAAACTAAAAAACTAAAAACAGCTGCCAACACTCCCCACACTTCCCCAAATGGTGGTGGACAATGAAATACTTATATGCATATATAACACAAATGCAGTGAAATTAGAAAGTATATCCTGTGAAACAAAAATAATTTTTTAGCATCCAAAATAAAGTGCAAGTGCTCTGTGTATTGCACAAAATACTTAATAATGTATTATAACAAAGTATTTATTAACAGTCCATTATGACAGTATAAAAAGTGATAATAGTGTCTTCGTGCAATGTGCATACACCCTCCACCAGATGTACCCTTACCTTAAGGGCTTTATATACAAACCTGTAGTAAATACTGACAGCTTAAAAGATCCTCCTGTGATTCCTCTTTATTGTAGTGGCTAATTTTAGGTTAAATGCAGATCAAAGATCAATCCTTCCTCCTGGTTAGAATGCAGATCAAAAGCCACTATTTTCTCCTGGCTATCAATAGCCCCCTCATATATACAGTGGTGTGAAAAAGTGTTTGCCCCCTTCCTCATTTCCTGTTCCTTTGCATGTTTGTCACACTTAAGTGTTTCGGAACATCAAACCAATTTAAACAATAGTCAAGGACAACACAAGTAAACACAAAATGCAATTTGTAAATGAAGGTGTTTATTATTAAAGGTGAAAAAAAAATCAAAACCATCATGGCCCTGTGTGAAAAAGTGATTGCCCCCCTTGTTAAAACATACTATAACTGTGGTTGTCCACACCTGAGTTCAATTTCTCTAGCCACACCCAGGCCTGGTTATTGCCACACCTGTTCACAATCAAGGCATCACTTAAATAGGAGCTGCTTGACACAGTAAGGTCCACCAGAAGATCCTTAAAAGTTACACATCATGCCGAGACCCAAAGAAATTCAGGAACAATTGAGAAAGAAAGTAATTGAGATCTATCAGTCT
The DNA here is from genome assembly GCF_037356315.1 of Lithobates pipiens. NCBI lineage: Eukaryota > Metazoa > Chordata > Amphibia > Anura > Ranidae > Lithobates > Lithobates pipiens. Next base: position 336,364,286 of record NW_027507903.1, read on the forward strand.
GGAAAGGGTTATAAAGCCATTTCCAAAGCTTTGGGAATCCAGCGAACCACAGTGAGAGCCATTATCCACAAATGGCGAAGACATGGAACAGTGGTGAACCTTCCCAGGAGTGGCCGCCCGAAATTACCCAAAGAGCGCAGCGACGACTCATCCAAGAGGTCACAAAAGACCCCACAACAACGTCCAAGGAACTGCAGGCCTCACTTGCCTCAGTTAAGGTCAGCGTTCATGCCTCCACCATCAGGAAAAGAATGGGCAAAAATGGCCTGCATGGCAGAGTTCCAAGGAGAAAACCACTGCTGAGCAAAAAGAACATCAAAGCTCGTCTCAATTTCTCCACAACACATCTTGATGATCCCCAAGACTTTTGGGACAACATTCTGTGGACCGATGATACAAAAGTGGAACTCTTTGGAAGGTGTGTGTCCAAGTATATCTGGCATAGAAGGAACACTGCATTTCATAAAAAGAACATTATACCAACAGTAAAATATGGTGGTGGTAGTGTGATGGTCTGGGGCTGTTTTGCTGCTTCAGGACCTGGAAGACTTGCCGTGATAAAAGGAACTATGAATTCTGCTGTCTACCAAGAGATCCTGAAGGAGAATGTCCGACCATCTGTTCGTGTACTCAAGCTGAAACGAACTTGGGTTCAGCAATGATCATAAACACACCAGCAAGTCCACCACCGAATGACTGAAGAAAAACAAAATGAAGACTTTGGAGTGGCCTAGCCAAAGTCCTGACCTGAATCCTATTGAGATGTTGTGGTATGACCTTAAAAAGGCCGTTCCTGCTCGAAAACCCTCTAATGTAACTGAATTAGGACAATTCTGCAAAGATGAGTGGGCCAAAATTCCTCCAGGATGCTGTAAAAGCCTCATTGCACGTTATCGCAAATGCTTGGTTGCAGTTGTTGCTGTTAAGGGTGGCCCAACCAGTTATTAGGTTTAGGGGGCAATCACTTTTTCATACAGGGCCATGATGGTTTGGATTTTTTTTCACCTTTAATAATAAACACCTTCATTTACAAATTGCATTTTGTGTTTACTTGTGTTGTCCTTGACTATTGTTTAAATTGGTTTGATGTTCCGAAACACTTAAGTGTGACAAACATGTAAAGGAACAGGAAATGAGGAAGGGGGCAAACACTTTTTCACACCACTGTATCACATGCGGAAAACAACAGAGGCTTGCAATAGTGTGATATCATTTTTATAAAAGGTTTAATTACAACTTAGACTGCACATACATTTACACTCACATTTTCATGATAAAAACACGCCCTCTGATATACTAACATACAGAGGGGTGATAATGCCACCTGAGGACCGGATCTGTAGCTCCGGTTCACGGCGTTCACCCCATCCTACTATGCCTGTGCTGCAAGAAACTTCCTGCTTACTTCCACGTCAGCCGATCAAGCTCCTCCTACTGGTTTCGTCACAACCTTGTGACTTTCTCTGGAGGCAAAGTCTGCTGGAAAGGTGAGTATCCTTCCACTGGTGCTTTACATGACTGTTGGATGCCCTTACATAGCCAGTTCTCTTCAAGGCAGGAGCAGGTGCAGCACTCACAGTGTCAGTGTCTGCAGATGGCACTCCTTCAATGGCAATGCCAATGTTTCTAGGCAGGACACCTATGGCAGGAGGAGCAACAGTAACTGCAGGGGCAGAAGTGCTTGTCTCTATACTAGTATACTAGTAATCAGTGTGCCCCATATAACGATGGTCAGTGTGCTCATGTATAATGGGGGTCAGGGTGCCCCCTGTATATTGGTGGTCAGTGTGCCCTCCTATACACTGGTTTGCAAGTGTGCACAGAGCCACCATTAGAAATCATGGTGTCCTATACAGTCTACCTGACAGGGGCCCCCTCGCCCACTCAGTGTGGCTGTCTGTACTAGTGCATGCAATGTGCAACTGTAGCATGTAGTATCAGTGTAGATCACTATGTGCAGTTAGCAGTATGCAGTGTAGGACAGTGAGCAGTAAGAAATGGTAATACAGAGGTGAAGAGTGTGTGGTATGCAGCAGGAGGAAAGTGCAGGGCAGGGCCTGGCATGCAGTGAGAAGTATGTAGTACTAAACAAGTAGGGTCATACGCAGTACCTAATGGTAGTGCAGAGCAGCCAATGATCTGTATGCACTGGCAGTGGCAGGGCAGTAAGTGAACATTATGCAGTGGCAGGATAATGTACAGTATATAGTGGTGGGGGATTTAGTGAGCAGTACAAATAGGCAGGGCTGTCAATGAACAGTAGATAGCAGTATGGCAGTCAGTGAGCAGTATGTAGTTGGGGCAATGAGCAGTGTACAATAGGGAAAGTATGTAGCATACGGGGATGGTGGTGAGCAGTATACAGTGGGGGCAATGTGCTGTATACAGTGGGAACAGTGTGCAGTATTCAGTGAAGGAGGCTGTGTGCAGTATATAGTGGGAGGCAGTGTGCAGTGTACAGAGTGGAAACATTCAAAGGCAACCCCAATTAGAAGCGCTGATCGGGACAGTCTTGTATGGACAAATTCTCAGAAGAAATCAATATGATAAAATCATGTGTTAATTAGTAACATGTAATGAATAAATGAATGATTAAAATATCTTGCATAGATGGAACAACTGGAAAGCTTGCTCCCTGCTGTGACAATACCTTATGAAAACGGTCAGAGGTGGGCTGGCTTGGTGAAGCAATGCTGCGATGGCAAAAACCTTCATGCGTTCCTGAGAAATCCACTAAGAAGTAGGAAACCAGCTTGTGCAGAGCCAGATGGGAAGTTTGAAGCCTCAATCAAAATCCCCTATGGTGAATGGCAAGATGGTGAGACAGCCACAGAATGAGGAGGGACCAAGAGGCATCCGGAACAAGAGCCATCAGGAACCAACAGATGGAAACACTTGAATGTGACATCATACGCTCAGAGAGCACAGGTCCAGACTGAGGCTTGAAACACAGGATGATGGAGAGGAAGCTGAGGAGAGTGGAGGGAGAGAATGGCTGTTGTCTTGACAACGCGTTTCGGGAGTGTGGCCCTTCTTCAAGTCATGAAATCATCAAGACTTGAATAAGGCTCTGCACATCCTGGTTTCCTCCTTCTTAGTGGATTTCTTAGGAGTGCATGAAGGTTTTTGCCTTTGCAGCATTGCTTCACCAAGCCCGCCCACCTCCGACCTTTTTCATAAGATATTGTCACAGCTGGGAGCATTCTTTCCAGTTGTTCCATCTATGCGAGGAGATTTTTATCATTCATTACCAGGGTTGGTGCAAGGATTTTTGACACCCTAGGCGAAACCTAATTTTGCCGCTCCACCTCTGACTCCAACCCCCTTGCCCTACCCATGTATACACCACCTTTTTAACGAAGCGCCCATCAAATACAGCCTCACCACCTCCCATCAAATTCAGCCTCCAAGTGCCCATCAATGCAGCCTACCAGTGCCCATGAATGATTGTTTTCTTGCTTCCATTCATTTGGGAGTTGGGACACATACACAGTCCTGTCACCGCTGCGCCTCTGACACTATGTGCAAATGGAGCGGAAGCTGCCTGCTGATGCTGAGACGTAGTTGCTTGCTGCAGAGAGAAGAGAGTAGGAACACCAGTGGCCGGGTGCCCTAGGCAGCAGTGCGGCCTAGTTTGCCTAGTGGTAGACTCATTACATGTTACTAATAAATTGACACATGTTTTTATCATATTGATTTCTTCTGAGAATTTGTCTATACAAGACTGTCCCGATCAACACTTCTAATTGGGGTTGCCTTTGAATGTTTGCACCTCTCCTTGTGAGCTCACTTACACAGCTGCTTTTTGGGATCCTGTAGGACATTTATGGCACCAGACTTTTTTGTTAGTATACAAAGTGGGTCTGCATTGTGCAGTTTACAGTGGGGAAGTGTGCAGTATACACAGAGAGCAGTGTGCAGTATACAGTGGGGCAGGCAATAAGCAGTAAACAGTGGGGGCAGTTTGCATTATATAGTGGGAGATAGTGTGCAGTATACAGAGTGGGGCTGCAGTATACAGTGGGGCAATGTGCAGTAAACTGTGGTGGCAATGTGCATCATAGAGCAGTGTGCAATATACAGTGGGGTCAGTGGGCAGTATACAGTGGGTAGGGAAAATAAGCAGTGAACAGTGAGGGCAATGAGCAGTATACAGCAAGGGAGGAAGTCTTCAATATAAATTGGGGTGCAGTGTGGGGACAGCAGTGAGCAGCATGTAGTAGCATTGTTCAAACATTACAAATGGAAGGAATTCAAGCAGGAGAAAACCTTTCTTCACCAGTCACTCACCACAAGACTCTTGAAGTTGCCATCTCTGCTCCTCCTGCCATTTTTGTCTCATTTTCAGTCAGAGCAGCTACCTGTGCATGTAGGAGAAGTCAGTCCCACGCCACCCACCATTTCCATCAGTCAAGGGAGAAGCTGCCAATGGAAAGACAGCCTCCTGTGGCTGGCAGCCCATAGGTCTATGTGTAGGGCAAAGAAAGCTGCACTGCCCCCGGAGGAGAAAACCAAAGGCAGCCTGAAGCTCCTTATGGGCGGCCCTGGTCACATAGATGGGGGTGCTGTGGGGGTACCAGCAATATTTTGGGGGTGCTATAGCATCCCTCTGGTGCTACCCCTGGTCTGATACCATTATATCTTAATAAGATGATGGCAATTATGAAATTACAAATAAACAAAGTAAAATTTGCAGCTGATGTCTTTATACCTGAAAGACAAAATGAAAATATGCATATACTGTAAAAAATAACCAACTATTAAATTTAGCTGAATGTTCTTGACACATTCACTTGCTGGGTGTCAGAAAATCTCTACAAGTCCATATAAAGTTCAGTTCCCAAAGGACAAGAGAAGTTCAGTGATAGGCCTGAAGAAAGTCTTTACAGTACCGTGCCTTGTGACCTTCACTTTGGCCTTGTGTAAGCTGCCCTCATCACTGGGACGGAATTCCATGGGCCAGTTCATTCTTTCACTTGCTGGTCTTTGAGTACGAAGAAGTGTCCAGTTTGTAGATTTGGATTGGACCTGTTGACTAAGAAGAATCTTTAAATGTGCTTGTGGACACTGGACTGGAGGTAAAACTGCAGGATTGATGTCCAATATGGACGAGCCGAAACACCCATCCGGTTCGGTTCACACCAGAACCTGCAAACGGACCGAAAATTTGTGCGGACTTTAGAAGCCCATTAAAGTCTATGGGACTTGAACGTTCGAAACCAAAAGTGCTAATTTAAAGGTTAATATGCAAGTTATTGTCCTAAAAAGGGTTTGGGGACCCGGCTCCTGCCCCAGGGGACATGTATCAATGCAAAAAAAAGTTTTAAAAATTACTGTTTCTTCGGGAGTACTGATTTTAATGACGATTAAAGTGAAAAAAAAAAGTGAAATATTCCTTTAAATATCATGCCTGGGAGGTGTCTATAGTATGCCTGTGAAGTGGCATGTGTTTCCTGTGTTTAGAACAGTCCCTTCACAAAATGACATTTCTAATGGAAAAAAAGTAATTTAAAACTGCTTGCGCTTTTAATGTAATGTCTGTTCCGGCAATACGGATGAAAATCATTGAGAAAAATGCCATGGGTAGCCCCCCTGCTCATTACCAGCCCTTTTGGGTCTTGTATGGATATTAAGGGAAAACCCCATACCCAAATTAAAAAAAATGAGAAATGAGAATGATGAAAGACGTGGGGCCCCCAGGCCCTATATACTCAGAACAGCAGTATACAGGCGGTGCAAACAAGACAGGGACTGTGTAGGTTTGTTGTGTTAAGTAGAATCTGTTTGTAATTTTGAACTGGTACATTTTTAAAGTGTAGCTCCAGTCAAAAAATCTATTTTTAAGCTTTTTGGAAAACATAGGGAAGGTAATCACCCCTGTATAATTTTTTTTGCCGTCCATCTTTTTTCATCTCACTTTCTGTTGTCTCCTTCCGTTTGCAGGTAGGAGACGTTTGTAAGTTGGATTTTTGAAAGTAGGGGCCTGCCCTACATGCTCTGCAGAAATGGGGGCCTAAGGTGTTGGTGTTGACACAACACTGTAAGCCCTCAAAGTGACTCTTGGTGGGCGCTGGAACACCCTGCTGTAAACTATTATATCAAGAATTGTAATTACATGCCATTGTTAAACAGTGATAGAAAATTGGGCCTTTGGTGGTTGTGGGGGTGGTGCTGGTGCCACAACACTGCAACACCTCACAGAAACTCTAGTTGAAGAGCAGGAATGAGCCCTGCTGCAAAGTATGGCACCAAAAATTTTAATTACATGCCCCTGTTAAACAGGGGCTGAAAAATTGGGCCTTAGCCACTGGTGGCAGCGCCCAGAACCAAAAATGTTCTTCCAAGCTATCAGCGAGATCATTGAGGAGGAAGAGGATAGTCAGACAGCATCAGCATAGGCAGTCAAGAAGGGATGTGGCATTTAAAAAAAAATTATTCAGTTACATCAGCTTCAGGTGCTTGGTAGCTGGTGGTGATCCAAGACTGATCCATCTTTATGAAGGTCAGTCGATCAACTGAGTTGGTGGACAGGCGCACCCTGTGATCGGTTACAAAGCCACCAGCAGCACTGAATGTGCGTTCCGAAAGAACGCTGGATGCAGGACAGGCCAGTAGCTCAATTGCATACTGTCAAGCTCTGGCCAGTGATCCATCCTCAAGACCCAGTAACCCAGAGGATTTTCGATGGGAAAGGTGTCCAAGATTGACCTTGCCCCTATGTATTTCTGCGCCATGTAAATCAGACGCTGGCATTGTTTGCTGGGGGCTGCGGACTAAAAAAATTGTCTGACGCCTCAACAACACATTGTCCGGGACCAGGAATTTGTACCCTCCCAGTCTCTGGGAATGCGTTGCACAGACCTTTCTGCAAGGTTTCCCGGAGATGTCTCATCCTCTGCTCCCTCTGCGACGGCAAGATAAGGTCCGCAACCTTACCCATGTACCATGGATCAAGGAGAGTTGCCAGCCAGTAATGATCCCTCTCCTTGATCCGCTGAATACAAGGATCCTTCCGCAGGCTTTGCAGGATCAGGGAGGCCATGCAGCGTAGGTTAGCTGAGTCATTTGGTTCGGAGTCCTCTGGGTCACTAAGGACAACATGATCCACAGCCACCTCCTCCCAGCTACATACAAGTCCACGGGTTTCTTGGGACTGTAAATCATCCCTAAAAGACTGCTGCTGATGCTGAGTGCCAGGCTCCACCTTTATGCTGACACTATTATCCTCCTCCTCCTCATCCTGTATGATAGGCGGGACAGCAGGAATACTGTCTGTATAAAGGGGGCCTTGAGAAGCAAGGAAGTCCTCCTCTGTTCTGCCTCAAGTGCCCTGTCCGTTATTCCATGCAGCGTGTGCTCCAACAGGTGGACAAGAGGTACAGTGTCACTGATACATGCATTGTCACTGCTCACCATCCTCGTGGCCTCCTTAAATGGTGACAGAACAGTGCATGCATCCCTGATCATGCCCACTGGTGTGGGGGAAAAAACAAGCTCCCCTGACCTTGTCCTGGTGCCGTAGTCGCACAGGTCGCTGCAGCATGGCCAATGTTGAGTTCCACCTGGTGGGCATGTCACAGTTCTTGGGCAGGTTCAATTCCTTTTGGAGCTCAGCCAGCCGAGCACTGGCATTCTATGACCGGCGGAAATTAACACTGACTTTCCTGGCCTGCCTTAGGACATCCTGTAAGCCCGGGTACCTGCCCAAGAACCGCTGCACCCCCAAGTTATGCACGTAAGCCAGACAGGGCACATGGGTCAGTTGTCCATGTCGGAGGGCAGAGAGGAGGTTGGTGCCATTTTTGCAAACTACCATTCCTGGCTTAAGCTGGCATGGCGTCAACCACTTCTCAGCCTGCCCCTGCAGAGCTGACAGAATATCTGCCCTAGTGTGGCTCTTGTCCCCCAAGCACACCAGGGAAAGCACGGCATGGCATATTTTTTCCTGCGTACTTGCATAGCCACTTGAACACCTACGGAGCACCGCTGGTTCCGAGGACAAAGCACAGGAAGAGGCCATGGAGGAAGAAGAAGAGGAGGGGACAGAGGAGAGAGGTGTGTCACAACCAGTAGTAGCATTTTGGAGGCGTGGTGGCGGAACAACCTCCAACACTACTGCACCTTGTCCTGCATCCTTCCCAGCTGCCATAAGAGTCACCCAATGCTCCGTGAAAGATAGGTCCCTGTCCAAGCCTGCTGGACCATGAGTCAGCGATAATATGCACCTTACCACTGACTGCCCTGTCCAGCGAGGCATGGACATTGCCTTCCACATGCCGATAGAGAGACAGAATCACTTCCGTGAGAAAAAGTGGCATTTGGGAACCTGCCATTGAGGAACCGCACATTGCACAAACTCATGTAAGGGGGCCGGGTCTACCAACTGAAAAGGCAGCAGTTGAAGTGCTAGCAATTTAGCCAAGATAGCATTTAACCGCTGGGCATGTGGATGGCTGGGAGTTAACTTCTTTTGACGGTCCAGCAGCTGGGACAGGGAAATTTGCCTGCTACAATCGGACATGTGTCACGTACCTTATAGTAGCGAGCCCAGATTGCGGAAAGAGGCCTCCCTTACAACTCCCACTACCGGTTTCCTGGTAATGTAACAGGGAACAAAGCAGTAAGGAGGGGTACAGGTGCCTGGCAGGATCAACAGATGAGAGGGATGAGTTGGTGAGGTTCGGTTTTGCAGACTGGAGCACAACAGCAGGGGGAGGAGTTCAGTGGAAACAAGTAATCACAGCGGATGGATCAGCAGGTAACTTATAGCAAATGACACAGTTCAGTAAAGCAGGGAACTTATAGCAGATGAAACAATTCAATATAGCAGGGAACTGGCAGCAGATGAAGACAGTTCTATATAAGCAGGTAACTTGCAGCAGATAAAACAGTGCAATGAAGCAGGCAACTTGTAGCAGATGAATCAGTTCAATAAAACAGGTAACTTGCAGCAGATGAAACAGTTCAATATAAGCAGGTTACTTGCAGAAGATGAAACAGTTCAATATAGCAGGGAACTGGCAGCAGATGAAAAAGTCTATATAAGCAGGTAACTTGCAGCAGATGAAACAGTTCAATATAAGCAGGTTACTTGCAGAAGATGAAACAGTTCAATATAGCAGGGAACTGGCAGCAGATGAAAAAGTCTATATAAGCAGGTAACTTGCAGCAGATGAAACAGTTCAATATAAGCAGGTTACTTGCAGCAGATGAAATAGTTCAATATAAGTAGGTCCACCTTAGCAGATGGATAGTCAAAGCAAGCCGGGTCAGATATCAGACTGGAAGCGAAGTACAAGGGAACAGGCAGGTGAATTGTCACAACAAGCCAGGGTCGGGTGCAGGCAGATAGCAGATAGGTCATAGGCAGGCCGGGTCAATCGGAAACGAATGCTACGGATCAGGTTCACAGGTATAACGCTGTAGAGCAGACAGCAGAGACCATTAGCAAGAGACAGGTTTAAATAGTCCGTTCGGCGCCAACACGCACAAGCGCACGCACGCCCGCACGATCGTGCGCACCTGCGGTGATCCCGTAGTCGCAAACCAGAAGACCCGGGGGTCAGTTTTTTCATGCGATTTTCATGACATTGCCCCCTCCCAAGGGGCAGCCTCTGGATGCCCCTTCGGGCAAATTTTTCCGGATGGGCCCTTTTAAAGGATTGAATCAGATTTTTTGCATGAATGTTGTCCTCGGGCTCCCAGGAGTTCTCTTCGGGACCATATCCTTTCCATAAGATTAAGAACTGGTTCTGGTTTCCTCTTCTTCTGAAATTTAGGATGGCTTCTATTTCAAATTCTTCTTCACCATCTACCAAGATCGGATCAGGAGGAGTGGTTTTTCGGTTAAGAAATGGATTGGGAGTGAAAGGTTTCAATAAGGACACATGGAATACCGGATGGACCTTTAGTGAGTCTGGAAGTTCTAGTTCGAAAGCAACTTCGTTAATCTTCCTTTTAACTGGAAAAGGTCCTAAAAATTTGGGACCTAGTTTCCTTGAAGGGCACGCCATCTTTAAGTTTATCGTGGACAGCCACACCAAATCACCGGGTACCAGTACTAACTCCCCTAGTCTCTTTTTGTCAAAGGTTGTCTTGTTGTGCTCTTGAGTTCTAGTCATTGTTTCTTGCAGAAGTTTGTTGTTGGTTGAGAAAAAGTTCATCTTTTCCTGGACTGCTGGCACTGAGCATTCAGGAAGGGAGTTGGGTAGAAATGAAGGGTGGAAGCCGTAATTGGCGAAAAAGGGCGTCTGTTTGGTGGCGGAATGAAGAGAATTGTTGTATGCGAACTCAGCTACTGGAAGCAGGGATATCCAATCATTTTGTGCAAAAGAGGAAAAACAGCGTAAATATTGTTCGAGAGTTTGGTTCGTCCTCTCAGTCTGCCCATTGGACTGAGGATGATAGGCGGATGAGAAAGACAGTTCGATATTCAAAGCCTTGCAGAGGGATTTCCAGAATTGAGAGGTGAACTGTACCCCTCGATCTGAAACTATATTGGCTGGTACCCCATGGAGCCTAATGATTTCCTTGATGAATACTTGTGCAGTTTCAGAGGCTGAGGGGGTACCCTTCATGGGAATAAAAAAATGTGCCATCTTTGACAGACGATCAACCACCACAAAGATAGTGGTATGATCGTCTGCCGGAGGCAACTCAACAATGAAATCTAAGGACAGCATTTTCCAAGGCCTGTCCGGAACAGACAGCGATTTAAGTAAGCCCCAGGCCTTGGTCTTACAGCTCTTACTTCTGATGCACGTAGTGCAGGTGTTCACATATCTCTTGCAATCCTCCCGTAACTGTGGCCACCAAAAAGTAAGTTATACCGAATCAATGGTTCTAGTGATACCAAAATGCCCGGCGAGTGCATGGTCGTGACACAGCTCTAAGATGGATACCCGCAGAGTTTCAGGAATGTAGATCTTGTCTTTATACCACAGTAACCCACCTCTGGCTTGTAGTTCTGGTTCTGAAAAAGGTCTTTGTCCCATGGAGGCTTGTCTAAGTCGGGAGAGAAGATCTTCCTGAAGCAGAAGGAAATTTCCAGGAGCGAGAATGGTATCTGGAGGAGAAATTTCCTGGGACTTGTGGAACATCTGTGACAAGGCATCTGGCTTTATGTTCTTAGACCCTGGGCGATAAGTCACATGAAAAGTGAACCGGGACAAGAAGAGTGCCCACCTCGCTTGTCTTGGTTTTAGTCTTTTTGCAGATCTTAAGTACTCCAGGTTCTTGTGATCGGTGAATATTAAAATTGGATGAGAAGCTCCTTCTAACAAGTAGCGCCATTCTTCTAATGCAGATTTAATCGCTAACAGCTCCCGGTCTCCAACATCGCTGCTGATAGTTTGCGCGAAAAGAAAGCCACAGGATGGAGCAGGGCCCTAGTTCCTTGTCTTTGGGATAATATAGCCCCTACGGCAATTTCGGATGCATCCACTTCTAAAACAAATGGCAGGGAGGAATCTGGATGTCTTAAAATAGGAGCAGAGGTGAAAAGTCCCTTGAGAGTCTCGAATGCTTTTTGAGCTTCAGAGATTCAATGAAAACGGATTCCTTGTCTAGTTAGTTGTGTGATGGGTGCGACAATAGCCGAGAAACCCTTGATAAATTTGCAGTGGAAGTTGGAGAAGCCAATAAAACGTTGGATTCCTTTCCGGTCTACAGGAGTTGGCCAGTCCAAAATTGCAGCAATCTTCTGGGGGGTCCATTTTTATACCTTTACTAGAAATAATCAGCCCCAAGAATGGTATACTTTCCTGTTAAAAAAAAAACACTTATCTGCTTTTGCATATAGTCCGTGTTGGCGGAGCCGACCCAACACGCTTTTGACGTGCTTGCGATGGGTTTCAAGGGAGGGAGAAAAAATTCAAATATCATCTAAGTAAACGACAGCGAAAAAGTCCAGAATGTCCCGGAGCACATCATTGATAAAGTATTGGAAAGTGGCGGGGGCATTACACAAACCGAAGGGCATCACCAAATACTCAAAGTGTCCGAATCGGGTACGGAAAGCGGTCTTCCACTCATCTCCGGCCTTGATACAGATCAAGTTGTAAGCCCCGCGGAGATCGAGTTTAGTGAAAATTATAGCAGTTCCCAGTCTTTGGAATAACTCCGGAAATAAAGGAAGAGGGTACCGATTCTTTATAGTAATGTTGTTTAATTTGCGGTAGTCTACACAGGGTCGGAGAGTGTGGTCCTTCTTCTCAACAAAAAAAATACCCGCACCTGCTGGGGACGTAGACGGGCGAATTAACCCCTTCTTCAAATTTTCATCAAGGTATTCTTTGAGCTTCTCCTGCTCTACCTCTGTTAAGGGGAAAACCCCTCCGAATGGAATTTTGGCTCCAGGAAGTAACTCAATGGGGCAATCATAAGCTCGGTGCGGCGGGAGCACCTCTGCCTTCTGTTTACTGAACACGTCTAGGAATTCATGGTAAACTTCGGGAATGGCCTGACGTAATTCGATCTCTGAGTCAATACATAATAAGGTTGCTGGTCTCAGGGAACCGGAGGAACCACAGAACTTCTGGCAGTAAGGTGAAGAGAAAGTAATTCTCCCTGTGACCCAATTTATGGTTGGATTGTGTGCCTGTAGCCAGGGCATCCCAAGTATTACAGGAAAGAGTGGAAAGGTGATAATATCCATACAGAGGAGTTCTCGATGCGAATCAGAGATAACAGTAGATAGAGGTGCAGTTTCTTGAATTACAGGACCAGATTTAATAGCAGAGCCATCGACCAAATGGATAGAAAGTCCATGGGTTTTAGGCAGGAGAGGAATCTGATGTTGGGCAGCAAAGGATGAATCCATAAAACAGCTGCATGCTCCAGAATCAATAATGGCGGACGTCTGTAAAGTCTTTCCTAGGAACTGAAAGGAGACAGAAATGGTAAGGTGAGATGAGAACTTTATTAAACAGCCTGGGAGACCAGGAGGCATAGATGGAGACTTACAGAGCTTAATAGGGCAGTTCCTGACGTAATGTCCAGATTCCCCACAATAGAGACATAGATTATTATTCCGTCGTCGTTGACGTTCTTCGGGGGTAAGAGATGGTCGCAAGACCCCAAGTTACATAGGCTCAGGTGTGTCAGACGTGGCCCCGGGTCGGGCGGCAGGTGCTGAATGTAAATGACTTGGGGCCTTTGGAAGCATCAAAGTTGGGCGAGAGAAACCCGTGGCCCTCTCGACTCGGCTCTCCTTTCTCTCAGACGACGATCGATCTGTATCGCCAAGTCAATTAGTGCGTTTAAGGTCTGTGGAACACCGACTCTAGCGAGCTCATCTTTCAAGGAATCAGAGTCCCATGCGAAACTGATGACGAAGGGCAGCATCATTCCAGTTCGTATCCACGCCCCATCGCCTGAACTCGGCCACATAATCTTCTACCGCCCTTCGTCCCTGCTGGAGGGTCCGCAAGGCAGTTTCTGCAGTCGCTGAAAGTTGGAGATCTTCGTATAATTGAGCCATTGCGTCAAAGAAGGTAGAAAGATTGGCCAAAGCTGCGTCCTTCTGTTCTAAAAGGCAGTGGGCCCAGGTCTGGGGGTCTCCAGAGAGTAAAGATACCACAAAACCCACTTTGGTGGCCTCTAAAGAAAAGGTCAGTGGTTGGAGGGCGAAATACAATTCGCAGGAGTTACGGAAGGCCCTGAAGCCACTGCGATTCCCAGAAAATCGCTCAGGTGTAGGAACTTTAGGTTCTTGTGGTAGCATCACAACTGTAGGTGCTGGTCCTGCTTCAGCTGAAGAAGCTGATGGTTGAGGGGCTCCCAAAGATCCAGAGGGGTTGGAAAGGGCGATCACCCGTTCTTCCAGCCGGGTGTAGCCTTGCTGGAGGTTCTTAACTGCCTCAGAAAGTCCTGCCAGGTGTTGACAAAGTTATTCCAAGGCGGAGGCTCCCCGCTCGGGCTCAGACATTGGCTGTCTGCTACTGTCACGTACCTTATAGTAGCGAGCACGTATTGCGGAAAGAGGCCTCCCTTACAACTCCCACTACCGGTTTCCTGGTAATGTAACAGGGAACAAAGGAGTAAGGAGGGGTACAGGTGCCTGGCAGGATCAACAGATGAGAGGGATGAGTTGGTGAGGTTCAGTTTCGCAGACTGGAGCACAACAGCAGGGGGAGGAGTCCAGTGGAAACAAGTAATCACAGCGGATGGATCAGCAGGTAACTTATAGCAAATGACACAGTTCAGTAAAGCAGGGAACTTATAGCAGGTGACACAGTTCAATGAAGCAGGTAACTTGCAGCAGATGAAACAGTTCAATATAGCAGGGAACTGGCAGCAGATGAAGACAGTTCTATATAAGCAGGTAACTTGCAGCAGATAAAACAGTGCAATGAAGCAGGCAACTTGTAGCAGATGAATCAGTTCAATAAAACAGGTAACTTGCAGCAGATGAAACAGTTCAATATAAGCAGGTTACTTGCAGCAGATGAAATAGTTCAATATAAGTAGGTTCACCTTAGCAGATGGATAGTCAAAGCAAGCCGTGTCAGATATCAGACTGGAAGCGAAGTACAAGGGAACAGGCAGGAGAATCGTCACAACAAGCCAGGGCCGGGTGCAGGCAGATAGCAGATAGGTCACAGGCAGGCCTGGTTAATCGGAAACGAATGCTACGGATCAGGTTCACAAGTATAACGCTGTAGAGCAGACAGCAGAGACCATTAGCAAGAGACAGGTTTAAATAGTCCATTTGGCGCCAACATGGACGCGCACACGCGACCACGCACGTGCCCGTGCACGCGCACCCGCGCATGATCGCGCGCGCACCCACGGTGACGCCCGCGGTCGCAAACAAGAAGACCTGGGGGTCAGTTTTTTCATGCGATTTTCATGACAACGTGGGTGTACTGCTAGCAGATTGCCCGCAAGTACTTGGCTGTGACACATCTAATTCTACACCTTCATTCCTCTCAGTGCAGGTTTCAGAGAGGACTGAAGGTCTAGTTGGGTTGGAGATCCCAGCTGATGAGGAGCAAGGAGAGGTTCGCTTTGTTCTTTGGTGTGGGTTTTTTCTCTTTCAAAGATTTTTATTGGTTTTGACAATCATGAGAATTTAGACAAAACTGTATACATCAAGTGAACAAACATATTTGAGACAAGTAACATACATTGCAAGAGAAACGTATCAGGGGTGCCCTAGTATACCGTCCAGGATGTGAAGCATAGACACACTTCATAGGAGACGTTTACTAGCTAGCTTTAGGGAGAGGCGAGGTCTAATCTGGAAAACACTAGCTAGTCCTCCCCCGCACCCCGACTGGGAGCACACTGTGCGGAGGAGGGGACACTCGGTAACCAACGCTATCCCCCCATGAGGAGGAGGTCTCCTGGATCCAAATGGAGAGGTATCATAAAAGTGGTGTGATAGCCTTGCCCGCATCTCGGTTCAACCGTAGCATAAAACATTGCAGGAAAAAATTGGAATACCGAGCAAGACTTTGAAATTGAAGCAACCCACTGAGACTCAACTGAAACAAAAACAACAGGCTTCTGAACCTGTGGACAGGGGGCGAGAGGGGAGAGGAAAAAGAAGGAGGGAATAAAAAAAAAAAAAAAGGGGGGGGGGGGAGGGGAAGCGTGTCCGCAGTTGAGCGACCATTACTATCGAGGGTAGTCCAGGGAGCTAGGGTGGGACACCCGGGATTAGCGAAATGCCCACATGGTGAGCCCAAGGCTCCCACGTAGCTTCAAACTGAGCCGTAGTGTCTAGAAGGATTCCGGGAAGTTTCTCCTGCACCATAATCCCAGAGATTTTTTTGACTGCGGCTGCAAAGGAAACTTTAGGTAGTTTCCAAGCTTTGGCTATTGTCAATTTGGCTCCCAGTAATATAAAGTGAATTAGTTTGCGAGAGTATTTCGGAATCCCAGGGAGGTTAGCATTAAGTAGTGCAATGGCAGGACTTCTCGGGATATCATGGGTAGTGACAGTCTTTATTAAGGATAGGACTTTGGTCCAGAATGCCCTAATTCTGGGGCATTCCCACCAAATGTGGGCCATGGTCCCCGTCAGGAGACACCCCCTGAAGCAGCAGGGGTCAGCTGAGGGGAACATCAAGGAGAGTCTAGCGGGGGTTAGATACCACCTGGTGAGGACCTTAACATCAGCCTCTATTAATGAAACATTTTTAATGCCTTTAAAGGCTCTGGAGAAGGAAGTCTGCCACTGCTCTATCGTCATGTTAAATGCCAGTTCAGTCTCCCAGGCCTTCATGTACGAGGATTTATTAGGTTGATGAGCCAGGGCCTGGTATACCACTGAGACTGCCCCTCTCTGTTCCGAGGCTTGTCCGCACCATGATTCGTACGGAGTGCAGCTTGGGGAGGTTTTCTTACCCGACCAAAGCTGTAGGAGGAAATGGCGGATTTGGTAGAACCTGAAGCGTTCTGAGGGAGGCATCTCTAGTTGGTTCACACAATGTCCCAGGGTAATAGGGCCCCGAGCATCAAGAAAGTGACCTATGCGATATAGACCCTTGTCTCTCCACCATTTAAAAGCCGTGAAGTCCAGGCCCGGAGGGAAATCTGGGTTGTTGAATATTTGAGCTAGTGGTTTTATATGAGAGATGAGGTGTGGGGATTTTTTCAACCTGTCCCACAGGAGGAGTGATTGTGAAAGGATCGGGGAAAGAATGGGGGGCCGATGCCTTGGGGGGGACCAGAGTAGCGACTCAATGGTGTAGTCCGGGGCAGCTTGATTTTCAATGGATACCCAGTCCGGTCTTTCCAGGCTGTTATAGATTACTGAGAGCTGAGCCAATCTGACAGCCTGAAAATACCAGAGCAATCTCGGCAACCCCAAGCCACCTTGTGATTTGGGGATGTACAGAGTCTGCTGGGGGATCCTATAGCCTCTACCCCCCCAAATGAATTTGTTTATTTTAGCTTGGAAAGACCTTAAATGATCCAATTTGATATTGATGGGTAAAGCCCTGAAAAGGTATAACAATCTTGGAAGCAAAGTCATTTTAATTGAATGTATCCTACCCAACCATGATAACCCTCCCTTCTCCCATTGTCTCAGATCTTCCTCGAGTTTTCGATAAATGGGGGGGAAGTTTGCATTGTATAGCTGTTCTATCTTGGCCGTTAGGTTGATGCCCAGATATTCTATAGAGGAGTCATTCCATTTAAAATTGAATGAGCTCTGTAGAGCTAATTTGGTTTCGTGTCTAAGAGAGATATTCAGGGCATGTGATTTAGTATAATTCACCTTGAGACCCGAAACGTTTGAGAAATCCTGGAGGAGTTTGCATAGATTGGGAAGGGATGTTGTCGGTGAAGTAAGGAAGATAAGTAAGTCATCTGCAAAGAGGCCGCACTTGTGAACCCTTGTCCCGTCTGAGACACCTTGAATATCTGGATTTGAGCGAATTGCTATAGCCAAGCTCTCGATTGCCATAGCGAAAATTAGGGGGGAAAGAGGGCATCCCTGCCGAGTGCCCCTCGCTATTTTTAGTGGTTCTGAGTGTTGACCCTGAATTCGAATCATGGCTGTAGGAGTCGAGTACAATGAGCCCAGGATTCCTTTGAAGCGAGGACCGAAACCCCATTCGTCTAGAAGAAGGAAGATATACGACCAGTCTATTGCATCAAAGGCCTTGTGTAGGTCTAGGGATAGAATCATCCCTTCCTGAGCTCGTTTACCGTTCCAGCCAGATTGGAGTAAAGAGACAATGTCAACTGCTCTTCTAATCTGGTCAGGACCCTGTCTTCCCGGTATGAAGCCTACTTGGTCTTTGTGAATATAGTATTTAATGAAGGAAGAGAGGCGATTGGCTAAAAGTTTGGTTAGAATTTTGAGGTCGTTGTTAATAAGGGAAATAGGGCGAAAATTTTCAACTTCTTCATGGTTTTTGTTGGGCTTGGGGATCACTGTGATAAAAGCGGTGTTGAGGTGTGGGTCTAAGGGTGAACCTTCCGTTTTAGAGTTAAAAATTTTTGCCATGTGTGGAGCTAAGATGTCTCCGAAGGTCTTATAGTATGGGGTAGATAGTCCGTCAGGGCCGGGGGCTGAGCCAGGTTTCAAGGCCTTAATGACTGCCAAGACCTCCTCCTCCGAGAAGGAGTCTTCCATAATGTCTTTATGTGCAGAAGACAATGATGGTAGGCTAAAGCCTTGAAAGAAGGCAGACATATTTGAGGCCCTCCCTGTAGTATCTTGGCTATATAGTTTGGCGTAATACTCTTTAAAAGCCTTCAGGATTTTAGTTGGATTAGAAGTGGGGGGTTGGCCGTTCACTCTAAGTTTGGGGAACGATGGCGATTGAACTTTAGGGGTTAGTTTACGAGCAAGCATGGTTCCTATTTTGTCTTTATGTATGTAGTATTTGGCCCCGCTCCATCTAATCTGTTTCTCTGCTGATGCGGTTAATTTTAAGTTAAGTTCTAATCTAACCTTATCTAATTGGTCTGCCGAGGCCTTAGAGGGATGTTGCTTATGTGCCCTTTTTAGGTTCGAAAATGTGGCCTCTAGAGCGCGTATCTCTACAACCCGTTCTTTCTTGAGACGAGAGGATAGTTTAATCAGTTCACCTCTAATAGTAACTTTATGGGCCGCCCAAATAGTTTCCGGGGAGATACCTTCCGTAGCGTTGGTTGAAAAGTAATCCTTAATGGACTCGGCTATGCATTTGGCATGAATAGGGTTACTGAGGATAGACTCGTTTAGGCGCCAGTGTGTTCCTCCTTTGGTGGAGAAGACATTGCGGATGGACAGAAAGACCATCGAGTGGTCTGACCATGAGGAATCAATAATGGATGCTTTTAGGGCCAGAGGAACTAGCGCAGGGGGGATCAAAATATGATCGATCCTAGCGTAGGACTGATGCGGGGGAGAGTAATGCGTGTAGTCCTTACTCTTAGGGTTTAATTCCCTCCAGATATCAACTAGGCCTTTAGAGTGGAGGAATTTCGCAATTTTACTGCTCATTTTTGAGGGTCTGATCGCTTGATCTTTAAAGGGTTTAGTCTTGTCAAGGCCCTGGTCGAAGGCTACGTTGGAGTCCCCACCCATAATGACTTTGCCCTCCAACATTGGCCCCAATGTTGAATAGAGAGAATTGAAAAATTTGGCTTGACCCTTATTGGGAGCATAGTAAGAGACTATAGAATAAAGTACTCCTTCAAGCGTACCCTTCACTAGAATGAATCTGCCTTCTGGATCCCTATATTCTGAGATATGTGTATAGTTGCAATGTCTAGAGAAGAGAATTGCGACCCCCTTAGTTTTTGTAGTGGCATTTGCCAGGAAGAACGTGGGATAGGAGGAGTGGATAAAGTTAGGTCTATATCGCATAGGGAAGTGCGTTTCCTGTAGCAGGACGATATCAATTTTAAGGGCTCTATACTTGTCAAAAGCTATTCTCCTCTTCTTAGGGGAGTTAAGCCCCTGTACATTGTGTGAGACCAATCTTAGATCCCCGTTGGGATTGGGTGTATCAGCCATGAGAACAGAGAGGGGAGATGATCAACCAAATACATCCACTAACCTTTTGGGTGGAGAACCTCCGAGTCGAAGTCCCCAGATCGATTCCGAAAATACGGATGACCCAAAAGCCAGCCACTTTATTTGTCTGCGGACACGCTTGGGGGAAAAAAAGGAAAGAACATGAGGGTTGGGAGGGTAGGGAAACACAAAACACAGAAACCTGTCTTCTGCAAAGACTGGTGTAGGGTCGGTGCGACATAACCCACCGACCCCCAACAAAAATGCTTTGAGCGATCATACGGATCGTCCAAAGGCCCATGTCAGAGAGGAGGAAACTACCTCTATGATATGGGTGAGAGCACATTGGGCCCACCCCGGACCCTAACATATAACTATATAAAACAAAAGAAAACATAACTACTGGATGACAAACAGTTAAGAGCATCAGTCTCCTGCCAGTCGTTGGACCCAAACTGAATCAGGAGAGTGACTGTTGTGGGAGGAAAAGGACTGACCTGGTCTAGCTAGGTCCCAGCCTAAGGTGCGGAAGTCTAGGGCTGTGGTGCGGAGACCTTGAAATGAAGTGACGGGCTACCTCCCATCCCCGAGCCCCTGGTCCTAAACAACTATTTCCACCTCCCGCCCCCAAACTTAGAAACTAAACAGCAACATGGTGTCGAGTAGGAGGGGGGGGAGCCTGTGGATCTGAGGAGCCATCAACCCAAACCCACCATGTAGACTTATGAGTCACAAAGACCTACAATTGCTAAGTGGGTCCGTTCCGACCCAGAGGGACAGGACCGGGTTAGGCCTGGACCCCTAGGCGGGCAGACGGACACATCCCAAAAGAACCAGCCGCAACCAGTAAGGTGCTCCTAGAGCCCATCCACAATCAGACCGTGGAGGGGCTAAAGGGGGAAAATGCCAACCCCATGAACAAAAGAGAGCAAATAAAAAAGTACTTATGGAAACAAAACCAAAACTAAGTGCCTTAAAAGAACCATCGGTAACAAGGATGAAAAGGTCAAATCAACCGTGTGGTTGGAGGAAATCCCTCCGGCCAGCGAGTGGGCTAGTGCCCGAGGAAGTCCACTCGAGGTCAGGAAAAGAGGTGAAAAGGTAGTTTCGCAGTAGACATCCGTCAAGGGGGACCACCATCCTTGCTCTTCTTGTTGCAACCGTTGAGCCAGAGTGGCGAAACCGGGCTAGTTGGGGGGGGTCTCTTGGCTGACCCGGCTGAAGAAGCAGAATAATCCATGGGGAGTTCCTGAGAAATCAGCTTCAGGCGTAGAAAGAGTTTTTCACCATCCGTCAGATTGGAGAAAGAGAAAGATTTACCGTTGAAGGAAAACTTCGCTGCAAACGGGAAAGTCCATCGGTATTTAATGTCGTGCTGGTTAAGCACCACCAGAAGTGGTTTAAGTGCCCTTCTCTTTTGTATGGTGGAGGGAGCCAGGTCAGCAAAAATCTGTAGACGATGGCCCTGGAATTGGAGATCTGACTGCGATCTAGATTGACGCATCACTTCCTCTTTAGTGGAATAGTAGTGTGGTTTCACGATAACGTCCCTGGGGGAGCCATCTTTCCTGGGGGGTCCCAAGGAACGGTGCGCCCTGTCCAGGTCCAGGCGTTGAGGGGGGATTTGTGGGGCCAATTGGGAAATGATGTCCCGGACTGTAAGGGGGATGTCCTCAAAGGACTCTGGAAGGCCACGGATTCGGAAGTTATACCTCCTGGACCTGTTCTCAAGGTCATCGATTCTTGCAATGGCAAGGTCAAGTTGATCCTGTATAGTGTTGATATGTGCTTCGTTTTGGTTGGTCCTGGCGACCGTAGTGTCCATTTTGTTTTCTATGGCCTCAATTCTGGAGCCCAGATTGGCAAAGTCAGATTTGATGTTGCTTGTGATCTGAGTAGCAGTGTTAGCAAGTCCCCTGTCCAAAAGCTCAGAGAATTTGGAGAACAGGTTAGCTTGGAGAATGGACATATCCATCAAGGAAATTTGCTGAGGTGCTGGTCCTAATGGCTGCGGGGTGCCTAGGCTTTCAGGGGAAGGGGGAAAGTCCTCCATGTGGTGGCCTATGAGGGATTCGGTGGACGCAGGGGACGGAGCCTGAGGGGAGCAGGGATCATCAGGCGGGTTCTGCCTACGTTGGGAGCCGCTCCGTGCCACCTGGGAGTAGGACAGTGTGGCTGGGGTTAAAACTTGCCTGGATTCTTGCGGTTTGTCCGTGTAGGCCGCGATAGCCTGCGAGGCTGAGGCGCCGGAGGCCATCTTGGTACACCCTTTTCCCGCTGATCGGTTAAAATGCGGCCCGAGATCGCGTCGGGCAGGGGGACCAGGCATCCGTCGTTGTGCTCCCTTCTTTCCCACGATCGGGGGAGTGTTTGGAATGGAGATCCGTGCTCTTATGGCGGCGTAAGGCTGCTCGGCGGTCCGGGGTGGTGCGGAGCTCGTGGCTTAAGCGGCCATGTCGGAGCTCTCGCGCATGCGCTCTCTCTGGTGTGGGTTTTTAAGGTACGCTTGCCAATGAGCTGCATGGCAGGTCAACATATGTCTGGTCAAGCATGTGGTGCCCAAGTGGCTGATGTTTTGGCCACGCAAGATACGCTTGAGACATATGTTGCAAATAGCAGCGGTGCGATCTGATGCGCTTGTCTCAAAAAAGGCCCACACCAAAGAACTTTTGTAATAAAGCTCAGGGGCAGCGCCCTGCACAGGCAGAGCTCTGCGGTGTGATTCAGTCGGTGTGCTGCCCCTAAGCTGGCCCACGGAGGGCATCCTGCCTCATTGGAGATGTGCCTCCTCCTCCTCCTCCTCTCTCCTATCAGGCACCCACGTGGAGTCAGTGACCTCATCATCCCCTCCCTCTTCATCACTGGAGCAAGCCTGGCAGTATGCTGCAGCTGGTGGAACATGACTGCCAGATTGCTGTCCTTCTTGAGCATCCCCTCTCTGCGCTCACGCTACTGCCTTCCTCTAGCTAGGTATCATCATCAGAGCCTTCAAAACGCTGGGCATCCTCCTGGTGCATGTACCCAACACTGCGCTCAGACAGTTCGGGGGACTCCTCAGGAGGACATGGTGGGTCTAGGGAAGGAGTGACTGATGATGACATTGAGACGAGGGAAGAGGACGCGTTGGCAGCTGCTTTGCTAGTACCCTGAGCCTGGGTGAGAGAGGGTGAGGAGGATGAAGAGGGCTTGGTCATCCACTCTACCAAGTCTTCGGCATGATGTGGCTCAACAAGTCCAGATGCCGAAAATAAGGACAAGCGTGTCCCATGGCCACATGCTGATGACGACTCACCGCGTCCACGGCCAGCACTGTTGTCTCTTGACACAGAGCCTGCTTGCCCTCTTTTATTGGCTCGTGACTGTCTGCCTCTCCTTGTTGGCCTTCCAGACATAGTAATGGCCTGCAGGGAGATGGTAAAACCAGCAATTGGGTAGTGTATATTGTGCTGGAGGCACACAACACCCACTAACTCCTGCAGATGCTTGTATGAGAGAACACCAGCAATAAAGGGTAGATACAGGTGTATACTGTGCGGTGCTGTAGGCACACAACACCCACTAACTACTGCAGATGCCTGTATAAGAGAACACCAGCAATAAAGGGTAGATACAGGTGTATACTGTACTGTGCTGTAGGCACACAACACCCACTAACTACTGCAGATGCCTGTATGAGAGAACACCAGCAATAAAGGGTAGATACAGATGTATACTGTGCTGGAGGCACACAACACCCACTAACTCCTGCAGATGCCTGAGAAAAGAACACACTGTCCCTGCCTATCTAGCTCTTTCCCTGCACGCTGGAACACACTACACAAGGCCGCCACGCTGGCGGCCTTATATCGTGTGGGGCATGTACTAAACCCCCCTGAGCTATAATTGGCCACAGGCATCTTGCCTGCGGCTAATGATTGCTCTCTTCGCTGCCGGCGCTGTGATTGGCCAAGCATGTGGTGTCACAGTGCATGCTTGGCCAATCATGAGCCAGCAATGCACTGCGTTGGCGCAGTGTATTTTGGGCCATGAGCACCACACAAATTTGGCACGATTGGCCCATGACGTTCATTATTCACAGAACAGCCGATGTTCGAGTCGAACATACCACATAACATAACACAAAGCTTATCCCTAGTGATGAGGTACTTTTGCTCATCTGTAGCCCTATTATTATATCTATATCTAAAGGTACACAATTGAATCAATCCTTCACTCGCGGGGCATATATATGTTAATTTATGATGCGTTTGCATCTTAACATATATATATATATTTTTAATTTTTAGATGATCAGTGATACAAGCTTTTAAAACGTACATATGGTTCGACGTCCACAAGACCATATAAGTGATCCCAACATCGCCTGTTTGTCAATGGATGTGGGAAACTGGGAAAAAGAAACTGCGCTACGGAATTATCAATACTTCTAGGAAGGTCTGAAAAAGACCTAATGGAAGCTGCAACTCTGCTGTATACCAAAAATAAAGAAAACAGTAAAAAGAAAAATAAGAATTGCGCTAACCTATAAAATTAATAAAATATGTGCGAATAAACCACAAACTATATCTTAAATACTCTCTCTAACGGACAGAATCAGACTACACTGGTCACGGGAATATCTCAAGGACCATGTGAGTCTGAATCTGTCACCAAATATTGTGCCCAACCCTACTTCAATAAATGATAATGGTTACTTAAGTGAAATATTGCCTAGTGTTGCAACACAGATTAGGTCAAAAAATTATCACAAATAAATAAAAACATATATAATGCACCCAAGATAATGTGTGAAAAAAGTCCAACAAAAATTAAAAATATAAATAAAGTCCACCATGAGTTATAGACCACCTGTGATATAGGGTGAAGCACACAGCAAGTCCAAATGAGGCTCTTCAGATGTGTGAACCGTGTTGTATCCACCACCACCTATGTAAAGATTGGCTCCTTACCAGAAAAACATGACCCCCCATGACAGAGGGTCACAAAAGGTGTAAAATTGATATTGCAGCCTCTCAAGCCATCAGACCGCCCCGCTGATCTTATGATCTCCACAGCGCAGGATTAGCTCAGTCATCTCCAAATCCTTCCCCTCCTGCACAAAGCTCTCCGATCAGTGCAGTTGCATATAAAAAATAGGAAGGATTCAAATAGTGTAAAACCTTAGCTTTAATCATATAAAAAGATATAAAAAGCACTTACAGACACTGGATATATCAGGCCTTAAGTATGGTGCGCCGGCCGGACGCACACACACAAACCCGTAAAAAAATTGAAAAATACATTCACATACATTTAAAAAATGTATTGAAATAAAAATAAAATATATATGTATCGTATAAAAAGTATACCATAATGTATTCAACCTACGGTTAATTGTAAGATGCTTGCTAACTGTAAGATGAATACATTTCAGTATACTTTTTATACAATACATATATATTTTATTTTTATTTCAATTAATTTTTAAAAATATTTTTTTTCTCCCTCTTTATTCATTCATGTTCTTTATCTCCATATACTCACCTGTGCCTCTCCTGAAGAAGCGAGAGTTGTCTCGCGAAACGAGTTGAGTAGAGTTGTAGAGTTGCTCCAAATTGATGGTGGTATCTTTATGGCATTTGTAGGTCCTATCAAAAAGGTTTTCTCATTTGATATATTATTTATGCATTGATGTTCATTAACATGTTGTTATATTGTATGTGATTTTTAAATGTATGTGAATAATTTCTCATACTTTTTATATATTTTGTTTGAGGTGTGACTTTTTAAAAGTCCTGTGGGCTAAATATTTTTTTGTTGTGTGCATACTATTTTGTGACTGAGACACTACCTCTACCCATTTCATATCTGTTCTTTTTATACGTCTACATTGATGAGAGAAGCAGCCAAGTGCCCCATGGTAACTCTGGAGGAGCTGCAGAGATCCACAACTCAGGTGAGAGAATCTATTAGCTGTGCACTCCACAAAATAGCCATAAGAAGTCCTATTTGCAATTTGCCAGAAGCCATGTAGGGGACACAGCAAACATGTGGAAGAAGGTTGTCTGGTCAGATAAGACTAAAATTAAACTTTTTGGCCTAAAAGCAAAACAATGTGTGGTAGGTAGAAAACTAACACTGCATATCACCCTGAACACACCATCCCTACTGTAAAACATGGTGCTGCCACCACCATGTTGTGGGGATGTTTTTCTACAGCAGGAACAGGGAAGCTGGTCAGAGTTGATGTAAAGATGCCAAATACAGGGCAATCTTAGAAGAATACCTATAAAGCCTCATATACACAATTGGATTATTGGCCAACAAAACCGTGGACTTTTTTCTGAAGGGCGTTGTCCAAAACTTGTCTTGCATACAAACGGCAAGGAATTATCGATCAACAAACATGAACGTACTGACGTGCTACGTGGTTTTTCAGCTCTTTAGCGCCACCCTTTGGGCTCCTCCTGCTAATTTCATGTTATTTTTTTTTTATTTAAATTTTATTACGTTTTTTAAAAAATAAACAAAATGGAAACACATAATATGTACATCTTATAAATTACTGTCTTATACAATCTTTATATTTCCAAATTAATTTCAAACTATTTTCATCTTTTCTCCCACCCTGTAACCCTTATATCCCCTATCCATCCCCCACCCATCCGCCCCCCTATTCTGTTGGCCCATCCTCCTCTAGTTATTCTACTAATGCCTGGATGTAGTTTTCAGTCTTTTTGAATGATCTCCAATTTTCCCATATTGCCCAGTATCTCTTCATTTGATTGTTTTCCATTCTAATTAAATATTCCATATTGCTAATAAATTCAATTCTCTGTATCCAATCTCTAATCGGGGTTTTTTTAGCTTGTAACCAATATTTAGGTATTAGAGCTTTTGCTGCGTTAAGTAAAAAGGGTATCAAACTTATTTTTTTTTTTCCCTTTAGATCTATTTTTTGTTTTAAATTTTGATTACCCCTTTCTTCATCTACCCCATAGAACAGACATTCCTTGGGACAATATTGTATTTTTTCTCCTGTTATTTTTTTCTATATAATCTATTATTTTATACCAATACTTCTTTATCTCTGGACATTCCCACCAAATATGATATGTTGTTCCGGGTAGTTTACATTCTCTCCAACACTGTATTGATCTTGAAGGGTCTATTCTATGTATT
Organism: Lithobates pipiens; assembly: GCF_037356315.1. NCBI lineage: Eukaryota > Metazoa > Chordata > Amphibia > Anura > Ranidae > Lithobates > Lithobates pipiens. The sequence goes on from NW_027507903.1 coordinate 336,390,912, forward strand.
CTATCCGGTGTCATATGCCATCTCATCATGCACTTATAGTTAACTTCCACGGACGTTGTGTCCGATACGTGTCTATGCACTGCCTCCATCATCTGTGTCTCATCTAATTTTATGCTCATGTCCTTTTCCCATTTTACTATAGCTGGAATGCGTTCTTGTTTCTCTAGTTCTAAAAGGATTTCATATACTCTTGATATACAGTGTTTTACAGTTACTTTAGAGTTACAGAGTTTTTCCATTGGTGTTAATGTGCTCTCGTCCCTTATGGGTTTTGGAATAGAGTTAACAAAATGCTGAATCTGTAGATATTCCCATTGTTTTAGGTTTTGCCATCTATGCTTCTTTATTATTTCTTGTTTTGACATTAATACCCCTCTACAGGTGATATCTTTTAATTGTGGATTTTTCATTAATTTACCCAATTGTGTTCCTCTTCCTGGGATAAAGAAATCTGTGCCCTCCAGTGAGATCAATGGGGAATTATGTACCCAATTATTTCTACGGTGTAGTGCATCTCATACTTTAAATGTCGATAACGTGATTTCGTGAGCCTTATTTCTATCTATTCTAAATTTTGGAGGGATCCAGATAATTTTTTTTAATTGTGTGCCTGTAAGTGATTCATCCATTTTTACCCATCTCTTCGTTGTGCTAACGTTAGCCCATTCCACCAATCTTGCCAAAGTGATTGCGAGGTAATATCTATAGATATTTGGTAAAGCCATCCCTCCGCTTTTTTTTTAAAATTAATATATTATAGTTTATCCTAGATTTTTTATTTTTCCATATAAATTCTAAAAAAAGTGTTTTTATTACTTGAAAAAAACTATTTGGGATATTTATCGGAAGCATTTGTAGTTTGTAAGTAATTTTTGGTAAAATCACCATTTTCAGCATGTTAATTCTACCTGTCCATGAGATTGGTCCGTTGTTTATTTTCCTTAATACTGTTTTAATTTCATTTACTAATGGAATATAATTAGCCTGATATAATTCCTGAACCGTTTTAGTTATTTTTATACCTAAGTATGTTATTTCTTTTTTTTCCCATGTGAAGGGGAATTCCTGCTGTAATATCTTTTCTTCTTTATTATCTATCCCTATATTCAATATCACTGTTTTTATAGGATTTATTTTAAAATTTGAGAGAGCACCGTATTCCTTTATTTCTTTTATTAAACTAGGTAAGGACAGACGTGGATTTGTTATATATAGGAGTATGTCGTCCGCGTATGCCGCGACTTTATGATTTTCTCCACACATCTCCACCCCTCTTATATTCACGTTCTCTCGGATCTTTGCCAATAATGGCTCCAAAGCGATAACGTACAAAAGGGGCGAGAGTGGGCATCCTTGTCTTGTCCCATTTAGCATTTCAAAGGCGGACGACATACTCCCATTTATTCCTATTCTCGCTGTTGGTTGTGTATATAAGTTGTTTATCCATTTCAACATCTTTGGTCCAAAACCTATTTTCCGTAAAGTAGCTGTTATAAAGGACCAGTCTATTCTATCGAATGCTTTCTTGGCATCGATCGATACTAATACCATTGGAGGCTTATTTTCCTTATCTTTACCTATAAGTAATAAAGTTCTAAGACTATTGTCACGCCCTTCTCTCTATGGTACGAATCCTACCTGATCCCCGTTAATTATTTCCGGCAACAATTTTTTTACTCTTGTTGCTACTACCTTCGCATATAATTTTGTGTCTACGTTTAACAATGCTATAGGCCGATAGTTAGAGCAAATGGATTTATCTTTATCTGGTTTTGGTATAACTACTATATTCGCCAGTAGTGACTCTTTCCTCATACTCTCTTCCTCGCCCAGGTTATTCCAGTATTTACATAATTTTGGAACCAATTGTTGCCGGAATTTCTTATAGTATCTAACTGTGAAGCCATCTGGGCCTGGGCTTTTCCCGTTCGGCGATTCCCTTATTGCTTTATGTATTTCCTCTGGGGTAATAGGCTCGTCCATATATTTAGCCATTTCTTCCATTATTATAGGTAGATCTATTTCCCTTAGGTACTCTAGGATTTTTGTTTTCCTGTTCTCCTTCTGTTCTTCTGTCTCCGTACTTCTAATTGAATATAGGGCTCTGTAATATGTTTTAAACGCCTGTGCTATCTCAGTTGTTTTATATTTCAGCTCCCCAAGTTCGTCTTTTATCTTTTCTATGTAGTTTGAAGCTTTTTTTTCCCACGCTAGTCTTGCCAGATGTTTCCCTGTCTTGTTCCCCCACAAATATCTTTCTTTCGCTACATTTTTAAAGACTTTTCTTCTCTCCTGTTCTATCATCTCATTTATTTGGGCATGCTTTTGGATAATCTCCTTATATGTCTTTTTTCCTAGTTGTCTCTTGTGTTTTTGTTCTAATTCCTGAAGTTCTTCTTTTAAGTTGTTCAGTCTCCTTTCACTTTCTTTTTTTCCAGCACCTATGGAGATTAATTTACCATGAATTAGGGCTTTATGCGCTTCCCAAAGGGTTGCTTTAGAGATTTCTGGTGTATCGTTTATTTTAAAATATTGTTCTATTTCTACTTTTATGATATTCTCAATTTCCTTGTTCTCAATTAGGGCCTCATTGAGTCTCCAAGAGCCTTTCCTATATTCCGTTTCACACATAGTGTAATGCTTCCTATCTGTGTTTTTATTACATTTTCAAGTATTTCATGTTCTAATAATATATGGTCCAATCTCGCATATGTGTTATGTACTGTGGAATAATACGTGCAGTCCTTTACCCCCGGATTACTAATTCTCCATACATCTACTAACTGATGTGTATGTAGTTTTCTTTTTAATATTCTATGTTGTTTAATTTCTTGGGGGAGAGCATTTGATGTACTGTCTGCTACGGGATTCTTAGTGAAGTTTAGGTCTCCTGCCAATATCACTTGACCTTCTTTATAGTTCTCTAACATATTTAATATCCCATTCAGATATTTTTTTTGGAGCCTTATTGGGACTATAAATATTGACTATTGTATATTTCTTTTTTAACATACTACCTTTTAAAAATAAGTACCTCCCCTCTGGGTCTACCTTCATCGCCTCTAAGGACCAGCTGACAATATTTGCTATTCCAATAGCTACCCCCTTAGAGCCCCTTATCGGGGAGTCTGCGTAATACCATATTGGGAACCTTCTTGTATTCAACCGGATATTGGAGTCCAGGGGTAGGTGTGTCTCCTGTAAGAAAACAATATCCGCCGAATATCCCTCCAATTCTTTCATGATATTATACCTCTTTTTGGGAGAGATCATTCCTCTTACGTTATATGTTACTATCCTAAGTTCTTCCATCCGATAAATCTATAATCAGTTTCCTTTCTTTTAATGGATTCGGACCAACAACCTTCCCCACCCTTAATACCCTCCCCCCACCCTGCCCCCTATTTCAATGTATTTTTGACTCCCTGGTCTGGGACATCTTATTCGGAGCCACCTTGCTCCGTTTATCCCCAAGTCCTAGGGTTGAATTCTGTTCGGCCACGTCACCAATCATCTCGCTTAATATTTGCGAGATGACTACCCGACATGCCAGGCGGACCCTCTCCTCCCCCTGCCACTGCCCCTCTCTCCCTCCCCATAAACAGGGGGGCGGGAGGGAGAGAAGGAGAGGAGCGGGAGGGAAGAACGGCCCCAGCCAGAGGACCCGGCCAGAGTAGTCTCCACCCGCCCCTGGCCTTCGCCCCCTATCCCCGTCCCCTCACCCCATAAGGGGGAGGGGGCCCGTCCCCCCACCCATCCCCCGACCCCACTCCTAATTTTAACTTCTAGGTATCGGAATATCTAATTTTTTTACAAAATTCTGTCATGTCTTCGACATATCTCAATCTTGCTATCCAACCATTTTTCCTGCCTATTAGGCATGCTGGAAAACCCCAATTATATTGTACATCATTCTCCACAAGCACCCCCAATAATGGTTTTAGTTCTCTTCTTCTCCTCAGGTTATCTGGAGACAAGTCCTGGTACATCTGTATGATCTTTCCTTCATATTCTATTGGAGCCTTTAGCCTAATGTTCCTCCAAATTTAATATTTATCTTCTTAATTTTGAAAACGCACTATTATATCCCGTGGCATGTCCCGAGGCAAGTCCTTTGGTTTTCTTACTCTGTAAGCTTTTTCAATACTTATTGAGTTAGTTGTTGTTTCTTTATTCAACAAAGGATTGCATATCTTATTTATTACAACTGTTAGATCTTCTCGCTGGAAGGGATCCGGGACTCCCCGTATTCTTAAGTTCTTTCTCCTGTCCCTATTTTCCTGTTCCTCCACTTTATATGCTTGTTCTTGATATGCTTTTTTTAATATTATTTCTACTTCTAAATTCTTTATTGTATTTGAGTCTTTTTCCGTATTTTTTTCGATATTTTCTACTCGTTCCAAAATATGGGCAAGATTCTTATATAATTTTCCCATTTCCATTTTCATAGAGTTTTCCAGCGCAACAAACATAGAACTTTTTTTGTGGGCATAGATGAGGGGTTTTCGTATTGCGTTGAGCAAGTCTGTGTACCTTCTGTTTCATACTCTATCTCTATTAGTTGTTCTATCTCCCCCTCTGGCGATCCTTCCTGATCCCTTGAAGAATTACTTTGGGCTTGGTGCTTTTTCTTTTCCCTGTCCCTTTTTTCCTTTTCCTTCTTTTCCTTGTCTGCTTGGGAACTTCTTGTTTGTTGTTGTTTTTCTATTTGCTGTTTCTCAGCTCCCCCAGATTGTGTAACGTACTTATTCATTGACCCCGGGCTTATAACCAAACTCCGTCGGGGAGATTTAGGAGTGGTTCCTGATTTTGGTGTCTTGCCTTCATTTAGCCACGCACTTCTTATTTAGGGCAATAAACGATTTATTCTAGGGTATTTTGAAGAGGTGTTCCCGGATAATTGTCTCAATATTTATATATTTATATATTCTCTATAAATATTGGTCTCTGGGTGCTGATTTTAATCGCCTCCTTCTCCTCTCTCCCTTTTTATTTTATTTTAGTTTTCCCCTTTTCTCTTTTTCCTTTTTTTTTTTTTTTTTTTACTATACTATAGGAGTCAGTGAACGGGGATAGATGCAGACAAGCACAAAATATTCAACCTCAGTAATCACTATACGCCCTCTCCATACAGACTGAAAGTTAAGTCAAAATAATCCTCAGCAAAAATAAGTCAATAGAAACCAAGGGAACAAAGAAATAAATCCAGTCCGCAGGAGAAACACAAAAAAAAAAAAAAAAAACCTCCTTCGTTTTTCTTTCTTTTTTTTGGGAAAGTGTCTTTATTTGTGGTGAGCGGGTAATCGCTGTCCGTGGGCTCCCTCCTTTCCCTTATCCTTGCTTCCTTCTACTGCTTTGGTGTAGTATAGTATCCTATATTGCTGCAAATCACCTCAGTGTATTCCTGCCACGAATGTCACATGAGGTGCCACACTATGCAATTTTAGACCACACTATATCTCTCCAGGATTTAGGTTTGATATTTAAAAAGTAACATTTTTGTTTTCCGTTAAATCACCACGTCTTATCTGCAGAGCTGGCCTCTGCCGCTTTTCACCACCGCCTTTATGCTATCGCGGCTTGGAGGGACCTCTAGGAGTTATTTTCCAGAACTATCCAGTCTTTTCAAACAAATAACATTTTTATAAGGTGAGTCCACATACCAGCTCCAGCAGATTTCCGTCGGGATCACCCTCCAGGCTTCCTCCAGCAAGTCTTTCACTGCACTGACATCAGTGCTACACTAGAGGCTTTAGCGTCTTATTATATCCGATCTGGATCTCCCAGCGTATAGTCACCCTTTAAGCCGTTTCTTCCCAAGCCAGCAGAGGGCGCCTGGGGCCTTCGGGATCCTCCAGCACTCCGAAGTTTTCCGACTTCACTCGGGACGCCGCTACACTCACGGGGGAACCGCGTCCTCATCCAAGTGTCTCCTCCGTTTCTACGAGGCTCAGGCTCCAGCTGAGCGGCGATCACATCAGCCGCATGAGTCCTTCCAGGTACCCAGAGGAATGGGGTTTTCCGCGACTCACAGGAGGAGCATCACCGGGAGGGGGGAGAGAGAGGGAAGGGCCACCCCATACACGCCAAGGCCGGCTTCAAACGTAGCAGGACGGGCAGGTCACTACCATGGGAGGAGAGCTAGTCCACACCTGGACATGTTAGGTCTGTACGCTGTGCCGCGCGAGACTCCTCCCCCACATGACTCCCGTGGTCATGCTAATTTCATGTTAGTAGAAGTTTGGTGAGTGCTGATTCCCGCTTTTCATTTTGCGCATTTAATTTCGAACGGCCATTCGTCAACCAGACATATTGCGGAATCGGAGGAGATAATGTGTTATTTATTATTGGACTTGAAGTTATTGCTTTGACATTATATTTTTGGTTGAATAATGATTTGATTTGGTATATTTTATATATTTTTGGATGCATGGAATTAACTTTTTGGGTAAGTTCTATAGGCAGATAGCAGGTCTAATTTTATTTGTTTTCTTTTTTTAATGCACAATAAAAGAAATTGTCTAGAAAAATACTTGGCTATGTGTTTTACTTTAAATGACAGTTTGGGAGTAGGCAGTTAAATTAAAAAAAATATATATAATGTAAAATTGACAAGGGACACCAACATAGTTGTATCTTTGATTTTAAAAACTGCAGGATAATGGTGTTGTGTTAACCCAAAAAAAGCAAAAAAAAAAAAAAAAAAAAAGCATAATAATATTCTGGATATTACTAGAAAAAAAAGCCTTTGAAAATGTGTTTGCAATAACTCCATCAGTATCACCAGTAGGGATGAGCTACATACGTTCGACTCGAACATCGGCTGTTCGCCCGTTCGGTGAATTCCGAACGTTATGGGCCGTTCGCGCCAAATTTGTGTGGCGCTCACGGCCCACAATGCACTGTGTCATCGCAGCGCATTGCTGGCTCATGATTGGCCAAGCATGCACTGTGACCCCACATGCTTGGCCAATCACAGCGCCAGCAGCGAGGAGAGCCATGATTGGCCACAGGCAGGAGTTCAATTTCTCTAGCCACACCCATGCCTGATTATTGCCACACCTGTTCACAATCAAGGCATCACTTAAATAGGAGCTGCTTGACACAGTAAGGTCCACCAGAAGATCCTTAAAAGCTACACATCATGCTGAGACCCAAAGAAATTCAGGAACAATTGAGAAAGAAAGTAATTGAGATCTATCAGTCTGGAAAGGGTTATAAAGCCATTTCCAAAGCTTTGGGAATCCAGCGAACCACAGTGAGAGCCATTATCCACAAATGGCGAAGACATGGAACAGTGGTGAACCTTCCCAGGAGTGGCCGGCCGCCCGAAATTACCCAAAGAGCGCAGCGACGACTCATCCAAGAGGTCACAAAAGACCCCACAACAACGTCCAAGGAACTGCAGGCCTCACTTGCCTCAATTAAGGTCAGCGTTCATGCCTCCACCATCAGGAAAAGAATGGGCAAAAATGGCCTGCATGGCAGAGTTCCAAGGCGAAAACCACTGCTGAGCAAAAAGAACATCAAAGCTCGTCTCAATTTCTCCACAACACATCTTGATGATCCCCAAGACTTTTGGGACAACATTCTGTGGACCGATGAGACAAAAGTGGAACTCTTTGGAAGGTGTGTCCAAGTATATCTGGCATAGAAGGAACACTGCGTTTCATAAAAAGAACATTATACCAACAGTAAAATATGGTGGTGGTAGTGTGATGGTCTGGGGCTGTTTTGCTGCTTCAGGACCTGGAAGACTTGCCGTGATAAAAGGAACTATGAATTCTGCTGTCTACCAAGAGATCCTGAAGGAGAATGTCCGACCATCTGTTCGTGTACTCAAGCTGAAACGAACTTGGGTTCAGCAATGATCCTAAACACACCAGCAAGTCCACCACCGAATGGCTGAAGAAAAACAAAATGAAGACTTTGGAGTGGCCTAGCCAAAGTCCTGACCTGAATCCTATTGAGATGTTGTGGTATGACCTTAAAAAGGCCGTTCCTGCTCGAAAACCCTCTAATGTAACTGAATTAGGACAATTCTGCAAAGATGAGTGGGCCAAAATTCCTCCAGGACGCTGTAAAATCCTCATTGCACGTTATCGCAAACGCTTGGTTGCAGTTGTTGCTGTTAAGGGTGGCCCAACCAGTTATTAGGTTTAGGGGGCAATCACTTTTTCACACAGGGCCATGATGGTTTGGATTTTTTTTCACCTTTAATAATAAACACCTTTATTTACAAATTGCATTTTGTGTTTACTTGTGTTGTCCTTGACTATTGTTTAAATTGGTTTGATGTTCCGAAACACTTAAGTGTGACAAACATGTAAAGGAACAGGAAATGAGGAAGGGGGCAAACACTTTTTCACACCACTGTATATAAGGCCGTCAGCGCGGCGGCCTAGTGTAGTGTGTTGGCGTCTGAAGCAGTTAGTGGGTGTTCTGTGTACCTTCAACACAGTACACACCGATCGTTTTCGGACGATTTTCGATCTTGCTGTTGTGTAGTGGTTGTTGTCTGTGTGCCCTGACCGCAGTATACACCGCTATATTCACCTCACCTATATAGCTAGTGATCTATCTTTTATAATAGAGCTTGCAGTCAGTAGTGTTAGGAGCTTGTGCGTGCTGTCTGCATGCTCTGTACCCAGTACACACCGCTATATCCACCTACATAGCTCTTCTCTATTTGAGCCCACTTGCCATCTGCAGGAGTTATTGGAAGTTGTGTGTGCCTCCAGCACAGCACAGTATACATCTGTATATACCCCTTTATCTCTGGTGTTCTATAAAAAAGGCATCTGCAGGAGTTAGTGGGTAGTGATGGACGAACTTCCGACGGGACGTTTCGCGAAAGCGAAATGCGAACGGACCCAAACGTTCGCGAAACCGAACGTTCGCCGCGGGCCCCATTGACTTCAATGGGAGGCGAACTTTGCAAACCTTCATGTCGAATTTGCGGCCACGTGGTAATTATTAGGGGGTAAAACGTAGTCCCACCATCTGGACAATGACATAATACATGTATGAGGTGAATTTGGGATCGATAACTACAAGCATTTTTATTTTATTTGGGAAATTGTTCTAACAATTCAGGACTATGGAGCTAATGAAGGCAATGGAGGAGAGGGAAGGTCAGGGACCAGGGTAGGCAAAGAAGAGGGTGCAGGAGATGATCACCAGCAGCGTGACATACCGGAATGACACATGCACCGTGATAGAGGCATCTGACAGCAGCACCGTAATACAGAGCACTGACAGCAGCACCGTGACATACAGCGCTGACAGCAGCACCGTGACATACAGCGCTGACAGCAGCACCGTGACATACAGCGCTGACAGCAGCACCGTGACATACAGCGCTGACAGCAGCACCGTGACATACAGCGCTGACAGCAGCACCGTGACATACAGCGCTGACAGCAGCACCGTGACATACAGCGCTGACAGCAGCACCGTGACATACAGCGCTGACAGCAGCACCGTGACATACAGCACTGACAGCAGCACCGTAAGCAGCCCCAGGAGGAAGTCAGCACAGCACAGGGATGGTGTGATCCCCTCATAATAAGAACCCCCAGGAGGAAGTCAGCACAGCACAGGGATAGTGTGATCCCTTCATAATAAGAACCCCCAGGAGGAAGTCAGCACAGCACAGGGATATCATAAGCAGCCCCAGTAGAAATATGACACCGCTCAACCTCTTCAAAGAGGAGGGTAGGGGCATATAGTACGGTGTGCTTTTTTGGGTCAAGGAAGTGAGCCAAATGAATTAAGAAGGTCTGTGTGCTTGATTAAAAAAATAGTTTATAGACATATACATGGTCTACTGGTCACATGTGTTGAATTCCTCCGAGATCCATGCCTCATTCATTTTTAGAAATGTGAGGTAGTTAACACTGTCGTGAGCTAGGCGAGTACGCTTATCGGTCACAATCCCCCCTGCTGCGCTGAACGTCCTTTCGGACAGGACACTGGATGAGGGGCAAGCCAACAGTTCGATTGCAAATTGGGCAAGCTCTGGCCAGAGGTCAAGCCTGCCCACCCAGTAGTCTAGGGGTTCATCACTCCTCAGAGCGTCCACATCGGCCGTTAACCCAATGTAGTCGGACACCTGACGGTCTAGGCGTTCCCTGATGCTGGATCCGGATGACACCTGTCGATGGGTCGGCTGAAAGAATGACCTCATATCCGAAGTCACCAACACATCTTCAAACCGGCCTCTTCTTGCAGGCGCTGTTGGATTGGTACCCGCAAATCCTTCTCTGGGAGTGGGAATTGCTCCTCTGCCAGCGCACGCAAAAGCAGAATGCAGCATTTCTCGAAGCAAGGCCTGGAAGTGCTGCATTCTGACAGCCCTCTGCGACGGCGGTAACATTTCCGCCATTTTGTGTTTGTACCGGGGGTCTAAGTACGTTGCCACCCAGTACTGGTCCTTGACCCTCATGCTTTTTATACGGGGGTCCCTATTAAAACACTGGAGCATGAAGGCCCCCATTTGCACTAAAGTGGAAGCGGTGTGGTGGCCTGGCTCCTGCTCATCATCCAGGATAATGTCGTCCTCTTCATTCTCCTCTCCCCATCCTCGCACAACAGGGATCCCAGAAAGGTTTAAAGCATGCTCTTCTTGCTCCTGCTCATCCGCCCCGGCACCATCCTCCTCTGACTCCTCATCAGACTCCTGTTGTTGACTTGTCTCAGATAGAGTAGCCCCCCCTGGGAATTCATCCAGCATTGCGACTTCCTCATCTTCCCGCTCCTGCTCCTCCACAGCCTGATCAATGACACGACGCAATGCACGCTCCAGAAAGAAGGCATAAGGTACCATGTCACTGATGGCGCCATGGCTGCGACTGACCAGTTTGGTGATCTCCTCAAATGGCCGCAGAAGTCTGCATGTGTCGCGCATGAGCAGCCACTGGCGCGGTGAAAAAAAACCCAGCTCCCCAGAACCGTTTCTTTCGCAGAGTTCATACAGGTAGACGTTAACTGCACGTTTCTGCTGGAGCAGCCTATCAAGCATATAGAAGGTTGAGTTCCATCGCGTCGGGCAATCGCAAATAAGACGTCTGACCGGCAGATGGTGTCGCCGCTGAATGTCAGCAAGGCGAGCCATGGCCGTGTAAGATCTTCTGAAATGGGCCGAGATTTTCCTTGCCTGCCGCAAGATGTCCTGGACCCCAGGGTATTTGACAAGGAATCGCTGCACGACCAAGTTTAAGACGTGTGCCATGCACGGCACGTGCGTGATTTTGCCCTGTTTCAATGCGCTAAGCAGATTGGCACCGTTGTCACACACCACTTTACCAACTGTCAAATTGAGCGGTGTTAGCCACTCATCTGCCTGTGAACGCAAAGCTGAAAGGAGTGCCGGGCCAGTGTGGCTCTTTGCTTCCAGGCACAACAGACGCAGCACGGCATGGCAACGTCTCACCTGGCATGTGGAATAGGTTCTGGGGAGCTTGGGCGGTGCAGCGGAAGAGACGCTAGCAGCGGAAAAGGAGGAGGCAGCTGAGGAGGAGAGGGAGGAGGATGGAGTAGGAGGAGGAGAAGAAGAGTCAGGCCTGCATGCAATCCGTGGCGGTAAAACCAAATCTACACGGGTGCCACGGGTTACATGCTTGACGGCCGTCAGAAGGTTCACCCAGTGGGCAGTAAAACTGATATACCTTCCCTGCCCGTGTTTGCTAGACCACGTGTCTGTGGTCAGATGTATCTTGGCACCGACACTGTGTGCCAGAGATACATTCACTTGCCGCTGAACATGGCCATATAGCTCTGGGATGCCCTTCTCTGAGAAATACTTCCTTCCTGGGACCTTCCATTGTGGTGTTCCAATGGCCACAAATTTGCGAAAGGCCTCCGAGTCCACCAGTTTATATGGCAGTAGTTGGCGGGCTATGAGTTCTGACAAGCCAGCCGCCAACCGTTGGGCAAGAGGGTTATCCGGCGTCATCATTTTTTTACGCTCAAACATTAGGCCCACGGAAGCCTGCCTTTTTGCAGAAAAATGTGAGCTTGGCGTGATGGAAGGTGGAGTGGAGGACAATTGTGAGGAGAGAGGAGAAGGAGAAGTAGAAGACGAGGCTGGACGGTGAGAGCCTGCAGTGTGGCTTTGTGTGTTCCGTTGCTCCCACTGGGCTCGGTGATGGCTGCTCATGTGCCTTCTTAAGGCGGTCGTCCCTAGGTGAGTATTGGGCTTACCGCGACTAACGCGTTGACTGCAAAGATTGCAGATGGCAACGCTATTGTCAGCAGCGGACACGTTAAAAAAAGCCCACACTGCGGAGCCATGTGCCGGTGTCCTGGGAGCGCCAGATGTGACCGTACATGGTCGATGACTCGCTCCTGATACATTTGCAGTCTGCTTTGTCCCTCCTGTGCAATGTAAGTTATTCCTGCTTCTCCTCCCTATCTGCTGGTCCATATCTCCCTCTGAACTCCCCTCCTCTTCCTCTCTTGTGGGCACCCACGTGACATCACTAGACACGTCATCATCAACGTCACCTTCCCCACCGCTATAAGTAGAGATCTCGGAGTAGGCAGCAACACCGGGGACCAACCTCCTCCTTGGGCTGATCTGGGTACTGTCGTCAGACTGCTGAGTAGCGCTTGTTGCTACCTCCTCTTCCTGATCCAATACCAAGAGTGGCTGCGCATCAGAAATGTCCTCTTGATATGGATCGGAAAATAATTCCAGTGACTCAAGCGGAAGGTATGTGGTGGTGGTGGTGGTGGTCGTGTTGTTGGTGGTAGTGTCTTTGGGGGTGCACATAGCAGAGAGTGAAGAAGAGGGTGCAGATCGAGAGGATGAGGAGGGTGCAGAAGAGTAAGGCTGAGCGAGCCACTCAACCAAGTCTGGTGCATCCTTTAAAGTAATTGAACGCACCTTCTGCAACTTCCCACTTTGGCTCAAGCCTGTTGCTCCTGCCCTACCCCTACCACCCCTGCGGAAGGGCCTGCCTCTTCCTCTGCCTGTCATTTTTTAAATGACCCTGTGACAAAACTCTTAGTCCCTATACCGATGAAGGACTGCTGCAGTATAGGGCAGCGGTCAGCAGTGGTGCACGTCAACCCTATCTATTGTGGACCGATAGCGGTCCTTACAGAACAGCAGACTGTACCGCACTCAAGCCTATGTACCGTAGCACCCTATACCAAGTTACCAGTCCTTATAAGAACTTTTGTGGAACAAGCAGGTTGTGTGTTAGTGATTAGCAGACTGTACGTCAGTCCCTATACCGCTGAAGGACTGCTGCAGTATAGGGCAGCGGTCAGCAGTGGTGCACGTCAACCCTATCTATTGTGGACCGATAGCGGTCCTTACAGAACAGCAGACTGTACCGCACTCAAGCCTATGTACCGTAGCACCCTATACCAAGTTACCAGTCCTTATAAGAACTTTTGTGGAACAAGCAGGTTGTGTGTTAGTGATTAGCAGACTGTACGTCAGTCCCTATACCGCTGAAGGACTGCTGCAGTATAGGGCAGCGGTCAGCAGTGGTGCACGTCAACCCTATCTATTGTGGACCGATAGCGGTCCTTACAGAACAGCAGACTGTACCGCACTCAAGCCTATGTACCGTAGCACCCTATACCAAGTTACCAGTCCTTATAAGAACTTTTGTGGAACAAGCAGGTTGTGTGTTAGTGATTAGCAGACTGTACGTCAGTCCCTATACCGCTGAAGGACTGCTGCAGTATAGGGCAGCGGTCAGCAGTGGTGCACGTCAACCCTATCTATTGTGGACCGATAGCGGTCCTTACAGAACAGCAGACTGTACCGCACTCAAGCCTATGTACCGTAGCACCCTATACCAAGTTACCAGTCCTTATAAGAACTTTTGTGGAACAAGCAGGTTGTGTGTTAGTGATTAGCAGACTGTACGTCAGTCCCTATACCGCTGAAGGACTGCTGCAGTATAGGGCAGCGGTCAGCAGTGGTGCACGTCAACCCTATCTATTGTGGACCGATAGCGGTCCTTACAGAACAGCAGACTGTACCGCACTCAAGCCTATGTACCGTAGCACCCTATACCAAGTTACCAGTCCTTATAAGAACTTTTGTGGAACAAGCAGGTTGTGTGTTAGTGATTAGCAGACTGTACGTCAGTCCCTATACCGCTGAAGGACTGCTGCAGTATAGGGCAGCGGTCAGCAGTGGTGCACGTCAACCCTATCTATTGTGGACCGATAGCGGTCCTTACAGAACAGCAGACTGTACCGCACTCAAGCCTATGTACTGTAGCACCCTATACCAAGTTACCAGTCCTTATAAGAACTTTTGTGGAACAAGTGAGTTGTGAATGTTTAGCAGACTGCAGCAGAAGGGCAGCAGTCAAGTATAATATCCTTTCTATATTTGGAAGAAAGAATATTATACATGTACAAGCCTATTACTGTACCACTGATACCAGTCCTGAAAAGAACCTTTGTGGAACTAATAATAACAGCAAGTCTTTAAAATTACCCTCACTGCCTGACAACACTGCTTCCTTCCTGTCCCTATACAAATTGGCAAAAAAAGAGAACGATTAGTGGTTACTGGAACAGCTCTTTTGTGGACCTTGATAGTAACAGCTAATGATGATGATGATGATGATGAAAGACTAATCTGGCTGTCCCTGTAGCATACACCGTCCTTTCCCTTTCTCTAAACTAACAAAAGACACTCAGGCTGCTGCAAGAATCAGCAGCACAGCAAACCTATCAACACCTAACACCTATACCAGTCCTGAAAAGAACTTTTGTGTACCAAATAGCTAGTGGTTTATCTCTCCCTACTCCACACAGGAACCTGTCCCTATCGTAACAGAAGAAAGAATGTAAAATGGCCACCGGATCGGGTGTATTTATAGGTTAGGGGGAATGTCCAAGTGTCCATGTGCTGTCATGTCTCAATTGGCTGTCCTGTATCACATGATAAACGTGTCACCAAAGGTTAAAGTTCTTGTATACATTAAACACGTAAGTCCGCCGCGGCGAACGACGGAAAAAGGCGTTCGAACGTGCGGACCGCGAATGTCGGAAATTCGCCGCGAAACGACCGCCGGGCGAAACGTTCGTCCATCACTATTAGTGGGTTTTTTGTGCCTCCAGCACAATATACACCTGTATCTACCCTTTATTGCTGTTCTCTAATAGGGGCATCTGCAGGGCTTAGTGGGTGTTGTGTGACTCAATTACAGTATACCCCTTTATCTCTGGTGTTCTATAATAAAGGCATCTGCAGGAGTTAGTGGGTGTTGTGTGACTCCAGCACAATATACACCTGTATCTACCGTTTATTGCTGTTCTCTAATAGAGCCATCTGCAGGGCTTAGTGGGTGTTGTGTGACTCCATTACACTGCTGTTTTACCCAACTCCCTTCAGGCCATTACCATGTCTGGAAGGCCAGCAAGGAGAGGCAGACAGGCGCGAGCCGATAAAAGAGGGCGAGCGGGCTCTGTGTCTAGAGACAACAGTGCTGGTCGTGGACGCGGTGCATTGTCATCAGCACGTGGCCATGGGACACGCTTGTCCTTCTTTTCGGCAGCTGGACATGTTGAACCGCAACATGCCAACGACTTGGTAGAGTGGATGACCAAGCCCTCTTCATCCTCCTCATCCTTTCTCACCCAGTCTCAGGGTACTAGCAAAGCAGCTGCCAACGCATCGTCTTCCCTCCTCTCAATGTCATAATCAGTGACTCCTTCCCTAGACCCACCACGTCCTCCTGAGGATTCTCCTGAACTCTTTGAGCACAGTGTTGGGTACATGCTCCAGTAGGATGCCCAGTGTTTTGTGGGCTCTGATGATGACACTCAGCTAGAGGAAGGCAGTAGCGTGAGCGCAGAGAGAGGGGATGCTCAAGAAGGACAGCAATCTGGCAGTCATGTTCCACAAGCTGCAGCATACTGGTGCCTGGTAGGAGAGAGGAGGAGGAGGAGGAGGCACATCTCCAATGAGGCAGGATGCCCTCCGTGGGCCAGCTTAGGGGCAGCACACCGACTGAATCACACCGCAGAGCTCTGCCTGTGCAGGGCGCTGCCCCTGAGCTTTATTACAAAAGTTCTTTGGTGTGGGCCTTTTTTGAGACGAGTGCATCAGATCGCACCGCTGCTATTTGCAACATATGTCTCAAGCGTATCTCGCGTGGCCAAAACATCAGCCGCTTGGGCACCACATGCTTGACCAGACATATGTTGACCTGCCATGCAGCTCGTTGGCAAGCGTACCTCAAAGACCCACACCAAAGAACAAAGCGGACCTCTCCTTGCTCCTCATCAGCTGGCATCTCCAACCCCACTAGACCTTCAGTCCTCTCTGAAACCTGCTCTGAGAGGAATGAAGGTGTAGAATTAGGTGTGTCACAGCCAAGTGCTTCCGGGAACTCTGCTAGCGGTACACCCACGTCCGATTATAGCAGGCAAATGTCCCTGCTCCAGCTGCTGGACCGGCGAAAAAAGTTCACTCCCAGCCATCCACATGCCCAGCGGTTGAATGCTAGCTTGGCTAAATTGCTAGCACTTCAACTGCTGCCTTTTCAGTTGGTAGACTCGGCCCCCTACCGTGAGTTTGTACAATGTGCGGTTCCTCAGTGGCAGGTCTCCAAACGCCACTTTTTCTCACGGAAGGCGATTCCGGCTCTCTACCGGCATGTGAAAGGCAATGTCCTTGCCTCGCTGGACAGGGCGGTCAGCGGTAAGGTGCATATTACCGCTGACTCATGGTCCAGCAGGCATGGACAGGGACGTTACCTTTCTTTCACGGCCCATTGGGTCACTCTTCTGGCAGCTGGGAAGGATGCAGGACAATGTCCAGTAGTGTTGGAGGTTGTTCCATCACCACGCCTCCAAAATGCTACTACTGGTTGTGACACACCTCTCTCCTCCACCCCTCCTCTTCTTGTTCCTCCATGGCCTCTTCCAGTGCTCTGTCCTCAGAACCAGCGGTGCTCCGTAGGCGTTCCAGGGGCTACACAAGTACGCAGGCAAAACGATGCCATGCCGTGCTTGCGCTGGTTTGTTTGGGGGACAGGAGCCACACTGGGGCGGATGTTTTGTCAGCTCTGCAGGGGCAGGCCGAGAGGTGGTTGACGCCACGCCAGCTTAAGCCAGGAATGGTGGTTTGTGACAATGGCACCAACCTCCTCTCCGCCCTCCGACGGGGACAACTGACCCATGTGCCCTGTGTAGCTCACGTCCTTAACCTGGTGGTGCAGTGGTTCTTGGGCAGGTACCCCGGCTTACAGGATGTACTGAAGCAGGCCAGGAAAGTCTGTGTGCATTTCCGCCAATCATTTAATGCCTGTGCTCGGCTGGCTGAGCTCCAAAAGGAGTTGAACCTGCCCAAGAACCGCCTTATATGTGACATGCCCACCAGGTGGAACTCAACGTTGGCCATGCTGCAGCGGCTGCACACGCAGCAGAGGGCCATCAATGAGTACCTGTGCGACTATGGCACCAGGACAGGGTCAGGGGAGCTCGGTTTTTTCTCACCACGCCAGTGGGGCATGATCAGGGATGCATGCACTGTCCTGTCACCGTTTGAGGAGGCCACAAGGATGGTGAGCAGTGACAGTGCATGCATCAGTGACACTGTACCTCTTGTCCACCTCTTGGAGCATACGCTGCGTGGAATAATGGACAGGGCACTTGAGGCAGAACAGAGGCAGGAAGAGGAGGACTTCCTTGCCTCTCAAGGCCCCCTTTATCCAGACAGTGTTCCTGCTGTGCCACCCATCACACAGGAAGAGGATGAGGAGGAGGAAGAGGAGGAGGAGGATGATTGTGTCAGCATGGAGGTGGAGGCTGACACTCAGCATCAGCAGCAGCAGTCTTCTAGGGATGATTTACAGTCCTAAGAAACACGTGGACTTGTACATGGCTGGGAGGAGGTAGCTGCGGATCATGTTGCCCTTAGTGACCCAGAGGACTCCGGACCGAATGCCTCAGCTAACCTACGCTGCATGGCCTCCCTGATCCTGCAAATCCTGCGGAAGGATCCTCGTATTCTTCGGATCAAGGAGAGGGACCATTAATGGCTGGCCACTCTCCTTGATCCACGGTACAAGGGTAAGGTTGCCGACCTTATCTTGCCATCGCAGAGGGAGCAGAGGATGAGACATCTCTGGGAGGCCTTGCAGAAAGGTCTGTGCAACGCGTTCCCAGAGACTGGGAGGTTACAAACTCCTGGTCCTGGACAACGTGTTGCTGAGGCATCGGTCAGAAGGAGCGGTGGAGAAGGTGGCCGTCTGACTGATGCTTTCAGACAATTTTTTAGTCCGCAGCCCCAAGGTATGATCGGTTCCAGCAACCATCGCCAGCGTCTGATTTACATGGTGCAGGAATACCTAGGGGCAAGGTCAGACTTGGACACCTTTCCCACCAAAAATCCTCTGGCTTACTGGGTCTTGAGGATGGATCACTGGCCAGAGCTTGCACAGTATGCAATTGAGCTACTGGCCTGTCCTGCAACCAGCGTTCTTTCGGAACGCACCTTCAGTGCTGCTGGTGGCTTTGTTACCAATCACAGGGTGCGCCTGTCCACCGAATCAGTTGATCGACTGACCTTCATCAAGATGAATCAGTCTTGGATCACCCACAGCTACCAAGCACCTGAAGCTGATGTAACCGAATAATTTTTTTAAAAATATCACATCCCTTCAAGACTGCCTATGCTGAGTGACTGTCCTGTTATGTTGATTGTCTATCCTCTTCCTCCTCCGCTGATATGTTGGAAGAACATTTCTGGTTCTAGGTGATGCCATTAGCCCAATTTTTCTGCCCCTGTTTAACAGGGGCGTTTAAGTACAATTTTTGATGCAATGCTTTGCAGCAGGGCTAATTCCTGCAATAAAACTAGAGTATATGGGAGAGGTTGCAGTGTCGTGGCACCAGCACCAGTGCCTAAGGCCCAATTTTTCTGCCCCTGTTTAACAGGGGCGTTTAAGTACAATTTTTGATGCAATGCTTTGCAGCAGGGCTAATTCCTGCAATAAAACTAGAGTATATGGGAGAGGTTGCAGTGTCGTGGCACCAGCACCAGTGCCTAAGGCCCAATTTTTCTGCCCCTGTTTAACAGGGGCATTTAAGTACAATTTTTGATGCAATGCTTTGCAGCAGGGCTAATTCCTGCAATAGAACTAGAGTATATGGGAGAGGCTGCAGTGTCGTGGCACCAGCACCAGTGCCTAAGGCCCAATTTTTCTGCCCCTGTTTAACAGGGGCGTTTAAGTACAATTTTTGATGCAATGCTTTGCAGCAGGGCTAATTCCTGCAATAAAACTAGAGTATATGGGAGATGTTGCAGTGTCGTGGCACCAGCACCAGTGCCTAAGGCCCAATTTTTCTGCCCCTGCTTAACAGGGACATGTAATTACAATTCTTGATATAATATTTCACAGGAGGGCCCGTTCCTGTGCCCACCCAGAATAACTGTGAGGACTTATAGTGTTGTGGCACCAGCACCACAACCACCAAAGGTCAATTTGTCTACCACTGTTCAACAATGGCATGTAATTACAATTCTTGATATAATCGTTCACAGCAGGGCGCTCCAGCGCCCAGCAAGAGTCACTTTGAGGGATTACAATGTTGTGGCAAAACCAACACCTTGTTCCACCATTTCTGCAGAGCATATAGGGCAGGCCCCTACTTTCAAACATCCAACTTACAAACATCTCCTACTTGCAAACGGAAGGAGACAACAGCAAGTGAGATGAAAAAAGATGGACGACAAAACAAATTATACAGGGGTGATAACCCTTCCCTATGTTTTCCAAAAAGCTTAAAAATCGTTTTTTTGACTGGTGCTACACTTTAAAAATGTACCAGTTGAAAATTACAAACAGATTCAACTTAACACAACAAACCTACACAGTCCCTGTCTTGTTTGCACCGCCTGTTTACTGCTGTTCTGAGTATATAGGGCCTGGGGGCCACATGCATTTCCTTTTTTTAATATGGGTACAGGGTTCCCCTTGATATGCGTACAAGACCCAAAGGGGCTGGTAATGGGCAGGGAGGGCTACCCATGCCATTTTTCTCAATGGTTTTCAACCATATTGCAGGAACCAGATATAACATTAAAACCGCAAGCAGTTTTCAATAATGTTATTTCTGTTTAATGTCATTTTGTGCAGGGACTGTTCTAAACACGGGAAACACGTGGCACTTCACAGGCATACTACAGACACCCCCCAGGCACCATATTTAAAGGAATATTTCACTTTTTTTTTCACTTTAATCATCATTAAAATCAGTGCTCCCGCCAAAACGGCCATTTTTAAAAACATTTTAGGCATTGACCCATGTCCCCTGGGGCAAGAGCCAGGTCCCCAAACCCTTTTTAGGACAGTATCTTGCATATTAGCCATTAAAATTAGCACTTTTAATTTCGAACGTTCGAGTCCCATAGACGTCAATGGGGTTCTAAAGTTCGTTCGAATTTGGGGTCCGTTCGAAAGTTCTGGTGCGAACCGAACCGGGGGTGTTCGGCTCATCCCTAATCACCAGCAAAGCAGCACCAATATTATCCCATTAAAAAAGAAGAGAATGTGCGCTGCATTTCGACATTTCATAATTTGCCACGGCACGAGTGTTAATTCTCCATTATGAACGCTAATTTACAAGACTTCTGGCTCGTCCTTGCTTCCGAGCATGTTTGTTTGTACTTTGGACTTCTGTCTGAAGGAAAATTTTAAAACCTGCTATCCCACATTTGTCCACGGAAAATCTGACAACAATTGTTCGATGGAGCATACATATATGGCCGGATTTACCATCTGTCATCACACATTTCCCGAAAATCCAATTATGTGTACGAGGCTTTAGAGTCTGCAAAAGAATTGAGACTGTGGTGAAGGTTCACCTTCCAGCAGGACAACAATCCTAAGCATACAGCCAGAGCTACAATGGAGTGGTTTAGATCAAAGCATATTCATGTGTTAGAATGGCCCAGTCAAAGTTCAGACCTAAATCCGATTGAGAATCTGTGGCAAGACTTCAAAAATTCATGTACATAACAGCAATTTCATCAATCAGGTGCATTAAGTGATAATTACAATATGCAGCTTCTGGAGTACGGATCTCTTCCTTGCTGTGGGGTAACTGATCACATTTAATTAGTGTTGGCAAGGGTATGTGCATATCACTCTTGTTCGAAGAGACCATGTACCCATTAGCCCTTCTGCCGTAAATCTCTATTTGACCAGAACACATGTTGACGTGTTGAGGATATAGAGTGTTGCATGTCTCTTTATGCTAAAGATCTCAATGAATTTTGGTTTAACCAGAGATATGTTGTTTTTGTTTGCCTATTATGGTATATATCCTTGTAGATTTTGTTGGTTGCCCATCTGGGTATATCTTGACCAGACATACTTTGGCAAAGCATATGGAACTGGGGCCTTCCCCACAGATTTCTGTATATGAAGAAAAGATGGTTGTTGCAGTTGGAACATTACTGTGTGGCTCCCCGTCATGTGTTGAACATGACTGGATGTACTTGGATGTTGTGGATTATCAGTAGATGGGGTAGGGTGCATAACTGTAATATGCTTGTCAATGCTGTATTCTGTACATTTGATAATAACCTTACAGTCTTTAGCGATATGATCTGAGGAGGCACTGCCTCTACAGAATACCCCTAATTTTTGGAGATGTTCCATGTGCTACTGTAAAGTCTTTGCCCTAAGTTTTTTTTTGTGAATTTTCCACTGGCCATTGGCCATGTTATCTCTACCATCACAAACACAAACACTCTGATCAGTAGAAGAGGTTGTGGCAGGTGGAATGTCTGTCTTTTTAACTTACAATATTCTCCTTATGTCTCTATGTTTAGCTGCATTGAAATACATTGATGAAGAGGCTGGCAAGTTGGGTTCACTCAAGCTAAAGCTGGGATCATTGCTTGTCTAGGTTTGATCACTGATGAACCTGCAAAAATATGAGAATGGAGGTAAGGATACATTTTTGTCTCTTTTGTATTTTGAGCCTTGGTCTGCTAATTTTTCTTGCAGGCTATATGGAAGATTTGAGACTACCAGATTTACACTATGAGCAATATCCAAATAACTAAGTCCTGCAGATGAGGGTCTGTCTTTACCAAAAATGACCAACAAGGATCAACACAAGTTCCAAGAACTGTGTCATTTCTTGATGGAGCTAGAGTTGGCAAAGTTTGAAGTCACTTAAATAAAGCACGTTTTATGGCTTCAGAACTGTGTCTCAGTAATCCACATGTACTTCTCTCAGTCTCCTAACAGGATCTGTAAATTTTGGCCCTAGCAACTAAACTAGTAAATCAAGTTCCTCCTTGGCAGTAAGGTTGAGATCAGCAATTGTAGCTTTGAAGGTTGACATTCAGGCCCCGTACTTCCCGGACAGTTGTCAAACCTTGAGAGACTAATATTAATGGGTTCACAATGTGTCCTATACCTGGCAAAGTCAAGCAGATCTAATTTCTCACAATAGATAACTCAAGCACAAATAGGAGAGCAACAAGTGGTTAAATCTGTGGGGCAGCCAGCTAGGAGACAGCCTAAATTCTCCAAAAGGATTTGAAATGACACAGTTCAGAAGCAACATGCAGCTGGCAATATAGAGTGAGTGTCTTGTTTTATTTTATACATGTTATGTATTACTTTAGCCCCCCCCCCCCCCCTTCACACTGAATGCAGAATTGAAATCATGCAACTTCATTTGAAATCGCACAATTTCAAAGCCGCAGGTCAGTGTGACTTCTGGTGCGACTTGACTGACAAATGTGCGACTTCATGCACAGATGTCTATACAAGCCTGACGTGAAATCACAAAAAAATTGTGCAGGAACTTTTTCAAATCAGTGTGGCCCCGCAAAGTCAGAATCGCACCGATTTTAACTGTTGCCAACAATAGGGTGCACTTGTCATGCGATTTGGACCTGTCATATGACAGTCGCACCAGTGTGACAGAGGGCTTAAGTTCATTTTTGCACAAAGGATTTGTGTGTGAGCGCTGCAGGAATTGTTTATAGATCTGATTTCTCACTCTTTGATGCTGTGTAACTTGTGTAAGTTCTCTGGTGCATAAAAGTGTGCTATGCCAGGATAAAATAATGTTGCAAGAGTGTTGGGCTGTGGTTTAACCTCTAATGCCGCATACACACGACCGGACATTTCAGCAAACTATGTCCGACGGTCTTCCCGACTGACTTTTCAGCGTAGTTCCGACGGATTTCTGAACGAACGGACTTGGCCACACACGAGCACACTAAGTCCGTTCAAAAGTCCGTTAGTTTTGAACGTGATGACATAAGACGGGACTAAAAAAGGAAGTTCACTAGCCAGTAGCCAATAGCTTCCCTTGTGTCATATTTGGTCTGTCGGACCAGCATACAGACAAACGGTTTTTCTGATAGGAATTGAATCCGTCGGACAGATTTGAAACATGTTCTAATTCTAGGTCTGTTTGATTTTTATAATTAACCCACACATGATCGGATTGTCCGACGGACTGATCCAGTCGGGCCTAGTCTGACGGAAAGTCTGGTTGTGTGTATGTGGCATAAGGCTTCTGTTGCTGGAAATCACCTAGTAGATGATAGGAAGTGATGTCTTTTGCTGTGTAGACACATCTGTGTGGCAGATTTAACCACTTAAAGATGCCCGTCCCATTTATACTGTGGCAGGGCAACCTGTATGTTGTTTCCTTCAGTAGATACTGTGGGCGAAGGGAGAGCCAATGTGTGGGTCTGGTGGACCCAATGTTTGCTGGCCACCCGTGATCGCTTCACAGAGAGGTAGAACGGGGATCTAGCAGATCCCCGTGCTGACAGGGGAGAACATGGAGATCTTCTGTTCCTAGTAATCAGGTACAGCAATCTCTGTGTTCTTCCTGTCTGTGCTTTCTTACTGTGTGGGGGAAGTACTAACAGGAAACACATTTAACCCTTTGATCGCCCCTGATGTTAACCCCATTTTTTAGTACTGATCACTGCATTGGTGTCACTGGTCCCCAAAAAGTGTCACTTAGGGTAAGATTTGTACGTCGCAATGTCGCAGTCTCGCCAAAAATCGCTGATCACTGCCATTAGCCGCAAAAAAATAAAATAAAAAATGAAAGTCCATAAATGTACAGTGGTGTGAAAAAGTGTTTGCCCCCTTCCTCATTTCCTGTTCCTTTGCATGTTTGTCACACTTAAGTGTTTCGGAACATCAAACCAATTTAAACAATAGTCAAGGACAACACAAGTAAACACAAAATGCAATTTGTAAATAAAGGTGTTTATTATTAAAGGTGAAAAAAAATCCAAACCATCATGGCCCTGTGTGAAAAAGTGATTGCCCCCTAAACCTAATAACTGGTTGGGCCACCCTTAGCAGCAACAACTGCAACCAAGCGTTTGCGATAACGTGCAATGAGGCTTTTACAGCGTCCTGGAGGAATTTTGGCCCACTCATCTTTGCAGAATTGTCCTAATTCAGTTACATTAGAGGGTTTTCGAGCATGAACGGCCTTTTTAAGGTCATACCACAACATCTCAATAGGATTCAGGTCAGGACTTTGGCTAGGCCACTCCAAAGTCTTCATTTTGTTTTTCTTCAGCCATTCGGTGGTGGACCTGCTGGTGTGTTTAGGATCATTGTCCTGCTGCAGAACCCAAGTTCGTTTCAGCTTGAGTACACGAACAGATGGTTGGACATTCTCCTTCAGGATCTCTTGGTAGACAGCAGAATTCATAGTTCCTTTTATCACGGCAAGTCTTCCAGGTCCTGAAGCAGCAAAACAGCCCCAGACCATCACACTACCACCACCATATTTTACTGTTGGTATAATGTTCTTTTTATGAAATGCAGTGTTCCTTCTACGCCAGATATACTTGGACACACACCTTCCAAAGAGTTCCACTTTTGTCTCATCGGTCCACAGAATGTTGTCCCAAAAGTCTTGGGGATCATCAAGATGTGTTGTGGAGAAATTGAGACGAGCTTTGATGTTCTTTTTGCTCAGCAGTGGTTTTCTCCTTGGAACTCTGCCATGCAGGCCATTTTTGCCCAGTCTTTTCCTGATGGTGGAGGCATGAACGCTGACCTTAACTGAGGCAAGTGAGGCCTGCAGTTCCTTGGACGTTGTTGTGGGGTCTTTTGTGACCTCTTGGATGAGTCATCACTGCGCTCTTGGGGTAATTTTGGACGGCCGGCCACTCCTGGGAAGGTTCACCACTGTTCCATGTCTTCGCCATTTGTGGATAATGGCTCTCACTGTGGTTCGCTGGATTCCCAAAGCTTTGGAAATGGCTTTATAACCCTTTCCAGACTGATAGATCTCAATTACTTTCTTTCTCAATTGTTCCTGAATTTCTTTGGGTCTCGGCATGATGTGTAGCTTTTAAGGATCTTCTGGTGGACCTTACTGTGTCAAGCAGCTCCTATTTAAGTGATGCCTTGATTGTGAACAGGTGTGGCAATAATCAGGCCTGGGTGTGGCTAGAGAAATTGAACTCAGGTGTGGACAACCACAGTTATAGTATGTTTTAACAAAGGGGGCAATCACTTTTTCACACAGGGCCATGATGGTTTGGATTTTTTTTCACCTTTAATAATAAACACCTTCATTTACAAATTGCATTTTGTGTTTACTTGTGTTGTCCTTGACTATTGTTTAAATTGGTTTGATGTTCCGAAACACTAAGGACCGGTTCACACTGCGAGCCGCGGCGAGGCGTCTCCGACTTCCTCGCCGCGACTTGCAGGGGGGGTCAGCGGCGACTTGCAGAGGACTTCTGCATAGAAGTCAATGCAAGTCGCCCCCGAAGTCGCCCCGAAGTAGTACAGGAACCTTTTTTCTGAGTCGGAGCGACTCGAGTCGCTCCTCTCAGAACGGTTCCATAGTACTGAATGGGGGCGACTTGCGGGAGCGAGGCGAGGCGAGCCGTGTCGCCTCGCCTTGCAGTGTGAACCGGCCCTTAAGTGTGACAAACATGCAAAGGAACAGGAAATGAGGAAGGGGGCAAACACTTTTTCACACCACTGTATATCTCATAGTTTATAGACACTATAACTTTTGCGCAAACCAATCAATATACACTTATTGGGATTTTTATTTTACCAAAAATATGTAGAAGAATATATATATTGGGCTAAATGTAGGAAGAAATTCTTTTTTTTTAAATATTTTTTGGGGATATTTATTATAGCAAAAAGAAAAAAAAAGATTTTTTTTTCAAATTTGTCGTGCTTTTTTTGTTTACAGCACAAAAAATAAAAAACGCAGAGGTGATTTTATTCTCTGCCTCTTTCACATCTGAGCTTTAATTTCTGCTTCCTTTCTAGCACTTAAAGTGTTTGTTAAGGCATCTATATAAGTCTATGCCAGCCCCTCTATTAGAGTCTGGCATCACACACTGTGTATGTTTTATTTAAAAGCGAGCACTGTAAATACTGTATGTAGCAGCCATAACCCTTGGCAGGGCGGCCTTAACTTTTGGGCTTACCGGTTACCTCCGATTGGTTTGTTCTTCCACGTCTAGGGGTTCCCAGGGTTAATACCCAACAACTTTGGACGCTGACACCATAAAAGTCCTTTAGAAAGGTTTTTATTTGCAGGGGTAACATCCAACAAACACAGTCTCGTATGAGGGCAAGGGTAAGGAAACTCAGGCACCTTGAACTGCTAATCATCAGAAAGTCTCTAATACCACCCAGAGAGTAGCCACTAGCAGCTTTGCGCTTCAAGGCTGAACAAATCTCTAGCCAGAGATTATGGCAGTCAGCACTTAGATCCATAACTTGTGAAATCTCTGACCTTGAAAAATTGGTAACAGAAAGTGAACAGGAACCTTTTCCTCAGTACCTGGAAAGTTCTCTGTATCCTTGAAAGTACTGGAAAAGTGTGGATTCATTAGTGTCCTTCACAAGCAAGCAACCAGGCACTTCTTGGGATGCCAGCTTGTTGGCCCTCCTCTGAAGAGTCCTCCCCTGGTCACTTACATGAGCTGCGGTGCCCCTCCAAGCCAAGAGCACACCTGGACGCCTTGAATCCTCCCTCAGTTACTGCGCCTCGGACCAGCCGGTTCCGAGACTCGGGAACAGACGGATCCTTACCCCAGACCAGGCGAGTCTATTGGGGTTAGTCACCCGAACCATGTTGCGTAGCGACACATGCTCCTGTGACCGGAACCCCTCGTGGGGCTACCCCGGTCCAGAATCAGGAACAGGCCGCTATGGCCTCACAAACGTACCCGGAAAACGTGACTTCAACATCTTAAGTACCCTTTCCCAGACTCCTCAGCGGGGCCAGGCGCACCCACTGATTGTCTCCGGGGAACGCTGATACCCAAAGCATCCAACCAGGCCTGGTTCTGAGACTGTCATGTGCACCTAACTGTACACATGACCAAGCAGAACTCTAATACAGCCCGGCCAAACTGATGTCAAAGTTAAACCTACATAATTAACCCTCAGAACCCCTTTACTGATCTGAGGCAAAAACTAAATTTGTACATGACAGACACCTTGTCCAAAGTGTTATCGCTACATGTATATCAGCTGTTTTCAGGCCAGTCACATCACTCGCGGCTGCTTTCCAGCTCTGATAGATGTCTTCTGCGGCAGGGGCTGTGATCTCCCTCTGATGTTAGAGGGAGATAACATGGTCACTCGTCTTCACTGCGGAAGACACCCATTGGAGCTGGAAAATGTCTGCGAGTCACTTGACCTGCCTGAAGACACCTAATATACAGTATTTACAGTGCTTGTTTTTAAATAAAACATACACAGTGTGCTATGACAGCTCAAATAGAGAGGCAGGCAGTGACAAAATGTATATTTGAATATTAAAATAATAGCGGCGGGGGGGGGGGGGGGCAAGGCCGGCCCGGAGACAGACAGAGAGGCACTGACAAGGAGGAAGGAGGGGGTTAGGAGGGAGAGAGGAGAGCAGAGAGCAGGCAGCCTATCACAAAGGAAGGCACTTTGACCACGGTGATCAGGGCGGAGCTGTCCTGGTTATAGTGGTCTGATTAGAGAGGGCATACAGGAAGTGGTAGGTTTAGGGTTTTTTTTCTTTCTTTTTTTTACAGTTTAGAGGTGACAGATTACAAAACAGAAGCACTGTGCTGTGTAATATGCAAAATGTTATTTTTTTGGGTTAACAAACGCTTTAAGATGCTTTTACATTTGTACAAGCCTCTATAATCTTGTTACTAAAGCCTCATGTACACAGGGCAGTTGAAAACCTCTTCTGAATGCTGGAAGCTGATAACTGATAGTGAAAAGCATCCATTTTACAGCTTTTACATACAGCGTTTATGCGAGTTTAGCAGCAGTTATGAGCATTTGAGGTTAGAAGCGTATTTTTTAAAGATGACCTCAGGAGGCCCTTCCAAATACCCTACCACCTAGAAGCGCCGAACACCTACAGCACCTCCAGGGAGCCTTAGAACACAGGACCCAGGATAAAGGACCCCCTCCATCGGCCCGTTACATCTCCACCACCCAGGATACACGTAGATAAACAGACACTAAAGTTACTATGCTGGTTATTATCTACTCAAATGTGAGTGTTTTTAAACCCTTATAAATAAATTGTTGTATAACACATGCTGCACTTAGAGGGCACCATCCTCTCTCCTTTTTGTTTTCCTTCCAAATACCCTCAATGCAGGAAAAACAAGTATTAACTATTTCGGCCATTCTGTGAGAGAAGAGAGCAGTGTTCTTCAACTATGGATTCTCTCTCTGCCTCTCTTTCTGCCTCTATGTCTCTCTCAGGCCGCGTACACACGGGCGGATTGTCTGCCCAACTAAGTTCGTCAGACAATCCAACAGACAGTCCTTTAAAAATTTGCATGAACGGACTTGACCACACACGATGAGCAGACAGTCCGCTGAAAGCGTGCGCGATGACGTGTACAGCACGTACGACGGGACTAGAAAAACGACGTCCTATACACTGCAATGCAACCTTCGGCCGTGTAAATCCTTTCTGAGCATGCGCCATACTTAGTCCGTCCAACTTGCCTACACACGAGCGGACTGTCCGCTGAAACCAAGTTTGGACGGACAAAACCAAGTTTGAACGGACAAAATTTCGGAAATTCCGTAAGACTTTGTTCGTCAGACAGTCCGCTGAAAAAGTCCGCTGAAGCCCACACACGAGCGGATTGTCCGCTGAAACACGGTTCAGCGGACTAAGTTGGACAGACAATCCGCCCGTGTGTACGCGGCCTCACTTTCTCTCTCTCTCTCTCTCAGGCTATCGCTCTCTCAGACAGAGAGAGAGAAAGAAAGAGAAAGCCAGTCTCTGTGTGTGTCTCTCTCTCTCTCTTTTCCCCTCTTGCAGGCAACAGTATGTGATGAAAATTTATTTTTTTCCCATATCTCACACGTTCCTCGTTAAAAACGTTTCTAAACTAAAATGCCCAAACTATTTTACAAGCATTTGGCGTTTGAAATGACAGTAAACTACCATGAAATAAAAATGCCAGTAAACTCAAAACTGCCTCTAAAGTTAGAAGGCTGGCCATTGGCTAGCCTGTATTTGTAAGAGGAGTCGGGGCCTTATAATCCCCCCTCCTCCTCTGCATACTTGTCTGCTAGCGTTTCTGGGTTTCGTTCATTGATGCAGTTAACAATGGCACCTCTGGTTTCCGTACGGCGGTAGTGGCAGGCAGTGTGGATGCTCCGTAGCCCTCTGGCTCTCCTCCGTTTTTTCGTAGCAGAATCGGCTGGTGGTGTGAGTACCTAGCGCGGGTTTTTTCTGGACTTGCACGGTTCGTTCAGGCAGGAGTGCTTGTTGTGTCTGACGGTTTTTCCTCACGGGACCTTGTGCGGTTTGTTCCAGGTACAGTGTTCTGGTCAAGGTAGGTGCGGGGCTAGGTGTTAGGGGAGGGAGGCTGCTGGTACCAGACATTTAGGGAACTGTGAAGCCACAGAAACTGTGGCTTCACGTCCCTCTATCCTTGCAACTGGGTGGGGGGCTTAAGTACATGACTTTCATGGCCTATTGTCATGACAAGTTGTCACTGTCATTCAACACCATTAAGCATTAAGGGTTCAGGGGCTGCTAAAAAAAAAAAAGCCCAACTGCTCATAAATGTCCGTTTATCAACTGCAGTGTACATAAGGCCTTAACCACTTGCTGACCAGCCACCGTCATTGTACCATGGCAGTTTGGCTCATTTTCTGTACCTCAGCTCAGAAACCCTATATTGTGGGTGTGTGCCCACTGGCTAGTATATATGATATATATATATATATATATATATATATATATATATATATATATATATATATATATATATGAAAGAAAACTTCATTCGTGCAACCTGAATAAATTAATCAAATGAGTGGTCACAAATGTCCGTCCCCAAACCACTCCAAAAGATCAATAATCAGTTAATCAGTGATAAAAAATACTTGGTGTTGATGAAAAATATCCCTGTTATACTACTCATAAAATATATAAAAAAATATCGATCAATATGTGAAATATATGGTGACTCTGCCTCTCACACAGACCAGCATCAACAAAGAAAAAAAAAAATGAAATCAATAAATAGTGTCCCCTGTGTTGTGCCAAACACTCTCACTCAATAGAACTACAAGTGACAGTAAACCATTGTTAGTGGCAAATAGTAAATAATTGCTCAAAACAAGTCCACATTAATCAACTAGTTATAAAGAAAGTCAGTATAATGCACAGATCAAATGGATATTGAACTTCAAACAAAGTTGTTTCTCCAGAAATGTAGCAAAAACTGACACATTAGCAACAGTCTATCTTCCAGCCCTCTCTTCATGCAACAGTAGCGCACATCTCTCTGCAGATAATAGCTTTACAGGAAAGGGGAAATATAATCAGTTGGCCGCTTACCAGATCCCAGATTCAGATGAGCATATCTCAGACCCAAGCCTCCACACAGAGCAATGTTCACCTCCCACTCCTCAGCTTGAATCAGTGTGCAGCCGTGTTACAGCTGCAGACCACACAGCACTTCACTTCCTCCACTGGCTATGCGACCTCTTCCTCCGTCCAGCATGCAGGGCAGAAAAGACTAATAGTGCAATATTGTTGGGTTTTCTTAAAAAACATTTATCAAAAAATGCCACCCATATGGCTCCAAACCACACAGTGCATGCCAAATCACAGCAAACCAAAAAATACTGCACGCACAAAAAAACTTTAAAAAGTTACAAATCGCAAAAAACACATCTTGGAAAAAAAGCGGTGCATCAATATAAATATTACAGCTGCCAATGCTAGCTGTACCGTATGTCTAGTCCTTGGCTCCATCCGACGCATTTCTCCGTATAAGGCTTCAGCTGGGAAAGGAGACCAGGATTTTTTTTTTACCAAAAACATGTAAAATATATCGGCCTAAACTGAGGAAGAAATGTGTTTTTTTTAAATATATTTTTTGTATTTTTGTAAGGCGCGGAGGGGGGTAGCGCTCTCTCCCCCCCCTTCTTTTACTGTGGCCTGCCAGGTTGCATGCTCGAATAAGGGTCTGGTATGTTTTTTTGGGGGAGCCCACGTCATTTTATTTTTTTAATTTTGGCATGGGGGTCATCTTAAAATCCATACCAGACCTGAAGGGTCTGGTATAGATTTTGAGGGGGACCCCTGCGCTTTTATTTTTAAAAAAGACCCAAAGGGCCCGGTATGGAATTTGGGGGGACCCATGCATTTAAAAAAAAAAAAAAAATTTATTTTGGTCCGGGGTTCCCCTGTGGGGGAATCCCATGCCGTTTTTATCAATGAACTTTTATGTGGGATTAGCTGGGACCGACAATTTATTATAGCCACGAGTAGTTTTAAATGACTTTTTTTTCCTTTAGAAATGTAATTTTGCTGTTCTAAACATGGGAAACATGCGCCACTTTACAGACATACTATAGATACCCCCCAGGTGCGACATTTAAAGGAATATTACACTTTAAAATCACTGCTCCTGAAAAAAACGGCAGTTTTTAAAACTTTTTTTTGCATTGATAAATGTCCCCTGGGGCAGGACCCAGGTCCCCAAACTCTTTTTATGACAATAACTTGCATATTAACCTTTAAAATTAGCACTTTTGATTTCTCCCATATACTTTTAAAGGGTGTTCAGTGGCTTTAGAATTTGCTGCAAATACCCCAAATTGGTCACTATTCGGCGAATGGGCAAACTGCCAATGTTCGAATCGAACTCATGTTCAACCCTAACATAAAGCCCATCCCTAGTCCCAAAGTCTGACAGATTGTTGGAGAGCTCATCTCTAGTAGTTTCATATTTTTCCCTAAACTTCTAAATTGATTTTATGTATACTTACCAACTGTCCCAAATTTCCCAGGACATTCCTGGGATTTAGACCCTTTTCACAGTTTTAGCGATTCCAGGGAAACGTCCAGGGAAATACTTGTTTTCCAGATTTTTCGATGCTGCCACTAGAGGTCCATGGCCAGTGGAGACAATGTCTCCACCGGCCGCCATTTTCCTGAAGACTAGAACAAACAAGAGGTTGGGTGGCTGACAATAGAAATTGAGCTGTGGCACTGCCCACCTCCCGCCCTGCTGCCGGTCTGTCTGTGACTAAGGATGAGCTTCGGCGCTTTTGCACACTCCACGTGCGCTAATCACAGGCAGTGAGACATTTCCGGATCTCTGCAGCCGCACAACGGGAAATGTCTCACTGCCTGTGATTAACGAAGCACTGTGCCAACTTCCTGGCAGGCTCTACACATGAAGTGTGCGAACATGCCAGAGCTCATCCTTATCTGTGACCTGATGTGGGAAGGGGCGGGGGTGGGTGGTGCCTCAGATCAATTTCTATTGGCAGCCACCTGGCCGGCTCTGCCTATTTTGTTCCACTGACTCTGCCTCTTCGATCTGGTTTTCTGTAATGGTGGCAGAGAGAGTCTCTGCTGCTGAGGGATACCTGAGGAGAGGGGGGGCTCTGACCGGGGATAACTGATGAGAGGGGGCTCTGACTTGGGGATACCTGATGAGAGGGGGGCTCTGACAGGGGGATACTTGATGAGAGGGGGCTCTGACTGGGGGATACCTGATGAGAGGGGGGCTCTGACTGTGGGATACCTGATGAGAGGGGGAATTCACTGGGGAATACCCAATGTAAGGGATTACCTGGTGTACAGAATGCCTGATATATGGATGGACTCCGCTGAGGACACCTGATGTAAGGAGGGACTCTAC
This sequence comes from Lithobates pipiens, assembly GCF_037356315.1. Classification (NCBI taxonomy): domain Eukaryota; kingdom Metazoa; phylum Chordata; class Amphibia; order Anura; family Ranidae; genus Lithobates; species Lithobates pipiens. The sequence goes on from NW_027507903.1 coordinate 336,424,072, forward strand.
TGGGATTGCCTGATGTAAAGAGAGACTCCGCTGGGAATGCCTGATGTAGAGAGGCAGTCCGCTGAGGACACCTGATGTAAGGAGGGACTCCACTAGGATTGCCTGATGTAAAGAGGGACTCTACTGGGATTGCCTGGTGTAAGGAGGGATTCTACTGGGATTGCCTGGTGTAAGGAGGGACTCTGCTGGAGATATCTGATGAAAGGGGGACTCTGCTGGGAATGCCTGATGTGAAGAGGGACTCTGCTGGGGATACCTGGTGTAAGATGGACTCCGCTGGGATTGCCTGGTGTATGGAGGGACTCCACTGGGGACACCCGATAACAGGTGATGTGGCAAGTGACACACTCGGGGCTTCCACTTATTATACATTATGGTGAGTTTAACTATTTATTTATATATACAATGTAATAATAGAAATAATGTGCTTAGCCTCCATGAAACAACGTGGTGTGCTTATAGCATTCCATCGTAATACCCCATTTTCACTATTGAAAGAAATCAATGATCCAGAAGGACGATATTTGATTCTTAAAGGACATTTACTGGATACCATTTACACAATCACCATTGTGTCATATTATGCCCCTAACAAGCAACCTAATGCTTTTTTCTCCCATCTATTACAAACAATTGACTACCACAAAATAGGTACTGTAATTCTATGTGGAGAATCCAACCAGACTATCTTTCCATTCCTGGATAAATCACCAATTCCACAGCCCCAAAGATCCGATAAACATTCTTTCTCAAAGCTCATCACAAAACACAATTTGGTAGCCTCCTGGCGTGAATTGAATCCTACCAAGAGACAATTCACACATTACTCACACTCCCATCGTTCAATTTCAAGAATTGAACATATATTTATATCCACGGGTATGGTGCCAGAAATCTTAACTTCAAAAATAGTTCCCATCCCTTGGTCGGATCATAGTGCAATATACAATAATATGTCTTCTATAGTTTCAAGAGCAAAATATTCAACATGGCTATTAAGAGATTTCTTAATAAAAAACCCAGTATATAAAAATAATATTGAACTTGCACTTAAGGACTACCTATTAAATAATTCTACACCTGACGTTTCTCAAACCACTATATGGGAAGCACACAAACCTGTCATCCGTGGAATATGTTTACAACAAGCCAATATATTTAACAGAGAATGAAAAGCCGTTTGCCGCACTTTAGAAACAAATTTTAATTCATCCCATATGACATTTCAACGTAACCCCTTTCCTTCTTCTAAAGCAGAATTAGATAAAGCCAAATTGGAATTTGATTTATTCCTTACTGAATGTGCAGACAAAACCATTAAAAGATCGCAACATAACTTTTATATGAATGCAAACAAACCAAACACACTTTTAGCCAAGGTTCTAAAATCCTGCCATAACTCAACTAAACCTATCTGTCTTAAAACTTCCAGAGATATATACACAAACAATCCACTGAAAATCTCAAATAAATAAAAATCACAATTAAAAAACGTATACTCATCTGATAATGAGTTAGACCCATCCAAAGCAAATGATTTTTTCTCTCACATATCCCTCCCTATATTATCTAAAAAACAATTGGAAATGATGGAAGAATCTGTGTCTATTGAAGAGGTGTTTGAAGTTATTAAGAATCTGAAATTAAACAAAAGGCCTGGTCCTGGTGGATTTTCTGCTCTCTATTACAAAATATATGCAGATATTCTATCACTTGTTTTGATGAACACTTTTAATTCCCTATTGGAGGGTCATTCCTTCAGGAGGGAATCTCTGACTGCAATTATTTGCCTAATACCCAAGCCACATACGGATTAAACAATATGGTCGAACTATCACCCTATTTCTTTATTAAATCTGGACGTAAAAATTCTGGCCAAAATTTTAGCCCATAGATTAAATAAGATTATTGGTAGCCTCATACACCGTGACTAAGTAGGTTTCATACCTATCCGACAAGCTGGCGATAATATTAGACGTGCAGCACTTCTGTCACATGCCGCTAAGACACTTCGAATACCAACCTGTTTTCTTTCTTTAGACATTAAGAAAGCTTTCGACACTATATCATGGTCCTACATGCAATTCACCCTAAATAAATGGGGCTTTGGTCCACACTTTTGCAATGGATTTCCGCATTATATCATGACCCCAAAGCCTACATTAAATATGCAGGGTACAAATCAGATGAATATAATATACAGAGAGGGACACGTCAAGGTTGTCCACTCTCTCCCTTATTATTCGCACTACTCATTGAACCTCTAGCAGAAAGAATAAGGATGGAACCTACATTCACAATTATAGATTTAGGTGGATGTCATCATAAAATATGCTTATTTGCAGATGATATTCTGCTATTTTTATCCTCACCACAAACTTCTGCCCCAAACCTTATGGTTGTATTACATCAATTTTCACTTATCTCAGGCCTTATGCCGCGTACACACGATCGGAATTCTCGTCGGAAAAAGCTCTGATGGTTTTCCCGATGGAATTCCGACAGAATTCGGCTCAAGCCTACACACGGTCACATCAAATTCCGATCATTTATAACGCGGTGATGTACAACACGTACGACGTCACTAGAAAAAGGAAGTTCAATAGCCAGTAGCCAATAGCTTCTGTCTCGTAGTTGAATCTGAGCATGCATGATTTTTGGCGTGTCGGAATTGCATACACACGATTGGAATTACCGATAGAACGTTTTTCCGCCGGGAAAATTGAGAACATGCTATCAATTTTTGGCTGGCGGAAATTCGGACAGCTAAATTCCGATGGAGCATACACACGGTCGCATTTTCTGATGAAAAGCTCTCATCGGTCTTTTTCTGGCTGGAATTCCGATCGTGTGTACGCGGCATTAAAGTTAATGTCCAAAAATCACTGGCACTAAATATCTCACTTAACGAAAAAGTTAAACAAACTCTACAAGATTCTCTACCCTTTAAATGGGTAGATCGCAGTTTTCCATATTTGGGTATTCAACTCACCCCTAATCCTTCAGATTTATTTATAGCTACTTTTCTGGCTTTATTGAAACACATTACCAGTTTATTATCTAACTGGTCATCCCTACCGATCTCGTGGTTTGGAAAAATGAACATGACCATACATCCCAAATTTTTATATTTATTTAGAACACTTCCTATTCATATTCCTGCTTATTTTCTCAGTGGGTGGTCTGGGATTCTCAGATTTTACAATGTACTATAAAGCAGCTCAGTTAGCACAATTAACAAAATATCACTCGACAACGGAGATCCCTATGTGGGTATCCATCGAGGCTATTGACTGTGACCCTCTTACTATAAATAATTTACTATGGTTACAACCTGCAGATCACAAGGCTTTAAAGAATCCATTCTCTAGGCATTCCCTATCATTGTGGGATAGACATAAAACCTCACATGGCTTACAATCTCCGCATAAACCGCTTATTTTTTTCCATAAAAATCCAACCTTCTATCCAGCCTGGAAAAATCCCAAGACTTTTAAAGCCTGGTCTAAGGCTGGCATTACTCACCTATATGATATAACTTCATCATCCTCGATACGACCTTTCCCAGAATTATGTGAGACCTTGGGGCTAACCCAATCTGAACTATTCAGATACCTACAAATACATTTTTTTATACTCCTTTCCTCAATTCTAGAGAAAATCTACAAACTATTTCCCAATTTGAAAGAATTGCCTCAAAGAACCTCACGCTAAGGGTTGTATCTCTAAAATCTATACCCAATTGATCACTAAATCTAACACAATAGTACCTACATATATATCCAATTGGCAAAAAGATCTTGAGTGTACGATTGATTCCAAGACTTGGTCTCATATCTGGTCTAATACTAAATCTTCTTCTACAAACATTTTGGTGATTGAGACATCATATAAAGTGCTTACAAGATGGTATTTGGTTCCTGCCAGAATAGCCAAATTCACAATAGATAATTCAGGCCTCTGTTTTCGCGGTTGTCTGGAACAGGGTACATATATGCACATTTGGTGGCATTGTCCTATTGTGGACTCATTCTGGAAGAAGGTCTTCCTGATTATCTCGAAATTATTCGACTGTTCTATTTTACCAGACCCAGTGTTAGCTCTCCTTAATCTAAAACCAGATTCTCTCACACAGAATCAATTCAAACTATTCCTCACGTTTCTGATAGCCGCAAAACATACAATAGCCAATGCATGGAAAACATCAGTTGTGAATATTGCAGAAACCAAAAACTAGAATGAACCAATCTTTCATACATGCCAAAATGAACGCTTTAGATAAAAAACGTTTGTCAAAGTTTAACAGCATATGGAAACCATGGATTAAATACTACATGTCAGATCATTTTGATAATCGAATACTCTTGTCATGGTAATTGACATTTTTTTTTCTTTCTCGAATTATATTTAACTGTATTTACTAAAATCTACCCCTGGATTTAAGTAGTCATCTTTCCCTCTCCTTTGTACCCTTATTTCTTTTTTACCATTGCTTCTTCAAAAACAACCTTTTCTTATACTGCAGTATTTGTTATCCATATATAATTGTACCTGAGGTCAGGATTCAGTTTTGTTCAAATAAGTCAAATAGATATATTCTTGCCTTCTCCAGTTTATTGAGCTCCTCAAATCTTCAGATATAAACAACTTTTATACTCCAATTTTCTCTAGTTTATATAAACTTCTCACCTCATTTCGGAGTGTTTATGATTCTTTATTTTTATTACCACTTGGATAACTGCAGTTTATTATAATTTTAATGCATTTCCATAGCTTGTAAATGATAGAGTAACATTCTCTTGTTTTTGTGCATTTATTTTTATTTATTCATATATTTATTTATTTATTTTTATATATAACATCTGTACTTTAATGTTATATATTTTTTTGTCAAATATTCTGTATTTGTTGTTATTTATTATTTTCTAAAACAAATAAAACTTTTGAACGAGAAATAATGTGCTTCAATCATCCTGTCACCATAACAACCATGGTGCCGGGATGATTGAAGCACCAACAACAGGTGTTTGGAGTATCTTTATCTGCTGAGTGTTAAATTTTCTGAAATGCACATATTTTTATTGTGGTGTAGGTTCTGGGCCTGCTGTCCAGCCATCCCTCTTTATTTATTTCTTTTGCTCTCTTTCTCCCTTTGTTTCCCCCCTCCATCCCTTGTTCATCTCAGACTCTAACCACACCCCCTTTGAGTCATGACCCTTTAAGCCACGTCCAATAGTTAGCTTAAACCACACACATCTTGCGCTGCGGCAGGCTGTGCACGCCACATTTTTATTTCCCCCCTCTACTTCAAACGAATGCCCCGCCCCCTAATTATAAGACTCCGCACACATGCCAAAAAGTGTCCCTATATTTTTTTTTACAATGTTGGCAACTATGTTTTATGGTGTGCTTGGGTTTCACACTCTGCTCTGCAATATCTGTAGAATCTACTCCCTGTAAGCCCTTGTACACATTCTGACAACCAAATCCAATGGATTTTGTCTGAAACTGTTTCGGACAAAGTTGTCGGAAAAGCTGATTGTACATAACGTGGTGACGTTATTTCGTTACAATGGGACTACGTTCAGGCTAGGAGCCAATAGCTTTGGTCTAGGAATTTGATCTGAGCAGGCGTGGCACTTTGTCCGTCGGAGTAGGCTACACATGATCGGAGTATGTCCCATCGGAGCATGTTGTCGAAAAATTATATAGACAAGTTGGAAAAATATTCGGACAGAAAAAGTCCAATGGAGACCACACACAGTCGGATTATCTGACAAACCGGTCCGATAGGACACATTCTGTCGGAATCTACGACCAAGTGTACAAGGGCTAAGGCTGTGTGGTCAGAAGCCTGATGTACTGGATTTGATTCCACAATAGAAGAGGTCATGGAGTCTTGTCTAAATATTTTGTACTTTTTGCTACAAAAGGCTACTGACTCTTTAAGAAGATGGCTAGCGCTTTCCACAGTCAGGGTAACACAATTGAATGCAGAGAAACAGACAAACACACTCAGAAGAAATGTGATGGAGGATGTCACTAAGCTTATTTGCAGATTATGCAGATATACATACAGAAGGCTGTTGGAATTCTACTCTCTTTGTCTATTCTGACTCTAGTTGTTATAATAGTAATTATCCCTTTCTGAGACCGCAATGCCTGGCCTGTATATAGCAGATACACTCACTGTGGAGAATCTTGGTCAGATAGCTCAACTCACCAAACCCTTGAAATCCACAAATGTCTGTATTGCATGCAGAACACGCTTAAGGCACTAAAAAAAAATATTGGCTTTTCTAGCTTTTCTAGCTGCTATGTGTGTCTTGTAAGGGAGGAAGGATTAGAGAAGCCCACACAAGAAAAGGATGTTACCTCACAAGAAAGAGAAGTGGTGATTATAAGCCTAAACATTTTTTGTTTGTTTTGGATAGAGTAAAGCAGAAACCCTAGGGTTTTTTGTTGTGCTGTGTGTCCCTTCCGGCAAGATAAATCCTCCCTGTTAGTCCTTATAATCTTGTTCCGGTGGCTTATTCCAATGACAACTGTGTAAAAGATGATTTCCCTCATTCCAGAGGGACAGTATAAAGAAAAAAGTTAATGTAATTGTAAGGCCGCGTACACACGCGCGGACTGTTCGCCCAACCTTGTTCGGCAAACAGTTTGTCAAACAGTCCGCTCAAAATTTGCATGAGCGGACTTGCCCACACACGAGCGGACTGTTTGACGAACAAGGTTGGGCAAACAGTTCGCTCAACTTTTGAAATGAACGGACTCGCCCACGTAAGGAGGAGGCAAATCCGCCCATTTCGAGCGCGTGTACAGGTAGGCGGGGCCCGCGAAGGAGACGTCGCGGGCTCCGCCGCCTGGAATGGGCTTAAAGGGGAACCCCAACGCCGAAAAAAATCGGCGTGGGGGTTCCCCCCAAGTCCACACCAGACCCTTGTCCGAGCACGCTACCCGGCCGGCCAGGAAAGGGGGGCGAGCGAGCGCGCCCCCCCCTCCTGAGCCGTACCAGGCCGCGTGCCCTCAACATGGGGGGGTGCCTTGGGGAAGGGGGGGGCCGCGCGGCCCCCCCACCCCAAAGCACCTTGTCCCCATGTTGATGAGGACAAGGGCCTCTTCCCGACAACCCTGGCCGTTGGTTGTCGGGGTCTGCGGGCGGGGGGCTTATCGGAATCCGGGAGCCCCCTTTAAGAAGGGGGCCCCCGGATACCGGCCCCCCACCCTATGTGAATGAGTATGGGGTACAATGTACCCCTACCCATTCACCTGTGAAATAAAGTACAAATAAAAACACAACACAGGGGGAAAAAATATTTTATTGCACAGCCGGGGGTCTTCCGTCTTCGGGGGTCTTCTCGCCGGACTCCTCCGCTATGTGTGTGTAGCTCTTTTGCCAGCGGAGGAGTCCGGCTTTCTTCCTCCCCGCCGCCGGCCTCTTCTCCCGACTTCGGGGGTCTTGTCCCCCTCTTCGGTTCTTCTGCCGGGCCACCGCGCCTGGTCCGGTGGCCCGGTCTTCTGTCGCCGTCTTCCGTTCTTCTGTCGCCGCCTTCGGTTCTTCTGCCGGGCCACCGCGCCTTCTTGTAGCTCTTTTACAGGCGGTGGCCCGGTCTTCTGTCGCCGTCGCCGCCTTCCGTTCGTGTTCTTCTTCTTGTTCTTCTCCAGGCGATGTTGACACGTCGCTCCCTCCGGCCGGAATGCCAGAGCCGCCCTGCGCTGTGACTTATATAGTGACAATGGGGCGGGGTCACATGGTATATGTCACATGGGTTGATGTCACATGGTGACCCCGCCCCCTTACGATGTCATAGTCCCCATGTGACATCAACCCATGTGACCAACCCATGTGACATATACCATGTGACCCCCGCCCCATTGTCACTATATAAGTGACCGCACAGCGCGTCCCCGGCATTCCGGCCGGAGAGCTCGTCGAGTCAACATCGCCTGGAGAAGAACAAGAAGAACAAGAAGAAGAACAAGAACGGAAGGCGGCGACGGCGATAGAAGACCGGGCCACCGCCTGTAAAAGAGCTACAAGAAGGCGCGGTGGCCCGGCAGAAGAACCGAAGGCGGCGACAGAAGAACGGAAGACGGCGACAGAAGACCGGGCCACCGGACCAGGCGCGGTGGCCCGGCAGAAGAACCGAAGAGGGGGACAAGACCCCCGAAGTCGGGAGAAGAGGCCGGCGGCGGGGAGGAAGAAAGCCGGACTCCTCCGCTGGCAAAAGAGCTACACACACATAGCGGAGGAGTCCGGCGAGAAGACCCCCGAAGACGGAAGACCCCCGGCTGTGCAATAAAATATTTTTTCCCCCTGTGTTGTGTTTTTATTTGTACTTTATTTCACAGGTGAATGGGTAGGGGTACATTGTACCCCATACTCATTCACATAGGGTGGGGGGCCGGTATCCGGGGGCCCCCTTCTTAAAGGGGGCTCCCGGATTCCGATAAGCCCCCCGCCCGCAGACCCCGACAACCAACGGCCAGGGTTGTCGGGAAGAGGCCCTTGTCCTCATCAACATGGGGACAAGGTGCTTTGGGGTGGGGGGGCCGCGCGGCCCCCCCCTTCCCCAAGGCACCCCCCCATGTTGAGGGCACGCGGCCTGGTACGGCTCAGGAGGGGGGGGCGCGCTCGCTCGCCCCCCTTTCCTGGCCGGCCGGGTAGCGTGCTCGGACAAGGGTCTGGTGTGGACTTGGGGGGAACCCCCACGCCGATTTTTTTCGGCGTTGGGGTTCCCCTTTAAGCCCATTCCAGGCGGCGGAGCCCGCGACGTCTCCTTCGCGGGCCCCGCCTACCTGTACACGCGCTCGAAATGGGCGGACTTTCCGAGCGGGAACAGTCCGCTCATTTCGAAAGTACAGCGGACAGGCCCACACACGGGCGGACTGTTCGCTCAAACACAGTTTCAGCGGACAGTTTTTCGGAATTTCCGAAAGACTTTGTCTGTCCAACTGTCCGCTGAAACTGTCCGCTGAAAGCCCACACACGAGCGGACTGTCCGCCCAAACACTGTTCAGCGGACAAGGTTGGGCGAACAGTCCGCCCGTGTGTACGCGGCCTAAGTCTTAAAAAACTTTACCCTTTACATACACTTTTTTTTTTTAAACTGAGGCACTGCCATTGCTATTGTCTTATTGTGGAATACTACTTGTCATTAGGGATGAGCCGAACACCCCCCTGTTCGGTTCGCACCAGAACCTGCGAACAGACCTAAACTTCGTGTGAACTTTAGAACCCTATTAAAGTCTATGGGACTCGAACGTTCACAATCTAAAGTGCTCATTTTAAAGGGTAATATGCAGGTTACTGTCCTAAAAAGTGTTTGGGGACCCGGGTCCTGCCCCAGGGGACATGGATCAATGCAAAAAAAAGTTTTAAAAACGGCCGTTTTTTCAGGAGCAGTGATTTTAATAATGATTAAAGTGAAACAATAAAAGTGTAATATTCCTTTAAATTTCGTAGCTGGGGGGTATCTATAGTATGCCTGTGAAGGGGCGCATGTTTCTGGTGCTTAGAACTGTCCCTGCACAAAGTGTCATTTGTGCAGGAAAAAAAGTATTTTAAAATCACTTGCGGCTAAATTGTCGGCTCCCCGTAATACAGAGAACACTCAATGAGTGTTCTCTGCATTAGCCGACAATTCATTCATTCATTGATAAAAAATAAAAATAAAAAAGCGTGGGGGTTCCCCTAAATTCAATTACCAGGCCCTTCAGGTCTGACATGGATATTAAGGGGAACCCTGTGTCAAATAAAAAAAAAATTGACGTGGGGGTCCCCCTAAATATCCATAACCAGACCCTTCAGGTCTGATATGGATATTAAGGGGAACCCCGCATCAAATAAAAAAAAATTTGACGTGGGGGTCCCCCTAAAAATCCACATCAGACCCTTTATCCGAGCACGCAACCTGGCAGGTCGCAGGAAAAGAGGGGGGGATGAGAGAGCGGCCCCCCCTCCCTCCTGAACCGTACCAGGCCACATACCCTCAACATTGGGAGGATGCTTTAGGGGTCTGTGACCCCTCAAAGCACCTTGTCCCCATGTTGATGAAGACAAGGGCCTCATCCTCACAACCCTGGCCGTTGGTTGTGAGGGTCTGCGGGCGGGGGGCTTATCAGAATCTGGAAGCCCCCTTTAACAAGGGGACCCCCAGATCCCGCCCCCCCCATTTGAAATGGTAAGGGGGTACAAAAGTACCCCTACCATTTCACAAAGAAAGTGTAAAAATGGTTAAATAAGACAAACACACTTTTGAAAAATTTCTTTATTAAAAATAAAAAAAATAAAAAAAAGATTCCAGCGGTGCTAATCCACTCTTGCTATCCAGCGACGGGTCTCCGGGGTCCAGCGATGGATGATCATATCCAGCGACGGGGGATCTCTCAGTCCAGCGCTGTCCATACATCCTTCTTCTGTCTCCACTCCGGAGACACTGCAGAGATCCCAGCGCTGACGTTTCTTATATTAGGAGGGCGGGCCACCCGTCACCTGACCCCGCCCCTCTGACGCTGGAGAGGGAAGCCAGGGGTTCCCCAGTGACGTGTGGGTGACCCCGCCCCCTCTGATGTAACTCAGGTTTCCGTTATGGCCTGGTATGGTTCAGGAGGGAGGGGGGGGCGCTCTCTCGTCCCCCCCTCTTTTCCTGCGGCCTGCCAGGTTGCGTGCTCGAATAAAGGGTCTGATATGGATTTTTAGGGGGACCCCCACGTCAATTTTTTTTTTTAATTTGATGCGGGGTTCCCCTTAATATCCATATCAGACCTGAAGGGTCTGGTTATGGATATTTAGGGGGACCCCCACGTCAATTTTTTTTAAATTTGACACGGGGTTCCCCTTAATATCCATGTCAGACCTGAAGGGCCTGGTAATTGAATTTAGGGGAACCCCCACGCTTTTTTTTTATTTTTATTTTTTTTATCAATGAATGAATGAATTGTCGGCTAATGCAGAGAACACTCATTGCGTGTTCTCTGTATTACGGGACCCGACAATAGCCGCAAGTGATTTTAAAAGACTTTTTTTCCTGCACAAATGACACTTTGTGCAGGGACAGTTCTAAGCACCAGAAACATGCGCCCCTTCACAGGCATACTATAGATACCCCCCAGCTACGAAATTTAAAGGAATATTACACTTTTATTGTTTCACTTTAATCATTATTAAAATCACTGCTCCTGAAAAAACGGCCGTTTTTAAAACTTTTTTTTGCATTGATCCATGTCCCCTGGGGCAGGACCCGGGTCCCCAAACACTTTTTAGGACAGTAACCTGCATATTACCCTTTAAAATTAGCACTTTAGATTTCCCCCATAGACTTGTATAGGGTGTTCCGGCTTTTCGAATTTGCTGCGAACAGCCCAAATTGTTCACTGTTCGCTGAACAGGCGAACAGGCAATGTTGGAGTAGAACATGAGTTCGACTCGAACTCGAAGCTCATCCCTACTTGTCATGTTGAACCTCTAAATTTCAATACTGACCCACAACAAGTATGCATTTAGAGTTGCTTTCTGTACCCTGACTCTTCATCCTCATTTATTCTTACTCAATAATTCAGAAGGTATAGAGACCAGGGGGTCAAAATAACAGCCAAGAAAGCAATGGCAGACCACATTATCTGTCTAAGAAAACATTTTATTTGAACCGCTTGCCGACCGTATAACCTACCTATATGGCAGCAACCTAGTATGTGATCCTGCCCTTCCGGGTCTGGGGTGTGCATACGCCACCGGTAGCCAGTTCCCACTCTGATTAGACACAACAGGAGCTGATCAGTGAACTCAATGTCTGCTAAAACCGGCCGATGCTTCATAAACAAGGCAGATTGCCATTCTGTCAGTACAGAACACATGGATCCTGTGTCTCAGCAAGGGCACCGATCCATGCCTTCCCCTAGTACAAGCACCTCCCCCACTATAGTAACACACTGGTCAAGCAAACATTTAACCCTTTGATCTCCCCTGATGTTAATCCCTTTCCAGCCAGTGTCATTAGTACAGTGGCAGTGCATATTTTTTTAGCACTGATCACTGTATTAGTGTCACTGGTCCCCAAAAAGTGTCATAAGTGTCAGTTAGTGTCTGATTTGTCTGCCACAGTCCCGCTATAAATCTCAGCTATATTATTAGCATGATTAGAATAGTCAATGCTTGGGAACAATTTTATTCAGCAAGCATTCACAGGAGTTGCATTATAAGTGGTTGCCCAATGACCAAAGATGATCACTGCTGGTCACAGAAGAAGTGGTGGCAGGGAGACAAAGTAGTGACAGGATTCTGGACCAGTTGTTGCTGGAGGACAGCACTACTACAAATTCATGCTATGGTTTCTATTCAAGCAGTAGCTGCCTAAATCCAACAGAAGTATTAGAATTGTATTCTGCCGATTTAAATGAAAAAATCCCACCTTACTGACAACAAGATAAAAGAAACAATGTCGTTTTTATGTAACTGCCTAGAGAAGCACATTAAAAACAATTATGTGCGTTACAGCAAGTCTGCACATTTCACCTGAATTGTAAATACAAAATAATATATTATTTTTTTAAATCCATTTATTCAGATGATTGACTTATATTTACAGAATAAATGTGCACAGCTTTTCCTTGCTCTTTGGAATTACTTTGGAATGATTCCCGATGAAAAATAAAATGATAGAATCGTTCAAACTCTAAGAGAACAGACATTAAAATGAATTTCTCAGGAGGTGTTCTGACTTTAACACATTCATTTTATACCTGACCAGTTTAATAGAAAATTCAAAAGGACTTCACTCTTTTCTTTAAATGAAAAGTAAATATTAGTTCTGAATAGAAAAATGAATATTTATGACACCTGCTACAGAAGTGTTGAACTAATTTAAAACTAGAAATTAATGAGTCCTGTCTCAACCTGAAGTAAATACACCAAGATGCCTCCATCCCTAAATGTTATGCGAGAACAAAGGAAGGGGGGTTGGGACTGTACATGAGGCATGTTGGTGTGTATAATGATATATATAATAAACATACATGAGTTGCGTATCACAATCCCCTAGGGCAGGGGTGTCCAAACTTTTTTCAAAGAGGGTCAGAGTTGATGAAGTGAACATGCTTGAGGGCCGACCATTTTGTCTGACATTCTTTAAACCATTAAAATTTGGTCTAAGTTTGTTTGTCCAAGCACTAATACACGGCCCAACAATAATTATCTTGCCTTTGTGCTGTGTGTGGTGAATAGATGAGCTTGGGTGTGTTATTTGGATATACCATATAATCAGCTTATACCACACACCTTAACTTTAAAAAGAAAGACTCAGGGAAAAAAAAATCGTACATTTTAAATAAAGAACTGTGAAGCAAAATAAGGGTCAGTGCCCATCTGCAGCCCCCACTCCATTGCCATGAATGCAGCCCCCACTGTATTGCCATGAATGCAGCCCCCACCGTATTGCCATGAATGCAGTCCCCACACTGACATGAATGCAGCCCCCACCATATTGCCATGAATGCAGCTCCCACACTGACATGAATGCAGCCCCCAGCGTTTTGCCATGAATGCAGCCCTCAGCATATTGCCATGAATGCAGCCCCCACATTGCCACGAATGCAGCCCACACAATGCCATGAATGCAGACTCACCATTGCCATCAGTGCAGCCTGATTCATGTGCTCTGCAGCCTTGGAGGGGACCATGAGGGGGCGGGATGAGTGCCGACAGACATACATGAGAAACTCCTGTTTTTATCGACGGCCTCTTTAATTGAAAGTCTCCTGTGATGGGCAAAACAGTTGTCCAATGGCAGCACAGGAGACGGGACTTCCTTTTCCACAGGGCGCTGTGTAAACAGGAAATACTTTTGTATACAGGGCACTTGTCCCGCCCCCTCCATGGCAGCCAGCATATCAAACTTTTGTAGCCCCCGGTGCTCGGGGATTCCTTGGGGGCCACAAAAGATATATATGTCAACATTACCAGGCAGGCCGTCTGAAACTGGAACGCGGGACGGACTTTGGACATGCCTGCCCTAGGGGTACATCGTAGTAAAAGTTAATAATTGTAATAAAACCAATAGCAATGAAACAAAATGTAATCATAAAGAGTCAATATATAATTATAATAGATTTAATAACAAATGATTGATTAGAGAACATGATTTGTGACAGAGTAAATAATGAGCGATCAAAAATATACAAGCATCCCCTCTCTCTACGCTCACGCTACTGCCTTCCTCTAGCTGAGTGTCATCATCAGAGCCCACAAAACACTGGGCATCCTCCTGGAGCATGTACCCAACACTGTGCTCAAAGAGTTCAGGAGACTCCTCAGGAGGACGTGGTGGGTCTAGGGAAGGAGTCACTGATGATGACATTGAGAGGAGGGAAGACGATGCGTTGGCAGCTGCTTTGCTACTACCCTGAGACTGGGTGAGAGAGGATGAGGAGGATGAAGAGGGCTTGGTCATCCACTCTACCAAGTCATTGGCATGTTGCGGTTCAACATGTCCAGCTGCCGAAAAGAAGGACAAGCATGTCCCATGGCCACGTGCTGATGACAATGCACCGCGTCCACAACCAGCACTGTTGTCTCTAGACACAGAGCCTGCTTGCCCTCTTTTATCGGCTCGCGCCTGTCTGCCTCTACTTGCTGGCCTTCCAGACATGGTAATGGCCTGAAGGGAGTTGGGTAAAACAGCAGTTGGGTAGTTTATATTGTGCTGGAGGCACACAACACCCACTAACTCCTGCAGATGCCTTTTTTATAGAACACCAGAGATAAAGGGGTATATACAGATGTATACTGTGCTGTGCTGGAGGCACACACAACTTTCAATAACTCCTGCAGATGGCAAGTGGGCTCAAATAGAGAACCGCTATGTAGGTGGATATAGCGGTATGTACTGGGTACAAAGCACACAGACAGCACGCACAAGCTCCTAACACTACTGACTGCAAGCTCTATTATTAAAGATAGATCACTAGCTATATAGGCGAGGTGAATATTGCGGTGTATACTGCGGTCAGGGCACGCAGACAACAACCAGAAAACAGCAGAGATAAAGGGGTATATACAGATGTATACTGTGCTGTGCTGGAGGCACACACAACTTCCAATAACTCCTGCAGATGGCAAGTGGGCTCAAATAGAGAACAGCTATGTAGGTGGATATAGCGGTATGTACTGGGTACAGAGCACGCAGACAGCACGCACGATCTCCTAACACTACTGACTGCAAGCTCTATTATTAAAGATAGATCACTAGCTATATAGGCGAGGTGAATATTGCGGTGTATACTGCGGTCAGGGCACGCAGACAACAACCAGAAAACAGCAGAGATAAAGGGGTATATACAGATGTATACTGTGCTGTGCTGGAGGCACACACAACTTCCAATAACTCCTGCAGATGGCAAGTGGGCTCAAATAGAGAACAGCTATGTAGGTGGATATAGTGGTATGTACTGGGTACAGAGCACGCAGACAGCACCTAACACTACTGACTGCAAGCTCTATTATTAAAGATATATAAATATAGTGAAGTGAATAGTGAATATAGTGGTGTATACTGCAGTCAGGGCACAGACAATAACCACTACACAACAGCAAGATAGGAAATCAGCCAAAAACGATCGGTGTGTACTGTGTTGAAGGTACACAGAACACCCACTGCTTTACGATGCCAACACACTACACAAGGCCGCCTCAATGGCGGCCTTATATAGTGTGGGGCGTGTACTACACAGCCTGAGCTATGATTGGCCACAGGCATCCTGCCTGTGGCCAATCATGGCTCTCCTCGCTGCTGGCGCTGCGATTGGCCAAGCATGCGGGGTCACAGTGCATGCTTGGCCAATCATGAGCCAGCAATGCACTGCGCCATCGCAGTGCATTGTGGGCCGTGAGCGCCACGCGAATTTTGACGCGAACGGACCAAGTGTTCGGATTTCGCCGAACGGACGAACAGCCAATGTTCGAGTCGAACGTACGTTCGACTCGAACACGAAGCTCATCCCTACTCTTCTCTATTTGAGCCATCTGCAGGAGTTATTGGAAGTTGTGTGTGCCTCCAGCACAGCACAGTATACATCTGTATTTACCCTTTATTGCTGGTGTTCTATAATAAAGGCATCTGCAGGAGTTAGTGGGTGTTGTGTGCCTCCAGCACAATATACACCTGTATCTACCCTTTATTGCTGTTCTCTAATAGAGCCATCTGCAGGGCTTAGTGGGTGTTGTGTGCCTCCAGTACAATATACCCCTTTATCTACCCTTTATTGCTGGTGTTCTATAATAAAGGCATCTGCAGGAGTTAGTGGGTGTTGTGTGCCTCCAGCACAATATACACTACCCAACTGCTGTTTTACTCAACTCCCTTCAGGCCATTACCATGTCTGGAATGCCAGCAAGGAGAGGCAGACAGGCGCGAGCCGATAAAAGAGGGCAAGCAGGCTCTGTGTCTAGAGACAACAGTGCTGGTCGTGGACGCGGTGTATTGTCATCAGCACGTGGCCATGGGACACGCTTGTCCTTCTTTTCGGCAGCTAGACATGTTGAACCGCAACATGCCAACGACTTGGTAGAGTGGATGACCAAGCCCTCTTCATCCTCCTCATCCTCTCTCACCCAGTCTCAGGGTACTAGCAAAGCAGCTGCCAGCTCATCGTCTTCCCTCCTCTCAATGTCATCATCAGTGACTCCTTCCCTAGACCCACCACGTCCTCCTGAGGAGTCTCCTGAACTCTTTGAGCACAGTGTTGGGTACATGCTCCAGGAGGATGCCCAGTGTTTTGTAGGCTCTGATGATGACACTCAGCTAGAGGAAGGCAGTAGCGTGAGCGCAGAGAGAGGGGATGCTCAAGAAGGACAGCAATCTGGCAGTCATGTTCCACAAGCTGCAGCATACTGCCAGGTTTGCTACAGCGATGAAGAGGGAGGGGATGATGAGGGCACTGACTCCACGTGGGTGCCTGGTAGGAGAGAGGAGGAGGAGGAGACACATGTCCAACGAGGCAGGATGCCCTCCGGGGGCCAGCTTAGGGGCAGCACACCGACTGAATCACACCGCAGAGCTCCGCCTGTGCGCGTTATTCTAAAAGTTCTTTGATATGGGCCTTTTTTGAGACGAGTGCATCAGATCGCACCGCTGCTATTTGCAACATATGTCTCAAGCGTATCTCGCGTGGCCAAAACATCAGCCGCTTGGGCACCACATGCTTGACCAGACATATGTTGACCTGCCATGCAGCTCGTTGGCAAGCGTACCTCAAAGACCCACACCAAAGAACAAAGCGGACCTCTCCTTGCTCCTCATCAGCTGGCATCTCCAACCCCACTAGACCTTCAGTCCTCTCTGAAACCTGCTCTGAGAGGAATGAAGGTGTAGAATT
Organism: Lithobates pipiens; assembly: GCF_037356315.1. Lineage (NCBI taxonomy): Eukaryota > Metazoa > Chordata > Amphibia > Anura > Ranidae > Lithobates > Lithobates pipiens. The sequence continues at coordinate 336,441,445 of NW_027507903.1, forward strand.
AGGTGTGTCACAGCCAAGTGCTTCCGGGCACTCTGCTAGCAGTACACCCACATCCGATTATAGCAGGCAAATGTCCCTGCCCCAGCTGCTGGACTGGTGAAAGAAGTTCACTCCCAGCCATCCACATGCCCAGCGGTTGAATGTTAGCTTGGCTAAATTGCTAGCACTTCAACTGCTGCCTTTTCAGTTGGTAGACTCGGGCCCCCTTCCGTGAGTTTGTACAATGTGCGGTTCCTCAGTGGCAGGTCCCCAAACGCCACTTTTTCTCACGGAAGGAGATTCCGGCTCTCTACCAGCATGTGGAAGGCAATGTCCTTGCCTCGCTGGACAGGGCGGTCAGCGGTAAGGTGCATATTACCACTGACTCATGGTCCAGCAGGCATGGACAGGGACGTTACCTGTCTTTCATGACCCATTGGGTCATTCTTCTGGCAGCTGGGAAGGATGCAGGACAAGGTGCAGTAGTGTTGGAGGTTGTTCCGCCACCACGCCTCCAAAATGCTACTATTGGTTGTGACACACCTCTCTCCTCCACCCCCTCCTCTTCTTCTTCCTCCATGGCCTCTTCCAGTGCTCTGTCCTCAGAACCAGCGGTGCTCCGTAGGCGTTCCAGGGGCTACGCAAGTACGCAGGCAAAACAATGCCATGCCGTGCTTGCGCTGGTTTGTTTGGGGGACAGGAGCCACACTGGGGCGTATGTTTTGTCAGCTCTGCAGGGGCAGGCTGAGAGGTGGTTGACACCACGCCAGCTTAAGCCAGTTATGGTGGTTTACGACAATGGCACCAACCTTCTCTCCACCCTCCGACAGGGACAACTGACCCATGTGCCCTGTGTAGCTCACGTCCTTAACCTGGTGGTGCAGCGGTTCTTGGGCAGGTACCCGGGCTTACAGGATGTCCTGAAGCAGGCCAGGAAAGTCTGTGTGCATTTCCGCCGATCATTTAATGCTTGTGCTCGGCTGGCTGAGCTCCAAAAGGAGTTGAACCTGCCCAAGAACCGCCTTATATGTGACATGCCCACCAGGTGGAACTCAACGTTGACCATGCTGCAGCGGCTGCACACGCAGCAGAGGGCCATCAATGAGTACCTGTGCGACTACGGCACCAGGACAGGGTCAGGGGAGCTTGGTTTTTTCTCACCACGCCAGTGGGGCATGATCAGGGATGCATGCACTGTCCTGTCACCGTTTGAGGAGGCCACAAGGATGGTGAGCAGTGACAGTGCATGCATCAGTGACACTGTACCTCTTATCCACCTCTTGGAGCATACGCTGCGTGGAATAATGGACAGGGCACTTGAGGCAGAACAGAGGCAGGAAGAGGAGGACTTCCTTGCCTCTCAAGGCCCCCTTTATGCAGACAGTGTTCCTGCTGTGCCACCCATCACACAGGAAGAGGATGAGGAGGAGGAAGAGGAGGAGGAGGATGATTATGTCAGCATGGAGGTGGAGGCTGGCACTCAGCATCAGCAGCAGCAGCAGCAGTCTTGTAGGGATGATTTACAGTCCCAAGAAACACGTGGACTTGTACGTGGCTGGGAGGAGGTAGCTGCGGATCATGTTGTCCTTAGTGACCCAGAGGAATCCGGACCGAATGCCTCAGCTAACCTACGCTGCATGGCCTCCCTGATCCTGCAAAGCCTGCGGAGGGATCCTCGTATTCTTCGGATCAAGGAGAGGAACCATTACTGGCTGGCCACTCTCCTTGATCCACGGTACAAGGGTAAGGTTGCCGACCTTATCTTGCCATCGCAGAGGGAGCAGAGGATGAGACATCTCCGGGAGGCCTTGCAGAAAGGTCTGTGCAACGCGTTCCCAGAGACTGGGAGGTTACAAACTCCTGGTCCTGGACAACGTGTTGCTGAGGCATCGGTCAGAAGGAGCGGTGGAGAAGGTGGCCGTCTGACTGATGCTTTCAGACAATTTTTTAGTCCGCAGCACCAAGGTATGATCGGTTCCAGCACCCATCCCCAGCGTCTGATTTACATGGTGCAGGAATACCTAGGGGCAAGGTCAGACTTGGACACCTTTCCCACCGAAAATCCTCTGGCTTACTGGGTCTTGAGGGTGGATCACTAGCCAGAGCTTGCACAGTATGCAATTGAGCTACTGGCCTGTCCTGCATCCAGCGTTCTTTCGGAACGCACCTTCAGTGCTGCTGGTGGCTTTGTTACCGATCACAGGGTGCGCCTGTCCACCGAATCAGTTGATCGACTGACCTTCATCAAGATGAATCAGTCTTGGATCACCCACAGCTACCAAGCACCTGAAGCTGATGTAACCGAATAATTTTTTTTTTAAATACCACATCCCTTCAAGACTGCCTATGCTGATGCTGAGTGACTGTCCTGTTATGTTGATTGTCTATCCTCTTCCTCCTCCGCTGATATGTTGGAAGAACAATTTTGGTTCTGGGTGATGCCAGCAGCCCAATTTTTCTGCCCCTGTTTAACAGGGGCGTTTAATTACAATTTTTGATGCAATGCTTTGCAGCAGGGCTAATTCCTGCAATAAAACTAGAGTATATGGCAGAGGTTGCAGTGTGGTGGCACCAGCACCAGTGCCTAAGGCCCAATTTTTCTGCCCCTGTTTAACAGGGGCGTTTAAGTACAATTTTTGATGCAATGCTTTGCAGCAGGGCTAATTCCTGCAATAAAACTAGAGTATATGGCAGAGGTTGCAGTGTGGTGGCACCAGCACCAGTGCCTAAGGCCCAATTTTTCTGCCCCTGTTTAACAGGGGCGTTTAAGTACAATTTTTGATGCAATGCTTTGCAGCAGGGCTAATTCCTGCAATAAAACTAGAGTATATGGCAGAGGTTGCAGTGTGGTGGCACCAGCACCAGTGCCTAAGGCCCAATTTTTCTGCCCCTGTTTAACAGGGGCGTTTAAGTACAATTTTTGATGCAATGCTTTGCAGCAGGGCTAATTCCTGCAATAAAACTAGAGTATATGGCAGAGGTTGCAGTGTGGTGGCACCAGCAGCAGTGCCTAAGGCCAAATTTTTCTGCCCCTGTTTAACAGGGACATGTAATTACAATTCTTGATATAATATTTCACAGGAGGGCCCCTTCCTGTGCCCACCCAGAGTAACGGTGAGGACTTATAGTGTTGTGGCACCAGCACCACAACCACCAAAGGTCAATTTTTCTACCACTGTTCAACAATGGCATGTAATTACAATTCTTGATATAATCGTTCACAGCAGGGCGCTCCAGCGCCCACCAAGAGTCACTTTCAGGGCTTACAATGTTGTGGCAAAACCAACACCTTGTTCCGCCATTTCTGCAGAGCTTATAGGGCAGGCCCCTACTTTCAAACATCCAACTTACAAACATCTCCTACTTGCAAACGCAAGGAGACAGCAGCAAGTGAGATGAAAAAAGATGGACGACAAAACAAATTATACAGGGGTGATAACCCTTCCCTATGTTTTCCAAAAAGCTTAAAAATCGTTTTTTTGACTGGAGCTACACTTTAAAAATGTACCAGTTGAAAATTACAAACAGATTCAACTTAACACAACAAACCTACACAGTCCCTGTCTTGTTTGCACCGCCTGTATACTGCTGTTCTGAGTATATAGGGCCTGGGGGCCACACGCATTTCCTTTTTTTAATATGGGTACAGGGTTCCCCTTAATATGCGTACAAGACCCAAATAGGCTGGTAATGGGCAGGGAGGGCTACCCATGCCATTTTTCTGAATGATTTTCAACCATATTGCAGGAACCAGATATAACATTAAAACCGCAAGCAGTTTTAAATGGTGTTATTTCCGTTTAATGTCATTTTGTGCAGGGACTGTTCTAAACACGGGAAACATGTGGCACTTCACAGGCATACTACAGACACCCCCCAGGCACCATATTTAAAGGAATATTTCACTTTTTTTTTTCACTTTAATCGTCAGTAAAATCAGTGCTCCCGCCAAAACGGCCATTTTTAAAAACATTTTAGGCATTGACCCATGTCCCCTGGGGCAGGAGCCAGGTCCCCAAACCCTTTTTAGGACAGTATCTTGCATATTAGCCGTTAAAATTAGCACTTTCCATTTCGAACGTTCGAGTCCCATAGACTTCAATGGGGTTCTAACGTTCGTAACGAACGTAGGGTCCGTTCGAAAGTTCTGGTGCGAACCGAACCGGGGGGTGTTCGGCTCTTCCCTAGAGAAGAGCTATGTAGGTGGATATAGCGGTGTGTACTGGGTACAGAGCACGCAGACAGCACGCACAAGCTCCTAACACTGACTGCAAGCTCTATTATAAAAGATAGATATATCGCTAGCTATATAGGTGAGGTGAATATAGCGGTGTATACTGCGGTCAGGGCACGCAGACAACAACCACTACAGAAGAGTAAGATCGAAAAATTGGCCGATAACGATCGGTGTATAATGTGTTGAAGGTACACAGAACACCCACTAACTGCTTCAGACGCCAACACATTACACAAGGCCGCCGCGCTGGCGGCCTTATATAGTGTGGGGCGTGTACTACACAGCCTGAGCTCTGATTGGCCACAGGCATCCTGCCTGTGGCCAATCATGGCTCTCCTCGCTGCCGGCGCTGTGATTGGCCAAGCATGCGGGGTCACAGTGCATGCTTGGCCAATCATGAGCCAGCAATGCACTGCGCCATCACAGTGCATTATGGGCCATGAGCGCCACACGAATTTGGCACGAACGTTCGGAATTCGCTGAACGGGCGAACAGCCGATGTTCGAGTCGAACGTATGTTCGACTCGAACACGAAGCTCATCCCTACTGCTCACTGACTGTCAATACATACTGCTCACAGACTGCCACTACATACCACTCACTGGTACATACTGCTTACTGACTGCCATGATACACTGCTCACTGGCACATACTGCTCACTGGCTGGCCCTATATACTGCTCACTGGTACATAGTGCTCACTAACTGCCACTACATTCTTCTCACTGATTGCCTAACTACTGCTCACTCACTTCTACAGGTACAGGGCAACTCTGCATCACAAACTATTGACCGCTGAACTCTGTGTCACCACCTACTGACCACTGAACTCTGCGTCATCACCTACTGACCACTGAACTCTGCCTCACAAATTACATTTTAGGTCTTCTTTACACAAGGTGCGGTGCGGGAATGTGCACAAAATTGCATGTTTTCCCTAACCACATAAAAACGAGCTGCCTTTTACATGGGTGCCATTTATTCTTAATGGTATCTCCGTGAATCTAGCAATGCTAAAATGCATTTTACCACAGCACAAAGGTGTGGCACAATTTTTAAAATCACCTTGGTACCTTTTTTGCGTGTTTCATGTATATAAGGCAGCTTACTCAAAATGCGATACACAGGAACATGCAAAAAAGTGCACATGCTTGGACACACCTCCTCGTGTAGATGAGCCCCTAGAGTGGTGCACTTTTAGCCAGTTCCAGACTGCCCCACGTACATATACGGCAGCAAGGTGGCCCGGCTGTGCAAAATCATGTACAGGTACATTATTCATGTCCATGGGTAGGGGGCGCACGTGTGCTCTGGCCATCCCTGTGGCAGTCGGATTAAGTTCAGAACCAATCACTCATCATGTCCAGGCCAATGATTGCCTGGACCTGCTGATCAGTTCTGACCAATGGAGAAACCTCTTGTCCCTGTGTAATGTAAACACAGGCACAGGAATTGATGTAATCTCTCCTCCTGGAGTCCTCACTTTCAAATTCAAGCCCTGACGATGGAGTCGTAGTCCCTGCTTAGGTCAGGCGCACCTGACCCCATTCTTCTGTTGCTGATGTGCTACAACCGTATGCAGCCAGTACTAGTGCCGTTCAACCTTCTGGTGAACTGGCGAGCACCAGCGGCCTAGTACACCCTGGTCACCCTGGTCATAGACAAACCAGCACTGCAGTAACACTGGACCCCAAAAACCAATCACACCGCCTTCAGGCTTTCTAAGGGCATACATTGTTGCTTTCACAACCTATCACAGTTTAGGATGCCATGAAATGCAAAGATAGAACAACCCCCCCAAATTACCCCTTTATGGAAAGTAGACACCCCAATATATTTGCAGAGAGGTATGTCAAGTATTTTGCAGGGGGGCGTGGCTTGGACGCTGATGAAGATGGCCGCTTAACTCCTCCACTCCCGCTGACAGGGCTACTTACCTTAAAAATACGGAGGTATTATTCATTCCTTTTACACCCAAATTGACATGGGTACATCATCTAGGACAGTGATGGTGAACCTTGGCACCCTAGATGTTTTGGAACTACATTTCCCATGATGCTCCACTACACCGCAGAGTGCATGAGCATCATGGGAAATGTAGTTCCAAAACATCTGGGGTGCCAAGGTTTTCCATCACTGATCTAGGAACTCCTCCACCTCGAGATCTCGGTCTCCCCGAAATTTAAGCAGTAATTCCTCCCTTACGATCCCGGCTATGTTCCGGTCCAATACCACTGCTGTTGATTCATCTTCAACTGCGCAATCAAATTCCGGTATACCTACGGCTGATAATTCCCTCTCACAAACGCCTGTTAATGGCATTGTACTTATGCAAAATCAACACCCCAGCATTTCGGATTTACATCTAGTTGCGGCAGATATTAAAACTACGTTAACGGCAGCTATATCTGAACTTCGCATTGATATCCAATCTATTGCCGGCCGTGTTAATGCAGTGGAAAAAATACAAGATGAACATTCTATTACAATTAACTCTGCTCATCAATCTATTGATACACACTCCCTTCAACTACGTGATCTCAATAGACACATTGAAGATCTCGACAATCGTGGCAGACGTCATAATTTACGCCTGAGAGGCCTTCCTGAATCGATCGATACAGACAGCCTTAAATCTACTGTTATGAATATATTTAATAATCTATTAGGAAGGCCCCCTGCAACTCCCCTAGGAATAGACAGAATCCATCGCGCTCTCAGACCTAAAGGTAAAGACTCTGATCCACCTAGAGATGTCATCTGTCACTTAATTGACTTTCAGCTTAAGGAAGACATTCTCAAAAAAGCTCACAATGATTCTAAAATCCTTTTTAATGGCGCAGAATTACATCTATTCCAAGATCTTTCCGGTATTACACTACAGAGACGCAGGGAACTTAAACCCCTTCTTGATGTTCTCCGTCAGCACGGTATTCCATACCGCTGGAAATTTCCCTTTTGTTTATCTGCGTCATCACTAGGCCGCACAGCCCTACTCAGAGTGCCTGAAGATCTGCGTCATTTTTGCTCTACGCTGGATATCCCTTTCACTGCAGTACCGGACTGGTATGCGGATTTTCGTCCACGGAACACAGGCTCAACCCAGCTTCATTACGAACAGATGGATACCCAAACAATTCGTCACCACAGACAATGATCACCATCGAAACAACGTCCCTTGGAATCTGCCTCTGATAATACTAACGGTGATTCACACTCCATGAGAGCACCTCATTCCCACCGAGCCTGCCGGGGTCATTGACTTTCTAATACTCTGCTTATTAATTCTTATTTTAATCTCCACTGCTGTTTCTATTTACCTGCTCTGCTTGATGTTTTCTTTTGTTTTTCTTTCTTTCTTTTCTCTCCTCCTCTTTTTTTTTTGTTTTTGTTTTTTTTGTTTTTTTTTTGTTTTTGTTCTCCCTTCTCCTAATCTTGTTATGGTAAATGATACATTGTATTCAATTCTCGATACATTCATGATGAATTGTATCTGTGTTTTTTTTTTTTTTTCATGTTTAAATCAACCAAATCTCGCTGCCACATTTTTCTCCTTTACGGTGGCTTAGTTCCCCTATATTATATCATCAGATTTTTCACATGTTACTTTTGTTTTTGTTTTTTAAATTTACGCTCTTGTTTTTTTTTTATTTCCCTAACATATAAACCTCCAGGATTTGTTTATTTATCTATAGCTATGTGATTGATATTGATTTTTATTATTATTTATTCTTGTTTTTCTAATATAAGTTATTGTATTTATGATTATATGGTTGTTACCATAGGGGAAAGTAAAATGGAGAAGGAGGGGGGGAGGGAGGAGAGAGAAGGGGAATGAGTGGGATAAGATAGAGAGTGGGGATTACATATTTAAAAAAAAAAGATATAAACTTTCTACGATATAGAAGCAGTGGAAGAACATATATTGCACATAACATAGCATACTTTTTAATGACACCTATATTTACATTGTGATACTCTTCAATACTCTGTTCATGCTATTTTTTTATTTTTATATATATATATATATATATATATATATATATATATATATATATATATATACCTCCTCCATTTTATGTTGTTCATTATCCCTGTTCAGCGGGAAATGTATTATTAATTGCTAAAAAAACACATCTTTTTTTGTGTCCAACCTCGTTCTCACACAGTGGTATACGCTACTCTCACAAATATTAACAATTTATTTATTTTTTTATTTTTTTATTATTATTATTATTTTCCTTTATTTAATTTTTGCCTATACCACTGGTCGATATCCGGTATTTTGGTAGATTTATTATCTACCATTCACAGATCAACAAGCAGGTTCTTGTTTATCCCCGGTTTTACCCCTTCCTAGTTTCACATCTATTTATTTATATATTTGTTTATTTGTTTATTTGTTCTTACCCCTTTTTTCTTTTTTTTTTTTTATTGCAGTATAATATTTTATCTTTCTTTTCTCCTATATCTCTTGTTGTACAATGGCTTATTCACATATTAAACCTTCTTTGTCAACCATTAAAATTATTTCCTTAACCACTTGCCGACCAGCGCACGACCATGTACGTCGACAGAATGGCACGGGCAGGCAAATGGGCGTACATGTACGTCCCTTTAAATTTGCCGCCCTGCCATCGGGAGCACACCGCCGGCGGCACGCTCCTGCGCTGGTCGGGACCCCCGTCAGTCCGGTCGCGGGACCCGCGGACTCGATCGCCGCGGGCATTCCCGCGATCATCTCACGGAGCGGCCGAATGAAGAAATGCCGTTGTAAACAACATTTCTCCATTCTGCCTAGCAACTAGTGACGCTGATCTCTGCTCTATGTGATTGGAGCAGAGATCAGTGTTCACTAAATGAAAGCCCAACCCCCCCACAGTTAGTAACACATCCCTAGGAACACTTAACCCCTACACTGCCAGCCACTGGTTAACCCCTTCACTGCCAGTGTCATTTACACAGGAATCACTGCATTTATATAGCAGTGATTACTGTATAAATGATAATGGTCCCAAAAATGTGTCAAAAATGCCCGATGGGTCCCCCACAATGTCGCAGTCACAATAAAAATCGCTGATCGCCACCATTACTAGTAAAAAAATAAATAATAAAAAATTATTAATAAAAATGCTATAAAACTATCCCTATTTAGTAAACACTATAACTTTTGCGCAAACCAATCAATAATTGCTTATTGCGATTTTTTTTACCAAAAATATGTAGAAGAATACGTATCGGCCTAAACTGAGGGAAAAAAATGTTTTTTTATATATTTTTGGGGGATATTTATTATAACAAAAAGTAAAAAATAATGCGTTTTTTTCAAAATTGACGCTCTATTTTTGTTTATAGCGCAAAAAATAAAAACCGCAGGGGTGATCAAATACCACCAAAAGAAAGCTCTATTTGTGGGAAAAAAAGGACGTCAATTTTGTTTGGGAGCCACGTCGCACGACCGCGCAATTGTCAGTTAAAGCGACGCAGTGCCGAATCGCAAAAAGTGGTCTGGTCTTTGACCAGCAAAATGGTCCGATCTGAAAGTGGTTAAATATTAGAGGTCTTAATGTACCAGAGAGACGTTCACAATTGCTTTCCTATATGTATAAAAACAAAGCTGATATCATTTTCTTACAAGAAACACATTTTAAAACAAATTCCACTCCTAAACTTCATGATGCCCGATGTCCATCTTTTTTCCATGCTACTAATCTACATTCAAAATCTAAAGGGGTTTCTGTTTTAATTGCTGCTAAATGCCCTTTCCAAATTTTGGACTCCTGTATAGACATAGAGGGAAGGTATCTTTTTCTGAAAGGATCACTCCATGGTAAACCTATAACTTTAGCTAATATTTATGTTCCTAATTCTAAACAATCGCTATTTTTTAAATCAACCTTGCAAAAGCTGTCTGATTTTTATTCTGGTATTCTCATTGTAGGAGGTGATTTTAATGTCCCCTTGATACCTATTCAAGATACATCTACCGGTTCCTCATCACTCCCATATACAGTTTAACGCTCCATTAAAGCTCAACTTCAAAATCTGTCACTACATGATACGTGGCGTACACTATACCCTACAATGAAAGCTTACACCTTTTATTCTGCACCACATAAACGTTACTCTAGACTTGACTATATATTTCTTTCTCAGAAAGACCTACCTTTCCTCACTTCTGCCACTATTGATCCTATGTTTTTATCTGATCATCACCCTATTTCCATGTCCATGTCATTTCCTGATGTACTTTCACCACCATCAATCTGGCGTCTAGATCCCTCCCTTCTCACGGATAAAAGTATTGCTCCCGTCCTCATTGAGAGATTTAATCAATATTTTGCAGAAAATACCTCTCCTGACGTTTCACCTTTATTATCCTGGGAAGCACACAAATGCGTTATGAGAGGTTACTTTATTGCACTTTCCACAAAACGCAAAAAAGAAAAACAATCATATATCAATAAATTGACATCTCGTATTCGTCATTTGGAAATGGCACATAAGTCTTCACAGGCTATTTCCTCTTTAAATGATCTTATTCAAGCTAGAAAAGATTTGTTAGCCGAATTACACAATCAATATAAACGCAATTACATATTAAATCAAAAACATTTTTATGAATACAGGAACAAAGCAGGGACACTATTGGCTAATGCTTTAAGACTCAAGAAGAGGCGTTCTACAGTTCATTCCCTCACCACTTCAACGGGAAGTAAATTGGTTGCTAATACTGATATTGCTAATCACTTTGTTAATTATTATACACGTCTATACAATTTATTGCCCTCCATTTCAGACTCTGAACGAAACGCCCGAATGAAAAAGATTAAAGATTTTTTGTCTAAATATACCGCGACAAAACTTTCTGAACAAGACACTCTCACTATAGCACAACCTATTTCTTCTGAAGAACTTGATATAGCTCTTCAACAGTTAAAACCTGGAAAGAGTCCTGGACCTGATGGTCTAACTTCGGGCTATTACAAATCTTTTATAGAAATCCTCCATCCACATTTTCTAAAAGCTTTTAATTTCTTATCTTTACACAATTCTCCTACGCCTGATCTGCTTACTGCTCATATAACAGTTATTCCTAAACCTCATAAAGATCCATCCCTTGATTCTAATTACCGTCCAATTTCATTGCTGAATGTGGACCTGAAGATTTATGCAAAAATTTTAGCCAATCGTCTTTTACCATTCTTGCCCAAATTAATTTCATTAGTCCAAGTAGGCTTCGTTCCCGGTAGGGAAGCAAAAGATAATACAACGAAAGCTATTAATCTACATCATTGGTTATCTTCCTCACAGCAACGTGTTTTTTTCTTATCTTTGGATGCGGAGAAGGCGTTCGATAGAGTGGCCTGGGATTATATGTTTGAAGCTCTCAAAATATTTGGTCTCCCCGAACGCATGTTACAATTTATCCATGCATTATACTCTTCTCCGACTGCGAGAGTGAGGGTTAATGGCCACCTATTGAATGCCTTTCCAATTTCAAATGGCACTCGTCAAGGATGTCCCCTATCCCCTTTAATTTTTGTGCTCACTCTTGAACCTTTACTTCATTGTCTCAGATCTAATCCTGACATCCATGGAATTACTATCGCCCAAAACACTTATAAACTAGCTGCTTTTGCCGATTACATTTTGTTATTTCTTACTAATCCTCATATTACTATTCCATCCTTACTTAAAGATTTTGCCACGTTTAAACTTCTATCTAATCTTCAAATAAATTTCAACAAATCCGAAGCTCTCAATATATCTCTGGACGCTGATGATATTTCTCGATGTAAATCAAATTTTCCTTTTAAATGGAATACTGATTCAATCACTTACCTTGGTATACAATTACCCTCTCATTTGTCTAAACTCTACTCTAAAAATTACATTCCCATCCTTCAAAATATACAAAAAGACTTACATTCTTGGTCCACTGGTATATTTTCCTGGTTTGGTAAAGCTTCTATAAAAAAAATGAACATTCTTCCAAGACTTCTTTATCTTTTTCAAACTATACCCATTAAACTGCCACGTGCTTTTTTTACCTCACTCCGAAGTGCTTGCTCTTCATTTCTGTGGGGTAAACTCAGACCAAGAATTAGTTTTGATAGACTTACCCTGCCTAAATTAAAAGGGGGTATTGGTCTTCCGAATTTTTCTAAATATTATTGGGCCTGTCAATTATCAAGAATAGTTGACTGGAATGTTCACTCTTTTATTAAAGATTGGGTATCCATTGAACATTCATTTTCTACCATTCCTCTTCACCAACTACCTTGGATTGTTCCCGCTCATATACCACAGACTTGCAGACAACATCCTCTCATTCACAGTACTATACAAATATTCAGTCAAGCTTGTAAAAAATATAATATTTCTTCTTCTCCGGGTCCCTTCACACCCATTTGTGATAATCCTGACTTCCCACCGGGTATTTTAAACTCTTTTTTTAGGTCTAATTGGCCTCACAAAATAGTTAGGGCCATGCAATTTTTTCATGATGGTTCCCTTTTAAATTTATCAGATTTACGTGTACAGACTTCACGTTGTTCTTTCCCTTTTTGGCTGTACTTTCAAATAAGACATTTATTAAATAACCCTCTCACATGTACAGCTTTTACGAAATCACTATGCTCTTAAACTGAAGTACTATGCTCTCAAACTGAACCTCAAAAACACATTATTTCTGAAATGTATTCTTTTTTTTTCTCTAATATTGACTCCAAATCCAATGTTGCCAGCCAACGATGGGAGCAGGATCTTTCTCTCAATCTTTCAAGTGAAGATTGGAGTAAGATTTATTCCTATATACATAAAGGTTCCATTAATGTTTCTACTCAGGAAAATGGTTTTAAAATTTTCTCTAGGTGGTACAAAACCCCACTTTCCTTACATAAGATTTCTCCTTCAATACCTTCTCATTGTTGGAGATGTATGGATTTAGAAGGCTCTTTACTTCATATCTTTTGGTCTTGCCCCCTTATTCAACCTTGGAAGGAAGTCTACTGTATTACTTCTCTAGTCTCCTCATTCCCGATTGATTTCTCACCAGCACAGATGCTTTTACATCACTCTCATATCCCTAGAAAAATGTATCATAAATCTCTTACTCTACACTTAATTAACGCAGCAAAAATGTGTATTCCAGCTCTATGGAATATTACTACTCCCCCATCTATTCTTGATTGGTTTAATCGTATAGAAAAAATTAAATGCATGGAAGAATTAATTCATCAAGCGAATGATACTACTGATATCTTTAGGAAGATTTGGGATTCTTGGAATTGCTTTTGTACATCCCCTGACTATGTGCAATTATCCTTACGATAATTTTACGAATTTTTATTATCATATACTGCATTTTGATATTTATAGTTTCTAATTCTTTTTTTCTTGAATACATGTCCATTTTATTCCTGCTTATTGTAAGTTTGTATTGTTATTTTGTTGTTCCATTGTTTTTACTCTTGTATACTACAATAAAAACTTATTACAAAAAAAAAAAGTATTTTGCAGATCTCGCTTTTTGTTTTGAGAATTTAAACAAGAAGAAAAAAATAAATTTTCCTTTTCTTTCTTCATTTTCCAAAACAAATGAGAGCTGCAAAATATTCACCATGCCTCTTAGCAAATAGCTTGGGGTGTCTACTTTCCGAAAAGGGGTCATTTGGGGGAGGGGTACTATCTTGGCATTTCATGGCCTCCGAAACTGCGATAAGTAGTGAGGACTGGAGTGAAATCAACAATTTACGCCCCTTAGAAAGCCTGAAGGCGGTCTCACACATATGGTATCCCCATACTCAGGAGAGGCAGCAGAATGTATTTTGGGGTGTAGTTTCACATATACCCATGGCATGTGTGAGCAATATATCATTATAATGGCAACTCTGTGTAAAAACTTTTTTTTTTTCATTTTTCAATTACTTAATTAAAATTAAATATTGAATGGGCTCAACATTCCTCTCAGAAACTTCCTTGGGGTGTCTACTTTTCAAAAAGGGTAATAATGGGGGGGGGGGTTGGTTGTATTGCCCTGGCATTTTAGCACCTCAAGAAATTAGATAGGCAGTTATAAACTAAAAGCTGTGTAAATTCCAGTAAATGGGCCATAGTTTGTAGATGCTACAACTTTTGTGCGAACAAATAAATATACACTTATTGATTTTTTTTTTTTGCCCAAGACATGTGGCTGAATGCTTTTTTACTACATGTATAACTAAAATTGAGTTGATTGGATTTTTTTTACAACAAAAATTAGAAAATATTTTTTTTTTCAAAAAGTTTGTGTTTTTTTTTTAGTTTATATTATACAAAATAAAAATCCCAGTTGTAACCAAATACCACCAAAAGAAAGCTATATTTGGGGGAAAAAGGATGCAATGTTTGGGTACAGTGTTGCATGGCCGTGCAATTACCAATTAAAGCAGCACAGTGCCAAATTGCAAAAAGTGCTCTTGGCAGGAAGGGGGGACAACCTTCCAGAGATGAAGTGGTTAGAGAGTACCTTGACTAACTAAAGGTTTAGAAACACTAGTACTGCTGTAACAAACTTGTTCTGCAGCACATAATAGAAGTGCAAACAAATTAAACTGGTCATTCACATGTGCCTAAATGTGTCTAAATGTGCATAAACGCTAGATGTGTCTAGTGGTTGAGGGTTAATGCATTCCAATGGCCAGAATAAATTAATAATGTGGCCAATTGAATGAATTATACTCAAATTGTAAACATGCGTAAAAGCATGTGCAATATGGGGCTTGTAGCATATTTTTAAGCAGCATTTTCCTGTCAGGAGCTTTGACGTTTATAGGGGCTTTTACAGATACCCTGTGTGCATGAGGCCTGAACTGAAAAAAACATGTTTTATGCTACAACTTCTTGTCTGAACATATCTTATTTCAATAAATAACAGAGACACTGTACGTTGATTAAGGATGCATTTTTTTACATTTACATTATGAAACACATTCTCCAAATGGCAAGGTCACACTACAGTTTGTGTCCAAGGAAAACAAATTGAATATAGGTTTTGTGCACTTGGCTTCTACTTATTCTTTCCTAAAATATACATTGAAATGCCCTTGAATTAAATCAAAAGACACTCCAAAAAATACTCACGCCAAGTATAATTGAGAAATTGCACTTCCAGTGAGAGAAGAACTGTCCTGCATTTATAAGTGTCTAGAATAGAAATTATTTTCAAAAATGTAGCGAATTTACATTTACTTTACTTGGAATTTAACTGTTCTTTAGTAACATGGAAACCTAGAGTTTCCTCATTAGCCCTTTTGCTGCCATGGCCCTGCTTATATTTTATATTCCAGTTGGCTGAGATAATTTCTACATTTTTAACATGTACTATTAACATACACAGCATAAACATAAAATAAAAAATCATATATATATATGTGCTCATTTTAAAGGCTTATATGAAAGTTATTGCCATAAAAAGTGTTTGGGGCCCGGGTCCTGCCCCAGGAGACATGTGTAAATGCAAAAAAAGTTTTAAAAAGGGCCATTGTTTCGGGAGCAGTGATTTTAATAATGCTTAAAGTGAAATAATAAAAATGAAATATTCCTTTAACCTCCTCCCGCCCGCCCTATAGCCGCATGACGGCCTTAGAGCAGGCAGGTTCATCCGGGCGGTCGTCCCTGGACGTCCTTTTGTTTACTTCCGCAATGCACGCCGCCGGGGGCGCGCATCGCGGAAGTTTTGTATTCGCCGTGTCTCCCGGAGACAGGCGAATACAGATCGCCGTGAACGGCCAATCAAAGCGGCCGTTCACAGCGCGATCGCAGCTGCCAATAGGAGATGATCTCAAATGTAAACAAATGAGATCATCTCCCATTGCCGTGTCTCTCTCTCCTCACACAGAGACAGCGTGTGAGGAGAGAGAGGATCTGTGAGTGTTATACTGTGTATTCAATACTGTGACTAACATCTGTCAGCCCCAGTGCCATCTGTCAGCCCCAGTGCCAGTGCCAACTGTCAGCCCAGTGCCATCTGTCAGCCCAGTGCCATCTGTCTGCAGTGCCATCTGCCAGTAGTGCCATCTGCCAGTAGTGCCAGTGCCGCCAGTGCCACCTGCCAGCGCCAGTGCCACCTGCCACCTGCCAGTGCCACCTGCCAGCGCCAGTGCCACCTGCCAGCCCCAGTGCCGTCAGCCCCAGTGCCGTCAGCCCCAGTGCCGCCAGTGCCGTCAGCCCCAGTGCCACCAGTGCCAGTGCCGCCAGTGCCGCCAGTGCCAGTGCCACCTGCCAGCGCCAGTGCCACCTGCCAGTGCCACCTGCCAGCGCCAGTGCCATCCGTCAGCCCCTGTGCCGTCAGCCCCAGTGCCGTCAGCGCCAGTGCCGTCAGTGCCGCCAGTGCCAGTGCCACCTGCCAGTGCCAGTGCCACCTGCCAGTGCCAGTGCCACCTGCCAGCGCCAGTGCCAGCCGCAGTGCCATCTGCCAGCCCCATTTGCCAGAGCAAATAGCCAGTGCCATCTGCCAGTGCCAGCCCCAGTGCCATCTGCCAGCCACATCTGCCAGTCACATCTGTCAGTCACATCTGCCAGCCACATCTGCCAGCCACATCTGTCAGCCACATCTGCCAGCCACATCTGTCAGTCACATCTGTCAGTCCCATCTGTCAGTCCCATCTGTCAGCCCCATCTGCCTCCAGTGCCATCTGCCTCCAGTGCCACGTGTTGTCAGTGCCACGTGTCGTCAGTGCCACCTGCCACGTCAGTGTCACCTGTGATCAGTGCTGTCAGTGTCACCTGCCACATCAGCGTCACCTGTCAGTGTCATCTGCCAGATCAGCGTCACCTGTCAGTGCCATTTGTGACCAATAAAAATGTCACAAAGATTGTATTCAGCTGAGGAGGCATATGATATCCTTGCAGCCGACGAGAGCAACGGGGAGGTTTCCGCTTCGGATTCCTCCTCATATTCAGATTGTGACTCTGACGTGGACTACGAGCCTGTCCTCAGCAGCGGTACCATGACAGCCTCAGAGGAGGAAGATGATAGTCCGCCCGTCAGACGAAGGCGCACTGGTGAGGAGGCGGTACCATCCACCAGCACCGCAGAGCCATCCACCGGCAACCCAGTGCCATCCACCGGCACCACAGTACCTCGGCAAAGGCCACGTACCAGTGGGGTGTCAACTTGGCCCCAAAGGGTTAGGTCCCATGCCAGCCTTCCCTATTCCCTCCAGAACCCCTTGTGGCTTCCTCCTAACTCAGGAGAAGCCAACGTTCCCCCTTTCACTGCCAACCCAGGAGTCCAGGTGGACACACACAATTTTTCCCTGATGGACTTTTTCCACCTAATTTTTACAGAGGACTTGCTTGAATCCATTGTGGTCCAGTCCAACCTATATGCCCAACAATTATTATAAAGCAACCCAACATCCTCTTATGCCCGTCCCTACGAGTGGAGAGCCCTAACAGTGGAGGAGTTTAACATTTTTTTGGGCCTTACATTTTGTATGGGACTAAACAATAAAAATGAAATACGTGCATATTGGTCATCCCGCCCCATCTATCACATGCCCATCTTTTCCTCAATAATGCCCCGGACCAGATATCTAATGATAATGAGATTCCTACACTTTAATGACAATACCCAGTGCCTTCCCCGGAATGACCCAAATTTTGATAAACTTTACAAAATTCGGCCACTAATAAATTATTTTTCTCAGATTTTCCCCCAGTTGTTTACCCCAGACCAACACATATGTGTGGATGAGTCCCTGATAAAATTTTCTGGCAGGCTGGGCCTAAAGCAATTTATTCCCTCCAAAAGGGCCCGCTATGGAGTGAAGATGTATAAGTTGTGTGACCGAGCCACAGGGTATACATATTCCTTCATGGTATACGAAGGAAAGGACACCCAGCTACATCCCCCTAATTGCCCCGAATACATCGGATCGAGTGGGAAAGTTGTTTGGGAACTCATAAACCCACTCCTTGAGAAAGGCTACCATCTGTATGTGGACAATTTTTATACCAGTTTACCCCTGTTCCGCAACCTCCATAGAAAGCAAACTCCAGCATGTGGCACCGTAAGAACGAACCGGAAGGGTTTTCCTCAAAGCCTCGTCAACAAAAGGCTAAGAAAAGGCGAAGCGGCGAGTTTACGGAACGAGGAAATTTTGGCTGTGAAGTGGAGGGACAGAAGGGATGTCTACATGCTTTCTTCGATCCACAACAACACTTTTGTTGAGATCACCAGGAGGGATGGCCCAATACAAAAAAACACTTGTATCCATGAGTACAACATGTTCATGGGGGGTGTCGACTTGAACGACCAGATGCTCGAACCCTATCTTGCCACGAGAAGAACATACAAGTGGTATAAAAAAATTTCAATTTATTTCTTTAATTTGGCCATATACAACACGTATGTAATTTATCGTAAGTCCACAGAAAGACCCATACCCTTCCTTGACTACCAGGAGGAAATCACCACTGCCCTTATATACCCCAACGGCCCACCACAAAACATTTGATCCGATGTAATCAGCAGACTCTCTGAACGCCACTTTCCTGATAAAATCCCTCCCAGACAAACAGGCCGAAGACATCAGAAAAAATGTCGGGTGTGCAGCAAACGAGGAGTGAGAAGAGACACCACTTATCATTGTGCCCAATGCCCTTCCAAACCAGGCCTCTGCATAGGTGACTGTTTCCGCCGTTACCATACTTCAGTGAATTATTAGTGAAGTATGGTAACCCTAACCCTCACTTCCTGCCATTTACCTTCAAACCCCTTATGCCTCTGCTTGCTCTGTAACTGACCCTGGCTTGTTATTCGACCACGCTTCTGCCTACTGATTTTGTACATACCTCTGCCTGATCTGGAACTGACCCTGGCTTGTTATTCGACCACGCGTCTGCCTACTGATTCTGTTTATGCCTCTGCCTGATCTGGAACTGACCCTGGACTGTTATTCGACCACGCTTCTGCCTACTGATTCTGTACATACCTCTGCCTGATCTGGAACTGACCCTGGACTGTTTGACCATGCCTTTTGCCTGCCTCTTGGACTGATCTTGTACCCTCTCAGTGGACTAGTGGGATTCATAACAGGGGTCTCACATATGTGAGGGGCTCCAGAATAGTTTTTTTGGATGAAGAAGACAATTTCCTTTGTTTTCTCATTCCTAGATTAGGGTCTGGAGACTCGGAGGCTTCAAAGAGATTTGGGTGGGAGAAGCCTCTACCCCTATCCCCATTCTGTCCTGAACAAGGCCCTACTTCTGCCTGCTGCCTGTAGGACCTATACAATCTACCTCTGCCTGTCGCATGAACTGACCACACCACATGGATGGACCATGTTCCTGCCTACTACCAGGACCAATATTTTGGCAATGCTGACGATCTCTGCCTGCACTGACCTTGGACTGTATATAGACAGTATCCCTGCCTGCTGCCAATATTGACTATGGACAGTATACCTGCCTGTTGCCTGGAAAATTGTGTTCACTTTTGCTGACCAAGTCCCTGCCTGCTGCCTGGACCAGTGCTATCATCCTGTGGACAACTGCGCTGCTAAAACCACAGGTTATCTTTTGTTTACTATTTTCTCGGCAGAATGTATTTTGGGGTGTAATTCTTGGTATATGCATGCTATCTGTCCCTGGAACACCTGATGGTGTTCCTTGCATGTTGGGCCTCTGTATGTGACCAAGCTGTGTAAAAGTCTCACACATTTGGTATTGTTATACTCAGGAGGAGTAGTAGAACGTATTTTGGGGTGTCATTTTTGCTATGTAAATGCTATGTGTTGGAAATATCTTATAAATGGACAACTTTGCGTAAAAAAATGCGTTTTCATTTTTTTTCCACATTATCCCAAAACTTCTGGAAAAAAAATGAACCATTCAAACGACTCAATATGCCTCATAGATTATACGTTGGGGTGTTAGCTTTCCAAAATGGGGTCACTTTGTGGGCATTTCCATTGTCCTGGTGCTCCAGGGCCTTCAAAACTGTAATAGGTGGTTGAGAAATAAGATGTGTAATTTATGCTCCTAGAACGCCTGATGGTGCTATTTCAATATTGGGCCTCTGTATGTGGCCAGGCTGTGTAAAAGTCTCACACATTTGGTATCGTTATACTCAGGAGGAGTAGTAGAACGTATTTTGGGGTGTCATTTTTGCTATGTATATGCTATGTGTTGGAAATATCTTATAAATGGACAACTTTGCGTAAAAAAAATGCGTTTTCATTTTTTTTCCACATTTTCCCAAAACTTCTGGAAAAAAAATGAACCATTCAAACGACTCATTATGCCTCATAGATTATACGTTGGGGTGTTAGCTTTCCAAAATGGGGTCACTTTGTGGGCATTTCCATTGTCCTGGTGCTCCAGGGCCTTCAAAAGTGTAATAGGTGGTTGAGAAATGAAATGTGTAATTTATGCTCTTAGAACGCCTGATGGTGCTATTTCAATATTGGGCCTCTGTATGTGGCCAGGCTGTGTAAAAGTCTCACACATTTGATATCGTTATACTCAGGAGGAGTAGTAGAACGTATTTTGGGGTGTCATTTTTGCTATGTACATGCTATGTGTTGGAAATATCTTATAAATGGACAACTTTGCGTAAAAAAATGCGTTTTCATTTTTTTCCCACATTTTCCCAAAACTTCTGGAAAAAAAATGAACCATTCAAACGACTCATTATGCCTCATAGATTATACATTGGGGTGTTAGCTTTCCAAAATGGGGTCACTTTGTGGGCATTTCCATTGTCCTGGTGCTCCAGGGCCTTCAAAAATGTAAAAGGTGGTTGAGAAATGAAATGTGTAATTTATGCTCCTAGAACGCCTGATGGTGCTATTTCAATATTGGGCCTCTGTATGTGGCCAGGCTGTGTAAAAGTCTCACACATTTGGTATCGTTATACTCAGGAGGAGTAGTAGAACGTATTTTGGGGTGTCATTTTTGCTATGTACATGCTATGTGTTGGAAATATCTTATAAATGGACAACTTTGCGTAAAAAAAATGTGTTTTCATTTTTTTTCCACATTTTCCCAAAACTTCTGGGAAAAAAATGAACCATTCAAACGACTCATTATGCCTCATAGATTATACGTTGGGGTGTTAGCTTTCCAAAATGGGGTCACTTTGTGGGCATTTCCATTGTCCTGGTGCTCCAGGGCCTTCAAAAGTGTAATAGGTGGAGAAATGAAATGTGTAATTTATGCTCCTAGAACGCCTGATGGTGCTATTTCAATATTGGGCCTCTGTCTGTGGCCAGGCTGTGTTTAAAGTCTCACACATTTGGTATCGTAATACTCAGAAGGAGTAGCAGAACGTATTTTGGGGTATCATTTGTGGTATACATATGCCATGTGAGAGAAATAACCTATTACATTGAAAATTTTGTGAGGAAAAAAAAAAAAAAAAAAATCTTCATTTTGCAAAGAATTGTGGGAAAAAGATGACAACATCAAAAACCTCACCATGCATCTTAGTAAATACCTTGGAATGTCTACTTTCAAAAAAGGGGTCATTTGGGGGGTATTTGTACTTTCCTGACTTGTTCTGGTCGCAAGAAATGAGATAGGCCACCAGTACATCAGATGTGATCAATTTTTTATGATTCGCACCACAGCTTGTAGACTCTCTAACTTTCACAAAGACCAAATAATATCCACTAATTTGGGTTATTTTTACCAAAGATATGTAGCAGTATAAATTGTGGCCAAAATTTATGAAAAAAAAATTATAATTTGCAAAATTTTATCACAGAAACAAAGAAAAATGCTTTTTTTTCAAAATTTTCGGTCTTTTTTCATTTATAGCGCAAAAAATAAAAATCCCAGAGGTGATCAAATACCACCAAAAGAAAGCTCTATTTGTGGGAAAAAAAGGACACAAAATTCATTTGGGTACAGTGTTGCATGACTGAGTAATTGTCATTCAAAGTGTGAGAGCACCAAAAGCTGAAAATTGGTCTGGGCAGGAAGGGTGTTTAAGTGCCCAGTAAGCAAGTGGTTAAATATCGAGCCTGGGGGGTGTCCTTAGTATGCCTGTAAAGTAGCACATCTTTCCCATATTTATAACAGCGCCACAGCAAAATGACATTTCTAAAGAAAACTGCTTGCAGCTGTAATGTATTGTCAGATCCTAGAAATATAGATAAAAATACCAAAAAAAATGTCATAGATGTCACCCCCAAAATCCATACCAGGCCCTCCAGGTCTGGTATGGATATTAGGGGAGCCCTGCACCCAATTTTTTTTTTTTATATGGCACGGGGCCCCTCAGGCACTATATTCTCTGAAGAGCAGTATATATACTATGGCTTGCCCTATATACTTTGCAGAATATTGGGCCTTAGGTGTTTGTGAGGGCTTACAGTGTTCTGGTACCACCACCAAAGGCCCAATTTTTCTGCCCCTAATTACAATTTTTGATAAAATATTTCACAGCAGGGCCTGTTTCTGCATCCACCAAGAGTAACTGTGAGGGCTTACAGTATTCTGCTACCACCGTTACTCTTGGTGGATGCAGAAACGGGCCTTGCTGTAAAATATTATATAAAAAATTATAATTGCATGCCCCTGTTGAACAGGGGCAGAAAAATTGGGATTTTGGTGGTGGTGGTACCAGAACACTGTAAGCCCTCACAGTTACTCTTGGTGTGTGCAGGAACGGGCCCATTCTGTGAAATATTCTAGAAAAAGTTTTAATTACATGCCCCTGTTAAACAGGGGAAGAAAAATTGGACCTTGGGTGGTGTGGTGGTGCCACAACACTGTAACCCCTCACAGATACTCTTGTTGGGTACAGGAACAGGCCCTGCTGTGAAATATTACATAAAAAATTGTAATTATATGCCCCTGTTAAACAGGGGCAGACACATTGGGCCTTGGGTGGTGGTGGTGGTGGTACTCTAAACCAAAAATATTGTTGGAAGCTAGCATCATCAAGATTGAGGAGGAATAGGCTAGTCAGCATAGGCAGTTTTCAAGGGATCCCACATCCACAGCAAATTCAATGAGTTACAGCAGCATCAGGTGCTTGATAGCTGCTGATCCAAGACTGATTCATTTTTATGAATGTGAGTCTATCAACGAAGTCTGTGGACAGGCCACTCTTTATTATGTACATTCAGAAAGCATGGATGCAGGACAGGCCAGTAGCTCAATAATTGAATATTGAGCAAGTTAAGACCCAGTAACCCAGTGGATACGCTGTTGGAAAGGTCTCTAATGCTGCGTACACACGAGCAGAATGTCCGACAGAAAAAGTCTGACAGGAGCTTTTCATCGTATATTCCGATCGTGTGTATACCCCATTGGACTTTTTACGTAGAAAATTCTGGCGAACCTAGAAATAGAACATGTTCTAAATATTTCCGGAGGAACCAATTCCTATCGGGAAAACTGCTTATCTGTATGCTGTTCCAATGGACCAAAAAGATGCATGCTCTGAAGCAAGTACGAGATGGAAGATATTGGCTACTGACTATTGAACTTCCTTTTTCTAGTCCCATCGTACATGTTGTATGTCACTGCATTCTTGATGGCCGGAGTTTGTCTTGCGTACACACGATCACACCAGTTTCAGCGGAATTCTGTCAGAAAAACCTTCAGAGTTTATTCCAACGGGAAAACTGGTCGTGTGTACAGGACATAAGTCTGCTCTTGCCCCTTGATATTCCCGCACCATGTAATGCTGACGCTGGTGATGGTTACTTGAATTGATCAGACCTTGGCGCCAAGAACTGAAAAATTGTTTAAAAGGCATAGGTCAGCCGGCCACCTTCTCTACCAAGGCCTCCTGAAGATGCTTCATCCTTTGTTCCCTCTATGAAGGCAGGATGAGTTCTGCAACCTTACCTTTGTGACGTGGAACTAAAAGGTTTGCCAGCCAGTAATGATCCCTCTCCTTGATACCACGAATCCTTGCGCCCTTTTGCAGGCTTTGCAGAATCAGGGAGGCCATGCAGCATAAGTTTGTATTAGATTCTGAGTCCTTTGGTTCACTAAGGATTGCATGATCCGTAACTATCTACTCCCAGCCACGTACAACTCCTTGGGTTTCTGGGGACTGAAAACCATCCCTTGAAGACTGCTGCTGAGTGTTATCCTCTACAGCTACGCTGACACAATCCTCCTCCTCTTCCTCCTGTGTGTTTGGTGGGCCCACAGAAATGCTGCCTGGATAAAGGGGGCCTTGAGTGGTAAGGAAGTCCTCCTCTTCCTCCTGCTGTTCTGCCTCATGTGCCCTGTCCATGATTCCACGAAGTGTGTGCTCCAACAAGAAGACTAGAGGGACAGTGTCACTGATGCATGCATTGCTGCTGCTCACCATGCTTGTGGCCTTCTCAAATGGTTACAGGACAGTGCATGCATCCTTGATCATTAGCCACTGGCGAGGTGAAAAGAAGTCAAGCTCCCCTGACCCTGTTCTGGTGCCATACTCGCACAGGTACTCATTGATGGCCCTCTGCTGTGTGTCCATCTGCTGCAGCATTGCCAGCTTTGCGTTCTACCTGGTGGTTATGTCACAAATGAAACGGTTGGTGGGCAGGTTGCATTCCCTTTGAATGTCAACCAGCCGAACACTGGCATTGTATGATGGCGGAAATGACCACAGAGTTTTCTGGCCTGCCTCAGGAGATCCTGTAAGCCTGGGTACCTGCTCAAGAACTGCTACACCACAAAATTCAGGACGTGTGCCAAACATGGAACATGGGTCAAGTGTCCCTGTCAGAGGGCGGAGAGAAGGTTTGTGTAATTTTTTTTTTTCCCAATAGTTTTTATTGAAAAGATTTTTGGTTATACAAAACAAAAAGGATACATACATCAGAAAATAGTATGACTAAGAAAAGGCATACAACATGTAACAGTCATATGAGGAGTTGGACAATTAATTCAAAATCAGCTTTAGTGTCATCAGTTTTAGGATGGAGTATAACATTATCCGTTTCATGTCACACGACAACAAATTACACTCAGAGGCGTAGGGGATCTAACATATGTAACAAGGGAGAGAAGTAGGACAAAAGGAGACAGGATAAGAGGGGAAGAGAAAGAAGAAAGCAGGGAAGGGTGAAGAAAGAGCAAGGAAGGATGGAGAAGATTGGTGAGTAGGTGTTTGTATAAGTATCGGATGGGCCTCTATGTTGATCAGGTACATCCCAAAATAGTCAACCAGTAATATATATTACGCCAAGAAGGAAGATCATTAAATTTTAATAGATAGTCTTCAGAATAGTTATTCTAAGGGGTTCACGCAGGGAGCTGTTCCAGACAGACTTTCCAGGACCGCAAAACCTTTCCCTCCGACCCTCGTTTCCGGGCCAGGAGGATTTCATATGTGGAGGTGAGCTGAAGAACATGATATAAATCAGATATATTTGGCGCTATATCACTCCTCCAACGTTTTGTTATAAGAGATCTAGCAGCCAAAAGTATATGGATAACCACAGTGCGGAGATCCGGCGGGAAGAGCTCTATACCTATGTTCAAAAGAGCTAGACTTATATTAGGGGGGGTGAGCATTCCTGTGGTGGAGGAAATCAAACGAAACACTGAGTTCCAGAAACTGTTTAGGTTCTTACAAGACCATAAGATATGTTGGAGGTTACCTATGTCACCACATCCTCTCCAACATAGCTGTGAATGGGCCTGGGAGAATTTGCTCAGACGATAAGGTGTCAAGTACCATCTCAGGACAATTTTTTGGTGAAGTTCCCAGTGTGTAATACATTTGGTAGCATTATATAAAGTCCTAAATGCGGATTGCCACTGTTGAGTGGTATAAGAGGTTGCCAGGTCTCTCTCCCATTTAATGTGGGATGATGTTTTAGAAAAGACTGTTTTTTGTTGAAAAAGTAAGTAGAATATGGATATTCCCTTCTTTTGGGTCTGTGTTGAGGTAAGATATTTCCACGCTTGTTCATGGACATACAATTTGTGGGAGGGCAATGACCCAAAAAAATGGGAGATTTGACCATAGGGGTATCTGTCTCGGGTTTGGAGCCCATATTGTTTGTCAAGAACATCGAAAGATTTTATAGAATTGTCTTGGAATAGGTCAGCAATAAACTCAATTCCCTTATCCCTCCATCTTCTAGTGGGTGTATTGGGAATAATATCTGCCAAAATGTCTAGAGGGATGGGGATATCAATCAGATTATCCCCTGAGGAGGGGGCAGTACAGAGAGCTCTCCACGCCTGCAAGGAGGCTTGTATAGTCAGCGGTAATCCTTTAAGTGGAAATGGTTTCCACATATCTATCACCAACATAGATCTCAATGTTCTAGTAGGGCTTAACGATTGTTCAATGGCTCCCCATGGGGAGATCTCTGTATCCCGAAACCACTTTTTGAGTTGAACGAGTATCGATGCCCTATAATAATCTAGAAGTACTGGGTAACCCACACCTCCTGCGTTTCTATGTTTCATCAATTGGGCCTTCGAGCACCTAGGCCTTTTAGATTGCCAGACATAGTTAGTAAGGATGGCGTCAAGTTTTTTTAGGTGTGTGGGTGAAAGAGGTACAGGTAGTGTACGAAAAACGTATAGAATTAGTGGCAGGAGGAGCATTTTAAAGGATGCCAATCTCCCCGACCAGGTGAGTTCTACTTTAGAGATTCGGGTGGTTTCTTTAAGCAACTGGTCGGAGAGCAGGCGGTAATTTATATTAGCCAATTCCGTTGGGTCGGCAACTATCCTGAGACCTAAATAAGTAATGCCATCTTCGCTCCAGGTATATGGGAGTGAGTTTTGTAAGGAGTTCCTGAGGTTCGTAGGGACATTGATCGGTAGAATTAAGGATTTGGAATAATTTATTTTGTAGTATGAAATTTGTCTAAATTTCTGTAGAACAGAGTGGGCGGAGGGTAAAGAGTGTGTGGGGGCGTCTAGAAATAAGATGACATCATCCGCAAATAAATTAATCTTGTGGGAAGTGTTATGAAAGGTAAAGCCTATTATATCTGGATGTGATCTAATTTTTTCTGCAAGGGGTTCTATAAGTAAGTTAAAGATGGAAGGCGAGAGGGGGCATCCCTGTCTTGTGCCATTCGTGATTTTAAAAGTTTGGGATAATGTGTTGGAGGTATATACTTGAGCAGAAGGTGACGAATAAAGGGCCAGAATAGCCGATAATATAGGTCCAGCAAAGCCAAATTTCTTAAGGACATGGACCATATACCCCCAATGTATCCTGTCGAACGCCTTCTCCGCATCCAAAGAGAGGAGCAGAGAAGGCGGCCGACAGGATTTGGCATGTTGGAGCAAGTCGACAACTCTCCGCGTAGCGTCAGAGGGTTGTCTGCCTGTTGTAAAACCTGATTGGTCAGGGTTGATTAAGGAAGGGAGAATGTCTAAAAGTCTCAGGGCTATAATTTTTGCATAGAGTTTAACGTCAGTGTTTAGGAGAGAAATAGGGCGGAAATTTGAGGGGGTATCTGGAGTTTTACCAGGTTTAGGGATTGTAACCACATATGCTTTAAGCATCTCTGGAGGGAAGGAGGCGTTCAGAATCGCATTGGAGAAAACAGCTTGTAAAGTCGGGGATAGTAGTGTCTTGAAAACTTTATAGTAGTCGTTTGGGAGGCCGTCGGGTCCTGGAGATTTGCCTGGGGGCAGTGTATTGATAGCCGTTTGAATTTCCTTCACTGATATAGGGGCGTTTAGAGATGTCAGCTGTGCATGGGATAGGGTTGGGAGTTTAAGATTTTGTAAAAAGGTCTGGATATCGTCTTCCAGGGGTTGAACTGTATTGGGGTCTTTGTCAATATTGTAGAGAGAGGAGTAGTATGTGGCGAAGGCATCTGCTATACCCTTAGGGTCCGAAATTTTGGCACCTTCAGAGGTATTTCTGATAAAGGGGATTCTACTGCGTGTCCTATGTTCTTTCAATTTGTTAGCAAGTAATTTCCCGGCTCTATTGCCATATGCATAATGATTAAGTCTTAAAGCTTTAATATATTTGTCGTGAAAACTTATAAGTAGTCCCCTCAGTTCATAACGGAGAGCCGTCAACCTGTCCGCCAAAGAAGCCCCAGGAGTGACCTTGTTTTGAGCTTCAAGATTTTTAATTTCTTGAAGCAGAGAGTCTAATTTGGCTGATCTTTGTTTTTTCAGTTTTGAGCTAAGTTGTAAGAGTATACCTCTCATATATGCCTTATGGGCACACCACAACGTCATAGGGTCAGAAACAGAATTGGTGTTGATATCGAAAAATTCCTGTAATGTTTTTGTTAAAGAGGTCACAAGACTGGGTATCCGAAGCAGACTGGAGTCGGCCCTCCACACAAAATCACCCATCGGGGCATCCTTCTCCGCTACCACAATTGAAACTGGAGCGTGGTCGGACCAAGAGATATCATGGATAGCGGAGGAGGATGTTGCCCTTAACAAATTTCTATCCCCAATAATCATGTCAATACGCGAATATGTGTTATGCCTGGCTGAACGGAAGGAAAAGTCTTTTTCGCCAGGGTGTTGACACCTCCAAATGTCATATAGTTCTTCTGAATGTAGAGTGGACTGCAGTGTAGGTAGAGGCCTTTTGGATTTGGAAGTAGTGTCAATAGTGTAGTCCGAAGTGATATTGAAGTCGCCCCCAATTAATAGGGTACCTTGTTTTACTGCGGCCACTTTTTTCAACAGCCTTTTAAGGAATCTCAACTGATGAGAATTAGGGGCATAGAGGCTGACTATTGTATAGAGCTTACTATTAAATTCTCCAATAACAATAACATAACGGCCTTCTGGATCGGCGATAAGAGACTTAAGAGTGAATGTTACCGAGGCACCAATAACAATAGCAACACCTTTATGTTTATGTGGCACCGAAGCTTGAAAAACATGGGGGTATTTAAGTCTATGCCGGTCTTGTGGTGTGAGATGCGACTCCTGTATGCATAAGATGTCAGCTTTCAATTTACTGGCCTCTTTCCAAAGAGCAGCCCTTTTAGCCGGGTGGTTAAGCCCATGTGCATTGAAGGTAACAACTTTCATCATTTGTAAAAATCACAAGGGGGAGATAGGAGTAGGCATACCCGTGTACTAGTGCGCGGAGAGAGGTCATCCGATGTCCAGTTGTGGAGGTGGTCTTCAGAGACAAGACGAGAAATCCGGAAGAAACGGCAAAGTCCATCCTGGGAAGAAAAGGTGGAAGAGAGGGAGCAGAAGGGAAAAAGAAAAAAACAGCCGGTGGGGAAAAACAAGTCTGAAATAGCTGCGTACAGAGAGAATAAGAAAAAACTTAGAGCTATAACATGCTCAATACTAAGAAAAGGGCCTTGTGCATGGGCCCGTGGCAGAATTACTGCACTAAATGTCATGGGGTGTGTAAGCACTCGGTGGCGTACGTGCTGTTAGAGCCGGGTGATCACATTCTTAGTGGATTTTAACAAGGGAGAGATCAAGTGTGTCTCCTAGAGGAGGCAGCCTTGTGTTTTCTGGACACGACCTGCCAGGTCTTGCTGATATCCAGTGAAGGCGGTGAGGAAGCGTGTGTCTCAGGTGGAGCTGGGAGGATGTCCCAAGTGCGGAGAAGCTGTAGCCCTTCTTCCAGCGAATTCACTACAGTCACTCGTTCGTCTTTGGTAATGAGCAGTTTAGCAGGGTATCCCCAGCGGTATATAATGGCATGGTTGCGCAGGGCCTTAGTAATGGTTACCAGGGCTTTGCGTTTTTGCATGGTATACTGAGACAAGTCCGCAAAAAGTTGAACATTTGCGTAGCATTCAGGCGGTTGCTTGTTTTTGCGGTAAGCAGACATAAAACTTTCCTTGATATGGTAAAAGTGTACTCTCATGAGGACATCTCTAGGGATGTTGTCTGGTAGGTGGGACGGCTTGGGGATACGATGGATCCGATCGATTACCAAGTCAGAAGCAGATGCGTCCGGAAGAAAGGATTGCATCATATCTTGTGCGTATTGCAGTAGCTGACCTGAGGTGATCACTTCGGGGACCCCTCTTAACTTGAGATTGTTGCGGCGGGATCGGTCCTCGAGGTCGGCGACCTTTGACCTAAGCCATGTCACTTCGTCGGCCTGTTCATTGTGGGCATCTACCAGTGAATTATATGAAGAGGCATAATCTCCCATTTTCTCCTCTACATGTGACACTCTTTCGCCCAGCTCCCCCATGTCTGCTCTAAAGCTTCTCATACAGTCCATTAGGTCTGCGTGGAGGGAGCTGCGAAGGGACACTAACATGTCTTTCAATGTGGTGTCAGACACCGGTTGGTTTGTGGTAGGAAAGGACTGAAGCGTTTCTGCTAGCTCCCTGGTGTCGTCTAGGCCGTCACGGTCAGCGCTCACCTTATCGTCGTTCGCATCCACCGACAGTCTGGGTTTAGACTTCGCCGGGCTTCGGGATATAGGAGTGGAGACATCTGGGGGATCGCGGCGAGCGGATGCACGGGATCCTGGGCTAGGCGTGGAAGTGGAGGAGCCGCTGGATGTGGGCGACGGAGCGTCTCCGGCGCCATCTTGGAGTAGGCCTCGGTCTTTTTGCGGGAAGAAGTGTTGTAGTTTCTGCAATTGCGAGACTCCTTTCCTCTTCTTGGCCATGGCTAAGGAGTGAGGGATGTTTCCCAAGCAGGTGGTACAAGAGTGGAGTCGAATTGCTCTCCTTTAAGGGTTGTTTTCCCGGACTCTAGCACGGAGCTAACTGCCTACGCGTCCATGCAGTAGCTCGGTAGCCACGCCCCCCAGGTTTGTGTAATTTTAACATACAACAATTTCTGTCTGAACCTGGCTCGTGTGGCTCTTGTCCCTAGGCAGACCAACTCAAGCATGTATGGCATCCTTTAGCCTGACCGCTTGCGTAGCCCCTTGAACACTTATGAAGCACCGCTGGTTCAGGGAACAAATCTTCAGAAGAGGCGATAAAGGAAGAAGAAGAGGAGGGGGTGGAGGAGAGAGCTGTGGCAGAATTACTACTAGAATTTTGGAGGCGTGGTGTTGGAACAAGCTCTGACAAAACTGAACCCTGTCCTGCATCCTTCCCAGCTGCCAGTAGAGTTACCCAGTGCACTGTGAAGGAAAGGTAACATCCCTGCTGGATTATGAGTCAGCAGTAATATGAACCTTACTTCTGACCGCCCTGTCTAACTAGGCCAAAACATTGCTTTCCAAATGCTGGTAGAGAGCCTTCCGTGAAAAGAAATGGCGTTTTGGAGCCTTCAACGGAGGTACAGCACATTCCACAAATTCACTAAAGGGAGCAGAGCCTATCAGCTGAAAAGGCAGCAGTTGCAGTGCTAGCAATTTGGCCAAGCTAGCATTTAGTCGCTGAGCATGTGGATGGCTGGGACTAAATTTCTTTTTACGATTCAGCAACTGGGGTAGGGAAATTTGCCTGCTAAAATCATATGGTGGTGTACTGCTAGCAGATAGGCTGCAAGTACTTGGGACACCCATTGCTATACTTTTATTCCCCTCAGTGCAGGTATTTGAGAGGACTGAAGGTATAGTAGGGTTGGTGATCCCAGATGAGGAGCAAAGAGAAGTTCGCCTTTTTCTTTGATGTGGGTCTTTCAAGTGCTGATGCCAACAGACTGCATGGCAGGTCGTTATATGTCTGGTCAAGCATGTGGTGCTCCAGTGGCTGCTGTTCTGGCCATGCTTGATCTGCTTCAGACATAGGTTGCAAACAGCAATGGTTCGATCTGCTGCACACATGTCGAAAAAAGGCCCCCACCAAGGAACTTTTAAAAGTCAGTGGGGAGTCAGCAGTGCCCTGCAGCTGCGGACTTCTGCTGTGTGATGCAATAGGGGGGGCTTCCCTTAAGCTGCCCCCTAGAGGACATCCTGCCTCATTGGAGTTGTGTCTCCTGCTCCTCCTCCTCTCTTCTCTTAGGCACCCATGTACAGTCAGTGACCTCATCTTCCCCTCCCTCCTCGTCACTGGAGCAAACTTAGCAGTATGCTGCAGCTGGGGGAACATGACTGCCAGTTGCTTGTCCTTCTTGGGCACCCCCTCTCCCTAGGCTCATGTTATTCCCTTCCTCAACCTGGGAACCAACAGTGGAGCATTCAAATCACTGCTCATCCTCCAGCAGCATGTACCTGATACTGTAGTCGAATAATTATGGGGACTGCTCTATGCATTATGGTAGGGCTCTGGAAGGAGTGACTGTGGACAGGGAGCCAGTGGAATATGCTGCTTTGGCATCTGCGTTGGAAGGCAAACTACTCTTAGCCTGGGTGACAAAGGATGAGGAGGATGAGGACAACTTTGTTATCCACTCCACAAACTCTTCAGCATGTTCTGGCTCAATAACAAGGCCAGCAGCAGAAAAAAAAAACACAAGCAGCGTGCCCAATGGCCACCTGCAGAGGATGCACAATGTCCATGACCACCACTGTGTACACCGCCTGCATTGTATTAGCAACTGTACAACGGCTGCACTGTAGTGTGTACTGTGTACACCACCAGAAGTGTAGTAGAAGCTGTACACACTGTATTAGATACTGTGTACACCGCCTGCATTGTATTAGAAACTCTACAATGGCTGCACTGTATTTTATACTGTGTACACCACCAGAAGTGTAGTAGAAACTGTACACCACCGAATGCACTGCAGCTATAGGCTACACTGGATGCAGAATATATATGTATCTCACAAAAGTGAGTACACCCCTCACATTTTTGTAAATTTTTTATTATATCTTTTCATGTGACAACATTGAAAAAATTGCACTTGGCTACAATGTAGTGAGTGTACAGCTTGTATAACAGTGTAAATTTACTGCCCCCTCAAAATAACTTAACACACTTTCAGCCATTAATGTCTGAACTGCTGGCAAAAAAAGCGAGTGCACCCCTAAGTGTAAATATCCAAATTGGGCCCAATTAGACATTTTCTATGTGACTCCGTGTTACAAGGTCTCAGGTGTGAAATTTGGTGTTATCGCTCTCTCTCTCTCTCTCATACTAGTCACTGGAAGTTCAACATGACATCTCATGGAAAAGAACTCTCTGGAGATCTGAAAAAAATTATTGTTGCTCTACATAAAGATGGCCTAGGCTATAAGAAGATTGCCAAGACCCTGAAACTGAGCTGTACCACGGTGGCCAAGACCATACAGCATTTTAACAGGACAGGTTCCACTCAGAAAAGGCCTCGCCAAAGTCGACCTAAGAAGTTGAGTGCACATGCTCAGTGTCATATCCAGAGGTTGTCTATAGGCATTGTCTTTAGACATATGAGTGCTGCCAGCATTGCTGCAGAGGTTGAAGGGGTGGGGAGGTCAGCCTGTCAGTGCTCAGACAATACGCCGCACACTGCATCAAATTGGTCTGCATGGCTGTCATCCAAGAAGGAAGCATCTTCTAAAGATAATGCAGAAGAAAGCCTGCAAACAGTTTGCTGATGACAAGCAGACTAAGGACATGAACATGATGAGACCAATATAAACTTATTTGGTTCAGATGGTGTCAAGTGTGTGTTGCGGCAACCAGGTGAGGAGAACAAAGACAAGGGTGTCTTGTCTACAATCAATCATGGTGGTGGGAGTGTCATGGTCTGGGGCTGCATGAGCGCTGCCGGAACTAGGGAGCTACAGTTCATTGAGGGAACCATGAAAGCCAACATTTACTGTGACATACTGAAGCTGAGCATGATCCCCTCCCTTCGCAGACTGGGCCTCAGGAAAGAATTCAAACATGATAACGACCCCAAGCACACCTCCAAGATGACCACTGCCTTGCTAAAGAAGCTGAGGGTAAAGATGATGGACTGGCCAAGCATGTCTCCAGACTTCAACCCTATTGAGCATCTGTGGGGCATCCTCAAACGGAAGGTGGATGAACACAAGGTTGCCATAGAGGAGTGGAAAATGACGCCAGTGGCAACCTGTGAAGCCCAAGAGGGTTAAGGAAGTGCTGGAAAATAATGTTGGCCACACAAAATATTTTTTATTTTGGAGTGTAATTTTTTGGAATGTAAATGCTATGTGTTAGAAATATAAGGGCCTTCAAAAATAATAGGTTATCAGGAAATTAGAAGTGTAATGTATGCTTGTAGAAGCCTCAAGGTGCTACTTCAATGGTGGGCCTCTGTATGTGGCCAGACTGTGTAAAAGTCTCACACATGTGGTATCGTCATACTCAGGAGGAGTAGCAGAATGTATTTTGGGGTGTAATTTTTGCTATGTACATGCTATGTGTTGGAAATATCTTAAAAATTGACAACTTTTTGGAAAAAAATGCATTTTCATTTATTTTCCACATTTTCCAAAAACGTCTAGAAAAAAACAGTTCAAAAGACTCACTATGCCTCATAGATTATACGTTGGGGTATCTGCTATCCAAAATGGGGTCATTGTGGGTTTTTGTAGTTTCCTGGCTTGTTGGTGTCTCAAGAAATGCGATAGGTCTTCAGTACATCAGTGTGATCAGGTGTGATCAATTTTCAGTGGTTTGCACCATAGTTTGTAGACTCTATAACTTTCACGAAAACCAAATAATATACACTAATCAGGGTTATTTTTACCAAACATATGTAGCCATATAAATTTTGGCCAATATTTATGAAGAAATATTACTAATTAGCAAAAATGTTATGACAGAAACAAAGAAAAAGGCATTTTTTCACCAAATTTTCAGTCTTTTTTTATTTATAGCACAAAAAATAAAAAACCCACTAGTGATTAAATACCACCAAAAGAAAGCTCTATTTGAGTCAAAAAAAGGATGCAAATTTCATTTGGGTACAGTGTTTCATGACTGAGTAATTGTCATACAAAGTGTGAGAGCACTAAACGCTGAAAATTGGTCTGGGCAGGAAGGGGGTGAAAGTGTCCTCTAGGCAAGTGGTTAAGCATTAAAAAAAAAAATCACTGCTCCTGAAAAAACGGCCATTTTTAAAAAAATGCTGGTGATGCCTTCTATTGTAGCCACCCACCCAGCTGTGTTTTTGGTCTTCTTAAAAATGGTTGCCGGCGGAGATATTGTCTCTGTCGGGCGTGGACCTCTAGCAGCGGCAGGCAGCGGCGGAAAATCGTGAAAAACTGATTTCTTGAGACATTTCCCAGAAAACAATAAAATCGGGAAAAGAGTCTAAATCCCGGGACAATTGGTAAGTATGCTTACATCAGATGTCCCCAGCGGAGCCCCCCTTACATCAGATGTCCCCAACGGTGCCCCTCCTTACATCATATAGCCCCCCCTTACATCAGATGTCCCCAGCGGAGCCCCTCCTTACATCAGATGTCCACAGCGGAGCCCCTCCTCTTACATCAGATGTCCCCAGCAGAGCCCCCCTTACATCAGATGTCCCCAGCAGAGCCCCCCTTACATCAGGTGTCCCCAGAGGAGCCCCCTTACATCAGGTGACCCCAGCGGAGCACCCCTTACATCAGGTGTCCCCAGCGGAGCCCCCCTTACATCAGGTGTCCCCAGCGGAGCCGCCCCCTTACATCAGGTGTCCCCAGCGCTGCCCCTCCTTATATCAGATCTCCTAGTAGCAGTGTGTCTGCCACCATTATAGAACAGAGGCCAAGGGGGTATAAAATAGTGTCTCCGCTGGGGGATCTTACTCGGCAGGGAACCAGCTCTGTGGTTTCAATAGAACCCCTGCCCCTTTCTATAACAGACCGGCAGCGGGGCAGAGTGGGGCGGGAGTGGAGCGGGGGTGGGTGGGGCAGAGCGGAGCGGGTGGAGGGTGGGCGGTGACGAGTTGCGTTTCTATTGTAGCCACCTACCCATCCGTGTTCCTGGTCTTCTTAAAAATGGCGGCTGGCAGAGACATTGTCTCCGCTGGCCGTGGACCTCAAGTGGCGGCAGGCAGCGGTGAAAAAAATCAGGGAAAAATAGGGGAAAAAATCAGGAAAAAATTAGGAAAAAAATGATTTCTTGGGACGTTTCCCGGGAAACAATAAAATAGGGAAAAGAGTCTAAATCCCGGGAATGTCCCAGGAAATTCGGGACAGTTGGTAATATGTATTTACACCCATGCTCCCATTTGTCAGGTTTCCTCCCACTGTCCAATTCCTTTTGGACCAGTGTGAAACAGGCAGACAACACGAGCAGCATCTGATCACACTGAACAGACCCTATAAATCGACCACTGCTCCCTGTTAGGCCGAGAGCCCCTAAATTTGCCTGACAGTCCCCCTGGTACAAAGAGGAGAAAATCACCTGGTGCCTCACATTCACGCAGGTATTCAGTGGTGAAGTGACAACCTCAGCCTGGGCTCCCACCATGCCACGCCCCCCAATGCATTTCATCCCACCCCTAAGAGCTTAGTCATGGGGCGGCACACTACTTCCAAGAGTCCCCCTGTTAAGCAGGGAAACCCAAATATGATGCACTCTCTAGCACTACCTAGAAGGATGCTACATCTAAATATATCATATATAAATATACATCTAAATATCATAAGCATAACAATCTAGGCCAAAATGATTGCAGGTCCCTGAAGGCACCATATAACCATATAACAAAAATCTGTGCTATATGTCCCCAGCTGCCAAGCACCTCCTCTGGGACTATCCTAACTGACCTCTGACACGATCTGATCTTACCATTAGCCAGTCACTCTAAATTGAACCATACCAATTAGAGGACATCAAACCTAAGATGAGTCAAACTGTTTTCCCAAGAAACACTAGATTTGGACCCATGCCAAGGACCCCAAACCACCAAATGATCCAGACCAAATACAATATAGCATGAACAATTAAGAAGGGAAGGAGGGATGTTGATCCGATAACTTCTGCTCATGAAGTGAATCTACACCACACCAATTATCCTCCCTTACTCCTCCCAATCACCTTGTCTGCTCGACCAATCAGGTAGGTATCATGACTTCCCACATAATTTTAAACTAAATGAACCCCTGCTGTCAGGTTCCTCTTCCACCCTGTCATGTATGCCCTATACAGTGCCTTGAAAAATCCTTCATACCCCTTGAAATTTTCCAAATTTTTTCATGTTACAACCAAAAACGTAAATGTATTTTATGTTATACACCAACATAGTGGTCCATAATTGTGAAGTGGAAGTAAAATGATAAATGGTTTTAAATTTTTTTTTACAAATAAATATCTGAAAAGTGTTTTGCGTGCATTTGTATTCAGCCCCCTTTACTCTGATACCTCTAACTAAAATATGGTGGAACCAATTGCCTTTAGAAGTCACCTAATTAGTAGATAGAGTCTGCCTGTGTGTAATTTCATCTCAGTATAAATACAGCTTTTCTGTGAAGCCCTTAGCGGTTTGTTAGAAAACAGGAGTGCATTAATCTGAGAAGTAGACAAGAGGTCTATGGTAACTCTGGAGGAGCTGCAGAGATCCACAGATCAGGTGGGAGAATCTGTCTAAATGCGAAAACACAGGAAGTGCCACCTGAGTTTATTATTAAAATGACAGCTTAATGACAAAATACACGGTTACACTCACAAGATAGAAGTAAAAACTGGCTCATCTGTAAATGGTTACATACAGGTCTCTCCTAGCACCCAATAATATCACCCACGCATAGCTGGGGTGGCAGAGGGTCTACTGTCCGTCCTGTGGCCACCAGGAAGTCAGCTGGAACCAGTGCAAAGTGATGTCACAGGAAGGGGGAGGCATCTTGAAGAGCTGTACAGATCAGGCAATGGCAGGCTACGCGCTCGAAGCATCGGCTCCTTCTACAGTCTTAGGATGGTAGTGCAATTGTAGTGGTATTTATATGCATGGGCTGGCCAACAGCTACATGGGACCGTCAAAGCAATCTGGAACCACAATGTATAAGTATAATGGACAATGTAAATAACTGATATGAGGAACAAAGTAAAAAATCTGGAAGTGATGAGTATAAAAATGGGGATAATAACACTATACTGTAAAAATATAAAACTATAAGAGCATAATGTGGGCCAAACGTTATCTGGAATGTATGTTGGGTACAGCACTATAAAGGATTGCTAAGACATATGCACATATGAAATATAAAATACAGGTGCCAAACTAAAACAGCCCTGACGAAGTTCATATATATACACACACACACACACACATACATTATATATATATAATCTCCACATAAGAGGCGTGTGCAGACCCAATTATTGACGTAAGGCTGGGGAGTATAGTACTTACTATGGCTGCTGATCTTAGATATAAGGGAGGGAAGGACCATAATGGTCCACTAGAAGAAAAGAACAAACAAATAATTCAAAATGGGTACCCATGGCAGAGAAGCACAAGAGCATATACATAGATGGAGAGGGTATGTATCTCAATGTCCTCATTCATCACCCCTGGAGCCAAAGTACCCAAAGAATAAATCCAAAAAGTTTTGTGTTGGCACAGGCGTTTGTCATGAATCTGCAATTAATATTCATGTCTGTCAGTCTGCTTGCCAGCCCCTATCAGGAATCACTATATTAACCTGTGCACTGCACGCCAAGCCTTGCTTATCAATATGATGTGTTTTGCTTCCTGTGTGTTTCTTGCCATGTGCTCTACGTCTGTTTTCTGTTCACCAATCTGTGCTTATTCTTTGACTATCCCTGCCTGCTTGTTACCCTGACCTTTGGCGTGTTCTTTGTCTGATCCTTGTCTGCTAGTTTCCCTGACCTTTGGCTTTTCTCCTGACTATCCCTTGTTGTCCTGGAAGCTGCTTCCTCATCTACCGTGAGCTGGGAGACCCCGGGGCCCACAACGCAGTCCATCCTCACCACTAGAGGCTCTGGTGAACATCTGCTGGCTTTCAGACTCTGCACCCTGGGTAATCTTATATGCTAGCTCCCAGTGAGATCCATGTTGGCGTTCCAGTGAACCTGCTTTCCTGAACCACCCAGAGCTCCATCCGCTGCAGTCAGTTGTAGCTACCTACACCTACACTACCTTAGCAGTGCACTTCTGACTCCAACGGTGTTCACCTGTCACTTGGCCTCAGGTGAACTGACAGTGTTTACATAGTTTGGCCAAAGGAAGCGATTTGCAAATGGATTCGATCACCCACACCCTGAAACCAACTGTGGATTTATTGTGATGCTCCAAAAAGTGTTTGGGGAAACTATGTTGATCACAGTCCTTCTCAATAAAATGTATTTTCTCACCAAAGCTTGTTTTGAGGGCCCTGATGATTCTCCCGACATAGAATAACCCACATGAACAGGTTAAACAATATATGGTGTAGCCAGTGGAGCAGTTATAGAATTCTTTGAGTGTATATGTTTTCCCCTTTACAGAAAAGTTGTTCTAGCCATGTTTGACGAACTAGCATGTCAGGCAAAGAGTTTTTTTGCACTGGTACATCCCTACCAGTGGGATGAGAACCAGGGAAGCTGGGGTCAGTGGAGTGGGCTTGATTTTACTAGGAGCAATCTTGCTTTTAATATTTCTGGCTTTCCTATATGACATTTTGGGTTTGGTAGCCAAGCAGGCCCTTAAATGGGGGTATAAACAGAAAAAGTGTTTCTCCTGTGCTCATGCAGGCGGTATTAATGTAAAATAGTAGTCATTTTGAATGGTAAGTATTATAGGATGATCATGCGTGTCCCACTGCCTAAACTGACCAGGGGTGGTCTGAAAGAGGCTGACTGGAAATGAAGGGATGGAAGGCACATAATCTAATGCATGAATCAAAGTTATATCGTTTATTCATAAACAAAATAGATGAATACAAAGAAATTCCTACGAATTCATACAAACTAGTTTACAAGATATTCAGTAAGAATGATCATTTGCTCTTGTATGGGCATAACTCAAGGTAGGCTAACACGTTTAGAGGTGTTTCCTCTTCATCAGAGCCTTGGAAAGTAGAAGAGAGTCTGTACAATGTGGTAGATATACATGGAGAGGGGTGGCTGATTAGGAGATGTATCCCATAGTGGGTGATATATTCTCCTTTACTCCAAAGGTATCCACATGACATTGCTCTAGATGAGATGAATACTAAATGTATGTGTGTATAATTAAGGTTCTAGTAGAAGGCACATGTGTATAAAGTGTTGGGATTATACATTATACATTGTAATTACAGACAAGAGACTTATAAATAAAATGTTGAAACATTAGAACATTGAGTCAATGAAGTATTGAAACATTAAAACATTAAGGCTTTAACCACTTCAGCCCCAGACAATTTGGCTGGTAGGGATGAGCTTCGTGTTCGCCCGTTCGGCGAATTCCGAACATTATGGGCCGTTCGCGCCAAATTCGTGTGGTGCTCACGGCCCACAATGCACTGCAATGGCGCAGTGCATTGCTGGCTCATGATTGGCCAAGCATGCACTGTGACCCCGCATACTTGGCCAATCACAGCGCCGGCAGCGAGGAGAGCCATGATTGGCCAAAGGCAGGATGCCTGTGGCCAATCATAGCTCAGGCTGTGTAGTACACGCCCCACACTATATAAGGCCGCCAGCGCTGCGGCCTTGTGTAGTGTGTTGGCGTCTGAAGCAGTTAGTGGGTGTTCTGTGTACCTTCAACACAGTATACACCGATCGTTATCGGCCGATTTTTCGATCTTGCTCTTCTGTAGTGGTTGTTGTCTGCGTGCCCTGACCGCAGTATACACCGCTATATTCACCTATATAGCTAGCGATATATCTATCTTTTATAATAGAGCTTGCAGTCAGTATTAGGAGCTTGTGCGTGCTGTCTGCGTGCTCTGTACCCAGTACACACCGCTATATCCACCTACATAGCTCTTCTCTATTTGAGCCATCTGCCATCTGCAGGAGTTATTGGAAGTTGTGTGTGCCTCCAGCACAGCACAGTATACATCTGTATTTACCCTTTATTGCTGGTGTTCTATAATAAAGGCATCTGCAGGAGTTAGTGGGTGTTGTGTGCCTCCAGCACAATATACACCTGTATCTACCCTTTATTGCTGTTCTCTAATAGAGCCATCTGCAGGGCTTAGTGGGTGTTGTGTGCCTCCAGTACATTATACCGCTTTATCTACCCTTTATTCCTGGTGTTCTATAATAAAGGCATCTGCAGGAGTTAGTGGGTGTTGTGTGCCTCTAGCTCAATATACACCTGTATCTACCCTTTATTGCTGTTCTCTAATAGAGCCATCTGCAGGGCTTAGTGAGTGTTGTGTACCTCCAGTACAGTATACCCCTTTATCTACCCTTTATTGCTGGTGTTCTATAATAAAGGCATCTGCAGGAGTTAGTGGGTGTTGTGTGCCTCCAGCACAATATCCACTACCCAACTGCTCTTTTACCCAACTCCCTTCAGGCCATTACCATGTCTGGAAGGCCAGCAAGGAGAGGCAGACAGGCGCGAGCCGATAAAAGAGGGCAAGCAGGCTCTGTGTCTAGAGACAACAGTGCTGGTCGTGGACGCGGTGCATCGTCATCATCAGCGCGTGGCCATGGGACACGCTTGTCCTTCTTTTCGGCAGCTGGACATGTTGAGCCGCAACATGCCAACGACTTGGTAGAGTGGATGACCAAGCCCTCTTCATCCTCCTCATCCTCTCTCACCCAGTCTCAGGGTACTAGCAAAGCAGCTGCCAACGCATCGTCTTCCCTCCTCTCAATGTCATCATCAGTGACTCCTTCCCTAGACCCACCATGTCCTCCTGAGGAGTCTCCTGAACTCTTTGAGCACAGTGTTGGGTGCATGCTCCAGGAGGATGCCCAGTGTTTTGTAGGCTCTGATGATGATACTCAGCTAGAGGAAGGCAGTAGCATGAATGCAGAGAGAGGGGATGCTCAAGAAGGACAGCAATCTGGCAGTCATGTTCCACAAGCTGCAGCATACTGCCAGGTTTGCTACAGCGATGAAGAGGGAGAGGATGATGAGGGCACTGACTCCACGTGGGTGCCTGGTAGGAGGGAGGAGGAGGAGGCACATGTCCAATGAGGCAGGATGACCTCCGGGGGCCAGCTTAGGGGCAGCACACCGACTGAATCACACCACAGAGCTCCGCCTGTGCAGGGCGCTGCCTCTGCGCGTTATTCTAAAAGTTCTTTGGTGTGGGCCTTTTTTGAGACGAGTGCATCAGATCGCACTGCTGCTATTTGCAACATATGTCTCAAGCGTATCTCACGTGGCCAAAACATCAGCCGCTTGGGCACCACATGCTTGACCAGACATATGTTGACCTGCGATGCAGCTCGTTGGCAAGCGTACCTCAAAGACCCACACCAAAGAACAAAGCGGACCTCTCCTTGCTCCTCATCAGCTGGCATCTCCAACCCCACTAGACCTTCAGTCCTCTCTGAAACCTGCTCTGAGAGGAATGAAGGTGTAGAATTAGGTGTGTCACAGCCAAGTGCTTCCGGGCACTCTGCTAGCAGTATACCCACGTCCGATTATAGCAGGGAAATGTCCCTGCCCCAGCTGCTGGACCGGCAAAAGAAGTTCACTCCCAGCCATCCACATGCCCAGCGGTTGAATGCTAGCTTGGCTAAATTGCTAGCACTTCAACTGCTGCCTTTTCAGTTGGTAGACTCGGCCCCCTTCCGTGAGTTTGTACAATGTGCGGTTCCTCAGTGGCAGGTCCCCAAACGCCACTTTTTCTCACGGAAGGCGATTCCGGCTCTCTACCGGCATGTGGAAGGCAATGTCCTTGCCTCGCTGGACAGGGCGGTCAGTGGTAAGGTGCATATTACCGCTGACTCATGGTCCGGCAGGCATGGACAGGGACGTTACCTGTCTTTCACGGCCCATTGGGTCACTCTTCTGGCAGCCGGGAAGGATGCAGGACAAGGTGCAGTAGCGTTGGAGATTGTTCCGCCACCACGCCTCCAAAATGCTACTATTGGTTGTGACACACCTCTCTCCTCCACCGCCTCCTCTTCTTCTTCCTCCATGGCCTCTTCCAGTGCTCTGTCCTCAGAACCAGCGGTGCTCCGTAGGCGTTCCAGGGGCTACGCAAGTACGCAGGCAAAACAATGCCATGCCGTGCTTGCGCTGGTTTGTTTGGGGGACAGGAGCCACACTGGGGCGGATGTTTTGTCAGCTCTGCAGGGGCAGGCTGAGAGGTGGCTGACGCCACGCCAGCTTAAGCCAGGAATGGTGGTTTGCGACAATGGCACCAACCTCCTCTCCGCCCTCCGACAGGGACAACTGACCCATGTGCCCTGTGTAGCTCACGTCCTTAACCTGGTGGTGCAGTGGTTCTTGGGCAGGGACCCGGGCTTACAGGATGTCCTAAAGCATGCCAGGAAAGTCTGTGTGCATTTCCGCCGATCATTTAATGCCTGTGCTCGGCTGGCTGAGCTCCAAAAGGAGTTGAACCTGCCCAAGAACTGCCTTATATGTGACATGCCCACCAGGTGGAACTCAACGTTGGCCATGCTGCAGCGGCTGCACACGCAGCAGAGGGTCATCAATGAGTACCTGTGCAACTACGGCACCAGGACAGGGTCAGGGGAGCTCGGTTTTTTCTCACCACGCCAGTGGGGCATGATCAGGGATGCATGCACTGTCCTGTCACCGCTTGAGGAGGCCACAAGGATGGTGAGCAGTGACAGTGCATGCATCAGTGACACTGTACCTCTTGTCCACCTCTTGGAGCATACGCTGCATGGAATAATGGACAGGGCACTTGAGGCAGAACAGAGGCAGGAAGAGGAGGACTTCCTTGCCTCTCAAGGCCCCCTTTATCCAGACAGTATTCCTGCTGTGCCACCCATCACACAGGAAGAGGAGGAGGAAGAGGAGGAGGAGGATGATTGTGTCAGCATGGAGGTGGAGGCTGGCACGCAGCAGCAGCAGTCTTGTAGGGATGATTTACAGTCCCAAGAAACCCGTGGACTTGTACTTGGCTGGGAGGAGGTAGCTGCGGATCATGTTGTCCTTAGTGACCCAGAGGAATCCGGACCGAATGCATCAGCTAACCTACGCTGCATGGCCTCCCTGATCCTGCAAAGCCTGCGGAAGGATCCTCGTATTCCTCGGATCAAGGAGAGGGACCATTACTGGCTGGCCACTCTCCTTGATCCACGGTACAAGGGTAAGGTTGCCGACCTTATCTTGCCATCGCAGAGGGAGCAGAGGATGAGACATCTCCGGGAGGCCTTGCAGAAAGGTCTGTGCAACGCGTTCCCAGAGACTGGGAGGTTACAAACTCCTGGTCCTGGACAACGTGTTGCTGAGGCATCGGTCAGAAGGAGCGGTGGAGAAGGTGGCCGCCTGACTGATGCATTCAGACAATTTTTTAGTCCGCAGCCCCAAGGTATGATAGGTTCCAGCAACCATCGCCAGCGTCTGATTTACATGGTGCAGGAATACATAGGGGCAAGGTCAGACTTGGACACCTTTCCCACCGAAAATCCTCTGGCTTACTGGGTCTTGAGGATGGATCACTGGGCAGAGCTTGCACAGTATGCAATTGAGCTATTGGCCTGTCCTGCATCCAGTGTTCTTTCGGAACGCACCTTCAGTGCTGCTGGTGATGTAACCGAATAATTTTTTTTGAAATATCACATCCCTTCAAGACTGCCTATGCTGATGCTGAGTGACTGTCCTGTTATGTTGATTGTCTATCCTCTTCCTCCTCCGCTGATATGTTGGAAGAACATTTCTGGTTCTGGGTGATGCCATCAGCCCAATTTTTCTGCCCCTGTTTAACAGGGGCGTTTAATTACAATTTTTGATGCAATGCTTTGCAGCAGGGCTAATTCCTGCAATAAAACTAGAGTATATGGGAGAGGTTGCAGTGTGGTGGCACCAGCACCAGTGCCTAAGGCCCAATTTTTCTGCCCCTGTTTAACAGGGGCGTTTAATTAAAATTTTTGATGCAATGCTTTGCAGCAGGGCTAATTCCTGCAATAAAACTAG
This sequence comes from Lithobates pipiens, assembly GCF_037356315.1. Taxonomy (NCBI): domain Eukaryota; kingdom Metazoa; phylum Chordata; class Amphibia; order Anura; family Ranidae; genus Lithobates; species Lithobates pipiens. Next base: position 336,486,394 of record NW_027507903.1, read on the forward strand.
AGTATATGGGAGAGGTTGCAGTGTGGTGGCACCAGCACCAGTGCCTAAGGCTCAATTTTTCTGCCCCTGTTTAACAGGGGCGTTTAATTACAATTTTTTTTTTTTTGAACAATCATTTTTTATTGAAAGTTATGTAGGGTACAGAAGGAAAAACAAGGGGGAAATAAATGGGGAAAAGGAAAGACAGAACAACAAAAAAAAAGAAAAAACTAAGTTGGGTTCAGAAGGGGTTAAATGCGATATACATATTGCATCATCGAGTGACATACTCAAGAGAAACCAGACAGAGTTGTAATATAAATCACAAATAATAGATAATAGACAATCTAGACCAGTGATGGCGAACCTTGGCACCCCAGATGTTTTGGAACTACATTTCCCATGATGCTCAGCTACACTGCAGAGTGCAGGAGCATCATGGGAAATGTAGTTCCAAAACATCTGGGGTGCCAAGGTTCGCCATCACTGATCTAGACTATATAGTCAGTTGGTTAAATATCAATGGTGATATCATGGGAAACAAAAAAAAAAAATTGCGTTGTATCAAGAGTTCTGTTTAAGCCCTAGTTCACTTCTAGTTCGTATTAATTACAATTTTTGATGCAATGCTTTGCAGCAGGGCTAATTCCTGCAATAAAACTAGAGTATATGGGAGAGGTTGCAGTGTCGTGGCACCAGCACCAGTGCCTAAGGCCCAATTTTTCTGCCCCTGTTTAACAGGGGCGTTTAATTACAATTTTTGATGCAATGCTTTGCAGCAGGGCTAATTCCTGCAATAAAACTAGAGTATATGGGAGAGGTTGCAGTGTGGTGGCACCAGCACCAGTGCCTAAGGCCCAATTTTTCTGCCCCTGTTTAACAGGGATATGTAATTACAATTCTTGATATAATATTTCACAGGAGGGCCCGTTCCTGTGCCCACCCAGAGTAACTGTGAGGACTTATAGTGTTGTGGCACCAGCACCACAACCACCAAAGGTCAATTTTTCTACCACTGTTCAACAATGGCATGTAATTACAATTCTTGATATAATCATTCACAGCAGGGCGCACCAGCGCCCACCAAGAGTCACTTTGAGGGCTTACAATGTTGTGGCAAAACCAACACCTTGTTCTGCCATTTCTGCAGAGCATATAGGGCAGGCCCCTACTTTCAAACATCCAACTTACAAACATCTCCTACTTGCAAACGGAAGGAGACAACAGCAAGTGAGATGAAAAAAGACGGACGGCAAAACAAATTATACAGGGGTGATAACCCTTCCCTATGTTTTCCAAAAAGCTTAAAAATAGTTTTTTTGACTGGAGCTACACTTTAAAAATGTACCAGTTGAAAATTACAAACAGATTCAACTTAACACAACAAACCTACACAGTCCCTGTCTTGTTTGCACCGCCTGTATACTGCTGTTCTGAGTATATAGGGCCTGGGGGCCACACGCATTTCCTTTTTTTAATATGGGTACGGGGTTCCCCTTAATATGCGTACAAGACCCAAAGGGGCTGGTAATGGGCAGGGAGATCTACCCATGCCATTTTTCTCAATGATTTTCAACCATATTGCAGGAACCAGATATAACATTAAAACTGCAAGCAGTTTTAAATGATGTTATTTCCGTTTAATGTCATTTTGTGCAGGGACTGTTCTAAACACGGGAAACACGTGGCACTTCACAGGCATACTACAGACACCCCCCAGGCACGATATTTAAAGGAATAGTTCACTTTTTTTCACTTTAATCGTCAATAAAATCAGTGCTCACGCCAAAACTGCCATTTTTAAAACATTTTAGGCATTGACCCATGTCCCCTGGGGCAGGAGCCAGGTCCCCAAACCCTTTTTAGGACAGCATCTTGCATATTAGCCGTTAAAATTAGCACTTTTAATTTCGAATGTTCGAGTCCCATAGACTTCAATGGGGTTCTAAAGTTCGTACGAATTTGGAGTCCGTTCGAAAGTTCTGGTGCGAATCGAACCGGGGGGTGTTCGGCTCATCCCTATTGGCTGGTCAAAGACCAGAGGACTTTTTACAATTTGGCACTCCACTGATTTAACTGGTAATTGCGCGGTCATGCAATGTTGTACCCAAACAAAATTTGTGTCCTTTTTTCCCACAAATAGAGCTTTCTTTTGATGGTATTTGATCACCTCTGTGGCTTTTATTTTTTGTACTATAAACAAAAAACAACCAACTTTAAAAAAAAACAATATATTTTCTTTTCCTTTTTGCTATTAAACTATAGCGCAGTTGCTGGTTCCCCAACCTTATAGGCGGTTGCTACTTGATCTAGCCCACAACGATGCACTCGGAGGACACTTGGGGGCAGAGAAAACAGAGGCTAGGATAACCGATTGGCCAGGGGTGAAGGCTGAGGTTAAAAGATATTGTGCATCTTGTCCCATTTGCCAGTTAACTGCCCCAGTGCCCCACTATAGAAGCCCTCTGGTACCCTTGCCGATTATTGAGGTTCCATTCGAGCGGATCGCTATGGATCTCATGGGACCCCTGGTAAAGTCAGCAAGGGGGCACCAATATATATTAGTCATCTTAGCCCTTGTACACACGGTCGGAGAATCTGTCGGAATGAGTCTTATCGGACCGTGTCGTCAGATAATCCGACTGTGTGTGGTATGCATCGGACTGATTCCGTCCGAATCTCCGTCCGACCCAATTTTCCAACATGTTGGAAATATTTCGCCGACCAACTGGGCCGGACGGACCTAATCCGATCATGTGTAGAGCATTTTCATCGGACCAAGTGCCACGCATGCTCAGATCAAATTCCTACATCAAAGCTATTGGCTACTAGCCTGAATGTAGTCCCATCATAACGAAATTACGTCATCACGTTCTGAAAGATCGGATTTTTCACCAACTTGGCCCGACCGTGTGTATGCAACAGTTTCGGACACAATCCGTCGGACTAAATCCGACGGGCAAAATCCGACGGATTTGGTTGGCAAAATCTCCGACCGTGTGTACGTGGGCTTAGACTACGCAACCAGATATCCATAAGCAGTTCCTTTGAGGAAAACTGCCTCTAAAGCCTTGTACACACGATCAGAGAATCCGTCGGAATGAGTCCTATCGGACCGTGTTGTCGGATAATCCGACTGTGTGTGGTATGCATCGGAATGTTTCCGTTGGAATATCCGTCGGACCCAAATTTCCAACTTGTTGGAAATATTTCCCGACCAACTGGTTCGATCGGACATACTCCGATCATGTGTAGAGAATTTTGATCGGACCAAGTGCCACGCATGCTCAGATCAAATTCCTACATCAAAGCTATTGGCTACTAGCCTGAATGTAGTCCCATCGTAAAGAAATTACGTCATCACGTTCTGAAAGATCTGATTTTTCGACAACTTAGTCCGACCATGTGTAACAGTTTCGGACAAGATCCGACGGATTTGATTGTCGAAATCTCCGACCGTGTGTACAAGGGCTAAGGCCATTTCCCAGGAATATTTCAAATGTTTTCACGAAATGGATTTCCCAAAGAGATACTAACGGACCAGGGCACCCCTTTTATGTCAAAGGTGATGGCGGATTTGTGCAAACTATTTCAGATTAAACAGTTGCGGACGTCCATCTATCACCCACAGACCGATGGCCTAGTTGAGAGGTTTAATAAAACTCTAAAGTCCATGCTAAAGAGAGTGGTCCAGAAAGACGGAATGATTGGTATATGTTACTCCCTGCCCTCTTGTTTACCATCAGAGAAGTTCCACAAGCGTCCCCGGGCCTCTCACCATTTGAGCTAGTGTATGGGTAAAGGCCTTGGGGGTTGCTCGATCTGGTAAAGGAAACGTGGGAAAGCGAGTCCTCACCACACAAAACCATGGTGGAGCATATCCCTCAAATGCGAGAGAGGATGGCTAAGGTAATGCCGCTGGTGAGGGAGCACATGCAGAAGGCTCAGGATGCCCATAGAAGGGTGTATAACCAATCGGCAAAAATCAGACAGTTTCAAGTAGGAGACCTGGTGGCTGTCCTAATACCCACAGTGGAGTGTAAGGTCTTGGCCAAGTGGCAAGGTCCGTTTGAGGTAGTGGAAAAAGGGGGGGAGGTAAACTACAAGGTACACCAGCCAGGGAAAAGAAAATCATACCAAATCTATGTAAATTTGTTGAAACCCTGGGGAGACAGAGAACAGGTATCCATGGTGGTAGCGGTACAGTCAGGAGACCATGCAGGGATCGACCTGGTGCAGGTGGCTGCTACCTTAACTAGGCCCCATACCCAGCAAACAAAAGAGTTCCTTCAAAGAAATAGGGACATGTTTTCAGGGTTTCCGGGTCTCACCAATGTCATCGAGCATGACATTGTAACTGAACCCAATGTAAAAATTCGGTTAAAGCCTTACCGTATCCCAGAAACTCATAGAGTGGCAGTGTCTGAAGAGGTCAAAAGAATGCTCGAGCTTGATGTCATTGAGGAGTCACAGAGCGAGTGGACGAGTCCAATCGTATTGGTACCCAAACCCAACAGCACTCTCCACTTCTGCAACGACTTTAGAAAACTTAATGAAATCTCCAAGTTTGATGCTTATCCCATGCCACGGGTAGATGAGCTAATTGAGAGGTTGGGTCCTGCCAGGTATATTACCACGCTGGACCTCACGAAAGGGTACTGGCAGATTCCCCTGACCAAGGAAGCTAGGGAGAGAAAACAGCCTTCTCTACCCTGGAAGGCCACTTCCAAAACAAAAGAATGCCATTTTGTTTACACTCTGCCCCCGTTACTTTCCAAAGGGCCATGGACAAAATGTTGCGTCCACATCAACGTTACGCTTCTGTTTATTTGGATGTCATATATTATCTTTAGCACTGATTGGGAGTCCCATATTCCCTGAGTTCAGGCAGTCGTAGACTCCTTGAGAAGAGCAGGATTCACCATCAATTCGGGAAAATGTGCAATTGGGGTGGAGGAAGCCAAGTACCTAGGGTACATTGTGGGTAGAGGGCTGGTGAAGCCCCAAATCAGTAAAGTAAAAGCCATACTGGACTGGCCCCGTCCCCTAACCAAGAAGCAGGTCAGAGCGTTTTTGGGCATAGTTGGCTTGGTTTATCCCCAACTTTGCCACCATTGCTGCACCATTGGCTGACCTGACCAAAGGCAGAAAGTCTGTGATGGTAAAGTGGAATGACGATGCCGAAAAAGCTTTTCAGAAGCTTAAGACAGCATTGTGCCAGGTACTCGTAGCTCCGGATTTTACTAAGGATTTTGTAGTACAGACAGATGCTTCAAATGAAGGGTTAGGTGCAGTCCTGTCTCAAGTGATCAATGGGGAAGAGCACCCCGTTGTTTTTCTAAGTAGGAAGCTGATGGCAGCAGAGAAAAACTACCTGGTGGTGGAGCAGGAGTGTCTTGCCGTTAAGTGGGCTTTGGACTCTTTACGGTATTTCCTCCTAGGCAGAAGGTTTCGGCTGGTATCCGACCACGCCCCACTGACCTGGATGAGGCAAAATAAGCACACTAATGCCAGAGTGACAAGGTGGTTCCTTTCTCTCCAGGAGTTTAATTTCATGGTAGAGCACAGATGCAGGAGACAACATCAGAATGCCAATGCCCTCTCCCGGGTCCATTGTATGATGTCAAGTGGTGCCTCCAACACCTCCGCGTTGAGGCAGAGGGGGGATATGTACAGGATGTCAAAGTTGGGTCCTGGATGGGTGCTATGTAGCACCAGTATTCAGGTTGTGGTCCCTTTAAGGGAGTCCTGGTAGACTTCAGAAGGTCACCCAAAATGGGTGAGAAATTCTGGGTATAGTCATTAGGAGAGGACAGACTCATGGTCCTCTCTATATTAAGAGAGAGATATTTGGGACCCGGAATTTGGGGGGCTCTGAAATTACATTTGGGTGGGAAAGAGCCTCCCTCCCTGACCACAGGGATTCTGCACACAGGGGGTTAAATGCCTCCAAGAAAACAGCTCATAAGACAGGAAGTAGGGAAGAGGTGGTGGTGAGGAGTAGGAGATCAACACCTGTCTGATGAGCTGTGTTGCTGTCTTGCTGTTTTGCAGGCTGCAAAAGATTTCTATAAGAACTCTGAAAACTTTGGGGCGAAGACCCAGCTACGGAACTGTAGGTGTTTTCTTTAATTCTTGTTTTTTTATGCTGAAGATAAGCGGACTTTAATTTACGTTTTTGATCTGTGTGCTGAAGAAAGCCTTATTTTGATTTAATTATAAATAAAAATCTTTTGGTTTTCACCTTTTACCAGTTAATGCACTTGGTCCCGCAGAGCTATTATCCCCAAAGCTTAATATATATATATATATATATATATATATATATATATATATATATATATATATATATATAACTGAGCTGAAGCACTTTGGCCAAGACCACACAGCGGTTGAAAAGGATAGGTTCCACTCAGAGCAGGCCTCGCCATGGTCGACAGTGTCATGTCCAGAGGTTGTCTTTTGGAAATAGACATATGAGTGCTGCCAGCATTGCTGCAGAGGTTGAATGGGTGGGGTGTGAGCCTGTTAGTGCTCAGACCATACGCTGCACACTGCATCAAATTGGTCTGCATGGTTGTCTTCCCGGAAGGAAGCCTGTTCTATAGATGATGCACAAGAAAGCCTGCAAACAGTTTGCTGAAGACAAGTAGACTAAGGACATGGATTCCTGGAACCTTGTCCTGTGGTCTAATGAGACCAAAATAAACTTATTTGGTTCAGATGGTATCAAGCGTGTGTTGGGGGAAATCAGGTGAGGAGAACAAAGACAAGTGTGTCTTGCCTACAGTCATGGTGGTGGGAGTGTCATGGTCTGGGGCTGCATGAGTGCTGCTGGCATCGGGGAGCTACAATTCATTGACGGAACCATGAATGCCAACATGTACTGTGACATACAGAAGCAAAGCATGAACCCCTCCCTTTGGAGACTGGGCCTCATCCAACTTGATAACGACCCCTAACACAGCTCCAAGATGACCACTGTCTTGCTAAAGAAGCTGAGGGTAAAGGTGATAGACTGACCTAGCATATCTCCAGATCTATACCCTATTGAGCATCTGTGGGGCATCCTCAAATGGAAAGTGGAGGAGCTCAAGGTCTCTAACATCCACCAGTTTTGTGATGTCATCATAGAGGTGTGGAAGAGGACTCCAGTGTCTGTGGCAAGATTTGAAAATTGCTGTTCACAGATGCTTTCCATCCAATCTGACAGAGCTTGAGCTCTTTTGCAAAGAAGAGTGGGCAAACATTTCACTCTCTAGATGTGTAAAGCAGGTAGAGACATATGCAAAAAGACTTGCAGCTGTAATTGCAGCAAAAGGTGGTTTTACAAAGTATCGACTTGGGGGGCTGAATACAAATGCATACCACACTTTTTAAATATTTATTCGTAAAAAATAAATTGAAGGGGGGTGTGGCTTGCGCACGCACAAAATGGCAGCCTAAGCCAGGAGCTTGTCAGCCAGCCAGACATCCATAGCCTTACGGACACCATCAGTCCCCAGCGAGACTGCATTCGCTCCCGGAGAGCTCCTGGATCATACCGCCACGATGTCCCGCATGAGAAAGGAGGAGAAAAACCTCCAGAAGCTCACAGCGCTTTCCTTCCAGCGCGAGAGACACAGTCAAGACCATTGTCAGCTTACACAGATCTCCCAAGCAGCGATCCTGGGGATACGGAGGGAGAATCAATGCCATCCTCCATCACCGATTCACCGCCGATCTCCCCGTCCTCTCGGAGCCCTGTTAAAGCACGGATGCGCTTGGATACAGCGGACAAGGCCCAGACCACAGTGAGTACTGAGCTGCACAACTCACATGCCATATCTTCCCTGCAATCCTTCATAGCGGCCTTCCCTACCTCGGGCCAGCCGGTCCTTGATACTACCATGAAGGACATGCTCTTATCACTACAATCCACCCTCATGACTAACCTGTCCTCCCTAATCCACAAGTTTACCACAGACATGAGGCAAATGGGGGATAGAGTGCAATATATGGAAGATAAAATGGGGGAGTGTACAGATACGGTTAACGATTTATTTGACACGTGTATGGCCCAGAAAGAAGACACTGATTGGATCAAGTCAAAAATCACGGACCTCGAGGACCGCTCCCGCCGCGGTATACCGGAGACGGTTCCTCCCGCAGACCTGCACAAATATGCTACCACCATGTTCTCTAGTATGCTACCTGAGTTGAAACCTATTGAACTCACTATAGACCGCATACACCGGATCCCTAAACCGAGCCACTTGGCAGAAACGGTTCCCAGGGATGTGCTATTACGGATAGTGATGGACGAACTTCCGACGGGACGTTTCGCGAACGCGAAATGCGAACGGACCCAAACGTTCGCGAAACCGACCGTTCGCCGCGGGCCCCATTGACTTCAATGGGAGGCGAACTTTGCAAACCTTCATGTCGAATTTGCGGCCACGTGGTAATTATTAGGGGGTAAAACGTAGTCCCACCATCTGGACAATGACATAATACATGTATGAGGTGAATTTGGGATCGATAACTACAAGCATTTTTATTTTATTTGGGAAATTGTTCTAACAATTCAGGACTATGGAGCTAATGAAGGCAATGGAGGAGAGGGAAGGTCAGGGACCAGGGTAGGCAAAGAAGAGGGTGCAGGAGATGATCACCAGCAGCGTGACATACCGGAATGACACATGCACCGTGATAGAGGCATCTGACAGCAGCACCGTAATACAGAGCACTGACAGCAGCACCGTGACATACAGCGCTGACAGCAGCACCGTGACATACAGCGCTGACAGCAGCACCGTGACATACAGCGCTGACAGCAGCACCGTGACATACAGCGCTGACAGCAGCACCGTGACATACAGCGCTGACAGCAGCACCGTGACATACAGCGCTGACAGCAGCACCGTGACATACAGCGCTGACAGCAGCACCGTGACATACAGCGCTGACAGCAGCACCGTGACATACAGCGCTGACAGCAGCACCGTGACATACAGCGCTGACAGCAGCACCGTGACATACAGCACTGACAGCAGCACCGTAAGCAGCCCCAGGAGGAAGTCAGCACAGCACAGGGATGGTGTGATCCCCTCATAATAAGAACCCCCAGGAGGAAGTCAGCACAGCACAGGGATAGTGTGATCCCTTCATAATAAGAACCCCCAGGAGGAAGTCAGCACAGCACAGGGATATCATAAGCAGCCCCAGTAGAAATATGACACCGCTCAACCTCTTCAAAGAGGAGGGTAGGGGCATATAGTACGGTGTGCTTTTTTGGGTCAAGGAAGTGAGCCAAATGAATTAAGAAGGTCTGTGTGCTTGATTAAAAAAATAGTTTATAGACATATACATGGTCTACTGGTCACATGTGTTGAATTCCTCCGAGATCCATGCCTCATTCATTTTTAGAAATGTGAGGTAGTTAACACTGTGGTGAGCTAGGCGAGTACGCTTATCGGTCACAATCCCCCCTGCTGCGCTGAACGTCCTTTCGGACAGGACACTGGATGAGGGGCAAGCCAACAGTTCGATTGCAAATTGGGCAAGCTCTGGCCAGAGGTCAAGCCTGCCCACCCAGTAGTCTAGGGGTTCATCACTCCTCAGAGCGTCCACATCGGCCGTTAACCCAATGTAGTCGGACACCTGACGGTCTAGGCGTTCCCTGATGCTGGATCCGGATGACACCTGTCGATGGGTCGGCTGAAAGAATGACCTCATATCCGAAGTCACCAACACATCTTCAAACCGGCCTCTTCTTGCAGGCGCTGTTGGATTGGTACCCGCAAATCCTTCTCTGGGAGTGGGAATTGCTCCTCTGCCAGCGCACGCAAAAGCAGAATGCAGCATTTCTCGAAGCAAGGCCTGGAAGTGCTGCATTCTGACAGCCCTCTGCGACGGCGGTAACATTTCCGCCATTTTGTGTTTGTACCGGGGGTCTAAGTACGTTGCCACCCAGTACTGGTCCTTGACCCTCATGCTTTTTATACGGGGGTCCCTATTAAAACACTGGAGCATGAAGGCCCCCATTTGCACTAAAGTGGAAGCGGTGTGGTGGCCTGGCTCCTGCTCATCATCCAGGATAATGTCGTCCTCTTCATTCTCCTCTCCCCATCCTCGCACAACAGGGATCCCAGAAAGGTTTAAAGCATGCTCTTCTTGCTCCTGCTCATCCGCCCCGGCACCATCCTCCTCTGACTCCTCATCAGACTCCTGTTGTTGACTTGTCTCAGATAGAGTAGCCCCCCCTGGGAATTCATCCAGCATTGCGACTTCCTCATCTTCCCGCTCCTGCTCCTCCACAGCCTGATCAATGACACGACGCAATGCACGCTCCAGAAAGAAGGCATAAGGTACCATGTCACTGATGGCGCCATGGCTGCGACTGACCAGTTTGGTGATCTCCTCAAATGGCCGCAGAAGTCTGCATGTGTCGCGCATGAGCAGCCACTGGCGCGGTGAAAAAAAACCCAGCTCCCCAGAACCGTTTCTTTCGCAGAGTTCATACAGGTAGACGTTAACTGCACGTTTCTGCTGGAGCAGCCTATCAAGCATATAGAAGGTTGAGTTCCATCGCGTCGGGCAATCGCAAATAAGACGTCTGACCGGCAGATGGTGTCGCCGCTGAATGTCAGCAAGGCGAGCCATGGCCGTGTAAGATCTTCTGAAATGGGCCGAGATTTTCCTTGCCTGCCGCAAGATGTCCTGGACCCCAGGGTATTTGACAAGGAATCGCTGCACGACCAAGTTTAAGACGTGTGCCATGCACGGCACGTGCGTGATTTTGCCCTGTTTCAATGCGCTAAGCAGATTGGCACCGTTGTCACACACCACTTTACCAACTGTCAAATTGAGCGGTGTTAGCCACTCATCTGCCTGTGAACGCAAAGCTGAAAGGAGTGCCGGGCCAGTGTGGCTCTTTGCTTCCAGGCACAACAGACGCAGCACGGCATGGCAACGTCTCACCTGGCATGTGGAATAGGTTCTGGGGAGCTTGGGCGGTGCAGTGGAAGAGACGCTAGCAGCGGAAAAGGAGGAGGCAGCTGAGGAGGAGAGGGAGGAGGATGGAGTAGGAGGAGGAGAAGAAGAGTCAGGCCTGCATGCAATCCGTGGCGGTAAAACCAAATCTACACGGGTGCCACGGGTTACATGCTTGACGGCCGTCAGAAGGTTCACCCAGTGGGCAGTAAAACTGATATACCTTCCCTGCCCGTGTTTGCTAGACCACGTGTCTGTGGTCAGATGTATCTTGGCACCGACACTGTGTGCCAGAGATACATTCACTTGCCGCTGAACATGGCCATATAGCTCTGGGATGCCCTTCTCTGAGAAATACTTCCTTCCTGGGACCTTCCATTGTGGTGTTCCAATGGCCACAAATTTGCGAAAGGCCTCCGAGTCCACCAGTTTATATGGCAGTAGTTGGCGGGCTATGAGTTCTGACAAGCCAGCCGCCAACCGTTGGGCAAGAGGGTTATCCGGCATCATCATTTTTTTACGCTCAAACATTAGGCCCACGGAAGCCTGCCTTTTTGCAGAAAAATGTGAGCTTGGCGTGATGGAAGGTGGAGTGGAGGACAATTGTGAGGAGAGAGGAGAAGGAGAAGTAGAAGACGAGGCTGGACGGTGAGAGCCTGCAGTGTGGCTTTGTGTGTTCCGTTGCTCCCACTGGGCTCGGTGATGGCTGCTCATGTGCCTTCTTAAGGCGGTCGTCCCTAGGTGAGTATTGGGCTTACCGCGACTAACGCGTTGACTGCAAAGATTGCAGATGGCAACGCTATTGTCAGCAGCGGACACGTTAAAAAAAGCCCACACTGCGGAGCCATGTGCCGGTGTCCTGGGAGCGCCAGATGTGACCGTACATGGTCGATGACTCGCTCCTGATACATTTGCAGTCTGCTTTGTCCCTGCTGTGCAATGTAAGTCATTGCTGCTTCTCCTCCCTATCTGCTGGTCCATATCTCCCTCTGAACTCCCCTCCTCTTCCTCTCTTGTGGGCACCCACGTGACATCACTAGACACGTCATCATCAACGTCACCTTCCCCACCGCTATAAGTAGAGATCTCGGAGTAGGCAGCAACACCGGGGACCAACCTCCTCCTTGGGCTGATCTGGGTACTGGCGTCAGACTGCTGAGTAGCGCTTGTTGCTACCTCCTCTTCCTGATCCAATACCAAGAGTGGCTGCGCATCAGAAATGTCCTCTTGATATGGATCGGAAAATAATTCCAGTGACTCAAGCGGAAGGTATGTGGTGGTGGTGGTGGTGGTCGTGTTGTTGGTGGTAGTGTCTTTGGGGGTGCACATAGCAGAGAGTGAAGAAGAGGGTGCAGATCGAGAGGATGAGGAGGGTGCAGAAGAGTAAGGCTGAGCGAGCCACTCAACCAAGTCTGGTGCATCCTTTAAAGTAATTGAACGCACCTTCTGCAACTTCCCACTTTGGCTCAAGCCTGTTGCTCCTGCCCTACCCCTACCACCCCTGCGGAAGGGCCTGCCTCTTCCTCTGCATGTCATTTTTTAAATGACCCTGTGACAAAACTCTTAGTCCCTATACCGCTGAAGGACTGCTGCAGTATAGGTGAGCGGTCAGCAGTGGTGCACGTCAACCCTATCTATTGTGGACCTATAGCGGTCCTTACAGAACAGCAGACTGTACCGCACTCAAGCCTATGTACCGTAGCACCCTATACCAAGTTACCAGTCCTTATAAGAACTTTTGTGGACCAAGCAGGTTGTGTATTAGTGTTTAGCAGACTGTACGTCAGTCCCTATACCGCTGAAGGACTGCTGCAGTATAGGGCAGCGGTCAGCAGTGGTGCACGTCAACCCTATCTATTGTGGACCGATAGCGGTCCTTACAGAACAGCAGACTGTACCGCACTCAAGCCTATGTACCGTAGCACCCTATACCAAGTTACCAGTCCTTATAAGAACTTTTGTGGACCAAGCAGGTTGTGTATTAGTGTTTAGCAGACTGTACGTCAGTCCCTATACCGCTGAAGGACTGCTGCAGTATAGGGCAGCGGTCAGCAGTGGTGCACGTCAACCCTATCTATTGTGGACCGATAGCGGTCCTTACAGAACAGCAGACTGTACCGCACTCAAGCCTATGTACCGTAGCACCCTATACCAAGTTACCAGTCCTTATAAGAACTTTTGTGGACCAAGCAGGTTGTGTATTAGTGTTTAGCAGACTGTACGTCAGTCCCTATACCGCTGAAGGACTGCTGCAGCATAGGGCAGCGGTCAGCAGTGGTGCACGTCAACCCTATCTATTGTGGACCGATAGCGGTCCTTACAGAACAGCAGACTGTACCGCACTCAAGCCTATGTACCGTAGCACCCTATACCAAGTTACCAGTCCTTATAAGAACTTTTGTGGAACAAGCAGGTTGTGTGTTAGTGATTAGCAGACTGTACGTCAGTCCCTATACCGCTGAAGGACTGCTGCAGTATAGGTGAGCGGTCAGCAGTGGTGCACGTCAACCCTATCTATTGTGGACCGATAGCGGTCCTTACAGAACAGCAGACTGTACCGCACTCAAGCCTATGTACCGTAGCACCCTATACCAAGTTACCAGTCCTTATAAGAACTTTTGTGGACCAAGCAGGTTGTGTATTAGTGTTTAGCAGACTGTACGTCAGTCCCTATACCGCTGAAGGACTGCTGCAGTATAGGGCAGCGGTCAGCAGTGGTGCACGTCAACCCTATCTATTGTGGACCGATAGCGGTCCTTACAGAACAGCAGACTGTACCGCACTCAAGCCTATGTACCGTAGCACCCTATACCAAGTTACCAGTCCTTATAAGAACTTTTGTGGACCAAGCAGGTTGTGTATTAGTGTTTAGCAGACTGTACGTCAGTCCCTATACCGCTGAAGGACTGCTGCAGTATAGGGCAGCGGTCAGCAGTGGTGCACGTCAACCCTATCTATTGTGGACCGATAGCGGTCCTTACAGAACAGCAGACTGTACCGCACTCAAGCCTATGTACCGTAGCACCCTATACCAAGTTACCAGTCCTTATAAGAACTTTTGTGGAACAAGCAGGTTGTGTATTAGTGTTTAGCAGACTGTACGTCAGTCCCTATACCGCTGAAGGACTGCTGCAGTATAGGTGAGCGGTCAGCAGTGGTGCACGTCAACCCTATCTATTGTGGACCGATAGCGGTCCTTACAGAACAGCAGACTGTACCGCACTCAAGCCTATGTACCGTAGCACCCTATACCAAGTTACCAGTCCTTATAAGAACTTTTGTGGAACAAGCAGGTTGTGTGTTAGTGATTAGCAGACTGTACGTCAGTCCCTATACCGCTGAAGGACTGCTGCAGTATAGGTGAGCGGTCAGCAGTGGTGCACGTCAACCCTATCTATTGTGGACCGATAGCGGTCCTTACAGAACAGCAGACTGTACCGCACTCAAGCCTATGTACCGTAGCACCCTATACCAAGTTACCAGTCCTTATAAGAACTTTTGTGGAACAAGCAGGTTGTGTATTAGTGTTTAGCAGACTGTACGTCAGTCCCTATACCGCTGAAGGACTGCTGCAGTATAGGTGAGCGGTCAGCAGTGGTGCACGTCAACCCTATCTATTGTGGACCGATAGCGGTCCTTACAGAACAGCAGACTGTACCGCACTCAAGCCTATGTACCGTAGCACCCTATACCAAGTTACCAGTCCTTATAAGAACTTTTGTGGAACAAGCAGGTTGTGTGTTAGTGATTAGCAGACTGTACGTCAGTCCCTATACCGCTGAAGGACTGCTGCAGTATAGGTGAGCGGTCAGCAGTGGTGCACGTCAACCCTATCTATTGTGGACCGATAGCGGTCCTTACAGAACAGCAGACTGTACCGCACTCAAGCCTATGTACCGTAGCACCCTATACCAAGTTACCAGTCCTTATAAGAACTTTTGTGGAACAAGCAGGTTGTGTATTAGTGTTTAGCAGACTGTACGTCAGTCCCTATACCGCTGAAGGACTGCTGCAGTATAGGTGAGCGGTCAGCAGTGGTGCACGTCAACCCTATCTATTGTGGACCGATAGCGGTCCTTACAGAACAGCAGACTGTACCGCACTCAAGCCTATGTACCGTAGCACCCTATACCAAGTTACCAGTCCTTATAAGAACTTTTGTGGACCAAGCAGGTTGTGTATTAGTTTTTAGCAGACTGTACGTCAGTCCCTATACCGCTGAAGGACTGCTGCAGTATAGGTGAGCGGTCAGCAGTGGTGCACGTCAACCCTATCTATTGTGGACCGATAGCGGTCCTTACAGAACAGCAGACTGTACCGCACTCAAGCCTATGTACCGTAGCACCCTATACCAAGTTACCAGTCCTTATAAGAACTTTTGTGGAACAAGCAGGTTGTGTATTAGTGTTTAGCAGACTGTACGTCAGTCCCTATACCGCTGAAGGACTGCTGCAGTATAGGTGAGCGGTCAGCAGTGGTGCACGTCAACCCTATCTATTGTGGACCGATAGCGGTCCTTACAGAACAGCAGACTGTACCGCACTCAAGCCTATGTACCGTAGCACCCTATACCAAGTTACCAGTCCTTATAAGAACTTTTGTGGAACAAGCAGGTTGTGTGTTAGTGATTAGCAGACTGTACGTCAGTCCCTATACCGCTGAAGGACTGCTGCAGTATAGGTGAGCGGTCAGCAGTGGTGCACGTCAACCCTATCTATTGTGGACCGATAGCGGTCCTTACAGAACAGCAGACTGTACCGCACTCAAGCCTATGTACCGTAGCACCCTATACCAAGTTACCAGTCCTTATAAGAACTTTTGTGGAACAAGCAGGTTGTGTATTAGTGTTTAGCAGACTGTACGTCAGTCCCTATACCGCTGAAGGACTGCTGCAGTATAGGTGAGCGGTCAGCAGTGGTGCACGTCAACCCTATCTATTGTGGACCGATAGCGGTCCTTACAGAACAGCAGACTGTACCGCACTCAAGCCTATGTACCGTAGCACCCTATACCAAGTTACCAGTCCTTATAAGAACTTTTGTGGACCAAGCAGGTTGTGTATTAGTTTTTAGCAGACTGTACGTCAGTCCCTATACCGCTGAAGGACTGCTGCAGTATAGGGCAGCGGTCAGCAGTGGTGCACGTCAACCCTATCTATTGTGGACCGATAGCGGTCCTTACAGAACAGCAGACTGTACCGCACTCAAGCCTATGTACCGTAGCACCCTATACCAAGTTACCAGTCCTTATAAGAACTTTTGTGGAACAAGCAGGTTGTGTGTTAGTGATTAGCAGACTGTACGTCAGTCCCTATACCGCTGAAGGACTGCTGCAGTATAGGGCAGCGGTCAGCAGTGGTGCACGTCAACCCTATCTATTGTGGACCGATAGCGGTCCTTACAGAACAGCAGACTGTACCGCACTCAAGCCTATGTACCGTAGCACCCTATACCAAGTTACCAGTCCTTATAAGAACTTTTGTGGAACAAGTGAGTTGTGAATGTTTAGCAGACTGCAGCAGAAGGGCAGCAGTCAAGTATAATATCCTTTCTATATTTGGAAGAAAGAATATTATACATGTACAAGCCTATTACTGTACCACTGATACCAGTCCTGAAAAGAACCTTTGTGGAACTAATAATAACAGCAAGTCTTTAAAATTACCCTCACTGCCTGACAACACTGCTTCCTTCCTGTCCCTATACAAATTGGCAAAAAAAGAGAACGATTAGTGGTTACTGGAACAGCTCTTTTGTGGACCTTGATAGTAACAGCTAATGATGATGATGATGATGATGATGATGAAAGACTAATCTGGCTGTCCCTGTAGCATACACCGTCCTTTCCCTTTCTCTAAACTAACAAAAGACACTCAGGCTGCTGCAAGAATCAGCAGCACAGCAAACCTATCAACACCTAACACCTATACCAGTCCTGAAAAGAACTTTTGTGTACCAAATAGCTAGTGGTTTATCTCTCCCTACTCCACACAGGAACCTGTCCCTATCTTAACAGAAGAAAGAATGTAAAATGGCCACCGGATCGGGTGTATTTATAGGTTAGGGGGAATGTACAAGTGTCCATGTGCTGTCATGTCTCAATTGGCTGTCCTGTATCACATGATAAACGTGTCACCAAAGGTTAAAGTTCTTGTATACATTAAACACGTAAGTCCGCCGCGGCGAACGACGGAAAAAGGCGTTCGAACGTGCGGACCGCGAATGTCGGAAATTCGCCGCGAAACGACCGCCGGGCGAACCGTTCGGCCATCACTAATTACGGATCCATTTTTACCAAGTGAAAGAACAAATCCTCTATAGAGCTAGGGCCATTACTACATTACCTGCCCCTTATATAGATATTCAACTTTTTGCTGACCTCTCGCAGTACACTCTACAACTGCGCAAACAGTTGAAATCCATCACTAAAGCTCTCACAGATCATAAAATCATCTACAAATGGCGTCACCCAGCCACTATTCTGGTCATGTATAATGGAATCCCTCATACCATCTCCACGGTGGAAGGATGCATGAAACTACTGCAATCATGGGGCATCATTCCAGAGATACCGGATGGCAACTCTGCAGCCCCCAGAAGATTTAGTTCTCCACCCCAAGGATCTTTCCGTAGGAGCTACCATCCACAGATGAAATGAGCTCTACTACCTACTTTATCTCCGTTTTTCCATACGGAGCTACCTAAAGAATGACCGTCTCCATACGGAGCTACCCGGCTGACCGTCTCTTCCATTGACCTTAGAGCCTGAACTTTCCCCCTGGTTAAGTCAGCACCCTTTAGGGCTGAGCACTGCTGACTTGTTGTATTCAGTCTACGTTCCGGCATTGTTTGCTGTTCTATTTTTCCTTTTTTTTTGTGTGTTTTATCCCAACTTATCCTGTTGTTTTGTTTTTTCATCTCGAGTTACATCTACAGCACGTTATCTGTCGTAATCGCACAAATCTCGCTTCGCACATCAAGCTTCTGAGCGACACCACGGAACCTTCGCCTGCCGGCCTACCTGGAATCTTTCCTCAACTACTGAAGGCACGAACACCTTGAAACTCGCTGCTCCACTTCTCCCAACTGTAAGTGCATCGTTAAGCTTGACACACTCACAGCTACTACTATGACAATTACTATAGTCTCCCTTAATGCGAAAGGCTTAAACCACCCGGCCAAACACACATCATTGTGGAAAACAGCCTTATTAATCAAAAGTGATCTTCTATGCGTACAGGAAACGCATTTTTCACAAGAATCCTCACCCCGGTGCCAGCATAAATCGTTTCCTCATGTATTCAAATCCTCCTATACTAAAAAGCCACGAGGGGTGCTAATTGCTATCCGGGATACAGTCCCCTTTCAATTGCAGAATTGCATCACGGACACAGAAGGCCGCTACATCATCTTAGTTTGCACACTTAACAACGTCCAATACACCTTGGTTTCCTTGTATGCACCGAACCATCGTCAGATGTCCTTCTTAAATGACCTATTGGAAAAGGTTAAACTCATAGGAAAGGTAACTTACTGTGGTGCGGAGATTTTAACCTAGTACCGGACTACGGTATAGACTCTACTGCTGGTATTAAGAGGATTTCCTCACCACTAAGCAAATTTCTGTCTTCGAACTAGTTGTTTGACGTATGGAGGTGTTGTCACGCAAGTGAACGCGATTATACTTACCTGTCGCCGTGTCACAACACCTACTCACGCATAGACCTGTTTCTTTCTGATAAATGCCTGCTTCAAAAAGTGTCAGCTTCGGAGATTCACACCACCACCTGGTCAGACCATGCTCCTATTAGTATTACTATTGATACTAAAACGCCTCAACCCAATTCATTTCTCTGGAGGACAAACAATTATCTTCTCCATAATCCACATACTGCTAATTCTCTCAAACAACAACTAGAAGAATTTTTCTATATCAACTCCCAATCAGTGTCTGATCCGGTGGTGGTGTGGAGAGCCCACAAAGCTGTTATCAGGGGTGTCTTTATCCAATTGGGGGCCAGGGAAAAGAAACAGAGATCATTAAAATTAGAGCAAATCACAGCCGCCATTGAAGCCACTGAATCCCAAAACAAAAAGAATCCTTCCCCTACACTCCAAACACAAATTTTTAAACCATGCCACGAGTTACGCTCGCTCCTTTTAGAATCATTTGGGAAAACTCAAACTTAAAGCGTCTACATACTCAATGGGTAACAAAGCAGGAAAATTGCTGGCACTGAGACTAAAAGGGTATAAACCAAATCCAAAATTCCGTTCCTGTTTCATCCTCATACCAAAGAAAAACGAATGAAACCCCACGAGATTGCTAACGCGTTCGGTTCCTATTACAAAGATCTCTACAACCTGAGAGAAGATAAGCACACTGTACAACCATCCCAAGAGGAAATAAACAAATTCTTAGCGCAAATTAAACTCCCTTCCATTTCACCGGTACAGCTAGCTAACCTTAATGATCCTTTTACAGTCCCTGAAATATTAAATGTTATCAATAAGCTCCAAAACTCCAAATCCCCGGGACCAGATGGACTTAATGGGGAATACTATCAATCTTTTCCACATATTCTAGCTCCCACACTTTGCAAAGTCTACAATTCCACTGTGACTTCCTCATCCTTCCCATCAGAGATGCTGAGTGCAATAGTTGTTACGCTTCCAAAACCTGGAAAAGAACCAAATGCCCCCCAAAACTTCCACCCTATTTCCCTTTTAAATGTAGATGTCAAGATCTATGCGAAAATGATAGCCAACCGACTGATCGACATTATCCCCAATCTTATACACAAGGACCAATCAGGGTTCACAAAAGGCCGCCAATCCTCAGATGCCACTAGAAGGATGATCGACATTATTCACCCCGCAGGGAGCTCAGGTACCCCCTCTGTACTCTTGTCCCTAGACGCTGAAAAAAGAGTTTGACAGAGTACATTGGGGGTACCTGTCTTCTACACTACAAAAATTCGGTTTTACTGGTCCAATACTTAACACTATTATGGCCTTATACTCCTCCCCCTCAGCCTAAGTATACTCAGCTGAAGCACTATCTTCCCCGTTTGCTATCTCCAATGGCACTAGACAGGGGTGCCCCTTGTCCCCCCTAATATTTAATCTAATAATGGAACCACTGGCACAATCTATCCACATGAACGCTCTAATTAAAAGTATACCCATAGGAGACCGAGCACATAAAATTAGCTTATTTGTGGACGATGTAATTCTCATGATTACTGATCCTATCATCTCCCTCCCGGCGGCCCGAGAGACGTTAGCCTTGTTCAGTAAAGTTTCCTACTATAAAGTCAATGACACTAAATCCTGCATTTTGAATTTAGGAGTCGACTCCGCTACCAGTCTGATTTTACAACAACAAACGCCATTTACTTGGGCGGATAAAAGCATATCTTACCTTGGAGTCCAATTAACCAAAACGACGGCAGAATTATTCTCGCATAACTTTACCCCTTTTAAAACCAAACTACAAGAAGACTTGCGCAGGCTGGCGTCTTTTAAGCTGTCCTGGATGGGTCGTCTAGCGGCCTTCAAAATTATGCATCTCCCCCAAATTCTATACTTGTTCCGGACACTCCCTATCGTTATCCCTGCCAAATACTTCAGATCCCTACAGTCCTTACTCTCCTCCTACATGTGGCAGGGTAAAAAGAGCAGAAGCGCACACACAAAATTGATTAAACACCGTAGGGCTGGGGGTGCCGGATATGTAGACTTTCAGGACTTTTATATGGCATCAGTATTGACCCAAACTAAGGACTGGTTCTCATCCTCTCCGCGCACAGTATGGGGACAAATTGAAGACTCTCTTATCCCAGGGAAAAATCTCTCCGCATGGCTCCTCTCTAACCCTAGATCACCCCCTCTGTACTCACATATTCCCCCAACAATGGTTGCTACAGCCCAAGTTTGGAAAAAATTTGTACGTCTCAGTCAATCCTACCCTACTAAAACCATCATTCAAACCCCCTTGCAAGTCATGCATTACAAGATAGACCTAATCTCTTTTAACCAATGGCAGCAAAATGGCATCCTATTTATTAATGATCTCTTCACCAATAACAAACTTAAAACCTTCCAAAATCTGCAGGAGGAATTTCACATTCCTGCCACTGACCTCTACCTCTATCTCCGAGCGAGACACTACCTACTCGCAACCCCAAAGTGGACTTGCGAAATACCCCATCCTGCTTGGAAATTTTTCAAAACCCAATCAAGTACCAGTAAAGGTATTTCCCTTTTCTATAATATACTCCAGCAGAAAAGCATATTTACCAAAAATAACTCTATGCTTACATGGGAATCAGACCTAGGCCATAAGTACACCTCGGACCAATGGGCTACAGCATATAATTCCACCTTTAAAGTTACCAAATGCTCCGCTCTTTGGGAACTATCCATTAAGATAACACAGCGCTGGTACTTAACTCCTACAAGGGTATCAAATTTTGTAAATCTCAAAACGATCAATGCTGGAGACAATGTGGCAACAAAGGGGACATGCTCCACACATTTTGGAGCTGCCCCAGGCTGGTACCCTTTTGGGAGTGAATTTTCCACCTACTCTCTGACATAGCCCATATACCAATAATACCACGGCCCAGTCTAGCAATTCTCTCCCTAGGCCTAGATCTGTATCCCAAACAAGTCAGACATGTGATCCTACATGTCTTACTCTCTGCCAGACTATGCATTGCTCGACTGTGGAAAAATCCATCACCACCCATGTTGGGAGAGGTGGTGAGACTGACCCACCTACACTTTACCTACGAACAGACATTTGCACGTTGCCAGGGTACTCGACAATACACCTCCCAGGTATGGCTCCCATGGTCAACATGGGTCAACAATAATACTGTACTTCCCTTACCGTAAAAGCAACCTCATAAATCTGGCCGCTGATATCCGAACACAAAGTCGTTAGAGCTACTATCTTTTGCATTATAGTTATGTTGTCACGCATATGTATTATGATCTTCTTCCTTTAGTTAACTCTATTGCATTAACTGAATTGTATTCTGTTCATCATTAGAGGGGTGGACTTGCCTCCTGGTCACAGTCTTAATCCCGTAAGGGGTGTCCAGGTGGGGAGCTCCAGTGTCCCTTCAGATAATTTAGTAACAAGATAACATTTCTACTGTTGTATATAGAATGTACTTTGAATATCTGTGTGGTTACTTATGTACTTCTAAGGCCGCGTACACACGGGCGGACTGTCTGCCGAAACTAAGTTCGTCAAACAGTCCGCTCAAACTTTTGAATGAACGAACTTGCCCACACACGGCACTTTTTGAGCGGACTAAGTTCGTCGTACTAAGTCCGCGCAACTTTTGAAATGAGCGGACTCGCCCACACACGAGGACAGTCCGCTCATTTCGAAAGTACAGCGGACTGGCCCACACACGGGCGGACTGTCCGCTGAAACCAAGTTTCAGCGAACAGTTTTACGGAAATTCCGTAAGACTTTGTTCGTCAAACAGTCCGCTGAAACTGTCCGCTGAAGCCCACACACGAGCGGACTGTCCGCTGAAACACTGTTCAGCGGACAAAGTTGGGCGAACAGTCCGCCCGTGTGTACGCGGCCTGACTATACTGGACTGAGTCTAACACAGACAGGTCTACGAATGTTTGTATTCTGATACTACTGCACTGCATTGTTATTTGTAATACTTGTTAAACTCTAATAAAAATTATATTGAAAATTAAAAAAAAATTTAAAACCATTTATAATTTTCCTTCCACTACTACAATTATGCGTCACTTTATGTTGGTCTAGCACATAAAATACCAATAAAATATATTTTTTAGGTTTTTGGTTGTAACATGAAAAAAATTGGAAAATTGTAATACTTTTTCAAGGCACTAAATATAGTAAACTTATTTCATAGCTCTGGACACACCATAACTGGTAAACCATAAAGAAATTAGAGGGGGAGGGGTTCCTGATCGTTGCCAGTGATTTGTTTTTTTTTTAGAGTTAACATGGTAGGATTTTACCTATTGCTATTTATGATAGTATATATATGCATATATATTATAGCATATATAGCATATTATACACAATTTTGGATAAAGATACAATTATCTTTTTTAGACTATGTACTATAGTTACATAAAGGTGTGATGGTAAATGTATTCCATCAGACAGTTTTCACTCTAACATTCCATAGCTACATCACAAAGTAAATAAGAAAAAATGAAATCTATCCAGAACACTGTGAAATAATTGAAAACAGCATTTAAAGTAATGGTGAATATTAATTAAATCTAAAATGTTCTCCATTGTGCGTGCTAATTGTGCAGTTGTTATTCAGTTAGACTTCTTGATTTTTGGTGTTAAATAATCAAGCATATTTTTCGCCCTAGCTTCAGTGTTTGTTTAACCAATTAATTAAACAAAAGGGATATTCTGCATTGATTATCATGAAAATGAGAAAATAAATTCCCTGTGGTGAAACTATCTACATATGCTACATATTTCATTCTAACCCCTGTTTCCACAGTTTATGCAACAATAATCCATCATGAAAACTAAACCTCTGTCAAGCGGGGTGTGTGTGTGGGGGGGGGGGGGTTGTTGGTTAGCTGTGCAATATACTAGTGCAACTCCCCAAAAATATGCCCAGAAAATTATATACTTTACTATTTTTCTTTCATTATAAAGGAATATACTGTTCTGGTATAACAATTTTTAACCGCACAGATGACTAAAGTTAAGTCAGTTTTGTTTTTTTAGTTTTCTATTTACCCTTTTACACAACTTTGTGAAAGGGAACATGTGCTTCATTTCAAATTTTTCAAATTACAATCCACCTAAGGGCGGAGACCACATGCAGGTGGTGTTGATTTTTGTACTGCCTTTTATAGGTTAATTGTGTATTGTTCTACAGGCTACGTGTAAGTGAGGAAGGGATAAATTTGCTGGCACTCAGGTATTCATGGCTCTGCCCCCTTGTGCGGGGCTAAATATAGTGGAGACAATCTTCCTGGCTCCTTGCATGGGGAGTTGAAGGAGGACTGCTGCCACACATAACTCTGTTCTCAGTTTTTGAGGCTCCCCCTTGGTGAGTACCCAGTCCAGGTCCTGAAGATGGATTCATCGACTTATTTCTTTGGACTTGCCCTATTTATGAGGTATGATGCTGGGCAGCCTGAAATTGGGATGAACTAGAGTCATGTGTGGAAAAGATCCATGAGAGACTGACTTGTAACTGCACAAAGTTCTCAAGTAAATGTTCTAAAGCTTCAACAAGGTGCATGATCTGACATTTCTTAAGAAGGGGTGCATGCATTGTGTAGCAAAGAACCAAGCTTAGAATGGAAACGAAGTCAGTGAAAAGACATTACTTTCTGTTGTGGATTAGACCTATTTTAAAGAAGCTTTATTGATGTTGCTAAGGGTAACCATAGTAATGTCAGGTGCAGAGAAGTTGTGGTGACTTGGCACAGGTGAATGAGGACCCTGGTGGTCAGGGGTTTGCAAGCTTGATCTCCTCTCTGGTGCCCCACACACAGGGACTGACATTGTGCCACAAGTTAGCCCATGTACTTAAACTGAGAGGTCAAGGAACAGCAGAAGTGATTGAGAGGCCTTAGGAGTGAAGAAGGTTGGAAGTTTGTGAAAAGATGATCTCTATGTGGCAGGGAGAAGTCTCATAATGTCACTGAGAGTGAGATGGCATGTCAGGTTGTGCTGGTGGAGTGTGGTACAAACTCTGTGGTACCCATTTGGAATTTCTGCATCCATGGGAAGAACTTATAGAGCAGTTGAAGTAAAATAGTGAAGTGAAGGTTCACAAAGAGTTAACTGTGCAGGAGCAACAGGCTCACTCCTAAGTTAGAGCACTGCCTTAACAATGATTTCACATGACTGCAGAGTGGTTAACTCTCTGGTACAGTTACAATACAGTGCTCAGACATGTACAAGAGAATGTGCTCAGCCTGTAGATGCAGCCATTAGCAAGTGCTACTTACAAGTTCCTGATTGGGTGAATTAAGCCCCACCCCTAAGCTTATGCTGTTGCTTTTATTTTAGCCGGCAAAGCATGTTTGGAGCCATTCTCTGACTAATGCCCTGTACACACGACACCGGACTTTCCAGCAGACTAGGGTCCAACAGACTGCCGCCGAAATCCCAGCTGACTTTCCGAACAAACAGACTTGCCCACACATAACCGGACTTTCCAGCAGACTAGGTCTGCTGTACTTCCCAACGGAGTTCCAGCGAACTTCCAAATGAACGGACTTGCCCAGACACGGACTAAAGTCTGTTCATTTTGAACGTGATGAGTTACGACAGGACTAGAAAAGAAAGTCAATCTCGCTGCTTTTATCGTCGCCTGGTATGGATTTTAAGGGGAACCCCCCTACGCCAAAAAAAAAGTGTGGGGGTCCCCCCAAAATCCATACCAGACCCTTATCCGAGCACTTCAGGAAAGGGGGTGGGGACGAACAAGCGGCTCCCCCTCCTGAGCCATACTAGGCCGCATGCCCTCAACATGGGGGTGGGTGCTTTGGGGAAAGGGGGCGCCCTGTGGGCCCCCAACCCCAAAGAACCTTGTCCCCATGTTGATGAGGGCAAGGGCCTCTTCCCAACAACCCTGGCCGTTGGTTGTCAGGGTCTGCAGGCGGGGGGCTTATCGGAATCCGGGAGCCCCCTTTAATAAGGGGGCCCCCAGATCCTGGCCCCTCACCCTATGTGAGTGATTATGGGGTACATCGTACCCCTACCCATTCACCTGGGGGAAAAGTGTCAATAAAAAAACAGACTACACAGGTTTTTAAAGTAGTTTATTAGGCAACTCCGGGGGTCTTCTTCAGACTTCGGGGGTCTTCTTCCGACTTCTCCGTGCTCTCTGGTTCTTCTGCCCAACTCCACCGATATCTTCTGCTCTTTTGGCGCTCTTTTGCTAGCGGTGACCCGGCTTTCTTCTTCTTTTTCTTCCTACTTCTGTTCTTCCCGAAGTTCACACAACACTCTCTCCTGCTGTAATGCTGTGGACACGGTGAACGATGACTTATATAGACATAAGGGGCGTGCTGGGACTGTGACATCACATGGTGACCCTGCCCCTTATGCCTATATAGTTGGAGACAGCAAACAGGATCAGGAACTAGAAGGGAAGTCAACCAGGCAAGTCAGGAACACAGCAGAGAATCTTCAGATATGTTGACCAAGGCAAAAGCATGGGAGAAATTAACCAGGCAGTTTAAATAGCCATAAGGGACTGGCTGATGAGCAGGAAATGATCACCAAGTGAGGCACTGTGGAATGATAGTGCTCAGCTGTCGATTAATTGCCAGCACTCGAGAAGGGAGGGCTGAGTCAGTGGCATTACAAGGGTCAGGTCCACCAGGTGATGTCAGCGGATGGCCCTGCCCCTTACCTTTTTAAGAACTGTTGCCCAACTAGGCATTTTGCGGTCAGCCTTTGACGAGTATGGCCTTTGACGTGGTCTAGCGGTGTGGCTGGCATTGTGGTTGATGATGGACATTGTCAAAAACCTGTCTAGTGTTTTTATTTTTGACTTTATTTTGTTGAATGGATGGGGGACTATGTACCCCATACTCACTCACAGTGAGGAGCGGGATCTGGGGGGCTTCCAGATTCTGATAAGCCCCCTGCATGCAGACCCCTACAACCACCGGCCAGGTTTGTGGGGAAGAGGCCCTCACTCCCATCAACAGTGTACCCTACTGCTCCATGTTGGGGGCATGTGGCCTGGTATGGTTCGGGGGGCAGGGGACAATTGAGTGTCAGGCTGCATGCTCAGCTAAGGGTCTGGTATAGATTTTGGGGGGCCTGCACCATTTTTTTTCAATTTTCTTTGTATTTCTGGGTGCCGTAAATAGCTTGCAGCCGCAAAGTTCATTTGAATGCATTTTTTTTTCTTTAGATATGTCAGGTTTTTCTGCAGCAGGTTCTATACACAATAGGGTTTGGTGTTCAGGTCCAAACTTTTTGTGATGTTCGGCTGTTCTGGTGTGAACCAAACCAGGGGGTGTTTCGACCTATTTCTACTGCTCAAGCACTTTGGTTGTTGGTACACAGCTATGATGAAAGCCTCTGCCTGCTGTGTACTGGCCAGCTGTCTCTTGTACTCTGCAGGACCTTGTTGTCAAGCTAACAATCAAGCCCTGCAGATTACACAGGGAGATCAGCTCAGGTCCAGTTGTGCATTTGAAAATATTGCCCTATGATCTGCACATAATACCTGTGTCAGCATAGCTGCAGTCAACAATTTTGTTTTTAATATTTTTATATGACTTATGAACCACCCGTTAATGGTTAACTACTTCTAACCATTT
Organism: Lithobates pipiens; assembly: GCF_037356315.1. Lineage (NCBI taxonomy): Eukaryota > Metazoa > Chordata > Amphibia > Anura > Ranidae > Lithobates > Lithobates pipiens. The sequence goes on from NW_027507903.1 coordinate 336,513,681, forward strand.
TTTTTAAGCAGTAGTGTAAACTTTCAAAATGTGTGTTTTGTTTTCAATATCTTTTTTTTTAACCACTTAACAACCGCCCATTGCCGATTAACGGCTTCAGGGCGGTTGTTTAACTCTGAGAGGCCGTTAATTAACGGCCTCCCAGAATTCTGCTCTCGCGCGCCCCCTGGGGCATGCACACGAGATCATCCGTGACCTGGGGCATCACGGATCACGGTAAATGGCCGCTCGTCGCGGCCGTTTACCACGTGATCGCTTGTAAACAAACCAGCGTCATGTTATGACGCCGGTTCCTCCCTCCCCCTCTCTGTACCGATCGGTACAGCGGAGGGGAAAGAGATCGGTGTCAGCAGCGATGTGGGCTGCATCTGCAGTGCCCACATCGCTGCTCACCGAATTTAACCCCTCAATTCCCTGCCAATACTCTGCAGTACCCTGCCATTACTCTGCAGTACCCCCCATTACTCTGCAGTACCCTGCCATTACTCTGCAGTACCCCCAATACTCTGCAGTACCCGCCATTACTCTGCAGTACCCTCCATTACTCTGCAGTACCCGCCATTACTCTTCAGTACCCCCCCATTACTCTGCAGTACCCCCCATTACTCTGCAGTACCCGCCATTACTCTGCAGTACCCTGCCATTACTCTGCAGTACCCCCCAATACTCTGCAGTACCCTGCCATTACTCTGCAGTACCCCCCAATACTCTGCAGTACCCTGCCATTACTCTGCAGTACCCCCCAATACTCTGCAGTACCCTGCCATTACTCTGCAATACCCCCCAATACTCTGCAATACCCCCCAATACTCTGCAATACCCGCCAATACCCCGCCAATACTCCGCCAATACCCCACCAATACTCTGCAATACCCTGCTATAAATTGCCATACCCAGCCATACTCGGAGATACCCAGCCATACTCGGTGATACCCTGCAATACCCAGCCATAGACGCCCCCCCCACCCCTCACCGCCCTCCGGTGCTTCTACCAACTCGCCAGTACGATCAAAGCCAGAATTTTATTTTTATTTTTTTATTTCAGGCTTCCCAGCCTAGAGGTGAGATGTAGGGTCATATTGACCCCCAGATTTCACTGTAAAGAGGACCTGTCACCCCATATTCCTATTACAAGGGATGTTTACATTCCTTGTAATAGGAATAAAAGTGATCAAAAAATTTTTGGGGGGGAAAAAATGTCAAACTAAAATAAATAAAGTAAAATGAACAATAAAAAATAAAAATAAAAATTTAAAGCGCCCCTGTCCCCATGTGCTCGCATGCAGAAGCGAACGCATACGTAAGCCCCGCCCACATATGAAAACGGTGTTCAAACCACACATGTGAGGTATCGCCGCGAACGTTAGAGCAAGAGCAATAATTCTAGCCCTAGACCTCCTCTGCAACTCAAAACATGTAACCAGTAAAAAAAAAATTAAGCGTCACCTATGGGGATTTTTTAAGTAGCGATGTTTGGGCGCCATTCCACGGGCATGTGCAATTTTGAAGAGTGACATGTTCGATATCTATTTACTCAGCATAACTTCATCTTTCACTTTATGCAAAAATTGGGCTAACTTTACTGTTTTTTTTGTTTTTTTTAAGCACAAAACTGTTTTTTCCCCCAAAAAAACGCGTTCGAAAAATTGCTGCGCAAATACCGTGTGAGATAAAAATTTGCAACGACCACCATTGTATTCTCCAGGGTCTTTGCTAAAAAAAAATATATAATATTTTGGGGTTCTCTGTAATTTTCTAGCAAATAAATGATGATTTTTACATGTAGGAGAGAAATGTCAGAATTGTCCTGGGTGCTCCAGAACGCCTGATGGCGCTCCCTGCATGTTGGGCCTCTGTATGTGGCCACACTGTGTAAAAGTCTCACACATGTGGTATGGCCGTACTCAGGAGTAATAGCAGAATGTGTTTTGGGGTGTAATTTGTGGTATGCATATGCTGTGTGTGAGAAATAACCTGATAATATGACAATTTTGTGGGGAAAAAAAAAAAAAGGAAAAAAAATCTTGATTTTGCAAAGAATTGTGGGAAAAAATGACAACTTCAAAAAACTCATCATGCCTCTTACTAAATACATTGGAATGTCTTCTTTCCAAAAAGGGGTCATTTGGGGGGTATTTGTACTTTTCTGGCATGTTAGGGTCTCAAGAATTGAAATAGGCCGTCAGTCCTCCGGGTGTGATCAATTTTCAGATATTGGCACCATAGCTTGTGGACTCTATAACTTTCACAAAGACCAAATAATATCCACCAATTTGTACTTATTTTTACCAAAGATATGTAGTAGTATACATTTTGGCCAAAATTTATGAAGAAAAAATTACTAATCTGCTAAATTTTATAACAGAAACGAAGAAAAATTCATTTTTTCGCAGAATTTTCGGTCTTTTTTCTTTTATAGCACAAAAAATAAAAAACTGAGAGGTGATTAAATACCACCAAAAGAAAGCTCTATTTGTGTGAAAAAAAGTGTTGCATGACTTTGACTTGTCATTCAAAATGTGAGAGCACCAAAAGCTGAAAATTGGTCTGGTTATTAAGGGTGTTTAAGTGCCCAGTGGTCAAGTAGTTAAATCAATTTTTTTTTGATAAAAAATATACAAAAATACATTAAAGCGGAGTTCCACCCAAAAGCACTCCTCGCCCTCTTACATGCCACATTTGGCATGTCATTTTTTTGGGGGGGAGTGGGGGCTTTGTTAGGAGTGGGACTTCCTGTCCCACTTCCTCCTTCCGCCCAGGGACAACCAAGGTGACTCCTCCTTTCTCCTTAAGCGGCCCCTCCCTCTAGGCAATTTCCTGGAACACGTGACAGGTCCCAGAAGATTGCCTGTCCACTCCAGGAGCGCAGCGTGACTCACACATGCACCGTGTGTACCCGGCTGTATTCGTCCGCTGAAAAAGTGCCGTTTGTGGGCAAGTAGCCCGTTCGGAAAGTCCGATGGACAGTCTGGCGGGAAGTCCGCCAGACTAAGTCCGTCGGATAGTCCACTACGTGTGTACGCGGCATTCGTCATAAAGTCTGTAACTCAATACGTTTATCGGTTCATAGAATCCGGTTTTTCAGGATAGGACTTTGCTTATGTATGTTTTCTAATACTGAAATGAATTAATAAACAGGATATTTTAAATGATTTAGCTGCTTTCAATCTAGCTCCACGTTTAATAAATAGACCCCACAGTACACATTTTAACGTTTCCTATTGTAATGGGATTGAAGTTATGTCTGCTTCATGAATCTGCACAAATTCTTTTATAGCTTGGCGGATTTCTATTTTACATATTTCGTCCTTAATTAATTTATCATTTAGCCTCTAAGACCATTGCATTTTCTTGCAATCAGACAAAGCTAATTCCAAGAACACCAGAGCATGGTCACACCAAATAAAATTACTGATTCCAGAGGAAGGAGTCATCATCAGTCCTGCTTGACTAATAAAAAAATAGTCTATTCTATATGTATTATTTATGGTCGAGTAGTATGAATAGTCTTTGTCAGGTGAAGAACCCTCCACACATCCACTAACTGATATCTTTTGAGTAACTGTTTAAATTAATTCAATTGACTAATAGCATTATATGAGCAAGCAGTAGTAGTATCCAAATTTGATTCAAAACTGCAAATGGAACTTCCTATGGCTTTCTTTCATCAATGGTTTTCTTCTTGCCATTCTTGCCACTCTTCCATAAAGGCCAGATTTGTAGAGGGCATGGCTAATAGTTATCCTGTGGACAGATTCTCCCACCTGAGCTGTGGATCTCTGCAGCTCTTCCAGAGTTACCATGGGCCTCTTGGCTGCTTCTCTAATTAATGCTCTCCTTGCCCGGCCTGTCATTTTAGGTGTTTAGCATGTCTTGGTAGGTTTGCAGTGCCATTCTCTTTCAATTTTCGGATGATTGATTGAACAGTACTTCATAAGATGTTCAAACCTTGGGATATTTTTTTATAACTTAATCCTGCTTTAAACTTCTCCAGAACTTCACCCCTGAACTGTCTGGTGTGTTCCTTGGCTTTCAGGATGCTGTTTGTTAACTAAGGTTCTCTAACACACCTATGAGGGCTTCACAGAACAGCTGTATTTATACTGAGATTAAATGACACACAAGTGGATTCTATTTACTAATTAGATGACTTCTGAAGGCAATTGGTTAGGGGTATCACAGTAAAGGGGGCTGAATACAAATGCATGCCATACTTTTCACATATTTATTTGTAAAAAATGTTGAAAATGATTCATCATTTTCCTTCCACTTCAGAATTATATGCCAATATGTGTTCGTCTATCACAAAAAAAATATTAATATACATTTACATTTTTAGTTGTAGCATGACAAAATGTGTAAAATTTCAAGGAGTAAGAATAGGCATGGCTGAACGGTTCGCCCGGCGGTCGTTTGACAGCGAATTTCGGCTGTTCGCCGTCCGCCCGATCGGCGGACTATTGCCGCTGTTCGCCCGGCGGACTTCCGTGTTTACTGTGTAAAAGAACTTTGACCTATAATGACACATCCATCATGGGGTACAGGACAGCCAATTGAGACATTACAGCACATGGACACTTGGACATTCCCCCTAACTTATAAATAGACCCGGCCATTTTACATTCTTTCGTATGTCACTATAGGGAGAGGTTGCTGTGTGGTGCAGGGAGAGACTGCGGTGACCCAAATCGCTAGCTATTTAGTCCACAAAAGTTCTTTTCAGGACTGGTATAGGTGTTAGGTGTAGTTTAGGATATAGGTTTGAGGCACTGCTGTGCTAGTGATTGTTGCAGCAGCCTGTCTTTTGTCAGTGTAGAGAGAGGGACAGGACGCTGTGTGTAGCAGGGACAGTCAGTTTAATCATCAACTGTTACTATTAGGTCCACAAAAGTCCTTTTCAGGACTGGTATGGTAAAGTAATACAGGATATAGTTTTGAGTGCTATTCAAGTTATTGTTCCAGCAGCCTGTGTTTTGTCAGTTTAAATAGGGACAGGCAGGAAGCTCTGTGTGGCATTGAGGGACAGTCAGTTTAATCAGTAGCTGTTACTATTAGTTCCACAAAGGTTCTTTTCAGGACTGGTATGGTAATAGGCTTGTACACGTATAATATTCTTTCTTCCAAATATAGAAAGAATATTATACTTGACTGCTGCCCTTCTGCTGCAGTAGTCCATTATGAGTATAGGGACTGAGGTACAGTCTGCTAATCATCCACAACCTACTAGTTCCACAAAGGTCCTTATAAGGACTGGTAAGGTATAGGGTACTACAGTACATAGGGTTGAGTGAGGTACAGTCTGCTATTCCTTAAGGACTGGTATAGGTCCACAATATATAGGGTTGAGGTGCACTACTGCTGACTGCTGCCCTTCTGCTGCAGTAGTCCTTTATGAGTATAGGGACTGAGGTACAGTCTGCTAATCATTCACAACCTACTAGTTCCATAAATGTCCTTATAAGGACTGGTAAGGTATAGGGTACTACAGTACATAGGGTTGAGTGAGGTACAGTCTGCTAATCCTTAAGAACTGGTATAGGTCTACAATATATAGGGTTGAGGTGCACTACTGCTGACTGCTGCCCTATACTGCAGCAGTCCTTTATCAGTATAGGGACTGAGGTACAGTCTGCTAATCATTCACAACCTACTAGTTCCACAAAGGTCCTTATAAGAACTGGAAAGGTATAGGGTACCACAGTACATAGGGTTGAGTGAGGTACAGTCTGCTATTCCTTAAGGACTGGTATAGGTCCACAATATTTAGGGTTGAGGTGCACTACTCCTGACTGCTGCCCTATTCTGCAGTAGTCCTTTATCAGTATAGGGACTGAGAGTTTTGTCACAGGGTCATTTAAAAAATGACAGGCAGAGGAAGAGGCAGGCCCTTCCGCAGGGGTGGTAGGGGTAGGGCAGGAGCAACAGGCTTGAGCCAAAGTGGGAAGTTGCAGAAGGTGCGTTCAATTACTTTAAAGGATGCACCTGACTTGGTTGAGTGGTTCACTCAGCCTTACTCTTCTGCACCCTCCTCATCCTCTCGATCTGCACCCTCTTCTTCACTCTCTGCTATGTGCACCCCCAAAGACACTACCACCACCACCACATACCTTCCGCTTGAGTCACAAGAATTATTTTCCGATCCATATCAAGACATTTCTGATGCGCAGCCACTCTTGGCATTGGATCAGGAAGAGGAGGTAGCAACAACCGCCACTCAGCAGTCTGACGACAGTACCCAGATCAGCCCAAGGGGGAGGTTGGTCCCCGGTGTTGCTGCCTACTCCGAGATCTCTACTTATAGCGGTGGGGAAGGTGACGTCGATGATGACGTGTCTAGTGATGTCACGTGGGTGCCCACAAGAGAGGAAGAGGAGGGGAGTTCAGAGGGAAATATGGACCAGCAGATAGGGAGGAGAAGCAGGAATAACTTACATTGCACAGGAGGGACAAAGCAGACTGCTAATGTATCAGGAGCGAGTCATCGACCATGTACGGTCAAATCTGGCGCTCCCAGGACGCCGGCATATGGCTCCGCAGTGTGGGCTTTTTTTAACGTGTCCGCTGCTGACAATAGTGTTGCCATCTGCAATCTTTGCAGTCAACGCATTAGTCGCGGTAAGCCCAACACTCACCTAGGGACGGCCGCGTTAAGAAGGCACATGAGCAGCCATCACCGAGCCCAGTGGGAGCAATGGAACACACAAAGCCACACTCCAGGATCTCACCGTCCAGCCTCGTCTTCTACTTCTCCTTCTCCTCTCTCCTCACAATTGTCCTCCACTCCACCTTCCATCACGCCAAGCTCACGTTTTCCTGCAAAAAGGCAGGCTTCCGTGGGCCTAATGTTCGAGTGTAAAAAAATGATGACGCCGGATAACCCTCTTGCCCAATGGTTGATGGCTGGCTTGTCAGAACTGATAGCCCGCCAACTACTGCCATATAAACTGGTGGACTCGGAGGCCTTTTGAAAATTTGTGGCCATTGGAACACCACAATGGAAGGTCCCAGGAAGGAAGTATTTCTCAGAGAAGGGCATCCCAGAGCTATATGGCCATGTTCAGCGGCAAGTGAATGTATCTCTGGCACACAGTGTCGGTGCCAAAATACATCTGACCACAGACACGTGGTCTAGCAAACACGGGCAGGGAAGGTATATCACTTTTACTGCCCACTGGGTGAACCTTCTGACGGCCGTCAAGCATGTAACCCATGGCACCCGTGTAGATTTGGTTTTACCGCCACGGATTGCATGCAGGCCTGGCTCTTTTTCTCCCTCTCCTCCTCGGCTGACTCCTCCTTTTCCGCTGCTAGCGTCTCTTTTGCTGCGCCGCCCAAGCCCCACAGAACCTATTTGACATGCCAGGTGAGACGCTGCCATGCCGTGATGCGTCTGTTGTGCCTGGAAGCCAAGAGCCACACTGGCCCGGCACTCCTTTCATCTTTGCGTTCACAGGCAGATCAGTGGCTAACACCGCTCAATTTGACAGTTGGTAAAGTGGTGTGTGACAACGGTGCCAATCTGCTTAGCGCATTGAAACAGGGCAAAATTACGCACGTGCCATGCACACGTTTTAAACTTGGAGCAATTCGTTGTCAAATACCCTGGGGTCCAGGACATCTTGCGGCAGGCAAGGAAAATCTCGGCCCATTTCAGAAGATCTTACACGGCCATGGCTCGTCTTGCTGACATTCAGCGGCGACACAATCTGCCGGTCAGACATCTCATTTGCGATTGCCTGACGTGGTGGAACTCAACCTTCTATATGCTTCATAGGCTGCTCCAGCAGAAACGTGCAGTTAACGTCTACCTGTATGAATTCTGCGGCAGAACAGGTTCTGGGGAGCTGGGTTTGTTTTCACCGCGCCAGTGGCTGCTCATGTGCGACGCATGTAGACTTCTGCGGCCATTTGAGGAGATTACCAAACTGGTCAGTCGCAGCCATGGCGCCATCAGTGACATGGTACCTTATGCCTTCTTTATGGAGCGTGCATTGCGTCGTGTCATTGATCAAGCTGTGGAGGAGCAGGAGTGGGAAGATGAGGAAGTCGCAATGCTGGATGAATTCCCAGTGGGGGCTACTCTATCTGAGACAAGTGAACAACAGGAGTCTGAAGAGGAGTCAGAGGAGGATGGTGCCGGGGCGGATGAGGAGGAGCAAGAAGAGCATGCTTTAAACCTTTCTGGGATCCCTGTTGTTGTGCGTGGATGGGGAGAGGAGAATGAATAGGACGACGTTATCCTGGATGATGAGCAGGAGCCAGGCCACCACACCGCTTCCAGTTTAGTGCAAATGGAGGCCTTCATGCTCCAGTGTTTTAATAGGGACCCCCGTATAAAAAGCATAAGGGTCAATGACCAGTACTGGGTGGCAACGCACTTAGACCCCCGGTACAAACACAAAATGGCGGAAATGTTACCGCCGTCACAGAGGGCTGGCAGAATGGAGCACTTCCAGGCCTTGCTTCGAGAAATGCTGCATTCTGCTTTTGCGTGCGCTGGCAGAGGAGCAATTCCCACTTCCGGAGAAAGAGTTGCGAGTACCAATCCAACAGCGCCTGCAAGAAGAGGCCGGTTTGAAGATGTGTTGGTGACTTCGGATATGAGGTAACTCTTTCAGCCGACCCATCGACAGGTGTCATCCGGATCCAGCATCAGGGAACGCCTAGACCGTCAGGTGTCCGACTACATCGGGTTAACGGCCGATGTGGATGCTCTGAGGAGTGATGAACCCCTGGACTACTGGGTGGGCAGGCTTGACCTCTGGCCAGAGCTTGCCCAATTTGCAATCGAACTGTTGGCTTGCCCCTCGTCCAGTGTCCTGTCCAAAAGGACGTTCAGCGCAGCAGGGAGGATCGTGACCGATAAGCGTACTCGCCTAGCTCACGACAGTGTTAACTACCTCATATTTCTAAAAATGAATGAGGCATGGATCTCGGAGGAATTCAACACATGTGACCAGTAGACCATGTATATGTCTATAAACGATTTTTTAATCGAGCACACAGACCTTCTTTTTTCATTTGGCTCACTTCCTTTTCCAAAAAAAGCACACCGTACTATATGCCCGTACCCTCCTGTTTGAAGAGGTTGAACGGTGTCATATTTGTACTGGGGCTGCTTATTATGAGGGGCTCCCACCATCCCTGTGCTGTGCTGACTTCCTCCTGGGGCTGTACCTCTGCTGTGCATATTATGAGGGGCTCCCACCATCCCTGTGCTATGCTCATTATGAGGGGCTCCCATCATCCATGTGCTATGCTGACTTCCTCCTGGGGCTGCTTATAGTGCAGGTGTCAGTGCTGTATATCACGGTGCTGGTGTCAGTGCTGTATATCACAGTGCTGGTGTGAGTGCTTTAAATCACGCTGCTGATGTCAGTGCTCTCTATCACGGTGCTGGTATCAGTGCTGTATAGCACAGTGCTGGTGTCAGTGCTTTATGTCACGGTGCTGGTGTTAGTGCTGTATGTCACGCTGCTGATGTCAGTGCTCTCTATCACGGTGCTGGTGTCAGATCACTCTATCACGGTGCAGGTGTCATTGCTGTATGTCACGCTGCTGATGTCAGTGCTCTCTATCACGGTGCTGGTGTCAGTGCTGTATATCACGGTGCTGGTGTCAGTGCTTTATGTCACGCTGCTGATGTCAGTGCTCTCTATCACAGTGCTGGTGTCAGATCCCTCTATCACGGTGCAGGTGTCATTGCTGTATGTCACGCTGCTGATGTCAGTGCTCTCTATCACGGTGCTGGTGTCAGTGCTGTATATCATGGTGCTGGTGTCAGTGCTTTATGTCACGCTGCTGATGTCAGTGCTCTCTATCACGGTGCTGGTGTCAGATCACTCTATCATGGTGCAGGTGTCATTGCTGTATGTCACACTGCTGATGTCAGTGCTCTCTATCACGTTGCTGGTGTCAGATCACTCTATCACGGTGCTGGGGTCAGTGCTTTATGTCACTCTGCTGATGTCAATGCTCTCTATCACGGTGCTGGTGTCAGATCACTCTATCATGGTGCAGGTGTCATTGCTGTATGTCACGCTGCTGATGTCAGTGCTCTCTATCACGGTGCTGGTGTCAGTGCTGTATATCACGGTGCTGGTGTCAGTGCTTTATGTCACGCTGCTGATGTCAGTGTTCTCTATCACGGTGCTGGTGTCAGTGCTGTATATCACGGTGCTGGTGTCAGTGCTTGATGTCACGCTGCTGATGTCAGTGCTCTCTATCACGGTGCTGGTGTCAGATCACTCTATCACGGTGCAGGTGTCATTGCTGTATGTCACGCTGCTGGTGATCATCTTCTGCACCCTCTTCTTTGTCTACCCTGACCTTCCCTCTCCTCCATTGCCTTCATGTGCTCCACAGTCCTGAATTGTCACAACAATTTCACATATAAAAAAAGAATGCTTGTAGTTGTCGATCCCAGATTCACCTCATACATGTGTTATGTCATTGGCCATGTGGTGGGACTATGTTTGCACAGCTAGTAATTATTTTGTGGCTGCAAATTTGACCTGTAGGTTTGCAAAGTTCGCCTCCCATTGAAGTCAATGGGGCCCGCCACGAACGTTACGGTTCGCTAACTATCAGCCGCGTTCGCGAAACGTCCCGTCGGAAGTTTGTCCATCACTAAGTAAGAATACTTTTTATTTTGAATAAAGACAAACTCACAAAACAGCAAACAGACATGGGGTCCAGTAGCAGAAAGTAATTTGAAAATGATAACAAATATATCACAGATAAGTAGGCCTCTTTTATGGCTTAGACAGTGACTACAAAAAATAAAAAAGAAAAAAGAAAAATAAAAATAAAAAAGAAAGATAACCTGGTTCTGGTACCCTTGCGGTCTGTATGGACAGAGCTAACCATCTCCTTATAATCAAAAGCTTAGAAAGTACACCAAACAAGTGGTATTTCAAGAATAATTATGCAACAAATATTATGCGATACCTGAGATTGACCTGTATTTGAATATAAAAATAAAGATAAAGTCCCATGGTCCTCTCAAGGACTTAAAGATAAGAATATTGTATATGAGAAAAGTGTCAGAACCCATTAAATCAGGCCGAGACAGAAGTACAGTTAAATCACACTTGTTTAATAATAAAAGTAAAAAGAGCAAATGTAGTCAAAACATAGCCAAAGTTCAGTAACTGGAAGGGATAGTCAGCCAAGCCAGAAGTTAGGAATCAATGTAGTAGATCAGCAAGCAGGATTTGGAGCCAGAAGGGATGTCAGCAAAGCAAGACTTGAACAGGATCGCACGAGATTAGTTTCTGTGATGTTGACCAAGGCGAAGGCAGAGCTCCTCTGAACAGGACGGCTTAAGTAGGCAGGACTGACAAGCAGGATATCATCAACAGCTGAGTAACTGTGGAGAGAGAGAGAGATAGGAGCTGGCAATTAGCCAACAGCAGAGCACCCAGCCCAGAGAAGGAAGGGCTGAGCCCAACCCTGACACAAAGTATATAAAGAGGAAACAGGAGGGGCTAACTATCCCATAAACTTCCTGATGTGCAGGAGGGCTTAGCCCCCACCCAGAGGCCAAAATCCATACTGCAAGGAAAAGGGTGGAAAAAATGGCTGCAAAAGTATTTTCAGGGAGCCACTAACAAACTCTGCACACTGGCCTTCAGTGGTAAATGGCCAAAAATAGGAAGTAAAGAGAAAATAGAGAAAGAAGGAAAAAAAGAGGAACAATGTGTAGAGTAAGAGTAGAAAGCCAAAGAAAAAAGGAATCACGGAGAAGAAAGTAATCCCCACCCCTGGGGATCCAAGGCCAGCACCAGCAGGGTCATTAGAATTTCCTTAAAGTCCAAAAGCGAGAAGGTGGGCTTATCACTGGAAACTGGTCCAACCAGGGTTACCAAATCTTATGGAATTTGTCCCAAGTGTCCGCGAGTATCGCCGTAAGCTTCTCATTCATCAACATACCGTGCACTTGTCGCTTCACCTCCTCAAAAGAGAGGAGAGGTGTTTTCCAAACCTTCATGATAGTTTGTTTAGTTGCCATAAAAATACAGGTGTGCCCCTTCTCAACAGAATAAGAGCCAACCCTGACATTGGGGGCCTGACGGTGGGGGGGCAAGAATTCAAGGTTGCTGCCTTTGCAGACGACATCTTGCTGTCCTTGAAATCGCCTCGCATCTCACTGCCCAATTTACTGAAAGATCTTGAGCTGTTTGGTAGTTTGGCCAACCTCAAGATCAATTATTCGAAATCCCAGGCTCTGAATGTATCTCTTTCCACTCAGGAGGTGCTTCATTGCCAAGAGGCTTTCCCTTTCCGATGGGAGAAGGAGGCAATCACGTACTTGGGAATCAGAATCACCTCCCGCCTGTCAGACCTCTACATGTCTAATTTTCACACAGCCCTCTCCAGGATTCAAACTCACTTCAAGGAGTGGATGGGCTTGAACGTGTCCTGGTTTGGTCGTTCTGCTCTGATCAAAATGATCATTCTTCCGAGACTACTTTACCTTATGCACACCATCCCCATTCACCTCACCCCAACTTTTTTCTCTACCTATCGCAAAGCTTGCTCTGCTTTTATCTGGAAAAACTCCCCACCTCGCATAAAGTACTCTCGTCTCACACTTCTGAAAAAAGAGGGAGGCATAGGCCTACCAGACCTATACAAATATTACCTGGCGTGTCACCTCTCTAGGATAGTGGACTGGAACGTGCACACCACCAGAAAGACCTGGGTGTCACTGGAAAAATCTCTTGTACCAGGCCCTTTACACTTAATGCCATGGTTGGATCGCAAACACTGGCCAGAGGCGACCGTCACGCATCCTCTAATCTACCCCTCCCTTCTGGCATTTCGTGGATCGATGGGGTCCGGATTGGCTACTTCAGTGCCAGGCCCCTTAACTTCACTAAGAGAGAACCCGGATTTTCCCCCGGGGGACTCGCGCACCTTCTTGCTCCATGAGTGGCCACACGAAGATGTCCTGGCCATCCACTTCTTCTCAAATGGAACCCCTCTCACCTTCGAGAACCTGGTAAGTATGTCTAAATCGGCGTCTTTCTCCTTCTGGTCATACAGGCAAATTCGCAATTTTCTCTCAACCCGTCCACACCAGTCTGGTTGGTCCAGACAGCTCACGCCCTTCGAGTCTCTGTGTCACCAAAAAACAGTGCAAAGGCACCTAATATCTACTCTATATCCCCTTCTCTCATCCTCGTCGTCCCTCCCCCCAGCTCCCTCACAGTTGGCGTGGGACAGAGATTTTCAAACGCCCCTCACCGCGGAAATGTGGGAAACCATCTATGAATATGCCCACAAATGCTCCCTTAATGTAGCCACCCAGGAAAATAGTTACAAAATTGCCACGAGATGGTACAGGACCCCCTCGAGGCTCCATACATTTTCTCCCTCCGTCCCTAACACCTGCTGGAGGTGCGGCAGACAAGAAGGAACTATTCTTCACATTTGGTGGACCTGCGAGCGCCTTCAACCCTTTTGGAGAGAGGTTAGCGAAATTATCTCGCATGTCACCACATACACCTTGGACTACACCCCCGCACAATTTCTCCTGCACCACACGTCTCTGTCAAAGAAAAAGTACTACAAGTTTTTGGTTATGCATATGGTGAATGCTGCCAGATTATGCATCCCTATTCACTGGCGTTCCACCCACACTCCAACGATCGGTGAATGGTTTAGGAGAATATCCAAAATAAAAGAAATGGAGGGAATGATCCACATTTCACAGGAGAGAACACACAAATTCTTAACTATCTGGTCATGCTGGATCCACTTCACGACCTCTGAACGCTTTCGTCAATATGCATCGTAAGTGAGGGTGCATGAATTTTGCTCTCATCTGTGGGCTCTTACCAGTTGGGGGGTTTGGGGTGGGGAGGGGCCCCCCAAGGGGTGTCCGCGGCGGCCCCCGCTTGGCCCTCTCCCTCACTGACCCCTTCCTTCTTCTTTGTTCCCCCCGCCTTTATTTTTATTTTTTTATTTTTTTTATCTTCTTTTTGGACCTTTCTATCCTTCCCTCTCCCTTCCCACCCAAACCCACTGCCCCTTCCCCTTCTGAGTTCACTTTTTAATTGAAGGCTGATCATCCCTTTTGCACCGTACTAAAGCCCTGCCTACATGACTTCACGGATACCCAACTTTCAACATCTCTACTGCTTCCAAACATACTAACTACCTCCCCTCCCCGGTTGGATTTTCAGCCGAGGGGGGGAGGAGGGGGGAGGGGAAGATGGACAATGAACCCTCACCCCATTCGACCACAATGCTGATCTGGTTGTATTGTAGGATATTTTATTGTTTCACTCTATTCACGCTATGTCCTGTGTGATTTCTGTCTTTACTTGTATCCTTTGCCAGTTAACTACCATACAGTGTCATTTGAAGCGAATTGTTACTATTTACCTTTATGCTAAATAAAAACCTTTTTGTGGAAAAAAATAAAAAATACAGGTGTGCTCATAAGTTTACATACCCTGGCAGAATTTATGAATTCTTGGCTATTTTGCAGAGAATATGAATGATAACACAAAAACTTTTCTTTCACTCATGGTTAGTGTTTGGCTGAAGCTATTTATTATCATTCAACTGTGTTTACTCTTTTGAAATCATAACGGCAACAGAATCTATCCAAATTACCCTGATCAAAAGTTTACATACCCCAGTTCTTAATACCATGTATTGACCCCTTTATCATCAAGGACAGCTTGAAGTCTTTTGTGGTATTTGTAGATAAAGCTCTTTATCTTCTCAGATGGTAAAGCTGTCCATTCCTCTTGGCAAAAAGCCTCCTGTGCTTGTACATTTTTGGGCTGTTTTCCATGAACTTCACATTTGAGATCTCTCCAGACTGGCTCAATGATATTAAGGGCAGGAGACTGAGATGGCTACAGCAGAATAAAATTAAGGTTCTGAGGTGGCTAACGACAGGTCGACTCGGCCTTGTGTTTTGGATCATGTTGGAATGTCCAAGAACGTCCCGTGCGCAGCTTCCTGGCTGATGCCAATGTTCCTCCAGTATTTTTTGATAAAATACTGCATTCATCTCACCATCAATTTTGACCACATTTCCTGTGCCTTTAGCTCACGCATACCCAAATCATCAGCGATCCATCCCCAGATTTCACAGTAGGAATGGTGTATATGGATGTGTTGTTGGACAGTTTCCAGAAACAGACATGTACTCTTCCTCCTTTTATACAGTTGGAATGGTATAGATTTCATAATTTCCTGGCATAAATTTTAGTTGGTCTACCTGACTGTGGTTTGTTTTCAACAGAACCCCTCATTTTCCACTTCTTGATTAGAGTTTGAACACTGCTGATTGGCATTCTCAATTCCTTGGATATTTTTTTTATATCCCTTTCCTGTTTTATACAGTTCAACTACCTTTCCCCGCAGATCCTTTGGGGTACCCCACTTAGTTTTTTTTTTTCATTTTGGGGAAGGACCCCACGTTTATACACATACTCTAATGACAAGCAAACAGGTCACAGGTGAGGATGGCTACCTTTAATAGCCATGCAAACCCCTTTATGTCAACTTGTGTGCATGTTATCAGGCCAAAATCACCAGAGTTTGTAAACTTTTGATCAGGGTCATTTGGGTAGTTTCTGTTGCCATTATGATTTAAAAAGCGTAAACACAGTTGACTGATAATAAATGGCTTCAGCCAAACACAAATTCTTCTGCCAGGTTATGTAAAATTATGAGCACAACCATATGAACACAATTGTATATGTTGCCAAGACGTGTTCTTGTTTTGTTAATTCCAAGATGGACTTATGAAGTAAAGCTTCCCACGGGTCCTTATATATATTAAAATGATAGAGCGTATTGAACAAAGCATACACACAAATCAACAGTCTTTTAACTTTGGGCATGTCCACCATATGTGCTTCATGCCGGGTATGAATATTTTTTCAAGGCACTGTATATAGAGAAGGCTTAACATGTATCCTCTATCTTCTTCCCAAGGCATCTAAAATACTTTACGTAAGAAAACACCCATCTCTGTCTCATACTAGAAAGGAGGGAGAATAGGGAAGGGATAGGGGAACAAGAAACCCATCAAAATCAATGAAAAGATGAACAAGGCCAGGATACAAAGAAATCTCAACAAAAAATCATTTACAATAAACTTATAACTTAAGACTGGAGCAGAAGGCCACCGTTGAAAGCAGCCTTATATATTGTTGGGTTTGGACCTGACCTCTGAGCCATAATTGGCCAATCATGGCTCTCACTGTGCATCGCGCTGTGATTGATCAAAGCATACAGGTCAGGTGCATGCTTTGGCCAATCAGCAGCCATCAATGCACTGCAATCTCGCAGTGTGTTATGGAGCGCTGATTGGCAGGCAAACATCTCGCGAGTGCTCCATATGTTCATTTGTTCTATGAACAACAGAAAACCAGATGTTCAAGTCAAACTGACATTCGACTCGAACATTGGTTCCATCTCTATTGTTAAGGAGTGGGGCTAAGATGCTGGTCGCCACATCCTTAACAACAAATGAGTCATCAGATGTCAGCTGAAAGTTTAAAAAATAATTGCCGGCAATAAAAAATTGGGAGAAACAATGGCTTGGGGTCCCCCAATCCATACCAGGGTATTAGGTCTGGTATGGATTTTAAGGAAAATACCTCTCCAATTTTTTTTTCTTAAAAACGGTATGGGGTCCCCTCAAAATCCATACCAGACCCTTATCCGAGCATTCAGGTCAAGCAAACGCCCCCCCCCCCCCCCTTAACCATACCAGGCCACATTCCCTCATCATAGGGGAGTGCTTTGGAGCACTCCAAAGCACTGTATCCCCATGTTGATGGGGACAAGGGCCTTTTCCCCACAATCCTTTCCAAAAATAAATAGACATAAGCCAGTTTTTGACAATTTCTTTATTAAAAAAAAATAAAGTCAAACATGATGCCTACCGCACCGCCGGACCCGAAAAAAAACACTCCGCCTGCGAGGAGGGCTTACCACAAAATGCCTGCTCTGCCGGTGACAGTTCTTAAATAGGTAAGGCTCCTTTCACACGGGGGGCGGATCAGTGATGATCCGCCCCGTGGATATCCGCTTGCACAGCGGGGATCGCTGGATCGAACTGCGCTGAGCAGGCAGAGGACAGGTCCGTCTCTGCGCAAGGACGTACCTGTCACAGCGGCGCTCTCCCTTATGGGAGATCGGGTGACGACGGACCGCAGTGTCCGTCGTCACCCGATCCGATGATATATGGAAAAATAGCTTTTTCCTCTGTCACACTTTTTCGGACATGTCACCGCTGACATCCGACGCTCCATAGAGCTCCATGGAGCATCCGTTCAGGTCCGCCTGAAAAACTGACAGGTGGACCTGAATGGATCGTCCGTGTGAAAGGACCCTTAGGAGTGGGGCCACCGGGTGACATCACATGGTGGCCCCACCCCTTGTGACATCACTGGCCCAGCATTTATCGGTCGAGTAACATTGTTTTTACATTTTTTTAATGAAGGAACTGTCAAAAACTGTCTCATGTCTATTCATTTTTGACACGTTTTTGATGAACGAGTAGGGGTACAATGTACCCCTACTCATTCCCATGGAGGGCTAAGATCTTGAGCCCCCTTGTTAAAGGGGGGCTTCAAGATTCCGCTAAGCACCCTCTCTGCAGACCCCCATAACTACTAACCCAGGGTTGTTGGGAAGAGGCCCTTGTCCCTATCAACATGGGGACAAGGTGCTTTGGGGTGGGGAGGCGCTCACTCGCTCACCCCTTTCTGGCCTGCCAGGATGCATGCTCGGATAAGGGTTTGGTATGGATTTTGGTGGGCCCCATGGCATTTTTTAATTTTGGCATGGGGAGAGGCTCTTATGCCATTTTTTATTTTTATTTTTTAGAAATGGCTTACAACCGCGAGTCAATTTAATTGTAATTTTTTTTCTTTATAAATGTCAGTTTTGCTGCAGCAGGTTATATGCACGGTAAAGATGCACCACTTTACAGGCAGACCAAGGGGACCCCCACGGCACTATATTTAAAGGCATTTTTCATTTTATTATTTCACTTCATGCATCATTAAAATCACTGCTTCTGTAAAAACAATCTTTTAAAAAAAATTGCATTGGTACATGTCCCCCAGTGCAGTACCCAGGTCCCAATACCTTTTTATGGCCAATAATTGCATATACGTTTTCAAAATGAGGACTTTTGAGTTTTCATTTTTGAGTCCCATAGGCTTTAATATATATTTAGTAAACATGGTAGTGCAGCGGTAAAATAAACTCTATTAATTAATAAGTCTCTCAAAAGTGAGAAGCATAGCAGAAATCTTTTTAAAGGAAACTTTGATAGCAGTAGTCAACAGTGATGTATTCCTCTGTGATGATAGAGATACATGCAGATATTCTTATGGTGTCAAAAGACTCAGTGATTCCACCACCAGACAGCCCAACCGCTCACCTTAAATTATAGACCCCCGACTGAACAGATAAATAGGTATCCAAACAGAGGGAGATTGATGCATCCCTATTCTAACCCCTTGCCTCTCCAAAATCGTTTTGCACCTTTACAACAACCCGGTCCCCAAAGGGGTGTGGATTTTTTACAGGGTACAAAGGGGCACAGGGAGGGGAGACCCCTCTATCCCTCCCAATCCGGAAGGAAGGTCAAATATGGTCCCTTCAGCTCCCAATGTAAACAACACACAAATGAGAAAAAGAAAACTTGGAGAGGTAGGAGAGGAGGTAAGCGATTACAAAAAAGTCAAACCCCAGTAGGAGTAGGGATCTTTAACCTGAGTGGTGTATCTTTAGATGAAAATGAGATGAAGTTTTTAGACAGAGGTCTTAAATATGCCCCTATTCGTAATTTAAATAAATTCCAGACTTACATTAGCTTACAAAAGTATGTCAGGAATTTAAATATTAAAAAATACCATCTATCTAATACCACAGTTCGGATGTAATCTGACAAGTTAATAGCATCTGACTCACATTCCACTCTGCGTAATAAGTCAGTATTCAATCCCCGAATTTAGATACTAAACATATAGAAGTTTTTAAAAACATGGTTAGTAAAGATCTCAAATCCCTTAGGATTCGTAAGGTTAATGACCCTGATTATATCAAGAAAGGTATCGAATCCCTGTCTGAGCGAAAGGCTCTAGTGATACGTCCAGCAGATAAGGGAGGGGGCCTGTTAGTATTAAGCAAATCATATTACAATGAGATGGAGAATTTTCATGATTATAATACTTACATAAAGCTTAGTAAAGACCCCATGATTCAATTTAAAAATGAACGTCACTCCCTGATAGCCCGAGGTAAACATATTAGTGTTCTGAATTCTAAAGAAGCATTGTATCTAGATCCTCTGTTTTGCCGTACCGGTAATATATTTCAGTTTAAACAGAGCTCTGAGGGAATGGCACGGTATGTGGTCCTTCAAAGTGCATGCGATGGTTACATCACTGGCTATATACAGTTTGAATATTTCCTAAACAATATAAGTTTAGGAGATATTCGCTGTACCTACAGGTCAGTCTTATTATAGGCTGACCTGTAGGTACGAGCAAAAAAAAAAGACATAACTACCACTTTAATATGAAATGCAAAGTATTTCCTGACCACTAAATTGTTCCCCTATTTATTCAGGGAGCACTCCACCAATGTTATGTTCAAGCTGGCTGGCACTTTAGCTGGTGACTTGTCTAATTTCCTTCCAGTACTATAGAATCAGAAACCCACTCCTTCACTGCACAGAGGTTTCTCACTCTTCTTAGTTTTAGTCCCCTGGTTAATTGTGTGTGTTGCACCTTCCCAGGTCAGGTTGTCCCGGGTCACACATAGCCTTCCAGTGGGTCTGTAAACCAACAACTGCAAGCTGTATTTACGGAACACTAGGGAGTGCTAGAAGCTAAGCCCATGAGTTCTATTCCCATTCCTTGCCCCAGGGAACATGCAGTCAGTCTATAGCCAGGAGAACATTAGGTTCTTAGCTCTTTTTATGTCCCTTCAATAAAAAACAGTCAAACCTAGTTGTTCTCAATTAACAGCAAAAAAAACCTTACTGCAACTTGAGTTTCAACAGGGATTTGCATTCATCAGACAATAAACAGTTCTTTCTAAATGAACAGTTGTGGCCATGTAGTTTATTTTTTTTAATTTTTACTCCATACTTCGGAGGTAAAACTTTTCTTTTCATCTCCTGACCAAAGCCAGGGTAATCCTGCACCACCTAAGGGGGAGCCTAGGTCCAAATCACATATATATATATTGTAACCTGGGGGACAGGTAGCAGGTACAAAGCTCCCTGGGATGAGCAGTTTCTCAGGCACAGATACCAAATCCAGAGATGAAGTGACAAACAGTGCTGTGTTTATTTGTGTTATATACAAGTCCAGATACAGGTGCTGTACAGTGTTCCAGAAAACAAAATAAAAGGCAAAATAGCAAAACACAAATCCTAGCCGTGTCACGGATCTAACTATACAATCTGCAGGCCCTCACTACCAGGCTGAACAAGCCTAAAGCTTGTCAGTCTCTACAAAAACTGCTTAACAGGTTTTACCAACCTTACTCTCTTCACAGACCAAATTTGTGTATATGTCCCGGGCAGAGAGCAAAGGCTGTCTGCTCAGGTGAGCTTAAATTAGCCTGGGGAAGAGAGACCCGAACTGGATCATGGATCACAGATTCCTAAATGTGTACGAGAGGAGCCTGGGAGACTTATAAACCCTGAACAGAACTTTTCCTGGCTCTCTCTGGGACGCTCTGCTACAATATATATATATATATATATATATATATATATATATATATATATATATATATATATATATATATATATATACGTGTGTATTTATTTATTTTTCTCTTAATGTCTAAGAAGAGTTCTTCTTCACTCTTTTCTGCACCACGCCACCACTACCTGACTCCACCCACAGCTCCCTATATATCTTGTAATCTGGGCAACCTGAGTTACAAATCAGTGCTATAGCAATTACCAGGGCAGAACCACCCCTAAAAAGTGTCCTACATGTTTTAATGGCAATCTTTCCCAGATCATTGCAAATGTTGCAGTTGGCTGCCAATGGGTAATAGTTAGGGGTTATAAAAAAGCAAAACCTAAGGTAAATCCTTTTCTACATAAGCGCCTGCTTGATTATCAGTAGAAATGTGCTTGATTCTGTAAATAACTTGCTGGATACATCTTCCACAACATGTTATCCATTATGTTTAATTTATAGTTAATGTGTGATGAGCAAATAATCACAATTCCTCATTAAATCTTTCTGATAAACCTATTCTTTCAGAGTCGTAGCCCTGAGGTCTCAAGAGATCATTTAGTTCATCCAATTAATAAACACAGTCATCCAAAGAAGAATTATTCACTGTGGCAATATTCTACAAGGAAAAGCTTTCTTGCTGTGGGAAAGATAACTGGATTATTGAAGGAAGGCCATCCATGACTTTATTTGTATTGATTTTTGGCAGTGAAAGGAGCAAACAGAAAGCCATAAACAGAGATCACAAACGTGGAAATTGTATTTACACCACATGAATGATACATGTATAAAACACGCATGCTTATTACATGCTCTACATCTCTTGCTCTACAATAAAAAATAAAAATCGGATGCATACCCAGCAGAGATTTGTTAAGATAAATCTACTGTTAACTGCATGTACAGTTGCAAAAAAAAAAGTATGTGAACCCTTTTGGAATGATATGGATTTCTGCACAAATTGGTCATAAAATGTGATCTGATCTTCATCTAAGTCCCAACAATAGACAATCACAGTCTGCTTAAACTAATAACACACAAAGAATTAAATGTCACCATGTTTTTATTGAACACATCATGCAAACATTCACAGTGAAGGTGGAAAAAATATGTGAACCCCCAGACTAATGAGATCTCCAAGAGCTAATTGGAGTGAGTTGTCAGCCAACTAGAGTCCAATCAATGAGATGAGATTGGAGGTGTTAGTTACAGCTGCCCTGCCCTATAAAAAACACACACCAGTTCTGGCTTTGCTTTTCACAAGAAGCATTGCCTGATGTGAATGATGCCTCACACAAAAGAGCTCTCAGAAGACCTACGATTAAGAATTGTTGATTTGCATAAAGCTGGAAAGGGTTATAAAAGTATCTCCAAAAGCCTTGCTGTTCATCAGTTCACAGTAAGACAAATTGTCTATAAATGGAGAAAGTTCAGCACCGCTGCTACTCTCCCATGGAGTGGGCGTCCTGTAAAGATGACTTCAAGAGCACAGCTCAGACTGGTCAATGAGGTGAAGAAGAATCCTAGAGTGTCAGCTAAAGACTTACAAAAGTCTCTGGCATAATCTACGATATGTAAAACACTAAACAAGAATGGATTTCATGGAAGGATACCACAGAGGAAGCCACTGCTGTCAAAAAAAACATTGCTGCACGTTTACAGTTTGCACAAGAGCACCTAGATGTTCCACAGCAGTACTGGAAAAATATTCTGTGGACAGATGAAACCAAAGTTGAGTTATTTGGAAGAAACACACCACACTATATGTGGAGAAAAAGAGGCACAGCAGACCAACATCAAAACCTCATCCCAACTGTGAAGTATGTGGTGGGGGCATCATGGTTTCGGGCTGCTTTGCTATCATAAAAGGAAAAATACTTTCCCAAGTTTATCAAGACATTTTGCAGGAGAACTTAAGGCCACCTGTCCACCAGCTGAAGCTCAACAGAAGATGGGTGTTGCAACAGGATACACGACCCAAAGCATAGAAGTAAATCAACAATAGAATGGCTTAAACAGAAGAAAATACACCTTCTGGAGTGGCCCAGTCGGAGTTCTGACTTAAACCTGATTGAGATGCTGTGGCATGACCTCAAGAAAGCGATTCACACCAGACATCCCAAGAATATTGCTGAAATGAAACAGTTCTGTAAAGAGGAATGGTCAAGAATTACTGCTGACCATTATGCACGTCTGATCTGCAACTACAGGAAACGTTTGGTTGAAGTTATTGCTGCCAAAGAAGGTTCAACCAGTTATTAAATCCAAGGGTTCATGTACTTTTTCCACATGCACTGTGAATATTTACATGGTGTGTTCAATAAAAACATAGTAACATTTAACCTCCTCCCACCCGCCCTATAGCCGAATGACGGCCGTAGAGCAGGCGCTTTCGTCCGGGTGGACGTCCCTGGATGTCCTGATGTTTACTTCCGCAATGTGCGCCGCCGCGGGCACGCATTGGGGAAGTTCTGTGTTTGCTGTTTCCCCCGGAGACAGGCAAACACAGATCGCTGTAAACGGTCAATCACAGCGGCCGTTTACAGCGCGATCGGCGTGTCCAATGTGAGATGATCTCATATGTAAACATATGAGATCATCTCGCAGCCCCACTCTCCCTCCTCACACAGACAGCGTGTGAGGAGGGAGAGATGAACGGCTGCAGCGGCCGTAAGTGTGAAAAAAAAGTGCCATCTGCCCCAGTGCCATGCTCCCCCAGTGCCATGCTCCCCCAGTGCCATCCACCCCAGTGCTACCTGCCCCCAGTGCCACCTGTTAGTGCTATCTGTCCCCAGTGTCACCTATTAGTGCTATCTGTCCCCAGTGCCACCTGTTGTCAGTGCCATTTGTCCCCAGTGCCATCTGTCATCAGTGCCACATATAAGTGCCATCTGTCATCAGTGCCACGTGTCATCAGTGCCACATAGTGCCATCTGTCATCAGTGCCACATATTAGTGCCATCTGTCATCAGTGCCACGTATCAGTGACATTTGTCATCAGTGCCACCTGTTAGTGTCACGTGCCATCTGTTGTCAGTGTCATGTGTCATCAATGCCACTTATCAGTGCTATCTGTCATCAGTGTCACGCGTCATTGGTGCCACGTATTAGTGCCATCTGTCATCGGTGCCACGTATTAGTGCCATCTGTCATCAGTGCCACGTATTAGTGCCATCTGTCATCAGTGCCACATATTAATGCCACGTGTCATCAGTGCCACGTATAAGTGCCACGTGTAATCAGTGCCACGTATAAGTGCCATCTGTCATCAGTGCCACATATTAGTGCCATCTGTCATCAGTGCCACGTGTCATCAGTGCCACGTATAAGTGTCATCATTGCCATGTATCAGTGCCATCTGTCATCAGTGCCACGTGTCATTGTCCTGGTGCTCCAGGGCCTTCAAAAGTGTAATAGGTAGTCAACAAGTTAGATGTGTAATTTATGCTCCTAGAACACCTGATGGCGCTCCCTGCATGTTGGGCCTCTCTATGTGGCCAGGCTGTGAAAAAGTCCCACACATGTGGTATTGTAATACTCAGGAGGAGTAGCAGAATTTTTTTGGGGGTGTCA
This sequence comes from Lithobates pipiens, assembly GCF_037356315.1. Classification (NCBI taxonomy): domain Eukaryota; kingdom Metazoa; phylum Chordata; class Amphibia; order Anura; family Ranidae; genus Lithobates; species Lithobates pipiens. The sequence goes on from NW_027507903.1 coordinate 336,538,010, forward strand.
TTTGTGGTATGCACATGCCATGTGAGAGAAATAACCTATTACAATGACAGTTTTGTGGAAAAAAATAAAAAATATGAAAAATCTTAATTTTGCAAAGAACTGTGAGAAAAAAATGACAACATAAAAAAGCTCACCATGCCTCTTACTAAATACCTTGGAATGTCTACTTTCCAAAAAGGGGTCATTTGGGGGGTATTTGTACTTTCCTGGCTTGTTCGGGTCACAAGAAGCGAGATAAGCCACCAGTACATCAGATGTGATCAATTTTGTGCGATTCGCACCACAGCTTGTAGACTCTCTAACTTTCACAAAGATTAAATAATATCCACTAATTTGGGTTATTTTTACCAAAGATATGTAGCGGTATAAATTGTGGCCAAAATTTATGAAGAAACATTTATAATTTGCATAATTTTGTCACAGAAACAAGGAAATATGCGTTTTTTTAAAAAAAAATTCGGTCTTTTTTCATTTATAGCGCAAAAAATAAAAACCCCAGAGGTGATCAAATACCACCAAAAGAAAACTCTATTTGTGGGAAAAAAAGGACAAAAAATTCATTTGGGTACAGTGTCGCATGACTGAGTAATTGTTATTCAAAGTGTGAGAGCGCTGAAAGCTAAAAATTGGTCTGGGCAGGAAGGGTGTTTAAGTGCCCAGTAAGCAAGTGGTTAATTCTTTTTTTTTTTTTATTGTATTTTTTATTAGTTTTCAAATCAAATACAAAGTATTCGAGCATTAATGTAATCAATAAACAGAAATGAAAATAGAACATAGCACAAACAGTGGCTACAAAAGACAGAGAATAGCGTCCATATATGCAGGCACAAGGGTGAACTGCATAACCAAATCATGTAGAATGATCAATAAACAGTTTACTAAAACCAAAATGTTGTTTGACAAAAGGCCGTAGTCCAAAAGGAGGCATAGAAACATAACATTTACATGGTCATCATGGTAAGTCTCAGGGGAGGGGAGGGGGGGTAGTTTACCAGGATTGGTACATAAAGAAGAGGTAAATATGAGGGGGGGGGATGAGAATAAATGACAGAAAGGGGATGTTACATCTGGTAGCTATGATCATAAAGGAAGTACAGGTAAGGGAGCCCCATAACTCGACCGATCCCGGGGCCCCCATACCTTATCAAATTTGGGGATCAAGTCATGCACTGAGGCTGTCAGGTATTCCATTCTCCGAATATCGGACACCAATTGAAGAAGTCTAGGCCATGGGGGCGTTCCGCCCGACAGCCAGCACAGCGGCATAAGCCTTTTTAGCTGCCAATAGAATATAGGAGACCAACCTATTTGTAATTTTAGGTAGGCCAGAAACAGGGAGACCCAACAGACAGTGTAAGGGATCAATGGGGAGGGACACCCCCGTCACCCCGTCGCCACCAGAGACCCCACCGATATCCAAAAGGGACGTATCAGGGGGCATTGCCAGAAAATATGAAATAGTGACCCAATGGCTAGCCCACATCGCCAGCAGCGTGGCGACACTGAGGGGTCATATTTGTGGATGACATCAGGAGTCCTATACCAAAACATGAGAATTTTAATTGCCGTTTCCCTTTGCGTAACACACCTGGAGGATTTAAAGGTAGAGGACCAGATCCTATCCCAAGTCTGCAGGGTGATAGGTTTGTCTAACAATCGAGACCACCTATCCATATACAGATGTGAAAGTTCATTTAAGGGGGTCGACTCAGGGAGGATTCGGTGGATAGAGAAGATCAAGTGTAGTTGGTGGGGACCCTGAGCGCAGAGGTGTTCAAAAGCCGTGGGGTTATCAAGGGTTAAAGTCGGAGACTTGGAGCTGAAGAGATGCCTGACCTGTAGATAGAAGTAAAACAAATGAATGTTTGGGGATGTCATATTTTCCACGTAAAGTCTCGAAAGCATGAAGCCTACGCGAGACAGGGTGTACTAGGTTGGTAAGTTGGAAAAAGGGGGGGGGGATCTAGCCACGGGGATATTCTACCCAATGACAATCCATCTGGGATACTAGGGTTAAACAGCACATTCAGGAGGGGGGAGCAGGGTGAGGAAAGGGAGTACTTTTTGTTGCACTTCTGCCACAAGTCCAGAGTAAAGGTCATTGGGGCCGTACATTGACGTCTAAGGTTTGGGTGTAGAGGAGATGGGGCGCCCCAGATCAAAGAGCATGGGTGAACCGGATATAGGACCCCCTTCTCAATAGCGGCCCACTGACTCGTGGCACTAAGAGTGGACCAGGAGGTAATGATAATATTTCACGATATCCGGAGCCCCTAAACCTCCCCGATCCCTAGGCGCAAACACCACTGAACTGGCAAAGCGGTGAGACCTATCAGCCCAAATAAATTTTAGAAAACGTCTTTGGAGAAGTTTAAGCTGTGGGGCCGGAATGGCAACCGGCAGCGTCTCAAAGTGGTAAAGCAATCTGGGCAAGACCGACATTTTAAGGACGTAGATCCTGCCCAGAAGGGACAGAGGGTATCTGGACCAAGACAGTAGGGAGTTGTTTATATCCTGGAATAAGGCAGGAAAGTTTGCACGAAAAAGGTGGGAGTAGGAAGGAGTCAGGAAGACACCCAGGTATTTGAGTGAATCATTGCACCATCTATAGGGATACGTTTCCTTCAGCCTAGAAAGCTGGGTGGTGGGTATGTGTATGGGTAGGGCTTCAGTCTTTGAGGTGCTAACTTTGTACCCAGAGATACCCCCAAAGGATGATAATAGCTTATGCAGTGAGGGGAAAGTGGTTAATTCTTTGTGTGCTATTGGTTTAACCACTTCTCGACCTGTGCACGCCGATGTACGTTGGCAGAATGGCACGGGCAGGCATATTGGCGTACAGGTACATCCAATCTCTAATGCTGCCCTGCCATCGTGTGCTGGTCGGGACCCCTGTGAGTCCGGTCACGGGTCCCGCGGACTCGATCACAGCGGGCATACCCGCGATCGTCTCACGGGGCGGCTGAATGAAGAGATACCGTTGTAAACAGCATCTCCCTGTTCTGCCTAGCAACTAGTGTCGCTGATCTCTGCTCCATGTGATTGGAGCAGAGATCAGTGTTCACTAAATGAAAGCCCAGCCCCCAACAGTTAGTAACACACCCCTAGGGACACTTAACCCCTACACTGCCACCCACTGGTTAACTCCTTAACTGCCAGTGTCATTTACACAGGAATCACTGCATTTATATAGCAGTGATTGCTGTATAAATGACAATGGTCCCAAAAATGTCAGATGTGTCCGCCGTAATGTCGCAGTCACAATAAAAATCGCTGATCACCGTCATTACTAGTAAAAAAAAAAAAAATTTATAAAAATGCCATAAAACTATCCCCTATTTTGTAAACGCTATAACTTTTGCGCAAACCAATCAATAATCGCTTATTGAGATTTTTTTTACCAAAAAAATGTAGAAGAATACGTATCGGCCTAAACTGAGGGAAAAAAATGTTTTTTATATATTTTTGGGGGATATTTATTATAACAAAAAGTAAAAAATAATGCGTTTTTTTTCAAAATTGGTGCTCTATTTTTGTTTATAGCGCAAAAAATAAAAACTGCAGGGGTGATCAAATACTATCAAAAGAAATCTCTATTTGTAGGAAAAAAGGACGTAAATTTTGTTTGGGAGCTACGTCGCATAACCGCGCAATTGTAAGTTAAAGCGACGCAGTGCCGAATCGCAAAAAGTGGTCTGGTCTTTGACCAGCAAAATGGTCCGGGGCTGAAGTGGTTAAGCAGACTGTGATTGTTTATTGTTGTGGCAAAAACTGCTACTATATATAATGTTCAGTTTAATTAACCACTTCAATACCGGACACTTTTACCCCCTTCCTGCCCCAGCCAAATTTCAGCTTTCAGCGCTGTTGCACTTTGAATGACAATTGCGCAGGCGTGCAACACTGTACCAAAATTTAATTTTTATCATTTTGTTCACACAAATAGAGCTTTCTTTTGGTGGTTAATAAAAGGAAGACTAAAAATTTTGAAAAACAGAAACAAAAAACTTATTATGTTATAAAATTTTGCAAATAAATAATTGTTCTTCATACATTTAGACAAAAATGTATTCTGCTACATTTGTTTGGTGAAAATAACCCAAATTAGTGTAATAATAATAATTATTTAGTCTGTGTGAAAATTCTAGAGCCAAAAAAACTATGGTATATATCTGAAAACTGATCAATCCTGATTTACTGCTGGCCCATCTCATTTCTTAAGTCTCTAAAATGCCAGGACAGTTGAAATACCCACCAAATTACCCCTTTTTGGAAAGTAGACAGTCCAAGGTAAGAGGCATGGTAGTTTTTTGTGTTGTAATTTTTTGGCATAATTATTTGGAAAAATTAAGAAATGAAAAAAATATATATATTATATGACGTCCACCCAGATTGACGAGAAGCCATTGTTGGCATCACTCTACCCAGAGGGAACTGGTTAATTTTCAGTCTGGCCTTTTTGTTGGAATTAAACCAAGAGCTTATCCCTATCTATAAGATATCTGTTGAAACACTCTAATGTGGGACAAGGACCAGGAGGCCACCATTGTGAGTGTAATGGAAGGATTATAGAGATTTAAATGTAGAGATGGGCTGAACAGTTTGCAGCAGAACTCCCAAACAGGGAAAAAGTTGTGACCCATTGAAAAAAATCAAAGGTGCCCATTTTTAAGGCTTATATGCAAGTAATTGCCCATAAAAGGGGTATGGCGGTCTGGGTAAGGCCCTGGGGGACATGTGTCAAACATTTTTTTTCTAAATTATCATTTTTAAAAGGAGCAGTGATTTTAATGATGCTTAAAATGCAACAATAAAAATGAAAAATGCCTTTAAATATAATGCCTGGGGGTTCCATCTGTAGCATGTATAGAATATGCTGCGAGTCAAATCACATTTAAATAGACTCACAGTTGCACTTGGCACTGGCTATTTAAAAAAAATAAAGAAAAAAATGGCATGGGGTCCCGTCAGTCCATATCAGACTGAAGGATGTGATATGAATTTTAAGGGAAACCCCATGCCAAAAAAAAAAAAATATCCATAAAATCCATACCAGACCCTTATCCAAGCACGCAGCCTGGCAGGTCAGGAAATGGTAGGGATGAGTGTGCCCCCCCCCCCCGAACCATGCCAGGCCACATGCCTTTAACATGGGGGCCCCACCCCGAGGCGCCTTGTCTGTGGTTGTGAGGGTCTGGGGGCAGGGGGCTTATCGGAATCTGGAAGCCCCCTTTAAGAAGAGGGTGTCAAGATCCCAGCCCCCCCATGTGAATGAATATGATTCACAAAAAAGTGTAAAAAAGTAATAAAAAAAAGGAATTGTCAAAAACTTTCTCTGTATTTATATTTTTTATTAAATAAACAGTGTCCCCAACGTAAATTCATCATCATTCATGATGCCTGCCGCACTGCCAGAAGGCGAAAAATACAAATAAATTGCTTTGCACTCATTGGTGGCTGACCACAGAATGCCTACCCTGCCGTTTGACAGTTCTTATAGTTCCCAGCATGCACCGGTTCGTAACGTCACAAGGCGGGCTGAAAGGTCTGGTATGGACTGGGTGAACCCCACTCCATTTTATTTTTTTTACTATTTTGTTACTGCCATTTGTTTTTCTTTTTATTCAGCATCAGCGGGGAAGCCCATTGACAGCTGGTGACTCATCACTGACCACTGAACACCCAGCAAATTCCAGTGTTCCCTGAATGAGGCGAACAGCAAATGTTCGGCCCAAACTCACGCTCGGGCCGAACTGTTCACCTAACACTAGTTATGAGTGATCTGGCCTGCACAGTTGGCTTATACAGTGGGTATAGAAAAGAATCACCCCTTTAAAATAAGCACATTTTGTTGCTTTGCAGCCTGAAATGAAGACAGACACAGTTTTTTGTTTCATCCAGCTGTATTTACTAGTGGAATTTATAACATCCAAGTAAAAGATATAACACCAACATTTCATAAAAACAAAAATCAAAACAGAATCACTGAGCTGGAAAAAGAATCATCCCCCTTATGCCAGTATTTTGTTGAAAACACCTTTTGCTTTATTTACATCCTTTAGTCTGTTGGAATATGTATCTACTAACTTTGCACATCTAGACTTTGCAATATTTACCCACTATTCTTTGCAGAACTACTCAAGTTCAGTTTGAATTTTGATATTGACCATTTGTGGACTGCATTCTTTAAGTCATTCCACAAATTTTCAATGGGGTTTAAGTCTGGGCTCTTGCTAGACCATGCAGGGGCATTCACCTTGTTCCCCTTCAACTACTGTGTGGTATTTTTTACTGTGTACTTTGGGTCATTGTCATGTTAGCTTCTTTCCATTGACAAGATTCTAGCAGAGGTCAACAGATTTTCCTCAAAAATATTATGGTATTTTATCCCATTTATTTTTCTACTATTCTAAACAAGTGCTCCAGTCCCTGCTGACCCTATAACAGGATATTAGCACCTCCATACTTTACTGTAGGAATGGTGTTATTTGGATGATGAGCTGTACTGCATTTCCCCCAGACATATTATTTGGTGTTGAGGCCAAATAATTCAAATTTAGTCTCATCTGACCCTTTTCCATGTGGCCTCAGAATATTCAAAGTGCATTATTTAAGCGGATCAGATGAAACTAAAACTGAATTTTTGGAAACAATATATATATATATATATATATATATATACATATATACATATATATATATATATATATATATATATATATATATATATATATAATTATTTAGAGTATAATCCCTCATGCTACCAAGTGAATAAATAACAGCTTACAAGAGTGATAAATTAAACTGCTGCTTAGTCTAAAGTGTTCACAATACATCCAAATAATAATAAATAAATAAATATAATTAAATGTAGTAAAATACTGCGCCAGCCCCAAATGTGAGCAGTCAACTCAACAATAAGCCCTTGTACACACGATCGGAGATTCCGACGGAATGTGTCCAATCGGAGTGTTTTGTCAGATATTCCGACTGTGTGTGGTATGCATCGGACTGTTTCCGTCAGAATATCCGTCGGACCAAATTTTCCAACTTGCCGGAAATATTTTCAGACAAAATGCTCCGATCGGACATACTCCGATCATGTGTAGAGAATTCCGATCGGACAAAGTGCCACGCATGCTCAGATCAAATTCCTACATCAAAGCTATTGGCTACTAGCCTGAACGTAGTCCCGTTGTAACGAAATAACGTCATCACGTTCTGAACGATCGGATTTTACGACAACTTCGTCCGACCATGTGTATACAACAGTTTCGGACAAAATCCGTCTGACAAAATCCGACGGATTTGGTTGTTGGAATCTCCGATCGTGTGTACAAGGGCTAAGACTGATTGTGAACAAATTTGTAAGTAAAAAGTGTTAGCGATAAAACTGTGAACGTGGCACATCTTAAAAAAGAAGCTATATGGTCAAAAAAGTATATGATGATCGGTCTCTCATATTGAACAGCACAGAATAAATAGAAAATACCTCATGCGATAGTGAGTCGCAAAGAAGCCGCAACACTATAGTGGAATTTGTTCGCAAAAGTAATATGGTGACTGAATGGAAACTCAGTATTATATATAAGTGCTAAAAAATAAACTCATATGTGATCCAAAATATGAATGTAATGACACAGAATTTTCAGTAATAGTGACCCACTACCAAAAACACAATAACATATATAAATGAGAAACAGACCAATGTATAACCATAGGCATGTAATAAATGAACAAACAAAACTAATTTCAAATGTGAATGAAAGCAAACATGTGATAGTCCATAAAGCATCAGAAGTAAGCAGTGGCAAATGAAAACACACTGTTGCTAAAGAGGTCTGACAGTCTCTTGAATAGATGTATAGACAATGGATAGATACACCCGGGAGTGCCTTCATCTTCCAAGAAATTGGGGAGAAAAAAAAAGGGGTACTCTTACTAGAAGTAGTGGACCCAGCTCACTGTACGGTGGTGGATCTATCAGGCATGGAACTGGAGACATACGATCGCCCCCTCTGTAGGCTGATGGAAATCCAAAAAAAGCCAGTAAATGTGGAGATGAATGGAACTCCCCAACAGTAGGCAAAGGTAAAGGCAGCCCTCCAAAAATGCCTCCTCTGGATATAGGTATATATATTCAAGGTATAAAAAGAGAAAAGGCCTCCACATAGCATGAATCCAAATGATAGAATTTATTAGGATAAAATAAAATATCCAAACGAATGAATATCAAGATAAAAGCGGTTCAATTGAACAGTAAAAACAGCGCAGTATGAGATGGCTTGGGCTAGCGTATTAACCCTCCGCGTTTCGTCTAATGAGACTTCAACTGGGGTATTAATAAATCTATATAAAGTGATCAGCGCAATCTCTCAATTATAAATATAAATACAACTGAATGTTGAAAAAGTAAAAACAAAACAAAATGTCCAATATAGTAACGTGACAAAATCCCAAGTGTCACAGATAGGGATGAGCCGAATTCCCCCCCCGCCCCCTCCTTGGTTCGCACCAGAACCTTTGAACAGACCGAAAATTAGTACGAACTTTGGAACCCCATTAAAGTCTATGGGACTCGACCATTCAAAATCAAAAGTGCTAATTTTAAAGGCTAATATGTAAGTGATTGTCCTAGAAAGGGTTTGGGGACCCGGCTCCTGCCCCAGGGGGCATGGATCAATGCAAATTATTTTTTTTAAAACGGCCGTTTTTTCGGGAGCACTGATTTTAATGATGCTTAAAGTGAACAAAAAAGTGAAATTTTCCTTTAAATATCGTGCCTGGTGTCTATAGTATGCCTGTGAAGTGGCACATGTTTCCTGTGTTTAGAACAGTCCCTGCACAAAATGACATTTAACGGAAAAAAAGTAATTTAAAACTGCTTTTAATGTAATGTCTGGTTCCGGCAATACAGATGAAAATCAGTGACAAAAATAGCATGGGTAGCCCCCCTCGCCCATTACCAGCCCCTTTGGGTCTTGTACGGATATTAAGGGGAACCCTGTACCCAAATAAAAAAAAAGGAAAGGCGTGGGGCCCCCAGGCCCTATATACTCAAAACAACACTATACAGGCGGTGCAAACAAGACAGGGACTGTGTAGGTTTGTTGTGTTAAGTAGAATCTGTTTGTAATTTTGAAGTGGTACATTTTTAAAGTGTAACTCCAGTCAAAAAATCTATTTTTAAGCTTTTTGGAAAACATAGGGAAGGGTTATCACCCCTGTATATTTTTTTTGGCCGTCTGTCTTTTTTCATCTCACTTCCTGTTGTCTCCTTCCGTTTGCAAAAAGGAGACGTTTGTAAGTTGGATGTTTGAAAGTAGGGGCCTGCCCTATATGCTCTGCAGAAATTTGGGCCTAAGGTGTTGGTGTTGCCACAAGTTAACACTGTAAGCCCTCAAAGTGACTCTTGGTGGGCACTTTTGTAATTACATGCCATTGTTGAACAGTGGTAGAAAAATTGGTGGTTGTGGTGGTGGTGGTGCTGGTGCCACAACACTGTAAGTCCTAACAGTTACTCTGCTGCAGGGCCCGTTCCAGTGCCCACCAAAAGTATTGCATCAAAAATTTTAATTACATGCCCCTGTTAAACAGGGGCTGAAAAATTGGGCCTTAGGCACTGGTGCTGGTGCCACGACACTGCAACCCCTCACAGATACTCTAGTTGGAGTGCAGGAATGAGCCCTGCTGCAAAGTATTGCATCAAAAATTGTAATTACATGCCCCTGTTAAACAAGGGGCTGAAAAATTGGACCTTAGCCACTGGTGGCAGCGCCCAGAACCAAAAATGTTCTTAGGGTAGTCAGTCAACATAACAGGATAGTCACTCAGCATAGGCAGTCTTGAAGGGATGCAACATTTAAAAAAAAATTACTTGGTTACATCAGCTTCAGGTGCTTGGTAGCTGGTGGTGATCTAAGACTGATTCGTCTTTATGAAGGTCAGTCGATCAACCAACTCGGTGGAAAGGCGCACCCTGTGATCGGTTACAAAGCCTCTAGCAGCACTGAATGTGCGTTCCGAAAGAACACTAGACGCAGAACAGGCCAGTAGCTCAATTGCATACTGTGCAAGCTCTGGCCAGTGATACATCCTCAAGACTAGGGACGAGCGAAACTACCCCTGGGTAGGTTTGCACCAGAACCTGCAAACAGACCTAAACTTTGTGTGAACTTTAGAAACCTACTAAAGTCTATAGTACTTGAACGTTCAAAATCTAAAGTGCTAATTTTAAAGGCTAAGGCCGCGTACACACGGGCGGACTATCCATCCAACTAAGTCCGTCAGACAATCCGACAGACAGTCCGTCCTACTTTTGAATGAACGGACTTGACCACACACGACGAACAGACAGTCCGCTGAAAGCTTGCGCGATGACGTGTACGGCACGTACGACGGGACTAGAAATACGACGTCCAATACACTGCAATGCAACCTTCGGCCGTGTAAATCCTTTCTGAGCATGCGCCATACTTAGTCCGTCGAACTAGCCTACTCACGAGCGGACTGTTCGCTGAAACCAAGTTTGGACGGACAATATTACGGAAATTCCGAAAGACTTAGTCCGCCAGACTGTCCGCTGAAAAAGTCCGCTGAAGCTCACACACGAGCGGATTGTCCGCTGAAACACGTTTCAGCGGACCAAGTCCGTCAGACAGTCCGCCCGTGTGTACGCGGCCTAATATGCAATTGGGGGACCTCCACGTCAATTATTTTTTTAAATTTGACGTGGGGTTCCCCTTAATATCCATACCAGACCTTAAGGGCCTGGTAATTGAATTTGGGGGAACCCCACGCTTTTTAAAAAAAAATTTTTATTAATGACTTTCAATGAGTGGTCTCTGTATTACGGGAGCCGACAATTCATTATAGCCACGAGTGATTTTAAATGACTTTTTTTTCTGCAGAAATTACACTTTGTGCAGGGACATTTCTAAGCACGGGAAACATGCGCCCCTTCACAGGCATACTATAGACACCCCCAGGTATGAAATTTAAAGGAATATTACACTTTTATTGTTTCACTTTAATCATTATTAAAATCACTGCTCCTGAAAAAACGGCCATTTTTAAAACTTTTTTTGCATTGATCCATGTCCCCTGGGGCAGGACCCAGGTCCCCAAACACTTTTTAGGACAGTAACTTTCATATTAGTCTTTAAAAATAGCACTTTCGATTTCTCCCATAGACTTGTACAGGTGTTCCGCGGCTTTTCAAATTTGCCACGAACACCCCAAATTGTTCACTGTTTGTCGAACAGGCAAACAGGCAATGTTCGAGTCGAACATGAGTTTGACTCGAACTTGAAGCTCATCCCTACTCAAGACCCAGTTACCCAGAGGATTTTCGGTGGGAAAGGTGTCCAAGTCTGACCTTGCCCCTAGGTATTCCTGCACCATATAAATCAGACGCTGGTCATGGTTGCTGGAACCAATCATACCTTGGGGCTGCGGACTAAAAAATTGTCTGAACGCATCAGTCAGATGGCCACCTTCTTCACCACTCCTTCTGTGACTGACCAAAGTGTCAGCAACACGTTGTCCAGGACCGGGAGTTTGTAACCTCCCAGTCTCTGGGAATGCGTTGCACAGACCTTTCTGCAAGGCCTCCTGGAGATGCCTCATCCTCTGCTCCCTCTGCGACGGCAAGATAAGGTCCACAACCTTACCCTTGTACCGTGGATCAAGGAGAGTTTCCAGCCATTAATGATCCCTCTCCTTGATCAGAAGAATACGAGGATCCTTACGCAGGTTTGGCAGGATTAGGGAGGCAATGCAGCGTAGGTTAGCTGAGGCATTCGATCCGGAGTCCTCTGGGTCACTAAAGACGACATGATCCGCAGCCACTGCCTCCCAGCCATGTACAAGTCCACAAGTTTCTTGGGACTGTAAATCATCCCTAAAATACTGCTGCTGCTGAGTTCCAGACTCCACCTCCATGCTGACACAATCCTCCTCCTCCTCTTCCTGTGTGATCAGCGGGACAGCAGGAACACTGTCTGGATAAAGGGGGCCTTGAGAGGCAAGAAAGTCCTCCTCTTCCTGCCTCTGTTCTGCCTCAAGTGCCCTGTCCGTACAGGTGGACAAGAGGTACATTGTCACTGATGCATGCACTGTCACTGCTCACCATCCTCGTGGCCTCCTCAAATGGTGACAGGACAGTGCATGCATCCCTGATCATGGCCCACTGGCGTGGGGAAAAAAAACAAGCTTCCCTGACCCTGTCCTGGTGCCATAGTCACACAGGTACTCATTGATGGCCCTCGGCTGCATGTGCAGCTGCTGCAGCATGGCCAACGTTGAGTTCCACCTGGTAGGCATGTCACAGATAAGGCGGTTCTTGGGCAGGTTCAACTCCTTTTGGAGCTCAGCCAGCCGAGCACTGGCATTATATGATCGGCGGAAATGCACACAGACTTTCCTGGCCTGCCTCAGGACAACCTGTAAGCCTGAGTAACTGCCCAAGGACCGCTGCAGCACCAAGTTAAGCATGTGAGCCACACAGGGCACATGGGTCAGTTGTCCTTGTCGGAGGACGGAGAGGAGGTTGGTGCCATTGTCGCAAACCACCATTCCTGGCTTAAGCTGGCCTGGTGTCAACTACATCTCAGCCAGCCCCTGCAGAGCTGACAGAATATCTGCCCCAGTGTGGCTCCTGTCCCCCAAGCACACCAGCACAAGCACGGCATGGAATATTTTTGCCTACGTACTTGCGTAGCCCCCTACGGAGCACCGCTGGTTCTGAGGACAAAGCACAGGAAGAGGCCATGGAGTAAGAAGAAGAGGAGGGGGTGGAGGAGAGAGGTGTGTCACAACCATTAGTAGCATTTTGGAGGCGTGGTGGTGGAAAAAAATCCAACACTACTGTACCTTGTCCTGCATTCTTCCCAGCTGCCAGAAGAGTGACCCAATGCACCGTGATAGATAGGTAATGTCCCTGTCCATGCCTGCTGGACCATGAGTCAGCGGTAATATGCACCTTACCACTGACCGCCCTGTCCAGCGAGGCATGCACATGGCCTTCCACATGCTGGTAGAGAGCCAGAATTGCCTTCCGTGAGAAAAAGTGGCGTTTGGGAACCTGCCACTAAGGAAACGCACATTGCACAAACTCACGGAAGGGGCCACAGTCTACCAACTGAAAAGGCAGCAGTTGAAGTGCTAGCAATTTAGCCAAGCTAGCATTCAACTGCTGGGCATGTGGATGGCTGGGTGTGAACTTCTTTTGACCGTCCAGCAGCTGGGGCAGGGAAATTTGCCTGGTACAATCGGATGTCAGTGTACTGCTAGCAGAGTCCCCGCAAGTACTTGGCTGTGACACACCTAATTCTGCACCTTCATTCCTCTCAGTTCAGGTTTCAGAGAGGACTGAAGGTATAGTGGGTTTGGGGATCCCAGCTGATGAGGAGCAAGGAGAGGTCCGCTTTGTTCTTTAGTGTGGGTCTTTAAGGTACGCTTGCCAACGAGCTGCGTGGCAGGTCAACATATGTGTGGTGCCCAAGCGGCTGATGTTTTGGCCACGCAAAATAAGCTTGAGACATATATGTTGTAAATAGCAGTGGTGCGATCTCATGCACTCGTCTCAAAAAAGGCCCACACCAAAGAACTTTTGGAATAACGTGCAGAGAGTGACCTGCATAGGCGGAGCTCTGCGGTGTGATTCACTCGGTGTGCTGCCCTTAAGCTGGCCCCTGGAGGGCATCCTGCCTCATTGGAGATGTGCCTCCTCCACCTCTCTCCTATCAGGCACCCACGTGGAATCAGTGACCTCATCATCCCCTCCCTCTTCAGCACTGGCAGTATGCTGCAACTGGTGGAACATGACTGCCAGATTGCTGTCCTTGAGCATCCCCTCTCTCTGGGCTCACACTACAGCCTTACTCTAGCTGGATATCATCATTAAAGCCTTCAAAACGCTGGGCATCCTCCTGGAGCATGTACCCAACATTGTGCTCAAACAGTTTGGGGGACTCCTCAGGAGGACATGGTGGGTCTAGGGAAGGAGTGACTGATGACATTGAGACGAGGGAAGAGGACGCGTTGGCAGCTGCTTTGCCAGTACCCTGAGCCTGGGTGAGAGAGGATGAGGAGGATGAGGGGGGCTTGGTCGTCCACTCTACCAGGTCTTCGGTATGTTGTGGCTCAACACGGCCAGCTGCCGAAAATAAGGACAATCATGTACCATGGCCACGTGCTGATGAGGATGCACCGCATCCACGACCAGCACTGTTACCTCTAGACACAGAGCCTATTTGCCCTCTTTTATTGGCTCGTCACTGTCTGCCTCTCCTTGTTGGCCTTCTATACATACTAATGGCCTGCAGCGAGATGACAACACCAGCAATTGGGGTAGCTTTAGTTGCACACTGAGCAGATGACACAGTACACTGACTGTAATTACTGCAGCTGCCTGCCTATGGTACAGGATCTGAAGAACGCAAGTAATTGGGGTAGATTCAGGTGTATACTGTGCAGGTGGCACAATACACTAACTGTAACTGCTGCAGCTGCCTGTGGTATAGGAACAGAACAACACCAGCAATTGGGGGTAGCTTCAGGTGTAAATTGTGCAGGTGGCACAATACACCGACTGTAACTGCTGCAAATGCCTCTGGTATAGAAACAGAACAACACCAGCAATTGGGGGTAGCTTCAGGTGAATACGGTGCAGGTGGCACAATACACCGACTTTAACTGCTGCAGATGCCTCTTGTATAGAAAAGGAACAAACACCGGCAATTGGGTGTAGCTTCAGGTGTATACTGTGCAGGTGGCACGATACACCAACTGTAACTGCTGCAGATGCCTGTGGTATAGAAACAGAACACCAGCAATTGGGGGTAGCTTGAGGTGTATACTGTGCAGGTGGCACAATACATGGACTGTAATTGCTGCAGCTGTCTGTGATATAGAAACAGAACAACACCAGCAATTGGGGGTAGCTTCAGGTGTATACGGTGCAGGAGGCACAATAAATCAACTAACTACTGCAGCTGCCTGTGGTATAGGAACAAAACAACACCAGCAATTGGGGTAGCTTCAGGTGTATATCGTGCAGGTGGCCCAATAGACCCACTCTAACTGCTGCAGCTGCCTGTGGTATAGGAACAGAACAACACCAGCAATTGGGGGTAGCTTGAGGTGTATACTGTGCAGGTGGCACAATCCACCGACTGTAATTGCTGCAGCTGCCTGTGGTATAGGAACAGAACAACCCAGCAATTGGGGATAGCTTCAGATGTATACTGTGCAGGAGGCACAATACACCAACTGTAACTGCTGCAGCTGCCTGTGGTATAGGAACAGAACAACACCATAAATTGGGGGTAGCTTCTGGTGTATACCGTGCAGGAGGCACAATACAACAACTGTAACTGCTGCAGCTGCCTGTGGTATAGAAACAGAACACCAGCAATTGGGGGTAGCTTCAGGTGCATACGGTGCAGGTGGCACAAGACACCGACTGTAACTGCTGCAGATGCCTGTGGCATAGAAACAGAGCAACACCGGCAATTGGGGGTAGCTTCAAGTGTATACGGTGCAGGTGGCCCAATGGACCCACTCTAACTGCTGCAGCTGCCTGTGGTATAGGAACAGGGCAACACCAGCAATTGGGGGTAGCTTCAGGTGTATACTGTGCAGATGGCACACTACATCAACTGTTGCAGATGCCTCTGGTATAGAAACAGAACAACACCAGCAATTGGGGGTAGCTTCAGGTGTATACTGTGCAGGAGGCACGCTACACCTATTGCAACTGCTGCAGATGCCTCTGGTATAGAAACAGAACACCAGCAATTGGGGGTAGCTTCAGGTGTATACTGTGCAGGTGGCACACTACAACAACTGCAACTGCTGCAGCTGCCTGTGGTATAGGAACAGAACAACACCAGCAATTGGGGGTAGCTTCAGGTGTATACTGTGTAGGTGGCACAATATACCGACTGTAACTGCTGCAGATGCCTGTGGTATAGAAACAAAACAACACCAGCAATTGGGGGTAGCTTCAGGTGCATGTGGTGCAGGAGGTCCAATACACCCAGTGTAACTGCTGCAGATGCCTGTGGTATAGAAACAGAACAACACCAGCAATTGGGGGTAGCTTCAGGTGTATACTGTGCAGGTGGCACAATCCCCCGACTGTAACTGCTGCAGCTGCCTGTGGTATAGGAACAGAACAACCCAGCAATTGGGGACAGCTTCAGGTGTATGCTGTGCAGGAGGCACAATACACCAACTGCAACTGCTGCAGCTGCCTGTGGTATAGGAACAGAACAACACCAGCAATTGGGGTAGCTTCAGGTGTATACTGTCCTTGAGGCACAATACACCAACTATAGCAGCTGCCTTGGGTATAGGAACAGAACAACACCACAAATTGGGGGTAGCTTCTGGTGTATACCGTGCAGGAGGCACAATATAACAACTGTAACTGCTACAGCTGCCTGTGGTATAGGAACCGAACACCAGCAATTGGGGGTAACTTCAGGTGTATACTGTGCAGGTGGCACAATACACCGACTGTAACTGCTGCAGATGCCTGTGGTACAGAAACAGAACAACACCAGCAATTGGGGGTAGCTTCAGGTGTATACTGTGCAGGTGGCACAATCCACCGACTGTAATTGCTGCAGCTGCCTGTGGTATAGGAACAGAACAACCCAGCAATTGGGGATAGCTTCAGGTGTATACTGTGCAGGAGGCACAATACACCAACTGTAACTGCTGCAGCTGCCTGTGGTATAGGAACAGAACAACACCATAAATTGGGGGTAGCTTCTGGTGTATACCGTGCAGGAGGCACAATACAACAACTGTAACTGCTGCAGCTGCCTGTGGTATAGAAACAGAACACCAGCAATTGGGGGTAGCTTCAGGTGCATACGGTGCAGGTGGCACAAGACACCGACTGTAACTGCTGCAGATGCTTGTGGCATAGAAACAGAGCAACACCGGCAATTGGGGGTAGCTTCAAGTGTATACGGTGCAGGTGGCCCAATGGACCCACTGTAACTGCTGCAGCTGCCTGTGGTATAGGAACAGAGCAACACCAGCAATTGGGGGTAGCTTCAGGTGTATACTGTGCAGGTGGCACAATACACCAACTGTAACTGCTGCAGATGCCTGTGGTATAGAAACAGAACACCAGCAATTGGGGGTAGCTTGAGGTGTATACTGTGCTGGTGGCACAATACACGGACTGCAATTGCTGCAGCTGTCTGTGATATAGGAACAGAACACCACCAGCAATTGGGGGTAGCTTCAGGTGTATACGGTGCAGGAGGCACAATAAATCAACTAACTACTGCAGCTGCCTGTGGTATAGGAACAAAACAACACCAGCAATTGGGGTAGCTTCAGGTGTATATCGTGCAGGTGGCCCAATAGACCCACTCTAACTGCTGCAGCTGCCTGTGGTATAGGAACAGAACAACACCAGCAATTGGGGGTAGCTTCAGGTGTATACTGTGCAGGTGGCACAATCCACCGACTGTAACTGCTGCAGCTGCCTGTGGTATAGGAACAGAACAACCCAGCAATTGGGGATAGCTTCAGGTGTATACTGTGCAGGAGGCACAATACACCAACTGTAACTGCTGCAGCTGCCTGTGGTATAGGAACAGAACAACACCATAAATTGGGGGTAGCTTCTGGTGTATACCGTGCAGGAGGCACAATACAACAACTGTAACTGCTGCAGCTGCCTGTGGTATAGAAACAGAACAACACCAGCAATTGGGGGTAGCTTCAGGTGCATACGGTGCAGGTGGCACAATCTCCCGACTGTAACTGCTGCAGCTGCCTGTGGTATAGGAACAGAACAACCCATCAATTGGGGACAGCTTCAGGTGTATGCTGTGCAGGAGGCACAATACACCAACTGCAACTGCTGCAGCTGCCTGTGGTATAGGAACAGAACAACACCAGCAATTGGGGTAGCTTCAGGTGTATACTGTCCTTGAGGCACAATACACCAACTATAGCAGCTGCCTTTGGTATAGGAACAGAACAACACCACAAATTGGGGGTAGCTTCTGGTGTATACCGTGCAGGAGGCACAATATAACAACTGTAACTGCTGCAGCTGCCTGTGGTATAGGAACCGAACACCAGCAATTGGGGGTAACTTCAGGTGTATACTGTGCAGGTGGCACAATACACCGACTGTAACTGCTGCAGATGCCTGTGGTACAGAAACAGAACAACACCAGCAATTGGGGGTAGCTTCAGGTGTATACTGTGCAGGTGGCACAATCCACCGACTGTAATTGCTGCAGCTGCCTGTGGTATAGGAACAGAACAACCCAGCAAATGGGGATAGCTTCAGGTGTATACTGTGCAGGAGGCACAATACACCAACTGTAACTGCTGCGGCTGCCTGTGGTATAGGAACAGAACAACCCCATAAATTGGGGGTAGCTTCTGGTGTATACCGTGCAGGAGGCACAATACAACAACTGTAACTGCTGCAGCTGCCTGTGGTATAGAAACAGAACACCAGCAATTGGGGGTAGCTTCAGGTGCATACGGTGCAGGTGGCACAAGACACCGACTGTAATTGCTGCAGATGCCTGTGGCATAGAAACAGAGCAACACCGGCAATTGGGGGTAGCTTCAAGTGTATACGGTGCAGGTGGCCCAATGGACCCACTGTAACTGCTGCAGCTGCCTGTGGTATAGGAACAGAGCAACACCAGCAATTGGGGGTAGCTTCAGGTGTATACTGTGCAGGTGGCACAATACACCAACTGTAACTGCTGCAGATGCCTGTGGTATAGAAACAGAACACCAGCAATTGGGGGTAGCTTGAGGTGTATACTGTGCAGGTGGCACAATACACGGACTGCAATTGCTGCAGCTGTCTGTGATATAGGAACAGAACACCACCAGCAATTGGGGGTAGCTTCAGGTGTATACGATGCAGGAGGCACAATAGGTGGCACAAGACACCGACTGTAACTGCTGCAGATGCCTGTGGCATAGAAACAGAGCAACACCGGCAATTGGGGGTAGCTTCAAGTGTATACGGTGCAGGTGGCCCAATGGACCCACTGTAACTGCTGCAGCTGCCTGTGGTATAGGAACAGAGCAACACCAGCAATTGGGGGTAGCTTCAGGTGTATACTGTGCAGGTGGCACAATACACCAACTGTAACTGCTGCAGATGCCTATGGTATAGAAACAGAACACCAGCAATTGGGGGTAGCTTGAGGTGTATACTGTGCAGGTGGCACAATACACGGACTGCAATTGCTGCAGCTGTCTGTGATATAGGAACAGAACACCACCAGCAATTGGGGGTAGCTTCAGGTGTATACGATGCAGGAGGCACAATAAATCAACTAACTACTGCAGCTGCCTGTGGTATAGGAACAAAACAACACCAGCAATTGGGGTAGCTTCAGGTGTATATCGTGCAGGTGGCCCAATAGACCCACTCTAACTGCTGCAGCTGCCTGTGGTATAGGAACAGAACAACACCAGCAATTGGGGGTAACTTCAGGTGTATACTGTGCAGGTGGCACAATACACCGACTGTAACTGCTGCAGATGCCTGTGGTACAGAAACAGAACAACACCAGCAATTGGGGGTAGCTTCAGGTGTATACTGTGCAGGTGGCACAATCCACCGACTGTAATTGCTGCAGCTGCCTGTGGTATAGGAACAGAACAACCCAGCAAATGGGGATAGCTTCAGGTGTATACTGTGCAGGAGGCACAATACACCAACTGTAACTGCTGCAGCTGCCTGTGGTATAGGAACAGAACAACACCATAAATTGGGGGTAGCTTCTGGTGTATACCGTGCAGGAGGCACAATACAACAACTGTAACTGCTGCAGCTGCCTGTGGTATAGAAACAGAACAACACCAGCAATTGGGGGTAGCTTCAGGTGCATACGGTGCAGGTGGCACAATCTCCCGACTGTAACTGCTGCAGCTGCCTGTGGTATAGGAACAGAACAACCCATCAATTGGGGACAGCTTCAGGTGTATGCTGTGCAGGAGGCACAATACACCAACTGCAACTGCTGCAGCTGCCTGTGGTATAGGAACAGAACAACACCAGCAATTGGGGTAGCTTCAGGTGTATACTGTCCTTGAGGCACAATACACCAACTATAGCAGCTGCCTTTGGTATAGGAACAGAACAACACCACAAATTGGGGGTAGCTTCTGGTGTATACCGTGCAGGAGGCACAATATAACAACTGTAACTGCTGCAGCTGCCTGTGGTATAGGAACCGAACACCAGCAATTGGGGGTAACTTCAGGTGTATACTGTGCAGGTGGCACAATACACCGACTGTAACTGCTGCAGATGCCTGTGGTACAGAAACAGAACAACACCAGCAATTGGGGGTAGCTTCAGGTGTATACTGTGCAGGTGGCACAATCCACCGACTGTAATTGCTGCAGCTGCCTGTGGTATAGGAACAGAACAACCCAGCAAATGGGGATAGCTTCAGGTGTATACTGTGCAGGAGGCACAATACACCAACTGTAACTGCTGCGGCTGCCTGTGGTATAGGAACAGAACAACCCCATAAATTGGGGGTAGCTTCTGGTGTATACCGTGCAGGAGGCACAATACAACAACTGTAACTGCTGCAGCTGCCTGTGGTATAGAAACAGAACACCAGCAATTGGGGGTAGCTTCAGGTGCATACGGTGCAGGTGGCACAAGACACCGACTGTAATTGCTGCAGATGCCTGTGGCATAGAAACAGAGCAACACCGGCAATTGGGGGTAGCTTCAAGTGTATACGGTGCAGGTGGCCCAATGGACCCACTGTAACTGCTGCAGCTGCCTGTGGTATAGGAACAGAGCAACACCAGCAATTGGGGGTAGCTTCAGGTGTATACTGTGCAGGTGGCACAATACACCAACTGTAACTGCTGCAGATGCCTGTGGTATAGAAACAGAACACCAGCAATTGGGGGTAGCTTGAGGTGTATACTGTGCAGGTGGCACAATACACGGACTGCAATTGCTGCAGCTGTCTGTGATATAGGAACAGAACACCACCAGCAATTGGGGGTAGCTTCAGGTGTATACGATGCAGGAGGCACAATAGGTGGCACAAGACACCGACTGTAACTGCTGCAGATGCCTGTGGCATAGAAACAGAGCAACACCGGCAATTGGGGGTAGCTTCAAGTGTATACGGTGCAGGTGGCCCAATGGACCCACTGTAACTGCTGCAGCTGCCTGTGGTATAGGAACAGAGCAACACCAGCAATTGGGGGTAGCTTCAGGTGTATACTGTGCAGGTGGCACAATACACCAACTGTAACTGCTGCAGATGCCTATGGTATAGAAACAGAACACCAGCAATTGGGGGTAGCTTGAGGTGTATACTGTGCAGGTGGCACAATACACGGACTGCAATTGCTGCAGCTGTCTGTGATATAGGAACAGAACACCACCAGCAATTGGGGGTAGCTTCAGGTGTATACGATGCAGGAGGCACAATAAATCAACTAACTACTGCAGCTGCCTGTGGTATAGGAACAAAACAACACCAGCAATTGGGGTAGCTTCAGGTGTATATCGTGCAGGTGGCCCAATAGACCCACTCTAACTGCTGCAGCTGCCTGTGGTATAGGAACAGAACAACACCAGCAATTGGGGGTAACTTCAGGTGTATACTGTGCAGGTGGCACAATACACCGACTGTAACTGCTGCAGATGCCTGTGGTACAGAAACAGAACAACACCAGCAATTGGGGGTAGCTTCAGGTGTATACTGTGCAGGTGGCACAATCCACCGACTGTAATTGCTGCAGCTGCCTGTGGTATAGGAACAGAACAACCCAGCAAATGGGGATAGCTTCAGGTGTATACTGTGCAGGAGGCACAATACACCAACTGTAACTGCTGCGGCTGCCTGTGGTATAGGAACAGAACAACACCATAAATTGGGGGTAGCTTCTGGTGTATACCGTGCAGGAGGCACAATACAACAACTGTAACTGCTGCAGCTGCCTGTGGTATAGAAACAGAACACCAGCAATTGGGGGTAGCTTCAGGTGCATACGGTGCAGGTGGCACAAGACACCGACAGTAATTGCTGCAGATGCCTGTGGCATAGAAACAGAGCAACACCGGCAATTGGGGGTAGCTTCAAGTGTATACGGTGCAGGTGGCCCAATGGACCCACTGTAACTGCTGCAGCTGCCTGTGGTATAGGAACAGAGCAACACCAGCAATTGGGGGTAGCTTCAGGTGTATACTGTGCAGGTGGCACAATACACCAACTGTAACTGCTGCAGATGCCTGTGGTATAGAAACAGAACACCAGCAATTGGGGGTAGCTTGAGGTGTATACTGTGCAGGTGGCACAATACACGGACTGCAATTGCTGCAGCTGTCTGTGATATAGGAACAGAACACCACCAGCAATTGGGGGTAGCTTCAGGTGTATACGATGCAGGAGGCACAATAGGTGGCACAAGACACCGACTGTAACTGCTGCAGATGCCTGTGGCATAGAAACAGAGCAACACCGGCAATTGGGGGTAGCTTCAAGTGTATACGGTGCAGGTGGCCCAATGGACCCACTGTAACTGCTGCAGCTGCCTGTGGTATAGGAACAGAGCAACACCAGCAATTGGGGGTAGCTTCAGGTGTATACTGTGCAGGTGGCACAATACACCAACTGTAACTGCTGCAGATGCCTGTGGTATAGAAACAGAACACCAGCAATTGGGGGTAGCTTCAGGTGTATACTGTGCAGGTGGCACAATACACGGACTGCAATTGCTGCAGCTGTCTGTGATATAGGAACAGAACACCACCAGCAATTGGGGGTAGCTTCAGGTGTATACGATGCAGGAGGCACAATAAATCAACTAACTACTGCAGCTGCCTGTGGTATAGGAACAAAACAACACCAGCAATTGGGGTAGCTTCAGGTGTATATCGTGCAGGTGGCCCAATAGACCCACTCTAACTGCTGCAGCTGCCTGTGGTATAGGAACAGAACAACACCAGCAATTGGGGGTAGCTTCAGGTGTATACTGTGCAGGTGGCACAATCCACCGACTGTAACTGCTGCAGCTGCCTGTGGTATAGGAACAGAACAACCCAGCAATTGGGGATAGCTTCAGGTGTATACTGTGCAGGAGGCACAATACACCAACTGTAACTGCTGCAGCTGCCTGTGGTATAGGAACAGAACAACACCATAAATTGGGGGTAGCTTCTGGTGTATACCGTGCAGGAGGCACAATACAACAACTGTAACTGCTGCAGCTGCCTGTGGTATAGAAACAGAACAACACCAGCAATTGGGGGTAGCTTCAGGTGCATACGGTGCAGGTGGCACAAGACACCGACTGTAACTGCTGCAGATGCCTGTGGCATAGAAACAGAGCAACACCGGCAATTGGGGGTAGCTTCAAGTGTATACGGTGCAGGTGGCCCAATGGGCCCACTCTAACTGCTGCAGCTGCCTGTGGTATAGGAACAGGGCAACACCAGCAATTGGGGGTAGCTTCAGGTGTATACTGTGCAGATGGCACACTACATCAACTGTTGCAGATGCCTCTGGTATAGAAACAGAACAACACCAGCAATTGGGGGTAGCTTCAGGTGTATACTGTGCAGGAGGCACGCTACACCTATTGCAACTGCTGCAGATGCCTCTGGTATAGAAACAGAACACCAGCAATTGGGGGTAGCTTCAGGTGTATACTGTGCAGGTGGCACACTACAACAACTGCAACTGCTGCAGCTGCCTGTGGTATAGGAACAGAACAACACCAGCAATTGGGGGTAGCTTCAGGTGTATACTGTGTAGGTGGCACAATATACCGACTGTAACTGCTGCAGATGCCTGTGGTATAGAAACAAAACAACACCAGCAATTGGGGGTAGCTTCAGGTGCATGTGGTGCAGGAGGTCCAATACACCCAGTGTAACTGCTGCAGATGCCTGTGGTATAGAAACAGAACAACACCAGCAATTGGGGGTAGCTTCAGGTGTATACTGTGCAGGTGGCACAATCCCCCGACTGTAACTGCTGCAGCTGCCTGTGGTATAGGAACAGAACAACCCAGCAATTGGGGACAGCTTCAGGTGTATGCTGTGCAGGAGGCACAATACACCAACTGCAACTGCTGCAGCTGCCTGTGGTATAGGAACAGAACAACACCAGCAATTGGGGTAGCTTCAGGTGTATACTGTCCTTGAGGCACAATACACCAACTATAGCAGCTGCCTGTGGTATAGGAACAGAACAACACCACAAATTGGGGGTAGCTTCTGGTGTATACCGTGCAGGAGGCACAATACAACAACTGTAACTGCTGCAGCTGCCTGTGGTATAGGAACCGAACACCAGCAATTGGGGGTAACTTCAGGTGTATACTGTGCAGGTGGCACAATACACCGACTGTAATTGCTGCAGCTGCCTGTGGTATAGGAACAGAACAACCCAGCAATTGGGGATAGCTTCAGGTGTATACTGTGCAGGAGGCACAATACACCAACTGTAACTGCTGCAGCTGCCTGTGGTATAGGAACAGAACAACACCATAAATTGGGGGTAGCTTCTGGTGTATACCGTGCAGGAGGCACAATACAACAACTGTAACTGCTGCAGCTGCCTGTGGTATAGAAACAGAACACCAGCAATTGGGGGTAGCTTCAGGTGTATACGGTGCAGGTGGCACAAGACACCGACTGTAACTGCTGCAGATGCCTGTGGCATAGAAACAGAGCAACACCGGCAATTGGGGGTAGCTTCAAGTGTATACGGTGCAGGTGGCCCAATGGACCCACTGTAACTGCTGCAGCTGCCTGTGGTATAAGAACAGAGCAACACCAGCAATTGGGGGTAGCTTCAGGTGTATACTGTGCAGGTGGCACAATACACCAACTGTAACTGCTGCAGATGCCTGTGGTATAGAAACAGAACACCAGCAATTGGGGGTAGCTTGAGGTGTATACTGTGCGGGTGGCACAATACACGGACTGCAATTGCTGCAGCTGTCTGTGATATAGGAACAGAACACCACCAGCAATTGGGGGTAGCTTCAGGTGTATACGGTGCAGGAGGCACAATAAATCAACTAACTACTGCAGCTGCCTGTGGTATAGGAACAAAACAACACCAGCAATTGGGGTAGCTTCAGGTGTATATCGTGCAGGTGGCCCAATAGACCCACTCTAACTGCTGCAGCTGCCTGTGGTATAGGAACAGAACAACACCAGCAATTGGGGGTAGCTTCAGGTGTATACTGTGCAGGTGGCACAATCCACCGACTGTAACTGCTGCAGCTGCCTGTGGTATAGGAACAGAACAACCCAGCAATTGGGGATAGCTTCAGGTGTATACTGTGCAGGAGGCACAATACACCAACTGTAACTGCTGCAGCTGCCTGTGGTATAGGAACAGAACAACACCATAAATTGGGGGTAGCTTCTGGTGTATACCGTGCAGGAGGCACAATACAACAACTGTAACTGCTGCAGCTGCCTGTGGTATAGAAACAGAACAACACCAGCAATTGGGGATAGCTTCAGGTGCATACGGTGCAGGTGGCACAATCTCCCGACTGTAACTGCTGCAGCTGCCTGTGGTATAGGAACAGAACAACCCATCAATTGGGGACAGCTTCAGGTGTATGCTGTGCAGGAGGCACAATACACCAACTGCAACTGCTGCAGCTGCCTGTGGTATAGGAACAGAACAACACCAGCAATTGGGGTAGCTTCAGGTGTATGCTGTGCAGGAGGCACAATATAACAACTGTAACTGCTGCAGCTGCCTGTGGTATAGGAACCGAACACCAGCAATTGGGGGTAACTTCAGGTGTATACGGTGCAGGTGGCACAATACACCGACTGTAACTGCTGCAGATGCCTGTGGTACAGAAACAGAACAACACCAGCAATTGGGGGTAGCTTCAGGTGTATACTGTCCTTGAGGCACAATACACCAACTATAGCAGCTGCCTTGGGTATAGGAACAGAACAACACCACAAATTGGGGGTAGCTTCTGGTGTATACCGTGCAGGAGGAACAATATAACAACTGTAACTGCTGCAGCTGCCTGTGGTATAGGAACCGAACATCAGCAATTGGGGGTAACTTCAGGTGTATACTGTGCAGGTGGCACAATACACCGACTGTAACTGCTGCAGATGCCTGTGGTACAGAAACAGAACAACACCAGCAATTGGGGGTAGCTTCAGGTGTATACTGTGCAGGTGGCACAATCCACCGACTGTAATTGCTGCAGCTGCCTGTGGTATAGGAACAGAACAACCCAGCAATTGGGGATAGCTTCAGGTGTATACTGTGCAGGAGGCACAATACACCAACTGTAACTGCTGCAGCTGCCTGTGGTATAGGAACAGAACAACACCATAAATTGGGGGTAGCTTCTGGTGTATACCGTGCAGGAGGCACAATACAACAACTGTAACTGCTGCAGCTGCCTGTGGTATAGAAACAGAACACCAGCAATTGGGGGTAGCTTCAGGTGCATACGGTGCAGGTGGCACAAGACACCGACTGTAACTGCTGCAGATGCTTGTGGCATAGAAACAGAGCAACACCGGCAATTGGGGGTAGCTTCAAGTGTATACGGTGCAGGTGGCCCAATGGACCCACTGTAACTGCTGCAGCTGCCTGTGGTATAGGAACAGAGCAACACCAGCAATTGGGGGTAGCTTCAGGTGTATACTGTGCAGGTGGCACAATACACCAACTGTAACTGCTGCAGATGCCTGTGTTATAGAAACAGAACACCAGCAATTGGGGGTAGCTTGAGGTGTATACTGTGCAGGTGGCACAATACACGGACTGCAATTGCTGCAGCTGTCTGTGATATAGGAACAGAACACCACCAGCAATTGGGGGTAGCTTCAGGTGTATACGGTGCAGGAGGCACAATAAATCAACTAACTACTGCAGCTGCCTGTGGTATAGGAACAAAACAACACCAGCAATTGGGGTAGCTTCAGGTGTATATCGTGCAGGTGGCCCAATAGACCCACTCTAACTGCTGCAGCTGCCTGTGGTATAGGAACAGAACAACACCAGCAATTGGGGGTAGCTTCAGGTGTATACTGTGCAGGTGGCACAATCCACCGACTGTAACTGCTGCAGCTGCCTGTGGTATAGGAACAGAACAACCCAGCAATTGGGGATAGCTTCAGGTGTATACTGTGCAGGAGGCACAATACACCAACTGTAACTGCTGCAGCTGCCTGTGGTATAGGAACAGAACAACACCATAAATTGAGGGTAGCTTCTGGTGTATACCGTGCAGGAGGCACAATACAACAACTGTAACTGCTGCAGCTGCCTGTGGTATAGAAACAGAACAACACCAGCAATTGGGGGTAGCTTCAGGTGCATACGGTGCAGGTGGCACAATCTCCCGACTGTAACTGCTGCAGCTGCCTGTGGTATAGGAACAGAACAACCCATCAATTGGGGACAGCTTCAGGTGTATGCTGTGCAGGAGGCACAATACACCAACTGCAACTGCTGCAGCTGCCTGTGGTATAGGAACAGAACAACACCAGCAATTGGGGTAGCTTCAGGTGTATACTGTCCTTGAGGCACAATACACCAACTATAGCAGCTGCCTTTGGTATAGGAACAGAACAACACCACAAATTGGGGGTAGCTTCTGGTGTATACCGTGCAGGAGGCACAATATAACAACTGTAACTGCTGCAGCTGCCTGTGGTATAGGAACCGAACACCAGCAATTGGGGGTAACTTCAGGTGTATACTGTGCAGGTGGCACAATACACCGACTGTAACTGCTGCAGATGCCTGTGGTACAGAAACAGAACAACACCAGCAATTGGGGGTAGCTTCAGGTGTATACTGTGCAGGTGGCACAATCCACCGACTGTAATTGCTGCAGCTGCCTGTGGTATAGGAACAGAACAACCCAGCAAATGGGGATAGATTCAGGTGTATACTGTGCAGGAGGCACAATACACCAACTGTAACTGCTGCGGCTGCCTGTGGTATAGGAACAGAACAACACCATAAATTGGGGGTAGCTTCTGGTGTATACCGTGCAGGAGGCACAATACAACAACTGTAACTGCTGCAGCTGCCTGTGGTATAGAAACAGAACACCAGCAATTGGGGGTAGCTTCAGGTGCATACGGTGCAGGTGGCACAAGACACCGACTGTAATTGCTGCAGATGCCTGTGGCATAGAAACAGAGCAACACCGGCAATTGGGGGTAGCTTCAAGTGTATACGGTGCAGGTGGCCCAATGGACCCACTGTAACTGCTGCAGCTGCCTGTGGTATAGGAACAGAGCAACACCAGCAATTGGGGGTAGCTTCAGGTGTATACTGTGCAGGTGGCACAATACACCAACTGTAACTGCTGCAGATGCCTGTGGTATAGAAACAGAACACCAGCAATTGGGGGTAGCTTGAGGTGTATACTGTGCAGGTGGCACAATACACGGACTGCAATTGTTGCAGCTGTCTGTGATATAGGAACAGAACACCACCAGCAATTGGGGGTAGCTTCAGGTGTATACGATGCAGGAGGCACAATAGGTGGCACAAGACACCGACTGTAACTGCTGCAGATGCCTGTGGCATAGAAACAGAGCAACACCGGCAATTGGGGGTAGCTTCAAGTGTATACGGTGCAGGTGGCCCAATGGACCCACTGTAACTGCTGCAGCTGCCTGTGGTATAGGAACAGAGCAACACCAGCAATTGGGGGTAGCTTCAGGTGTATACTGTGCAGGTGGCACAATACACCAACTGTAACTGCTGCAGATGCCTGTGGTATAGAAACAGAACACCAGCAATTGGGGGTAGCTTGAGGTGTATACTGTGCAGGTGGCACAATACACGGACTGCAATTGCTGCAGCTGTCTGTGATATAGGAACAGAACACCACCAGCAATTGGGGGTAGCTTCAGGTGTATACGATGCAGGAGGCACAATAAATCAACTAACTACTGCAGCTGCCTGTGGTATAGGAACAAAACAACACCAGCAATTGGGGTAGCTTCAGGTGTATATCGTGCAGGTGGCCCAATAGACCCACTCTAACTGCTGCAGCTGCCTGTGGTATAGGAACAGAACAACACCAGCAATTGGGGGTAGCTTCAGGTGTATACTGTGCAGGTGGCACAATCCACCGACTGTAACTGCTGCAGCTGCCTGTGGTATAGGAACAGAACAACCCAGCAATTGGGGATAGCTTCAGGTGTATACTGTGCAGGAGGCACAATACACCAACTGTAACTGCTGCAGCTGCCTGTGGTATAGGAACAGAACAACACCATAAATTGGGGGTAGCTTCTGGTGTATACCGTGCAGGAGGCACAATACAACAACTGTAACTGCTGCAGCTGCCTGTGGTATAGAAACAGAACAACACCAGCAATTGGGGGTAGCTTCAGGTGCATACGGTGCAGGTGGCACAAGACACCGACTGTAACTGCTGCAGATGCCTGTGGCATAGAAACAGAGCAACACCGGCAATTGGGGGTAGCTTCAAGTGTATACGGTGCAGGTGGCCCAATGGGCCCACTCTAACTGCTGCAGCTGCCTGTGGTATAGGAACAGGGCAACACCAGCAATTGGGGGTAGCTTCAGGTGTATACTGTGCAGATGGCACACTACATCAACTGTTGCAGATGCCTCTGGTATAGAAACAGAACAACACCAGCAATTGGGGGTAGCTTCAGGTTTATACTGTGCAGGAGGCACGCTACACCTATTGCAACTGCTGCAGATGCCTCTGGTATAGAAACAGAACACCAGCAATTGGGGGTAGCTTCAGGTGTATACTGTGCAGGTGGCACACTACAACAACTGCAACTGCTGCAGCTGCCTGTGGTATAGGAACAGAACAACACCAGCAATTGGGGGTAGCTTCAGGTGTATACTGTGTAGGTGGCACAATATACCGACTGTAACTGCTGCAGATGCCTGTGGTATAGAAACAAAACAACACCAGCAATTGGGGGTAGCTTCAGGTGCATGTGGTGCAGGAGGTCCAATACACCCAGTGTAACTGCTGCAGATGCCTGTGGTATAGAAACAGAACAACACCAGCAATTGGGGGTAGCTTCAGGTGTATACTGTGCAGGTGGCACAATCCCCCGACTGTAACTGCTGCAGCTGCCTGTGGTATAGGAACAGAACAACCCAGCAATTGGGGACAGCTTCAGGTGTATGCTGTGCAGGAGGCACAATACACCAACTGCAACTGCTGCAGCTGCCTGTGGTATAGGAACAGAACAACACCAGCAATTGGGGTAGCTTCAGGTGTATACTGTCCTTGAGGCACAATACACCAACTATAGCAGCTGCCTGTGGTATAGGAACAGAACAACACCACAAATTGGGGGTAGCTTCTGGTGTATACCGTGCAGGAGGCACAATACAACAACTGTAACTGCTGCAGCTGCCTGTGGTATAGGAACCGAACACCAGCAATTGGGGGTAACTTCAGGTGTATACTGTGCAGGTGGCACAATACACCGACTGTAATTGCTGCAGCTGCCTGTGGTATAGGAACAGAACAACCCAGCAATTGGGGATAGCTTCAGGTGTATACTGTGCAGGAGGCACAATACACCAACTGTAACTGCTGCAGCTGCCTGTGGTATAGGAACAGAACAACACCATAAATTGGGGGTAGCTTCTGGTGTATACCGTGCAGGAGGCACAATACAACAACTGTAACTGCTGCAGCTGCCTGTGGTATAGAAACAGAACACCAGCAATTGGGGGTAGCTTCAGGTGCATACGGTGCAGGTGGCACAAGACACCGACTGTAACTGCTGCAGATGCCTGTGGCATAGAAACAGAGCAACACCGGCAATTGGGGGTAGCTTCAAGTGTATACGGTGCAGGTGGCCCAATGGACCCACTCTAACTGCTGCAGCTGCCTGTGGTATAGGAACAGGGCAACACCAGCAATTGGGGGTAGCTTCAGGTGTATACTGTGCAGATGGCACACTACATCAACTGTTGCAGATGCCTCTGGTATAGAAACAGAACAACACCAGCAATTGGGGGTAGCTTCAGGTGTATACTGTGCAGGAGGCACGCTACACCTATTGCAACTGCTGCAGATGCCTCTGGTATAGAAACAGAACACCAGCAATTGGGGGTAGCTTCAGGTGTATACTGTGCAGGTGGCACACTACAACAACTGCAACTGCTGCAGCTGCCTGTGGTATAGGAACAGAACAACACCAGCAATTGGGGGTAGCTTCAGGTGTATACTGTGTAGGTGGCACAATATACCGACTGTAACTGCTGCAGATGCCTGTGGTATAGAAACAAAACAACACCAGCAATTGGGGGTAGCTTCAGGTGCATGTGGTGCAGGAGGTCCAATACACCCAGTGTAACTGCTGCAGATGCCTGTGGTATAGAAACAGAACAACACCAGCAATTGGGGGTAGCTTCAGGTGTATACTGTGCAGGTGGCACAATCCCCCGACTGTAACTGCTGCAGCTGCCTGTGGTATAGGAACAGAACAACCCAGCAATTGGGGACAGCTTCAGGTGTATGCTGTGCAGGAGGCACAATACACCAACTGCAACTGCTGCAGCTGCCTGTGGTATAGGAACAGAACAACACCAGCAATTGGGGTAGCTTCAGGTGTATACTGTCCTTGAGGCACAATACACCAACTATAGCAGCTGCCTTGGGTATAGGAACAGAACAACACCACAAATTGGGGGTAGCTTCTGGTGTATACCGTGCAGGAGGCACAATATAACAACTGTAACTGCTGCAGCTGCCTGTGGTATAGGAACCGAACACCAGCAATTGGGGGTAACTTCAGGTGTATACTGTGCAGGTGGCACAATACACCGACTGTAACTGCTGCAGATGCCTGTGGTACAGAAACAGAACAACACCAGCAATTGGGGGTAGCTTCAGGTGTATACTGTGCAGGTGGCACAATCCACCGACTGTAATTGCTGCAGCTGCCTGTGGTATAGGAACAGAACAACCCAGCAATTGGGGATAGCTTCAGGTGTATACTGTGCAGGAGGCACAATACACCAACTGTAACTGCTGCAGCTGCCTGTGGTATAGGAACAGAACAACACCATAAATTGGGGGTAGCTTCTGGTGTATACCGTGCAGGAGGCACAATACAACAACTGTAACTGCTGCAGCTGCCTGTGGTATAGAAACAGAACACCAGCAATTGGGGGTAGCTTCAGGTGCATACGGTGCAGGTGGCACAAGACACCGACTGTAACTGCTGCAGATGCTTGTGGCATAGAAACAGAGCAACACCGGCAATTGGGGGTAGCTTCAAGTGTATACGGTGCAGGTGGCCCAATGGACCCACTGTAACTGCTGCAGCTGCCTGTGGTATAGGAACAGAGCAACACCAGCAATTGGGGGTAGCTTCAGGTGTATACTGTGCAGGTGGCACAATACACCAACTGTAACTGCTGCAGATGCCTGTGGTATAGAAACAGAACACCAGCAATTGGGGGTAGCTTGAGGTGTATACTGTGCTGGTGGCACAATACACGGACTGCAATTGCTGCAGCTGTCTGTGATATAGGAACAGAACACCACCAGCAATTGGGGGTAGCTTCAGGTGTATACGGTGCAGGAGGCACAATAAATCAACTAACTACTGCAGCTGCCTGTGGTATA
This sequence comes from Lithobates pipiens, assembly GCF_037356315.1. Lineage (NCBI taxonomy): Eukaryota > Metazoa > Chordata > Amphibia > Anura > Ranidae > Lithobates > Lithobates pipiens. Next base: position 336,570,671 of record NW_027507903.1, read on the forward strand.
GGAACAAAACAACACCAGCAATTGGGGTAGCTTCAGGTGTATATCGTGCAGGTGGCCCAATAGACCCACTCTAACTGCTGCAGCTGCCTGTGGTATAGGAACAGAACAACACCAGCAATTGGGGGTAGCTTCAGGTGTATACTGTGCAGGTGGCACAATCCACCGACTGTAACTGCTGCAGCTGCCTGTGGTATAGGAACAGAACAACCCAGCAATTGGGGATAGCTTCAGGTGTATACTGTGCAGGAGGCACAATACACCAACTGTAACTGCTGCAGCTGCCTGTGGTATAGGAACAGAACAACACCATAAATTGGGGGTAGCTTCTGGTGTATACCGTGCAGGAGGCACAATACAACAACTGTAACTGCTGCAGCTGCCTGTGGTATAGAAACAGAACAACACCAGCAATTGGGGGTAGCTTCAGGTGCATACGGTGCAGGTGGCACAATCTCCCGACTGTAACTGCTGCAGCTGCCTGTGGTATAGGAACAGAACAACCCATCAATTGGGGACAGCTTCAGGTGTATGCTGTGCAGGAGGCACAATACACCAACTGCAACTGCTGCAGCTGCCTGTGGTATAGGAACAGAACAACACCAGCAATTGGGGTAGCTTCAGGTGTATACTGTCCTTGAGGCACAATACACCAACTATAGCAGCTGCCTTTGGTATAGGAACAGAACAACACCACAAATTGGGGGTAGCTTCTGGTGTATACCGTGCAGGAGGCACAATATAACAACTGTAACTGCTGCAGCTGCCTGTGGTATAGGAACCGAACACCAGCAATTGGGGGTAACTTCAGGTGTATACTGTGCAGGTGGCACAATACACCGACTGTAACTGCTGCAGATGCCTGTGGTACAGAAACAGAACAACACCAGCAATTGGGGGTAGCTTCAGGTGTATACTGTGCAGGTGGCACAATCCACCGACTGTAATTGCTGCAGCTGCCTGTGGTATAGGAACAGAACAACCCAGCAATTGGGGATAGCTTCAGGTGTATACTGTGCAGGAGGCACAATACACCAACTGTAACTGCTGCAGCTGCCTGTGGTATAGGAACAGAACAACACCATAAATTGGGGGTAGCTTCTGGTGTATACCGTGCAGGAGGCACAATACAACAACTGTAACTGCTGCAGCTGCCTGTGGTATAGAAACAGAACACCAGCAATTGGGGGTAGCTTCAGGTGCATACGGTGCAGGTGGCACAAGACACCGACTGTAACTGCTGCAGATGCTTGTGGCATAGAAACAGAGCAACACCGGCAATTGGGGGTAGCTTCAAGTGTATACGGTGCAGGTGGCCCAATGGACCCACTGTAACTGCTGCAGCTGCCTGTGGTATAGGAACAGAGCAACACCAGCAATTGGGGGTAGCTTCAGGTGTATACTGTGCAGGTGGCACAATACACCAACTGTAACTGCTGCAGATGCCTGTGGTATAGAAACAGAACACCAGCAATTGGGGGTAGCTTGAGGTGTATACTGTGCTGGTGGCACAATACACGGACTGCAATTGCTGCAGCTGTCTGTGATATAGGAACAGAACACCACCAGCAATTGGGGGTAGCTTCAGGTGTATACGGTGCAGGAGGCACAATAAATCAACTAACTACTGCAGCTGCCTGTGGTATAGGAACAAAACAACACCAGCAATTGGGGTAGCTTCAGGTGTATATCGTGCAGGTGGCCCAATAGACCCACTCTAACTGCTGCAGCTGCCTGTGGTATAGGAACAGAACAACACCAGCAATTGGGGGTAGCTTCAGGTGTATACTGTGCAGGTGGCACAATCCACCGACTGTAACTGCTGCAGCTGCCTGTGGTATAGGAACAGAACAACCCAGCAATTGGGGATAGCTTCAGGTGTATACTGTGCAGGAGGCACAATACACCAACTGTAACTGCTGCAGCTGCCTGTGGTATAGGAACAGAACAACACCATAAATTGGGGGTAGCTTCTGGTGTATACCGTGCAGGAGGCACAATACAACAACTGTAACTGCTGCAGCTGCCTGTGGTATAGAAACAGAACAACACCAGCAATTGGGGGTAGCTTCAGGTGCATACGGTGCAGGTGGCACAATCTCCCGACTGTAACTGCTGCAGCTGCCTGTGGTATAGGAACAGAACAACCCATCAATTGGGGACAGCTTCAGGTGTATGCTGTGCAGGAGGCACAATACACCAACTGCAACTGCTGCAGCTGCCTGTGGTATAGGAACAGAACAACACCAGCAATTGGGGTAGCTTCAGGTGTATACTGTCCTTGAGGCACAATACACCAACTATAGCAGCTGCCTTTGGTATAGGAACAGAACAACACCACAAATTGGGGGTAGCTTCTGGTGTATACCGTGCAGGAGGCACAATATAACAACTGTAACTGCTGCAGCTGCCTGTGGTATAGGAACCGAACACCAGCAATTGGGGGTAACTTCAGGTGTATACTGTGCAGGTGGCACAATACACCGACTGTAACTGCTGCAGATGCCTGTGGTACAGAAACAGAACAACACCAGCAATTGGGGGTAGCTTCAGGTGTATACTGTGCAGGTGGCACAATCCACCGACTGTAATTGCTGCAGCTGCCTGTGGTATAGGAACAGAACAACCCAGCAAATGGGGATAGCTTCAGGTGTATACTGTGCAGGAGGCACAATACACCAACTGTAACTGCTGCAGCTGCCTGTGGTATAGGAACAGAACAACCCCATAAATTGGGGGTAGCTTCTGGTGTATACCGTGCAGGAGGCACAATACAACAACTGTAACTGCTGCAGCTGCCTGTGGTATAGAAACAGAACACCAGCAATTGGGGGTAGCTTCAGGTGCATACGGTGCAGGTGGCACAAGACACCGACTGTAATTGCTGCAGATGCCTGTGGCATAGAAACAGAGCAACACCGGCAATTGGGGGTAGCTTCAAGTGTATACGGTGCAGGTGGCCCAATGGACCCACTGTAACTGCTGCAGCTGCCTGTGGTATAGGAACAGAGCAACACCAGCAATTGGGGGTAGCTTCAGGTGTATACTGTGCAGGTGGCACAATACACCAACTGTAACTGCTGCAGATGCCTGTGGTATAGAAACAGAACACCAGCAATTGGGGGTAGCTTGAGGTGTATACTGTGCAGGTGGCACAATACACGGACTGCAATTGCTGCAGCTGTCTGTGATATAGGAACAGAACACCACCAGCAATTGGGGGTAGCTTCAGGTGTATATGATGCAGGAGGCACAATAGGTGGCACAAGACACCGACTGTAACTGCTGCAGATGCCTGTGGCATAGAAACAGAGCAACACCGGCAATTGGGGGTAGCTTCAAGTGTATACGGTGCAGGTGGCCCAATGGACCCACTGTAACTGCTGCAGCTGCCTGTGGTATAGGAACAGAGCAACACCAGCAATTGGGGGTAGCTTCAGGTGTATACTGTGCAGGTGGCACAATACACCAACTGTAACTGCTGCAGATGCCTATGGTATAGAAACAGAACACCAGCAATTGGGGGTAGCTTGAGGTGTATACTGTGCAGGTGGCACAATACACGGACTGCAATTGCTGCAGCTGTCTGTGATATAGGAACAGAACACCACCAGCAATTGGGGGTAGCTTCAGGTGTATACGATGCAGGAGGCACAATAAATCAACTAACTACTGCAGCTGCCTGTGGTATAGGAACAAAACAACACCAGCAATTGGGGTAGCTTCAGGTGTATATCGTGCAGGTGGCCCAATAGACCCACTCTAACTGCTGCAGCTGCCTGTGGTATAGGAACCGAACACCAGCAATTGGGGGTAACTTCAGGTGTATACTGTGCAGGTGGCACAATACACCGACTGTAATTGCTGCAGCTGCCTGTGGTATAGGAACAGAACAACCCAGCAATTGGGGATAGCTTCAGGTGTATACTGTGCAGGAGGCACAATACACCAACTGTAACTGCTGCAGCTGCCTGTGGTATAGGAACAGAACAACACCATAAATTGGGGGTAGCTTCTGGTGTATACCGTGCAGGAGGCACAATACAACAACTGTAACTGCTGCAGCTGCCTGTGGTATAGAAACAGAACACCAGCAATTGGGGGTAGCTTCAGGTGTATACGGTGCAGGTGGCACAAGACACCGACTGTAACTGCTGCAGATGCCTGTGGCATAGAAACAGAGCAACACCGGCAATTGGGGGTAGCTTCAAGTGTATACGGTGCAGGTGGCCCAATGGACCAACTGTAACTGCTGCAGCTGCCTGTGGTATAGGAACAGAGCAACACCAGCAATTGGGGGTAGCTTCAGGTGTATACTGTGCAGGTGGCACAATACACCAACTGTAACTGCTGCAGATGCCTGTGGTATAGAAACAGAACACCAGCAATTGGGGGTAGCTTGAGGTGTATACTGTGCGGGTGGCACAATACACGGACTGCAATTGCTGCAGCTGTCTGTGATATAGGAACAGAACACCACCAGCAATTGGGGGTAGCTTCAGGTGTATACGGTGCAGGAGGCACAATAAATCAACTAACTACTGCAGCTGCCTGTGGTATAGGAACAAAACAACACCAGCAATTGGGGTAGCTTCAGGTGTATATCGTGCAGGTGGCCCAATAGACCCACTCTAACTGCTGCAGCTGCCTGTGGTATAGGAACAGAACAACACCAGCAATTGGGGGTAGCTTCAGGTGTATACTGTGCAGGTGGCACAATCCACCGACTGTAACTGCTGCAGCTGCCTGTGGTATAGGAACAGAACAACCCAGCAATTGGGGATAGCTTCAGGTGTATACTGTGCAGGAGGCACAATACACCAACTGTAACTGCTGCAGCTGCCTGTGGTATAGGAACAGAACAACACCATAAATTGGGGGTAGCTTCTGGTGTATACCGTGCAGGAGGCACAATACAACAACTGTAACTGCTGCAGCTGCCTGTGGTATAGAAACAGAACAACACCAGCAATTGGGGATAGCTTCAGGTGCATACGGTGCAGGTGGCACAATCTCCCGACTGTAACTGCTGCAGCTGCCTGTGGTATAGGAACAGAACAACCCATCAATTGGGGACAGCTTCAGGTGTATGCTGTGCAGGAGGCACAATACACCAACTGCAACTGCTGCAGCTGCCTGTGGTATAGGAACAGAACAACACCAGCAATTGGGGTAGCTTCAGGTGTATGCTGTGCAGGAGGCACAATATAACAACTGTAACTGCTGCAGCTGCCTGTGGTATAGGAACCGAACACCAGCAATTGGGGGTAACTTCAGGTGTATACGGTGCAGGTGGCACAATACACCGACTGTAACTGCTGCAGATGCCTGTGGTACAGAAACAGAACAACACCAGCAATTGGGGGTAGCTTCAGGTGTATACTGTCCTTGAGGCACAATACACCAACTATAGCAGCTGCCTTGGGTATAGGAACAGAACAACACCACAAATTGGGGGTAGCTTCTGGTGTATACCGTGCAGGAGGAACAATATAACAACTGTAACTGCTGCAGCTGCCTGTGGTATAGGAACCGAACATCAGCAATTGGGGGTAACTTCAGGTGTATACTGTGCAGGTGGCACAATACACCGACTGTAACTGCTGCAGATGCCTGTGGTACAGAAACAGAACAACACCAGCAATTGGGGGTAGCTTCAGGTGTATACTGTGCAGGTGGCACAATCCACCGACTGTAATTGCTGCAGCTGCCTGTGGTATAGGAACAGAACAACCCAGCAATTGGGGATAGCTTCAGGTGTATACTGTGCAGGAGGCACAATACACCAACTGTAACTGCTGCAGCTGCCTGTGGTATAGGAACAGAACAACACCATAAATTGGGGGTAGCTTCTGGTGTATACCGTGCAGGAGGCACAATACAACAACTGTAACTGCTGCAGCTGCCTGTGGTATAGAAACAGAACACCAGCAATTGGGGGTAGCTTCAGGTGCATACGGTGCAGGTGGCACAAGACACCGACTGTAACTGCTGCAGATGCTTGTGGCATAGAAACAGAGCAACACCGGCAATTGGGGGTAGCTTCAAGTGTATACGGTGCAGGTGGCCCAATGGACCCACTGTAACTGCTGCAGCTGCCTGTGGTATAGGAACAGAGCAACACCAGCAATTGGGGGTAGCTTCAGGTGTATACTGTGCAGGTGGCACAATACACCAACTGTAACTGCTGCAGATGCCTGTGTTATAGAAACAGAACACCAGCAATTGGGGGTAGCTTGAGGTGTATACTGTGCAGGTGGCACAATACACGGACTGCAATTGCTGCAGCTGTCTGTGATATAGGAACAGAACACCACCAGCAATTGGGGGTAGCTTCAGGTGTATACGGTGCAGGAGGCACAATAAATCAACTAACTACTGCAGCTGCCTGTGGTATAGGAACAAAACAACACCAGCAATTGGGGTAGCTTCAGGTGTATATCGTGCAGGTGGCCCAATAGACCCACTCTAACTGCTGCAGCTGCCTGTGGTATAGGAACAGAACAACACCAGCAATTGGGGGTAGCTTCAGGTGTATACTGTGCAGGTGGCACAATCCACCGACTGTAACTGCTGCAGCTGCCTGTGGTATAGGAACAGAACAACCCAGCAATTGGGTATAGCTTCAGGTGTATACTGTGCAGGAGGCACAATACACCAACTGTAACTGCTGCAGCTGCCTGTGGTATAGGAACAGAACAACACCATAAATTGAGGGTAGCTTCTGGTGTATACCGTGCAGGAGGCACAATACAACAACTGTAACTGCTGCAGCTGCCTGTGGTATAGAAACAGAACAACACCAGCAATTGGGGGTAGCTTCAGGTGCATACGGTGCAGGTGGCACAATCTCCCGACTGTAACTGCTGCAGCTGCCTGTGGTATAGGAACAGAACAACCCATCAATTGGGGACAGCTTCAGGTGTATGCTGTGCAGGAGGCACAATACACCAACTGCAACTGCTGCAGCTGCCTGTGGTATAGGAACAGAACAACACCAGCAATTGGGGTAGCTTCAGGTGTATACTGTCCTTGAGGCACAATACACCAACTATAGCAGCTGCCTTTGGTATAGGAACAGAACAACACCACAAATTGGGGGTAGCTTCTGGTGTATACCGTGCAGGAGGCACAATATAACAACTGTAACTGCTGCAGCTGCCTGTGGTATAGGAACCGAACACCAGCAATTGGGGGTAACTTCAGGTGTATACTGTGCAGGTGGCACAATACACCGACTGTAACTGCTGCAGATGCCTGTGGTACAGAAACAGAACAACACCAGCAATTGGGGGTAGCTTCACGTGTATACTGTGCAGGTGGCACAATCCACCGACTGTAATTGCTGCAGCTGCCTGTGGTATAGGAACAGAACAACCCAGCAAATGGGGATAGCTTCAGGTGTATACTGTGCAGGAGGCACAATACACCAACTGTAACTGCTGCGGCTGCCTGTGGTATAGGAACAGAACAACACCATAAATTGGGGGTAGCTTCTGGTGTATACCGTGCAGGAGGCACAATACAACAACTGTAACTGCTGCAGCTGCCTGTGGTATAGAAACAGAACACCAGCAATTGGGGGTAGCTTCAGGTGCATACGGTGCAGGTGGCACAAGACACCGACTGTAATTGCTGCAGATGCCTGTGGCATAGAAACAGAGCAACACCGGCAATTGGGGGTAGCTTCAAGTGTATACGGTGCAGGTGGCCCAATGGACCCACTGTAACTGCTGCAGCTGCCTGTGGTATAGGAACAGAGCAACACCAGCAATTGGGGGTAGCTTCAGGTGTATACTGTGCAGGTGGCACAATACACCAACTGTAACTGCTGCAGATGCCTGTGGTATAGAAACAGAACACCAGCAATTGGGGGTAGCTTGAGGTGTATACTGTGCAGGTGGCACAATACACGGACTGCAATTGCTGCAGCTGTCTGTGATATAGGAACAGAACACCACCAGCAATTGGGGGTAGCTTCAGGTGTATACGATGCAGGAGGCACAATAGGTGGCACAAGACACCGACTGTAACTGCTGCAGATGCCTGTGGCATAGAAACAGAGCAACACCGGCAATTGGGGGTAGCTTCAAGTGTATACGGTGCAGGTGGCCCAATGGACCCACTGTAACTGCTGCAGCTGCCTGTGGTATAGGAACAGAGCAACACCAGCAATTGGGGGTAGCTTCAGGTGTATACTGTGCAGGTGGCACAATACACCAACTGTAACTGCTGCAGATGCCTGTGGTATAGAAACAGAACACCAGCAATTGGGGGTAGCTTGAGGTGTATACTGTGCAGGTGGCACAATACACGGACTGCAATTGCTGCAGCTGTCTGTGATATAGGAACAGAACACCACCAGCAATTGGGGGTAGCTTCAGGTGTATACGATGCAGGAGGCACAATAAATCAACTAACTACTGCAGCTGCCTGTGGTATAGGAACAAAACAACACCAGCAATTGGGGTAGCTTCAGGTGTATATCGTGCAGGTGGCCCAATAGACCCACTCTAACTGCTGCAGCTGCCTGTGGTATAGGAACAGAACAACACCAGCAATTGGGGGTAGCTTCAGGTGTATACTGTGCAGGTGGCACAATCCACCGACTGTAACTGCTGCAGCTGCCTGTGGTATAGGAACAGAACAACCCAGCAATTGGGGATAGCTTCAGGTGTATACTGTGCAGGAGGCACAATACACCAACTGTAACTGCTGCAGCTGCCTGTGGTATAGGAACAGAACAACACCATAAATTGGGGGTAGCTTCTGGTGTATACCGTGCAGGAGGCACAATACAACAACTGTAACTGCTGCAGCTGCCTGTGGTATAGAAACAGAACAACACCAGCAATTGGGGGTAGCTTCAGGTGCATACGGTGCAGGTGGCACAAGACACCGACTGTAACTGCTGCAGATGCCTGTGGCATAGAAACAGAGCAACACCGGCAATTGGGGGTAGCTTCAAGTGTATACGGTGCAGGTGGCCCAATGGGCCCACTCTAACTGCTGCAGCTGCCTGTGGTATAGGAACAGGGCAACACCAGCAATTGGGGGTAGCTTCAGGTGTATACTGTGCAGATGGCACACTACATCAACTGTTGCAGATGCCTCTGGTATAGAAACAGAACAACACCAGCAATTGGGGGTAGCTTCAGGTTTATACTGTGCAGGAGGCACGCTACACCTATTGCAACTGCTGCAGATGCCTCTGGTATAGAAACAGAACACCAGCAATTGGGGGTAGCTTCAGGTGTATACTGTGCAGGTGGCACACTACAACAACTGCAACTGCTGCAGCTGCCTGTGGTATAGGAACAGAACAACACCAGCAATTGGGGGTAGCTTCAGGTGTATACTGTGTAGGTGGCACAATATACCGACTGTAACTGCTGCAGATGCCTGTGGTATAGAAACAAAACAACACCAGCAATTGGGGGTAGCTTCAGGTGCATGTGGTGCAGGAGGTCCAATACACCCAGTGTAACTGCTGCAGATGCCTGTGGTATAGAAACAGAACAACACCAGCAATTGGGGGTAGCTTCAGGTGTATACTGTGCAGGTGGCACAATCCCCCGACTGTAACTGCTGCAGCTGCCTGTGGTATAGGAACAGAACAACCCAGCAATTGGGGACAGCTTCAGGTGTATGCTGTGCAGGAGGCACAATACAGCAACTGCAACTGCTGCAGCTGCCTGTGGTATAGGAACAGAACAACACCAGCAATTGGGGTAGCTTCAGGTGTATACTGTCCTTGAGGCACAATACACCAACTATAGCAGCTGCCTGTGGTATAGGAACAGAACAACACCACAAATTGGGGGTAGCTTCTGGTGTATACCGTGCAGGAGGCACAATACAACAACTGTAACTGCTGCAGCTGCCTGTGGTATAGGAACCGAACACCAGCAATTGGGGGTAACTTCAGGTGTATACTGTGCAGGTGGCACAATACACCGACTGTAATTGCTGCAGCTGCCTGTGGTATAGGAACAGAACAACCCAGCAATTGGGGATAGCTTCAGGTGTATACTGTGCAGGAGGCACAATACACCAACTGTAACTGCTGCAGCTGCCTGTGGTATAGAAACAGAACACCAGCAATTGGGGGTAGCTTCAGGTGCATACGGTGCAGGTGGCACAAGACACCGACTGTAACTGCTGCAGATGCCTGTGGCATAGAAACAGAGCAACACCGGCAATTGGGGGTAGCTTCAAGTGTATACGGTGCAGGTGGCCCAATGGACCCACTGTAACTGCTGCAGCTGCCTGTGGTATAGGAACAGAGCAACACCAGCAATTGGGGGTAGCTTCAGGTGTATACTGTGCAGGTGGCACAATACACCAACTGTAACTGCTGCAGATGCCTGTGGTATAGAAACAGAACACCAGCAATTGGGGGTAGCTTGAGGTGTATACTGTGCAGGTGGCACAATACACGGACTGCAATTGCTGCAGCTGTCTGTGATATAGGAACAGAACACCACCAGCAATTGGGGGTAGCTTCAGGTGTATACGGTGCAGGAGGCACAATAAATCAACTAACTACTGCAGCTGCCTGTGGTATAGGAACAAAACAACACCAGCAATTGGGGTAGCTTCAGGTGTATATCGTGCAGGTGGCCCAATAGACCCACTCTAACTGCTGCAGCTGCCTGTGGTATAGGAACAGAACAACACCAGCAATTGGGGGTAGCTTCAGGTGTATACTGTGCAGGTGGCACAATCCACCGACTGTAACTGCTGCAGCTGCCTGTGGTATAGGAACAGAACAACCCAGCAATTGGGGATAGCTTCAGGTGTATACTGTGCAGGAGGCACAATACACCAACTGTAACTGCTGCAGCTGCCTGTGGTATAGGAACAGAACAACACCATAAATTGGGGGTAGCTTCTGGTGTATACCGTGCAGGAGGCACAATACAACAACTGTAACTGCTGCAGCTGCCTGTGGTATAGAAACAGAACAACACCAGCAATTGGGGATAGCTTCAGGTGCATACGGTGCAGGTGGCACAATCTCCCGACTGTAACTGCTGCAGCTGCCTGTGGTATAGGAACAGAACAACCCATCAATTGGGGACAGCTTCAGGTGTATGCTGTGCAGGAGGCACAATACACCAACTGCAACTGCTGCAGCTGCCTGTGGTATAGGAACAGAACAACACCAGCAATTGGGGTAGCTTCAGGTGTATACTGTCCTTGAGGCACAATACACCAACTATAGCAGCTGCCTTTGGTATAGGAACAGAACAACACCACAAATTGGGGGTAGCTTCTGGTGTATACCGTGCAGGAGGCACAATATAACAACTGTAACTGCTGCAGCTGCCTGTGGTATAGGAACCGAACACCAGCAATTGGGGGTAACTTCAGGTGTATACGGTGCAGGTGGCACAATACACCGACTGTAACTGCTGCAGATGCCTGTGGTACAGAAACAGAACAACACCAGCAATTGGGGGTAGCTTCAGGTGTATACTGTGCAGGTGGCACAATCCACCGACTGTAATTGCTGCAGCTGCCTGTGGTATAGGAACAGAACAACCCAGCAAGTGGGGATAGCTTCAGGTGTATACTGTGCAGGAGGCACAATACACCAACTGTAACTGCTGCAGCTGCCTGTGGTATAGGAACAGAACAACACCATAAATTGGGGGTAGCTTCTGGTGTATACCGTGCAGGAGGCACAATACAACAACTGTAACTGCTGCAGCTGCCTGTGGTATAGAAACAGAACACCAGCAATTGGAGGTAGCTTCAGGTGCATACGGTGCAGGTGGCACAAGACACCGACTGTAACTGCTGCAGATGCCTGTGGCATAGAAACAGAGCAACACCGGCAATTGGGGGTAACTTCAAGTGTATACGGTGCAGGTGGCCCAATGGACCCACTGTAACTGCTGCAGCTGCCTGTGGTTTAGGAACAGAGCAACACCAGCAATTGGGGGTAGCTTCAGGTGTATACTGTGCAGGTGGCACAATACACCAACTGTAACTGCTGCAGATGCCTGTGGTATAGAAACAGAACACCAGCAATTGGGAGTAGCTTGAGGTGTATACTGTGCAGGTGGCACAATACACGGACTGTAATTGCTGCAGCTGTCTGTGATATAGGAACAGAACACCACCAGCAATTGGGGGTAGCTTCAGGTGTATACGGTGCAGGAGGCACAATAAATCAACTAACTACTGCAGCTGCCTGTGGTATAGGAACAAAACAACACCAGCAATTGGGGTAGCTTCAGGTGTATATCGTGCAGGTGGCCCAATAGACCCACTCTAACTGCTGCAGCTGCCTGTGGTATAGGAACAGAACAACACCAGCAATTGGGGGTAGCTTCAGGTGTATACTGTGCAGGTGGCAGAATCCACCGACTGTAACTGCTGCAGCTGCCTGTGGTAAAGGAACAGAACAACCCAGCAATTGGGGATAGCTTCAGGTGTATACTGTGCAGGAGGCACAATACACCAACTGTAACTGCTGCAGCTGCCTGTGGTATAGGAACAGAACAACACCAGCAATTGGGGGTAGCTTCAAGTGTATACGGTGCAGGTGGCCCAATGGACCCACTGTAACTGCTGCAGCTGCCTGTGGTATAGGAACAGAGCAACACCAGCAATTGGGGGTAGCTTCAGGTGTATACTGTGCAGGTGGCACAATACACCAACTGTAACTGCTGCAGCTGCCTGTGGTATAGGAACAGAACAACACCATAAATTGGGGGTAGCTTCTGGTGTATACCGTGCATGAGGCACAATACAACAACTGTAACTGCTGCAGCTGCCTGTGGTATAGAAACAGAACACCAGCAATTGGGGGTAGCTTCAGGTGTACACTGTGTAGGGGGCACAATACACCGACTGTAACTGCTGCAGCTGCCTGTGGTATAGGACCAGAACAACACAAGCAATTGGGGATAGCTTCAGGTGTATACTGTGCAGGAGGCACAATACACCAACTGTAACTGCTGCAGCTGCCTGTGGTATAGGAACAGAACAACACCATAAATTGGGGGTAGCTTCTGGTGTATACCGTGCATGAGGCACAATACAACAACTGTAACTGCTGCAGCTGCCTGTGGTATAGAAACAGAACACCAGCAATTGGGGGTAGCTTCAGGTGCATACGGTGCAGGTGGCACAATGGACCCACTGTAACTGCTGCAGCTGCCTGTGGTATAGGAACAGAACAACACCAGCAATTGGGGGTAGCTTCAGGTGTATACCGTGCAGGTGGCACAATACACCAACTGTAATTGCTGCAGCTGCCTTTGATATAGGAACAGAACAACACCAGCAATTGGGGGTAGCTTCAGGTGTATACGGTGCAGGAGGCACAATACACCAACTGTAACTGCTGCAGCTGCCTGTGGTGTAGGAACAGAACAACACCAGCAATTGGGGGTAGCTTCAGATGTATACTGTGCAGGTGGCACACTACACCAACTGCAACTGCTGCAGATGCCTCTGATATAGAAACAGAACAACACCAGCAATTGTGGGAAGCTTCAGGTGTATACTGTGCAGATGGCACACTACATCAACTGTTGCAGATGCCTCTGGTATAGAAACAGAACAACACCAGCAATTGGGGGTAGCTTCAGGTGTATACTGTGCAGGAGGCACACTACACCTATTGCAACTGCTGCAGATACCTCTGGTATAGAAACAGAACACCAGCAATTGGGGGTAGCTTCAGGTGTATACTGTGCAGGTGGCACACTACAACAACTGCAACTGCTGCAGCTGCCTGTGGTATAGGAACAGAACAACACCAGCAATTGGGGGTAGCTTCAAGTGTATACGGTGCAGGTGGCCCAATGGACCCACTGTAACTGCTGCAGCTGCCTGTGGTATAGGAACAGAGCAACACCAGCAATTGGGGGTAGCTTCAGGTGTATACTGTGCAGGTGGCACAATACACCAACTGTAACTGCTGCAGATGCCTGTGGTATAGAAACAGAACACCAGCAATTGGGAGTAGCTTGAGGTGTATACTGTGCAGGTGGCACAATACACGGACTGTAATTGCTGCAGCTGTCTGTGATATAGGAACAGAACACCACCAGCAATTGGGGGTAGCTTCAGGTGTATACGGTGCAGGAGGCACAATAAATCAACTAACTACTGCAGCTGCCTGTGGTATAGGAACAAAACAACACCAGCAATTGGGGTAGCTTCAGGTGTATATTGTGCAGGTGGCCCAATAGACCCACTCTAACTGCTGCAGCTGCCTGTGGTATAGGAACAGAACAACACCAGCAATTGGGGGTAGCTTCAGGTGTATACTGTGCAGGTGGCACAATCCACCGACTGTAACTGCTGCAGCTGCCTGTGGTATAGGAACAGAAGAACCCAGCAATTGGGGATAGCTTTAGGTGTATACTGTGCAGGAGGCACAATACACCAACTGTAACTGCTGCAGCTGCCTGTGGTATAGGAACAGAACAACACCATAAATTGGGGGTAGCTTCTGGTGTATACCGTGCATGAGGCACAATACAACAACTGTAACTGCTGCAGCTGCCTGTGGTATAGAAACAGAACACCAGCAATTGGGGGTAGCTTCAGGTGCATACGGTGCAGGTGGCACAATGGACCCACTGTAACTGCTGCAGCTGCCTGTGGTATAGGAACAGAACAACCCAGCAATTGGGGATAGCTTCAGGTGTATACTGTGCAGGAGGCACAATACACCAACTGTAACTGCTGCAGCTGCCTGTGGTATAGGAACAGAACACCACCATAAATTGGGGGTAGCTTCTGGTGTATACCGTGCATGAGGCACAATACAACAACTGTAACTCCTGCAGCTGCCTGTGGTATAGAAACAGAACACCAGCAATTGGGGGTAGCTTCAGGTGCATACGGTGCAGGTGGCACAATGGACCCACTGTAACTGCTGCAGCTGCCTGTGGTATAGGAACAGAACAACACCAGCAATTGGGGGTAGCTTCAGGTGTATATTGTGCAGGTGGCACAATACACCAACTGTAATTGCTGCAGCTGCCTTTGATATAGGAACAGAACAACACCAGCAATTGGGGGTAGCTTCAGGTGTATACGATGCAGGAGGCACAATACACCAACTGTAACTGCTGCAGCTGCCTGTGGTGTAGGAACAGAACAACACCAGCAATTGGGGGTAGCTTCAGATGTATACTGTGCAGGTGGCACACTACACCAACTGCAACTGCTGCAGATGCCTCTGATATAGAAACAGAACAACACCAGCAATTGTGGGAAGCTTCAGGTGTATACTGTGCAGATGGCACACTACATCAACTGTTGCAGATGCCTCTGGTATAGAAACAGAACAACACCAGCAATTGGGGGTAGCTTCAGGTGTATACTGTGCAGGAGGCACACTACACCTATTGCAACTGCTGCAGATACCTCTGGTATAGAAACAGAACACCAGCAATTGGGGGTAGCTTCAGGTGTATACTGTGCAGGTGGCACACTACAACAACTGCAACTGCTGCAGCTGCCTGTGGTATAGGAACAGAACAACACCAGCAATTGGGGGTAGCTTCAGGTGCATGTGGTGCAGGAGGTTCAATACACCCACTGTAACTGCTGCAGCTGCCTGTGGTATAGGAACAGAACAACACCAGCAATTGGGGGTAGCTTCAGGTGTATACTGTGCAGGTGGCATAATATACCGACTGTAACTGCTGCAGATGCCTGTGGTATAGAAACAAAACAACACCAGCAATTGCGGGTAGCTTCAGGTGCATGTGGTGCAGGAGGTTCAATACACCCACTGTAACTGCTGCAGCTGCCTGTGGTATAGGAACAGAACAACACCAGCAATTGGGGGTAGCTTCAGGTGTATACTGTGCAGGTGGCACAATAGACCGACTGTAATTGCTGCAGCTGCCTTTGATATAGGAACAGAACAACACCAGCAATTGGGGGTAGCTTCAGGTGTATACTGTGCAGGTGGCACAATCCCCCGACTGTAACTGCTGCAGTTGCCTGTGGTATAGGAAAAGAACAACCCATCAATTGGGGACAGCTTCAGGTGTATGCTGTGCCGGAGGCACAATACACCAACTGCAACTGCTGCAGCTGCCTGTGGTATAGGAACAGAACAACACTAGCAATTGGGGTAGCTTCAGGTGTATACTGTCCTTGAGGCACAATACACCAACTATAGCAGCTGCCTGTGGTATAGGAACAGAACAACACCACAAATTGGGGGGTAGCTTCAGGTGTATACTGTGCAGGAGGCACAATACACCAACTGTAACTGCTGCAGCTGCCTGTGGTATAGGAACAGAACACCAGCAATTGGGGGTAGCTTCAGGTGTATACTGTGCAAGAGGCACAATACACCAACTGTAACTGCTGCAGCTGCTTGTGGTATAGGAACAGAACAACACCATCAATTGGGGGTAGCTTCAGGTGTATACCGTGCAGGAGGCACAATACAACAACTGTAACTGCTGCAGCTGCCTGTGGTATAGGAACAAAACAACAGCAATTGGGGGTAGCTTCAGGTGTATACTGTGCAGGTGGCACCATATACCAACTGTAACTGCTGCAGATGCCTCTGGTATAGAAACAGAACAACACCAGCGATTGGGGGTAGCTTCAGGTGTATACTGTGCAGGCGGCCCTATACACCCACTGTAACTGCTGCAGCTGCCTGTGTTATAGGAATAGAACAACACCAGTTATTGGGGGTAGCTTCAGGTGTATATTGTGCAGGAGGCATAATACACCGACTGTAGCTGCTGCAGATGCCTGTGGTATAGAAACAGAACAACACCAGCAAATGGGGGTAGCTTCAGGTATATACTGTGCAGGAGGCACAATACACCAACTCTAACTGCGCTAGGTTCAATCACAAGAAAAGAAGACACTGCCCCTGCCTATCCTCTCTCTCTGAATGCCGCAACACACTACACAAGGCTGCTGCGCAGGCCGCCTTATATAGTGTGGGGCGTGTACTAAACTCCCTGAGCTGCCGGCGCTCTGATTGGGCAAAAATGTGGGTCACAGTGCATGCTTGGCCAATCATCAGCAAGCAATGCACTGCGATGGCGGAGTGCTACACGAATATGGCGCAAAAGGCCCACAAAGTTCTGGCATGTGTTCGGCTCGAACACCCAGCTCAGCCCTAGTCACAGACAATTAAGTGCAAAGTGGTTAAAACTGCAGCTGCTGACTTTTAATAATTACCTGTCCTGGAGTCCAGCGATGTCGGCACCGCAGCTGATGTTTCCATCAGCTGTTGGGTGCATGGCACCTTGATTGTGAGTGAGGGAACCCGGCAGTGAAGCCTTAAGACTTTACTCTGGGAACCCTACTGTGCATGCGTTAGGCTCTGCTCCTCTCTCCTACTGGCCTGGCGGCCGGGGAAGGAGGAGGAAGGAGGAGGGAGCCTGGACAGTGAAAGCTCCTGGAAGTGGAACAGAATACTTGAAAGGTGCCAAATGTGGCGGGGAGGGGGGGGGGGGGTTGTACAACAAGCAGAAGTTCCACTTTTGGGTGGAACACCACTTTAAGGATAAATATGGTGATGGTGAGCTCCTCCTTCCAGGCTCCCGGCTGTCAACTCTTGGTATATCGCTCAGGTTTCCAGATAGGATGTGGAAATGAAATAAATGTCTCCCATAGTGTAAATCATTTAAACCACTAAAGGTTTAGAGGTTTAAAACCAAATGGTAACTTACATTGCATTTTACAAATGCGTTAACTACAATAGCTTCCATTTGATTCTTTAACCGCCTGCTGACCAGCCGCTGCAGAATGGCACGGCTGGGTGAAACAACTTTACCTTGCATTGCTTCGCCTTTTGACCACTAGCGTGCCCACAGCGTATGCCCGGATCCTGAGAGATCAGCCATTAAATTGATGACACATTGGTATTACACTCCCGTGCGCCTCAACAAAATGTTTCCACAAACCTCCTCTAGATTTTTTAGAGGCTGCACTCACTTAGGCACATATCTACATACATTTTGGGACTGTGAAAAGTTGCAACCGGCCTGGAAGGAAGTGCTTGAAATGATTGACAAAATTGCAGGTAGACCTATGGCCTTATCTCACCAGCAGTGCCTTCTATTTCAGGTTCTTCCTGACACCCCTAAACCCATGATGAGATTAATTCATTCAATCTGTATTGCCATGCATTGGACTATTGCGTTAAATTGGAAGACATCCTTGATCCCATTTGCTCAGGTTGTATCATGCATTGATCTTATGTTGATTGCAGAAAAAAATTTCTACACTCTACATGATTCCTACCCTGCATTTGAGGCTAAATGTAACCCTTGGTTTTTGTTCAGGACTTCAAGACTGACCGTACTTTGTTCTTTTCTTCTGATCTTTTACTGTTTTCGGTTTGCTTTTTATTTAATTTTCCTTTTCATTTAATTAATGGAAACATCCTTCAAGAGGTCTCGCACTTTCTATATATGGCTACTTATTGTTGCCAATCTCAACACTACCTTTACGGGTGGTGACTTTAACCTCTGGCAAGTTTATATATCCTTCCTATGCTGTTTGATGTTATATTGAAGGAAGTGGTTTCCTTGTCTGTATGTTAATTTCATTGACCTCAATAAAACTTTTTGAAAACAAAAAAAGTCAGCAGCTACAGTGTTTGTAGCTGCTGACTTAAAAAAAAATAAAAAAATTCTGCTGCCCCTTTAAGGCTGATTCATCACTTTGTGGAAGAACACTTAATGTTTATGAAAGTCTAATTCAAAGTACTGTTTATATATATGCTTGGAAGAACATTTTGGACTTTATTTTAACCACTTAGCACTTTATTGTCTGTGACACTTTTGTCACTTTACTATATTGGACAATTTGTTTTTGTTTTTACTTTTCAACATTCACTTGTATTTATATTTAAAATTGAGAAATTGCGCTGATCACACATACATATATATATATATATATATATATACACATACATATATATATATATATATATATATATATATATATATAGGGATGAGCCGAACACCCCCCTGTTCGGTTCGCACCAGAACCTGCGAACAGACCTAAACTTCGTGTGAACTTTAGAACCCTATTAAAGTCTATGGGACTCGAACGTTCACAATCTAAAGTGCTCATTTTAAAGGGTAATATGCAACTTACTGTCCTAAAAAGTGTTTGGGGACCTGGGTCCTTCCCCAGGTGACATGGATCAATGCAAAAAAAAGTTTTAAAAATGGCAGTTTTTTCAGGAGCAGTGATTTTAATAATGATTAAAGTGAAACAATAAAAGTGTAATATTCCTTTAAATTTCGTAGCTGGGGGGTATCTATAGCATGCCTGTGAAGGGGCGCATGTTTCTGGTGCTTAGAACTGTCCCCGCACAAAGTTTGTGCAGGGAAAAAAGTCTTTTAAAATCACTTGCTGCTAAATTGTCGACTCGAACTCGAAGCTCATCCCTATATATATATATATATATATATATATATATATATATATATATATATATATATATACATATACATACTAATCCTGCCAATAAAGTCCTCCTAATGCACTCTCATGTATCTGCATTACAGTAGGGAACATTGCTATCAGCATTTTCAATCAGCACCTGGCCAACTCTAGCCCTGCCCACTGCTCTCTGGATTGACAGCACAGTCACTGCTTCTGAAACACTCCCACTATAAGAAAGCTGCAGTATTTGAGAGTTGGAACATGTGAGAAACAAATGAGAGATTTGGCTCAGTCAGGAAAGAAAAGTACCAGGAAAAATGTCAGTGTTTTTACACTTAGTTTTATCTTTTAAAACAACTGGTTTATTAAACACTATGTCCAGCTTTCTCTGTTTATGATTTGGGCATATGGAGTTAAGTGTAAGAGAAGGCAGTTTCTAATCTCAGGATTGCCAGCAAAGGAGTGAAACAGCATAAGACAGATCCCCAGAGAGGGACAAAAGCAAATATAGACCATTGGTTGGACTTATCCCCCAGCTGAGGGTACATTGGATGAGGGGGTTATCACTAATGTATGTGAATGACTGGAGTACATAGTGGTCAACACTAGGGATGAGCTTCGTGTTCGAATCGAACATACGTTCGACTCGAACATTGGCTGTTCGTCCGTTCGGCGAAGTCCGAACATTTTGGTCCGTTCGCGTCAAATTCGTGTAGCGCTCACGGCCCACAATGCACTGAGATGGCGTAGTGCATTACTGGCTCATGATTGGCCAAGCATGCACTGTGACCCCGCATGCTTGGCCAATCGCAGCGCCAGCAGCGAGGAGAGCCATGATTGGCCACAGGCAGGATGCCTGTGGCCAATCATAGCTCAGGCTGTGTAGTGCACGCCCCACACGATATAAGGCCGCCAGCGCGGCGGTCTCGTGTAGTGTGTTGGCGTCTGAAGCAGTGGGTGTTCTGTGTACCTTCAACACAGTACACACCGATCGTTTTCGGCCGATTTTCGATCTTGCTGTTGTGTAGTGGTTATTGTCTGCGTGCCCTGACCGCAGTATACACCGCTATATTCACCTCACCTATATAGCTAGTGATCTATCTTTTATAATAGAGCTTGCAGTCAGTAGTGTTAGGAGATAGTGCGTGCTGTCTGCGTGCTCTGTACCCAGTACATACCGCTATATCCACCTACATAGCTCTTCTCTATTTGAGACCACTTGCCATCTGCAGGAGTTATTGGAAGTTGTGTGTGTCTCCAGCACAGCACAGTATACATCTGTATATACCCCTTTATCTCTGGTGTTCTATAATAAAGGCATCTGCAGGAGTTAGTGGGTGTTGTGTGCCTCTAGCACAATATACACTGCCCAACTGCTTTTTTACCCAACTCCCTTCAGGCCATTACCATGTCTGGAAGGCCAGCAAGGAGAGGCAGACAGGCGCGAGCCGATAAAAGAGGGCAAGCAGGCTCTGTGTCTAGAGACAACAGTGCTGGTCGTGGACGCGGTGCATTGTTATCAGCACGTAGCCATGGGACACACTTGTCCTTCTTTTCGGCAGCTGGACATGTTGAACCGCAACATGCCAACGACTTGGTAGAGTGGATGACCAAGCCCTCTTCATCCTCCTCATCCTCTCTCACCCAGTCTCAGGGTACTAGCAAAGCAGCTGCCAACGCATCGTCTTCCCTCCTCTCAATGTCATCATCAGTGACTCCTTCCCTAGACCCACCACGTCCTCCTGAGGAGTCTCCTGAACTCTTTGAGCACAGTGTTGGGTACATGCTCCAGGAGGATGCCCAGTGTTTTGTGGGCTCTGATGATGACACTCAGCTAGAGCAAGGCAGTAGAGTGAGCGCAGAGAGAGGGGATGCTCAAGAAGGACAGTAATCTGGCAGTCATGTTCCACAAGCTGCAGCATACTGCCAGGTTTGCTACAGCGATGAAGAGGGAGGGGATGATGAGGGCACTGACTCCACGTGGGTGCCTGGAAGGAGAGAGGAGGAGGAGGAGGAGGCACATGTCCAACGAGGCAGGATGCCCTCCAGGGGCCAGCTTAGGGGCAGCACACCGACTGAATCACACCGCAGAGCTCCGCCTGTGCAGAGCGCTGCCTCTGCGCGTTATTCTAAAAGTTCTTTGGTGTGGGCCTTTTTTGAGACGAGTGCATCATATCACACCGCTGCTATTTGCAACATATGTCTCAAGCGTATCTCACATGGCCAAAACATCAGCCGCTTGGGCACCACATGCTTGACCAGACATATGTTGACCTGCCATGCAGCTCGTTGGCAAGCGTACCTCAAAAACCCACACCAAAGAACAAAGCGGACCTCTCCTTGCTCCTCATCAGCTGGCATCTCCAACCCCACTAGACCTTCAGTCCTCTCTGAAACCTGCTCTGAGAGGAATGAAGGTGTAGAATTAGGTGTGTCACAGCCAAGTGCTTCCGGGAACTCTGCTAGCGGTACACCCACGTCCGATTATAGCAGGCAAATGTCCCTGCCCCAGCTGCTGGACCGGCGAAAGAAGTTCACTCCCAGCCATCCACATGCCCAGCGGTTGAATGCTAGCTTGGCTAAATTGCTAGCACTTCAACTGCTGCCTTTTCAGTTGGTAGACTCGGCCCCCTTCCGTGAGTTTGTACAATGTGTGGTTCCTCAGTGGCAGGTCCCCAAACGCCACTTTTTCTCACGGAAGGCGATTCCGGCTCTCTACCGGCATGTGGAAGGCAATGTCCTTGCCTCGCTGGACAGGGCGGTCAGCGGTAAGGTGCATATTACCGCTGACTCATGGTCCAGCAGGCATGGACAGGGACGTTACATGTCTTTCACGGCCCATTGGGTCACTCTTCTGGCAGCTGGGAAGGATGCAGGACAAGGTGCAGTAGTGTTGGAGGTTGTTCCGCCACCACGCCTCCAAAATGCTACTATTGGTTGTGACACACCTCTCTCCTCCACCCCCTCCTCTTCTTCTTCCTCCATGGCCTCTTCCAGTGCTCTGTCCTCAGAACCAGCGGTGCTCCGTAGGCGTTCCAGGGGCTACGCAAGTACGCAGGCAAAACGATGCCATGCCGTGCTTGTGCTGGTTTGTTTGGGGGACAGGAGCCACACTGGGGCGGATGTTTTGTCAGCTCTGCAGGGGCAGGCCGAGAGGTGGTTGACGCCACGCCAGCTTAAGCCAGAAATGGTGGTTTGCGATAATGGCACCAACCTCCTCTCCGCCTTCCGACAGGGACAACTGACCCATGTGCCCTGTGTAGCTCACGTCCTTAACCTGGTGGTGCAGCGGTTCTTGGGCAGGTACCCCGGCCTACAGGATGTCCTGAAGCAGGCCAGGAAAGTCTGTGTGCATTTCCGCCGATCATTTAATGCCTGTGCTCGGCTGGCTGAGCTCCAAAAGGAGTTGAACCTGCCCAAGAACCGCCTTATATGTGACATGCCCACCAGATGGAACTCAACATTGGCCATGCTGCAGCGGCTTCACACGCAGCAGAGGGCCATCAATGAGTACCTGTGCGACTACGGCACCAGGACAGGGTCAGGGGAGCTCGGTTTTTTCTCACCACGCCAGTGGGGCATGATCAGGGATGCATGCACTGTCCTGTCACCGTTTGAGGAGGCCACGAGGATGGTGAGCAGTGACAGTGCATGCATCAGTGACACTGTACCTCTTGTCCACCTCTTGCATACGCTGCGTGGAATAATGGACAGGGCACTTGAGGCAGAACAGAGGCAGGAAGAGGAGGACTTCCTTGCCTCTCAAGGCCCCCTTTATCCAGACAGTGTTCCTGCTGTGCCACCCATCACACAGGAAGAGGAGGAGGAAGAGGAGGAGGAGGATGATTGTGTCAGCATGGAGGTGGAGGCTGGCACTCAGCATCAGCAGCAGCAGCAGCAGTCTTGTAGGGATGATTTACAGTCCCAAGAAACACGTGGACTTGTACGTGGCTGGGAGGATGTAGCTGCGGATCATGTTGTCCTTAGTGACCCAGAGGACTCCGGACCGAATGCCTCAGCTAACCTACGCTGCATGGCCTCCCTGATCCTGCAAAGCCTGCGGAAGGATCCTCGTATTCTTCGGATCAAGGAGAGGGACCATTACTGGCTGGCCACTCTCTTTGATCCACGGTGCAAGGGTAAGGTTGCCGACCTTATCTTGCCATCGCAGAGGGAGCAGAGGATGAGACATCTCCGGAAGGCCTTGCAGAAAGGTCTGTGCAATGCGTTCCCAGAGACTGGGAGGTTACAAACTCCTGGTCCTGGACAATGTGTTGCTGAGGCATCGGTCAGAAGGAGCGGTGGAGAAGGTGGCCGTCTGACTGATGCTTTCAGACAATTTTTTAGTCCGCAGCCCCAAGGTATGATCGGTTCCAGCACCCATCGCCAGCGTCTGATTTACATGGTGCAGGAATACCTAGGGGCAAGGTCAGACTTGGACACCTTTCCCACCGAAAATCCTCTAGCTTACTGGGTCTTGAGGATGGATCACTGGCCAGAGCTTGCACAGTATGCAATTGAGCTACTGGCCTGTCCTGCATCCAGCGTTCTTTCGGAACGCACCTTCAGTGCTGCTGGTGGCTTTGTTACCGATCACAGGGTGCGCCTGTCCACCGAATCAGTTGATCGACTGACCTTCATCAAGATAAATCAGTCTTGGATCACCCACAGCTACCAAGCACCTGAAACTGATGTAACAGAATAATTTTTTTTGAAATATCACATCCCTTCAAGACTGCCTATGCTGATGCTGAGTGACTGTCCTGTTATGTTGATTGTCTATCCTCTTCCTCCTCCGCTGATATGTTGGAAGAACATTTCTGGTTCTGGTTGATGCCATCAGCCCAATTTTTCTGCCCCTGTTTAACAGGGGCGTTTAATTACAATTTTTGATGCAATGCTTTGCAGCAGGGCTAATTCCTGCATTAAAACTAGAGTATATGGCAGAGGTTGCAGTGTGGTGGCACCAGCACCAGTGCCTAAGGCCCAATTTTTCTGCCCCTGTTTAACAGGGGCGTTTAAGTACAATTTTTGATGCAATGCTTTGCAGCAGGGCTAATTCCTGCAATAAAACTAGAGTATATGGCAGAGGTTGCAGTGTGGTGGCACCAGCACCAGTGCCTAAGGCCCAATTTTTCTGCCCCTGTTTAACAGGGGCGTTTAAGTACAATTTTTGATGCAATGCTGTGCAGCAGGGCTAATTCCTGCAATAAAACTAGAGTATATGGCAGAGGTTGCAGTGTGGTGGCACCAGCGCCAGTGCCTAAGGCCCAATTTTTCTGCCCCTGTTTAACAGGGGCGTTTAAGTACAATTTTTGATGCAATGCTTTGCAGCAGGGCTAATTCCTGCAATAAAACTAGAGTATATGGAAGAGGTTGCAGTGTGGTGGCACCAGCAGCAGTGCCTAAGGCCAAATTTTTCTGCCCCTGTTTAACAGGGACATGTAATTACAATTCTTGATATAATATTTCACAGGAGGGCCCCTTCCTGTGCCCACCCAGAGTAACGGTGAGGACTTATAGTGTTGTGGCACCAGCACCACAACCACCAAAGGTCAATTTTTCTACCACTGTTCAACAATGGCATGTAATTACAATTCTTGATATAATCGTTCACAGCAGGGCGCTCCAGCGCCCACCAAGAGTCACTTTGAGGGCTTACAATGTTGTGGCAAAACCAACTCCTTGTTCCGCCATTTCTGCAGAGCATATAGGGCAGGCCCCTACTTTCAAACATCCAATTTACAAACATCTCCTACTTGCAAACGGAAGGAGACAACAGCAAGTGAGATGAAAAAAGATGGACGACAAAACAAATTATACAGGGGTGATAACCCTTCCCTATGTTTTCCAAAAAGCTTAAAAATCGTTTTTTTGACTGGAGCTACACTTTAAAAATGTACCAGTTGAAAATTACAAACAGATTCAACTTAACACAACAAACCTACACAGTCCCTGTCTTGTTTGCACCGCCTGTATACTGCTGTTCTGAGTATATAGGGCCTGGGGGCCACACGCATTTCCTTTTTTTAATATGGGTACAGGGTTCCCCTTAATATGCGTACAAGACCCAAATAGGCTGGTAATGGGCAGGGAGGGCTACCCATGCCATTTTTCTCAATGATTTTCAACCATATTGCAGGAACCAGATATAACATTAAAACCGCAAGCAGTTTTAAATGGTGTTATTTCCGTTTAATGTCATTTTGTGCAGGGACTGTTCTAAACACGGGAAACACGTGGCACTTCACAGGCATACTACAGACACCCCCCAGGCACCATATTTAAAGGAATATTTCACTTTTTTTTTCACTTTAATCGTCATTAAAATCAGTGCTCCCACCAAAACGGACATTTTTAAAAACATTTTAGGCATTGACCCATGTCCCCTGTGGCAGGAGCCAGGTCCCCAAACCCTTTTTAGGACAGTATCTTGCATATTAGCCGTTAAAATTAGCACTTTTCATTTCGAACGTTCGAGTCCCATAGACTTCAATGGGGTTCTAAAGTTCGTTCGAATTTGGGGTCCGTTCGAAAGTTCTGGTGCGAACCGAACCGGGGGGTGTTCGGCTCATCCCTAGTCAACACTAATTAAGGAATATGGATATGTGAAGACAAGTCTGTTTTTTTGAAAGATTGAGCATATGCAAGCACATTTATACCAAAAGGACACTTTATGAACTGCTGCATTGTTTGTTTTGTCCTGTTTATGTTAATTTTTGGTTGGATATGATATTATGAGTTTAAAAAATGCTATTTAAAGGGATACTATCACATTAGCATTCGGGAGCAGGGCACCACGTTTGAATATCATTTTGCACATTGATACACGTTTAGAGAGTGTGTATAGGTGTAATCCGCTTAGTACTTTTTGGAGTCTTATAGCACTCAATAGCACAACATAGCAGTGCACAAGTATACCCATTTATAATTATGTTTTTTTGTTATTTTATGAGGCTGGTGCTTCATATAGTAACTGGATCTGGGACTTGTTTAGACTGTTATATACAGTAGGAGCCTTTAAAGGTATCTCAGTAATATTTTGTGTTTGGACAAAACTATGGTTTGCTTTGTTTTTTGTCCCTTTTAAAGTTGTAATGTGATTTCTAAGGTCTATGACTCTATAGAGTCTTGTAATAGAGTGTTATTGAGTATGGAAATCCTCAAACCTAGGTTACTGTAAAATGTAACCTTGTAGTACCCCCCCCCCCCCACCAAGTGTAAGGGTTAAATGTTCATTTAATCTAATTGGTATGAAGATGAAACACTTAACCTTATTCCTTCCTCTCCAACATCATTATGAATGACATAATGAAGATTTAAACAACAAACAGGATCATCATTTTTTGTGGGACGAATCCCCATTGGATTTTTTACCCACTGTTTCAATAGTTTTTCTTTGGTTTTAACAAATGGTTAACATGTAATGGTTACACCCACACAGGTGAAATGGTAACAAGAGTTCGCTCACAAGGAAGGCAAAAAATTACGTGATACAAGAAAAGAAGTAGTAAGAGCTAACATAACAGCAATAAATATTGGTGTTCATGGACCCAGGAGGACTAACGGGTCCCAGAGAGGCTCCAAATGGGGTGTCCCCCAGGGCCCTCCATAATCCTAAAGGTGGTGCAATATATAGTCTAGGCAGATCTAAAAGGGAATGAAAATCAGAAAAAAGTTAGGCGGAAAGATGAGGCTAGAGGGAAGGAGCTTCCGCACCCACCAAAAATGGCACTAGAGAAGGAAAAGAGGAGGCTAGAAGATTAGAGGCTTGGGAGACTGGAGGCAGGGTAGGAGAGACATATGACAGCCATGGTTCCCAAATTTTTAGGAACTTGGCATGAGGGTCATTGCAGATGCTCGACATCTGTTCATTAAGCAACAATACGGTCATGCAATCTCTCAACCCCTCCCCTGAAAGGGGAGAGATTTTTTTTCTAGGCTTGAGCAATTGCTGTTTTGGCTGACAGAAATAGATAGGAGGTGAGCTTTCATTGTTAAGCAAATAGGCCGGGAATTGGACAGCATAATAAGTAAAACTTGGCTTCTTTTGGTATGGGCAGATGAAACAACGTCAATAAGAGGCCAAATACACAAGTCCAGAAGCCAGTTAGTCTGGGACATTTCCACTATATATGGATGACATCACCCCGATGGTCACAACCCAGGAATCAGCAGTCATTGTAGGATGGATTGGCATGGGCGATGCGGGCAGGGACCCAATACCAACGTGGGAGCACCTAATATGCCACCTCCAAGGTGGCTGTGTTAGGTGAGCATTTGGCCACAGAAGACATACAATGACTGGACTTTGATGGACTAGGTCCGACGGTCTTCCGATGGACTTTCGGCAGAGTTCCGATGGACTTTCCAAATGAACAGACTTGGCCACACACAAGCACACCAAAGTCCGATGGATTTGAATGTGATAACGTATGACCAGACTAGAATAAGGAAGTCCATAGCCAGTAGCCAATAGATGCCCCAGCGTTGTTTTTCTTCTGTCAGACTAGCATACAGACGAATGGATTTTTTGACTGGACTCGAGTCCGTCAGAAAGATTTGAAATGTTTTATTTCTACGTCCGTCTAACTTTTGGGAAAAAAAAGTCCACTGGAGCCCATACACGATCATAATATCCAACGGATTCATTCCGTCTGACCTAGTCCATCGAAAAGTCCAGTCATGTGTATGCAGCATAAGCCCCACTCCAGTCTGCCAAGTCTATTTTGGTCACCAAGTCTCATTCCCACTAAGCTACATAGGTGAGAGAAATAGGGGATAAACAATTGTTCAGAGAAGCATAGAGAGCTGAGATGAGGCCTGGGAATCCTGGGGAGTAGTGTGATCAAATGCAGCTTTCTGGAATGGGTGCGTAGAAGTTCTGTGCAGTGAGGTGAGCCAATGCTGAAGTTGGAGGTACCGGAAGAGCTCCCCTTCTGGTATGTCATGGGTCTCCTGAAGAAAAGCCCACGTGTGGAGTGATCTGGTGGTTAGAAAGTGTCAAGCAGGTGAAAATTCATTAGTAACCCACCAGAAGAATACCTGCAGTTGGTCTAGGCCTGGGGGGAAAAGAGGGTTATTAATGACTGAGAGCAAGGCCAAAATGAGGCAAGCAGAGTACCATACAGAATCCCAGACTTGTAAGCCAAGTTGGAAGAGTGGGCTCAAAGTCGACGGGTGAAGATTATGAGGTAGCCAAAGACGGGTTGGCATGGTGATGGGGCATAATTGGGTAATTCCAAGGGAACCCATAGAGGGGTTCGGTTCGCACTAGAACCTGTGAACGGACCAAAAATGTGTGCAAACTTTAGAACCCCGTTAAAGTCTATGGTACTCGATTGTTCAAAATCAAAAGTGCTAATTTTAAAGGCTAATATGCAAATTATTGTCCTAAAAAGGGTTTGGGGACTCAGGTCCTGCCCCAGGGGACATGTATCAATGAAAAAAAAAGTTTTAAAAATGGCAGTTTTTTCGGGAGCAGTGATTTAATGATGCTTAAAGTGAAAAAAAGTGAAATATTCCTTTAAATATCATACCTGGGGGTGTCTATAGTATGCCTGTAAAGTGGTGCGTGTTTCCCGTGCTTAGAACAGTCCCTGCACAAAAAATGACATTTTTAAAGGAATAAAAGTCATTTAAAACTGCTTGCAGCTTTAATGTAATATCTGGTCCCGGCAATATGGATGAAAATCAGTGAGACAAACGGCATGGGTACCCCCCAGTCTATTACCAGGCCCTTTCTCTTGTATGGATATTAAGGGGAACCCCGCACCCAAATAAAAAAAAAGGAGTGGGGCCCCCAGGCCCTATATACTCTGAACAGCAGTATACAGGCGGTGCGAACAAGACAGGGACTGTGTAGGTTTGTTGTGTTAAGTAGAATCTGTTTGTAATTTTGAACTGGTACATTTTTAACCACTACAATACAGGGCACTTTCACCCCCTTCCTTCCCAGCCCAATTTTCAGCTTTCAGCGCTCTCGCTCTTTCAGTGACAATTGCGCGGTCATGCTACACTGTACCCAAATGAAATTGTTATCATTTTTTTCGCACAAATAGAGCTTTATTTTGGTGTTATTTATTCACGACTCCGTTTTTTTTTTTTTTGCGATATAAGCGCAAAAATAGCGGAAATTTGGAAAAAAAACTATATTTTCTTTTTTCTATTTGAAAAGAAATCCAATAAAATCAAATTTTGTCATAAATTTAAGCCAAAATGTATTCTGCTACATGTTTTTGGTAAAAAAAATTCCGTTAAGTGTATAATAATTGGTTTGTGTGATCACGGACATATGTACGCAAATGATCATGTACATATGTGTGCAGGTGATCACGTACATATGTGTGCAGATAATCATTGGGACATGTGATTTTAGTGGGACATATGTGGGGGACATGTTTTTATTATTAGGGACATGTGTTTTTATTATTTGGGGACATGTATGTTTTGGGGACATGTGTGTTTTGGGGACATATGTGGGGACTGCGTTTGTACTGTGTGGTGTGTTGTGTGTGTACACTACACTGATGATCAGTGAGTAAAAAGCTGTAAAAAGCAGCCCATACTCACTGATCATCAGCCGGCTGCAGCGATCTG
Organism: Lithobates pipiens; assembly: GCF_037356315.1. Taxonomy (NCBI): domain Eukaryota; kingdom Metazoa; phylum Chordata; class Amphibia; order Anura; family Ranidae; genus Lithobates; species Lithobates pipiens. The sequence goes on from NW_027507903.1 coordinate 336,600,683, forward strand.
CTCTCTTCTCCTCAGCGGTGACTTCCGTGTGAGGAGAGGAGAGCCGATTGCCTAGCAACCGGCTGTTTGTTTACATCACATGACGGCCGTGATTGGACACGGCCGTCATGTGATCAGGAGGGCCAATCACAGAGCCCTCCTGCCGATCTGAGATGTGCCGTGTCCGGGTGACACGAGCACATCGGGATCGCGCCGCTGCGCGGGCGCGCGCGCGCGCGATCCCGCTGCTCCTGAATGACGTTCCCAAACGTCCTATCAGGAGCAGGCGGCTCCCACCCGGCCGTATATACGCATTGGCCGGGTGGGAAGTGGTTAAAGTGTAGATCTAGTCAAAAAATCTATCTTTAAGCTTTTTGGAAAACATAGGGAAGGGTTATCACCCCTGTAACATTTTTTTTTTTTTTGCTGTCTGTGCACCTCTTCAGAAGATTTCACCTCACTTTCTGTCCCAATGACAAATGTTTTTTGAAACATCCAAGGATTGGTGACAAAGCATCAGTGGAGAGGAGACATGTTTTCCCCACATCAACTCTTACAAGAAAACATTTCCCTTCCTACGGGTAGATTTCATCTCAATTCCTGTTGTCTCCTTCCGTTTGCAAGTAGGAGACATTTGTAAGTTGGATGTTTGAAAGTAGGGGCCTGACCTATATGTTCTGCAGAAATTTGGGCCTAAGGTGTTGGTGTTGTGAACTATTATATCAAGAATTGTAATTACATGCCATTGTTGAACAGTGGTAGAAAAATTGAGCCTTTGGTGGTGGTGGTGCTGGTGCCACAACACTGTAAGTCCTCACAGTTAAGGACGTGAGCCACACAGGGCACATGGGTCAGTTGTCTCTGTCGGAGGGCGGAGAGGAGCCATTGGTGCCATTGTCACAAACCATCATTCCTGGCTTAATCTGGCATGGCGTCAACCACCTCTCAGCCTGCCCCTGTAGAGCTGACAGAATATCTGCCCCAGTATGGCTCCTGTCCCCCAAGCACACCAGCGCAAGCACGGCATGGTATCTTTTGCCTGCGTACTTGCGTAGCCCCTTGAACGCCTACGGAGCACCGCTGGTTCTGAGGACAAAGCACAGGAAGAGGCCATGGAGGAAGAAGAAGAGGAGGGGATGGAGAAGAGAGGTGTGTCAGAATCACCAGTAGTAGCATTTTGGAGGCGTGGTGGTGAAACAACCTGCAACACTACTGCACCTTGTCCTGCATCCTTCCCAGCTGCCAGCAGAGTCACCCAATGCACCATGAAAGATAGGTAATGTCCCTCTCCATTCCTGCTGGACCGTGAGTCAGCAGTAATATGCACCTTACCGCTGACCACCCTGTCCAGAGTCAGAATCTCCTTCCGTGTAAAAAAGTGGCGTTTGGGAACCTGCCACTGAGGAACTGCACATTCCACAAACTTGCGGAAGGAGGCAGAGTCTACCAACTGAAAAGGCAGCAGTTGAAGTGCTAGCAATTTAGCCAAGCTAGCATGCAATCACTGGGAGTGAACTTCTTTCTGCGGTGCAGCAGCTGGGGCAGGGAAATTTGCCTGGTACAATCGGACGTCAGTGTACCAATAGCAAAATGCCCGCAAGTACTTGCTGTGACACACCTAATTCTACACCTTCATTCCTCTCAGTGCAGGTTTCAGAGAGGACTGAAGGTACAGTGGGGTTGGAGATCTCAGCTGATGAGGAGCAAAGAGAGTTCTGCTTTGTTCTTTGGTGTGAGTTTTTAAGGTACACTTGCCAGCGAACTGCATGGCAGGTTGACATATGTCTGGTCAAGCATGTGGTGCTCAAGCGGCTGATGTTTTGGACACGTGAGATACGCTTGAGACATATGTAGCAAATAGCAGTGGTGCAATCTGATGCACTCATCTCAAAAAAGCACCACACCATAGAACTTTTGGAATAACGCGCAGAGGCAGCACCCTGCACATGCGGAGCTCTGCGGTGTGATGCAGTCAGTGTGCTGCCCTTAAGCTGGCCCCTGCCTCGTTGGAGATGTGCTTCCTCTTCCTCCTCCTCTCTCCTATCAGGCATCCATGTGCAATCATTGACCTCATTATCCCCTCCCTCCTCATCACTGGAGCAAACCTGGCAGTATGCTACAGCTGGGGAAACAAAACTGCCAGATTGCTGTCCTTCTTGGGCATCCCCTCTCTCTAGGCTCACGTTACTGCCTTCCTCTAGCTGGGTATCATCAGAGCCGTCAAAATGCTGGGCATCCTCCTGGAGCATGTACCCAACACTGTGCTCAAACAGTTCGAGGGACTTCTCAGTAGGACATGGTGGGGTTAGGGAAGGAGTGACTGATGCCATTGAACCGAGGGAAGAGGCCGCATTGGCAGCTGCTTGGCCAAAGTACCCTGAGCCTGGGTGAGAGAGGATGAGGGGGGCTTGGTCACCCACCCTACCAAGTCTTCGGCATGTTGCGGCTCAACATGGCCAGCTGCCGAAAATAAGGACAAGTGTGTCCCATGGCCACATGCTGATGAGGATGCACCGCGTCCATGACCAGCACTGTTGCCGCTAGACACAGAGCCTACTTGCTCTCTTTTATTGGCTTGTCACTGTCTGCCTCTCCTTGTTGGCCTTCCAGACATACTAATGTCCCTGCCTGTAGGAAGATGTACCTGCACAAAGCTGGAACGTATATACTGATTATACTGCAGCTAGCAGAATCAACTGCCTGCCTGTAGTATTAGTATGAGAACACCAGAAATCGGGGTAGCTTTATGTGCACACTGTGCAGAGTACACAGTACACAGTACACAACTGTAATTACTGCAGCTGCCTGCCTGTGGTATAGGATCAGAAGAACACCAGCAATTGGGGTAGCTTTATGTGCACACTGTGCAGAGTACACAGTACACCAACTGTAATTACTGCAGCTGCCTGTAGTATAGGATCAGACAAACACCAGCAATTGGGGTAGCTTTAAGTGCACACTGTGCCGAGTACACAGTACCTCAACTGTAATTACTGCAGCTGCCTGCGGTATAGGATCAGAGGAACAAAAGCAATTGGGGTAGCTTTAGGTGCACACTGTGTAGAGTGCACAGTACACCAACTGTAATTACTGCAGCTGCCCACCTGTGGTATAGGATCAGAAGAACACCAGCAATTGGGGTAGCTTTAAGTGCACACTGTGCCAAGTACACAGTACACCTACTTTAAAGCGGGAGTAAACCCAGTTTCAAAAAACACTTACATTCCCGGCATGCCGGAAATGCTACCTTTTACATTGGTTGTGCGCCCAACCAAACTTTCAAACCATCCAATGGCTGGTGTCATAGCTGATCACATGTGCAGCATTATGGCAGTTGAAGAATTATTAGAGGCCAAGATGGCAGCTTCCTTGACTGAAAACGATAGGAGGGTTTACTTCCACTTTAATTACTACAGCTGCCTGCGGTACAGGATCAGCAGAACACCAGCAATTGGGGTAGCTTTAGGTGCACACTGTGCAGAGTACACAGTAAACCAACTGTAATTACTGCAGCTGCCTGCGGTACAGGATCAGCAGACCACCAGCAATTGGGGTAGCTTTAGGTATAAATACACACACACACACACACACACACACACACACACACACACTGATTGCAGCTAACTGACTAGCCTCCTGACCACTCCAACTCAAAGGAAATTAAATCACACTGTCTATCTCTCTCTCTCTCTCTCTCTATCACCCCGCCGGTGTCATGGTTATGCAATAGGGTTCATCTGCTTACCTATCTCCATGTGTTCATCTCTAGAGACCAGCCGACCCTCACCTGACTGCTTTTGTAATCCATCCTCTGGCATGGCTCCACCCTAGCTCCTATCAGAGAACTCTATATTAACCTGTGCACTGCAGGCCAACCCTGCTGATCAACCTTTGTGTGTTAGCTTCCTGTTACCTGCCATGTGCTCTTCTGTTGTTCCGTTACCGACTTTGGCGTGTCCTTGACTATCCCTGTTTGCATGTGATCCTGACCTTTTGGCGTGTCCCTGACTATTCCTGTCTGCTTGTGGCCCTGACCTTGGCTTTGTCCCTCACTATCCCTATCCTCCTGTTGCCTACTGTGGGTGTGAGCTGGGGGACCCTGGGGGTCGCGACCTGGAGCCAGTTGCAGCCAAGTCCATCCTCACCACTAGAGGCTCTGGTGAACACCTGCTGGCTCTTAGACTACGCACCCCAGGGAATCTTACGCTCTAACCCCGGTGGGATTCGTCTTGGTGTTCTGGCGGCCCTGCCTTCCTTATCACCTTGACCCCCGTTTTCAGCAGTCAGCCGTATGGTCCACAACCTTGGATCCCCCCCATCAGCGGACCTTCCTGCCGTTTGTTTGTGTTCTCACAGATTTTCTTCTGTTTGGGGTTTGATTCCCCCCCCCCCCCCGATGGCCTGAGCATCTCAAGATTTCCTTCTTCTTTTTTTTTTCCTGGAATTGTTTTTCCACCCAGGGCTGGTCCAGGTAGAGTCTGAGGACAGATCGACTCCCGGGTTACAGACACCCCCCCCCCGTGGTTTTCCACCTATTGGTTCCTTCGAACTTTACAAACTATTGGTGTCTACCTAGCCTGGCTTTCTCCCCCCTACCTGTCGCCTTTTTTGTTGGGGGTTTAGAGACGCCCGTATCGGGAGACCTATAGGAACCGCTCAGGCTCAGTGTCCCTATAGGACATCTGGACCTGACTCATGTTGCAGCTAATATTGGTTGTGTACCTTGTTTATGTTTCTACTCTCTTTTTCTTTTCTAGATCCCTTCTCTACCCCGCCCCCTGTGCGGGCCTCTGCCAGTGGTCCTGTCGATTGCCAGCCCTTCTCCGGCGGTCGCCTCTCCCCTCAGGGCACGCATCCCTCCAGCGGCTGAAGCTTAGTTTGACCAACCCCGACCATCCCCTCGATTATGGCTAAGATATTATCTCTTAACGTACATGGCCTAAACTCCAACAAAAAACTTCATCTGGCGCTCCAGGAATTTAGGCAATCCAGGGCGGATATAGTGATGGTCCAAGAAACACATTTTAACCGAGGGGACTCCTTCAAATTTGCCTCTAGACATTTCCCCCTAGCGCACCAGGCCTTCAACTCGCGCAAACGGGCGGGGGTAGCCATACTTATTAGGAAGGGCTCCCCCTTTACGTGCAAATCGACATACCTAGACCCAAAGGGCCATTATGTCATCCTCCGCGGTACCTGGCAGACGCAGGCTATGACCCTATGCGCAATCTATGCCCCAAATGTCCGCCAGCACCAATTTTTGTCTGGCGTGCTTTCCCGCCTCTTTAGATCGCCTTCCGAGCTTCTGGTGAAAGGGGGGGACTTCAATCTCATTCCATCTGTTACACATGACCGCCTTGTGGTGAACTCACAGGCATCTCAAACCAGAGTCCTGAGGGACTCTAAGCTGTTCCGCCAGCTCACCAGAAGACGGGCTCTCTTTGACGCATGGCACACTTTACACCCACGGGACCACCAACACACCTTTTACTCGGTCCCACACCACACCCACTCACGTATTGATCACTTCTTTGTGAACAACCACACACTGAGGGTCGTCCGAGCAGCACACATATTACCCATCTCTTGGTCCGACCACGCCCGATAACTCTGACGCTAGACATTGGTGCCCCCCTTCGCAAGCCATGCAGCTGGCGACTGAACAACTATCTCCTGCAGCACCCCCGGCCAGAACGGAGCTGGTATCCTCGCTCCAACTGTACTTTGCCGAAAATGACACCCCAGACGTTACTCATCCCACCCTGTGGGCAGGCCATAAGGCGGTCATCCGGGGTCGCTGCCTTGCTCTCTCCTCAGCTCTAAAGAGAGACACACAGGCCACCAAGCGGATGGCTGAGGGGCGGCTGAAGGCCCTTGAGGCTAAGCTTCGGGGGCCTCCCTCTTTGTCACTGGTTAAACAGATTGTGCAGGCGAGATTAACTTACGACAGCTCTATTATGATAAGGGCAATAAAGCGCAGACCCTATTGGCCAGAAAGCTGGCCGATCGAACACAAGCCTCCACGCCCTCCCAAATTAAAAATGGTAGGGGAGACCTTTTGTCTCACCCGCAGGACATCGCAGATACATTTGCAGACTTCTACACTGACCTGTACAACAAGCGGGACATACCCCATAATCCACGACCCCTGACTTAGCTGACCGCATTACCAAATACTTAGCTAACGTGACACTGCCCCGATTGAGGGACGCAGACCTCCAGGATCTGAACGCCCTTATTACTGATGAGGAACTCTTAGCAACTGTGAAGGAGCTCCCGACCCACAAATCTCCGGGTCCAGACGGACTCCCGTACGAGTACTATAAGACATTCCTACCCATTTTGAGCCCATACATGAGCAAACTGTTCAACTCCTTTCTCACACAGACCCCTGTTCCAACTGAGATACTGGCTTCCTTCATATCCCTCATCCCAAAACCGGATAAAGACCCGACCTCCTGCGCCAGTTACAGGTCTATTGCCCTAATGAACTCAGACCTAAAGATTTTCACAAAAATCATGGCAAACCGCCTCAACACGATTCTTCCCGCCCTGGTCCATAAGGACCAGGTAGGCTTTGTACCTCTCAGACAAGCGGGCGACAACACCAGGAAAATCATTGACCTTACTGACGTAGCGAACAAGACTGGTCTCCCTTCCCTGGTCCTGAGTCTGGACGCGGAAAAGGCGTTTGATCGCCTGAGCTGGCCCTTTATGACTGCAACTCTAAGCCACATGGGCTTTTGGGGTCCCTTCCTCCATGCCATACAACACCTTTACACCACCCCCACCTCTCAAGTTAAAACCCCGTATGCAACGTCTCCGACTTTCTCTATCACTAATAGCACCCACCAGGGCTGTCCGCTTTCTCCTCTGCTGTTTGCACTCTGTGTCGAGCCCCTGGCGGAGGCCATTAGAAGGGAATTCAAAATATCACTTTTCGCGGACGACGTCGTCCTCACCCTGACCCAGCCCAGGACCTTACTACCCAACCTACACGCAGAACTCAGCCATTATGGGGTGATCTCGGGTTACAAAATCAATGCGTCCAAGTCAGTAGCCCTCCCACTCAATATAACGTCAGCTGAAGGGGTCCACCTGCGTTCGGTGTTCTCTTACCGATGGGAGAATTCCTCTCTTAAATACTTGGGGGTTCAACTTACCCCCTCCTTCCACACCCTATACCAGGCCAACTTCCACCCCCCTTTTATAGGGAGATCAGGGGACTTATCCATAAATGGAAGGCACACCATATATCACTCACGGGGCAGATCGCGTCCATTAAAATGGTAATTCTCCCCAAACTCCTCTACCTATTTCAGACACTGCGCCTGTCCCGATCCCCTACTCGCACCTTCGTATGCTCCAGAAAGACTTGCTGAAATTTGTGTGGAACTTCAAAAAACATCGGGTCCCCGGCTCGGTCCTAACTGCCTTGCGCTCGGACGGTGGCCTGGCATTCCCTGACCTGGTTAGGTACTATCAGGCGGCACAGTTACGGGCAATAGTCTCATGGTTCCCACAACGATTGTATAACAAGTGGTCAGAGATTGAAAAAATATGGCTAGCTCCGGTACACCCGAACAGTCTGCTCTGGGGGGCGAATGTAGCGATTGAAACGAATCGGTTGTTGGGCCCGATGGCACAGCTCTGTCAGCTTTGGCAGAAGCTGTCCCGTCAATGTAAGCTACACTCGGAGTCATCCCTGATGACCTCGTTCCTCTGCAACCCCAAGCTTCCGGACAGCCTGACCCACCAGATGTCATGGCCCTGGGCATCCCGAGGTCTATTTCACCTGGGACACCTAGTAGACCCCAGATCGAGAAAACTGCTATCTTTCTCGGAGCTCCAGGCCAAACATGACCTCCCCCGACAGATGTTCTACAGTTACCTACAAATCAGACACTTTGCGCAATCCATAGCCCCGAGACTCCAATTCTCCCTGCCCTCCCCATTTGAACTGATTATATTGGAAGGACGGAATCGCAGGGGGCTAATTTCAGACCTTTACTGCATTCTCAGCTCACGCCACTTCCAGGTGAGGGGCAAGCACAAGTACATGTTGAGATGGGAGAGGAAACTAAGCGGGGAACTCTCACTCGAGGATTGGCAGGGGGTGTGGCGACAGGCGGCTAAATCTTCCTTATGCACCCTTTATAAGGAAAATGCCTACAAAATACTCTTCCATTGGTACCGGACCCCAGAGGTACTTCACAAAATATATCCCTCCACCTCTGTTCGTTGCTGGCGCTGCCTAAAAGACAGGGGTACCCTGTTTCATATATACTGGACTTGCCCTTTGATATCCCCTTTCTGGAAATTGACCCAACAGCTCCTTGTCCGTTTGATGGAGGTGCCCGTCCTGCTTGAACCCAAGTTCTTCCTATTCGGCTTGTCCCAACTTAAGATAGCTAAACCTCCCCGGAAGCTCTTACGACACATTCTCACGGCAGCCCGTTGCCTGATAGCCCTTAACTGGAAAAGTCAAATGGCCCCAACTATGGAAGCCCTTTACTCCAGTATAAAGGACATAGAACTCATGGAAAAAATGACTGCTAGAATATGGGACAGGCTGGAGAAATTTGATTTGGTTTGGGGGAGATGGCGGCTGCTGGAGGACTATGGGCGAACCGAGTTAGGTATGACGACATGGATCTCTGGCTTTCTCTTTCTTATTTCTTTTCTGTCTTCCTCCTGTTAACATTGTTTATTTACATGGCGGACTCTTGCTGCTATGTTTTAAGTGTGTTGCATAGGCCTTATGGCAGAATTTACCGGGCCTCTTGGGTCTGGGAGCGGGCAGTTGAGTTCATGTGTCTCCTGTCCCCCACACTCGGCCGACCAACTTCTTAAAATTTGCTGTACGCGCCCGAGACCCGTTACCACATATGGCTTGTTCATCCCTGACCTTGCAAAGTTTCATAATTACACTGTTGCTACTGTACTTCTGTACTGCTTATTTTCCTATGCAACTACCGAAAATAAATAAAACGTTATTTGAAAAAAAAAATCCTGCAATTGAGAACAAAGCTAATAACGATATGTCACACAGAGAGCAGCGTTACCAAACCATCAGACTGGGACCAGGACAGCAACCCTTCCTTAAGTCAGAAGGTTGAAGGAGGGAAGCCCAGTCAGCCTGAGGCAGTATGGAATAATAAGAGCATTTGTGGACCATTAAGGCCACAGTTCATGAATTAGGAGATGTGCTTAGAGGCAGCTGAGCCTCATGAGATCCTGGTGAGGAGTCCTCAAGGCCAAGCTCATATTGTGAGTCCTGAGCTAGGTGACCATCCACCTCCTGTCAACCCCAGGGCCACGTTGATCCAAAAGTGCCAATTTCCCTCAGAGTAAGGATCTCCGAGGAGGGAAAAAAAAAAACACAACCAACCCCCCTCCAAGAACCACAGGAACAGTAAACTGGGAACAAAGTGGCCGGATGGCCATGACTCACGGGTAGTGCAACGTTCATCAGAAAGGGAATAGACTGAGTATCCAATTACGCCAGTGAGGGCTCAGCAAAATGATCATCCTGGAGAGGAGCGTGAAGAGCTTGAGCACAGAAGGGTCTTAGAGATCTCTTGTGATCGGGTGTTTTCTTCCAGAGGCGCCTGAGTTGACCATAGGTTGGGTGGGATCTGGGGGGCGGGCTGGACTAGGGCAGAAGATGTAGGGAAGCCAGTGTTGATTGCGCCTTTTCTGGGGTAAGGGCAAACCCCAGGAGTACTCGATGCACCGGTTCACAAGAACAGAGTGTCAGAAACCATGAATCAGACCGAGACAGAAGTAAAATTAAATTACACTTGTTTATTAATAAAAAATAAAAAGGTAAATAGAGTAAGCGTAGTCAAAGCATTGCCAGAGTCCAGTAACCAGATCGAGTAGTCAGTCAGTCCAGTGTCCAATAACCAGATCGGGTAATCAGCCAGGCCAGAAGTCAGGGATCCAAGTGGAGCAACAGCAAGCAGGGTAAGGAGCCAGAAGGGATGTCAGCAAGCCAGTCTTTAAACAGAACCACAGGAGATGGTTTCTTGTGATGTGACCAAGCCGAAGGCAGAGATGAAGTAAGCTGGACAGCTTTAAGTAGGCAGGTCAGACGAGCATGATCAGGAACAGCTGGTAACTGTGGAAAGAGATGAGAGCTGGCAATTAGCCGACAGCTGAGCAGCCAGCCCAGAGAAGGAAGGGCTAAGCCAGCCCTGACACAGAGGTGAAAGGCTTCAGCTGGCACAGTTTCTGAAGAGCGACTTGCAAAAGAGCTGATAATGATGCCAATGAAAGCTTAAATCAGACCTGTTCTGGGCCATGAGATGCGTTTCTTTAGTGCTATATTATGTGAATTTAATAATAATATCCCTTGGGGGGCTATCAGGCCTTTTCAGTCCCAGCAACCGGTGAATACGGTCATATTCAAGCTGGTCAACTCCTGGAACAGGGCTGTTGCAGTGGAAGTGAGGTCTGTGATGGTTTCTGGGATACCTCTCAGATGCAAGTTGCCCTAGCAAGAATGGTTTTCAATGTCCTCGTGCCAGAGTAGTGCAGCAGCAGGTTCTTTTTTTTCACTGTCAGGTCATGTTCATAATTTTCATTCACAGTGACGCTGGCATCCATTTTTCCTCAAGGTCATTGGTGTGGCTGCTCAGCTCCCTTATCTCTTTTCTAAGATGGTCTGCAAGCTTGGACGTGACTGCTGACAGTTCTCTGTAAAGCATGGCTTTGAAGCGGGACAGAAACTTGATATCTCACAAAGCAGGGGGGGGGGGGTGATGCTGGTGGAGCCTCTGCAATGCTTTCTGCATCAGAGGGCATCTCAGTGTCCCCTGAGAACAAGGGCGGCAGGGGCTCCAGACTTGAGGGTGGGGCTTCAGGTGAGTCTGCCAGCAGGGAGGCCACATACTCCCCATCTGTGCAGCAGTGGTAGGTAGGATAGGTGAAGGAACGAGGGGAAGCCCTGCTGGAAGCCACAAGAAGTGTCAATGTGGGCGAGGAGAGTGATTACCGAGCAGCCATTTTGGATTGCTGCTCACAAGCACCCCCTTTTACCCCCTGTTTAATCACAATGATCATATTTTTTATTAACCAGATCACCATTAATCCCACTCTTGTGCTCAGTTGTGATCAGACAAAAAAGATCTGAGCCAGTGTTGCAGCCTTCACTATACCAGGATCTATGCAGCCATCCCTTGAATTGTCCAAACAAAGACTATGAACAACCTAAACAAAAAACAGAAACAAGAAACCAATCAGCTTCAATTCTTTTTGTCAAAGTTTATTGAATAAACAAGCTGAGTGTATTGTACAAGCTGATGTTATAAGCTGATGGCTACCATGTACAGCTGCACCAGATTTTGCACTCTGCAGTTTTAGTAAAGCAATCCAAATCTCTCCAAAATAATGTAATACCCTAGACAGTTTTGAAAGGAACAAGTGTCTCGCGCTCTATCGCATCATTAGGGGTCAAAGAGTGCTGAGTGGTAAGTGTCTCCTATATATACAGTCCTTAATTGAAGTGGTTGGTTGGTGTTTTTTTTTTGTTTTATCTTGGCTGTTTTTAATGCTTTTAATATACAGTATACTACACTATATGCCTTCAATTTGGCTCTGTTTTTGGTGAGCACTTGTTCCACACAGTCCTGCCATCTGCTTGAGTTCTGGTATGTGACACCTTTTCTGGTTGGTGCTACATCAAGAAAACTTCCCTAAAGAGAACTGGTGATAGGCATTGAGCCCATTTGCTGTTCACATGATGTGCAGCCATCAGGTCTGGTGAGTGCATTGGACTGGTGGTGGTGCACACTGTGGATGATTTGTATACAGTGCTTGAAAAAGTATTCACATCCCTTGAAATTGTCCACATTTCATCATGTTACAACCAAAAATGTAAATGTATTTTATTGGAATTTTATGTGATAGACCAACACAAAGTGGCTCATAATTGTGAAGTGGAAGGAAAATGCTAAATGTTTTTCAACATTTTTTTACAAATAATTATCTAAAAAGTTTGGCATGTATTTGTATTCAGCCCCCTTTACTCTGATACCTCTAACTAAAATCTAATGGAACCAATTGCCTTCAGACGTCACCTAATTAGTAAATTGAGTCCACCTGTGTGTAATTTAATCTCATTATAAATACAGATGTTCCGTGAAGCCCTCTGAGTTTTGTTTTGGAGAAGTTTAACCACTTAACAACCGCCCATTGCCGATTAACGGCATCAGGGCGGTTGTTTAACTCTAAGAGGCCGTTAATTAACGGCCTCCTAGAATTCTGCTCTCGCGCGCCCCCTGGGGCGCGCACACGAGAGCATCCGTGACCGCTGGGTCCAGTGGACCCGGCGCATCACGAATCACGGTAAACGGCCGCTCATCGCGGCCGTTTACCACGTGATCGCTCCGTCAAATGACGGAGTGATCACTTGTAAACAAGCCGGCGTCATGTTATGACGCCGGTTCCTCCCTCCCCCTCTCTGTACCGATCGGTACAGCGGAGGGGGAAGAGATCGGTGTCAGCAGCGATGTGGGCTGCATCTGCAGTGCCCACATCGCTGCTCACCGAAAATTAACCCCTCAAATCCCTGCAAATACTCTGCATTACTCTGCAATTCCCTGCAAATACTCTGCATTACTCTGCAATTCCCTGCAAATACTCTGCATTACTCTGCAATTCCCTGCAAATACTCTGCAATTCCCTGCAAATACTCTGCATTACTCTGCAATTCCCTGCAAATACTCTGCATTACTCTGCAATCCCTGCAAATACTCTGCATTGCCCTGCAACACTCTGCATTGCCCTGCAACACTCTGCATTGCCCTGCAACACTCTGCATTGCCCTGAAACACTCTGCATTGCCCTGAAACACTCTGCATTGCCCTGAAACACTCTGCATTGCCCTGCAACACTCCGCATTGCCCTGCAACACTCCGCATTGCCCTGCAACACTCCGCATTGCCCTGCAACACTCCGCAATGCCCTGCAACACTCCGCAATGCCCTGCAACACTCCGCAATGCCCTGCAACACTCCGCAACGCCCTGCAATACCCTGCAACACTCTGCAACACCCGCCAATACCCTGCAACACTCTGCAATGCTCTGCAACCCCCGCCGATACCCTGCAACACTCTGCAATGCTCTGCAACCCCCGCCGATACCCTGCAACACTCTGCAATGCTCTGCAACCCCCGCCGATACCCTGCAACACTCTGCAATGCTCTGCAACACCCGCCAATACCCTGCAACACTCTGCAATGCTCTGCAACACCCGCCAATACCCTGCAATGCTCTGCAACGCAGTACTCTGCAACACCATGCTCTGAGATACCCAGCCATAGTCGGTGATACCCTGCAATACCCAGCCATAGACATCTCCCGCCGCCCTCCGGTGCTTCTACCGAATCGCTAATACGATCAAAGCCAGAATCTTTTTTTTTTTCAGGCTTCCCAGCTTAGAGGTGAGATGTGGGTCTTATTGACCCCACATCTCACTGTAAAGAGGACCTGTCATGCCATATTCCTATTACAAGGGATGTTTACATTCCTTGTAATAGGAATAAAAGTGATCAAAAAAATTATTTTTGGGGAAAAAAATGTCAAACTAAAATAAATAAAGTAAAATGAACAATAAAAAAAAAATGTTTTTTTTAAAGCGCCCCTGTCCCCATGTGCTCGCATGCAGAAGCGAACGCATGCGTAAGTCCCGCCCACATATGAAAACAGTGTTCAAACCACACATGTGAGGTATCGCTGCGAACGTTAGAGCGAGAGAAATAATTCTAGCCCTAGACCTCCTCTGTAACTCAAAACATATAACCAGTAAAAAAAATGTAAATCGTCGCCTATGGGGATTTTTAAGTAGCGACGTTTGCCGCCATTCCACGAGCGTGTGCAATTTTGAAGAGTGACATATTAGGTATCTATTTACTCAGCGTAACTTCATCTTTCACATTATGCAAAAATTGGGCTAACTTTACTGTGTTTTTTTTTTTTTTAAGCACAAAACAGTTTTTTTTCCAAAAAAAAGCATTCGAAAAATTACTGCGCAAATACCGTGCGAGATAAAAAGTTGCAACGACCACCATTGTATTCTCCAGGGTGTTTGCTAAAAAAACATATATAATGTTTTGGAGTTCTATGTAATTTTCTAGCAAATAAATGATGATTTTTACATGTAGGAGAGAAATGTCAGAATTGTCCTGGGTGCTCCAGAACGCCTGATGGCGCTCCCTGCATGTTGGGCCTCTGTATGTGGCCACGCTGTGTAAAAGTCTCACACATGTGGTATCACCATACTCGGGAGTAATAGCAGAATGTGTTTTGGGGTGTAATTTGTGGTATGCATATGCTGTGTGTGAGAAATAACCTGATAATATGACAATTTTGTGAAAAAAAAAAAAAAAAGTAAAAAGAATCTTGATTTTGCAAAGAATTGTGGGAAAAAATGACAACTTCAAAAAACTCATCATGCCTCTTACTAAATACCTTGGAATGTCTTCTTTCCAAAAAGGGGTCATTTGGGGGGTATTTGTACTTTTCTGGCATGTTAGGGTCTCAAGAATTGAAATAGGCCGTCAGTCCTTCAGGTGTGATCAATTTTCAGATATTGGCACCATAGCTTGTGGACTCTATAACTTTCACAAAGACCAAATAATATCCACCAATTTGTACTTATTTTTACCAAAGATATGTAGTAGTATAAATTTTGGCCAAAATTTATGAAGAAAAAATGTCTAATCTGCTAAATTTTCTAACAGAAACAAAGAAAAATTCGTTTTTTTACAGAATTTTCGGTATTTTTTCTTTTATAGCACAAAAAAAAAAAAACCCAGCGGTGATTAAATACCACCAAAAGAAAGCTCTATTTGTGTGAAAAAAAGGACAAAAATTTCATATAGGTCCAGTGTTGCATGACTGAGTAATTGTCATTCAAAATGCGAGAGCACCGAAAGCTGAAAATTGGTCTGGTTATTAAGGGTGTTTAAGTGCCCAGTGGTCAAGTGGTTAAAGCAGGATTAGGTTATACATTGTTCAATCCATCATCCGAAAATGGAAAGAGTGTGGCACAACTATAAACCTACCAAGATGTGACCATCCACCTAAATTGACAGGCTGGGCAAGGAGAACATTAATCAGAAAAGCAGCAGGGGTATGGATACTTTTTCAAGGCAAGGCAAGCGAATGGCAGAACTGAAAATGGGATAAGTGCTACCCAAAAATAAAAGATATATATATATATATATATATATATATATATATATATATATATATATATATACTGTAAAGTTTGGGGATACTAGCTCCGCGGGACCAAGTGCATAAACCGGTATAAGGTGAAACCAAAATACTTTTATTTATAATTAAATCAAAAATAAGGCTTTTCTTCAGCATACAAAAACGTAAATTAAAGTCCGCTTATCTTCAGCTCAAATAATAAGAAAAGAAAGCACCTACAGTTCTGTAGTCAGGTCTTCACCCAAAAGTTTTTAGAGTCCTTACAGAGATCTTTTGCAGCCTCCAAAGCAGCAAAACAGCAAGACAGCAACACAGCCAGACAGCTCCTCAGACAGGTGTTCATCTCCTTCTCCTCTTCCCCACCACCTCTCTACTACTTCCTGTCTTAAGGGCTGTCTTCTTGGAGGCCATTAACCCCCTGTGGGCTGAATCCCTGTGGTCAAGGAGGGAGGCTCTTTCCCACCCAAATGTCACTTCAGAGCCTCCCAAATTCCGGGTCCCAACTATCTCTCTTAATATAGAGAGGACCGCGAGTTAGTCCTCTCCTAAAACTATTCCCGGAATTTGTCACCCATTTTTGGGTGACCCCCTGAGGCCTACCAGAATCCAAATATAGGTGCTACATAGCACCTGTCCAGGACCCAACTTTGGCGTTCTGTACAATACATATATATATAATCTTTTATTTTTGGGTAGCACTTATCCCATTTTCAGTTCTGCCATTCGCTTGCTGTTTTCACTGTTGGAATAGTCTAGTTGCTGTCATTTCCTTAAAGGGATTGCTCAGTAGGATTCATTGATCTTGGATGATGCTTTTTTTTGAGCCCAGATTGCTGCCTATAATATGTGCAGTATTGCTTTCTGGTGGGTGCATTTGGATTGGTAGAGGGGCAGGTTTGTGAATATCTGTTGAAGTGTACAGATAGGACTAAACACATCACTGAGGATTGTTGTCACTATTTGAACTGTTATCACTAAAGATTATCTATGGGCTATTTTTGTATAGTAGTATAACACTTATACACATTGGTTTTCTTAATGTGTACATTTGAACACTGTGTAATTGTTTTTTTTTTCCAAGCACTGCACTTTTTATGTACCAAAATGCAAAAAAGGTTTGGCTTTAGATATTTTTAATGATCTCTCTTCCAACAAAGGTGGTCTTACATTTAGAATGCATGCATTATTCTGAAACTTTGAAAAATGTAACTTTAAAAAATGTTAGTTTAGAATTGAAGAGGTTGTTGGAGGATTTCTTAGAAGTTCTCCTCAAAATTAAACGTTATAGGCTCAAACATTGATCTTTTTTTTAAGAACTTCATTAGTAATTGCATAGTGCATTCTTGTTAATTAATCAAAAACAACATTTGTTGATCTGTCAGATTACTCTAATTATTCTGTATTGCTTTCCTAATCAGTTGTTGGTAAGTCATTAGAAGTGTAGATGTTTCATAATGACTTAACAAGGGAAACATAATATTGTGTTCTTAGAAGTGAACATATTGTACAGATTTATCTAGTTTATATGTATAAAAACAACAGAGCATATTGTTTTTAAATACATGTGCAATTTAGATGGGTCTGTAATATGTGTTCACAAGCCTTCATTATTCATATTAACCCATATGTTAATGAGGGTTCATTATAGAAGGAACATCAGTATTAAATAACAAATTAAAAATGATTTTGTTTATCGTATACACTTATACAAAGTGTCGGCAATGCATTAACAAATAAATATAAATTATGATGCTATGTGTAGATATGAATAAAGAATCAAAAACAGAACAATGGCAGCATTTGTTAGGTAGCAGTGGAACTTTATGAATAAAAGCCCATCAGGCTATTTTTCACGGCTTACAATATTAGGTAAAATAAATAGGATAAGATCTGTTTCTGAGCCTTACAAACACACACACCCTACAATCATGAACTGATGTGACCTCTTTGCTGTTTTATGCTATTTTTGCTGAGAGGAAAAAAATATATAATATATCTAAAATATATAATCAAAATAATATAGTTCAGTGCAAATAGCAACAATGTAGCAAATACTCAAAGAAATATGGCGGATTAGTGTATTATATAGTGGTTCTAGGCACCAAATTTTGACTATAGTATATCTATGGCTGTGGCGAAGAATGGTGTCCCTTTATACTTGTTGTCCCGGCTGACAGGGGTGAGGAGATCCAGTGAGTGATCCCTCCCACTACTTAAATCATTAACAGCAGATTTGAATGGCCAGATAGGATGGGTCTAACCATTATAAGTGGTGAACGGATGGATAGGCTCTACCCACTGATGAAGTCCACACCCAGGATGACTCACGTCTGGGAATAGGAGCCAGACCCTCAGTTTTTCTTCCTGTGGTCATCACCACTTATGCTGAAGCACTTTAGGAACTGATTACCTGTTTGAAGCACTGGCATAGCTGAGTGCCTTTTATGTGAGTGTGCTAGCTTGATTTTACCAGACATTAAATATTCTGACAGAGCACTAGATTTCCTTTTAGTTGATTTTCATATACTGCTGATTGAGAGCATGCAGCACTGACAGGAGGTGTTGGAGATTTAAGAGGTGACCAGGGGCATTCATCTGATATTACCCTCATTAGGGGACTGCTTGCTTAGACCCACTGGTGAAACAGGGTCTAAGTATAAGTTGAGTGGCCATCCATTCACTGGTGGAGGATCACTATTGATAAGCACCTTTACTTTGTAACACGGATGTAGAATATCATAGTCTATTACTTCACACCTATTAGCAGAATGAACTTTTGAGCTATTTATTTTGATTAAATCCATTTTTTCTTATTGTAGCAAAATTATTTTTCTTTTAGGGTCCGTTCACACAGGGGCAACACGACTTGTAGGCGACTTGAGTGAGGCAACTTGGACACGACTTGAGTTTAGATCACAGCGCGACTTGGGACGACTTCAACACGACTTGTGATGACTTCAACGCGACTTGGGGCGACTTACAAGTCGCCTCCAGCAAAGGGATACTGTACAAGTGGCCAATTAGAGCTTATCTGCTCTTGTGACATAATTCTTGTTCTTGTTCTGTTCCTTGTTCCCTGTTTCCCGGTGCTGTGTCCAAAATGCTCTCCTTGCATTATTTAATGTCAGCTGTCATAACTGCTGGGTTGGCAGTGTTGATGGAAGAGGAAGAGGAAGAAAGGAAGCGAAGGATGAGGATGAGAAGAAGACGTCGCTACTGGATCCATCCACTCATTGTCAATAGACCTAACAGAGGGCAGTTCTGGGCTATGTATGAGAACTTGCGTAGTTTTGAGGACAAGTTTTTAAACTATACACGGATGTCCATCGCAAGGCAAGTACATATGCTGCATGTCATTGTCCACTTGCCACGTCACCTGCCACAAGTTGTGCATTGTCCACTTGCCACGTCACCTGCCACAAGTTGTGCATTGTCCACTTGCCACGTGTCTCGCCACATGATCCACGCGACGTGCCACTTGAGCCACGTGACATGCCACGTGAGCCACATGACATGCCACATGAGCCACGTGACCCGCCACATGAGCCACGTGACTTGCCATGTGACCCGCCACATGTGCCACGTGATGTGCCACGTGACCTGCCACGTGACCCGCCACGTGTGCCACGTGACCCGCCACGAGTGCCATGTGACCCGCCACATGTGCCACGTGATGTGCCACGAGTGCCACGTGACCCGCCACGTGTGTCACGTGACCCGCCACGTGATGTGCCACATGTGCCACGTTATGTGCCACGTGAGCCACGTGACCCACCACATGAGCCACGTGATGTGCTACGTGACCCACCACATGTTCCACGTGAGCCACATGACGTGCCACGTGACCCGCCACATGTGCCACGTGAAATGCCACATGTGCCACATGAAATGCCACATGTGCCACGTGCACTTTTCGGCATCAAAGTTGAGTATTGTCCACTTGCCACATCACCTTCCCCCAGCAGAAACCCTGGTGTGTGTGAGGCCGCATATTTGCATATGGTTGGCTAAGCGGCAATGTGTGTGTGTGTGTGTGTGTTTGTGTGTGTGTAGCTACCATTGGTTTAGATTTGTGATTTTGAATATTGTAAATTACATTTTTTTTTGGTTTTGTATTGCAGTTTTGACGAATTGCTTGGTCTGGTTGACATCCATCTTCAGCGACAGAATACATCATACAGGAGGAGTATCTCAAGCACTGAAAGACTTATTATTACACTAAGGTAAAGTATTTTATATGCACATTAGTACCATATTTTCCACATTAATAAAGTCCAAACTGTGCTCATTTGTCCACTCTTCTCCTACGGGTCAAATGAGTGCAACTGTCTTGACTGATGGCAGTCCCAGCCTCTCAGCAAGACACTCTCCACCCCTCACAGCTCAGCGCTCTAATTGAGCGTAGAGGAGCAGAGCAGGAGAGCTGATGACTGACAGTCAGCAGCTCTCAGCTCATGGAATGTAGAGAAACGAGCCATAGACAGACCGATGTTGCATCGCTGCAATGTTGCATCCACCTATGTTAATTCTATTTTTTGTAAAACATATTGTGTAATACCGATTTCCAAATGTAGCACACAAACAAAACAATCATTTTAAAAGCTCAAATTTTTTGGAATATTAATAACACTATCTTTCCAAATATATTTTTAGATTTAGAAAACAGTAGGTTCTAAACATTTTAATCACCAAAAAAAATTGTAATTCTTCAAACAGGAAAAACAAGACAAACGTAAACAAGTTGAAAAAAAAATAGAACAAACTTTAAACAATAAAACAATCAAATCATAACTGGTGGTAGGTCAGATTGGAGCTGGTGGAAGGCCTTGGGGATGGTGTGGATGGCATCATAAAGGAATTGGCTGGTGCACCAAGGGTAGCAGGAATCGGGGATGGTGACGGATAGGGGATCGGGGCATTTGAAGAATTGACAGCATTGCCATATTCATCCGTGTATGGACGGAAGCGAGGGGGGTAGTAGGGGTGGGTACGGGGTGGTGGAGGGTTGGGAACATCATAATAAGGGCCTGATGGCAATGGTGTGTTTTCAAAAAATACTCTTTGGCCG
Organism: Lithobates pipiens; assembly: GCF_037356315.1. Taxonomy (NCBI): domain Eukaryota; kingdom Metazoa; phylum Chordata; class Amphibia; order Anura; family Ranidae; genus Lithobates; species Lithobates pipiens. The sequence goes on from NW_027507903.1 coordinate 336,620,956, forward strand.
CTGGCATTTTGACTTGTCATGTTCGCCTCTAAGATGTCCATGATTTCTTTTTTCACTGCATGTTTCCGGTCCTCTGCTACTCTTTTTAGCATTGAGGCCACCATCACTCCAAAAGCACTCTCCTCATTTTCAAGGGCATCTAACTTCCTATCTAATTTTTCCATGAGGGTGGCGAAACGCTCCATTGTTTGGGCTCCCCTTCCCCCTACAGGCCGGCTGGATCGTGGCAACGGAGGCCTTTGGGTTGGTGGTTGCTCCACCTGGGGCTGCTCCACATCTGGCAGGTCGATTTGGGACACCTGGATGTCTTGCAGCTCAAGCTGGGGAGAAGGCGCTACTTGCAGCTCAAGCTGGGGAGAAGGCGCTACTTGCATCTCAAGCTGGGGAGAAGGCGCTACTTGCATCTCAAGCTGGGGAGAAGGCGCTACTTGCATCTCAAGCTGGGGAGAAGGCGCTAAAATATTATCTTCTTCAGCTGCCTCAAGTGGCTGATGTGCTGCCATACACAGAGTTGCTCCTGATGCAGATGCTGCCTCTCGACATGCCCGCTGTCCATCACCCCAACTTGACTGTGTTCTGCATAAAACATATAATACAAATTTTAGCACAATTTCTATATAGAACGTTATAGTATATCACTTGTGAAATATGAAAGATGTTATCTTACTCTCTTGGTTCCATGAAAGGCAACAGGAACTGCAGCTCCTCTGCATGTACATATGGCACAAAACGCCTACTTCCAGAGCCACTTCTGCCCTCATGCAGTCTACGAAGGTGGCGTTTGAAACAGTCCCTCAAACCCTTCCATCTGGTTTGTAAAATGGACACTGCAAAATATAAGCAGAAACATAATAATTTATGTATTTTTTCTTTTAGATACCTGGCAACCGGTCACTCTATAGTAAGCCTTCATTTCGAGTTCATGGTGGGCAAGTCAACAATAAGCTATATTATCCGTGAAACCTGCCAAATTTTATGGGACGTTCTGAACAACATAGTTATGAAGAGACCTACACAGGAGAATTGGCGGGATATTGCTAATCTATATTGGAGTCGGTGCAATTTCCCCAATTGTATTGGAGCTATTGATGGGAAGCACGTGTGTGTCATTAAGCCTATTGGAAGCGGAAGTATGTTCTTTAATTATAAAAAATATTGCTCCTTTGTACTCTTTGCCGTGGCGGATTCAAATTACTGTTTCACCTACATAGATATAGGATCCTATGGAAGTACCTGCGATGCTCGTATTTTTGCGAATTCCTCCTTCGGTCAAAGGCTACGAGAGGATCAACTCGATCTTCCTGTAAACTGTCCACTTCCAGGCACAACTGAACCCCCGCTACCCTATGTGTTTGTTGCGGATGAGGCTTTTGCCTTGGGAGAACACATTATGAGGCCATATTCCAATAGGAACCTCACTACTGAGAAGAAGATTTTCAATTATCGTTTAACAAGGGCAAGAAGGGTGGTTGAGTGCAGTTTTGGCATTCTTGCCAATAAATGGCGTTTTTTACATACACCAATAGCCTTGCACATAGAAAATGCAATTACTGCTGTTAAAGCAGCATGTGTGCTGCACAATTATATTCGAATACGTGATGGTTATTGTTTTGAGGATTCACTCATGCACAACCTGGAAAGTGCACACATCACTGCTACGAGGGGATCCAGTGATGGTGCAACTGTGCGCAATCAATTTACATCATACTTTGTTTCACCGGCTGGCGAAATAGAATGGCAAATGGACGCCATTTCATAACTTTATTGCTATTATGTTCAGTTGTTTTTTCTGTACAGTTCTCTAGAGCCTGCAGGTATTGATTTTACAATTATATCACGATATGTTCTGTTATAGTTAATGTCTTTTATTGTAAATTTTGACATGAACATTTTGTAAGAATTACTTTGGCTATGGTTATATAGTTAATTAAAAATGATGATGAACTATTAAAAAATATTTGAAACAATTGTAATTGCTTGCAATGATTCATAGAACATTTAAATACCCTAATTAATGATCCCTTGATCCAATCAATGCACCACTAGCATTGCTGTTATCTGAAGTATAATTGGAATTTGCCACATATATTGCTAGATTTGATAAAGCAACATGTGGACAGTGACGTGGCAGGTGAACAATTCATAACTTGTGGCTAGTCACATGGCACTCGTGGCACATCACGTGGCACTCGTGGCACATCCCGTGGCACTCGTGGCACATCACGTGGCACATCACATGGCACTCGTGGCACATCACGTGGCACATGTGACGGTCACGTGGCACTCGTGGCGGGTCACGTGGCACACGTGGCGGGTCACGTGGCACACGTGGCGGGTAACGTGGCACGTCACGTGGCACACGTGGCACGTCACGTGGCACACGTGGCGGGTCACGTGGCACACGTGGCGGGTCACGTGGCACATCACGTGGCACATGTGGCGGGTCACGTGGCGGGTCACGTGGCACACGTGGCACATCACGTGGCACATGTGGCGGGTCACGTGGCACTCGTGGCGGGTCACGTGGCACACGTGACACGTCATGTGGCACATGTGGCGGGTCACGTGGCACTCGTGGCGAGTCACGTGGCACATCCCGTGGCACACGTGGCGGGTCACGTGGCACATCACGTGGCACATGTGGCGGGTCACGTGGCACTCGTGGCGGGTCACGTGGCACACGTGACACGTCATGTGGCACATGTGGCGGGTCACGTGGCACTCGTGGCGAGTCACGTGGCACATCCCGTGGCACACGTGGCGGGTCACGTGGCACTCGTGGCACATCCCGTGGCACATCCCGTGGCACACGTGGCGGGTCACGTGGCACACGTGGCGGGTCACGTGGCACTCGTGGCGGGTCACGTGGCACATGTGGCGGGTCATGTGGCAATCCTGGCAGGTGTTGTGGCAAGTGGACAATACACAACTTGTGGCAGGAGTCGTGGCAAGTGGACAATATGCAACTTGTGGCAGAAGTCGTGGCAAGTGGACAATATGCAACTTGTGGCAGGAGTCGTGGCAAGTGGACAATACGCAACTTCTGGCAGGTACCTATTCTGCACGGATAAATATGGAAATACAAACATCATGACAAGTCGAAGATAACAGAGAGAAATATAAAAATGTTTAACTTACATTTGTCACTGTGGTCGGTCTCTGACAATAGATCCCAATCTGGGAAGAATAGCCGACAGATTTCCAGCCAGGCATGGTCCCTCTTTAGATGATCCTTGTAACTTGGATCTTGCTTGTCATATAGGCATTTTCTAGCCCTAATATACCTTATCAAGGCCTCATTATCTACCACCTCCCTGGTATTACTATCCCTGGCTCTGTTTGACATTTAAAAAAAGTTATGAACAGAACAGGGAAATCACAGAGCACAAGTCAAAAATTGAAGGTATTCTGTGTGGAGCAGGAAGGGGCTGGCTGTGTTTGAGAAGAAGGGGGCTGGCTGTATGTAAATTTACTTTCCTGTTAAGTCGCCTCAGTATGTACTGTGATCCGACTTGGAGGCAACTTGCATTGAATTCAATGGATGCAAGTCGCCTAGAAGTCGGATAGAAGTAGTACAGGAACCTTTTCTGAAGTCGGAACGACTTCAGTAGTGTCCATTAAGACGGCTGTCATTGACTTACATTGAGTTCTTCTTGTTGTCCGACCTGAGGCGACTTGGGGCGACTTGAAGTCGGATCCCAAGTTGCCCCTGTGTGAACGGACCCTTAGAACACATTGATACATATTTATATTTCTTTGAGTATTTGTTACATTGTTGCTAGTTGCACTGCACTATATTATGATGATTATATTTTGAAGTGAGAGTGAACACTTAGGGCCGGTTCACACTGCGGGCGACTGCGATCCGACTTCAGGTCGGTCTAGGTCGCCCCAAGTCGCCTCGAGGTCGCGCTGCATTAAAACCAATGATAGTCAATGGAGCTGTCTTAATATACACTACTGCAGTAGCTCCGACTTTTAAAAAAGGTTCCTGTACTACTTGGAAACGACTTCTAGGCGACTTGTACCCATTCATGTCAATGTAAGTCGCCTCTCCTGTTCATCTGTAGGCTACTTGCAAGCTACTTGACAGGAAGTCACCCAGCCCCCACTGCAGGCAGCCCCTCCTTTCCATACACATTAGTTTCGTTTTCCCCCTTATCTTCAACTCACACAGACCATCTTCAACTCACAAAGACCAAGAGCTCAGTCCTGCAAAATGTCTGCTATGAACAGGAGAGAACCAGTGGACAATGAGTCCCTCATACGCCTTGTTAGGGAGAGAAGGTGTCTGTACGCAAAGACAGACAAAGCGTACCAGCTAATCCAAAAGAGAGAGAGTGCCTGGCTGGAAATCTGCAGACTCTCTTTCGAAGACTGGGATGTCTTGTCACAGGCCGACCGCTCTGCAAAAAGTAAGTTTATATTTCTTTTCTCCTTCACTATGCATGATTCTTGTAGTTCAATTTAGGTCTTGTAGGTCTTCTTTTGCACAGGGAATCGGTGCATAAATGCCCCCTTTCACAACAGTCCTTGGTTCCTCTCCCTAGATCCCCCTGCCATCAAAAATATCACACCAGAGCAACAAAAGCTCCAATTACATGAACATTAGATGAATTGACTGTTCTAATAGTGTCTGAACTGTATTCCCCACGTTTTTGCTTCAAAAAAGCATTGTTTCAATACCAAATTGATGTGCCACGTGACGTGCCACGGCTGCCACGTGACCTGCCACGGCTGCCACGGGACGTGCCACGGGACCTTCCACGGGAAGTGCCACGGGTGCCACGGGAAGTGCCACGGGACGTGCCACGGGACATGCCACGGGTGCCACGGGTGCCACGTGACGTGCCACGTGTGACACGTGACGTGCCACGGGTGCCACGGGACGTGCCACGGGTGACACGTGACGTGCCACGGGTGCCACGGGACGTGCCACGGGTGCCACGTGACGTGCCACGGGTGCCACGGGTGCCACGTGACCTGCCACGGGTGCCACGGGACGTGCCACGGGTGCCACGTGACGTGCCACGGGTGACACGGGACGTGCCACTGGTGCCACGGGACGTGCCACGGGTGCCACGGGACGTGCCACGGGTGCCACGTGACCTGCCACGGGTGCCACGGGACGTGCCACGGGTGCCACGGGACGTGCCACGGGTGCCACGTGACGTGCCACGGGTGCCACGGGACGTGCCACGGGTGCCACGTGACCTGCCACGGGTGCCACGGGACGTGCCACGGGTGCCACGGGACGTGCCACGGGTGCCACGGGACGTGCCACGGGTGCCACGTGACCTGCCACGGGACGTGCCACGGGTGCCACGGGACGTGCCACGGGTGCCACGTGACGTGCCACGGGTGCCACGTGACGTGCCACGGGTGCCACGGGACGTGCCACGGGTGCCACGTGACCTGCCACGGGAAGTGCCACGGGTGCCACGGGAAGTGCCACGGGACCTGCCACGGGTGCCACGTGACGTGCCACGGGTGCCACGTGACGTGCCACGTGTGACACGTGACGTGCCACGGGTGACACGGGACGTGCCACGGGTGCCACGTGACGTGCCACGGGTGCCACGGGACGTGCCACGGGTGCCACGTGACGTGCCACGGGTGCCACGGGACGTGCCACGGGTGCCACGTGACCTGCCACGGGTGCCACGGGACGTGCCACGGGTGCCACGTGACGTGCCACGGGTGACACGGGACGTGCCACTGGTGCCACGGGACGTGCCACGGGTGCCACGGGACGTGCCACGGGTGCCACGTGACCTGCCACGGGTGCCACGGGACGTGCCACGGGTGCCACGGGACGTGCCACGGGACGTGCCACGTGACGTGCCACGGGTGCCACGGGACGTGCCACGGGTGCCACGGGACGTGCCACGGGTGCCACGGGACGTGCCACGGGTGCCACGTGACCTGCCACGGGTGCCACGTGACGTGCCACGGGTGCCACGGGACGTGCCACGGGTGCCACGGGACGTGCCACGGGACGTGCAACGGGTGCCACGGAACGTGCCACGGGTGCCACGTGACCTGCCACGGGTGCCACGGGACGTGCCACGGGTGCCACGTGACGTGCCACGGGTGCCACGGGACGTGCCACGGGTGCCACGGGACGTGCCACGGGTGCCACGTGACGTGCCACGGGTGCCACGTGACGTGCCACGGGTGACACGGGACGTGCCACTGGTGCCACGGGACGTGCCACGGGTGCCACGGGACGTGCCACGGGTGCCACGTGACCTGCCACGGGTGCCACGGGACGTGCCACGGGTGCCACGTGACGTGCCACGGGTGCCACGTGACCTGCCACGGGTGCCACGTGACGTGCCACGGGACGTGCCACGGGTGCCACGGGACGTGCCACGGGTGCCACGGGACGTGCCACGGGTGCCACGTGACCTGCCACGGGACGTGCCACGGGTGCCACGGGACGTGCCACGGGTGCCACGTGACGTGCCACGGGTGCCACGTGACGTGCCACGGGTGCCACGGGACGTGCCACGGGTGCCACGTGACCTGCCACGGGTGCCACGTGACGTGCCACGGGTGACACGGGACGTGCCACGGGTGCCACGGGACGTGCCACGGGTGCCACGGGACGTGCCACGGGTGCCACGGGACGTGCCACGGGACGTGCCACGTGACGTGCCACGGGTGCCACGGGACGTGCCACGGGTGCCACGGGACGTGCCACGGGTGCCACGGGACGTGCCACGGGTGCCACGTGACCTGCCACGGGTGCCACGTGACGTGCCACGGGTGCCACGGGACGTGCCACGGGTGCCACGGGACGTGCCACGGGTGCCACGGGACGTGCAACGGGTGCCACGGAACGTGCCACGGGTGCCACGTGACCTGCCACGGGTGCCACGGGACGTGCCACGGGTGCCACGTGACGTGCCACGGGTGCCACGGGACGTGCCACGGGTGCCACGGGACGTGCCACGGGTGCCACGTGACGTGCCACGGGTGCCACGGGACGTGCCACGGGTGCCACGGGACGTGCCACGGGTGACACGTGACGTGCCACGGGTGCCACGGGACCTGCCACGGGTGCCACGGGACGTGCCACATGTAACATTTTACATGGCGCTCATTACAGGTCACATGGCACTTGGGGTTCATAATGGTGCCTATTAACTCTAGGGCAAGATTACGGAGCAACATTGGGAAGTCTATCACTGATGTGTAGCACTATGATAATTTTATTACAATAATGATTGAACAATATAACCACATCAAAAGTAATTTCAACCTAATTTTAACATATGAAATTTATTGAACATATAATAACAAATAACAAAAAACATATCAGACAACTTTAATTACAAAACAATAATCCATATCAGCACATGTTAACAACCGTACTCAAAAATTCCCAAAAAGATACTTGATATGAAATCAAAACATTTGTGTAAAAATATTTATGAATTTGATTATGAAATGGCGTCCATCTGCCACGGCAATTCACCATCCGGTGAATTGAAATAGGATCTAAATTGATCGCGCACTGTGGCACCATCAGTGGATCCCCTTGTAGCACTGATGCGTGCACTTTCCATATCGTGTTGTAGAGAATCCTCAAAACAATATCCGTCCCTGACTCTGACAAAATTGTGCAGCACGCATGCTGCTTTTACAGCAGTTATAGCATTTTCAATGTTTAAGCTTATTGTAGTATGTAGAAAGCGCCATTTATTGGCTAGAATTCCAAAACTACATTCAACCACCCTTCTTGCCCTTGTTAACCGGTAGTTGAAAATCCTTTTAGGAGTGGACAGGTTCCTACTAGAGTAAGGCCTCATCATGTGTTCACCCAATGCAAAGGCCTCATCCGCAACAAACACATAGGGTAGCGCAGGTTCAGCTGTGCCAGGAAGGGGGCAATTTTCAGGAATACCAAGTAGATTCTCCCGTAGTCTTTCACCAAAGGATGAATTTCCAAAAATCCTTGCATCACAGCTACCTCCATAGGATCCAATGTCTACATATGTGAAACAGTAGTTGGAATCTGTAACGGCGAGCAGTACAAAGGAGCAATATTTTTTATAGTTAAAGTACATACTCCCGCTACCCACAGGCTTTTGTACACGTATATGCTTCCCATCGATAGCTCCAATGCAATTGGGAAAATTGCACCTACTCCAAAATTTATTTGCTATATCACGCCATGTTTCAGGTGTCGGCCTCTTCATCACCATGGTGTTAAGCACGTCCCATAAAACTTTGCAGGTGTCTCGGATGATATAGCTGATAGTCGACTTGCCAGCCATGAACTCATAATGTAGACTTACAATTGAATGACCTGTTGCAAGGTATCTGAAAAACAAAAGAATTGATTATGTTCCTGTTTATGTTTTGCAGTGACCATCTTACAAACCAGGTGGAAGGGGCTCCGCGATTGCTACAATCGCTACTTAAAAAAAATATTAAACCAACGAAGTGGTTCCGGGGGGAAAAGAGTAGCACCCTATATCCATGCGGAGGAGATGGAATTCCTGAGGCCGTTCATGGATCTTAGAGCGTAAGATAATATCTTTCATATTAGGACAGTGATACTATACAGTTGGATAAGGTTATAATAATTGTATTCTATCTTTCATGCAGAACACAATCCAGTATGCCGCACCTGGAACAGCCAGGTACATCGGCCCAATGTGCTGCGGCGGCCACTGCTCCCAGCGGAGAGGAAGGGGCACCTTCTCCGTCCTTAATACAGAGTCCTGGCCTAAACTCTATTGAAACAGTTGAGGATTCCCAGGCGGCCAATCTCAGCATGGCTGAGGTCGAGGAACCTGAGGGCAGACAGGAACCAGACCGTCCCGCTCTCCATGGAAGATCGGGAAGACCGATTAGACTACAGAACAACTTGGAACGTTTTGCGTCACTGATGGAGCGGATGAATACAAAGTTAACTGAAATGGAGAGTGCGGAAAGCGGATTTGGTATTATGGTGGCAGCAATGCTCAAAAAAATCCCGCAGGAGCGCCAGGCATATGTTATGAAAAACATTATAGATATGCTTGAGGCAAATATAGCCCACCAGCCTGCCACCAGTGCCCCCTCTCCAGCGTTTGCCCCACCACCACCCCCATCTGTACCCTTCCCTAACTATTACAATCCCCCGCCACCCAGAACCCACCCCTACTATTCCCCTCGTTATAGGCCATATTGTGATGAGTATGGCAACAACACACAAAGCGCAAATCCCCCCATGCCCTATCCATTTCCTACCCCTGCAATGGCCACACGTGAAAGTGTCCAACCCACACCTTCCCCCATTCCTTCCACTGAAGGTGACAATTTTGGTCCATCGTACCACAATTTATAGTTTTTCTAATGTCTTGATTTTTCGTAGAATAAAAGTGCTAATGTTATTTCTTTAAAAGTTACTGTTTGTTGATGTTTTTTTCAAAAATTTTGTTCATATTAAAAAAAGTTTATGTTTTGCTAATGTGTGGTATGTTTGAGTATATTACATTTAATTACATGCTATGTTTTTTTAGGTCAAAAATAATTACCTAGGTGGCTGCAGCATTGGAGCAAAGCTTCATCTGCTGCTCCTTCACACAAAAAATAATAATCAAACATCAATGGGTCTCTTCTATCCCCTCCAAGATGTGAGAGCTGCTGACACTCAGCAGCTATCCTGCTCTGCTCCTCCACGCTAATTGTAGCGCTGAGCTGTGAGGATGCAAAGTGTATTGCGCACCAGAAAGACAGTTTACCTTAATGTAATAATTAGTCTTTCAATGGCTGAGATACTCTTCCTGTATGTTGTGTTCTGTCGCTCAAGATGGATGTCAACCAGACCAAGCAATTCATCAAAACTGCAACAAACCAAAAAAATTTTGTTAATCATCTATGTTAGAAAATAATAAATATAAACCACTGGTATCTACACACACACACACACACACACACACATTATCGCATCAACAATATGCCAAATATAAATCATCCGATTGAAGGGATTTAGCTAGGGTGAGGTGACGTAGCAAGTCATGTGTTAAGTAGACAATACACAAAGTGTGGAATGTGTGACACCTGTGACAGGTAATGTCGAAGGGGAAAACTACTCTATTTTACTCTTGAAAAATGCTTTAGCAACATGACTTTAAGGCCACATATTTGTGAACAATTACTGCTAGCAAACACACTACTTCTGGTTTGTCATGTCCCATCTGTGCCAAGTCATGTGACACCCGTGGCACGTCCCGTGGCACCCGTGGCACCCGTGGCACGTCCCGTGGCACCCGTGGCACCCGTGGCACGTCCCGTGGCACCCGTGGCACTTCCCGTGTCACCCGTGGCACGTCCCGTGGCACATCCCGTGGCACCCGTGGCACCAGTGGCACTTCCCGTGTCACCCGTGGCACGTCCCGTGGCACCCGTGGCACGTCCCGTGGCACCAGTGGCACGTCCCGTGGCACGTCCCGTGGCACGTCCCGTGGCACCCGTGGCACCAGTGGCACTTCCCGTGTCACCCGTGGCACGTCCCGTGGCACCCGTGGCACGTCCCGTGGCACCCGTGGCACGTCCCGTGTCACCCGTGGCACGTCCCGTGGCACGTCCCGTGGCACCAGTGGCACGTCCCGTGGCACCCGTGGCACCAGTGGCACTTCCCGTGTCACCCGTGGCACGTCCCGTGGCACCCGTGGCACGTCCCGTGGCACCCGTGGCACCCGTGGCACCAGTGGCACGTCCCGTGGCACGTCCCGTGGCACCCGTGGCACCAGTGGCACTTCCCGTGTCACCCGTGGCACGTCCCGTGGCACCCGTGGCACGTCCCGTGTCACCCGTGGCAGGTCCCGTGTCACCCGTGGCACGTCCCGTGGCACCCGTGGCACGTCCCGTGGCACCCGTGCCACTTCCCGTGTCACCCGTGGCACGTCCCGTGGCACCCGTGGCACCAGTGGCACTTCCCGTGTCACCCGTGGCACGTCCCGTGGCACCCGTGGCACTTCCCGTGTCACCCGTGGCACGTCCCGTGGCACGTCCCGTGGCACCCGTGGCACTTCCTGTGTCACCCGTGGCACGTCCCGTGTCACCCGTGGCAGGTCCCGTGTCACCCGTGGCACGTCCCGTGTCACCCGTGGCAGGTCCCGTGGCACCCGTGCCACTTCCCGTGGCACCCATGGCAGGTCTCGTGGCACGTCTTGTGCCAAGCGCGGCACATTGCGTGGCATGTGACATGGCACATGTGGCAAGGGACGTGGCAGATCGACAATCCACAACTTGTGGCAAGTGACGTGGAAAGTGGACACTGACATACAGCATATGTACTTGCCTTGTGATCGACATCCGTGTATACTTGAAAAACTTGTCATCAAACCTACGCAAGTTCTCATACATAGCCCAGAACTGCCCTCTGTTATGTCGATTGGCAATGATTGGATGGATCCAGTAGCGACGTCTTCTTCCCATCCTCCTCCTCCGCTTCATTTCTTCTTCTTCCTCTTCCATCAGTACTGCCAAACCAGCTGTTAGGACAGCTGACATAAGGTAACGCACAGAGAGCATTTTGGACACAGAAAGACTGTCAAAAACAGGAACAAGGAAGAAGACAGGAACAGGAATGATGTCACAAGGGGTGAAAGCTCACTTGTACAGTTCCCTGTCCTGGAGGCGACTTGTAAGTCGCCCCAGGTCGCGCTGTTAAGTCGGATACAAGTCGGATCCGACTTGGCTTCCCAAGTAGTGTCGCCTCGTGTCGCCCCCTGTGTGAACCGGCCCTTACAGTGATTGGCAGCAACTGTATTATTTCACATGCAACTATTTTGATAAGTCCTTTATACGGTATTGATTTTTTTCACTTTATTTATATTTATTTGCACTGATTAAGGTTTAGGTTTATTTTTAAATAAAATATCTAGCCTAGCAAGCACCCCTAAACCCGATAGGTTGTATTTGATTCCCTTCAATCTAAAAGTTGACAAGAGAAATGTAAATGAAAATTAACTGTATATACATCCAGTCACTAAGATGCCAGCAACGTTTACATCTGAAGATATTTTTGAATTTAAAATGATAGAGAGGGCCAATGTCAGGCTGGTCGTGCTCATTTTCATGAGCATGCTTGTACTGATAAGCATAGATGTGCTTGTGCTCATACTCTTCGGCATAAATGTGTAACTGGACTTGCAAGATAGAGAACATATGGACACATGGGCTCATCCACACATCTTGCATTGGGCAGCCTATTTAAACCTGTGGCCTGTTAAGTATTATTACTGGATGGTCTTCAGCTTTAGACATGTACACTGCCAAAAAATTTGTTCATTTTCATTTCATTCATTCTTGTTTGTTTTTTTAGTTTTTCCAGGTCATTTGTTATGATCAAAATGTTTTATTTCGAATAAATTTGTAACTTCAAAAAACATTTGAATTCATTATGTTCCATTCATTTAGATGCAGTATTCATAAATTTGAAAAAAATCGGAAATTCAAAAATGCGAAAATTCAAAAGTCAGAAAATTCAAAAATCCAAAATAATACTAACTAATAATAAAGCCGCGTACACACGGGCGGACTGTCTGGCCTACTTAGTCCGCCGAAACACATTTCAGTGGACAGTCCGCTCGTGTGTGGGCTTCAGCGGACTTTTTCAGCGTGCAGTCTGGCGGACTAAGTATTTCGGAATTTCCGTAATACTGTCCGTCGGACTCGCATTTCGGCGGACAATCCGCCCGTGTGTGTGCCAGTCCGCCGTACTTTTGAAATGAGCGGACCGGAAAATAGGCGTGGGGGTCCCCCCCAAGTCCACAACAGACCCTTGTCCGAGCACGCTACCCGGCCGGCCAGGAAAGGGGGGGCGAGCGAGCCCCCCCCCCCCAAAGCACCTTGTCCCCATGTTGATGAGGACAAGGGCCTCTTCCCGACAACCCTGGCCGTTGGTTGTCGGGGTCTGCGGGCGGGGGGCTTATCGTAATCCGGGAGCCCCCTTTAATAAGGGGGCCCCCGGATACCGGCCCCCCACCCTATGTGAATGAGTATGGGGTACAATGTACCCCTACCCATTCACCTGTAAAATAAAAGTACCAAAAAAAACACAACACACGAGATAAAATACTTTATTGCACAGCTCCGGGGGTCTTCCGTCTTCAGGGGTCTTCTCGCCGGACTCCTCCACTATCTTCTTGTAGCTCTTTTGCTAGCGGAGGAGTCCGGCTTTCTTCCTCGCCGACGGCCTCTTCTCCCGACTTCGGGGGTCTTGTCCCCCTCTTCGGTTCTTCTGCCGGGCCACCGCGCCTTCTTATAGCTCTTTTACAGGCGGTGGCCCGGTCTTCTGTCGCCGCCGTCGCCGCCTCCTTCCGTTCTTCTTCTTCTTCTTCTTCTTCTTCTTCTTCTTCTTCTTCTCCAGGAGATGTTGCCTCGACGATCTCTCCGGCCGGAATGCCAGGGACGCACTGCGCGGCCACTTATATAGGGACAAGGGGCGGTGTCACATGGCTTTATGTCACATGGGTTGGTCACATGGGTTGATGTCACATGGGGACTATGACATCGTAAGGGGGCGGGGTCACCATGTGACACCAACCCATGTGACATAAAGCCATGTGACACCGCCCCTTGTCCCAATATAAGTGGCCGCGCAGTGCGTCCCTGGCATTCCGGCCGGAGAGATTGTCGAGGCAACATCTCCTGGAGAAGAAGAAGAAGAAGAGGAAGAAGAAGAACGGAAGGCGGCGGCGACGGCGGCGCAACACCATTCTTTTTAACTGGTGACGAGACACTACTGCATGCTGGGACACAAGCTTGATTTATTTGTTGACAATGTGAGTGAATTTTTTTGTTTTTATTCGATTAAACATTATCCTGATGTACTGCGCAATGAGATATTTTTCCTTTTGTTCACATGGGATGTTATATGTGTGGTGATTACCGCTGGAGTGCCTCTAGGGTGAATCTTGAATATGATGAGCTTGCTATATATTTCATATGTGCTGGTGTCACCTTTGTGATGAGGGTCCACTCAATAGGGTAAGTGGCTGTATTGTCGGGTGCTGGTCTCCCTATCTTCTGCTTATTACAGATTTAACCATCATTTGAACAATTGTTTCTGAATAATTTCTTGGGACTATTAATTGAACGCTGCACCTTTACTATATATACTTTTTTATTGATCCTCAATATTGTGCTAGCTGCTGATGTTTTATTGAATATATTGCTATTAGAAATTTTAGCGCAACATATTTTTATTTGTTTATGAACATAACAAATACAAATTTATCCAAAGTTACGAATTATCAGAAATAATGAATGTCTCATCTAAATGAATGGAATGTAACACATGAATAATAATAAATAATGAATAATAAATAAAACATTTTTATTATTATTATTATTTATTATTATTCATTTGTTACGTTCCATCCATTTAGATGCGGCATTGGTCATTTTGGATAATTCGTAACTTCGGATAAATTTGTATTTGTTACGTTCACTAACAGACAAATTTGAAAGGAAATTCCAATACCTATAATTTAATAGTTAGTAATAGGTATTATTATTATTATTATTTAGTTATTTCAGATTTTTAAATTTTCGGGTTTTCAAATTTTTGTTCCTATTTTCTAATTTTCATTCTTTTTTTCGGTTTATTTTTATTTTCTAATTTCCAGATTTTCAAATTTTCGAATTTATGAATTTACAAGTTTATGAATTTTCGAATTTACGTATTTTCAGAAAAATTTGTTTAACGGCTTCTCAGTAATTCACATATTTCAGAAATTGTTGAATTCTGTCTAAAAACTAATTCTGAATGAAACTAATTGCACATATCTATTCAGCTTTACCCTTGTGACTTGTGTTCCTGAAAGCATGCTTGATCCTGTAACTGACCTGGCTCTGTTTCACTATTCTTTGGATTCTCCTCACCTGCCTATGTATGCTACTGATCCGTGTTACCTACCCTGGCCTGGATTTTCAACTGAGATTCCGCCTGCTGATTATATACTTTGCTGCCGACACTTTGCCCGCCCTGCCACTGACCTGGATTCTGATCATGATTGTGTAGCCATCTGCCTGGCTTTTACTGATTTGGGCTTTGCTTGTGCTCATCCAACCTTAGAATCTAAAAGTTCTTGTTTGATCAACCAGCTTTCTGGCACATGTGCCTTTGCGCTGCTTTAAAAGTCCCTGCCTCCTTACCAAGGGGTGTTTGGATGATAATTGTGCAAGAAGCTACCATTGCCATCTCAAGCTCCATCAACAGGTATGTGACAGCCAGGAGGAAGCATATTTTTTTCTTACAGAAAATCTTATTTTTTTAACAATGGATTTGACCTTTACACTTAGGTTTAAAATTATTAACCTATCCCATAAAATAACCTGGCAGTTAAACTAAACACTGACTTAAGATAAACAAATCTGTAAACTAGTCCTTATTGCTAGAGTATCCCCTTGAGCAGAATAAATACCTTATGTTGAATGGGGAACAGTGGTGCCAAAATACATGAACCCAAAGGCAAAAACTAAGATTTTCTATTTCTTAGCACTGCAGACCTGAGAAACTGTGGCTCTTCAATCATACTTCAGGTACATAGGTTGCAGGAAGTACAAAAACATAATATCAGAGCCACCATCTGCTGGACTGGTATTACTGTTTTTGCTGTCTAGCAGCAGGGTTGCTTAAAGCAACCTAAAAATATGAACACAGTTGCCCAGCTCCTTCAAATTAAGTTTTGCATTAAGAGCTGCATTGTTTGATATTATCAGACCAAACAGAGAATCATTTCTAGGTGGTTCTTCTATGAAAAACTCAGTAAAATATACACATCCAAATATGACCGTTAAAAATCCCTCATTATTATCCCTGTACTTGCAAAATCTTTTCATGTATGTCAGCTGTTGAGTTTCTGTCTCCTCATTAATATTCTGGTACATGTAGTATGCTCCAGTAATGAATTTATAGGTTTGTAAATCCCCATGTTATTCCATTCATTATACCCCTCACACCATCAAAAATTGCATCCATCATTTCATCTTTGATACTGGGCTTTAGATCACTTGTAACAGAGAAATACTAATTTTCTGTGTACCCTGCTCATCTGAAATCAAGTATAGATGGGAAAATTAACAATCCAGTCAAGTGAAAAATCAATGCCATAAAGTTTTGCATATTGATTTATGATAGGCTTTTTAATTTGTAGATTATTTATTCAGCTGCTCAGTGTGCCATTAACAGCTGCACTAGAAGATTGCTTCAGACCAAAAATACTAAGCATCGGTTGAAGGCACCAATAGACAGGTACATATTATTGTGCCATTCTTCAATATAATTATAAAAATTAGCAACTGTGCAGGAGCCATAAACTGTAAAAGGTGACTCTATAGTTATAAAAATACATCAACTTTTTAGGAAATAGTTTTTATGCACAATTGTTTAGCAGCATTACCTTACAGCAGCACCCTTAAAGCCAATATTCAGTAAAATCCCTCTCCCTACCATTCCTCTTTTTTTTTACTCACCTAGAGTCAGTGGCGAAACTACCAGGGTCGCAACAGTCGCACTTGCGACTGGGCCCACGTGTTCTGCCACTGTGGGGGGGGCCCCAGACAAACATGAAAGACTTCCGGTCCGGCGCCTGATGCACTGACTGCAAGGATGGTGAGCTCTAACACCGCCGGTAATGACTTCTGGTACTTGCTCCAGTGACTGGCTCCCGGCTTGTGTGAGAAGTTTCAGTTCTCCCATGCTACGATTACCCTGTATAGCAGCATTTCTCCCTCTTCCTGCCTCACATACAGACTAAAACCCCCTTCCCCCTCCGCCTCGGCTTGGCTGTCACAGACAGAAGGAGGGGGAGGGAGGGAGAAAGGACACAGCACTCAACGGGACGGGACATGCTGATAAGGTTCGTACTGACTGAATGCTGGGTACTTGCAGGGAAGGAGGGGGGGAAAGGAAGAGGGAGCTAGTTGTGAAAGGAGGATGCTTGCTGAGTGCATTGTGAAGTTTGCACTAGATGGTTACAGTACAATGTGCAGTATGCAATGGATGGGTACTGCTGTGCAACAAGCAGCATGCACTGGATGTGTGCTGTGTGACAGGCAGTGCACTTTGGATCAGGGCAGTGTGCACAAGAGTGGTATATTGCAATATGTAGTGAGCACTGAATGAGTGCTGTGCACTCGATGGGTGCCATGTAATGTGCAGTGCGCACTGGATTTGTGCAGTGGATATGCCATGTGCACTGAATGGGTGCACTGCGCACTAGTGGGGCAATGTGCAGTGTGCTTGGATTTGTTCAAGTTGTGAGAGAAGCATACTTGCAGTGATTTGGGGGGATAAGATGATGCTGTATGTGCAAGGGGTCACTTTGGGAGCAGACAGAACTTGTGCTAGAAGGGGGGGTTAAATATAAAATATGACCCCCCCCCCCCCCAGCACCAGTTCTCTCTGCTCCTAAAATGCCCCCTTGCACATACAGCATTCTCTTATCCCCCCAAATTACTGCAAGTATCCTTTTCTGACAACTTTCTCCCTCCTCCTTCAAAGAGAGGCTGTCTGCTATTGGGACGATCATGGTTTCTGGGATTCCGGGCACCTTGCTAGAGATTTGGGGTAATCACTCAAGGCCAGTTCACACCACGAATCACAGAGGAAAGCACTCTGCATTTTTAAGCGATACACATGCCTTCCAGGTGCTGTGCGATTTCAGCCCTTTCATTTGAATAGGCTAAAATTGTGTTGGTCTGCACCAAGAGCTATGCATGTGCTACTTTACAAAACGCACTGCAACTGGATTGCATGGTACTGCTGGTCATACAATCTGGTGCAGGCAAACACTGCATTTGCAACCGGCATTTGGGGAGTCATTAAGTTGACAACCGCTGCAGATCGCTTTGGCAGTGCATTTTGAATGCAGTGTGGGAAACGCATCCAAAACGCAGGTTTCCCTCAAGGCATTCTGGTGTGAACAGACCCTTAGTCCAGACACACAGGATTTCATTTGTATCTCAGGAAGGTCCCACCAAAACCGGGACAGTTTAGAAGTATGGATTTGTATTAGAAGTAGAGAGGATTTGTGTTTTGGGGGATTTGTAATGGGAAGGGGGATTTGAGTAGTAGGATTTGTGACAGAACTGAGGAGAATACTTATGCTGACATGGGGGGGAAAGAATTTAATGCTGGGGGAGTTTGACCCAGGATGGTGGGAAAGGGTTGTACTGGAAGGGAGGACCTGGGGGACAGGATCTGTGCTAGAAATTGCGAGAGAATTTTTGCAGAAAGGGTGATTGGGTGGGGGTGAATTTGTAGAGACGTCCTACACGTTGCACCCCATCACAAATACAGGTGTAATATGAAAGAGGTTAGAATGTGAAGTGAGGGTGGGGGGTTGCATTGTGGAGGGAAGAGGGGTGGCAGGGCTTCAAAAATCAAAATGCACCTTCGCCTGTGTAGCCAAAAATTCTTGCACTGGCTCAGCTGGTACTGATAACCGCTGCCCAACTTGCCCCCCCCCCCCCGCCACTCCCCATTGCTGCTAGCCCAATGCTGCCAGTCTGACCTTCCATCCTCCATCAGTGCCCTTAGTGTGAGCAACTTGCTGTCAGAGCTCTCCTCCTGCACCACTGTGGGTCATGTCCCTGGGGTCAGCAATGGATATGCTGGTTCTCCTGTCATGGGTGATCTGCTCAGGGTCCGCTCACTGAGCCTGTCAGTAACATCCTTTTTAAAAGCTTTTCAAATGCTGGCAGTGCAGGTCTTGCATACCAGTAAAATCAATAACATTTTATGGCAGTACCTAAATACAGGTGGTACACAATGGCAGATCTACCAGGGTCACAAAGGTTGCACTTGCGACCCTGGTGTTCTGCCACAGTGGGGGTGGGCCCAAGATGGCAGGAAAGGGGCCACTGTGGGACCGTAATAAAGGGCCCCGGGACGAGAGGTGGGGGGGGCCCTTCACAATTTCTTGCATCGGGGCCCTGAAGGTTGTAGTTACGCCTCTGCCTAGAGTCTACTGTCTGAGACCCCAGAAACAGCACAGATGAGGGACACAGTTAGTCAATCTATCATTGCAAAAGACTGGTTGAAGATTGCAGAGGTTAATAACATCTAGAAGATGCAAAGGATCCTGCTGCTGGACAGTCAATAAAAAGTGTCCATGTAACACACATCAACACTTTTAAACCTGAAGAAGGACCCTTCTTGTAATGTGGGAAAGAAAAGAAGAGATTTAGGATGTGTACTAAAGATTTAGGTGAGAAATTTGGGCTTGGATTTTTATTTAAATTAAACTCAGCAATTAGCTGTATTAGCAGCGATTAGCTGCAAGGGTTGTAGAGGGAGTACCAAGAGTTCATGTTTAAAGCCCAACTTCAATCAGATCTCTTTTCTTAGGCAGGCCATATGCGATTCCTCCATCAACACAGACAGTGCTGACAGGGAAATCGCTCCTGCCGAGCAATTGTCTGCTCTCGTGGGGGGGGGGGTAAAGCTGTTCCCACCGAGAGAAGGCAGTGAATATCGCTAGAGGCTATAACAGCCATTAGCAATAATTGTAAGAGAATGTGTCAGGCTGGCTGTACCCAGGTTAATTGATCAACTTGGTACATTCAGCCTGCCCATTAACGGTTTGGATCTTGGCCCAGCCAAATGTATGTAGTTTTATAGTGCGAATGTGTTGGGGGGGATGTTAGAGCCTCTATCATTTGTTACGTAAGTCAGACAGGTAGAGAGGGAAAATATTTAAATCATAAAAGTTTAGACTTTTTAGAACTTAGAATTTGACCTGAATCTGTCACATGTGACATAAAAGTACAACTAAATCATTGGGTTCCTAAATATTCAGCGGTATAAAACTTAACAGTTTTGATCATTCCTGTACGAATGTAAATTGTGCTGTGTTTTTCTTCTTGTGCAGTGGACAACCTTAATAAAAACATTAAAACAAAAAAAAGTAACACGGGCGCATTTTTGGTGGGTTCTTGCTGCGTTTTCAAAGCATTTTAATGAGGGGAAAAAATTAACAGTTTTGTATATTTTTGTACCTCTTTTTT
Source organism: Lithobates pipiens (assembly GCF_037356315.1). Lineage (NCBI taxonomy): Eukaryota > Metazoa > Chordata > Amphibia > Anura > Ranidae > Lithobates > Lithobates pipiens. Next base: position 336,640,978 of record NW_027507903.1, read on the forward strand.
GTCAAAAGCTGCAATGAGTTGGAGCTGTCAACACTACTCTGTATCTGGTCAATTCAGATAATTATTCAAAATAATTGGAGTGTACTTATTTTGTATTAGTCTGGAACATTAATATAGACAATGACAGCATGCAGAGGGTGACAAATGATAGATAAAGCTGATTGTGCTATTACTTTTTTGGTAAAGACAGGTTCCTTTTAAAAGGTATTCCTTTAACTTTGCACCAACCATAATGATGCAAAGGAGTTGTAAAATATGAAGATGAAGTAATATCCTAAAGTCCACTCAGCTAAACATTCACCCACTCCATCTTGTGACATAAAAATCGGCCTAGAGTCTTCCCAATTCCTTAAAGTACCATATAGCTTTTAATATGGTAAAATATATTTTTTTCATAGAAAATTATAGACACTTGGTACTTGGTACACTTTGTTAATGGATATAGAAATAAGATGTGAGATTAAAACAAAAATGTATCCAGGAAAAAATCTATGAAGAGATTAACTAAAACTGTGCACAGAATTTTTTGCGGCTGTGCATGGTAATCAATCAGCTTCAAACGTTAACATGTTCAGTTAAGCTTTGACAATAAGCCCTGTTCACATCAGCATGATTTGACATGCGATTTGACATGTTAAATCGCATGTTAAATTGCAGCCTATTGCCGGCAAAGGCACTGTCTCAATCAGTGCAACGTCGACCTTGCGGCACCACACCAAGTTCCAAAAGTAGTTCCTGCACTACTTTTGGCGACTTTGGGGGTGATTTTACTAGACATCTGTGCATGAACCCACTAGGTCCCTCTTCTGGGTTCAATGACATTCAACCTACTTCCTTTGAGTCCAGAGTGCTATGGACACACCCTTTGGGGTGCAATATCATGCCTGGCCTGAGCTTGAAAAGCTGTAGAGGATGGCACCCATGTCATTACGTTCTCTGCAGCCAGAGGAATGAAGAGGAATATGACCTTGTGCTTCACCCGATTGGTGACAACGCAGCAGAAAGAGGTATGCATACTTACATTTTTGGTATCATTTTATATAGTGTGTGTCTGGAGTTAAGATTTACCCTAGGTTCACATCTCTGCATGTGGCTGCAGTAAAAACACACTGCTCTGCAGAAATGCGCGGGTCTGCCATTCAATCTAAATGGCAATCCCAAGCATGTGAAATCACAGTCTGTCTGCAGGGGTGGGAACCACAGGGAAATTGTATGGTCAAAAAGAACATGCAATTTCCCTGTGGCATACGTTTTTTAAAAGGTGCATGCGCCTTTTTTTTGTGGAAACGCAGTCATAGCAGTCCATTCATTTGAATGGGCTGCCATACTAGCACAAATGCAGCACACACAAAATGCATAGGTGAGAACCTAGAGTAAATGTTCCAAGACTGACAGAAAACTGTTGATCATTGTGTAATAGTATCACTTTTCAACATTATTTATTTTATGCATTAAGATGCAGTAATTTTCATACACTTAAACCGCTTTATGGGGCTAATCAAATCAGTGGAAACTTTATTTTATTTAACCACTTTCAGACCGGACCATTTTGCAGGCTAATAACCAGACCACTTTTTGCGATTCGGCACTGCGCTGATTTAACTGACAATTGCACGGTCGTGCGGTGTGACCCCAAACAAAATTGACGTCCTTTTTTCTCCACAAATAGAGCTTTCTTTTGGTGGTATTTGATCACTCCTGCAGTTTTTATTTTTTGCGCTATAAACAAAAAAAAGCGACAATTTTGAAAAAAAAAAATGCATAATTTTTTTTTACTTTTTGCTATAATAAATATCCCCCAAAAATATTTGTTTTCCTCGGTTTAGGCTGATACATAATCTTCTACATATTTTTGGTAAAAAAAAACAAAAAAAACGTAATAAGTGATTATTCATTGGTTTGCGCACAATTTATAGCGTTTACAAATCAGGGGATAGTTTTATGGCATTTTTATTAATATTTTTTTTTACTAGTAATAGCGGCGATCAGCGATTTTTATTGTGACTGCGACATTATGGCGGATACATCGGACATTTTTGACACATTTTTGGGACCATTGTCATTTATACAGCAATCAGTGCTATACAAATGCACTGATTCCTGTGTAAATGACACTGGCAGTGAAAGGGTTATCCAGGGGGTGGCAGTGTAGGGGTTAAGTGTGTCCTAGGGGCGTGTTACTAACTGTGGGGGGCTGGGCTGTGTGCTAGTGAACACTGATCTCTGCTCCAATCACAGGAAGCAGAGATGAGTGTTACTTGTTTCTAGGCAGAACGGGGAGATGCTGTTGACAACTGCATCTCCCACTGTTCTCCTTCCCCGTGAGACAATCGCGGGTATCCCCGCAATGATCGAGTCCGCAGGACCCGCGACTGGACTCCCGGGGGTCCTGACCGCAACGTGCCGCCGGTGGCACGCACGCGATGGCGGGGCAGCAAATTCAACTGGATGTACCTGTACGCCAGTTTGCCTGCCCGTTTGGCTGTTGACGTACATCGTTGTGCGCCAGTTGGGAACTGGTTAAACCTATTCTAAATTCTCCATATAAACCTTTTACACATGACCATGAAAATACACATTGCATGGAAGCACACGAACACCGCTATTTGGCGCCATTTTCTAAATATTTAAATCCATGACTACTGGTACCAATTCCTGGAGTTTGCAGCCCAGGATGTCTGCTGGGGGACTTTTTGTTGGGGGATACCCGAGGGACTTGGAGGCACAGTAATGTAGAATCTGGATCTTTTTTAAGTATGGTAAGGAGAAATAATATATATATATATATATATATATATATATATATATATATATATATATATATATATATATTAAAATACTTTTTTTTTCATGTTATGTGGCCTTGAATTCATTTATTAGTTAATTAGTTATTTATTAGGAGTTTGCCTTGTAGTCTGGTTAGTGGACCTAGACTAGGATCAAATAGACACTTGGAAATCAATAGGATTGGAGTGGGTTAATATCTTTTATGTGTTTGGGGAGTTGGGGTAAAGTCTGGAAAGCCCTGGGCCTTTGTGGTTTGTACCACATAGCCCCCCATCTATGTTAGCCATACAATTCATGTTGAGGAAGTATCTGGGAGTTTTTTTGTTTTCTTTCTTCTTTCCACCTTTTTCATACCAATACAGGTGATACTTGAAAAATTTGAATATCAAAAAGATCTTTCTGATAATTAAAAATTTTTTTGATCGTCCAATTTTTCCAGACCCAATTATAGCTCTCCTTAATTTAAAACCAGCCTTTCTGAATCAGAAACAATTCAAATTAGTTCTTACACTCCTGATAGCCGCAAAGCAGACTATAGCCAATGCGTGGAAAACAGATGTGGTGAATATTGCAGAAACCAAACGTAGAATGAATCAATCTTTCATCCATGCTAAAATGGACGCTATAGATAAAAACCAGATGACAACGTTTGATATCATATGGAAACCCTGGATTAAATATTATACGTCAGATAATATTGACAACCGAGTTTTATTGTTATGGTGATTAAGATTTTTTATAGAATTACAACATTAGATGATATGTAAAACCTCCTCCGGAGAAATATTCCCTCCCCTTCCCCTCCTATATACCTTTTATGTTCTTCCCTTACTATATAATACTTACTATAAACATACTTTAGAAGTTATGGTCAAAACTTTAAAATCATATATTTTCTTTTAGACATATTTATATTTTCTTGGGATCAAAATGTTTAAAACTCAGCTATAAGAATGTTTTCAAATTCTAAAATATATAAGGCCATTTATTGTCATTCCCACGAGAATATGTTGAAATTCTTCTTTGCTTTGTATCATCCGTACTTCAATATGTCTACTTTTTATTTCTGGTATCACATAATTTGTCTTATATTCTGTACATGTAATTTATTTTAACATAAAATAAAATTTTTGAACGAGAAAAATTTGAATATCGTGCAAAAGTTCATTTATTTCACTAATGCAACTTAAAAGGTGAAACTAATATATTAGATAAACTCATTGCATGCAAAGAAAGATAGTACAAGCTGTAATTTGTCATAATTGTGATAATTATGGCTTACAGCTCATGAAAACCCCAAATTCACAATCTCAGAAAATTTGAATATTGTGAAAAGGTACAATATTCTAGGCACAAAGTGCTCCACTCTAATCAGCTTATTAAGCCATAACACCTGCAAAGGGTTCCTAAGCCTTTATATGGTCTCTCAGTAGGAATCACAAATCATGGGAAAGACTGCTGACCTGACAGTTGTGCAGAAAACCATCATTGACACCCTCCATAAGGATAAAATGTCATTGTAAAAGAAGTTGGCAGTTCACAACGTGCTGTATCAAAGCACATTAATAGAAAGTTATGTGGAAGGGAAAGGTCTGGAAGAAAAGGGTGCTCAAACAGCAGGGATGACCACAGCCTGCAGAGAATTGTCAGGAAAAGGCCATTCAAAAGTGTTGTGGACTTTCACAAGGAGTAGACTTTCGGCTGGAGTCATGCATCAAGAGCCACCACACAGACGGATCCTGGACATGGGCTTCAAATGTCATATTCCTCTTGTCAAGCCACTCCTGAACAACAAACAATGTCAGAAGTGTTTTACCTGGGGTAAGAAAAACAGAACTGGTTTGTTGCTCAGTGATCCAAAGTCCTCTTTTCTGATGAGAGCAAATTTTGCATCTCATTTGGAAACCAAGGGCCGAGAGTATGGAGGAAGAATGGACAGGCACACACTGCACGATGCTTGAAGTCCAGTGTGAAGTTTCCACAGTCTGTGTTGATTTGGGGAGCCATGTCATCTGCTGGTGTTGGTCCACTTTGCTTTAGTAAGTCCAGGGTCAATTCAGCCATCTACCAGGAGATTTTGGAGCACCTCATGCTTTCTTCTACAGACAAGCTCTATGGGGAAGCTGAAATTAAAAAGATTGGACAGAGCCGCGCTTATGCAATACAGGAAGCAGAAAGAATACAAAGAGCAAAAAGCATACAAATATCTGTATATACTGGTTGCAGCCCCCCAACCAAGAAATCCCCGCAAGGGTCTTTCAAAATAATTAGTAATCTCAAGAGAATGTGGGGTATCCAGCGCTACCTAATGTTAAAGATGAGTGCCACCCTTATTTCCACTAGACAAAATATTACCACAAGACAGTAGGTTATTCGTTATAAATTCGTTGAAAACAATCGAATTCTCACCATAAAAATTCAATAGACTGTGCATAGAGGGACTACAGAAAATCTTATAAAGTGCTTTTGTGCAAGGATAAGTGCTGTATATAATACTTGATGTGAGTCACATGCAATTCACACAGTTCCCTATGTGTGTTATATTAATCAACATTAATAAACTACAAGCTATCAAATAATCAAGCTAAAGTGCAACCTCATGAAAAAGCCAAAACAATATGGCTATAAAAAATTTTATACACAGAATCCCAAACCTCATGTATCTAAATGTGCAAAATTGCAAAAGAATCTAACTAAGTATATGCATACACAATATATATCAACCAGGATATTTATATATTATAGAAAAAAGGAAAATATATATACGGTATATATAATTATGTGCATAAATATGTGAAAAGTGAGTTTAAATCAGAAATAAAATGTTTTTTTTTTCAAAAACAATATTAAATAAACAATAAAGCCAAAAAAATAAAAAAGAACAAAAACAGAAAAAGGAAAAACCACAAAAAGAGCCTATTAATGTCCACACGTGAAAAAAAGAAAAAATGAAAAAAATCAAACAAAATCCTTGATTGTGCAAATCCAGCAGAAATAAAGTGACTTTTGTGCTTGCGACTAAATTCTCCAGGTGACTGTGTGCTCCCCCACAAGGTTCCACAAGGTTCCCCACTCACCAAAACGATACACCCCTACAGGGGTACTGTGCCTTCAGATCAGTAATTATAATAATTATAAATAACTAATTTTAATGTCAGAAAAAACTTTTAATCTTAAGAAGCACGTATGCCAGAAAAAATATATATACAATTAAAATATATTTTTATATAAAAAATGACAAAAAAATAAAATGACAAAAATATATGAAAATTAATTATCACATACTCCCACTTAACAGTTCATACACCAGTGGGGTAACAGGATAAAAATAATAATTAATAATAAAAATAATTAATAATAAAAAAACTAAAAATTAATAAAAGAAACAATCTCAGAAAGGTTAAAATGAAGCTGTGAAAAAAGCTAGCAGAGGGCAGATTGAAGGCTTTCAAATAGCTCACACCATGATAGGATCAAAGTTATTAGTCAGCAAGAGGTCCGCAAACTAAAGAGGACATGCATCCATTTCAAAATTAGCTTTTAGTGCCAGCGGTCTGCTGTTATAAAGTGCGGAAACCCCACTGCTAATCCTCAGGTTGTGGCTAGAAAAGAATATACATACACCCTCTGCAGGCTTCAAAAACGTATTCGGGACCCGATCGGAGGATACGCAGCGTGCGCTCCAGCTGCGTTCCACCCGTTCGCGGCGACCCGGAAATGACGTAGTGTGCGTGGCTCCGTCGGACGCGTTTCGTCATTGACGTCTTCAGCGGCGGTGCCACGCCAATACACACCACGTATTTTATAGAACCCCTCCACATGTCAATCACCGTAAGAGGGCAATCAAAATCATAGGAGGCAGGCACGGGGAGGGGCCATCATGACCATACTTGTAAACAATGAGGATGTCTCGATATACCCACACCTCCCATAAACTGACCAATCCGGTCATGAAAGGCGGGCATAGGGAGAAACCCCTCAAGAATTGTACGCAGAGAGTAACACACCCCTTATCTATATAAACAAAACCTCTTTCCCAAAAAATATTTTGTCATTAATAAATAAAACATTTCCATAAATGAAATAAATTGAAAATAAAACAAAAGAAATAAAATAAAAAGCAAACCAAGAATCTTCAATAAGGAGAGCAGAAATCTCTAGTAAAATTATTTTGTTAGAGTAAGATAGAAAAAACACCAAATTAAAACCAAATCTTATACGAATCAAATACTATACCATATTGGCTAAATGATTTCCCTGTACAGTGCTAAGACTGGACAACATCCATTCTGTCTAATCGCAACCAACCCGAAGTTTATTAGTAGACAGGAGGGACAAAAAGCCATGGCATCTAAAGGACAAATGTTTTTTTTCTTTTTCTTTCATCTTTACAAAGCCAGATACTATCCCGTAAAACTAAAAAGTAAGGGACAAAAATACTCAAAAACTATACCAATGCAGATATTATCAAGTAAAATTATATAAAGGGAGATCTGTCTCAAATCGAGGATAGGATGAGAACTTTTGCTAATAAATGAGACGACGATAAAAGAGAAAACGATATAGTCCCATATTGATCTAAGTGTCATCCAACAAGGTTATAGATCCAAAGAATAATACACAAACAAATTCCCTTATCCCATATATGAAATATACAAGCAAGTACCTCTATCCAGTATATAACAAAAGTATACATTAATAAGGAGAGAAAAAAATATGGGAAAGGGACAAAGGAGAAACCTCAACACAAATATAAATAAAAATATAAATATAAGAATATAAAGAAAATACCCATAAAGAGGAGGAAATAATTGTATCTAATGTCTAAGGGTTAGCTATAAAGCAATTTAGATCTATATCAAGGTTGAGGCCCCACGGGGCAAGGGACCCCAAACCTATATATCCATGCAGTTTAGTTTTGTGAAATCAAGGTTGTTTTGTTACCTCCCCTCCAATTATCCTTAATACAGTCTATGCCATAAAATATTAATCCCGACGGATCTCTTTGATGAAATTCGTCAAAATGACGGGATAAATTATGGTTTGGGAACCCCTTTTTTATGTTTTTAATATGTTCCCTAATTCTTACAAAAAGTGGACGTGTGGTCCTACCCATATATTGCAGGTGGCACGGACACTCTATAACGTAAGTCACGTGTGTACTCCGGCAAGTAATTAATTCTCTTATCCTGTATTCTTTATGGTCAGTTCTAGCTTTAAAAGTTTATTTTTTGCGGGGTTGCTTTTTACTGACTTTGCAGGGGAGACATCTTTGACATCTGTAGAACCCTTTCATATCATTAAAGATTTTTATATTTTTAGGTGGATCAATCACATTATGTACTAAATGCGTACGGAGACTGGGGGCTTTCCTGTATATAAAGCACGGTTTTTTAGGGAGCATTTTAGATAGTAGTCTATCTTCTTGTAGTATAGGCCAGTACTTCTTAATGATCTTCTCAAAATCCCTATATTGGGTGTTATAACCCGTGATAAAGGCCATTTCCATCTTATTTCCTTTCTTCTCCTGTTTCTCAAACAGAGTACTCCTCTCCATCTCACTAATTGTTTTCTTTAACTGAAGTAATGATTCCAACTTGTATCCTTTTTCTCAAAATCGTTCCACAAGAATGTCTGCTTGAAGGTTGTAATCTTCTACTGAATGGCAGTTCCTCCTTAATCTAAGTAATTGCCCTTTAGGGATATTATCTTTCCACTTAGGATGATGGCAACTTGTTTTTGGGATGTAACTATTCCTATCTGTTACCTTAAAGAAAGTCTTCGTGTTTAATTCTCCATCCTTCTTGAAGATTTTTAGATCTAGGTATTCAATACTCTGGTCACTCCATTTTCCAGTAAAAGTAAGTCCATATATGTTGTTATTCATATTGCTCAAAAATGTTTCAAAATGTTCAGGAGTTCCATCCCATAATATAATGAGGTCATCAATATACCTACGGTAGAACTTCAACTGGGATATGTCTTTCCCATAGATATACTCCTCCTCCCACATATTCATCATGAGGTTCGCTACACTTGGGGCATATCGCGCCCTCATGGCTACCCCCTTAGTTTGAACAAAATATTGGTGATCATACCAGAAATAGTTACACTCCATTGCCAGTTTAAGTTCCTCAAAAATATATTCAATTTGTTCCTGCCGCATATCAGTATACTCATACAATGTCTTTCTGACCCCTTTTAGTCCATCTTCCTGTATAATGCTGGTGTATAAGGAGTTTACGTCGATAGTGGCCAGTAGGTATCCCTCAGTGTTTTTCATATCTTGTTTTTCTTTTATAAGTTGGGTGCTGTTCTTCAGGTGAGATTTCCCTTGCAGCACTAGGGGTTTTAGGAATTTATCCAGATATTCCCCTAGGCGTGAAAAGATGGAATTTACCCCACTGACAATTGGACTTCCTGGGGGCTTTTCGAGTCTTTTATGTATTTTCGGCAAATAATAAATAACCAGAGTCTTTGTTGAATTTGAAATTAAATATTCTGCTTTACATGTGTTAAGGATTCCACTTTCTTTTCCTTTTCTCACAAATGCTGCTAATTTATTTTCATATTCATGTTTCGGATTTCCCCTCAACTTCGTATATGTATTTTCGGTGTTCAACAGATTATTCATTTCCTCTTTATAGTCAGACTTATTCAAAATCACTAGGCCGCCCCTTTTGTCGGCCGGTCTTATAACCACATCCTTCTTTTCCCCCAATTCTTATATTGTTCTCCAGATTTTTTCAGTTTTCTTATGATTTCTTTTTTCTAATTTCTTTAGATCTTCTTCCACCATCTTCCCAAATGCCCCCAAACATTGGTTTCCTGGCGTATTTGGGTTAAACGTAGATCTATTTCTCAGGTTAGTTTGAATAAATACTGATTCTTCTTTCCTTCTAATATCTGTATTTAGAACAAAGTGTTTCTTTATATTCAATTTTCTCATAAACTTCTTTAAATCAATAAAAGCTTCAAATTTGTCAATCGATTTCTCAGGTGCAAATTTTAATCCTAAATCTAACATTTTTATCTCATCCTTACTAAATTGAATGTCACTTAGATTATAGATCCCCTTTCCTATTACATTCTTCTTCTTTTGTTTCTTCTGCCCTCCTCTACATCCCCTGGTCCGCTTCCTCCTTCCATGGGTCTCCACATGGGAGCTATATCCCTCCCAGGAGTGTTCTCCCATGTTGGTCTTGGGGGGCGCTGTTCCATATGGTCTTGATATTGATCTTAATTGTCCATTGTCCTGTAAAAACCTCCTTGAGGGTCCCTGTTGCCACTCGCTCCTCTCCATCTCGGATTCCTGTAAGGGGGTCTGGCCCTCTACCTCCCTGGCGGTCTGTCCCGCTGACCATCCCTCGGAAAATCCCTATATTCTCTAAAATTTCTTCTGGGATAAGCAGACATTCATTTAGTGACAACTAGTGACAACTTTGTGAAAAAAAAAAAAAAAAGTTTGTAATTTTCCCTCAACTTGTGGCAAAATATAAAATATTCCATGGACTCAACATGCCTCTCAGCAAATAGCTTGGGGTATCTACTTTCTAAAATGGGGTCATTTGTGGGGGTTTTGTGCCATCTTGGCATTTTATGGCCTTCAAAACTGTAATAGGTAGTGAGAAGTGAAATCAAAAATTTACGCCCTTAGAAAGCCTGAAGGCGGTGCTTGGTTTTTGGGGCCCCATACGCGGCTAGGCTCCCAAAAAGTCCCACATATGTGGTATCCCCATACTCAGGAGAAGCAGCAGAATTTATTTTGGGGTGTCATTTCACATATGCCCATAGCATGTGTGAGCAATATATCATTTAGTGACAACTTTGTGTAAAAAAAAAAATATATATTTTTTTTTGTCATTTAATCGCTTGAGGCAAAAAAATAAAATATTCAATGGGCTCAACATGCCTCTTATCAATTTCCTTAGGGGGTCTACTTTCCAAAATGGGGTCATTTGGGGGGGGTTTTGTACTGCACTGCCATTTTAGCACCTCAAGAAATGAGATAGGCAGTCGTAAACTAAAAGCTGCGTAAATTCCAGAAAACGTACCTTAGTTTGTAGATGTGACAACTTTTGCGCAAACCAATAAATATACAGTTATTGACTTTTTTTTTACCAAAGACATGTGGCTGAATACATTTTGGCCTAAATGTATGACTAAAATTGAGTTTATTGGATTTTTCTAATAACAAAAAGTAGAAAATATAATTTTTTTTCAAAATTTGCGGCCTTTTTACGTTTATATCGCAAAAAATAAAAATCGCAGAGTCAGTCAAATACCTTTAAAAGAAAGCTCTATTTGTGCGAAAAAAAGGACGCAAATTTTGTTTGGGTACAACATTGCATGACCGCGCAATTACCAGTTAAAGCAGCGCAGTGCCAAATTGTAAAAAGACCGGTCTGAAAGTGGTTAAAGTGGATGTAAACCTGAAAAAAAAGTTTTGCAATGAAGACTTCTACCTGGTACAGTAGAGGATGCCAAGTCATCTGTTCCCATCTGTGTGTCCTTTTTTATCTTACTACAAAAAGACAAGTTTGTGTCGCCACATCCCCCATTGCTGTGAGTAACATTTGATTTCTTTATCTCATGAATGGCATGAGAGCAGAGAGAGTGTTACAATTCCAGCTTCACAGCCCCCTCCTTTCTTCTCCAGCTCTCCCAGGATTGGCTACGCCATACCTCAGCATGATTGGGCATGCTGAAGTCATGCAGTGCCTTTCCTGAGTTTTGACTGTATGTTACTCAAAACTCAGGAATAGGAGAGTAGAAGAGTTTAGAGGTGGGTGGGGAGTCTTGTGACATCATGACTCCACCCACTGAGCTCCGGCAAAGAGACCCACCCACCGATTCCAGAGTTTTGCAGGACTCCTACTGCTGAAGGGGGTGACATTTGCAAGGTAGGCATACATGCAGGAGGCTTGCATGTATATACATTATTATTTTGCCATTAGTTTATACTGGGTGAGTGGTGGATTTACATCGACTTTAAGCAGATTTAGGGACTGATTTATTTTGCATTTCATTCTCTGTTTAACTTAGCGGTATTACTCATTACAGCAGCCTATATTTTGTGGCCCATTCATAAACTACAGGTATTGGGCTTGCTCAGGGCTGTACTGGGACAAAAATTTGGCCCTGGACTTCATCCAGACCGGCCCACTTTAATTTTGCAAACAAGCACAAAAACAGCATATAAAACTATAAGTAATTGTGAAAAAAACATAAGTAGCATAACATAAGGAGTCCTCACTAACCTCTTTTTCACGTATTCTTTTCTGTATTTTTCTCATCTTTCTCACATCACTGCGTGAAGTTGAAGGCGAGCCACGCAGCCATTACTTTCAATTACTGTCACTGAAACCGGCCCACCGAGCCATCGGCCCACCGGGAAACTCCCTGTAGTCCCAATGGCCAGTACATGCCTGGGCTTGCTGTACTTCATAGAGTTTTCTCTGTCTAATGCAGGTCACATAACTGGGCGCTCTCCCTTCTTTCTGTTGTTATATTTATTGTGCTCTGTGTGCTTTGGACCCTTGAAGCCAGCAAAATGCAATGCATCTTTCTAAAGAGCATTGCTCTGCTTTCTGTATGTTCACAGTGTTTTTTTTTTTAAGCAGTGGTAGAGCCGTGGTACAGCCATACCGCTGTTTTTTAAATGTACCCCATTGTATAGTGATGCAATCAGTGTGATTTGCAGAAGCAGCTTAGACTAAATGCAAAGAATATTTTCTAAAAGTCTTTGCTTGAATTATGATAAAGTAGGAGGTTTGGATGAGTAGTTTGTTAGTAAGCAGTAGTTTGTATTTAAATGTTGTTTTCTCTCAGTGGGTAATGCTCTTGAAGACAAGTGCCTACAAAGCTTCTGGCATCATGCTGAGTATGACCTTTGGCTAGAGTTCCATTTCTTGAAGGAAAAATATGTGTTTACTGTCAGTGTTTTCTCTTCGCTCTGTGTGCATGTTGCTGATGTTGTTTATCTTACAGAGGATTACACGGGTGATGAAAGTATGAGTAATGGTGTACTTTTTGCAAGCTTTGAAATGTATATTTAAATATTTTGACCTATGAATTGAAATATTGAACAATAAGAATAGCATAATTACATTTTTGGTTTAATATATTATCCAAAATATATGCTAATCATCACTATAAGTTTGTGCTCTACCATAAACTCAGCATATTTTTTTTATTATTTTTTTTTTGGCTCTCTTTGCAGCTTCACTGCTTAGGTCTCATGCCTTGGTCCTCCAAAATGTCAAACACACAGTCCCAGTGCTCATGCACAAAACGCTGTACCTTTGTCAGCTTGACTGTTTCTCCTGCAGCTCCCTGCTGCTACATCATCATGGCCTTTGTCTGTCCTGGTCTGGACATTGCAGTGCAATGTTCACCTCACGGCTCCCTTCACACACTGACCCCTTCAGGAGGGTGGGGACACTGACCTCCAATGCTGGCTTTAACATGAATGCAGCACACACCTGCATCATTAGTGTGCTCGTTTCCTGCAAAATATAGCTCAGACCCCATTTTAACCAGTGGCATGGGCTCGACCTGCAACAATATGCATACTTTAAAAATATGCTCAAAAGGAACTTACAGTACTGGCAATTGTGTATGCAGAGAATTATATTATTGGTATCAAATTTAAAAAAGAAAAATAGAATAAATTAAAAATACCACAACCTTCCACCATATTAAAAATTACACTATTGATATATTTTTTATATGGTGGAAGGTTGTTGTATTTTTCATTACTTTTTTATATTTCATTTAACATTTTTTTTGTACTGTTGATATCAATAAAATAATTTTCAGCTATACCGTAGTTGTCCTACTTTATATCTCAATGCTTATGGCTAGGTTCGTGGACTTAGTAGTTTAAAGTGGATTTGTATCTTGGTTATGTGGACAACAACCCAAACAGATGAGTCTGTCAGCTTTTGATTGTCTTGGGGAACTTGCAAATGTTTTATAGTTTATTATTTTTGCATAGTATAACAGTCTGTAAAGGCCCTAGCCTCCTGTTTATGTTCATCTGCTTTTTTGTTGTACAGGGTGAAGTTAGTGAACCCATAGGGCATGACTACCCTCACAGAATAGGAGGAGGAACCGCCTGCTGTCTCCATAGGGGTTGTACTGCCTTGCTGGTCCTTCCAATTTCTCTCATGGATCAAGCACCACAGAGGCGTATTACTGGCCAAGTTTGCCTTCACCTCGTCTGCTGAGAACCAAATAGCTTTGGCTACTGAAGTGAACCCCAAAGCAGGCCACACCATACTACCTAATGGTAGTATAAAGCTTCATTTCCAAATCCATATTTATGTCCCCATGCCTCTGTGAAGGCTAGTTCATCATCTGCTGGCAGACTGGCACTTCTGGCTAGTCCGATGAAGATTACTTGGCTTGGCTTACTGCATCTGCAGTAAAAGTTGGGCTTTACAGAGGGGATCTTGCATCCTCTGTTAGCATGAAGACACATCTGGCCAATCTGATGAATACTCAGTGGCCTGCTGTTTTTGAGGCAGGAGGTACCCTTTAAATAAACTCAGATGTTTGATTAGCTTAGTACCTGAGCGTTAGTGACCAGAGATCCACCCAGTCAGTTTGCACTGAGGTGCAGTGAACACCGCTGCCTTTGTGTTTACTGCCACCTGATATGCAATTTGGCATAGTATATTGTTGGGCATGTCAGTTAACCACACTTCCCAATCTGCCTAGGATGGTCCTTATTGTGATTTCCTTTAGTCTGCCCCTTCTGACAGCACTTTGAATGTATGACAGTTTTTAAAGCCAAACAGGACCTGTCAATGATGGAAGAATGGGTTGCCCTTTTCCTTTGGGGAGCAGTGCTGGTATTTAAGGGCTGGAGAGTTTTACAATCCATACTGTCCACACACTTTTTAAAAAAAATTATGATAGCATACTTACCTGACCCTCACCTTATTGATCGTTGCTAATCTCTGGGTAAGCTTATGAGCTTATGATATGAGCTGCAGGTTTGTGGCCATAATAAATATCTGGAAGTACTGGCTAGGACATAGCCTTAATACAATACCAGTGGTCATCCACACACCCATTTGCAGACATTGAAGCGGTAAATTGACCTATATGCTGCGAGCAAGGGTTACACCCATATAACCCTTATGCCCTGTACACGCTGTCGGAAATTCAGACGGAAAAGGTCAGATCGGATTATATTGTCGGAAAATCCAATCGTGTGTGGGCTCTATCAGACTTTTTCCGTCGGAAATTCTGACGGAAAAAAATTGGAGAGCAGGATCTAAAATTTTCCGAAAAAAAAATCTGATCGGTACACCCAGGCTTCTGAGAGTTTTTGCCTTGGGTTCGTTCAACAATTTTTTGACCTTTCTACATACTCAAGACATTTTTCCATGAACATTACTTCCAGGAGTTGCCATCTTGCAGAAGCAAGGGCTGCCGGTTCCTTATGTGAACAACAGCTGTGGGTGGCTCAACATTCTCCAGGTCCTGGCAAACCCTGATTCAGAGGGAAGGCCAACTAATCTGATTATAATAATGACATTTTAGATGTTCAGAAGAATACTGTAGCATTGCCCTCACAGAGGTGACAGTATTAGGACTTATGTAGAGGCAAGTCCTAGCTCTATCCCATCTGTTTGTATCCCATGGTCTCAAATGGTCGAAGTAAGTCTGCAGTAATCCATGCAGTTGGTTGGACGCACTGGAAGATTGAGAACATCATAAACTGGCCTTCTAAGGTAGTGAAAGATTTGCTTCCTATTCCAGGGAAGATTACCCCACATATGGGACTAGTCCCGTTGATGGTGGCTAAGGATAGTTAATCTTATCAACTTCCAAGCATACCAATCATTAAAGTCTATTCAATTTCTTGGTAATCACCTCAGTGACCTCCTAGCTCAAGGTCAATGAGATAGGCCAATGGAGGATGAAGTGTCTAACATCAGGGGTACAGTGATTCCCAAGTGGGGAAGTCATTTGGGCAGCACAGCCTAGGAGGCCTCAGTTATGCTCCAAACAGACGGCAATAGGTAATCTCCTATCATCATGGCAAGAGATATCTCCCATTCAGGTTTGCCTGAATGGGCACTTCCTGTCAGATACGGTAAAATACGAAGCCTTGGATGTCAAGGGTGAGTTCCTAGACCAACGAGCGGTTCAATGAATCTCAACTTGGCAGTAAACTCAATTGTCAAGAAGGGCAGTCAATCCTGCAAGAGGAGCCTTCCAGAAGTGGAAGCAGTGAATTTACTAACATCCAGCTAGGCAGGCAGATTAGCCTATATAGCCACCAGACTTGATGATCTCCAAGCTCATCAGGATCATAGTACATAGTTAGGCAGGTTGAAAAGTCCATCTAGTTCAACCAGGATCCGTAGTCATTAGGGATGAGCTCGGTGTTCGAGTCAAACGCATGTTTCACTCGAACACCGGCTGTTCGCCAAAGCCAGAACTCTGTGGGCTGTTCACGCTATATTCGTGTGGCACTCACGGCCCACAATGCACTGCACCATCGCAGTGCATTGCTGGCTCATGACTGGCCAAGCAAACACTGTGACCCCGCATGCTTGGCCAATCACAGCGCCGGCAGTGAGGAGAGCCATAATTGGCCACAGGCAGGATGCCTGTGGCCAATTATAGCTAAGGGAGTTAAGTACACGCCCCACGCTATATAAGGCCGCCAGCGTGCCGGCCTTGTGTAGTGTGTTGGCATGCAGGGAAAGAGCAGGTTAGGCAGGGACAGTGTCTTAGTGGCTTGAAAACCTAGCATTGTTAAAGTGGGTGTTTTGTGCCTCCAGCACAGTATACATCTGAAGATGCCCTTCATTGCTGGTGTTCTGTTTCTGTAATACAGGCATCTGCAGCAGTTAAAATGGGTATTGTGTGCCTCCAGCACAGTATACACCTGAAGCTACTCTGTATTGCTGGTGTTCTGTTTCTGTAATACAGGTATCTGCAGCAGTTAAAGTGGATGTTGTGTGCCTACAGCACAGTATACACCTGAAGATACCCCTTATTGCTGGTGTTTTCTTTCTGTAATACAGGCATCTGCAACAGTTAAAGTGGGTGTTGTGTGCCTCCAGCACAGTATACACCTGAAGATACCCCTTATTGCTGGTGTTCTGTTTCTGTAATACAGGCATCTGCAGCAGTTTAAGTTGGTGTTGTGTGCCTCCAGCACAGTATACACCTAAAGATACCCCTTATTGCCGCTGTTCTCTTTCTTTAATACAGGCATCTGCAGGAGTTAAAGTGGGTGTTGTGTGTCTGCGGCACAGTATACACCTGTAGCTACCCTTTATTGCTGGTGTTCTCTAATACAGGCATCTGCAGGAGTTAAAGTGGGTGTTGTGTTCCTGCAGCACAGTATACACCTGAAGCTGCCCTTTATTACTGGTGTTCTGTTTCTGTAATACAGGCATATGCAGAAGTTAGAGTGGGTGTTATGTGCCTCCTGCACAGTATACACCTGAAGCTACCCTTTATTACTGGTGTTCTGTAATACAGGCATCTGCAGTGCAGAAGTTAGAGTGGGTGTTGTGTGCCTCCTGCACAGTATACACCTGAAGATGCCGCTTTTTGCTGGTGTTCTGTTTCTGTAATTCAGGCATCTGCAGCATTTTCAGTGGGTGTTGTGTGCCTCCTGCACAGTATACACCTGAAGTAATTGCAGTCGGTGTACTGTGTCAACTGATCAGTGTACACCTAAAGCTACCCAATTGCAGGTTTTCCCATCTCCCCGCAGGCCATTACTATGTCTGGAAGGCCAACAAGGAGAGGAAGACAGTCACGAGCTGATAAAAGAGGGCAAGCAGGCTCTGTGTCTAGAGACAACAGTGCTGGTCATGGACGCGGTGCATCGTTATCAGCACATGGCCATGGGACACACTTGTCCTTATTTTCGGCAGCTGGACGTATTGAGCCACATCATGCCAAAGACGTGGTAGAGTGGATGACCAATCCTCTCTCACCCAGGCTCAGGGTACTAGCAAAGCAGCTGCCAACGCATCCTCTTCCCTCGTCTCAATGTCATCAGTCACTCCTTCCCTAGACCCACCATGTCCTCCTGAGGACTCCCCTGAACTGTTGGGTACATGCTCCAGGAGGATGCCAAGCATTTTGAAGGCTCTGATGATGATACCCAGCTAGAGGAAGGCAGTAGCGTGAGCGCAGAGAGAGGGGATGCTCAAGAAGGAGAGCAATCTGGCAGTCATGTTCCATCAGCTGCAGCATACTGGCAGGTTTGTTCCAGTGATGAAGAGGGAGGGGATGATGAGGTCACTGACTCCGTGTGGGTGCCTGATAGGAGAGAGGAGGAGGCACATCTCCAATGAGGCAGGATGCCCTCCGGGGGCCAGCTTAGGGGCAGCACACCGACTGAATCACACCGCAGAGCTTTGCCTCTGCAGGACACTGCCTCTACGCGTTATTCCAAAACTTCTTTGGTGTGGGCCTTTTTTGAGACCAGTGCATCAGATCGTACCGCTGCTATTTGCAACATATGTCTTGAGCATATCTCGTGTGGCCAAAATATCAGCCACTCGGGCACCACATGCTTGACCAGACATATGTTGACCTGCCATGCAGCTCGTTGGCAAGCGTACCTTAAAGACCCACATCAAAGAACAAAGCGGACCTCTCCTTGCTCCTCATCAGCTGGGATCTCCAACCCCACTAGACCTTCAGTCCTCTCTGAAACCTGCACTGAGAGGAATGAAGGTGTAGAATTAGGTGTGTCACAGCCAAGTACTTGCGGGCACTCTGCTAGCAGTACACACCGACGTCTGATTGTAGCATGAAAATTTCCCTGCCCCAGCTACTGGACCGTTGAAAGAAGTTCACTCCCAGCCATCCACATGCCCAGCAGTTGAATGCTACCATGGCTAAATTGCTAGCACTTCAACTGCTGCCTTTTCAGTTGGTAGACTCGGCCCCCTTCCGTGAGTTTGTGAAATGTGTGGTTCCTCAGTGGAAGGTTCCCAAACGCCACTTTTTCTCACGGAAGGATGCAGGACAAGGTGCAATAGTGTCAGAGGTTGTTCCGCCACCACGCCTCCAAAATGCTACTACTGGTGGTTGTGACACACATTTCTCCTCCACTCCCTCCTCTTCTTCCTCCATGGCCTCTTCCTGTGCTTTGTCCTCGGAACCAGCTGTGCTCCGTTGGCATTCAAGGGGCTACGCAAGTATGCAGGCAAAAAGATGCCATGCCGTGCTTGCGCTGGTGTGCTTGGGGGACAGGAGCCACACTGGGACAGAGATTCTGTCAACTCTGCAGGGGCAGGCTGAGAGGTGGTTAACGCCATGCCAGGTTAAGCCAGGAATGGTGGTTTGTGACAAAGGCACCAACCTCCTCTCCGCCCTCTGACAGGGACAATTGACCCATGTGCCCTGCCTGGCTCACGTCCTTAACCTGGTGGTGCAGCGGTTCTTGGGCAGGTACCCGGGCTGACAGGATGTCCTGAGACAGACCAGAAAAGTCTGTGTGCATTTCTGCCGGTCATATAATGCCAGTGCTCGGCTGGCTGACCTCCAAAAGGAATTGAACCTGCCCAAGACCCGCCTAATCTGTGACATGCCCACCAGGTGGAACTCAACGTTGGTCATGCTGCAGCAGCTGCACATGCAGCAGAGGGCCTACAATGAGTACCTGTGTGACTACGGTACCAAGACAGGGCCAGGGGAGCTTGTTTTTTTTCCCCCACGCTAATGCACTGTCCTGTCACCATTTGAGGAGGCCACAAGGATGGTGAGCAGTGACAGTGCATGCATCAGTGACACTGTCCCTCTTATCCACCTGTTGGAGCACAGGCTGCGTGGAATAATGGACAGGGCACTTAAGGCAGAACAGAGGCAGGAAGAGGAGGACTTCCTTGCCTCTCAAGGCCCCTTTATCCAGACAGTGTTCCTGCTGGCCAGCCAATCACACAGGAAGAGGACGAGGAGGATTGTGTCAGCATGGAGGTGGAGCCTGGCACTCAGCATCAGCAGCAGTCTTTTAGGGATCATTTACACTCCCAAGAAACCCATGGATTTGTACGTGGCTGGGAGGAGGTGGCTGCAGATCATGTCGTCCTTAGTGACCCAGGGGACTCTGGATTGAATGCCTCAGCTAACCTACACTGCATGGCCTCTCTGATCCTGCAAAGCCTGCGGAAGGATCCTCGAATTCAGCGGGTCAAGGAGAGGGATCATTACAGGCTGGCAACTCTCCTTGATCCATGATACAAGGGAAAGGTTGCGGACCTTATCTTGCAGAGGGAGCAGAGGATGAGACATCTTCGGGAGAAAGGTCTGTGCAATGTGTTCCCAGAGACTGGGAGGTTACAAATTCCTGGTCCTGGACAACATGTTGCTGAGGCTTCGGTCAGTCACAGAAGGAGCGGTGGAGAAGTGGCCTGTTATGCTGACTGACTATACTCTTCCTCCTCAATGATCCTGCTGATAGTTTGGAAGAACATTTTTGGTTCTGGGCGCCGCCATCAGTGGCTAAGGCCCAATTTTTCAGCCCCTGTTTAACAGGGGTGTGTAATTAAAAATGTTTTTTTTTTTTTTGTTTCACAAAGTTTATTGAGTGAACCAGAACATAGAATACATCTTAGTATAAAGACATATAATGTCGCATATTATACATGTGATAATAGTAGAGTACAGTTACAGAGGAAAATAGGAAAAATATTCATGTAGAAAGTACAATATATATATATATGAACAAATAAGCATATTATTCTATCATAATACTGATGGTCAGTTGGTAGTTTGGCTAACTGTACCCAGAGTAGGGGGGGGGGTATAGAGGTGGGGAGGGGGAAAGGGTGAGGAATAGAAGGGAAGAGGGAAAAAATAAAATAAAATAAAAATAAATTAATAGATGGGGGGGGGGAAACAGTACATTGAGAAAAATACTTATAATTACAAAATATATTTCAGTTCTACCTGAGTTTTTCTCTTATAGAAGTAATTTTCTAATGGTTTACAATTGATTTATATTCCTGAGAGCTTTTATATTCTATCCATTCATGCCAGGTTGCAAAGAATTTTGTAATTTTTTCCTGAGATACACTGATAAGTTCTTCAATCTGCTCTATGTTGTTTATTCTCCGAAACCATTCCTTTTTCGTTGGAATGGCCTCGGAGCGCCAGTGGACGGGGATACAGTGACGTGCGGCATTGACCATAAACATTGGCAGTGATTTCAGATACATTTTCCTGGGGATGTCATTTAAGTGAAGGAGGTATTGTGCCGCGTTAAAGTTCAAGTGTTCTGAGGAGATTTTGTTGATTGTTTCATGAACCTCCATCCAGAAGGTCTGGATTAAGGGGCAGGACCACCACACATGGAGCATCAAGCCCTCTTCTCGTTTGCATCTCCAGCATTTTTCTGAGGATGTGGGGGAAAACTTGTGTAGAATAGAGGGGGTCCTATACCATCTGGTCAAGATTTTATAGCTGCATTCCTGAGTGGCTACATTTAGTGACCCTTTGTGTGCGTAAATATGTAATTTCTCCCATTGTTTTTCGGATATTGAGATATCAAGGTCTCTTTCCCAATGTTCACATGTTTTGATGGAGAAATCGGGTGCCCCTTCAAATAGTGAGTTATATATGATTGATATAATATGTCTGTGTGGGGTTTTTTTCGTACAAAGGTCTTCAACAGTCGTTAGGGGTTTCGTCCAAAGATGCGTTGTCTGTTTGTTGGTCAAGAAGTGTCTAATTTGAATATAGTTCCAATGGGGTATTTGGAAAGGTGTTATAATGTCATGGAGGTCTTCTCTAGAGAGTATTTTCCCATTTTTGAAGAAATGTTTGGCAAGGATTTCTTTATGTGGCCAATTGTGTGAAAGAAAGTTTCTATCTAATCCTGGTGGGAAGTCAGGGTTATTTCTCAGAGGTGTGAGAGGGCTATACCAAGGAGTGGGTTTTTTGGATTTGAATGTGTTGTGAAAGATTTCTAATGTGGGTCCAACTAGGGGGTGCGTTTTGATGTGATTAGAGTAAAGTTTAGGGTGGATCCACGGAAGTGACTTGATTGAGGAGGTAAACTGAGATTGTTCTAGCGTCACCCAGTCCTTTACAGCTTGATGAATGTTCCAGTCTACTATACGGGTTAAGAGTGTTGCTTGGTGGTATTTCCTAAGGTCAGGGAGAGCTATTCCACCCTTGTGTTTAGGAAGGTTTAGTCTGGCAAACTTTATTCTGGGTGTTTTGCCCCTCCATATAAACAGGGAGCACGCTTTACGGAAGGCTGTAAAAAAGGATATTGGCACTCTGATGGGGATAGTTTGCATAACGTAAAGGTATCTGGGTAAGATTGTCATTTTAATCAGCGAGGCCCTGCCAAACCATGAGATCTTTAGGGCGTTCCATCTTCTCAAATCGTCTCTTGTTTCTTTTAGAATGGGTATATAGTTTAATTGGTATAGTTTTTTTAAATCTGAGGGAATTTCAATGCCCAAATATGTGATGCTCTTTTCAGCCCAGATAAATGGGTGATTTTTCTTGCAGAGTTCTACAGAGCTTGGCTGCAAAGTGATATTAAGAGCGTTTGATTTGGAGTGGTTGATTTTTAGATTGGAGAGAAGATGGAAATGTTCCAGGTCTTTGAGGAGGTTAGGCAAGGATGTGTGTGGTTCCGATAGGAATAGTAGCATATCATCAGCGAATGCTGCAACTTTGTAGGTGTTATTTTGGATTTCTATTCCCTTGATGTCATTATTTGCTCTGATTTTATTTAATAGTGGTTCTAGGGTGAGGACAAATAGGAGTGGGGAGAGTGGGCATCCTTGTCTGGTGCCATTTCGTAAGTTGAAGGCGTTCGATAGGTGGTTGTTTACACGAACTCGTGCAGTCGGATTGGAATATAGTACATTGATGTAAGATCTCATTTGGGGTAGTATTCCTATATGGTTCAATACTGCGTCTATGAAATCCCATGCCACCCTATCGAACGCCTTCTCCGCATCGAGGGAGAGTTTTTGTTTTGAAGTTAGCCAGTGACTAATATTTAAGGCTTTGGTCGTGTTGTCTCTTCCCTCTCTGCCGGGGATGAAGCTCACTTGGTCTAGGGTTATTAGGGATGTTAGTAAAGGTAATATTCTGTTTGCTAAAATTTTCGCATAAAATTTTACATCAACGTTAATTAAGGAAATCGGCCTATAGTTTGTGACCTGGGTAATGTCCTTGCCTTCCTTGGGTATTACAGTTATATGGGCTTCTAGTAGTTGTGTGGGGGGCGTTTCTCGGAGTGTAGTGATTGAAAAGATTTCAGAAATTGTGGTTTTAGTATTTCGATGAAGGTTTTGTAATATTGTAGGGGTAATCCATCAGGGCCTGGGGCTTTTCCTATTTTCATCTCTTTTATAGCTTTGTCTAGTTTCGTGCCAGAGATCGGTTCTTCAAGTTTTTGGGCAGTGGCGTCTGAGATTCGGGGTGGACTATATTTACTTAGAAAGTCTTGGATAAGGTTGGCTCTTAGGTCTGAATTTAGCGGACTTTTGGGATTGGAAGGGATATTATAAAGAGACTGATAATATAATTTGAATTGTTTTGCAATCTCCACATTCGAGGATTGTAATTTGCCTTGTTTGTCCATTATTTGGTGGATTGTTGCTGAGATTTTTTTGTTTTGTACTGCTTTTGCGAGCAGTCTCCCACTCTTGTTTCCTTGCTCATAGTATATCTTGTGTCTTAAGATATATTGCCTTTTGGTTTTAATATTTAATTCATCTGCGAGTAGCTTTCTCGCATTCGTAAGCTCCTCAAATGTTGAGATTGCAATAGTTCTTTTATGTGTTGTTTCAAGATTATGGATATGTGCTATCAATGAATTTATTTTGGATTGTTTTTCTTTCTTTATTTTGGCTAGTTTTTTTATAAATTCTCCTCTGATAACACATTTGTGGGCCTCCCATTGTGTGATTGTTGAGGTTTCTCCGTTATCATTACGAGCGAAGTAATCTTTTAGTGTTTCATTAAACTCTGAAATGTCTTTGGGGTCTTTCAATATGGAAGTGTTCAGTCTCCATGTTTTTGTGCTAGTGTTTTTCTCTGGGAAAGTTAGAGTCATGGTGATTGGGTGATGGTCTGAAATGGTCATTGGTTCGATGGTACTGTTGGTCAGGAGGGATAGGTCTGATTGTGTCATAAAGAAGTAATCTATTCTTGAATATTTTTGATGAACGCTGGAAAAGAATGTGAAGTCCTTGGATTGGGGATTGAGAGTTCTCCAGGAGTCGTGTAACATAAGGTTTTGTAACTGAATTTTAATTTGTTTTAATGCTCTGTATGGTAGGCTCGACGCTCCATTTGAGGTGTCTATTGCGGGGTTTAGCGGGATGTTAAAGTCACCCCCTAGGATGAGAATACCAGACGCGAATGTTGTTAGTAGGTCTTTGATTTTACGGAAAAAGGCTACCTGTTTAGAATTTGGAGCATATATATTTGCAATAGTGATGGGGTGATGGCTAAGTTTACCTTTTAAAAATATAAATCTGCCTCCAGGGTCAGTCATAGAGTCCTGGAGTTGGAATGATGTCTGTCTGGAAATCAAAATTGAGACACCTTTTGTTTTCCCTTCGGGGTTTGTGGCGTGGTAGGCAAATGGGAATCTTTTGTCTTGTAATTTCGGGAACTTTTCAGATTTAAAATGTGTTTCTTGGATACAAATGATATTTGCTTTGTGTTTGTGGAGTTCATTGAGTAGTTTGGTCCTTTTTCAGGTATGTTAAGTCCTTTGGCATTAATTGAGAGAAGTTTGATCATTAGTGGAATGGAATTCTGTTTACAGTTAGTCATCTTAGAGTTTGGTTGTATACTTCTGGGTGAATGGGTATGATTCAGAGAAACAAAAAATTAAAATAATAAAAAAAAAAAAAAAAAAGGGAGGTAGAGGGGGAAAGGGGTGGGGGGGGAGGAATGTGTGAAGGGGGTTTGACCGGGGGTAGAGATAGACCTGCTAGTCTACCCTTTTAGGGATCCGGTTTGTTCAAAGAGCAAAGGTGATTGCCCTTTGTGTGAGAACGGGGTCTACTCAGGGCTCAATGGATGCTTGTGGTTGCTAATAGATTAGCCGTAAACTAAAAAGAAAGAAGTTTTTCCTCTTCTCTCCTGTTAGTTTCTTCCTTTCTTTTTTCCTTGTAAATTTCTCTTCTTACTATGGAATAACTTCCTGCACTCGGGAGAAGTCATTGAGATAATGCTTAATTAGATTAGGGCGTTTTCTTGATAGATTGGGCCAGGGTAGGGGTTGGTATTAGACCTATTATCTATTAGGAAGTTTTTAGAGGTGAGTTATTGTATTTTAGCCCGTTGTGTACAAATGGAGAAGCATGACGGGGCAGATACAGTGAGGGTGTACCAAGACATATGGCTTGAAAGAGACAATCAAGTATTTCAAGTGTCTACAAAAAGCTAGTGGAACGGTTGACTAACCTTTAGTGGGAGCCATTTTGTCTAACCTATGAGAGGTTTGTGTCAGGTGCACCTTATATTAAGAGCAGTATACCAACAATGAGACATAGCGGTAGTCTAGGTTTGTGTTTAGACTTATACCTATAATATCAGGTGTTGAACTTTCCTCTATGTCTGTGTCTGACCATATGAGATAGTATGTAGCGTGGATGCGAGTAGCTGTGATGTATGATAGAGATTGGTGGCCTAGTTGAGAAATCGATTGTATTGTCAGTGTGCTGATCTAAGTGTCTCTCCAAGCGGAATATAGGAGGGTAGAAGATTGGTTGCAATCTAACGACTAGAATATATACCATCAACCTTCCGAGGGGGATAAGATCTCCCTCAGGCTTATCGCCATAAATAACAACTCTATAAGAATTCTGAACTTTAAACAGTTTTAACCCGTATCAACAATGCATGTATCTTGATCATCTTATACTCAGTTCTATTCTCGAGATAAACATATCTACGGTATTGAGAACACATACAAACGAACATTCTATAATATGTAAAGACATAACTAGCAGGCTGTGTTCAGATCAATAAGTTTGTTAACCTTAGGCCGCGTACACACGGGCGGATTGTCTGCCCAACTAAGTTTGTCAGACAATCCGACAGACAGTCCGTTCAACTTTTGAATGAACGGACTTGACCACACACGATGAGCAGACAGTCCGCCGAAAGCTTATGCGATGATGTGTACGGCACGTACGACGGGACTAGAAATTCGACGTCCAATACACTGCAATGCAACCTTCGGCGTGTAAATCCTTTCTGAGCATGCGCCATACTTAGTCCGTCCAACTTGCCTACACACGAGCGAACTGTCTGCTGAAACCAAGTTTGGAAGGACAAAATTACGGAAATTCCGAAAGACAGTCCGTCAGACTGTCCGCTGAAAAAGTCCGCTGAAGCCCACACACGAGCGGATTGTCCGCTGAAACACGGTTCAGCGGACTAAGTTGGGCAGACAATCCACCCGTGTGTACGCGGCCTTAGAATGCAGAGAAAATGGCATTTTGTGACCCTCAATTATAATTACAGTCAAAGCGACAACAAGATTAACTGTTAGAGCATTGAAGTAACTTGAAGAATTTTAAATTCTGACTTTACCCTCCTTACTCTATTCTCCCTTTCTCCCTCTCCTCTTTTGGTATTGCACCATATCATTAAAGAATGATTAAGTAATCTACATCTTGGTTGATCAGGGATGTGTAGGGACTATGTCACAGTAAAGAAGGTGCTCATTACTGTAGTGACTCAAAATGTCAGCTCTGGGGGGGGGGGAGGGGTGCTAATAGCCTAAGTTTGTGAGGTTATCTATTCATGAATCAGGTCTATATGGATCCGAGCAGGTAGGCATAAAAGAAATGTGTTCTTCTAAGGCCGCGTACACACGCGGGGACTGTTCGCCCAACTTTGTCCGTCAAACAGTTTCGGCAAACAGTCCGCTCAAAATTAGCATGGACGGACATGGCCACACACGACGAACGAACAGTTTGCTGAAACCGTGCGCGATGACGTGAACGGCACGTACGACGGGACGAAAAATACGACGTCCTATACACTGCATTATAACTTTCGGCGTGTAAATCCTTTCTGAGCATGCGCGGAACTTAGTTTGACGAACAAGCCTACACACGAGGGGACTGTTCGCTGAAACTTTGTTTCAGCGGACAGTTTTTCGGAATTTCCGAAAAACCTTGTTCAGCGGACTGTTCGCTGAAACTGTCCGCTGAAAGCCCACACACGAGCGGACTGTTTGCCGAAACACTGTTCAGCGGACAAAGTTGGGCGAACAGTCCCCGCGTGTGTACGCGGCCTTACTCTTTCGCGACCCCTCTCCTGCCCTTTGTTCCCCTCACAGAGTCTCTTACCAGGCTTTTCTTGAAGTGTCCTTCTTTGCGAGAGAGAGGAAGTTATGAGACAGAATACATAGGGGAAAAAAGTGATGAGATAAACAGTGAAAATAGAGCGGAGGAAAAAAAGAGAACAGAAAAGGGTATTAGAAGCGCAGAGTAGGCCAAGTCACATTTTGTGAGAACTTCTAGAGGTTTGACTTATCCTGGAAGATATGAGATCAGGTGTCCATTTGCTCTCGGTGATCCATGCGGTCTCTGCGTCTGGGTGGGGAGATTCCGGGACTTCTTTGGAGAGCATTTCTTCTGCTGTAGTGCGGAGACGGTGATCTGCGGCGACGGTCTCTATTTCTTTGGGTTCTTGGAGTGAGGTTGTTGGAAATTGCTATCCACGATTCGCTCGGTGTAAAGGAGCTATACCAGTCTGGTACTTCAATTCTGGGGATATCTAGAGTTTCGGCAAATGACTGTAGGTCTTCTGGCGTGCGCAATAGCGCTGTGTGGCCTCTCCACGTGGCAGATAGGCAAAAGGGGAATTTCCACCTGTACGGAATGCCTCTGGTGCGCAGTTGCTCCGTGATCGGGCGTAAGGCTTTGCGTTGTTGTAGTGTGATATTTGATAGGTCTTGGTACAGTTTGATTTAATTTCCATTAAAGATGATTCTGCCTTTTTCTCTCGCTTTTTTAAGAATTTTTTCCTTCAGGGGGAAATTGACCAGGCAACAGATTATGTCTCTAGGTGGGTCATCATCTCTACCCCTGGGCCGCAGAGCTCTGTGGATCCTTTCGAATTCAATAGGGGAGTCAGGGGGTCTGTCCAGGATGTCATTAAATAGTGCGGCAGCAGTCTGTTCAACTGGGTTTTGATCAGTCATTTCTGGGACTCCTCTGATTCTAATGTTGTGTCTCCTCCCCCTTTTGTCCAAATCTTCAATGCGACGGTGCATATCAATGATGTGATTTAGATGTATGTCAGCGTTTTTTTGTACCTGCTTTATTGCTTCTGCCTGATGAGCTGAGGCTTGCTCCATTGCTCCAGTTCTTGCTGCTATGTCTTGTATGTCTGCTCTTATTTCATTGATGGCAGTGGAAAAGGAGGCTTTTATGTCCATAGACATAGCTTGAAGGTTGGCTTGAAGGTCTGCTAGGCCGTACGGTTGGGGCTGGAGTGTTTCTTGCCTTTGTGATCCGTTCGCTCCGTTCGCGGTGTCCGTGATGGCTGTGGAGCCGCCGGGCGGCATGGGCGTCTTAGGCGAGACCGCGGCTTTGAGGCCTTCTCCGTACAACGTACGGAACATCGCTGGGATGCTTACTGGCGGCTGCTGCTGATGCTCCATCCGTGCCTGAGGCGATGGGGAGCTCCGATCCACTGATCCCTGGCGTGGATGACTTTAAATTAGCCCTGATTGCGATAGATTATTCTCCCGAGTGCTGGAGCTCAGGGATTAGGCATCCATCTTTGTCCGGAGTTAGGCCACGCCCCAAAAATGTTGATGCAATACTTTGCAGCAGGGCTCATTCCTGCACTCCAACTAGGGTATCTATGAGGGGTTGCAGTGTCGTGGCACCAGCACCAGTGCCTAAGGCCCAATTTTTCAGCCCTGTTTAACAGGGGCGTGTAATTACAATTTTTGATGCAATACTTTGCAGCAGGGCTCATTACTGCTCTCCAACTAGAGTTTCTGTGAGGTGTTGCAAGCTACAAGCCCAAGCACAACTGCCGAATAAAGAGTGCTTTCGTTACCTCCAAATTTCTCATTTTGCGCAAAAGATCATAGGCCTTGCCAGGGAATCAGACACACTATCATTATTTGAAAAAATATGCGACTCTGACCCGCATGCTCCGGGCATCATATCCCAGCTCTACGAACACCTTACCTCTCAGCCTTCGGCACTTCCAGCGTATGCGCAGTGTTGGTCCAGGGACCTATCTCTGAACCTGGATGGACACGACTGGTCTGACATTTGGCTACATACTAAACTCTCCTCACAAAATATTGTTGCCTTGGAAGCAAGTTATAAAGTCCTCATGCGATGGTACTTAGTACCGGACAGAATTGCTAAATTCCTACCTTCTTACTCGCCAAATTGTTTCCGCAACTGTGGTGAAAGGGGCACACACTTACATATTTGGTGGACTTGTCCAGTGGTACAATGCTTCTGGACAAAAATCTTTCAAATTCTATCCACTTTGATTTGTGAACCATTAGACCCCGACCCAGCCTTGGCCCTCCTAAATTCCTACCCAAACTTTTACACCAAAGCACAGATGCGTCTCTCTCTGCAAGTTACTATGGCCGCTAAACAAACGATCGCTAAGGCCTGGAAAACCCCCACCTTACACCTAGCTGAAGTTAAGAACAGGGTTACACAAGCAATGATCCACAACAGAATTGAAGCGACTGTTCAAGACACTATTCCACGACACTCTAAAATCTGGCAACCATGGGTTGATCACTTTTTAACCCCAAACTTTGATCGACACTTGCTGGAACCATAGACACAAACACCCCCCTACCCAGCCGTTGACTGTTGGTCCTTATGTACCCAATATGAGCCGACCGACCCCCCAACTCCATCTCTTCCCCTTCTCCCTCCCTCTCTCCCCCTCCCCTATATTCCCTCCCCCCCCTCTCTCTTCTCCTACTCTTCCCTCCTTCTCCCTTTCCTTTTACTCTAACTTCCTTACCTTCTACTTTAACGTCTTCTTCCTAATTGTACCCACATGCTGTTTATAATCACCCTCGTGGTGACTTACGACTACACTAGTTATGGTCTAATTGCCCTGTGACTCTTCGCAAACTAGACTAGTTATTCTGTTCAATTGTACACGGTAGTGTCCTAGCCCCAATGCGCACTACACATCTCTGATCATACGATATGGTGTGAAGATCTGGTATCGGTTAGGTTCCAGATTGATCTACCCAGTACTATTATATTGTTTTACTGTATCATAACCTGACGTGGTTTGGAGTACATTTTGTTCTTATTCCTTTTATTGTATACAAGACAAACTGTTGTTTTCTCTGTACTGTACGTACCTATTACCAATAAAAAAATTTGAAACAAAAAATAGATTTTTTAACTGGAACTACACTTTGTAATTTTGAACGGTACATTTTTAAAACAAGACATGGACTTTGTTGGTTTGTTGTAGTAGAATCTGTTTGTAATTTTGAACTGGTACATTTTAAACAGATTCTACTTAACAACAAACCTACACAGTCCCTGTCTTGTTTTAAAAATGTACCAGTTCAAAATTACAAACAGATTCTACTTAACAACAAACCTACACAGTCCCTGTCTTGTTTGCACCGCTTGTATACTACTGTTTTGAGTATATAGGGCCTAGGGGCCCCACGCCTTTCCTTTTTTTTATTTGGGTACAGGGTTCCCCTTAATATCCATACAAGACCCAAGGGGGCTGGTAATGGGCAGGGGTGGTACCCATGTCATTTTTCTCAATGATTTTCATCCATATTGCCGGGACCAGACATTACATTAAAACCGCAAGCAGTTTTAAATTACTTTTTTTCCATTAGAAATTTAATTTTGTGCAGGGACACCCCCCAGGCATGATATTTAAAGGAATATTTCACTTTTTTTCACTTTAAGCGTCATTAAAATCAGCGCTCCCAAAAAAATGTCAGTTTTTAAAACTTTTTTTTGCATTGATACATGTCCCCTGGGGCAGTAGCCAGGTCCCCAAACCCTTTTTTCAATAACATGCATATTAGCCTTTAACCACTTTCAGACCGGACCATTTTGCTGACTTAAGACCAGACCACTTTTTGCGATTTGGCACTGCATCGTTTATACTGATAATTGCGCGGTCGTGCAATGTGGCTCCCAAACAAAATTGACGTCCTTTTTTCCCACAAATAGAGCTTTATTTTGGTGGTATTTGATCACCCCTACGGTTTTTATTTTTTGTGCTATAAACAAAAATAGAGTGACAATTTTGAAAAAAAAATGCATTATTTTTTACTTTTTGTTATAATAAATATCTCCAAAAAAATATATAAAAAAGCATTTTTTCCCTCAGTTTAGGCCAATACGTATTCTTCTACATATTTTTAGTAAAAAAAATGGCAATAAGCGATTATTGATTGGTTTGCGCAAAAGTTATAGCGTTTACAAAATAGAGCATAGTTTTATGGCATTTTTATTAATATGTTTTTTTTACTAGTAATGGTGGTGATCATCGATTTTTATTGTGACTGCGACATTATGGCGGACACAACATCAGACATTTTTGACACATTTTTGGGACCATTGTCATTTATACAGAAATCAGTGCTATACAAATGCAGTGATTCCTGTGTAAATGACACTGGCAGTGAAGGGGTTAACCAGGGGGTGGCAGTGTAGGGGTTAACTGTTCCTAGGGGCGTGTTACTAACTGTGGGGGGCTGGGCTTTGTGTTAGTGAACACTGATCTCTGCTCCAATCACATGGGGCAGAGATCAGCATTACTTGTTGCTAGGCAGAAAGGGCACAACAGCATCTCCCCCCATTCAGCCGCCCCGTGAGATGATCGCGGGTATCCCCGCAGCGATCGAGTCCACGGGACCCGCGATCGGACTCTTGGGGGTCCTGACCGCCAATGCAAATGTGCCACACACGCGAAGGCAGGGCGGCATATAAAAATGGACATACCTGTACGCCAATATGCCTCCCTGTGCCATTCTGCCGACGTACATCAGTGTGTGCCGGTCAGGAACTGGTTAAAATGAGCACTTTTGATTTCAAACTTTTGAGTCCCACTTTAATGGGGTTCTAAAGTTCGCACAAATTTTTGGTCCGTTCGCAGGTTCTGGTGCGAACCGAACCGTGGGGTGTTCGGCTCATCCCTATCCATCACCATATTAAAATCTCCCACCATCAGGACTGGCACTCTTGGCTTATCAGCCATAAATTCCAACAGCTGTTTAATAACTTCTAATTTAAAAGGGGGCGGGACATAGACATCCATAAGTATACATAGCGTCTCTGCCAGCACACAATACACAAATGTGTATCTTCTCTCACCATCTATCCTCACTTGCCTACAGAAGAACCTCATTGATTTGTGTACTAAAATACTTGTTCCTTGGGTATGTTGAGTATGTTGAATACACTGAATGATATTGATGGGGAAATCCCTTACATCTTAATCGTGAGATTGTTTCTTTTGTTAGATGTGTCTTCTGTAGGCAGAGGACAGATACTCCCAAAGTTGAGGCAATCCTAAATAGGGCTATTTTCTTTAATGAAATACCTAATTCCCTCACATTCCATGAACAAATCGCCACTCCATTATTCATTTATAGAAAAGAAAAAAAGAATATTAATGTGCCTGTGGGTTTATTAACCACCCAAAGTAAGTGCCATAATCCTATAACAAAATCAAGGATATGGAATATAATGCACAGTAGATATCGGTTAAACAATTTACTCAATGTGAACTCATATTTAAATTCCACTCTACCTTTTCCATACCAAAGTAACTATCAATTTTTACCCCTTTCTCCCCCCAACCCCCCTTCCTACCACCCCATCTCCCCATTTTCCTGTCTGTCTACCCTGCTCTGCTAGATTGGATTTCCCTGTGTATGACTTTGGCCTGGATTTTGGACTATTCCTTAAACTCAGCCTGCCATTTACCTAGACTGTCACAGAACCACTCTATCTGTCTGCTACTCGCAAGTATCTATTTGGTTTGCTCAGTTCACATCTGCCCTGGCGTGGTGGGAAGGCATTATAGCATTGTGTATAAGTACTGGGGGCAACCGAGTACCAGTAGGCCTGCTTGCCTTATGGGAAAGGTGGCTGCTATAGGTGAAGACCACAGTAGCCAGCTATAGTGTCTGACCACTTGCGTTGGGGTAGATGTGACATTATCACAAGCCTTTAACAAAAAAGGCTTGCTTGTTTGCTGAGGAAATTTGTAAACTGACATGCCAAATCCAGGAACTGTCTGTGCAGCGGGTTGTCCTG
This sequence comes from Lithobates pipiens, assembly GCF_037356315.1. Lineage (NCBI taxonomy): Eukaryota > Metazoa > Chordata > Amphibia > Anura > Ranidae > Lithobates > Lithobates pipiens. The sequence continues at coordinate 336,674,064 of NW_027507903.1, forward strand.
ATTATTACATGGTTGCAGGGGGATCCCCAGTCTTGGGCATTTAGTGTCCCCATAGGTGACCCAGCCAGAGGGTCATTTGAAGCTTTTTTCACAGACTTGGGTATACTCTATGATGATCCTGACTGTTCCCATTACGTCAGGGAAAAAGCACCACTGAAAAATACTATACTGGTTTCCTCCACTAAACACCTAACTCAGGGTGGAATGACCCAGCTCTAAGAAGCTGAGTTAGGCTTATCAGACTCCATAAAAGACTCCTTAGTACATTACCCTGAACCAAAGTCATTGAATGAAGCCATGCAAGTAGCCATCTGTATAGACAGGCATTTACGGAAAAGGCATACAGAGAGTTTTGTTTCTTTGCCCCCCAGTACGCCGCCTACTTCTTCTTCTTCATCAACCCTTCCTGAGCCATTTAACCTCTCCTGAAGGATAAGCCCATGCAAATTTGCGCTACCCATTTATCCTCTGGGAAAAAAGCTAGAAGAAGATCTCAGGGACTCTGCTTATACTGTGGCAACCATGGCCACTTTGTCACCAGCTGCCCTAATAAGCTGGAAAACACCAAGAGTCTAGTGTGGGTGGGGTCTGCTTCTATAGACTATACTGTATCAGTTTCCCTCAGCGATAAACTATTTGTTCCTGCACAACTTAGCTCTGCCAAGTTTTCTCATCACCTCTCAGCTTTCATAGATTCTGGTGCTGCTAGCAACTTAATTGATAGGGCCCTAGCATACTGTCTACAGATTCCTGTGACTAAGGTGCACAGACCCCTTTCAGTCTTAGCTGATGATAACTATCCCTTGTCCATGGGCCGAATCACCTTGTGCACTGTACCTATTATCCTGACCATTGGGGAAATTCATAGGGAGACAATCAGCTTTTACTTGATCTCATCTCCTGCTTATTCCCTTATCTTAGGGTATCCCTGGCTTAAATTCCATAACCCACACATAGACTGGGCTACAGAGGAGATTAGGTCCTGGTCCCAGACCGGCAACCAGACCAGCATTAAAACTGCTGACCAGTTGCCCGTTTATAACGCTTGTGTGGCCAGTACCAGCCATGTACCTTTATTACAGTCCTATTCGGATGATGATTATGACAATTTTTCCAAATGTGACTCCAGTTTGCATAACCATGTGCCTTTATATGACTCTGTTAAAGCAAAAAACGCTGAAAGATTATTGAATTCTCTACAGTCCACCTCTCCTGCCAATTGCCACATCCTGAATCTTTTCCTCCTAGAAGGGAAACTTACCCACTGTATTGCAGCCTTGAGCCCTGTTTGGAAACTTCCAAAAAAAGCCCTGTTTGGAAACTAAGTCCTTAGAAGTCTAGCTCCTGGAGTGGGCATGCGCGAGAGCCCTGAGATGGCTGCCTGAGCCCAGAGCTCCACACCATGCTGTTCCTGGAGCGCCCATAGCACAACATCCCGCCCCGCATGAGCAACATCCAACCGCCGCCCGTGGCCCCTGCACACCGGAGAACACCCCCAGGTGGTTTAGACCCTGAACCGGATGGTACTTTGCCTAGGATTCAGCCGCCAGTCACTCCAGGTGCACCAAGATGGCTGCCGGACTCTACTAGGCCAGGAACACCCAAAGCACCATTTCGGAACCCATCTACAAGGCTCCCACAAGGTACCAAGACCCCCCCATTCAGGAGAGCACCCCCGCATGCTCAAACCCAGAGCCAGACAGAGTCACCGCCGCCACACAGCCTGGGTGTACCAAGATGGCCGCTGTGGCTGCTGCAGCCTCATGTCTCCCTCACAGAATGCACACCAGAACACAGGCATGTGTTGGCCCCTGCACTGCTATAATTCACCCTTGGGACCCACATCACAGGATTGCCGGCTAAGACCCCCTCCCTGGCCTCCACAGAGTCCCTGCTCAGCCATACATTTGGGGACCTGGCTCTCTCTCCAGCAGTGACACCCGCCTTGGCTGCCCCCTTCTCTCAAGGTCCTTCTCCCCACAACCCTCAGTTTTCTGTGGAAGATCTTTATTTAAAATTCTCTGCACTACTGGAAAAGGGCCTGGCTGCCACCGCGGCTACTGTCACAGGAGAAATTAAAGCCGACCTCCAGAATATTGGCTCTAGGATAGACTCCATAGAAGCCAAGCTGGATCATACAGCAGCAATCTCTCACCAGAAATCTGACCTTATCCAAACCTTGCAAGAACAACTGGACAATGCATTCTCACATATAGATGACTTGGAAAATAGGTCCAGGAGGCTCAATTTTCAGATTAGAGGTCTGCTAGAATCAATTCTCGATGTCACAGCAGCCACCCAGGATTTAATGAAGTCACTGATCCCAAATATCCCGCCATCTCACCTGCAGCTGGACAGAGTACATAGAGCCCTGGGTCCCTCCAGAAAGGATGGCTCACTCAGGGACATCATTGCTAAACCACATTACTATGCCGTCAAAGAAGCTGTCATGAAAAAAGCCCGGGCTCTCCCCCAGGTAACCTGCCAAGGTTACCCAGTTCAAATCTTTGCCGACCTCTACCCCACCACCATTCAACGAAGAAGAGCACTTAAGCCGCTCTTGACTGCCATGACCCGGAGGGACATCAAGTAAAAATGGGCCTTCCCATTTGCGGTGAAATTCTCACACAAGGGTCAGAACCACTCCTTTTCCAAGCTCCTCCTCAACTTGAAAATTATTTCTCAGGAGATGGAAATGGAAGCATCTTCTTCCACGTCTGGCTCCAACAAACGTCCTCCTCCGATAAGTTCACCAAACCCCCTTTAGAACAAGACCAAGTCTATAAGATCTTCTCACAACGGACCTGCATGATCGCGGGATCTCATTGCTACCAATGTCCCATTTATTAACCGGTCTATGCACTTGACTCTTCTTATCATTGTGGAGACTGGTTTTCTCCCAATACATGGGAGTGGGTATGCCAGGTTTTCTCCCTTCACCCTTCATTTGAGGGAGAGTTCCGCTCCCTATGTTGCCTATTTAGTTTCCCCGTTGACGGTGGGCCTCTCCCCCCCTGTATCCACTGGGATAGTCGGGGAAGATTTGGTCACTTAGGGCACTAAACACAGCTAAGGAATCACCCTAGTGAAGCTTGGTGGCCCTGTGGCCCGTCTTCCCACCTTTTTCCCATGGGGGGTAGGTTCCAGGTTGAAAAGATTTTGAGGCTTGGAAAGCCCCCTGGATGGTGTTTCAGTTACGTATGTTATAACCTGTAATATATTTGCTGATCGGTATCTCTGTAGGAAGAACAAGACTGCAGGTTTTGGGGCACTCTGGTGTGGTTTGCATGTGCCTCCGCCTATCCCTTTGACACCTTTGAGTTTCAGCGGAATAGGACGTCCAACTGATTTGATTGGTGATTTTGACCTTTCTAAATCATCTCACATCTCACAGACTTTTCTCTTCCTTGGGCTTTAGGTAGCCTTTGAACTCCCCCTTACTTTGTTTTTGTCTTCCTTTCTTCTCTCTCTCTCTCTCTCTTCCTTTGGAGCATCACTCACTCTTATATCTGTTGCAGAAATAATCTTCAGTGGGCCGAGGCAGACGGAAACTCCACATGGTAACTGCATAATATGCCCCTTCTCAGCTTGTACCCAGCAGACACTTGTGAAGGTAAGTGACGGTGGATTTCACGGCTCATCCCCTTCCCGGACCCATGGCTGACCGCACACACAATGTCCTCTGGGTTGCTACCCATAATGTCCAGGGCTTAAACTCCTCCCTTAAATGCAGGAAGGTATTTAACACCTCCAAATTCTCAAAACTTGACATTGTCTTACTGTAAGAAACTCATTTCCCAACTCGGTACTGTCCTAAGTTTCTCCATTCCCACTTCCCAACATTTTACATGGTGACCGCAGAAAATAAAGCCAAAGGGGTGGCAGACGTGATTGCTAAAACATGCAAATTTAGTTGGATCTCATATATTAGAGATCCAGAAGGAAGATACATCATGGTTAAGGGAACAATAGATGGGCAGCTCTACACTCTGGTCTCCTACTACGCCCCTAATAAAGGCCAAGCAGCATTCTTCAAACATCTCTTCAAAACCCTTTCCCCGTCACTGGAGGGCACGGTCATTTTTGGAGGAGACACCAATGCCCCTTTTGACCGGGGCTGGATAAGTCTAGACCCCTTAAAGGTCAGCTTACCCGCCCAACCAACAAAAGCCTCAAAATAGCAAAACTCCTTCATGCCCAAGGGATGGCGGACGTCTGGAGGAACCCAAACAAAAGGGACTATACCCACTTTTCTCACCCACACAATTCTTATGTCAGGATTGATCACCTCTTGGTCCAAACTCACTCCATCCCATTTATTGTAAAATCCCATATCATGGACTCAATGTTGTCTGATCACTCCATGGTGGTCATGGCAATTCACTCCCATCAGTATTGAACGGATCAGAGAGAGTGGAGACTCAACGAGTCCATTCTCTCTGACCCTATCTGAGTCACAATGCTAGAAAAATCCCTGAAAGAATATTTTTTCTTTAATGACCGTGAGGACATCTCAGCTGAAACGTTGTGGGCAGCCCACAAGACCTTCATTAGAGGGGAGATCATTAGCATGGCATCTAAGATGAAGAGGGAAAGAGAAGCAGACAATAAGAGGTTAGAGGCCAAGTACACAAAACTTTACAAATCAAACCCATCCCCATCCCCCTTCATTGTACCAGAACTTGACAAAGCCAGATTGGAGCTTAGTCTAGCTCTGACAGCTAAGGTGGAGAGACAAATCCGTTGGAACAAACATCGGTTTTATACCCAAGGGGACAGAATGGGCTCCATGCTGGCAGCTAAATTAACACCTCGAATCAAGTCATATATAATGCCAAAAATTTGAATTCCAATCCAGGGCACCATTAGGCTCATGTTAAGATGGCCTCTTCATTCCAACACACAACAGAACACAAAGACAGCCTAGAAGCCCTATTCACAGAGGGTGAGGTGCTAGGAATGATAAAAACACTGAAAACTGGCTCCGCTCCTGGTCCTGATGACCTGTCAAATCCCTATTATAAAACATTCTCTACCACCTTAGCCCTGTATCTAACAAAATTCTTTAACATGAAAACAAAAGGAGACCCACTTGATCCACAACTCAACATGGTGTACATTGCAGTAATACCAAAGCCGGTGAAGAATCCGGAAGAAGTAGGGAAGTATTGCCCTATATCGCTCATTAACTGCAATGTCAAGATTCTAACCAAAATTCTCGCTAACTGTATTGCTTCCTTCATCAACACATATATCAACAAGGATCAAGTGGGTTCCATCCCGGGAAGGCAAGGTCCGGATTAGATAAGGCAGGCAATAGATGTAATGTCCATCCTCCAAACTAATTGGGAGGGGGCCCCAAACAGTCGGGAATGCTCTTGTCATTAGACCTACAAAAGGCCTTTGACTCGGTCTCCTGGCCCTACATTTTGCTATATTGGAACGGTGGGGCTTTGACCAACGATTCATGGGCCTGATGCAGGCACTTTACTCCAACCACTCAGCCTGTACAAGGCTCCAAGGCTACTATTCCAAGCCTATAACAATAAGAAAGTGGACTAGACAAGGATGTCCACTCTAGATGCTTATTTTTGCAATATCGATAGAAACTCTCACTATATTGATTCGCCAAAACCCGAATATTAAGGGCGTGTGCGGCCTCTTCACAGACGACATTATGCTCTTCCTCGTCTCTCCCACAACCTCTCTTCCCAACCTATGCCAAACCTTGGATACCTTTGCAAAGATATCAGGCCTCCAAGTAAACTATTCTAATCTCAGGCACTAAATATATCCCTAAAAAACGAATCAAATTCAAATGGAGAGACTCCTCCATTAGATATTTCGGAATAAACTTGACAGCTAGGATTGAAAACCTGTATAGCCATAACTAGGGTAGACACGGTGCATCCTCAGCACGTGGCCATGGGGCACACTTGTCCTATTTTTCATCAGCTGGTCGTGTTGAGCCACAACATGCAGAAGAGTTGGTAGAGTGGATGACAAAGCTGTCATCATCCTCCTCATCCTCTGTCACCCAGGTTCAGAGTACTTGCTGCCAATGCATCTGCCAAAGTGGCCTCTTCCATTGGCTCAATGTCATCAGTCACTCCTTCTCTAGACCCACCATCATGCCCTGAGGAGTCCCCCGAACTGTTCGACCACAGTGTTTGGTACATGCTGCACGAGAATGTGGCTCTGATAATGAAGGCTCCGATGATGGTACCCAGATTGAGGAAGGCAGTAATGTGAGCCCAAAGAGAGGAAGTGCCCAAGAAGGACAACACAATGGCAGCAATGTTCCCCCAGTTGCAGCATACTTCCAGGTTTGCTCCAGTGATGAGGGAGGGGATGATGAGGTCACTGACTCTACGTGAGTGCCTGATAGGAGAGAGGAGGAGGAGGATGAGGATGAGGCACATCTCCAACAAGGCAGGATGTCCTCAAGGGGTCAGATTACAGGCAGCCAAATGACTGCAGAGCTCCGCATGTGCAGGGCGCTGCTGACTCCACGTGCTTTTCCAAAAGTTCTTTGGTGTGGGCCTTTTTTGAGACATATGCAGCAGATCGCACCGTTGCAGTTTGCAACATATGTCTGAAGTGTATCAAGGTATCAAGGGTGGCCAAAACAGCAGCTGCTTGGGGACCACATGCTTGACCAGACATATGTCGAACTCCCATGCGGTCCGTTGGCAAGCGTACTTAAAAGACCCACACAAAAGAACAAAGCAGACCTCTCCTTGCTTCTCATCAGCTGGGATCTCATACCCCACTATACCTGCAGTTCTCTCAGAAACCTGCACTGAGAGCAATGAAGGTGTAGAATTAGGTGTGCCAAGTACACCAATCTGCTATCGCTAAACCTATGTCCGATTGTAGCAGCCAAATTTCCCTACCCCAGTTGCTAAACCGGCGAAAGAAATTTGGTCCCAGCCATCCACATTCCCAGTGGTTGAATGCTAGCTTGGCTAAATTGCTAGAACTCCAACTGCTGTCTTTTCAGCTGGTGGACTCTTCCCCCTTTCGTGAATTTGTGGAATGTGTGGTACCTCAGTGGCAGGTTCCCAAACGCCACTTTTTTTGCTGGCAGCTGGGAAGGATGCAGGACAGGGTGCAGTAATGTTGGAGCTTGTTCCGCCAACACGCCTCCAAAATGCTACTAGTGGTGATTCTGACACAACTCTCTCCTCCACCCTCTCCTCTTCTTCTTCCTCCATGTCCTCTTCCTCTATAGATTTGTCCTCAGAACAAGCGGTTCTCCATAGGGGTTCAAGGGGCTACGCAAGCACTCAGGCAAAAAGTGCTTGAGCTGGTGTGCTTAGGGGACAGGAGCCACACTGATTCTATCAGCTCTGAAGGGGCAGGCTCAGAGGTGACGCCATGCTAGCTTCAAGCAGGAATGGTGGTTTGCGAGAATGGTACCAACCTCCTCTCTGCCCTCTTCACACTTCACCCATGTTCCCTGTTTGGCTCACGTCCTTAATTTGGTGGTGCAGTGGTTCTTGTGCAAGGAACCCGGGCTTACAGGATCTCCTGAGGCAGGCCAGGAAAGTCTGTGTGCATTTCCACTGGTCATATAATGCCAGTGCTCGGCTGGCTGACCTCCAAAAGGAATACAACCTGCCCAAGAACCACCTAATCTGTGACATGCCCACCAGAAGGAACTCAATGTTGGCCATGCTGCAGCGGCTGCACATGCAGCAGAGGGCCATCAATGAGTACCTGTGCGACTATGGCACCAGGACAGGGTCAGGGGAGCTTGGCAGTGATATTGTCCCTCTTGTCTACCTGTTGGAGCACACGCTGCGTGAAATAATGGACAGGGCACTTGAGGCAGAATAGAGGGAGGGAGAGGAGGACTTCCTTACCTTTCAAGGCCCTCTTTATCCAGACAGTGTTCCTGCGGGCCCACCGATCACACAGGAAGAGAGGGAGGAGGAGGATTGTGTCAGCATGGAGATGGAGCCTAGCACTCAGCATCAGCAGCAGTCTTCAAGGGATAGTTTTCAGTCCCCAGAAACCCATGGACTTGTATGTGGCTGGGAGGATGTAGCTGCAGATCAGGTCATCCTTAGTGATCCAGAGGACTAAGGACTGAATGCCTCAGCAAACCTATGCTGCATGGCCTCCCTGATTCTGCAAAGCCTGTGAAAGGACCCTTTGATTTGTGGTATCAAGGAGAGGGATCAGTACTGGCTGGCAACCCTCCTTGATCCACGTTACAAGGGTAAGTCTGCGGAACTTATCCAGCCGTCACAGTGGGAGCAGAGGATGAAACATCTTTGGAGGCCTTGCAGAAAGGTTTGTGCAATGCGTTTCCAGAGCCTGGGAGGTTACAAATTCCTGGTCCTGGACAACGTGTTGCTGAGGCTTCGGTCAGTCACAGAAGGAGCAGTGGAGAAGGTGGCTGTCTAATAGATGCGTTCAGACAATTTTTTAGTCGCAGTCCCAAGGTCTGATCGGTTCCAGCAACCATTGCCAGCATCTGATTTACATGGTGCAGGAATACCTAGGGGCAGACTTGGAATCCGTTCTAACCGAAAATCTTCTGGGTTACTGGGTTTTGAGGATGGATCACTGGCCAGAGCTTGCACAGTATGCAATTGAGCTACTGGCTTGTCCTGCATCCAGCGTTCTTTCGGAATGCACATTCAGTGCAGCTGGAGGCTTTGTAACCGGTCACAGTGTGCGCCTGTCCACTGACTCAGTTGATCGGCTCACCTTCATAAAAATGAATCAGTCTTGGATCACCAGCTACCAAACACCTGATGCTGACGTAACTGAATAATTTTTTTTTGAGTGTGAGATCCCTTCAAGACTGCCTATGCTGATACTGAGTGATTATCCTAATATGCTGAGTCACTATCCTATTCCTCCTCAATGTTCATATTGATAGTTTGTAAGAACATTTTTGGTTCTGGGCACCACCACCAATGGCCAAGGCCCAATTTTTCTGCCTCTGTTTAACAGGGGCATGTAATTACAATTTTTGCTGTAATATTTTGCAGCAGTGCTTGCTCCTGAACTCAACTAGAGTATCTGTGAGGGGTTGCAGCGTTGTGGCACCAGCACCAGTGCCTAAAGCCCAATTTTTCTGCCCCTGTTCAACAGGAGCTTATAATTACAATTTGTGCTGTAATATTTTGCAGCAGGGCTTGTTCCTGCACTCAACTAGAGTATCTGTAAGGGGTTGCAGTGTTGTGGCACCAGCACCAGTGCCCAAAGCCCAATTTTTCTCTACCCCTTTTCAACAGGAGCGTGTAATTAAAATTTTTGCTGTAATATTTTGCAGTAGGGCTTGTTTCTGCGCTCAACTAGAGTATCTGTGAGGGGTTGCAGCGTTGTGGCACCAGAACCAGTGCCTAAAGCCCAATTTTTATGCCCCTGTTCAACAGGGATGTGTAATTACAATTTTTACTGTAATATTTTGCAGCAGGGCTTGTTCCTGCGCTCAACTAGAGTATCTGTGAGGGGTTGCAGTGTTGTGGCACCAGCACCAGTGCCTAAAGCCCAATTGTTCTGCCTCTGTTCAACAGGGGCATTTAATTACAATTTTTGATCTAATATTTCACAGCAGGGCCCGTTCCTGAGCCCACCAAGAGTAACTGCGAGGGCTTACAGTGTTGTGGTAGCACCACCACACCACCACCAAAGGCCCAATTTTTCTGACCCTGTTCAACAGGGGTATATAATTACAACTCTCGATATAATATTTCACAGCAAGGTCCATTCCAACGCCATCCAAGTGTAACTGTGAGGGCTTACAGTGTTCTTCTACCACCAACACCTAAGAGTATATAAGACAGGTCTCTACTTTCAAACATCCGACTTACAAACGACTCCTACTTACAAACGGAGGGAGACAACAGGAAGTGAGAGGAAATCTACCCCCAGGAAGGGAAATTCTCTCTTGTAAGAGTTAATATGGGAAAAAGGTGTCTCCTCCACTGGTGCTTAATCACCAATCTTTGTTTCCCTAAAAACCCCAAATTTTCTAAATCCAGTTGTCATTGGGACAGAAAGTAGGTGAAATCTTCTGAATAGGGGCACAGACAGCAAAAAAAATGTTACAAGGGTGATGATAACCCTTCCCTATGTTTCCAAAAAACTTAAAAATAGATTTTTTTGGCTGGAGCTACACTTATAAAATGCACCTGTTCCAAATTACAAACAGATTCAACTTAAGAACAAACCTACAGTCCCTGTATTTCTTGGGACTGCCTGTATACTGCTGTATGTAGCCTTTTCTTTTTTTAATTTGGGTGCAGGGTTCCCCTTAATATCCATACAAGACCCAAAGGGCCTGGTAATGGGCTGGGGGGTTATCCATGTCGTTTTTCTCAATAATTTTCATCCATATTGCTGGGACCTGACATTACATTACAGCCGCAAGCAGTTTTAAATGACTTTTATTCCTTTAGAAATATCATTTTGTGCAGGGGCTGTTCTAAACACGGGAAACACGCACCACTTTATAGGCATACTATAGACACCCCCATGTATGACATTTAAAGGACTATTTTTCACTTTATTTTTTTCACTTTAAGCATCATTAAAATCACTGCTCCAGAAAAAACTGTAGTTTTTAAAACTTTTTTTGCATTGATACATGTACCCTGGGGCAGGACCCGGGTCCCCAAACCTTTTTTAGGACAATAACTTGCATATTAGCCTTAAGAATTTGCACTTTTGATTTCTCACGTTCGAGTCCCATAGACTTTAATGGTGTTCGAGAGTTCGCTCAAACTTTCAGTCTGTTCGCATGTTCTGGATGCGAACCGAACCGGGGGAGGGGGGGTGTTCAACTCATCCCTAGTCAAGGGGAGGCATCTCCTCTATGCTGGAGAGGATGTGGAGAATTAGGTACGCTGGGGCACATATGGCATCTCCTCTATGCTGGAGAGGATGTGAAGAATTAGGTACGCTGGGGCACATATGGTGGCATTGCCCAAAAATAAAAAGATATAATGGGGAAGCAGGTAGTGCACGATCCCTGGAAGTGTCAAATGCATGGAAATACCAATGGCCCAATACTAGAGGTCTTTATTACCTTACTTGCTGAATGCAGCTAAAGGGTTAATCCCCAAGTTTTGGAAAATGCAAAAGATACTTAGTATCTAGGATTGGGCCACAAAAGTTGATAATATATATGAAGTTAAAGAGGTAATGCATACATGTGAAGATTCCCTAGATAAGCTTGAAGTCATTTGGAAAGACTGGATATAATTTAGGAGATCAGAGAGATATATGGAAATAATATTTAGAGAGTATGGTGGTGAATAGAGGAGATTTCATGTGTATGGATAAAATAGGAGAGGGACCCAGGAGAAGTGGGAAAGATTATTTGTGTGTTTTTTTTTTCTGGGTGGGGGAGGGAGGGGGTGGAGGGAATGAGAGGGATATATATATATATATTTGTATATGTAACAAGAAGGATATTACATTGTATATATTGACACATTTTTATATTATTGAAAACAAATAAAGAGAATCATAAAATTGTCCATGTTTCACAAGAAGGTATTTTCTTCCTCTAACCCTGTGCATAACCGGTAAATAATGATATTATATATTATTTATTATAAAATAGACTTCAGACAGAATGCTAAAGTAAGTTCATTAAGTAAATTACAGTATACACCAGATCTCCCTTTATCTCTACAAAGCAGCACTAAAGTAATGTTATGTATTTTCATACAATCGAATGCTAGTCTAATTTGTCTCTATTTGAATTAGCTAATGATTCAGTTTAGCTGTGATCAAAGCCTTACAGCCAGACTAATTGGAAATAACAAACATTTTAATTAACCTTTTTTGAGGTGCCTGGACTGCTTTTCATTTCGACTGCTGGTTAATTGTCTGTGATCATGCAAATCAGATTTAATTATAAATTGATTATATTACTAACTAGAAAGCATACTGTATGAAAGCATACCATGTACCTGCTGATAAGCCAAACAAAGAACTTACTTACTAGAATGTTTTTAACTTTTTGACTTGTTTAAAAGTTAGGTAAATCTTTAATTTTATTTGTAATGTTGGAGCTTAATATCAATTAAAAGTACTTCTAATAATAATATTAAAATTTTAATTAAAAGTATAATATAAGATTGTTATGTATTGCTATACTTATTCTAATTTGATCCTCTAAAGCAGGGGCAGCAACCCCGGGCCCACCACCGCTGAATGTCCAGCCCGTCAGTGTCTGTGATTAATTAACAGGCACCCGGCCTGCGGACATTTTTACTGCTGTCCCTTTTCATTGGACAGCAGGGAGCGGTCATTTTCACAGAGCTGGATAGAGGCAGGAACTGCTGGAGTAAAATTTTTCATAAAACAGCAGGTGATTGGTTGCTGGGCAATCCTAGCAACCAATCACCAGCCTGTTAATGTGAAAAGTTAACTTCAGCAGTCCTGCCCCCCCATTGAACCCTGTGATATTGATCTCTGCTTGCTGTACACCTGTGTAAGGTAGGAGAGTTCTAACTAAACAGCATGTGTTTGTGGGGGAGGGGGACAGAGGACACAGCAGTGGGAGTGCAGGGGACAGAGGACACTACAGTGGGGGGTGCAGGGGACAGAGGACCCTACAGTGGGGGGTGCAGGGGACAGAGCAAGCTACAGTGGTGGGGGTGAAGGAGACTGAGGATGCTACAGTTGGGGGTGCAGGGTACAGAGGACCCTACAGTGGGGGTGCAGAGCACAGAGGTAAAGTGGGGGTGGTGCAGAGGATAGAGGATGCTACCATGGGGGAGTACAGAGGACACTACAGTGGGGGGGTGCAGGGGACAGAGGGCATTACAGTGGGGGGTGCAGGGAACAGAGGAGCCTAGAGTGGGGGGTACAGGGGACAGAGGACACTTCTATAGGGGTACAGAGGACACTGCAATAGGGGGACCCTATTAGGGACCCCATCACTCCTGGGGACAGGGACCCCTATTCACTTGAAGACAGGGACCACTTCTCGTTCAAGGACAGGGACTCCTTCTCCCCTTGGAACAGGGACCTCTTCTCTCCTGGGGATAGGGACCTCTTCTCTCCTGGGGATAGGGACCCATCTTCCCTGGGGATGGGGCCCCCATCTCCCCTGGGAACATGCAACCCCATTTTCCCTAGGGACAGGAACCCCATCTCCAGACCATGCTGGCTAGCAGGGCTGGCGTCAGCAACTCTTGGGTGCCAGGGTGGGGGAGGGGGCAGTAAAATTTTAAATCCCCAGCTACATACTCCCTCAAGGTGAACTGGCTTTATATTAGTTAAGCACCTTAAAGTGAGGTAAACTTGTACTGTTAATATTACTGTGTTAGGATTTTTATTATCTTCATTTATTACAGATGAATTCGGCCCTCCGTGCATTTGCATACATATTTTGTTTACAATTTGTGTGTTTAAAAAATATATCTCATCAAATAAACATATATATATATAACAATACAAATGAGTAAGATATAACCAGTCATAAAAGGAGGTTGTGCCACATGTAAAAATTAGGAAATTCAAACTATAGGCCAGAGGATCCAGCTATGATAGCAAAAAGGGATATCTTGTAACCTTATTATGGTGCTACTTTTAAGACAACGAGGCCTAAAATAATAAAGAATTCGTATATTTTCAAAATGTGAGCAGAAAACAGCATTCACATACATGGAATCCGACCCTTAAGTTGAAAAAGATTGAGGACCCCTGCGCTAAAGGTTCACAGACTGTTTTTAGGTAATTAGGCATTGGGCATTCCTTTAGTCCTTTTTATGGTATGCTTTGCAACAGGTTATCTATATCTTCAAACAAACACTGTGTGAGAATTTACTTATTTTAGGACTGTTATTGTTGCTGTTGATGGCTGTCCTATTTTAGTGAAAGTAGTGCTACACTTCTTTAATGCTTAGAAATACTAAACAGAGTGGTTAAAACTTCTAGATCATCTGTTTTAAATCACTTGTCTTTGAGCCATGTCCACAGTACATGGTCAAAAATTGTGGCAAATAATGCTGAAAGACTGTGAATGTTTTCTTCAGTTATTTCAGCCCTTGGTCTGCTTGCTCTTGGAGTTTACAAAGAGGTAACAATAGCAGACGTTCTGAATATTTTGTGAGTAGGTAACCTTGAGTTAAAATTGCAGGGATACATTTCAAAAACAAAAGAAAAAATGCTAGACCCATACAATAAAACGATAGGGCTGGTGATAATTGTTTTTTGTAATTGTATTTTTATTGAGGATTTAAAAAAAGAAAAAAAATGATACAGGAATATTACCAGGAGAGAAGAGTGAGCAAATCGCAGTCATCACCACCACAGGGGGAAAAAATATAATATTACTGCAATCATAAATGGTAATGTTAACCACTTACCAACCCCCGATATACGTCCTCACTTTAAGGACAGATATTGTTATGGCAGCAGCTAGCTGCCATAACCCCGGTATCTCCATGTTCGGAGGCAGTCGGTTACAAGATAAAAATTGTCTCTGTGGCAGAATTACCGCAAGATCACTTTTATCAGCAGTCGGAGAGGGCCCCCCGCCGCACTCCGGTGCCCTCTGCCACTTACCAGAGCCGTTGGCAGTGGCGGAGGTGATCCAGTCCTCTCATGTAAGTGGCATGGGGATGAGCGAGGGGAAGATGGCCCCCACCCATCTCCATGACACTGCAGCGTTGAAGCTACGTCAAAACATTAATTCCGCCCATAGCTCTTAAAGGGACATTTTTTTTAAATGGTTTTTTTAAATAACAATTTTTTTTTTATTGCATTTTAGTGTAAATATGAGATCTAAGGTCTTTCTCTTTTCAAAGATTCTTATTGGCAACAGACAAGGTGTATACATATACAAAATATAAATAGAGTATTCAGCGCTAATGTGTATATACTAAAAACTAAATGCAAGCAGACACTCAAGGTAAATTCAATCAATCCCTCAAAATAGCACAAAACATGTAAACAGTGCTGCACAAAAAAAAAAAAAATGTCCATAATTTATGGAAGACAATTCGAAACAGTGCCCTGCGCTGAGGAAGTCCCGCCTACGGACGTAACGCGTACGAGGGGTCAGGTGTCGCGCACAATGTTACCCGCAGCCATCACATCGGATAGATATACATTGTTGTCTGGATGCCAGCACTCGGTTTGAGTGCGATAGTTTGTAAGTACAATTTTGTTCGTTTTTATTATTAAAAGTGCAATACAGAGAGCACTAGATCGTATGTTCTCTTTTTTACACATGACCTTTTGAAACTTCGGATCCTGACATTTCTATGATAAGAGGACATGTTTTCTTCATTCACATTATAGCGATTGGTAATGGATTGATGGTCGTAAGATGTGTAGTTTCTGACGATCGTTTACTGCATAGTGACCTTTTAGGTCGAAGGTTGGAGGTGAGAGGCCATCCTTTTATGTGGTGAAGGGATCACTGAATATCAGATCTATCGATCTACATCTATCCACCTGCACTGTTTCGGATTGTCTTCCATAGATTATGGACATTTAATATATATATTTTTTGCACAGCACTGTTTACATGTTTTAAGGTGTATACATAGACATCATCAGTTTAGCGTATAAAGATAACTGAGAACAGAGTACGCTTTGGTACAAAAAAAAACATTGTATTAACATGTTAGCAAAGTCTTGCTTACAAACAACTAATAAAGGTTCTCTTAAAGTAATGGTTTCAATGCTTATTGATAAAAAAAGGGCTAAGGGCCCATAACACGGAAAAGTTGAAATGGGGGCGGTGGTACTCCAAGGTATAGGAGACATTATGTTAGCCAAACAATTCATAACACTTATTTATGATACCATGGGGATTACTAGGAACAAAGTGAGAAGTTAACGTAAGGAGAAGTAGTAGAGAAAAGGAAGGAGGAGCGAGGAAAGAGAGAAGAGGAAAAAGAACGGGGATGAGGGGTGGTCAGCCGGCTCACACAGAACACTGATTAGTTTATGGGCCAGATCCATAGGAAAGTAGAAATGTCTATTGGTTCCATTAAGTGCTTATCAAAGTCTTGTGGTAGAAAATGGTTAATCCATGGCTGCTAGATTTTTAAATGTCGGGGAATTCTATTAAGTATAGTGGCTTCAATTTTACTATGGATCATTGCCTGAGTAATCCTGTTTTTGACTTCAAATATATTTAGGGTTGGGCTTTTCCACGCTTTAGCAATAGTTTGCTTGGCTGCAGTAGTGATCTGTAGGAGAAGACGCTGCTGAGCTTTGGTGTAATCATTTGGGAAACAGTTTAAGAGGGCTAGGGATGGGTCTGGGTCAATGGGCTCTCGAATCAATTTAGAAATCATTCGGGATATTGTCACCCAGAAGTGCTGTACTATTGGGCCACCATATATACAGTGGTGTGAAAAAGTGTTTGCCCCCTTCTTCATTTCCTGTTCCTTTGCATGTTTGTCACACTTAAGTGTTTCGGAACATCAAACCAATTTAAACAATAGTCAAGGACAACACAAGTAAACACAAAATGCAATTTGTAAATGAAGGTGTTTATTATTAAAGGTGAAAAAAAATCCAAACCATCATGGCCCTGTGTGAAAAAGTGATTGCCCCCTTTGTTAAAACATACTATAACTGTGGTTGTCCACACCTGAGTTCAATTTCTCTAGCCACACCCAGGCCTGATTATTGCCACACCTGTTCACAATCAAGGCATCACTTAAATAGGAGCTGCTTGACACAGTAAGGTCCACCAGAAGATCCTTAAAAGCTACACATCATGCCGAGACCCAAAGAAATTCAGGAACAATTGAGAAAGAAAGTAATTGAGATCTATCAGTCTGGAAAGGGTTATAAAGCCATTTCCAAAGCTTTGGGAATCCAGCGAACCACAGTGAGAGCCATTATCCACAAATGGAGAAGACATGGAACAGTGGTGAACCTTCCCAGGAGTGGCCGGCCGCCCAAAATTACCCCAAGAGCGCAGCGACGACTCATCCAAGAGGTCACAAAAGACTCCACAACAACGTCCAAGGAACTGCAGGCCTCACTTGCCTCAGTTAAGGTCAGCGTTCATGCCTCCACCATCAGGAAAAGACTGGGCAAAAATGGCCTGCATGGCAGAGTTCCAAGGAGAAAACCACTGCTGAGCAAAAAGAACATCAAAGCTCGTCTCAATTTCTCCACAACACATCTTGATGATCCCCAAGACTTTTGGGACAACATTCTGTGGACCGATGAGACAAAAGTGGAACTCTTTGGAAGGTGTGTGTCCAAGTATATCTGGCGTAGAAGGAACACTGCATTTCATAAAAAGAACATTATACCAACAGTAAAATATGGTGGTGGTAGTGTGATGGTCTGGGGCTGTTTTGCTGCTTCAGGACCTGGAAGACTTGCCGTGATAAAAGGAACTATGAATTCTGCTGTCTACCAAGAGATCCTGAAGGAGAATGTCCGACCATCTGTTCGTGTACTCAAGCTGAAACGAACTTGGGTTCTGCAGCAGGACAATGATCCTAAACACACCAGCAAGTCCACCACCGAATGGCTGAAGAAAAACAAAATGAAGACTTTGGAGTGGCCTAGCCAAAGTCCTGACCTGAATCCTATTGAGATGTTGTGGTATGACCTTAAAAAGGCCGTTCATGCTCGAAAACCCTCTAATGTAACTGAATTAGGACAATTCTGCAAAGGTGAGTGGGCCAAAATTCCTCCAGGACGCTGTAAAAGCCTCATTGCACGTTATCGCAAACGCTTGGTTGCAGTTGTTGCTGCTAAGGGTGGCCCAACCAGTTATTAGGTTTAGGGGGCAATCACTTTTTCACACAGGGCCATGATGGTTTGGATTTTTTTTCACCTTTAATAATAAACACCTTCATTTACAAATTGCATTTTGTGTTTACTTGTGTTGTCCTTGACTATTGTTTAAATTGGTTTGATGTTCCGAAACACTTAAGTGTGACAAACATGCAAAGGAACAGGAAATGAGGAAGGGGGCAAACACTTTTTCACACCACTGTACATATGAGTGCCTCTTTCCCCGCAGTTTCGGAAACAATTTGGTGATGGCGGGAACTTGGCAATTCTAGCTGGGACAAGGTACCATCTCATGAGAACTTTATAGCTGGCTTCCAGTGCGACAATATTTTGCAATGATATTTTGGTATTGGACCAAATAGTAGCCCAGTCTTCTACGTCTAATTCTATGGAAAGATCCTTAGTCCATTGTTGTGCATAGAGTGGAAATGAGGCTGGGGGGGAGGTGAGGTGAGAATAGAGGCAGGATATAATGCCTGGGGCATGTGGGTCCAGGTCACATATTCCCTTAAATAACAATTAGTCCAGCTCAGAATTGGAGCCTATGACTGTTTCCACGAAATGTGAGATTTGAAGGTAACGAAAGCATTCCCTGTGTGGTAGTTGTGTTTGTGATTGGAGGGATGGAAATTATTTAATGGCATTACCAGTGACTAAGTCACATATGCGACTCAGACCAGCCTGAGTCCAGCCTTGGAATGAGGTTGGTTCTGTAAAGGCCGGGTAAAAGAGTGGGTGACCCAGAAAGGACAGGATTGGGGAATGTGCGGAAATCAGTTTGAATGGGTTTCCGTAGTCTATCCCAGATTTTTAGTGAGTGATGGGTTATGGGATTAGATATGATACCACGTGCGGAGATAGGCAACCATAGTAAGTTAGAAATTAGAATGGGGTGGAATTCTATTGCTTCTAGGCTTACCCACATGGGGGTTTCAGTTTTCGTGTGGTATAGTGTTATTTGGGCTAATTGGGCTGCGTGGTAATAGTGAAGGAAATTGGGTACCCCCAAACCTCCAGCCAATTTGTTTGCGAAGTAAAATGGATCGTGAGACCCTAGGCTTCATAGCACCCCATATGTATTTGAACACTCGGTTCTGAATGACACGGTGGAAGTACATGGGTATCGCTATTGGGAGGACTCTGTATAGGTATAAGAGTTTGAGAAGCAATGACATTTTGACGACTGTGATACGTCCAAGCCATGAAATGCATAAAAGACACTAGTTGTTAAGTAGAGAGGACAAGTGATTGAGCATAGGGAGGTAGTTTGCACAAAAAAGGTCAGTTGGACTACTCGTAAGTTTAATTCCTAAATAGGGAATAAAGGAAGTGGACCATTGAAACTGGAAATTTTCCTGGAGCTGTTTGAACACAGTTTGTGACAGGGACACATTGAGGGCCCTAGATTTTGCCTGATTAACCTCAAGACCTGTGACCAGAGCAAATTTATCTAGGAGTTGAATTCGATTCGGGAGCGTGGTGTGCGGAGAAGTGATAAACAAAAGTGTGTAGTTGGCGAATAGACATAGTTTGAGTGTCGTTGAGGTTATCTCCAGGCCCTGGATATTTGGATTTGCTCGGATGAGTGCTGTGAGGAGTTCAATCGCTAGAGTAAATACCAGTGACAACAGGGGGCAACCCTGTCTAGTTCCTCTCTGTATTGGGAAGCATTCGGAGCGAAACTCCGAATACTTCACAAAAGCCTGGGGATTAGTGTAAAGTGTGCTGATCCATTGCAGAAAGTGGGGGCCAAAACCCAAACGCTTCAGAATAAAGTGTAAATAGGACCAGGAGATAGTATCAAGCGCCTTTCTTATATCAAGAGATAAGAGGTGCATGGGTATCTTACGTGTTCTGGCTAAATGTTGAAGTAAGATAACTCATCGGATGTTGCCACTGGCCTGTCGTTTGGGAATGAACCCTACTTGGTCTTTGTGGATTAATTTACCTATTATTGGGTTGAGTCGCAGTGCTAGGATCTTGGCTAAACTTTTTATATCTACATTAAGTAGAGATATGGGCCTAAAATTAGACCAAAGGGTATTTTCAGTGTTGGGTTAGGGGATAATGGAAATTATAGATGTCAATGTGTCCCTGCCAAAGGTTTGTTGTTGTAGGAGAACATCAAAGGATCTAACAAGAAGTGGAGCTAAGGTGTCAGCAAACTTCTTAAAATAGCTGCTGGGGAGGCCATCCAGACCAGGACATTTGTTGGGTTTAAGGGTTTTTATATCGCCCAGGACTTCCTCAACCATGATTGGACTCTCCATTGACTCTTTGCTGGATTCAGACAGTTTAGGTATTGGTAAATCATGAAACAGTGCTTCTGCTTGTTGTAGTGGAAACGGTTTTAGTTTCAGCTAATCTTTTATGGAATTCAGTGAGCACCCTAACAGGGTTGCTGGTATGGATGTCATTGGCCAGCTTGAGTCTGATAAGCTTATGAGTCCTGTCCATGCGACGAAGGTGAAGAGCCATAAATGTATCGGGTTTGTTGGCCTTAGTATAAATAGTATGATTAGATCTAAGTATGATTTTATCCGCTGACTCAGCCAATAAGAGATCAAGTTCTACTTTGTTTTTTTCTAAGGTGAACCTATGAGTTTTCGGTGGGGGAGGCTTGAAATTGAAGGAAATGTTGATGGTAAGCCAATTCTAATTGTTGTATCCTCAGTTTCTTATCTCTCTTAGGCTTGATTCACACTAACGCGTTTTTTGATGCATTTTTGCAGAGATGCAGGGACATTTTTTAACATGGGCTCTATGGAACATGTTCACATCAATGCATTTTTGTGCCTCTGCATTTTTGGAAAGGGTCTGGGACTTTTTTCATGCAAAATGCAGCATTTTGCATGTAATAGAAGTCAATGGACCTGCATCAAAAATGCAAGTACCGTGTTTTTACTGCGTTTTTGCCACGATTTGCGTTATGCATTTTTTTTTTTATTTTTTTAAATTTTTTTCCCACTGTATATAGCTGGTTGCAAAACAACCACAGTGTAAAAAAATAATAAAAAACGCAAAACCCGGCAAAATCGCAGTAAAAATGCATGTCCAAAAACGCTCAAAAGCAACATGCATAGATGTGAATCGAGCCTTAAGGTGGGTGGCGACCGAGATGCATTTGCCGCTTATAACAGGCCTGTGTGCCTCCCAAAGGAGGATTAGAGAGATTTCAGGGGTGGAGTTGTGTTGTAGATGTTCCTTGAGGGCTAGTTGTATATCGAGGCAATAGGATTGGTTGGTTAGGTGTGCCTCTTTCATACACCAGGTTTTATCCCTAGCCTGGGGAATCAGTGGTGATAACTGCGCAGTGGTCGGACCAGGTGATCGGGCAAATTGTAGACTGGAGTACTATCGGGAAAGAGGCAACTGGGATTAATATGTGATCTATTCTTGAGAACGATTTGTGCAGGAAAGAATAAAATGTATAATTTCTCTTTATGGGATTACATTCTCTCCAGGTGTCAATGAGTGAAGCTTGTTGGAGTTGTTTGCGAGATTGGCTTGAGAGGGAATGATGTCCGGTGAATAGGGGGATTTATCAAGGTGGGGTATAAGTGTCAAGTACAGTGTAACTTAATAACCTGCAAGAGATTAGAGAAGAAGGGGTTCGGGTTGTTATTGGGGGCATAATAGGATACTATCATAGTTTCCACATCCTGTAATAGACCTACTAAGATAATATAACGGCCCTCCGGGTCTTTAATTTCTGTCGTGGGGTGAATGGTAGTGTGTGATGGCAGGCCAACAGAACCCCTCTATGCTTAGAGATGGCCGAGGCGGTAAAAACCTGTGGGTAACGGGAGCTGAAGTACTTAGGCGTGTGCTTTATGGGTCTCTTGAAGGGCCACTATGCTGGTTTTCAGGATGCGAAAGTTTGGAAGGCTTTGAATCTTTTATTAGGTGAATTAAGTCCCTTGACATTAAGCGAAAGTATGTTTAGAGGGGCCATGTTTGCGTAAAAAAGGGAGAATTATAATAAATATATAAAACAAATCTTTGGACATCAACATAGAATTATAGGGGATAGGAAAAAGGGTGGAGCGGGGGGGGGGGTCAGAAAGGAAGGGGGATAGGAGTATAGGATTGGAGAGGGAAGAAAGGGAGAGGAAGAGGAGAGGAGGGGTAAGAGAAAATAGAGGAAGGGAAGAGAGAAGGTAAGGAAGAGAGGGGAAGGGGAGGGGGGATGAAAGGAAGGAAGGTAAGGGGAAAGGAGGGAAAGGGGAAGAGGGGGGAGAGGAAGGGAGGGGGGGAAGGGAGGGAGAGGGAGGACGGAAATGGGAAAGAGGAGAAAAGGGGGAAAGGGGGAGGAGGGGGGTAAAAAAAAAAGAGTGGAGGGGAGAGGGAGGAGAAGGGAATACCAGAAAGGAAAGGATGGGGAAGGGGGGGAGAAACTATTGTATATGCATTTAACAGTCTCTAATATCCTGAGTATGGAACAGCTACTACAGTTGTTACTGTTTTGTTTCTCGTTAGAGGTAAGATTATCTGCAGAGAACATCAGGTCCTGATAATACAAACAATAGAAAAAAAAAAAAAAAAAAGGCGACGAGAAAAAAAAAAAATCATATAATAATATATATATATATAATATATATATATATATATATATATATATATATATATATATATATATATATATAAATATATATATATATATATATAAATAAATAAATAAAGAATTGTCTATTGGGTAAAGATGATTCCCTTATCAGGAAAGGAATAGATGTAATACGTAAAGGCTGGGGGTCGTCCGAACCTATGGAATCGGGTGTCTATTTTCCTCATGGTGACTGGAGACCTGTATGCTCAAAAGGGGACATAAAAGGAAGAAAAAGGGATAACCTTTGAGGTATCAGTGAGGCGGACGGGATTTAGGGCTGGAGAAGTTGTCTTCAGACACTCGCGATGGAGTTCCTCTTCGAATTGACGAAGGGCCCGGTTGGTTGCATTTGGCATGGTTGTATATGGATGCGCAGCAGAACGAACAGACGTGCGAGGAGGGTACACCCTGAGTGATGATCTGGGGTTGCATGATGGAGTGTTTCCAGAAGACCATTGCAGTGATTTTAGGGATATGCAGGAGTGTTGCTGGCTTGATAGGAAAATTGTAGTGCAAATGGGAACCGCCACGTATATTTGAGCTGGTGCTGTAGCAAGATTTTGAGTTGCGGTTTCATGGCTTTGCTATCTTTAGCTATCGTGACGGGAGCCAGGTCAGAAATAAGTTCGTAAGAGTGGCCCTGGAACAGCAATGAATCCTTATTACGTGCAGGTGCGAGGAGTTGTTCCTTTGTGCGGAAGAAGTGTAACTTCACTATATGTCCCACGGTGGTCTGTCATTTTAGCTATCGTGACGGGAGCCAGGTCAGAAATAAGTTCGTAAGAGTGGCCCTGGAACAGCAATGAATCCTTATTACGTGCAGGTGCGAGGAGTTGTTCTTTTGTGCGGAAGAAGTGTAACTTCACTATAATGTCCCACGGTGGTCTGTCATTTTGGCGACGGGTGTGAGCCCTATGGATCCTATCGAACTCTAACCGTTCGATGGGTATGGATGGGGAAAGCTCCTGGAATAAAGCAGTGGTAAATGACTGAACATCATCGATCACCTTGGGTGTTCCCCAGAGCCCAAAATCGGACCTGCGGGAGCGTTTCTCAGCGTCTTCCAGGCGAGAAAGCAATGTGGCATTTTCCTCTTGGGGTTCTGCTTGCTCCTGGGCATGTTCTTGCAGGGTGAGCTCTATATCATCCACCCTGGTCTCAAGGTTTGCCATACGTTGGCCTATTTAGCGGATTTCCCACGAGAGTCTGTTCGTTATCTAGTTGGAAGTGGCTTTCAAAGCCTTCTGGAGCATGGTCTCCATATGCTTGAGAAAGTAATTTTGAGTCATACCTGAAGATGGGAGCATAGGGGAGCTGCCGATATTAAAATCAGGGTCCTCTTCTTACCCGCTGTCTGCAAGCTCCGGTCTGGCTGGAGATGCCTCTTGTTGTTTGGCGAGGGCCTTCGCCACCATCTTGGATGAGGCGCGGACGAGGGCTTCCTTGATAGGTTTAGGCTTACTCTTGCCTCGGTGACCCGTCAGGACCATCCCGGTAGATGCTGGGGTGTTTGGGGAGGTGATCCCTAGAAGGATAGATCGTGTAAGCGGCTCGGACGGGTATATGGATCCCGAATCAGCGGCGGGGAGTGCGGAGCTCTAGCAGGAAGCGTCCTCCATGTTAGGCTTGGCTCATGCGCCCCCCGAGATATGGGGTCTTTTTGACCCCAGATCTCATATTTAAGAGGACCTGTCATGCTTTTTTTCTTTACTTTTGTCTTATTTTTTATCTCAAAAAGGTGTATTTTTTTCAAAAAAGTGCGTTTGTAAGATGGTAAATATGGTGTGACCGAAAGTATTGCAACAACCACCATTTTATTCTTTAGGGTGTTAGAAAAAAAGTATAATGTTTGGGGGTTCTAATGCCGCGTACACATGATCGGAAATTCGGCCAGCAAAAGAGCGATGAGAGCTTTTGTTCGGAAAATGCGACAGTGTGCATGCTCCATTGGACTTTTGCTGGTCGCATTCCAGGCAACAAAAGATTGAGAGCAGGTTCTCAATTTTTTGGTCGCAAAAAGTTTCTATCCAAAATGTGTTTGCGTGTATGCAATTCCGACGCGCAAAAACTCACGCATGCTCAGATTCAAGTACGAGATGGAAGCGGTCTGGTAAAACTACCGTTCGTAATGGACATAGCACATTCGTCACGCTGACATTTTTAAAATAGTTGAATGCAGCGCATTCTCTTCTTCTTTAGAATGCTAGAAGAATGAAGTTGTTTTGCTGCTTATATTCATACAGAGTTCTCACAAACTTCTTTCTTTATTAGTTCTCGTGACCTCTTGAATAATCTTTTTTGCTTTTAAAGCCAGATCTCCATAATCATGTTTGGGTTTTTTTTATTGTAATTTTATTTTATTTTTAGCAAAAACTCATTTTTTTGGAATATTTTTTAATTATTTTCTAGTCATCGCCATCATTTTTTTTTTTTGTGTGTGCCAAGTTTACACAACAACATTATTATCTTGTATTTTTGAAGCTCAAGTAGGTTGGTTGGTGTTCCTTGTTAAATTAACATTGTATTTTTTAATTGTACCTACCTACTCACAAACTGTCCTATTTAAAGAAAAACACATAGGCAAGTATTTTCAGGGAAAAAAATCTCCATTTATTCTGGCTGATAACAAAATAAAAAAGGCAACACTGGAGAAACTGCTGGAATTTGCGAAACCTTTCTACCCCAGGGCACACAGCACTCCTAGAGGTTATGAACAGGAGCAGCAGACATATATGTCCCCAGGCTGTGGTACTACAACAGCCTGTGTCTTCTGTCAGACCAGACTGAACCCAGGCCATCACTTTCTTGTGTTCCCTGCAGCCTTCCCTCCATGCTTCCCTGCAGCCTTCCTTGGAGGCTGTGGCTCTGGAGGTGGACTTGTGGCAGGAGGAGGAGGATGGGCAAGCACACATGGTTATCACTTATTTGGCCACTCAACCCCTTCTGAATGGCCTCAAAAACAAAATTCTCACACCTGAGACATTGGCCCTCATCCATTTGCTGCAATTTAGCAGCTACATAGCAGCCATAGGCCTCTTCAGCGTCGGGGGGGGGGGGGGCTTTTCAGGGCTGTATTAGCGTCCTTACTGAGGCCCAAAACTCATTTTTGCCCCCTACTGTCTATAGATATGTCATTTGCTTTTTGTTAAATCATTAATTTGTTAGCAATATAATAACATCTAGTTAACAACAATCGTTTTCGTACAATAAATATTGTAAAAAATACTATACCTGGCTCCAGCTGGGCTCCTCAACTTTTTCCAGGATGGGAGGCCCAGGTTGGTCCTCGGACGCCTCAGCTGGGGTTGAATGAAGGGTGGATGGAAGTGTAGAAAGTGATTCCCTGGCTTCCATCTGGTCTTCCAGAAACTACATCATGTTGTAGTACCACAGACTGGGTACATTTACATCCTCTGCTGCTGCTCCTGATCTCATGGAAGCCTGGACCTTGTTAAGCTCCTTCCTATATGTGCTTCTCAAGCTACCATTTTTTCTCTCCACAAACGCGATGTCTGCATTGAGGACCTGCATCTTCACAAATTCCAACAGTTTCTCCAGCGATGCCTTCCTAGCTGGTTTATTTTGATATAAGGGTTTTTTAAACTCCCCCAAATTTTCCATATACCTGTATTTGTCTATGAAGTGGCCCATGAATTCAGGGTCTTTGAATTGTTTCATATTTTCTGCAAGACAAAACATAAGACAAAAACACTAATATCAGGCTAAACTCTCCTAATCTTATCTCAATATAGGCTTCAATCTAGAATCAGTATAGGTCACTGATATACCAAAGTTAAGATGTTGCTTTCATTACAAAATTCATCCTCCTTCCTCAGCACACCGAACGTACGTATAACACATGCGTATTAACTGTATATAGACTGGGCATGCGTGAAACTCTGCCCATGTTGCCCGCCCCTGACATTCTTTGTCGAATATTCCCCGCCCTGTCTCTTTCGTCGCAGTGGGAGAGGAACATGGCAGAGACACAGCAGGTGTTTACTACTACTAGTAGTAACGAGGAGGAAGAAAGCCCGGGGGCCAAAACCTCATGTTCCAGGAGGAGGTTTAATGCGTCCAATACGCCCTTTGGTGAGATGGTGGAGATCATCGACATATTGAAGAGGGCTGACTATGATGGGAAACATGGACTGTAACTAAACCCCAATCTGAGAAAGGCCAAAATCATGACAAAAGTTGTGAAGAGTCTGCGCTGGAAATTTGGGATACCATGATCCAAGGAGCAATTGAGGAAACGCTGGTCAGACCTCAAATTAAGGGAACAGGATCAGTACAGAAGGATCAAGAAAGTTCTTCTAAAAAGTAAGTACTTTTCGTGTGTTCCTATTATGATTATTAACTTGCATTCTGCTCCATATGCTTTTCTTTATTGTTGTACAGTTTAAAATGGCTACTTTCATGTTCGTGGGCACAGTAATCGCTTGTAGGAAACATTGTTAGTTTGCCAACTAAATACAATGTTTTTGGCAGATACAGGGTTAATTACATTTGGTCACGCTAATTTGTATTAAAAGAAGTTTAGGACATTGTTGTCTAGATGTCTTTCAATCTAGAATGAATTGCAAACTGTATTCAGTGTAATGTAAGGAGAGGACACTCAGCAGCTGTTTACACATCTGGATTCAGGAGCACTAGTGTGGGACACTAGAGCACATTTTTTAGGGTGACCCACACAGGTGCTCCAGTGGATACTTGAGGTGTCTCCAAGTGTGAAACTTGTCCAAAAAAGGTAAGTATTCCAGCTTGGTTAAAGGAATTAATCATGTCTTCAACTTGGAACCCTGCCCAAACAGACAATTGTACCCCACTTCCAAGCAATGTTTCACATTCATATTTCTGTCAACAAATATCTGTGTGCTAAATATACCTTTTGTTTCATTCTCATATGGGAGAAAAGACTCGGGACATCGGAGGACAACAGGAACCCCTCACCTCCTCAAGAAGGGGAACAGATGACACCACAATCTGAGGATGTGGAGGAAGAAGAGGTGGAAGAAGTGATAGAAAATGTAGCCACAACAGGTCAGTGTCTGACACCACAGATTCAGGTAATAGATGTATGCCTGCATATTTATAATACATGGTGTGTATTTTTATTTTATGTGATGTGCAGGTTGTGGAAGAACAATTTACTAATTTCACCAGTGACAGTGCACAATGGCTTATCCAGGACATAATGGGCGTGTAGTCAGGATTTAGATCTTATCAAGGAAAAAAACAAGGAGATTGAACAAAGACCGAAGAACATGATTGATGTACTAGGGAGAATCTAAATCCAAAAAAGATTACACCTTTATTTTTTATAGAAAATGTATCTAAAGTTTTAATACAGTTTAAAAGCCAAATTTGGAAGATGCACACAGTGTGTCAACATGTGCTATCTGCCATCAGGGGATTTCAATGTATGCGTTTTGTGGGTGCAATCCCTTCCTCCCAACTCTAGTAGGTGAGAGGAAGTGGTTGCACCCCCAAAACACATCCATTGATCTCCCATGAAGGGAAATAGCAAATATTGACATTAGGCATGGGTTCAGAAAGAAAATCCCCATTTTGACTCACAATTTGTGTGCATCTTCTAAATTTGGCTTTTACAGGGGTAAATTCACCCCATCTGATGAAGGTAAGATCAAGACCTTTTTCACACTATAAAATGTCTGCTATTGCCTTCATTTTTGCAATGTTGAACTTTGTAAGTTCCAGAGTTGTGTATGTTATGTTTGGAAACATGCCTGTTTCTGTACCTTTTCAAAAGATTCAAGGTAAAACTTTTACCACCAAATGTTTTAGAATGTACATGTGACTGTGCACAGAGTAAAAGGCTTTCTACTCAACAATGTGTGGCTTCTTCTTTAAATGCTCTATAACACTTTTTGTATTAAGTTGGTGTTTACAGTGACAATGGGTGTTATTTAAATAATGTTAAAACCACTTGGCACTACAAGTGCACTAGGAGAACCTAGGAAACAGCTAAAAGAAACACAAGCAGTAAATCCAAATCAAGATTTTATCATATAATTTTTTTTTTTTTTTTTAATATTTAAAAATTATCTGGCATGAGGGTCGTGGCCTGGAATAGGACGCTAGGGAACAGAGCTCCGCTGGCCGTCTATCCATTCCAGCAAATTCTGGGACCTATCATTTAGCTAACAGACCGAAAACCATAACTGCCACACCGGGAACTCCCACGGGTCATGTCGCCGCCGAAGAAACCTGCCTCTGCGGTCGCAAAGCTAGGACAATACCGCCGGCAAGACTCTGAATCACAGAGTCAAGAAGGCGATGTTGGGCCGGGAGAAAAGACAACAGTCGGAGTGGACACAGCGAAAGTGCTAGAAGCTGTAACCACAGGTCAAGAAGCAGTCACAGCCTGCCAAACTACTCTTACAGCCCCGATAGAGGAGGTGAAAGTGGATATTTCTCTGGTGAGGCAAGATTTCCAAAAACTGAGAGAAAGAGCTACAAAGGCAGAGACCCGGCCGGCTTAGCACAGTGGAGGACTCCCTCCCCCTCTCCAGAACTCCACAGCAGACCTGCAGCTTCAGGTAAACCAGCTCCTGCAAAAACAGGATGAAATTGAAAACAGATTGAGACGCTGTAACCTCAGGTTCATCGGCCTCCCTGAGGGGGTGAAAGGGAGAGATTCCCTAACTTTCCTGGAAACCCTACTTTGTGATACTTATGGGAGTGACTCGTTCTCTCCCACATTTGTGGTGGAACGTGCGCATCGATTGTCGGGCAAACCACCGCCAGTCGGAAGCACCACCGCACACATTCATAGCAAAGTTCCTCAACTTTAGGGATAGAGATGCCATACTTTATCTCAGCAGAGAAAAAGGCAACATCCCATTTGGAAACAAGATGGTTGCCATCTTTCCGGATTTCTCAGCTGCAGGGCAGCACAGAAGAGGAACCTTCATGGAAGTCAAAAGGCGCCTCCGCATTAAAAATGTGAAAAATGCCATGCTATTCCCGGCACGTCTTCGCGTTGAGGGAGAAAACAGAGCTCATTCCATTGAAGATCCGGAGGCAGCCATCACATGGCTGGAACAGAGAGAAGCACACAGATAAGTAACCATGCTGTTCCCTTTTCTTTTCACTGACTCTCCTCTTGTTCCTAATACACTTCCTACCTAAGGCCACATTCTGTCCCGGGTTATATCCCAGTGATGGGTTGTGTGGGAGCTGTGCCTTTGACCGCTGCAGCTTAGATCGGCTACAGTGGCGGCTGGTGCTCAAATTATTTTTTTTTTTTGGGGGGGGGGGGGCACAAATAAATACTACCAAAAGAAAGTTCTAGTGGGAAAAAAAGGACATAAATTTTATTTATGTACAACATTGCACAACTGCGCAATTGTCAGTTAAAGCTTTGCAGTGCTAAATAGTAAAAAATGGATTCCTACCTGTGGCTGATCACAAACACCTGGCCATGCCCGCTGCAGACATGTGCTGATCTGGGTGGTATACGGCTCTAATTGGCCATGTGCATAAGATATAGGACAACTATCATCTTATCTTAACTGTTTCTATACCTAACACACTTAAGGTAGATGTTAACTACTATGACAATGACATTAAGCTTGCTAAAGCATTGTTTATCATAACAAACTACATTTTTAATTTTTTTGGATTTTTTTTTTTTTTTTTCATGCAGTTGTATATCTTAGCACTTCTGATCCCCTGCAGCTTCTTAGCAGCCACTTTCCATTTATATGCATGCCCCCTGCACCAGTTGCATGTCATTGGTTGGCAGGACATTTCTGCACATTGCATGTTGCCACATCCTTCTCCACCAGAAGTATGTGAAACCAGGTGACAATCCAGGAAAACAATTGGCAGAGGGGGACTGAACGTCGCCACTATAACAGGAAGTGCCTGAACATGGACCTTCACAGAAGGATTGCTGGGTATTACAATGACAGCTGCAGATTTGAAAATAATTGACTGCTGGATGGTCCTTTGTGTGCAGCTCACACCCATCACCAACACACTCCATGGCGTGCTCACAAAACACTTTTTATTACAGGAATAGATCATCAGACACAAAGCAAAGATCGGCTTTAAGACACAAATAGTCATTCAGTGTCACAAAGCAAAGGCAGGCTACACAAGGCTCTGGAAGTAGTTTGCATGCATATCAGAGGGGGTTAAAGCAGTGGTCATCAACCCTGTCCTCAGGGCCCACTAACAGGCCAGGTTTTATGTATTACCTTGGGGAGATGCAGACTAAAATACTGCAATCACTGAGCAGCAAATGATATCACCTGTGATGTATTTCAGTTATCTTGTAAAACTGGCCTGTTAGTGGGCCCTGAGGACAGGGTTGATGACCACTGGGTTAAAGTATGTCTGTCACACACCGTGACAGAGGCAGAGCATTCACTTTGACAGCAGCATGGGAAGCAAATGCCCCCATGTCTGTCAGTCCAGACACCCTCTGTCCCCTGTACACAGCCTGCACCTACCTTTTTTCTCTTTCATTGTCTGATGAGGAGACATCTGTCTGCATCTCCTCTCATCGCGGCCAGAGAGATCGCTCCTCACACGACATCATTCTCTGCCAGCTCACTGACCCTCCTGCAGCAAGCAGATTATTCTATGCCATTGCCTTCCACTGACTGCACACACCCAGGATTGCCTTCTGACTAATATTAACCACTTCAGGACCGCCGTATTGCCAATGTACGTCAACACAATGGCACAGGCAGGCACAATCACGTAGATGTACGTGAATGCCTTCTAGCGGGTGGGGGGTCCGATCGGACCCCCTCCCGCTAGATACGGCGGTCCCTTTCGGTGCCGGAGCGATCCGCGATGAGGGGATGGCCGTTGGTTTCTGGCCATCCCCTCTCGATCGCTCCTGGCCAGTGACGAACTTCCTCCCCTGTGAAACTGTAAACACAGGAGGAGGAAGTGATGTCACACTCCTCGTGGCGGTCTTTTTGAACCGGACAGCGAGGAGTGAAGACGTCCAAGTAAGTGCACCAACAGTCCACTGACACATAGGTACACACAGGCACACATTTCACCCCAGTCACCCCCCGATCACCCCCCCGATCGGCCCCCCGCCCTCCCCCAGTCACAGTGTCACTAATGCAGTGTTCATTTATTTATTGATCACTACATTTAGTGTCAGTTGTGACTGTAAAAAG
Organism: Lithobates pipiens; assembly: GCF_037356315.1. NCBI lineage: Eukaryota > Metazoa > Chordata > Amphibia > Anura > Ranidae > Lithobates > Lithobates pipiens. The sequence goes on from NW_027507903.1 coordinate 336,705,600, forward strand.
TGTCAGGGCAGCTAGTGTTAGGCCCCTTTAGGTCCAGGGTAGCCCCCTACCCCCCCCTAATAAAGGTTTAACCCCTTGATTGCCCTCCCAGTTAACCCTTTCACCCTCTTTTACCAGTGTCACTAAGCGATCGTTTTTCTGATCGCTGCAATAGTGTCACTGGTCCCGCTAGGAAGCTAGTTTTTTTTAAGGTTCAACGCCAGGTTTTTATAGCGTTAGGTACCCCGATATATAACCTAATAAAGGTTTTAACCCTTTGATTGCCCCTAGAGTTAACCCTTTCACCAGCGATCGCTGCATAAGTGTCACTGGTGACGCTGGTTAGCCAGTTAGTTATTTAGTTATTTAGGTTCCCCGTCAGGTTTTTATAAAGCTTCAGGTACCCCCATATAAATACCCAATAAAGGTTTTAACCCCTGATTGCCCTTAGTTAACCCTTTCACCAGTGATCACCGTATAAGTGTTACGGGTGACGCTGGTTAGGTAGTTCGCTTTTTATAGCATCAGGGCACCCGCCATTTATTACCTAATAAAGGTTTAACCCCCTGATCACCCGGCGGGTGATATAAATTTGGTTTTAGGGTCAGAAAGGGTCTGCGTCGCCCCAGGCAGTGCTAGGTTAGTGCCAGCACCGCTAACACCCACGCGCAAAGCATACACCTCCCTTAGTGGTATAGTATCCGAACAGATCAATATCTGATCTGATCAGATCTATACTAGCGTGCCCAGCAATTTAGGGTTCTAAAAAAACGCATTGTTAGCAGGATCAATCCAGATACCTGCTAGCACCTGCGTTTTGCCCCTCTGCCCAGCCCAGCCCAGCCCACCCAAGTGCAGTATCGATCGATCACTGTCACTTACAAAACACAACACACATAACTGCAGCGTTCGCAGAGTCAGGCCTGATCCCTGCGATCGCTAACAGTTTTTTTTGTAGCGTTTTATACAGTCGCTGACAGGCTAGGTGCTTTTTTACCTGTGAGTCTCACTACTGTACCCCTAAATTTAGAGCCCAAAATGGCAAAGCGAAGGTACACTAGTGAAGAGGCCTACACGTTTCTGAGCATGACAGATAGTGAAGAGGAAGACACTGATCTGTCAGATTCAGGCTCAGAATACGAACCTGTAGAGGACAGCGCCTCCATGTCAGATAGCTCTGACGACGAAGAAGAGGTCCCTGCTATTGTCAGGCGTACCCGACCCCGATTTTCTGATGTTGTTGAGGTGCAGGAACCGCAACTCCCTCGTATGGAGTATAGAGCCAGTACTAGCGCCGCTCATCCTTTTGGTGAACTGGCAAGCACCAGCGGCCTAGTACACCCTGGACGTACATCCAGCACTGCAATATCACGTGGTGACGTGGCGAGTCCCATAAGTGCAGTTCAAGCTGGCGAGGTGGCAAGCACAAGTAGTGTCCCGCTGCCACCAAGAAGAAGACAAAGACAGGCCCGTCGTACCCATAGTGCCCTTCCTGCAGAATTCGCCTATCCTAATTGGGTGCCCACCACTTCTGCAGAACCCGTACTTCCCCCATTCACTGCCCAACCCGGTATTCAGGTGGATACAGATGATTTTACGCCACTCGATTTTTATTCTCTGTATCTCACGGAAGATCTCTATAGATCTATTGTGGACCAAACCAATTTATATGCTGGTCAACGCATCGCCGCTAATCCCCAGTTGCCGTCTCTTGCCAGAGATTGGAAACCAGTTACGGTTTCCGAATTTAAGACGTTTCTGGGCCTTTCCCTCAACATGGGCACACATAAATTCATGCGGATGCGGGCTTATTGGTCCACGCATCCGGCTGACCACATGCCCGTGTTCTCTAACTCCATGTCCAGGAAACGATACGAGCAGATCTTGCGGTTCTTGCACTTCAGTGACAATGAACTTTGTCGTCCACGTGGAGACCCTGAATACGATCGGCTCTACAAAATTCGGCCCCTCATAAACCACTTCAACCAACGTTTTGCAGACTTGTTTACTCCCCAAAAAGTTGTCTGCGTTGATGAGTCCCTGGTTAAGTTTACTGGTCGCTTGTCATTCAAACAGTACATTCCCAACAAGCGTACCAGATACGGGGTCAAGCTCTATAAGTGCTGTGACAGGGCCACAGGCTATGCATAGAGCTTTATGGTTTATGAGGGTAAAGATAGTTACGTAGTGCCGGAGAACTGCCCTGATTACATAGGAAGCGCTGGCAAGATAGTGTGGAAATTGGTGTCACCCTTATTCGGAAAGGGGTACCACTTGTACGTGGACAACTATTACACCAGCGTGCCACTGTTTAGTCATTTATTTGATAATCAGATTGGAGCATGTGGCACCGTGCGACCTAATCGCCGGGGCTTTCCCCAGCGGCTTGTAGATTCCCGTCTTAGGTTGGGGGAGAGAGCCTGCTATCGGTGTAATAATTTGCTCGCTATGAAGTGGAGGCATAATAAGAATGTTTTCGTTCTTACCTCCCTTCATGCAGACACGACGGTCCAAATTTCTACGGCGACTGGTATTGTGGAGAAACCCCTCTGTGTCCACGAATATAACAAAAATATGGGAGGGGTGGACCTCAATGACCAGATGTTGGCGCCGTATCTAACTTCCCGTAAGACCAGACGCTGGTACAAAAAAGTGTCTGCTTACTTATTTCAATTGGCTTTGCTGAATGCTTTTGTGCTATACAAAACTTCAGGCGGGACATTAACCTTTCTTTTCTTCCAAAGAGAGGTTGTCACAGAGCTTCTGTATCCAGAGGGTCCTGTACCTCACCATTCGCAACCAAATGCAGTAAGCCGGCTGCATGAGAGGCATTATTCTTATGTCCTCCCGAGTACCCCTACCCAACGAGCCCCCCAAAAAAGATGTCGTGTCTGTAGCAAGCGCGGATATAGGCGTGACACCCGTTCTTATTGTCCACGCTGTCCTGGCAATCCTGGTCTTTGTCAGGGTGAGTGTTTTGAACGCTACCATGAACTAGTGAAGTATTAGCGTAGGGTACAGCATTTCACAGCCTAGGCACACTAACACAGAGTCTCCCAAGATGCCATCACATTTTGAGAGACCCGAACCGTTACAGTTACAGTTTACAGTTCAAAAAAAAGTGTATATAAAAAAAAAAAGTAAAATAAAAAAACCAAAAAAAATATAAAATATAAAAACCAAAAATAGTTGTCGTTTTATTGTTCTCTCTCTCTCTCTCTCTCTCTTCTCTCTAATTTTTTATACTTTACTGTTTACTGTGTTATTGTTAACCATTTTTCATGTTTTCAGGTACGCCATTCAGCTGCAGCGTGGATTTATTTATCTTGACAGCAACAGCGTTTGCTCCCACGATACATAAAGCCGCGACTCCAGTGCTGTAGGAGGTGATTTCACCACCACAGTTAAAAAAGAGCATATATGCCGAAGCATGGGGGCATAAGGGGGGGAGGAGCGATTTTGCTCCTAATGCCGCGTACATACGGTCAAAATTCCGACGGAGGGCTTGCCCGTGGAAAAGTTTGAACGTATGTACGCAGCATAACTTTTTTGCGGGAGGATGCCCCCATGCTTCGGCATATATATATTTTAGGCACAGGTTGTGTTAAAAAATGTTTTATTTTTTACTGTTTTTTTTGGCAATTGCTTTGCAGGTATGGTATGGTAAGGTTTTACTGGGATGTTACTTTGTTTTAACGTTAACCATAATTTGCTTAGCAGGTACGCCATTCAGCTGCAGCGCGGATTTATTTATCTTGACAGCAACAGCGTTTGCTCCCACGATACATAAAGCCGTGACTCCAGTGCTGTAGGCGGTGATTTCACCACCACAGTTAAAAAAGAGCATATATGCCGAAGCATGGGGGCATAAGGGGTGGAGGAGCGATTTTGCTCCTAATGCCGCGTACATACGGTCAAAATTCCGACGAAGGGCTTGCCCGTGGAAAAGTTTGAACGTATGTACGCGGCATAACTTTTTTGCGGGAGGATGCCCCCATGCTTCGGCATATATATATTTTAGGCACAGGTTGTGTTAAAAAATGTTTTATTTTTTACTGTTTTTTTTGGCATTTGCTTTGCAGGTATGGTATGGTCAGGTTTTCCTGTGATGTTACTTTGTTTTAACGTTAACCATAATTTGCTTAGCAGGTACGCCATTCAGCTGCAGCGTGGATTTATTTATCTTGACAGCAACAGCGTTTGCTCCCACGATACATAAAGCCGTGACTCCAGTGCTGTAGGAGGTGATTTCACCACCACAGTTAAAAAAGAGCATATATGCCGAAGCATGGGGACATAAGGGGTGGAGGAACGATTTTGCTCCTAATGCCGCGTACATACGGTCAAAATTCCGACAGAGGGCTTGCCCATGGAAAAGTTTGAACGTATGTACGCGGCATAACTTTTTTGCGGGAGGATGCCCCCATGCTTCGGCATATATAAATGGTGCATGTATGTCCATCATTAGAAGTGGGTGGATGAAGGGAGGTATCTAATGGTGGGCATACCCACCGATCAATCTCTTTTTTTTCGTTCAGACAACATGACTCTCAGTAAATAGCTTGGGGTGTCTACTTTCCAAAATGGGGTAATTTGGGGGGGTTTTGTGCTATTTTGGCATTTTATGGCCTTCGAAACTGTGATAGGTAGTGAGGGGTGAAATCAAAAATTTGCACCCTTAGAAATCCTGAAGGTGGTGATTGGTTTTCGGGGTGCCGTACGTGACTAGACTCCCAAAAAGTCCCACACATGTGGTATCCCCATACTCGGGAGAAGTAGCTGAATATATTTTGGGGTGCAATTCCACATATAACCATGGCATGTGTGAGCAATATATCATTTAGTGACAACTTTTTGTACATTTTTTTTTTTTTTTGTCATTATTCAATCCCTTGGGACAAAAAAAAAATATTCAATAGTGTCAAGATGGCCCTCGGCAAATAGCTTGGGGTGTCTACTTTCCAAAATGGGGTCATTTGGGGGGGTTTTGTGCCATCTTGGCATTTTATGGCCGTCAAAACTGTGATAGGTAGTGATAGGTAGTGAGGAGTAAAATAAAAAAATTATGCCCTTAGAAATCCTGAAGGCGGTGCTTGGATTTCGGGGTCCCGTACGCGGCTAGGCTCCCAAAAAGTCCCACACATGTGGTATCCCTGTACTCAGGAGAAGCAGCAGAATGTATTTTGGGGTGTCATTTCATATATGCCCATAGCATGTGTGAGCAATATATCATTTAGTGACAACTTTGTGCAAAAAAAAAAGTTTGTAATATTCCCGCAACTTGTGGCAAAATATAAAATATTCCATGGACTCAACATGCCTCTCAGTAAATAGCTTGGGGTGTCTACTTTCCAAAATGGGGTCATTTTGGGGGGTTTTGTGCTATTTTGGCTTTTTATGGCCTTCGAAACTGTGATAGGTAGTGAGGGGTGAAATCAAAAATTTGCACCCTTAGAAATCCTGAAGGTGGTGATTGGTTTTCGGGATGCCGTGCGCGACTAGACTCCCAAAAAGTCCCACACATGTGGTATCCCCGTACTCGGGAGAAGTAGCGGAATATATTTTGGGGTGCAATTCCACATATAACCATGGCATGTGTGAGCAATATATCATTTAGTGACAACTTTTTGTACATTTTTTTTTTTTTTTTTTTTTTTTTGTCATTATTCAATCCCTTAGGACAAAAAAAATAAATATTCAATGGGCTCAACATACCTATCAGCAGTTTCCTTGGGGTGTCTACTTTCCAAAATGGGGTCATTTGGGGGGGTTTTGTGCCATCTTGGCATTTTATGGCCGTCAAAACTGTGATAGGTAGTGATAGGTAGTGAGGAGTAAAATAAAAAAATTATGCCCTTAGAAATCCTGAAGGCGGTGCTTGGATTTCGGGGTCCCGTACGCGGCTAGGCTCCCAAAAAGTCCCACACATGTGGTATCCCTGTACTCAGGAGAAGCAGCAGAATGTATTTTGGGGTGTCATTTCATATATGCCCATAGCATGTGTGAGCAATATATCATTTAGTGACAACTTTGTGCAAAAAAAAAAAAGTTTGTAATATTCCCGCAACTTGTGGCAAAATATAAAATATTCCATGGACTCAACATGCCTCTCAGTAAATAGCTTGGAGTGTCTACTTTCCAAAATGGGGTCATTTTGGGGGGTTTTGTGCTATTTTGGCTTTTTATGGCCTTCGAAACTGTGATAGGTAGTGAGGGGTGAAATCAAAAATTTGCACCCTTAGAAATCCTGAAGGTGGTGATTGGTTTTCGGGATGCCGTGCGCGACTAGACTCCCAAAAAGTCCCACACATGTGGTATCCCCGTACTCGGGAGAAGTAGCGGAATATATTTTGGGGTGCAATTCCACATATAACCATGGCATGTGTGAGCAATATATCATTTAGTGACAACTTTTTGTACATTTTTTTTTTTTTTAGTCATTATTCAATCCCTTAGGACAAAAAAAATAAATATTCAATGGGCTCAACATACCCATCAGCAGTTTCCTTGGGGTGTCTACTTTCCAAAATGGGGTCATTTGGGGGGGTTTTGTGCCATCTTGGCATTTTATGGCCGTCAAAACTGTGATAGGTAGTGATAGGTAGTGAGGAGTAAATGAAAAAAATTATGCCCTTAGAAATCCTGAAGGCGGTGCTTGGATTTCGGGGTCCCGTACGCGGCTAGGCTCCCAAAAAGTCCCACACATGTGGTATCCCTGTACTCAGGAGAAGCAGCAGAATGTATTTTGGGGTGTCATTTCACATATGCCCATAGCATGTGTGAGCAATATATCATTTAGTGACAACTTTGTGCAAAAAAAAAAAAGTTTGTAATATTCCCGCAACTTGTGGCAAAATATAAAATATTCCATGGACTCAACATGCCTCTCAGTAAATAGCTTGGGGTGTCTACTTTCCAAAATGGGGTCATTTTGGGGGGTTTTGTGCTATTTTGGCTTTTTATGGCCTTCGAAACTGTGATAGGTAGTGAGGGGTGAAATCAAAAATTTGCACCCTTAGAAATCCTGAAGGTGGTGATTGGTTTTCGGGATGCCGTGCGCGACTAGACTCCCAAAAAGTCCCACACATGTGGTATCCCCGTACTCGGGAGAAGTAGCGGAATATATTTTGGGGTGCAATTCCACATATAACCATGGCATGTGTGAGCAATATATCATTTAGTGACAACTTTTTGTACATTTTTTTTTTTTTTTTAGTCATTATTCAATCCCTTAGGACAAAAAAAATAAATATTCAATGGGCTCAACATACCCATTAGCAGTTTCCTTGGGGTGTCTACTTTCCAAAATGGGGTCATTTGGGGGGGTTTTGTGCCATCTTGGCATTTTATGGCCGTCAAAACTGTGATAGGTAGTGATAGGTAGTGAGGAGTAAAATAAAAAAATTATGCCCTTAGAAATCCTGAAGGCGGTGCTTGGATTTCGGGGTCCCGTACGTGGCTAGGCTCCCAAAAAGTCCCACACATGTGGTATCCCTGTACTCAGGAGAAGCAGCAGAATGTATTTTGGGGCGTCATTTCACATATGCCCATAGCATGTGTGAGCAATATATCATTTAGTGACAACTTTGTGCAAAAAAAAAAAAGTTTGTAATATTCCCGCAACTTGTGGCAAAATATAAAATATTCCATGGACTCAACATGCCTCTCAGTAAATAGCTTGGGGTGTCTACTTTCCAAAATGGGGTCATTTTGGGGGGTTTTGTGCTATTTTGGCTTTTTATGGCCTTCGAAACTGTGATAGGTAGTGAGGGGTGAAATCAAAAATTTGCACCCTTAGAAATCCTGAAGGTGGTGATTGGTTTTCGGGATGCCGTGCGCAACTAGACTCCCCAAAAGTCCCACACATGTGGTATCCCCATACTCGGGAGAAGTAGCGGAATATATTTTGGGGTGCAATTCCACATATAACCATGGCATGTGTGAGCAATATATCATTTAGTGACAACTTTTTGTACATTTTTTTTTTTTTTTGTCATTATTCAATCCCTTAGGACAAAAAAAATAAATATTCAATGGGCTCAACATACCCATCAGCAGTTTCCTTGGGGTGTCTACTTTCCAAAATGGGGTCATTTGGGGGGGTTTTGTGCCATCTTGGCATTTTATGGCCGTCAAAACTGTGATAGGTAGTGATAGGTAGTGAGGAGTAAAATAAAAAAATTATGCCCTTAGAAATCCTGAAGGCGGTGCTTGGATTTCGGGGTCCCGTACGCGGCTAGGCTCCCAAAAAGTCCCACACATGTGGTATCCCTGTACTCAGGAGAAGCAGCAGAATGTATTTTGGGGTGTCATTTCACATATGCCCATAGCATGTGTGAGCAATATATCATTTAGTGACAACTTTGTGCAAAAAAAAAAAAGTTTGTAATATTCCCGCAACTTGTGGCAAAATATAAAATATTCCATGGACTCAACATGCCTCTCAGTAAATAGCTTGGGGTGTCTACTTTCCAAAATGGGGTCATTTTGGGGGGTTTTGTGCTATTTTGGCTTTTTATGGCCTTCGAAACTGTGATAGGTAGTGAGGGGTGAAATCAAAAATTTGCACCCTTAGAAATCCTGAAGGTGGTGATTGGTTTTCGGGATGCCGTGCGCAACTAGACTCCCCAAAAGTCCCACACATGTGGTATCCCCATACTCGGGAGAAGTAGCGGAATATATTTTGGGGTGCAATTCCACATATAACCATGGCATGTGTGAGCAATATATCATTTAGTGACAACTTTTTGTACATTTTTTTTTTTTTTTGTCATTATTCAATCCCTTAGGACAAAAAAAATAAATATTCAATGGGCTCAACATACCCATCAGCAGTTTCCTTGGGGTGTCTACTTTCCAAAATGGGGTCATTTGGGGGGGGTTTGTACTGCCCTGCCATTTTAGCACCTCAAGAAATGAGATAGGCAGTCATAAATTAAAAGCTGTGTAAATTCCAGAAAATGTACTCTAGTTTGTAGACGCTATAACTTTTGCGCAAACCAAAAAATATACGCTTATTGACATTTTTTTTACTAAAGACATGTGGCTGAATAAATTTTGCCCTCAATGTATGACTAAAATTTAGTTTATTCGATTTTTCTTATAACAAAAAGAAGAAAATATCATTTTTTTTCAAAATTTTCGCTCTTTTTCCATTTATATCGCAAAAAATAAAAATCGCAGAGGCAATCAAATGCCATCAAAAGAAAGCTCTATTTGTGGGAAGAAAAGGACGCAAATTTCGTTTGGGTGCAATATTGCATGACTGCGCAATTACCAGTTAAAGCAGCGCAGTGCGAAATTGGAAAAAGACCTCTGGTCCTTAAGGTGTTTATTGGTCCGGGGCTGAAGTGGTTAAAAGTTGCCAGGATGTGTAAATCCCATGGTGCTCCAGGTGCCCTTGTTCACTAATAATCATGCTGAAGAAGCTTACCTTCCAGCAGCTCCACTCCGGCCGAAGAACGGAGCTGCTGAAGTCACTTCCGTTTTTTGTCTAGTAACCTCTAGGATTAAACAACAATGCTCTCGCCCATAGAATCACAGTGATTTGTATTGTGCTGCAAGGCGGGTTAAAAGCAAATGAAGCGCTATGTCTGCAATCTCATGATTGCATTGACATGGCACGTCCCATAGTGCACTGCGTCCGGCGCATGGACACTTAGTTAAAGGACTTTTTTTTTCTTAAAGGGGCCGTTTAAAAAAACTAAATTTCTAAAAAAACGTCTTTCACCCAGCCACAGCATGATTGTCACTAGGAACGCAAGCCCAGCATACCTTTATATTGCTCTCATCCCCAGAGTTTAACTCCATGGAACACACACATGAGCAAAAGCTTTGTTCCACAAAAAAACCTGCTCTTAAATAGACTGACTCGCGCTGCTTCCCTCCACACGGTCACAACAGGTTTGCCACTGGAGAGCCACTACAACCGCATGCCCACCATGCTTCCACCTGACCCCTGTCCCCCAGCTCATGTCTCTGTGGATCATACGTCTTGTTTGACAAGTTCAACCCAGGGTCAGATAGAACTGTATATTTACTAAAAGATAAATGGTCTTCACTCATTTCCGGATCGAAAGAGACTCTCCTTGGAGAACTCACTATTGGAAGTGAGCTGAGTCCTGAAATGTGTAACGTTACTCAGCGTAGTTTCGTCCCACTCATCAAAACTCATAACCTGAAATGGAACGTACTAACCACTGTTGTGCTAAATGTGTCACCTGCTATCAACAATACACCAAATGCATTAGCCTTAATGACTGCCTTTACAATCTTGCTATTGCTAAACCGATTTTCCACAGGTTGGACACTGTTTAAGCCATGTTGGCAGTTAGGAAAAAATGCCCGCACCAGTTTGGGAATGTGGAGGGCGGGGAGGGGGGTGGGGAGAACTAAAACGAAAAAAAACAGACATAATATTTTGCTATGTACTAACCGAATGTTCGTATCACCATGGTAGTCGTATTGTACCTTTAGAACCTGCTTCTCCCTCGAGATTGTACACCATTGTGTTAACTATGTGGGATTATCTGAATCCTGGAGCTCACCACTATTGCTGCCTCCCTCAATGACCACATTAGAACATGGAACGTCCGTGGTGTCAGAGACCCGATTAAATGGTCAGCTGTATTCCCACTGCTTAAAAAACAGGGTGGGTGTGGTGGTTCTTGTGGAGACGCACGCCTTACACACAGAGCACTCAAATGGTCATGGATAGGATGGGCTTTCCACTCTGTCCACACCACGCATTCCAGAAGGGTGTCAATTTTAATTAAAAAAAAACACAATTCGAGCTCCAGGGTTCGGAGGTAGACCCACTGGGTAAATATGTGTTCTTAAAGGCCAAGTTACATGGGGAGTTAATACTCCTATTGGCATTCTATGTCCCACCAACCATTCAACTAAATAGTGCTCACAGCTGGGTTTGACTTCATGGCTATGTATCCTAATGTCCCAGCTATATGGCTGGGAGATTTTAATAATGTTTTAGGCCCAGTTATGGACAGAATGAGTAGTTCGGCATTCTTGTCTACTCACCCTCACCCAACAAGATTTGCTAGAATACTGAGCGATTTCTACCTTCTTAATACACAGAGGGCCAGGAACCCTTCCTCCAGAGCCTATTCCTACTTCTCCACGTCTCATCACGCTATGTCCCATATAGATGTTATCCTTCTATCCAAAACACTTCTCCCCAGACTGACAGACACAGCATTTTCTCCTAGATCACTCTTGGATCACTGTCCCTACTGGGTCCCACTCTCTTTGTCATTTGGTTGCCTGCCTGCTACATGGCAGTTAAATCCCTTCTGGCTGACACTGTTCCAAGAAGATAATGACCTCCCAGCAGATTGGGAACAATATTGACAAATGAGGGATCTGCCTCAGTTCAGACAGTGTGGGAAATGTTCAAAATACACGTCCGTATGACTCTTACTGCATGCATTAACAAACTTAAACGAACATCAGTGTTGGCTATTGACAGGGCAGAGGACAACCTACATGAAGCAGAGAGGGTGTGTCTTGATGACCCCAATGTAGACCGTGCAAACAGCCTTAAACTATGCTTAAGGGCCCTGGATCAACTACATTATGAGAAATCTAGACATAAAATCTTCTTTCACAAGCAGAGAGCATTTGAGCATGGGGAGAAGGCTGGGAAGCTCCTGGTTCACCTGGTGCATTGTGAGGAGAGGCCTCCTGTGGTGATTTCACTACGCTCCCCTGGCGATGTACTGGTGATGGAACCTAGCAAAGTGTCAGATTTATTTAAAGATTTCTTCAGTAATCTATACACAGCCACAGCTTCAAGAGATACCTCCTCTATTGAATCCTTCCTCAAGGAGCTGACAATCCCTCAGTTGACCGATGAACAGATAGAGGAGTTAGAGGCTCCATTAACAACAGACAAGATATCCAGGGCCATGGCAGAATTCCCAAGGTCTAAAGCCCCAGGATCGGATCGGATGGGCCAAGACAGGGGTGTCCCCTGTCACCACTGTTATACGCACTGCCAGCAGAGCTGCTCACAATAGCTATATGTGCACACCCTGGGATCGTGGGACTCAGTAGGGGGAGGTAATGGAAAACATTAGCATGTACGCAGATGACACGCTATTATACCTAGATGATTCAGACACCTCCCTACCACTGGCTTTAGCCTTAATTGAAGGGTTTGGCACATTTTCCAGCCTCAGAATAAGTTGGGGCAAGTCCCAGAAACTCCCCCTGGATAGCTTTCCATCATCCAGGAATAGATCCATGTTACCTTTACAGAGAGTAGATGCCATTAAATATCTGGGAGTGCAGACAACTAAAGACCCAGCAGACTATATATCACTAAACATAGTTTCACTATATGAAATGCTTAAGCAGAAGATCCAGATCTGGACTTGCTGCCCTCTAGGAGAGATGGGCCGAATAAATCCAGTAAAAAATATTCTCTTACCCAAAATTTTATACATGGTATGGCACTCACCAGTATGCCTAGTGCTCAGGCATTTCAAGTTAATGGAAACTATCCTAAATCTATTTATATGGGGCAATAATAGGCACAAACTTTCATGGCATAAACTGAAAAACCCCACTGACCTAGCGGGAATGGCCCTGCCTGACTTTAATGCATATTATATTGCAGCCCAATTGGCACAAATCTTTCATATTGACAAAGTGGACAGAGAGAGATTCCTCAGCTTTCTCTGCCCTAGATGGTCTCAAAAGACCCAGGACTCACTAGTGGCGATAACAGGGGGAGCGAGAGGGGAGGGAAGGTTGGACAACCGCAGATCACTTCTATATCACTACACTAGTGTAGTGCTGGTACTCCAAATGAGTACGCGCTATGTCTGTAAATCTAGTTTTTGTCCAAACCTGTAGTTGAGTTTTGGGGTTAATTGTTCTAAATTCAAGAGTCATTCAATCAGTTTGGCTGGGCTGTATTAAGGTTCTGTCAGGTCATAGCTGGAGTTTTGCACCTGTGAGAGGCATTAGAACGCAGTCTGGTTGGATGTATTGGGTACCAATTTCTCTCTCGGAGCCAATCAGTGGGCGTTTGTCTCGCTGTGAGGTCACGTCTTTCTGGGTTCCGGTCCAGAAGTTGTTGCTGTCCTCCTGACCAGCCCCCAGGGGCCCTCATGGCCTGGGTTGCGGATCCATCGATTTCCGAGCCTTGGAACTGGTTAGTTTGAGGCACAGTAACTGGAAGGAGGATTTTAAGGTGTTCCGGTGCCATCTCGGGTTTGGAGAGGCCCAGCAACACTACATGCAACCAGGGGAGGACTCTTCAGTAAGAGGGCCACGCACGAGGCTGGCTGCTCGGTAAGAGCCTGGAAGCTGAGTTGCCATGGACATTGATTGAATCCACATTTCTTACGGTATCGCCAGACTGGCTGCAAGATTCTGGTACAATAAGAAAAGTTCCTACCTCTATCCTTCTGGTTACAACTAAGTTTTCAACCAAGTCTGTGTGAGAGACTTTGCAAAGCTAGAATTACTTGTTGGCTGCTAGATCCAAGGTCAAGGATTTATCCAACAGTTATAGAATCAAGTTGCGAGTGGCTATTCCCTGGATTATGTACAGAGAGAGACTTTTATTGAAGTCAGCAGTTCCAAGCACCTGAGCTAAACTTTATCCTGATACCCTCTATTAACAACTTAGAGACTGAGTTTGTTTAACTGTTTTATGCAAAATAAAAATCCTAACAAGGAATTCAGGTGTTGGGAACCGCTAGAAAAGGGCAACGAGTTACGAGCTGGTGGAGGTAATCGGTAAGCACAGAAAAATTCAGCCGCTCCTTTGGGGGTAAGTGCTACAATAGGATATGGAAACTAGCCTCAGAGAGGTTAAACCTGTCAACAATACATGACTTCACCAGCATTTGGCACAACACGAATCTTCATGAATTCTACTCAATGCCAGACAGTGAGAAATAGCAGGGATTAAACAAAAAGTCTCAGATATAACCACCAGAGTCTCCTCACTGGAAACTAGCACCTCAGCCCTTCGCCAAGATGTTGCTGGCCTACGAGTCAAGCATGAAGAAATCACAGACCATATTGCCCAGTTACAATTACTAATGGACGACCTGGAAAATCACAACTGCAGGCACAATGTCAGAATTCGTGGCTTGCCAGAGGCCACAGGACAAGCTGACCTTAGGTCCTTTGTTATCTTCACACTTATTCTATTAAAGAGGGCATACTTCAGAGAGCCTGGCGCAGAGGGCATATTGATTTTGATGGTGCTCAGATCACCCTTCTGCCAGATGTTTCCCAGAGGACCATACAGATGTGCCGCTGCATGAGGCCCCTGCTGGAAATTTAATGAGCAAGGGATCACCTACAAGTGGGGACACCTTTTCTTCTTCTTCTTTCCAATAGATTTTATTGAGTAAAAAGACAATACAGCAAGTAGAAACATATGATTAACATCTGTTGCAAATGGTAAGTCACATAGAACCTGTTACACATGTGGTAACTCGTATGACAGCGAAAATCAAATATAAACTTTAAAGATCCAAACACTATTATTGGTCCAACCAGACAGTGTAGATTGCCCAGACAGTCATCCTTATGGAAGTCCGTTGGCTGTGTATCTTTTGCATCAGTAAATATCAAATAATAATTTTCTTTAAAAAAAAAAAAAAAAAAAAAAAAAGAAAAATGGGGGGGGGGGGGGGGGGAGGGGGATAGGGTAAGAGGGGGGAGGAAAGAGTAAGGGGAGGGGGGGCAGGGGATAAGGGGGGGGGGATGATGGGTTCGCCTCCGCTGCCCTCAATCATAAGTGTGTGGTGAGGAAAATGAGATGATAGGCGAGTGGGTTATGTGGCAGTGTATCTATATTTTTGGTCCTTAGAAGCAAAAGGGTCGGGGATTTGGGATGTCAGATATTCTCTGGGGGGGGGACCCAGTAAGGGGAAATTGGTCAGTTTGGTGTATAGAAAGATCAGAGAAGGTAAGTCACAGGTTGGAGTGCTGAGTGTGGGTTTACTTCTATATCTTGGCCTAGCTGTTGTGCGCTTTAATGCGATCGAAGTCAGGAGTAGTTAAGAAGTGTTTCCAGCATGCCCATTTGGACCCATATTTCACCTTTTCTATCTGATTGCACACAAAGGAGGCCATTCGTATGCCCTCCGACAACCTGCAGAAGTTTCTGCTTTTCTCAGATCCCTTGGGTTACCACCGGTATCAGTTCCCAATTGGCTGGCGTTTGTCCTTCCTCCTGGCAATGCAAACCCTATGGCAAACACTCCAGCTAGACCTTAACGGTCCTGGCACAACCACTGCACCCAACGCAGAAGACCACAGGCTCCCCAGGACAACGAGCCATAAGCCTTTTAGGCTAAAAACTGTTTTGAGCTAATAGACTGCCCGAGACTTCTGTGCCTTCCACTACATGTAAGTGACACATTGTTTTTTTTTAGCTGCCCCACTTTCCATTGACTCATGGGATTAGAGACTTATATTAGAGTCGGCCCCTGACTCTCCAGATCTGGGAGTGACGAGTCTCTGAGATTGTCAGATTGTGGGACCACCCCTTGATGTTCCCAACCCAGAACTGTGTTATTTTATGTAGAAGAAGTGTTCGAATCCCAACCATGACACTACCTGCCTGGAGTTTGCATGTTCTCCCTGTGCCTGCATTGGTTTCCTCCGGGTACTCTGGTTTCCTCCCACACTCAAAAGACATGCAGGTAGGCTAATTGGCTTCTATCCAAAATTGGCCCTAGTATATGAATGGGGACCTTGGATTGTGGGCTCCTTGAGGGTAGGGAGCGATGTGAGTGTGCAATGTACAGGGATAGGGGCAAATGTAGACACTCAATCAGGTTGAACTGGATGGACTGGTGTCTTTATTCAACCTTACTAACTATGTAACTATAACATGATGACTCGTGGACAGAAGTGTAAATGTGAAAAGGTTGTAATAGTAAAAAAAGTAAATAATTACTTTTTTCATACCCTATGTAGGGGCCCAAGAGCAATCACTGATGGGACTTGAATGGTTCTGACTCATTCTCATTGGGCTTTAGCCCTCTGGGAATGTGCAGCTTGACTAAACAATGGTATTAGAGTTGTGCTATGCTGATAATTAAGATGGTTACACCTTGGTTGCCACTCCAGTACTCTGAAAAGTTAATTGTTCTTTTTCTTTTTTGTGTACTTTCGTTTTTGAGCTTTTTTTTTCAATAGAGAAGCTACCTTTGATAATGCGGCTTCTCTTGAGGCCGCCTCGGGTGGTGAGCTGTTGGGGGAGTCCTGCACTATAAGGGCCCAACCTCTGAAGTGCCTTACTTCTTCCCCCACTAGGCCTTAACTGTCCAGCTAGGCATTTGGAGATTTAGTTTTATCCCACCCTTCCTACTGTCCCCTTATTTTCTTTATTCAAACCTTTACCCTAGCTAACTTGTACCTGCCGAATGTGGACCAACTCCCAGTACTCGACACATGTCTAAATGCTCTGGCTTTGTTTGCTGAGGGAACACTAGTGTTAGGAGGGGACCTCAATCCTACCATTGATCCTCGCAAAGACTCATCAATGGACTCCTCTGCCTTGTCCCTGAGAGCTTGGAACCAAATCAAGGAATTGCTGCATTCCCACTGTTTGGTCGATATTTGGCGTATCCTCCACCCGCAGGAGAGAGATTACACATTTTTATCCGCAGTGCATGGCTCATATTCGAGGATAGATCTTTTTCTGATCTCTCACAGTACAATTCCCTTGGTCTCTAGCGCCCAGATTGTCAGATCATGCTCCGATCTCCATTGTGTTGGCCCTTCATCATGTGGCATCTAGTTCAAATACTTGGTGACTAAATGAGTCTCTTTTACAAGACTCTGTTAAAATGGACATCGTACGTGAACTGGGTCAGTTCTTTAGAGCAATAAAGATTTGGTTCCTAATCCTCTCTCCATATGGGCTGCACACAAGTGCTATGTGAGAGGAATCAAGCAAGGGCACAGACTTAAAGCAGCCAGGGCGAAAACACTGTCCAAGCTGCTCTCAAGGCTACATGACTGTGAAAAACGCCATAAATCCCACCCAGACAGGACATTGGAGGCAGAAGTGACTGGCCTCCGAGAGCAAATTAGAGAACATTTCCTATTTCAATCTAAGAATGGGCTTTTATGGGCGTGCAGATCCTTTTACGAGTACGGAGACAAATGTAGTAGGTCGCTTGCGAATGCCATAAGAACCCAACACAATGTATCCTACATTCCAGCCCTGTCTACCCCCATGGGAACCAAAATTCATGAATCCGCAGAGATGGCGGAATCTTTCCATACTTTTTAGGAAGACTTTTATAACTTGCATTCTCGCCCAATGGGAAAATGGCCCCAAGACAGATTGGAAGATATTGAGACTTACCTTGCGGAGGCGAATTTGCCCTCTCTTAACAAGGACGAGGTGGAATTGCTCTCGCGGCCCATAACTGCAGCGGAATTCACAGAGTGCATTAGCGGGGTCTGCTAGAGGGAAAGCACCCGGTCCCGATGGCTTCACAATCTCTTATTACAAAACATTTCAAGCCCAGCTAGCGACCCATTTTGCCATGGCCTTTAACGCAATATTGGACAACCACGCCATACCTCCGGACCTCTTGCAGGCCAGCATCTCTGTTATCCCTAAACCTGAGAAGGACCCACTTCTCTGTTCGAGTTACAGGCCTATCCCTTTACTTAATTGTGATCTCAAACTGTTCACAAAAATCCTGGCCTAGAGATTAGGGCCTGTTCTCCAACGTATAATCCTCCTGGATTAGGTCGGTTTTATTCGTAACAGAAAAGTGCTGGACAACACTACAAGGACGATAGATGTGGTGGCAAGGGCCAAACACCTTAACGTCCCGCTCATCCTGTTACCCACAGATGCCAAAAAAGAAAAGGCATTTGAAAGGGTGAGCTGGACTTTCCTACTAGCCACCCTGCGACGCCTTGGCATGCCGACCTCCATGTTGTCCTGGATAGCTGCCATTTATTCGTCCCCTATTGCCTCGGTTAAAGTAAATGGAGTAGCTTCCAATCCCTTCAAGATAAGCAACGGCACGAGACAGGGATGCCCGCTCTCTCAGCTCCTCTTTATACTTATTTTAGAACCTCTACTGCAACATGTTAGGCTTAATCCTGACATTAGAGGACTAGAAACAAGCACATACCATCATAAAACTGCTTCTTATGCAGACGACCTGTTGTTCTACATCTCTGAGCAACATACTTCTCTAACGGTCCTCTTATCGGAAATACGCCATTATGGTGACCTATCATATTTCAAAATGAATCTGCAAAAGTTGGAAGCGATTAACATCTCCCTCACTCCTACCTCACAGGCTCGCCTCAGTAGCAATTTTCCCTTTCGGTGGGCACCCCAAGCCATCCATTATTTAGGTACTAATATCTCTTTGAATCTACATCTCATCTACGAACTCAAATTTCAGCTCCTCTTGAAGATCTTCTCTTCAGACCTAGAGAGATGGAAGAACTTGGCGGTTTTATGGTTTGGTAGATGCAATGTTTCGAAGATGAATATCATGCCAAGGTTGCTTTACCTCTTACAAGCCCTACCAATTAGGATACCACAGATCTTCTTTAGAACCTTACATTAGGTATATATGGCAGGGCAAGCCTCTGCCACTTAAAAGATCTCTATTACAGAGATCAAAGCTCAGAGGAGGAGTTGGCCTGCCCGATCCAGCCCTGTACTATACAGCAGTCCACATGAATAGAATAGTGGACTGGTGCAAACACTTGCCCCATAAACGATGAGTCCGCCTGGAATGAGAATCTGTCCCATTTCCCCTTGAAGGTCTGCCTTGGAGTGGAACAATTTTCTCCAGATTCTCCCCACCTCACCCACTAATTGAGCCCACCTTGCAGAAACTTAATAGGTACTTTAAATTGTTGGATACACCTAGTTTTCCTTTAACACTGATAATTGGTCACCCAAACTTTTTACCAGGTATCTCCGTCAAATCCTACCGGCTCAAACAGGACCAGTGTCTAATTAGAGTCTCTTCTTTTCTGGGTCCCTCACAGTGGTGTGACCCTTCAAGCATGTACCCCGGACTTAGATCCTCCATCTTGGGTAGATGGAAGTTGTTGCAACTCAACCATTTCCTCAAATCCCTCCCGGAAATTGGTAGTTTTCACAGACAGCCAATGTCGTTTGAAGAATTATGCCTGGGAGATGAGCCTATATGAAAATCTCTTACCTATTCATATAATATCCTAATTGCTCACACGTGTGGAAGCAGCAGTCCCCACCGACAGTGTCACAGTGGTTTGCGAGGGTTTGCGATATTCAGCGGATGGAACAGCTCACAGCTGCCTTGGGGGAAAGGGAAGAGGAACACCACACCCACTGAAAACACTGGAACCTTTTCTGATTCTAGGAGGAATATAAGACTTACATCTGAGCACCCTGTCTTAAGATAAACACCTCTTCCTCCTTTCCTTACACCTGCCTGTGACTGCTTCTCCCTCCCTTTTCTTCTTGCTATTTTCTTTTTTTTATCCTTCCCTCTTTTGATATTTTACCTTTATTTTCTTACATAAATGTAAAATTCCTATGGACTGCGGAAAATTGCCTATAGAGAACTTGAGGTCCTGTAGACTTCTCCTCATCGCCAAGTACTGCAATGTGGTGACTAGCCTTTGCTCGGGAGTTATGGCTTGCCACATGCAGGTGTCCTGCCTGCTAATATAAGGGGTGAGCAAAGCCAACAAACGGTGAAAAATGGGGTCCATCATCCAGAGAAAATTCCTGAAATCATCAGGGTTACTCTCCTGAATATCCTGCAGCAAAGGCATATGAGAGAATTGATCACGCTGGAATAACCAATTCTTGGTCCATGAAATCCTCCCCACCCTGTTCATGGACTGGGCTTGGATCAGAGTAAGAACCCCAACACCAAGCCCCCGCATGGCACGAACTCTACAACAAGTACGTAACCGCAACATGGCTTCAAAACGGTTGGCTGGTCAGAACGAACTAACCGAATGCACTGAAGAACAGCAAGGCCTGTGAAAAGTGGGCTGAAAATCCGTAACGAGCGGACAAGAATGCACTTAAAAACAGATACGAACTGACTGCACAAATTGAAAAACAGATACAAACCCACAAGCACAAACTGAACAGCAGTAAAACGATCGGAATAAGCACGAGTCTGAAAAGCGTGAATCATCTCTCACCAAACTTCTACTAACACGAGATAAACACGAGACTAGCAGAGCCCAAAGGGTGGTGCACTGGGTATTGAACTTAAGTTTTCTAGTCCCATCATATGTATTGTACTTCACCACGTTCTTGACGGTCGGAATATGGTGTGATTGTGTGTATGCAAGACAGCTTATACAGAATCCCGTTGGAAAAACCATCATAGCTTTTTCTGACCAAAATTCTGATCATGTGTATGCGGCATAAGTAATTTTCTAGCAAAAAAAATATGTTTTAATTTGTAAACAACACATCTAAAAAAGAGGCCCAGTCCTTAAGTGGTAAAATGCTAAATAAATAATAGATAAATTGTGAGATATCATGTATATAAACAATATAGTTCAAAGCAGTCATAAGGTGTTCTATCCCATGAATTCCAGCTATTGTAGATAATAGCTGTGAGTGTGTAGGGGTAACAGCGGATAATCAGCAAGTAGGGATAACTCTTTTTGCAGTCAACAAAGCAAAGGCTATCGGCATGTTTAGGGATACCTGGATAAGGTAGGCCTAGCAAATAGTAAAAGGTATCTAAAGGGAAATCTTTTAAAAGAAGATTTTGCAGGAACTTCTGAACATGGGCTTAAAAAGGTTTAATAATAGGACAATCTCAAAATATGTATGACATCCCTGTGACATCATCGGCATTGACTAAAAACTGAAGGATTGCGTTCATGTAAAACAGCCGGAGTCTTCTATCAAAATAGGAGGATCTTATGGGCAGTTACTCTCTGCACCAAGCACCTTGAAATTGTAAAAGTAGACTCCCAGATTCTGCCCCAATACTGAAGGGATATAGGACAATCTAGAACAGTGTTTCTCAAGTCCAGTCCTCAAGGCACCCTAAAGGCCCGTACACACGGTCGGACTTTTTGACAACAAACATGCAAATTAGCTGTTTTGGAGCAACATCCGACTGTGTGTACGCTCCATCGGACAAACTTTTTCTGTTTTCATCGGACTTTTGTTGGCTCTGCGAACGGACAAACTTTTTGACAACAGAAGTCCGATGGAGCAAAGTCCTACCGTGTGTACGCAAAAGCATCGGACTTTTGTACAAGGTACAAACACGCATGCTCAGAACCATTGCAAACGATCAGACTACAATACAGAAGTTGACCAAAGGTGGCGCTGGAGTCATTGAACGTCCTCTTTTGAAGCGGCGTCAGTACGTTGTGACGTCATTACGTTCGTGTTTGTTGTCAAAAAGTCCGACCGTGTGTATGCAATACAAACTTGTGGACAACACACTTTGTACAAAAGTCCACGGAAAAGTTTGTACAAGTCCGACCGTGTGTATGGGGCTTTACAGGTCATGTTTTCAGGATTTCCCTCAGATGAAACAGCTGTGGTAATTACTAGCAGTGAAACTGATTACATCACCTGTGCAAAATAATAGAAAGCCTGAAAACATGACCTGTTGGGGCACCTTGAACACTGGAGTTAACAAACACTGCTCTAGAATATTGGTCCATTTACACATATAAAGGTGGCTGGTTTCCGACGGTGGAATACATTCATGCAAGATTTTATAAATGAATCAGATTAAGTGTGGTGCATATGGGCCTCAAGAGCATAAAAGTTCAGTAGGTTTATTGAGGGCTAAAGAAGGGGATTTAGAGGAAAAGAAATGTTTCATTTGGAGGTGTAAAAAATAGCTTGAAGATATATTTATTTTGGATTCAACAAAAGACCACAGTTTAGGGGGAAAGTGTATGTACTAAATATGATACACTATCTGGGATATCTGGATTTAAGCGTACATTTGACAAAGCAAGGCAATGGGGAAGAGAGAGAGTATTGCTTAACACACTTGTTCCACACAGAAAGGGTAAACAGCACTGAAGCAAGACACAGTTGTTAGTTGAGGCATTGACTTGTGAGGGGGAGACCAAATCACAGTCCATCTATTGGGAGCATAACATGACGAGCAGGAAAAAGCAGCCCTGAAATGTGTAGCATAATAATATTTAACTATGTCTGGTGCTCCCAAATCCTTTCTAAATCACAAGGCATGAACCACTGAGCTAGCTATACGATGTGAGGTGCTATGCCAAATGAAGTTAAGAAAGGTTTTCTGAAGCAATTTAAGTTGATATTTTGGGATAGGCACTAGTAATGTTTTAACCACTTAAGGACCGCCGTATTGCCATTATACGTCATCAGAATGGCACAGGCAGGCACAAGCACATAGATGTACGTGCCTGCCTTCCAGCGGGTGGGGGGTCCGATCGGACCCCCTCCCGCTGGATACGGCGGTCCCTTTCGGTGCCGGAGCGATCCGCGATGAGGGGATGGCCGTTGGTTTCTGGCCATCCCCTCTCGATCGCTCCTGGCCAGTGACGAACTTCCTCCCCTGTGAAAATGTAAACACAGGAGGAGGAAGTGATGTCACACTCCTCGTGGCGGTCTTTTTGACCGGACAGCGAGGAGTGAAGACATACAAGTAAGTGCACCAACAGTCCACTGACACATAGGTACACACAGGTACACATTTCACCCCAGTCACCCCCCGATCACCCCCCCCCCCCCCGATCGGCCCCCCGCCCCTCCCCAGTCACAGTGTCACTAATGCAGTGTTCATTTATTTATTGATCACTATATTTAGTGTCAGTTGTGACTGTAAAAAGTGTCAGGGCAGCTAGTGTTAGGCCCCTTTAGGTCCAGGGTAGCCCCCTACCCCCCCCTAATAAAGGTTTAACCCCTTGATTGCCCTCCCAGTTAACCCTTTCACCCCCTTTTACCAGTGTCACTAAGCGATCGTTTTTCTGATCGCTGCAATAGTGTCACTGGTCCCGCTAGGAAGCTAGTTTTTTTTTAGGTTCAACGCCAGGTTTTTATAGAGTTAGGTACCCCGATATATAACCTAATAAAGGTTTTAACCCTTTGATTGCCCCTAGAGTTAACTCTTTCACCAGCGATCGCTGCATAAGTGTCACTGGTGACGCTGGTTAGCCAGTTAGTTATTTAGTTATTTAGGTTCCCCGTCAGATTTTTATAAAGCTTCAGGTACCCCCATATAAATACCCAATAAAGGTTTTAACCCCTGATTGCCCTTAGTTAACCCTTTCACCAGTGATCACCGTATAAGTGTTACGGGTGACGCTGGTTAGGTAGTTCGCTTTTTATAGCATCAGGGCACCCGCCATTTATTACCTAATAAAGGTTTAACCCCCTGATCACCCGGCGGGTGATATAAATTTGGTTTTAGGGTCAGAAAGGGTCTGCGTCGCCCCAGGCTAGGTTAGTGCCAGTACCGCTAACACCCACGCGCAAAGCATACACCTCCCTTAGTGGTATAGTATCCGAACAGATCAATATCTGATCTGATCAGATCTATACTAGCTTGCCCAGCAATTTAGCGTTCTAAAAAAACGCATTGCTAGCAGGATCAATCCAGATACCTGCTAGCACCTGCGTTTTGCCCCTCTGCCCAGCCCAGCCCAGCCCAGCCCATCCAAGTGCAGTATCGATCGATCACTGTCACTTACAAAACACAACACACATAACTGCAGCGTTCGCAGAGTCAGGCCTGATCCCTGCGATCGCTAACAGTTTTTTTTGTAGCGTTTTATACAGTCGCTGACAGGCTAGGTGCTTTTTTACCTGTGAGTCTCACTACTGTACCCCTAAATTTAGAGCCCCAAATGGCAAAGCGAAGGTACACTAGTGAAGAGGCCTACACGTTTCTGAGCATGACAGATAGTGAAGAGGAAGACACTGATCTGTCAGATTCAGGCTCAGAATACGAACCTGTAGAGGACAGCGCCTCCATGTCAGATAGCTCTGACGACGAAGAAGAGGTCCCTGCTAACGTCAGGCGTACCCGACCCCGATTTTCTGATGTTGTTGAGGTGCAGGAACCGCAACTCCCTCGTATGGAGTATAGAGCCAGTACTAGCGCCGCTCATCCTTTTGGTGAACTGGCAAGCACCAGCGGCCTAGTACACCCTGGACGTACATCCAGCACTTCAGTATCACGTGGTGACGTGGCGAGTCCCATAAGTGCAGTTCAAGCTGGCGAGGTGGCAAGCACAAGTAGTGTCCCGCTGCCACCAAGAAGACGAAGACAGACCCGTCGTTCCCATAGTGCCCTTCCTGCAGAATTCGCCAATCCTGATTGGGTGCCCACCACTTCTGCAGCACCAGTACTTCCCCCATTCACTGCCCAACCCGGTATTCAGGTGGATACAGATGATTTTACGCCACTCGATTTTTATTCTCTGTATTTCACGGAAGATCTCTATAGATCTATTGTGGACCAAATCAATTTATATGCTGGTCAACACATCGCCGCTAATCCCCAGTTGCCGTCTCTTGCCAGAGATTGGAAACCAGTTACGGTTTCCGAATTTAAGACCTTTCTGGGCCTTTCTCTCAACATGGGCACACATAAATTCATGAGGATGCGGGCTTATTGGTCCACGCATCCGGCTGACCACATGCCCGTGTTCTCTAACTCCATGTCCAGGAAACGATACGAGCAGATCTTGCGGTTCTTGCACTTCAGTGACAATGAACTTTGTCGTCCACGTGGAGACCCTGAATACGATCGGCTCTACAAAATTCGGCCCCTCATAAACCACTTCAACCAACGTTTTGCAGACTTGTTTACTCCCCAAGAAGTTGTCTGCGTTGATGAGTCCCTGGTTAAGTTTACTGGTCGCTTGTCATTCAAACAGTACATTCCCAACAAGCGTACCAGATACGGGGTCAAGCTCTATAAGTGCTGTGACAGGGCCACAGGCTATGCATGGAGCTTTATGGTTTATGAGGGTAAAGATAGTTACGTAGAGCCGGAGTACTGCCCTGATTACATAGGAAGCGCTGGCAAGATAGTGTGGAAATTGGTGTCACCCTTATTCGTAAAGGGGTACCACTTGTACGTGGACAACTATTACACCAGCGTGCCACTGTTTAGTCATTTATTTGATCATCAGATTGGAGCATGTGGCACCGTGCGACCTAATTGCCGGGGCTTTCCCCAGCGGCTTGTAGATTCCCGTCTTAGGCTGGGGGAGAGAGCTTGCTATCGGTGTAATAATTTGCTCGCTATGAAGTGGAGGGATAATAAGAATGTTTTCGTTCTTACCTCCCTTCATGCAGACACGACGGTCCAAATTTCTACGGCGACTGGTATTGTGGAGAAACCATTCTGTGTCCACGAATATAACAAAAATATGGGAGGGGTGGACCTCAATGACCAGATGTTGGCGCCGTATCTAGCTTCCCGTAAGGCCAGACGCTGGTACAAAAAAGTGTCTGCTTACTTATTTCAATTGGCTTTGCTGAATGCTTTTGTGCTATACAAAACTTCAGGCGAGACATTAACCTTTCTTTTCTTCCAAAGAGAGGTTGTCACAGAGCTTCTGTATCCAGAGGGTTCTGCACCTCACCATTCCCAACCAAATGCAGTAAGCCGGCTGCATGAGAGGCATTATTCTTATGTCCTCCCGAGTACCCCTACCCAACGAACCCCCCAAAAAAGATGTCGTGTCTGTACCAAGCGCGGATTTAGGCGTGACACCCGTTCTTATTGTCCACGCTGTCCTGGCAATCCTGGTCTTTGTCAGGGTGAATGTTTTGAACGCTACCACACACTAGTGAAGTATTAGCATAGGGTACAGCATTTCACAGGCTAGGCACACTAACACAGAGTCTCCCAAGATGCCATCGCATTTTGAGAGACCCGAACCGTTACAGTTTACAGTTCAAAAAAAAGTGTATAAAAATAAAATAAAAAAAGTAAAATAAAAAAAAACATATAAAATATAAAAACCAAAAATAGTTGTCGTTTTATTGTTCTCTCTCTCTCTCTCTCTCTTCTCTCTAATTTTTTATACTTTACTGTTTACTGTGTTATTGTTAACCATTTTTCATGTTTTCAGGTACGCCATTCAGCTGCAGCGTGGATTTATTTATCTTGACAGCAACAGCGTTTGCTCCCACGATACATAAAGCTGCGACTCCAGTGCTGTAGGAGGTGATTTCACCACCACAGTTAAAAAAGAGCATATATGCTGAAGCATGGGGGCATAAGGGGTGGAGGAGCAATTTTGCTCCTAATGCCGCGTACATACGGTCAAAATTCCGACGGAGGGCTTGCCCGTGGAAAAGTTTGAACGTATGTATGCGGCATAACTTTTTTGAGGGAGGATGCCCCCATGCTTCGGCATATATAAATGGTGCATGTATGTCCATCATTAGAAGTGGGTGGATGAAGGGAGGTATCTAATGGTGGGCATACCCACCGATCAATCTCTTTTTTTTCGTTCAGACAACATGACTCTCAGTAAATAGCTTGGGGTGTCTACTTTCCAAAATGGGGTAATTTGGGGGGGTTTTGTGCTATTTTGGCATTTTATGGCCTTCGAAACTGTAATAGGTAGTGAGGAGTGAAATAAAAAATTTGCGCCCTTAGAAATCCAGAAGGTGGCGATTGGTTTTTGGGGCCCCGTACGCAGCTAGGCTCCCAAAAAGTCCCACACATGTGGTATTCCCGTACTCAGGAGAAGCAGCAAAATGTATTTTGGGGTGCAATTCCACATATAACCATGGCATGTGTGAGCAATATATAATTTAGTGACAACTTTTTGTAAAAAAAAAATATATTTTTATTTTTTGTCATTATTCAATCCCTTGGAACAAAAAAAAAATATTCAATGGTCTCAACATGCCCCTCAGCAAATAGCTTGGGGTGTCTACTTTCCAAAATGGGGTCATTTGGGGGGGTTTTGTGCCATCTTGGCATTTTATGGCCTTCAAAACTGTGATAGGTAGTGAGGAATTAAATAAAAAAATTAATGCCCTTAGAAATCCTGAAGGCGGTGCTTGGATTTCGGGGTCCCATACGCGGCTAGGCTCCCAAAAAGTCCCACACATGTGGTATCCCTGTACTCAGGAGAAGCAGCAGAATGTATTTTGGGTGTCATTTCACATATGCCCATAGCATGTGTGAGCAATATATCATTTAGTGACAACTTTGTGCAAAAAAAAAAAGTTTGTAATATTCCCGCAACTTGTGGCAAAATATAAAATATTCCATGGACTCAACATGCCTCTCAGTAAATAGCTTGGGGTGTCTACTTTCCAAAATGGGGTCATTTTGGGGGGCTTTGAGCTATTTTTGCATTTTATGGCCTTCGAAACTGTGATAGGTAGTGAGGGGTGAAATCAAAAAATTTGCACCCTTAGAAATCCTGAAGGTGGTGATTGGTTTTCGGGGTGCCGTGCGCGACTAGACTCCCAAAAAGTCCCACACATGTGGTATCCCTGTAGTCGGGAGAAGTAGCGGAATATATTTTGGGGTGCAATTCCACATATAACTATGGCATGTGTGAGCAATATATCATTTAGTGACAACTTTTTGTAAATTTTTTTTTTTTTTGTCCTTATTCAATCCCTTAGGACAAAAAAAAAAAATATTCAATGGGCTCAACATACCCATCAGCAGTTTCCTTGGGGTGTCTACTTTCCAAAATGGGGTCATTTGGGGGGGGGGGGTTGTACTGCCCTGCCATTTTAGCACCTCAAGAAATGAGATAGGCAGTCATAAATTAAAAGCTGTGTAAATTCCAGAAAATGTACTCTAGTTTGTAGACGCTATAACTTTTGCGCAAACCAAAAAATATACGCTTATTGACATTTTTTTTACTAAAGACATGTGGCTGAATAAATTTTGCCCTCAATGTATGACTAAAATTTAGTTTATTCGATTTTTCTTATAACAAAAAGAAGAAAATATCATTTTTTTTCAAAATTTTCGCTCTTTTTCCATTTATATCGCAAAAAATAAAAATCGCAGAGGCAATCAAATACCATCAAAAGAAAGCTCTATTTGTGGAAAGAAAAGGACGCAAATTTTGTTTGGGTGCAATATTGCATGACTGCGCAATTACCAGTTAAAGCAGCGCAGTGCGAAATTGTAAAAAGACCTCTGGTCCTTAAGGTGTTTATTGGTCCGAGGCTGAAGTGGTTAAAGAAGTATAAGAGTTTTGGCAGAATGGACATTTTTAAAACATCCCAAAAGCCATAAGGGTACATTGTCCATTGATTCAACAGATGGTTAATGTCCAAAACAGAGGGGGGAATTAGCCTGATACAGTGTGGAATAAGAGGAGGTCTGGAAGCACCAGCAATAAAAAAAGTTTAGTTGAAGGGTTGCGAGTAAAGGTGTAGGGAGGTGTAGGGGGTGTGCCTCAGTTTTCAAAGTGTATATTTTAAACCAGATAAAGAAGATGGGAGATGGGTTAAAGGTAAAAGAATGTCATCAGCGAACAGGGACAGCTTGTACTCCCTCTGTCACATAAAAACCCCTCCAATATCAGGTTGAGAGCAAATGGCCGTGACAAGAAGTTCTAAACAAAGGATGAAAAGTAAAGGCGATAGTGGACATCCTTGCCTGGTGCCATTGTTCAGGGAGAAAGAATTCGACTTAAAGGAGGCCATCTGTACCTAAGATGTTGGAGCATAGTATAGGGCCCGCAATGCTTGGAGGAAGGGACCTGTAAAGCCATAGTTTGATAGCATAGCAAATGTAAATATCCAGCTTAGTCAATCAAATGCTTTCTGGGCGTCAAAACTAAGGATAAGTGCCAGGCATTGAGTTTTATGTAGACAAGTCAATAAGATCTATGACACGTTTGGTATTATCGCTCACATGTCTAGTGGGAACGAACCCCACGTGGTCTTTATGAATCAAGTTCGGGAGCATATGAGTGAGCATGTTTGGTAAAATTTTTGTGAATATTTTGTAATCAGAATTAAGTAGGGCAATAGGTTGATAATTATCAGGAATAGATGTATATTTGCCAGGTATAACTGAGATGAGGGTGTGCAAAAAGTGGGACTGAGGGATTACCTCCTACACTAGAGAAGTAAAAAGCTCTAGCAGATATGGGGTCAGAGTCGGAAGAATGAACTTCTAGTAGGATTATGGTAATCCGTCAGGTCCCAGAGATTTGTGGGAGGGTAAGTGTTTAACAACCCAAAAAAAGTAATCTAGCCCGTAATAGAGCTTATAAGGTAAATGTAATTTTTTTATGTGTGGAATATTTCACCCTCCAAATTCATAAAGGTTATGGGCTCTAATAAGCTTGCGAAAAGAGGTGGACTAACCAATAGACATCAATAAATTTGTTTCGTTTTGTTCCATTTCGTATTAGAATTAATTTGTTAGGTTCGTTAACTTTTCGTAACAATTACGAATGATGAATTTATCATTATGTGCCACTCTCACCATCCCTGTGCTGTGCTGACTTCCCGGGTTTTTTAACTTCATCATAACGAATAATCGTAATTAACCACTTGCCGCCCGCCCTATAGGCAATTGACGGTGGCAAAGTGATTTCATAATCCTGATCGGACGTCATATGACGTGATCAGGATTATGAGCCGCTGCGCGCCCCGGGGGCGCGCATCGCGGCGATCGTTGTTGCGGGGTGTCAGTCTGACACCCGGCAACTATGATCTCGGTAAAGAGTCTCCGACGGAGACTCTTTACCAAGTGATCAGCCGTGTCCAATCACGGCTGATCACAGTGTAAATAGGAAGAGCCGGTGATCGGCTTTTCCTCACTTGCGTCTGTCAGACGCGAGTAGAGGAGAGCCGATCGGCTGCTCCTCTGACAGGGGGGTCTGTGCTGATCGATTATCAGCACAGCCCCCCCGAGGATGCCCACACTGGACCACCAGGGATGCCACCAGACCACCAGGGATGCCCAGCAAAAGGTAATCCTCACTAGACCACCAGGGATGCCAGTCAGCACAATGGATGCCAATCAGTGCCCATAATGGATGCCAATCAGTGCCCACAATGGGCATCACTGATTGGCATGCATTATTGTTTGGCACTGATTGGCATCCATTAGTACAGTATAACACCAATGCCGCCTATGAGTGCCCACCTGTGCCGCCTATCAGTGCCCACCTGTGCCGCCTATCAGTGCCCACCCATGCCCATCTGTGCCGCCTATCCATGCCCATCTGTGCCGCTTATCCATGCCCATCTGTGCCGCCCATCCATGCCAATCTGTGTCAGCTATCAGTGCCAATTTGTGCCACCTATCAGTGTCCATCCGTGTCGCCCATCCATGTCGCCCATCAGTGCCGCCTATCAGTGCCACATATCAGTGTCCATCAATGCCACCTCATCAGTGCCACTTTATTGGTGCCACATCATTGGTGCCCATCAGTGTCGCCTTATCAGTGCCCATCAGTGTAGCCCCATCAGTGCCCATCAGTGAAGGAGAAAACGTACTTATTTACAAAGTTTGAAACTGAAACAAAAAAAAACATTATTTTTTTTCAAAATTTCCGGTATTTTTTTATTTTTAGCGCAAAAAATAAAAACCGTAGAGGTGATCAAATACCACCAAAAGAAAGCTCTATTTGTGGGAAAAAAATGATAAAAATTTCATTTGGGTACAGTGTAGCATGACCGCGCAATTGTCATTCAAAGTGTGACAGCGCTGAAAGCTCAAAATTGGTCTGGGCAGGAAGGTAAGTGCCCTGTATTGAAGTGGTTAACGAACATTCTTATTTTGTTTTGAATTCTGAATCTCCCATCGACTGCCAGTACCATTCTCCCACTCCCATATTAGAAAAGGTCATTTTCCCAGCCCTCACTCAGCAACAGAAGAAAACCTCTGATTGGTCAACAAAACACCAGCCACATTTCCGTTGTGACAGAATTTGGGTCCGAAATTTGGTAAACGAAATTTCGTATTTTGTACAAAATTCAGAAGCATAGAAATTCGTATTTCGGATCCTCCCAAATGTACGAATTTACGGAAATTCATATGAATTTCCGATTCATACGAAACTAATAGCAAATGTCTACTGACCGAGTACTCTAGCTGAAGATACAGATTGTGCCAAAGCTAGTCTATCCTTCAATGGGGACATTCAATTAAAATCCACATTCCTCCAATGATCATGAACGGTTGAGAAAGGTTCTGCATTTACTCACAAACCATGTTGAGGAATTGGAGGTGAAAATAAACCTATCATGGAGGGTCAAAGAATTAATATTTCATTTTGAGTGGGCAAGAGTGTTTAATCAATATTCCCTAGGTTTCCCAGAAGGGTCTGAAGCTATATATAGGAGGTGTGGAAATGTTTAGTGGCAAACTTAAATGACCCACTAGCACAAAAATGGTTTTCCTGGATCATGATCACATCCACTGCTGAAGATTGAGGAGTTCAAACCCTTCACAATATAAGAAAGTACTTGTAATGCCCTGATGTACAAATAAATCCTAAAGCTGAAACAAACCATATGTATTAGAAGGTCCCATGGTGTGTAAGAGACAGAAGGTGAATAACATACAAAAAAATAGATATTCAAGGAGATCATCAGATGAGCTATAATCATAGAACAGATTCAGGTCAAAAAAGACCTATAAAAAAATAAATATAAAGACCTAACATCAATAGAGAGCTTGAGGTGCCGGAGTGACTCAGGGAGCCAAGGTGGAGGCTTTGGATTGTGGACGGAAGACCTTCAACATCCGGCAGAAAGGGTCTCCACCACTTTCCAGGTGTAAAAGATGGGCAGATGAATATTAACATGTAAAACATGAGTAATAAAACAACAAAAAGTTATCATCCCAAGGACATGGAATTGTATCCCTTACAGGGAAAAAAAAGGACATTCAAGGGCATTAAGATCGCCCAAGTAGGGGTGTATTGCTGGCATCAACTGGAACAGTCAAGTAGTATATCTAGAAGAAGAGGCACATTGAGATGTAGAGGAAGCCTTTTGCGATTCTTGCTTTGCAGGGGTCCAGATCTTGCCCAGGGTAGAAGCAGGTCATGGCTTGGAAGGAGGAGGTGGGAGGTTATACGCGGGCCGTAGTGACAGATCTAAGTCCAGCAGGCAGGCCCCACTATCCTGAAGATCATGCATAGTGTATTGTACGCCATCTTTAGAAGCTGAAAGCTGGAAGGGGAATCCCCATCTGTAGATGACTCTGTGATTTTGTAGTTGTGTAGTGATCGGGCAGAGGTTTCAACATTTAGCCAGGGTGGTAGACGATAAATCGCTATAAATCTGGACTTTATCTCCCTTATAATCCAGACGAGTCTTGTTATGGGTAATGATGGTGAGGGTTTCTTTGCTTTCATAATAATGGAAATTAAGTATAATGTCCCTGTGATTGGTGCCTGCAGGAGGTTTAGGGGCCAGATACTGTATTTATGTGCTTTATCCATCCTCCAATCTATGTCAGGGATGTATAGTGCCAATGTGGTAAAAAGATCACAATGATTTACATTTTTCTGATACCCCATGGATTCACTGATTTTGGTGCAGTTCCCTATTTTCCAGATCTTCCTGTTGCTACTGAAGTTGGGAAATGGTATGTTTAAGCAAGGCACGATCTTCTTCCAGTACATGTACATATTGTACCAGTTCATCAAATCCAGTTTCCAAAGTATCGCTGCTTTCCCCTAAATGAACAATTTCACCCCTCAGCACCTGTTCAATGTTCCTCATATCCTTAGTGATGCTATGGGTCAGGTTCTGTAGCACAGCTTGCAGTTTTAAATCAAGTACCACTACAGTGACTACCAAGGTAGGCTCCATTGATGGTAATGGAGAGACCATTGTGCATAAGCCCCCTTTAGCCTCAAGGGAGTCCATGGGTTCAAGCCGCCTGTCCTGCATACGTGAGGGTGGGGATGCAGGTCTAAATAGAAACCGATCCATCGTTGGAGGAGGTTGCAGCTCTGCTGAAGGAGGAGAGGGGTATTTCTGATGCCCAATCTTCCCCATGGGATGCCCAGGGATATATGTAGGAAGAGCAACCAACTCCCATGGCTGCAGCTGCTGTGAAAACATAACGGGAGTCTCACAAAGTGGATGGAGACCAGAGCATAGGTTATGAGGCAAAATATTATCAGACATAGAACTTAAAATGACTTTAGACCCTAACTTTTTTTTTTTACTTAATAGAAGCATACTCTTTTTTTAAATGACTAACTTTGTTCTCCTACAGCCAGTCCTCACATTGCAGACACCCAACTCCTGCAGCTAAGGAGACACCCATGTGTGAATGCTCAGTTCCCACCAAGCCATGCCCCTGCTCCATCCTCCCTGCAATTTAACTGAGGGCAGCAAGACCCAATCGCTTCACTGTCCAAAGTACCTGCATCTAGAAACTGGACAATTGTGAAGTGGCACAAATCAGAGGACATAAGGCAGTGAACATGCACTACAGGTAAGTTCAGTAAGCCAAACAGGGCATGGGGGGGGGGGTTATAAAAAAGTATCAGAATGCACTGGGGTATTTTATACCTTTAATGCAGAGAATACCTTAAGTAAGGTAAAAAAAATGCTTAGCATTTGGCACCACTTTAATTTTACTGAAGTAACTGGACTGATAAATATTGTAACACTGAATTCTACTTACTAATTCCAGCGACACTGGTCGATTTGCAATTAATGACCAGAAGAGCCAAAATTTACAGAAGTAATGTGTTACTAAATAGAAACCATTTCAGCTTTTAATTATACTGTATGTAAAGCTGAATCAAATTAGCCCATTTGCCACTCTGCACTTGCCTAATTGCCATTAAACCTATTTATTTTGGTCATCTGAACATCATAAGACCTAGATAGAATCTTTAAAATCTGCACAGATGAAAAGACCCTAGTGTTGTAAGTGCTGTAGTGCAGTAAAACTGAACAAATTACATTTCCACACTGAAGATAGGTAACATGAGCATCTTTCATTGATTTTTCTGTAGTTGTATGAAGTAGCTGTTGTGAAATGATGCTTGTTTATTCCTGTTACTAAGAGCTCAGGTGAAGCCACAACATATATTTTTGGAAGGAAAAAACAGTAAAATATGTTATGGATAAACTTTATTTTAATTTTATTGGCAACGTTTCTGGGTATGTAAGATGTTGAAAAAGATTCTGTTACCAACACAGGGTCACTTGTATATAAAAGCATACCAGCAGAATATACTCAGCTATCCTGTGGCCCATGTGTTCAAATTCTGACATTTTGCTTCTTCCTGACTGCTGCACATATTCCATGCTTCCAGGTGCAAAATACCTGCTATTCCACAGTACCCAATGGATTCTCTTGCCTGCTCACATGCGACTACAGGATGTATGAGCGGGAGGGAGGAACCACAGGGTGTAGCAGGGGAAACCGGTATTCTATACTCTCAAAGGTTTGAATTCTCACAGCATCCAGTGTGCAGCGAAGTTGTGGCATTTCAACACACCTGGCTTTTGGAAAGGAAAGCGTATTCACTCTTTTTTTTCAGGTATGCTTTCGGAGGTGCAGTCACTTTGCATATCTGCTTTTACTTTACAGTATATACAAATTTTTGTCGTACAGATACATATTTAAATTATGACAAAACATTCCCAGAGTGCTTAGGGTTATTTAAAGAGACAACACTCTCAAAGTAGCTCCCGTTTAGAAACAGCTGTGTCTGCAACTCTAGATTAAAATGTTCAATAAGGATAAGTCACTATGATAAGTCTTTTAGTTCTATGTGTAAATTTAGCCTTGAGCTTCTGAGCTCTGCAAACAATGTTTTTTTTTTTTCCTACAAGTGCTAAAGGAACATAGGAAAGATGAGAGCAGCACTTGGATAACAGATTATATATATTAACATGCAAAATGTCATATTTGCCTGACTAAAAGGAAGAAAATGTTGGCATTTTATTTTGTAGTCCTGATCACAATAAAGAAAGCAAATATGTACAAAACTACTGCAATGCTCCTATAAATATTTTAATCAGCAATCAATTTGTCTGTTTTGTAGTTCTAATATACTTCCTAATGTAGCAGGTGCCACCTAGCCCACCCGCAGCCCCGCACCTCCCACACAGGATGTACACTAACATTGACAGCCTCGGAGGGACACAGTGCCTACGGGGGAATTTCTCTCCCTCCCTCTCCTCACTCTACACAGCGCCCCGAGCGGCACTCACGGGGACCCAGCTGCCTGATCTGCTCCCTCCCCTGCTTCATTGGCAGGGGAAGGAATCAATTACCAGCCACCATGACTACAAAGCATCATGGGACATATAGTCCCACACACAGGTGGCCCCAGAGTGATACCTGGGGGCAGAGCTAGACACCCCAGCATTCCACAGCAAAAGAGGAGTAAAAAGAGGCTGGATGGGAGCTAGGCAGACACCCGAGGCAAGGAAGAAAACCTGACCCAGGGGAGAGATGTTGCCTTCCCGGGTCGGTGTGCCATTCCTCCAACAGATCCACAAACGGTCTGGGATATCCTGCCTGAGAGGGGTATCCCAGGTGCATTCTCCAGGCGCACCTGTATAGAGGGAGTGAAGCATTGCAGTTGTAAGGTAGCCAGTCGGGCAACCCAAAGACTCTGCCTGTTCAAGAACACTTCGGCCTTGGTAGCAGGATTGGTGAGCAGGCACTTGCCCATTTTACAGAGATACAGAGACACTGCATGCAGGCAACATTGCCTATTTTGCCTACACCTGTAGAAACTGAGTCGCTATCAGAAACCATGAATCGGACTGAGACAGAAGTGCTGTAAATATCACACTAGTTTAATATTAATAGTAAAAGGTAAACAGAGCAAACATAGTCAAAACATAGCCAGAATTCGGTAACCGGATCGGATAGTCAGACAAGCCAAGATATTAGGAAGCCAGGGATCAGCATACTTCAGGACAAGCCAGGAAATCAGGAAACCAGGGATTCAGCGTAGTAGAACAGTAAGCAGGATCAGGAACCAGAAGGGACATCGGCCAAGTAAGTCTTTCACAGGTACACAGGAGAGAGTCTCTGATATGTTGACCAGGGAAAGGCAGAGAGGATCTGGAATGAACAGCTTAAGTAGCCAGCAGGACTGATGAACAGGATATCATCACCAGGTGAGTCACTGTGGAAAGATTCGAGCGGGCGATTAACTGACAACTTAGTGGAATGCTCTGAGAAAGAAGGGCTGAGCCCAGCCCTGACAGTCACACTTACACCCTGTTAAGCAGTCACAGTGTCCACCTTGCTTACCCAGATACTGCCAGCATACTGCATTTTCACTCTACCAAACAGGACACCTAAATGCATCAATTAAAGTAGATAGCTGAAGATTTAAGGCCTTCATTCTTCCCAGGGATTAAAAAACTAATTTCCCCTCAAGGGACTGAAGTCGCTGGTGGGTGCCATTCGGGCACACAAATATACCCATGGCTCAGTATACGTATTGTATGAGCAGGGTCATCTGAACTTGGGAGTTACACTATTGAACACTGAACCAGGTGCAGGGTTTACGTTTTTTTGGGCCTGTGATGTCAGGGGACAGAAAGGAGAGGTCTGACATAAGAAGGGGTCATTCCTCCGCCCTCCTCCTGCCTTGACCCATAGAGCTAAATCAAAGTAGAGTTGGTGGCTGATCTGTTAAAGTGTTTAACACTAACAGATCACGAAATGGCAACGTTTTTGCCTCTGCTTTTGGGGTTATTCTCCTTGAGGAGTCCCCTGAAAGCAGTCAGACAGTATCATTGAGTTCTAATGCTCTTAAACTTCAGTCATTACTAGATAGATGATTTACTTGAGCCATATTTTTCTACTATTCTATTATACTGTTAGTGCAGAACTAAATATACTCAAGCAGCTCCTTCGGGGTAGCACTGCACCAATACTGTGACCTTTCAATAAAAAATGTGCTGTAGCATTTGAATCTACATGCATTGGCACTTACTGTACAGTTTTCTCTCGGCCCTCCTACAAAGTCCCACCAACACTTGTTAAGCCTACAGGTGAAGTTTACCTAATGTAGCTTTCTATAATAG
Source organism: Lithobates pipiens (assembly GCF_037356315.1). NCBI lineage: Eukaryota > Metazoa > Chordata > Amphibia > Anura > Ranidae > Lithobates > Lithobates pipiens. The sequence goes on from NW_027507903.1 coordinate 336,742,582, forward strand.
TGTGACAATGATGCTGCACTTCTCCTGAATTCAGAGTAGAGTTGCCACTCTCATGTAGGCTGTACCTGTTTGCACTACAGAGGGATGATAAAATGTGGCACTTGGTGTGGTTTTCTGCATTGTCACTGCTGACTGACAAGCCTGTAACTTGTCAATCAGCAGTTTGCAACACCTAGTGCTGCTCACTGCTTTCTGAGAGCATTGCTTCTGTTGCTGAAACCCTCCCACTGAAGTATTTGGGAGGGGGAACGTGTGAAGCACAAGAAAAATAGGACTTGGCTCAGGTAGGGAAGGTACACATAGGCGTACACTTTAATGTACACCCCTCACATTTTTGTAAATAATTTATTTTATGTTTTCATGTGACAACACTGAAGAAATTATACTTTTCTACAATGTAAAGTAGTGAGTGTACAGCTTGTATAACAGTGTACATTTGCTGTCCCCTCAAAATAACTCAACACACAGCCATTAATGTCTAAACCACTGGCAACAAAATTTAGTACACCTCTAAGTTAAAATGTCCAATTTGGGCCCAATTAGCCATTTTTCCTCCCCAATGTCTTGGGACTCATTAGTGTTACAAGGTCTCAGGTGTGAATGGGGAGCAGGTGTGTTAAATTAGGTAAATAAATAAATATTGTGCCACGCTATGTAAAAACTTTGCACCATTACTACATAATTAATATCCAAACATGATTCCAATCCATAAAGTACAAGTGCAAAAAAACTTGAATAGTATATGATAATAACGGTTCTAGATATACAAAATTAACAGTGTGAGCAAGTGATTACTAAATAAACATAATCACAAAAAATACACATAATCAAAGCATCATCAGTGATAAACATAGTATTCAGTCCATTGAAAAGATCAAATATTGCTATATACAGTGCTCCAAAAGAAGCTCCTCAGCGATTTGTGATGGTGCTTCAGAGTAAAAATCTCTATGTGACTTCACACACGTACTCAACCCCCCCCCCCCATGTGATTGTTACTGCGCAGCTAAGTTTGGTCAGGGTTAATGGACTCTGCAAATCCTCAGATGCTTCAATATTGATGTCCTCGATTCATGTATATAAAGAAATAGACTGGATAGTGTGATAACACTTTAATTCAAAATTTATAGAATAAAAATGGGCCAATGTACTCACATACTAGAGGTGCTACCAGCGCACAACTCTATAGTAAGCATAAACATAAACGGGATTCCAATCCAATATTTATCTTGTGTTAAATTATGTGTTATCACTCTAACTCTCTCATACTGGTCACTGGAAGTTCAACATGGCACTTCATGGCAAAGAACTCTCGGAAGATCTTAAAAAAATAATTGTTGCTCTACATAAAGATGTAGAGATAGGGGAAAGCACTGCGCTAAAATCAAATATACATAAAGGAGCACAGCAGCCAACACTCAAACAAACAAAGTTCAACAAACAGAAATAAAAAATAGTGTAGCGCTTCTAAAGTGAACATATGTTGAAAGAATGATCATATAACAAAGATCATATAGATGTGTAGATTAGCAAAATAAAGTCCAAGTAATGGGTGTAAGCTTCCGTGGAAGGGCCGGCACAATGGTGATCAGACCGTATCAAAATGCGAGGAAAATCCCATTAAACGGATATGTCCATATACAACAGCTTGTCTGGAAACATTAGGAAAGAATAGATGGATACTTCTTACCAGATCTGTTGGACTCACACAGTCGTATGACGGTTGAGTCAATAAGGCTTGGGGTCACAATCTGGGACCGAGGGGTGGATCGAAGGAGGTTCGTCAGCCTGGTGGGGAAACTCCAAGAGACCGTATGTCCAATGATGAATCTCACCGATGGAACTTCAGAATGGTTAGGAAATCCAACTCGGATATAGCCCACTGCACTCCGATACTCCGAATACCCCAAAGTGAAGGGGAAGATGTTTAAAGAGTTTGGACCAAAAAAGGAAAAAGAAAGAAAAAGCTCCACATGGTGCGGGTCAGGCGATAAAAAATGATAATTTATTAAAAGTCAAAAGGGTAACAGATGACTTGGTGATCACAAAGCAATAAGGTAAAAGTAAAAATAAAAGCAATGTGGGGTGCCAACAGCTAGCCCGACGCGTTTCGACACATATGTCTTCGACAGACATATGTGTCGAAACGCGTCGGGCTAGCTGTTGGCACCCCACATTGCTTTTATTTTTACTTTTACCTTATTGCTTTGTGATCACCAAGTCATCTGTTACCCTTTTGACTTTTAATAAATTATCATTTTTTATCGCCTGACCCGCACCATGTGGAGCTTTTTCTTTCTTTTTCCTTTTTTGGTCCAAACCCTTTAAACATCTTCCCCTTCACTTTGGGGTATTCGGAGTATCGGAGTGCAGTGGGCTATATCCGAGTTGGATTTCCTAACCATTCTGAAGTTCCATCGGTGAGATTCATCATTGGACATACGGTCTCTTGGAGTTTCCCCACCAGGCTGACGAACCTCCTTCGATCCACCCCTCGGTCCCAGATTGTGACCCCAAGCCTTTTTGACTCAACCGTCATACGACTGTGTGAGTCCAACAGATCTGGTAAGAAGTATCCATCTATTCTTTCCTAATGTTTCCAGACAAGCTGTTGTATATGGACATATCCGTTTAATGGGATTTGCCTCGCATTTTGATACGGTCTGATCACCATTGTGCCGGCCCTTCCACGGAAGCTTACACCCATTACTTGGACTTTATTTTGCTAATCTACACATCTATATGATCTTTGTTATATGATCATTCTTTCAACATATGTTCACTTTAGAAGCGCTACACTATTTTTTATTTCTCTACATAAAGATGGCCTAGGCTATAAGAAGAATGCCAAGACCCAGAAACTGAGTTGCAGCATGGTGGCCAAGAACATACAGCGGTTTAACAGAACAGGTTCCACCCAGAACAGTCCTCACCATGGTCGACCAAAGAAGTTGAGTGCACATGCTCAGCATCATATCCAGAGGTTGTCTTTGGGAAATAGACATATGAATGCTGACAGCAATGCTGCAGAGGTTGAAGGGATGGGGAGGGTCAGCCTGTCAGTGCTCAGACCATACACCACACACAGCATCAAATTGGTCTTCATGGCTGTCGTCCCAGAAGGAAGCCTCTTCTAAAGACGATGCACAAAAAAAAACACAAAAAGTTTACTGAAGACAAGCAGACTAAGGACATGGATTACTGGAACCATGTCCTGTGGGTGGTTTGATGAGACCAAGATAAACTTATTTGGTTCAGATGGTGTCAAGCATGTGTGATGGCAACCAGGTGAGGAGCACAAAGACAAGTGTGTCTTGTTTACAGTCAAGCATGGTGGTGGGAGTGTCATGGTCTGGGGCTGCATGAGTCCTGCTGACACTAGGGAGCTACAGTTCATTGAAGGAACCATGAAAGTGAACATGTACTCTGACATACTGAAGCCGAGCATGATCCCCTCACTTCGCAGACTGGGCCTCAGGGCAGTATTCCAACGTGATAAGGACCCCAAGAACACCTCCAAGATGACCACTGCCTTGCTAAAGAAGCTGAGGGTAAAGGTGATGGACTGGCCAAGCATGTCTCCAGACCTGAACCCTATTGAGTATCTGTGGGCATCCTCAAATGGAAGGTGGAGGAGTGCAAGGTCCCTAATATCCACCAGATGTCATCATGGAGAGTGGAAGAGGACTCCATTGACAACCTGTGAAGCTCTGGGGAACTTCATGCCCAAGAGGGTTAATGCAGTGTTGAAAAATAATAGTGGCCTCACAAAATATTGACAATTTGGGCCCAATTTGGACATTTTTACTTAGGGGTGTACTCACTTTTGTTGCAAGCTGTTTAGACATTAATGGCTGTGCGTTGAGTTATTTTGAGGGAACAGCAAATTTACAATGTTATACAAGCTGTACACTCACTACTTTAGATTGTAGCAATGTGCCATTTCTTAAGTGTTGTCACGTGAAAAGATATAATAAAATATTTACAAAAATGTGAGGGGTGTACTCACTTTTGTGAGATACTGTACATCATTTTTTTGTCAACAATTTCACTTCAGGATAACAATTCTCTACATTAAATTCAACTCAAGCATAAACATGGAAGAGAAAATCACATTTTAAGATAAACACTAAAGTGTTAAATTAAAATATGCGCTCATGGAACATACAGTGGTGTGAAAAAGTGTTTGCCCCCTTCCTCATTTCCTGTTCCTTTGCATGTTTGTCACACTTAAGTGTTTCGGAACATCAAACCAATTTAAACAAAAGTCAAGGACAAAACAAGTAAACACAAAATGCAATTTGTAAATGAAGGTGTTTATTATTAAAGGTGAAAAAAAATCCAAACCATCATGGCCCTGTGTGAAAAAGTGATTGCCCCCCTTGTTAAAACATACTATAACTGTGGTTGTCCACACCTGAGTTCAATTTCTCTAGCCACACCCAGGCCTGATTATTGCCACACCTGTTCACAATCAAGGCATCACTTAAATAGGAGCTGCTTGACACAGTAAGGCCCACCAGAAGATCCTTAAAAGCTACACATCATGCCGAGACCCAAAGAAATTCAGGAACAATTGAGAAAGAAAGTAATTGAGATCTATCAGTCTGGAAAGGGTTATAAAGCCATTTCCAAAGCTTTGGGTATCCAGCGAACCACAGTGAGAGCCATTATCCACAAATGGCGAAGACATGGAACAGTAGTGAACCTTCCCAGGAGTGGCCGGCCGCCCAAAATTACCCCAAGAGCGCAGCGACGACTCATCCAAGAGGTCACAAAAGACCCCACAACAACGTCCAAGGAACTGCAGGCCTCACTTGCCTCAGTTAAGGTCAGCGTTCATGCCTCCACCATCAGGAAAAGACTGGGCAAAAATGGCCTGCATGGCAGAGTTCCAAGGAGAAAACCACTGCTGAGCAAAAAGAACATCAAAGCTCGTCTCAATTTCTCCACAACACATCTTGATGATCCCCAAGACTTTTGGGACAACATTCTGTGGACCGATGAGACAAAAGTGGAACTCTTTGGAAGGTGTGTGTCCAAGTATATCTGGCGTAGAAGGAACACTGCATTTCATAAAAAGAACATTATACCAACAGTAAAATATGGTGGTGGTAGTGTGATGGTCTGGGGCTGTTTTGCTGCTTCAGGACCTGGAAGACTTGCCGTGATAAAAGGAACTATGAATTCTGCTGTCTACCAAGAGATCCTGAAGGAGAATGTCCGACCATCTGTTCGTGTACTCAAGCTGAAACGAACTTGGGTTCTGCAGCAGGACAATGATCCCAAACACACCAGCAAGTCCACCACTGAATGGCTGAAGAAAAACAAAATGAAGACTTTGGAGTGGCCTAGCCAAAGTCCTGACCTGAATCCTATTGAGATGTTGTGGTATGACCTTAAAAAGGCCATTCATGCTCGAAAACCCTCTAATGTAACTGAATTAGGACAATTCTGCAAAGATGAGTGGGCCAAAATTCCTCCAGGACGCTGTAAAAGCCTCATTGCACGTTATCGCAAACGCTTGGTTGCAGTTGTTGCTGCTAAGGGTGGCCCAACCAGTTATTAGGTTTAGGGGGCAATCACTTTTTCACACAGGGCCATGATGGTTTGGATTTTTTTTCACCTTTAATAATAAACACCTTCATTTACTAATTGCATTTTGTGTTTACTTGTGTTGTCCTTGACTATTGTTTAAATTGATTTGATGTTCCGAAACACTTAAGTGTGACAAACATGCAAAGGAACAGGAAATGAGGAAGGGGGCAAACACTTTTTCACACCACTGTATGTTAAATTTTGAAATTGGGAAGATGGAAATAATAGTTTTTTACCTGGTCCCCAGAAAACCATTATGCCAGAGTTTTACTTTGAACAGCTTTTTTGTGATTAAAAATGTATGCATTTTATTTATGTATGTATTTTATTTTAATTATTAGTATTTTTTGTTTTAAACAACAGTTTATTCACAGATCATTATTATGGGCCATTACCATGCATTGGTCCAGTAGCCGAGCTTAAGTATTTTCCTCTTTTAGTATTAAGTATTTTCCTCTTTTAGCAGTACAGTACAAAAAAACAAACAAATACCCAGTACTGCAAGTCCACAATTGTCAGCTCACTTTGTTTCAATTAATTATATTTCCAGAGAACATTGCTTGATTTTTACATGAGTCCATTAATCAGATTCATACCATTATTCCAAAGCTATTTATAAAGCTGAAAACTAATTTCTCAATTTCTTAAGCAAAAGCTTATCAGTTGCAGCAGAAAATTACAGTTCTGACATGGCCAGCATGTTAAAAACATAGAAAAGGAAAAGCATACCAGGCAAACACCAGAGAAGAGCTAAAGTAAAAGTAATTGTGTTCAGCCATTGAGAAGGTGTATAGTAATATTGGCTATATTAATGTGCAAGACAAAATAAATCTATTCTGGTCAAAGAAGTCCCCTTATGTTTGAGAACTTTGCCTTTTGATAGTCTACTAATTTGTGTGAAACATTGTCAGGGTTATATGTGAGTTGTTGTAGCATTAGAACTCTAACCACTTAGATTGAGGTTTCTAGCAGGTGAAATTAAAGCCTTACCCCAGGCAATTTTTTACCCTTCACTATGAATAAGGAACTATTGGTACTGTAGCACTTGAAACATGAATCTGTGTCATCACCATTGTAGAAACATTATCAACATTTTTTTTTTTACCACCTGCAAAGCAAAAGGCATAATGAGCTAGTATGCACCGCATACTAGCTCATTATGAAATACTTACCTGCAAACGAGGCACCGACATCTGGCCCAATCCACGCCGAGGGAGCTGACATGCTCCCTCTGCGTTTCTTCCGGGTATCGCGGCTCCGGCGCTGTGAGTGGCCGGAGCTGCGATATCGTCACTCCCGCGCATGCGCACGGGAGATTTCATCCTGGCCGGGTCCGGCCACTGCCGGACTTTCAGCCGAGTATCCCCTTGTGCGCATGCGCCGCTGCAGTCAGCGGCGCATACCGAGGGGAATATCTCCTAAACCGTACAGGTTTAGGAGATATTTTTTTTACCTACAGGTAAGCCTTACTATAGGTTTTCCTGTAGGTAAAAGTAAAAAAAAATGAGTATACAACCGCTTTAAGCCTAGTATGACAGAATAAAAATTTGAAAGTGATGTTATGTATTTGTATTGTATTTTTGGACGAAAACTGTACTGATTAAATGAAAATCGTACAATCTGAGATCATACAAGAACATTTTTTGCATTTGCTCCTTCAGAAAATTTTGCATGAAAGCTATGTACTAACGATCAGATTATCATACAATTGCTTTGAAAGCCGTATTTTTTGTATGATTTTCTGATCATGTGTATGGGCCTTTACCTGGCCTGCCTAGCGGGCTCTGATCATAAAAGTTGCTTGCATCTTTTTGGACCAGAGGATGCTTCAATCTCTGTCCAAGAGTACAAAAAGAGTACCAGTGGTTCATAATTTGAATGAGATAAAAGTGTGTGTATAGAGCGCTCTGAATAGCAAGACTGAGCAAATGGTTGTCTGTGGTGGAAATGGAAACAGTTCAAGTGACGTGGAGTCTTTATATACTTAGGGCAGCACTCCATGAGAAAAGCGACAAAACAAAACAGAGAAAGGCACCTCTGAGTGCAGCATTAAAAACTTTTAATATCCCTAAGGGATTAAAAGAATTTACAGGATAGTGGATAAAAGCTCATCATAAGGATTTATAAGGAAGGTGATCTGGCATCAGGAGGGTCCCAGTGTGTATATGGATGTCCCAGGGGTGGTCCGATCAGCAGCAGAAGGTCCCAGCCAGGCCAACAAATGGAAGCCACAGCAGTGGAAGCACTAAGGGAACAGTCGCGCTGCTAGGATCAGCGTGGAACGCGAGTCCCAGAGATGACATCAGTGGGAGGAAACCAACAACCAGTGTGGAACCCAAACCGGAGGTGATAAAGGCGGGATGAGTATCGGAACAACTGATTGGTTCCTTCTTCGTGCCAATAACTGGAAGCTAGAAAGCATAGCCTCTTATAGTCTGGGGGCAGGCCGTGGGCGCAACTATGGGTGGGGAAGGGGGAAGAAACAGCCTAGGCCAATTATTGTGATGTGCACTTGGAGCACAGAGCACAGAGCACAGAGAATGACACAGATAGATATACAAAAATGCATGCAACAAAATGGAGAGGGGGGGGGGGGGGGAACATAAAGACAAGAGGTGAAAACTCCAAATGTCAAATGGACATGCAAGTAAAAGGCGGACATAGCAACCCAATTACATATCCCTCTCTCTATAAATACACGTGTGCATGTATACATATATGGATTGGTGTGGGTAAAAATACCATAGGACAAAAAACCTATACACAATAAAGAAAAATGTATTAGGTAATAAATATATATATATATATATATATATATATATATATATATATATATATATATATATATATAAAATATTAGTGTTAAAAAGAATGATAAAAAATGCTAAGCTTAAAACATATATATCTATATAGAATTGAGCAATACATGCCCAGTGAATAGAGAACCGGTGCATATGATATTATCCAGTAGAGGTGTCAGGAAAGGCTAGTAGTTTCGTGCATGCGCCTGTGCATGTCCGTGCATGGGCGCATGGCCATTGGTGCCAGAAGCGCTATTTAAACCCTGTCATGTCAGAGGATTCTTGCTGCCAGACCTACAGAGTTTCCTGAGTGTTTCCAGTGTTCCTGATCCATTCCTGTGACTACCCGCTTGCCTTGTGACCATCCTTGCCATCCGCCTGCATCTGACCTCAGCTTGTCCACGACTTCTCTCCTGCCTGATCCCTTGGCTTATCTGCACCAGTCTGTTACTTGCCTAGTGACCTCCCGTTTGCCTTCTGCTCCTGTTCCAGTACCGCCTTCCTGTGTATGACCCAGCCTGCCTGACCTGCCTGTGTCTCCATCCTTGGGACCATCCATCCGAATCCTGTGAGTACCTGTCTCTCAGCTTCAGCTTCCAGTCTGCTGCATTCCACCTGGTGTTCCAGCTACATCCAAAGCATCAGACCTGAATAACAGCTGTTGATCCTGCCAGGCACTCGTGCTGCCTCCTGTCTGCTCTATCAGGGACTGCGAGTCAGGATTGTAAGAGAGGCCTTCCTCTGCATATCAAGCTCAATAACCAGGTACGTGACAAGAGGTCATACCATGGGCGTCCACAGAACTTTTTCCAGAGGGGGGCATCATTTTAAGGCCACTCATGCTCCGCCCCTTTTCGACAATCTCATGAAAATCTTTCCACTGATAATACATATGTGTTATATAACAGATAATTCATCTTCACTTTGTATTGGGAGTTACTCTGGCGGCTGTGTTCCATGCCCATATAGCCTAGAGAATGTACATCTTTTTACATTGCAATACATCTGTTGTGGCCATATTTTGATCTCATACTGTCACTGTATAGGCTGTTTTCATCAAGATAAAAATATGGCAACAACAGATGTATTGCAATGTAAAAAGATGTACATTCTCTAGACTATATGGGCATGGTATGCAGCCACCTGAGTAACCTTGCGGACGCCCATGCTTTCAAAAACCAGCCCTGGAAAAAATTTCATACCAGCCTCACAGCATTATTATACCAGCCCAACAGCATAACGTCATTATTTTCTTGTTCATGAAAGGGAAAACCATACATTTTACCAGTTAATAGTGGTAAGTGATCAATCATCAAGGGGAACCCCAGGAACTCAGAACGTGGGGGGGGGGACCACCTTCTGCAGAAAGAATACTCACAGGTAAGGGGGGGTGGGTTACTAATATAAGGAGGAAACCCTTTATATCAGTGCCCCTTACATTATCGTATTCACTCCCCCCTTACATCAGTGACCCCCCCCCCCCCCCGACTGGCCTGGCGGTGCTTTCACTGACCTCCACTCAGGTGCACTGTGCAGGGCTCAGTCAGTCGGCTACAGCTTGGTGGGTCTGGTTTTATCCTATAGTCTCCTGTCCACAGTCCACACAAGTCTGACTTTTCCCATGACCCCCATCCTGGTGGTGCTCCCACTCTTGACTCCTCTCCAGACTCCCTCAGAGACTGCAGACATGCTACAGGAGATGGACAGAGACTGTAGACTTGATGCAAGAGCTCAATGCAGCCTCACCAGTGCCCATCAAATGCAGCCTCACTGTGCCCACCAAATGCAGCCTCACTGTGCCCACCAAATGCAGCCTCACTGTGCCCTCCAATTGCAGCCTCACTGTGCCCTCCAAATGCAGCCTCACTGTGCCCACCAAATGCAGCCTCACTGTGCCCACCAAATGCAGCTTTACTGTGACCATCATTGCAGCCCCTCCTGTGCCCCATGTCCCAGTCTGCAGTCCCTGTCTGTGGGAAGGTGTGTTGTTGATGCTTGGTACGGTACCTTGCATGCCAGCAGGATATCCATGATGGGCAGCAGCAGGCAGGGTCTGTTCTCGTTTTGGATGGGGATGGTGCTCCTTCCAGAGGATCTGTCTGCTGTGAGATGGAGTGGTCCCTGGCCACCTGCACCTTCAGCCATCCTCATTTTCTGGCCCCAGTCAGCCTGTCCTCTGGTCCTGGGGAAGTGGAGAGCACTGGGTGGGAGTTGGAGAGAAGGGGGAGCGTACTAGAGAGTAGAGAGTACTGGCGGGGTTGGAGAACACATGGGTGGGGGCAAAGAGCGAGGGGGAGTGGAGATCACAGGGGTGGGGAGCAGAGAGCGCTGGGGGGGCCAATAAGAACAGGGGTAGAGAGCACGGTAGGCTGAGAGCACTGGGGGGGGGCTAAGAGTGTGGGGTGGTGAAGAGCACTGGGGGGGCAGAAAAACGGGAGGAGAGCACGGGGGCTGGAGAGTACTGGGGGGGTACAAAGAGCAGGGGGGAGTGAAGAGCACCAGTGGGGGCCAGAAAGAACAGGGGTGGAAAGCACTGAGGACTGGAGAGCACTATGGGGGGGTGGAGAGCACTGGTAGGGTTGGAGAGCACATGGGTGCGGGCAAAATGCAGGGGTGGAGAGCACGGAGGGTAGAGAGCACTGGGGGGGCTGGAGAGCACCAGGGGGGCAGAAAGGACAGGGGTGGGGAGAATGGGGGGCTGGAGAGCACTGGGGTGGGTGCTGGAGAGTGATGGGGAGAGCTGAAGTGCACTGGGGGGAAAGAACAGGGGGGAGAGCATGGGGGGAGCACTGGGGGGAGTGGAGAGCACTGGGGGGAGAGCAGTGGGGGGGGAGGGGAGAGCACAGGGGGGAGAAAGAACAGGGGGAGAGCACTGGGGGGGAGAACAGGGGGGGAGCACTGGGGGGAAGAGAACTGGAGGGAGTGGAGAGCACTGGGGGGGAAAGAACAGGGGGGAGAGCACTGGGGAGGAGAACGGTGGGAGAGCACAGAGGGGAGAGGACTGGGGGCAGTGGAGAGCACTGTGGGGGGAGAGCACTGTGGGGAGTGGAGAGCACTGGGGGGGGGAACAGGGGGGAGAGCCCTGGGGGGGAACGGAGGAGAGCACTGGGATGGTGGCTAGAGAAGGATGGGGAGAGCAGGGGGGGGGGCAGGGGAGTGTGGTGGTGGAGGAGAGCATGGGGGGGCAGGAGAGTGTGGTGCGGTGAAGAGCACTGGGGGAGCAGGAAAACAGGGGTGGAGAGCACGGGGGCTGGAGAGTACTGGGGGGGTACTGGAGTGGAGAGCACCAGTGGGGGCAAGAAAGAACAGGGGTGGAAAGCACTGGGGACTGGAGAGCACTGGTAGGGTTGGAGAGCACATGGGTGGGGGCAGAATGCAGGGGGAGTGGAGAGTACAGGGGTGGGGAGTGGAGAGTCCTGGGGGGAGACAAAAATAACAGGGGTGAAGAGCACTGGGGGGCTGGAGAGCACCGGGGGGGCAGAAAGAACAGGGGTGGGGAGAATGGGGGGCTGGAGAGCACTGGTAGGGTTGGAGAGCACATGGGTGGGGGCAGAATGCAGGGGGAGCGGAGAGTACAGGGGTGGGGAGTGGAGAGTCCTGGGGGGAGCCAAAAATAACAGGGGTGGAGAGCACTGGGGGGGGGTGGAGAGCACTGGGGGGGTGGAGAGCACTGGGGGGGGGGGGCGGCTGGAGAGCACCAGGGGGGGCAGAAAGAACAGGGGTGGGGAGAATGGGGGACTGGAGAGCACTGGGGTGGGGGCTGGAGAGTGACGGGGAGAGCTGAAGAGCACTGGGGGGGAAGCACTGGGGGGAGTGGAAAGAAGAGGGGGGAGAAAGAACAGGGGGGAGAGCACTGGCGGGAGTGAAGAGCACTGGGGGGGAGAACAGGGGGAAGAGCACGGGGGGGGAGAACAGGGGGGAGAGCACGGAGGGGAGAGGACTGGGGGGAGCGGAGAGTGCTGTGGGGGGGGGACGGGGGGAGCACTGGGGGGAGTGGAGAGCACTGGGATGATGGCTAGAGAAGGATGGGGAGAGCTGGAGAGTTGGGGGGGCAGCAAGAACAGGGGGGCAGGAGAGTGTGGTGGTGGAGGAGAGCACCAGGGGGGCAGGAGAGTGTGGTGGTGGAGGAGAGCACCGGGGGGGGGCAGGAGAGTGTGGTGGTGGAGGAAAGCACTGAGGGGAAAGAGAGTGTGGTGGTGGAGGAGAGCACTGGGGGGGGGGGGCAAGAGAGTGTGGTGGTGGAGGAGAGCACTGGGGGGGGGGGCAGGAGAGTGTGGTGGTGGAGGAGAGCACTGGGGGGGGGCAGGAGAGTGTGGTGGGGGAGGAGAGCACTGGGGGGGCAGGAGAGTGTGGTGGTGGAGGAGAGCACCGGGGGGGCAGGAGAGTGTGGTGGTGGAGGAGAGCACTGGGGGGGGCAGGAGAGTGTGGTGGTGGAGGAGAGCACTGGGGGGGCAGGAGAGTGTGGTGGGGAGGAGAGCACGGGGGGGCAGGAGAGTGTGGTGGCGGAGGAGAGCACGGGGGGGCAGGAGAGTGTGGTGGCGGAGGAGAGCACTGGGGGGGGCAGGACAGTGTGGTGGGGAGGAGAGCACTGGGGGGGGCAGGGAGCACAAGGTGAACTGGGGACAGTAAAATAAGTTGGATACCCCCCCGATCCTCCTATCCAGGCACTGTGGCACATAGGGCGGGCTGTACCTGCAGCATCTCCTTCTCTTGATCATAGTGCTGGGTGGCTCTGTGTAGTGCGGCCGCTCTGTAACATGGCCCCGCCCCCCCAGACCGGCTCGTGTGATAGGCGGAACGTTGATTCTCTTTACTATCACACAAGCCGGTCTGAGGGGGCGGGGCCATGTTACAGAGCGGGGCGGCCGCAGTAAACAGAGCCATCCAGCGCTCTGATCCATAGGAGTCAGAGAGGGCGGCCAGTGGACAAAAAGATGGAAAAAAAAAAGTGAAAAAAACGCAGCATGGCTACAGCAGACACCTTGGGGATTCCAGGGGGGGCACTTGTCCCCCCTTGCCCCCTGCTGCGGACGCCCATGGGTCATACATAGTTGAGTAGCATTTAATGTAACAAGTAGACTAAACATAGGTATATCATAAGGGTGACACTGTATGTTATGATATATAATATGTATTATTTATTAGAGGACCTGTCTAAGTGAAAGATTGTAATGGAGGGGAATAAACTAAAGTATTGCACTAAATTCAAAATCCTCATTTAACCCTCCAGGAGTCAGCGCGTCCAGAGGGAAAATTGAATACATTTCTCTCTGGCAAACCATGTTTAAAAAACCGACAGGTCTTACAAAGTGGCTTACACTATTGGTACATGCCTGTGATAGCTAAAAAGGAGGCAAAGGAATACCCTGGAGGTGGTGGTTTCTTTTTTGAGTTTGCTGGGTTCCAACTTACTTTTGATACTAGGGGCTTTTCTGTAAGCAAACTTGGGTTTATTGGATAAAACAGGGAAGCGGTGTTGGTCCTGTTAAAGCAGGGGCCAATGTCTAAGCACAATGTTTTCTATATGTCCATGACGAGAGTAAAGTTTGGTGATAAGACGCTAGACATGTGCATTCGTTTTCGTCCGAATGCATTTTCGTCCGAATTTCAGCTATTTTCGTTTTCGTTTGCACAAACGATAACGAAAGCACAAAGTCCAAAAAACGAAAGATCCGACATAAATAAATGCTTTATTTTCGTTTTCTTTGTTACAACAGTTCGATATAGAATAGGAGATTCGACATGACTCTGACAATAACAATCTGTCTATAGAACCTGTGGTCGAATGTGCCTAATCTTACCTATTAGTCCAAGATTATATAGAGAAAATATTCGACATAGAAAAAAGATTTGACAGAGAGAAAAGATCTGCAAGTTACTGTCCTAAAAAGTGTTTGGGGACCCGGGTCCTGCCCCAGGGGACATGTATCAATGCAAAAAAAAGTTTTAAAAACGGCCGTTTTTTCGGGAGCAGTGATTTTAATAATGATTAAAGTGAAACAATAAAAGTGTAATATTCCTTTAAATTTCGTAGGGGGGGTTGTCTATAGTATGCCTGTGAAGGGGCTCATGTTTCTGGTGCTTAGAACTGTCCCTGCACAAAGTGTCATTTATGCAGGAAAAAAAGTCCTTTAAAATCACTCGCAGCTTTTATGAATTGTCGGCTCCGTAATACAGAGAACACTCATTGAAAGTCATTGATAAAAAAATAAATAAATAAATAAAAAAGCGTGGGGGTCCCCCAAATTCAATTACCAGGCCCTTCAGGTCTTGTATGGATATTAAGGGGAACCCTGCCTCAAATTTAAGAAAAAATTTGACGTGGGGTTCCCCCTAAACCCCCTACCATTCCCACTGCCCCAGGGTGAGATTAGCATATGATGGTGCAAAGTTTGATTCCATAGCTGTCCCAGACACCTGTAGAAAAAAAAAAACCTCATCATTAAATTAATAATAATTATGATTGAGACAAAAATGAGTTGTCCCTAAAATAAAGGAGGCTTGTCTGGGGTTCAGCATGGGGTCTTCACATAGGAAGGATTGTATAGCACATAGTCCTATATCATGATGAGGTATAGAGGTATATATAGATTGCACATCAAGAGAGACCTAAAGGTTTAATGACTCCCAGGAATAGGGAGAGAGAAGCTCCAGCAGATGTGTGCCATCTCTCAAATATGACTGTAGGGATTGAGCAAGTGGCTGGAGAATATGATCAACTTATTGTGAGAAGCCACTGGTAATGCTCCCCATTGCCACGACAATTGGTCATCCTGGGGGGTTGACAAGGTTTTTGTGCACCTTGGGCAGATGGTAAAAATATGAAGTGTAATGAATTGCTTTGACCAAAAATGAAGCTTCCTGCTGAGTAATGATGTGATCATGAAAAGCATCAGTGATAAGTGTGGTAGCTTCTGAAGTGTTGTAATTATGATGAAGAAATAGCATCTCCATCTGAAGTTTATGAAATGTATTAAGTCGGTTAGGCCTCAAGACAGAAGTGAACTAAAGGTCACCATGACTTCATACATTTCCCAAGTTTCAAAGGATAAACCATCGTAGATTACGCAACCAAACTAATTGTGAAGCAGAAACCAAAAGATATTTATATATCTTTGGTGGGTAGATAAAGAGAGACACGACTTCCGGTTCCGGCGCCGCATGGAGTAGCTGTCTCCTCTCACAGCTCCCGCACACCGGCCTCAAAAACCAGCCTTTACAGCGGCGATTTCGCCTGAAAACCGTCAGCCAGCCTCCCCCGTCATACCGGCTCCACGATGGACCGGTTTGTAGAAAAATCCGAGCCGCGATCGTACGCGGCCGCCACCGCGCGGCAGGCCTCGCTGCAAATCGAGGCCCCGGCTTCGGCCTACTCAGCTCCGGCCTGCACGGCCCCACCGGAGGAGACAGCACAGCGTATGGAGGTAGGCGATCACACAGCAGGCCAGACAGCATCAAGAGACACACCATCCCCACAGTCTCCTGCCCATCCATGTCTGGCTGGCCACGTTACATCTCTTCACATGCAGCAATCCCTGCTACCTCCACCATTACAGGACTGTAATACTGAACTACTGGCACAGGCTGTAGCTGCTCTCCTCTCCCCTATGATAGCTGCCTCAGTGGAAAAAGCCATCAGTACAGGCATGCAGAAATTTCAAGCCCAACTAGGGGAACACGCTTCTAGGTTGAATGAGGCTGAAAATCGCATCTCCAACTTGGAGGAAGAACTCTATCAGACGCAGTCCCTGGAACAAGCCCAGGACAGAACCAATAAATATGTCCTGGAAAAGCTCGATGACCTCGAAAATAGGTCCAGGAGAAGCAACCTGCGATTTGTGGGCATTCCTGAATCGCTTCCCCAGTCTACCTTGTCGGACCTTTGTTCGCACCGCATCCCTGAGGCCCTGGGTCTCGGGGGGCCCTTCACAGTGGAACGAGCACACCGTGTGGGAGCTTTCAACGCCGAACGCAAATCCCCGCGCCCGATCATAGCTAAATATCTCAATTATTCGGACAAGACCTCCATTTTGCAGCAGTATCGACAATCCAGATCTCTTCAGATTGATGGGGCCAAAATCTTAATCTTTGCCGACTACTCGGTGGATGTCTCCAAGAAACGAAAGGCTTTCCAACATATCTGCACGGAACTCCATCAACGACAAATGAAATTCACCCTGGCATTCCCGGCGATTCTGCGGATCAAAGCGCCTAACGGCGAACAACTCTCGTTCCATGACCCCGATGAGGCGACCCGCTTCCTGAAATCACTACGCTTGGGCCCACACCTCAGCCCCACACCCAAGGCGGCTCCAGTCAACCGAGCCCTGGACCAAAGAAGCCCACGGAAAGACTCTCCCAAGCGCTTCAGGGCTGCGGGCCCGGCCCAGCTCGCTCAAACCTCACGTTGAAGGGCTTTGATACCCTACAGGTTTTCTCACCTCTCTCCCGGACTTTAGGCTCTACGCCAACCCTTCTCTCGCCTGGATGAAGTGACCCGTTTTGAACCGTTCCCCTCCTGGGCCGTCCACACTTCTCAGGTAGTATTGGGGTAAAGTAAGGGCTCCTTGAGCCATCCCGCTCTATTCCTTGTTCCTCTATGCAAGTTATACTGTTCCTCATCTCAGATGAATGTTTGCATGTTCTCTTGGTTCAATTGTTTTTTTTTTTTTCTTTTCGCTTTTGTTTAACTGCTCTCATTTACTATTGCTTGAATTGTTAATTATAAATTTATAACTTCTTTTCCCCTAGGGTTTCATATGTGCAGATCGCCATGCGCATCCTTGATCCAGCCTGGATTGATGGCACACCCCTCATTCCCCTTCTGTAGGGCAGTAGTACCTGCATTAACCATGGGTCTTGGTTATGGGAGCTGATCTGCACAGTGACCCCCATGCGGAAAAAAGTGAAGTTGATGATTGTCTATGTTCGCTCCCTCTATGTTCGTACCTGGCATTCACACCCTCCCCCCCTTCCTACTCCACCCCCTCTTCCTCCTCGCTATGCCTACTCATAAGCAGTCCCCACTCGCTGTTATCGCTCAGCAGGGCATGTCAGCCCTCCACAATTTACCGTCCTCTTTTTTGCAGCTCTCTAGGCTGACCAGACTAAAGAATTTACTACGAACCTGTTATGTCCCCTTTGACGCTCCATTATGCTTCAGATAGTATCATGGAATGTGAAAGGGCTCCGTTCCCCCTCAAAAAGATTGAAGGTACTGAGGTACCTTAAAAGGCTTAAAACAGATATTGCGTTGCTTCAGGAAACCCATCTCTCCTCAGCCGACTTTGTCCGGATGAACAAGCTATGGGTGGGTGATGTAGCTGGCTCTGAAGCCGTAGGCCGTAAGGCGGGAGTACTTATCCTCATCAACAAGACTCTCCCCTGTCAGATCTTATCTACAGACGCAGATCAACAGGGCAGACTCCTCTCTCTCCGGGTCCGCATAGGGTCCAAAGAGCTTGTTATATCTAATGTTTACGCCCCGAACAATCCTTCAAACCAATTTTTTAGCACGTTAACTAGCTGGCTCCTGCATTCCCCTCACCTTCCACAAATTGTAGGGGGCGATTTCAACTCCGTTTTTCACCTGGTTGACGACAGGTCCTCGTCTCCACGCTCAGCCACACCCCCAGCCTCTAATAACCCCACGAGCCTGGCGTCGACGATAGGTTCCCTCCACCTTCATAACATCTGGCGACTACACCACCCAACCGACCGTGAGTTTTCCTTTTACTCCCACCCGCATAATGTCTTCACTAGAATTGACTACATCTTCTGTACAAATGACCTGATACCCTTGCTCCCAGGAGCGGACATTCATGACAGACCACGCACCCATCTCGGCGACCCTAGAAACCCCAGACGTGCACCCCAACCCCAAACTATGGCGCTTCCATCCTACCTTCAACACAATTCAGACTTTCAATCATACACGGAGAAGGAGTGGGCAATTTATACACAGACGAATGCGATACACACCGATAGCCCCAACTTGTTTTGGGATGCCGGCAAAGCATTTCTCCGGGACGCATTATTTCTTATGCATCCTCATTTAAAAAACATGCCCTTCATAACTACAAAACTTCCAGCTCCAGATTGCATCAAGCCCAACGAGAACTCTACACTAATGACTCTCCCGAAAACCGGACGGTTTGGCACTCAGCCAAACACTCTTTTGACGCATGGGCTGAAACCCTGGAAATCACCAAAAGAACATACCTTGACGCTAGTTTACATAAATTTGGCAACAAAGCTGGCAAACTTCTTGCAAGACTTTGCAAAGGTCCCTACCGCCCGACGGTCATTCCATCCATTCGCGACTCAGACGGTCGTGTTACAACCACCCAGAAGGGCATAAACGCGGCAATGCTACGCTACTACTCTGCCCTCTACTCGGCAGACCCTATTGACCAGCGCACGGCGCGAGACTTCCTCGGTAAAGTCGAGTTGACCCGAATATCCTCCGACCAACTCAATGATTTAAATACCCCCATCTCCCCTTCGGAAATTTCTTCCACAATTCGGACCCGAGCCTCCTCCAAAGCCCCCGACCCTGATGGCCTGACAGGCGAATTTTATAAATCTCTGGGTCATTTGCTGACTCCGACTCTTGCTACAGTCTACCAGTACATATGGTCTGGCGGTACTTATTTACCCTCCGGCAACCAAGCGATTATCAAACTGCTAGAAAAAAAAAAGGGAAAGACCCGCAAGAACCTGGGTCGTACAGACACATTTCGCTCCTAAATCTTGATGTCAAGATCCTTTCTAAAATAGTAGCCAACCGCCTGGCCAATATCATCCCCTTCCTGATTCATTCCGCCCAATCAGGTTTTGTTAAGGGCAGAACAGCAACCATTAATATCAGGAAGGTGATGATAGCACTGGAACACGCTAGATGTAACCCTAATAGTGATCTGGCCATTGTTACCCTAGATGCCGAAAAGGCTTTTGACAATGTTAACTTTGAATGGCTGTCCATGGTTTTGGGCGAGATGGGCTTCTCTGGCCCATTTCTTCACTTAATCAGCTCCATGTACACCTCCCCAGCAGCTAGGCTTGTTGCCGCAGGCTTCCTATCAGATGAATTTCGCTTGCATAAAGGAACCAGACAGGGCTGCCCTCTATCCCCTCTCTTTTTTAACATTGCTATTGAGCCACTTTCTAGGTACTTATCAACTGTAGCCCCCTTACATGGGATCAAAATAGGGTCACACAAACTAAGAACGTCTCTCTTTGCAGATGATGTTCTTATTTTCTCTGCCGACCCGTCCGCTGACATGCTCACGATCAAAGATATTTGTGACCAATTCAGAAAATGCTCGGGATTACGTATAAATTACTCCAAAAGCGAGATACTCCCCTTAGGCTCCCGCCCACATCCAATATGGGCGCAAAACTAAATTTTTACAATAGCAAAAACGCATATTACATACCTGGGCATTAAAATAGGTAGACTACCTTCTTCTCTCTACCACCTGAATTACCCTCCCCTCTTTGCCAAAATTATGCATGAATTTCAAAACTGGATGGATCTGCCTCTGTCGCTTCTGGGAAGGTGCCATCTAGTTAAAATGGTCAGTTTCGCACAATTATTATACCCCCTTCAGACGATCCCACTACTTCTCCGGCACAAGGACGTCAAACTCCTGAACGCCGCCATCTCCAAATTTATATGGCGAAACAAGAGACCACGCATAGCATTTACCAAACTCCACCTTCCCAGAACCGAAGGAGGTATCAGTCTCCCTAATCTTAGAACATACAACCTAGCCTGTCTGTTAAGGGTAGGCATGGACTGGATAACCCAGAAATCCCGTTGCTCAAATTACCAACTGAAGTCCGAAATGACACGTCCCTATTCACTGACTGCCCTTCTCCACTGTCAGTGGAAAAGTCTCGAGCCGTCTCTCCAACACAATCTTCTCCTGAGAGATACAGCTATCGCCTGGAGAGAAGCCAGAAAAGGTCTCAAGCTATCTCCGTTCATGTCAAGACACCTCCCGATACAGGGTCATCCAAACTTTACCCCAGGTCTGGACCACCATCCTTACGCAGCATGGCGACAGAAAGGCCTTATTAACTTCTCATCCTTATGTGATTTGGACTCTGGTCGTGCATTATCTTTCCGGTCCTTGGCCCAAGAATACTCCTTGCCGGATTCATCTGCCTTTCACCACGGCCAATGCCTCAGCTTTCTTCAGAAATTCTGCAGGGTAGAGCACTCGAGGTTCAAATCTTCTTTCATTGACACACTTCTACGCAAAGACTCCTACAAAATCTCTGAAATTTATAAACCTTTACTTCTTAAAACAACGCCTCCTCTACATTCATCCTCAGTCTCTAACTGGGCGAAAGACTTTTTGGACGATGACATAGTCGAAAAGATTCTGCACGGCCTTAACTCGGTGTACAACCTAATCCCGAATGAATCCTGGAGGGAAACCCAATTAAAAATTTCCCACAGAGCGCACATACCGTTCCTCCCATCAGGGACACTACATAATTCTCCTGCTTCATTGTGCCCTCTATGCCAACACTCGAGACCTCCCCTTGCCCACCGCTACTGGTCTTGCTTGGCCATCTCATCGTTCTGGGATCAAATATTGGCCTTTATCTTTGAGGTTACACTTCTGAAACTTCCCAAGGATCCGTTAGGCCGCGTACACACGGGCGGACTGTCTGCCCAACTTAGTCCGCCGAAACACATTTCAGCGGACAGTCCGCTCGTGTGTGGGCTTCAGCTGACTTTTTCAGCGTGCAGTCTGGCGGACTAAGTATTTCGGAATGTTGGAAATACTGTCCGTCGGACTCGCATTTCAGCGGACAGTCCGCCCGTGTGTGTGCCAGTCCGCCGTACTTTTGAAATGAGCGGACTTTTCCCGCCCGGAGAAAAGTCCGCTCATTTCGAGCGGGTATCCAGGTAGGCGGGGCCCGCGACGGAGACGTCTCGGGCCCCGCCGCCTGGTATGGACTTAAAGGGGAACCCCCACGCCAATTTTTTTCGGTGTTGGGGTTCCCCTTTAAGTCCATACCAGGCGGCGGGGCCCGAGACGTCTCCGTCCCCCCAAGTCCTCAACAGACCCTTGTCCGAGCACACTACCCGGCCGGCCAGGAAAGGGGGGCGAGCGAGCGCCCCCCCCCCCCCTGAGCCTTACCAGGCCGTGTGCCCTCAACATGGGGGGTGCCTTGGGGAAGGGGGGGCCGCGTGGCCCCCCCACCCCAAAGCACCTTGTCCCCATGTTGATGAGGACAAGGGCCTCTTCCCGACAACCCTGGCCGTTGGTTGTTGGGGTCTGCGGGCGGGGGGCTTATCGGAATCCGGGAGCCCCCTTTAATAAGGGGGCCCTCGGATACCGGCCCCCCACCCTATGTGAATGAGTATGGGGTACAATGTACCCCTACCCATTCACCTGTGGAAAAAAAGTACCAAAAAAAACACAACACAGGGTTAAAATATTTTATTGCACAGCTCCGGGGGTCTTCCGTCTTCGGGGGTCTTCTCGCCGGACTCCTCCGCTATCTTCTTGTAGCTCTTTTGCTAGCGGAGGAGTCCGGCTTTCTTCCTCGCCGCCGGCCTCTTCTCCCGACTTCGGGGGTCTTGTCCCCCTCTTCGGTTCTTCTGCCGGGCCACCGCGCCTTCTTATAGCTCTTTTACAGGCGGTGGCCCGGTCTTCTGTCGCCGCCGCCGCCGCCTTCCGTTCTTCTTCTTCTTCTTCTTCTCCAGGAGATGTTGCCTCGACGATCTCTCCGGCCGGAAAGCCAGGGCCGCGCTGCGCGGCCAATTATATAGGGACAATGGGGCGGTGTCACATGGCTTTATGTCACATGGGTTGGTCACATGGTGACCCCGCCCCCTTACGATGTCATAGTCCGCATGTGACATCAACCCATGTGACCAACCCATGTGACATAAAGCCATGTGACACCGCCCCATTGTCCCTATATAAATGGCCGCGCAGCATTCCGGCCGGAGAGATCGTCGAGGCAACATCTCCTGGAGAAGAAGAAGAAGAAGAAGAAGAAGAACGGAAGGCGGCGGCGACGGCGACGGCGGCGACAGAAGACCGGGCCACCGCCTGTAAAAGAGCTACACTTTTTTTTTTCACTTTAATCGTCATTAAAATCAGTGCTCCTGCCAAAACGGCCATTTTTAAAAACATTTTAGGCATTGACCCATGTCCCCTGGGGCAGGAGCCAGGTCCCCAAACCCTTTTTAGGACAGTATCTTGCATATTATCCGTTAAAATTAGCTCTTTTCATTTCGAACGTTCGAGTCCCATAGACTTCAATGGGGTTCTAACGTTCGTTCGAATTTGGGGTCCGTTCGAAAGTTCTGGTGCGAACCGAACCGGGGGGTGTTCGGCTCATCCCTAGTTAAAAGTTAATTAGTCTCAGGGAAGAGGAATTTATAGATGTTAGATAAGGGTTTTTGAAGGTCATCATCCCTAAACATGGATTTGATGGCAGACTCTGAAAAGGGAGCACTGAAATGTTTAAATTGCTTCTGATATGCCTGCCTTAACTGTATATAACAAAAAAATGGGTGTTTGGCAAGTGGTATAGCGATTTTAGTCTTTCAATTGCCCATTTGTGGAGACATCACCAAGCTTTTTAATCCCAAATTTTGTCGTGACCACTGGATCTTCAAAAGCAAAAAATTGGGGTAGGTTGGGATTCCTCCACAGAGGGGCATGAGGTGATGGTGGAAAGAGATCCCCAAATTCCTCACTCTGAGCAACTATCCAGGCACGGAAAACTGACTTGTCCAAGTACCACGGCTATGGAACATGCTACCAACCAACATCCACCTGGAAGAAAACCACCAGGCCTTTAGGAAAAAAACTCAAGACCTTCCTCTTCTAGAAGTTGGACAACTAAGCTCTTCACAGCGCCTTAAGGTGATTCAGTTTGCGTTGTGCGCTATACAAATATTTCACTCACTCACTTCATTGAAGTTGTTAAATCATAAGGTGATCTGGGTCCTTGAAAACCAAATGGGCCAGTGCTTCATAAGAACCCGCCGCCTCCAAAGTTAATTTCAAAAATTTCTGAGAGACATCAGAATTCTGTCTATGCAGTGATATTTTAAAATATATATGGTTATAAGTTATTCAAATTATATATTGTATTTCAGGGTCATAGATACAGTTTTAGTGTCTACTGACCCAATGTTAATAAGTTCATTACCTGTCATAAGGTAAAAATATAATATTTTGATGCAGAACAAATTAAGAATTGTTTTAAGATACCAATCATTGTTATGAAAGACATCAACCGTGACTATATCTGCATAAAAATATACATATAGCATGTGTTTTTCCTAGATTATTAAATATTCATAGTATATATATCCCACGCCCACCCAACTGTTCCTGAGTCACCCCCATCAAATCATTCTCTGCAGCTATTACCTTTTGTACCAACCCCTCCTTTTAGAATGTAAGCTCTATGAGCAGGGCCCTCCTGCACCTTTTGTATTGAACTGTATTGAACTGTACTGTAATTGTGTTGTCCTCCCTATACATTGTAAAGCGCTGCGTAAATTGTTGTCACTATATAAATCATATATATTTCTGAAGATACACACCCCACAAACCCTTTACCTAGTGTATCGTCACAGCGCTCAAATGACCCAAATTCTACACCTTAGCTGCCACTTACCATAAACTATCAAATATATAAAGGTGCATACAAACTAGTACTAAAGTTACAGTTGACTAATTGGTTGCACGTGGCGCTATTACCTGTGTACCTTTCAGTAAACGTTACCTCACCTCCTCAGTGATCCTATCTCAAACCATAAAATGTGTGGTAAATAACAAACAAATTATTATATAAATACTTATCACTCAGTGAATACCCAAATTTACATTTAGATTATATATACAGTGACAAATATAAGCAGATGTGAATATAGTCCATCCACCAAACAATATTAAAAATATCCAGATTACAGAAAGTCTTTCTATAAATGCGTGAACAAATCTCCAGTGTTCAAATTTCTTTTTACAAGTGACTCCTTCACCACACCATCCGTGCTTTATGATCCCCCCTTCGTGAAAACACTCACCGACTGATAAGCCTTACACTCTCGTGTGAGGCCAAAAGGGCTTTCAAAAAATCTCTCAAGATGTAATTCAGACACCAGCACATCCGATTTGATCTTCTCCACTTACGCACTTCAATGTATATATATATATACCTCAAAGAGAAATCACAGAGGGAGACCCCAATAGTGTAATACTGCAATCACTTTTTAATGTTAAAAAATCTCACTCTTTATGCACTCACATGAACTTAAAAAAGTAAAATCACTTCAAAAGAGTAAAAAGACTCGCTTCACAATTCCACTCCACAGTACTATTCTGAATACGTCGGGGCATTGGTGGTCACAGCGGACTCATTAGATACGGTACTGGATCGCTTAATCTCACCCCTCCTCGTGCGTCCCGCCTGGTCCCACACAGCAGGTCCGTTCGAAAAGGGCGCCTTCAAGTCAAATGATTCAGTCCTCTTAGTCCTGTACCTCCTTCCCAGCTCCGTGTATGTCAGCTCAATATTCACCAGATAGCCACGCCCCCGACATCATGGGGGATCCCATGATTAAGTCTGATATGACGAAACATGTCGGGGGCGTGGCTATCTGGTGAATGAGGTACAGGACTAAGAGGACTGAATCATTTGACTTGAAGGCGCCCTTTTCGAACGGACCTGCTGTGTGGGACCAGGCGGGACGCACGAGGAGGGGTGAGATTAAGCGATCCAGTACCGTATCTAATGAGTCCGCTGTGACCACCAATGCCCCGACGTATTCAGAATAGTACTGTGGAGTGGAATTGTGAAGCGAGTCTTTTTACTCTTTTGAAGTGATTTTACTTTTTTAAGTTCATGTGAGTGCATAAAGAGTGAGATTTTTTAACATTAAAAAGTGATTGCAGTATTACACTATTGGGGTCTCCCTCTGTGATTTCTCTTTGAGGTATATATATATATACATTGAAGTGCGTAAGTGGAGAAGATCAAATCGGATGTGCTGGTGTCTGAATTACATCTTGAGAGATTTTTTGAAAGCCCTTTTGGCCTCACACGAGAGTGTAAGGCTTATCAGTCGGTGAGTGTTTTCACGAAGGGGGGATCATAAAGCACGGATGGTGTGGTGAAGGAGTCACTTGTAAAAAGAAATTTGAACACTGGAGATTTGTTCACGCATTTATAGAAAGACTTTCTGTAATCTGGATATTTTTAATATTGTTTGGTGGATGGACTATATTCACATCTGCTTATATTTGTCACTGTATATATAATCTAAATGTAAATTTGGGTATTCACTGAGTGATAAGTATTTATATAATAATTTGTTTGTTATTTACCACACATTTTATGGTTTGAGATAGGATCACTGAGGAGGTGAGGTAACACTATATAAATCATGTATAATATATATATATATATATATATATATATATATATATATATATATATATATATATATATATATATATATATATAATGATACTGTGTATTGCATATTGTATCGGTTACCAGAGACCCTGAATAATATGTATATTATTATTATTATTATTATACAGGATTTATATAGCGCCAACAGTTTACACATCACTTTACAATATAAAAGGGCGACAATACAGTTATAATACAATAAAATACAAGATGATTAAGAGGGCCCTGCTCAGAAGAGCTTACAATCTAATAGGGTGGAGCAGGGGGTACAAAAGTTTGTAACTGTGGGGAATGAGCTGATGGAAGTGGTAAAAGATTAGTTGGAAACGTGATAGGCTTTCCTAAAGAGATGAGTTTTCAGGGATCCCCTGAAGGTAGCAAGAGTAGGGGATAGCCGGAGTGGTTGGTAAGGTATATAAGTCTGGCAGCAGGATTCATGATAGACTGAAGAGGGGATAGCCTATGGAGAGGCAGGCCAGTGAGAAGGGAGTTCCAATGGTCAAGGCGAGAGATAATAAGGGAGTGAATTAGGGGCACATTTATTCATTAGCACCACTATACAAGTAGATACACATTATGAAAATAGAACATATTATTTAATAG
The DNA here is from genome assembly GCF_037356315.1 of Lithobates pipiens. NCBI lineage: Eukaryota > Metazoa > Chordata > Amphibia > Anura > Ranidae > Lithobates > Lithobates pipiens. Next base: position 336,769,050 of record NW_027507903.1, read on the forward strand.
TTCAGAACATGTTTTTCTGCCCCCAGACATGCCTAGTGGTTGAATGTGATATTACTTTCATAAAAGTTAATCAATAGATTTTTTTCAACTAATGAAAAAGAAGTCATACCTTTTTAGCTGAGCTTATTATAATTTTATGATCCTATTGTCCCACATGGTATATAGTATGAGAGGTGCCATGAAGAAGGATGGAATCATATACACAGACACATACATTCCATTCATCAACTTATATCTTGATATTCATGAAGATTCCTTGACACCTGATGCTTTGAAACTTTGAGGTTGCAAGAAGTAATTTCCTCTCTAAGTAAAAGCCATCTTGAAAGCCACGGCAGCCTTTCTAAAACCTGGTAACCAGCAGTTCAGACCAGTAGCCATCTTTGGAATGGTAATTATGTCATATTGATTTTATTTGATAATCATTTGTGTTCTCTTAAATATTGATTTATTATATTATACAGTTGATAATTATTCTCTCAAATCAGTAACCGCCTCGTAAAGCTTCACATTTTTTTCAGTATTTTTCATTGCATAGTTTCCACTTTATTGCCATAACAAACGTCTAATTTTATTTCATGTTTTTAACCTCTTACCTTCCTGCAGTATAGTAACGATTGGATTTGTGAAATACAGATGTTCTGTTCAATTGTCATTTTTACAAGGTTTATTGATTCTACTGGGAAGTTTATCATTTCTGTGTCATTTAAAAGGTACTACACTCCCATTTAGCAGGTGTTTCAATAGATATTCAATATTTTATATAGCACAATCAGCATTTTAATTTTTATTGATTTAACTATTTTGTATGCTTATATGTCTGGTGAATAAATTTCCTATTTTTAGACTGTGGTCATATTGATTGATTTTGTATCTTAAAAATATTATTGTTTAAAAATGACTCAATCATAAATACTGCACAGGAAAATTATCCTCATAAGCATCACAGAAGTGAACCGAGGTAGGGGGTCAGTACTCAATTTAATATAGGTATTAGTATCAGAGAGGAGTCTTAGTGTTTCTGCAACATAGTCAGCTCTATTTTGTACCACTATACCCCATTGTTTGTCTACAGATTTAATAACTAGGTCAAAACTATTAGTTGAGATTAGTAAAAAGGAGAAACTGCGCTATTCGAAAAAACCACCCTCTAAGCAGCAGCTTAAATCATTATACTATGACAGTCAAAATTGTATACAGTGGGGAGCTGCGCTAGATAAATAGAAAAGGTTTTTCTGTGACCACAAAAAACAAAAAAACAAATACACCACATTCACTCAAAAAAGTGAATAAATAAACTGATAAAAATAATTAATTATGTAAATAGATAAAGTGTATGGAAAGAAATCAATTCCTTATACAAATAAATAATCATAGGATTATAAGAATAATCGTAAAAAAAACAACAATCCCAACTGATTAGTATGTGTAAAGGAACACCACAGGATGTGCTACCACAATATTCAAATAGTTTGATAAGTGAATAAATTCAAATAAGTGATAAATATCTAGAATGAAAATTTTACAAATGTATGAATATAAATAAATAGAATAAAAATTGAATAAATATAACAAAATTCAAAGTTCATGCAGTGTATGTGAAAAAAGAAGAAAAAATAGTCCACACAAATCCCATAGATAAAAAATGTCGAATAATCCAATGTGCAATGGAAAATGACACCAGCAAAAAATTGACAGGGAATCCGCTGAAGCACCTCCACCAATGGATAATAAGGGCCGCTTATCAGAGCGTAAGATCTCAGTGTTAAGTGAGATTAAAAACTTATTTGAAGATGGTCTCGATGGACAGTCCTAGGAAACCGCACCAAACCTCTCTCTCCAGATACTCCAACCAGTTAGAACGTTAGTGCCCCAAAGTATATGAAAAGACAAGGGGACACACGCATAGCATAAAACACTTTTAATAAATTGAAAGCAAATAAACTCACATAGTCAGCATGTATAACAGCAATTTTCAAAATCGATCCGGCCGGCTCTCGGCTACCGCCCGCACTTCCGGGTCTGCGTAGAACGCTTATCAGAGCGTAAGATCTCAGTGTTAAGTGAGATCAAAAACTTATTTGAAGATGGTCTCGATGGACAGTCCTAGGAAACCGCACCAAACCTCTCTCTCCAGATACTCCAACCAGTTAGAACGTTAGTGCCCCAAAGTATATGAAAAGACAAGGGGACACACGCATAGCATAAAACACTTTTAATAAATTGAAAGCAAATAAACTCACATAGTCAGCATGTATAACAGCAATTTTCAAAATCGATCCGGCCGGCTCTCGGCTACCGCCCGCACTTCCGGGTCTGCGTAGAACGCTTATCAGAGCGTAAGATCTCAGTGTTAAGTGAGATCAAAAACTTATTTGAAGATGGTCTCGATGGACAGTCCTAGGAAACCGCACCAAACCTCTCTCTCCAGATACTCCAACCAGTTAGAACGTTAGTGCCCCAAAGTATATGAAAAGACAAGGGGACACACGCATAGCATAAAACACTTTTAATAAATTGAAAGCAAATAAACTCACATAGTCAGCATGTATAACAGCAATTTTCAAAATCGATCCGGCCGGCTCTCGGCTACCGCCCGCACTTCCGGGTCTGCGTAGAACGCGGTGACTTCAGCACGCCGTTCCTCCCTACGTGTTTTGTCACTAGACAGACGTGGTCACGGGATACAGGACGGCGTCCTGACGCACCGCTTAAATAACAAAAATTACAACCACGCCTCGATCTGAATTCCATCAGGCGTGCAAATCCGCCATATTGGTTTGGGGAAAAAACGGAAAAGGAAAACAAACTATCCCAAAAATCACTCGAGAAAGAAACTACAATATCATAAAACAACCTGTATATTGTGGTTTTAATGGGATATGGCTAATTAGCCTACTCTAGAGTCAAAATATGGACATAAATTCGGAAACCTGTAAAAAATATATAAATTTCATTAAAAAATTGATTTATATAAATATTAATTATTAAATGAAAAAGCTGTTAAGAATTGGAAACAGCAAATTTTAGACCAAAACCAAATATACTTTTAACCCCTAATACAAAAAAATTTAAATAAATAATAGAAAGAAAAAAATTTATAGAAATAATAAAAGAAAAAATAAAATAAATTTTCCCTCAAGGTTAAGTGAATCTAAAAAAGAGACAAAAAAGATTTTTTTGAAAGCACAAAACAAAAATCCCTCACAACACAGTTACCAAAACAGTATAAAATGAGCAGGAGGGACAATACAAATAAAAAATAAAGAATATAAACAAAATAAAGAGGGGCCTAATAGAAGGTCCTACCCTCAAAATCTACGGAGGACACTGTCCCCATTATTAAAAATACTGGATCCAATCAAACTGGCCCATGGAACCCAGATCAAGTTCACAAGTTATGACAAAATTTAGATATATAAAAATTATGCATTATCGATAAAAGCATTCACATCCACCTCAACATTTAAGCCAAAGGGGGTGTAACATTTCAATGTATGTATCCAAGTCATCTCTAATTTCTAAATACTTCTACTTATTTATTTGTATAAGGAATAGATTTTTTCCATACACTTTATCTATTTACATAATTAATTATTTTTATCAGTTTATTTATTCACTTTTTTGAGTGAATGTGGTGTATTTGTTTTTTTTGTTTTTGTGGTCACAGATAAACCTTTTCTATTTATCTAGCACAGCTCCCCACTGTATACTATTAGTTAAGATTGTGAGCAATCCTATTTTTATCTTTATCCTTACTTTTAGTTGAAGCACATATACCCAAAATTCAGCATAAACGATGCAATAAAAGGCATCAATGCACGAGCCCTTGGAGTGGGTAGGATAAAATGTAGATTTTTGTCTAAACTTTGTAATTTGGATGGGTGGGGAACTCATGAGGTGCTAAGTGTACAGTTTTTAAATCACTCTCAGAGTTCTCGAGTGAGAAGGGGGAGTAATGGTGTAGGGTCTGTATTATGAAAGTAGAGATCTTCCAAGAGAGCCAAACAGATGGAGTCATTATTTGTAGTGTGGCATGTATCATCATATAAGAGATTGACTGTAGTGGGGCTAACCTTATTGTTGTTATTTTTGTTGTTTTTTTTTTTTTTTCATTCTTTAACTTGTAAATTAATTAAAAAGAGAGTACAAAGGTGGTACAAACAGTACAGAAAAATTTAACAAAATTAAAATAAGCGTACAACATGTACAAAGTGAACACAAACGTTTAGGTCCAATGTCTGATAGATACATAAATATCAGAAACATGCAAAGACATTCCATCACATTAACTCGCTTTCAACAGGTCAGTCCTCATTTCCCATGGCAAAAAGATTTTCCTGGTACCTCGCTTGGTAGTAAGCATAGCCTCATACTTATGGTGTACACGGACAATCTCAATGGCCTCTGACAGATTTGGTGTTTTGTCAGATCTCCACCTCCTTGCTATTAGTCAGGTCGCTAGTCAGAGGTATGTGACTATGGAACAGCAAGAGGGAGGAAACCGATCTATACCTAGGTTAAGAATCATGAGGCCAGGATCTGGCACCATAAGGATGCCTGTGATTTCAGAGATAAAGCAAAAAGTGTTACTCCATAAGCCAGTGAGATGCTTGCAAGTCCAAAACATATGTAAAAAATTACCTATGCTTTCGCATCCTCTCCAACAAAGAGGTGAGGAGGATGGAAGAAACTTAGAGATGCGAAGAGGTGTAAGATACCAAAGTAGTGCAATTTTCTCGGACAATTCCCAAAGGTTCACACAGTGGGAGACCTTTTAGAGAGATTTAACTGCGGAACACCATTGAGTAGGGGTATATGATTTTCCTAAGTCAGTTTCCCATTTTTGATATGGAGGAGATTTAATTTAAGTAAGCTTATCTTGAAACAAATTGTAGAATATAGAAATATCTTGGGAGGGTGGTGGAAGAGTACTAAGGAATTTCCATGCCACAGAGTGAAGCAAAAGCTCATGTGTCAGAATAGACTGAAGAAGATGAGAAATTTGGAGGTAGAGATATCAGTGTGAAGAGGGAAGCTCACATTCTCTACAGAGCTCCTCAAACGATTTAATTTGGTTACTGTTATAGAGGTCTGTAATTAAAATAATGCCTCTACTATGCCAAAGAGTAAGGGAGATATTTGGAATCAAGTTTTCTAAAAGCGATATGGGTAAAGGGATATTAGTGCAAGTGGTTGGAGTGAAGTGGATCTTCCTCAACGCCCTGCTGGCTAATAGTGAGACTTGCATTGTAGGGGGAAATTGCTGTAGGGGGTATGGTTTCCAAACATGTACTTAAGAGGGAACAAAGCTCCTGGCAAGGGCTAAAGTTGTTTCTATGTGGCACCAAAGAATATTTGGGGTGGGGGGAAACCAGTGTCTAATCTGGGTAAGGAGGGTAGCATGGAAATAGTCACGGAAGTCTATATCTCCCATTCCTCCCGCTGATCTGTATTTTATAAGGAGAGCCTGAGAGTGTTTGGATTGCCATAGAAATTGCTTAAGTATATCTTGTAGGGCCTTCAGATGAGTATTTTTAAGCGATATGGATAGGGTACAAAATATGTACAGGATCTGAGGGGGATATAGCATTTTAAAGGAGGCTAGGCACCTTGACCAGGATAGTTCTACTTTAGCTAAATGTCTGATTTCATGAGATAGTTTAGCTATTAAAGGTGTGTAGTTAGCTTTGGCTATTTTTTGTGTGGTCTGCCATCAGAAAAAGACCCAAGTAAGGGATGGTGGAATCTGTCCAATAGTAAGGAAGTGTGGCCTGCAACTCAGTCTTAAGGGAGGGATTACATTCATACCTAAAATTATCAATTTGGTGTAATTAACCTTATAATAAGACATTTTCCTAAAGGTAGTAAGTACTGTATGAGCATTAGGTGGGGATGAGGATGGGTCAGTTAAACATAGGATGACATTATCTGTGAAAAGGCTTATAGAATGGGATCTATTCTGAAATGTGAAGCACGTATGTTTGTGTGAGAACTAATTGTTTCAGCTAAGGGTTCTATGAGAAGAATGAATATAGAAGGGGACAATGGGCAGCCCTGCCTTGTCCCATTGGTTACGGAGAATGATCTAGAGACAGTGTTGGAAGCGTAGACCTGTGCGCCTGGGGAAGAGTATAAGGCAAGAATAGTGGAAAGCGTCTGGGTCATGTATCTCCAATAGACTCTGTCAAATGCCTTCTCCGCATTGAACGAAAGGAGCAGAGAAGGCATCTGACGAACCCTTGAACAGTGTATTATATTGAGTCTTTGAGTGGCATCTGATGCATGCCTACAAGAGGTAAAGCCAGTTTGGTCAGGGTAATTGGGGGGGGGGGGGGGATGTGAAGGAGTCTAAGAGCAAGAATTTTTGCGTACATTTTTATATCAGTGTTTAGCAACGAAATAGGCCTAAAATTAGAGGTGGTTGTGGGTTCTTTCCCGGGTCTGTAACATCTCAGATGGGAATGAGGCTGAAGCAACTGCAGTAGAGTCGAGCATAGGTCACGCTGAAACACTTTATAATAGTAATTTATTTGTTAGGCCATCTGGCCCTGGTGATTTACCATTGGGTAGAGATTTAATAACTTTGGCGAGCTCAGACACTGTAATAGGTGCATTTAGGGAGGCCAATTGAAAAGGAGAGTGTGAAGGGAGATTGATGTTACCCTGTTTCCCCTAAAATAAAACCTAGCATGAGTGTCGGTGATGGCTGCAATATAAGCCCTACCCCCCAAATAAACCCCATCCTCTTTCCCCAAAAATAAGCCCTACCCTGAGAATAAGACATAGAAGGACTTTAACTAGGGCTTATTTGGGGGGTAGGGCTTATATTGCAGCCATCGTTGACAATCACGCTAGGTCTTATTTTAGGGGAAACAGGGTAGCTAAAAATTCTAGTATTGTACTATCAGTGGGTTGAATCGTCTCAAGATTTCCACTGAGATTGTATAAGGAGTGGTAGTAGTTGTCAAAATAGTTTGCTATGTCCTTAGGATTCATAATTTTGTTCTTGTCTTCAGGATGAATTAGGTGTGTGATTTTTGACTGGGATTTTTGACTGGGACTTATATTTTGAAGTGAGCGAGAAATTTGCCTGCCCTGTTACCTGAGGAGTAGTGTGATAATTTTAGGGAAGTTAGTTGTTTATCATATTGTTCTATAAGAAAGAGTTGTAGCTCTAAGCCAGGCATGTCCAAAGTCCGGCCCGGTTTTGAATGGCCCGTCTGGTTATCTAAACATATATATCTTTTGTGGCCCCCGACGATCTCCCAGCGCCGGGGCCACAAAAGATATATAGTCTCAGTCTGGCTGAGATGGGAGGCGGTACGAGCGCTGTGCACACAGGAGTATTTCCTGTTTACACGGCAGCCTCTGTAATAGGAAGTCCCTTCTCCGCCATTGGATGACTGTTCTGTCCATCAAAGGAGGCGGGACTTTCTCTTAAAGAGGCTGCTGTCTAAACAGAATGTCCCCTCCAAGGCTGCACTGATGGCAATGGTGATTACATTCCTGGCTAATGGTGGCTGCATTCCTGGCTAATGGTGGTTGAAATCCTGGCTAATGGTGGCTGCATTCCTGGCAATGGTGGGTGCATTCCTGGCAATAGTGAGTGAAATCCTGGCAATGGTGGGTGCATTCCTGGCTAATAGTGAGTGAAATCCTGGCTAATGGTGGCTGCATTCCTGGCTAATAGTGAGTGAAATCCTGGCTAATGGTGGCTGAAATCCTGGCTAATGGTGGCTGCATTCCTGGCTAATGGGGGCTGCATTCCTGGCTAATGGTGGCTGCATTCCTGGCAATGATGGCTGCATTCCTGGCTAATGGTGGCTGCATTCCTGGCTAATGGGGGCTACATTCCTGGCTAATGGTGACTGCATTCCTGACAATGGTGGCTGCATTCCTGGCAATGATGAGTGAAATCCTGGCAATGGTGGGGGCTGCATTCCCAGCAATGGTGGGCGTGCAGATGGGCATGGACCCTTATTTTGCTTCACAGTTTGTTTATTTAAAATTTTAAGTTTTTTTTCCTGAAACTTCCCTCTTAAAGTGAAGGTGCATGCTATTCGCCAATAAATACGGTATATCCAAATAACACGTCCAAGCTCATCTCTTCAACACACACAACCATAAAGGCAAAAGAATTCTTTTTGGGCCGTGTATTAGTGTTCGAACGAACACACTTAGACCGAATTTTAATGGTTCAAAGAATGTCAGGCAAAATGGTCAGCCCTCGCACATGTTCACTTCATCAAATCTGGCCCTCTTTGAAAAAAGTTTGGACACCCCTGCTCTAAGCAAAGCTTATGCAATGACTGACACAGATTCCGAGTTCACCTTTTTATGTGCCTACAGTGGTTTTATTTCAGAAATAATTTGTTCTAACTTTTGCAAGCTCTGTTTTTTGACTCTGGAGCTAAGTTGTAATAATATCTCTCTATTCAAGGCCTTATGGGTACACCACAAAACAAAGAGATCAGAAACAGAATGAATATTAAATGAAAGAATTGCAGCTAGTTGTTGGGCGATATATGCAGTATGAATAGGCATGTGTATGATATTAGAATTAGCATGCCAAACAAATTATGGACTATGAATAGAATGGTATGGACTATGAAAGTTATTGTGTGAATGGAGGAGGAAGCCACAGATTGTAATACCATTCTATCAACCAAAATTAAGTAAATTCTTGAATAAGTATTATGTCTTGAGGAGTGGAAGGTATAGTCTAGTTCGTGCATGCTGGCATCTCCAGACATCATAAAGATCAGTGGCATGCAAGAGAGATTGTAAAGAAGGTGGAGGATGTTTAGCCTTGGAAGTCAAATCAGCTGTAATATTGAAATTTCCACAGAGAAGCAGGGCCCCTTTTTGGAGCGCAGAGATATTGCAGAGAAATCAAATTTGGTGGCTGTTAGGTGTGTATATGTTAGCTAACGTATAAAGTTTGTTATCTAGTTTTCAGAGCAGTATTAGATATATACCTTCTGGGTCTGTGTGTAGTTCCAGTAGGTTAAAGGCAACAGAGTTTTTGACAGCTATACCAACTCCTCTCTGTTTCGTAGATGCTGAGGCCAAGAAGATATGAGGAAAACGTTTGTGTCTAAAAACAGGGGTGTTGTAGGTTTGAAAGTGGGTCCTTTAAAAAATTAAGGGCTTCTTTCCAGAGCATTGATATTTTAGCCGGATGGTTTAACCCGTTAACAATGAGAGATACAATCTTAAGTACCACTGATAAGGAGCAGGGAGATGATTAGATAGTACCTTGATAGCCCCCCAGTTGTTCCAAGGGGGACTGGGTCTAGGAGGTGAGGTTCTCCAGAGTGAGATTGATGCAGCTGGCACACTGAGGGAGAGGTGTCTTCCAAATGAGAGCATTTTTCAAACTTTAAGTTGGACCTTAAGCAGTAGTAACAGGAGTGAAAGAGAAAGTCATTAGAAAATAACAATAAACCAATGGTAGTTGTGTAAAAGGGGAGGATCCCAATGGGAATCCGATAGCAGTTAAACTTCACATTATAACTGGGGGTAAGTTTGTGGGCTATAAGCTTCATAGCAACATGGGATTTTGTTGCTTTTAGCCCTTGTACACACGGTCGGAAAATCCGACGGAAAATGTCCTAAAGGACCATGTTGTCGGATAATCTGACCATGTGTGGGCTCCATCTGACTTTTTCCGTCAGAATGTCCGACCAACAAAGTTTGAGAGCTGGCCACGTTCCACAGCCACCTCCTGGCTGCTGCATTCCACACCCTCCTCCTGGCTGAGGTCTTCCTGTGTATGAAAAAGGGACATAGTTTTAGTTTTTGGTTCATCAAAGACACACAATTTTCAGCTCTTGACTGTTGCAAATTGTTAACAAATAGAAAAGACTATAATTCTGAGACCAGCATTTTTCATTCTTGGCCCAAATGTTTACTACTACTGTCTATTTATATTTGAAACACTTTCTAAAATCAGCAATTAGAGAGCAAAAATCAAGTTAACATCATTCATTTTTACTCCAAAAAATATGTAGAACAATACTATACCTGGCTCAAGCTGGGCTCCTCCAGTTCTTCCTGTCTGGAAAGCCCAGGTTGGGCGTCGGAAGACTCAGCAGGGGTGAGCGTGACTCAGCAGGGGTGAGAAGGAAGCGTGGAAGGAAGAGTAGAGAGGGATTCCCTGACCTCAGCCTGGTCTGACAGAAAATGCATCCTCTCATAGTACCACAGCATGGAGACATAAACTTTATCTGTTTCTGCTCCAGTTTTCATGGACTCCAGCACCTTCTTGCGCTCCCTCAGATTTGTACTCCTCAGGCCACCAATTTTAGGTGATGTCTGCCCTGAGGACCACCGGCTTCACAAACTCAAGCAGTTTCTCCATCGCTGTCTGCCTCTTTAATTTGTTGCTGTAGTGGGGATGTGTAGCTTGCTACAGACTGGGCAGCTCCCTGTACATGTCGATGAACAGGGGGAGAAAGCTGTGGTCGTTAAACCCATCCATATTATTTTATCTGCAAGACACAACACAAGACAAACCCTAATGTCAGACTAAACTCTCCTAATCTTGTCCCAATATAGGCCTCAATCTAGAAGCAGTATAGGCTAGTGATTTACCAAGTTAAAATTGCACCTTCGTTTGAACGATCGGCACGTCAGCTTCTCCCTCTGCTCACAGATCGTATGTACGACACACACGTGTTGTGTTTTATATACAGTGCGCATGCGTGAAACTCCGCCCGCCCCTGACGTTCTTTCTAGTCTATTCCCCACCCCTTCTCTTTCAGTGCAGTGGGGAGAGCATATGGCGGAGACACAGCAGGTGCATGATAAGAATTCCATAACGAGGAGGAGGATGAGGAAAGCCCGGAGCCAGAAACGTCCTGATCCCGGAGGAGAAGATTTAAGGCCTCAAATATGTCTTTTGGAGAGATGTTGGAGATGGTGGACATATTGAAGAGGAACGACTATGATGGGAAGTATGGACCTTACCCAAACCCAAATGTCAGAAAGGCCAAGATCATGACTAAAGTTGTGAAGAGTCTTCAGAAGAATTTTGGGGTACGACGATCCAAGGATCAACTGAGAACATGCTGGTCAGACCTGAAACTGAGTGAGCATGATCAGTACAGAAGGATCAAGTGAGTTCTTCAAAAAAGTAAGTAGTTGTACTTGGTTCATATTATTATTATTATTGCTTGCATACTGCTCCATGTTCTTTGATTAAATGTTGTACAGTTTAAAATGGCCACTTTCATGTTCATGGGTTCAATCGTTCGTAAAAAAAAACATAGTTCGTTAGCCCACTCCAAAGACAATGTTTTGCCAAGTTGCACTTGACTACATTTGTTCACACAACAGGTAAGTATTCTAGCTTTAGAAAGTGTCAAAAATAATGTTTTCAGCTTTGAACTCTGCCAAAAAACACAATTGTACGACACTTCCAAGCAATGTTTCATATTCCTATTTCTGCCCTCAAATATCTGTGTGCTAAGTATTCCTTTTTTACATTCTCATAGGGGAGAGAAGACTCGGGATGTCTGAGGACACCAGGGACCCCACACCTTCCAAAGAAGGGGAAATACCAACACCAGAAGCAGAGGAGGAGGAGGAAGGAGAGATTGTAGAAATTGGCAAAATTGGCACCACAACAGGTGAGTGTCTGAGACCACAGCTTCAGGTAAGCTAATCAATGTACGCCTGCATGGTTTATTTTTAGGTTATGTGGATGTTGTAGAAGAAGAATCACATTTTACCAGTGAAAGTGCCCAGATCCTCATTGGAGTGATAATGGGGTGTAATCGCGATTTAGAGAATATCCAGAAAAACATCAATGATGTTCAGCAAAAAATGAAGAAAATCATTGTTTTAGGGAGAATCTGAAACACCCAAAACTAGCTAGCATCCATTTTAATTTTTCAATAACACTTTTATATTTTTAGAAAATCCAAATTTGGAAGATGCACACAGTGTGTCAACATGTGCTATCGCCCATCATGGGGGATCAATGTACAGGTTTTGTGGGTGCAACCCCTTCCTTGCTACTAAAGTGGCTGAGATGAAGGGGTTGCACCCCAAAACACGTACATTGATACCACATGATGGGAGATAGCACATGTTGGCATTAGGCATGGGATCAGGAGGAAACTGGTCACTTTTTGATTCACAATTTGTGTGCATCTTCCAAATTTGGCTTTTACAGGGGTGATACCCCATCTGATGAAGGCAATATCAGCACAGTTTTTGCATACTCATGTCTGATATTGTCTTCACTTTTCAAAGTTGAACTTTGTAAGTTCCTGTGTTCTGTATGTTATGCTTGATACATGTCTGTTTGCATAAAAACGGCAAGTTAGAAAAATGTTACCAAAAATAATGTTTTATATACACCAAATATGTTGGTTTGTTGTAAAACCCTTTTCTAAAAGCACATGTGAATATGCTTTGAGTAAAAAGTTAAATTATCAACAATGTGTGGCTTCCTTTTTTTTTTTTTTTTTTTTTTTTTTTTTTTTTTACTTTCAAAAAGAGTTTATTGAGATATCACAATAACAAGCATGCGAAAATAACATATTGTACACTATATGTTGAAAATCATACAATGGTAGGACCCGATATACAGTCACATAATATGTCTTCAGCAGGGAATGTATGCCACTAGTACCTAGGATCACAGGCTTAGGGTCCTGTAGCCAAAATCCGTGAGCAATGGGTGATAAGGTCCAGTAAGTCCGGAGGTGAGCCATTCCCCCCAGACACCCCTATGGGCTGTGCCTAGGGGGGATGCAGCACCACCTAACAATGACAAGACAAGTATGATAATGTGTAAAAGGTAGTCCCTCTATATCTAGGGGGTAACTGCTGAAGATATCTAAGAGCTACACGTGGAATCTAGCTGACTTATAACAGATAGATAAGTAACAAGAGAACAACAATCAGGTGATTCTCACTGCAGGCTCTATCTGGTCTGGGTGTAATGCTAAAAGAGGTAATGTGAGGGTTATGCAGCCAGGGTGGGCCAGCCAGGAAGACCAGTGTTTGTCAAATCTGGAATTTGTCATGTGTGTTTTTGAAAAAAGAAATTCCATGCGACAATGTTCATTGAGGATGGCTATGAGCTCAAAAAGGGATGGAGGAAGGGGGTTTTTCCATGCACGTGCTATGAGCAGGCGTGCTGAGATTAGTATATGATGTATCAGAGGTAAACTGATGATGGGCCAGTGGTGAGAGTCCAGACCAAATAGAGCCATACGTGGAGACAACTGTTGGGAAGAGTTGGTCAGAGACTGTACAAGGGAGGATACTTGATTCCAGAAGATAGTTATAACAGGACAGCTCCACCAAATGTGGAACGTATCCCCTGTTGAGTTGCAGTTCCTCCAACATTGTGGAGAGTGAGTGGGGAAGATAGCTGCTAATTTGTCGGGTGTGTAATACCACTTATGAAAGATTTTCATGAGTGTTTCCCAATGGGAAATGTTCCTGGAGTAGACTAGCGGGGTGCGTAGAACTCGATGCCAATCGTCTATCAAAAAAGAGTGTCCTAACTGCGATTCCCAGTAGATCACATTGGGGGGTTTAGCAGAGGAGGTAGGTTTGGCAAGAAGAGAGTAGATGAGGGATATTCCTTTAGTAGCACAAAGGGGACGGTTGTAGTATTTAAGAAGCTCCTTGGAGGTGTTTTCTGTCGAAGTCAACACTTTGGAGAGGATATGTCTGATTCTGAGATATATGTAGAAGTCCTTATGTGAGAGCCCGAATTCCGAGGACAGTCGTTGAAAACATTTTAGGTCTGAAGAAAGATAGAGATCTCCAATCGTTTTGATTCCAGTTGTATACCAATGTTGGATAGGGAGGTCTGGGGACAATAATTGTAGCGCCATAAAGGGTAGATTTCTCAATGATTCTCCATGTATACCCTGTGATTCAAGACAGATTGCGACCCATTGCTTTAACAAAGCATGTACTGTGGGGAAGACAGGCCGTGTGATGGGCAGGGACATCCAGATTGCTGCTAAAGACAGTTGAGGGCTATCAGCAAATGCTATTGATTCTATTTGTTTCCACCTCGAATCCGAGCTGGACGACCATAGTTGCTTTCCTTGATCCAATATTACCGCTTTATAATATTTTTTAACCTCTGGTGCTCCCATCCCACAATGAACAGTGGGTGTACATAAGACAGATGACTTTAAGCGGGGCTTACGCCCGGCCCAAATAAAGGAGTCCAGGATACGCTGGATTCTAGATAGATCTGCAGTCAGAATGGGAAGTGGAAGAGTTCGAAAAAAATAAAGAACATGCAGGAGGAGAAACATTTTTGTAAGGGCAATCCTACCAACCCATGAAGCTTTTATGGGAGCCAAAGTCGAGGTCAGACTGTTCAGCTTCCCCAATAAAGAGGCTAAATTGTTCCTAAGCATTACAGAGGAGGGGGAAGTCAGTTGAATGCCTAAATACATCATGGAAGCACTGGGGGCCCAGGAGAAAGGAGAGATTTTGGATATTTCCAATTTCAGCGATGGTGGGATATTAAAGCCGAGCATAGCAGATTTTGTGTGATTTAATTTGTACATGGATACTTCACTAAAATCATGCAAGACATCAGTCAGGACGGGTAACGACTTATCCGGGTCAGTGAGAGCTATGATTACGTCATCTGCATATAATCCTATCTTATGACATGTATCTTTCACATTTATACCTGTAATCTTAGGGTGTAAGCGAATCGTCTGGGCCAGCGGTTCCATCACTAGAGCAAAAATCAATGGTGAAAGCGGGCATCCCTGCCTAGTACCATTAGTAATTTTAAATGGGTTGGAAAGGATGCCCGAAGTACGAATCCTTGCCGTGGGTGTTGAGTACAAGCCCATAACAGCCTTCAAGAAATTACCCTCCAACCCAAATTTTCTCAACACTGCTTCAAGATATCCCCAGTGAACCCTATCGAACGCCTTCTCTGCATCCAAAGATATCAGCAGAGAAGGCGTTTCAATTCTGCTCAACCCAATGGATGAGATCTACAAACCTACGGGTGCCATCCGAGGCTTGACGTCGGGGGATGAAACCTACCTGGTCCGGGTGTATTAGGTGAGTCATATGTTGTGACAGACGCGTAGCCAAAAGTTTGGCAAATATTTTTAGGTCAGAGTTGAGAAGTGTGATCGGACGGTAGTTTGCTGGGTCGTGCGGTGCTTTACCCGGCTTATGTATAGTGGAAATAGTGGCCTCTAGGGAGTCCGTGGGGATCTCCCCGGTGGTGAGCATTCGATTAAATGAGTTACATAAATGTGGAATTAATGTGTCTGCAAATGTTTTGTAATATTCATTGCTAAAGCCGTCTGGGCCCAGGGCCTTATGTAAAGGTAGGTCCTTAATGGCATTCCTAATTTCCTGGGGCGAAAAAGGTAAAGCTAAGTCAGTCGATTGTGAAGGGGTTAGGGAGGGGAGAGATACGTTGGAGAGAAAAGTCTGGATATTGGTGGGAGTGGGCTGTGTTTCAGTCGGGGAGTCTTTTAAATTGTATAATTGGTGATAAAATGAGCCAAAACAGTTGGCTATATCTTTGGGATTGGTAAGCCTGACCCCTCTAGGGTCTTCCAAGTATGCAATTGTGTTCTGGGCTGTCTTACGTTTATATTGCTGGGCTAGGGTTTTCCCAGACTTGTTTCCCTGTGAGTACCATGTAAGTTTGAGTTTGCGGAGGTAAAACTCATGTTTGTTCTGTAAGTGGGCACTCAATTCTGACCTAAGTTTGCCTAGTTCAGCGTGTGCGGCATCAGAGGGAGCAAGCATGTTTCTGCGTTCTAGGGACTTTATTTTGTCAAGAAGGGTGTTAAGAGTCGCAGTGCGTTTTCTCTTCTCCTGGCCCCCCAGCTTCATAGAACCCCGCGAATAACCGCCTTATGGGCATTCCAATAAATAGTGTCATTAGAGACAGAATGTTGATTCAAGGCAAAATATTCATCTATAGCAGACTTGACCTGTTCCTTAATGTCCTTAGTGCCGATTAGGTTAGCGTTCAAGCGCCATAATGTGAGTGGGGAAGCGGACAAAGATAAGTTGATAACCATTGAGATAGGGGCGTGGTCAGACCACGAAATAACTCCAATACCGGTGGATAGGGATGAGCCGAACACCCCCCGGTTCGGTTCGCACCAGAACTTGCGAACGACCCCCGCGTTCGGCACGAACGTTAGAACCCCATTGAAGTCTATGGGACTCGAACGTTCGAATTGGAAAGTGCTAATTTTAACGGCTAATATGCAAGATAGTGTGCTAAAAAGGGTTTGGCGATCTGCCTCCTGCCTCAGGGGACATGGGTCACTGCAAAAAAAAGTTTTAAAAACTACCGTTTTGGCGGGAGCACTGATTTTAATGACGATTAAAGTGAAAAAAAAAAAGTGAAATATTCCTTTAAATATGGTGCCTGGGGGGTGTCTATAGTATGCCTGTGAAGTGCCACGTGTTTCCCGTGTTTAGAACAGTCCCTGCACAAAATGACATTAAACGGAAATAACACCATTTAAAACTGCTTGCGGTTTTAATGTTATATCTGGTTCCTGTAATATGGTTGAAAATCATTCAGAAAAATGGCATGGGTAGCCCTCCCTGCCCATTACCAGCCTATTTGGGTCTTGTACGCATATTAAGGGGAACCCCGTACCCATATTAAAAAAAGGAAATGCGTGTGGCCCCCAGGCCCTATATACTCAGAACAGCAGTATACAGGCGGTGCAAACAAGACAGGGACTGTGTAGGTTTGTTGTGTTAAGTTGAATCTGTTTGTCATTTTCAAGCGGTACATTTTTAAAGTGTAGCTCCAGTCAAAAAAAATATCTTTAAGCTTTTTGGAAAACATAGGGAAGGGTTATCACCCCTGTATAATTTGTTTTGTCGTCCATCTTTTTTCATCTCACTTGCTGTTGTCTCCTTCCGTTTGCAAGTAGGAGATGTTTGTAAATTGGATGTTTGAAAGTAGGGGCCTGCCCTATATGCTCTGCAGAAATGGCGGAACAAGGTGTTGGTTTTGCAACAACATTGTAAGCCCTCAAAGTGACTCTTGGTGGCCGCTGGAGCGCCCTGCTGTGAACGATTATATCAAGAATTGTAATTACATGCCATTGTTGAACAGTGGTAGAAAAATTGACCTTTGGTGGTTGTGGTGCTGGTGCCACAACACTATAAGTCCTCACAGTTACTCTGGGTGGGCACAGGAAGGGGCCCTCCTGTGAAATATTATATCAAGAATTGTAATTACATGTCCCTGTTAAACAGGGGCAGAAAAATTGGGCCTTAGGCACTGGTGCCATCACACTGCAACCTCTGCCATACACTCTAGTTTTTTTGCAGGAATTAGCCCTGCTGCAAAGCATTGCATCAAAAATTGTACTTAAACGCCCCTGTTAAACAGGGGCAGAAAAATTGGGCCTTAGGCACTGGTGCCATCACACTGCAACCTCTGCCATACACTCTAGTTTTATTGCAGGAATTAGCCCTGCTGCAAAGCATTGCATCAAAAATTGTACTTAAACGCCCCTGTTAAACAGGGGCAGAAAAATTGGGCCTTAGGCACTGGTGCCATCACACTGCAACCTCTGCCATACACTCTAGTTTTTTTGCAGGAATTAGCCCTGCTGCAAAGCATTGCATCAAAAATTGTACTTAAATGCCCCTGTTAAACAGGGGCAGAAAAATTGGGCCTTAGGCACTGGTGCCATCACACTGCAACCTCTGCCATACACTCTAGTTTTTTTGCAGGAATTAGCCCTGCTGCAAAGCATTGCATCAAAAATTGTACTTAAACACCCCTGTTAAACAGGGGCAGAAAAATTGGGCTGCTGGCATCACCCAGAACCAAAAATGTTCTTCCAACATATCAGCGGAGGAGGAAGAGGATAGACAATCAACATAACAGGACAGTCACTCAGCATCAGCATAGGCAGTCTTGAAGGGATGTGGTATTTCAAAAAAAATTATTCGGTTACATCAGCTTCAGGTGCTTGGTAGCTGTGGGTGATCCAAGACTGATTCATCTTGATGAAGGTCAGTCGATCAACTGATTCGGTGGACAGGCGCACCCTGTGATCGGTAACGAAGCCACCAGCAGCACTGAAGGTGCGTTCCGAAAGAACGCTGGATGCAGGACAGGCCAGGAGCTCAATTGCATACTGTGCAAGCTCTGGCCAGTGATCCATCCTCAAGACCCAGTAAGCCAGAGGATTTTCAGTGGGAAAGGTGTCCAAGTCTGACCTTGCCCCTAGGTATTCCTGCACCATGTAAATTAGACGCTGGCGATGGGTGCTGGAACCAATCATACCTTGGGGCTGCGGACTAAAAAATTGTCTGAACGCATCAGTCAGACGGCCACCTTCTCCACCGCTCCTTCTGACTGATGCCTCAGCAACACGTTGTCCAGGACCAGGAGTTTGTGACCTCCCAGTCTCTGGGAACGCGTTGCACAGAGCTTTCTGCAAGGCCTCCCGGAGATGTCTCATCCTCTGCTCCCTCTGCGATGGCAAGATAAGGTCGGCAACCTTACCCTTGTACCGTGGATCAAGGAGAGTGGCCAGCCAGTAATGGTCCCTCTCCTTGATCCGAAGAATACGAGGATCCTTCCGCAGGCTTTGCAGGATCAGGGAGGCCATGCAGCGTAGGTTAGCTGAGGCATTCGGTCCGGAGTCCTCTGGGTCACTAAGGACAACATGATCCGCAGCTACCTCCTCCCAGCCACGTACAAGTCCACGTGTTTCTTGGGACTGTAAATCATCCCTATAAGACTGCTGCTGCTGATGCTGAGTGCCAGCCTCCACCTCCATGCTGACACAATCATCCTCCTCCTCCTCTTCCTCCTCCTCACCCTCTTCCTGTGTGATGGGTGGCACAGCAGGAACACTGTCTGGATAAAGGGGGCCTTGAGAGGCAAGGAAGTCCTCCTCTTCCTGCCTCTGTTCTGCCTCAAGTGCCCTGTCCATTATTCCACGCAGCGTATGCTCCAAGAGGTGGACAAGAGGTATAGTGTCACTGATGCATGCACTGTCACTGCTCACCATCCTTGTGGCCTCCTCAAACGGTGACAGGACAGTGCATGCATCCCTGATCATGCCCCACTGGCGTGGTGAGAAAAAACCAAGCTCTCCTGACCCTGTCCTGGTGCCGTAGTCGCACAGGTACTCATTGATGGCCCTCTGCTGCGTGTGCAGCCGCTGCAGCATGGCCAATGTTGAGTTCCATCTGGTGGGCATGTCACATATAAGGCGGTTCTTGGGCAGGTTCAACTCCTTTTGGAGCTCAGCCAGCCGAGCACAGGCATTAAATGATCGGCGGAAATGCACACAGACTCTCCTGGCCTGTTTCAGGACATCCTGTAAGCCGGGGTACCTGCCCAAGAACCGCTGCACCACCAGGTTAAGGACGTGAGCTACACAGGGCACATGGGTCAGTTGTCCCTGTCGGAGGGCGGAGAGGAGGTTGGTGCCATTGTCGCAAACCACCATTCCTGGCTTAAGCTGGCGTGGCGTCAACCACCTCTCGGCCTGCCCCTGCAGAGCTGACAAAACATCCGCCCCAGTGTGGCTCCTGTCCCCCAAACAAACCAGCGCAAGCACGGCATGGCATCGTTTTGCCTGCGTACTTGCGTAGCCCCTGCAACGCCTACGGAGCACCGCTGGTTCTGAGGACAGAGCACTGGAAGAGGCCGTGGAGGAAGAAGAAGAGGAGGGGGTGGAGGAGAGAGGTGTGTCACAACCAATAGTAGCATTTTGGAGGCGTGGTGGCGGAACAACCTCCAATACTACTGCACCTTGTCCTGCATCCTTCCCAGCAGCCAGAAGAGTGACCCAATGGGCCGTGAAAGACAGGTAACGTCCCTGTCCATGCCTGCTGGACCATGAGTCAGCGGTAATATGCACCTTACCGCTGACCGCCCTGTCCAGCGAGGCAAGGACATTGCCTTCCACATGCCGGTAGAGAGCCGGAATTGCCTTCCGTGAGAAAAAGTGGCGTTTGGGGACCTGCCACTGAGGAACCGCACATTGTACAAACTCACGGAAGGGGGCCGAATCTACCAACTGAAAAGGCAGCAGTTGAAGTGCTAGCAATTTAGCCAAGCTAGCATTCAACCGCTGGGCATGTGGATGGCTGGGAGTAAATTTCTTCCGCCGGTCCAGCAGCTGGGGCAGGGACATTTGTCTGCTATAATCGGACGTGGATGTACCACTAGCAGAGTTCCCGGAAGCACTTGGCTGTGACACACCTAATTCTACACCTTCATTCCTCTCAGAGCAGGTTTCAGAGAGGACTGAAGGTCTAGTGGGGTTGGAGATGCCAGCTGATGAGGAGCAAGGAGAGGTCCGCTTTGTTCTTTGGTGTGGGTCTTTGAGGTATGCTTGCCAACGAGCTGCATGGCAGGTCAACATATGTCTGGTCAAGCATGTGGTGCCCAAGCGGCTGATGTTTTGGCCACGTGAGATACGCTTGAGACATATGTTGCAAATAGCAGCGGTGCGATCTGATGCACTCGTCTCAAAAAAGGCCCACACCAAAGAACTTTTAGAATAACGCGCAGAGGAAGCGCTCTGCGCAGAGGAAGCGCTCTGCGCAGGCAGAGCTCTGCGGTGTGATTCAGTCGGTGTGCTGCCCCTAAGCTGGCCCCCGGAGGGCATCCTGCCTCGTTGGACATGTGCCTCCTCCTCCTCCTCCTCCTCCTCCTCCCTCCTTCCAGGCACCCACGTGGAGTCAGTGCCCTCATCATCCCCTCCCTCTTCATCGCTGTAGCAAACCTGGCAGTATGCTGCAGCTTGTGGAACACTACTGCCAGATTGCTGTCCTTCTTGAGCATCCCCTCTCTCTGTGCTCACGCTACTGCCTTCCTCTAGCTGAGTGTCATCATCAGAGCCCACCAAACACTGGGCATCCTCCTGGAGCATGTACCCAACACTGTGCTCAAAGAGTTCAGGAGACTCCTCAGGAGGACGTGGTGGGTCTAGGGAAGGAGTCACTGATGATGACATTGAGAGGAGGGACGACGATGTGTTGGCAGCTGCTTTTCTACTACCCTGAGACTGGGTGAGAGAGGATGAGGAGGATGAAGAGGGCTTGGTCATCCACTCTACCAAGTTGTTGGCATGTTGCGGTTCAACATGTCCAGCTGCAGAAAAGAAGGACAAGCATGTCCCATGGCCACGTGCTGATGACAATGCACCGCGTCCCCGACCAGCACTGTTGTCTCTAGACACAGAGCCTGCTTGCCCTCTTTTATCGGCTCGCGCCTGTCTGCCTCTCCTTGCTGGCCTTCCAGACATGGTAATGGCCTGAAGGGAGTTGGGTAAAACAGTAGTTGGGTAGTTTATATTGTGCTGGAGGCACACAACACCCACTAACTCCTGCAGATGCCTTTTTTATAGAACAGCAGAGTTAAAGGGGTATATACAGATGTATACTGTGCTGTGCTGGAAGCACACACAACTTCCAATAACTCCAGCAGATGCCAATCGGGCCCAAATAGAGAACAGCTATGTAGGTGGATAATAGCGGTATGTACTGGGTACAGAGCAGGCACACAGCACGCACTATCTCCTGAGTGACACTGCTGACTGCAAGCTCTATTGTTAAAGATGGACCACTAGCTATATAGGTGAGGTGAATATCACGGTGTATACTGCGGTCAGGGCACGCAGACAATAACAAGAAAACAGCAGAGTTAAAGGGGTATATACAGCTGTATACTGTGCTGTGCTGGAGGCACACACAACTTCCAATAACTCCAGCAGATGTCAATCGGGCCCAAATAGAGAACAGCTATGTAGGTGGATAATAGCGGTATGTACTGGGTACAGAGCAGGCACACAGCACGCACTATCTCCTGAGTGACACTGCTGACTGCAAGCTCTATTGTTAAAGATGGACCATTAGCTATATAGGTGAGGTGAATATCACGGTGTATACTGCGGTCAGGGCACGCAGACAATAACAAGAAAACAGCAGAGTTAAAGGGGCATATACAGCTGTATACTGTGCTGTGCTGGAGGCACACACAACTTCCAATAACTCCAGCAAATGACAATCGGGCTCAAATAGAGAACAGCTATGTAGGTGTATATAGTGGTATGTACTGGGTACAGAGCACGCAGACAGCACGCACTAACACTACTGACTGCAAGCTCTATTATTAAAGCTAGATCACTAGCTATATAGGTGAGGTGAATATAGTGGTGTATACTGCGGTCAGGGCACAGACAGTAACCACTACACAAGAGCAAAATAGTAAATCAGCCAAAAACGATTGGTGTGTAACTGTGTTGAAGGTACACAGAACACCCACTGCTTCAGATGCTAACAAACACTACACGAGGCCGCCTGAAAGGCAGCTTTATATAGTGTGGGGCGTGCACTACACTGTCTGAGCTATGATTGGCCACAGGCAGGATGCCTGTGACCAACCATTGCTCTTCCCGCTACTGGCGCTGCGATTGGCCAAGCATGCGGGGTCACAGTGCATGCTTGGCCAATCGTGAGACAGCAATGCATTGCGCCATCGCAGTGCATTGTGGGCCACACGAATTTTGCCGCGAACGGCCCAAACGTTCGGAATTCGGCGAACGCACGAACGACCGATGTTCGAGTCGAACATGTGTTCGACTCGAACACGAAGCTCATCCCTACCGGTGGAAGACACCGCTTGAAGCAACACTTTAGATGTCAGGAACAGGTCAATCCTGGAATATGTTCTCTGGGCATTAGAATAAAATGTGTAATCCCTCTCAGTACCATGGTGACACCTCCAAGGGTCATAAAGGTCTTCTAAACGAAGCAAGGAGGAGAGGGCAGTAGACCGCCTCCTTCGAGGGGTGGAGGAGTCAAGTGTGTGATCAATCACTGTGTTGAAGTCCCCACAGATAATAATTTGGTCTCTCGGATAATGTTGAATTTTGGCCAGAATGGATTTGAAAAAGGGTTTTTGATGTGAGTTGGGAGCGTAAATGTTGACAATTACCAAGGGCTTATTATTGAAGCTAGCAGCTAGGATCAGAAATCTACCATCAGGGTCTTGTTCTACATTGGATACTGTGAGTGCAACATTAGATCGCACTGCTATCAACACACCTCTAACTTTTTTATTCGTGCAGGAATGGAAGATATGTGGGTACCGTTTATTGGTACATTGGGGGGATTCTGGGAAGATAGGTGGGTCTCTTGGATACATAAGATGTCTGCACGGGAAGCAGCTGCTTCCCTCCATAAGAGGGAACGCTTAAAAGGACTATTCAATCCCTTCACATTAAGGGAGGTAATAGTAAGGGACATGTTATACCAGATGCAGTTGTCAATATGGTACTGAGTATGAGCGAACCTAATTAGAAGGTAAGTGGTTGTTAGTTAGGTTGTCAACATAAAAACAATCGTAAACCTTAACAAATGCTAGTAGTTATTACTAGAAATGACAGGAAAGTAATACAACAACAAACTGTATGTTCGCCTCCGTATCACTGACTGGGTGACACAGAGGCGGTAGCAACTTAATGAACGGTACCTGTAGGCAATACCAACAGTGAAAAAGAAATAGAAAAAAAAACCACCAAAAAGGAACAAAGTAGGATGCCATGTGCCTAGCACACAATGGCAAGTTGGCGTGGAGTGTTCTGGGAAGGTGAGACAGTCATCCACGCTTTACTCGTGTACAAAAAAAACAGCCAATAAAGAAGGTGAACTGATGAGTACACCGGTGTCCGCGGAAAATTATGCTTTAGCTTTGGTAGTCCATTTAGTAGGGATCCTGGTGGATCTAGCATTTAGTGGTGGCGCCTGTGGAATGTTAGGCGAGATGCCCCAATTATGTAACTGTTTGAACCCGTCTTTGGGAGTCAGGAAGGCGACCTGTTGTTGCTGGTAGCTGACCAGAAGCTTGGTGGGGAATCCCCATTTGTATGCGATTTTGTGTTCAATGAGCGTCGCTGTAATCTGTGAAAATGCTTTGCGCACCTGTGAGGTGGCGGCCGAGATGTCATTATAGAGCTGAATTTTAGTGTAAGGATCAGGGAGGATACGCATGGTTCTTGTGGCTCTCATAATCATTTCCTTAGAATTGAAGAAATGTATCCTAGCTAGGATATCTCTGGGAATGGAGTCGGGCAGGTGCTGCGGTTTGTGGATTCTATGTGCTCTATCGATGAGGAGATCCTGCGGTGTTAAGGTAGGTACAAGCTTACGAAATAGTTGATGCAAATATGGGGTTATGTCAGGAGGTGACACATTTTCTGGCACTCCGCGGATTTTAATATTGTTCCGCCTTGAGCGGTCTTCAAGGTCTGCGACTTTAAGACGCAGCTGTTGAATGGCAGCAGAGTGTTCATCTTGAACGTCCACCATAGTGTTGTGGGAACTGGTAGCTGCAGATAGGTGGTGCTCAATGTGATCAATGCGATCTTCCATGTCATCAACTCTGTCTAATAAATGGTTAATGGATGATTTAAGTTCTTTCTGCATATCTGCTTGCAAAGAAAGTAGCATGGCCTTCAGGGTGTGCTCAGAAGCAGGACTGTCAGATGTATTGTAGGCTGCTAGAGAGGAGCAGGAGTCTCCTGATGTTGCTGTGGGACTAGAAGTGTCAGCGCCATGCTGTCTCTTCACAAGGGGCGGCTTAGAGGGAGAATGTGCTGGTGACATCGCTGATCTCTTACCTCTATCAGCCGGTGACAGACTTGGTGGACGCTGCTGAACCCCAGATTCCTCCATATCAGAGAGGTGATCCTCCGTGTGTGTGAGGGCCGCCAAGGCCGCAGGATTCGCCTGAGGCGCTGGGAGTCCGTCCCGTTCGGCGCCATCTTGGGCCTGGATGCAGGCGGGCTTCATATAAAACTCGGTGAGTTTTCGTGCTCCGTGTGCGGCGGATCTGCCGCGGGTCATGTCCCCGGTGATGCGGGGAAAGCTGTGTCTGTCCGCGGAACCGATCGGTGCGGTTGAGAAGGCTGGATGCTGCTTGTAGCTCGGTGGATGGAAGGAGCTCCGAGATTATGCGGCCATTCCAGTCAGCGGCCAAGCCACGCCCCCGTGTGGCTTCCTTTTTCAATGCGCAAAAGCAGTATTTGTAGTAAAGTTGTTGTTTCCTGTGACAATGGGTGTTATTTACTAAAGGCAAATCCACTTTGCACTCCAAGTGCAGTTTCAGGTGCACTTTTGCAGTGCACTTGTAGTGCATAGTGGATTTGCCTTTAGTAACACCCACAGTGCTTTTTACATTTCCCCAATCACTCCATTTTCATGACCCCATATATTTCTGCCATGGTGCTGAAAATTAGCAATATTTTTGTCAGTAATGCACTATATACATTAACAACAAAAACAAGGTGTAGCAAACCCACAACATAATAAGATTATCTGAAGAAGAGACTGTCACCTCATCTCACTCTGAAATTGGGTTTGCACTGTTGTAGAAAAAGGCCCAAAAAACACAAAAAAAAAAACTAGGAGACACCTAAAACAAAGCCAATCAGTAAATGAAAACAAAGATTATTGGAGTTTGAAAGAAAAATGTATTAAAAAAAATGCCTCTCAGACATTGTCTGGCATATCAATGGCCCCCCTACCCACAAAGTACTCCACATATCTTGTTCTGACCTTGCGGGCGCTTTGGAGGGGGGGGGGGAGCCAGGACGACCAGCTTCAAGGGCCGTTAGGTTGTCATTTTTAGGTAAGTCTGCATCAGGCCCAACTGAGGCCACATAGTTTGGTGAGTGTTTTTTCAAAAAATTGTGCAGAATGTAGCACGAAAGCACAGTATAATTGAGTTTATATTCCGCCATGTGGACTGGAGTCAAAAATAGGCAGAACCGGCTGGCCATTATCCCGAAAGTGTTCTCCACTACTCTTCTGGCTCTGGCCAGCCTGAAATTAAAGATCCTCTGGTCCGGGGTGAGGGTGCTCATCGGGAAAGGCCTCCTCTGGAGGTGGCAAGACCAGGCTGCCACTCTGGAGACGCCAGTAGAATTCCGTCCGCGCGAACACTCCACTTTCAGACATCTGGCCATTTTTCCCCACGTCCACATACAGGAAGTCATATGTTGCTGACACCACCACCAACATCACAATACTATTATACCCCTTGTAATTATAATAGTAGGACCCCGAGTTGGGGGGTAGGACGATGTGGGCATGTTTCCCATCAATTGCCAGCCATTGGGACTTTCCCAATTGTGGAGGTGCAAAGTGGGAGGCCACAGTCTGCCATTCCTTTGGCGTTGAAGGAAACTGTGGAGTCAAACAAGAATTTTTTTTTAATTTTGCACATCGACATTGCAAGCAGATTAGACACAAACATTTTTGCCCAAGATCAGTATAACATTTTTGGAAATTAGTATTTAAAGCCAAAAGTATAAGGTCCCCTTATCAGATTCCTCACCCCCCCCCCCCCCATCTGATGGCCCATTGCAAAAAATTAGGGGGGGGGGGTGTTTTGGACAGGTAACCCTCTCCACTTCATTGAGGGCTGAATGCATAAATAATGTGTGATACTTTGGCCAGACCCTCCTTACCTACACTATTGGCAGCCCAACGGACAGGTAAGAAGTGTCATAATACAAAAAAAAGGAACAAATGAAAGCACATTTTTACATTCTGCTATTACCTATCAAGATAATAATAGGAGAAAAGAACTTTAAACAGTAGCATTTGAAAGTATTGAGGCAGGCCCTTGCACTACATGCTTTGGTGAATTCATCCATAAATCTGACCACAAACGAGGTTGGTATAGTGTGTATTGGGTTTGGCAAAGTCAGCAGATAGAGGATTGCTATCAGCTGACCTAGTAGTTGGGGGGAGGGGGGTTCCTAATGAGTTTGGCCCACCAAAAAAAAACCTTTGGCACGCTGCATGAATTTAAGCACACACATAACATTTGTACACATTTTAGGGGGTGTTTAGGGGAAAGCAATAATATGGAGCTGACAAAATACATTGCTAAGTGACTAGGCTATAGGTTTATGGGCCCAGAAGAGCATGCTGGGGAAGTTAGTGAAGGCAAATATGCATGAAGGACAAAAAAGGAACTTTAAAAGCTTCCAGCATGCATGAGGACAAAGGGTCACAGCATATCAATTACAACATATTGCAATCATGGTATTTAGGGAATGAGGAAAGAAATACAATACATTAGCAATCATTAAATACATAGAATGTGATGTTAAAGGAGAAAACTTACCTTAATATAGTCCTTCTGCAGGACCTGTATGATGGCAGAACAGGTCTCCGGAATAATGATTCCCAGAGCCTGGGGGGAGATGCCTGTCGAGAACTTGAGGTCCTGAAGACTTCTCCCTGTCGCCAAGTACTGCAATGTGGTGATGAGCCTCCGCTCCAGAGTGATGGCTTGCCGCATGCTGGTATCCTGCCTGCTGATATAAGGGGACAGCAAAGCCAGCAGACGGTGAAAAAACGGGGTCCGTCATCTGGAGATAATTCCTGAAATCATCAGGATTATTCTCCCGGATCTCACAAAGCAAAGGCATGTGTGAGAATTGGTCACGCTAGAGCAACCAATTCTTGCTCCACAAACTCCTCCTCGCCCTGTTCATGGACTGGGCTTGTGTCAAAGCTAAAAGCCCAACACCAAGCCCCTGCACAGCACGAACTCTACGACGAGTACGTACACGAAACACGGCTTCAAAATGGTCGGCTGGTCAGAACGGACTAACAGAAAGCACCGATAAACAGCAAGGCCTGAAAGAACGAACTGAAAACCAGAAACGAGCAGACAATAAGCACTGAAAATCAAAGCATACTATACAAAGATATAGTCTGCAATGACCAACAAATGTGAACTGACTACACACACTGATAATCAGATATGCACCACAAGCACAAACTGAAGAGCAGTAATGGTCTGAAGCACATATCTGAAAAGCGCGAATTGTCTCTAACCTAACACAAGATCAGCAGAAGGAGCCCAAAGGGGGCCGCACGTGGTGCTAAACTTCCCTTTTCTAGTCCAGTCGTACGCGGTTTACGTCACTGCGTTCTTGTCGACCGGAAATTCCGTCAACTTTGTCCGACCATGTGGATGCAACACCACTTCTGGACTAAATCTATCGGAAAATATCAGACGGATTTTGTGGTCGGAATGTCCGACCGTGTGTACAAGGGCTTAAAGGATATGTGCATGAGATGGTTATGTGATGGTTATGAGATGGTTATGTAACGAGTCATTCTGGGTATCTAGCTTAAGTAAAAGGGATTGTCCTGGGGGTTCCTGGTCAGGTAGGATATCCCAGGATCAACAAAACTTTAGCCCTTTATCAAGAGAGGAAATCACAGTAGCAGATACATTGTGTGTAATTGTCGACTTGGCAGGATATCACCAGCAATACACTATGCTGTGGTTTCGCAGAGCCTTGGTAATGGGCAATAGGGACTTGTGCTTTTTTATAGTATATTGAGACAGGTCTGTGAAAATTTGCATTGTAGAGTATTTAACAGGTGGTTGTGTACTCTTACGGAATACCATCATAAACTGATCCTTGATATGGTAAAAATGTACCCTTATCAATATGTCTCTGGGCATGTTATCAGCAAGAAAGGTCAGCTTGGGTAAGCAATGGATCTGATCTATTATTAACTCAGAATCAGACATAGATGGTAAAAATGTCTTAATGAGTTCAGAGGCATATTGGTGCAGTTGAGCAGGCTGTATAGATTCAGGAACACCATGGATTTTTACATTGTTCCTACGCGAGCAGTCCTCTAAATCAGATGTGTATAGAAAAATTAAATGCGGATGGCCGCACTCCAACAATAATTTCTTTATCGGTTAAAAACCATACAGCAAGAGATGGAATCAACAGCTAACATGTTTCACACCGTAACTACTGGTGCTTACTTATAGCTGACTCTTTAAGCAAAAGACAAAGATTTATATACACATACCAATACCAATTAAAAAAGTAAACGAGGTGGGCTTAATTAATTTATTGAGAAATCAGTAAATTAGTGGATACTCGTTACACATGGCAACTCGGCTCTGATTAAATCAACATCACATTTGCCGAGACCCATGTCTCACACGATTTTACCACTTTGATGTAGTTTTATTTTTTTTGTTTACAAACGATTTTTATTATTTGCAAGGTCAGAGTATAAAACAGTTAAAGCGGAGGTCCACCCTAAAGTGGACCTTCCGCTCATCGGAACCCTCCCCCCCTCCGGTGCCACAATCGGCACCTTTCAGGGGGGAGGGGGGTGCAGTTACCTGGATAATCCAGGTAACTGCACCCACTTCCGGGATAGCTCTCTGCGAAAAGGGGCGTAACTTACGCCCCTTTCCGCAAGTGCCCGCCCCTTCCCGCAAGTGCCCCGCTGCCTGCTGGGAAACACACAGATCCCAGAGGCAGCGGGGACCGTCCTCATTGCGCAGCGCGGCTCGCGCATGCGCAGTAGGGAACCGGGAAATTAAGCCGAAAGGCTCCATTTCCTGATTCCCATACCTAAGATGGCGGCGGCAGCACTCGAGTGTCGATCTAGAGATCGGCTTCGGGTGCCGACAGGTAAGTGTCACTATTTTAAAAGTCAGCAGCTGCAGTATTTGTAGCTGCTGGCTTTTAAAAAAAAAAAAACGCGGAGTCCCGGTGGACTCCCGCTTTAATTGAAGGTACAGGTATAAAAATATATAACAATAACAATAAATGTAGTACAGGAATATAACAAGGATTATGGTTAAATGAATAATAGAAAAGAATCTGTAAATTTGCACGTTGTTGTATTATTGACTATATGCAAGTGGTAGAAGTGGGAAGGGTTATATAGCGATTAATACTTAAATGTTGCGACAGGGAGGTGGAAGATAGTAAAAAGCTGAGCATAGGTTCCCCTTATCTCACGATATATCTCCCATTCTCCCTTAATTTAAAAGAGCAGTATCCCATGGCATCCACTTTTTTGGTAAAGGGGCATTGAGTCGTATAGCATGTGGTGAATTCTTTCTGAGATTTTGATGTTCATCATGCGGTTAAGGATTTGTGGCCAAGGTACCGTAGTGGAGCGCCAATTAAAAGCTATGGCCCAATGTATAGTGCTTAGGAATGTATGAATTAGGGTAATGTTGTTCTTTGGGATATCTTGTAAAGGGAAGAATAGGAGACACATTTGGGGCGTAAGAGAGAGCTCTTTACCAGCTATTTTTTCTATAATTTTGCTGGCTTTATGCCAAATGTTTTTTATGTGAGGACATTCCCAATAGATATGTAATAGGGTTCCCTGGGAGGGGCAACCCCTAAAGCAGAGAGGAGAAATTGAGGGATAGAATGTGTTAAGTTTGGCAGGGGTAAGGTACCATCTATGTATCAATTTCATGGATGATTCTCTAATTGAGGTTGTTTTGGTGCATTTATGTAAGTTTGTAAGAATAGAGTCCCACTGCTCAGAAGTATATGTGGTATTTAGATCAGATTCCCACTGTAGCATGGGGAGTGTCTTTTCAGGCATATTGGACTCGTTTAACCACTTGGGTACCGCGCTATTGCAAAATGACGGCAATAGCGCGGACCCACATTTTCGGGACTACGTCTATTGACGTAGTCCCGGTTACGAGCGGCCTGCGCGCCCCCTGAGGGGCGCGCGCGGCGCGCTCTGTGATCGGCGAGTCCGTGAGACTCGCCTGATCACCGATCCGTGTAAGGGGTCGATCCCGACCCCTTATCACGTGATCAGCTGTCAGCCAATGACAGCTGATCATGTGATAAAACGGAGCCGGTAATCGGCTAGTATTCCTCCTCGCGCTGACAGCGCGAGGAGAAAAAAAAAAAGCCGATCGCCGGCGGCCGTGTTCGGGACATCAGTCCCGATCACGGCCAGCAATTTAAACGGACACCTGCCCCCTGCCAGTGCCCACCTGCCACCCGCAGTGCCATCCTGAAATAAAGTAAGTGCCCCCCTGTCAGTGCCACCCAGCAGTGCCCATAGTGCCCACAGTGCCACCCAGCAGTGCCCACAGTGCCACCCAGCAGTGCCCACAGTGCCACCCACAGTGCCACCCAGCAGTGCCACCCACAGTGCCACCCACAGTGCCACCCAAAATCTGCCTCAAAGGTGCTGCACCCCAGTGCCGCCCATCAGTGCCCAGCAGTGCCGCCCATCAGTGCCCAGCAGTGCCGCCCATCAGTGCCCAGCAGTGCCACCTATCAGAGCCACCTATCAGTGCCACCTATCAGTGCCCATCAGTCCCATCTATCTGTGGTACCTATCAGTGCCCATCCGTGCCACCCATCCGTGCCACTTATCCGTGCCACCCATCCGTGCCATCTTATCTGTGCCCATCTTTGCCCATCAGTGCCGCCTTATCTGTGCCGATCGGTGCCGCCTTATCTGTGCCTATTAGTGCCGCCTTAACTATGCCTATCAGTGCCCACCAGTGCAGCCTATCAGTGCCCACCAATGCAGCCCATCAGTGCCCACCAATGCAGCCCATCAGTGCCCACCAATGCAGCCTATCAGTGCCGCCTAATCAGCGCACTTCAATGAAGGAGAAAAATGACCCGTTTGCAAAATTTTATAACAAACTATTAAAACATGATTTTTTTTTTTTTGCATCTTTTTTTGTTTGTTTAGCAAAAAATAAAACTCCGAGCTGTAACTAAATACCACCAAAAGAAAGCTCTATTTGTGGGAAAAAAATGATAAAAATTTCATTTGGGTACAGTGTTGTATGCCCGCGCAATTGTCATTCAAAGTGCATCAGCGCTGAAAGCTGAAAATTGGTCTGGGACTGAGGGGGGTTTAAGTGCCCAGTAAGCAAGTGGTTAAGCACTTATAAATCTTGGAGATTAAACCCCTATCTCGAGGGAAGGAGATGCAAATTTGCTCGAATTGTGTGTAAGGGGGGTGGAGTGTGAGTGAATGAAATTTGTGATAGAAGTGTTTTATATTGGTATAGTTCTCTAATTCCAAGGATGGGAGATCATATCTTATTTGTAGACTAGTGAAGGTGAGAAATGAGTTATTGTGAGAGAGTGATTTTAGGTGCGTTAGATTATGTAGCTTCCAATGCGATAGAAAATTATGATCATGAGCTCTTTCTGGGGAGGAAAAGCGAGGGTCGCCTAGAAAGGAAGCAAGGGCGGGAGTGTCAGAGGATAATTTAAATTTAGTGACCTGTTTATTCCATAGCTGAAGAGTGTGAGTAACGATAGAGTTTAAATGCCTTAGTTTCTGTGGAGGAATAGCTTTGGACCAGAGGAGTCCTTGTACTTTGATGTCATTTTAAATGATGAAGCCCAAAACGCTACTGAAGTGTGTACATTTGATGGTTTTTAAATAGTTGCTGATGACATGTCTATACCTCTAAAAACATAGATAGGAAGTAAAAACATTGAAAAACAAAAAGTAAAGAACAAAGAAAAACAAACACACGCATTAACATATTTATATAATTTCACTGTTGCTGAAGAAAAAAGCATGCTTATGAGAGCATCTGTTAAAAATTTGCATCAATGTCAAGAGATTAAATATATATATATATATGTGTCATTAAATGCAGTATTCCATATATATAAAAAAAAAACTTTTGTTGTATTAAAGCTTAGAGAATCGGGGCGTGGCCAAGCGCGGCATGTGAGCGGACGGGTCTCACAGAGCTCCCTGTAAGAACCCTGTATACGATCCTTCTCCTGGCTGACCCAATGCAAAAAAACGGCAAGGGAACCCGCCGACGGACTCCGGAATACTGCAGGCACACTCCGGATACATCGCCGCTCTCAGAACCAACATGATGACCCACAAACATCAGAAGGGGGAAGAGCTGCTGCCGCAGGATTCCCAAAATGGTGCCACACTGAGCCAGCGAGCACGAGGGGACAGGAAAGATCAGGGTAAGTCTCTGCCCAAAACGCCCAGAGCACAGGGGAAAGATATGGTGTACTACACTCAGAAGCTGAACGGAATAGCAGGAGCCCAGGCAGATGAGGAGCTTAATGCCACTCCTGCCATCTTTCATATACAGCAGACAGGGGAATCCTCTAGTCAGAGCCTGAGGCAGGCGTCAGGGAGTCCATCCCCAGAGATTGCAAAAGAGGAAGAAGGGGAAGAAACTGAACAGCCCACCCTGGCTGACATTCTGAAAGCTGTGCAGAAGTGTGCAGCATCAGTCCAGACATTGCAGGAACATTTTGGGGGGCTGAAAGAAGAGGTGGGTCTGATCTGGCATGACATCCAAGAGATCAGAGAGCGCACCACGGCGGTGGAGGGCCGTGTCAGCGAGGTGGAGGACAGAATGGTCCCCCTTGTCAGGGAACTGCAGATTACAGCCAGAACTGTTACAGTCACCGAACTCAAAAATGGAGGAGCAAT
This sequence comes from Lithobates pipiens, assembly GCF_037356315.1. Taxonomy (NCBI): domain Eukaryota; kingdom Metazoa; phylum Chordata; class Amphibia; order Anura; family Ranidae; genus Lithobates; species Lithobates pipiens. The sequence goes on from NW_027507903.1 coordinate 336,802,359, forward strand.
GACCGCATTGTGGGACTACCAGAAAAAAGGCAGAAATCCCACTGAGTTTGTTGAGACCTGGCTGATGGAGATATTTGGCAAGGAGGCATTCACACCCTTTTACTCCATTGAAAGAGCACACAGGGTTCCACCCAGACCTCTCCCGAAGGGACAACCACCCCGTACCATGCTGGCCAAACTCCTCCACTTTAAGGACAAGGAGATTATTCTGCGACTGGCCAGGGAAAGGAGAAACATACTGTAATACTGTATAACAGTGCAAGAATATCCTTTTACCCTGATTTCTCGGCGGATGTACAGAGGCACAGAGCCAAATTTGGGGAGGTGAAAAAGAGGCTGCAATGCCTACGGGCAAATTACGCTATGTTGTATCCGCAGTGCATTGCTGGCTCATGATTGGCCAAGCATGCACTGTGACCCCGCATGCTTGGCCAATCACAGCGCCAGCAGCGAGGAGAGCCATGATTGGCCACAGGCAGGATGCCTGTGGCCAATCATAGCTCAGGCTGTGTAGTACACGCCCCACACTATATAAGGCAGCCAGCGCGGCGGCCTTGTGTAGTGTGTTGGCGTCTGAAGCAGTTAGTGGGTGTTCTGTGTACCTTCAACACAGTACACACCGATCGTTATCGGCCGATTTTGGATCTTGCTCTTCTGTAGTGGTTGTTGTCTGCTTGCCCTGACCGCAGTATACACCGCTATATTCACCTCACCTATATAGCTAGTGATCTATCTTTTATAATAGAGCTTGCAGTCAGTAGTGTTAGGAGCTTGTGCGTGCTGTCTGCGTGCTCTGTACCCAGTACACACTGCTATATCCACCTACATAGCTCTTCTCTATTTGAGCCCACTTGCCATCTGCAGGAGTTATTGGAAGTTGTGTGTGCCTCCAGCACAGCACAGTATACATCTGTATATACCCCTTTATCTCTGGTGTTCTATAATAAAGGCATCTGCAGGAGTTAGTGGGTTTTTTGTGCCTCCAGCACAATATACACCTGTATCTACCCTTTATTGCTGTTCTCTAATAGAGCCATCTGCAGGGCTTAGTGGGTGTTGTGTGACTCAATTACAGTATACCCCTTTATCTCTGGTGTTCTATAATAAAGGCATCTGCAGGAGTTAGTGGGTGTTGTGTGACTCCAGCACAATATACACTACCCAACTGCTGTTTTACCCAACTCCCTTCAGGCCATTACCATGTCTGGAAGGCCAGCAAAGAGAGGCAGACAGGCGCAAGCCGATAAAAGAGGGCAAGCAGGCTCTGCGTCTAGAGACAACAGTGCTGGTCGTGGACGCGGTGCATTGTCATCAGCACGTGGCCATGGGACACGCTTGTCCTTCTTTTCGGCAGCTGGACATGTTGAACCGCAACATGCCAACGACTTGGTAGAGTGGATGACCAAGCCCTCCTCATCCTCCTCATCCTCTCTCACCCAGTCTCAGGGTACTAGCAAAGCAGCTGCCAACGCATCGTCTTCCCTCCTCCAATGTCATCATCAGTGACTCCTTCCCTAGACCCACCACGTCCTCCTGAGGAGTCTCCTGAACTCTTTGAGCACAGTGTTGGGTACATGCTCCAGGAGGATGCCCAGTGTTTTGTAGGCTCTGATGATGACACTCAGCTAGAGGAAGGCAGTAGCGTGAGCGCAGAGAGAGGGGATGCTCAAGAAGGACAGCAATCTGACAGTCATGTTCCACAAGCTGCAGCATACTGCCAGATTTGCTACAGCGATGAAGAGGGAGGGGATGATGAGGGCACTGACTCCACGTGGGTGCCTGGTAGGAGAGAGGAGGAGGAGGAGGAGGAGGCACATGTCCAACGAGGCAGGATGCCCTCCGGGGGCCAGCTTAGGGGTAGCACACCGACTGAATCACACCGCAGAGCTCCGCCTGTGCAGGGCGCTGCCTCTGCGCGTTATTCTAAAAGTTCTTTGGTGTGGGCCTTTTTTGAGACGAGTGCATCAGATCGCACCGCTGCTATTTGCAACATACGTCTCAAGCGTATCTCACGTGGCCAAAACATCAGCCACTTGGGCACCACATGCTTGACCAGACATATGTTGACCTGCCATGCAGCTCGTTGGCAAGCATACCTCAAAGACCCACACCAAAGAACAAAGCGGACCTCTCCTTGCTCCTCATCAGCTGGCATCTCCAACCCCACTAGACCTTCAGTCCTCTCTGAAACCTGCTCTGAGAGGAATGAAGGTGTAGAATTAGGTGTGTCACAGTCATGTGCTTCCGGGCACTCTGCTAGTAGTACACCCACGTCCGATTAGAGCAGGCAAATGCCCCTGCCCCAGCTGCTAGAACGGCGAAAGAAGTTCACTCCCAGTATTCCACATGCCCAGCGGTTGAATGCTAGCTTGGCTAAATTTCTAGCACTTGAACTGCTGCCTTTTCAGTTGGTAGACTCGGCCCCCTTCCGTGAGTTTGTACAATGTGCGGTTGCTCAGTGGCAGGTCCCCAAATGCCACTTTTTCTCGCGGAAGGCGATTCCGGCTCTCTACCGGCATGTGGAAGGCAATGTCCTTGCCTCGCTGGACCGGGCGGTCAGTGGTAAGGTGCATATTACTGCTGCCTCAAGGTCCAGCAGGCATGGACAGGGACGTTACCTGTCTTTCATGGCCCATTGGGTCACTCTTCTGGCAGCTGGGAAGGATGCAGGACAAGGTGCAGTAGTGTTGGAGGTTGTTCCGCCACCACGCCTCCAAAATTCTACTATTGGTTGTGACACACCTCTCTCCTCCACCCCCTCCTCTTCTTCTTGCTCCATGGCCTCTTCCAGTGCTCTGTCCTCAGAACCAGCGGTGCTCCGTAGGCGTTCCAGGGGCTACGCAAGTACGCAGGCAAAACGATGCCATGCCGTGCTTGCGCTGGTTTGTTTGGGGGACAGGAGCCACACTGGGGCGGATGTTTTGTCCGCTCTGCAGGGGCAGGCCGAGAGGTGGTTGACGCCACGCCAGCTTAAGCCAGGAATGGTGGTTTGTGACAATGGCACCAACCTCCTCTCCGCCCTCCGACAGGGACAACTGACCCATGTGCCCTGTGTAGCTCACGTCCTTAACCTGGTGGTGCAACGGTTCTTGGACAGGTACCCGGGCTTACAGGATGTCCTAAAGCAGGCCAGGAAAGTCTGTGTGCATTTCCGCCAATCATTTAATGCCTGTGCTCGGCTGGCTGAGCTCCAAAAGGAGTTGAACCTGCCCAAGAACCGCCTTATATGTGACATGCCCACCAGGTGGAACTCAACGTTGGCCATGCTGCAGCGGCTGCACACGCAGCAGAGGGCCATCAATGAGTACCTGTGCGACTTGGGGAAATTGGGGGAAAAACCAGGTCGGGCAAAGATTAATTTGTAGTACCTGTGCGACTACGGCACCAGGACAGGGTCAGGGGAGCTCGGTTTTTTCTCACCACGCCAGTGGGGCATGATCAGGGATGCATGCACTGTCCTGTCACCGTTTGAGGAGGCCACAAGGATGGTGAGCAGTGACAGTGCATGCATCAGTGACACTGTACCTCTTGCCCACCTCTTGGAGCATACGCTGCGTGGAATAATGGACAGGGCACTTGAGGCAGAACAGAGGCAGGAAGAGGAGGACTTCCTTGCCTCTCAAGGCCCCCTTTATCCAGACAGTGTTCCTGCTGTGCCACCCATCACACAGGAAGAGGATGAGGAGGAGGAAGAGGAGGAGGAGGATGATTGTGTCAGCATGGAGGTGGAGGCTGGCACTCAGCATCAGCAGCAGCAGTCTTGTAGGGATGATTTACAGTCCCAAGAAACACGTGGACTTGTACGTGGCTGGGAGGAGGTAGCTGCGGATCATGTTGCCCTTAGTGACCCAGAGGACTCCGGACCGAATGCCTCAGCTAACCTACGCTGCATGGCCTCCTTGATCCTGCAAAGCCTGCGGAAGGATCCTCGTATTCTTCGGATCAAGGAGAGGGACCATTACTGGCTTGCCACCCTCCTTGATCCGCGGTACAAGGGTAAGGTTGCCGACCTTATCTTACCATCGCAGAGGGAGCAGAGGATGAGACATCTCCGGGAGGCCTTGCAGAAAGGTCTGTGCAACGCGTTCACAGAGACTGGGAGGTTACAAACGCCTGGTCCTGGACAACGTGTTGCTGAGGCATCGGTCAGAAGGAGCGGTGGAGAAGGTGGCCGTCTGACTGATGCTTTCAGACAATTTTTTAGTCCGCAGCCCCAAGGTATGATCGGTTCCAGCAACCATCGCCAGCGTCTGATTTACATGGTGCAGGAATACCTAGGGGCAAGGTCAGACTTGGACACCTTTCCCACCGAAAATCCTCTGGCTTACTGGGTCTTGAGGATGGATCACTGGCCAGAGCTTGCACAGTATGCAATTGAGCTACTGGCCTGTCCTGCATCCAGCGTTCTTTCGGAACGCACTTTCAGTGCTGCTGGTGGCTTTGTTACCGATCACAGGGTACGCCTGTCCACCAAATCAGTTGATCGACTGACCTTCATCAAGATGAATCAGTCTTGGATCACCCACAGCTACCAAGCACCTGAAGCTGATGTAACCGAATAATTTTTTTTGAAATATCACATCCCTTCAAGACTGCCTATGCTGATGCTGAGTGACTGTCCTGTTATGTTGATTGTCTATCCTCTTCCTCCTCCGCTGATATGTTGGAAGAACATTTCTGGTTCTGGGTGATGCCATTAGCCCAATTTTTCTGCCCCTGTTTAACAGGGGCGTTTAATTACAATTTTTGATGCAATGCTTTGCAGCAGGGCTAATTCCTGCAATAAAACTAGAGTATATGGGAGAGGTTGCAGTGTGGTGTCACCAGCACCAGTGCCTAAAGCCCAATTTTTCTGCCCCTTTTTAACAGGGGCGTTTAATTAAAATTTTTGATGCAATCCTTTGCAGCAGGGCTAATTCCTGCAATAAAACTAGAGTATATGGGAGAGGTTGCAGTGTGATGGCACCAGCACCAGTGCCTAAAGCCCAATTTTTCTGCCCCTGTTTAACAGGGGCGTTTAATTACAATTTTTGATGCAATGCTTTGCACCAGGGCTAATTCCTGCAATAAAACTAGAGTATATGGGAGAGGTTGCAGTGTCGTGGGACACCAGCACCAGTGCCTAAGGCCCAATTTTTCTGCCCCTGTTTAACAGGGACATGTAATTACAATTCTTGATATAATATTTCACAGGAGAGCCCGTTCCTGTGCCCACCCAGAGTAACTGTGAGGACTTATAGTGTTGTGGCACCAGCACCACAACCACCAAAGGTACATTTTTCTACCACTGTTCAACAATGGCATGTAATTACAATTCTTGATATAATCGTTCACAGCAGGGCGCTCCAGCGCTCACCAAGAGTCACTTTGAGGGCTTACAATGTTGTGGCAAAACCAACACCTTGTTCCGCCATTTCTGCAGAGCATCTAGGGCAGGCCCCTACTTTCAAACATCCAACTTACAAACATCTCCATTTGCAAACGGAAGGAGACAACAGCAAGTGAGATGAAAAAAGATGGACTACAAAACAAATTATACAGGGGTGATAACCCTTCCCTATGTTTTCCAAAAAGCTTAAAAATAGTTTTTTTGACTGGAGCTACACTTTAAAAATGTACCAGTTGAAAATAACAAACAGATTCAACTTAACACAACAAACCTACACAGTCCCTGTCTTGTTTGCACCGCCTGTATACTGCTGTTCTGAGTATATAGGGCCTGGGGGCCACACGCATTTCCTTTTTTTAATATGGGTACGGGGTTCCCCTTAATATGCGTACAAGACCCAGAGGGGCTGGTAATGGGCAGGGAGGGCTACCCATGGCATTTTTCTCAATGGTTTTCAACCATATTGCAGGAACCAGATACTGTATAACATTAAAACCGCAAGCAGTTTTCAATGATGTTATTTCTGTTTAATGTCATTTTGTGCAGGGACTGTTCTAAACACGGGAAACATGTGGCACTTCACAGGCATACTACAGACACCCCCCAGGCACCATATTTAAAGGAATATTTCACTTTTTTTTCACTTTAATCGTCATTAAAATCAGTGCTCCCGCCAAAACTGCCATTTTTAAAAACATTTTAGGCATTGACCCATGTCCCCTGGGGCAGGAGCCAGGTCCCCAAACCCTTTTTAGGACAGTATCTTGCATATTAGCCGTTAAAATTAGCACTTTTAATTTCGAACGTTTGAGTCCCATAGACTTCAATGGGGTTCTAAAGTTCGTTCGAATTTGGGGTCCATTCGAAAGTTCTGGTGCGAACCGAACCTGGGGGTGTTCGGCTCATCCCTACTCTCTAACACCTTTTTGGATGACAATTCCTCTGCAAGGGGATCTTATATTTCTTTTGTGGCCAAGTGGCCACACGGTTACATGACCGGGAGACCATCACACTGTTTTCAACAGGAAATGAGCGGAGGGGGGTAAGAAGAAAAAATATGTTTCCTTTGAGACTTGTATGACACCTGGAGTACAAAACAAGTTGTGAAATTCTGGTCCCTGTATGCCTGTTGCAACAGCGACCATATTGGGTTTTTGTTTACACCCACCAGTTGCGAAAAGTTCTGTTTAAGAAATAAATTTTTCTTGCACATACCAAGGACGCTACCTCCGCAGGAAGCGGGACGTTTTTAACGCTGCAGTCTACCTTATTGGAAGTCTTACAGACAACCGGACGTTCATTGATAAGAGAACACTGTACTGTACCCATGAGATATCACCCTTTTTTTTGGGTCCGTAGTTTGGACTCATCTGATACACTTCTTTCCATAGACTCAGAATACGTTCAGCGGCATCCACTGGAGGGGGTCATGAGGCGTTCCCAGGGAGACTGGTTCCATGTGGCTCAATTTGCCATGCATAGTACGCGTGGCGGACGCGGAGGCCCACTTTGTACCAGGCTGGGTTGGTGGGCAGCCGTGTCGGCCCGGGTATTGTACGGTACTTTTTCTAATAATGTGACGTGATGACTTGTACCCCAATAGTGTCATGGAACTGGGTGACCCCCTCAAGCGTGCCATGGCATCCACATCTATTAGGAAACATTTTCCGGCTATATGTGTGTTACAGGAAACTCACCTAACACCAGGCACAGTGTCGTGGCTGGGATTTGCGTGGGCAGGATCGACGTACCATTCCACCCACACTTCATACTCAAGGGGAGTGAGTGTAATGGTGCATCGTACCTTGGATTTTCAGCTGTATGGGTCACGCATCAACCAAGAGGGTAGATATGTATTTTTACTCTGTAGAGTGTCATGGTTAACATTTATTCTCGCAGCAGTATAGATACCTCCACCGTTTGCTCCAGGGGTGCTGCGTGACCTACTGGCATTTCAATTGGCCAACCCGGGGACCCCCTTAATAGTGGTGGGTGATCTCAATGGCATCATAGATCCATGTTTAGATAGACACCCTCCACCTGCGGGAGGGAATACGAGACCTAAACCAGCCTTAGCAAAATTTATGGAGGCAGTGGGGTGGATAGACCCCTGGAGAAAGAGGAATCCCACAGAAAAACTATTCTCATGTTTCTCTAAAACACATATGTCCCTATCCAGGATCGATCTATACCTTTGCTCGGCTTCGGCCTTTCAGTATGTGGAGAAAGTGGTATACCTTACTAGGAGTGTCTCAGTTCATTCCCCCCTGGTGACCCACCTGAGGGTTGGGCCGGCTTCTGACCTGCCAAGAGCCCCATGGAAACGAAATGCCTTTTGGTTAAATCTCTTCCCTTCTCACAAAAAAATAGAAACAGACATAGCGGCTTACTAGCAGAGGCACCTGGACCATCCTGATTTGAATATTGCCTGGGATGCTTTTAAAGCTTACATGAAGGGACTTTTTATATCCGAGGTCAACGCGATTAAACATAATACGTCCAAGCAGAGGGTACAGGCGGACAGAATGGTGAAACGGCTAGAGGCGGAGTACATTGCCAATACAGGTGGGGGCACCCGGGAGGCATGGATAGTGGCACAAGATGCACTTCATAGAATTGATGCCTCAAGGGCTGATCAAAAAAGGTTCTTTAATAAATTGGCATTCTATGAAGAAGGGGAACAGACGGAAAGACTCCTAGCTAAAATAGTGCATGCACAACAGTCGTCCCCTTCCATCGGGGCCCTACACAACAACTCGGGGAGGGTGGTTAACACCCCTGACCTGGTCATGCAGGTGCTGGTGAATTTCTACTCTGAACTTTACCAATCCAAACAGACCTATTCCATAGAGGAGGTTTGGGAGTTCTTGCAGGGGATAGAGTTACCGTGTTTAACGGAGTCCCAGGTGGAAGATCTTGAGGCCCCCATCACAGTAGAGGAGATGCATGTAGCTACCAACTCCTTTCCCAACTCCAAGGCCCCGGGGGATGATGGCATTCCTATTGAAGTGTACAAGCAGTATGGGGACATTATCCTACCACAATTACTTTGTACCCTGAACTCAGCTAAGGAGGCTCGGCATCTCCCAGATTCGATGAGACAGGCCAGTATTGTGCTGCTGCTCAAGCCTGGAAAAGACCCTATGGATCCAGGCTCATATAGGCTGATATCGCTCTTACAGAGCGATATCAAATTCCTCGCTAAAGTACTGGCCCTGAGACTGAATAAGGTGATATCGTCCATTATTCATCTGGAACAATCTGGTTCTATTCCGGAAAGGTCTACAGCCATCAACCTCCCTCGCTTATTCCTTAATATGCAGACCCCTGCAGACAACATGGAGGACACATCGCAACAAACTCTTGCCTCAGGATCCATCCAGTTACTGTCAGTTTGCTGCTCTGTTTTTTTACTTGAGTCATTACTTGCTATTTAGTTCTTTTGATACAATATGTGATGTACGATTAATATGTTGCAGCCTTACTCTGTTCTCAATTCTCTTTGCGCACCTCATCTGCGATGATGGTCCTACTGTACTGCACTTACCTTTGTTGCATATGTAATGTTATGTCTGTTTCATTTCTCAATAAATACTCTTTAAAAAAAAAAAAAAAACATGGGGGACAGAGTCTTGCTATCCCTGGATGCCCACAAGGCATTTGATAGCATAGAGTGGCAGTATCTATGGGCAACTCTTACTAAATTTTGGTTCGGACCGGGGTTCCTATCTTGGGTACAACTCCTGTATAACTCCCCATCGGTGGTCATTCGAGAGGCAGGTCGGACATCCTCCCCTTTTTCACTGCACCTGGGGGACTAGACAGGGATGCCCCCTGTCTCCTTTACTGTTTGCCATAGCCATAGAGCCTTTGGCTGAGCTAGTATGCTCTAACCCCCTAATAACTGACTTCAAATACAGACAGATGCATGAAAAACTGATGCTATGCGCTGATGATACCATGCTATTACTGGGAGATACAAAGGGATCCCTGGGCGAGGCCATGAAGGTGGTTAAAACGTTTGGGGTATTCCCTGGCCTAGTAATTAATTGGTCCAAATCGAACATCATGATGTTCGATTCCACAACCCCACATGGACCCACGGTGCAAGACATTCCGGTATCAACCAAATTTAAATATCTAGGAATATGGGTCACGCCACAGCCGGGTGAATATATCTCACTAAATCTCTCCCCGTTATTAGGCCGTATTAGGGACAAATCAAAAATATGGGCAAAATTAAAAATGTCAATGGTAGGCAGAGTAAACCTTACCAAAATGATCTTCATGCCACAATTACTATATGTCCTGCACAACACACCTATGGTAATTCCTCTTAAGTTTTTTAGAATAATTAACTCTTTAATTAGAGCTTTTATCTGGCTAAACAAACCCCCTAGAATTAAGAAACAGCTACAGAAACCTAAAGAGGCAGGTGGACTTGCCCTTCCCAACCCCTGGCTATACTATCTAGCCTCTCAGCTTCAACATATTGCCAGGACGATGAATATGGTGGCAGAGAGGGGGTGTGGTACGGCAGATCCCATGACGACCCTTCTTAAACATAACACGGGAACCGATAAGGTGGTTACTAGACTGGAGGCCTTATTGTTTGCCAAGTCAAACAGGCTCCTCCCCATGTATGCTCTAATCCAGAAAATTTGGAACAAAACTCACCAACTGCAGGATGTACGGGGCTTTACGGAGCATAGTCCGATATGGAACAACTATTACTATGGGGAGCTAGTCCTTTTGACCTGTGCGGACCGATGGAAGCAATACGGAGTCACTCACCTAGTCAATATTTTTACTGATGGAAAACTGCTCTCCTTTACAGAGCTTCAGGAAAAATGTGGACTACCTCAATCAATGTATTTTCACTACCTGCAGCTGAGACATGCGGTCAAAGCGCAGGCAGGGGACAATCCATGGGTACTGTCCCCAACCCCGATCTTCCATTCCATGATAGAAGTATACAGTTTTAAGGGCTTCATATCTAGCATATACGCTATGTTACTTACTGCATTTCTGCCTGGCTTCCCTACGGGGGTGATTTCGGCATGGGAGAGAGATGTTGGAGTATTTGAGGAGGATCAGTGGGCAGAGGCATTACAGGCAATACAAGGTTGCTCACTGAACACGGCACAGCGACTGTCACAACTGTCTATAATAAGGAGGGTACACCTCACACCAGCTAGACTGCATAAGATGGGCTTTGGGGACAGCGGCACTTGCACCAGGTGTGCCAGGGAACACGGGGATTTGATTCACCTGATGTGGCGATGCCCCAAACTACATTGCTACTGGGCAGGGATCATTAAAACTATATCTGATGTATTCATGGATCCCTAAAGTGTGTATATTGGGTATTTTGGATGGTCTCCCACTTGAAGATGGTCCGAAGAAGGCTATAGGTAGATCGCTTTTCCAAGCCCGTAAACGAATCCTGCACCATTGGAAGGCAAGTGATCCACTGGTGCTGCGTGAATGGATAGATCAGATGGGTATTACACTACGCTTGGAAAGGTACATTTACCAGCACAGGGGCCGCCCTGAAAAATTTAACTTACTGTGGGATCCATGGTTGAATGCTCCGGGGTTATCCCCCTGGATCTGGTTATGGACAGATTGCTAGGCTAAGAACTGTGTTAGTGGGCAGAAACTGTTGACATTGTTGATATGATAGTATGAGAAGTGGAGGAGAATGACTGGTTGCGACTAATAACAATTATATAATGGACATTTGGTGGGCGGCAGCAGCTACTAGATTTTACCACATGTATTGTCTAATGATTCACTGGAATGATATAGTTGTTACTCTTTTGTACTTTCATTTCTTTGTAAGAATTTGTATTTCACTGTGGATTATATAAATAAAATCCTTTTTTGAGAAAAAAAAAAAAGCTTAGAGAAAATCCTTCCTGCAAAAGATATAGAACACTTATTAACCCCCTTTTTTTATATAGAACAATGATGTTCCTCCCATAAGGCTGCCAATGAGGGACAATGAGAAAATTACAGGCTTAGAGAAGAGAGAAAAGAGGTGTCAGTATAAAAGGTGTATTTTGCCAGGATTCTGTATAAACACATACATATGGTGTGAAAGATGTCCCTAAAGCCGTGTACACACGGGCGGACTGTATGGCCAACTTAGTCCGTCGAAACACATTTCAGCGGACAGTCCGCTCGTGTGTGGGCTTCAGCGGACTTTTTCAGCGTGCAGTCTGGCGTACTAAGTATTTCGGAATTTCCGTAATACTGTCCGTCATACTTTGGTTTAAGCGGACAATCCGCTCGTGAGTAGGCTAGTTCGACGGACTAAGAATGGCGCATGCTCAGAAAGGATTTACACGGCGGAAGGTTGCATTGCTGTGTATTCGACGTCCTATTTCTAGTCCCGTCGTACGTGCTGTACACGTCATCGCGCAAGCTTTCGATGGACTGTTTGTGCATCCGTGTGTGGTCAAGTCCAATCGAAAGTAGGACGGACTGTCCGTCGGATTGTATGGCGGACTAAGTAGGCCATACAATCCGCCCGTGTGTACGCGGCTTTAAAGAGGAAAACCTATTTTATCTTGTAATGTGCAAAGGGACTGGCATTAGCATGCACACAGATTGAATTGTGAGAAGAAAACAATTGTTGCTACTTTTTAAGCAAACGATTGCATACTTTTAGGCTTTTTGTTGTTATTAAGGAGACTGCTGTCACTTTAAGGAAAAAAGGGGGGAGAAAGGGAGAAAGAAAAAAATAAAAATAAAATATGATTGGAGATGAATAGGGATGGCCGAACGGTTTGCCCGGCGGTCGTTTCACTGTGAATTTTGGCTGTTCGCCGTCCGCCCGATCGGCGGACTATTGCCGCCGTTCGCCCGGCGGACTTCCGTGTTTACTGTGTAAAAGAACTTTGACCTATGATGACACATCCATCATGGGGTACAGGACAGCCAATTGAGACATTACAGCACATGGACACTTGGACATTCCCCCTAACTTATAAATAGACCCGATCCGGCGGCCATTTTACATTCTTTCTTCTGTCACTATAGGGAGAGGTTGCTGTGTGGAGCAGGGAGAGATTGCAGTGACCCAAATCGCTAGCTATTTGGTCCACAAAAGTTCTTTTCAGGACTGGTATAGGTGTTAAGTGTAGTTCAGGATAAAGGTTTGAGGCAGTGCTGTGCTAGTGATTGTTGCAGCAGCCTGAGTGTCTTTTGTCAGTGTAGAGAAAGGGACAGGACGCTGTGTGCTGCAGGGACAGTCAGTTTAATCATTAGCTGTTACTATTAGGTCCACAAAAGTGCTATTCAAGTTATTGTTCCAGCAGCCTCTGTTTTGTCAGTTTAAATAGGGACAGGCAGGAAGCTGTGTGTGAGGCAATTAGGGACAATCAGTTTAATCAGTAGCTGTTACTATTAGGTCCACAAAGGTTCTTTTCAGGACTGGTATGGTAATAGGCTTGTACACGTATAATATTCTTTCTTCCAAATATAGAAAGAATATTATACTTGACTGCTGCCCTTCTGCTGCAGTCTGCTAATCATTCACAACCTACTTGTTCCACAAAGGTCCTTATAAGGACTGGTAAGGTCTAGGGTGCTACAGTACATAGGGTTGAGTGAGGTACAGTCTGCTATTCGTTAAGGACTGGTATAGGTCCACAATACATAGGGTTGAGGTGCACTACTGCTGACTGCTGCCCTATACTGCAGCAATCCTTTATGAGTATAGAGACTGAGGTACAGTCTGCCAATCATTCACAACCTACTTGTTCCACAAAGGTCTTTATAAGGACTGGTAAGGTCTAGGGTGCTACAGTACATAGGGTTGAGTGAGGTACAGTCTGCTATTCGTTAAGGACTGGTATAGGTCCACAATACATAGGGTTGAGGTGCACTACTGCTGACTGCTGCCCTACTGCTGCAGTAGTCCTTTATCAGTATAGGAACAGAGAGTTTTGTCACAGGGTCATTTAAAAAATGACAGGCAGAGGAAGAGGCAGGCCCTTCCGCAGGGGTGGTAGGGTTAGGGCAGGAGCAACAGGCTTGAGCCAAAGTGGGAAGTTGCAGAAGGTGCGTTCAATTCATTTAAAGGACGCACCAGACTTGGTTGAGTGGCTCACTCAGCCTTACTCTTCTGCACCCTCCTCATCCTCTCGATCTGCACCCTCTTCTTCACTCTCTGCTATGTGCACCCCCAAAGACACTACCACACACAACACCACCACCACCACATACCTTCCGCTTGAGTCACAGGAATTATTTTCCGATCCATATCAAGACATTTCTGATGCACAGCCACTCTTGGTATTGGATCAGGAAGAGGAGGTAGCAACAACCGCCACTCAGCAGTCTGACGACAGTACCCAGGTCAGCCCAGGGAGGAGGTTGGTCCCCGCTGTTGCTGCCTACTACGAGATCTCTACTTATAGCGGTGGGGAAGGTGACGTCGATGATGACATGTCTAGTGATGTCACGTGGGTGCCCACAAGAGAGGAAGAGGAGGGGAGTTCAGAGGGAGATATGGACCAGCAGATAGGGAGGAGAAGCAGGAATAACTTACATTGCACAGGAGGGACAAAGCAGACTGCTAATGTATCAGGAGCGAGTCATTGACCATGTACGGTCACATCTGGCGCTCCCAGGACACCGGCACATGGCTCCGCAGCGTGGGCTTTTTTTAACGTGTCCGCTGCTGACAATAGTGTTGCCATCTGCAATCTTTGCAGTCAACGCATTAGTCGCGGTAAGCCCAACACTCACCTAGGGACGACCGCCTTAAGAAGGCACATGAGCAGCCATCACCGAGCCCAGTGGGAGCAACGGAACACACAAAGCCACACTCCAGGCTCTCACCGTCCAGCCTCGTCTTCTACTTCTCCTTCTCCTCTCTCCTCACAATTGTCCTCCACTCCACCTTCCATCACGCCAAGCTCACGTTTTTCTGCAAAAAGGCAGGCTTCCGTGGGCCTAATGTTCGAGCGTAAAAAAATGATGACGCCGGATAACCCTCTTGCCCAACGGTTGACGGCTGGCTTGTCAGAACTGATAGCTCGCCAACTACTGCCATATAAACTGGTGGACTCGGAGGCCTTTCGAAAATTTGTGGCCATTGGAACACCACAATGGAAGGTCCCAGGAAGGAAGTATTTCTCAGAGAACGGCATCCCAGAGCTATATGGCCATGTTCAGCGGCAAGTGAATGTATCTCTGGCACACAGTGTCGGTGCCAAGATACATCTGACCACAGACATGTGGTCTAGCAAACACGGGCAGGGAAGGTATATCACTTTTACTGCCCACTGGGTGAACCTTCTGACGGCCGTCAAGCATGTAACCCGTGGCACCCGTGTAGATTTGGTTTTACCGCCATGGATTGCATGCAGGCCTGACTCTTCTTCTCCTCCTCCTCCTACTCCATCCTCCTCCCTCTCCTCCTCGGCTGACTCCTCCTTTTCCGCTGCTAGCGTCTCTTCCGCTGCACCGCCCAAGCGCCCCAGAACCTATTCGACATGCCAGGTGAGACGTTGCCATGCCGTGCTGCGTCTGTTGTGCCTGGAAGCCAAGAGCCACACTGCTTTCAGCTTTGCGTTCACAGGCAGATCAGTGGCTAACACCGCTCAATTTGACAGTTGGTAAAGTGGTGTGTGACAACGGTGCCAATCTGCTTAGCGCATTGAAACAGGGCAAAATGACGCACGTGCCATGCATGGCACATGTGTTTTTTTGTTTTGTTTTTTCCAAGAGAAGTTTTATTAAATCCACATTTAAAAGTACATAGATGCATACAGAGAAGTACAGAGATAATTAATTAACAGCAATATATATAGGTTACAATATGGAAGTTATTACAATAAATTTAAACAATGAATAAAACAGGCTATAGAGGAACTGTTGATAAGCCTAATATATCATGAGAGGGGGAGACACAGGATTGCAATTAGGAAAGAATGCAAAATGTCAAGAGTAAAAATCATAACATATAGAATGGTTATTTAAAATTGTGACTCATGCAAAAACCTATCATTTTAGAGTGTTGAAGAGTCATGGACCAAAGCACAATGAAATATGTGACGCATTGAGTGTGGGGGAGATTTGTTCCATTCCTGGCTCAAGCAAGGAACTACCGGAAAGTTTCTATTCAGGGGGAATTTTTTCCAGGAGCGTAAACACAGTACATTCTACAATGTTATCTGCAAGGAAATCGGTTATATCACTTCCTGTATTGTCATCACATTAAGGTCTATGAGGAAGGGGTAATCAGCTGTTTTTTTTTTGTGACCTGATGGAAATGGGCCTCTAACTGAGTAATTGGATGTACTCAGGTGTTTCGAAATGTTGCCAGCAAGCCCATACGTTCCTGTGTGTGTTGGAGGAATCATGTGCCTCGTGCACAAGTTCTTCCATTGAGGCTATTTTGTTAACTCTCTTGATCCAGTCAGTTATTGTAGGTGGGATGGATGATCTCCAAAGTACTGGGATGCATAGTTTAGCGGCATTAAGGAGATGTAAAGCTAGAGATTTATGATACGTTTTCATCGGTAGAGAAGAGTGATGCAGCAATGCTTGGGCTGGAGATAAATCTAGTTGGAGTGAAGTGTTTCGAGAGGTGAGTTGAAAAACTTTAGTCCAGAAGGTGGAAATCGCAGGACATTCCCACCATATGTGGAGGAGCGACCCATCTTTGTCGTTACATCTCCAACAATTGGGTGGAATTTCTGGATTAATTTTGTGTAATTTGAGTGGTGTTTTGTACCATCTGGAAAAGAGTTTATATCCATTTTCCTACATAGTGACATTAATCGAACCCTTGTGTATGTTGGAGTATATCTTCCCCCATTCTACTTCAGAAAGTTTGAAGGAGAGATCTTTCTCCCACTGTGCGGTGGCAATATTTGATTTGGGGGTATGCTCATCAAAGAGGCTTGAATATATGATGGAGATCAAATGGCGTTGCGGTTCAGTGTTAGCAGAGGGAATCAAACTGTAAACGTTTTCTTGAAAAGGCTGTGCCTATTTGGGGACCAAGTCGTCCCTTGGGTAATCAAAGTGGAGAACGGTAATATTTTCCTTTCATAGAAAAAAATCTCCCACTCTTTGAGTTGTCTGGGGCTCCAATTCATGGAGCAAAGAGTCATCAGTGCCTGGTATGAAGTCAGGATTATGTTTAATTGGCGTGAGCGGGCCTGGTGAGGAGGAAATTTAAAATTGGCGACATGTCTTATTGAAAGACGTCAATGTATTGCCAATGAGAGGATGTTGTTTACATTGTTGAGGGAAATGACATGCATAGATCCAGGGCAGATGTTTAAGCGGTAAGTATGAGAAAGCTTGTTCGATGGTGATCCAGGCTTTAGTGTCTGCGTGCACATTCCAGTCAACTATTCTGGAAAGTTGACATGCCCAGTAATATTTTTTAATGTCAGGCAAACCCAGACCACCTTTCATTTTGGGTATAGTCATTCTTTTAAAACTCATTCTAGCTCATGTTCCTCCCCAGATGAATTCCATACAGGATTTGCGGAATGAGATGAAAAATGTATGAGGTAATGTCACTGGGACCGTTTGAAGCAAATAAAGAAATTTTGACAGTATGACCATTTTTATAATAGAAATTCTACCAAACCAAGAGAACACTCCTATCGACCAAGCTTTGAGATCTTTCTGAATGGTTTGGAGAATGGGGGCATAATTTTTACTGTATAAATCCGATAGTGATTTCGGTATAAAAATCCCAAGGAATTTAATGGCATTTGGTTTCCATTTAAATGGGAAGTTCTTTTGACATTGGATTGTTGTCTCGGTCGGTAAAGTTATATTTAAGACCTCTGATTTAGCAAAGTTTATTTTAATATTGATTAGGTTTTCGACTAAGCTGAGATCTTTGAGGAGGGTTGGAATCGTGATGTTTGGGTCTTGTAAGAATAAAAGGATGTCATCCGCAAACGCCGCTAACTTGTAAGTAGATTGTGCTATGGTAATACCTTTAATGTCTGGGTTGTTTTTTAATCAGGTAAGACAGGGTTCTAGTGAAAGAATGAAAATAAGCGGGGAAAGCGGGCATCCTTGCCGGGTTCCGTTGGATATGGAGAAGGCATCCGACAGCTGTGCATTAAGCCGGACTTTGGCCGTTGGGTTTGAGTATAAAACGAATATAAATTTCAACATACGATCTTGTATGCCTATGTGTTTGAGAACTTCCGTTAGGTAGTCCCAGGCCATCCTGTCGAATGCCTTCTCCACATCCAGGGAAAGAAGGAACCTTTGTTGTTGCGATGAAGTCAGCCATTTATGAATACTGATTGCCTTCAAGGTGTTGTCTCTTGCCTCTCTACCCGGAACAAAACCTACTTGGTCCAGAGAGACAAGGCCAGGGAGGAGGGGTAAAAGTCTATTAGCTAGAATTTTTGCGTAGATTTTTAGATCTACATTTAACAAAGATATGGGTCTATAGTTGGAAACCAAATTTGGGTCTTAGTTCTTGGAGTGTAGAGAGAGCTTTTTTTTTTTTGGGGTTTTAAAAGAGTTTTATTGAAATATTGGGATCATAACAGAGATGAATCTCCCACGCAGGGGAGTTCTTAGAAATTAAAACATGACAGGCTGAACAAAAAAGACGTTTCGTACCATTACATCTGATAGAAAACCTTTGAAAATAACAGCAATGAGATCCTAGATCCTGAGAGGCTCAGGAGCATGGTTCGACATAAACATCTAGGGTGAATAATTAACTCCTGAGGAAAATCAGAGTAGAGAAAAAGAGAAAGGAGAACTAGGAGAACCATAAAGGAGAGACAAAGTATAAAATGATAAGCATAAATTAACCCTCTCTCCCGGCGGCCTGAAGCCCCGACACCCCGACAGGGAACTCACTGTGTCGGAGCCCCATGGCCCCCCCGGATCCGAGGTCCATCAGAATTCAAATCACATAAAACCCTGCTTAGCGTATCCTGAGAACGAAACTATCTGGAAAATGAAAAGGTAAAACTTGGCAGAGACCCCAGGGGGCCCTAAGCAAAGGCTTGGCTCACAGCTAGATGTGGGGGCTAGCCCCTGGGGTGGTGTAGCAAACAATAGATATTGCGAATAGGCCAGGCCTAGAAGCACCTATTAAGCCAAAGCCTGTTCAGAAAAACATAAGCCGCCCTCCCTCAGCCCAGCGGTGCCGGGGGGAGGAAGGGAAGAGACAAGAGGGGGAAAGCGAGAAGGAGAAAAGAAAGGGTGGAAGAAGAGGGGGGTGGTCAGTACGGGGCGAGAGGTGCCTGGGCCAAGGAGAGTGAGAGGTAGTTGGGGAGGAGTTCGGCTCCCGGGGCGGGGCAAAAAGTGAAACCTGGAGACTGAGACTAAAGACTAAAGAAGGGTCCCGATGTGATTAGCCCAGGGTTCCCACACCCTTTTAAATTTGTCCATTTTGTCAAGAATGGCATAGGAAGTTTTTTCTTGAAAGGTGATTTTTTGTTTCAGGTTCGGGAAGGAAACCCTAGGGGATTTCCAGGACCTGGCTATAGTCAACTTAGCACCTAGTAGGGTAAAGTGAATGAAAAATTTAGTGTATTTGGGGATGTGGGGGATTTTATCATTCAGGAGGGCAAATGCTGGGGATTGAGGGGCGGCATGGCCAGTGACCTTGCGGATTAGGGCAAAAGTCTTATTCCAGAAGTTTCTGATTCTGGGACATTCCCATAAAATGTGAATGAGCGAACCCAGGTGCCCGCACCCTCTAAAACATAAGGGGGAGGACTGAGGGTAGAATTTAGCAAGGCAGGTGGGGACCAGGTACCAACGGGTAATGACTTTAACGTCCGCCTCCATTAAGGACGTATTAAGGATCCCCTTGAAGGCAGTATTGAAATGGGTGTGCCAGGAGTCCAGATCCCACTCAAGTCCTAGGTCGCGTTCCCAGCTCAGCATGTATTGCGCTTTTTCCTTTGGCTCGGCCAGCGCCGAATAGATCAGAGAAATCCCTCCCCTCATGTCTATGGATGAAGAACACCAGAGTTCATACGATGAAACAGTGAGGGGGAGGGGGTGTTGGGATGTTAGCGTGTGCAAAAAGTGGGATATTTGATGGAACCGGAATCTTTCTGTGGCGGGCATCTCCAGCTTAGAGATGCATTGACTCAGCTTAAGTGGCCCTGCTGGGTTGAGGTACAATAACCTAGGGAGAAGGGTCATCTTAACTGCATTAATTTTCCCCATCCAGGACATCTTGTGGAGGGACCATTCTTCGAGATCATTTTTAAAATTTTTAAACATGGGTGGGTAATTGTGGTGGAACAATTGACTAAAGTTGGGTGTAAGGTGGACCCCTAAATAGGGGATGGAGGAGGAGCTCCAGGAGAAGGGGAAGTGCTCTTTTAGCCTATTTACTAGGTCGGGGGATAGGGAGACGTTGAGGGCTGTTGACTTGGCCATATTAACGTGGAGTCCCGAGACTTGTCCATACTTTTGGAGGAGTTGAAGGATATGAGGGGTCGAGATGAGGGGAGAAGTGATAAAGAGAAGGACGTCGTCCGCGAACAGAGCGCATTTATGTGTCGCGTTGCCACATTTTACTCCCTGAATGTCTGGATGATTCCTGATAGAGATAGCTAACGTTTCAATTTCAATGGCAAAGAGGAGGGGAGAGAGTGGGCAGCCCTGTCTGGTTCCTTTGCTAATTAAAAAGGCGTCTGAGAGGTGGCCCTGGAGTCTAACCTGTGCTCGGGGGTGGGAGTAAAGAGCTTCAAGGAGGTGGAGGAAGTGGGGACCAAAGCCCCACCTTCCTAGGACGCCAAATAAATAGGGCCAAGTGATAGTGTCAAATGCTTTCTGCAAGTCTATGGAGAGGAGGAAGCCCTCTTGAGGAGGCCCTCCGTCCCAGCCCGAGTTAAGAAGGGAAATAATATCCACCGCTCTCCTTATCTGGTCCGGTCCCTGCCTACCAGGAATAAAGCCCACCTGGTCCTTGTGGATATAATTGCCAATGAAGGATCCCAATCGGTTAGAGAGAATTTTTGTCATTATTTTTAGGTCATTGTTAATTAATGAAATAGGCCTGTAGTTGCTTACTAGGCTCTGATCTTTCCTTGGTTTGGGAATGACAGAGATATATGCTAAATTGGCTGCATGGTCTAAGGGTGAGGCTTGGGACAAGCAGTTGAAGAAATGGGCCAGATAAGGAGACAGGATGTCAGAAAAGGTCTTGTAGTAGTGTGTCGAAAACCCGTCTGGGCCCGGAGCGGACCCTTTCCTAAGGTCCTTAATAACTGCTCTAAATTCTGCTTCTGAAATGGGGGCATCCATGATTGAACGATGAGAGTCCAATATCTTGGGGAGGGGAACGCCGTCGAGGTATGTTTCGGTAGACTGAGAACTGTTCAGGTTTGGGCTAGAGTAAAGCTTAGCATAGAATTCATGGAAGGCATTCAGGATGTGTTTGGGGTTTTGTGTAAGGGAACCAGAAAGTGATTTGATTTTTGGAAGGGCATGGGCTCTGAATTTGGGAGAAAGTTTTGTTGCGAGAAGTGGTCCCAATTTATCCGAGTTAAGATAAAATCTACCACTCACCCATTGGGTATGTTTTTCGGCACTGGAGGTGAGGGCGGTGTTAAGGGCGATCTTGGCTGCATCAGGGCGAGCAAGAGAGGAAGCAGAGGGGTGCTTTTTTTTTTTCTCAAAAGATTTTATTCAGTTTTTCATAATACAATAAGTAGGTGACAGTGGATATACATTCATGTTTAACCAAACGGCAGCACATGTGATAAGTCACAACATCATAAGCGATATATCCATAGAATCTGGTAACCATATAGTCCAAACGAAGTTATACAATGAGTAATATGGTTCGTTTGTTCTTAAGACATAGAACTGTTAAACATAGAGAAACGAGAGATAACATAAGAGAGGAAAAAATAAAAAACCAGAACATAGAACATCTTCATTGTTGAGAAAACGCTAGTGAGACAGAACAGGAGTTTTCTAGTCCGTTAACTAGGATAGTAATAATAACCTGGGACACACACAGTGGGGTGAGTATCACCCCTGAGATACAAAGAAGTGTTGATGAGCTAGTTGGTATCTAGGACAGTGGTAGACTGGGTCAGGAAAGCGGTGAAAATTGGCCATTACCTGAGAGAAGGAGGATGTTCGCCCGGGCACCCCCTAAGGGATCTATGCTGTGCCCGAGCGAGGTCCCCCGCCCCTCTGCTTATGTTTGCTTTCGAAAGTCATTTCAAAGATTTAGGATTTAAAGAGAGAAGTTAGGTCAGAGGAGCTGACCCAGTCTTTCCACTGTTGCCATCTGGATAAAAGTTTACTTTTAGGACCTTGTTTAATTGCTAGTATAGTTTCATGTGAGTAATGTGACTGGGTAGTTTGAACTACCTCCAGTAGCGTAGGAGGATCAACGTTCTTCCATTTACGAGCTATAGTTAACCTCGCCGCTAACAGTATATGAATTATGATATTTCTTGTCGGATTAGGGAATTGATCAATAGTTAAGGATAAGAGGGCTAAATGGGGAGATTCTGGTACAGATTGTTTGGTAACTACATAGATGAGGTTGAATACTGAGTGCCAGAAGCCCTGGAGTTTGGGGCAGCTCCAAAAGGTATGCTTTAAGTTCCCATAGTGACCACATTTTCGCCAACATGTTCCATCATTGTTCGAGTCGAATTTAGAGAGTTTGTCAGGAGTCAAATACCAACCGTATGTCAGTTTGTATGCTAGTTCCCATAGGGAGGCACAACATGTGGCTCCATAGGTGGATTGGCAAGCTATCTCCCATTGTTCCAACGTAAATGTGCGGTCCAGAATTCTTTCCCAGCGTAGTAGTGCCGCTGTTTTAATAAAGGTAGTTTTATGTTGGAGTAATTTGTAAAAGAGGGAGATACCTTTGGTACGCACCGTGGCGGATTTGTAGAAAAGCCATACTGCACGAGGCAGCGTACATTCCCATGATTTAAGTGACGCGAGGCAGTGTTTGGTGCGCAGATACAAGAAGATATCGGAGTTTGGGAGGCGGAATTCTGTTTGTAACGTCGGAAATGATTTTATGGTTTCGCCGTCGATAAGATCTGTTAGAGAAGTTATACCTTTGGACTTCCAGCACTCGTAGGATGTCGATTGCATCAGTAGATGTAGGGTTTCTATAGGGATATGAACTGTTACCCCTGTGGAGTGAGATTTTACTGATTGGGTGAATCTTATCCAGGTTTTAATTGTTGCTATCATGGGCAGAGAGATTTTGTTAGGGGTTTTGGCCCCTAAGCATGTGGCGAATAGCCACAAGGATAAGTTGCCTCCCGGAATCAGAGAAGCTTCCATTTTCCCCCATAGGGAAGAGCTAGGAGATAGTGGGGACCATGCTTTGGATTGTGTCAGGATAGAGGCCATGTAGTAGTCCTGGAAGTCAATGTAGCCTGTGCCTCCAGCTAGGCGGTGTTTGATTAGTTGGGAATGTCTGCATCTGGCACGCTTACCTTGCCAGACCCATTTGGATAGTAGTGATTGGAGAGATCTAAAATAGCTAAGGGGAAGCGGGATGGGTAAGGTGCGGAATAAATAAAGAATTTGAGGAAGGTGTATCATTTTGAACGCCGCTAGGCGCCCTGTCCAAGAGAATTCAAGGTTCGCTAATTTGGTGAGGTCTGATTGTAGTTTGGTTCGGAGTGGTAGATAATTGGCAGCAAATAGAGATTTAGTAGTTTGGGTCAACTGGATACCCAAGTATGTTATGCTCTTTTCTGCCCAGGTGAAAGGGAAGGATGATTTAATACGGGTGCTAACGGAAGGGTCTAGACCTAAATCCAAGATATATGATTTGGATTCGTTTACCTTATAATACGACACAGCGCTAAACCAGGCGAGTGTCTTTTGGATGACCGGGAGGGATCGTTCAGGGTTAGTTACCATAAGGATCACGTCGTCCGCAAATAGGTTAATTTTGTGGACCATTCCAGCGAGGGGAATGCCAGTGATTTCAGTATTCGTTCGAATTCTTTCGGCAAGAGGTTCCATAATTAGATTAAAAATGATGGGTGAGAGTGGGCAGCCCTGTCTTGTGCCATTAGAGATTTGAAAGGGTGCTGAAAGGACATCCGCAGAGAATACTCTGGCCGAGGGAGAAGAATATAGAGCCAGTATAGCATCTTGTATTGGGCCAATAATTCCAAATTTGGTCAGTACCGCTGCTAAGTAACCCCAATGGACCCTGTCAAAGGCCTTTTCGGCGTCAAGGGATAGGAGAATGGCGGGGAGTTTAGAGGATTCTGCGTGGTGTATGATATTAAGTAATCGTCTTGTGGCGTCTGACGTTTGGCGGCCCTTGGTGAATCCAGATTGATCTAAGGAGATTAAGGAGGGTAGGATGTCTTCAAGTCTATTGGCTATCATTTTTGCGTAGATTTTTAAGTCTATATTTAGTAATGAGATGGGACGGAAGTTCTTAGGAGATGTAGGTTCTTTCCCTGGTTTGGGCAAGGTCACTATCATGGCAGTAAGCATTTCTTTTGGAAAGGATGCGGACTTGGCTGCTAGATTGAGTGTTTGGGATAGAGCAGGCGCTAGTATGTCTTTGAATTGTTTGTAGTATTCCCCCGTGAAGCCGTCCGGGCCTGGGGATTTGGCACAAGGAAGTTTGTTTATCACTGCTATGATCTCAGTGATCGAAAAGGGCAAATTTAAGTCTGAGAGTTGTTCTGGAGACACAGTCGGGAGGGACAAGTTTTTAAGAAATGATTGAATTAATTCAGGGGTAGGTTGGGTGCAGCTTGAGTCTTCGCTAAGGTTATAAAGGTCTTGGTAGTAAGTGCTAAATGCATCAGCTATGGATTTAGGTTTAAGTCGTTTTTCGTTTGAGTGTGGATGGTAAAGATACGGGATTTTCGTTTTATCTCTATGTCCTTTGATTTTTAGTGACATTATTTTACCCGCTTTATTACTGGTACTGTAGGATGTGGCCTTAAGTAATTTGTACGTTTTTACCTGTCTTTCCAGTAACAGTGATCGAAGCTCGTTACGTAATGTAAATATTTTAGCTTGGATTGTTTGGGAGGGGTTGGTTTTGTTTAGGGATTCAGCGGAGGCAATGTCACGCGTGAGTGTATCTAACCTCTGGGTTCTTTGTTTTTTGGCTTTCGCCCCCAATTGGAGGAACACACCTCTCATGACCGCTTTGTGAGCATTCCACACCACCCCCGGGTCGGACACTGAGGATTGATTAATCAGAAAGTATTCTTCTAAACTTTTCTTGAGTTGACCGGAGAATTGTGGTGAAGTAAGGAGGTAATTGTTTACTCTCCATATAAAAGAATCTGAATGGTAGGAGTCATCCGAGATGGTAATGCTAACGGGGGCATGGTCCGACCAGGTGGCGGTGTGGATGCTGGAACCCAAAGTTCTCTGGAGAACTCGTTTATCCGCTAAAAACAGATCAATACGTGAGTAGGTGTTGTGACGCGGCGAGAGGAACGTAAAATCTCTCTCGCTCGCATGACAACACCTCCAAACATCATACAAGTCATTAGAAACAATAAAAGACTCCAAGGGGGAGTCATACCGTTTGGAACCCGCTGTGGAGTCTATTGAGTTATTTGGGACTAGATTAAAGTCTCCGCATATTAGTAAAAGACCTTTTTGCACTTTTCTTACTTTTTTCAATGTTTTCCTAAGAAAGGTCATTTGACCCTGGTTAGGAGCGTAAATTGTAACAAGAGTATAGGATACATTGTTAATGGTACAGTTCAGTATAATATATCTCCCATCCGTGTCCGCAATGTAGTCGTGCATCGTGAATACTACCGTGTTCTTTATAGCTATCAATACTCCCCGCTTCTTCTCTGAGGAAGAGGAGTGGAAGACATGTGGGAACAGTCTGTGTTGATATTTAGGTGTGGCGTCTGCAGCAAAGTGGGTTTCCTGGACACATAAAACATCACAGTTGTGTGCCAGAGCTGATTTCCAAAGAGAGTTACGTTTTACAGGGTGGTTGAGTCCGTTAGCGTTAAGAGAAAGGATGGTGATGCCCATGGTATGCTGGAGGGATGTGTGTTGTTAGCTTGAGTACTTACAGTAGCCGTGTGTAGCAGCTCCCAGTCTAGGATAGTAGTTGGTAGTAGCGGGTCCGATAGGAGCAGATTCAAAAAGACCTAGTGAAACAAAATGGAAGAGAACGGCAGTGCAGTTGGAATAAAAATGAAGATACCAGGCGAGGTGTCAGGATAGTAGCAGGCCGTAGGTGTGGAGTGTGTGTGTCAAACACTCAAGGAGGACCTTCGATATCGGCAAAAGAAAAAATGAAAAAAAAGAAAAAATTTACCAACGGAGAAGAAAACACTGGACTATGAACAAGTGATGAAAATAAAACACAATAAAAACAAAAGAAAATGCAAGGATGTCAGGATCTAACCGCTTTCGCGAGCAACTGACTATTTTGTGGGGATAAGTTCAATAAACAGGTGTATAGCCGCAACTCCAGACCGGACTATAATAGTTGTGGAACATAGTAGGGCGGACATGTCATTCACCGCCGTGCAGGTTTGTTTTTCTCTCGAGAGGGGCCAAAGACGAATGGATTGTGTTGGCCATCAGGACCCTGTTGAGGGCGAGGGGGGTCTATTAGGATACCCCATGCGTGGAGGAGCTTCAGTCCACCTTCTAGTGTAGAGATGGTGTGTGGAATACCATTATGGCTGGTCAGGATGGTCGCTGGGTGACGCCATTTGTAGGCTATCTTATGGTTGTTCAGGGCTTTAGTTATGGTACGTAACTGCCTCCTCAATTGCAGTGTATGTTGAGACAGGTCTGCATACAGTTGGATAGTGGAGTATGGCGCAGGTAATGGAGACAGCTCTCTAGCCTTTTGAAGTAATTGTTCCTTCGCCTGAAAGAAGTGGACCCTGAGGAGCACGTCTCGGGGTATATCCGCCTCAAGATGGCGTGGTTTTGGCAGTCTGTGAATTCTATCAATGGTGAGTTCAACAGGCGTGAGCTCAGGTATCATGCTGGAAAACATTGTGGATGCAAAGTTATGCAGTTCAGCGGGTTGGATAGATTCCGGAATACCGCGTATTTTTATATTATTTCTTCGCGAGCGGTCCTCGAGGTCCGCGAGTTTAGCTTTGATCCAAAGAGCGTCATCTCTTTGATCAGAATATGCATCAATCAGTTCATTGACCGTGTCAGTACATTCCCCCATCTTAGTCTCTAAGCACTGCATTCTATTGTCCACATGTTTCAGCTCTAGGGAGAAAGTATTGATCAGAGATGAGAGATTGGACATTAGGGACGATTGTAAAGATAAAAGCATATCTTTCATGGTCGTGTCGAGAACCGGTTGACCAGTAGTGGGGAATTGAGCAATGGATGATTGTAAATCTGATATAGCAGCTGCATTATGTAGGCCGGTACTCACTGTGCCTGAGGCCTGGTTGTGAGGATCCATCCGCATCTTCGATTTCACTGGGCTCTGCGACGCCGGGGTTGAAGGAGATGAGTCAGGAGGATAAGTCGTTTGCAGATCAGATGAAATGTCCTGCGGATGGTCATCAGGGAGGTCCGTGTAACTCAGGGCTGCTCGTGCTGTGCTGGCGGCGCCATCTTGGGCCTTGTTGCGCGGCTGAAAGGAGAAGGATTCCAGGCGTTTCGGGCCTTTTTCCTGGTACGGCTTGCGAGACATCGCTGTGGCGGAGGTCCAGGAGAGACACGTAGATGTTTTTAGAGCTGATGGCGGCGAAGCGATCGTCCGGTAGTCGCTATTTGTCCGGTCTGGGTAGCGGAGCTCTCAGTCTAAGCGTCCATCGCCGCGCGCGCTCAAGCCACGCCCCCCCAGAGGGGTGCTTTTTGTGCGCTTTGCTTAAGATCTGGAAATTTTTCTCCAAGTTGATGTCTACTTGTTTTTCTCGTTTAAGGCGGGAGGAGAGCTGGATGAGCTTGCCCCTCATTACTGCCTTATGAGCCCCCCATAGCAGACTAGGGGACATGTCCTAAGTATCATTAATATGGAAGTATTCCTTGAGGTCATTTTCAAGGCTAGTGCGATGTGCCGGGTGGGAAAGTAAAGCTTCTTTCAGCCGCCATTGTGGTGGAGTTGTTCGGTTTAGGCAACCGGAAATTTTCAGGGAGACTAGGGCGTGGTCAGACCAAGGGACTTCGACTATGGCGGCATGAGAGGCGAGAGGAATGTCAGTGGAATGAATGAAAATGTGGTCTATACGGTCGTAGGTCCTGTGGGGTGCAGAGAAGTGTGTATAGTCCTGGACTGAGGGATTAAGTTCCCTCCAGGAGTCTATCATGCCCAAGGCGTGAAAGAGCCGTGCAATGCGAAGACTCTGCTTGGGAGGTCTTTTCAGGAGAGACTTTTTTGGGGAAGACTTGTCTAACACATGATCAAAAGCGACATTAGAGTCACCGCCCATGATCACCTTGCCCTCCAAATGAGGGGAAAGGGAGGTTAGCATGGATGAAAAGAACTGAGTTTGGCCTTTATTGGGGGCGTAATATGAGATGAGGGAGAAGAGTGACCCATTTATATGTCCCTTGACAAGTATGTAACATCCTTCCCCATCCCTAAGGCCGCGTACACACGGGCGGACTGTTCACCCAACTTTGTCCGCTGAACAGTGTTTCAGCGGACAGTCCGCTCGTGTGTGGGCTTCAGCGGACAGTTTCAGCGGACAGTCTGACGAACAAAGTTTTTCGGAATTCCCGTAAGACAGTCCGCTGAAACTTGGTTTCAGCGGACAGTCCGCTCGTGTGTAGGCTCGTTCGACAGACTAAGTTTCGCGCATGCCCAGAAAGGATTTACAGGGCGGACAGGGCGGAAGCGCTCGGTCTTGTAAAACTAGTGTTCGTATTGAAGCTAGCATATTCGTCATGCTGCTAATTTTGTGGTTTTTTAATATAGCCCGTTCTTTTCTTCTTCGTAATGCAAGAAAAGTGAAGTAGCTTTGCTGCTTATATTCACACAGAGTTATACCACATGTTTTTATTCATCCTCATCCTATGATTAATCTTCCAATTATAGAAAAAATATATTCAAAATTTTCAAATTTTTTTTCAAACCCCCCCCCCCCCCAAAAAAAAATAAAAAATTAAAAAAAAATTATATATATATATATATATATATATATATATATATATATATATATATATATATTATTTATTTATTTATTTATTTAAAAAAAATATAGAATTTATCTATTACTATATATTTTTGGAACTACTATTGTCATTTTTTTTTTTGTGGGGGGGGTTGAAACAAGATGGACTTGCATTTTTTTGGGCCAAGCAGGACTATGCAAGTAGAGATAGATAGATAGATAGATACCCAAACCAGCATTTTAGCTTACACATGATTGCAGGTTCAAAATCAGCAGAGCTTCCCCTCATTTCAAATGTTAAGCCTCAAATTTACAGCGACTGCACTTCCAAGTGCACTTGCAGTGCTTTAAAAATTGCACTTGAAGTTGGCATATTTACATGAACGTGTGTTTTGTAAATAACACCCAGAGTCTTTTGACATGTATCTGCCTACTCACAAATAAACTTTGTTTTTTAAGCCAAAAAAAAAAAAAACATACAATATTTTTTTGAAATAATAAAGTTTTATTTTTCCTCAGAACAAAAGTAAATCAAGAGGGAGGCAACACTGGAGACAATTTTGACGTTTGTGAAGCCTTTTGTCCCCCAGGCACACATCAAGTGAGTGGCCACCAAAATTCCGAACCTGTGTAGCATGTAAATAGGGAGCACAACCAGGTCCTAGAATCCCAAAGACCAGGAACAGCAGCAGATGAGATCTATGTCCCCAAACTGTGGTACTACAACAGCCTGCGTCTTCTTTCAGAGCAGACTGAAGCCAGGCAGTCACTTGCGACTCTTCCGTCTAGCCTTCCCTCCACGCGTCGCTGGAGGCTGTGCCTCTGGTGGTGGACTTGTGGTAGGAGGAGGAGGAGGAGGAGGAGGAGGAGGAGCAGTAGGGTCTGCGTTATAAAGCTTGGTGGTGGGTGTGAGCTCACCCTTCAGACCCCGTTGGATGGCATCAAAAAATATTGCTTCACACAAGTTGCGCTGTGGTTTGTCCATTTCAAGTAGCTTACTAGCCAGATAAGTGCCATAGGCCTCCTCCGGATTGGGGGGTTTGGACAGAACTTGTGTGGCTTGGCGTATAAGCGCCAAGGACTCCTCCTCTGTACGGGTCATCCTCCTGGGCCTTTTGCTGGCTAGGCGGAGGGGAGGGACCTGGCTTTCAGTCCGACTCCTGCTGGGCCCAGCTAGCTCCTGTGTGTGGCTGGTCCCGGCCTCCTCCTCCATACCACTGGTCCCGGCCTCCTCCTGGGTGAGCTCATCCTGTGTAAAAAACAAAGAAATCAATAAATAAAATATGTCTATATTTTGAAATCATCAATCACTAACAATTTTACAGTTCTCACTTGCAAATACATTTGTCTTAAAATACAAAAGGCTATCATTTTGACACCATAATTTTTCCATCAGTTCACCAAGATTTGAGCCACATTTGTGTAAACTACTGTATCCTTCTATCTAATTTAATTTGTGATGAAATCCTAGATTTGGAAGCAATTCAAACATTGAACTTTACATCATTAATATTTGAGCAATCCAAACTTTAGAAACTAAAATATACCTGGCTCCAGCTGGGCGCATCAACTTCGTCCAGCAAGGAAGGGTCTGGATCTTCCAGGGATGGCTCACCTGAGGCGGAGGGAAGGGTGGAGGGACGGGTAGACGGAAGAGTCGAAAGTGACTGCCTGGCTTCTGACGTGTCATCCAGAAAACGCAGCCTGTCATAATACCACAGCTTAGGTACATAGACCTGACCTGATGCTGATCCTGATGTTTGGGACTCTAGGATCTTTCTGCGCTCCCGCCTATACACGCTACGCAGGTTCTTAATTTTGGCGTTCACAAAGTCAGTGTCTGCCTGGGGGAGTCGGGTTTTCATAAACGTCAAAACTGTCTCCAGTGTCTTCTTCCGGGCAGCACGGCTTGAATATTGGGGGTGTTTTGAATCCCAGAGACTACTGTGCGACTCAATAAATCCAGAAATGTTGAGAGGAAGGCCTCCTCCTTAAAGGGGTCTGGGGTATACCTTTGCATTTTCTGGACAAAAAAAAAAAGTCAGACCAAATGCACACTATATTGTGACAATGTAGGCGAGACACACACTACCACACACGCTACCCCCCCCCACACACACTACCCCACACACACACACTACCCCTCCCACACACACACACAAACACTACCCCCGCCCTCCCCCCCCCCACACACACACACACACACACACACACACACTACCCCCCCCACACACACGCACACTACCCCCCCCCCCCCACACACACACACACACACACACACACACTACACACACTACAGCCCCATACACACACACACACACACACACACACTACCCCTCCCACACACACAAACACTACCCCCCCCCACACACACTACCCCCCCCCCCCACACACACACACACACACACACACACACACTACACACACTACTGCCCCATACACACACACACACACTACTCCTCCCACACACACACAAACACTACCCCCCCACACACACACTACCCCCCCCCCCCCCCCCACACACACACACACACACACACACACACACACACACACTACCCCCCCCCCCCCATACACCCACCTCCACCCCCACACTACCACACAAAACACCAACCCCACTCAACCACCAACCCACATAAAAATCAATTAAACATCAATAAGATTAAATTTCAATATACACATTCCTAACGCAGGCTTTAAATTAAACGAAAAGAAAACGATAACTATCTTACCGTCACGTGTAGCGCTCGCTGCTTCCGTTCGGACAAGCGTACGGCCTCGCGGTAACGCTTTATATACAGCACATGCGTTCAGGCTCCGCCTGCGTCGCCCGTCCCTGACGTTCCTTGTGACCGTATTTCCCCGCCCCTTTTACCCTCGTTCTGCTGTGGGTGAATGATAGGAGAAAATGGCGGACGCAAATTCAATGAGCAGCGTGAGCAGCGCGGAGGAAAGCCATGGACCCCATGCTTCCGGAGCAAGGAGGAGATATAAGGCCACCAATATGGCCTTTGAAGAGATGGTGGAGATGGTGGCTATATTAATAAGGGAGGACTATGATGGGGAAAATGGCCCGTACCCCAAACCCAATGTCCGGAAAAGCGGCATCTTGGATGAGGTCATCACAACTTTGTACAACAAATTCGGGGTACGAAGAGGCAAGGACCAGCTCCGGAAACGATGGTCCGACATCAAGTCCAGGGAGCCGGAGCAATATCATCGCATCAAAAAGGCCCTGAAAAAAAGTGAGTAAACTCCACGTATTATATGTAAATCTGACGGATTTGTTCGTAATCGTTCGTGTAGGTATTGTATGTAAATCTGGCGGAATTGTTCGTAATCGTTCGTGTAGGCATTGTATGTAAATCTGGCGGATTTGTTCGTAATCGTTCGTGTAGGTATTGTATGTAAATCTGGCGGATTTGTTCGTAATCGTTCGTGTAGGTATTGTATGTAAATCTGGCGGATTTGATCGTTCTTAATAGTTCATGTAATGAGCGCATATGGTTGTTCGTATATGTGGGCGTAAATAGCATGCATTTGTATAT
Organism: Lithobates pipiens; assembly: GCF_037356315.1. Taxonomy (NCBI): domain Eukaryota; kingdom Metazoa; phylum Chordata; class Amphibia; order Anura; family Ranidae; genus Lithobates; species Lithobates pipiens. The sequence continues at coordinate 336,834,374 of NW_027507903.1, forward strand.
GGTGTAAATTTATCTGGTGTTGGATTAGATTTTAATTAGTTATTAATTTTTTTGTATTGTTCATGATAAACTGAATTGTCACGCTCAGTTTCTAGGATAGAAATTTTTAATAAAGTTTCCTAAATTTATTCAGTGCAATATAGACTCAATAAAAAAAATGAGATAGATAGATAGATAGATAGATAGATAGATAGATAGATAGATAGATAGATAGATAGATAGATAGATAAAATGCTGGTTCAACATCTGGACTGGGAAACATTTAAGTGTAGTTTGGGACATCATAGAACATTTTTTGACATAATCACACACAGGTACTCCAGGGGATGATTCGAGTGTGTCCGTCTGTGAAACTTGGACAAAAGATATAAAGTATCACAGTTTGGTTAAAGGCTAGGTTCACATTGCTGCAATGTACGAGATCAAATGTGATTTGCACCGCACTGCAGTGCAAATCACATGTGATCTCTGTGTGATGCAATTTCAGCCATACATATAGTATGGCTGAATTCGCATCACATCCGGCCCAAACTTGTACATGGCCCTTTTTTTAGTCCACAGCCGAATCGGATCACATGGGTGTTCACACCATGTGGTCCGATTCCTGTCCGAGTTTAAAGATTGCACTGTGAAATGAGAACTAATTTGGAGGTGTCAATAAAACTTTACACTGATACTCCCAGCAGGTCACATAGGGCAGTGCGAACTGCGCATGCGATGCATGAAACCACAGTAGATTTGCAGCGTTCACACATCGCAGCAGTCTGAACACAGCCTAACAAAAAAAAAGTCATTTTAAGGATGTATTAAACTAGGATCTTGTAATAACCAGCTAATAATTGTACACCACTTCAAACCAATGTTTCATATTCAAATTTCTGAACTCAAATATCACTATGCTTAAAAGTATCTTTTTTTTTTTTCATTCTCATAGGGGAACAAAGACTCAGACAAGAGGCGGAGCAGCCCAGGACCCCCCGACCTCGCCAGCCTGATTGGGCACTTAGCCCCAGCCCTGCGTCGGTATTGGAGCTGCCCAGCCCAGTGTCCGAGAGGGAACAGCCAAGCTCTGTATCCTCCGCTGGACCAAGCTCCGTAGCTCCACTGGATGAGCCGAGCCCAGGGCTAGATGTGGAGGAGGAAGAGCAGGTGGAGTTACACACCCCACAAAGTGAGTGTCTGACAACCCAGCTTAAGGTAAACAATTAATGGCTGTATATTTTAACCAATTTTTTTATCTACACATGTTTTTAGGTGATGATCTGGTTGTGGTAGGAGAAGCCGCGGAGCCATTTTCCACGGACAGTGCCCAGAGGCTAATTGGTGACATCATGGCCTGGAATGGGCAGATTGACCGTATGGAGAACCAGATTCTAAACATACAAAGAGAACTGATTACTATGAGGCAGGGAATGAAGAACATGATCGATGTTTTAGGGAGAATCTAAGCCCCTTTTCCCTAAAACCCAATCGATCATGTTCTTCATTCCCTTGGAAAAACGTTTTTAATGTTTTAAAAACATAGTTTTTAGAGGCCAAATTTTGAAGATGCACACGGTGTGTCAACATGTGCTATGTGCCATTAGAGGATCGCAATGGACGCATTTGGTGTTTGCAAACCCTTCCTCATTCTAGTATGTGAGAGGAAGGGATTGCACACACCAAACACGTCCATTGATCACTCATGATGGTACATAGCACATGTTGACATTACCAATTTTTGGTGTGCATCTTCAAAATTTGGCTTTACCCCTTGTTTTATGTAAATAGTTAAAAATATGTTTTTATTAAAAAAAATTGTTATATTGTATTTTACATATATCTATATATTTCTATGTTTACAAAAAAAGAAAAAAAAAAAAAGAAAAAACACAAAAAGAAAAAATATCTAAAAAAGAGGCACTGGTTGGAATGTACACTATTAAAAAATCAAAAAAAAAGATGTGTGTGTGTGTGTGTCTACTTCTTTCAATACTCAATACCAGTTTGGGAAGTCATTTTGTGTTTTCTGTCACAAAGGGCCTTATTTATTGTCAAAAACCACTTTGCTATACAAATGCACTAGGACAGGAATATGCAATTAGTGGAAATCCAGCTGTTGCAGAACTACAAGTCCCATGAAGCATAGCAAGACTGACAGCCACAAGCATGAGACCCAGAGGCATGATTGACTTGTAGTTTTGCACCAGCTGGAGGTTGGCCAATTGCATATCCCTGAATTAGGACAATATGTAGGAGACAAGCAACGTGAAAAGCAAAAAAGAACCAAACTTAAAAATTTGTACAGACAATACATATTTCAAGAAAAATTTATTTTTATTGGTCAGCTGGCATTGGAATAGCCCCCCTACCATTAAAATAGCTGACATAGCGGTCACGCACCTCACGTGCTGTTTGGGGGGCTAAGCCAGGAAGGGCATGATCCAGCCCTGTCAGTTCTGGAAATATTATTCCGGCCTCAGGCCCAATAGGCTGCAGGTACTGGTTACCTGAAAATTTCCGTAGAAAATTGTGCAGAATGCAGCAGCACAGAATCACATAGTTCAGTTTATATTCTGCAAGGTTGATCGCTGTCAGTAACAGACGGAACCAGCTGACCATAATGCCAAAGGCACTCTCCACAACCCTTCTTGCTCTGGTCAGCCGGTAATTAAAAACCCTCCTCTCCGGGGTGAGGGTCCTTTGGGGGAAGGGTCTCATAAGATGTTCACTCAGACCGAACGCTTCATCAGCCAGAAAAACAAACGGTAGCCCCTCCACATTCTCGGCATCTGGTGGCAAGTCCAGGCCACCAGTGATAAGACGGTGGCAGAACTCGGTCTGCCTAAAGACTCCTCCGTCAGACATCCGGCCGTTCTTCCCCACATCCACATAAAGAAAGTCACATTGTGCCGACACCACCGCCATTAGCACCACACTATGGAACCCCTTATAATTCCAATAGTAGGACCCCGAATGGGGTGGGGGCACAATCCTCACATTTTTCCCGTCGATCGCCCCTCCGCAGTTGGGGAAGTCCCAACGGGCAGCGAACTGGGAAGCCACAGTCTGCCATTCCTGTGGCGTGGAAGGACACTGGGGAGTCAAACACAGGAAAAAAAAAATTAGTCATTAAATAAAAACAATTCATAACAAATAAAACTCAAAAACATTTTGGAACAACAGTTAAACAGAAATATTGCAAATTTGTTTTCTGCCAAAAAAAATAAAATAAAAGTAGGCGGACCAATTCACAGATTAATCAGCCCTCTGATGGACCAGGGGACATAAATTAGGTGGGTAAGTGGGGTGGGGGGACTAATTAATGAGTATCCAACACCTGCAAGCAATTTGAGTGGGGTGGGGGGACTAATTAATAAGTATCCAACACCTGCAAGCAATTTGAGTGGGGTGGGGGGACTAATTAATAAGTATCCAACACCTGCAAGCAATTTGAGTGGGGTGGGGGGACTAATTAATAAGTATCCAACACCTGCAAGCAATTTGAGTGGGGTGGGGGGACTAATTAATGAGTATCCAACACCTGCAAACAATTTGAGTGGGGGGAATAATTAATGAGTTGACAATCCATATCTATATCTATATATCTATATCTATATATCTATATCTATATATCTATATCTATATATCTATATCTATCTATATATCGATATCTATCTATATATCTATATCTATCTATCTATCTATCTACACACACAGGTTGTATACAAAGAGTATACAAAGGGTGGGGGGCGGGGGGGGCAAGTAAAATAGTACAATGGAGCTGACAATATGAATTATAGAGAAAAACAGTCTCGGCTGTGGGTGTATATGGGGCCCAGGATTGAATGCTGAGGACGTTAATGAAAGCAAATATGCACGTGGGACACAAAAAGGTAAAAAGCTCAAAAAAAATGACAAAAAAAAAAAAAAATGCATGCATTCATATAAAGGGGACATTCACATCATATTCCTGTCATGGATATTAAAAGTCATGATGAAATGAATACAAACATACAATGCATATAATGCATATAATGCAATATTAAAAGAACAAACTTACCTTCATATATTCCTTCTGCAGGACCCGAATAATGGCAGAACAGGTCTCTGGAATAATGATCCCCAGAGCCTGGGGGGAGATGCCTGTCGAGAACTTGAGGTCCTGAAGGCTTCTCCCTGTCGCCAAGTAGCGCAACGTGGCGACGAGCCTCTGCTCCGGAGTGATGGCTTGCCGCATGCAGGTATCCTGCCTGCTGATATAAGGGGTCAGCAAAGCCAGCAGACGGTGAAAAACGGGGTCCGTCATCCTGAGATAATTCCTGAAATCATCAGGATTATTCTCACGGATCTCACGGAGTAAAGGCATATGCGAGAATTGGTCACGCTGGCGCAACCAATTCTTTGTCCATGAACTCCTCCTCACCCTGTTCACAGACTGGGCTCGGGTCAAAGTATTAACCCCAACACCAAGCCCCAATATAGCACGAACTCGTTCCCGAGTACGTCCACACTCCATGGCTTTGAAACGGTCGGCTGGACAGACAAGCTCAACTGAACGCACTGAAGAACAGCCAGACCTATGAAGAACGACCTGAAACCCAGAAACGAGCGGACCAGAAGCGCCTAATAACAGGTACAACTGATCCACGCGTACCGAAAGACAGATACAAACCTCACAGGTAGACTGTGCCGCAGTGAACGGACAAATTAAGCTGAAGTCTGAAAAGCGCGAATCGTCTCTAACCAAACTTCTACTAACGCAAAGTCAGCAGAAGGAGCCCAAAGGGTGCTTTGCTGTGTCTTGGACTTCCTATTTCTAGTCCCGTCGTACGTGACGTACGTCATCGCGCACGCTTTCAGCGGACTGTTCGTTCATCGTGTGTGGTCAAGTCCGTTCATGCTAATTTTGAGCGGACTGTTTGTCGGATTGTTTGACGAACAAGGTTGGGCGAACAGTCCGCCCGTGTGTTCGCGGCCTAATAGTTTGAGACAGGGTGAAAGAGGTGCGTTTGGAGATGAGGACAGCGACCCCTCTTTTCTTATCATTGCATGGCACACGTCTTAAACTTGGTCATGCAGCAATTCGTTGTCAAATACCCTGGGGTCCAGGACATCTTGCGGCAGGCAAGGAAAATCTCGGCCCATTTCAGAAGATCTTACACGGCCATGGCTCGCCTTGCTGACATTCAACGGCGACACAATCTGCCGGTCAGACGTCTTATTTGCGATTGCCCGACACGGTGGAACTCAACCTTCTATATGCTTGATAGGCTGCTCCAGCAGAAACGTGCAGTTAACGTCTACCTGTATGAACTCTGCGGCAGAACAGGTTCTGGGGAGCTGGGGTTTTTTTCACCGCGCCAGGGGCTGCTCATACGCGACGCATGCAGACTTCTGCGGCCATTTGAGGAGATCACCAAACTGGTCAGTCGCAGCCATGGCGCCATCAGTGACATGGTACCTTATGCCTTCTTTATGGAGCGTGCATTGCGTCCTGTCATTGATCAAGCTGTGGAGGAGCAGGAGCAGGAAGATGAGGAAGTCGCAATGCTGGATGAATTCCCAGGGGGGGCTACTCTATCTGAGACAAGTGAACAACAAGAGTCTGAAGAGGAGTCAGAGGAGGATGGTGCCGGGGCGGATGAGGAGGAGCAAGAAGAGCATGCTTTAAACCTTTCTGGGATCCCTGTTGTTGTGCGTGGATGGGGAGAGGAGAATGAAGAGGACGACATTATCCTGGATGATGAGCAGGAGCCAGGCCACCACACCACTTCCAGTTTAGTGCAAATGGGGGCCTTCATGCTCCAGTGTTTTAATAGGGACCCCCGTATAAAAAGCATAAGGGTCAAGGACCAGTACTGGGTGGCAACGTACTTAGACCCCCGGTACAAACACAAAATGGCAGAAATGTTAGCGCCGTCACAGAGGGCTGTCAGAATGGAGCACTTCCAGGCCTTGCTTCGAGAAATGCTGCATTCTGCTTTTGCGTGCGCTGGCAGAGGAGCAATTCCCACTCCCAGAGAAGGAGTTGCGGGTACCAATCCAACAGCGCCTGCAAGAAGAGGCCGGTTTGAAGATGTGTTGGTGACTTCGGATATGAGGTCATTCTTTCAGCCGACCCATCGACAGGTGTCATCTGGATCCAGCATCAGGGTACGCCTAGACTGTCAGGTGTCCGACTACATCGGGTTAATGGCCGATGTGGGTGCTCTGAGGAGTGATGAACCCCTGGACTTCTGGGTGGGCAGGCTTGACCTCTGGCCAGAGCTTGCCCAATTTGCAATCGAACTGTTGGCTTGCCCCTCATCCAGTGTCCTGTCCGAAAGGACGTTCAGCGCAGCAAGGGGGATCGTGACCGATAAGCGTACTCGCCTAGCTCACGACAGTGTTAACTACCTCACATTTCTAAAAATGAATGAGGCATGGATCTCGGAGGAATTCAACACATGTGACCAGTAGACCATGTATATGTCTATAAACAATTTTTTTAATCGAGCACACAGACCTTCTTTCTTCATTTGGCTCACTTCCTTGTCCAAAAAAAAGCACACCGTACTATATGCCCGTACCCTCCTGTTTGAAGAGGTTGAGCGGTGTCATATTTCTACTGGGGCTGCTTATTATGAGGGGCTCCCACCATCCCTGTGCTGTGCTGACTTCCTCCTGGGGCTGCTTATTATGAGGGGCTCCCACCATGCCTGTGCTGTGCTGACTTCCTCCTGGGGCTGTACCTCTGCTGTGCATATTATGAGGGGCTCCCACCATCCCTGTGCTATGCTCATTATGAGGGGCTCCCACCATCCCTGTGCTATGTTCATTATGAGGGGCTCCCACCATCCCTGTGCTATGCTGACATCCTCCTGGGGCTGCTTATTATGAGGGGCTCCCACCATCCCTGTGCTGTACTGGCTTCCTCCTGGAGCTGTACCTCTGCTGTGCATATTATGAGGGGCTCCCACCATCCCTGTGCTATGCTGACATCCTCCTGGGGCTGCTTATTATGAGGGGCTCCCACCATCCCTGTGCTATTCTGACATCCTCTTGGGGCTGCTTATTATGAGGGGCTCCCACCATCCCTGTGCTGACTTCCTCCTGGGGCTGCTTATAATGAGGAGCTCCCACCATCCCTGTGCTATGCTCATTATGAGGGGCTCCCACCATCCATGTGCTATGCTGACTTCCTCCTGGGGCTGCTTACGGTGCAATCTGATGAAGTGGGCTGGCTGTATATCACGGTGCTGATGTCAGTACTCTCTATCACGGTGCTGTTGTCAGATGACTCTATCACGGTGCAGGTGTCATTGCTGTATGTCACGCTGCTGATGTCAGTACTCTCTATCACGGTGCTGCTGTCAGTGCTGTATATCACGGTGCTGGTGTTAGTGCTTTATGTCACGCTGCTGATGTCAGTGCTCTCTATCACGGTGCTGTTGTCAGATGACTCTATCACGGTGCAGGTGTCATTGCTGTATGTCACGCTGCTGATGTCAGTGCTCTCTATCACGGTGCTGTTGTCAGATCACTCTATCACGGTGCAGGTGTCATTGCTGTATGTCACGCTGCTGATGTCAGTGCTCTCTATCACGGTGCTGGTGTCAGATGACTCTATCACGGTGCAGGTGTCATTGCTGTATGTCACGCTGCTGATGTCAGTGCTCTCTATCACGGTGCTGTTGTCAGATGACTCTATCACGGTGCAGGTGTCATTGCTGTATGTCACGCTGCTGATGTCAGTGCTCTCTATCACGGTGCTGTTGTCAGATCACTCTATCACGGTGCAGGTGTCATTGCTGTATGTCACGCTGCTGATGTCAGTGCTCTCTATCACGGTGCTGGTGTCAGATGACTCTATCACGGTGCAGGTGTCATTGCTGTATGTCACGCTGCTGATGTCAGTGCTCTCTATCACAGTGCTGTTGTCAGATGACTCTATCACGGTGCAGGTGTCATTGCTGTATGTCACGCTGCTGGTGATCATCTCCTGCACCCTCTTCTTTGCCTACCCTGACCTTCCCTCTCCTCCATTGCCTTCATGCGCTTCACAGTCCTGAATTGTCACAACAATTTCACATATAAAAAAAGAATGCTTGTAGTTGTCGATCCCAGATTCACCTCATACATGTGTTATGTCATTGGCCATGTGGTGGGACTATGTTTGCACAGCTATTAATTATTTTGTGGCTGCAAATTTGACCTGTAGGTTTGCAAAGTTCGCCTCCCATTGAAATCAATGGGGCCCGCCGCGAACGTTACGGTTCGCGAACTATTGGCCGCGTTCGCGGTCCGCGTTCGCGAAACGTCCCGTCGGAAGTTCGTCCATCACTAGGGATGAACATAAATTTCGTTACTTATAAAAATAAGTGACATCCCACTCAAAATTCATACCTGCTGGTATCCTGGTGTTAAAGAAAAAGATCCAATAAACCTCATGTTTGCACAAAACTCTGAATTTATTTTTTCTACACCTTGGGAGGCTAAACTGGAGCAGGTTCTTTTTCCTGTTTCTCTAAATCAGATATTTTAGCTTTGAGCCAGCCCACTTCATCAGATTGCTCATTATGGGCATTTACAAATGAGAAGAAGCAAACTCCCCCATTTTTTTCTCCACCCTGCCACCTAGCTCTCCTATCTCAGCTTTGAAGTTTTGTCAGAGTGGAGAGAGTGCACAGGGAGACCAACATGTCTTTCATTGTTGTGTCGAATATAGGTTAGTTAGTGGTGGAGAATGAACTTATAGGATCCACAAGCTCCCTGGTGTCATCTATGTTAATGTGTCATTTTTGGAGCTCAGCAACAGGGGAATCAGCCTCCATTCTGGGCTTTAATTTAGCTGGGCTGCAAGAGAGTGGAGTGGAGGCACTTGGTGAGCTCCGCTGGGAGCCTGCTTGTGAGCCGGAGCTGTGGAAAGTGTGGGGAGAGCCGCTGAAAGCAGGCAATGCCATCTTGGACTCTGTCTTTTACATGCTTGTTTTTATCTGATGAAATGTGAGTACCCTGGAATTTTATTTGAATAAATATGATACATATAAATACTAATACTACACCAGTTCCTTCTTTTATATTGTATGCACGCACCTCTGATTATTTGGTGGAACTACATGACCCAGCCATCTGTGATCTCTTAAAGCGGTAGTAAACCCGCATACTAGCTCATTATGAAATACTTACCTTAGAACGAGGCCCCGACATCTGGCCCGATCCACGCCGAGGGAGCCGACATGCTCCCTCGGCGTCTCTTCCGGGTATCGCGGCTCCGGCGCTGTGAGTGGCCGGAGCCGCGATATCGTCACTCCCGCGCATGCGCGCGGGAGATTTCAGTCCGGCCGCACGAGCGCTGCCGGATTTTCACGGAGAGAACCCCCTTGTGCGCATGCGCCGCTGCAGTCAGCGGCGCATACCGAGGGGAATATCTCCTAAACCGTACAGGTTTAGGAGATATTATTTTTACCTACAGGTAAGCCTTATTATAGGCTTTCCTGTAGGTAAAAGTTAAAAAATCGACCATACTACCACTTTAATGGTTTTGTGGCTCTGTGGATTTATCATGCCTGTTTGACCACCTGTGATTAAGTGGTCTATTCTTTTTGGTAAGAGGCCTTGTGTGTTGATGTTCGGTGGAGGATAAGTCCGTATTCACCTAATTTGTATTTCTGTCTACACTGTGAAATAAAGTCCTTGTTCAGGAGAAAACGCTGAAATCACCCAAACACTATGGACTTTTTATTTGCAATACTACATTTATCACGCTGCATATTATTATATTTTTCATATATTTTTTATTACCTAACATTTTTCTTGGGCCAGTTCACGCCAGATGTAGTTCTGTGCATTTCCGTGTGCTTTTTTTCTGCACTAAAAATGCATGCACAGTGATTTTCATGTATTCCAATGGCTCTAGTTCACACCATGCAGTCTGCACCAGAAACTGACAGGAAACTGACGGCATTAGTGAACTAGAGGCACTGAAATACATGGCAGTCAGTTTCTGGTGCAGAAACTGACCGGAAACTCATTGCACATTGTGAACTAGAGCTATTGGAATATATGGAAAACACTGTGCATGCATTTTGTGCAGAAAAAAGTGCACAGAACTGCATGGAAATGCGTCTGGTGTGAACTTTAGTGTATATAGGTTTTTTGTCCTATGGTGTTTTTACCCACACCAATCCATATACAATATCCCACAAAAGTGAGTACACCCCTCACATTTTTTAAATGTTTTATTATATCTTTTCATGTGACAACACTAAAGAAATGAGACTTTGCTACAATGTAAAGTAGCAAGTGTACAGCTTGTATAACAGTTTAAATTTGCTGTCCCCTTAAAATAACTCAATACACAGCCATTAATGTCTAAACAGCTGGCAACCAAAGTGAGTACACCCCTAAGAGATCGAAGCCCCCGAAGCGATCCTCGTCCATGTCCTCTGTCTGTGCCATGATACCTGGAGGGACTTCCGGGTATCGCGGCTTTGGCGCTATGACTGGGCAGAGCTGCAATGACATCACTCCGGCGCATGCACATGGGAGCTGTCAGTGATGGCACGTTCGCCTTCACTTGCAGCTTGCTCAGTGCGCATGCGCCGTAGACAGCGGTGCCCGGTTTTTGTAAAGTATCTCCTTAACCAAGTAGGTTAAGGGGATATTTCTTGTACCTATAGGTACGCCTTAATCTAGGCTTGCCTGTAGGTTAAAGTGGTCCCAGAGGGTTTACAACCCTGAGGAAGTCACGTGACTGGTGACGATACGCGTCGGAATAGGAGGAATTAGGATACCGGAAGTGACGTCCATACTACGAGCGGAACGCTTGATCGTTTGTTTTTAAAAGCTGATTTTTATACTTGGTTTATTCTTGTGGATAACATTGAGCATTTAAAGACCTGTGAGGAGGCTATTTGAGGCACAAAATACCAACTGTGGGGACCAGCATTTACCTACCAGGAATAGGGATACAATCCCTGGACCTTACCGGTTGTTTGTTCTGCTGTTTACCTTACAGCAGTAAGGTAAGGGGCCACTCTACCTAGCGTGCTGTGAACACTGGATATATAGGAGCTAAAAGACACGGGTCCTAGCACTTTATCCTGAGAAGCACTAAACACATCACTGGTCACCTCATTTCACACAAAGACTGTATTGTTCTGTTTTTGGTTATTTGATTAACCAGTTGAGATCCGCGCTATAGGCAAATGACGGCTACAGCGCGGACCTCCTTTGCCGGGACTATGTCTATTGACGTCGTCCCGTGCACAAGCGGCCTGCGCGCCCTCTGAGGGGCGCGCGCGGCGCGCTCTGTGATCGGCGAGTCTATGAGACTCACCTGATCACGGATCCGAGCAAGGGGTCGATCCCGACCCCTTACCACATGATCAGCTGTCAGCCAATGACAGCTGATCATGTGATACAACGGAGTCGGTAATCGGCTATTATTCCTCCTCGCGCTATCAGCGCGAGGAGAAAAAAAAAGAGCCCATCACCGGCGGCCGTGATCGGGACATCAGTCCCGATCACGGCCAGCCCTGCCAGTGCCCATCTGCCCCCTGCTAGTGCCACCTATCAATAAATAAGTGCCCCCCGTCAGTGCCACCCAGCAGTGCCCACAGTGCCACCCAGCAGTGCCCACAGTGCCACCCATCAGTGCCCACAGTGCCACCCATCAGTGCCCGCAATCTGCCTCAACAACGGTGCTGCACCCCAGTGCCACATATCCGTGCCCATCAGTGTCATCTACCAGTGCCCATCAGTGCCCATCAGTGCCGCCCATCAGTGCCCAGCAGTGCCACCTATCAGAGCCACCTATCAGAGCCACCTATCGGTACCCATCAGTCCCATCTATCAGTGGTACCTATCAGTGCCCCTTAGTGCCACCCATCTGTGCCACCCATTCGTGCCACCCATCCGTGCCATCTTATCTGTGCCCACCTGTGCCCATCAGTGCCGCCTTATCTGTGCCCATCAGTACTACCTTATCTGTGCCTATCGGTGCCACCTTATCTGTGCCTATCTGTGCCACCTTAACTATGCCTATCAGTGCAGCCTATCAGTGCCCACCAGTGCAGCCTATCAGTGCCGTCTCATCAGCGCACTTCAATGAAGGAGAAAAATGACCTGTTTGCAAAATTTTATAACAAACTATTAAACATGATTTTTTTATTTTTTTTATTTTGCATCTTTTTTTGTTTTTTTAGCAAAAAATAAAACTCCCAGCTGTAATTAAATACCACCAAAAGAAAGCTCTATTTGTGGGAAAAAAATGATAAAAATGTAATTTGGGTACAGTGTTGTATGCCCGTGCAATTGTCATTCAAAGTGCATCAGCGCTGAAAGCTGAAAATTGCTCTGGGCAGGAGGGGGGTTTAAGTGCCCAGTAAGCAAATGGTTAAGCATGCACTGCGTGTTGCATGTTTTATTATAAGAAAAGTTTTTCTTGCAACTCTAATGCAACCTGTTTTTGAGTTTAGCAATTTTGGAGATATTTACTTGAATATTTAAAGCACATGTCACTTTATTATTTGGCTATCTTTGTTGCTGTATTTAAACACTGGACACTTTATTCACCAATTGGATTGTTCACGATTTAATCTGTTCAAGGCACTTTATATATATTTTTTGAAGTATTGTTATATATATTGCGTGTAATATATAACTGTCTAATTTAGGGTGATTTTATTACACCGACTTAATAGGAGGAGACACCATCCTTGGTAGTGTGTTACTCAGCACTATTGGTAATTTGTAATTTATATTTAAGCACGAGGCACTTTATTTTTAGTTGAGTTTAGTATAATTTAGTTTTAATTTCTCCCTTGCAGGTAGCGCAACACCATTTATTTGATTTTTAAGAATTTACAACCACTTTAACCCTCTTGGGCATGAAGTTCACCAGAGCTTAACAGGTTGCCACTGGAGTATTCTTCCACTCCTCCATGATGACATCACAGAGCTGGTGGTTAGAGACCTCGTACTCCCCCACCTTACGTTAGAGAATGCCCTACAGACGCTCAATAGAGTTTAGGTCTGGAGACATGCTTGGCCAGTCCATCACCTTTGCTTTGCTAAAGAAGCTGAGGGTTCATATTGGAGGTGTGCTTGGGGTCGTTATCATGCTGGAATACTGCCCTGCAGCCCAGTCTCTGAAGTAAGGGGATCATGCTCTGCTTCAGTATGTCACAGTACATGTTGGCATTCAGTTTTCCCTTAATGATCTGTAGCTCCCCAGTGTTGACAGCACTCATGCAGCCCCAGACCATGACATTCCCACCACCATGCTTGACTATAGACAAGACACAATTGTCTTTGTACTTCTCCCCTGGTTGCCACCACACACGCTTGACACCATCTGAACCAAATAAGTTTATCTTGGTCTCATCAGAACACAGGACATGATTCCAGTAATCCATGTCCTTAGTCTGTTTGTCTTCAGCAAACTGTTTGCACTCTTATGCATAATCTTTAGAAGAGGCTTCCTTCTGGGACCAATTTTATACAGTATGCAGTGTATGGTCTGAGCACTGACAGGCTGACCCCTCACCCCTTCAACCTCTGCAGCAATGCTGTCAGCACTCATACATCTACATTTCCCAAAGACAACCTCTGGATATGACGCTGAGCACGTGCACTCAACTTATTTGGTCAACCATGGTGTGGCCTGTTCTGAGTTAAACCTGTCCTGTTATACCGCTATATGGTCTCATCCACCGTGCTACAGCTTTGTTTCAGGGTCTTGGCAATCTTCTTATAGCCTTGGCCATTTTTATGTAGAGCAGTGGCGACTGGTGCTCAAAATTTTTTTTTTGGGGGGGCTCAAACAAACTTAAAAAAATCCACGGTGCCATTAAATGCAGCTACTGTACCCATAAATTGCCGCCACTGTGCCCTCAAATGCAGCCACTGGGCTATTCAAATGCAGCCACTGTGCCCATCAATTCTTGCCAGTGTTCCCATCAATTGCTGCTACTGTGCCACGAGTGTACATCCCCCAGCACTTACCTGTCTTGAAGCAGGTCAGCGGCGGTGTACTGCACGCTCCTTGATGTCTTCTTCCATTCTCTCCATCAGGCGTTCAATCAGAGCTCCTGACGTTTCAACCAATCAGATGACAGGTAACAGACCCGAGCACCTGATTGGTTGACAGGCGGTTCAGTGTTAGCAAAGCGAATTCCTAGACCATTGTGATTCAGAGGCTCACATTTTTTCTGGAGTCAATGCAGTTGAAGTATGTTCTTGAGCACCACAGTACACCAGACTACGTCTATTATATAGTGACTAGTGAGACAGTATCGTCTATCATATACTTAGATGAGAACTTTGTTGCAACTGGCTCTATGATTGTTCACCTAATAGAATGGTATTTAGGTAGAATTAGCCTGCTGATGTGAGCAGCATGTAATATTTTCTGATTAGTAATAAGACTGCTGTTTATGTGTTCTTCTGCTCTGAGCTATTACTATCTTCCTGATATCTGAGGCACAAAATATATTTCTAATCAATGCCCCGTGCTCTGGGAAGAAACTGTTATGACACTCTAACCTCAATTGCATTGTTTAATTGAGCAACTATGTGGCAGATGAGGTTTATTGTTGATAAATGTAAAGTTATCCACTTAAGAATATGCATGCATCATACATACCAGGGGAAGTACAACTGGGGAATCAATGGTGGAGAAGCATATGAGTGTTCTGGTAGATCATAAGCTTAATAATAGCATGCAATCTCAATGCCAAGCTGTGGTTTCCACAAAGTAAGTACATTTATTTCTTTTTTTAAGAGAGGTATAGTTTTGTGCTCCAATTCACAAAATTAATATTGGGGAACTACAGAAAGTGCAGAGAAGGGCAACAAAACTGATAAAAAGGCATGAAGGAGCTCAGCTGTGGGAAGAGAATAGAGGAACTGAATATATTCTCTCTTGAGAAGAGGAGATTAAGGGGGGGATATGATCAATATGTATAAATACATACAGTGTCCTGCAAAAGTATTCACCCCCTTGGCTTTTAACCTATTTTGTCACGTTACAGCCTTTAGTTCAATTTTTTTTTTTATCTGAATTATATGTGAGGTGAAGTAAAATTAAAAAATATATACATAAAACTATTTTTCAGAGATAAAAAAAATGATAATTGGCATGTGCGTATGTATTCACACCCTTTATTATGAAGCCTATAAAAAGCTCTGGTGCAGTGGCGGAACTACTGCCATAGCGACCCATGCAGTCGATATGGGGCCCGCAGCTGAGGAGGGCCCAGTGAGCAGGAGGCGGGTGAGCCACCGAGCTGCCTGTCCACTCAGCGCTCGTACAGTCACACTGACTGTACGAGCGGATGCAGCCGGGTGACTCGGTGGCGGCAGGGGGGGGGGGGGGGCGGTGGCTTGTCGGGTAAGCTGCCAGCTGGGAGCCTCGGTGGGTGGCCAATCAGCGGGTGGCGGGGCAGAGAGATGACATTATCTCTCACCGCCCGGCGCCCGCCCTGCAAACTGCCAGCTCTGCACTCACTCACTGTGCAGGCAGCAGAGAGATTACATCATCTCTCTGCTGCCTGACTCAGACTGACAAACAGACGTGACAATCCCATTCCCCACCTTAGCAGGAAAGTGACAATCCACAACTTGTGGCAGGTGACGTGGCAAGTGGACAATCTGCAATGTGTGGCAGGTGACGTGGCAAGTGGACAATCCGCAATGTGTAGCAGGTGACGTGGCAAGTGGACAATCTGAAACTTGTGGTAGGTGTTGTGGCAAGTGAACAATCCGCAACTTATGGTAGGTGACATGGCAAATGGACAAACAGCAATGGGTGGCAGGTGACGTGGCAAATGGACAATCTACAATGAGTGGCAGGTGACGTGGCAAATGGACAATCCACAATGGGTGGCAGGTGATGTGGCAAATGGACAAACCGCAATGGGTGGCAGGTGTCGTGGCAAATGGACAATCTGCAATGGGTGACAGGTGTCGTGACAAGTGGACAATCCGCAATGGGTGGCAGGTGACATGACAAGTTGACAATCCGCAATGTGTAGCAGGTGGACAATCCGCAACTTGTGACAAGTGACAATCTGCATCTGGTGGTAGGTGACACACTCGGGGCTCCCACTGATTGCATTATGGTGAGTTGAACTATTTCATTTTCTTTTTTTTTTTTTTTTTTTTTTTTTGAGTTTAAAAGATTTTTATTGAAAAATAGTTGGCATAACAGAGTTGAAGCTCCCACGCAGGGGAAAGCCATAAAAAAAAGAATAGATAACAAAACATGTTGTACACATGAACAATATGGAGTAAGTTTCTTACTCCGTCATCAGGTATAAAACTAAAGGGGTAACAGCAGGGAGAGCCTAGTACCGGGGCGGGTCAGGAGTATAGTTTAACCTGCGCAACTAAAGTGAAAAATAAACTCCTGAAGAAAACCATGGTAGAGATGTGACAGGGAAAAGGAACTAGGAGTACTAGGCGTGCACAAAAGAAAAGACAAATTAAAAAAATAATAAGCATAAATGAACCCCCTCTCCCGGCGGCCTGGTGCCCCGACACCCCGACAGGGATCTCATTGTGTCGGAGCCCCATGGCTCACCTGGGACCGAGGATAAGCTAATGTCAGGTCACATCATACCCCGTTTAGTGTAAACTGAAAACATGACTAACATAAAGACTAATAGGAAGAACCTGGGGGAGTCCCCAAGGGGGTCCTGTTCAAAGGCATAGCTCCCAGCTGGACATGATGTCAGGCCCCTGGGAGAGCCAAGCAAACAAAGGATATTGTTATAAATGCATGCCTAAATATAATTGTTAAGCCAGAGCATGTTCAGGAAAGCGTCCCCCACCCCCCCTCAGCCTGGCCTGACCAGGGGGAGGGGGAGGGGAGGGACAAGAAGGAGAAAGAAAGAGAGAGAAAAGGAGAGGGGAAGAGGGGGAGGGAACCACGTTAAGCTGAAAGAGCCTGGGTCAAGGAGAGCCGGAGGCGAACAGAAGGGAGAGTAGCTCAAAATATAGAGCAATCACTAGAACAAAACACCGAGACCAAAAACTAAATAAGGATCCCAATGTGACTAGCCCAGGGCTCCCAAACCCTTTTAAATTTACTTGTTTTGTCCAGAATAGTGTAGGAAATTTTTTCTTGAAACATAATCCAGCTAATTTTTTGTTTCAGATTCGGGAAGGAAACCCTAGGGGATTTCCAGGACCTGGTTATAGTCAATTTAGCACCCAATAGGATGAAGTGAATCAAAGATTGAGTATGTTTGGAGATGTGGGGGATTCCTTCATTTAAGAGGGCGAATGTTGGGGATTGGGGAGCTGCTTGGCCGGTGACCTTGCGGATCAGTGCAAACGTCTTATTCCAAAAGTTTCTAATCCTGGGACACTCCCACAAAATGTGAATGAGCGATCCCAGGTGCCCACACCCTCTGAAACATAAGGGGGAGGATTGAGGGTAGAACTTAGCAAGGCGTGTGGGTACAAGGTACCAACGGGTAAGGACTTTGACGTCCGCCTCCACCAGAGATGTGTTGAGGATTCCCTTAAATGCAGTATTGAAATGGGTGTGCCAGGAGTCCAGGTCCCACTCGATTCCTAGGTCGCGTTCCCAGCTCAGCATGTACTGCGCTTTATCCGTTGGTTCGGCAAATGCTGAATAGATCAGCGAAATCCCTCCCCTCATGTCTATGGCTGAAGAACACCAGAGTTCGTAAGGCGAAACTGTGAGGGGAAGGGGGTATTGGGAAGTTAGTTTATGCAGAAAGTGGGATAATTGTTGGAACCGGAACCTTTCTGTAGGAGGCATCTCCAACTTAGAGATGCATTGTTTCAACTTAAGTGGTCCTGCCGGATTAAGATAATGTCCTATTCTATAAAGACCTTTGTCTATCCACCATTGGAATGCTTTGATATTCAGCCCCGGCTGAAATGAGGGGTTATTGAAGATATGTGCGAGAGGTTGCCACCTGGAGGTAAGCGTAGTGGACTTGTAAATCTTATCACAAAGAGCAAGGGAGTGAGAGAGGGTAGGAGACATGACTGGGGGTCTAGATTTTGGAGGGCGCCATAAGAGGTAATCGATAGTAAATTTAGGGATAGCCTGTCTTTCCATCTCTATCCATTCGGGTTTAGGCCCGCTTGAGTAAACATTAGATATCTGGCAGAGTTGAGCTGCTTGGTAATACCACCAAAGATTGGGCAGACCTAGACCGCCTTTTCTTCTGGGTCTAAATAATGTTTTCTTGGGGAGTCTGTGGTTGGATTTGCCCCAGGTAAATTTAATAATTGCCGATTGAAGGTTCTGTATAAGAGACTTAGGTACCGGAATGGGTAGAGAGCGAAAGAGGTATAGTAACCTAGGAAGAAGGGTCATTTTTACAGCGTTAATTTTCCCTATCCAGGATATCTTATGAAGGGACCATTGTTCAAGATCATTTTTAAGTTTTTTGATCATGGGTGGGTAATTCTGGTGAAACAACTGGCCAAAGTTAGATGTAAGTTGAATCCCTAGGTATGGGATAGAGGGAGAGCTCCAGGCGAAAGGGAAGTGTTCTTTTAACCTATTCACTACTTCAGGGGTTAGGGAAACATTGAGGGCTGTTGACTTGGCCATATTAACTTGGAGTCCTGAAGCTTGTCCGAATTCTTGGAGGAGTTGAAGGACATGAGGGGTCGAGACTGTGGGGGAGGTAATAAAAAGGAGGACGTCGTCTGCGAACAGAGCGCATTTGTGAATCGTATCGCCACAACGTACTCCCTGAATGTCCGGATGATTCCTGATGGATATAGCTAACGTTTCAATACCAATGGCGAAGAGAAGGGGGGAGAGTGGGCATCCCTGTCTGGTTCCTTTACTGATTAGGAAGGGGTCTGAGAGGTGGCCCTGGAGTCTAACCTGTGCCCGAGGGTGAGAGTAGAGAGCCCCCAGGAGGTGAGTGAAGTGGGGACCAAAACCCCATTTTCGTAGAACGCCAAATAAGTAAGGCCATGTGATAGTGTCGAACGCTTTCTGCAAGTCTATAGAAAGAAGGAAGCCCTCCTGAGGAGGCCCTCCATCCCACCCTGAGTTGAGAAGGGAAATAATATCCACCGCTCTCCTTATCTGGTCCGGTCCCTGTCTTCCGGGAATAAATCCCACTTGGTCCTTATGGATATAGTTGCTAATGAAAGATCCCAGACGGTTGGAGAGAATTTTGGTCATTATTTTCAGATCGTTATTGATTAAGGAGATGGGCCTATAGTTACTAACTAGACTCTGGTCTTTCCCCGGTTTAGGGATAACCGAGATATATGCCAAATTTGTTGCGTGGTCTAGGGGTGAAGCTTGGGACAATGAGTTAAAAAATCGGGCCAGATAAGGAGATAATATGTCGGAAAAGGTCTTATAATAATGTGTTGAAAATCCATCAGGGCCCGGGGCAGACCCCTTCCTAAGGTCTTTAATGACTGCTCTAACTTCTGTTTCCGATATGGGGGCCTCCATGATTGAACGATGAGAATCCGATATCTTTGGGAGAGGGACGCTATCTAGGTAGTTTTCGGTGGACTGAGAGCTAATATGGTTCGGGCTAGAGTAAAGCTTAGCATAGAATTCGTGGAAGGCCTTCAGGATATGTTTGGGGTTTTGTGTAAGAGCACCAGATGGTGATTTGATTTTTGGGAGGGCCTGAGCTCTAAATTTGGGGGAGAGTTTCGCTGCGAGGAGTGGTCCGAATTTATCTGAATTAAGATAAAATCTGCCGCTCACCCATCGGGTATGGTTCTCGGCGCTGGATGTGAGGGCGGTGTTAAGAGCGATCTTGGCAGCATCGAGGCGAGCAAGGGAGGAAGCAGAGGGGTGTTTTTTGTGCTCTTTACATAGGATCTGGAAGTTTTTCTCCAAGTTGACAATGTCTGCTTGTTTTTCCCGTTTAAGGCGGGAGGAGAGCTGAATGAGCTTACCCCTCATAACTGCCTTATGTGCCCCCCACAAAACACTGGGGGAAATGTCCTCAGTGTCATTCGTACGGAAATATTCTTTTAGGTCAATTTCAAGGCTAGTGCGATGTGCCGGGTGAGAAAGCAAGGACTCTTTCAGCCGCCATTGCGGAGGAGTTGATCGAATCAGGCACCCGGAAATCTTCAAGGAGACTATTGCGTGATCAGACCAAGGGACATCAGCTATGGCGGCATGGGAGGTTAGAGGAATATCAGTGGAGTGAATGAAAATGTGGTCTATGCGGGCGTAGGTACTATGGGGCGCAGAAAAGTGCGTATAATCTTGGGCTGAGGGATTCAGCTCCCTCCAGGAGTCTATCATGCCCAAAGCGTGAAAGAGCCTCGCAATGCGAAGACTCTGCTTGGGAGGCCTCTTCAAGAGAGACCTCTTCGAGGAGGACTTGTCTAGCACGTGATCGAAGGCGACATTAGAGTCGCCACCCATAATCACCTTACCCTCCAGGTGAGGGGAAAGGGAGGTCAGCATCGAAGAAAAGAACCTAGTTTGGCCTTTATTAGGGGCGTAATAAGAAATGATGGAGAAAAGAGACCCATTAACAAGTCCCTTGACAAGAATGTAACGTCCTTCTGTGTCCCTAATCGTATGAGATAGGGTAAAGGATGTGCGTTTAGAAATGAGGATAGCAACCCCTCTTTTCTTATCGTCAGCGTTGGCGAGGTAAAAGGTGGGATAATTACGGTGGAGGAAGGAGGGATTAAAACTTTTCGGGAAGTGTGTTTCCTGTAGAAGAACAATGACAAAGTTCTTAGAATGGTAGCTATGTAGGGCCTTGCGTCTTTTGATGGGGGAGTTTAGACCTTGGGTGTTGTGGGATGCTACTTTAAGGGATTGTGTATGGGGTATATCATCAGCCATAGACATGAGGTGTAAGGTGCGAGCATGTGCTGGCTTTGGTTACCTGTCCCGAGCGGGTCCTGGTCTCAAGGTTGAGGGCAAGTTCAGTTCTCGTAAACCGGGGAGGTTCAAAACGTCCAGCTCTGCTTGAAGGCATCTGTGGGGGAGAAGACAAATGAGTAGAGAGAAGAAAGGGAAACCAGAAAGGGAAAGAAAAGAGTGAGGAGAAGGGGGGAAGGACCAGGAAGAAAGGAGACCTGGGTTCCCCATGGAAGGGAAAGGCAGGGTGGAGCCTGCTCCGGATCCCTTTGGATTGTAGGGATCGGTAGAAGGGCAACCTATTAGAAGGTTGCATTCCTGGTGCCACCATGGGAAAATAAATCCCCAGGGCTACAACAGGTGGAGTGGCAGGCATACCCGCTCCGGTCGAGCGGCGGTCTGCACCTTTTAAATAACAACATAACATTAACTTCAAAAAATGGTTAACCAAAACAGCAAAAAGTATTTGAAAACAAAAGAGTCCCTAGGGGGAGGCCCCCAGGATTCAGAACGTGACACGTTGAAAAACACACGGTTCTTGGCCGTGCATGCATGTCCCTGATAAATCAAAAAAAAAAAGGGGAAGGGGGGGGGGAGAGGGGAGTAGAAAACAGGGAATAAAGGGTTACTGGAAAAATGTCCCGGGTGGACTCAGTGGTTGAGTTGGGGAATCCTGCGCCCAGAGAGGATCTGGCGAGGGTGGAGAGAAAGGGTCAGACCCCAAGGGGTCGGGAAGGGCGGGAGTTCATCTTGGTGGGACGGCGTCCCTCTGTCTCTTCGGTTGCTGTTTAACCCAGAGGGGGGTCAGAGGGCTGGTCGGCGATGGCCTCTTGAAGGAACTCGGACGGGTCTCCATGTGTTGGGGAGAAAGTTCCTGAGAGATGAGCCCCAAGTGTAGAAGTAAACGTTCGCCATTCTGGAAATTCGTGATGTTATACGATTTCTCCTTGAAGGTAAACTGCAGACGGAAAGGGAAGGCCCATCTATATTTGATCATCTTCTGCGAGAGAATATCCAGTAGGGGTTTGAGGGCTCTTCGTTTCTGGATAGTAGTAGGTGATATGTCCGCAAAGATTTGAATTTTTGCGCCGTTGAGGGAGATGTCTCCCCTGTTTCTGGAGCTTTTCATTATTTCCTCTTTAACACTATAATAGTGCGGCTTGACCACAATGTCCCGAGGAAGGCCATCCTGGCGGGGGGGCTGTAAAACACGGTGGGCTCTGTCAAGCTCAAGTCTGCTGTCAGAGATGTCAGGGATGAGATCCTTAATTAGAGCTCGGACAATCGCCTGAGTATCTGTTTGCGATTCTGGAATGCCTCTGATGCGAAAGTTATAACGTCTACTTCTATTCTCTAAATCGTCAATTTTAGAGAGGGCTGTGTCAAGCTGATCTTGTAGGGTCTGAATACAGGCCGTGTTCTGGTCTGTGCGAGCAGCTGCATTATCAACGGTTTGTTCAATGGCATCCATTCTGGCTCCCAGGCTCTGGATGTCAGCTTTAATGGCAGAGGTGATTTGTGCAGCGTTTTGGGCAAGACCGACAGCTAGCATATCAGAGAAGCTGTTCAATAGCTGGGTCATGTCAGGGGGATGATCAGGTAGGATGGGGGAGGTTAGCAGGGAGTCCACAGCACTGTTAGGTGTGCCAGCCAGCGGGGAGAATGGATTCTCTGTTTGCAGTCTGCCCAGGAGTGATTCTGTGGAGGCTGGAGAGGGTAAAGGGTTCTGTTGGTGGATCACAGGCAAAGCTGCGATCGTAGCATAGGTAGCTGTGCTAGTCAGCGTCACGTTCTCACCGCATGTGGGAATGGCGGCCGCCATCTTGGGAGGCTGTGGGGCCTTCGGGCCAAAGTCCAGCTGACGGCTAACGTCCTTCTTGGAGACCTTTCCCGGCATAGGTGTAGGTGCCCGGGGTGTTCCGCTGTACGGGGGAGGTCTCCCCAGAGTTGGCTGCGTACAATAGCGCTCGTGAGGTGCCGCGAAAGACCGGAGCGGTGCGGAGCTCCCGGCTAGTGCGTCGTTCCGGAAGTCCCGCGCATGCGCACTCCTGCTATTTCATTTTCTATAACAATGTAGTAATAGAAATAATGTGTTTCAATCATCCTGACACCATAACACAAATGGTGCTGTGATAATTGAAGCGCCAACATCAGCCATTGCCCCAATAAATTGCCCCCCAAAAAGGTATTTTCTATCAGTGCCCCTCCCAAGGCCCATACAACATTTTGCTATGGGGCCCTGTGATTTATAGTTACGACCCTGCTCTGGTGCAATCAATTACCTTCAGAAGTCACATAATTAGTGAAATGATGTCCACCTGTGTGCAATCTAAGTGTCTCATGATCTGTCATTACATATACAACTGTCAACCAAACACTACCATGAAGACCAAGGAACTCTCCAAACAAGTAAGGGATAATGCTGTTGAGAAGTACAAGTCCGGGTTAGGTTATAAAAAAAAAAAATCCAAATCTTAGATTTGATGGTGCTCCTAGGAATCATCAATCATAACCAAATAGAAAGAACATGGCACAACAGCAAACCTGCCAAGAGATGACACACCAAAACTCAAGGACCGGGCAAGGAGGGCATTAATCAGATAGGCAGCACAGAGAACTAAGGTAACCCTGGAGGAGCTGCCGAGTTCCACAGCAAAGGCTAGAGTATCTGTACATAGGACAACAATAAGACCTACACTCCATAGAGTTGAGCTTTATGGCAGAGTGGCCAGAAGACAGCCATTACTTTCAGCAAAAAACAAAATGGCATGTTTTCAGTTTGCGAAAAAGCATGTGGGAGAATCCCAAAATGTATGGAGGAAGGTGCTCTGGTCTGAAGAGACTAAAATTGAACTTTTTGGCCACCGAAGAAAACGCTACGTCTGGCGCAAACCCAACACATCACATCACCCAAATAATACCATCCCCACAGTGAAACATGGTGGTGGCAGCATCATACTGTAGGGATGTTTTTCAGCAGTCGGGACTGAGAAACAGATGGATGGTGCTAAATACAGGGATATTCTTGAGCAAAACCTGTACCACTCTGTGTGTGTGATTTGAGGCTAGGATGGAGGTTTACCTTCCAGAAGGACAATGACCCCAAACACACTGCTAAAGCAACACTTGAGTGGTTTAAAGGGAAACATGTACCGTATTTATTGGCGTATAACACTCACTTTTTCCCCCTTAAAATCAGGGGGAAATCGTGGGTGCATGTTAGACGCCGATCCCCCGCCGTTGTGAGCCTCTGGGCAGCTTTCAGCTGCCTTCGGCCCTTCTCGGCAGCTTTCGGCCATCTTCGGCCATTCTCGACGGCTTTCGTCCGACTTCCGCCATTCTCTGCAGCTTTCGGCCTTTCTCGCCAGCTTTCGGCCACCTTCCGTCGTTCACGGTGGCCGAGTGAGCCCAAAAGCCGCCGAGAACGCCCGAGAGCGGGGCGAAAGCTGCCGAGGGCGGCCAAAGGCAGCCGAAAGCTGCCGAGAATGGTCCAAAGGCAGCCGAAAGCTGACGAGAACCATGAGCACCGCCAAGATACACAAGACATCCGGCTCTGTATCTCTGGGTGCCGTTTAAAAAAAAAAGCTGCAAATAAAACCGACAAGGCTGCAAATGATGGACAAGGCTGCAATTGACACTGACAAGGGTGCAATAATGGACAAGGCTGCATGACAAAGCTGCATATGACACTAACAAGGGTGCAATAATGGACAAGGCTGCATGACAAAGCTGCATATGACACTGACAAGGGTGCAAATGATGGGCAAGGCTGCCTGACAAGGCTGCAAATGACACTGACAAGGCTGTAATGATGGACAAGGCTTCAGATGGACACTGATAAGGCTGCATTGATGGGCATTTAAATGTAAGGTTTTGTTTTTCCTTAAACTTCCCTCCTAAAAGTATTTTTCCTTAAAATTCCCTCCTAAACTTGGGGTGCGTATTATACGCCGACGTGTGTTATACACCGATAAATACGGTAAATGTGTTGGAATGGCCTAGTCAAAGCCCAGACCTCAATCCAAAAGAAAATCTGTGGTCAGACTTACAAATTGCTGTTCACAAGCGCAAACCATCCAACTTGAAGGACCTGGAGCAGTTTTGCAAGTAGGAATGGGCAAAAATCCCAGTGGTAAGATGTGGGAAGCTTTTACAGACTTATCCAAAGCGACTTGGAGCTGTGATAGTCGCAAAAGGTGGCTCTACAAAGTATTGATTTTAGGGGGGTGAATAGTTATGCACATTGACTTTTTCTGTTATGTTGTCCTATTTGTTTTTTTACATTAAAGGTAAAGTTTATTTGCAAATTAGAATACAAATAACATGGGTATATAACCAATGACAAATGAATCATTTCAAGTCAAAACATAACAAAATACATTCCAACATTGTCTTTTTAAGCAGCAACAGAGGTGGTACAGATTGAAAGCAAGCAGCCTCCAGTGTAGGCCTATTTGGCCCCTGGAGGTTAAATCATTGTCCGACACATCAACTCCATGTAATCCCATTTGTTCCCATTAGGTGGAAGGGAAATGAAATTAGGAAAAAGTAAAGATCTATATGAGAAGCAGGACAAGAAGAGATAGTAGAAGAAAGGAAAGGGAAATAGAGAGAGTGCCTATACCAGACAACCAAAAAGTGTAGCACGAAAACTGGCAATGCAATACTGAGATTTAGGGGCAACGGCCCCCAAATCCAAATTCAAAAGCTTAGATGTCTCATCCGAGACACGTACCTAGGACTAACAGCTGACCACTGGATTCACACTCCAACCTGGTTCAGCAGATCCCTATAGGTCTGGGAATATCTGAAAGCAAACCACGGAGACCAGATCTTATGGTAGCGATCCACCGGCTCATTTGATTGGGCCGCCGTGTCTTCCATCTCGCAGATAAAGGAAACTTTATGTAACCAATCCTTCAGAGTGGGGGTTGTTTAAGATTTCCAGAAAAGTGGAATGAGGGAGTTGGCTGCATTTAACATGTGTCTTGAGAGTGAATTTTTGTACTTTCTGAAAGAAGTATTTCATATATGTAGCAAACAGCATGCAGCATCCATCCTGAGTCGGGTCTCCGTGATTTGAACGATCAAATCCTTCACCCCTGACCAAAATGGCTCCACCATCTCACACTGCCGCCATATATGGAGCAAAGTGCCCTTCCCTCTATCACACCTCCAGCATCTGTCGGATGATTGTGGGTACCATTTGTGGATTTTCTCTGGAGTGGCATACCAATGTGTTAGTACCTTATAGGCCGTTACCTGCACTTTTGTGCTCAGTGAGCATCGGTGGGAAAAAATGCCAGCCCTGTCCCATTGATCATCCGTGATCGGTATTCCCAATTCCTGAGTCCACTGCTCCCTGAGTCTATGATCCTCCCTTGGGCCCAAAGATTGTAACCAGGCATAGGAAACTGACGTGGTCCTTGGGATTGGCTCTCCCTTTGAGCACACTGACTCGAATAGCTTTGTAATTGAAAGTATGTCCACATAGGCATATGTGGTATTTCACAATCTAGTTTAAGTTGTGTAAGGTCTTTCATCATTTTGTTGATGAAGCAGTGAGTCGCCAGGTGCGACCCTTTTGGGTTGATTGGTTTAATTAAGGGATTTCTCATTCCCGGGGGAAAATCCGGATTGTTTTGCAGAGGGGTGAGGGGGCTCAAGGGGGTGGAAAATTTGGGTATTTTGGCTAGTACATGGAATATGTTGAGGGTAGTGCCAATGAGAGGGTGCGATATCATGGATATGGGGTATCTAGCTCGTGGTATCCAGGGTGAGAATCTGAGGGGTATTGTACTTGTCTCTTCCTCCAAGAGAACCCAATCTTTAAGTTTATAATGACAATGCCAGTCAATGATACCTGCCACATGTGTAGCATAATAGTAGTACTTGTAATCAGGGACACCCATGCCCCCCCTGGCCTTAGGTCTGGTCAATAGGGCATGCTTCAGTCGAGGTGGTTAGTGTGCCCAGATACATTTCATCTGAAGGGAGTGTAGGGATTTAAAAAAGCTCATGGGTATCCTAATAGGTAGAGTGCGCAACAAATAAAGGATTTTTGGCAGTATGAACATCTTACAGATGGCAGCCCTGCCAAACCATGAGAAATACCCCGAGCGCCACTTCTGTAAGTCCTGTTCTATAGTTTTAAGAAGAGGGGGGAAATTTTGATCAAACGTCGAAGAAAGTCTGGGGGTCAGCCATATTCCTAAATATTTAATAGCAGTGTCAACCCATTTGAAGGGACTATTAACTTGGGGCGTGGTCATGTGAGCTGTGGGAAGTGAAATATTCATAGCCTCGGATTTAGAGTAGTTTATTTTGAGGTTAGATAAATAGCCCAAATTAGCAAATTCTTTCAAAACAGAGGGAGTGGAGATATGGGGTTCAGTCAAAAAGAACAGGAGGTCGTCAGCATAAGCCGCTACTTTGAAGACCTTCCCATTGAGTTGGAAGCCTTTGATTGATTGGTTTGCTAGGATATGTCTTATAAATGGTTCGAGGGAGATGATAAAGAGCAGGGGCGACAAAGGGCACCCCTGTCTAGTACCATTTCTAATATGAACTATATCCGAGAGTGTCCCATTCACCTTGAGCCTGGCTGAAGGGTTTTGGTATAATGCCGAGATCCAGGCCATCATGTTAGAGCCCAGACCAGCATGTCTGCACGTCTCCAACGGTTCGGTTCGCACCAGAACTTTTGAACGGACCCCAAATTCGTACGAACTTTAGAACCCCATTGAAGTCTATGGGACTCGAACGTTCGAAATTAAAAGTGCTAATTTTAAC
The DNA here is from genome assembly GCF_037356315.1 of Lithobates pipiens. Classification (NCBI taxonomy): domain Eukaryota; kingdom Metazoa; phylum Chordata; class Amphibia; order Anura; family Ranidae; genus Lithobates; species Lithobates pipiens. The sequence goes on from NW_027507903.1 coordinate 336,861,990, forward strand.
GGCTAATATGCAAGATACTGTCCTAAAAAGGGTTTGGGGACCTGGCTCCTGCCCCAGGGGACATGGGTAAATGCCTAAAATGTTTTTAAAAATGGCCGTTTTGGCGGGAGCACTGATTTTAATGACAATTAAAGTGAAAAAAAAGTGAAATATTCCTTTAAATATGGTGCCTGGGGGGTGTCTGTAGTATGCCTGTGAAGTGCCACGTGTTTACCGTGTTTAGAACAGTCCCTGCACAAAATGACATTAAACGGAAATAACATCATTTAAAACTGCTTGCGGTTTTAATGTTATATCTGGTTCCTGCAATATGGTTGAAAATCATTGAGAAAAATGGCATGGGTAGCCCTCCCTGCCCATTACCAGCCCCTTTGGGTCTTGTACGCATATTAAGGGGAACCCAGTACCCATATTAAAAAAAGGAAATGCGTGTGGCCCCCAGGCCCTATATACTCAGAACAGCAGTATACAGGCGGTGCAAACAAGACAGGGACTGTGTAGGTTTGTTGTGTTAAGTTGAATCTGTTTGTAATTTTCAACTGGTACATTTTTAAAGTGTAGCTCCAGTCAAAAAAACTATTTTTAAGCTTTTTGGAAAACATAGGGAAGGGTTATCGCCCCTGTATAATTTGTTTTGTCGTACATCTTTTTTCATCTCACTTGCTGTTGTCTCCTTCCGTTTGCAAGTAGGAGATGTTTGTAAGTTGGATGTTTGAAAGTAGGGGCCTGCCCTATATGCTCTGCAGAAATGGCGGAACAAGGTGTTGGTTTTGCCACAACATTGTAATCCCTGAAAGTGACTCTTGGTGGGCGCTGGAGTGCCCTGCTGTGAATGATTATATCAAGAATTGTAATTACATGCCATTGTTGAACAGTGGTAGAAAAATTGACCTTTGGTGGTTGTGGTGCTGGTGCCACAACACTATAAGTCCTCACAGTTACTCTGGGTGGGCACAGGAACGGGCCCTCCTGTGAAATATTATATCAAGAATTGTAATTACATGTCCCTGTTAAACAGGGGCAGAAAAATTGGGCCTTAGGCACTGGTGCTGGTGCCACCACACTGCAACCTCTCCCATATACTCTTGTTTTATTGCAGGAATTAGCCCTGCTGCAAAGCATTGCATCAAAAATTGTAATTAAACGCCCCTGTTAAACAGGGGCAGAAAAATTGGGCCTTAGGCACTGGTGCCACCACACTGCAACCTCTGCCATATACTCTTGTTTTATTGCAGGAATTAGCCCTGCTGCAAAGCATTGCATCAAAAATTGTAATTAAACGCCTCTGTTAAACAGGGGCAGAAAAATTGGGCTGATGGCATCACCCAGAACCAGAAATGTTCTTCCAACATATCAGCGGAGGAGGAAGAGGATAGACAATCAACATAACAGGACAGTCACTCAGCATCAGCATAGGCAGTCTTGAAGGGATGTGATAATTCAAAAACAATTATTCGGTTACATCAGCTTCAGGTGATTGGTAGCTGTGGGTGATCCAAGACTGATTCATCTTGATGAAGGTCAGTCGATTAACTGATTCGGTGGACAGGCGCACCCTGTGATCGGTAACAAAGCCACCAGCAGCACTGAAGGTGCGTTCCGAAAGAACGCTGGATGCAGGACAGGCCAGTAGCTCAATTGCATACTGTGCAAGCTCTGGCCAGTGATCCATCCTCAAGACCCAGTAAGCCAGAGGATTTTCGGGGGAAAGGTGTCCAAGTCTGACCTTGCCCCTAGGTATTCCTGCACCATGTAAATCAGACGCTGGAGATGGTTGCTGGAACCGATCATACCTTGGGGCTGCGGACTAAAAAATTGTCTGAAAGCATCAGTCAGACGGCCACCTTCTCCACCGCTCCTTCTGACCGATGCCTCAGCAACACGTTGTCCAGGACCAGGAGTTTTTAGCTTCCCAGTCTCTGGGAACACGTTGCACAGACCTTTCTGCAAGGCCTCCCGGAGATGTCTCATCCTCTGCTCCCTCTGCGATGGCAAGATAAGGTCGGCAACCTTACCCTTGTACCGTGTACCGGAGAGTGGCCAGCCAGTAATGGTCCCTCTCCTTGATCCGAAGAATACGAGGATCCTTCCGCAGGCTTTGCAGGATCAGGGAGGCCATGCAGCGTAGGTTAGCTGAGGCATTCGATCCGGAGTCCTCTGGTTCACTAAGGACAACATGATCCACAGCTACCTCCTCCCAGCCACGTACAAGTCCACGTGTTTCTTGGGACTGTAAATCATCCCTACAAGACTGCTGCTGCTGATGCTGAGTGCCAGCCTCCACCTCCATGCTGACACAATCATCCTCCTCCTCCTCCTCTTCCTCCTCCTCATCCTCTTCCTGTGGGATGGGTGGCACAGCAGGAACACTGTCTGGATAAAGGGGGCCTTGAGAGGCAAGGAAGTCCTCCTCTTCCTGCCTCTGTTCTGCCTCAAGTGCCCTGTCCATTATTCCACGCAGCGTATGCTCCAAGAGGTGGACAAGAGGTACAGTGTCACTGATGCATGCACTGTCACTGCTCACCATCCTTGTGGCCTCCTCAAACGGTGACAGGACAGTGCATGCATCCCTGATTATGCCCCACTGGCGTGGTGAGAAAAAACCGAGCTCCCCTGACCCTGTCCTGGGGCCGTAGTCGCACAGGTACTCATTGATGGCCCTCTGCTGCGTGTGCAGCCACTGCAGCATGGCCAACGTTGAGTTCCACCTAGTGGGCATGTCACATATAAGGCGGTTCTTGGGCAGGTTCAACTCCTTTTGGAGCTCAGCCAGCCGAGCACAGGCATTAAATGATCGGCGGAAATGCACACAGACTTTCCTGGCCTGCTTCAGGACATCCTGTAAGCCGGGGTACCTGCCCAAGAACCGCTGCACCACCAGGTTAAGGACGTGAGCTACACAGGGCACATGGGTCAGTTGTCCCTCTCGGAGGGCGGAGAGGAGGTTGGTGCCATTGTCGCATACCACCATTCCTGGCTTAAGCTGGCGTGGCGTCAACCACCTCTCGGCCTGCCCCTGCAGAGCTGACAAAACATCCGCCCCAGTGTGGCTCCTGTCCCCCAAACAAACCAGCGCAAGCACGGCATGGCATCGTTTTGCCTGCGTACTTGCGTAGCCCCTGGAACGCCTACGGAGCACCGCTGGTTCTGAGGACAGAGCACTGGAAGAGGCCATGGAGGAACAAGAAGAGGAGGGGGTGGAGGAGAGAGGTGTGTCACAACCAATAGTAGCATTTTGGAGGCGTGGTGGCAGAACAACCTCCAACACTACTGCACCTTGTCCTGCATCCTTCCCAGCTGCCAGAAGAGTGACCCAATGGGCCGTGAAAGACAGGTAACGTCCCTGTCCATGCCTGCTGGACCATGAGTCAGCGGTAATATGCACCTTACCGCTGACTGCCCTGTCCAGCGAGGCAAGGACATTGCCTTCCACATGCCGGTAGAGAGCCGGAATCGCCTTCCGTGAGAAAAAGTGGCGTTTGCGGACCTGCCACTGAGGAACCACACATTGTACAAACTCACGGAAGGGGGCCGAGTCTACCAACTGAAAAGGCAGCAGTTGAAGTGCTAGCAATTTAGCCAAGCTAGCATTCAACCGCTGGGCATGTGGATGGCTGGGAGTGAACTTCTTTCGCTGGTCCAGCAGCTGGGGCAGGGACATTTGCCTGCTATAATCGGACGTGGGTGTACTGCTAGCAGAGTGCCCGGAAGCACTTGGCTGTGACACACCTAATTCTACACCTTCATTCCTCTCAGAGCAGGTTTCAGAGAGGACTGAAGGTCTAGTGGGGTTGGAGATGCCAGCTGATGAGGAGCAAGGAGAGGTCCGCTTTGTTCTTTGGTGTGGGTCTTTGAGGTACGCTTGCCAACGAGCTGCATGGCAGGTCAACATATGTCTGGTCAAGCATGTGGTACCCAAGCGGCTGATGTTTTGGCCACGCGAGATACGCTTGAGACATATGTTGCAAATAGCAGCGGTGCGATCTGATGCACTCGTCTCAAAAAAGGCCCACACCAAAGAACTTTTAGAATAACGCGCAGAGGCAGCGCCCTGCACAGGCGGAGCTCTGCGGTGTGATTCAGTCGGTGTGCTGCCCCTAAGCTGGCCCCCGGAGGGCATCCTGCCTAGTTGGACATGTGCCTCCTCCTCCTCCTCCTCCTCCTCTCTCCTACCAGGCACCCACGTGGAGTCAGTGCCCTCATCATCCCCTCCCTCTTCATCGCTGTAGCAAACCTGGCAATATGCTGCAGCTTGTGGAACATGACTGCCAGATTGCTGTCCTTCTTGAGCATCCCCTCTCTCTGCGCTCACGCTACTGCCTTCCTCTAGCTGAGTGTCATCATCAGAGCCTACAAAACACTGGGCATCCTCCTGGAGCATGTACCCAACACTGTGCTCAAAGAGTTCAGGAGACTCCTCAGGAGGACGTGGTGGTTCTAGGGAAGGAGTCACTGATCGGCCGATAACGATCGGTGTGTACTGTGTTGAAGGTACACAGAACACCCACTAACTGCTTCAGACGCCAACACACTACACAAGGCCGCCGCGCTGGCGGCCTTATATAGTGTGGGGCGTGTACTACACAGCCTGAGCTATGATTGGCCACTCATGGCTCTCCTCGCTACTGGCGCTGTGATTGGCCAAGCATGCGGGGTCACAGTGCATGCTTGGCCAATCATGAGCCAGCAATGCACTGCGATGACGCAGTGCATTGTGGGCCGTGAGCGCCACACGAATTTGGCGCGAACGGCCCATAATGTTCGGAATTCGCCGAACGAGCAAACAGCCGATGTTCGAGTCGAACGTATGTTCGACTCGAACACGAAGCTCATCCCTACTGACAACTTCATTGATGTGATAAATATAAATGAAATAAGATGTGTGTGTTTTTTTGCACTGGTACACTGCAAGTATGAGAAGTTAATGTGACAGATGTATATAAGTAAGTAACTAACCATCTTCCAAAAGTTCTAATTCAAATAGAAAAGATTAGAAAAAAATATAATTTAATTGAATAAAATAGAAACAATATAAAACCATCAAATTTCAAATAGAATAAATTTGAATTTCGAATAGTATGAATTCAAATTTTTTAATTAATTTTACATTTGGATAGAAAAGATTATAATAATATAGAAAATAGACTAGAAAAATGATAGATTGTGTTTGCATACCAAATTTGGTGTTTCTAGCTATAAGTGACCCCGAGATATGTGGCCCCAAAGTCGGGTCGCAAAATGTAATTCTCTGCTGCAGAAAAGTACTTGGCATATTGCCCATTATCTGGGGTCACTTGGTGGTAGGTCACGTGGCAAGTGGACAATCCACAACTTGGTCACGTGGCACTCGTGGCCGGTCAGATGGTACTTGTGGCAGGTCACGTGGCACTCGTGGCAGGTGTCGTGGCAAGGGGACAATACACAACTTGTGGCAGGTGACGTGGCAAGTGGACAATGACATACAGCATTAGACATGTGCATTCGTTTTTGTCCGAATGCATTTTCGTCCGAATTTCAGCTATTTTCGTTTTCGTTTTGACAAACGATAACGAAAGCACAAAATCCGAAAAACAAAAGATCCGACATAAATAAATGCTTTATTTTCATTTTCATTGTTACAACAGTTCGATATAGAATAGGAGATTCGACATGACTCTGACAATAACAATCTGTCTATAGAACCTGTGGTCGAATGTGCCTAACCTTACCTCTATTAGTCCAAGATTATATAGAGAAAATATTCGACAGAGAAAAAAGATTTGACAGAGAGAAAAGATTCTGCAAGTTACTGTCCTAAAAAGTGTTTGGGGACCCGGGTCCTGCCCCAGGGGACATGTATCAATGCAAAAAAAAGTTTTAAAAACGGCAGTTTTTTCGGGAGCAGTGATTTTAATAATGATTAAAGTGAAACAATAAAAGTGTAATATTCCTTTAAATTTCGTAGGGGGGGGGGTTGTCTATAGTATGCCTGTGAAGGGACGCATGTTTCTGGTGCTTAGAACTGTCCCTGCACAAAGTGTCATTTATGCAGGAAAAAAAGTCCTTTAAAATCACTCGCAGCTATTATGAATTGTCGGCTCCGTAATACAGAGAACACAAATTGAAAGTCATGGATTCGCTGCGCTGGATGAGATGAGCCATCGCTGGAGAGATGACCGTCCGTCGCTGGATAGCAAGAGTGGATTAACACCGCTGGAATCTTTTTTTATTTTTTTTTTATTTTTAATAAAGGAATTTTTCAAAAGTGTGTTTGTCTTATTTAACTATTTTTTTACACTTTCTTTGTAAAATGGTAGGGGTACTTTTGTACCCCCTTACCATTTCAAACAGGGGGGGGCGGCATCTGGGGGTCCCCTTGTTAAAGGGGGCTTCCAGATTATGATAAGCCCCCCGCCCGCAGACCTCCACAACCACCGGCCACGGTTGTGGGGATGAGGCCCTTGTCCTCATTAACATGGGGACAAGGTGCTTTGAGGGGTCACAGACCCCCAAAGCATCCTCCCAATGTTGAGGGCATGTGGCCTGGTACGGTTCAGGAGGGAGGGGGGGCCGCTCTCTCATCCCCCCTCTTTTCCTGTGGCCTGCCAGGTTGCGTGCTCGGATAAAGGGTCTGGTATGGATTTTTAGGGGGACCCCCACGTCAATTTTTTTTTTCATTTGACGCGGGGTTCCCCTTAATATCCATACCAGACCTGAAGGGTCTGGTTATGGATATTTAGGGGGAACCCCACGTCAAATTTTTTCTTAAATTTGAGGCAGGGTTCCCCTTAATATCCATACCAGACCTGAAGGGCCTGGTAATTGAATTTTTTTTTTTTATTTATTATTTTTTTTTTTTTTTATCAATGACTTTCAATGAGTGTTCTCTGTATTACGGAGCCGACAATTCATAATAGCTGCGAGTGATTTTAAAGGACTTTTTTTCCTGCATAAATGACACTTTGTGCTGGGACAGTTCTAAGCACCAGAAACATGCGCCCCTTCATAGGCATACTATTGAACCCCCCCCCCCCCCCCTACGAAATTTAAAGGAATATTACACTTTTATTGTTTCACTTTAATCATTATTAAAATCACTGCTCCCGAAAAAACGGCCGTTTTTAAAACTTTTTTTTGCATTGATGCATGTCCCCTGGGACAGGACCCGGGTCCCCAAACACTTTTTAGGACAGTAACTTGCAAATTAGTCTTTAAAATTAGCACTTTAGATTTTGAACGTTGGAGTCCCATAGACTTTAACAGGGGTTCTAAAGTATGCTATATACTAGCTCCGTCGAATCTTTATACATTCGACAGACACCATAAGCCTTCAAAGACAGATTCGACCATAATTCATGTGGATTTTCGGACGAATGCAATTTTTGAACGAAAAACTAAATAAATAAAAATGAATTTCGGGAGTAACTAAATAAATTAAGTTTTCGGACGAAAATGAAATTCCGAAACGAAATATTTTACTCTGCACATGTCTATACAGCATATGCACTTACTTTGCGATTGACATCCGTGACTTCTTCAATCAGGCATGCTGACAACTTCATTGATACCATAAATATAAATTAAATAAGATGTGTGTTTTTTTTTGCAATGGTACACTGCAAGCATGAAAAGTTGATGTGACAGATATAAATAAGTAAGTATAAGTAACTAACTATCTTCCAAAATTTCTAATTTAAATAGAAAAGATTAGAACAGAATAGAACAAAAATATAATTTAATAAAATAAAATAGAAAGAATATACAACCATCTTCTGAAATTCGAAATTGGATAGAATAAATTTGAATTTCGAATAGTATGAATTCAAATTTTTAAATTAATTAATTTTAACCCTTTCCCGCCGAGCGTACGCAGATATGCGTACTCGGCTTCCGGGGGTTCTACCGGGATGATGCCCGCACCTGCAGGCATCATCCCGGTACCATTTTTTGCAGCAGGCGATTGGCTATCCAGGCATAACAACCGATGCGGCTAAAAGCCGCTCGGCTGTTATGCCGGAGGAGCGGGAGGGGACATCCCCCCTCCCGCCGCCTCTCGCCGCTGTTACCGGTGCTCCCGCTCGATCGGGAGCACCGATCAGAGATCCGACGCCTCCGGCTGCTGCGGAGGAACTGGAACGAAGCCGTAATCAGCTTCGTTCCAGTCTCCTCATCGTAAACACGGAAGCGACGTCATGACGTCACTTCCCGTTTACTCGGCTGCCAATGGCACCGGTTTAAAAAAAATATCCGGTATTCAGAATCGCCGTTTTCAGCGATCTGAATACATTGAAGTGTAAAGGAGGGGTAGGGGGTCTTTTAGACCCCCGATCCCTCCATAAAGAGGACCTGTCACCACCTATTACTGTCACAAGGGATGTTTACATTCCTTGTGACAGCTATAAAAGTGATCAATTTTTTATTTTTATTTTTTAAACAATTTAGTAATTTTAAAATAAATAAAATAAATAAAAAATTAAAAAAAATTTTTTTTAAAGCGCCCGCCGTCCCCGCGAGCTCGCGAAGCAAAGAAAACGCATACGGAAGTCGCGCCCGCGTATGTAAACGGTGTTCAAATTACACATGTGAGGTATCGCCGCGATCGTCAGAGCGAGAGCAATAATTATAGCACTAGACCTCCTCTGTAACGCTAACCTGGTAACCGTAAAAAAAATTTAAAGCGTCGCCTATTGAGATTTTTAGGTACCGTACTTTGTCATCAATCTACAAGTGCGCGCAATTATAAAGTGTAACATGTTTGGTATCTATTTACTCGGCGTAACATTATCTTTCACATTACGCAAAAAAATTGGGCTAATTTTACTCTTTTGTTTTTTTTTATTCATGAAAGTGTCCCTTTTCCCAAAAAGTTGCGTTTAAAACACCACTGCGCAAATACCGTGTGACATAAAATATTGCAACAATCGCCTTTTTGATCTCTAGAGTCTCTGCTAAAAAAATATATAAAATGTTTGGGGGTTCCAAGTAATTTTCTAGCAAAAAATATGGATTTTAACTTGTAAACACCAAATTACAAAAATAGGCTTAGTCATGAAAGGGTTAAATTTGGATAGAAAAGATTATAATAAAATAGAAAATAGACTAGAAAAACGATAGAACAGAACAGAATAGAATATATTGTATTTTATTCTGTTCTGGTCTATTGTTTTTCTAGTCTATTCTTTTATATTCTATTAAAATCTTTTCTATTAAAATCGAAATCATTATATACTAATAATGACATCACCTGCCACAAGTTGTGTATTGTCCACTTGCCACGTCACCTGCCACAAGTTGTGTATTGTCCACTTGCCATGACACCTGCCACGAGTGCCACGGGACCTGCCACGAGTGCCACGTGACCTGACACGAGTGCCATGTGACTGGCCACGAGTGCCATGTGACCAAGTTGTGGATTGTCCACTTGCCACGTCACCTGCCACCAAGTGACCCCAGATATGGGCAATATGCCAAGCACTTTTCTGCAGCAGAGAATTACATTTTGCGACCCGAATTTGGGGCCACATATCTCGGGGTCACTTATAGCTAGAAACACCAAATTTGGTATGCAAACACAATAGAACTAGCACTACAACATCTCCAAATTTGAGGTTTCTAGCACCAAGTGACCCCAAGATACATGGCCCTAAATTCGGGTCGCAAAATATTTTCAAATCCGGTTGAAATAGTTTTGAATGCGGTTGAAATAATTTTGAATCATGTTGAAATCATTTTGAATCCGGTAGAAATATTTTCGAATTTGGTTAAAATATTTTCGAATGCGACGTTTTTTTTTCGAATTCGGTAGAAAACGAAACGAAATCCGAAAACGAATTTAATGAATTTAATAAATATAACTAAACAAAATTAATTAATTAACAAATTAAAACAAAACAAAACTAAACAATTTTTTTTCCTTTTGCACATGTCTAGTTCGAATACCAACCATGACATTACCTGAATAGAGTTTGCATATTCTCCTTGTGCTTGCGTGAGTTTCCTCCCAGATTCCAAAGACATACTGATAAGTTACTGACTCCTGTCTAAATTGGACCTATTAGGTACTGTATATGTATGCATGTGAGGTAGGGACCTTTGATTGTAAACTCCTTGAGCACAGGGACTGATGTGAATATTCAATACACTGTATACTGTATGTAAGACACTAAATTGTCAGTGCTATATAAAAGCATTAAATAAAGAAATATTCCAGCCAAAATATGTTAAGCTACCACCCCTGTGAATAGCTACTCAAGTTTGTTGAGTCCTACACTACCAATTTTCAGAGTACAAATAGGGGGCAGAGTAGGAGCCTACAGCATTGTCCCTAGTCCCAACTTTCTATGTGTAACAAACAGCATTTGTTAGTTATGTTAAAGCTGCTTGGTGTCTTGAAGTACAGCTTGGTCTTCATCCCCATCTGGTAGTAAATGAATTGTCTTAGTTTTTGGTTTTAGTGCAGCCCCAGTTAGCAGTCAGCAATGAACCCTGTATGTTCAGCTCAACATATATAGCTCCCAGCTGTCACTCATTTGGAGGCTATGTCCTTCTTTTTAGACCAAGTCCCTCATGCATACTCAGCTGTCTCTCTTTTTGGTCTGATGTGTAGATCTCTATACAAAATGTACTATTTAACCACTTCAGCCCCGGGAAGGATTTGCCCCCTTCATGACCAGGCCATTTTTTGCGATATGTCACTGTGTCAATTTAACTGACAATTGCACCGGCGTGCAACGCTGTACCCAAACAAAATTGACATACTTTTTTTCCCACAATAGAGCTTTCTTTTGGTGGTATTTGATCACCTCTATGGTTTTATTTTTTGTGCTATAAACAAACAAAGAGCGTAAATTTGGAAAAAAAAACATTTTTTTTATTTTTTGCTATAATACATATCCAAAAAAATAATAATAAATACCAAAAACAAATTTATTCATCAGTTTAGGTCGATATATATTCTTCTACATTTTTTTGGTAAAAAAAAACGCAATAGGTGTATATTGATTGTATACAAAATATAAGGAGCTAGGGAATCCTGCCTCTAATCACAAAAAGAGAAGTAGAACTCACTGACTAAATTGCGGGGGGTGTAATTAACAAAATACTAACTAGAAACAAAAAAAACAAAAAAAATTATACTAACACACACCCTAGAGTTAAACTACATATATTTATTGGCTATAAACAGCAAAAATACAAAAGGCATAACCAACAGTATCCCCTGATCCCTTATATAAACCCCACAAAGAATCCCTATAAGCCCTTGTATACACGGTCGGACATTCCGATGGAAGGTGTCCGATAGGACCGTGTTGTCGGATAATCCGACTGTGTGTGGTCTCCATCGGACTGTTTCCGTCGGAGTATCCGACGGACCAAGTTTTACAACTTGTCTATAAAATTTTCCGACAACATGCTCCAATCGGACATAGTCCGATCATGTGTAGCCTACTCCGACGAACAAGGTGCCACGCATGCTCACAATCAAATTCGGACACGGAAGCGCTCGCTCAGGTAAAACTACCGCTCGTAATCGATATAGCACATTCGTCACGCTGCAATGTTAAAAATTCTTTCATGAAGGGCATTCTCTTGTTCTTTACACTGCTGCAAGAATGAACTTCTTTTGATGCTCATAGTCACACACACTTCTTGCGAACGTATTTCTTGAGTCTTTTTACTCATTTCAGCAACACAATATTTTAAATTGTCACATCTACACAATCTTATTTATTTTATTTTTTTTGGGGGGGAAATTTTGTGGTTTGTTTTTTTCATCAACATCTCCTTTTTTGACAGTTTGCTCATCTTTGCATTTTTTGGGGTGTGTTTTGAGTTTCAACTTACCACAACACCATTATTATCTTTTTTGTATTTTCCTTTTCTTTTTTAATCTACAGGAGGTTGTTTAGTGTTGGTGCCCCTTGTTATTCATTTCACTTTGTATTTTTAAGCCTGCCTACTCACAAATAAACTGTCCTTTTTTAAGTAAAACACATACGCAAATATATCTTCAAACAAAAAAAACTTTATTTAGGTGTCAGTAACAGATAAAGAGGCAGGCAGCGCTGGAGAAACTGGGGAGATTAACGAAGCCTTTGGCCCCCAGGGCACACATCAACTATTTAAATGCAAAAATTGGTGGCCTGAGGAGTACATGTCTGAGGGAGAGAAGTCTGGTCCTGAAGTCCAAGAAACCCAGAACAGCAGCAGGTGACATCTATGTTCCCAGGCTGTGGTACTACAAGAGGCTGTATCTTCTGTCAGACCAGACTGAACCCAGGCCATCACACTCTGGTCTTCCATGCTTCCTTCCAGGCTGTGGCTGTGGTGCTGGAGTGTGTTGCTTGTGTGATTTGGCCCAACAGACCCTTGTTGAGGGTGTGTATAATTAGCTTCTCACACAAGATATTTTGCCCCTCCTCCATTTGCTCGAGTTTACATGCAGCCAAGGTGGCAAAGGCCTCTTAATAGGTGGGGGGGGGGGCTTTGAGGGCTGCTGAAGCATCCCCGATGAGCCTCAGAGCCGACTCCTCCACATTCCCCCCCTTTCTCGCCCTTTTGCGTGGAAGGCGGAGGGGAGGGACCTGGGATTCTGTCAGGCTCCTCCGCCCCCTGACCACCACCTGGCTGCCGCTTACCCCTGCCTCCTCCTGGCTGCCACTTTCCACAGCCACCTCCTGGCTGCTGCATTCCACACCCTCCTCCTGGCTGATGTCTTCCTGTGTATGAAAAAGGGACATAGTTTTAGTTTTAGGTTCATCAAACACACACAATTTTCACATCAAGACTGTTGCAAATTGTAACCAATAGAAAAGACTATCATTCTGAGCCCAGAATTTTTCATTCTTGCCCCAAAGGTTTTGGCCACTGCTGTCTATTGATATGTGAAACACTTTCTAAAATCAGCAATTAGTGAGCAAAAATCAAGTTAACATCATTCATTTTTACTCCCAAAATATGTAGAACAATACTATACCTGGCTCAACCTGGGCTCCCCCAGTTCTTCCTGAGTGGAAGGCCCAGGTTGGGCGTCAGAAGAGGTGTGGAATCTAGTATAGAAGGACGCGTGGAAGGAAGGGTAGAGAGTGATTCCCTCACATCAGCCTGGTCTGACAGAAACTGCATCCTCTCGTAATACCACAGCCTGGGGACATAAACTTCATCTGCTGCAGCTCCAGATTGCATGGACTTCAGCACCTTGGTCCTCTCCTTCAGATATGTACTCCTGAGGCCACCAATTTTCACTTTTAAATAGTGGATGTCTGCCCTGGGGACCACCAGCTTCACAAACTCAACCAGTTTCTCCAGCGCTGCCTGCTTTTTTTGTCTGTTACTGTAATGAGGATGCGTAGATTGCCACAGGCAGGGCAGCTCCCTGTATTTATCCATGAACAGAGGGAGGAAACTGTGGTCATTGAAACCGTCCATAATCTCGGCAAGACACAACACAAGACAAACCCTAATATCAGGCTAAACTCCACTAATGCAGGCCTCAATCTAGAAGCAGTATAGGCTAGTGATGTACCAAGTAAAACATTTTACCTTTGTTTGCACGATCGTCGCGTCAGCTTCTCCCTCTGTTCACAGACCGTACGTACGACACACGCGTGTGCCGTTTTATATACAGTGCGCATGCATGAAACTCTGTCCGCCCCTGACGTTCTTTCTAGACTATTCCCCGCCCCTTCTCTTTCGGTGCAGTGGGGAGAGCACATGGCGGAGAGAACACAGGTGCGCAATCAGAGTTTCACTAACGAGGAGGAGGGTGAGGAAAGCCCGGAGCCTGAAACGTCCCGATCCTGGAGGAGAAGATTTAAGGCCTCAAATATGTCTTTTGGAGAGATGTTGGAGATGATGGACAGATTGAAGAGGACCGACTATGATGGGAAGCATGGACCTTACCCAAACCCAAATATCAGAAAGGCCAAGATCATGACTAAAGTTGTGAAGAGTCTTCAGAAGAATTTTGCGGCACGACGATCCAAGGATCAACTGAGAAAACGCTGGTCAGACCTGAAACTGACGGAGCGCGATCAGTACAGAAGGATCAAGCGTATTCTTCAAAAAAGTAAGTACAGTATTTATTGGCATATAACACTCACTTTTTCACCATGAAAATCGGGTGAAAATAGCGTGTGCATGTTATACGCCAATACAAAAATTTTAGTTTTTGCCTGAAACTTCCCTCTTAAAATGAATGTGTGTGTTATACACCTGTGCGTGTTATACGCCGATAAATACGGTAGTTGTCGTGTGTTCATATGATTATTCTTGCTTGCATACTGCTCCATGTGTTTGATTTCATGTTGTACAGTTTAAAATTGCCCCTTTCATGTTCATGGGTTACCAGTGAAAGTGCCCAGATCCTGATTGGGGAGATCATGGGGTGCAATCAGGATTTAGAAAATATACAGATAAACATCAATGATGTTCAAAATAAAATGAAGAACATCATTGATGTTTTGGGGAGAGTATGAAACACCCCAAACTAGCTAGGGTTTTATTTTTGTGTTTTGAAAAAACAAATTTTGTATTTTACAAAAAGCCAAAATTGGTAGATGCACACAGTGTGTCAACATGCCCTATCTCCCATCATGGGGAATCAATGCTGAGAGGAAGGGGTTGCAGCTCCAAAACATGTACATTGATCTCCCATGATGGGAGATAGCACATGTTGACACACTGTGTGCATCTACCAATTTTGGCTTTTCCAGGGGTGACACCCCATGTGATGATGGCAATATCAGCCCAGTTTGTATATACTCATGTCTGATATTATCTTCACTTTTCAAAGTTGAACTTTGTAAGTTCCTGTGTTCTGTATGTTATGCTTTGATACATGCCTGTTTACACAAAAACGCCAAGTTACAAAAAAAATAACCGCAAATAATGTTTTTGATACACCCAATATGTTGGTTTGTTGTAAAACCCTTTTCTAAATGCACATGTGAATGTGCTTTGATTAAAAAGTTAAATTATCAAAAATATGTGGCTTCCTTTTTCAATGTGCAAAAGCAGTATTTAGAGTAAAGTTGTTGTTTTCTGTGACAATGGGTGGTATTTACTAAAGGCAACTCCACTTTGCACTCCAAGTGCAGTTTCATGTGCACTTTTGCAGTGCACTTGTAGTGCAAATGGGATGTGCCTTTAGTAATTAACACCCACAGTGATGTGTAAATTTTGCCAATCATGCCATTTTCCTGACCCCACATATTTCTGCCACAGTGCGGAAAATGAGCAAGATTTTAGTCAGTAATGCACTACATACATTAGTTAACAAAAACAAGGGGTGTGTGTAGCAGACCCACAACATAATAAGATTATCTGAAGAAGAGACTGTCACCTCATCTCGCTCAGAACTTGGGTTTGCACTGTTGTAGAAAAAGGCACAACAACAAAAATTATAAATTTACCTATGAGTAGGGATGAGCCGAACACCCCCCTGTTCGGTTCGCACCAGAACCTGCGAACAGACCTAAACTTCGTGTGAACTTTAGAACCCTATTAAAGTCTATGGGACTCGAACGTTCACAATCTAAAGTGCTCATTTTAAAGGGTAATATGAAAGTTACTGTCCTAAAAAGTGTTTGGGGACCTGGGTCCTGCCCCAGGGGACATGGATCAATGCAAAAAAAAGTTTTCAAAAACGGCCGTTTTTTCAGGAGCAGTGATTTTAATAATGATTAAAGTGAAACAATAAAAGTGTAATATTCCTTTAAATTTCGTAGCTGGGGGGTATCTATAGTATGCCTGTGAAGGGGCGCATGTTTCTGGTGCTTAGAACTGTCGCTGCACAAAGTGTCATTTGTGCAGGAAAAAAAGTCTTTTAAAATCACTTGCGGCTAAATTGTCGGGTCTCCGTAATACAGAGAACACTCAATGAGTGTTCTCTGTATTAGCCGACAATTCATTCATTCATTGATTAAAAAAAAAAAAAAAAAAAAGCGTGGGGGTTCCCCTAAATTCAATCAAAAGGCCCTTCAGGTCTGACATGGATATTAAGGGGAACCCCGTGTCAAATTTAAAAAAAAAATTGACGTGGGGGTCCCCCCAAATATCCATACCAGACCCTTCAGGTCTGATATGGATATTAAGGGGAACCCCGCATCAAATTTTAAAAAAAAATTGACGTGGGGGTCCCCCTAAATATCCATACCAGACCCTTTATCCGAGCACGCAACCTGGCAGGCCGCAGGAAAAGAGAAGGGGACGAGAGAGCGGCCCCCCCTCCCTCCTGAACCGTACCAGGCCACATACCCTCAACATTGGGAGGATGCTTTGGGGGTCTGTGACCCCTCAAAGCACCTTGTCCCCATGTTGATAAGGACAAGGGCCTCATCCTCACAACCCTGGCCGTTGGTTGTGAGGGTCTGCGGGCGGGGGGCTTATCAGAATCTGGAAGCCCCCTTTAACAAGGGGACCCCCAGATCCCGGCCCCCCCCTGTTTGAAATGGTAAGGGGGTACAAAAGTACCCCTACCATTTCACAAAGAAAGTGTCAAAATGGTTAAATAAGACAAACACACTTTTGAAAAATTCCTTTATTAAAAAAAAAAAAAATTCCAGCGGTGCTAATCCACTCTTGCTATCCAGCGACGGGTCTCCGGGGTCCAGCGATGGATGATCATATCCAGCGACGGGGGATCTCTCAGTCCAGCGCTGTCCATACCTCCTTCTTCTGTCTCCACTGCGGAGACACTGCAGAGAGCCGAGCGCTGACATTTCTTATATTGGGAGGGCGGGGCCACCCGTCACCTGACCCCGCCCCTCTGACGCAGGAGAGGGAAGCCAGAGGTTCCCCAGTGACGTGTGGGTGACCCCGCCCCCTCTGATGTAACGCAGGTTTCCGTTACATCAGAGGGGGCGGGGTCACCCACACGTCACTGGGGAACCCCTGGCTCCCTTTACCAGCGTCAGAGGGGGCGGGGTCAGGTGACGGGTGGCCCCGCCCTCCTAATATAAGAAATGTCAGCGCTCGGCTCTCTGCAGTGTCTCCGCAGTGGAGACAGAAGAAGGAGGTATGGACAGCGCTGGACTGAGAGATCCCCCGTCGCTGGATATGATCATCCATCGCTGGACCCCGGAGACCCGTCGCTGGATAGCAAGAGTGGATTAGCACCGCTGGAATTTTTTTTTTATTTTTTTTATTTTTAATAAAGGAATTTTTCAAAAGTGTGTTTGTCTTATTTAACCATTTTGACACTTTCTTTGTGAAATGGTAGGGGTACTTTTGTACCCCCTTACCATTTCAAACAGGGGGGGGGCCGGGATCTGGGGGTCCCCTTGTTAAAGGGGGCTTCCAGATTCTGATAAGCCCCCCGCCCGCAGACCCTCACAACCAACGGCCAGGGTTGTGAGGATGAGGCCCTTGTCCTTATCAACATGGGGACAAGGTGCTTTGAGGGGTCACAGACCCCCAAAGCATCCTCCCAATGTTGAGGGTATGTGGCCTGGTACGGTTCAGGAGGGAGGGGGGGCCGCTCTCTCGTCCCCCCCTCTTTTCCTGCGGCCTGCCAGGTTGCGTGCTCGGATAAAGGGTCTGGTATGGATATTTAGGGGGACCCCCACGTCAATTTTTTTTTAAAATTTGATGCGGGGTTCCCCTTAATATCCATATCAGACCTGAAGGGTCTGGTATGGATATTTGGGGGGACCCCCACGTCAATTTTTTTTTAAAATTTGACACGGGGTTCCCCTTAATATCCATGTCAGACCTGAAGGGCCTTTTGATTGAATTTAGGGGAACCCCCACGCTTTTTTTTTTTTTTTTTAATCAATGAATGAATGAATTGTCGGCTAATACAGAGAACACTCATTGAGTGTTCTCTGTATTACGGAGACCCGACAATTTAGCCGCAAGTGATTTTAAAAGACTTTTTTTCCTGCACAAATGACACTTTGTGCAGCGACAGTTCTAAGCACCAGAAACATGCGCCCCTTCACAGGCATACTATAGATACCCCCCAGCTACGAAATTTAAAGGAATATTACACTTTTATTGTTTCACTTTAATCATTATTAAAATCACTGCTCCTGAAAAAATGGCCGTTTTTAAAACTTTTTTTTGCATTGATCCATGTCCCCTGGGGCAGGACCCAGGTCCCCAAACACTTTTTAGGACAGTAACCTGCATATTACCCTTTAAAATGAGCACTTTAGATTTCTCCCATAGACTTGTATAGGGTGTTCCGGCTTTTCGAATTTGCTGCGAACAGCCCAAATTGTTCACTGTTCGCTGAACAGGCGAACAGGCAATGTTCGAGTAGAACATGAGTTCGACTCGAACTCGAAGCTCATCCCTACCTATGAGACACCTAAATACAAGCCAAGCAGTAAATGAAAACAAAGATTATTGTAGTTTCAAAGAAAAATGTATTACAAAAATGCCTCTCAGACATTGTCTGGCATATCAATAGCCCCCCTACCCACAAAGTACTCCATGTATTGGGTTCCGACCTCACGGGCGCTTTGGGGGGGCAAGCCAGGACGAGCAGCTTCAAGGGCCATGAGGTTATCATTTTCTGGCAAGTCTGCATCTGGGCCAACTGAGACCACATAGTTTACTGAATGTCTTTTTAATAAATTGTGCAGAACACAGCAGGCAAGCACTATGTGATTGCTTTTATATTCCACCATGTGGATTGGCATTAAAAAAAGGTGGAACCGGCTGGCCAGTATTCCAAAAGTGTTCTCCATGACTCTTCTGGCTCCGGCCAGCCGGAAATTAAAGATCCTCTGATCCGGGGTGAGGGTCCTCATCGGGAAAGGCCGCATCAGATGGTTTGCCAGGGCAAATGCCTCATCCGCCATGAAGACCAATGGGAGTCCTTCCTGATTCTCCTCAGGGGGTGGCAAGCCCAGACTGCCACTCTAGAGACGCCAGTATAATTCCGTCCGTGAGAACACTCCACCATCTGACATCCGGCCATTTTGCCCCACGTCCACATACCTGGAAGTCATAGGTCGCTGACACCACCGCCAACATTACGATACTATTAAACCCCTTGTAATTATAATAGTACGACCTCAAGTTGGGGGGTGGGACGATGTGGACGTGTTTCCCATCAATTGCACCTCCACAATTGGAAAAGTCCCAATGACTGGCAAAGTGGGAGGCCACAGTCTGCCATTCCTGTGGCGTTGAAGGAAACTGTGGAGTGAAACAAGACAAAAAATTTGTAATTTTGCAAATCAACATTGCAAGCAGATTAGACACCAACATTTTTGGCCAAGATCAGTATAACATTTTGGGAAATAAGTATTTAAAGCCCAAAGTATAAGGTCCCCTTATCAGAGTCATCAACCCCCCACCCCCCCCCATCTGATGGGCCCTTGCAAAAAATGAGGGGGGGGGATGTTTTGGACAGGTAACCCTCTCCACTTGATTGAGAGCTGATTGCCTAAATAATGTGTGATGCTTTGGGAAGCCCCTCCTTACTTACACTATTGGCAGCCCACTGGACAGGTAAGAAGTGTCATAATACCAAAAAATAAATAAAAAATGGAAGCACATTTTGACATTCTGCTATTACATATCAAGATAATAATAGGGGAACAAAAAAAATATAGCATTTGAAAGTATTGAGGCAGGCCTTTGCACTACATGCTTTGGTGAATTCGTCCATAAATGTGACCAGAAAAAAGGTAGGTAGAGTGGGCATTGAGTTTGGTAAAGTCAGCAGATAGAGGATTGCTATCAGCTGACCTAGCAGTTGGGGGGAGGGGGGTTCCTAATGAGTTTGGTCCAACCAAAAAAAAAAAAAGGCACTCTGCATGAATTGAAGCACACACATAACATTTGTAGACATTTTAGGGGGTGTTTAGGGGAAAGCAATACTATGGAGCTGACAAAAGACATTGGTAAGTGACTAGACTATAGTTTTATGGGCCCAGAAGAGCATGGTGGGGAAGTTAGTAAAGGCAAATATGCATGAGGACAAAGGGGCAGAGCATATGAATTAGAGCATATTGCAATCATGGTAATTAGGGAATGAGGAAAGACATTAGCAATCATTAAATACATAGAATGTGATGTTAAAGGAGAAAACTTACCTTCATATAGTCCTTCTGCAGGACCTGAATGATGGCAGAACAGGTCTCTGGAATAATGATCCCCAGAGCCTGGGTGGAGATGCCTGTGGAGAACATCAGGTCCTGAAGGCTTCTCCCTGTCGCCAAGTAGCGCAACGTGTCAATGAGCCGCATGCAGGTAACCTGCCTGGTGATATAAGGGGAAAAGCCAGCAGACGGTGAAAAACGGGGTCCATCATCCAGAGATAATTTCTGAAATCATCAGGATTATTCTCCCAGATCTCCCGGAGCAAAGGCATGTGCGAGAACTGGTCACGCTGGCGCAACCAATTCTTGGTCCACAGACACCTCCTCTCCCTGTTCATGGACCGGGCTTGTGTGAAAGCTAAAAGCCCAACACCAAGCCCCTGCACAGCACAAACCCTACGACGATTACGTACACGAAACATGGTTTAAAACGGTCAGCTGGTCAGAACAGACAACAGAAAGCACTGATTAACAGCAATGCCTGAAAGAACGACCTGAAAAGCAGAAGCAAGCAGGCAATAAGCAATGCAAATCAAAGCATACTATACCAAGATATAGTCTACAATGAGAAACAAATGCTTACTGACTACACGCACTGATAATCAGATACGCAAAGACAAGCAGAAACTGAAGAGCAGTACCGAACTGAAGCACAAATCTGAAAAGCGCAAATCGTCTCTCACCAAACTTCTACTAACACGCGATAGACACAAGATCATCAGAAGGAGCCCACAGGGTGCTAGACATGGTGCTGAACTTCCTTTTTCTAGTGCCGTCGTCGGCTTACATCACCGCGTTCTTGGCAACCGGAAATTCCGAAAACTTAGTCCGACCATGTGTATGCAACATCACTTCCGGACCTCTTCCGGACTAAATCCGTCGGAATTAAGCTGACGGATTTGGTTGCCGGAATGTCCGACCGTGTGTACGGGGGCTAAGAGGGAATCATTCAATACTCAACCAATTCCCCAAAAAACAATAAACCTATAAGACGATTAATATAAAACATTCCTCCTCTCGATAGAGAGGGGTAAGTTAATACAGTGGATGACTCCCTCCCTCCCCCAATATATGGTACCCCCTACTTACACCTATAAATACCCCCAGCCATCTAAGGCGAGAACTGACCTGGACAATTCTTAAAGGCAACAGTGTGATTCCGTGCCATGGAAGTAGTTCACGCTGTTCCCTTCTGAAATGATCCAATCAAAAAGAATCGGAAATATATGTATAAAATCCACAGTCAGTCTGTCAATCAGTCAGGGACATAGCATAGTCATTGAAAAAACATGTAAGAATAGTAGTAAATCTTCCCAACTGAAACACAAAAAAAATGTGAAAAAAGGTATTTTTTTGCATTATTATGCAATGTTGAATGTTCTCCTCATAATAGTCCTCCAATGATCCAAAAGGAAAAGAAGGAAAAGGAAGAAGGGAGTGTAATTGTCCCTTGATAGTTTCTAATAATTATGTGACTGGATAGATGGAATCAGGCACTGAGTAAGTTAGCTGAATCATCGGGACCTCTATTATCATATTCATCAGATATATTGCACTGGTAAAGACAATCTCACTGATATCATCCTAGTAACCAAATGCCAAGGTTCCCACAATTGCAGGTATATCTTCTAAGCAATAATGGAGAAAGTTTCTCTTGGTTACTTACTGGATGTTGATTCCACAGCTTTTTTTTTCCAATCCGGGATGAGTTTCAGATTGTCCATCTATGTATGGTAACCATGGATCTCCAATTGCTGGTTTATCAATCTGAGATTGTAGTAGCAGCTCCCCACAGGTAGCTTCCCAGCCTCAGTGCCTGTTTCTCGGTTGATAATCACATAGATCCTTTTCCATAACCATTTGTGTTTTCCACTTCAGATAAATCATCAGTTCTCCAGTGCAGCATCTCAAGCCAATAAAAGTGGTATTGACTAGGGGAGGTGAATCAGAAAACGGGGGTGTCTGTCCCAGCATAAAAGCTAAAAGCTTACATGTTTCATTACTTGAATATCGGAACTTCGTCAGAGCTATTGATTGTAGACATGATAACTTTTGCGCAAACCAAACTGTGGTATAGATTTAGGGACTTTTTTTTTTTACTACTAATGGCGGCGGTCTGTGATTTTTAGTGGGACCGCGACATTGCGGCGGACAAATCAGACCCCAAATGACACTTTTTGGGGAACAGTAACATTATTACATTGATCCGTGCTATAAAAATGCACTGATTAATGTAAAAATTACACTGGCAGGGAAGCGGTTAACACTAGGAGGCAATCAGGGTGTTAAATGTGTTCCCTAGGTGGGTTCCAACTGTAGAGGGATGAGCTCACTGGGACATGACAGAGATCACTGGGAACAGTAGATCTCTGACATGTCCCCTGTCAGAATAGGGATCTGCCTGTCATGAATCTGTAGTAATATTTTCATGCACTGTCTGTCTGCTTACCTCTGGTCTGTGTATCAGCTGTAGGGCTGGCACTCTTACACCTGCATGGTTAAGTAATCTTCCCTCAGCATGGCTCCACCCTAGCCTCTACATCAGTGGTCATAAACCCTGTCCTCAGGGCCCACTAACAGGTTAGGTTTTATGTATTACATTGGGGAGATGCAGACTAGAATACTGCAATCGCTGAGAAGCAAATGATATCACCTGTGATGTATTTCAGTTATCTTGCAAACCTGGCCTGTTAGTGAGCTCTGAGGACAGGATTGATGACCACTGCTCTATAGTATACACTATTTAACACCATGCTGTCCAAGCTTGCCTTACTGGTCAATATTGTGTGTTTGGCTACCTGTGTGTGTCTTGCCATGTGCTCTATGTCATATCCTGTTTACCGACCCTGGCTTGTTCTTGACTGTCTGTCTGCTTCATATCCCAACCTTTACCGTGTTCTTTGACTATCCCTGCCTGCTTGTTGCCCTGCCATTTTGGCTTATCTCCTGACTATACCTTGTTGTCCTGGACTGCTGCTTCCTCTCTATCATCCAGTAGCCTACAGTGAGAGTGAGCTGGGAGACCCTGGGGCCAGTTTCAGTGCAGTCCATCCTCACCACTAGAGGCCC
Source organism: Lithobates pipiens (assembly GCF_037356315.1). Taxonomy (NCBI): domain Eukaryota; kingdom Metazoa; phylum Chordata; class Amphibia; order Anura; family Ranidae; genus Lithobates; species Lithobates pipiens. The sequence continues at coordinate 336,885,095 of NW_027507903.1, forward strand.
TGAACCACCCAGAGCTCCGTCCGCAGCAGTCAGCCGTAGGGTCCACTACCTTAGCAGTGCACTCCTGACTCTAATGGTGTGCACCTGCCACCTGGCCCCAGGTGACCTGACACTGCTTTGTTTGCACTGGCAGATCCCCGTTCTGCCTCTCTACTGGGCAATCGTGGGTCACTGTGTGCGTATAATGGGGGTTGCGCTACCTTTATTTACTATGATAGTGCCTTACTTCCAAGGACAAATTCCATAAAATACACTAATATCACTACCAGCTAAACCACCACTTTTACAAATGATAGAACCAAAAAAAGAAGAAGAAAAAAATATGTATATAAATATGTATGTGGCGGCACCACTGCAGTTTGTGTCTGTAGACCAGACCCCTAACTCCTGCAACGGTGTCACCAAACACAACCTATCTTACTCAGACCACAAACAACTAAAGTGCTCTAACCCCAATAATTATATTAAAAATAATATGAGAAACCTGTGAAAAAATATCCACAATAAATAATTTCAATAGTGTGAAAAATGTGTGAAAAAACGGTTGCTTACTGTATAACACAAACAGTATATACCACAATATGCTTCAATATACCATTAATATTACAAGTGCTTAAGTATCTCCTGTAAGAAAAAGTGCTACGTGCATATAATACATAAATCTAAACAGTCTCTTCAGTGTTCAAAATTTTCTTGATAATGCATCTATCTCCACCCAAAGTGTCAACCAGGGACAAAGACCAAGTGCTTCACCACCACCGGAAAGATTGGCCACTCACCAGACCTAGTCTGTGTATTCACCTTTGGTTCATTTAAGGATAACCATTCCTTCACTGGTCACTTCAATGATTTCTTCCCAAGGAAAGTAAAAACTTCTTGTACTAATATAGCTCAAAAAGACATGCAAAGGACCATCATAGTGTAGCAAGTAGATGCAAATTTATTTAAAATAACGTTTAAAATCAATCAGGTGTGCACTCACATGGACCAGTGCCCCAGCCGGCACTAAGCTTGTCCAGCAATGTACGTGGATGTGGCAAACAATTCTACCTCACCCTCCGTTCACAGCCTTCAGTGGTGTCCCATGGATGCACAGACCTCTCTTCCAACTCATGGGGTTTCGCTAATCGGTAATTGCATCTTCAGGTGGCTGTCATTACACTCCGCTCCCCCTCTTTTATAATACCCCAGTCTTAATTGATAGTGTGTCACTCCCATCTGTTCCGCTTACAGACCGGCTACCCGGAAGTCATCACTGACCAGAAGTACGCAACCGGATGTTCCCGTTCAGCCATTTTAGATGCTGTACCTCCGGCCATGGAATTCCACCTGAAGTACGTCATTGGAAGTTGCGGATCAGCCATCTTTACTCCTGCAAACATGATCATAGACCTATGCTTGTACCGCCAGTGCTTCAAATTCCTTCCCCAAAGTTTTCCATATGTGAAATAACTTAATTAGCCCCATGTACATGGCTGGACAGCTTTCACATTAATAGGCAAATCATTTTATGTCTTTTTACCAGCTGGTTAACAGCGAACATTCAAGAGCTCTTAAAAGTGTGTATCAATATCTATAAAGTGCGATTACAGTTCACAATCTCACATATAGTGGTCCATCAAAATTATACATGTCTTATGTTAATTATGCCCCTATACCCTTCCTTAAAGACTCTTTTTCACTTAGATTTATTCTGGATAAAAAATATATAAATAAAACAACAAAAAAATAAAGAAATACAAATAACAATAAAATGAAATAGGAAAGTAAAAATAAAAATATAAATAAAAATAAATAAATAAAAAATAAAAATAAAAATAAAGATAAAAATAAGAATAATAAAAATAAAAATAAATTAAAATAAAATGTGAAAAAACACATAAAAACCCAGACCATAAATCAATAATCTTCCAGAAAACAATTAATGTCTAGTTCCACGTTCATTCTCCAAGGCCTCATTGAATTTAATTTTAAAATCCAGTAAGTTTCATTTTGTGACATTTCCCTACGCATATTAATATTTCTCCAATTTTGTTCAATTCTATCTATTGCATAGATTTAAAGATGGCTAGGGTCCCTGTTATGTGTGTCCCTAAAGTGTTTGGAAACACTGTGGTATTTGTATCCCTTTCTGATATTTCTAATATGCTCACTGATTCGTTTTCGACAAGGCCCTAGTTGTACTACCTACATACTGGAGCCCACAACTGCACTCCAGTGCGTAGGTGACATGCGTGCTACTGCATGTGATGAACTTGTTAATTTTGAATTGTTGTTTAGTAACCTGGGAATGGAATTCGGTAATTTTTCTATAACCCTTGGTCAACCTACAGGGCTTACACTTACCACATCTATAAAAGCCTTTGTAGTCAAACAGAGACAGTTTCTTAGGGGTTCAGGCACGTTCTTTACAACCATATCTCTTACTCTCTTTGCTCTCCTGTATATGAATATTGGTTTCCTAAGTAGTATTGTCCCTAGGTGCTGGTCATTGCAAATTATGGGCCAGTTTTTCGATATAATACTTTCTAGTTCCTTATAATGGCTATTAAAGCCTGTGATAAAAGTTATTTTGTTTTCCTTGTTGGGTGTCTTTCTGCTCACCAGTAATTGTTCTCTATCTAATTTTCCTACTTCCTATTTTCCTACGCAAAAAAAGGTGCAATGTGCCAGGGCAACTCTCCTCCAATGGTGTTCCGTGCCGGTGCTGGTTATATTATACAATTACCTCACAGCTGCAAGGTATGCAACATTAGCTGTTCTGCTGCATACCTTGCAGCTGTGAGGTAATTGTTTAACCACTTTCAGACCGGACCAATTTGCTGGTCAAAGACCAGACCACTTTTTGCGATTCGGCACTGCGTCGCTTTAACTGACAATTGCGCGGTCGTGCGACGTGGCTCCCAAACAAAATTGACGTCCTTTTTTTCCCACAAATAGAGCTTTCTTTTGGTGGTATTTGATCACCCCTGCGGTTTTTATTTTTTGCGCTATAAACAAAAATAGAGCGACAATTTTGAAAAAAACGCATTATTTTTTACTTTTTGTTATAATAAATATCCCCCAAAAATATATAAAAAAACATTTTTTTCCCTCAATTTAGGCCGATATGTATTCTTCTACATATTTTTGGTAAAAAAAATCGCAATAAGCGATTATTGATTGGTTTGCGCAAAAGTTATAGCGTTTACAAAATAGGGATAGTTTTATAGCATTTTTATTAATAATTTTTTATTATTTTTTTTTTTACTAGTAATGGCGGCGATCTGCGATTTTTATTGTGACTGCGACATTGTCGGGGACCCATCGGACATTTTTGACACATTTTTGGGACCATTGTCATTTATACAGTAATCACTGCTATATAAATGCAGTGATTCCTGTGTAAATGACACTGGCAGTGAAAGGGTTAACCTGTGGGTGGCAGTGTAGGGGTTAAGTGTTCCTAGGGGTGTGTTACTAACTGTGGGGGGGTTGGGCTTTCATTTAGTGTACACTGATCTCTGCTCCAATCACATGGAGCAGAGATCAGCGTCACTAGTTGCTAGGCAGAATGAGAAAATGTTGTTTATACAGCATTTCCTCCATTCCGCCGCTCCGTGAGACGATCGCGGGGATGCCCGCGGCGATCGAGTCCGCGGGTCCCGCGACCGGACTCACGGAGGTCCCGACCAGCGCGGGAGCGCGCCCCCGGCGGCGCGCTCCCGATGGCACGGCGGCAACGAATATTGGACGTACATGTACGCCAATATGCCTGCCCGTGCCATGCTGTCGACGTACATCGTCGTGCGCTGGTCGGGAAGTGGTTAATATAACCAGCACCGGCACGGAACACCATTGGAGGAGAGTTGCCCTGGCACATTGCACCTTTTTTTGCGATTGTGAAATCACATCTGAAAGTTGCATGATTGAACTGTGTATGGGACACTTTATTGAAATTCACGTTTTTGCTGCTATTTTGTTTTTTTCACTAAGGAATGTAATTGGGACATTCCTCTGTTTTCTCTACACGTTTTAAGATCACTGATTCTATGTGTTTATAGTTTTTTATATGATTTTGATCACTTAGATTATTACATATACTTCTTTTTATTACTTAGTTGTAGTGATATCACAGATGTTTATTTAATCTATGCACTCTATGGTCTCAAGCACTGTTTTGCTTACTTTTTAAAACACAGGAATAACACATAAGAACACTATATATTAGATGTTCAATGTAATACACCCTTTTAAGTTTTAAGTGCTGCTCACAGAACACTCTAAGAATTATTTATAAGTTTTTTAATACTATGTGTTTTATAGTTATTGTAATCGTTTTTGTTGGTATTTAGGAAGCGCAACACACCCTTTCCCCTTTTTTCTTTAATATTGAGAGTTCACTCATAGAGTGCTTGCTGCTCCTGCTAGAACATTCCTTTTGCTATCTTCCACTTTTTTGTCATAGAGCGCAGGAGCCCCTTTTATACACAAACACCAGAACATACTTAAAAAAAACGGACAGGAATGGATATATACCGTATAATAGTTGCCACCATCCGCAATGGAAAAGGGCAATCCCGAAGGGGCAGTTTATAAGAAAAAAACGAAATTGTAATTTAATCACGGATTATTATAAACAAACAGAAGTACTAATTGAGAGGTTCATAGAAAAGGGTTACCTAAGAAATTAGTTTGATCACATTAGGGACAAAGTAGGAAAATTAGATAGAGAACAATTACTGGTGAGCAGAAAGACACCCAACAAGGAAAACAAAATAACTTTTATCACAGGCTTTAATAGCCAGTATAAGGAACTAGAAAGTATTATATCGAAAAACTGGCCCATAATTTGCAATGACCAGCACCTAGGGACAATACTACTTAGGAAACCAATATTCATATACAGGAGAGCAAAGAGAGTAAGAGATATGGTTGTAAAGAACGTGCCATTTTGGCTTATCTCCTGACTATACCTTGTTGTCCTGGACTGCTGCTTCCTCTCTATCCTCCAGTAGCCTACCGTGAGAGTGAGCTGGGAGACCCTGGGGCCAGTTTCAGTGCAGTCCATCCTCACCACTAGAGGCCCTGAACCACCCAGAGCTCCGTCCGCAGCAGTCAGCCGTAGGGTCCACTACCTTAGCAGTGCACTCCTGACTCTAATGGTGTGCACCTGCCACCTGGCCCCAGGTGACCTGACACTGCCTTGTTTGCACTGGCAGATCCCTGTTCTGCCTCTCTACTAGGCAATCGTGGGTCACTGTGTGCGTATAATCGTTTTTGTTGGTATTTCGGAAGCGCAACACACCCTTTCCCCTATGTTCTGGTGTTTAGTCTGTTACCATTTTTAAATATCTCAAGGTCCAAAAAATTGACCACCTCACTATGTATGGGGGTTGTGAACTTAATCCCGTACTGGTTTTCACCTATACTCTGGATAAACTCATCCAATTCCTCCCGACTACGCTTCCATATCAGCAAAATTTCATCTATAAATCTTCTGTACATGACAATGTGTGGCTAACATTTCCCAAATATTTCCTCCTCCTCCCATTTATTCATGAAAATGTTGGCCACACTTGGGGCATACTTATTCCACATTCCCACTCCTTTAATTTGTCTGTAATATTTGTGATCATGCCAGAAGAAATTACCTCCCATTGCCATCCACAATCCCTCCAGCGTGAACCTCCTTTGTTTTAGTTTCATGCTAGAGGAATGCTTTAATGCCCATGCCACCGCAGCAAGGGCATCAGTCTGTCTAATATTAGTATATAATGACTCCATGTCGATGGTGACAAGCAACGTGGAGTCATCAACTTCTACTGTTTTCAAGAGCTGGATCACATCTTTACTATCTTTAAAAAAAGCTTGTCCCTTCCCTGCTAATGGTTGCAGGAATACATCTAAGTATTCCCCCAATCTTGAATAGACAGACCCTATACCGCTAATTATAGGTCTGCCTGGTGTCTTTGTTCTATTTTTATGTACTTTCGGTACCTGATAAATAACCGGAACTTTCGGTGCATCCGGTAACAGGTAGTGCCCCTCTTTCTTATTTAATATTTTATCTGCAATGCCTTTGTTTAGAAACTCTTTTAGCTTAGACTGAAACTCTTTATTAGGGTTTTTCTTCAATTCCTGGTAGGTTGTTGTATCCATTACTAGTTAATTGAGTTCCCTCCCATAGTCCTCCTTAGTTAGCACCACAGTCCTCCCTCTTTATCCGCAGGCCTTATTACTATATTTTTGTGCTTTTCCAATTTCCTAATCCCTTGCCATACTTTATCATTACTATTGTATTTCTCTGGTACTACATTTTTTATCTCCTTTTCCACCATTTTTTTGAACACCTCAATGTGTTGATTAGAGCTGGATTTGGGGTTGAACGTGGACTTATTTTTTTAAATTACTGTGTATATAAACCAAATTCGATGGTTGCTTTTGACTTTCCCCTTTCTCTAAATAATGTTTCTTTAAGTTTAATTTTCTAATAAATTTCTGTAAATCAATAAATGCCTCAAACTGGCTGAAGGGTTTATTGGGGGCATATTTAATTCCTTTGTCCAATACCAATAATTCCTCATTGGAGAACACTATATCTGTTAGATTGAATATTCCATGGCCTAACTCTCTCTTTTTCTTTTTGCCTCCACCTCTACATCCTCTCCTTCTCGCTGGTTTTCTCTTCTCATTCCCTCCTATATCTTGTTGTCCTGGACTGCTGCTTCCTCTCTATCCTCCAGTAGCCTACCGTGAGAGTGAGCTGGGAGACCCTGGGGCCAGTTTCAGTGCAGTCCATCCTCACCACTAGAGGCTCTGAACCACCCAGAGCTCTGTCCGCAGCAGTCAGCCATAGGGTCCACTACATTAGCAGTGCACTCCTGACTCCAATGGTGTGCACCTGCCACCTGGCCCCAGGTGACCTGACACTGCCTTGTTTGCACTGGCAGATCCCTGTTCTGCCTCTCTACTAGGCAATCGTGGGTTACTGGCAAACATCGAGTCCACCTGACCCATGGGCATGCTCCTGCAGCATGCAGTGGAAGTGTGCTGGTGGCGGAACAAGCCTGCTCGCAACTGCGCCTGCATGAGCCGCAGTACAGGTATGCTGATTCGTGCAGGAGAGCCATCCTGCCACAGTATGTCTACGTGAGCTGGTCGACTAGTGGTTACATACTAAAATGTTATACTATACTAAACTTTTTATCTAGCCTCTAGATTACCGCATTTATTGTTTTGAAAAGCCAATGCAAAGGTAAAATAGAGGCCAAGAAAGCATTTGTGTGATTTAGCCAAACATTTTACACATATTACATGTGCCCTTTGCCTACAACACTGTGTGCTAAAAAGTGTCTCTCTTTATCATTTTAGAAAGTTGGGAAGTATGAACATAGAGAGAAATATACTAAAACTGGTGCACACAGAATCTGGGGGCAGCTCGGCATAGTAACCAATCAGCTTCTAGGTAATATTGTCAAAGTTTAAGTGAACAAGCTAAATTTAGAAGCTAATTCGTTACTATGCACAGCTGCACCAGATTCTGTGTGTACCAATTTAATAAATCTCCCCCACGGTGTTCCTGAGGCTGATTAAAATCCCTGTGTCCCTACTCAGCAAAATACTAACTACTGAAATATGTAATTCTGCAATAAAGTCAGTTTAAAGGCTTATGTAATAAGAAAAAATATATTATTATGGTTATACTACAACAACTTCTGTCCTGCAATGTATGGCAGTAGAAATTAGGCACACCTCTCTGCTCCCATCCCACAATGCAATGTTTGGTGCCAAACTTGGCTGTTGCCTTGTGGCTAAGCTACAGAAGAGGAATGCCTATTCTTCTGCGAATAGTAACTTTGAGAAAATGGTGATTTGCTTAGGTAAATTTATATGAAAGGAGAAAAAATAAAAATAAAAACAAGACTGAGCTCAGCTTCAATATGCAAAAGTATAATGTATCGCTAAATGGATATGTACATATAGGAGACCCAGCAAAGTTGCCTGACACAGAGGCAATGGTCACCTCTGAAGCAGCCATCGTGACCTGCAAAACCGGTCAGGCTTCCAGCCTTGCTCCCATGATGTCAGCTTCTGGGATACCTCCTCCCCTATCTCCTCCATCCATTTAAGGGACTATGGCTTCTCTGGATATGGACTTATAGACCACCAATTTCTATCAGAACAGCTTGGACTTTACAAGACCTACATGGATGGTTAGGTACTATTTTATCTACTTGAGTGTTAAATGGTTTGGAGACTTTTCCTGATCAAAACTGATGGCTCCCATACTGGGCAATTATGAACTACAAGTCACACAGTTGGAGAAGCTCTCCTGTGTTGATCTAGTTGCCAACCAAGGGAGGTATAGGATGCCATGCTATAAGCTATATGGATGTTAAATGTGATGACAGAGGCTTCTCTCCCACTGAATTTTTCAGTTATGCTTGACACATGTGCCATACCTCACTCTGTCTCCACGCTGCTCATATGGAGGTTGGTCTTCTAACACATTTCATTAAAGAACACCCTCATGGACTTGAAATGTTATTTAGCCACAAGCAGCGACCCATCAACACCATTTATATGTGGTTTATTCACCGTTTATATTTGGCTTGGTCTCACTCTACAGTCTTTCAGAGGATCCCTTAATGAACTCTGAATGACATTAAGCCATACTGTATGTCAAACCTGGGATATATCCTATCAAAGGATCCTTTCAGGAATTCTGAAGAACACCCAGTTACATGCAATATGGAGGCGAAGTTTTAATTTTGTGATCTAGTTCATGGAGATTGTGCTCCCTACACAATCATATGAGATATGCTAAGGATCTGAGCTGTAAAGCTTGGGTTGGGTGAACAGGAGTGAAAAATGGGACTTGTGTAATTTTTACAAGTCCCTTTTCCATGGTATGGGCATCTTTATGATCCTTGCATGAATTCACCCTTGCTCACAAGCAAGTGGAAGCTGATATGGGCAGTCATCATGAAAAGTGGTAATATTTTATTGGTAAACTGAAAGGCATCTAATCATCCCTGAGGAAGAGATTATTTATTAAATCTAGAAACGTGTTGATGTATGATACCCAAGCAAATTCTGCTGAACATCAAATCCTTCAAAGAGCTATGTAACATTGCCAAAGTATCAACTGTATATAGATTTGTACAATTTATCTTAGCCTTGTTAAAAACACGTGGTCATATTTTTTAGGCCATTTATTTTTAGAGTTTTGTAATAAAAAAGTGGTTTTATAAATAAATGGTTATGCATTTTTCTTTGTTGCCTTCAAAATCCTATATAAGGGTATTTTTTTACATTTATAACATTACATTTTGGGTTGCAATTGGGAAATATGATGCAAATTTGCATATGACTCTTTAGGCACTTTGAAGGTTACATCTGCCCTCTATACGCAGCAGATGGCACCAGCTAATAACATGATATTATTTAAATGTGTTCTTCATCACCATTCTATCAGGTTTTTGTTCTGCACTTATTTTTGTGCATTTACCTTTTATGAAAAATGCTACTTAGGCTTTTTTTTTTTTTTTATAGAAGTGAAGTGTATGTTAAAATATTTAGAACTACATTTATAAAAATAATACATTAGAGATAAAATGAATCCCTACAATGGAACCATCTTTCTTTATCTAAGCAGTTACTTCAAAGCTTTTGTTGTATAAATCTTCTTCTCTTACAGAACTACACCCAGTCGGTGGTATAATTAAATCTTTTCAGGCACTTAGGTTTGGAAACCCACAGCTAAAATAACAGAGGATTTTTGAGAAAAAAAATACACTGACATTTAAACATGTTAAAGCTTTTACAATTTGAACATTTTACATACTTAGAATATACAGTATCTAAGCAAGCTCAAACAATAATGTGTGTTCTACACTCTGAGATTTCTTCCTGTGCTTTGCTGGATAATCATATAAGTGTTCTCTTTTAGCCCTTGTACACACGGTCGGACATTCTGACAACCAAATTCGTTGGATTTCGTCCGACGGATTTTGTCAGACGGATTTTGTCCGAAACTGTTGCATACACACGGTCGGACAAAGTTGTCGAAAAAATCCGATTGTACATAACGTGATGACATTATTTTGTTACGACGGGACTATGTTCAGGCTAGTAGCCAATAGCTTTGGTCTAGGAATTTGATCTGAGCATGCGTGGCACTTTGTCCGTCGGAGTAGGCTACACATGATCGGAGTATGTCCGATCGGAGCATGTTGTTGGAAAATTTTATAAACAAGTTGTAAAACTTGGTCCGTCAGATATTCCGACGGAAACAGTCCGATGGAGACCACACACAGTCGGTTTATCCGACAATACGGTCCGATCGGACACATTCCGTCGGAATCTCCGACCGTGTGTACAAGGGCTAACACGTTTTTTTTAAAACACACTAAAGTAAACTGTACTTAGTACAGCTTTACTTAAGTGCTATAATGTCGAATGTTTCAAACTAGTACAGAGGTTTATATTGTGATAAGCAAACATGCAACATGTGAAAAGTGGATGTAAATAAAAACGAAAGCTGCAAAATAAATTAATAGCAAGGACCATCAGATCCCTGCACACACGCTTTAATGTCTTCTCAAAAATTCTGGGGTCCATACAGATCTATACGCTGCATTTGGTTGCATTAACAACTGTGCGTCAACATGTATTGCATTAAGGTATCCCATTTAGTTAAATAAAAGTTAAATTTAGTTAAATAGGCTGCCAATGCACAACACAGTAAAAATCATACATGCACCATTTCGTCCGTAGCAGTAGACCACAATACATCAGTATACCGTATGTACACTTTTGGACATGAAATTGTGATAGAGACACATGACTTTTCCTGAAGTAACTCAATTATTATTCAACACTTTTCACTGCAATCACTTACATTTTGGGTAATGGTTTTTGGTCAGTGTTATTTCGTTTTTACCATTTATATAAATCATTTGTTTTACAGATAATAATTTGATACAGGGTGAACATAGCACAGCATTATGGGTCTATCTTTAGGCCTTCTCAATCTAAACAAGGCTGGGTTCACACTTATGCAACTTGGATCCAGGTTTCCATGCAATTTCCATCTTGTTTCGATCAATGGCAATGCTTATTTTTTTTTTTTACTGACTACCAATATAAAGAGGAGTTTCAACACTGGCCACCAATGTAATAGGGGTTTACACTGACCACTAATGTAATAGAAGCATTCACAGTAACCACCAATGTAAGGAGGGATTTACACTGACCGCCAATGTAAGGGGAGCATTCACACTGGCCACTAATGTGAATGAAAGGTTTCTATACCAAGCACCAATGTAATGAGAAGATTTACACTGACCACCAATGTAACTGAGACATTTAGCCCGCGTTCACATTTGTGTGTCGGGAACACATGCAAAATCCCTTTTCTGACACCGCAGAAACATGCTTCCCTTTAGCAGATACACAGCAGTGCCATTAATTGTTAATGACACCCTCACACATCTGCTGACATGTGCCTTGGCACCGTGTGATTTTCTAAAAGGGTTTGGGACTTTCTTCCGCATGTGTAGAGCATAGAGCAGCCCATTGCAATGAATGGGCTGCCCTACACATGACCTACATCTTTGTCCACCCTGTCAGTACACCTTTGCATCCTTAAACCCATGCTAACCTCTGCACCCCAAACCTCCCCCATTCTCTCCATTCCAATCCCCCTCCCCTTTAACTCTACCTGCCTCCTCTGCTCATCTTTGCACCCACCTTCCTTACCTCCGTACATCCATTTGCTCACCTTTGCATCCCAAACTGTAATTCCTGCTCTGCCTACCTCTGCACACTCCACACTACCCTTGCACCCACCAATTTGCTTACGTTTGCAGAACATGCTGATGGTAAGCTTAATGACCACAGTTATAGGCAGGACCTTGAAACATGCCCCTTTTTTCCCCAGTGGCCCACATTCAGAATAGGTGATGGTGGATATGACCTCAGGGGGGCATGATATACATATGAATACCACCTCTATTTACATATGAATGCTGCCGCTACGTCCTTATTTATACATGAATAGTGATGGACGAACTTCCGACGGGACGTTTCGCGAACGCGAAATGCGAACGGACCCAAACGTTCGCGAAACCGACCGTTCGCCGCGGGCCCCATTGACTTCAATGGGAGGCGAACTTTGCAAACCTTCATGTCGAATTTGCGGCCACGTGGTAATTATTAGGGGGTAAAACGTAGTCCCACCATCTGGACAATGACATAATACATGTATGAGGTGAATTTGGGATCGATAACTACAAGCATTTTTATTTTATTTGGGAAATTGTTCTAACAATTCAGGACTATGGAGCTAATGAAGGCAATGGAGGAGAGGGAAGGTCAGGGACCAGGGTAGGCAAAGAAGAGGGTGCAGGAGATGATCACCAGCAGCGTGACATACCGAAATGACACATGCACCGTGATAGAGGCATCTGACAGCAGCACCGTAATACAGAGCACTGACAGCAGCACCGTGACATACAGCGCTGACAGCAGCACCGTGACATACAGCGCTGACAGCAGCACCGTGACATACAGCGCTGACAGCAGCACCGTGACATACAGCGCTGACAGCAGCACCGTGACATACAGCGCTGACAGCAGCACCGTGACATACAGCGCTGACAGCAGCACCGTGACATACAGCGCTGACAGCAGCACCGTGACATACAGCGCTGACAGCAGCACCGTGACATACAGCGCTGACAGCAGCACCGTGACATACAGCGCTGACAGCAGCACCGTGACATACAGCACTGACAGCAGCACCGTAAGCAGCCCCAGGAGGAAGTCAGCACAGCACAGGGATGGTGTGATCCCCTCATAATAAGAACCCCCAGGAGGAAGTCAGCACAGCACAGGGATAGTGTGATCCCTTCATAATAAGAACCCCCAGGAGGAAGTCAGCACAGCACAGGGATATCATAAGCAGCCCCAGTAGAAATATGACACCGCTCAACCTCTTCAAAGAGGAGGGTAGGGGCATATAGTACGGTGTGCTTTTTTGGGTCAAGGAAGTGAGCCAAATGAATTAAGAAGGTCTGTGTGCTTGATTAAAAAAATAGTTTATAGACATATACATGGTCTACTGGTCACATGTGTTGAATTCCTCCGAGATCCATGCCTCATTCATTTTTAGAAATGTGAGGTAGTTAACACTGTGGTGAGCTAGGCGAGTACGCTTATCGGTCACAATCCCCCCTGCTGCGCTGAACGTCCTTTCGGACAGGACACTGGATGAGGGGCAAGCCAACAGTTCGATTGCAAATTGGGCAAGCTCTGGCCAGAGGTCAAGCCTGCCCACCCAGTAGTCTAGGGGTTCATCACTCCTCAGAGCGTCCACATCGGCCGTTAACCCAATGTAGTCGGACACCTGACGGTCTAGGCGTTCCCTGATGCTGGATCCGGATGACACCTGTCGATGGGTCGGCTGAAAGAATGACCTCATATCCGAAGTCACCAACACATCTTCAAACCGGCCTCTTCTTGCAGGCGCTGTTGGATTGGTACCCGCAAATCCTTCTCTGGGAGTGGGAATTGCTCCTCTGCCAGCGCACGCAAAAGCAGAATGCAGCATTTCTCGAAGCAAGGCCTGGAAGTGCTGCATTCTGACAGCCCTCTGCGACGGCGGTAACATTTCCGCCATTTTGTGTTTGTACCGGGGGTCTAAGTACGTTGCCACCCAGTACTGGTCCTTGACCCTCATGCTTTTTATACGGGGGTCCCTATTAAAACACTGGAGCATGAAGGCCCCCATTTGCACTAAAGTGGAAGCGGTGTGGTGGCCTGGCTCCTGCTCATCATCCAGGATAATGTCGTCCTCTTCATTCTCCTCTCCCCATCCTCGCACAACAGGGATCCCAGAAAGGTTTAAAGCATGCTCTTCTTGCTCCTGCTCATCCGCCCCGGCACCATCCTCCTCTGACTCCTCATCAGACTCCTGTTGTTGACTTGTCTCAGATAGAGTAGCCCCCCCTGGGAATTCATCCAGCATTGCGACTTCCTCATCTTCCCGCTCCTGCTCCTCCACAGCCTGATCAATGACACGACGCAATGCACGCTCCAGAAAGAAGGCATAAGGTACCATGTCACTGATGGCGCCATGGCTGCGACTGACCAGTTTGGTGATCTCCTCAAATGGCCGCAGAAGTCTGCATGTGTCGCGCATGAGCAGCCACTGGCGCGGTGAAAAAAAACCCAGCTCCCCAGAACCGTTTCTTTCGCAGAGTTCATACAGGTAGACGTTAACTGCACGTTTCTGCTGGAGCAGCCTATCAAGCATATAGAAGGTTGAGTTCCATCGCGTCGGGCAATCGCAAATAAGACGTCTGACCGGCAGATGGTGTCGCCGCTGAATGTCAGCAAGGCGAGCCATGGCCGTGTAAGATCTTCTGAAATGGGCCGAGATTTTCCTTGCCTGCCGCAAGATGTCCTGGACCCCAGGGTATTTGACAAGGAATCGCTGCACGACCAAGTTTAAGACGTGTGCCATGCACGGCACGTGCGTGATTTTGCCCTGTTTCAATGCGCTAAGCAGATTGGCACCGTTGTCACACACCACTTTACCAACTGTCAAATTGAGCGGTGTTAGCCACTCATCTGCCTGTGAACGCAAAGCTGAAAGGAGTGCCGGGCCAGTGTGGCTCTTTGCTTCCAGGCACAACAGACGCAGCACGGCATGGCAACGTCTCACCTGGCATGTGGAATAGGTTCTGGGGAGCTTGGGCGGTGCAGTGGAAGAGACGCTAGCAGCGGAAAAGGAGGAGGCAGCTGAGGAGGAGAGGGAGGAGGATGGAGTAGGAGGAGGAGAAGAAGAGTCAGGCCTGCATGCAATCCGTGGCGGTAAAACCAAATCTACACGGGTGCCACGGGTTACATGCTTGACGGCCGTCAGAAGGTTCACCCAGTGGGCAGTAAAACTGATATACCTTCCCTGCCCGTGTTTGCTAGACCACGTGTCTGTGGTCAGATGTATCTTGGCACCGACACTGTGTGCCAGAGATACATTCACTTGCCGCTGAACATGGCCATATAGCTCTGGGATGCCCTTCTCTGAGAAATACTTCCTTCCTGGGACCTTCCATTGTGGTGTTCCAATGGCCACAAATTTGCGAAAGGCCTCCGAGTCCACCAGTTTATATGGCAGTAGTTGGCGGGCTATGAGTTCTGACAAGCCAGCCGCCAACCGTTGGGCAAGAGGGTTATCCGGCATCATCATTTTTTTACGCTCAAACATTAGGCCCACGGAAGCCTGCCTTTTTGCAGAAAAATGTGAGCTTGGCGTGATGGAAGGTGGAGTGGAGGACAATTGTGAGGAGAGAGGAGAAGGAGAAGTAGAAGACGAGGCTGGACGGTGAGAGCCTGCAGTGTGGCTTTGTGTGTTCCGTTGCTCCCACTGGGCTCGGTGATGGCTGCTCATGTGCCTTCTTAAGGCGGTCGTCCCTAGGTGAGTATTGGGCTTACCGCGACTAACGCGTTGACTGCAAAGATTGCAGATGGCAACGCTATTGTCAGCAGCGGACACGTTAAAAAAAGCCCACACTGCGGAGCCATGTGCCGGTGTCCTGGGAGCGCCAGATGTGACCGTACATGGTCGATGACTCGCTCCTGATACATTTGCAGTCTGCTTTGTCCCTGCTGTGCAATGTAAGTCATTGCTGCTTCTCCTCCCTATCTGCTGGTCCATATCTCCCTCTGAACTCCCCTCCTCTTCCTCTCTTGTGGGCACCCACGTGACATCACTAGACACGTCATCATCAACGTCACCTTCCCCACCGCTATAAGTAGAGATCTCGGAGTAGGCAGCAACACCGGGGACCAACCTCCTCCTTGGGCTGATCTGGGTACTGGCGTCAGACTGCTGAGTAGCGCTTGTTGCTACCTCCTCTTCCTGATCCAATACCAAGAGTGGCTGCGCATCAGAAATGTCCTCTTGATATGGATCGGAAAATAATTCCAGTGACTCAAGCGGAAGGTATGTGGTGGTGGTGGTGGTGGTCGTGTTGTTGGTGGTAGTGTCTTTGGGGGTGCACATAGCAGAGAGTGAAGAAGAGGGTGCAGATCGAGAGGATGAGGAGGGTGCAGAAGAGTAAGGCTGAGCGAGCCACTCAACCAAGTCTGGTGCATCCTTTAAAGTAATTGAACGCACCTTCTGCAACTTCCCACTTTGGCTCAAGCCTGTTGCTCCTGCCCTACCCCTACCACCCCTGCGGAAGGGCCTGCCTCTTCCTCTGCATGTCATTTTTTAAATGACCCTGTGACAAAACTCTTAGTCCCTATACCGCTGAAGGACTGCTGCAGTATAGGTGAGCGGTCAGCAGTGGTGCACGTCAACCCTATCTATTGTGGACCTATAGCGGTCCTTACAGAACAGCAGACTGTACCGCACTCAAGCCTATGTACCGTAGCACCCTATACCAAGTTACCAGTCCTTATAAGAACTTTTGTGGACCAAGCAGGTTGTGTATTAGTGTTTAGCAGACTGTACGTCAGTCCCTATACCGCTGAAGGACTGCTGCAGTATAGGGCAGCGGTCAGCAGTGGTGCACGTCAACCCTATCTATTGTGGACCGATAGCGGTCCTTACAGAACAGCAGACTGTACCGCACTCAAGCCTATGTACCGTAGCACCCTATACCAAGTTACCAGTCCTTATAAGAACTTTTGTGGACCAAGCAGGTTGTGTATTAGTGTTTAGCAGACTGTACGTCAGTCCCTATACCGCTGAAGGACTGCTGCAGTATAGGGCAGCGGTCAGCAGTGGTGCACGTCAACCCTATCTATTGTGGACCGATAGCGGTCCTTACAGAACAGCAGACTGTACCGCACTCAAGCCTATGTACCGTAGCACCCTATACCAAGTTACCAGTCCTTATAAGAACTTTTGTGGACCAAGCAGGTTGTGTATTAGTGTTTAGCAGACTGTACGTCAGTCCCTATACCGCTGAAGGACTGCTGCAGTATAGGGCAGCGGTCAGCAGTGGTGCACGTCAACCCTATCTATTGTGGACCGATAGCGGTCCTTACAGAACAGCAGACTGTACCGCACTCAAGCCTATGTACCGTAGCACCCTATACCAAGTTACCAGTCCTTATAAGAACTTTTGTGGAACAAGCAGGTTGTGTGTTAGTGATTAGCAGACTGTACGTCAGTCCCTATACCGCTGAAGGACTGCTGCAGTATAGGTGAGCGGTCAGCAGTGGTGCACGTCAACCCTATCTATTGTGGACCGATAGCGGTCCTTACAGAACAGCAGACTGTACCGCACTCAAGCCTATGTACCGTAGCACCCTATACCAAGTTACCAGTCCTTATAAGAACTTTTGTGGACCAAGCAGGTTGTGTATTAGTGTTTAGCAGACTGTACGTCAGTCCCTATACCGCTGAAGGACTGCTGCAGTATAGGGCAGCGGTCAGCAGTGGTGCACGTCAACCCTATCTATTGTGGACCGATAGCGGTCCTTACAGAACAGCAGACTGTACCGCACTCAAGCCTATGTACCGTAGCACCCTATACCAAGTTACCAGTCCTTATAAGAACTTTTGTGGAACAAGCAGGTTGTGTATTAGTGTTTAGCAGACTGTACGTCAGTCCCTATACCGCTGAAGGACTGCTGCAGTATAGGTGAGCGGTCAGCAGTGGTGCACGTCAACCCTATCTATTGTGGACCGATAGCGGTCCTTACAGAACAGCAGACTGTACCGCACTCAAGCCTATGTACCGTAGCACCCTATACCAAGTTACCAGTCCTTATAAGAACTTTTGTGGAACAAGCAGGTTGTGTGTTAGTGATTAGCAGACTGTACGTCAGTCCCTATACCGCTGAAGGACTGCTGCAGTATAGGTGAGCGGTCAGCAGTGGTGCACGTCAACCCTATCTATTGTGGACCGATAGCGGTCCTTACAGAACAGCAGACTGTACCGCACTCAAGCCTATGTACCGTAGCACCCTATACCAAGTTACCAGTCCTTATAAGAACTTTTGTGGAACAAGCAGGTTGTGTATTAGTGTTTAGCAGACTGTACGTCAGTCCCTATACCGCTGAAGGACTGCTGCAGTATAGGTGAGCGGTCAGCAGTGGTGCACGTCAACCCTATCTATTGTGGACCGATAGCGGTCCTTACAGAACAGCAGACTGTACCGCACTCAAGCCTATGTACCGTAGCACCCTATACCAAGTTACCAGTCCTTATAAGAACTTTTGTGGACCAAGCAGGTTGTGTATTAGTTTTTAGCAGACTGTACGTCAGTCCCTATACCGCTGAAGGACTGCTGCAGTATAGGGCAGCGGTCAGCAGTGGTGCACGTCAACCCTATCTATTGTGGACCGATAGCGGTCCTTACAGAACAGCAGACTGTACCGCACTCAAGCCTATGTACCGTAGCACCCTATACCAAGTTACCAGTCCTTATAAGAACTTTTGTGGAACAAGCAGGTTGTGTGTTAGTGATTAGCAGACTGTACGTCAGTCCCTATACCGCTGAAGGACTGCTGCAGTATAGGGCAGCGGTCAGCAGTGGTGCACGTCAACCCTATCTATTGTGGACCGATAGCGGTCCTTACAGAACAGCAGACTGTACCGCACTCAAGCCTATGTACCGTAGCACCCTATACCAAGTTACCAGTCCTTATAAGAACTTTTGTGGAACAAGTGAGTTGTGAATGTTTAGCAGACTGCAGCAGAAGGGCAGCAGTCAAGTATAATATCCTTTCTATATTTGGAAGAAAGAATATTATACATGTACAAGCCTATTACTGTACCACTGATACCAGTCCTGAAAAGAACCTTTGTGGAACTAATAATAACAGCAAGTCTTTAAAATTACCCTCACTGCCTGACAACACTGCTTCCTTCCTGTCCCTATACAAATTGGCAAAAAAAGAGAACGATTAGTGGTTACTGGAACAGCTCTTTTGTGGACCTTGATAGTAACAGCTAATGATGATGATGATGATGATGATGATGAAAGACTAATCTGGCTGTCCCTGTAGCATACACCGTCCTTTCCCTTTCTCTAAACTAACAAAAGACACTCAGGCTGCTGCAAGAATCAGCAGCACAGCAAACCTATCAACACCTAACACCTATACCAGTCCTGAAAAGAACTTTTGTGTACCAAATAGCTAGTGGTTTATCTCTCCCTACTCCACACAGGAACCTGTCCCTATCTTAACAGAAGAAAGAATGTAAAATGGCCACCGGATCGGGTGTATTTATAGGTTAGGGGGAATGTACAAGTGTCCATGTGCTGTCATGTCTCAATTGGCTGTCCTGTATCACATGATAAACGTGTCACCAAAGGTTAAAGTTCTTGTATACATTAAACACGTAAGTCCGCCGCGGCGAACGACGGAAAAAGGCGTTCGAACGTGCGGACCGCGAATGTCGGAAATTCGCCGCGAAACGACCGCCGGGCGAACCGTTCGGCCATCACTATACATGAATGCTTCCGGTCCGCCCTTAGTTACATATGAATACTGCTCTATTTACATATCGATGCCGGTATTTACATGTAAACACAGAGTTTGCAAGGTGAGTCATCTCTACACGTGGGGCAGAGCTGGGCAGCATTAGTAACAGAACTTCAAACTGAAAAATCAGGATACAGCACGGAACTAAAACCTCAAGAAATTAGGGAATTTAAACTGGGATAGTTGGCAAGTATGAGGCAGTTGCTTTGGGTCCCACAGCAATGACAGGGCCCAGGGCAGCTGCCCCTTTTGCCCTACCTTAAAGACGGCCCTGGTGACAGGAGACTGTGACTGGCTCTCAATGGAGCCGGTTCACACAGTTCTAGGGGAACCGCGGAGTGCACTAAAAAGGGGTTTTGTTTGTCTTTTGGCTCTGTTTCATGTGTAAATTCAGGCACAAATTTCAGACCTGGTGTGCACCTGAAACAGTAAACAAACACAAACCAGACCCCTGGTGTGAGCCGTGGCTGCAGCTAGTGTGAGCCCAGACTGAAACTCTGTACTGAGCCATCTACACTTCATATAGAATCCTACATTTCGCAGCCTACTTCAGTCATTTAAAAAATTGAGCTTGAGTTTTTTTTTTTTTTTTAAGCATGGTCAGTCTGGAAAATATCTATATGCAGTATTTTGTAGATACCTGACTATGAAAAAACCTTTCTACATGTTATGTTTTAGTTCTCATTATAGTGTGAATAAATACAATCTATGCACACCACCACACAATCACTAATCACCCCCCTTATGCATCTCTAGTAAATCAGGGAACACTCAGGCCGCGTACACACGCGCGGACTGTTTGCCCAACCTTGTTCGTCAAACAGTTTGGGCAAACAGTCCGCTCAAAATTTGCATGAGCGGACTTGCCCACACACGAGCGGACTGTTTGACGAACAAGGTTGGGCAAACAGTTCGCTCAACTTTTGAAATGAACGGACTCGCCCACGTAAGGAGGAGGCAAATCCGCCCATTTCGAGCGCGTGTACAGGTAGGCGGGGCCTGCGAAGGAGACGTCGCGGGCTCCGCCGCCTGGAATGGGCTTAAAGGGGAACCCCAACGCCGAAAAAAATCGGCGTGGGGGTTCCCCCCAAGTCCACACCAGACCCTTGTCCGAGCACGCTACCCTGCCGGCCAGGAAAGGGGGGCGAGCGAGCGCGCCCCCCCTCCTGAGCCGTACCAGGCCGCGTGCCCTCAACATGGGGGGGTGCCTTGGGGAAGGGGGGGCCGCGCGGCCCCCCCACCCCAAAGCACCTTGTCCCCATGTTGATGAGGACAAGGGCCTCTTCCCGACAACCCTGGCCGTTGGTTGTCGGGGTCTGCGGGCGGGGGGCTTATCGGAATCCGGGAGCCCCCTTTAAGAAGGGGGCCCCCGGATACCGGCCCCCCACCCTATGTGAATGAGTATGGGGTACAATGTACCCCTACCCATTCACCTGTGGAATAAAGTACAAAAAAAAACACAACACATGGAAAAAGTATTTTATTGCACAGCTCCGGGGGTCTTCCGTCTTCGGGGGTCTTCTCGCCGGACTCCTCCGCTATGTGTGTGTAGCTCTTTTACTAGCGGAGGAGTCCGGCTTTCTTCCTCCCCGCCGCCGGCCTCTTCTCCCGACTTCGGGGGTCTTGTCCCCCTCTTCGGTTCTTCTGCCGGGCCACCGCGCCTGGTCCGGTGGCCCGGTCTTCTGTCGCCGTCTTCCGTTCTTCTGTCGCCGCCTTCGGTTCTTCTGCCGGGCCACCGCGCCTTCTTGTAGCTCTTTTACAGGCGGTGGCCCGGTCTTCTGTCGCCGTCGCCGCCGCCGCCTTCCGTTCTTGTTCTTCTTCTTGTTCTTCTTCTTGTTCTTCTCCTGGAGATGTTGACTCGACGAGCTCTCCGGCCGGAATGCCAGAGCCGCGCTGTGCGGTCACTTATATAGTGACAATGGGGCGGTGTCACATGGTATATGTCACATGGGTTGGTCACATGGTGACCCCGCCCCCTTACGATGTCATAGTCCCCATGTGACATCAACCCATGTGACCAACCCATGTGACATATACCATGTGACACCGCCCCATTGTCACTATATAAGTGGCAGCAGAGCGCGTCCCTGGCATTCTGGCCGGAGAGCTCGTCGAGTCAACATCTCCAGGAGAAGAACAAGAAGAAGAACAAGAAGAAGAACAAGAACGGAAGGCGGCGGCGGCGACGGCGACAGAAGACCGGGCCACCGCCTGTAAAAGAGCTACAAGAAGGCGCGGTGGCCCGGCAGAAGAACCGAAGGCGGCGACAGAAGACCGGGCCACCTGACCAGGCGCGGTGGCCCGGCAGAAGAACCGAAGAGGGGGACAAGACCCCCGAAGTCGGGAGAAGAGGCCGGCGGCGGGGAGGAAGAAAGCCGGACTCCTCCGCTAGTAAAAGAGCTACACACACATAGCGGAGGAGTCCGGCGAGAAGACCCCCGAAGACGGAAGACCCCCGGAGCTGTGCAATAAAATACTTTTTCCATGTGTTGTGTTTTTTTTTGTACTTTATTCCACAGGTGAATGGGTAGGGGTACATTGTACCCCATACTCATTCACATAGGGTGGGGGGCCGGTATCCGGGGGCCCCCTTCTTAAAGGGGGCTCCCGGATTCCGATAAGCCCCCCGCCCGCAGACCCCGACAACCAACGGCCAGGGTTGTCGGGAAGAGGCCCTTGTCCTCATCAACATGGGGACAAGGTGCTTTGGGGTGGGGGGGCCGCGCGGCCCCCCCTTCCCCAAGGCACCCCCCCATGTTGAGGGCACGCGGCCTGGTACGGCTCAGGAGGGGGGGCGCGCTCGCTCGCCCCCCTTTCCTGGCCGGCCGGGTAGCGTGCTCGGACAAGGGTCTGGTGTGGACTTGGGGGGAACCCCCACGCCGTTTTTTTTCGGCGTTGGGGTTCCCCTTTAAGCCCATTCCAGGCGGCGGAGCCCGCGACGTCTCCTTCGCGGGTCCCGCCTACCTGTACACGCGCTCGAAATGGGCGGACTTTCCGAGCGGGAACAGTCCGCTCATTTCGAAAGTACAGCGGACAAGCCCACACACGGGCGGACTGTTCGCTCAAACACAGTTTCAGCGGACAGTTTTTCGGAATTTCCGAAAGACTTTGTCCGTCCAACTGTCCGCTGAAACTGTCCGCTGAAAGCCCACACACGAGCGGACTGTCCGCCCAAACACTGTTCAGCGGACAAGGTTGGGCGAACAGTCCGCCCGTGTGTACGCGGCCTCAGTGTATAGATGTCAAGAGAGAGTGGCAAGTATTGCCTTTTTGACTCTCTGTGATTGTAGTCAGCAGGGCTAAGAGGATATTATTATTATTATGTACATTGATTCATTTGATTAATTATTTAACTGATTTTCCCCTAAAGAATTAGCTTTCTTTCAAACTTGTTTCCCTTATAATTTCTTTCAAGATTTGGTAGTCATTGTGTTTTTTCAAAGCATTTTATATGGTGCACTGGTCCAATGCTGTTATCACTGGTTACGTATGTGTATTAGGGCTCTTTTACATGGGATGATCAATCAGGTCCACCTGTCAGTTTTTTTAGGCGGACCCGATCGGACCATCCATTGCTCTCTATGGAGCGAAAGATTTAAACAGATGTGTCCATTTGCTCCCATCAATATCCAATGCGATCCTATCTGCTAAAAACAGACATTCCCCAACTGTCTGGTGTATCGAATGACAGTTGGATATACATTGATAGTTAATTTCTATCTGACTGCCCATAGAGGAAAGCAGGCTGTGTCCATGTCTGCTTTGCATAAGCGGAGCGGACACAGACCTGTCACCCGCCTGCTCAGTGGGGATCAGCGGACAGTGGACAGCAGATCCTCTGGCAGAATCTGTCAATGTAAAAGAGCCCTTATAGTTGAGACATTATTTAAATTTAATTGCAAGTGTTAAATCTTTTTTATGACATAGCCTTTCTAAATGTATTTCTGTTTATAGTTATAATTTACAGTTTTTTTTAAAGACCCCATGTACACAGGGCATTAGCTAGCCTCTCCTTAACGCCTTTACCCCTGTCAGCAAATGTTTTTGCTGAAAAATGCACAGTTTCCTGGTAGTTTAACCAGTTTAGCTCTTTTGACATGCTATGTATGTCCCCTTTCACACTGCCGGAGTTTTTCAGGCACTAGAGCACTAAAAATAGAGCACTGAAAAAAACGGCTCCATTCACTAGTATGCACCATATACTAGCTCATTATGAAATACTTACCTTAGAACGAGGAGTCGGTATCTCACCTGGTCCACGCTGACCACAGGAGACTTCTTTCCAGCAAGGTCCAGCGTCTGCCGGGTTTTCAGCTGAGAATCCCCTGTGTGCATGCACTGCTGCAGTCAACGGCTCATTGCAGGGGGGATATCTCCTAAACCGTACAGGTTTAGGAGATATTTTTTTTTTACCTACAGGTAAGCCTTATTATAGGCTTACTTATAGGTAAAAGTTAACATTTTGACTATACAACCACTTTAATTACCCAGTGTCAGTGTTAATTAAACCACTGTTGTCACTAGTGCATTAACACCCATCTTCCTGCATATTACCAATACCATTGCTAATTAAACAAACTTCCTCTCTACTGTCATCACCATCCTCATCCTTATAACATGTTTTACTCTCCTTCCATAATCATCATCCTCATCACTTGTCTATCATTTTCATCTTCTTTACTGTCATCATCATCTTCACCATTATTTTTGTCCCTCCCCCCATTACTATACATGATCCCTGCCATCTCTGTCCTCACCCTCCATTATCATTCCCTTCCTTATCATCCTCGCCATAACTTTTCTACTCTACTCTACTATAATCCCCTTTATTCTCTATACTGTCATCCTCTGCCTTTCCCTATGATGATCTTTCTCTCCATTACTTTACAGTATTTTCACCCTCTTATTCCCTTCCCCCAACCCTGGGCTCACATGGAGTGATGCGATGAAGTAGCGCTTACCTGCTGGGGCCCAGGGCAGGCAGGAGAGTCCACTGGGTAGGCGTTCAGTTGGCAGCTCAGGAAGAGGAGCATGATGATGGCACCCCACATTGCTGATTGGCCAGTTAGGTCACTCTCTGCCCATTTCTCAGACTGGGCAAGGGTCAGGGGATGGAGCCAGCATGGACGGTGAGGGCGGTCACATTTTTCTGGGGATTGGCTCTCTCCGGGGTGATTAGGATCAGGAGAGTGGGTTTGGAGAGAGGGCCCCACCCCCTCCTCTACTTCACCCTCGACTAGCTGTTCCCATGGGGGAAAAGGCAGGCAGAGGGAGAAAGTGCACAGCAGAGAAAGCTGCAGTCAGCAGGATTAATTATCCCTGCATTCAAGGATACCCCCATGGAGTTCCCACATTGGCTCCAGTCATCCATCCCTAGGACAGACACCTGAGGATTGGAGGTATGCTGCGGTATCCTGGACAGAAACTCTGCCTGATAGCTAAGTGAGAGGTGGGGCGGGGCTGGTCTCAGGCTTGTAGCGGGTGCAGGAGTGCACTCGGCACATCTCATCAGTATCTATTTAGCATGGCCAGTACACGCGCTTCTATTGTGTCCCTCTTCCCACAGTAAATGGTCCCACCCAGGGCATCTGCCCCTTCCGTCCCCTTTGTACGAGCTCTGGGTGACCAATCACAGCAGGTCACATGACAATTTTAGACAATGAATAGCTTCTTTTCATGCCCTCTATTGCGTACAATAGTGTTGCTAGCTGTCATTGGTCAAAAAATTACAGTGACAGTATGTAAAAAACATGATTTTTTTTCATTTCCTCATTTTCCAAAAGATTATGACCAAAAATTACAACTTCAAAAACTCACCATGCCTCTTACTAAATACCTTGGACTGTCAACTTTCAAAAAAAGTTGAGGGGGGAGGTATTTGTACTGTCCTGGCATTTTAGGGCCTCGTGAAATTAGATAATCCTTCAGTAGCTCAGTCAGTAATGTGCACCCTGAAAGAAAAAAAGTGAAACTATATTAAAAGTCCACAAATGTGACAAAATAAAATAAAAGTGTCCATCATGGAGGTTGTAGAATATCTCGGTGAGGAAAAGCCACAAAGCTGCGTATACCATCACGTGGAGATTTCTTTCAAGCATGTAAAATGACTGATGCACGCTTACCAGAATCATTGGACCCGACTGTCAACGAGTCAATCAGGCATAGATTATACCCATTGGCAGAAGGACTAGACCATCATAGGGATTGTGGAAGAACCCCACTGTTCTCCAAAGAAAATTGGCCACAAGGTTAACCAATGGACCGGTGATGGTTGATCAAACGTCGATGTTCAATCATGTGAATGGATCAAAGGGCCAATGGTATCAGCTGAAGATCCAAGGAAACCGAGTGAGAGGTGAGTCAGAAGGAAGTAAAGAGGATACATTGCTGGAAGTATCAGCAGAGGAGTTTTTTGGGTGCTTTCTACCCTTTTAAGGGGTATTGCTCATCTTTTTTCCTTGGATCTTCTGCTGATACCATTGGCCCTTTGATCCATTCACATGATTGGATATCAACATTGACTTCAACTTGAAAAATATTTAGCAGGGAGGTAAAACTGAAAATAGATGATTAACAAAAATTAGATAAAATTCCAAACCAATTGTAATTATTATTATAATTATAATAATTGTATTATATAATAATTATAATAAGCAAAAATGTATATGACAATAAAAAAATACTACAAATAAATAATAAAAAAATCTAAAAGATAAAAAGATAAAATTTCCCCATATCGCTAACCTGATGGCTGATTCAAAGAGGCAAGTAAATAAGATCAGTGACTACTGATAGATGCAAGACTAGCAAAGATCCATCTAGATTTGCATCCATTATTTGCCCCCTCCCTCAAAACCCCAAAAACCTCAGTGCAGATGGGAAAAGCATCACGGACCGCACCCACCTGCTCCTGTAGTGTACTAATCCGACTACAATCAACTCAAGCCCCTGGTAGAACACAGGGAAAGTGAGGATAGAAGCTTGGGAGGCAGCTGTGCTGATATGAGAAACATTAGCATGAAGTCAAAAGCTCAGGAAGCACTCAGATTTAGTGGAGTGCATCTTGTCAGGACAGGATGGAATATGAACCCTATACCATGGGGTTGGATGATGATCTGCTGAGTGGACTTGAAAGGGTGGAGCTAGAAATAGGAGCATCGGTACAGGGTCCCTCTTGAAAAACAAGAGGAAAGTAAAGGCTGTGAGACAGACTCTCCATCTTGGTGCCATCCAACCAAGAGACAGAAACTTATTTTGGGTGAACGTGAGGCAGACCAAAGAACTAATTAAGGATTTCCTGTTTAGGAGACATATACAAAGTGCCCTAAATAAGACTGAGAACTGGGTCTCTACAACCTTGTCTTATGCAAAACCTTTGAAGGATTCCTTGCCAGAAAAAGCCAACAGTCCAAACAGTCACTTCACCAAGTGAAGGCTATGAGTGAACTACTTAAGACACCACAAAGTCACACGAGTAGCAAAACTAAGAGATAAACGCTGATCTAGGCCTAGCTGCATGAGAGGGCTTGTCAAGAGAAGAATCTCTTTGGGATAAAGTCCTGAGGTGTACACCAAGAAAAGCACACATCACATGTCCAGCAATAGATTTAACAAGAAGTAGTAGACCTCTCAACTTAGTATCAAGGGATCGCTAGACTGCACAATTCCCTGTTTCTCAGAATTTGAACTTCAATTACTAAGCTGTCAAAGACAGCTTACAGTGGTTGTAAAGCCACTACACTATAAACATCCCATCCCTTCCGTAAAATAACATTATGTGCCCATGTGACTGTGTTATATAACCAAAATGCCCATTATGCCTTATATCAGAGCATCTCCCGGCACTCACTTGACTCCTCGACTCTCTCCTTTCCCCAGCTGACAGCTATAGCAGGTGGGGCCAAGCACTCCCACTGACATTAGAAAGGGAGGAGGGGAGGAAATTGGAGAGAGAGTTGAGGAGTCACATGAGCGTTGGGTGATGCTCTGATATACGGTATAATCAGCATTTTTTATATAACACAGGCACAGGGGCACATAATGTTGTTTTACAAAGGGGATGGCATGTTTATAGTTTAGTTATAATAGCAGCAGGACGGGAGTGCTGGGGAGTGGAAAAAGCTGACAGGCGGGGAGGGGAAGGGGGAGAGGACAGGGAAGAGCAGAGCGGAAAGCTGCGGGTGACGGAGGCATGTAAACTGACCACGGTGTCAGGGCTCAGCAGCCATGATAAACCATGGTCAGTTTAGAGAGGGGAGGGCAGAACCAGGCAGGATCAGCCAGGTATTTTAGGTGATAGAAGGGGCCAAATGACACAGCACAAGCACTGTGCTGTTATTCATGCTTTAAGGGAACACCTAAAAAAAAAAAAAAAAAAAAAAAAAAACACATTAAAGCTTGATGGTAAAAAAACATTCCTTGGGAAAGATGATCTTGATCTAGAAGATCCCACGGAGCAACTGTCTGGTGTTCCTTTAGGTTGGCATACCACATCTGCCTGGATGAGCCTGGAACAATGGGGAATACCGGAATGCCTTCCATACTGAATATGCAAGAGAAACAAGGGAAAGAAGATCTGATTCTACTGAGTCACCGGATCATCCACTGCATCCACCAGAGGGCCACTGCAGCTGAGCCAAAACTGCCCAGCCTTTAGTTTGACCTCAGGGGCCAGGTAGTCAACCTCTGAAGTTGCCTTACTGGGACACACCTCCAGGAATAGCTTCAGGGGTAGAAATCACTCTCACAAGTTTAAGCACTGCTGTCTGAAGCAGTCTGCCTGCCACTGCGTATATCTGGAATACTCATGTCTGAAAAGACTGGAGCCTGACGTTTTGCCAAGGATACCAATCTATCTTTTTGCCACAGTAAAACTTAGATAATGCCATGAAATACATATATTTCCCAGTGGATTCAGTTTGAATACAGAATTTATACCCTTACACTCAGGTGGTCCAATACGGGACAGTCAAACAGCCCAGAACTTGTGAATGTTACTTTAGGAAACAAGATACCAAGAACAAGCAACTTCATTGAAATCAACAGTTACATAGTTACATAGTTAGTCGGGTTAAAAAAAGACACAAGACCATCCAGTTCAACCACAAAAAAAAAATATATATATATATATATATATATATATATATATATATATATAATAAATATCATACCAGCCCATATACCCAATTCTATGCCCACAGTTGATCCAGAGGAAGGCAAAAAACCCCAGCAGGGCATGATCCAATTTGCTAAAGCAGGGAAAAAAAATTCCTTCCTGATCCCCTGAGAGGCAATCAGATTTTCCCCGGATCAACTTTACCTATAAATGTTAGTACCCCTTTATATTATGTACACTTAGGAAATAATCCAGGCCTTTCTTAAAGCAATCCACTGAGCTGGCCATAACCACCTCTACAGGGAGTCTATTCCACATTTTCACAGCTCTTACTGTGAAGAAACCTTTCCGTATTTGGAGATGAAATCTCTTTTCCTCTAGACGTAAAGAGTGCCCCCTTGTCCTCTTTGTTGATTGTAAAGTGAATAACTCGACACCAAGTTCCCTATATGGACCCCTTATATATTTGTACATGTTGATCATATCCCCCTTAATCTCCTCTTACCAAGAGTGAATAAATTCACTTCCTCTAATCTTTCCTCATAGCTGAGTTCCTCCATGCCTCTTATCAGTTTGGTTGCCCTTCTCTGCACTTTCTCCAGTTCACTGATATCCTTTTTGAGAACTGGTGCCCAAAACTGAACTGCATATTACAGATGAGTTCTTACTAATGATTTGAACAGGGGCAAAATGATATCTCTCTCTCTGGAGTACATACCTCTCTTAATACAGGAAAGGACTTTGCTCGCTTTGGAAACCGCAGCTTGGCATTGCATGCTATTATTGAGTTTATGATCTACCAAAACCCCCAGATCCTTCTCCACTATGGATTCCCCCAGTTGTACTCCCTCTAGCATGTATGATGCATGCATATTCTTAGCCCCCAAGTGCATAAATTTACATTTCTCAACATTAAACCTCATCTGCCACATAGTCGCCCAATTAGACAGAGCATTGAGGTCGGCTTGTAAATTGGAGACATCCTGTAAGGACGTTATTCCACTGCATAGCTTGGTGTCATCTGCAAACACGGAAATGTTACTTTTGATCCCAGACCCAATATCATTTATAAAGAGATTAAAAAGTAAGGGTCCCAACACTGAACCTTGGGGTACACCACTGATAACCTTAGACCATTCAGAGTAAGAATCATTAACCACTACTCTCTGAATTCTGTCTTTTAGCCAGTTTTCTATCCATTTACAAACTGATATTTCCAAACCTGTAGACTTTACCTTACACATGAGCCGTGTGTGCGGAACTGTATTGAACGCAAAATCCAAGTATACCACGTCCACCGCCACCCCTCTGTCCAAGGTTTTACTTACCACCTCATAGAAAGAAATCAGGTTTGTCTGACAACTTCTGTCTTTCATGAATCCATGCTGTCTGTTGCTCAAAATATTTTTCTCCTGCAAGAACTCGTCAATGTGATCTTTTATTAATCCCTCCAGTATCTTCCCAACTATAGAAGTTAAACTAACAGGTCTATAGTTACTTGGTAAAGACTTTGTTCCCTTTTTAAATATAGGCACCACATTGGCCCTGCGCCAATCCAGTGGTACTATTCCTGTCATTAGTGAGTCCCTAAAAATTAGATACAATGGATTTGAAATTACAGAGCTCAATTCTTTTAGGATTCGTGGGTGGATGCCATCAGGTCCAGGTGCTTTATCCACCTTTAGTCTGTCCAAATATTTCTGGACCATATCACTTTTGAGCCATTGTAGATTTGGGGCTGTGTCAGTACCACCCCCAATATGGACATGAGCTCCCCCATGCTCCTTTGTATACACAGAGCTGAAGAAAGTATTTAATAAGTTAGCCTTCTCTTTGTCCCCAGTCACCCACTCCAGATTATTTTGCAAAGGCCCTACATGCTCAGACTTAACCTTTTTACTAATAATATATTTGAAGAATTTTTTGGGGTTTGTCCAGTGTCCAGGTCTTCCCTAGAATGCTCAATTGTCTGCTCAATTGTCTGAGGTGTCCCAGGGATTCCCCTGGAGCAAGGAAGTCTTCACTTCCTGTTGTTAGAGCCAGACCCTGTAAGCCTCAGAATTCTTACCTAACAGGGGGCTTCCATAATGCTGAGAAGAACTGGAAAATATGCCAATATCCAATATGGCCATGCTAATTTGTGCATGCGAACAGGTGTTTGTGATGGCTAGTGGACTATGCAAAACATGCTAATTGCCAGTGTTCACTGGCCTACAGTATCTCACAAAAGTGATTACACCCCTCACATTTTTTTAAATATTTTATATCTTTTCATGTGACAACACTGACGAAATTACACTTTGCTACAATGTAAAGTAGTGAGTGTACAGCTTGTATAACAATCTAAATTTGCTGCCCCCTTAAAATAACTCAACACATATCCATTAATATCTAAACCATTGGCAACAAAAGTGAGTACACCCCTAAGTGAAAATGTCCAAATTGGGCCCAATTAGCCATTTTCCCCTCTCCGGTGTCATGTGACTTGTTAGTGTTATAAGATCTCAGGTGTGAATGTGGAGCAAATGTGTTAAATTTGGTGTTATCGCTCTCTCTCATACTGGTCACTGGAGGTTCAACATGGCACCTCATGGCAAAGAACTCTCTGAGGATCTGAAAAAAAGAATAGTTGCTCTCCATAAAGATGGCCAAGGCTATAAGAAGATTTCAAAGACCCTGAAACTGAGCTGCAGCACTGTGGCCAAGACCATACAGTGGTTTAACAGGACAGGTTCCACTCAGAACAGGCCTCGCCATGGTCAATCAAAGAAGTTGAGTGCACGTACTTAGCATCATATCCAGAGGTTGTCTTTAGGAAATAGACATATGAGTGCTGCCAGCATTGCTGCAAGGTTGAAGGGGTGGGGAGTCAGCCTGTCAGTGCTCAGACCATATGCCGCACACTGCATCAAATTAGTCTGAATGGCTGTTATCCCAGAAGGAAGCCTCTTCTAAAGATGATGTACAAGAAAGCCCACAAACAGTTTACTGCAGACAAGCAGACTAAGTACATGGATTACTGGAACCATGTCCTGTGGTCTGATGAGACCAAGATAAACATATTTAGTTCAGATGGAGTCAAGTGTGTGTGGCAGCAACCAGGTGAGGCGTACAAAGACAAGTGTGTCTTGCCTACAGTTAAGCATGGTGGTGGGAGCGTCATGGTCTGGGGCTGCATGAGTGGTGCAGGAACTGTGGAGCTACAGTTCATTGAGGGAACCATGAATGCCAACATGTACTGTGACACACTGAAGCTGAGCATGATCCCTCCCTTCGGTGACTGGGCCACAGGGCAGTATTCCAACATGATAACTACCCCAAACACAACTTCAAGATAACCACTGCCTTGCTAAAAAATCTGAGGGTAAAGGTGATGGACTGGCCAAGCATGCCTCCAGAACCCTATTGAGCATCTGTGGGGCATCCTCAAATGGAAGATGGAGAAGCATAAGGTCTCTATTATTCACCAGCTCTGTGATGTCGTCATGGAGGAGTGGAAGAGAACTCCAGTGGCAACCTGTGAAGCTCTGGTGAATTCCATGTCCAGGAGAGTTAAGGCAGTGCTGGAAAAAATGCCAGCAACACAAAATATTGACACTTTGGGCCCAATTTGGACGTTTTCACTTAGGGGTGTACTCACTTTTGTCGCCAGCGGTTTTCACATTAATGGCTGTATGTTAAGTTATTTTGAGGGGGCAGCAAATTTACACCATTATACAAGCTGTACACTCACTACTTCTTATTGTAGCAACGTGTAATTTCTTCAGTGTTGTCACATGAAAATATGTAATAAAAAAATTACAAAAATGTGAGGGGTGTACTCAATTTTGTGAGATACAGTATATAAGGACACGACAAATTGCTGGATTATCGTCAGCCTTGTATCCTGTGTTCCTGTGCCTTGTGCTTTTGCTTGATTACCCGTTACCCCTGACCTGCTCTGGCTTCTCTCCTGGCTCTGAACTAGACATGTGCAGAGTAAAATATTTCGTTTCGGAATTTAGTTTTCGTCCAAAAACTTAATTTATTTAGTTACTCCCGAAATTCGTTTTTATTTATTTAGTTTTTCGTTCAAAAATTGCATTCGTCCGAAAATCCACATGAATTACGGTCGAATTTGTCTTGGAAGGCTTATGGTGTCTGTCGAATGTATAAAGAAGATTCGACGGAGCTAACTATATAGCATACTTAGCAGAACCCTATTAAAGTCTATGGGACTCCAACGTTCAAAATCTAAAGTGCTAATTTTAAAGGCTAATTTGCAAGTTACTGCCCTAAAAAGTGTTTGGGGACCCGGGTCCTGCCCCAGGGGACATGTATCAATGCAAAAAAAAGTTTTAAAAACGGCAGTTTTTTCGGGAGCAGTTATTTTAATAATGATTAAAGTGAAACAATAAAAGTGTAATATTCCTTTAAATTTCGTAGGGGGGGGGGGGGGGTTGTCTATAGTGTGCCTGTGAAGGGGCGCATGTTTCTGGTGCTTAGAACTGTCCCAGCACAAAGTGTCATTTATGCAGGAAAAAAAGTCCTTTAAAATCACAGGGCATGTGGCCTGGTACGGTTCAGGAGGGAGGGGGGGGCGCTCTCTCGTCCCCCCCTCTTTTCCTGCGGCCTGCCAGGTTGTGTGCTCGGATAAAGGGTCTGGTATGGATTTTTAGGGGGAACCCCACGTCAAATTTTTTCTTAAATTTGAGGCAGGGTTCCCCTTAATATCCATACCAGACCTGAAGGGCCTGGTAATTGAATTTGGGGGACCCCCACGCTTTTTTATTTATTTATTTTTTTATCAATGACTTTCAATGAGTGTTCTCTGTATTACGGGAGCCGACAATTCATAATAGCTGCGAGTGATTTTAAAGGACTTTTTTTCCTGCATAAATGACACTTTGTGCAGGGACAGTTCTAAGCACGGGAAACATGCGCCCCTTCACAGGCATACTATAGACAACCCCCCCCCCCCCCTACGAAATTTAAAGGAATATTACACTTTTATTGTTTCACTTTAATCATTATTAAAATCACTGCTCCCGAAAAAACGGCAGTTTTTAAAACTTTTTTTTGCATTGATACATGTCCCCTGGGGCAGGACCCGGGTCCCCAAACACTTTTTAGGACAGTAACTTGCAGAATCTTTTCTCTCTGTCAAATCTTTTTTCTCTGTCGAATATTTTCTCTATATAATCTTGGACTAATAGAGGTAAGGTTAGGCACATTCGACCACAGGTTCTATAGACACAGATTGTTGTCAGAGTCATGTCGAATCTCCTATTCTATATCGAACTGTTGTAACAATGAAAACGAAAATAAAGCATTTATTTATGTCGGATCTTTCGTTTTTCGGATTTTGTGCTTTCGTTATCGTTTGTCAAAACGAAAACGAAAATAGCTGAAATTCGGACGAAAATGCATTCGGACGAAAACGAATGCACATGTCTACTCTGAACCCAGATTGATTTATGGACCTGCTAATGCCTATTCCAGATTAACATCCTGTGTTTGCCCTGGCTTGATCTTGACTATGCTTCCTTCCTCTGCTTCTGACTGACTTCCTGTGTTTAACCCCTGCCCTGGCTTCTGACCTTGCGCCTACTTTACCCATCTGTCAAGATCTGTCAGCACCTCCAGAGAATCATTGGCTGTGACCACCTTCTCTGCTCCTGGGTGTCCTCGCATCTGAAATCATCAAGCAGCTTCATCTTCAGGCAACCCATGCATCTTTGAGCATAGCACCCTCTGTCACCACCTTCAGTGGTACTCTGCACTCAGCCACAATAGGAGCCCTTCCGTCACCTCAGACTCCAGTCTGGTACGTGACACCCCTGTCCAAAGTCTGATACATATTGTCTCCTGAAGACATAGGTGTAGCTTGAAGCTTGTGAGCCCTGGTGAAAAAGTTGAAATTGCCCCCCCCCACCACTCGCAACTTCCATTGCACACCATAATACTTCCACAATGCTGAGATACTCCAAGTGGCTAGAGAGTTGTGTCAGATCTTTATTTACTGTATATATTGAGAGGGTAATTCAAATGAATTGGGGAAGTGTGTCAAAACATGAACAGTTTCTCCAAAATCTTTTGAATACTCTGGATCAGAGGTAGGCGACCTTAGAGAGGTGGAGATCTACCTGATTAACATGAAAGAGATCAAAGATCACCAGAATAAGGGCAACCTTTAAAAGAAAAAAATAAATGGACTACCAAGGCATAACTAAATAGTAAGGAAAACGTTATTAAAATATAATAAAACAAATTCCACTGTAAAATTATAACCTAACACTACTTTAAAAGCAGAACGTGTCCATCACTAGAGCAGTATGTAGTGACAGGGAACTCAATGAGCAGTATGTATGACAGGGAAGTCGGTGAGCAGTATTTAGTGACAGAAAAGTCAGTGAGCAGTATGTAGGGACAGGGCAGTTAGTGAGCAGTATGTAGTGACAGGGAAGTCAGTGAGCATGAGCAGTATGCAGTAGCAGGGAAGTCAGTGAGCAGTATGCAGTAGCAGGGAAGTCAGTGAGCAGTATGTAGTGACAGGGCAGTCAGTGACCAGTATGTAGTGACAGGAAACTCATTGAGCAGTATGTAGTGATAGAACAATCAGTCAGCAGTATAGTGGCAGGATGGTGGGGTATAGTGGCAGGTTAGGGCAGTGTAGGGGGGTAGAGTGGCAGGTTAGAGTAGTATAATGGCAGGTCAGGGTGGTATAGTGGCAGGTTGAGGTGTTATAGTGGTAGGTTAGGCTGGTATAGTGGCAGGTTAGGGCAGTGTAGGGTGGTATAGTGGCAGGTTAAAGTAGTATATTGGCAGGTTATGGTGGTATAGTGGCAGGTTGGGGTGGTATAGTGGCAGGTTAGGGTAGTGTAGAGTGGTATAGTGGAAAGTTAGGGTAGTGTAGGGTGGTATAGTGGTTTCTCACCCCTCTGGGATTCTTAGTGTGAGTCAGTCCCCAATGAGAGCACCTGATAGGCTGCTGGGGGGGGGGGGGGGTCTCTGTCTGCCGTGATGTGCTACTCTGTATCTTAGCTGTGACAGCCGAGCTCCTCACTGAGTACCCCGATGTGACGGTGTGCGCCACTGCCGACATAACATCTGAAGTGAGAGGGAGGCCATACGGCCCCCCTGGAGCATGGGCGGGGTCGCTATTGTGACCCCAGTGACCCCTGATGCTATGCCCATGCCTTAAGAACAAAGACCTGTTAAGGCTTGGAGTGAAACTAGGCCAAAGGAATTGCCTCACATGAGGCTACCCTCAGTTCTAGGTCTTTCTAAGAAAGTACAGATCGGAATCGCTCCTGGTCTAGGCAGCTTTTATCTTCCCATGTCAGCCTACACAACAAGTCAGCTCCACCCCCTCTGACCCCTCCAGGACATCCTCTTCTTTGGCCCATATGGAGTGGTTGTCCTCCCCCAGTCAACATTCTTTTTTATCCACTCCCTGGACACTTTTAAAATGCCTCTCCTGGGTAAGAAGACCCCTTGTTTGGGGTGTAAATGTCCATGTGCAGTGGGTTCCCTTGGTGTGGGGAGTTTGTTGCAGGCAGTATAAATGACTGCGCATCAGTTATGCCACTATACAAATAAGCTCTCATTTTTTGGGACTGTTGGGGCAGTATAAATTACTGCTGGAGATGTGGCATACTTGTGGATGACTAGCACTTGTAGTTCCACATCAGGGATGACACATTGGTGGGCTGGCTGCCATTTGTAGTACCATTTAATGGCAATTCTGTTTGTCCTGGCTGGAGCGGAAGCTGTGCTGTGAGGAATATGTGTCCTGCATTGGCTGACTTGCGGGGGCATGGCACCTAGGTTCCTTCCTTCCTGGGTTACCATGGAGCCAGTGGGGCGCTTATCTATTGGGAAAGCCACCACTTATATGGAGGCCAGCTTCCTTTCCTCTGCTGCTGCTGCCCTGTGCTCTCTCGGTCCTGGCCACTGCTGTCTATGCTCAGACTCCTTCTGCTTCCCTGTGTGCCCTGCTGCTCCAACCTGGGTCTTTCCTGCGGCTGCCCTCTATAAGTTGGATTGGGCTTTGCCTGTTTGCCTTTTCTCCCTGTATGCTTTGGACTGTGATTCTAATATGGGCTTTATTTGTACTCAAGCACTGAAGATTTGATGAAAAGAGAGCTACCTGCTTGCTTCGTTTGCATAAAGAAAAACCTAAAGCTGAATAAATGTCCATCAAGAGCTCATTTTGAATCTCCAGCTCCTGTTGCCCAGGCCAGTAAGGAGGTTTCAGTGTGGTAACAAGTCACATCACCAGAAAATCTCAGGCCATGGTAAACATCCATCCAAGAGGTTGTTCTGGAACAGGCATTTCCAAAGTCCGGCCCGCAGTCCGGTTTTGAACAGCCTGCCTGGTGTGCTGCGGGATCAGGGCTGTCAGATGAGCCCGATCCCCGACACTGTGAGAAGCTCCGTCGGCTTCAAAAGTGAAAGTAAAGTGCAGGGAAGTGTGTTGTGCTCTCTGCTTCCCCCTATAGTGCAGTACCTGGCTGAATGAGGAAGCTGGAAAGGTACAGTACTGTGCTACAAGCTAGATTCATTTTAAAAGGGCTTTATTTATGTGTCTGTATGTGTGTGTGTATGTGTGTGCATGTGTGTCTGTATGTGTGTGCATGTATGTCTGTATGTATGTGTGTGCATGTCTGTCTGTATGTATGTGTGTGCATGTATGTCTGTATGTGTGTGCATGTATGTCTGTATGTATGTGCATGTATGTCTGTATGTATGTGCCTCTGTCTGTATGTATGTGTATGCATGTGTCTGTATGTATGTCTGTATGTATGTGTATGCATGTGTCTGTGTGTTTGTGCATGTGTCTGTATGTATGTGTATGCATGTGGCTGTATGTATGTGTGTATGCATGTATGTATGTGTATGCATGTGTCTGTATGTATGTAAGGTGCATGTGTCTGTATGTATGTCTGTATGTGTATGCATGTGTCTGTATGTATGTCTGTATGTATGTGTGTGCATGTGTCTGTCTGTATGCATGTCTGTATGTATGTGCATGTGTCTGTATGTATGTCTGTATGTATGTGTGTGCATGTGTCTGTATGCATGTCTGTATGTGTGTGCATGTGTCTGTATGCATGTCTGTATGTGTGTGCATGTGTCTGTATGTATGTGTGTGCACGTGTCTGTAGGTATGTCTGTATGTATGTGTGTGCATGTGTCTGTATGTATGTGTGTGCATGTGTCTGTATGTATGTGTGTGCATGTGTCTGTATGTGTATGCATGTGTCTGTATGTATGCGTATGCTTGTGTCTGTATGTGTGTGTGTGTGCATGTGTCTGTATGTATGTAAGTATATGCATGTGTCTGTATGTATGTATGTGTCTGTATGTCTATGCATGTGTTTGTATGTGTGTATGTCTGTGTGTCTGTATGTATGTATGTCTGTATGTATGTGTATGCATGTGTCTGTGTTTGTGTGCATTTGTCTGTATGTGTGTGCATGTGTGTATGTGTCTGCATGTGTGTGCATGTGTCTGTGTGTATTTTACTTTTAATCCAGACCCCCCCCCATTCTTATACCGTCAAAACTGCTTTTGTGGGGCTTGTGTGTGATAGCAGCCAGGACTGCTGCTCCTCTGAAAAGCAATCCATACACATATCGCTTTTCAGAGGCATTTGAAAGGTGGTAAAGAGGCATTATGTTGCCTCCTCACCACCTGTTTTAAGCCCGTAAATGCAGCATCACTATACCACAACTGTGCAATCCACAAAGTTGCGGGGTAGTTGCAGTGCAGGCCCATTCACCCTGGGTATACCTCCAGCTGCAGCCACAGCATGTGTACAACCCCAGCTGCTGCCTCTGCAGCTAAATGGGGAGAAGATGGGGGTGGTAAAAGCAGCTTAACCATGTGGTTTTACTGCCCCTCCAACAAGCCCTTGGTTCACATCTGTGTGGCTGCATGCTGCGTGTAGGGCAGCCCATTCATTTCAATGGGCTTCCCTACCCACAAAAATGCAGGGAAAGAAGTCCCTGAGCTTTTTTTTTTTTTTTAATTGCACTGCACCAAAAGAACCCCACGTTTTCCAATGTGGGGGGTACCATTAAGAATTAACGGTACCCCTAAAGAGCAGAGCTTTGTGTTATCTTTTTGTTAGGAATGAGCATGACAAAGACAAGAGAATTCTTGTTGGGCAGTGTATAAGTGCTCGAACGACCAAATTCAACCGAATTTTAATGTCAGGCAAAATGGTCGGCCCTCACACATGTTCACTTCATCAAATCTGGCCCTCTTTGAAAAAAGTTTGGACACCCCTGTTCTAGAACAATGTCAAATATAGCTCGCTGCAGTCAAGTAAGCATAGATTGCCTCACTACCACAGAAGGAGATCATCTTCCTCCTCCAGAGCGTCTTCTCCAGCCCAGCCTGAAGTGGCAGCTTGTTGTGGCTGTTCAGCTCAAGCTTTTCTGGGAAAATTGGTGTGCGCATCCTGTCTTAATGAGGTGGCACATGACAGAGCTGCAGACACAAAGCAAGTGAAATCATATATCAGAGACACAGTGAAGAAAGGGTTGTGTAGCACAGCTAGGAAAAAAATGTCTCTCTTGCAGCATGTTCCTTAGTCCTCTTCAGAGAATTAAGAGCCCACAGTTACCTCTAAGTACAGGTCCATGGTATGGTAGCTCTAACTTTTCTGATGTGGACACATCTCATTCTTTTGATTTCGTTTTGGTGCCTTCCTTCATGGAGGCGGTGAAGGAGGCCATGAGTTGGCAAGAAGAGGACTCTCCACACAAACAACAGCGAAAGTATTACCCGGATTTAAAGAAGTCAATTCATTCCTTTCTTTTTATTTTCCAAATACAGGAAATGATTGGAGATGAGTGGGCAAAGCCCAATTAAAGATTACATGTCCATAACAGGGTTTCAAAGCTATACTGGTTTTGTCAGAAGGATGCCAAATTGTGGGACAGGATTCTGAAAGTAGATACCTCTTTAATAAAGATTGGTCCACCTCATCGTGCTCCCACTAGAAGATTCAGGGTCTTTTAGGGATCCAATGGATTGCAAGATTGATATGGATCTGAAAAGGATGCACACAGTGGCGGGAGCTCCTCCTGCCTTAACCTCTTAGAAAAAAAGTTGGCGCTTACACCAGACTCAGTGAAGATCCACCTGACTGTTACATACCTAAAAGTAAGGGGGACTTAAGGAAAAATAATTAAATGTAAATGACTGTAAAAAGTCCATAATAGTCCATAATGTGGCACTTGAAGGCATCCCAGTGATGATGAGAAGCAACTCTTGAGAAGGCTGGACGAAAGCAGCACAGAGGCCCCACTCTAAGTGCAGTAGGTTAATCAATTTTTAATGCGCAAATCATACATATATACTCACAAGTGTAGGATAAAAATAGGCATGTCAAGTATGAGAGAACAACCATCCGCACTGGTGAAGTGGAGCGGGTTGCGCCAATGGTTACCGGCGTTTACTGGACCTTGAGCACACAGAAAGCAGGGGGATGACGACACTTCCAGTTGGGATGGTGGACCAATAGGTGTCGTGTTTGCGGAGCATGCACTCCTTCTTCAGGCCTAACAATTATCATTTTTAAACTTAATATTTTATCCTTGTTGTGGTATAATGTCATTGAAAAACTAAACCAAGCCCACAGCTGGTAACTCTTTTTTACACCACCAAAGTTGCCACCACCCCAGGCGAATTAATAATAAGAGTCAGTTCTGCCCCCTCTGCAGGAACTGTACCAGGGAAACTGACTATATAGAGCAAGGGTCCTATCTGAAACAAAAATTCATAGAGAAAGCCTCCCCACCCCAACTTGTAGATGAAGCTTACAATTTCTATCTGTCCATTCTGTGCAGCCCAAAGACATCAACCAGGCCATTGGCCAACCAGTTTGGTGTGAAATTGAGTGACAAACCTAACATAAAGAAATGTAATGAATATTGAGCAAATATTGGTCCATCCTACTAGAGGATCCTCAGTTGCAATCCACCATCCCGGTTAAACCCAAATTTTCCTATAGGAAAGCCAGAAACATCAAAAATCTTATAGCCCCCAGTAAGTACAAATCCCGTTCAGTAGCCTCCATCCCTCTAGTTGGCATGTACCAGTGCCATAAGGCACTGTGTTTGACATGTAAACACGTTAACCATGGCCAAAGACAATTCATTAAGGTAAAACATACAGAGTTTGTTGTTTATTGTCTCATTTGTTTGTGTGGCCTGCACTATGTTGGGAGGACCATACGGATGCTCAGGAAGAGGTTTGGTGAACATCGCCATCTTGTGGAGGGTGGACACGACAAGCACAGTGTGCCCCGACATTTCTTAACCACTTTCAGACCGGACCATTTTGCTGGTCAATGACCAGAGGTCTTTTTACAATTTGGCACTGCGCTGCTTTAACTGGTAATTGCGCGGTCATGCAATGTTGTACCCAAACAAAATTTGCGTCCTTTTTTTCCCACAAATAGAGCTTTCTTTTAAAGGTATTTGACTGACTCTGCGATTTTTATTTTTTGCGATATAAACGTAAAAAGACCGTAAATTTTGAAAAAAAATTATATTTTCTACTTTTTGTTATTAGAAAAATCCAATAAACTCAATTTTAGTCATACATTTAGGCCAAAATGTATTCAGTCACATGTCTTTGGTAAAAAAAGTCAATAACTGTATATTTATTGGTTTGCGCAAAAGTTGTCACATCTACAAACTAAGGTACATTTTCTGGAATTTACGCAGCTTTTAGTTTATGACTGCCTATCTCATTTCTTGAGGTGCTAAAATGGCAGGGCAGTACAAAACCCGCCCAAATGACCCCATTTTGGAAAGTAGACACCCTAAGGAAATTGATAAGAGGCATGTTGAGCCCATTGAATATTTTATTTTTTTGCCTCATGCGATTGAATAATGACAAAAAGTTGTCACTAAATGATATATTGCTCACACATGCCATGGTTATATGTGGAATACATTCTGCTGCTTCTCCTGAGTACGGGGATACCACATGTGGTCGACTTTTTGGAAGCCTAGCCGCGTACGGGGCCCCGAAAGCCAAGCACCGCCTTCAGGATTTCTAAGGGCATACATTTGTAATTTCACTCCTCACTACCTATAACAGTTTTGAAGGCCATAAAATGCCAAGATGGCACAAAACCCCCACAAATGACCCTATTTTAGAAAGTAGACACCCCAAGCTATTTGCTGAGAGGCATGTTGAGTCCATGGAATATTTTATATTTTGCCACAAGTTGCGGGAAAATTACAAACTTTATTTATTTTTCACAAAGTTGTCACTAAATGATATATTGCTCACACATGCTATGGGCATATGTGAAATTACACCCCAAAATAAATTCTGCTGCTTCTCCTGAGTATGAGGATACCACATGTGTGGGACTTTTTGGGAGCCTAGCTGCGTACGGGGCCCCGAAAACCAAGCACCGCCTTCAGGCTTTCTAAGGGCGTAAATTTTTGATTTCACTCCTCACTACCTATTACAGTTTTGAAGGCCATAAAACGCCAAGATGGCACAAATCCCCCACAAATGACCCCATTTTAGAAAGTAGACACCCCAAGATATTTGCTGAGAGGCATGT
This sequence comes from Lithobates pipiens, assembly GCF_037356315.1. Classification (NCBI taxonomy): domain Eukaryota; kingdom Metazoa; phylum Chordata; class Amphibia; order Anura; family Ranidae; genus Lithobates; species Lithobates pipiens. Next base: position 336,927,287 of record NW_027507903.1, read on the forward strand.
TGAGTCCATGGAATATTTTATATTTTGCCACAAGTTGCGGGAAAATTACAAACTTTTTTTTTTTTTTTTCACAAAGTTGTCACTAAATGATATATTGCTCACACATGCCATGGGCATATGTGAAATGACACCACAAAATAAATTCTGCTGCTTCTCCTGAGTACGGGGATACCACATGTGTGGGACTTTTTGGGAGCCTAGCTGCGTACGGGGCCCCGAAAACCAAGCACCGCCTTCAGGATTTCTAAGGGTGTAAATTTTTGATTTCACTCCTCACTACCTATCGCAGTTTTGAAGGCCATAAAATGCCAAGATGGCACAAACCCCACCCAAATGACCCCATTTTGGAAAGTAGACACCCCAAGCTATTTGCCGAGAGGCATGGTGAGTATTTTGCAGCTCTCATTTGTTTTTGAAAATGAAGAAAAAAAAATAATGTATATTTTTTTCTTTTTTTCAATTTTCAAAACTTTGTGACAAAAATTAAGGTCTGCAAAATACTCACCATACCTCTCGGCAAATAGCTTGGGGTGTCTCCTTTCCAAAATGGGGTCACTTAGGGGGATTTTGTGCTATCTGGGCATTCCATGGCCTCCGAAACTGTGATAGGCAGTGAGGAATGAAATCAAAAATTTACACCCTTAGAAAGCCTGAAGGTGGTGCTTGGATTTTGGGGTACCGTACGTGGTTAACCTCCCAAAAGGTCTCACACTTGTTGTAACCCCCGTACTCAGGAGAAGCGACAGAATGTATTTTGGGGTGTAATTTCACATATAACCATGGCATGTTTGAGCAATATATCATTTAATGATAACTTTGTGCAAAAAAAAATAAAAAAATAATAATAATGTCTTTTTTCCGCAACTTTTGTCAAAATATAAAATATTCCATGGACTCGACATGCCTCTCAGCAAATAGCTTGGGGTGTCTACTTTCTAAAATGGGGTCATTTGGGGAGGTTTTGAACTGTCCTGGCATTTTATGCACAACATTTAGAAGCTTATTTCACACATCACCCACTCTTCTAACCACTTGAAGAAAAAGCCCTTTCTGACACTTTTTGTTTACATGAAAAAATATTTATTTTTTGCAAGAAAATTACTTTGAGCCCCCAAACATGAAGTATTTTTTTAAAGCAAAGGCCCTACAGATTAAAATGGTGGGTGTTTCATTTTTTTTTTTTCACACGGTATTTGCGCAGCGATTTTTCAAACGCATTTTTTGGGGAAAAAACACACTTTTTTTTTATTTTAATGCTCTAAAAATCACTATATTGCCCAAATGTTTGATGAAATAAAAAATATGATCTTAGGCCGAGTACATGGATACCAAACACGACATGCTTTAAAATTGCGCAGAAACGTGCAGCGCGACAAACTACATACATTTTTAAAAGCCTTTAAATGCCTTTACAGGTGACCACTTTAGATTTACGGAGGAGGTCTACTGCTAAAATTAGTACCCTCGATCTGACCTTCGTGGTGATACCTTATATGCATGGTGCAATTGCTGTTTACATATGACACCAGACCGACGCTTGCGTTCGACGTTGCGCCTTAGCAAGGGGGACAGGGGTGTTTTTTTTTTGTTTTTTTTTATTATTTATTTTGCTTTTTTATTTTATTTTTAAACTTTTCCTTTCATTTATATATATATTTTTATCATTTTATTGTTATCTCAGGGAATGTAAATATCCCCTATGATTGCAATAGGTAGTGACAGGTACTCTTTTTTGAAAAAATTAGGGTCTATCAGACCCTAGATCTCTCCTCTGTCCTCAAAGCATCTGACCACACCAAGATCGGTGTGATAAAATGCTTTCCCAATTTCCCAATGGCGCTGTTTACATCCAGCAAAATCGAAGTCATGAAATGCTCGTAGCTTCCGGTTTCTTAGGCCATAGAGATGATTGGAGCCATTCTGGTCTCTGATCAGCTCTATGGTCAGCTGGCGGAACCACCGACTGCATTCTCAGGTTCCCTGTTGGGACAGGAGAGCCTGAGAAAACCATGGAAGATGGTGCCAGGGGGGGGGGGGGGGGACATTCCCTCCCACTGCTTGTAAAAGTAGTCTAGAGGCTAATTAGCCTCTAGGATTGCTTTTACATAAAAGCCAACCGCTGGCTGAAAAGAATGATACCAAGATGATACCTAAACATGCAGGCATCATTCTGGTATAAGCACTCAAAGTCCAGCAACATACCAGTATGTTGCTGGAACTGGTTGGGCATATATTGTAATTTTTTTTTCATGCAGCCTGTGGGCTGAACGAAAAAAAAATATTGATCGGTGGGTATGCCCACCATTAGAATACCTCCCTTCATCCACCCACTTCTAATGGTGGGCATACATGCACCATTTATATATGCCGAAGCATGGGGGCATCCTCCCGCAAAAGGTAGGAGCAAATCGCTCCTCCACCCCTTATGCCCCCATGCTTCGGCATATATGCTCTTTTTTAACTGTGGTGGTGAAATCACCTCCGACATTGCTGGAGTTGCGGCTTTATGTATCGTGGGAGCAAACGCTGTTGCTGTCAAGATAAATAAATCCACGCTACAGCTGAATGGCGTACCTGAAAACAAAAAATGGTTAACAATAAAACATTGCAGAATAGAATACAGTACAAAGGAGCAGAACAATAGAGAGAGAATAGAGAGAGAGAGAACAATAAAACGACAACTATTTTTTGTTTTTTTATTTTATATATATATATTTTTTTTACTTTTTTTTTTTTAAACACTTTTTATGTAACTTTAACACTTCTGTTGTAACGTTTCCAGTGGTTTGGGTCTCTCAAAATGCGATGGCATCTTGGGAGACCCTGTGAACGTGTGCCTAGCCTGTGCAATGCTGTACCCTACTCTAAAACTCAACTAGTTCATGGTAGCGTTCAAAACATTCACCAATGCAAAGCCCAGGATTGTCAGGACAGTGGGGACAATAATGACGGGTGTCACACCTATATCCGCGCTTTCTGCAGACACAACATTTTCTTTGGGGGGCTCGTTGGGTAGGGGTACTCGGGATGACATAAGAATAATGCCTCTCATGCAGCCAGCATACTGCATCTGGTTGGGGAAGGTGAGGTGGAGCACCGCCTGGATACAGAAGGGCTCTGACGATATCCTCCTGGAATTTAAGGAAGGATCCAGTCCGTCCTGAAGCTTTGTGTAGCACACAAGCATTCAGCATAGCCAATTGGAATAAATAAACAGACACTTTTTTGTACCAGCGTCTGGTACAAAAAACGATCGCTTATTAGTGACACTGGCGACGGGGGATGATCACGGGGTTAAACCTTTATTGGGGGGTTAGGGGGGTATCCTAGAGCTAAAGGGGGCTAACCCTAACTGCCCTAACAGTTATTACAGTCACAAATGACACCAATGCAATAAGGCAACTAGATACGGCGCCAACAACTGGTCATTGAGGTCCACCCCTCCCATATTTTGGTTATATTTGTGGACACAGAGGGGTTTCTCCACAATACCAGTCGCCGTAGGAATTTGGACCGTCGTGTCTGCATGAAGGGAGGTAAGAACGAAAACATTCTTATTATCCCTCCACTTCATAGCGAGCAAATTATTACTGCGCAAGCAGGCTCTCTCCCCCAGCCTAAGACGGGAAGCCGCTGGGGAAAGCCCCGGTGATTAGGTCGCACGTAGGGATGAGCTTCGTGTTCGAGTCGAACGTACGTTCGACTCGAACATTGGCTGTTCGTGCGTTCGGCGAATTCCGAACGTTTTGGCCGTTCGCGTCAAAATTCGAGTGACGCGCGCGCGGACCACAATGCACTGCGTTGGCGCAGTGCATTGCTGTCCGATGATTGGCCAAGCATGCACTGTGACCCCGCATGCTTGGCCAATCGCAGCGCCGGCAGCGAGGAGAGCCATGATTGGCCACAGGCATCCTGCCTGTGGCCAATCATAGCTCAGACTGTGTAGTGCACGCCCCACACTATAAAAGGCCGCCTTTAAGGCGGCCTCCTGTAGTGTGTTACTTTGCATCTGAAGCAGTGGGTGTTCTGTGTACCTTCAACACAGTACACACCAATCGTTTTTGGCTGATTTCCTATCTTGCTGCTGTGTAGTGGTTGTTGTCTGTGCCCTGACTGCAGTATACACCACTATATTCACCTCACCTATATAGCTAGTGATCTAGCTTTAACCACTTAACAACTGCCCATTGCCGATTAACGGCTTCAGGGCGGTTGTTTAACTCAGAGAGGCCGTTAATTAACGGCCTCCCAGAATTCTGCTCTCGCGTGCCCCGAGGTGTGCGCACTCGAGAGCATCCGTGACCGCCGGGTCCATAGGACCCGGCGCATCACGGTAAACGGCCGCTCATAGCGGCCGTTTACAACGTGATTGCTCCGTCAAATGACGGAGTGATCACTTGGAAACAAACCGGCGTCATGTTATGACGCCTGTTCCTCCCTCCCCTTTCTGTACCGATCGGTACAGCGGAGGGGAAAGAGATCGGTGTCAGCAGCGATGTGGGCTGCATCTGCAGTGCCCACATCACTGCTCACCGAATTTAACCCCTCAATTCCCTGCCAATACTCTGCAATACCAGTGCATACTCTGCAGTACCCTGCCATTACTCTGCAGTACCCCGCCATTACTCTGCAGTACCCCGCCATTACTCTGCAGTGCAGTACCCCGCCATTACTCTGCAGTGCAGTACCCTGCCATTACTCTGCAGTACCCCGCCATTACTCTGCAGTACCCCGCCATTACTCTGCAGTGCAGTACCCCGCCATTACTCTGCAGTGCAGTACCCTGCCATTACTCTGCAGTACCCCGCCATTACTCTGCAGTACCCCGCCATTACTCTGCAGTGCAGTACCCCGCCATTACTCTGCAGTGCAGTACCCCGCCATTACTCTGCAGTGCAGTACCCTGCCATTACTCTGCAGTACAGTACCCTGCCATTACTCTGCAGTGCAGTACCCTGCCATTACTCTGCAGTACCCTGCCATTACTCTTCAGTACCCCCCATTACTCTGCAGTAACCCCCATTACTCTGCAGTACCCCCCAATACTCTGCAGTACCCTGCCATTACTCTGCAGTACCCCGCCATTACTCTGCAGTACCCCCCATTACTCTGCAGTAACCCCCATTACTCTGCAGTACCCCCCAATACTCTGCAGTACCCGCCATTACTCTGCAGTACCCCCAATACTCTGCAGTACCCTGCTATTACTCTGTAGTACCCCGCCAATACCCCGCCAATACTCTGTAATACCCTGCCATAAATTGCCATACCCAGCCATACTCAGAGATACCCAGCCATACTCGGTGATACCCTGAAGTACCCAGCCATAGACGCCCCCCACCCCTCACCGCCCTCTGGTGCTTCTACCAACTCGCCAGTACGATCAAAGCCAGAATCTTTTTTTTAATTTTTTATTTCAGGCTTCCACTGGTTGACCCCAATTAAGGAGAATTCCTCCCCTATATAACCCCTCCCATCTGTGAGGCACCTCAGTTTTTTCTCCAGTGTCTATGGTGATGGTCACGTAAAACTTTAGCTCTATGAAGGTCCCTATGAGGGCCTAAGGGCTACAATAAACCGGATCCATACCTCGGGCCGATATTTGACTCCCAAGATGGTATGGTACCCGGGCCTCGTCAGCCGAAGAAGCGAGGTTTTGCCTGTAAGTCCTCTCCATTGGAAGACTGGGCTCTGGGAAAACCAGACTTGGTGTACTGTTTATACAGAGCGCACAAAAGTTTCTGGCAGAGCTTTCTACATGGCTCAGGTGGGAGGTTCTTCCGAGAAGGAACCCCAGATATACCTGAAGGTTGGCTAACAATACCCGCCGTGATGGGTGAAGGCTGGAATTTGTCTGGTTCAGCAATTCCTGCGGCAGGGACAGGTAAGGGAAGTTATCCTGTATATTTAATTATATGAATGGATTTCTTCATTGTGAGTAGTTGTATGTCTTACCTGGTTTCCATCACTAGAGGGAGTAAGAGCAGCCTGATGCATACTTACATGCCTTTTCAATACACATGCTCAAGTGAAAGCCTGATTCTCAAGCTAACTCACGTCTCCATTGCAGTCCCTGCCACAAATAAGGTAAAACACTTCAGGGGTCCCACGCAGCTCCGTTTTTGGGTTCTCCTTCCCCCCCTGGATTCCGCGATCCTCGTGCACGCGCGCGCGCGCGCGTGCACGCGTGCCAGGCACGCTCCTGGCCTAATGGAGGAGGGGGGGAGTGTGGTTGCGAGCCGTGCACGTCAGTGTGCACGGCGCTGTACTGCGCAGGCGACAGGCGGCAGTTTTTTTTTTTTTTTTGTTTTTTTTCCAAATAACATATTTATTTATATTCAAAGAGTGCATTACACGTCATGCATTACTACAACATAGTAGAACAGTTAGAACAGAGAAAAGAGGGCTGCAGGGACCACCCAGCCAGTGGCCTGTTCCAGTAGGCCCCCCAGGGCCGGCGACTGCCAGCCCTGGGGGGGCCCCCCGCGAACAACCGGGCCGACCCTGTTAATCAACAAGTGGTGTTGCCCACCTTAGGGTCCAGTAGGGTAGCCCCGCACCCAATCATAAACAGCTACCAACAGTATTAACCTCTCATGAGTAGCAGCATCTACGAAGTAGTGTGCTAAAGGAGCAGCAAGGCACATAGGAACACCAGCCATGAGGAAAAGGGAGAAAGAGACTGGCAGAGAGATATAGGAATACCAAGCAGTAAAGAGAGAGGAAAAACAAGAGGAGAGACGAGAAGGATAGGAAGTAAGAGGGGTAAGGAGAATGAGAGAGAGAATAGCAAAGGAGATAAAGAGAAGAGAAAAGAAAAGGGAGGGAGAGGGGAACGTGGGGAAGGAGGGGTAAGGAAAGGTAGGGGGTATAGTCACCGTGTGTGGTCCCTGCGGCATTTTCACCTCCGGAGCTCCCGTAAGTTCCATGGGCTCCAGACCACATCATGGGCCTCAAGCCTGTCCCGTATCCTGGCGGTCATCCTCTCCATCAACTCCACGTCCTGAACTCTAGCATGGAGTGCTCCGAGAGCGGGGGGCAGCACCCTTTTCCAATGTAGTGCTATTAGGCATCTCGCCGCTGTCAGGATATGTCGTGACAATGTCTTGCGGGACTTTGTCAATTTAGGGAAAGGGATGCCCAACAAGAAGGTCTTAGGATCCAGGACCACCCGCCGGTCCAAGAGATCCGACAAGAGGCGCCGGACCCCCTCCCAGAAGGGAACCACCAGGGGACATTGCCAGAAAATGTGGAACAACGTGCCCCTGTGGGTCAAGCACCTCCAGCATCTGTCAGAGGTAGTAGGGTAAATGGTGTGGAGGACGTCTGGGGTCATGTACCAGAAAAACAAAATTTTGTACGCGTTCTCCCTGTAGAGCGTGCATAGAGAGCTTTTCGAGGCCTGGGACCATATCGTCTGCCATTGCTCATCCGTTAGCTCCTCCCCCAGCTGTTCCTCCCACTTGAGCATATAAGCATGTCTGCATGCCGAAGCTAACGGGGGTGCATTAAGGATTTTATATATAGCTGATATCAATCCTCTTTGGGCCATGCCCTCTAGGATTATGGTCTCAAAAGCGGAGGGAGGGGAGAATCGCAAGTCAGAGGATATGGTCTGGGCAAAGTGCCGTATCTGCAGATAGCTGTAGAAGCTCTGTCTCGGGAGGTCGAATTTGGACTGAAGATCAGCATAAGACAACATTCTCCGCGATCTGGGGTCCACTAAGGTCCCCAGATGGAAGAGGTTCCGGGACGACCAGGGGTGGGACATCGCATACGTCAGACTGTCTGGCATCTTAGGGTGGTACAGGAAGGACGTCAGGAGCGATTTGTCCGAGGACAAGACATAGATCTTAGTAAGCTTGCGCCATAGGCCCTGTAGATGGGACATAGATCCTAGCAGCTGGGTCCGGGGAGTCAACGCTGGGGCGCTCCATAGCATACTATTAGGATGCACTGGAGCCATCCAGAGCTTCTCAATTTCCGTCCATCTGTTGTACGACCTCTGGGTGAACCAGGAGGTCACTGCCCGGAGCTGAGCTGCCTGGAAGTACTTTACAAGATCTGGAAACGCCAGTCCCCCGGCCGAGCGAGAGGCTGTCATTACCGAGCGGGGGATTCTATGACGCTTGTAATTCCATGTAAAATCAAGCAGGTCCGCCTGTAATTTTCTCAGGTGGTGATATGGTACTGGGATAGGAAGGGTCTGGAAAAGGTAGAGGAGCTTCGGGAGAATCGTCATTTTCACCGAAGCAATCCTACCAAAGAGGGAGATCTGGTGCTTCCGCCATTGGGAAAGTAATTGCCTAATAACTCCATATAGGGGCGGGAAGTTTGCCTGATACAGAGATTCAAAGGTCGGGGTGATATGAACCCCCAAGTATTTCAGGGAATCGGTTTTCCAGTGGTACGGAAAGGTGGTTCGGAGATGTTCGGCTTCCTGGGGCGGCATATTTACCGGTAGGGCTTCCGATTTGGATGCATTAATTTTATAGCCCGATAGGGCGCTGTAGCGGTCCAACTCCCTATGTAGGTTAGGCAGGGATATCCTGGGCTGGGTCAGGGTGAGAATGACATCGTCCGCGAACAAGGACACCTTAAATTCCCTGTCCCGAACCGGGACGCCCCTGATATCCGGGTTCCGCCGAATGGACGCCGCCAGGGGTTCCACACAGATAGCAAATAGTAAAGGCGATAGGGGGCAGCCCTGGCGCGTGCCATTGGATACCGAGAACGCCAAGGATGTGGCGAAGGGGGTTTTAACCTGGGAGGACGGGTTGGAATAAAGGTGGCGTATGGCCCGCAGAAACGGTCCCCTCATCCCCATGTGCTGCAACGTAGCGAACAAGAAGGGCCACCCCAGTCTATCGAATGCCTTTTCCGCATCTAAACTCAGAAGCAAAGACGGGGTGCCCCCCCTATTCGCCACGTCGACTAAATCTATGACCCTTCTGGTATTGTCGCCGGCTTGGCGAAGAGGGACAAATCCCACCTGATCTTTATGGATGAGGGAGGGGAGGACCCTATTGAGCCGGAGGGAGAGGAGCTTCGTAAAGATCTTTAGATCTGTATTCAGGAGTGCAATGGGCCTGTAATTGGCACAGAGAATGGGGTCTTTATCGGGTTTGGGTATCAGGGTGATGAAGGAGCGTTGCATATCGGAAGGGACCGGGGTATTTAACAAAAACGCATTAAACAGTCTGCTCAAATAAGGAAGCAGAAGGGGCAGAAACGTTTTGTAGTATTCGTAGGGTAAACCGTCCGGGCCCGGGGATTTATGAGCCGGTAGCGACTTGACGGTCAGCTCTATTTCCTCCTCCGTGATGGGCATATTCAGGGAGGCCAGATCCAGGTCTCGGATACGGGGGATCCCACTGTCTGTCAAGTATTGGCGCATGCGCTGGGAGAGCTCCTCCGACAAGGGAGCACTGGGTATGTCGTCGCTGTTGTATAACTCCGCATAAAATTTCGCAAATGTGTCTGCTATCTCCTTAGGGTGAGAGACTACGGTGCTGTTTTTAGTTTTAATCTGATGTGGAGTGGATAGGAGGGTTTTATCGTTAAGTTTCCTCGCCAAAAGAGAGTGCGCCTTGTTGCCCCTGTCGTAATACAGCTGCTTAACCCGCAGAATGGCCTTTTCTACCCGGCGAAGCGCCAGGTCCTTAAGCACCATGCGAAGCCTAGTGATCTTCCGGAGGAGTCGCAGCGACGGAGAGGCCTGCATATCCCTTTCTAACTGCCCCAGTTCCCTTTCCGTCTGCAGTTTAGCGGCCTCTGCATCCTTCTTTAAAGCAGAAGAAAGAGCCATGCACTTTCCACGGATGACCGCCTTATGGGCCTCCCACAAAGTGGGGAGAGTAACGTCCGGGGTCGCGTTCTCAGCGAAGTAGAGTTTCAAGGTTGAGGTCATTTCCGCCTGTGAGGGGGAATGTTGTAGGAGAAAGGTGTTACGTTTCCAATTGTAGGGTCTAATTACAGGGGCCGCTAGATCCAGTGTTAACAGGATCGGCGCGTGGTCCGACCATGAGATCGGCAGGATATGGGCTCGGCGGGCCACTCTCAGCGTTGAATTGTTAGTAAAGAAGTAGTCTATGCGGGAGTGCAACTGGTGCGGGGCCGAGTAGAACGTGTACTGGCGGTCCGCCGGGTGAAGGGCCCGCCAGACGTCAAAAAGAGCGTGTCTACGGGTCAGCTGGCGGAATAGTTTCGAATCCCTAAGAGCTTTAGCAGAGGGAGGCCGGGTCGTTGTCGCCAAACGGTGCGCAATGGCGGAGTGAGCCAGGTTAAAATCACCCCCCACCACTAAGTAACCATGGTCCGACTTGAACAGACGGGACAGGAGTTTGGAAAGAAAGCTATGTTGGCGGACATTGGGGGCGTACAGGGTGCATAGAGTGATCGGCTGTGAACCCCATTTGCCCTTAAGAATCAAGAAGCCTCCCCCGGGATCACCATAGTGATCGAGGTAGGCAAATGGGGCTCCGCGACGTATCAGGATGGCCACGCCGGCCTTCCTGTGAGGGCCCGAGGATAGGTAAGCTAAAGGAAAATATCTAGAGGCGAAAGCGAAGGACCCCCCCTTATCAAAGTGTGTCTCCTGGACAAAGACTATATCCGCTCCTGACTGCCTGAATTCCCTAAGTGCCAGATGCCGTTTCCCGTTAGAATTCAGTCCATGGACATTAAGGGATAAAAACTTAGCCATTAGTCATGTCAGGGGGGTGACAATATAAGCGGGGTCTTACCCGTATTCCACCTTGTAGGACGACCGCCAGGAGCCAGGAGGTTGCTCGTTCCGGAGAAAGGGCTCCACGCTGCCCACCTGCCACGACACGGTGAGAGAACAGGGAGGGGAGAGGGAAAAGGAAAAGTACAAAAGGAGAGAGAGAGAAGAGGTTAGTATCGCAAATAAAGGTGTACACAGCAAATAAACAACCATTGTACATTACAAAATTAAGCCATAGGAGACCATGAACAGGCAGATCGCTCAGGTCCAATCGGATTCCCAGGGGGCCACCAGAACCCGAACCCGTGGGTCGGGCCTGGCGGCCGCATGGGAGTCCAGCCCCCCCATCAGAAGACGTAGATAAAGCCGTTGACATAAGGTGGGGGGGAGCTGAGGAAACGCCCCTACGACAACAGTCGCCAGGCAGTTCCCAAAATCCCGGATGTAACACCAATGCATCCGGGTAGAAGGGGGGTGACTCGGAGACTGAGAAAAACCCATGATCTCAATCTCTCAGATACATCAGCCTTAAGTAAAACATAACTCAACATGAAGGCACTTAATAGGGGGAGAAAAAACAAATAAAAAACGGAAACTCTTGGGGCTGAGAAAAAAAAAAAAAGGGCAAGTTCGGAGTGTCCGGACATCAGTCCATCGGCCAACCAACAAACAAAACGGGCCATGATCCCTTGCGCCCCGCGGGCCTACGGGATCAAAAAAGGAGAAAAAGAGAGTACACAAAGACTGCCGCCTTACAGAGCCTCAGCCCTTTCCTTGGCGGGCCGTTTTCTTAGGTGCCTCCCGGTTGCGAGGGCGTTGGCGGGAGGGGACCTTCTGCCACAGGGCGGGTGCGGAAGGCTGGGCAGCCACGAGATCCCAGTCCGGCAACTGGGGGGGTTGAAGCCCCAGATCCTCACAAAAGGAGTGGAGATCCTCCGGGTAACGCAAGGTTGCCGTCTTGCCTTGATGTTTGGCTGTGAGAGCGAACGGATATCCCCAGCGGTATGGAATATGGGCGTCCTGCAACGTGCGGAGTAACGGTTGAAGCAATCTGCGCTTCTGCAGTGTGAGCCAGGATAGGTCTGGGAAGAGCTGGACTTGGATGTCGCGAAAGTTCACCACCCGGGCCAGGCGGGCTTGTCTCATTATGTCCTCTTTGATGTGGAACGAAGTAATTCTACAGATGACATCCCTGGGGGTAGAAGTCGCGCCTTTAGAGCGCAATGCCCTGTGAGCTCTGTCCATTTCAATAAACTGGGTGGGGGGTTCCCCAAGAAGGTTATTAAATATTTCTTGCAGGATAATCTGGAGATCTTCCGGTCCGTCCGCCTCTGGTATCCCCCTCACCCGTATGTTATGCCGACGCCCCCTGTTATCCAGGTCCTCCACATGACGCTGCATGTCCCTCAAAAGCATTCGATGGTCGGCCCCTTGTGCTTGGGTCCTGTGGGTCGCAATTTTAGTTTCCTGTATCTCCTCCTCGGCCATCTCGACCCGATCCGCTAAGTGCTTGAGACCGGAGTGCAACATTTGTATTTCCGAGCGACAGGTTGATTTAACATCTTCTATCAATTGCTTAAAGTCCTCCTTAGTGGGGATTGCTTGTAGGTATTGCTGCCACTGCGGGTGTAGGGGCGGGGGGGCCCTCCAGGGTCATCCCCAGTAGGAATCAGAAGGGGCGGCTGTGGAGAACCATGGGGTCCATATGCTGTCTCCCATGAGTCTGGGGGGGGCCCGATGTGAGAGTCCCACGCCCCGGGCTGAGGAGGTGGTTACTTCAGGGGAGTCGTGCGGGCCTGCCTCACTTCCCGATACGGGTCCAAGCCAGTTCTACAGCCGACAGGGGCTGGGGAGCCACTCCGGTGTCGCTGTGGGCCAGGAGCCCACGTGGAGGACAGTCTCTGGGACTTGGGTGGTGGGGACCGGACTCCTAGGTCCATTCAGGGCTCTGCCACTCCCCCATGTCCCTGCCGAGGCCAGGGCAGTGGGTTTCCCGGAGGGGGGAGGGCTGGGAAGTCAGTGTCCTCAATGGAAGGGGGGGACCCCAGTGAGCTAGTGGGGAGGAGGGGGTCCGATGTCGCCCGCAGCAGCCTAGGGAGGGTCCCCGTGCATTGCGTGTCCGTAGGAGGGGGAGGGGGTTCATGCTCCAGGTACCCCGAGTGCTGATCCAGCCTGGTGCGGCCTCCTGCCATCCCCCAGGCCTCCCCACTGTCCTGCTCCCAGTCGGTCGCCCTGCGTGGAGGGGACCTCTGGCCCCAGCGCAGCGGGCTCAGATCCCTCAGGGCTGCGCGCTGCTCTGTATGCCGTGGGGGGATGGGTTCACATGCGCCCGGATTGAGGGGCCTCGTAGTAGGCCTCGGGCCTAAGCTGGTGGGCTGATACACGGGCGGGAGCGGCGTGTCACTCACCACTGCGGGGGTCCGGTCAGCTGCGCTGGATGGAGGAGGTGTCCCGTCCGCCACGATCTCCGCTTGGTGTCCGCTCCTCACACTCGAGGCCGGGGATGGGGCCTGTCGCATCGTCTCCGGCGCGGTCGGCGCCATCTTGGGAGGCCCGCCGGCCGGAGCGTCTGGCGGCGAAAAGTACGTCCGGAGGTCTGCTGCGGGCCCCGGAGGGACGGCGGAGGGTCCCCTGCTAGCCGTGGATCGGGTGGCCCTCGATCTCCCCATCGGATGGGTGCGGATTGTCCCCCTTTTGTGCCTATGTAGCTGGGCTGATGAGAGAGCTACCTCAGCAAGCGTCCATGCAGGTCCGCTTCCGGTCACGCCCCCAGGCGGCAGTTTTAAAAGCCCAGAGCGTCAGGGGGCTGTAATTGGAGACACAGGAGCTGTGAACAGTAAGCATCTGTGGGGATTGGATCCAGGCAAACCTAGACACCTACTCAGCATCAGGTTGTGCAATTTAAGCATATATATTATTGTGAGACTTTAAGCACAACAGTGATTGCACTTGTACTAGTACCTCTGCTTTGTAGCCTAGTACTATGTCTCCTCGTAAGAGGGTCTCAGGGGAAGGTAAGAAGGGCACTGGTAAATCACCGCCTAGGTCCAGGGGTTCCAAAAGTGCCTGTAAATTACCATCCCCCCTGCAAGACTGGAGCCAGCCTCTCAAGACGAGTCAGTGCCCCTGTCGGGTTTTGCAGCCTCTCCTAATGTCGCAGCCCCGGTTTATGTCACTGAGGACTCCCTTAGGGCTACATTGGAGGGTTTTGAAGGGAGAATCATGAATTTTATTTCTGCTTCCCTAAAAGATAGCAGGAAAAGGGGTAGATCCCCTCCCTCTGCTGATATCCCTCTCTCAGATGATTCTTCTGAAAATGAGGAGGGATCCCTATCTTTGGATAGGGATCATGAGCAGTCGGATGAGTCAGAGGAAGAGGAGATAGTCCCCTCCTCCCAGGCGCTCAGAAAACAGGTGCAGTATTATACTAAATTGGTGCGTACCACATTCAGAATGCCTGCTGCTGAAGTCGCTACGTCCTCTGTCTCTTCCCTGGGAGTCAGGAAAGCCCCACAGACTGCCTATTCCTTCCCAATTCATCCTTTAATGGATAAATTGATGTATGAGGATTGGGGACATCCCGATAAACAGTTTGCTCCTCCTAAAAGGTTTTCTATGCATTATCCTGTGGAGGAAAGTTTCACCAAGAAGTGGGGGGTCCCATCTGTCGATGCGGCTGTTTCTTGTGTGAATAAGAACCTAACTTGTCCTTTGGATAATGCGCAGGTATTCAAGGATCCAACTGATAAAAAGCTGGAAACCTTATTAAAAGCCTCCTTTTCCATGGCTGGCACTGTGGTGCAACCTACAGTCGCAGCCGTGGGGTTGTGTCAGTTCCTCAAGGAACAGGTTAAACAGATGCTTGGGCTCCTTCCCAGTGAGGAAGTAGAAAATTATACAGAATTGCCTCACATTCTGTGTTTCATAATTGATGCGATTTTGGATTCCGTCCAACAAGCATCACGTTTGTCTCTCATGTTGGTTCACATGCGAAGGGCCCTATGGCTAAAGAATTGGGCAGCTGAGCTGTCATGCAAGAAGCATTTGACTGGGTTCCCGTTTAAAGGGGAGCATTTGTTTGGAGAAGAACTAGATAAGTTCGTCCAAAATATTTCAGGAGGAAAATCTACTCTCCTTCCAGTCAAAAAGAGCAAGCGTCCTTCATTCAGGCGTGCTCTCTCTTCCGAAGCATCAAGCTCTAAACAGTGGCGATGACCTTCTCAGTCCTCCTCTACCAGAAAGGCTCAAGGCCAAGCCCAGGGACAGAAAAAGACTTGGGGGCGAAAGCCTGCCAAGCAGAGCCCAAAAACTTCCTTGTGAAGGGGCGCCCCCGCTCGGCAGAGTGGGGGGAAGGCTCCTGCAGTTTGCAGGCGCCTGGCGGGAAGAGATCCAGGACAAGTGGGTGATCTCTTCAGTATCTCTGGGCTACAAGCTAGAGTTTCAGGAGATTCCACCTTCTCGTTTCCTAAGGTCAAGGATCCCCAGGGATCCAGTAAAGCAAAAACCGCTATTTCTGGCCTTAGATCAGTTACTATCCCAGGGTGTGATAATAGAAGTGAACCCGAAAGATCAGGGTTTGGGGTTTTACTCAAATCTCTTCACCGTTCCAAAACCAAGTGGAGGTGTCAGACCTATTTTGGATCTGAAAGACCTGAACCGGTTTTTACACATCCGGTCCTTCCGAATGCAGTCAATCCGCACTGTGGTCTCCTCCCTGCAAGGAGGAGAATTCATGGCATCAATAGATATCAAGGATGCATATCTCCATGTGCCAATTTTTCCCGCACACCAAAAATTCCTAAGGTTCGCGGTAGAGCGGCGCCATTTTCAATTTGTGGCCTTGCCGTTCGGGCTTGCTACAGCCCCTCGAGTCTTCACAAAGATTCTAGACCCTCTCTTAGCAAACTTAAGAGCTCAGGGCATAGCCGTCATGGCTTATCTAGACGACTTGCTTCTCATGGAGAAAAATGCAGCGTTCCTAAGTCGCAGCGTCACCAAAACGCTAGAACACCTAGAACGCCTAGGTTGGATTATAAACCTAGAAAAGTCGTCCCTACAACCGACTACCAGGTTGGAATACCTAGGTATGATCATCGACACCGCTCAGGGCAGGGTGTTTCTTCCAAGGCTAAAAGCCTTGGCCATTGGGGATCTGGTGCGCCTGATTCTGGGCAGAAGATCTTCCTCCATTCGGTTGTGCATGAGACTGTTAGGGAAGATGGTCGCCTCCTTCGAGGCCGTCCCATTCGCCCAGTTCCATTCAAGGCCTTTACAAGGTTGCATCCTTGCGGCTTGGAACAGGAAGCCCCAATCTCTGGATCTTCCTATGCGTCTATCCCCAGGGACACGCAAGAGTCTTGTCTGGTGGTTACAAACCAAGAATTTGCTGAAGGGCAAAACCTTTCTTCCTCTCTCATGGAAGATTATCACAACAGATGCCAGCCTGACAGGCTGGGGAGCTGTGTTGGAGGAAACATGCTCGCAGGGGAAATGGTCTGCGACCGAGAATCTACTGCCCATAAATATCTTAGAGATCCGGGCAGTTTACATGGCACTCATGGAGTGGTCTTACAGACTGCGAGGTTTCCCAGTTCGGGTTCAGTCCGACAATGCCACCGCAGTGGCTTATATCAATCACCAGGGCGGTACCAGAAGTCTGGTGGCCCAAAAAGAGGTGAATCACATACTTGTCTGGGCAGAAAAGCATGTTCCGTGTCTTTCTGCAGTCTTCATCCCAGGAGTGGAGAATTGGCAGGCGGATTTTCTCAGCCGCCAGCAGTTGTGCCCACGAGAATGGGCTCTGCACCCCGACGTGTTTCAGAACATATGTCACAAGTGGGGTACTCCAGACGTAGATCTGTTTGCTTCCAGGTTCAACAGGAAGCTGGACAAGTTTGTGTCAAGGACAAGAGATGCACTTGCTCAGGGGCCAGATGCTCTGACAGTTCCCTGGGATCAGTACAATCGGATCTATGCCTTCCCCCCGAGCCCGCTTCTGTTGCGGTTCCTGGGAAGGGTCAAGAGGGAGACAAAGTCGGTCCTTTTGGTGGCCTCGGCTTGGCCCAGGTGACCATGGTACGCAGAAATCATGAAGTTGGCAGTAGGCAGGCCATGGACCCTCCCTCTCCGGCCAGATCTGCTCTCACAGGGTCCAATCTACCATCCTGCTTTACGCAGTCTGAATTTGACGGTCTGGCTGCTGAGACCCACATTCTGAGAGACCGTGGCCTTTCGGGGCCAGTCCTTTCTACTCTGGTCAATGCCAGAAAGCCGGCCTCCAGACTTGTTTATTACAAGATCTGGAGGACATATGTTTCCTGGTGTGAACTCAGGAAATGGCATCCTAGAAAGAATGTCATTAACAGAATCTTGGCCTTTCTCCAGTCAGGCCTGGAAATGAATTTGGCCATAAGCACTATCAAAGTGCAGATTTCGGCCCTGTCGGTATTTTTTCAAAAACCGCTTGCATCATATTCCCTAGTACGGGCTTTTATCCAGGGGGCTATGCGGACAAAACCGCCAGTTAAACCTCCGGTATGCCCATGGGATCTGAATTTGGTTCTCTCGGCCTTACAGGGGCAACCATTTGAACCTTTACACCTGGCTTCTTTAGCTCTCCTGACTAAAAAGCTGGTCTTCTTAGTAGCCATATCTACGGCTAGAAGAGTATCAGAGTTGGCAGCTCTTTCCAGTAAGGAGCCGTATTTAATTATCCATAAGGACCGGGTGGTCATGCGTCCCAACAGGTCCTTTCTGCCTAAGGTGGTTTCGGGTTTCCATTTGAATCAGGATGTAATCCTACCATCCTTTTTTCCGGACCCTCAATCCACAGAAGAAGAATCTTTACACACTTTAGATGTGGTTAGAGCAATCAGTATTTATCTTCAAGCAACTACTCAGATAAGAAAAACTGATTGTTTATTTATTCTGCCGGAAGGCCCTAGAAAGGGCCAGGCGGCGTCAAAATCCACTCTCTCAAGATGGATCAGGCAAGTTATCTCTCAGGCCTATGGTTTAAAGGGGAAGATTCCTCCTTTTCGGGTGAAAGCGTACTCTACTAGGGCTGTTAGTGCTTCTTGGGCAGTGCATCACCAGGCCTCCCTGGCTCTGATCTGTAAGGCTGCGACTTGGTCATCAGTCCACACATTCACCAGATTCTATCAGGTGGATGTCAGAGGGCAAGAGCATATCGCCTTCGGGCGCAGTGTACTGCAGGCTGCAGTTTGGGTCCTCCGGTCCCTGGCGGCCTATATTTATGATCTGTGTCTCCCTCCCCTCAATCTGAGCATTGCTATGGGACATCCCACTATGTAATGAAGCTCCTGTGTCCCGTGATGTATGATCAAGAAAATGGGATTTTTATATACAGCTTACCTGTAAAATCCTTTTCTTGAGAGTACATCACGGGACACAGGGCTCCCGCCCCTCTTGGGTTTTACGTGGTTTCTTATTGCTTTGCTACAAAACTGAGGTGCCTCCCAGATGGGAGGGGTTATATAGGGGAGGAATTCTCCTTAATTGGGGTCAACCAGTGTCCAATCACCAGAGGTGCCTATATAACCCACTATGTAATGAAGCTCCTGTGTCCCGTGATGTACTCTCAAGAAAAGGATTTTACAGGTAAGCTGTATATAAAAATCCCATTTTCTTTCACCCTCCCCCTATTTTTGCTATATTTTCTTTCCCACACAGAACATGTATGGGTGTCCACACGGATGTGTGCATGCATACGCGCCTCGTATGTATGTGCACATCTTCATAAGTATAACTTTATAATATAACTAGTAATATTATGCCAATACAGTGGTTCACATAGCCAGAAAGATACGAATTATGTCTAAATAATTTTTTCCATTCATGACCCCTCTCTCCCCCTGCCTCCCAGTCCACATATCTTATTCCAGACCCTTAAGGTCTTCAATCACAAAAGTAAGTACCTAGATATAATTAGCTATAGTCATCTATACCTCATCATCCAAACAATAACAGGTTTGTTGTGATCTACCCTAAATAGTGTACAAACAGGGATTTTTATCCCATTACCACAATCATTCACATTTTTATTTTTATTATTTTTATTTTTATTATTTCTATTTTTTTATTTTTATTTTAATCCTTATTTCATATCACCACCATTTTTGTTTATTTTGACCTATCTTAGTCATTTTTATGTTTCATCCCCGTATTTTAGAAATCATCTTGATCGCAAAATTCATCCCCATTGTTTCTCATGCTTATGTATACGCCAGGTGCACACTTATGTGTATACACATGAGTTAAATTCCTCTAGTTATATCAAGTTCTGCAGCTCTATTTTAGAAATATCCACCAATGCCTTGCTTCAGTGTCCTTGTCAATTATTTGTACATGTGCTCCCATTTTTTATGTCCTTCATTGACAGTTTTTATTGCCATTTTTATTGTTCCTTTTATTTATTATCTTGAATGTTGAGTCTGATGTGCCTCCCTCGCCCATATATTTTGCTTGGTCACAACTGGATAGCCCAAAAACCATAGGACATTAGGACCCAGGAGCTCTGGCACCAGAGCATATAAGCCCTTATCCAGCATGGTCCTTAATAGGCCTGTAGAAAGAGTGCATGCTCCACAACACCTCGCCTATTGCTCCACTATCACAACCTGAAGTGTCGTCTTCCCCCAGCTTCCTGTGTGCTCGAATTCCAGGAAATGTTGGTAACCACTAGCGCAACCCACTCCACTTCACCAGCGTTCAGCCACGGATGGACTCCCTCCCGGACGGTTGTTCTCTCATACTTGACATGCCTATTTTTATCCTACTCTTGTGAGTATATATGTATGATTTGCTCATTAAAAATGGATTAACTTACTGCACTTAGAGTGACGCCTCTGTGCTTCTTTCGTCCAGCCTTAACCTCAACTTCTGCAGCTCTCAGAGGTTGGGTGGTGGAGTCTTGTGGTTTTTGACAAGTGGAGAGGAATATGGATTAATTTCCCATTTAGTACTTCAAGATGGCAGTTGACTTCATGACCGAGAGTGCAGTGGATCAAGTCAGGATGACAGTGAAGATAATGGCTCATGCAGTCACAGCCCGAAGAGCCTTAAGGCTAAAGCATTGTCTGGCAGACAAAGCTTCTGAACATAGTTTTTGCTCTGTTTGATGGGAAGCTCCTTTTTAGCAAGATCTAGAGGCTGCCATTCAGTTGGTATCCGGAGGTAAGTCAGATATTATCCCGCAGGAGAAAAGATGGCAATGTCATTCCTTTTGTTATTTTAGAAGAGCTAAGGATAGTTTCAAAGAAGTCAGTTCATACAAGCCTGGTCAGCAATTCTTCAGACAGTGGAAGAATGTAAATTTAACATTTCCTAAAGGAGCAAAGTCCACATCGAGCCAGATAGCAAAGACTTCTGACAAGACCTTCTGAAAGTGTCTCCGCCTAACCCTCTCAAGTTTGAGCAAGTTTGGCACTATTCAGGGAGGTCTGGGCCAATGAAGTGGAGGATACCTGGATTGTGGATATCATCCAAAGAAGGTATCGGGATTGAGTATAAAAAAAGACCTCCTCTGAATATTTTCATGGAGACTCGGGTACCGGTTTGTCCAGAGAAATTGCATTGTTTGCACACATATAAAAGACTTGAAAGTTAAAGCTATTCTTCCAGTGCCAAGACAAGAGTGGGGCGAAGGCATGTATTATCCTTTGATTTGGTTACCAAGTCTTCAGGTGCCTTCAGCCCGGTTATAGATCTGAAGTATCTAAATTCCTTTATGAGGGTTCCTCCTTTTCAGATGCAGTTTTTGAAGACCATAATTTCAGGGGTGAAGGTTGGACACTGAATGGCCTCCATGGATTTGGCAGACACCTATCTGCATGTCCCCATAGATCCAGCTCACTATCACTTTCTAAGGTTTGTGGGTCAAGGGGCACATTTCCAATTTTGCTGTTTGCCATTTGGGCTTTGCACCACTCAAAGAACCTTCTGAGAGGTGCGGTTGACTATTATAGCTACTAGGCCTTCAAATATTTTATTACTTATATGGCCCCCATCTGGTAGATCATGTGGCTCTAACCTGCAACACGCTCAGAAAGTTTGGATGGATAATCATCGATCGGAACAGTCAACAGCACGGGGCTGCATCTTTCTCCCTCCTCAGAGGAAAGTCCAAGAAATCCAGATTCGTACCAAAGAAGTGATGAGGAGGCCTTGCTTGATGGCGGAAGAATGTATGAAGTACATCTACAGGCACCACATTTTCTACAAGGGTAAAAGCCTTTTCTAATGAAAAAGGACCATTCCCCTTTGTCAGGATTGAGAAGAATGTAGTGGATCCACCTATCTCTTAGAGTGGGGATTCTTCTGTATGTGAATTTTGGATGTTTCGAATCCAGTAGTGCTTCTTTCAATCTATGGCTAAAATCTATCAGCTTTGAAAAACATTTAAAAAAAAAGATTGGCCCATTCTCTTTTCTTATGCTGAACACCAGTGGTGTTGCTAGGGGGTGGCTTTTGGGGCTATAGCCCCGAATCTGGGGCCCATAGCCCTGAGTCTCTGCAGGGGTCCCCAAGGGGGGGAGGCTCTCTGGGGACCCTGATGTACGTGAGGGGCTCTCTGGGGACCCTGATGCAAGGGTAGGTTCTCTGGGGACCCTGATTTTAAGGGGGAGGCTCTCTGGGGACCCTAATGTAAGGGGGGCTCTCTGGGGACCCTAATGTAAGGGGGGCTCTCTGGGAACACTGATGTAAGTGGGGGGCTCTCTGAGGACCCTGATGTAAGTGGGGGGCTCTCTGGGGACCCTGATGTAAATGGAGGGCTCTCTGGGGACCCTGATGTAAGGAGGGGGCTCTCTGGGGACCCTGATGTAAGGGGGGCTCTCTGGGGATATATACACACACACACACACACACGTATATTACTGTATATACTGTACATGTGTATGTCCCCCCAAGCATATGACTTTCTTTACTACGCTGCTATGGGCTCTAGCCCCAGATCTTTTGTAGACCTAGCAATGCTCCTGCTGAACACCATCATTTCAGTTTCTTCTGTTTGTTCACTTTTGTATGCAATCAGGGTGCTTCTCTCTGTTAGCAACTTCCTCTATTTTATTGTCATTAAAACGTCTCTTTCTGAACAAATCTCCTCCTAATTTAATTCCCTAAATGTCATAATCTTCCTTGTTAGTACAGATCCTCCTGGGTCTAATTATCTTCCCTTTTGGTATGCTTGTAAGCCAAGGGGTATAGTTGTGGCAGCTGTCAATAAAAATATAACTATTCCTATCAACTGATTTGAAGAATGTTCTAGAGGTTATTCTCTTATCCACCATAACTTCAAGGTCCAGGAACTTCCATTTCTTGTTATAGTCCCACAAGAAACAGATATTTTTGTCATTCCCATTCAAAGTATCTAAAAAGGTCTTTAATCTCTTAGCACCGACCATACACACATCGGATTGAAGGGGTTATACCTGGGTGATGCCTGAAGCTGCAGGCATCACTCTGGTGCTGTTTTTTAGAGCGGGCTGTCGGCTCTTTAGGGATAACAACCAATGTGGCTAAAAGCTACTCAGCTGTTATCCTAAAGCCCACCCCCCACCACCACCTTCTGCCGCTCTTCCCAGACCTCCCTTCCCAACGGGAGACCCGATCCACAATCCAGAACTTCCACCGGCTAGGCTAAGACTGGAACAAGGTCAGAAATAACTGTCAAAAATATCTCCCTGCAAAAGAAAACATGGTTTATTAATCTTACTGGTGGCCCTTGTTTCCTCCATAGCAGTGTAGCTGCCTTTGTATTATTGTTTATATTCAACACTTCCTGGGGTAATGGATGCCTGTATCCCCTGTCATCATCTGTGGTACAATGACAATGAGTCACCTTAAGCAGCATTGGTTTAGCGTATTGCAGCCTTCTGTGTCTCACTTATCTGTACATACTTTTTAAAAGATAGAAACATTCACATAAGATGATCACTGCACGTGCTTCATCTATGTATCCAAAATGTGCATATATCATAGTCAACTTCCAGTCTCAAATTATTAATGAATTAAATATAACACACTATAAAAGCAAAAAACATACATTTCCAAAATCATATAAAATTATCCTTCGCCTGAAAGCCAAAGGAATATTATTAATTGGATCTATCCCCCTTATACTAAGCTACCATGCATCATTCAGATTTATTCTGAATTATACTCTTTAGTGTAATTCAATACAAATTCTGTAATTTGAATGAACTGTGAAAGCACTGGTGAGAGCCTTTTTTTAAACTATCTCTGCCTAAAAGGGTAACAAGTAAAGAGAACTCTTACCGTTATCTCCACAGTGGTGATGTGTTGTGTAAAGAATTGTAAAGAGTAGTTTTAATTTGTTAATTTATTTGCCTCTTGCACAAGGATGTTTTGCACAGGTATCTTCTCTAAGTTGTCATCATGCCTTGTAGTAAATGAAGAATAATAATTAAAAGTTGTAGCACCCTTCACCATAGGTAGGTGCTGGCATAGCATTTCTGCTAGAGAGACTGTCAGCACAGGTAAATTTAGGCAGGCCTATGCTTTGAGCTAGGACTGTCTGTTTTGATCTGGGGGGAGGGAGTGGTTAGTGTAGCAGTGGGTGTGGCCACCTGTGCTTCAGTGCTGAGGCTCCTCCCCTGCTTCCAGGGAGAATGTTCTGGAAGGGGGGCAGGGCCTGCAACTGGAGTGGCAGGCAGCTCATTTGGGAGCCCTGGCCAATCCCCAGCTGGAATTAGCAGGAGACGAGCCTCCTATATAAGCTGAGGTAACAGGCCAATGTGAGAGATTGTCGGCTGGGAGAAGTTGAGAATGGACAGCAGCAGAAGTGCACTTCCATCGGGGGTGGGGGGGGGGGTGAGCTGATCGCAGGAGGAGGCCCGGGGAGAACTGTGAGGGGACCTTTAAACGGTCATTGGTGAAATCCTCATCATTACACGGTCATTGATGAGGAGTCCTGGATCAGAGGAGAGACTGTGGGGAATAGTGTCAAATTGATATGGCCCGAGGGCACAGGATTTGCAGGATGGGCTAGCCAGGAACAGTAGTCCACCGTTCAGCACATGCTTTTAACCTACTAGTCCTCCAGGGAGAGGTACTGCAGGCCTCTGGCCTAGTAGCAGCAAGCAATCAGAGTCAGTATTAGAGACTATTCAGAGTGGGTTCTTTCGCTTATAGAAGAAGATATGACAAGAAATGAATATTCTACAGTATAAGTTTGTGCTGAAGGAGAGGACTTCTGGGAACTTACACGGTCATGGGTGAAGTCCTCGTCATTACACAGTCATTGATGAGCAATTTCTTGAAGTAATAGTCTGCAGGAGTTATGCAGAGGAGGAGCAATAGTCTGCATGGTGATGCAGGTAAGAGACTGTAGCTGTTAAACATGCACATCATTCCTTCAGGCTCAAACTAAGTTCTTATCTATAAAACCTATAAATATGATGGCAAAATATTTGATCTATGGGCATCCCATATACCCCTTTCCCCAACCAAGTTATACCCCCCAATAAACAAAAACAAAACAAAGCAAATAACTGTTTATTGTCTCTGGGGTGATATATGAAGGTCTGCGGGTGATTTTGATGGATGTTTTGTTACCAGTGGCAACTACACCGCTACAAAGGTAATTATCGGAAAACTTCACTTTTGTGGAGAGAAAATAGCAAATAAAAAAAATTATTATTGTATATACAAATTCTGCTTAGTCAAAGTACCTCCTTTGCCTATCGTGACTGAGCCAAATCCTCCTTAATTGTGTCTCACACTCTTCCCCTTCCAGACACTGCAGCTCACAGTGGGAGGGTTTCAGCAACAGAGACAGGGCTATCAATCAAGAAAGCAGTGGACAAGACTAGGTGCTGATTGACAAGCTATAGGACTGTGAATCAGCAGTGACATTGTTGATAGCCATGTCCCCTGCCATCTTTTTTCTTCCCCTCATAGTGCAAGCAGGTACAGCTTATGTGACAGTGGGCATCTCTGCTCTAAATTCTGAAACAGTTTAGTATTGTTGCCACCCCATTATATGAAGTAGAGAGAAGTCTGAGGAATCTATAAGTGCAAATACACGTATAAATAAGTGTTGCAACACATATTTTTTTTAAAATGGGAGGTCATAGTTCTGCTTAAAATTCACAATAACGATGAACTTCTCTGTTTAAAGCGGAGGTCCACCCTAAAGTGGACCTTCCGCTCATCGGAACCCTCCCCCCCTCCGGCGCCACAATTGGCACCTTTCAGGGGGGAGGGGGGTGCAGATACCTGTACAGTACAGGTATCTGCACCCACTTCCGGGATAGCTCTCTGCGGAAAGGGGCGTAGATTACGCCCCTTTCCGAAAGTCCCCCGCTGCCTGCTGCGAAACACACAGATCCCAGAGGCAGCGGGTCCATCCTTATTGCGCAGCGCGACTCGCGCATGCGCAGTAGGGAACCGGGAAATGAAGCCGAAAGGCTCCACTTCCTGATTCCCATACCCAAGATGGCGGCGGCAGCACCCGAGAGACGATCGAGAGATCGGCTTCGGGTGCCAACATCGTGGGCGCGCTGGACAGCTAAGTGTCACTATTTTAAAAGTCAGCAGCTGCAGTATTTGTAGCTGCTGGCTTTTAAAAAAAAAAAAAAAGTCCCGGCGGACTCCCGCTTTAATAAGTGCAAACAAATACCTGTCATAGTCAGAGCTGTCTTGTGCCCTGTGTTATTTAAAGCAGCCTATATGGATAAGTTGATAAATGGCTTTTCATGTTAGTTGCTATCTGATGTAAAAAGTCTGGATGCACAGCTTGACAGTAGGAATCGTTTCAGCTTATTTGTCTACAGATTTACAGTATATAAAGAAAGAACATTCATTTTTTTAAATATTTTTATAAAAGTTACAGAAGGCATTGCTGAACACTTAAACAACATTCATTTAGCAGTGAAAGGGCTTACAGTGAAGCTTTCCACTTCATAAAAAGAATGCAAAGTACCGGTATTATTTGTTATACATCACTTATTACCCACTCTGAATGGTGCTCACAAATGTAATTTAAACAATAGCAAGAAATAACACTGGGTCTTGGGTCACTTGCTCATTGCATTTATTGCTCTTGAGAGCAGCAATTACTGAAATACTACTAGGTCTAATTACTGAGCCACAGCCAGAAAGAGCAAAAGATAAGCAGCACTTTAACCTGTTGTAAACGCCTTTGTTTACAGCAAAAAAAAAAACATGGCTTAAATATATGAGTTCTCCAAGCTGTAATAAAATAATTTTTATATCCACTATCCCTTGGGATGCTTATGCAATAGTAACCCGTTACCCTCAAATCTGTATATTATGCAAAGGGCCGAGGATCATGCATGCATAGCAAAAAATCAGTTTCAACACAACTAATTATAGAGTAATTAGTAGTATAATTGTAGAGTCAGATCTCCAAACAGACCCCTTCGTTGACAAAATATGAATATAAGTTTGTGCTTGGACATGCATGTCAGGCTGCCTAAAAGTCAGTGATTAAGAATTTCCTAAAGCAGTAAATTGGTGGTGTATTACTACTTCTGACCAATGAGCTTACACTCCCTCTATTACCCTAGGCATACTTCTTCTTAAGGTACCAGTCATCAGTTAATTCAAATAATGTGTGCAACTCCTTCAATAGTTTAAGGTAAAATGAAACAAAGCTCTAATGCTGACAATACATTTCAGCAACCCCGCATCTTCATCGTCAAAGTAATATTTGTTAATCTTTTGTTCCATCTCTCATAAAAAGGAGATCGTGCAATACTTGGGAATTCTCATTCTGAGTCACTTATACATTTTATGTTGCTATTGTATTTTATACCTGACCTTTTCACTGCAATTACAGTTATTTACAGCTGCAGCAAATCCACAGAAAGCATGAGTAATGGTGGCATTTGACTTTGTCGTTTAAGTACCACATATTTAAGTATCACATATTTGTCAGAGTATAAAATACAGTCATAATAACAAGAATAATTATATATACTGTTTTTACCTGGACTACGGACGCAGCAATTCATAAATCAATAGCTTGTATGTAAGTTAAGTGTGTGTGTGTGTGTGTGGGGGGGGGGGGGTTGTTTCAGGAATGTTTGGTGTTCATATTTGCATGTTATAGGATGGGCAAAAATATGAATTAAAGCTTAACATTTCCTCAAAAATCCCTGTACCTACTTGTGAGCCTCTCTATAGAATTTACCACCCTCCCAATATTCCCCATGTAACATTCAAAGACTGAATACTATAAGTCTTCCTGTTATGGCCTCCTGGGGGCACGACAACAGGAAGCCAACTCTGCCATGTTCCTAAAAATGTGGAACTGCGCAAACCTAAACTAAAGGAAATAAACAGCAGCTACACAAGAATGTGACAAATATGCAAATAAGATAGTGTAAAAAATGTAGCGCTAAAGCAAAATGGTGCAATAATAATACATGTGAACTGCTAAAACATCCCCATACACAAAAGGAAATATTAGATTTCAACTTAGTGAAAAAAAAAAAATATCAGGAACCAATTAGAATGAAAGTCCCGTGGCATTAATCCAATCTTGTAAAGAAAAAAGGGGTGTATATGTATGGAAGTCCAACAGTGGAATGCCAATCTTCAAATGTGAGATGCAATCCAAAACTGGTGAATCCTCAAAGTGAAAGAGATTGAATACTCTTACCAGAGTAGGTGGATCCGGATGTCAATGACACCGAATCAGACACGCATGGATATCCAGATAGATGGCTCTCCCGGATCGAGATGGGCACCCCGGATTTCAGATGTCGTCTCCTCTTGGCTTGAATCACTTCAGCAGTACCGGCCAAACAGGAAAGGCAAATAATCCAAATAGTAACACCCCAGGAGTTCTTATTCAACCATAACGTGTGAGAAAAGAAAGAGGGAATGCTCCAATATTGCAGATCAAAAGAAGTAGGTTTATTAAAACCAACAAATATAAAATAATAAAATAGTGATCACATAGAGAAATAAAGCAATGTGGAGAGCGATATGCCTTGCCCGATGCGCTTTGGACATCTACAGGGGCATCAAACTGCTCCCCCACATTGCACAAATATATATAGATATCTTAAAGTGGTTGTAAACCCTCCCCCATGTAAATCAGCATAAAAAACCCTAATGAACACTGCTTGTAGATATATCCTTACTTGCTTAGTATTGTTGTAATCTTTGTTGTTCTGTAGAATGAAGTCACTGAGCATGCCCAGATCTCCCCTGAGTTAAGGCACACTCTCTATGTCTTATCTATCTGTTATCAGGACTTCCTCGGCACAGCTCTGAACTCTGCTAATCACTTAGAGCTTCCTCCTACACACCATGTGACATGACATACAGTCTAAACAGCACCCATTACTGCAGTCTTATCAGCTGAAGCTGATAAGTCTGACAAAGGGAAACATTAGACATCTGCACAAGTAAATACTATGAAATAAACAAGTAAGCTATGAGCAGTGAAACAGGGTTGCCATAGAAACATTGGATTGAGAAGGAGGCTTGGTTAACAGTACAGGAAGTGCTCAATGTAAGGGCGGAAATACACTCCACTGTGGACTATTTATATAGCGCCAACAGTTTACGCATCTCTTTACAATGTATAGGGGGGAACAACACAATTACAGTACAGTTCAATAGAAAAGGTACTGGAGGGCCCTGCTCGTAGAGCTTACATTCTAAAGGGACAGGGTGGTGGTACAAAAGGTAATAGCTGCAGAGAATGATTTGATGTGGGGGTGGCTTGGGGACAGTTGCTAGGTGGGTGTGGGATAGGCTGCCCTGAATAAATGAGTTTCCAGGGATCTCTTAAAGGTGGACAGGGTAGGGGCTGATCAGACAGACTGGAGTTCCAGAGGACGGGAGAGGCTCTGAAGAAGTCTTGAAGGCGAGCATGGGAGGAGGTAACAAGGGAGCTAGAAAGCAGGTGGTCAGAGGGGACAATTTCTGCAGATGAGATTGGTGATCTAGATGGGGACTATGTTGTGGATGGCTTTGTATGTTATGGTTAGCATTTTGAATTTTACACGGTGGGAAGCCAGTGAAGGGATTGGCAGAGAGGCGTGGCAGTCACGGATTGATTAGTAAGGTGTATTAGTCTAGCAGCAGCATTCATAATAGACTGAAGGGTGGATAGCCTGCTTAAGGGTAGGCCATTAAGGAGAGAGTTGCAGTAGTCAAGGTGGGAAATAATCAAGGAGTGAACGAGTTGCTTTGTGCCATCATTAGTCAGGAAGGATTGAATTCTGGAGATATTTCAGAGGTGAAGGCGGCAGGATTTATCCAGTTATTGGATATGGGGGCTGAAGGAGCCCCTCCATATCCCTTAGAGAATCTACACAGAACCCTAAAAATTATATTAGCTACTAAATAGAAATAGAAAAACATAAACTATGAATGGAGAAAGAGATAACACCCCGGCTGTGGCATATACCTATCTCAAAACTGAATTGACAAAATAGCAACTCAAAATAATAAAAATAAATAATTACAAGGACTGTTACACTTGATTGATAAATGAGTTGATAACCCACTTGACGTTCATCCCATATGGTGAGTAGGACCGTAACTCGTGTATCCAATAGGTCTCAAGTCTAGAGAATCTGCATAGGTAGGATTCTCCTCTCCAATTAGGGACAAACTTATCAATGATCAAAAATTGAGTCCCAGTAGGGTCTTGATTATGATATTTCAAATAGTGTCGAGGGACACTGTGGTTAGTTTTCCCTGCCTTAATATTGGTCAGATGCTCATTAACCCAAATGGAAAAGGTCCTTATGGCACGTCCAATGTATTGTTTTTTACACGGACAGGTCAGGAGATACACTATGAACTTGGTAGCACAGGTGGTAAAGTGCTTCATATTGTATATCCGTTGTGTGACAGAGCATTGAAATGTCTCCGTTTTACATCTACCTCTAGTATTGTAAAGGCATACATTGCATTTTTTGCAGGGGAAATAACCCTTGCACTGGTGAAAAATTTAAGTCATTTTGAGAGGATCAATGATGTTGGGAGCTATTTGTTCCTGAATGGACCGTGCTCCCCTAAAAATTACCCCTACTTGTTTCTGGAATGACTGGTCCCAAAAATCTATCATTTTGAAGGACCCCCCCCCCAATGTTTTTTGATAATATTATGGATTTGCCTAGACTAAACCCAATATGTGGTAAAAAAGGACCAGTTAAATTTATTATCCGTGGCCCCCTATAGTAGAGATTTTCTGTCAATAGATGAAATCTGTTTGATCTCTGTATCCAGTTCAGTGGATCTGTAACCCTTCTCAATGAATCTGTTCCTGAGAATCTGAGACTGGTCAAGGAAATCCCCTGTCTGAGAACAGTTCCACCGCAGCCTAAGAAACTGGCTGTGTGGAACCGATCTCAGCCACTGGACATGATGACAGCTATCGACCGGAATGTAACCATTCCGGTCGGTAGGCTTAAAATACGTTTTAAACTCCAAATGTTGATCCACGACAGTAATTTCTAAATCAAGAAAATTAACAGAACTAACACTGGCTTCTTAGGTCAGGCGTATACCCCGGTCGTTGGAATTGAGTCCAACCATGAACTCCTCCAAGGATACAAGGTCGACCCTGCCACAGGAGGAGGATTTTGTCTATAGAATGAGCCCAGAGAACCAATTCTGGTCTCTTAAGAGGATAGGCGACATTCTCTTCCCACTTGGCCATGAAAAGGTTGGCCAAACTGGGGGCAAATTTTGCCCCCATGGCCACAGCCTTGCTCTGTAAATAAAATGTACTTTGAAACCAAAAATAATTATGTTTCATCGCAAATCTAAGGAGGTCCATAATGAAATTACACTGAATTACATATAAAGTGGCACTCTGAGACAAATAATATTCCACAGCAGCAAACCCCAAATCATGGGGAATGCAAGTATACAGGGCCAAAACTTCCTGATATGTAACAGATTCCAGTAGTCTGATAGTGTCTCCAGTATCCTTAATATACGAGGGAACTAGGAGGACAAGTGGTTGCAGATGGTAGTCAATATATTTACTTATCCTCGATGTCACCGAGTCAATCCCACTGATTATAGGTCTGCCTGGAGGATTGACTGGGTCCTTGTGTACTTTTGGAAGGTACAGTAGGTGCTGTCAATATTGTGTTTCCAGGGCGATGGGATCACACTGGAAATCACCGCTGCGAGCTGTGCTGCTCGCAGCGAGTGGAAGGAGCAACATAGCTCACCGATGGCTCCTGCGACAGGGCTCCCGTATGTCAATCTTGCTGCTAACAGCGTCAAGATTGACACAATATTGGCGACACCCACTGTAGTAAATAGTCGGGATGTGTGGTGCTAAAGGTACAATAAAACTACTCTTGGGGGGTTGAATAACAAAGGATTAGACAACCCTGTATGTACATGGTTATCAGCAATACGTACATTGTTGGTGGGAAGTTGAGTGAGAAAATGTTTTTGAATACTAAGTTTGCAGATGAATTTCTGGACATCAATAAATGTAGAAAATTTATTGAGAGTTTTTGGAGGGACATATTTCAGTCCCTTATCCAGAACACATTTCTCCTCATCTGTCAAACTAACCGAACTTAGTTTGAAAATGCCGGCACCTATCAAGTTCTTTTTCTTTTTGCTTTGGACCCTCCTCCCCCCTCTGGTACCTCTCTTTATTGTGGACTTCATGGATATTGATCCATAGGTCTGGGAAAATCCGACGATGAGAGGGCCCGGGATAGCTCTGATTATAGATATATGGAGACCTAGTACATAAGTCATCATCTCTATCATCATAACTGTAGGAGTCTACACAAGTGGTTCTCGAATCCCTTTCTTGTAAAAGATTAAAACTATTGTAAGTGTGAATAGGTGTTCTCGGGACATAGTCATTCCCTGGACGACTCTGCCTGCAATCGTCTTGATAATTGTACCAACCCGACGAAAGTCCTCTGGGACCCTCATATCAGTATGGGTGGACATGATGTCCACATATTTGTCCTTTACCACCATTCTTAGACTCCTTTCCCCTCTGATTAGGGAGATATGGTAAATAAGAATCAGGTGGGTGGGTAGGTCTATTTGCACGATCATGTGGTTTAGATGAACCTCCCTTATATTGTGAGTTACTACCCGAAAGTATTGGGCTTTCCGCCTGATTAGGTTCATATGTTGACCTCCTATCTGGATTATGTGTACCAGGGTTAGTTACCTCCATCACGGACATCTCCTCTCCAGATGGTACAGTAACACTCATTTTCTTCTGCCAATTGAAAACAAGGTTAGTCCTGTAATTGGTAAGGTCCAGGTTATATTTCTTTTGTTTTTTACTTTTTTTTATCTTTTTCTTCTTTCTCCAAGTGACTCCTCAAACTTGTTGAAAGAGAAATGTACTCTGGGGTAGATTCATGTGGAGTTCATTTTTCTTTCAAATCTTTAATCTCCTTGTCTATAGTGGACAGTTTTAGTTTTTTCCTATCCACTCAAAATCCAAGGAGCTTGATCCCGACCTCATTAAAATATCAGAACCACGATTTCAAATCTGGATCTCCTTGTTGAGAAAAGACATCCCAACGGAGGCCTCTGGAAACCATTTGTTCTTTCATGTACTGTTCCAAGAAAGGCCGCGTCCTATTGTAGATGTATTTCCGTGGTCATCAGATTTTTCAACCTGAGAAACATTCCACTGATTTTGGTTTCTTGACCAGTCCTGGTGAACACACCGTCAGTATTGGCGGACCTAGTGGTCCTGTATTCAAAGACATCCATACTCCTATGGTTGAAAGGTACCTGCTGCAGTATGAAAGTCAAATAACAAAGTGGAAAATATGGTATAACTGTGCAAACCTAAACTAAGGGAAATAAACAGCAGCTACACAAGAATGTGACAAATATTCAAATAAGATAGTGTAAAAAATGTAGTGCTAAAGCAAAATGGTGCATTAATAATATATGTGAACTGCTAAAACATTCCCATACACAAAAGGAAATATTAGAGTCCAAAAATAAATATCAGGAACTAATTAGACTGAAAGTCCTGTGACATAAATCCAATCTTGTAAAGAAAAAAGGGTGACCCGTCACTGCGTTGTTAACGCACGGTGCCGCGCTCACTCTCATTGGCTTGGATGGGATGAGTTCCTTCCTATGGGGGCCACGTGAGAGTGAGCCCTAATTTTTTTACACAGTTTTTACTGCATGGAGAAAATCTATTGGTGCATAGGTTTAATTATATGCTTTGTCATTGGTCAGAATAAAGTGTTATCATTTCATTGGATATTTGAACCGAGGCTTGGAGTGCAGAGCAACAGCTGACCAGTCCTTGTCATGTTACTTCCATTTTCAATTGATTGATGTTGATTGGATGTGTACATTTTAAGATATCTATATATATTTGTGCAATGTGGGGGAGCAGTTTGATGCCCCTGTAGATGTCCACTTAGGATGAAACGTGTCGGAAAAGGCATATTGCTTCCCACATTGCTTTTATTTCTCTATGTGATCACTATTTTATTATTTTATATTAGTTGGTTTTAATAAACCTACCTCTTTTGACCTGCATTATTGGAGCATTCCCTCTCACTTTTTTCACACGTTATGGTTGAATAAGAACTGCTGGCGTGTTCCTATTTGGATTAATTGCCTTTCCAGTTTGGTCGATACTGCTGAAGTGATTCCAGCCAAGAGGAGATGACATCTGAGATCTGGGGTCCGGGAGAGCCACCTATCTGGATATCCATGTGTGTCTGATTCGGTGTCGTTAACATCTGGATCCACCTGCTCTGGTAAGAGTATTCAATCTCTTTCACTTTGAAGATTCACCAGTTTTGGATTGCATCTCACATTTGAAGATTGGCATTCCACTGTCGGACTTCTATACATATATACACTTTTTTCTTTACAAGATTGGATTTATATCACGGGACTTTCACTCTAATTGGTTCCCGATATTTATTTTTTGCACTAAGTTGGACTCTAATATTTCCTTTTGTGTATAGGGATGTTTTAGCAGTTCACATGTATTATTATTGCACCATTTTGCTTTAATGCTACATTTTTTACACTATGTTCCCAAAAACATCAATGTAACCTACGTATTTGCAAATTCAACTTTTATAAACATATTATATATTAAAAAAGCCAGCCTCCACCTAAAATATATTCTTCCGTTTTGGAGCAAGGAAATTTTATTGCCATCTGGGACCCATTAGATTTATTGTTCTTCATTTCCAGGCATGGTAACACCCAATAACACCTTTACACAGGGGGTTTAACCAGGATAGAAATTAAAACCTGAATTAAAACCTGACAGAGATTTCAACCATTTTGCACTCTACCTAAAAGGTGTTTTTTTATTTCTATTTGTATTTCCTCTTGATCAATGTCCCCAGTTTAGTTGGAGTTTCCCTTAAATATTCCCATAACAACACTAAATTTCTGCAGCACCAGTGTGCGCTTTCTATTTCTTGCCTTTGTCATTGTAAAACAGTGTAGGGTCTCATTAATAGGACCATGGCAGTTTGGTACAAGTTTAAATATGAGTGATGAGGCGTGTGTTTTAATCTCCTTTATTCACTGAGCTCTGTAGGTTGCTGTTATTTAAAGAATGATGTATTTTAGCAAGCTCTGCTTCAGTGCTCTATTTTACTGTTCAGCTAAAGGCTTCATACAGGACTTAGTCAAGCAAAAAGGTTTAGCATTGATCAGCAGTATAACAAAAGAATACTAAAAAAGGGGGAAATTGTTTGGATGTGTGTTTATATTAAAAAGAAAGAAAGTTTGGTCAGCGGGACTTTGAATGAGGCCAATCACTATATAGAATAAGCATGTGGGATATAAAACACAGTATTGCTTTTATGGGTTCCAACAAACAAAGGGGGGAGTTTTGAATGAGAGATGTATACCAAAGAGCAGTCTTGGCAAAGAACATTTTATTATACCTTGTGAAATCACGTAAAGCATACTGAATGACACAAAAAAATGCATACACAGAATCACATAAATGCAGGGCATGCTAAAAACCACATATAAATATTGACGCCATGGTACTTGACCTTATCATGGGTCCTGCATAGCATGGGCCACTGGTAAGGCTGGATGGTGTTGAAACATCTAGAGTAAAACAATATATAAAAATCATTCAGACATAAAATCTTCTGTATGGACATCATGCATCTATGTAAGCCTGACGTTTCGTTGGGGTATACCAACTCTTCAGGGGCGAATGCATTAGTGATTTATAAAGAAACATAACCACATGGTATAATATTGTAGCTAAATAGGAATAAGTAATGGGTATAAGAGGCAGGATGGAAATCCCTATAAATACTCACGTCAACTGCATAGATGTGAACAGAGGATCAGAGCTGTTAGAAAGGTCTGGCATGGGAGTTGAGATAGAGACTAGGGATTGTCCCGATGTTTGAGTCCAAAGTAAGTATAGGTAAAGGTATAGGTATAGGTGATTTACCTTG
Organism: Lithobates pipiens; assembly: GCF_037356315.1. Classification (NCBI taxonomy): domain Eukaryota; kingdom Metazoa; phylum Chordata; class Amphibia; order Anura; family Ranidae; genus Lithobates; species Lithobates pipiens. Next base: position 336,962,468 of record NW_027507903.1, read on the forward strand.
TTGGTTCACATGGAAATTGGAAACCAAAATCACAATTGAATGCTTGTATATGAGCTGTTGCCAAAGAGACACCAAGTGAGGTGAATTTAAATGCTCCCAGCTGATACAGCGTCTCCCGCCCAGCGTTACATGGGTGTGTCAAGAAAAGGGAGGCATCCGTGCCAGAGCGAAAAAAAAATTCACCCATGCAGGCTCAGGTACCTCCAAAATGTTAGCCTAGATGGAAAGAAAAATCTGCTCATGCGGTGCGACATCAAAAGGTGTCGCACACACAGAGCGGTAATGTGGCGCTGATGCGGTAGGGAGCACCTGCTCAAATTTCCATGACCTACTCATATATTTACATATAATATTTTTTTATTTCAATCCACCATATCTTGTTCCTAGTACCCTGTTTCACATGGTATGCCGCGTACACACGGGCGGACTGTATGGCCTACTTAGTCCGCCGAAACACATTTCAGCGGACAGTCCGCTCGTGTGTGGGCTTCAGCGGACTTTTTCAGCGTGCAGTCCGGCGTACTAAGTATTTCGGAATGTTCGAAATACTGTCCGTCGTACTCGCATTTCGGCGGATAATCCGCCCGTGTGTATGCCAGTCCGCCGTACTTTTGAAATGAGCAGACTTTTCCCGCCCGGAGAAAAGTCCGCTCATTTTGAGCGGGTATCCAGGTAGGCGGGGCCCGCGAAGGAGACGTCGCTGGCCCCGCCGCCTGGTATGGACTTAAAGGGGAACCCCAACGCCGAAAAAAATCGGCGTGGGGGTCCCCCCCAAGTCCACAACAGACCCTTGTCCGAGCACGCTACCCGGCCGGCCAGGAAAGGGGGGCGAGCGAGCGCCCCCCTCCTGAGCCGTACCAGGCCGCGTGCCCTCAACATGGGGGGGTGCCTTGGGGAAGGGGGGGCCGCGCGGCCCCCCCACCCCAAAGCACCTTGTCCCCATGTTGATGAGGACAAGGGCCTCTTCCCGACAACCCTGGCCGTTGGTTGTCGGGGTCTGCGGGCGGGGGGCTTATCGGAATCCGGGAGCCCCCTTTAATAAGGGGGCCCCCGGATACCGGCCCCCCACCCTATGTGAATGAGTATGGGGTACAATGTACCCCTACCCATTCACCTGTAAAATAAAAGTACCAAAAAAAACACAACACACGAGATAAAATACTTTATTGCACAGCTCCGGGGGTCTTCCGTCTTCGGGGGTCTTCTCGCCGGACTCCTCCGCTATCTTCTTGTAGCTCTTTTGCTAGCGGAGGAGTCCGGCTTTCTTCCTCGCCGCCGGCCTCTTCTCCCGACTTCGGGGGTCTTGTCCCCCTCTTCGGTTCTTCTGCCGGGCCACCGCGCCTTCTTATAGCTCTTTTACAGGCGGTGGCCCGGTCTTCTGTCGCCGCCGTTGCCGCCGCCGCCTTCCGTTCTTCCTCTTCTTCTTCTCCTTCTTCTCCAGGAGATGTTGCCTCGACGATCTCTCCGGCCGGAATGCCAGGGACGCACTGCGCGGCCACTTATATAGGGACAAGGGGCGGTGTCACATGGCTTTATGTCACATGGGTTGGTCACATGGGTTGATGTCACATGGGGACTATGACATCGTAAGGTGGTGGGGTCACCATGTGACACCAACCCATGTGACATAAAGCCATGTGACACCGCCCCTTGTCCCTATATAAGTGGCCGCGCAGTGCGTCCCTGGCATTCCGGCCGGAGAGATCGTCGAGGCAACATCTCCTGGAGAAGGTTTCCTGGTACGGTTTAGGAGGGGGGGCGCTCGCTCGCCCCCTTTCCTGGCCGGCCGGGTAGCGTGCTCGGACAAGGGTGTGTTGTGGACTTGGGGGGGACCCCCACGCCGATTTTTTTTCGGCGTTGGGGTTCCCCTTTAAGTCCATACCAGGCGGCGGGGTCAGCGACGTCTCCTTCGCGGGCCCCGCCTACCTGGAGACGCGCTCGAAATGAGCGGACTTTTCTCCGCGTGTGTGGGCGAGTCCGTTCATTTCAAAAGTATGGCGGACTTAGTACGCCGTATTAGTCCGCTCAAAAAGTGGTGTGTGTGGTCAAGTCCGTTCATTCGAAAGTATGACGGACTGTCCGTCGGATTGTCTGACGGACTAAGTTGGCCAGACAGTCCGCCCGTGTGTACGCGGCTGTAGGGTTTGTTTAGTGTGGTCATGGATTTTTGGGCTGTTTGCTCGTCTGTCCCCTGGGAGCTGTGATGCGATTTTGGCGCCCCTCCCTATTCCACCTGTTCCCTTCCTCCCAATTTGTGGTGGATGGAGGTGGTGGTTTGGTCAGATGCTCCCTACCGCATCGGCGCTACGTTACCGCTCTGTGTGTGCGACACCTTTTGATGTTGCACCGCATGAGCAGGTTTTTCTTTCCATCTAAGAAAGAGGGGGAGAATTGGGACTTTAAATGAAGCACCTCAACGTGCTTCCATCCCGGTAATGTATACAAGCTAGAGGGTTGTAAGTACATAATATTTAATTGATGACATAAATCTAAAAGCATAAAGAATATTTATTAATTTGATATATAGTACAAAGCACATATAAGAAGCATAAACATAGTGAATGAATTAGTACAAACATGATAACACATGATCAGGGTAATAAAAAATATATATAAGTATATATAAGTTTTGGTTGAACTGGATGGACTTGTGTCTTTTTCAACCTGACTAACTATGTAACTATGTAAGTAGATACCATGGCACACAGATGCCACGGCAACCTACCCAAGACCGGCACATGTGCCCACATGGTACATATATGTCTATTAAAAATATAATATCGTCAATTATTAAAAAATGCTGAACAAAGATCAATCCGTATGGAATATAACTGTGGCATCAAGTGTAGCTCGATGCGTTTCGTGGATTTTTCCACTCATCAGGAGCAGATGCATCAGTGATTCCTATAAAGAATATATAATAGAGATATAATATATAATTGTTTAGAATAGAAATGTACAAGATATCTGTAAACGGCTCACCAACCACACTCACCAACCCAAGCAGCAACCGCAGCGCATGGTGACCGGCACAGGGCAGGCTGCTGATATAGACCCCACCGCAGGAGCTGAGGCAGTATAATATAAAGATGCAACATGAGGTAGACAAAAAGTGGGCGAAGTGTAAATGGAAAAACTTCCTATGGTGAAAAGTGTGATCCATGAAGCCGGGGTATCTAAAAACAAAAATATTATACTATAAGTGTGTATATAGGCATATGATCGAAGTGTATGTGTAAGTAGATAATTTAAATCTAGTAGTGAACCCAATATGACGTCACAAAAGGTAATATCCAAAGTAAAAAAATATCAGAGTATTAATGCAAGGGCATGTATGGATATATATATATATATATATATATATATATATATATATATCCACTGTATCAAATTTAGCTTGATCTGACTGCAGTCCGTTACTGGCGTACTGTTACTAATATACTTTCAGGCAGGCAGGTGATTCAGTGAGCTGCAGTGCATATAATATATATGCAGTCCCCTACATATATATCTGCTGCATTCTAGTCTAGCCAAGCCTATATCTGACTGCAGGTCATTCCTAGTGTACATTTTCAAATATACTTTCTGGCAGGCAGATGATTCAGTGATCTGCAGTGCATAAAATATACTGTATATAAGTCTCCTACATATATATCCACTGCATTCTAGTCTAGCCAAGCCTATATCTGACTGCAGGCCATTGCTGGTGTTCGTTTTCAAATACACTTTCAGGCAGGTGATTCAGTGATCTGCAGTGCATAATATATATATATATACAGTCTCATATATATATATATATATATATATATATATATATATATATATATATATCCACTGCATTCCAGTCTAGCCAAGCCTATATCTGACTGGAGGCCATTCCTGGTGTACATTTTCAAATATACTTTCAGGCAGGCAGGCAGGCAGGTGATTCAGTGATCTGCAGTGCATGCCAAATATATATACAGTCTCCTACATATATATCCACTGCATTTTAGTCTAGCCAAGCCTATATCTGACTGCAGGCCATTGCTGGTATATATTTTCAAATATACTTTCAGGCAGGCAAGCAGGCAGGCAGGTGATTCAGTGATCTGCAGTGTATAAAATATATACACAGTCTCCTACATATACCGTATTTATTGGCGTATAACACATGCCGGTGTATAACACGCACCCCAAGTTTAGGAGGGAATTTAAAAGAAAAAACTTTTAGGAGGGAAGTTTAAGGAAAAAAACTTACATTTAAATGCCCATCAATGCAGGCTTGTCAGTGTCATTTGCAGCCTTGCATTGCAGCCTTGTCAGTCATTTGCAGCCTTGCATTGCAGCCTTGTCAGTCGTTTGCAGCCTTCCATTGCAGCCTTGTCAGTGTCTTTGCTTTTTAAAAATGGCCAAAATTAGCCGAGAACGGGCAAAAATACCGAAAGCCGCCGAGAGCGGCAGAGAAGGTTAGGAACGGCAGGGATCAGCGTATAACACAAACCCATGATTTTCCCCTTATTTTAAGGGGAAAAAAGTGCAAGTTATATGCCAATAAATATGGTATATCCACTACATTCGAGTCTAGTTAAGCCTATATTTGACTGCAGACATGTGATTCAGTGCTCTGCTGTGTAATATATATATATATATATATATATATATATATATATATATATATATATATATATATATACAGTATATACAGTCTTCTAAATACAGTATATATATATCCACAGCATTCTAGTCTAATCAAGCCTATATGCAGGCCATTCCTGGTGTACTTTTTCTAGTAAACATCAGGCAGTGTTTTGCTAATAAAATTTTACAGCATGTCTGGAAGGCTACCAAGGAGAGGCAGACGCTCACAGCCCACTAAAAGAGGGCAAGCAGCCTCTGTGTCTACAGCCAACAGCGCTGGCCATGGGGCACGCTTGTCCTTTTCTTCAGCAACTGGCCTTGTTGATCCACAACATACAAAAGAGTTGGTAGAGTGGATAACTAAGTCGTCCTCATCCTGTCATCCAGGCTCAGAGTCGTTTGCCTGCCAATGCAGCTGTCAAAGCGGCCTATTCCATCGACTCAATGTCATCAGCCACTCCATCCCTAGCCCCACCATCATGCACAGAGGAGTCCACTGTTCGACCACAGTGTCGGGAACATGCTGCAGGAGGATAAACAGCATTTTGAAGGCTCCAATGATAGTACCCAGGTTGAGCAAGGCAGTAACATGAGCCCAGAGAGAGGGGGTGCCCAAGAGGGACAAGAAACTGGCAGTCATGTTCCCCCAGCTGCAGCATACTGCCTGGTTTGCTCCAGTGATGAGGAGGGAGGGGATGATGAGGTCACTGACTCTGTATGGGTGCCTGATAGAAGAGAGAATGAGGAGGCATATCTCCAATGAGGCAGTATGCCCTCCAGGGGCCAACTTAAGGACAGCCACACCGCTGAGCTCTGCATGTGCAGGGCGCTGCTGACTCCCCATGTATTTTGAAAAGTTCTGGTGTGGGCCTTTTTTGATACGTGTGCAGCAGATCGCACCATTGCTGTTTGCAACATATGTCTGAAGCATATCAAGCATGGCCAAAACAGCAGCCGCTTGGGCACCACTTGCTTGACGAGACATATGTCGAGCTCCCATGCAGTCCATTGGCAACAGTACTTAAAAGACCCACACTAAAGAACAAGGCGGACCTCTCCTTGCTCCTCATTAGCTGGGATCTCCAACCCCACTATACTTTCAGTCCTCTTAGAAACCTGCACTGAGAGGAGTGAAGGTGTAGAATTAGGTGTGTAAAAAAAATTTGTAAAGTGATACCATCAACCTTAATATAGCACAGTGATCCAATAAATAATGTGATCCAATAAAGGATGTGATCCTACAAAAAAATAAAATAAATAAACGAATCATATATATGTGTCCAGTAAACCACACTAGATATAAATTGCTGTTCTTCCAAAATGCTTGTATATTTCTGGAGATACTGGGAAAAAGGAGGAGCCAGTAACCCCAGTGCTGTGTGAGCAGGAACAACCAAGTGAGGAGATTGTCTCCTCACTTGGTTGTTATATGTTGTTTTATGCAACTGACCTTCTTAAATGCCATCTTATTACGGGGCATGTGTGAGTGCAACTGTGTTTTATTACCCACATGTAGTGATGGCCGAACGGTTCGCCCGGCGGTCGTTTCGCGGCGAATTTCCGACATTCGCGGTCCGCACGTTCGAACGCCTTTTTCCGTCGTTCGCCGCGGCGGACTTACGTGTTTAATGTATACAAGAACTTTAACCTTTGGTGACACGTTTATCATGTGATACAGGACAGCCAATTGAGACATGACAGCACATGGACACTTGTACATTCCCCCTAACCTATAAATACACCCGATCCGGTGGCCATTTTACATTCTTTCTTCTGTTACGATAGGGACAGGTTCCTGTGTGGAGTAGGGAGAGATAAACCACTAGCTATTTGGTACACAAAAGTTCTTTTCAGGACTGGTATAGGTGTTAGGTGTTGATAGGTTTGCTGTGCTGCTGATTCTTGCAGCAGCCTGAGTGTCTTTTGTTAGTTTAGAGAAAGGGAAAGGACGGTGTATGCTACAGGGACAGCCAGATTAGTCTTTCATCATCATCATCATCATCATCATCATTAGCTGTTACTATCAAGGTCCACAAAAGAGCTGTTCCAGTAACCACTAATCGTTCTCTTTTTTTGCCAATTTGTATAGGGACAGGAAGGAAGCAGTGTTGTCAGGCAGTGAGGGTAATTTTAAAGACTTGCTGTTATTATTAGTTCCACAAAGGTTCTTTTCAGGACTGGTATCAGTGGTACAGTAATAGGCTTGTACATGTATAATATTCTTTCTTCCAAATATAGAAAGGATATTATACTTGACTGCTGCCCTTCTGCTGCAGTCTGCTAAACATTCACAACTCACTTGTTCCACAAAAGTTCTTATAAGGACTGGTAACTTGGTATAGGGTGCTACGGTACATAGGCTTGAGTGCGGTACAGTCTGCTGTTCTGTAAGGACCGCTATCGGTCCACAATAGATAGGGTTGACGTGCACCACTGCTGACCGCTGCCCTATACTGCAGCAGTCCTTCAGCGGTATAGGGACTGACGTACAGTCTGCTAATCACTAACACACAACCTGCTTGTTCCACAAAAGTTCTTATAAGGACTGGTAACTTGGTATAGGGTGCTACGGTACATAGGCTTGAGTGCGGTACAGTCTGCTGTTCTGTAAGGACCGCTATCGGTCCACAATAGATAGGGTTGACGTGCACCACTGCTGACCGCTGCCCTATACTGCAGCAGTCCTTCAGCGGTATAGGGACTGACGTACAGTCTGCTAAACACTAATACACAACCTGCTTGGTCCACAAAAGTTCTTATAAGGACTGGTAACTTGGTATAGGGTGCTACGGTACATAGGCTTGAGTGCGGTACAGTCTGCTGTTCTGTAAGGACCGCTATCGGTCCACAATAGATAGGGTTGACGTGCACCACTGCTGACCGCTGCCCTATACTGCAGCAGTCCTTCAGCGGTATAGGGACTGACGTACAGTCTGCTAAACACTAATACACAACCTGCTTGGTCCACAAAAGTTCTTATAAGGACTGGTAACTTGGTATAGGGTGCTACGGTACATAGGCTTGAGTGCGGTACAGTCTGCTGTTCTGTAAGGACCGCTATCGGTCCACAATAGATAGGGTTGACGTGCACCACTGCTGACCGCTGCCCTATACTGCAGCAGTCCTTCAGCGGTATAGGGACTGACGTACAGTCTGCTAATCACTAACACACAACCTGCTTGTTCCACAAAAGTTCTTATAAGGACTGGTAACTTGGTATAGGGTGCTACGGTACATAGGCTTGAGTGCGGTACAGTCTGCTGTTCTGTAAGGACCGCTATAGGTCCACAATAGATAGGGTTGACGTGCACCACTGCTGACCGCTCACCTATACTGCAGCAGTCCTTCAGCGGTATAGGGACTGACGTACAGTCTGCTAATCACTAACACACAACCTGCTTGTTCCACAAAAGTTCTTATAAGGACTGGTAACTTGGTATAGGGTGCTACGGTACATAGGCTTGAGTGCGGTACAGTCTGCTGTTCTGTAAGGACCGCTATCGGTCCACAATAGATAGGGTTGACGTGCACCACTGCTGACCGCTGCCCTATACTGCAGCAGTCCTTCAGCGGTATAGGGACTGACGTACAGTCTGCTAATCACTAACACACAACCTGCTTGTTCCACAAAAGTTCTTATAAGGACTGGTAACTTGGTATAGGGTGCTACGGTACATAGGCTTGAGTGCGGTACAGTCTGCTGTTCTGTAAGGACCGCTATAGGTCCACAATAGATAGGGTTGACGTGCACCACTGCTGACCGCTCACCTATACTGCAGCAGTCCTTCAGCGGTATAGGGACTGACGTACAGTCTGCTAATCACTAACACACAACCTGCTTGTTCCACAAAAGTTCTTATAAGGACTGGTAACTTGGTATAGGGTGCTACGGTACATAGGCTTGAGTGCGGTACAGTCTGCTGTTCTGTAAGGACCGCTATCGGTCCACAGTAGATAGGGTTGACGTGCACCACTGCTGACCGCTGCCCTATACTGCAGCAGTCCTTCAGCGGTATAGGGACTGACGTACAGTCTGCTAATCACTAACACACAACCTGCTTGTTCCACAAAAGTTCTTATAAGGACTGGTAACTTGGTATAGGGTGCTACGGTACATAGGCTTGAGTGCGGTACAGTCTGCTGTTCTGTAAGGACCGCTATAGGTCCACAATAGATAGGGTTGACGTGCACCACTGCTGACCGCTCACCTATACTGCAGCAGTCCTTCAGCGGTATAGGGACTGACGTACAGTCTGCTAATCACTAACACACAACCTGCTTGTTCCACAAAAGTTCTTATAAGGACTGGTAACTTGGTATAGGGTGCTACGGTACATAGGCTTGAGTGCGGTACAGTCTGCTGTTCTGTAAGGACCGCTATCGGTCCACAATAGATAGGGTTGACGTGCACCACTGCTGACCGCTGCCCTATACTGCAGCAGTCCTTCAGCGGTATAGGGACTGACGTACAGTCTGCTAATCACTAACACACAACCTGCTTGTTCCACAAAAGTTCTTATAAGGACTGGTAACTTGGTATAGGGTGCTACGGTACATAGGCTTGAGTGCGGTACAGTCTGCTGTTCTGTAAGGACCGCTATCGGTCCACAATAGATAGGGTTGACGTGCACCACTGCTGACCGCTGCCCTATACTGCAGCAGTCCTTCAGCGGTATAGGGACTGACGTACAGTCTGCTAATCACTAACACACAACCTGCTTGTTCCACAAAAGTTCTTATAAGGACTGGTAACTTGGTATAGGGTGCTACGGTACATAGGCTTGAGTGCGGTACAGTCTGCTGTTCTGTAAGGACCGCTATCGGTCCACAATAGATAGGGTTGACGTGCACCACTGCTGACCGCTGCCCTATACTGCAGCAGTCCTTCAGCGGTATAGGGACTGACGTACAGTCTGCTAATCACTAACACACAACCTGCTTGTTCCACAAAAGTTCTTATAAGGACTGGTAACTTGGTATAGGGTGCTACGGTACATAGGCTTGAGTGCGGTACAGTCTGCTGTTCTGTAAGGACCGCTATCGGTCCACAATAGATAGGGTTGACGTGCACCACTGCTGACCGCTGCCCTATACTGCAGCAGTCCTTCAGCGGTATAGGGACTGACGTACAGTCTGCTAAACACTAATACACAACCTGCTTGGTCCACAAAAGTTCTTATAAGGACTGGTAACTTGGTATAGGGTGCTACGGTACATAGGCTTGAGTGCGGTACAGTCTGCTGTTCTGTAAGGACCGCTATAGGTCCACAATAGATAGGGTTGACGTGCACCACTGCTGACCGCTCACCTATACTGCAGCAGTCCTTCAGCGGTATAGGGACTAAGAGTTTTGTCACAGGGTCATTTAAAAAATGACATGCAGAGGAAGAGGCAGGCCCTTCCGCAGGGGTGGTAGGGGTAGGGCAGGAGCAACAGGCTTGAGCCAAAGTGGGAAGTTGCAGAAGGTGCGTTCAATTACTTTAAAGGATGCACCAGACTTGGTTGAGTGGCTCGCTCAGCCTTACTCTTCTGCACCCTCCTCATCCTCTCGATCTGCACCCTCTTCTTCACTCTCTGCTATGTGCACCCCCAAAGACACTACCACCAACAACACGACCACCACCACCACCACCACATACCTTCCGCTTGAGTCACTGGAATTATTTTCCGATCCATATCAAGAGGACATTTCTGATGCGCAGCCACTCTTGGTATTGGATCAGGAAGAGGAGGTAGCAACAAGCGCTACTCAGCAGTCTGACGCCAGTACCCAGATCAGCCCAAGGAGGAGGTTGGTCCCCGGTGTTGCTGCCTACTCCGAGATCTCTACTTATAGCGGTGGGGAAGGTGACGTTGATGATGACGTGTCTAGTGATGTCACGTGGGTGCCCACAAGAGAGGAAGAGGAGGGGAGTTCAGAGGGAGATATGGACCAGCAGATAGGGAGGAGAAGCAGCAATGACTTACATTGCACAGCAGGGACAAAGCAGACTGCAAATGTATCAGGAGCGAGTCATCGACCATGTACGGTCACATCTGGCGCTCCCAGGACACCGGCACATGGCTCCGCAGTGTGGGCTTTTTTTAACGTGTCCGCTGCTGACAATAGCGTTGCCATCTGCAATCTTTGCAGTCAACGCGTTAGTCGCGGTAAGCCCAATACTCACCTAGGGACGACCGCCTTAAGAAGGCACATGAGCAGCCATCACCGAGCCCAGTGGGAGCAACGGAACACACAAAGCCACACTGCAGGCTCTCACCGTCCAGCCTCGTCTTCTACTTCTCCTTCTCCTCTCTCCTCACAATTGTCCTCCACTCCACCTTCCATCACGCCAAGCTCACATTTTTCTGCAAAAAGGCAGGCTTCCGTGGGCCTAATGTTTGAGCGTAAAAAAATGATGATGCCGGATAACCCTCTTGCCCAACGGTTGGCGGCTGGCTTGTCAGAACTCATAGCCCGCCAACTACTGCCATATAAACTGGTGGACTCGGAGGCCTTTCGCAAATTTGTGGCCATTGGAACACCACAATGGAAGGTCCCAGGAAGGAAGTATTTCTCAGAGAAGGGCATCCCAGAGCTATATGGCCATGTTCAGCGGCAAGTGAATGTATCTCTGGCACACAGTGTCGGTGCCAAGATACATCTGACCACAGACACGTGGTCTAGCAAACACGGGCAGGGAAGGTATATCAGTTTTACTGCCCACTGGGTGAACCTTCTGACGGCCGTCAAGCATGTAACCCGTGGCACCCGTGTAGATTTGGTTTTACCGCCACGGATTGCATGCAGGCCTGACTCTTCTTCTCCTCCTCCTACTCCATCCTCCTCCCTCTCCTCCTCAGCTGCCTCCTCCTTTTCCGCTGCTAGCGTCTCTTCCACTGCACCGCCCAAGCTCCCCAGAACCTATTCCACATGCCAGGTGAGACGTTGCCATGCCGTGCTGCGTCTGTTGTGCCTGGAAGCAAAGAGCCACACTGGCCCGGCACTCCTTTCAGCTTTGCGTTCACAGGCAGATGAGTGGCTAACACCGCTCAATTTGACAGTTGGTAAAGTGGTGTGTGACAACGGTGCCAATCTGCTTAGCGCATTGAAACAGGGCAAAATCACGCACGTGCCGTGCATGGCACACGTCTTAAACTTGGTCGTGCAGCGATTCCTTGTCAAATACCCTGGGGTCCAGGACATCTTGCGGCAGGCAAGGAAAATCTCGGCCCATTTCAGAAGATCTTACACGGCCATGGCTCGCCTTGCTGACATTCAGCGGCGACACCATCTGCCGGTCAGACGTCTTATTTGCGATTGCCCGACGCGATGGAACTCAACCTTCTATATGCTTGATAGGCTGCTCCAGCAGAAACGTGCAGTTAACGTCTACCTGTATGAACTCTGCGAAAGAAACGGTTCTGGGGAGCTGGGTTTTTTTTCACCGCGCCAGTGGCTGCTCATGCGCGACACATGCAGACTTCTGCGGCCATTTGAGGAGATCACCAAACTGGTCAGTCGCAGCCATGGCGCCATCAGTGACATGGTACCTTATGCCTTCTTTCTGGAGCGTGCATTGCGTCGTGTCATTGATCAGGCTGTGGAGGAGCAGGAGCGGGAAGATGAGGAAGTCGCAATGCTGGATGAATTCCCAGGGGGGGCTACTCTATCTGAGACAAGTCAACAACAGGAGTCTGATGAGGAGTCAGAGGAGGATGGTGCCGGGGCGGATGAGCAGGAGCAAGAAGAGCATGCTTTAAACCTTTCTGGGATCCCTGTTGTGCGTGGATGGGGAGAGGAGAATGAAGAGGACGACATTATCCTGGATGATGAGCAGGAGCCAGGCCACCACACCGCTTCCACTTTAGTGCAAATGGGGGCCTTCATGCTCCAGTGTTTTAATAGGGACCCCCGTATAAAAAGCATGAGGGTCAAGGACCAGTACTGGGTGGCAACGTACTTAGACCCCCGGTACAAACACAAAATGGCGGAAATGTTACCGCCGTCGCAGAGGGCTGTCAGAATGCAGCACTTCCAGGCCTTGCTTCGAGAAATGCTGCATTCTGCTTTTGCGTGCGCTGGCAGAGGAGCAATTCCCACTCCCAGAGAAGGATTTGCGGGTACCAATCCAACAGCGCCTGCAAGAAGAGGCCGGTTTGAAGATGTGTTGGTGACTTCGGATATGAGGTCATTCTTTCAGCCGACCCATCGACAGGTGTCATCCGGATCCAGCATCAGGGAACGCCTAGACCGTCAGGTGTCCGACTACATTGGGTTAACGGCCGATGTGGACGCTCTGAGGAGTGATGAACCCCTAGACTACTGGGTGGGCAGGCTTGACCTCTGGCCAGAGCTTGCCCAATTTGCAATCGAACTGTTGGCTTGCCCCTCATCCAGTGTCCTGTCCGAAAGGACGTTCAGCGCAGCAGGGGGGATTGTGACCGATAAGCGTACTCGCCTAGCTCACCACAGTGTTAACTACCTCACATTTCTAAAAATGAATGAGGCATGGATCTCGGAGGAATTCAACACATGTGACCAGTAGACCATGTATATGTCTATAAACTATTTTTTTAATCAAGCACACAGACCTTCTTAATTCATTTGGCTCACTTCCTTGACCCAAAAAAGCACACCGTACTATATGCCCCTACCCTCCTCTTTGAAGAGGTTGAGCGGTGTCATATTTCTACTGGGGCTGCTTATGATATCCCTGTGCTGTGCTGACTTCCTCCTGGGGGTTCTTATTATGAAGGGATCACACTATCCCTGTGCTGTGCTGACTTCCTCCTGGGGGTTCTTATTATGAGGGGATCACACCATCCCTGTGCTGTGCTGACTTCCTCCTGGGGCTGCTTACGGTGCTGCTGTCAGTGCTGTATGTCACGGTGCTGCTGTCAGCGCTGTATGTCACGGTGCTGCTGTCAGCGCTGTATGTCACGGTGCTGCTGTCAGCGCTGTATGTCACGGTGCTGCTGTCAGCGCTGTATGTCACGGTGCTGCTGTCAGCGCTGTATGTCACGGTGCTGCTGTCAGCGCTGTATGTCACGGTGCTGCTGTCAGCGCTGTATGTCACGGTGCTGCTGTCAGCGCTGTATGTCACGGTGCTGCTGTCAGCGCTGTATGTCACGGTGCTGCTGTCAGTGCTCTGTATTACGGTGCTGCTGTCAGATGCCTCTATCACGGTGCATGTGTCATTCCGGTATGTCACGCTGCTGGTGATCATCTCCTGCACCCTCTTCTTTGCCTACCCTGGTCCCTGACCTTCCCTCTCCTCCATTGCCTTCATTAGCTCCATAGTCCTGAATTGTTAGAACAATTTCCCAAATAAAATAAAAATGCTTGTAGTTATCGATCCCAAATTCACCTCATACATGTATTATGTCATTGTCCAGATGGTGGGACTACGTTTTACCCCCTAATAATTACCACGTGGCCGCAAATTCGACATGAAGGTTTGCAAAGTTCGCCTCCCATTGAAGTCAATGGGGCCCGCGGCGAACGTTCTGTTTCGCGAACGTTTGGGTCCGTTCGCATTTCGCGTTCGCGAAACGTCCCGTCGGAAGTTCGTCCATCACTACCACATGTAGGGATGAGCCGAACACACCCCGGTTAGGTTCGTACCAGAACTTTAGAACGGACCGCAAATTCGTGTGAACTTTAGAACCCCATTGAAGTCTATGGGATTTGAATGTTCGAAATAAAAAGTGCTAATTTTAATGGCTAATATGCAAGATGTTGTCCTAAAAAGGGTTTCAGGACCTGGCTCCTGCCCCAGGGGACATGGGTCAATGCCTAAAATGTTTTTAAAAATGGCAATTTTTTCGGGAGCACTGATTTTAATAACGATTAAAGTGAAAAAAAAAAGTATACAGGCGGTGCAAACAAGACAGGGGCTGTGTAGGTTTGTTGTGTTAAGTAGAATCTGTTTGTAATTTTAAACTGGTACATTTTTAAAGTGTAGCTCCAGTCAAAAAATCTATTTTTAAGCTTTTTGGAAAACACAGGGAAGGGTTATCACCCCTGTATAATTTGTTTTGCCGTCAGTCTTTTTTCATCTCACTTCCTGTTGTCTCCTTCCGTTTGCAAGTAGGAGACGTTTGTAAGTTGGATTTTTGAAAGTAGGGGCCTGCCCTATATGCTCTGCAGAAATGGCGGAACAAGGTGTTGGTGTTGCCACAACATTGTAAGCCCTCAAAGTTACTTTTGGTGGGCGCTGGAGCACCCTGCTGTGAACGATTATATCAAGAATTGTAATTACATGCCATTGTTGAACAGTGGTAGAAAAATGGGGCCTTTGGTGGTTGTGGTGCTGGTGCTGGTGCCACAACACTATAAGTCCTCACAGTTACTCTCGGTGGGCACAGGAATGGGCCCTGCTGTGAAATATTATATCAAGAATTGTAATTACATGTCCCTGTTAAACAGGGGCTGAAAAATTGGGCTGCTGGCACTGGTGCTGGTGCCACGACACTGCAACCTCTCCCATATACTCTAGTTGTAGTGCAGGAATGAGCCCTGCTGCAAAACATTGCTTCAAAAATTGTAATTAAACGCCCCTGTTAAACAGGGGCTGAAAAATTGGGCCTTAGGCACTGGTGCTGGTGCCACGACACTGCAACCTATCCCATATACTCTAGTTGTAGTGCAGGAATGAGCCCTGCTGCAAAGCATTGCATCAAAAATTGGAATTAAACGCCCTTGTTAAACAGGGGCAGAAAAATTGGGCTGGTGGCATCACCCAGAACCAAAAATGTTCTTCCAAGATATCAGTGGAGGAGGAAGAGGATAGACAATCACCATAACAGAACAGTCACTCAGTATCAGCATAGGCAGTCTTGAAGGGATGTGATACTTTTTTTAAAATGATTCGGTTACATCAGCTTCAGGTGCTTGGTAGCTGTGGGTGATCCAAGACTGATTCATCTTTATGAAGGTCAGTCGATCAACCGAGTCGGTGGACAGGCGTACCCTGTGATTGGTAACAAATCCACCAGCAGCACTGAAGGTGCGTTCCAAAAGAACGCTGGATACAGGACAGGCCAGCAGCTCAATTGCATACTGTGCAAGCTCTGGCCAGTGATCCATCCTCAAGACTCAGTAAGCCATTCCCTGATGAAGTCACATGTCCAAGTGACGATACACGTAGGATTGGACTAGGAGGATACCGGAAGTGACGTCTGGAGTACGAACGTGGAGTCCGTTCGTTTGATGTTGTCATTTTGCTTTTGTTTTGCCTGTTTATTGCATGCCTAAATGTGAGTACCCAGGACTATGTCCTTTTAGAATAAAGTTTAATTTTAATTACATACTTCACTATTGGAGCTCCTTCTTTTCTCCTATGGATATGAGTGATGGCTTATGACTAAGCTCCTAGAAGGGACCATCTATATTACCTATACCACCTGATTGCTGGAAGTAATATTTGATGTCTACCTTACAGCAGTGAGGTAAGGTAGTCATTTCACCTAGTGTGTGGACACCGATTTTTTTGAAGATTCACAAGATCACCGGTGGAGTTTTGATTTGTGGTCACGGAGTCATTATATGTTTATGACACAGAGTGGATTCACAGTGCACGTTTAAATATGGACTAATGTTTCTGTTATAGAAAGAGGCATTGCCACCGCTACTGGATACTATTTGTTTTATTGCACTCTACTTGATATTGATTATTTATTGCTTTGCTAATATTTGCTTATATATAATTTCATGTTTTAATTTATAATTTTAATATATATTTTTTATTTTCTTTTTCACTTGATGCACTTTATGGATTGAATCTTGGACTTTATTGCAAGCATTTTAGCTTTGTCATTCTTATGGGCACTAGATGCACTTTACTGTTTATTGTCACTGGATGCACTTTAGTTTAAAAAGGATCCAACCGCCATATTGTATACGATTGGATACTGCTTAGGTGGCACTTATTTACTTTTTGGAACTGTTAGTTTAATTAGTCACATGTAGCTATTTCATAATAATTGGTGTATTATATATTAAGATATACATCTTTACTTATAAATTTATTTATACTTTGGTGGAGCGCAACACCATTTAACATACATACAGCATATTTTACTAGGGGTGGGTTTGAGCCCCTGTCTGTGCTTTGCTGCAACCATAACCTTTTTCTTTACTTGTTTAAACATTGTGGCGCAAGGATAATTTATAGCTATTACTTCTTTATGAAGGTCAGTCGATCAACCGAGACGGTGGACAAGTGTACCCTGTAACAAAGCCACCAGCAGCACTGAAGGTGCGTTCCGAAAGAACGCTGGATGCAGGACAGGCCAGCAGCTCAATTGCATACTGTGCAAGCACTGTGCCAGTGATCCATCCTCAAGACCCAGTAAGCCAGAGGATTTTCGGTGGGAAACGTGTCCAAGCTTGACCTTGCCCCTAGGTATTCCTGCACCATGTAAATCAGACGCTGACGATGGTTGCTGGAACCGATCATACCTTGGGGCTGCGGACTAAAAAATTGTCTGAACGCATCGGTCAGATGGCCACCTTCTCCACCGCTCCTTCTGACCGATGCCCCAGCAACACGTTGTCCAGGACCAGGAGTTTGTAACCTCCCAGTCTCTGGGAACGCATTGCACAGACCTTTCTGCAAGGCTTCCCGGAGCTGTCTCATCCTCTGCTCCCTCTGTGATGTCAAGATAATGTCCGCAACCTTACCCTTGTACCGTGGATCAAGGAGAGTGGCCAGCCATACCTTGGTGCTGTGGACTAAAAAATTGTCTGAACGCATCGGTCACACAGCTACCTTCTCCACCGCTCCTTCTGTGACTGACCGAAGCAATTACCGCTGACCACCCTGTCCAGCGAGGCAAGGACATTGCCTTCCACATGCCGGTAGAGAGCCGGAATCGCCTTCCATGAGAAAAAGTGACATTTGGAGACCTGCCACTGAGGAACCGCACATCGCACAAACTCACGGAAGAGGGCCGAGTCTACCAACTGAAAAGGCAGCAGTTGAAGTGCTAGCAATTTAGCCAAGCTAACATTCAACCACTTGGCATGTGGATGGCTGGGAGTGAACTTCTTTCGACGGTCCAGCAGCAGGGGCAGGGAAATTTGCCTGCTATAATCGGACATGGGTCTACTGCTAGCAGAGTGCCTGCAAGCACTTGGCTGTGACACACCTAATTCTACAACTTCATTCCTCTCAGTGCAGGTTTCAGAGAGGTCTGAAGGTCTAGTGGGGTTGGAGATCCTAGCTGATGAGGAGCAAGGAGAGGTCCGCTTTGTTCTTTGGTGTGGGTCTTTGAGGTACGCTTGCCAATGAGCTGCATGGCAGGTCAACATATGTCTGGTCAAGCATGTGGGGCCCTAGCGGCTGATGTTTTGGCCACGCGAGATATGCTTGAGACATATGTTGCAAATAGCAGTGGTGCAATCTGATACACTCGTCTCAAAAAAGGCCCATACCAAAGAACTTTTAGAATAACGCGCAGAAGCAGCGCCCTGCACAGGCGGAGCTCTGCGGTGTGATTCAGTCGGTGTGCTGCCCCTAAGCTGGCCCCCAGAGGGCATCCTGCCTCGTTGGACATGTGCCTCCTCCTCCTCCTCCTCCTCTCTCCTACCAGGCACCCACGTGGAGTCAGTGCCCTCATCATCCCCTCCCTCTTCATCGCTGGAGCAAACCTGTCAGTATGCTGCAGCTTGTGGAACATGACTGCCAGATTGCTGTCCTTCTTGAGCATCCCCTCTTTCTGCGCTCACTCTACTGCCTTCCTCTAGCTGAGTATCATCCTCAGAGCCTACAAAACACTGGGCATCCTCCTGGAGCATGTACCCAACACTGTGCTCAAAGAGTTCAGGGGACTCCTCAGGATGACGTGGTGGGTCTAGGGAAGGAGTCACTGATGATGACATTGAGACGAGGGAAGACGATGCGTTGGCAGCTGCTTTGCTAGTACCCTGAGCCTGGGTGAGAGAGGATGAGGAGGATGAAGAGGGCTTGGTCATCCACTCTACCAAGTCTTCGGCATGATGCAGCTCAACACATCTAGCTGCCGAAAATAAGGACAAGCATGTTCCATGGCCACGTGCTGATGACGATGCACCGCGTCCACGACCAGCACTGTTGTCTCTAGACACAGAGCCTGCTTGCCCTCTTTTATCGGCTTGTGCCAGTCTGCCTCTCCTTGTTGGCCTTCCAGACATGGTAATGGCCTGAAGGGAGATGGGAAAACCAGCAATTGGGTGGTGTATATTGTGCTGGAGGCACACAACACCCACTAACTCCTGCAGATGCCTTTATTATAGAACAACAGGAATTAAAGGGTAGATACCGATGTATACTGTGCTGTGCTGGAGGCACACAACACCAACTAACTTCTGCAGATGGCAGATGGCTCAATTAGAGAAGAGCAAAAAAAGTGGATAATGGTGTATACTGCACTCAGGTCACACAGACAACACCCAGAAACTCCTGCAGCTGGCTGAAAGCTCAATTACAGAAGAGCAATATAGCTATATAGGTGGATAATGGTGTATACTGTGCTCAGGGCACACAAACAACACCCACAAACTCCTGCAGCTGGCTGAAAGCTCAATTACAGAAGAGCAATGTAGCTATATAGGTGGAAAATGGTGTATACTGCGCTCAGGTCACACAGACAACACTCACAAGCTTCTGCAGCTGGCTGAAAGCTCAATTATAGAAGAGCAATATAGCTATATAGGTGGATAATGGTGTATACTGCGCTCAGGGCATACAGACAACACCCACAAACTCCTGCAGCTGGCTGAAAGCTCAATTACAGAAGAGCAATAAAGCTATATAGGTGGATAATGGTGTATACTGTGCTCAGGGCACACAGACAACACCCACAAACTCCTGCAGCTGGCTGAAAGCTCAATTACAGAAGAGCAATATAGCTATATAGGTGGAAAATGGTGTATACTGCGCTCAGGTCACACGGACAACACTCACAAGCTTCTGCAGCTGGCTGAAAGCTCAATTACAGAAGAGCAATATAGCTATATAGGTGGATAATGGTGTATACTGCGCTCAGGGCACACAGACAACACCCACAAACTCCTGCAGCTGGCTGAAATCTCAATTACAGAAGAGCAGTATAGCTATATAGGTGGATAATGGTGTATACTGTGCTCAGGGCACACAGACAACACCCACAAACTCCTGCAGCTGGCTGAAAGCTCAATTACAGAAGAGCAATATAGCTATATAGGTGGAAAATGGTGTATACTGCGCTTAGGTCACCCAGACAACACTCACAAGCTTCTGCAGCTGGCTGAAAGCTCAATTACAGAAGAGCAATATAGCTATATAGGTGGAAAATGGTGTATACTGCGCTTAGGTCACCCAGACAACACTCACAAGCTTCTGCAGCTGGCTGAAAGCTCAATTTTCAGAAGAGCAATATAGCTATATAGGTGGATAATGGTGTATACTGCGCTCAGGGCACACAGACAACACCCACAAACTCCTACAGCTGGCTGAAAGCTCAATTACAGAAGAGCAATATAGCTATATAGGTGGATAACGGTGTATACTGCGCTCAGGGCACACAGACAACACCCACAAACTCCTGCAGCTGGCTGAAAGCTCAATTACAGAAGAGCAATATAGCTATATAGGTGGATAATGGTGTATACTGCGCTCAGGGCAAACAGACAACACCCACAAACTCCTACAGCTGGCTGAAAGCTCAATTACAGAAGAGCAATATAGTTATATAGGTGGATAATGGTGTATACTGTGCTCAGGGCACACAGACAACACCCACAAACTCCTGCAGCTGGCTGAAAGCTCAATTACAGAAGAGAAATATAGCTATATAGGTGGATAATGGTGTATACTGCGCTCAGGGCACACAGACAACACCCACAAACTCCTGCAGATGGCTGAAAGCTCAATTACAGAAGAGCAAGAACGCTAAATTGGTGGATAATGGACGGTGTATACTGCGTTGAAGGTACACAGAGAACACCCACTAACTCCTACAGACGCCAACACACTACACAAGGCCGCCGCACTGGCGGCCTTATATAGTGTGGGGCATGTACTACACAGCCTGAGCTATGATTGGCCACAGGCATCCTGCCTGTGGCCAATCATGGCTCTCCTCGCTGCCGGTGCTGTGATTGGCCAAGGGGTCACAGTGCATGCTTGGCCAATCATGAGCCAGCAATGCACTGCGATGGCACGAATTTGGCGCAAATGGCCCACAGAGTTCTGGCTTCGCCGAACGGGTGAACAGCCGGTGCTCGAGTCGAACATGCGTTCGACTCGAACACCAAGCTCATCCCTACCCACATGTAGTTTTTAGTTTATTTATTTGCGCAATGAGGTATGTCCTTTTTTCTGTTTGAGCAGTATCGATCTATGAAGGATTAAAAGCAATGAAGGTTTGAAAGCAATCCACCACATATGAACATCATCAGAGACTACACACCTCATTATTTGGGTATCATTGTCCTTTTGTACTTTATCTTACAAATGAGTGGTATTTGACTTTTTTCCCAGTATCTCCAGAAATCTACAAGAATTTTGGAAGAACAGCAATTTATATCTAGTGTGGTTTACTGGACACATATATATGTTTATTTATTTAATATTTTTTTGAAGGATCACATCCTTTATTGGATCACGTTATTTATTGGACCACTGTGCTATTTTAAGATTGATGGTAACGCATTATTAATTTTTTATATATTTAGTTTTTTGTGATATCAGCACATAACACAATAAGAGCAGTCACTATCATTTGTTCATCTTAATATAATTTTTGAAAAGTAAGTTGAGCTTTGGCGCTAAAACCTTATTAGTGTACTAAAAATATGAATGCTAATACTCTGCAAGGTTAAACGAAACCTAATGTAGAAATTTCCCAAACTACACTATATGCGTAATATTAAACAAATTGCGTGAGATGAAAAAATGTGAATGAAATGTGTGTCTGTTATCTTACAACATAAACATGCACAAGTGTAGTGAAAAATACAGTTAATCTATCACAACTAAAAATATATATATATATATAACAACTAAAAATATGGGTGCTTTAGTGAAAAGTGCTTTTGCTCACATATGTGAGCCAATGATTATGCTCCAAAAGTGACAATCAGAAAAGCATTGTGAAAATACCAAGTAAAAACACCACAAAAATCATATAATGTCCAATTAAAAATATTTTATAATGTCCAACTAAAAATATTGGTTCAAAGTCGCATCATCTAGTTGCTGTAAAAACGCATAAAACTTTTATCAGATAAGGAAGGTGAAGCAAGGTGACTGGTGTAAAAGGGTTGGATTCCTTTCCGGTGCGCCACTCTGTGTTAGAGAAGAAATATATATATGCGCTCACCAGACATCAAACCCTCAATGGGTTAACCAAGCAGTCACAGTATGAGCCACTGTGCAGCTCTCTCAGGGCTCTGCCTCCGCTGTGATGTGGAGATATTTTGCACTCTTCCTTCCGTGAATGATCCGTTTAGCGTTTATGCATAAAGGGAAACAGAAGTACAGCCATAGTGCAATACTGTTGTATAAACGTACTTGTTTATTAAAATCAGGTTACTCACAAAATCCGAAAAGACAAATCGCTATGAAATTGGTTGCGCCGGCGTTACTGCTTGAATAGCAGTGTAAGGTGCACGTCCTAGGCCACGCCCTACGCGTTTCGTCAGAGCGACGTCATCTGGCGCTCTGACGAAACGCGTAGGGCGTGGCCTAGGACGTGCACCTTACACTGCTATTCAAGCAGTAACGCCGGCGCAACCAATTTCATAGCGATTTGTCTTTTCGGATTTTGTGAGTAACCTGATTTTAATAAACAAGTACGTTTATACAACAGTATTGCACTATGGCTGTACTTCTGTTTCCCTTTATGCATAAACGCTAAACGGATCATTCACGGAAGGAAGAGTGCAAAATATCTCCACATCACAGCGGAGGCAGAGCCCTGAGAGAGCTGCACAGTGGCTCATACTGTGACTGCTTGGTTAACCCATTGAGGGTTTGATGTCTGGTGAGCGCATATATATATTTCTTCTCTAACACAGAGTGGAGCACCGGAAAGGAATCCAACCCTTTTACACCAGTCACCTTGCTTCACCTTCCTTATCTGATAAAAGTTTTATGCGTTTTTACAGCAACTAGATGATGCGACTTTGAACCAATATTTTTAGTTGGACATTATAAAATATTTTTAATTGGACATTATATGATTTTTGTGGTGTTTTTACTTGGTATTTTCACAATGCTTTTCTGATTGTCACTTTTGGAGCATAATCATTGGCTCACATATGTGAGCAAAAGCACTTTTCACTAAAGCACCCATATTTTTAGTTGTTATATATATATATATATTTTTAGTTGTGATAGATTAACTGTATTTTTCACTACACTTGTGCATGTTTATGTTGTAAGATAACAGACACACATTTCATTCACATTTTTTCATCTCACGCAATTTGTTTAATATTACGCATATAGTGTAGTTTGGGAAATTTCTACATTAGGTTTCGTTTAACCTTGCAGAGTATTAGCATTCATATTTTTAGTACACTAATAAGGTTTTAGCGCCAAAGCTCAACTTACTTTTCAGATTTCCAGCCTATTCCCATTTAGAGGGATAGGTTTCAAGCACAGGCAGCTTTAACCCCTCATAGTTCACTTTATTGTATTTCAAACTTGTCTAGTGAACAGGTAAATTTGTCCATAGCGCAATCTTATTTTTTCTTATTGTAATATAATTTTTGGTTCACAATTTGATATAATCATTCATATCAGTGCTTTAGTAATTTTTATACAATGTAGAATTAGGTGTGCCAAGTACTTGTGGGCAATCTGCTATCGATACACCAACATCCGATTGTAGCAGGCAAATTTCCTTATCCCAGTTGCTAAAGAAAGAGAAAAGAAATTCGGTCCCAGCCATCCACATGCTCAGTGGCTGAATGCTAGCTTGGCTAAATTGCTAGAACCCCAACTGCTGCCTTTTCAGCTGGTAGACTCTGCCCCCTTTCATGAATTTGTGGAATGTGCGGTACCTCAGTGGCAGGTTCCCAAACACCATTTCTTTTCACGGAAGGCTATTCCAGCTATCTACCGGCATTTGGAAGGCAATGTCTTGGCCTCGTTGGACAGGACGGTCAGCGGTAAGGTGAATATTACCACTGCCTCATGGTCCAGCAGGCATGGACAGGGACGTTACCTTTCTTTCACGGTGCATTGGATAACTCTGCTGGCAGCTGGGAAGGATGCAGGACAGGGTGCAGTATTGTTGGAGCTTGTTTCACCACCATGCCTGCAAAATGCTAGTAGTGGTGATTCTGCCACACCTCTCTCCTCCACTCCCTCCTCTTCTTCTTCCTCTATGGCCTCTTCCTGTGCAGATTTGTCCTCTGAACCAGCAGTGCTCCATTCGCAGCGCGTTAAAGGGGCTAGGCAAGCTCTCAGGCAAAAAGATGCCATGTAGTGCATTAGTTGGTCTGCTTAGGGGACAGGAGCCACACTGGGGCACAGATTCTGTCAGCTCTGCAGGGGAGACTCAGAGGTGGTTGATGCTATGCCAGCTTCAGCCAGGAATGGTGGTTTGCGACAATGGCACCAACCTCCACTCCGCCCTCTGACAGGGACACTTGGCCCATGTTCCCTGTTTGGCTTATGTCCTTAATTTGGTGTTTCAGTGGTTCTTGTGCAGGTACCTGGGCTTACAGGATCTCCTGAGGCAGGCCAGAAAAGTCTGTGGGCATTTCCGCTGGTCATATAATGCCAGTGCTCGGCTAGCTGACCATCAATAGGAATGCAACCTGTCCAAAAACTGCCTCATTTGCGATATGCCCACCAGATGAAACTCAACGTTGGCAATGCTGCAGTGGCTGCAAATGCAGCAGAGGGCCATTAATGAGTACCTGTGTGAGTATGGCACCAGGACAGGGTCAGGGGAGCTTTTTTTTTTTCACCACGCCAGTGGCTACTGATCAAGGATGCATGCACTGTCCTGTCACAATTTGAGGAGGCCACAAGGATGTTGAGCAGTGACAGTGCATGCTTCAGTGAAACTGTCCCTCTTGTCTTCCTGTTGGAGCACACGCTTCACAGTATAATGGACAGGGCACTTGAGGCAGAACAGAGGGAGGAAGAGGAGGACTTCCTTACCTCTTAAGGCCCCTTTTATCTGGACAGTATTCCTGCTGGCCCAGCGATCACACAATAAGAGGAGGAGGAGAAGGAGGAGGAGGATGAGGATTGTGTCAGCATGGAGTTGGAGCCTGGCACTCAGCAGCAGTCTTCAAGGAATTGTTTTAAGTCCCCAGAAACCCATGGGCTTGTACGTGGCTGGGAGGAGGTGGCTGTGGATCATGTCATCCTTAGTGATCCAGAGGACTCTGGATCGAATGCCTCAGCAAACCTTCGCTGCATGGCACCCCTAATCCTGCAAAGCCTGCGAAAGGAACCTCAGATTTGTGGTATCAAGGAGAGGGATCATTACTGGCTGGCAACCCTTCTTGATCCACGTTACAAGGGTAAGGTTGAGGAACTTATCCAGCCTTCGCAGAGGGAGCAGAGGATGAAACAGATTCGAGAAGCCTTGCAGAAAGGTTTGTGCAATGCATTTCCAGAGCCTGGGAGGTTACAATTTCCTGGTCCTCCTGGACAACGTGTTGCTGGGGCTTCTGACACTCACAGAAGGAGCGGTGGAGAAGGTGGCCATCTGACCGATGCATTCAGACAATTCCTTAGTCCGCAGCCCCAAGGTCTGATTGGTTCCAGCAACCATCACCAGCATCTGATTTACATGGTGCAGGAATACCTAGGGGCAAGATCAGACTTGGAGACCTTTCCAACCGAAAATCAACTGGGTTACTGGGTGTTGAGGATGGATCATTGGCCAGAGCTTGCACAATATGCAATTGAGCTACTGACCTGTCCTGCATCCTGCATTTCTGAACATGCATTCAGTGCTGATGGAGGCTTTGTAACTGATAACAGAGTGCGCAGTTGATCGGCTCACCTTCATAAAAATGAATCAGTCTTGGGTCACCAGCTACCAAGCACCTGATGCTGATGTAACCGATTCATTTTTCTATAAATGTGTGATTCCTTGAAGACCTTGCCTATGCTGAATGACTATCCTATTCCTCCTTAATGTTCATGTTGATAGCTTCTAAGAACAATTTTGTTTCAGGGCATCACCATCAGTGCCTAAGGCCCAATTTTTCTGCCCCTGTTTAACAGGGGCGTGTAATTACAATTTTTGCTGTAATATTTCACAGCAGGGCTTGTTCCTGCACTCAACTATAGTATCTGTGAGAGTTTACAGTGTTGTGGCACCTCCACCAGTGCCTAAGGCCCAATTTTTCTGCCCCTGTTTAACAGGGGCGTGTAATTACAATTTTTGATCTAACATTTCACAGCAGGGCCCATTCCTGCACCCACCAAGAGTAACTGTGAGGGCTTACAGTGTTGTGGCACCACCACCACTAAAGGCCTAATTTTTCTGCCCCTGTTTAACAGTGGCATGTAATTACAATTCTTGATATAATATTTCACAGCAGGGCCCGTTCCTGCGCCCACCAAGAGTATCTGTGTGGGCTTACAGTGTTGTGGTACCACCAATATCTAAGGCCCAATTTTCTGCGGAGTATATAGGCCAGGCCATATAGTATATACAGGCGGTCCCCTACTTTCAAACATCCGACTTACAAACGACTCCTACTTACAAATGGAGGGAGACAACAGGAAGTGAGTGGAAATTTACCCCTAGGAAGGGAAATTCTCTCCTGTATGTGGAAAAAATGTCTCCACTGATGCTTTATCACCAATCCTTGCTTCCCTAATAACCCAACATTTTCAAAATCCAATTGCCATTGGCACAGAAAGTGAGGTGAAATCTTCTGAACAGGGGCACAGACAGCAAAACAAATGTTACAGGGGTGATAACTCTTCCCTATGTTATCTAAAAAGCTTAAAATTTTGTAAGTGTAACTCCAGCCAAAAAATCAAACAGATTATATTTAAGAACAAACCTACAGTTCCTGTCTTGTTTGGACTGCCTGTATACTGCTGTTCAGATTATATAGGGCCTGGGTGCCCCACGCCTTTTCTTTTTTTAAGTTGGTGCGGGGTTCCCCTTAATATCCATACAAGACCCAAAGGGCCTGGTAATGGGCAGGGGGGGGGGGGGGGGGTACCCATGCCGTTTTTCTCAATAATTTTTATCCATATTGCCGGGACCCAACATTACATTACAGCCGCAAGCAGTTTTAAAAGACCTTTATTCCTTTAGAAATGTCATTATGTGCAGGGACTGTTCTAAACATGGGAAAACATGTGGCACTTTACAGGCATACTATAGTCACCCCCCAGGTATGATATTTAAAGGAATATTTCACTTTTACTTTTTCACTTTAACCACTTAAGCCCTGGACCAATTGTCAGCCTAAGGAGCCTAAGGCTGCGTACACACGGGCGGATTGTCTGCCCAACTTAGTCCGCTGAACCGTGTTTTAGCGGACAATCCGCTCGTGTGTGGGCTTCAGCGGACTTTTTCAGCGGACAGTCTGACGGACTAAGTCTTTCGGAATTTCCGTAATTTTGTCCGTCCAAACTTGGTTTCAGCGGACAGTCCGCTCGTGTGTAGGCAAGTTAGACGGACTAAGTATGGCGCATGCTCAGAAAGGATTTACACGCCGAAGGTTGCATTGCAGTGTATTGGACGTCGAATTTCTAGTCCCGTCGTACGTGCCGTACACGTCATCGCGCAAGCTTTCGGCGGACTGTCTGCTCATCGTGTGTGGTCAAGTCCGTTCATTCAAAAGTTGAACGGACTGTCTGTCGGATTGTCTGACGAACTTAGTTGGGCCGACAATCCGCCCGTGTGTACGCGGCCTAAGGCTTTAACTGGTAATTGCGCGGTCATGCAATGTTGTACCCAAACGAAATTTGCGTCCTTTTCTTCCCACAAATAGAGCTTTCTTTTGATGGTATTTGATTGCCTCTGCGATTTTTATTTTTTGCGATATAAAAGGAAAAAGATTGAAAATTTTGAAAAAAAAAGATATTTTATACTTTTTGTTATAAGAAAAATCGAATAAACTCAATTTTAGTCATAAATTTAGGCCAAAATGTATTCAGCCACATGTCTTTAGT
This sequence comes from Lithobates pipiens, assembly GCF_037356315.1. Taxonomy (NCBI): domain Eukaryota; kingdom Metazoa; phylum Chordata; class Amphibia; order Anura; family Ranidae; genus Lithobates; species Lithobates pipiens. The sequence continues at coordinate 336,990,208 of NW_027507903.1, forward strand.
AAAAAAAAAATGTCAATAAGCGTATATTTATTGGTTTGCGCAAAAGTTATAGTGTCTACAAACTAGAGTACATTTTCTGGAATTTACACAGCTTTTAATTTATGACTGAATATCTAATTTCTTGAGGTGCTAAAATGGCAGGGCAGTACCAAATGACCCCCTTTTGGAAAGTAGACACCCCAAGTAAATTGCTGAGGAGTATGTTGAACCCATTGAATATTTTTTTTTGTCCCAAGTGATTGAATAATGACAAAAAAAAAAAAAGTTTACAAAAAGTTGTCACTAAATTATATATTGCTCACACATGCCATAGTTATATGTGGAATTGCACCCCAAAATATATTCTGCTGCTTCTCCTGAGTACGGGGATACCACATGTGTGGGACTTTTTGGGAGTCTAGCTGCGTATGGCACCCCAAAAACCAATCACTGCCTTCAGGATTTCTAAGGGTGCAAATTTTTGATTTCACTCCTCACTACCTATCACAGTTTCGAAGGCCATAAAATGCCAAAATAGCACAAAACCCCCCCAAAGGACCGCATTTTGGAAAGTAGACACCCTAAGCTATTTACTGAGAGGGATGTTGAGTCCATGGAATATTTTATATTTTGCCACAAGTTGCGGGAATATTACAAACTTTTTTTTTTTGCACAAAGTTGTCACTAAATGATATATTGCTCATACATGCTATGGGCATAAGTGAAATTACACCCCTAAATTAGGGAATGAGCCGAACACCCCCTGGTTCGGTTCGCACCAGAACTTTCGAACGGACCCCACGTTCGTTACGAACGTTAGAACCCCATTGAAGTCTATGGGACTCGAACGTTTGAAATGGAAAGTGCTAATTTTAACGGCTAATATGCAAGATATTGTCCTAAAAAGGGTTTGGGGACCTGACTCCTGCCTCAGGGGACATGGGTCAATGCAAAAAAAAGTTTTAAAAACGTCCGTTTTGGCGGGAGCACTGATTTTAATGACGATTAAAGTGAAAAAAAAAAAGTGAAATATTCCTTTAAATATGGTGCCTGGGGGGTGTCTGTAGTATGCCTGTGAAGTGCCACGTGTTTACCGTGTTTAGAACAGTCCCTGCACAAAATGACATTAAACGGAAATAACACCATTTAAAACTGCTTGTGGTTTTAATGTTATATCTCGTTCCTGCAATATGGTTGAAAATCATTGAGAAAAATGGCATGGGTAGCCCTCCCTGCCCATTACCAGCCTATTTGGGTCTTGTACGCATATTAAGGGGAACCCTGTACCCATATTAAAAAAAGGAAATGCGTGTGGCCCCCAGGCCCTATATACTCAGAACAGCAGTATACAGGCGGTGCAAACAAGACAGGGACTGTGTAGGTTTGTTGTGTTAAGTTGAATCTGTTTGTAATTTTCAACTGGTACATTTTTAAAGTGTAGCTCCAGTCAAAAAAACTATTTTTAAGCTTTTTGGAAAACATAGGGAAGGGTTATCACCCCTGTATAATTTGTTTTGTCGTCCATCTTTTTTCATCTCACTTTCTGCTGTCTCCTTGCGTTTGCAAGTAGGAGATGTTTGTAAGTTGGATGTTTGAAAGTAGGGGCCTGCCCTATATGCTCTGCAGAAATGGCGGAACAAGGTGTTGGTTTTGCCACAACATTGTAAGCCCTCAAAGTGACTCTTGGTGGGCGCTGGAGCGCCCTGCTGTGAACGATTGTATCAAGAATTGTAATTACATGCCATTGTTGAACAGTGGTAGAAAAATTGACCTTTGGTGGTTGGGGTGCTGGTGCCACAACACTATAAGTCCTCACCATTACTCTGGGTGGGCACAGGAAGGGGCCCTCCTGTGAAATATTATATCAAGAATTGTAATTACATGTCCCTGTTAAACAGGGGCAGAAAAATTTGGCCTTAGGCACTGCTGCTGGTGCCACCACACTGCAACCTCTTCCATATACTCTAGTTTTTTTGCTGGAATTAGCCCTGCTGCAAAGCATTGCATCAAAAATTGTACTTAAACGCCCCTGTAAAACAGGGGCAGAAAAATTGGGCCTTAGGCACTGGTGCCACCACACTGCAACCTCTTCCATATACTCTAGTTTTTTTGCTGGAATTAGCCCTGCTGCAAAGCATTGCATCAAAAATTGTACTTAAACGCCCCTGTAAAACAGGGGCAGAAAAATTGGGCCTTAGGCACTGGTGCTGGTGCCACCACACTGCAACCTCTGCCATATACTCTAGTTTTATTGCAGGAATTAGCCCTGCTGCAAAGCATTGCATCAAAAATTGTAATTAAACGCCCCTGTTAAACAGGGGCAGAAAAATTGGGCCTTAGGCACTGGTGCCACCACACTGCAACCTCTTCCATATACTCTAGTTTTTTTGCTGGAATTAGCCCTGCTGCAAAGCATTGCATCAAAAATTGTAATTAAACGCCCCTGTTAAACAGGGGCAGAAAAATTGGGCTGCTGGCATCACCCAGAACCAAAAATGTTCTTCCAACATATCAGCGGAGGAGGAAGAGGATAGACAATCAACATAACAGGACAGTCACTCAGCATCAGCATAGGCAGTCTTGAAGGGATGTGGTATTTCAAAAAAAATATTCGGTTACATCAGCTTCAGGTGCTTGGTAGCTGTGGGTGATCCAAGACTGATTCATCTTGATGAAGGTCAGTCGATCAACTGATTCGGTGGACAGGCGCACCCTGTGATCGGTAACAAAGCCACCAGCAGCACTGAAGGTGGGTTCCGAAAGAACGCTGGATGCAGGACAGGCCAGTAGCTCAATTGCATACTGTGCAAGCTCTGGCCAGTGATCCATCCTCAAGACCCAGTAAGCCAGAGGATTTTCGGTGGGAAAGGTGTCCAAGTCTGACCTTGCCCCTAGGTATTCCTGCACCATGTAAATTAGACGCTGGCGATGGGTGCTGGAACCAATCATACCTTGGGGCTGCGGACTAAAAAATTGTCTGAAAGCATCAGTCAGACGGCCACCTTCTCCACCGCTCCTTCTGACCGATGCCTCAGCAACACGTTGTCCAGGACCAGGAGTTTGTAACCTCCCAGTCTCTGGGAACGCGTTGCACAGACCTTTCTGCAAGGCCTCCCGGAGATGTCTCATCCTCTGCTCCCTCTGCGATGGCAAGATAAGGTCGGCAACCTTACCCTTGTACCGTGGATCAAGGAGAGTGGCCAGCCAGTAATGGTCCCTCTCCTTGATCCGAAGAATACGAGGATCCTTCCGCAGGCTTTGCAGGATCAGGGAGGCCATGCAGCGTAGGTTAGCTGAGGCATTCGGTGAGGAGTCCTCTGGGTCACTAAGGACAACATGATCCGCAGCTACCTCCTCCCAGCCACGTACAAGTCCACGTGTTTCTTGGGACTGTAAATCATCCCTATAAGACTGCTGCTGCTGCTGCTGATGCTGATGCTGAGTGCCAGCCTCCACCTCCATGCTGACACAATCATCCTCCTCCTCCTCTTCCTCCTCCTCATCCTCTTCCTGTGTGATGGGTGGCACAGCAGGAACACTGTCTGGATAAAGGGGGCCTTGAGAGGCAAGGAAGTCCTCCTCTTCCTGCCTCTGTTCTGCCTCAAGTGCCCTGTCCATTATTCCACGCAGCGTATGCTCCAAGAGGTGGACAAGAGGTACAGTGTCACTGATGCATGCACTGTCACTGCTCACCATCCTTGTGGCCTCCTCAAACGGTGACAGGACAGTGCATGCATCCCTGATCATGCCCCACTGGCGTGGTGAGAAAAAACCAAGCTCCCCTGACCCTGTCCTGGTGCCGTAGTCGCACAGGTACTCATTGATGGCCCTCTGCTGCGTGTGCAGCCCCTGCAGCATGGCCAATGTTGAGTTCCATCGGGTGGGCATGTCACATATAAGGCGGTTCTTGGGCAGGTTCAACTCCTTTTGGAGCTCAGCCAGCCGAGCACAGGCATTAAATGATTGGCGGAAATGCACACAGACTTTCCTGGCCTGCTTCAGTACATCATGTAAGCCGGGGTACCTGCCCAAGAACCGCTGCACCACCAGGTTAAGGACGTGAGCTACACAGGGCACATGGGTCAGTTGTCCCTGTCGGAGGGCGGAGAGGAGGTTGGTGCCATTGTCGCAAACCACCATTCCTGGCTTAAGCTGGCGTGGCGTCAACCACCTCTCGGCCTGCCCCTGCAGAGCTGACAAAACATCCGCCCCAGTGTGGCTCCTGTCCCCCAAACAAACCAGCGCAAGCACGGCATGGCATAGTTTTGCCTGCGTACTTGCGTAGCCCCTGAAACGCCTACGGAGCAACGCTGGTTCTGAGGACAGAGCACTGGAAGAGGCCATGGATGAAGAAGAAGAGGAGGGGGTGGAGGAGAGAGGTGTGTCACAACCAATAGTAGCATTTTGGAGGCGTGGTGGCGGAACAACCTCCAACACTACTGCACCTTGTCCTGCATCCTTCCCAGCAGCCAGAAGAGTGACCCAATGGGCCGTGAAAGACAGGTAACGTCCCTGTCCATGCCTGCTGGACCATGAGTCAGCGGTAATATGCACCTTACCGCTGACCGCCCTGTCCAGCGAGGCAAGGACATTGCCTTCCACATGCCGGTAGAGAGCCGGAATCGCCTTCCGTGAGAAAAAGTGGCGTTTGGGGACCTGCCACTGAGGAACCGCACATTGTACAAACTCACGGAAGGGGGCCGAGTCTACCAACTGAAAAGGCAGCAGTTGAAGTGCTAGCAATTTAGCCAAGCTAGCATTCAACCGCTGGGCATGTGGATGGCTGGGAGTAAACTTCTTCCGCCGGTCCAGCAGCTGGGGCAGGGACATTTGCCTGCTATAATCGGACGTGGGTGTACCACTAGCAGAGTTCCCAGAAGCACTTGGCTGTGACACACCTAATTCTACACCTTCATTCCTCTCAGAGCAGGTTTCAGAGAGGACTGAAGGTCTAGTGGGGTTGGAGATGCCAGCTGATGAGGAGCAAGGAGAGGTCCGCTTTGTTCTTTGGTGTGGGTCTTTGAGGTACACTTGCCAACGAGCTGCATGGCAGGTCAACATATGTCTGGTCAAGCGGCTGATGTTTTGGCCACGTGAGATACGCTTGAGACATATGTTGCAAATAGCAGCGGTGCGATCTGATGCACTCGTCTCAAAAAAGGCCCACACCAAAGAACTTTTAGAATAACGCGCAGAGGAAGCGCTCTGCGCAGGCGGAGCTCTGCGGTGTGATTCAGTCGGTGTGCTGCCCCTAAGCTGGCCCCCGGAGGGCATCCTGCCTCGTTGGACATGTGCCTCCTCCTCCTCCTCCTCCTCCTCCCTCCTTCCAGGCACCCACGTGGAGTCAGTTCCCTCATCATCCCCTCCCTCTTCATCGCTGTAGCAAACCTGGCAGTATGCTGCAGCTTGTGGAACATGACTGCCAGATTGCTGTCCTTCTTGAGCATCCCCTCTCTCTGCGCTCACGCTACTGCCTTCCTCTAGCTGAGTGTCATCATCAGAGCCCACCAAACACTGGGCATCCTCCTGGAGCATGTACCCAACACTGTGCTCAAAGAGTTCAGGAGACTCCTCAGGAGGACGTGGTGGGTCTAGGGAAGGAGTCACTGATGATGACATTGAGAGGAGGGAAGACGAACCGTTGGCAGCTGCTTTGCTACTACCCTGAGACTGGGTGAGAGAGGATGAGGAGGATGAAGAGGGCTTGGTCATCCACTCTACCAAGTCATTGGCATGTTGCGGTTCAACATGTCCAGCTGCAGAAAAGAAGGACAAGCATGTCCCATGGCCACGTGCTGATGACAATGCACCGCGTCCACGACCAGCACTGTTGTCTCTAGACACAGAGCCTGCTTGCCCTCTTTTATCGGCTCGCGCCTGTCTGCCTCTCCTTGCTGGCCTTCCAGACATGGTAATGGCCTGAAGGGAGTTGGGTAAAACAGTAGTTGGGTAGTTTATATTGTGCTGGAGACACACAACACCCACTAACTCCTGCAGATGCCTTTTTTATAGAACAGCAGAGATAAAGGGGTATATACAGATGTATACTGTGCTGTGCTGGAGGCACAGACAACTTCCAATAACTCCTGCAGATGGCAATTGGGCTCAAATAGAGAACAGCTATGTAGGTGGATTATAGCGGTATGTACTGGGTACAGAGCACGCAGACAGCACGCACTATCTCCTAACACTACTGACTGCAAGCTCTATTATTAAAGATGGACCACTAGCTATATAGGTGAGGTGAATATCGCGGTGTATACTGCGGTCAGGGCACGCAGACAATAACCAGAAAACAGCAGAGTTAAAGGGGTATATACAGATGTATACTGTGCTGTGCTGGAGGCACACACAACTTCCAATAACTCCTGCAGATGGCAATTGGGCTCAAATAGAGAACAGCTATGTAGGTGGATTATAGCGGTATGTACTGGGTACAGAGCACGCAGACAGCACGCACTATCTCCTAACACTACTGACTGCAAGCTCTATTATTAAAGATAGATCACTAGCTATATAGGTGAGGTGAATATAGTGGTGTATACTGCGGTCAGGGCACAGACAATAACCACTACACAACAGCAAGATAGGAAATCAGCCAAAAACGATCGGTGTGTACTGTGTTGAAGGTACACAGAACACCCACTGCTTCAGATGCCAACACACTACACGAGGCCGCCTCAAAGGCGGCCTTATATAGTGTGGGGCGTGCACTACACAGCCTGAGCTATGATTGGCCACAGGCAGGATGCCTGTGGCCAATCATGGCTCTCCTCGCTGCTGGCGCTGCGATTGGCCAAGCATGCGGGGTCACAGTGCATGCTTGGCCAATCATGAGCCAGCAATGCACTGCGCCATCGCAGTGCATTGTGGGCCGTGCGCGCCACACGAATTTTGACGCGAACGGACCAAGAGTTCGGATTTCGCCGAACGGACGAACAGCCAATGTTCGAGTCGAACGTACGTTCGACTCGAACACGAAGCTCATCCCTACCCTAAATAAATTCTGCTGCTTCTCCTGAGTACGGGGATACCACATGTGGGGGACTTTTTGGGAGCCTAGCCACCTACGGGACCCTGAAAATCAAGCACTGCCTTCAGGATTTAAATATAAAACGCTACCAAAAAAAACTGTTAGTGATCGCAGGGATCAGGCCTGACTCTGCGAATGCTGCAGTTATGTGTTTAGTGTTTTGTAAGTGACAGTGATCGATCGATACTGCACTTGGGTGGGCTGGGCGGAGGGGCAAAACGCAGGTGCTAGCAGGTATCTGGGCTGATCCCGCTAACAATGCGTTTTTTTGGAACCCTAAACTGCTGGGGACGCTAGTATAGATCTGATCAGATCAGATATTGATCTGTTCAGATACTATACCACTACGGGAGGTGTATACTGCGTGCGTGGGTGTTAGCGGTACTGGCACTAACCTAGCGCTGCCTGTGGCGACGCAGACCCTATTTGACCCTAAAACCTAATTGATATCACCTGCCGGGTGATCAGGGGGTTAAACCTTTATTGGGTAATAAATGGTAGGTGCCCTGATGCTATAAAAAGCAAACTAACTAACCAGAGTCACCCGTAACACTTATACGGTGATCACTGGTGAAATGGTTAACTAGGGGCAATCAGGGCGTTAAAACCTTTATTAGGTAGTATATGGGGGTACCTAACACTATAAAAACCTGGCGGTGAACCTAAAAAATAACTAGCTACCTAGCGGCACCAGTGACACTAATGCAGCGATCAGAAAAACGATTGCTTAGTGACACTGGCAAAAGGGGGTGAAAGGGTTACCCGGGGGCAATCAGGGGGTTAAAACCTTTATTAGGTAGTATATGGGGGTCCCTGACGCTATATAAAAACCTGACGGGGAACCTAAATAACTAAATAACTAACTGGCTAACCAGCATCACCAGGGACACTTATACGGTGAACGCTGGTGAAAGGGTTAACTCTAGGGGCAATCAGGGGGTTAAAACCTTTATTAGGTAGTATATGAGGGTACCTAACGCTATAAAAACTTGGCGGTGAACCTAAAAAATAACTAGCTACCTAGCGGCACCAGTGGCACTAATGCAGCGATCAGAAAAACGATCGCTTAGTGACACTGGCAAAAGGGGGTGAAAAGGTTAACTCTAGGGGCAATCAGGGGGTTAAACCTTTATTAGGGGGTAGGGGGCTACCCTGGACCTAACACAACTGCCCTGACAGTTTTTACAGTTATAACTGACACTAAATGCAGTGATCAGTAAATAAATGAACACTGCAATCAGTGACACTGTGACTGGGGGGTGATCAGGGGGTGACAGTGTGCCTATGTGTACCTACATGTCAGTGTTCTTCTCTCCTCGCCGTCCGGTCAAAAAGACCGCCCAGAGGAGAGTGACATCACTTCCTCCTGCCTGTGTTTACACTACACAGGCAGGGGAAGTGTCAGATCACCTTGAGGCGAGGTGACAGGTGCACACCGTAGGGATCCGGAGTGCACCGCAAGGTTGTGGACCCTACGGCTGACTGCTGCAGACGGGGGACAGATCCCACTGGGGATAGAGCGTGAGATTCCCTGGGGCGCGAAGTCTAAGAGCCAGCAGGTGTTCACCAGAGCCTCCAGTGGTGAGGATGGACTTGGCTGCAACTGGCTCCAGGTCGCGACCCCCAGGGTCCCCCAGCTCACACCCACAGTAGGCAACAGGAGGATAGGGATTGTGAGGGACAAAGCCAAGGTTGGGGCCACAAGCAGACAAGGATAGTCGGGTACACGCCAAAAGGTCAGGGTCACAGGCAAGCAGGGATGGTCAAGACACGCCAAAGTCGGTAACGGAAACCAGTAGCAGAGCACACGGCAGGAAACAGGAAGCTGATACACAATGGATACACAATGGTTGATCAGCACTGAGGCCTGCAGTGCACAGGTTAATATAGGGCTCCCTGATAGGGCTTGGGGTGGAGCCATGCTTAGAGGAGAGGTTATAAAAAACCCCAGGTGGAAGTGGCTGGCTTCTTAGTCTGAAGACATGGGGGAAGGTAAGCAAACACAGGAAGATCACTGCATAACCATGACAGTACCCTCCCTCTTACGAGGCCTCCCCCTCCCCCACCTGGGTCCAGGCTTAAAGGGAAACTCCAGATGGAACCTCCTAAACAGACAGGGAGCAAAGACCTCAGATGCAGTGATCCAAGACCTCTCCTCAGGACCCAACCCTTTCCAAAGTACGAGGTATTGAAGAATGCCTTTACGGAGCCGGGAATCCAAAACTTGACTAACCTCGTATTTTAGATTATCCTCAGAAACCAAAGCAGAGGTAGGGAGAGGACAAGAGGACTTGAGGACTAAAGGCTTTTTAGGAATGGGTAAGGGCATGAGAAGATCAGGAGTCTGAGCAGGGACCCCCACACCCTTAAAGTTGAGTTGGGCATCCATAACAGGACCACCAGACTGGGCAGAGGTCAGTGGATCCCTGAGGTCAGGTTGGTTAGAGGGTGACATGTCGCAAGAGTCAAGCTGGATAGCTGAAACACAAACAGAACCCTGAGAAAAAGATCGAAAACCCCTCCTGGCCGAATGAGGTATTCTATCCAAAGGATGGATTGAGCCTCTTAAATGGGTTTGAAGGGACATAGTAGTAGTAGGGTGAGGCTGGGTCACAGAAGGTCCTGAACAAGAAGCAGGAAGCTCATTGGGCATGGGCAGGACTGGCATAAGTGGTGTGGAGGCCGACTGAATAGTATTGTCAGATGTAGCGACCATCTCAATCGCATCACAAGGCATAGTGACTCTGGAACTTGCAGACAAGTTAGCCTGGCTGTGCGTCCAAGGGAGATTAGGGACAGGCAGAGGTAATTGGTTATGCGAACTGGAGTGAATGATCGACTCAGGTTCATAGGTGGGCTCCTCATCCAGAGTACCACATGACCCAGAGAGTGCACCAGTCCGACTATTGCAGGATGCGTCCCAGAGATCGCCATATACAGCAGAAAAAGCAGAAGATACTGGGATGGTGGTAACGGGAAGTCTCTCCTTTGGGGTACCCTTGAGTAGGCAGGAAGAGGAACAGGAGGAACCCAAGGCAGGATCTGTCCAGCAGACCAGTCAACGTGTGGAGAATGGAGCCGAAACCAAGGAAGACCTAATATGATAGGAGATGAAGTCTTAGGTAAGACAAGGAAGGATATCCACTCCTGGTGGAGTGTCCCTACTGACATCTTAACAGGAATAGTCTAGAAGCGGATAGGACCCCCTGGGAGAACCGTGCCATCAATCCCCAAGACCACCAATGGTGTTGTAAGGGGCAAAAGGGTAAGTCTCATGGAGGATGCGGTTTCCCAATCCATGAAATTGGCAGCTGCTCCGGAATCCAGATGTGCTGAGACCGAACGAGAGGAAGCACCGACATGAAGCAACACAGAAAGGAGAAGACGAGAAGGTGAAGGTGATATTTCAGGGTCTAATACTCCACCTTCCAGATGTATTAGCCCTGAGCGTTTTTCCGGACGAAGAGAACAAGTGTCACGGAAATGACCTTTGGCCCCACAATAGAGGCATAGGCCCAGAGTTCTGCGCCTAGCGCATTCTTCGGGAGATAACTTAGTCCAGCCCAACTGCATAGGTTCCTCGGTAGGCAGGGGGTGCTCCTCGGATCGAGGAGAAGGGACTGGGGACTCAGGCTGCCTAAAGAACGGGGAGTGCTGGCGTCTTTTTTCCAGGGCCCTCTCCTGAAAGCGAATATCGATCTGGTTACACAAGGTGATGACACTGTCCAGATCAGCAGGAAGGGATCTTCCTGCTAATTCATCCTTCACTCTATCAGAGAGGCCATGTAAAAAGGTTGCAACTAGGGCCTCATTATTCCAGCTCAATTCAGCTGAGAGGATACGAAACTGAAGAGCATACTGTCCCACAGAAGCGGACTCTTGGCGGAGACGTAAAAGAGCGCTAGCCGCTGAGGAGACACGACCCGGTTCCTCGAAGATATTCCGAAAATTTTTCAAGAAATCAGACAGGCTAGAAACCACTGGATCATTCAGTTCCCACAGATGGCCGGCCCAGGCTAACGCCTCGCCGGACAGGAGGGATATGATATATGCGACTTTTGCCCGATCGGACAGGAAGTTTTGGGGCTGAAGTTCAAAATGAATTGTGCACTGGCTAAGGAACCCGCTGCAAGCCTTGGAGTCCCCAGAGAAACGGACCGGAGCTGGTAGTTGTAATGAATGTGTGGCTGCGACTGATGCGATAGGTGCAGTGGCAGATAGCGGTTGAGGTTGTTGAACCGGGGGTCCTAATGAGGCCTGAACCTGTTCAAAACGGGACGCCAAATCCTGAAGGAATTGCATCACCTGGGTCTGATGCGATTCTTGGGTCTCAAGTCGCCGAACTAAGCTCTGCAATGGATCATCTGCAGGAAGCGGCATGTCAGCCGGGTCCATGGCTGATCAAACTGTCAGATCACCTTGAGGCGAGGTGACAGGTGCACACCGTAGGGATCTGGAGTGCACCGCAAGGTTGTGGACCCTACGGCTGACTGCTGCAGACGGGGGACAGATCCCACTGGGGATAGAGCGTGAGATTCCCTGGGGCGCGGAGTCTAAGAGCCAGCAGGTGTTCACCAGAGCCTCCAGTGGTGAGGATGGACTTGGCTGCAACTGGCTCCAGGTCGCGACCCCCAGGGTCCCCCAGCTCACACCCACAGTAGGCAACAGGAGGATAGGGATGGTGAGGGACAAAGCCAAGGTCGGGGCCACAAGCAGACAAGGATAGTCGGGTACACACCAAAAGGTCAGGGTCACAGGCAAGCAGGGATGGTCAAGACACGCCAAAGTTGGTAACGGAAACCAGTAACAGAGCACACGGCAGGAAACAGGAAGCCGATACACAATGGTTGATCAGCACTGAGGCCTGCAGTGCACAGGTTAATATAGGGCTCCCTGATAGGGCTTGGGGTGGAGCCATGCTTAGAGGAGAGGTTATAAAAACCCCCAGGTGGAAGTGGCTGGCTTCTTAGTCTGAAGACATGGGGGAAGGTAAGCAAACACAGGAAGATCACTGCATAACCATGACAGGAAGCTTCTCATTCGCCAGGAGCGATCAAGAGGGGATGGTCAGAAACCAATGTCCATCCCCTCATCCTGGATCATTCCTGAAGCAAAACGGACTGCCGCAGCCAGCGGGAGGGGGTCCGATTGGACCCCCCACCCGCTGGAAGGCAGGCACGTATGGGTACGTGATTGTGCCCGTTCGTGCCATTCTGCTGACGTATAATTACATGCGGCGGTCCTTAAGTGGTTAAGCATTATTAAAATCCCTGCTCCCGAAAAAAATGGCTGTTTTAAAACTTTTTTTTTGCATTGATACCCCTGGGGCAGGACCTGGGTCCCCAAACACTTTTTTAGGACAATAACTTACATATTAGCCTTTAAAATTTGCACTTTTGATTTTTAATGTTCAGGTCCCATAGCCTTTAACGGTTTTCGAATGTTCGAATTCTGCCACAAACTGAACCAGGGGGTTCATCCCTAATCACCATAGGTTTCACTTATACTTTTAGCACTTTGTTCATCTTTTTCGTTGGCTCCTTCACTATATCACCCAGGATATTATTTTATTTTCCTTTTGTTTCTTTCCTTTCTTTTCTTTCCTTTTCTTTTCTTTCTTCCTCTTTCATATTTGGTGGGTTTTGAGTATCTGTTTTTTCATCTATGCTCAGTTCTTCTCTTCATCTGACCTGGTGTATGGGCTCTTCACACTTCTCATCAAAAATATTATACATTCAATATATACTACTGATCTCAATCCACAGAAGTGTTGGCTCACTGTCATCTATATTTGCACATGGACCATTGGTGGAGCCACAGTGCTCCCTGCTTGTCCACGTGTCTCTACCTCAGCTCCCATGCCAGACCTTTCTAACAGCTCTGATCCTATGTTCACATCTATGCAGTTGACATAAATATTGACAGGGATGTCCATTCTGTCCCTTATACCCATTACTTATTCCTATTATTCAGCTACACTATTATACCATACGGTTATGTTTCTTTATAGATAACTATTGCATTCGCCCCTGAAGAGTTGGTATACCCCAACAAAACACTTACATAGATGCATGATGTCCATACAGATGATTTTATGTCTCTTAGATTGTTTTACTCTAGATTTTCCAACACTATCCAGCCTTTCCAGTGTCCCATGTTGTGCAAGATTTGTCTTTACCCCATGATATGCCAAGTACCATGGTGTCAATATTTATATGTGGTTTTTAGCATGTCCTGCTTTTATGCAATTCTATGTATGCCTTTTTTGTGTCATTCAGTAAGTTGTACATGATTTCACAAGGTATAATAAAATGTTCTTTGCCAAGACTGCTCTTTGGTATAAATCTCTTATTCAAAGTCCCCAAAAAACTCACCCTTTTTTTGTTGGAAGCCATAAAAGGAATACTGTGTTTAATATCCCACATGATTACTGTATTTGCTGGCGTATAAGACTACCTTTTACACTTAAAAAAAATGCCCAAAAATTGGTGGTCGTCTTATACGCCGGGTATACAGGTATACAATGCTGCCCGATGGCTGTCAGCCCCCAAATGTCTGCTAATACTGTATGTGGCTTCAGCAACAAACAGTATACGCCGTTGAGCCAATCCCGGCGAGCGATGTATTCTATTAATGAATACAGAGCCTGCTTGGATTGGAGTAACAACCACTGCCAATCCGAGCAGGCTACATAGAGTAGCCTGCTCGGATTGGCTTTGAGAGAGAGAGAGGCAAGGGCTGATGATGCTACAGCCTCTGCCAATCCAAGCAGGCGTTGTATTCATTAAAATAATACACCGCTCACCATACTTCCCTGGGTAAATCCATTCACTGATCTCCTACTACTATACATCCTTCTATTTGCCTTCGAGGTCTCAGGCACCCAAGAGGGACAGGTAAATCTGGGACATATGACAGGGGGGTTATTAAATGCATTTTGGTGGACAATTCCCATAGAATGTAACCCAAAAGTGGTATAGGTTTGCTTAGTGAAAAATTCTACTTTCCAGAGTTGTGGCATTCAATAGATCTCTGTTTGTGTTATTATTGTTTGATTTACTTTATGACATAACAGAGCATGGCGGATGAGTAGTTGGCATTCTTGCTTTGTATTTTTTAATCATTCTAATGTTTTTTTTAAATGGTGTTGCCTCAGAAGGGGGGTAGTCTTATACCACGAGTATTGCCCAAAACCTATGTTTTCACTTGAAAAATAGGGGGTCGTCTTATACGCCCAGTCGTCTTATACGCCGGCAAATACGGTAATCTATATAATGATTGGCCTCATTAAAAGTCCTGCAGACAAAACTTTTTCTCGTTTTGTTTAAATTTGGGATGGAGGGCAATTACTTTTGGTGCCTTGGACTGTTCTGTCTCAAGGACATATAGTTAAACCTTCTTGTCTCAATAACTTCAGATACCATATTTCTTTGATCTCAGTTTTAATAGAACAAGCCAGGTGAAACTACAAAATAACAGAAATAGACCTCAATAACTACAATACTGTATACAATACAGCATACATTGCATACAATGATATACAATATAGGATCAGATAGTAAAAAATTACTTTTTAAGTTCTCTAAGGGGTGATGGTGATGGATTGAGAAAGACATGTTTTGCTTCCTGCAATGTCTTGTAAAAATGGTGACTGGTTCACTTCCTGTGAAAATTCTACCCAGAATTTCCTGCTTATTGACAACTTCCTTAACTACACATAGTAACTCTAAGTTAACAGAACAACTGCAGCAATACCAAAAAGGAACGCTAGATGGAGCCTGCACACCACTTATGATCGTCTTATGTAAATTACACAGTATACATGTAAATTTAACAACACTGGTACAAATAGTCAGTATAAACCCCTGAGGGACAGAACACTCCCAAGTGATGTCACTAACAGAGTCCTCTGTAGAAAGCAACAGAATAAGTTAACCTCATTCTGTTGGAAGATCTTGACCTTACAGACACGATTATCCTTGCTTGGCAGTACTTTGGTGATAAGACCTAAAGGCCACATATTCCTTATTGTCTGGCAATCTTTCATGAGCACAACATCACCAGGTTTAAGATTAGGCTTTTCAGTGTGCCATTTTCTCCTTACGTGTAGAGTAGATATATATTGATTCCTCCACCGGCTGCAGAAGGTTTTGGCAAGGGTTTGTACTTGTCTCCATTGATGTTTGTAAAGATCCTTCTCACAAAACTCTCCAGCTGGAGCACCGGCAGGACTAGTCTTTTGCGTGAGCAACATGGCAGGTGTGAGGACCACTGGATCTTCAGATTAACTTGAAATTGATGTCAAAGGTCTGGCGTTAATGATAGCTGTAACCTCTGCCATAAATGTCACTAAACATTCCTGAGTAAGCCTTGCAGTTCCTACTTGTAGGAAGATATAGTCAAGAAATCTGCCAAATACCTCCCATATGAGAAGAGTGAAGGTTGAAGATCCACGTGCAGTCTTGTTCACTCAAATATCTTTCTACTCTGAGAACATCCAAGTTAGAAGGAATTTGAAGTTCTTTTACTGCTCCTATAAAATTAGACCCTCTGTCAGAGCGAATGAGTTTCACTGGGCCTCTGATTGCAATTAGTTCAGCTCGCTCTGTGGCTACTGCAGCAAAAAGTTACAGCCTGGGTATGGTGTGTTCGGGAAGTGGTGCAAGTTTTGCTTTCCCCATTACAAACCCTATGTGGCATTGTCCTTTAGTGTCTATGGTTTTCAGATAAGCTACGGCAGCAATTGCTTTAACAGATGCATCCGAAAACACACAAAGTCTTTGCATCTGAACATCGGCAGATGACAGAGGAGCATATGGTTGTGGAATTTTAAGGTTGGATAGAGCTGTTAGTGAAAGAGGAGAAAATGTTTGATTCTGTGCAGTGGAGATTTTAGGCACCAGCAGGATTTTTTTTTTTTTTATTATGTGTAAAAAAATATAAATGTGTAAAAAATAAATAAAGATCAAAAAGAACTGCTCCCCCTACTGGTTACTCCCACCTATGTGGGGTAAATGGATAAGAGAACCCCTCTCCCACCACCTGCCCCACACCTACTTCATGCCGCCCTGTGAAATATTGCCAGGATACCTAGGATTGGGCAACTTGCAGAGTGCTACACAGTGGCAAAAACTGTGAATGTCTCATACCCCTGGATGGGGAGACATTTCTGGTGAGTGCAGTCACAATAGGAGCATGGATAAGCCATGTATGCTGTGATCACCTTTCAAGAGGGAATAGATGAGCGTGGGGTTTTCCTTTGCTAGCACAGAGCACTTTCACCCATTTGTTAATTTTTTTTATTATTGGGACTACGAACTTTACCATTGGATTTTTATTTTATATCTTGATTTAATCATGTTTATTCACGTTGGGGATATATAATAATTTCTGCAAATGTGTAAATTTTTCTATTAATTAATTTAGTGTATTTTCACACACATATATATATATATATATATATATAAAATATATTTTTATATATTTCTTACCTTTCATGAAGTCTATTGCACTAATTTCATAAGGTATATTTGTATACACACTAATCACTTTTAATATATTAGGTTTAATTTAAACGAGTAGCACCACACCTACTTTTATTGTCTCTTAGCCCTTGTACACACGGTCGGACATTCCGACAACCAAATCCGTCTGATTTTGTCTGACGGATTTTGTCCAAAACTGTTGCATACACACAGTCGGACAAAGTTGTCAGAAAATCTGATCGTACTTAACGTGATGACGTTATTTCGTTAGGACGGGACTACGTTCAGGCTAGTAGTCAATAGCTTCAGTCTAGGAATTTGATCTGAGCATGCGTGGCACTTTGTCCGATCGTAATTCTCTACACATGATCGGACAAAGTCCGATCGGATCATGTTGTCGGAAAATTTTATAGCCCAGCTGGAAAACTTGGTCCGTCGGATACTCCGACGGAAACAGTCCAATGGATCCCACACACTGTCGGATTATCCGACAACACGGTCCTATCGGACATTGTCCATCGGAATGTCCGACCGCGTGTACAAGGGCTTAGAGCTGTTAGCATAAACTTTCCAAAGTTGGGAGCTCGCAGTGGTAACATGATGTAACATGATGTAGTGCGGTCTCGGCGGACCCGGAAACAGCTTATAAGTCTCAACCTCCACTTCGCTCGCTCTCCTATCCACTCCACTCTTCTCCACTTCAAAAGCACTGCACACTCAATGCCCGGTAAATCCAAACGTCAAATGCTCCTAATGGTTGCCGTGTAACCACGCCCAGACATGTTTTATCAATGTGACTTAATCATTGTTGTTATTAAGTAATATTGCTGAGCATGAGAGTGCAAGGCATGTTCTATTGCTGAGTGCATTTCTTAAGGGAGGGGTGACACTGAACACATATGTTGTGGTGGAAGATTGCTTCAAGTCACTCCAGGAAGAACTTAAAGTAGAACGACTCACTAACAGCTCTAAGAAACAATAAAAGTAGGTGTGGCGCTACTCGTTAAACCTAATATATTAAAAGTGATTAGTGTGTATGATGATATATATGGAGATTTATTTTTACATATTTTCTTTAGTATTCCTTGTGCGCAGTGGTGGTGTGAGAAGGAGCGCGTTCGTATACATTTCTTTCACTATACCATTTTATAAGTTCTTCCTGTCGGTGGGAAGAGGGTGGTCTCAATCTAGTGACTCACAGGTTAAGTCACTAAGTAGTGCCTTACCCCGGATGGTGACAGGTGCTACAAAGCCTAAGGGATCATACAGGCTGTTTATGGTAGACAGGACACCTCTACAGGTAAAGGGTTTTTCTTCTGTGCTAACTTGGAAAGTAAACATGTCAGATCTTAAGTCTCAAAGCAAACCAAGGCTGCATTGCATGGGGAGTCTGTGCCTAGATCTAAGTCCTTTAACTCGTTAGAATGATCTTGGACAGGAAAGGCTTCTAAAACTTCTCTACTGTTGGAAGCAATCTTGTGGAGTCTTAAGTTGGAACAAGCAAGCATTGCCTGAGTTCTTTTGAGGAGACTGATTGAAGCTTCATTTGTGGGTAGTGACTTCAAGCAATTGTCTACATATAAATCCTTGTCCACAAACTGACATCTGACCCATACTCTAACTCTCCCACTCTAGCAGAGTGTCTGAGGCCATATATAGCAACTGCAGGGGAAGGACTGTTGCCAAATATGTGCACCCTCATGCGGTATTACATAGTTACATAGTTAGTAAGGTTAAATAAAGACACCTGTCCATCCAGTTCAACCTGAGTGAGTGTCTACAATTGTGCCTATCCCTGTACATTGCACACTCACATAAGTCCCTACCCTCAAGGAGCCCACAATTGGGGCGTGGCCTGCACCGGAGCTGAATGGCAGCATAAGACCAGAGCTCCGGTGACACAGTGGAAACAGCGGCTAAAATCTACTAACAGACACCCCGTTTTGGCCCAAAAACCCAGCGTTCTACCCCAGGCACCGCTGAGGATCATGCCCAATGAACGGAAAGGCTCATCCAAGCCACAGCGCCAGATGGATGACTTTACAAGGCCGGGGCATGGAGGTAGGCAAAATGGCGCTGACACCACATCCACCCCTTCTCACACTCTTCAGTTTAAACAACTGAACGCTTACACCTCACCCTCCCTAGATGAACCGCAAGACAGCTCACACTCCCCATCTCCACACTCTCCCTCCGGAAGCCCGGTTAAGGCTAAGATGAGACTGGATGGTGCTGGATTCAGCCCAGCCATGAGCCCTGTATCAGACTCAGGGGAGGATACTAGGGAACTCCCGGAATCCATTACCAAATTTCCCACGATGAATCAGCCTGTGCTGGACATGGTCCTCAAAGATATGCTTGTCTCTCTGAGAAGCACTCTGCAATCGGACATGATGAACTGTATGCTTAAGATAAGCGGGGAGGTGAGAGCAGTGGAGCGCAGGGTGGATCACATTGAAAGGAAGATGGGGGAGTATGCATCCACCATCAATGATCTGGTGGACGCCAATGAGGAGCGAGAAGGTGATTCAGCATGGGTGAAAAGTAAATTAGCGGACATTGAGGACAGATCCAGGAGGAACAACCTCAAAATACGGGGGATCCCCGAGTCGGTCACACCTTCAGACCTGAGATCCTATGCCAAAGGCCTGTTCACCTCCCTCCTACCTGAAGTAGCTGATATAGAGTCTACTATTGACAGAATACACCGTTTGCCCAAACCTTCTCATCTTTCAGAAAATATCCCCAGGGATGTGATTTTACGCTTGCACTTTTTTCACATAAAAGAGCAATTGATATCAATAGTGCGCAACCGTGAACAGCTCTTACCCCAATACAAAGCCCTACAATTCTATGCTGACTTGTCTCAGCATACCCTGCAAAAGCGTAGGAACTTGAACACAATAACGAAAGCACTGAGGAACCATCGCATCCTTTAGAGATGGGGCTATCCGACCAAACTCGTTATTACAAAACAAGATAACATTTTTGTGGTAGACTCCTTGGAAAAAGGATTGTTACTACTTAAAGACTGGCAAATCATCCCTGAACCGGCCGAAAAACAATGTCGCCACCTCCAGCAAACTGGAACATATCCAAGATTGAAAAACTGTTACGCAGAGGAACGCCAGATCCCACCACTAACTATCAGTTCATCTCCCTTTGAGCCTTGGAAACTTCAACTTGTCCACTTAAGGGTCCCCGGACCAAACAATAGGCTTGAACAGCACATAGCTGCACCCAGGTACAATCCCCTAGAACCACTTAGAAGTTGCTCTGCTGATGGCCCCTGGCTCTACAGTAACACGGTCACAGTATTATCCATCGGCTAGTACTCCTCTGTTTTTGTTCAACTTTCTATATTTTCTCTGTTTTGTTTGTTTTTTACTTCCTTCGCTCTCACACAGTCTGGTGTCACAGTCGGACACAATCTGCCACGGGATCTCCCTTCCACAAGAACCTATGAAGCCATGGGATGGAATCGACGTCCTGCCTCTCAGGCTAGGCCTGTATTTGCAGTGAGTAAATGTGATTTACTTGTGGCGGGGTCACATTTACCAATTTTAGAGTGGGTCTTTGTTAAGCCGCTCACACTGAGGCAATTACGACAAAGACCTCACAGCACACTATTGCCCCTATGGCTATAAACTTTTTATCGGTTAATGTTAAGGGCCTTAACCACCCGGTGAAACGGAAATCTCGATGGGCTGAAGCCTTACAAAATAGGAGTGACGTCATATGCGCCCAGGAAACTCATTTTTGCGAGACGTCGGCTCCACCATGCAGGAATAGGCAATATCCACATGTTTTTACAGCTAATTCCACCTCCAAAACCAGAGGGGTGCTGACTGCGATTCGGGACACTGTTGCATTTACTTTACACGAAGAGCACAAGGACCCTAATGGTCGATTCCACATACTCATTTGCGACATTAACCAAATAACGTATACTATTGTCAACGTGTAGGCCCCTAATTCACAACAGCTTTGTTTCTTCCATAAGCTCATGAAAAGGATAAACGGTATTAGAAGGGGTCTCTTGATAATGTGTGGCGATTTTAATGTGGTGCCTGACCCCACGGTGGATTCCACAGCAAGGACGACCCACACAAATTTGTCCTTACTTGATGCACTCCATAGGGAGGAGTTGTTTGATGTGTGGCGCTGTCTACATCCTGAGGGAAGGGACTACACATTCTTTTCAGCGACACATCGAACTTACTCCAGGATTGACCTGTTCTTGGTAGACCAAAAGACTTTGTCCAGAATCATCTCATCTGCTATTAATGATATCACGTGGTCTGACCATGCTTCTATAACATTTTCATTGTCTGACACCTCCATGGTGGGCTCCACCCCGGTTTGGAGAGCTAATTCGTTCATTATGCAACAACCGGGGTGTAGGCTACACATGGAGAAACTTTTGAAAGAGTTTTTTACCTTGAACGAACCATCGGTGTGCAATCAATTCACCTTGTGGAACTCCCACAAGGCGTTTATGAGGGGAATTCTTATGCAAATGGGGGCGAGGGCGAGAAGGCAGCGGCAAAGAAAGATCCATGACATTACCTCTAAAATTAATGACCTAGAATCAAAAAATAAATGCCAACCATCTCCCTCCAATTCCAAGATGCTAACCCAATTAAGATGTGACCGCAGAACAATCTTGTTGGAGGATTTTGAGAAGCATACCAAACGGCTTAAAATGAAATACTACGCACATGGTAATTGAGCAGGGAAACTGTTAGCACACCAAATTAAAGGTCATAGACATAAAACCAAAATCCCATTCCTCTTACACCCCACCACCAAACACCCGCAAGACATAGCAGACACATTTAGCCACTATTACAGCACCCTCTACAACCTTAAAGAAGATAGAGACACACCACAACCCACCACTGACATGATCAATGGCTTTTTGCTAAAAATTTCACTACCAACACTAATGCCACAACAAATAGCATCCCTGAACACACCGTTCACTATAGAAGAAATAAGTGAAGCAATTGATGCACTTCCACTTAACAAATCCCCGGGCCCGGACGGCTTCGTGGGGGAATATTACCACATTTTTAAAGACATTTTAGCGGGGGGCGGAGCCGGCCGGCGGAGAGAATGGCTGCGTAGTAACACAGCTCCTGCCGAAAATACTCTCCGGACCGATTCTCAGCGACGAGAGGCACCTATTAAACATCGCGACAGAGAGCCGAAGGTGGGCTAATCCCGGAGAACATGCCGAGGAAGCGAAAAGAACACAAAGGACCAGGTAAGATGACAGATTTCTTCACCCGCTCCGGGCCGCTCAGACTGCAAAGATGGCGCCGGCCATAGTACAGGCACACCACATTCGCTCTCACCGCATGTAGGAAGGGGATGGAGAGGGGACAGTGATTCGACGGAAGAGCGGAGAATTCAATCACCTGACTCCCGCGCCTCATCTGCCTACAATAGTCCGGTGAAAACTAAACAAAAAATGACAGATCTCTCACCTTCAGGTTCTGAGACCACAGAAAGGGGAGTTGTCATAGATGACACTTTAGAATTCCAAGACGCCATTGCAGCTTTCCCTACCAACAATGCCCCAGTAATAGACTCCACCATGAAAGAGATGCTAATGACTTTGCGCAGCGCTATACACACTGACATGCTACAACTGGTTAAACAGTGCAAGACCGAAGTTAAGGCTGTGAGCAACAGAGTGACCCATATTGAAAACAAGATGGGTGAATTTACTACGACATTTAATGCTATGGTGGATGCGCACAATGACCATGACGATGACATCCAATGGCTTAAGTCTAAAGTTGCGGACCTTGAAGATCGCTCTAGAAGAAATAACATTAAGATAAGGGGGATCCCTGAAACAGTCCGCCCGCAAGAATTAATGGCGTATTTGGCCACGGTGATGAGAGATGCACTCCCGGACCTCCCATTGGAAGAGCTAATTATTGACAGAATTCACAGGCTGCCGAAGCCTAGACATATCCCAGATCAACTTCCCAGAGACACCATTGCACGAATACATTATTACCACGTCAAAGAGAAATTCATTTCCCTCACCAGGAATGCGTCCCAGCTGCCCGAAAGCATGCAAGGGCTAACTTTCTTTGCAGATCTATCAGCTCATACAATGCAAAGAAGACGCAACTTGGTGACCATCACCAAGCCACTACGGAATCACAAAATTCCATATCGGTGGAACTACCCGGCCAAGCTAATCGTGTCCAGAGACGACCAAGAATATGTGATCTCCACTTTGGAAGACGGCATCCAGCTTCTAGACAAATGGAACATCTTTCCACGACAAGATGACAACCCCCATCTGGCAGAAAAAGATGGTAAACGCGATCCAGACCACTCTACTTGATAATTCCAAAGGTTGGTGTCCTTACCTCGACCCATACACTCCGGAGAGTTACACCGGCGGTTTGAACTAGTTCATCTTTCCCCTAAAATTAGCGGGTATTTACCTGCTCAGATTTCATAAGAAGTCGCATCTTTTTATATCAAGTGCAGAAAGCACGTTTGTTTGTTTGTTTGTTTGTTTTTCCCTTTCCTTTTTCCAAGTTTTTTTTTTTTTTTACTCTTGGTGTTTCTCCCTTTTTCTTGCAATTTTGGTATCCACTTGGGCAGCTACTCCGGCTGAATTCTATAAGTTATTATCTCTGTTCGTTTCAGACGAGGCTACATAATTAATCCTTGAGACTGTTTTCTACCACTTGGTAATTTTACGGACCGCTAGGTACACCCCACTGCAACATCCTTATATATCACCTATTTTTTATTTTTGGTTTCCCTGCAGATCCACTACTACGTAACAATTGACTATGGCTTTTAAAATTACCTCTCTTAATGTTAATGGTTTAAATACCCCTCAAAAAAGGCATATGTTATGGAAAGAAGCTCAATCCCAGAAATGTGATATATTATGTTTACAGGAAACGCATTTTAAGGCACAAGGTCACCCACACTTATCTCACAGCCATTATCCCCATTGCTATTATGCATGTGCAAGAACAAAAAAAAGAGGTGTCGCCATCTTAATTAGACAATCCATTGCATTCAAATACATAACCCACTGCAGTGATGCAGAAGGCAGATATATTATTCTGGCGTGTGAGATAGGTGGGGTGGCCTATACCATCGTCAATGCATATGCTCCTAATACTAATCAGATTGCCTTTCTAAATAAGTTATGGAGAAAAATACAACAAAACCGGGTCGGTCATGTTATTTTATGCGGTGACCTGAACGTTATCCCGGACCCATGTCTGGATGTTTCCAGTTCTGGCCACAGGAAAACGTTCCGGTTATCCCTGTCAGATTTTACTCGCAAGCATGATTTGTATGATGTTTGGAGGAGTCACCACTCCAATGAAAAAGACTTCACCTTTTTCTCAAAAGTACACTTATCGTACTCCAGGATTGATGTATTTTTAGTAGATAAGTTTCTCTTACAAAAGATTTCCGACTCTACCATAGGCACTATCTCCTGGTCCGATCACGCGCCGGTTTCTGTAACAGTGGGCACTCAAGGTATCACGACTAAAGCCAACAGATGGCGTAATGACACCCTGCTGTTTGCAGACCCGCTGCTTGTATCGGACATAGGGAATTCACTAAAAGAATTCTTTGTCTTTAATGATACGCCTAATATTGACCCTTTTACTTTATGGTTATCTCACAAAGCATATATGAGAGGGATCATGCTGAAACATAGTGCAGCCATTCGAAGGAAAAGGAAGCAGCGATTGGAGGACGTCCTACAGGCCATTAACCGGTTAGAATCCCTGAATAAATCGGCACCATCCTTAAGTATTAGTTCGAAGCTTGCCGCAGCAAGGGATGACCTTAGGAATCTTTTAGTAACACAACATGTTCGGAATGTACATAGGCTTAAATCTAACTTCTACATGCACGGAAATAAAGCAGGCAAATTACTAGCAAACCAAATCAAAGACAAAATTATTAGACAAAAAATTCCCTATCTAATCCACCACAAAAGCGGCTTAAAACACATTAATCCCAAAGAAATTGCTGACACATTTCGAGGCTACTACGAAAACTTATATAATATACAGAAAGATCCTGATACTCCCCAACCTACGCCAGATTTAATAAAAACTTTCCTAGAAGATATTTCCCTCCCCTCGCTTCAACCCATGGAATTAGAAAAGCTAAATTCTCCTTTCACCAAATTAGAAATTAAGGACACTATTGCCTCACTTGCCAATAATAAAACACCAGGTCCAGATGGCTATTCCTCGGAATACTACAAAACCTACAAAGACATATTAGTTCCATACCTACAGAGAATCTTCCAAAGCGCTGCTTCCTTGTCCTCCTTCCCTGACGAAATGTTACAAGCCACGGTTATCACATTACCCAAACCAGGGAAGGAACCAGACAGGGCCCAAAATTTCAGGCCTATATCACTTTTAAATATAGATGTCAAGCTGTATGCTAAAATTTTAGCCAATAGACTGGCGAAAATTCTACCACGCTTAATACACCATGATCAGGTGGGATTCGTGGAGGGTAGGCAAACCACGGATGCCACCAGACGTATACTCAACATCATACATTGTGCGACTCAGTCAAAACAACCGTCAGTTCTCCTGTCATTGGACGCTGAAAAAGCCTTTGACAGGCTACATTGGGGCTATATGACTAGTGTACTAGACAAATTTGGGTTTAACGGTCAGATACAGTCAGCAATAGGCACTTTATATTCCAACCCCTCAGCTATGATATTTACAGAAGGCATCTTCTCCGATCCCTTTCCTATAACTAATGGCACATGGCAGGGGTGTCCGTTGTCGCCCCTGATATTTACATTAGTGATGGAACCATTAGCAGAAAAAATAAGGCAACACCCCAAAATAACGGGAATACATATAGGTAAAGAGGAACATACAGTAACTTTATTTGCTGATGATATTATAATATCAATGTCAGACCCGACCCATTCGCTTAAAGCCGTACAAGACTTACTAGCTCAATTCAATGCAATATCTTTCTACAAGGTAAATGCCTCCAAATCCAACATCTTGGGGATAGCGCTACCTGCTGAAACAGAATATGTCTTAAGAAACTCCCTACCATATACATGGGCAAACCATTCGCTCCCTTATCTAGGCATCTCACTCACTAGTCAACTCTCCCACTTATATCAGGCTAATTTTGAACCACTAATTACTGAATTCACACAGGAAATGTCCAGATTAAAACGATACTACCTGTCCTGGTCCGGTAGATTAGCGGCATATAAAATGGTCTTGCTTCCCAAGTTATTATACTACTTTAGAGCGCTTCCTATACATTTACCTGCCTCCTTCTACTCTAAGATGCTAAATCTTCTGTCGAAGTTCCTATGGGAAGGAAAAAGGGCTAGGTGCCATCAGTCTATTCTCACGAAACAAAAAGAAGCGGGAGGTATGGGAGTCCCACTCATAAAAGATTACCACATAGCAGCAATTCTGGCCCAAACGGCAGCATGGTATGATACGTCCAATCCGATACACTGGAGCAAAGCGGAACAAGCATATATACAAAGGGGGGATATGAAAAACTTACTATTGACTACAGTACTCACTAATCAGAAATTGGGGGGTACCCATCCCACGATTATTGCAACACTCCAAGCCTGGAATTATTTTAGACAAGTTAAAAATCCTCACGTTAAACAAGTAATTACGCAAATCCCTATAAACACTCTCCTCTTGATTGCGCCAAACCTGTCGCTCTACACTTGGGAAAGAGCAGGCATTCGAGTTATAGCAGATTTGTATGATAAACAGAGGTTGAAATCATTTGTTAATTTACAATCTACATACTCCCTACCACACACAGATTTTCTAACATATGCAAGGGTTTCGTGTATCTTGAAAGCGGCATCGGCACATACAATTGACATTCCAGAAGAAATCCACAGATTGTGGAAAATTGGTTCTACTAGGAAAAAAGGTATCTCATGTATCTACAATTTATTAAATAGTAAAAAGCACTTAGATGTCCCTAGACAATTCCACAAATGGGAATCGGAACTAAAAACAACTATATCCCGGGAACAGTGGCACCGTGCACTTAGACTCAACACTGCCCATACTAAATGTGCTAACTATAAGGAAGTAGCCTATAAGATGCTTCTCAGGTGGTACAAGACACCATACACATTAGCAACCTACAATAAAGCACTGAGCAACTTATGTTGGAGAGGATGCGGCCAAGTTGGCAATTTAATACATATGGTATGGTCTTGTGTCTCTTTGAGGAGCTTCTGGACAGTAATTTCAAACTTAATAGTGGGACTGACAGGTATACTCAATAGATTAAAAGGTGAACAAGCTATCCTGAGTGTGGATCTAGATATCTATGCCAGTAATTACCGCACCCTGGTATTGCATATCCTTCACGCTGCCCGTTTGGTTATAGCTCGCCACTGGAAATCAACATCACCTCCACTAATTAAAGAAGTTATACAACTGGTTAATGACTCCTGTGCATACGAAAAAACAATGTCATGGAGAGAAGGAAATCAAAAGAAAGTAATAGCCCAGTGGTCAGTATGGGAAAAATTCATCAAGAAAACTTAATGTGCTCATCTAAATTCTGGACTTGTAGCCTTGTCTTCTGTATCTTTGTTTAAGTTGTAATGAGTAATTATATGTATAGTGAAGCCCTAGTTTAAACTTATGCGTATTCGAGTAACATCAACACATCTCAACAGAGTTTTTGCAGATATGGTTGATTATGCATATAGTACTATATAAATCAACGATGTAAATGTTTCTGTGCAGTAATAGTTTAATTATGCTGTTTTCTATATGTTATGATGGGTTAACTATGTATATTGCTACTTCCTATCACAATCCTGTATGCATACCTGTCTATGCTGTTTATATCTATCTTTAAAAATTAATAAAAAATATATAAAAAAAAAAAAAATGACATTTTAGCACCTTATCTGGGTAAAATTTTCAACGATGCCGCTGCCTCTTCATCCTTACCCCCTGAAATGCTTGAAGCTTTAATTGTAACATTGCCGAAGCCAGGGAAGGAACCAAATACACCAGCAAATTTTAGACCTATTTCCTTGTTAAACACTGATCTGAAACTATACGCTAAACTGATAGCAAACCGCCTAGATGTTCTGCCACTTCTAATAGACTCAGACCAGACTGGCTTCACTAGGGGGCGTCAAACTTCGGACGCCACCAGGCGACTGACGAACATTGTTCATCTGGCTGGGGCCGAGGGGAGGCCTTCTCTGCTGCTGGCATTGGACGCGGAGAAGGCCTTCGACAGGGTGCATTGGGGTTACATGGAGATGGTCCTGCGGTGATATGGTTTTCAGGGATACATGCTGCAGGCGATAATGGCCCTATACTCTACGCCTTCTGCCTGAGTGTACACCTCGGGCAGTCTCTCCAAGCCGTTCCTAATTACTAACGGCACTCACCAGGGGTGCCCACTTTCCCCTTTAATTTTTCAACCTAATATTGGAACCCTTGGCCACCCTTGTCAGAGTGCATCCTGACATTACTGGCTTCCATACCCACAAATCTGAACATGTCATCAGCTTATTCGCTGACGATATAATTCTGATGCTTACGAACCCTGAAACTTACCTGGCTTCGGTACATGCAGCCCTACAAATGTTTAATAAAATATCTTATTACAAGGTGAATGAAAGTAAATCTTACGTACTGGGAATAGGCATACCACCAGGTTTACAGAAAGAGCTCAGTTCCCGGTTTCCATACACCTGGAGCAAAGATAGGGTCAAATACCTAGGGATCTTCCTGACTGCCTCAACTAGAGAACTCTTCTCGGCCAACTATACACCCTTTCTTAATTCTCTGCCGTTAAAACTTCAAGATCTAGCGAAGGCTGAGCTTTGGTCAGGGCGTTTGGCAGCGTCTTACCACAGATCATCTATCTATTCAGGGCATTGCCCATCCTGGTCCCCAATTCATATTTTACTAAAATGCAATCTATAATTAATAAATTATTATGGAAAGGAAAGAAAGCAAGGTGGGCCTTCAAGAAATCGATAGCGGTGAGGAGAGCTGGGGGGGGTGGGAAATGTACTGATTAAAGATTACTACATGGCCTCGGTTCTCGCACAACTGAGATGGTGGTTTCCAAATTCACCCAAAATGAAATGGCAGGAGCTGGAGGAATTCCAGATTTCAGGCACCAACACCTATAATTATTTAATGGCTAGCACTCTCAAACGGAGGCCTGATGCCTCCCTAGCCCCAACAATCTGCACGTCATTACAGGCCTGGAAACTCTTACTTGATACTCAACACACCAACACTCCTCTGTCCTCAATTCAAATACCTCTTGCATGCTTATCGGAGATCATACCTGATCTCCAGGTGACGCATTGGGTAAGGAAAGGGATTAATAGCATTGCTGAACTACTCAGAGGACCCTCTATGAAAACGTTCAGGTCTCTACAAATCGAATTTGGCCTTAAAGACTCTGACCATTATAGATACACCCAAATACAACACTTTCTCAAGGATAACTCCCCTATCTCGAGTCAGCTACCGTGGAGGGTTTTCCTCTACTTTACTAATACAACCACCAACATTAAAGGAATTTCCCTGTTTTACAATTCACTAAACGATAAATTATCATTCACCAAAAGCTCTAATATTATGGCCTGGGAACCAATACTTATCAGATAAATGGCAACAGGCACTTCAATCCACGTACTCTGCCACCAGGTGTATCAACCTATGGGAACTGACACAAAAATGACTACTGAGGTGGTATCTAACCCCATACAGAGTGTCCAAGTTCGATAACCGAGCATCCCCACTGTGTTGGAGGCAGTGCGGCTGTGTAGGCACGCTCTTTCACATTCTGTGGGAATGCCAGAGCATTCAAATACTATGGGATAAAGTGTTCTATAAGATTGAGGGAATACTACAGCTACAGCTACCCAAACATGGTATGGCCATTCTCCCACTTGACTTAGATACACTACCCAAGCAGACAAGAGTAATAGCTACACACATCTTACTGAGCACTAGGCTGGTGATCATGAGACACTGGAGGGATAAAAATCCCCCTGATCTGAGAGAAATATTCATGCTACGTATGAAATTCTGTTTGCCTCATCCCAAGGAAAGTATCCGATGGCACAAGCACAATGGAAACCGTGGACTGACTGGTACAGACCAGAGCAACATCCGTAAAAGGGCTTTGATTACTTGAGCAATAGATGTGACTTACACACCAACAACGGACACAAAGGACTGTGTATTTTTATTTTATTTTTTCTGTGTTTTTCTTCTATCTCCTGTTTTTGCAAAATCTGTATTGAATTTGGTTCAAATCATACTGTACTTACTCCCACATTCGGTACAGGGTCGAGGATACTGAATGTTATCAGCTGCAAGGTTTTACACAACCAGTAGAACAAGAAAGGCAATTAGGAGGGATGGTGAGTCCTCTTGGCCCTGCACAGTGTGATCCCAGTTGGGGTGTGGGGTCGGGGGACTCCCAGTTCTTCCACTACATAAGAATTGAAGGTGAGATTAGTATCACTCTACCCTGAAAAAAAGGAGAAATGTTGGGACTTTAAATGAGGCCATGACTATCCGGTACATTGGTCTCCATCCCTAATCGGTTAAAAAGAATGGGGAAAATAGGGGCAGACGGGGCAGTGGGACTTTATATGAAACATAACACTAAGGTAGAATGAGTCATTCATTGTAAGTATAATTAATATTTATTCGATATCCAATTGGGGCACAATGTAGTAGATGATACAGCTATTATAACAATAAATAAGGTATAGAATAAATAAAACATGATTGGTCTATCACATCATAGAAAAATTAGTAGCATAGTAGATACATTAGCACATGATTAATAATAGTAGCATCAGCAGTACACCCAACATAGATATAGCCAAAATTATATTAAATAAAAATGATGACTCAGACAATCAGAATCCATGGTATGCACATGATAGCTGTGATAGCAGCCACGAAGGCCTCATTGTTTCAAGAAACCTCTGCTGCCAGAGTACGGAATTCAATGGTATAGTTGGCAACAGTTCTCGTACTCTGTTTGATGGACATGAGGCACTTGACAGCAGTGGAGCATGCGGGAACGTCAAATACCCTTTTAAAGGAGGCCACAAAGTCAGGGTAACTCAAGACAACAGGTTTTTGCATCTCCCATAGAGAGTTTGCCCAGGCCAAGGCTCTCTCAAAAAGCAAAGATATCAGGAAACCTACCTGCTTCTGTCCATGGGAAACGCCTAGGGCATCATCTCAAAGTAAATCTCAACCTGGTTGAGAAACCCTCTGCATTGAACTGGATCACCCCCAAATCACTGGGGAAGCGGAGCGGAACCAGACATACCTATTATAGAGCTAATACTCGAGGCGGGTGCCTGCACAGAGACTGGCGCAGCAGCAGGGACGGCCTGCAACTCAGGTTGTACCGGAGCAGCCACAGTGGGGGTTTCCAGGTGAGTCGTGCAACTTAGGAGCTTTGGATCGCTATGGCAAACTGATCCATGCAGTGACCTTGCTCATCCAAACTGGAAAAAATATTACCGACAAGTGGATTGACTGTATTTCCTGAATTCATGGCCTTCGCCTACTGTCAGAAACCATGAACCAGACCAAGACAGAAGTACAATTAAATCACACTTGTTTATTAATAAAAAATAAAAAGTTAAATAGAGTAAGCGTAGTCAAAGCATAGCCAGTAACCGGATCAAATAGTCAGCCAGGCCTGAGTTCAATAACCAGATCGGGTAATCAGCCAGGCCAGAAGTCAGGGATCCAAGTGGAGGAACAGCAAGCAGGATAAGGAGCCAGAAGGGATGTCAGCAAGCCAATCTTTAAACAGGAACGCAGGAGATGATTTCTGGTGATGTGACCAAGGCGAAGGCAGACATGAAGTGAGCTGGACAGCCTTAAGTAGGCAGGTCAGACGAGCAGGATCAGGAACAGCTGGGTAACTGTGATGAGAGCTGGCAATTAGCCGACAGCTGAGCAGCCAGCCCAGAGAAGGAAGGGCTAAGCCAGCCCTGACACAACACTCCTCTGAGTCTTTGAGGTTTGGGGCTATCTCAGCATGACCATTCTGGAATATTTTCTCCATGAAGGAAAATAAATGTTCTTTCATCTCTGGCTTCCTTTGAAGATTGTGTCTTAGCGTCATCTTTGTGGCCTAAAGAGAAGAGGTGCAACCCAGCTATTAGTCTCTTTCTCCATACTACTTTCCATAACTTCTAGGAAGAGCCTATCCTCAATGGACATTGCTACCTGGTTGTCTTCCTTTGTTCTCTTGAACACTGTGCTTCCTAAGTCGCTTTGGTCATCATCATAGGTATTGCTGTCACAGAGGGGACTTAGGAAGGGAAGAGGTACAGGATTGTTGTGTGGTAGCTCCTTTATGAGGATGTGATTTTGACAGGGTTGGAAAAGAGAAGGACGACCATTCTCAAGGGTACTAGTGAGCAGGTTATTAACAGATGCTGGTTTGTGTGCACCTCCCAGGCAAAAATCACCTATAATGTCCCACACGAGATCCAGTTTTTGGGCATATGGGGCATTTTGAAGACCGTTGATCAGTTGTCTTAATTTGTGGACTTGCAAGATGTCCCTCCCTGGGAGAAAGATTATCTGAGCCTGATCATCTAGTTCTGGTATGAGATGTGCTATGTGTTTCAAGTGAGTCTGATGAGCTGATGCATCTGGCGGGGGGATCTCTGATCTGTTGTCCGGCATCTGGTTGCACTCTATTATGGTCGGTAAGGGTAGGCATGTCTTACCATCTATAGATTCAATTTGCCTTCATCTCTTCTCCCCGCTGTTTCCACTGTACCTGCACAAGTCCTAAGAGAGTAAGGGCTGCTGGGCCTTTAAGGTTTAGAATGTCAAAGAACACAGATCTAGCTAGTGACTTATTACTCTGATCATCCAAGATGACGTAGAGCTTGACTGCTTTGTCTCTGCGTCCTTTTGGGTAAATTTTCACGAGACAGATTTTAGAGCAGGATCTGCCACCTGTACTTCCTTTGCAGAATTCAGTGCACTGGGAAGTGATTGCTATTGTGTCCATACTAGAGTCTTTGGTCTCCCTGCCTTGCTCCTTGTCCCTATGAACAGGTGGGAAAGTTCTTGAAGTAGGCATTGGGTATAGAGCTGAGTTGTGCTCTGTGCTGTCACATTCTGTAGATTTAACACTGACCTTACAGTCCTTGGTGAAATGTGTGGACGAAGAGTAGCACTTGTAACAGATGTTGTTCTCTTTGAGGAAAGCTTTGCGATCCTGGATGGTCTTTGTCCTGAAGGCTCTGCATTTCAGAAGAGGATGTGGCATGTAGAGGGCAGAACTTAGTAGGGTCGCTGTCTTGATCTTCTGGCTGAGACTCTGCAAATCTGTGGGAAGAAATGTTAGTTTTGTGCACTACTACTGGAGCTCTGAGTTGTTTAGTGCCAGAAGAAGTGGTATAAGACACTGGAAAGATGAAGCTGGGGTCATCTTTCATTCCTGCTTGTCTGTCTACAAAGTCCACAAACTCACTAAAGGGTGGAAAGAGCACATTGTGTTTTTGTTTGTAGTTACAGCCATGAGTAATCCATCTTTTGTGTAACTCATAGGGAAGTTTTTGTGCTAAGGAGTTAATCCCTCTAGCTGAGTCAAGATAAGAAAGGCCAGGTAAGTCTCCTTCTGCCTTAGCAACTTGTAAATCCATACACAGGTCACTGAATTCCCTGAGTCTTTGGTAACCTCTGGTAGATATTTTTGGAAGTCTTCTATCCTTTTAAACAGTGTACTCTCTATAGCCTCTGGTGAGCCATAACATCTATCCAGTCTGTTCCAGATGTTTGCAAGGCCTATCTCAGGGTGTTTTTTTTTTTTTTTTCACATTTAAAAGTTTTTATTCAAAAATATAAGCAATACAGGAGAAAGTACAGGCGGGTAAATAAGGCACAAAAAGTTAGACATATTAGACCAAAAGTTAGCGTAAACTGCCAACAATAAAGTGCAAAACTACCATTACCCTTCGGCCCGATTCTATACGAATGTGCAGATTGGTTACAGAAAAACAACGCCAAATGTCACATGAGAAGTGGTAATACCAAGCTGCGGGCAGCAACTGTACTTCTTGGGGAGATGGAAATTCAGAGGAAAAAGAAGAAAGTAAGAATAGAGAGAGAAAATAGAAAAGCGAAGACTGTAGATGGAGTGTGAGATTGTTATTGCATGGGTGCTGCACCGGGCAGCCTATAGTAAGTAGCGTGTAGGTCGATTCTGTCAACCTGTCAGTTTTGGCTATCCATGTCCACTCTTTCGGTGATCAGATCACCCAACCAGTGACCCATATTCTTGAGAATACCGGTACTCGAACCAGGGAGAACAAGTTTTGTGATACCGTGCTACGGTTTCTTCTGATTGTGCCTTAGTATCCTCCATTTCACATATGTAAGAAATCTTTAGCAACCATTCTTTCAGAGAGGGGGTGTGCGTGGTTTTCCAATAGAGGGGAATAAGCGACCTAGCCGCATTTAGTAGGTGTCTCGATAAAGAATTCGCATACTTCTTCAAAGAGAAATCAGAAATGTTAAGAAGGCAACATGCAGCGTCTAAGGTAATATTGGTCTCCGTGATCCGACGCACCAACCTCTTCACTTCATTCCAAAATGTACTTATTTTATCACAACGCCACCAGATATGAAGCATAGTGCCCCTTTCTTTGAGACAGCGCCAACACAAGTCACTGGACTGGGGGTACCATTTATGAGTCTTGTCAGGTGTGACATACCAGCGGGTAAGTACTTTATATGCAGTTTCCTGCAGTCTTGTACTGATAGAACATTTGTGGGCTAATATACAGGCCTTCTCCCACTGAGCATTTGTAAAATCTATTTCCAAATCTGCTGACCATCTCTCTCTAAACCGATCTCTCGTCCCCGTCGCCAGGTGTTGCAACCAGTCGTATGCCGTGGAGGTAGTTTTTAATACCTGTTCCCCTTTAAGGCACACCGACTCCAATTCCGTGAGTTCTCTAATAAAATGTTCCTTACGCGGTGGTTTGTTAACGAATGATCGTATCTGGAAATACGTCCATAAGGGCAAGGAGGGGATGTCGTTGTCTGACTTCAACACTGCGAAGTCTTTCATCACTCCATTATTAAAGCAGTGTATTGCTAGAAGTGGGAGTCGTTTATCGGTAGGCCGTAGTGTTTGATTCCCCATTCCTGGAGCAAAGTCAGGGTTATGTTGTAATGGAGTAAGTGGACCCACAGGGGAGGAGAGCATGTTTTGCTTAGACAACTGATGAAAAATTTCTAGGGTGGTCCCTATTAAAGGGTGTTCCGTCAGTGTTGGAGGGTATGCAGATTTCGGAATCCACGGGGAGAAAAGCAGGGGTGTCGGGACTGAATCCCTCTCCAGCGTCACCCAATCCTTCATTGCAGAATGACAATGCCAGTCCACAATTCTCGCAATGTGGGTTGCTCGGTAGTAATTCCGGAAATTTGGTATCCCCAGCCCACCCAGACTCTTGGGTCTCATCAATAAGGAGAATTTAATACGAGGCGTTTTATGAGCCCATATAAATCTCAACAATATAGCCTGGAGAGATCTAAAAAAACTTTGTGGGATTCTGATGGGTAAGGCTCGAATCAGGTATAGGACCCTGGGTAGGATGTTTATCTTACAGGTGGCCGCCCTTCCAAACCAGGAAATAGGCTTAGTATGCCAGTGCTGTAGATCTCTATCAATGGTCTTAAGTAGGGGTACAAAGTTGCGAGTGAAAATGGAGTCTACCTTGGGCGTTAACCACACTCCCAAATATTTGATGGCATGCGTTACCCACTTAAAAGAGCTGTTTTCCATCGTACGTTGCAATGTTGGGGCTGGCAGGGTAAGGTTCATCGCCTCTGACTTGGAGTAATTCATCTTAAGATTAGAAATATACCCGTAGACCGAAAACTCCTTCACAAGGGATGGTATGGATATGTGCGGTTCAGTAACAAAAAACAAGAGATCATCGGCATAAGCCCCCACCTTGAACTCCTTTCCCTCCACCCTGAAGCCTCTCACCGAACTG
Organism: Lithobates pipiens; assembly: GCF_037356315.1. NCBI lineage: Eukaryota > Metazoa > Chordata > Amphibia > Anura > Ranidae > Lithobates > Lithobates pipiens. Next base: position 337,025,810 of record NW_027507903.1, read on the forward strand.
TTGGCCAAGACTCTCCTAATAAAGGGTTCAAGAGAAATAACAAATAGCAGAGGGGACAGGGGGCAACCCTGTCTCGTGCCATTCCGTATGTCCACCTTGCCGGACAAAGCTCCATTGATTTTGAGTCTAGCCGAGGGGTTCTGATATAAAGCGGCTATCCAGTTTATCAAACCGGGTCCTAGTCCTATGTGTCTACATGACTCAAACATGTAGTCCCAGGCTACTCTATCGAAGGCTTTCTCTGCGTCGGTGGACAGGAGAAGGCCCTCGATGTTTCGCACATGGGCAGCGTGTATTAAGTCCAAGGCCTTGGTGACATTGTCCCTGGCTTCTCTACCTGGCATAAAGCCAGCCTGGCTCGGTCCAATCAATTTACAGAGGAAGGGGGACAATCTCGTTGCAATTATTTTCGCCAGTATCTTAACGTCTAAGTTCAACAACGAGATTGGTCTATAACTGGAGCAGTGTGTAGGGTCCTTGTCCGGTTTTGGGATGACTGCAATGTGTGCAGATAAAAATTCAGGAGGGACCCTCCCACCCCTCGCCAAGGAGTTCAGAGCTGTGTGCAAGTTTGGGGTTAGAGTGTCTATAAATGTCTTGTAATAAATGGCTGTGTATCCGTCTGGCCCAGGGCTTTTACCCGTTTTAAGTTCCTTAATCGCTACTCTGATTTCCGCTTGGTCTATAGGGGCGTCCAAAACATCCGAATCCTCCCTTGCAAGTGAGGGTAGACCTGATCCTCTTAAGTAGTCCCGTATGGCTTGAAGTCTCTCGCCTCCTATGTCGGGGGGCCTGTGTTGTGGTGGGAGGTTATAGAGTTTTGTGTAAAACTCTTGAAAGTGTTGGGCTATTGCATCGGTCGTTCTGTCTAAGCGGCCTTCCTGATTCTGAATTCCCGAAATGTTGGTCTTGGTGGTGAGGTCTCTCAGCGCTCTGGCAAGTAGGCGACCCGCTTTGTCCCCCTGTCCATAATATACCTTCTTCTGTAGAAATAAGTGTCTCTTGGTCTGCGATTCCAGTGTCTGTCGGAGAACCAACCGAGCCTCAAGAAGCTCCTTTGCTGACCGCTCCGACAGGGACTGCTTGTGAAGAGTTTCTAAACGTCGGATCGTGTGGGTAAGCTGTCGTATGTCTTTCTCCCTGTCTCTCTTCCTTTGCGCCCCTAGTGACATCAGCAACCCCCTGACAGTGCATTTGTGGGCCTCCCAGATCGAAAAAGGATCCATACCTGGAGTCACATTGTGCTCAAAGAATTCTTTCAGGGTTGATTCAATTTTGGGAAACAAAGATGGGTCAGTTAGTAGGGAGGAGTTCAGCCTCCACATAGGTGTCTTTTTAACAGTATCTGTTTGACTAAGACTAATAGAAATTGGAGCGTGATCGGAGATGGATTGAATTCCTATATGGGAATGCCGCACCGTATGCAGATCTCTTTGGGTAATAAATAAGTAGTCAATCCTCGAGTGACGGTCGTGAGGAATCGGGTAAAAAGAAAAGTCTTTGTCGGATGGGTGTAAGTAGCGCCAGGTGTCCACTAAGTCCAGGGAGTGGAGAAGAAGCTTTATAGCCTTTAAAGTATGGAAGGAAACAGTCGTCTTCCCTGAGGACGTGTCCAATAAAGGGTCAAGTGGGATATTGAAGTCACCCCCTAAAAGCAAACAACCAGCCCCAAATTCCTCAAGTTGTCGCACCAGCATTCTGCAGAACGTTAAGTGGGAGGCATTGGGGAAATATACATTGGCAAGTGTGGTGGGAACACCTGCGAGGGTACCCTTTAGAAAAATGAACCTCCCCCCCGGGTCCACTCTTTTATCTGTGAGTTCAAAAGAGGCTCCTCTACTTAGTAAGATGGAAACCCCCCTCGTTTTAGAGGTATCGTTAGTTGAGTGGTGTGCGTCTGTGAAATAGGAGTCGGTGAGCCTAGGGACCTGGCCTGTCTTAAAATGTGTCTCCTGCAGGAAGACAATTTGTGGCTTACCTTTTTACAGTTCCCGGAGTAGGGTAGAGCGCCTTTCCGGTATGTTCAAGCCTTTTACGTTGTGCAACACTAGTGTCGGCGACGTGCCTAGAGCTGAGTAAGCCATCTGTAGGAATAGAGAGAGATGGTAGACCTTGCCCAAAATCACAACCCGCAAGACTCAATAACTGTTATGTTGAAACACTCCCACTATTTCCACCTTGTAGTAGCCAAGAGAGGCAAGAAAGGACTACAAGAAAGGAAATAAAGATAGAAATAGGAAAGTCAAAGTGAGATGGAGAGTCAGAGGTAACGACCCCCGCCGACCGGCAAGCCGGCCAGGTAGGTCAAAACTCCAGTACCCAGGAGGGGACAAAGATCCCCGCCCGGTTACCGGACCACGTGTGAGGACAAGGGAGACACGCAGTCTCAGTGACAGCCGTTGTCAGGTGCAAATAAACAGTAACAATTTAGTATACTAATAACACGTAGAAGGAAGCCAAGCCTTTGCCCCTTGTAGCAGGTATAGCAAGCATAGAGTCATCTCTGCCGTGAGAAGGAATATGTAAGCTTATCGATTAGAACAAATGAACAAACATAAAGGAAAATCAGAACTGAACTAAATGACCAAAATCAGCGTCCTGATAGTACGGATATTGGGTGCTAAGAGGTGCATCCGGACAGGGAGGGGTGGACAACCTCGGTCATCCCCCCTCAAAACAGCCCTCCCCGGATAGCACCTCCAAACATGTACCCCAAGAACTAACCCCCATCCGCCCCCCATGTACTGAAGGCCTCATCCACATGTGAATAGTAAGTATGCCTCCATGGCCATGCAGCATTAGTGAGTTAACCAGCTTGAGTCCCCCAGTGTTCCAGAGCAAATCCTACCAACCACCCAACTATAGCTCCTCTGGCTCGCGTGGGGTTCCCGACCTTCCTTCCTTAGCAACGGAGCTGGGTAGCAAGAGAGTCATGTCCCCGGAAACCATGAGTACAAACCCAAAGCTCGGGGGAGGTAAGCCCCTCGATCAGACCACAGGATCAGTCAAGCCGCGGGGCCTTAGTGGTACCAGGCTCCGGTGGAGTCTGTAGCTGAGATCATAGGCGTCTGCTGGATCGAACAAAACAAAAACAAGTGTGCCCAGGAAATATGTGGTGAGGGCGGACCACATCAAGGGGGACATGATCCCAGGGGACCATGGTGCCAACAGTTAGTCATCCGTTAGTGATCTAGAGGAGTGTGCTCTGCTGCGCGGTGTTCCTGAACCTGGACCCTCCTGCCATGCTTGACGCTGTTTCTTGGCGAGGCGCTTGTCAGGCGTAGCCACAGGGGAATGAGGCGGGCTCCTCTCTCTAGGCGGTAGGGAGAACTCCTGATACCAGTCCGGGAGATCCACAGGGTCAAGGTGTAGTGCATTGCAGAACTCTGGGAGGTCGCTCGGTGTGCGGAGCAGATATTGCTTGCCATTGTGTGACACCGAAAGAGCAAAGGGGAAACGCCAGGTATAACGGAGATCTCTCGCCCTAAGTACATCTAGTAAAGGGCGCAAAGCCCTTCGGTTTTTCAATGTTATCTGTGAGAGATCTTGGAAGAGCTTAATATTCTCACCGTTGAACACAATTTGGTCATTCCTGCGTGCCTTGAACATAATCTCTTCCTTCAGTGTAAAGTTCTGCAAGCAGCAGATAATATCGCGTGGTGGCAGAGTATCAGGACCTCTAGCTCGAAGGGCTCTATGGGCCCTGACGAATTCGATGGCTGAGTCCTCTGGCCTTTCTAGTACACTGTTGAAGACCCTCTGGAGGGCAGGCATTATCTGGTCAGCGGTCACAGTTTCCGGCACTCCGCGGACCCTAATATTATTCCGTCTCCCCCTATTATCAAGGTCCTCCATGTGTCTATTTAGCTCAATAAAGTGTTGAGCGTGTGAGGAGGTGACAGTGTCCAATCTGAGTATCGCTCTATCTCTGAGCTTCCCTGCAGTGTCCGCCGCGGCCATCTTTTCTGTAAGAACCAGCAGGTTGGTTTTCAGGTCCGTGATGGCCGCAGAAAAGGATGCCTTAATGTCGGCAGCGAAGCCCGACATGTCCGCATATGTGAGGGGGTGATCGGGACGAGCAGGTCTCCTACCGTGATCTTCCGTAGCTGACTGAGAGTCCTCACTAAGATCCCCATCCTCGTGCGTCGGCGCCATCTTGCCTCTCTCCGGGGCCCGCTGAGCCACCGCTTGTTTCTGGAAAATCTCTGAGATGGTCCCTCCCGCAGACACTGCGGTGGATCTGCGGGATCGTGTGTGCTGAGATCCGCGGAACTGTTTGTTCATTCTCGGTAGGCGTTCGGCAGAGAGGTGCTTAGGGCCTCGGGCTTGACGGAGCTCCTCGTTTAGGCTGCCATCTCCGCCGCGCGCCAAGCCACGCCCCCCCCTCAGGGTGTTTTATGTTAATGTCTCTGATACTTTGGCATGTTCAACAGAATCATTGCCAAGCCACTTTACAAGGAGGTCTATCTGGTCCCTGCAGGATAAATCTAGCCCTTGAATGGCACTCTGGAATGAGGATCGCCATGCCCTGTAGTGTTGGGGGCGATCACTGAATTTGACAAGTCCTTGGGTAACTAACTCTCTTTTAGCCAGGAACTTGCCAAAGTCTACAGTAGCCTGATTGGCATTGGGATAGGCTGCTGGTGTATTGTGGTGTGGTGTAAAGGCATACCTGGTAGAAGTCTCTTCTTTAAGTGCACTGGGTTCAAACTTGCATAAGGTTGGCAGTTCGTACCGACTCGTTGCATACACCTTTGGAGTGAAGACTGGCGTTTGATGTTTGTATGAAGGCTGGGAGTAGAAGGTTTGGTTGGGACTGAAAAGTCTGGAACTCTGTAAGATTGTTCTTGCTTGTAGCACTGGGGTCCAAGGTCATCTTGTTTCTGCTTTATTTGATGTGACTCACTGACGTCATATTTAATTTCTTGTTGTGGGATGCTGCTTGGGTCACAGTGCATAATCTGACGTGCGTTGCTACTAATCTTGTCGGTCCTCCTCTAGACCCAGTATGATGCTGCCTACTCTTGGCTTATCGTACACAGCTGCTTCTAAAGTTTCTGCTTCAGCAATGGCTCTGGCAGCATCTTGGTCCACTGCCAGCTTCTCCATGTTAGCTTCTAAGATAGTTGCTGCAATTTCAGATGCCTCCTGCTGAGCTAGCTCGACCTCCAGGCATATTCTTTATTGCTCTCTCTCTCTTGTTCCATGCATACTCTCTTGCTCTCTCTCTTGTCCCATGCTTACTATCTTGCTCTCTCTCTTGTTCCATACGTACTCTTTCTTTCTCTCTCTCTTGTTCCATGTGTACCTTTTCTGCTTCAAGATGAGCCTTTTCTTTTTTCATCTGCAGCTCTTGGTCTGCGAATGCAGCCCTGACTCTTGCTGCTTCAGCTTTTGAATGGGCGATAGCTGCTGCATTTGTGTCAGATGACCTAGATGAGCTTGCTCGTGATCGTGTTTTATAAGAAGATGTCCCATTGTGAGACATGGAAGAAGCTGTCTTGCCGTATAGAGACTGTTCTAGTGTTGATGCTGCTTGACAGAGTGTGTCTCTGTGTAGCATGGCTGCTTCCTTCGCCTGCCGCAGGCCTGTTTCTTTAAGGTTTCTCACTGTATGGATACTGTGTAGCCCCCCGGGCTGTACAGGCTTCATCTTATAAATATCACTGTTCTGCCTCAAGGACATATAGTTAAACCTTCTTGTCCCAATAACTTCAGATACCATATTTCTTTGATCTCAGTTCTATTAGAACAATCCAGGTGAAACTACAAAATAACAGAAATAGACCTCAATAAGTACAATATTGCATATAATACAGCATACATTGCAGAAACAATGATATACAATATAGGATCAGATAGTAAAAAATTACAGTACTTTTTAAGTTCTCTAAGGGGTGATGGCGATGGATTGAGAAAGACATGTTTTGCTTCCTGCAATGTCTTGTAAAAATGGTGACTAGGTCACTTCCTGTGAAAATTCTACCCAGAATTCCCTGCTTATTGACAACTTCCTTAACTACACATAGTAACTGCAGCAATACCAAAAAGGAACTCTAGATGGAGCCTGCACACCACTTATGATCGTCTTATGTAAATTACACAGTATACATGTAAATTTAACAACACTGGTACAAATAGTCAGTATAAACCTCTGATGGACAGAACATGGACCGCATCATTCTCTCTCGTGTTTTATAATATTTGAACTTTGCTTCAAGACACAAATTAGTCACACTGTATCTATGAGTACAGAAACTTCTGACTTGCTGTGTGATGGTTTAATGTGAATTTGTGCATATTTTAAAGTTATAAAACTATAAGTAACAGTGAAAAGCAAACACCTAGAGATACAGTATCTACCAATAGTTTTCTTGAAAAATACTATACTAACCCTGAAACCCATGGTACTCTGTTAAATTGTATGAATAATAGACATGTGCATTCATTTTCGTCCGAAAGCATTTTCGTCCAAATTTCAGGTATTTTCATTTTCGTTTTGAAAGCGCAGAATCTGAAAAACGAAAGATCCGACATAAATAAATGCTTTATTTTTGCTTTTGTTGTTACAACAGTTCGATGTAGAATTGGAGATTCGAAGCGACTCTGACAATAACAATCTGTGTCTATTGAACCTGTTGTCTAATGTACCTAACCTTAACTCTATTAGTCCAAGATTATATAGCATAAAGATTTGACAGAGAGAAAATATTTGACATAGAGAGAAAAGATTTGACAGAGCGAAAAGATTCTGGAATTGGGTGGGGGAAGTAAAATAAAAATAATGATGATGATGAATGTTATTGGCTGATTGTAACCAAAGAGGAGGAGCAGTAAAATAGCTAGAACTAAGTAAACAGGTACAGCCAACTTACTTTCACTTACGATTGCTAGCAGAGAGAGACACAGACAATGAATCATTTCAGAAGACAGTCAATCTTAGCTGGTCCGTTTGAATTGTCACATGTCAGAGAACCCAAATTATTACTAAGCATAAGCACAGCAGCAGAACAATAGTGAAGCAAGCTACAGTTCAACTTAGCTTTTTCCTAATAATCTGCTGCTATTGTTTTAGTGTGAGAACCTTATAGTGATACTAGTGTTGCTGCTAGTGTTGTTGTGAAAGTCTCAGAGGCTGCCTGTGTTGTGGGGGGGATTTATTATTATAGAATCTTGTTACCTGTCTGATCAGTGATTGCTATCACAAGTCCACCAGTTTCTGTTTGAACGAGTATATAATATATATACAGAAACACTTGTAGATGGCCCAGGAACGTCCTTCAGTGCCTCCATGTCGCTCTCATAATGGGTTGCTGCCATATTCGTTATTATCAGTCACTCACTATCTGACACCTGACACTGTGAGACCATTCATTCAACATGAACGACGGAGATTCGACAAAGCAACGAAAAACACACGCGTTTATAATAATATTCAACGGAGCATCGAAACTGTAAGACTCTGCAATCGTACATTTCCGAAGTCAAATGTTCCGCCTATAGGCTATATAGAGTTTAGCAGCTCTGTTGAATCTTCTTTATACATTCGACAGACACCATAATGCTTCAAAGACAGATTCGACTGTAATTCATGTGGATTTTCGGACAAATGCAATTTTTGAACGAAAAACTAAATAAATAAAAACGATTTTCTGGAGTAACTAAATACATTTATTTTTCAGACGAAAACGAAATTCTGAAATAAAATATTTCACTCTGCGCATGTCTAATGAATAACCAAAATGTCTTCTTTAGAATTGGAAGGAGAATTGGAAGGACTTAAGAAAATTGAAAATTGTATCATACTTTTTTTTACTGTAATTTTCCTATCCATGGCAGCATACATTTGATAGAGCTTCACCTCGACTCCTCCTTCAGGACTATTGAATAGCATAAATTAAAGGCATAGCCCTTCCCCCAACATTCTTCATAATATAAAATACAGAGGGTGGGAGTTTAGGCTGCCATGGATAGGCACTAGGAAAGGAAAATTATGGTATGATACAATTTTCTGCTTTCCTGGTGCCTCCATGGCAGCATACATGTGATAAATAACTAGCTCACACGGGTGGGTTTAATGCTTTAACTAAAAAAAAAAAAAAAATTTGACAAACATAGCGGCATGAAACACTCTTCTCCCGAACTCTACTGCTGTAATGCTGCATACACATGACCGGTTTTCCAATCGGAATAAACTCCAAAGGCTTTCCTGACGGAGTTCTGACAGAGCTCTGCTAAAACTGTCGTCCGGACACACAATCACACCAAAGTCCGATCATTAAGAACATGGTGATTTACGACGGGACTAGAAAAAGGAAGTTCAAGACCCAGTGCGCCATCCCTTGGGCTCCTTTTGCTGATCTCGTGTTCGTAGAAGTTTGGTTAGAGATGATTTGCACTTTTCAGCCTCCAGCTTATTTCAATTGTTTTACTGCTGTTCAGTTTGTGCTTGTGGGTTTGTATCTGGTTGTGTGTAGTCAGTTGGTATCAGTTTTTCGGTGCGTTCTGGTCTGCTTGTTACTGATCTTCAGCTCGCTCTTCACAGGCCTTGCTATTCTTCAGTGCTTTCTGTTATGTTCATTCTGACAAGCCGACCATTTTGAAATCATGGTGTGGGTACGTACTCATTGTAGAGTTCATGCTGTGTGGGGGCTTGGTGTTGTGGTTCATACTTTGACCTGAGTCCAGTCTATGAACAGGGCGAGGAGGAGTTCATAGACCAAGAATTGGTTACTCCAGCGTGACTAATTCTCGCATATGCCTTTGCTTTGTGAGATCCAGGAGAATAATCCTAATGATTTCATAAATTATCTCAGGATGACGGACCCCGTTTTTCACCGTCTGTTGGCTTTGCTGACCACCTTGCGGTACTTGAGAACTTGAGGTCCTGCAGGCTTATCCCAGTCGCCAACAGGCATCTCCCCCCAGGCTCTGGGGATCATTATTCCAGAGACCTGTACTGCCATCATTCAGGTCCTGCAGAAGGACTATATTAGGGTAAGTTTTATCACTTAACATCACATTATATGTATTTAATGTTTGCTAATGTATTGTATTTATTTCATCATTCGCTAATTTCCATGATTGGAATATGCTGTGAATGTCCCCTTTATCCTCATGCATGGTAGCCTTTTTAATACTCCTTTTTTGGCCTACATGCATATTTACCTTCACTAACCTCTCCAGCATGCTATCCTGGGTCCATGTACACCTATAGCATAGTCCCTTTAACAATGTATATTGTCAGCTCCATTGTGTCCTAAAATGTGTCCTAAAATGTGTCCAAATGTTATGTGTGTCCTTAAATTCATTTATAACCCTCCCCCACCCCCTAAAATGTGTCTAAATGTAATGTGTGTCCTTAAATTCAGGCAGCGTGCTTTTTTTTTTGGCTCTCAAAGTCACCTAAACCCCCCCCCCCCCCCCATACAATTGTATCAATGGTCCATCAGAGGAGGTGAGGAATCTGATAAGTGGGCCTTATATTTTTGTCTTTTTAACCTCCTCGCGCCCGCCCTATAGCCGAATTACGGCCGTAGAGCAGGCGCGTTCGTTCGGGCGGTCGTCCCTGGACGGCCTGATGTTTACTTCCGCAATGCGCGCCGCCGCGGGCGCGCATCGCGGAAGTTCTGTGTTCGCCGTGTCCCCCGGGGACAGGCAAACACAGATCGCTGTAAACGGCCAATCACAGCGGCCGTTTACAGCGTGATCGGCGTGTCCAATGGGAGATGATCTCATATGTAAACATATGAGATCATCTCGCAGCGCCGCTCTCCTTCCTCGCACAGACAGTGCGAGAGGGGAGAGATGAACGGCTGCAGCGGCAGCCGTTCTGATTCTGGAAAGAAAAAAAAATTAAAAAAATGAAATAAAAAGTGCCATCCGCCCCCAGCAGTGCCATCCGCCCCCAGCAGTGCCATCCGCCCCCAGCAGTGCTATCTGCCCCAGTGCCATCCACCCCAGTGCTACCTGCCCCCAGTGCCATCCACCCCAGTGCTACCTGCCCCCAGTGCCATCCACCCCAGTGCTACCTGCCCCTAGTGCCATCCACCCCAGTGCTACCTGCCCCTAGTGCCATCCACCCCAGTGCTACCTGCCCCCAGTGCCATCCACCCCAGTGCTACCTGCCCCCAGTGCCATCCACCCCAGTGCTACCTGCCCCCAGTGCCATCCACCCCAGTGCCACCTGCCCCCAGTGCCACCTGCCCCCAGTGCCACCTGCCCCCAGTGCCACCTGCCGTCAGTGCCACCTGCCGTCAGTGCCACGTGTCATCAGTGCCACATAGTGCCATCTGTCATCAGTGCCACGTATCAGTGCCATTTGTCATCAGTGCCACCTGTCAGTGTCACGTGCCATCTGTTGTCAGTGTCACGTGTCATCAATGCCACTTATCAGTGCCATCTGTCATCAGTGTCACGCGTCATCGGTGCCATGTATTAGTGCCATCTGTCATCGGTGGCACATATTAGTGCCACGTATTAGTGCCATCTGTCATCGGTGCCACGTTTCAGTGCCACGTGTCATCAGTGCCACGTATTAGTGCCACGTGTCATCAGTGCCACGTATAAGTGCCACGCGTCATCAGTGCCACATATTAGTGCCATCTGTCATCAGTGCCACATATTAGTGCCATCTGTCATCAGTGCCACCTGTCATCATTGCCACGTATCAGTGCCATCTGTCATCAGTGTCACGTGTCATTGTCCTGGTGCTTCAAAAGTGTAATAAATAGTCAACAAGTTAGATGTGTAACTTATGTTCCTAGAACACATGATGGCGCTACCTGCATGTTGGGCCTCTCTATGTGGCCAGGCTGTGAAAAAGTCCCACACATGTGGTATTGTAATACTCAGGAGGAGTAGCAGAATTTTTTGGGGGGTGTCATTTGTGGTATACACATGCCACGTGAGAGAAATAACCTATTACAATGACAATTTTGTGGAGAAAAAAAAAAAAAATGAAAAATCTTAATTTTGCAAAGAATTGTGGGAAAAAAATGACAACATCAAAAAGCTCACTATACCTCTTACTAAATACCTTGGAATGTCTACTTTCCAAAAAGGGGTCATTTGGGGGGTATTTGTACTTTCCTGACTTGTTCGGGTCACAAGAAGCGAGATAGGCCACCAGTACATCAGATGTGATCAATTTTGTGCGATTCGCACCACAGCTTGTAGACTCTCTAACTTTCACAAAGACCAAATAATATCCACTAATTTGGGTTATTTTTACCAAAGACATGTAGCAGTATAAATTGTGACCAAAATTTATGAAGAAAAATTAATAATTTGCATAATTCTGTCACAGAAACAAAGAAATATGCGTTTTTTTTCAAAATTTTCGGTCTTTTTTCATTTATAGCGCAAAAAATAAAAACCCCAGAGGTGATCAAATACCACCAAAAGAAAGCTCTATTTGTGGGAAAAAAAGGACACAAAATTAATTTGGGTACAGTGTTGCATGACTGAGTAATTGTCATTCAAATTGTGAGAGCACCGAAAGCTGAAAATTGGTCTGGGCAGGAAGGTGTTTAAGTGCCCTGTAAGCAAGTGGTTAAATATTCCTTAAAATAAATGTTATATTGATGTTGTGCAAGAATGTTTTTGTGTAATTGGCTTGCAATGTTATGTGCAAAAGTACTTATATTTTTTTTCTTGACTGACTGAGAACAGTCATATATGAGCTTGCCCATCCTCCTCCTCCTCCTGCTACAAGTCCAACACCAGAGCCACAGCCTCCAAGGAAGGCTGCAGGGAAGTCTGCAGGGAAGAGAATAAAGTGATGGCCTGGGTTCAGTCTGGTCTGACAGAAGACGCAGGCTGTTGTAATACCACAAACTGGGGACAGATATGTCATCTGCTGCTGGTCCTGATCTCTGGGATTCCTGGACCAGATTGTGAGCCCTATTATATGGACTCCTCAAGCTACCAATTTTATTTTCCACAGACTTGTTGATGTGTGCCATGGGGGACAATAGGCTTCACAAATTCCAAATTTGTCCAGTGTTGACTTTCTATTTATTTTTTTACCCAGAATAAATGGATATTTTCTTTGCACAAAATACTTTCCTATGTGTTTTTCTTCAAAAAGGACAGTTTGTCTTTTTGAAATGTTCCTGCCTACAAACAATGTCAAATTAACAAGGGACACCAACCTCCTTGAGGTTAATTAAAAAATATAAAATAATAATGTTATTATGGTAAATTGACACTCCAAACAAATTATATGAAATAATAAATAATTTATAAGTAATCATAAAATAAATCTTGATTAAATAAAAAATTATAAAAGATGAGTATAAAAAATAATTGTAAACATTATTATAGAGATCGGGATTTTAAAAATTAGAACATTAGTCATGAGATGAGGATAAATAATGAAGAAAGAAGTTTGTGAGAACTCTGTGTGAATATGAGCAGTAGGGATGAGCTCAGTGTTCGAGTCGAACGTATGTTCGTCTCGAACACCGGCTGTTGGACCGTTCGGCGAATTCCGAACATTTTGGGCCGTTCGCGCCATATTCCAGTGGCGCTCATGGCCCACAATGCACTATGCCAATGCCAATTATAGCTCAGGGGGTTTAGTACACGCCCCACCCTATATAAGGCCACCAGCACGGCGGTCTTGTGTAGTGTGTTGTGGTGTTCAGGGAGAGAGCGGGATAGGCAGGGAAAAAGTCATCTTTTCTTGTGAACCTAGCACAGTTACAGTGGGTGTATTGTGCCTCCATCACAGTATACACCTGAAGCTCCCCCAATTGCTGGTGTTCTGTTCCTATACCACAGGCAGCTGCAGCAGTTACAGTGAGTGTAGTGGGCCTACTGCACCGTATACACCTGAAGCTACCCCCAATTGCTAGTGTTGTTCTGTTCCTATACCACAGGCAGCTGCAGCAGTTAGAGTTGGTGCATTGTGCCTCCTGCACAGTATACACCTGAAGCTACCCGAATTGCTGGTGTTCTCATCTCCCTGCAGGCTTTAGTACTGTATGTCTGAAAGGCCACCAAGGAGAGGCAGACAGTCACGAGCCAATAAAAGAGGGCAAGCAGGCTCTGTGTCTAGAGGCAACAGTGCTGGTCTTGGACGTGGTGCATTGTCATCAGCACGTGGCCATGGGACACGCCTGTCCTTATTTTCTCATCCAGGCTCAGGGTACTGGCAAAGCAGCTTCCAACTCGTCCTCTTTCCTCATCTCAATGTCATCAGTCACTCCTTCCCTAGACCCACCATGTCCTCCTGAGGAGTCCCCCGAACTTTTTGAGCACAGTGTTGGGTACATGCTCCAGGAGGATGCCCAGCGTTTTGATGGCTCTGATGATGATACCCAGCTAGAACAAGGCAGTGGCGTGAGCCCAGAGAGTGGGGATGCTCAAGAAGGACAGTAATCTGGCAGTCATGTTCCACCAGCTGCAGCATACTGCCAGGTTTGCTCCAGTGATGAAGAGGGAGGGGATGATGAGGTCACTGACTCCACGTGGGTGCCTGATAGGAGAGAGGAGGAGGAGGCACATCTCCAATGAGGCAGGATGCCCTCCGGGGACCAGCTCAAGGGCAGCACACCAACTGAATCACACCACAGAGCTCCGCCTGTGCAGGGCGCTGCCTCTACACGTTATTCCAAAAGTTCTCTGGTTTTTTGAGACGAGTGCATCAGATCGCACCACTGCTATTTGCAACATATGTCTCAAGCGTATCTCACATGGCCAAAACATCAGCCGCTTGGGCACCACATACTTGACCAGACATATGTTGACCTACCATGCAGTTCGTTGGCAAGCGTACCTTAAAGACCCACACCAAAGAACAAAGCGGACCTCTCCTTGCTCCTCATCAGCTGGGATCTCCAACCCCACTATACCTTCAGTCCTCTTTGAAAACTGCACTGAAAGGAAGGAAGGTGTAGAATTAGGTGTGTCACAGCCAAGTACTTGCAGGCACTCTGCTAGTAGTACACTGATGTCCAGGCAAATTTCCCTGCCCCAGCTGCTGGACCGTCGAAAGAAGTTCACTACCAGCCATCCACATGCCCAGCGGTTGAATGCTAGCTTGGCTAAATTGCTAGCACTTCAACTGCTGCCTTTTCAATGGTAGACTCTGCCCCCTTCCATGAGTTTGTACAATGTGCAGTTCCTCAGTGGCAGGTTCCCAAATGCCACTTTTTCTCACGAAAGGCGATTCCGGCTCTCTACCGGCATGTGGAAGGCAATGTCCTTGCCTCGTTGGACAGGATGGTCAGCGGTAAGGTGCATATTATGGACTCGTGGTCCAGCAGGCATGGACAGGGATGTTACCTGTCTTTCAGGGAGCATTGGGTCACTCTTCTGGCAGCTGGGAAGGATGCAGGACAAGGTGAGGTAGTGTTGGAGGTTGTTCCACCACCATGCCTCCAAAATGCTACTACTGGTTGTGACACACCTCTCTCCTCCACCCCCTCCTCTTCTTCTTCCTCCATGGCCTCTTCCTGTGCTTTCACCTTGGAAGCAGCGGTGCTCCGTAGGCGTTCAAGGGGCTACGCAAGTATGCAGGCAAAAAGATGCCATGCCGTGCTTGCGCTGGTGTGTTTGGGGGACAGGAGCCACACTGGGGCAGATATTTTGTCAGCTCTGCAGGGGCAGACCGAGAGGTGGTTGATGATATGCCTGCTTAAGCCAGGAATGGTGGTTTGCAACAATGGCACCAACCTCCTCTCCGCCCTCCAACAGGTACAACTGACCCATGTGCCCTGTGTGGCTCACTTCCTTAAACTGGTGGTTCAGCGGTTCTTGGGCAGGTACCCAGGCTTACAGGATGTCCTGAGGCAGGCCAGGAAAGTCTGTGTGCCTTTCTGCCAATCATATAATGCCAGTGCTCGGCTGGCTGAGCTCCAAAAGGAGTTGAACCTGCCCAAGAACCGCCTTATATGTGAAATGCCCACCAGGTGGAACTCAATGTTGGCCATGCTGCAGTGGCTGCACACAGAGCAGAGGGCCATCTATGAGTATCTGCGTGACTACGACACCAGGACAGGGTCAGGGGAGCTCGGTTTTTTTCACCACGCCAGTGGGGCATGCTCAGGGATGCATGCACTGTCCTGTCACGATTTGAGGAGGCCACGAGGATGGTGAGCAGTGACAGTGCATGCATCAGTGACACTGTACCTCTTGTCCACCTGTTGGAGCATACGCTGCGTGGAATAATGGACAGGGCACTTGAGGCACTTGAGGCAGAACAGAGGCAGGACTTCCTTGCCTCTCAAGGCCCCCTTTATCCAGACAGTGTTCCTGCTGTCCCACTGATCACACAGGAAGAGGAGGAGGAAGACAAGAAGGAGGAGGATTGTGTCAGCATGGAGGTGGAGCTTGGCACTCAGCATCAGCAGCAGTCTTTTAGGGATGATTTACAGTCCCTAGAAACCTGTGGACTTGTACGTGGCTGGGAGGAGGTGGCTGCGGATCATGTTATCCTTAGTGACCCAGAGGACTATGGATGTAATGCCTCAGCTAACCTACCCTGCATGGCCTCCCTGATCCTGCAAAGCCTGCAGAAGGATCCTTGCATTCTTTGGATCAAGGAGAGGGTTCATTACTGGCTGGCAACTCTCCTTGATTCATGGCACAAGGGTAAGGTTGCGGACCTTATCCTGTTGTCACAGAGGGAGCAGAGGATGAGACATCTCCGGGAAGCCTTGCAGAAAGGTCTGTGCAACGCGTTCCCAGAGACTGGGAGGTTACAAACTCCTGGTTCTGGATAATGTGTTGCTGAGGCTTCAGTCAGTCAAAGAAGGAGCTGTGGAGAAGGTGGCTGCATTCAGACAATTTTTTAGTCTGCAGCTCCAAGGTATGATCCGTTCCAGCAACCATCGCCAGCATCTGATTTACATGGTGCAGGAATACCTAGGGACAAGGTCAGACTTGGACACCTTTCCTCTGGCTTACTGGGTCTTGAGGATGGATCACTGGCTAGAGCTTGCCCAGTATGCAATTGAGCTACTGGCCTGTCCTGCATCCAGCGTTCTTTCGGAATGCACATTCAGTGCTGCTGGAGGCTTTGTAACTGATCATAGGGTGCGCCTGTCCAAGGACTCGGTATATCGACTGACCTTCATAAAGAAGCTTCAGTTTTGGATCACCACTAGCTACCAAGCACCTGAATCTGATGTAACCAAATAATTGTTTTTGAAATGTCACATCCTTACAAGACTGCCTATGCTGATGCTGAGTGACTATCCTGTTATGTTGACTGACTATCCTCTTCCTCCTCAATGATCCTGCTGATAGCTTGGAAGAACATTTTTGGTTCTGGGCACCGCCACCAGTGGCTAAGGCCCAAAGCTAAGGCTTTGCAGCCGGGCTCATTCCTGCTCTCCAACTAGAGTTTCTGTGAGGTGTTGCAGTGTTGTGGCACCAGTGCCTAAGGCCCAGTTTTTCAGCACCAGTTTAACCGGTGCATGTAATTACAGTTCTTGATATAATATTTCGCAGCAGGGTCCGTTCCTGCTCCCCCCGAGAATAAAAGAGGACTTACAGTGTTGTGGCACCACCACCACCACCACCACAACCAACAAAGGCCCAATTTTTTTATCACTGTTCAACAATGGCATGTAATTACAATTCTTGGTATAATAGTTCACAGCAGGGCATTCCAGCATCCACCAAGAGTCACTTTGGGGGCTTACAGTGTTAACTTGTGGCAACACCAACACCTTAGGGCCAAATTTCTGCAGAGCATATAGGGCAGGCCCCTACTTTCAAACATCCAACTTACAAACGTCTCCTACTTGCAAACGGAAGGAGACAACAGGAAGTGAGATGAAAAAAGACGGACGACCAAAAAAATAATACAGGGGTGATAACCCTTCCCATGTTTTCTAAAAAGCTTAAAAATAGATTTGTATCTGCTATGTTGGAAGAAACCCGAACCTCCTACGGTTTCTTATTGGAAAGGTTTAATTAATAAAGCTCTACCGTTATACAAAGCCACCTATCTCAACAGAGGGTGTCCTAACAAATTTGAGAGGGTGTGGAGGTGTTGGCTTGATGCCGCTGACACTGTGAATTGATTGCTAGGCGGGTGGTGTACTCCTTGTGTGTCGGGTGAGGGGAGGGGTAGGGAGGTGCTATTCCTTGGGTTGGCTTACATCCCCATCTTGGGTAACCTAATACTCAGTAACGGTACAATTAATGTGTTTCTTATTTGTGTGATACTGTCGATGATCACAGACTGAGCTCCAGAAGGAGAATGGCGGGCTGCACGGGAGGGGGTTTTGTTGGGTGGGGGGAGGGAGTGGCTGGGAAGGGCGGGGGGGGGTTATGTTTATGTTTTTTTGAAAAAACAAGTTTATTGGGCAATGGTACAGATTACAGGGAAAGAAAAAGGAAAGAATAAACAATCAGTCAATGGTACATTCAGCGGTCAACAGCAAAAAACATCTAAATGCCGTATTAGCACGACAAGATATCCAGAGCATAGCTATATAAACAAAGTCAGATATACAGACATCAATATTGGAGTTGCAATGTTCATTGAACTAAATAGCAGAAGGTGAAACATGATAGCACATAAGATCTAATCAAACCCAACCCTGACGTGGACTCAGCTCCCACAAGTATCCGGGTCATTAAGCCAGCGATCCCAAATCTTATTAAATTTACCAGGGCACCCCCTGTGTGTGTAGATAACTTTTTTCAGCGGTAAATTAGAGTTAACCTCAGCCACCCAAGCCCCGAATGTCGGAGTCTCGGGCCGCATCCACAACCTGGCAATCAGTTTCCTCGCACTGAACAATGTTTCTTGGGTAAAGGTCGCATCGGAGGGTGCCTCCGGGGCGCCCAGCTCCAGGCCTAACAAACAAGCCTTAGGATCCATCAGAAGGGGGGAGCCCATTTGATCGTGCAGAAACCGTACCACCTGTAACCAGAAGGCCTGAATATCGGGGCAGGACCACAGTAGATGGTAAAAGGAGCACGGGAGGCTCCCACATCGCGGACACCCCGGCCCCAGGGAGGGCCTGTATCTACAGATCCGGGCCGGCGTAAGATATGACTTATGGAGGATATATAATTGAGTTAACCTATCTGGCACCCTAGGGGACACTCGCTTAACTGTAGTCATGATCTCCTCCCACTCCTCCCCCGAGATCGGGCCCACATCCTCCTCCCATCGGTATCTCGTATTCTCCGTAATTGCAGCTACCGATCTTCTTCTAAGGGAGTTGTATAGGGTCGAAATTAATTTTGTGGGCTCCTCTCCCACTATAACACCCACTACCGATAATTCCTGTGGATCCGGGAATCCCTCCCCGAATTGAGCCCGAAGGGCATGGGATAATTGTGCATAACGAAATAGCATATAGGCGGGGAGCTCAAACTCTCTTTGCAGCGCCTGGAAACCACGCACCCCTCGTGGGGAGACGACCTGGTATAGGTACATCACTCCCCGGGAGGCCCAGAGGTCCGCTCCCGGCAGCCCCCTGAGCTCCCTCAATTGGGGGTTGTACCATAGGGGTGTATGTGAGTGTATCCAGTCCGCTCCCAGCATCTTTTGTGCGATACCCCAGATCCGCCTGTGCTGTAGCAGTAATGGAGCAGATTTCCTCCTCCTCTCATTAGACTCTCTCCCCCTAAACAAGACCTGCAGGGGGGAATGGGCGCTACCAGAAAACCCCCCACAGAGAAGCGACTGGTATCTGGAAGCGTCCATCTTGTGGAGGTGAAAAAAGTGGGAGAGCTGAGCAGCTACGTAGTAAGCACGAAAGTCGGGGAGCGCAGCTCCTCCCATATCCGTAGGGTTTTTAAGAGTATTCCAGGCTAATTTATGTCTACCAGAGCCCCAGATAAAAGAATTTAGAATTGTGTCTATAGTTTTAAAATATTTAAGGGGGATAAGGGTAGGGGCCTGCCAGAGTTTGTAGAGGAATTTGGGGAGGAGGATCATCTTGATTAAATTTATCCGTCCCATGACACCTAGAGGGAGCCTAGCCCAAGATTGAGTTTTGGATTTTAAATATAAGATTAGTGGTTCTATATTAAGGGTTATATAATCGGAGGGATCCCTGGTGATCTGAACCCCCAGATACTGAATAGTGGCCACTCTACGCAGCGGAAGGGACGAAGTGTCCCTCTCCGGCGGAGAGAGGTCAATGGGAAGAATCAATGATTTTGCCCAATTTATAGTGAGGCCCGAGTGCCTACCGAACTCTTCAATAATACCCAGGGCCGCTCTCAGGGAGGGTCCCTCATCCGCAAGGTACAGAAGCATGTCGTCCGCGTACATGCTTACCGTTTCCATTAGGGGCCCTGCTCTAAGACCCCCAACTTGGACGCTGGACCTAAGGGAGATAGCCAGTGGTTCTACTGCTAGGGCGTACAGGAGCGGCGACAAGGGACACCCCTGTCTGGTCCCGCGCCCCAGAGGAAAGGGCTCGGACAGGCAACCATTCACCGCCACGCGCGCCTCCGGGGAAAAATATAATATCTGGACCCATTGCAGAAACTTAGGCCCAAATCCAAAGCGCCGAAGGCATTCCCACAGATATCCCCACTCCACCGAATCAAACGCCTTGGCCGCGTCCAACGCCACCACGGCCCTGGTACCACCATTGTCGTGCGTGGCTTGTAAATTCATGTGGAGTCTACGAATATTCATGGCCGTATTTTTGCCAGGCATGAAACCGGTTTGATCCGGGTGGATAAGGGACAAAACGTGGGAGCACAATCGGGATGCCAGGATCTTGGCTAAGATCTTTATGTCCACCTGTAACAGGGAAATCGGACGAAATGAATCTAGGCAATGTGGGTCTTTGCCCGGTTTTGGAATGACTATAATCGTCGCTTGGCGCAGCGTTTCCGGAAGGGAAGCGGACTCAAATAAGTAATTATATAAATTCAGCAGCTCAGGGGCCAGAACGTCGGAGTATGTCGCGTAAAAATCCAGCGGTAGACCGTCGTGTCCCGGAGCCTTGGCCGCTGCCAGGGAAGATAACGCCACCACTACCTCGTCTAGTGAGATCGGAGCCTCCAGATCAGCTATCTGAGCTACCGATAATTGAGGGAAAGGAACATCTCGTAGAAAAGTTTGGGTCTCCTGAGCCGTGACCCCCACACGAGAGGCGTAGAGGTCAGCAAAGTAAGACCGGAACATCTCGGTCACCGCTCCCGGTTCAGACACAAGAGCGCCGCTCCCATCCATCAGCGACACCACTACAGGTGGCCTCGCATCCTGATGGGCGAGGTAAGCCAAAAGCCTACCCGCTCTCTCGCCTTGTTCAAAAATCCGCTGCCGCGTAAAAAAATGCTTGCGTTTAGCCTGCTCAAAGTGTAGTTGGTCAAGAACACGGGTCTGAAGCCTGAGGGCCGAGGCATTCGCCTCAGTGGGATGTGACGTAAACTCCCGGGTGATAACCTCCAACTGCTCCTCCGCCTGACGGAGGATCAGTTTAGAGGAACCTTTTAATCTATTTATCCGCCTGATCAGCAAGGACCGTGCATGCAGTTTAAAAGCCTCCCAAACATGTCCACCCGTAGCCGTCCCCCTATTAGCTGCAAAAAAATTACTCCATTCCCCAGACAGGTCGTCTCTCTCCTCCAGCGCTTTCAGCCAGAAGGGATTCAGGCGCCAGCCCCTAGGCCCCAGTTGTTGCATCAGAGACAGGGTAGCCCAACAGGGGGCGTGATCTGAGAGGGACCGCGCATGAAACCCTGCATCCTCCAGCTGAGGGAGTAGGACATTTGACGTCAAAATATAGTCTATGCGGGACATAGTAGAGTGCGTAGCCGAAAAACAGGAGTATACCCGGGATGTGGGGTTTCTATAGCGCCACACATCTGTCAATGCAAATTCCCGAAGGGTGCGACTCAGTCTAGACCCCATATGGATCGCAGGGGCAGAGCCACCCCGAAGTCTATCCATGCTTGGGTCAAGGGCAAGGTTGAAGTCCCCTAGCCAGATGGCCGGGGTATCAGGGTATCGGGCCATATATGACATGCCCTCAGACACGACAGCAGCCGAGTATGGGGGCGGTATGTATACTGCCAGAATCAGAAACCTCCTGCCCTGAATAGTGCAATTAAGAAATATAAACCTGCCCTGGGGATCAGTCCGCAAATCAAGGAGGTGAAAGGGCACTGTCTTGGCTATTAATAAGGAAACTCCTCTGGAATATGGGGTGTGGGTAGCGTGGTAAGTCCAGCCAACCCACGGCCTCCGAAGCGCCAGCTGTAGCTGGCCCGTTACATGCGTTTCCACCAGCACTATAATGTCTGCTCTGTAGGATTTGAGGCATGCAAAGACAGCCGTACGCTTTAGCTTATCTCTAATCCCACGGACATTCCACGTCAAAAATTTAACTGGGGCCATTTACTAGTGGCGTTTAAATGATACAACTCGCTAGGCGGACTGACCCCCAGTGCAGAGCCCAGCATAACTCTCGATTTTCCCACCCACCATCTCATCATCAGACATTGAAGTATTTCCCTTTGTACCATAACCCCAAAAAACAACAACCAAGAAAATATCATGAACCCAAACCCCCAAACCACCCCCCCACCCCCCACCCAGCTCTCAGTCCTTCCAACTGAACTGGAGCACACGTCCCCAAACATCCAAACCTTCGCCCTCATCCCCCGTAGCGAATGCAGCCAGCAGAACCTCCCTCCACTGCTCGGACTGCACACAGCCACACGGGGATAGGTCGGGCGTTTAACTACACAGGGGGCGACTACTCGCTGCATAAGGCGCATAGAGTAGCCCATCGGGCTAAGCCGTAAAACAAGGGTCACAGCCTCCGCCCCCGGTGCCAACAAAAACAAAGGGGTGATCCCATCAGCGACACATGTGGAATAGGCAAATCAATATTGGGGTCAATAACAGAGAAGACAGAATAACTGAGGTAAAGCGATCAGAAACAGAGCAAAAGAAGAGGAGGAAAAGAGAAGAGGAGAGGAGGAAGAAGGGAAGAAAGAGGGGGGCACACGTCCCAGCACGGAATACCCACGGTAAAGGGCAGCCCGAGGAAAACTCGGGGCCACGCTGTAAAAAGTTTCAAGTCCATTTCAGGTAGAATGAGGAGAAGCAAAAGCCGTAAGCAGTCCGGCAGGGCACTCCAGAATAGGTGCAGGTCATCTACTGCCCTCGCAACAGTCTAATGGGAACAAAACAGGCACGGGCCGCCTTGGGGAAGGCCCACAGTGGTAGCAGTCATCATCAGTATGATGTTCGGTAATAGGTAGGCCATTCCAAGATAAGTACCTCTTCACCGGTGATAGGTAAGTATATCGGGGAGGTAAAACTCTAGGACAACATCCCAAATTAGGGGGACCGGGCCAGTCACTGCACCCGGCGGTTCCTATCAGCCTCCCTCCTTTCCAACCAGTCCATCGCCTGCGCCGGGTCATCAAAAAAATGAGCTCGGTCTTCGCCCAGAACTCGCAGCCGCGCTGGGTACATCATAGCATATTTCAAATGTTGGATTCTCAGCCTCTTCTTAACTTCCATGAAGCGGGCGCGCTGTTTTTGCACTTCTGCAGAGAAGTCTGGAAACGCCATAACATGGCCTGCTTGAAACGGAATGTTGCCCTTCTCCCTGCTAAGGCGCAGAATTGCATCTCTGTCCCGAAAGTTGAGCAGTTTGGCGATAAACGTACGTGGTGGTGCGCCTTCCGGCGGGCGCCTCGCTGGCATGCGATGCGCTCGTTCCACAACGAAGGTATTAGAAAATGCTTCCCGACCGTAGGTGTTGGTCAAAAGAGTCTCTAGAAAAGTAGACGGATCGTGGCCCTCTGCTCCCTCCGGCAGGCCGATAAACCGAACGTTCGACCTGCGCGCCCTGTTTTCTAGATCATCTTGCTTTTGAGCTAGAAGATGGAGTTGGCGCCTCACCTCCTCGTGGGATTGCTGGAGCGGATGTAGCTCGTCTTCCACCCGACCAAGCCTGTCCTCGGCCTCCTTTACACGATCCCTGATCTTGGACATGTCCTGCCGCATGAGAGAGATGTCGACTTTGATCTCCTCAATCTTGGTTGTAAGGGAAGATTGGCAGGCAGATATAGCTTCAAGCACCTTGTCCGTGTCGTTTGCCGCCGGAGGGGTTGCAGAAGGCGAGGAAGCGCCATCTTGGGCCGGCTCTCTATCCTGCCTACGGAATTTCTCCAAGGAAGCCGCCGCCGAGCTGTGCTTCTTTGACGGAGACATGTCTGGAAGGATGACCGGACCCCTATCCGCCGATTCTCCGTGCTAAAAAGGCAGTCGCTGAGGGCAGGATAAGCGTACAGGATATACCGGGAGCGGAGCGCAACTCACTTGCGACCTACTCCATCGCCGTCCAGGCCACGCCCCCCATGTTTATGTTTATGTTTGTATGTTATTACTGTGTTGAAAAACTTTCAATAAAAATAAATTAAAAAAAAAAAAAAAAAAAAAATAGATTTGTATGACTGGAGCTATACTTTAAAAATGTACCACTTCAAAATTACAGACAGATTCTACTTAACACAACAAACCTACACAGTCCCTGTGTTGTTTGCACCGCCTGTATACTGCTGTTCAGAGTATATAGGGCCTGGGGTCCCCACACCTTTCCTTTTTTTACCCAAAGGGGCTGGTAATGGGCAGGGGGGCTACACATGGCATTTTTCTCATTGATTTTCATCCATATTGCCAGAACCAGACATTACATTAAAACCACAAGCAGTTTTAAATTACTTTTTTTCCGTTAAATGTAATTCTGTGCAAGGACTGTTCTAAACACGGAAACATATGCCACTTCACAGGCATACTATAGACACCCCCCTGGCATGATATTTAAAGGAATATTTCACTTTTTTTTCACTTTAAGCGTCATTAAAATCAGTGCTCCCGAAAAACTGCAATTTGTAGAAAAAATGTTTGCATTGATCCATGTCCCCTGGGGCAGGAGTCGGGTCCCCAAACCCGTTTTAGGACAATAACTTGCAAATTAACCTTTAAAATTAGCACTTTTGATTTCGAATGTTCGAGTCCCATAGACTTTAACCACTTTCAGACTGGACCATTTTGCTGGTCAATGACCAGAGGTCTTTTTACAATTTGGCACTGCGCTGCTTTAACTGGTAATTGCGCGGTCATGCAATGTTGTACCCAAACAAAATTTGCGTACTTTTCTTCCCACAAATAGAACTTTCTTTTGATGGTATTTGATTGCCTCTGCGATTTTTATTTTTTGCGATATAAACGTAAAAAGACCGCAAATTTTGAAAAAAAATTATATTTTCTACTTTTTGTTATTAGAAAAATCCAATAAACTCAATTTTAGTCATACATTTAGGCCAAAATGTATTCAGCCACATGTCTTTGGTAAAAAAAAAAGTCAATAACTGTATATTTATTGGTTTGCGCAAAAGTTGTCACATCTACAAACTAAGGTACATTTTCTGGAATTTACGCAGCTTTTAGTTTACGACTGCCTATCTCATTTCTTGAGGTGCTAAAATGGCAGGGCAGTACAAAACCCCCCCAAATGACCCCATTTTGGAAAGTAGACCCCCTAAGGAAATTGATAAGTGGCATGTTGAGCCCATTGAATATTTTATTTTTTTGCCTTAAGCGATTGAATAATGACAAAAAATTTTTTTTTTTTTTTTTTTTTTACACAAAGTTGTCACTAAATGATATATTGCTCACATATGCTATAGGCATATGTGAAATGACACCCCAAAATAAATTCTGCTGCTTCTCCTGAGTACGGGGATACCACATATGTGGTACTTTTTGGGAGCCTAGCCGCGTACGGGGCCCCGAAAACCAAGCACCGCCTTCAGGCTTTCTAAGGGCGTAAATTTTTGATTTCACTTCTCACTACCTATTACAGTTTTGAAGGCCATAAAATGCCAAGATGGCACAAAACCCCCACAAATGACCCCATTTTAGAAAGTAGACACCCCAAGCTATTTGCTGAGAGGCATGTTGAGTCCATGAAATATTTTATATTTTGCCACAAGTTGCGGGAAAATCACAAACTTTTTTTTTTTTTTTACACAAAGTTGTCACTAAATGATATATTGCTCACACATGCTATGGGCATATGTGAAATGACACCCCAAAATAAATTCTGCTGCTTCTCCTGAGTACGGGGATACCACATATGTGGGACTTTTTGGGAGCCTAACCGCGTACGGGGCTAACCCTAACTGCCCTAATAGTTATTACAGTCACAAATGACACCCGCCGGGTGATCAGGGGGTTAAACCTTTATTGGGTAATAAATGGCGGGTGCCCTGAAACTATAAAAAAATAACTAACCAACCAGCGTCACCTGTAACAGTTATATGGTGATCACTGGTGAAAGGGTTAACTAGGGGGCAATCAGGGGGCTTTATGCGGTAGTATATGGGGGTCCCTGGCGCTATAAAAAGCTGCGGCGAACCTAAATACCTACCTGCCTAACTAGCGTCACCTGTGACACTAATACAGCGATCAGAAAAATGATCGCTTATTAGGCTGGGTTCACACTGGAGCGATGCGGGAACGCCACGAATCCGCGGCGGGTTCCCGCATCGCATGCCTCCCGGCGGCAGTTCACACTGCCCTATGCGAACTGCTGGGAGTGTCAGTGAAATGTTAATGACACCCCCAGATCAGTTCGCATATCGCAGTGCGATCTGCAAACTCGGATCGCATGGTGTGAACACCCATGCGATCCGATTCTGCTGCGGACCAAAAAAAGGGTCCCGTACGAATTTGCGGCGGGTGCGGCGAATGGCTGAACTCGAATCGCACAGAGATCGGATGTGATTTGCACTGCAGTGCGGTGCGAATCACATCCGTTCTAATAAACCGCTGCAATGTGAACCCAGCCTTAGTGACACTGGCGACGGGGGGTGATCACGGGGTTAAACCTTTATTGGGGGGGTTAGGGGGGTACATTAGAACTAAAGGGGGCTAACCATAACTGCCCTAACAGTTATTACAGTCACAAATGACACCAATGCAAAAAAAAATTCAAAAATGCAATTGGTGTCACTGTGACTGGGGGGGCAGGGGTAATTGGGGGGTGATCGGGGGGTAAAGGGGGGGTGTGAGTGTGCCTGGCATGTTCTACTGTGAAGTGTCGTGTTGGTGCAACTCACCGATCCTCTCTCCTCGGTGCCGGAACGAAAAATACCGACACGGAGGAGAGATTACATCACTTCCTCTCCTGTGTTTACATTACAGGAGAGGAAGTGATGCAATGCTTCGCTCCCATTCGTCAGGAGCGATCGCGAGGGGGTGGCCATGAATGAATGGCCGCCCCCTCATCCCGGATCGCTCCTGCACGGATACCGACCGCCGCTGGCACCGGGGGGGGGGCCCAATCGGGCCCCCCACCCGCGGGAAGGCAGGGACGTACAGGTACGCCCATATGCCTGCCTGTGCCATTCTGTCGACGTACATCGTCGTGCGGCGGTCGGCAAGTGGTTAATAGGGGTTCTAATGTTCATACGAATTTTCGGTCCGTTCAAAGGTTCTGGTGCGAACCAAACCGGGGGGTGGTTGGCTCATCCCTAATGTGCAGAAAAATAACTTTATTCTTTCAGCATTCTAAAGAAGAAAAGATTGTGCTGCATTAAAATATCACAGAATTAGCAGCGTGAGGAATGTGCTAGCACCAATATGAATGCTAGTTTTACCACACCAAGCTCTTCCATCTCATACTTGCTTCAGAGCATGCGTCGTTTTTGGTCCGTAGGAACAGCATACAAACAAACGATTTTCCAGATAGGAATTGGTTCTGTCAGAAAGATTTAAACCATGTTCTATTTCTAGGTCCGTCAGAATTTTCGTAAAAAATCAGATGAGGCATACACACGATCGGAATATATGATGAAAAGCTTCCGTTGGAATTTTTCTGTCAGACATTCCGTTCATGTGTGCGTGGCCTAAGAGCCAGGGGATCAATAGGGTAGTGTTTAAGAAACGTGTGTCGAGAAGATCAAGTGGCGGCCCTGTATACTGTTTCAAGAGAAACTTTCCCCCATTGCTGCCCATAATGCTGATACCGCTCTCATTGATTGATCATTCACCTGAGCTGGAGGTTGCAAGTTCTTCACCTTGTTAGCTTTTTAAATTAACTTGGCAACCCAGGATGCCAAGGTTCTGGGGGAAGCTTCCCTTCCTCTATTGTTTCCCCACAAGATGATAAAAAGTCCTTCAGAGTTCCTAAATGTTGCTGTGGCTTCCAAGTAGGCCCTGAGGACTTTGGAGATATCTAACTCATGGCAGGAGTTTTATTCTGAGACGGAAAAGACTGGTAATGCCCATGGTTCACTAGATATACCGTTGTGGTGACCTTTGGGTAAAACTTGAAAAGGGGAGGGGGGGAATTTTGGACTTTGAATGAGGCACAAATATATTGTGCCTCCATCCCTGGTACAAAAACTAGAAAAGGGAAATTGGTACTTTGAATGAGGCTATAGGTACTGTGAAGATGAACTCAATAGAAAAATATATTTATTAATCGTAAAAAATGCATAAAACATCTCAGAGGCAGAACCACATACAAGAAAAAACATTATAATAAATGTAATTCTGGAACTATTTACACGCACATAAGTATGCAAACATGCAATACAGGCATCAAGGGTACAACAATGCTTAACAACCAAGCGCCACATAGTGGTCTGAAACAATATGTAATTACATTTAATGAGTTAATCTATATACATATGTCATCTAAGCAACATTGAGAGGAAAATACAAAATTGTAAAACCAGTGAAACCATGATGGATTGACAGCAGATGATATTATGAAAAATCAATAATGGATTCAGTACATATATATGTATCCCTATTTCCCAACGTGTTTCGTGTATGGAACACTCATCAGGGGCGGATGCTCTGGGATATCTACAGAATATAAAAAGGTGTAATTAATTAATCTGGTTATATTGTAATATATTAGGGATGGGACAATAGAGCCCACCCTAGATACTTACATGGAATCAATGCGACTAAGTGTGGTGAATATGGAGCCAGGGCCAAAAAGTTAGGCTGTCATGGGAGCTGAGGTAGCGTGAAGCCACATGCCAGTGATATGCCCAACACAAAGCCCCCTCCCAGAAAAAGAAACCAGAGACTCAGGATGCAGGCTGCTGGTATTCCTGATAGGGACAGTTAGTGGGTTATTGGGTCAATGGGGACAGCCAGAGGAAGTCTAGAGAAAACAAAAACATAGTGTCATGTTTGTTGATCACCCTCAATGGTTAATGAGGGCAAATAACCAATAATCAAGTTAGTAAAAAAAAAACTTCAAGTGGCAATCTAAGGCCCCCAGGAAGAAAAATTGAATTTTGTAGTGAGATATGGCATCTGCACAGTATGGCGTCAGGGAGTGCCAGATATAGACGCCCACACACGTGCACACAATCCGCCACCGATGTCACGCTGGTCTGGTGCAGACAGGGAGGCGCTCCGACGTGGACGGTCTACACACATTTTTTGGCCCTGGCTCCATACTCACCACATTTATTCGCATTGATTCCATGTAAGTATCTAGGGTGGGCTCTATTGTCCCATCCCTAATATATTGCAATATAACCAGATTAATTAATTACACCTTTCTATATTCTGTAGATATCCCAGAGCATCAGCCCCTGATGAGTGTTCTATACACAAAACGGGTCGGAAAATAGGGATGCAGATATATGTACTGAATCCATAATTGATTTTCATGATATCATCTGCTGTCAATCCATCATGTTTTCACTGGTTTTACAATTTTGTATTTTCCTCGCAATGTTGCTTAGATGACATATGTATAGAGATTAACTCATTAAATGTAACTACATATCGTTTCAGAACACTATGTGGCGATTGGTTGTTATGCACTGTTGTACCCTTGATGCCTGTATTGCATGTTTGCATACTTATGTGCATGTTAATATTTCCAGAATTACATTCATTTGTCACTGTCCCTACCGTGCCATGCATACCGCCAGGTGTGTTTACACCCCAAGTGGCTCAAAGAGGTATTGAACCTATGACTGCATGTTTAGTGCTCCTGTTAACTTGCCTCTTTGCCACACCTCAGTTCCTTTCAAGCTGCTTTCCAGCTTTGCACAGTTCTGCAAAAAATACTAGGACCATACTCTGGATCTTGCTGCAATTAGTACCTTTCACTCCTGGTTCAGCTGAGGCAGTTTATCCAATCCGCTGAGTATAAAGAACTGCCTCGCTCTAAGGGCTCGTTCCTTGTCTCTTGTCGCCAAAGGTTCCTGTGGTTCTTGTTTTGCCTAAGTGTTCCTGTGTTCAAGTTACAATGTTCCAAGACTGACCCCGGCTTCTGACCCTGGCTTGTTATTGTGACTTCTGGAAACCCTGACTACGGCTTTACCTGGACAATCCTTTGGCAAATTCCTGTCAAGCCCCTGTGCACAAATTCACAGCCCAGGTAGCTTATCTCTATTACTGTGGGCTGTGTTTATTTGCAAGGATGAGCCTACATCTCTGCGCCATGGACTCCAACCTAGGTAAGCCCTCGCATTAATATCATGTTTTTTCCTGTATGTGGTTCTGCCTCTGAGATGTTTTATGCATTTTTTACGATTAATAAATATATTTTTCCATTCAGTTCACCTTCACAATGCCTACAGCCTCACTCAAAGTCCCAATTTCCCTTTTCTAGTTTTAGTTAGGGTAGAACTTCGCCCTCTCCAAGGGTTTACACCTGTCTAATAAAAGGGATATATGTTCATCCCTCACACCCAGGGAGAGAAGTTCCGAAATCCTCCTGCCGGATGTGATAGCCAGGAAAAAGGTTGTTTTCAAGGTTAGCTTCCAAACTGAGATGTTATCTATGGGCATGAATGGGTGAGTGGATAAGACTTACATTTTATATAGCAAACTATCTTGCTCGTTTTAAATAGAGCTTGCAGTCAGCGGGAGGAGCATGTGCGTGCTGTCTGCATGCTCTGAACCCAGTATACACCGCTATATCCACCTATATAGCAAACTATCTTGCTCGTTTTAAATAGAGCTTGCAGTCAGCGGTAGGAGCATGTGCGTGCTGTCTGCGTGCTCTGAACCCAGTATACACCGCTATATCCACCTATATAGCAAACTATCTTGCTCGTTTTAAATAGAGCTTGCAGTCAGCGGTAGGAGCTTGTGCGTGCTGTCTGCATGCTCTGAACCCAGTATACACCGCTATATCCACCTACATAGCTCTTCTCTATTTGAGCCATCTGCCATCTGCAGGAGTTAGTGGAAGTTGTGTGTGCCTCCAGCACAATATACACTACCCAATTTCTGGTTTTCCCAACTCCCTTCAGGCCATTACCATGTCTGGAAGGCCAGCAAGGAGAGACAGACAGGCGCGAGCCGATAAAAGAGGGCAAGCAGGCTCTGTGTCTAGAGACAACAGTGCTGGTCGTGGACGCGGTGCATCGTCATCATCAGCACGTGGCCATGGGACACGCTTGTCCTTCTTTTCGGCAGCTGGACATGTTGAGCCGCAACATGCCAACGACTTGGTAGAGTGGATGACCAAGCCCTCTCCATCCTCCTCATCCTCTCTCACCCAGTCTCAGGGTACTAGCAAAGCAGCTGTCAACGCATCGTCTTCCCTCCTCTCAATGTCATCATCAGTGACTCCTTCCCTAGACCCACCACGTCCTCCTGAGGAGTCTCCTGAACTCTTTGAGCACAGTGTTGGGTACATGCTCCAGGAGGATGCCCAGTGTTTTGTAGGCTCTGATGATGATACTCAGCTAGAGGAAGGCAGTAGCGTGAATGCAGAGAGAGGGGATGCTCAAGAAGGACAGCAATCTGGCAGTCATGTTCCACAAGCTGCAGCATACTGCCAGGTTTGCTCCAGCGATGAAGAGGGAGGGGATGATGAGGGCACTGACTCCACATGGGTGCCTGGTAGGAGAGAGGAGGAGGAGGAGGAGGCACATGTCCAACGAGGCAGGATGCCCTCCGGGGGCCAGCTTAGGGGCAGCACACCGACTGAATCCCACCGCAGAGCTCCGCCTGTGCAGGGCGCTGCCTCTGCGCGTTATTATAAAAGTTCTTTGGTGTGGGCCTTTTTTGAGACGAGTGTATCAGATCGCACCGCTGCTATTTGCAACATATGTCTCAAGCGTATCTCGCGTGGCTAAAACATCAGCCGCTTGGGCACCACATGCTTGACCAGACATATGTTGACCTGCCATGCAGCTCGTTGGCAAGCATACCTCAAAGACCCACACCAAAGAACAAAGTGGACCTCTCCTTGCTCCTCATCAGCTGGGATCTCCAACCCCACTAGACCTTCAGTGCTCTCTGAAACCTGCTCTGAGAGGAATGAAGGTGTAGAATTAGGTGTGTCACAGCCAAGTGCTTCCGGGCACTCTGCTAGCAGTACACCCACGTCCGATTATAGCAGGCAAATGTCCCTGCCCCAGCTGCTGGACCGGCGAAAGAAGTTCACTCCCAGCCATCCACATGCCCAGCGGTTGAATGCTAGCTTGGCTAAATTGCTAGCACTTCAACTGCTGCCTTTTCAGTTGGTAGACTCGACCCCCTTCCGTGAGTTTGTACAATGTGCGGTTCCTCAGTGGCAGGTCTCCAAACGCCACTTTTTCTCACAGAAGGTGATTCTGGCTCTCTACCAGCATGTGGAAAACAATGTCCTTGCCGCGCTGGACAGGGCATTCAGCGGTAAGGTGCATATTACCGCTGACTCATGGTCCAGCAGGCATGGACAGGGACGTTACCTGTCTTTCACGGCCCATTGGGTCACTCTTCTGGCAGCTGGGAAGGATGCAGGACAAGGTGCAGTAGTGTTGGAGGTTGTTCCGCCACCACGCCTCCAAAATGCTACTATTGGTTGTGACACACCTCTCTCCTCCACCCCCTCCTCTTATTCTTCCTCCATGGCCTCTTCCAGTGCTCTGTCCTCAGAACCAGCGGTGCTCCGTAGGCATTCCAGGGGCTACGCAAGTACGCAGGCAAAACTATGCCATGCCGTGCTTGCGCTGGTTTGTTTGGGGGACAGGAGCCACACTGGGGCGGATGTTTTGTCAGCTCTGCAGGGGCAGGCCGAGAGGTGGTTGACGCCACGCCAGCTTAACCACCTCGCGCCCGCCCTTTAGCCGAATGACGGCCGTAGAGCAGGCGCGTTCGTCCGGGTGGTCGTCCCTGGACGTCCTGATGTTTACTTCCGCAATGCGCGCCGCCGCGGGCGCGCATCGCGGAAGTTCTGTGTTCGCCGTGTCCCCCGGGGACAGGCAAACACAGATCGCTGTAAACGGCCAATCACATCGGCCGTTTACAGCGTGATCGGCGTGTCCAATGGGAGATGATCTCATATGTAAACATATGAGATCATCTCTCAGCGCCGCTCTCCCTCCTCGCACAGACAGTGTGAGAGGGGAGAGATGAACGGCTGCAGCGGCAGCCGTTCTGTCTCTAGTAAAAAAAAAAAAAAAAGTTAAAAAATAAAATAAAAAGTGCCATCCTCCCCCCAGCAGTGCCATCCTCCCCCCAGCAGTGCCATCCGCCCCAGTGCCATCTGCCCCAGTGCCATCTGCCCCAGTGCCACCTGCCCACAGTGCCATCCACCCCAGTGCTACCTGCCCCCAGTGCCATCCACCCCAGTGCTACCTGCCCCCAGTGCCATCCACCCCAGTGCTACCTGCCCCCAGTGCCATCCACACCAGTGCCACCTGTCGTCAGTGCCACCTGTCATCAGTGCCATCTGTCATCAGTGCCACGTATAAGTGCCATCTGTCATCAGTGCCACGTGTCATCAGTGCCACATAGTGCCATCTGTCATCAGTGCCACGTATTAGTGCCATCTGTCATCAGTGCCACGTATCAGTGCCATTTGTCATCAGTGCCACCTGTCAGTGTCACGTGCCATCTGTTGTCAGTGTCACGTGTCATCAATGCCACTTATCAGTGCCATCTGTCATCAGTGTCACGCGTCATCGGTGCCATGTATTAGTGCCATCTGTCATCGGTGGCACGTATTAGTGCCACGTATTAGTGCCATCTGTCATCGGTGCCACGTATTAGTGCCACGTATCTTCTGTGCCACGTATTAGTGCCATGTGTCATCAGTGCCACGTATAAGTGACACGTGTCATCAGTGCCACATATTAGTGCCATCTGTCATCAGTGCCACATATTAGTGCCATCTGTCATCAGTGCCACCTGTCATCAGTGCCACGTATAAGTGTCATCATTGCCACGTATCAGTGCCATCTGTCATCAGTGTCAAGTGTCATTGTCCTGGTGCTTCAAAAGTGTAATAAATAGTCAACAAGTTAGATGTGTAATTTATGTTCCTAGAACACATGATGGCGCTACCTGCATGTTGGGCCTCTCTATGCGGCCAGGCTGTGAAAAAGTCCCACACATGTGGTATTGTAATACTCAGGAGTAGCAGAATTTTTTGGGGGGGTGTCATTTGTGGAATAAACATGCCACGTGAGAGAAATAACCTATTACAATGACAATTTTGTGGAGAAAAAAAAAATGAAAAATCTTAATTTTGCAAAGAATTGTGGGAAAAAAATTACAACATCAAAAAGCTCACTATGCCTCTTACTAAATACCTTGGAATGTCTACTTTCCAAAAAGGGGTCATTTGGGGGGTATTTGTACTTTCCTGACTTGTTCGGGTCACAAGAAGCGAGATAGGCCACCAGTACATCAGATGTGATCAATTTTGTGCGATTCGCACTACACTTTGTAGACTCTCTAACTTTCACAAAGACCAAATAATATCCAATAATTTGGGTTATTTTTACCAAAGATATGTAGCAGTATAAATTGTGGCCAAAATTTATGAAGAAAAATTAATAATTTGCATAATTCTGTCACAGAAACAAAGAAATATGCGTTTTTTTTCCAAATTTTCGGTCTTTTTTCATTTATAGTGCAAAAAATAAAAACCCCAGAGGTGATCAAATACCACCAAAAGAAAGCTCTATTTGTGGGAAAAAAAGGACAAAAAATTCATTTGGGTACAGTGTTGCATGACTGAGTAATTGTCATTCAAATTGTGAGAGCACCGAAAGCTGAAAATTGGTCTGGGCAGGAAGGGTGTTTAAGTGCCCAGTAAGCAAGTGGTTAAGCCAGGAATGGTGGTTTGCGACAATGGCACCAACCTCCTCTCCTCCCTCCGACAGGGACAACTGACCCATGTGCCCTGTATAGCTCACATCCTTAACCTGGTGGTGCAGCGGTTCTTGGAGAGGTACCCGGGCTTACAGGATGTCCTGAAGCAGGCCAGGAAAGTCTGTGTGCATTTCCGCCGATCATTTAATGCCTGTGCTTGGCTGGCTGAGCTCCAAAAGGAGTTGAACCTGCCCAAGAACCGCCTTATATGTGACATGCCCACCAGGTGGAACTCAACGTTGGCCATGCTGCAGCGGCTGCACACGCAGCAGAGGGCCATTAATGAGTACCTGTGCGACTACGGCACCAGGACAGGGTCAGGGGAGCTCGGTTTTTTCTCACCACGCCAGTGGGGCATGAACAGGGATGCATCCTGTCACCATTTGAGGAGGCCACAAGGATGGTGAGCAGTGACAGTGCATGCATCAGTGACACTGTACCTCTTGTCCACCTCTTGGAGCATACGCTGTGTGGAATAATGGACAGGGCACTTGAGGCAGAACAGAGGCAGGAAGAGGAGGACTTCCTTGCCTCTCAAGACCCCCTTTATCCAGACAGTGCCACCCATCACACAGGAAGAGGATGAGGAGGAGGATGAGGAGGAGGAAGAGGAGGAGGAGGATGATTGTGTCAGCATGGAGGTGGAGGCTGGCACTCAGCATCAGCAGCAGCAGCAGCAGTCTTGTAGGGATGATTTACAGTCCCAAGAAACCCGTGGACTTGTACGTGGCTGGGAGGAGGTAGCTGTGGATCATGTTGTCCTTAGTGACCCAGAGGACTCCGGACCGAATGCCTCAGCTAACCTACGCTGCATGGCTTCCCTGATCCTGCAAAGCCTGCGTAAGGATCCTCGTATTCTTTGGATCAAGGAGCGGGACCATTACTAGCTGGCCACTCTCCTTGATCCACGGTACAAGGGTAAGGTTGCCGACCTTATCTTGCCGTCGCAGAGGGAGCAGAGGATGAGACATCTCCGGGAGGCCTTGCAGAAAGGTCCGTGCAACGCGTTCCCAGAGACTGGGAGGTTACAAACTCCTGGTCCTGGACAACGTGTTGCTGAGGCATCGGTCAGAAGGAGCGGTGGAAAAGGTGGCCGTCTGACCGATGCTTTCAGACAATTTTTTAGTCCGCAGCCCCAAGGTATGATCGGTTCCAGCAACCATCGCCAGCGTCTGATTTACATGGTGCAGGAATACATAGGGGCAAGGTCAGACTTGGACACCTTTCCCACCGAAAATCCTCTGGCTTACTGGGTTTTGAGGATGGATCACTGGCCAGAGCTTGCACAGTATGCAATTGAGCTACTGGCCTGTCCTGCATCCAGCGTTCTTTCGAAACGCACCTTCAGTGCTGCTGGTGGCTTTGTTACCGTTCACAGGGTGCGCCTGTCCACCGAATCAGTTGATCGACTGACCTTCATCAAGATGAATCAGTCTTGGATCACCCACAGCTACCAAGCACCTGAAGCTGATGTAACCGAATAATTTTTTTTTAAATATCATATCCCTTCAAGACTGCCTATGCTGATGCTGAGTGACTGTCCTGTTATGTTGATTGTCTATCCTCTTCCTCCTCCGCTGATATGTTGGAAGAACATTTCTGGTTCTGGGTGATGCCATCAGCCCAATTTTTCTGCCCCTGTTTAACAGGGGCGTTTAATTACAATTTTTGATGGAATGCTTTGCAGCAGGGCTAATTCCTGCACTACAACTAGACTATATGGGAGAGGTTGTAGTGTGGTGGTACCAGCACCAGTGCCTAAGGCCCAATTTTTCTGCCCCTGTTTAACAGGGGCGTTTAATTACAATTTTTGATGCAATGCTTTGCAGCAGGGCTAATTCCCGCACTAAAACTAGAGTATATGGGAGAGGTTGCAGTGTCATGGCACCAGCACCAGTGCCTAAGGCCCAATTTTTCTGCCCCTGTTTAACAGGGACATGTAATTACAATTCTTGATATAATATTTCACAGGAGGGCCCGTTCCTGTGCCCACCCAGAGTAACTGTGAGGACTTATAGTGTTGTGGCACCAGCACCACAACCACCAAAGGTAAATTTTTCTACCACTGTTCAACAATGGCATGTAATTACAATTCTTGATATAATCGTTCACAGCAGGCCGCTCCAGCGCCCACCAAGAGTCACTTTGAGAGCTTACAATGTTGTGGCAAAACCAACACCTTGTTCCGCCATTTCTACAGAGCATATAGGGCAGGCCCCTACTTTCAAACATCCAACTTACAAACATCTCCTACTTGCAAACGGAAGGAGACAATAGCAAGTGAGATGAAAAAAGATGGACGACAAAACAAATTATACAGGGGTGATAACCCTTCCCTATGTTTTCCAAAAAGCTTAAAAATAGTTTTTTTGACTGGAGCTACTCTTTAAAAATGTACCAGTTGAAAATTACAAACAGATTCAACTTAACACAACAAACCTACACAGTCCCTGTCTTGTTTGCACCGCCTGTATACTGCTGTTCTGAGTATATAGGGCCTGGGGGCCACACGTATTTCCTTTTTTTAATATGGGTATGGGGTTCCCCTTAATATGCGTACAAGACCCAAAGGGGCTGGTAATGGGCAGGGAGGGCTACCCATGCCATTTTTCTCAATGATTTTCAACCATATTGCAGGAACCAGATATAACATTAAAACCGCAAGCAGTTTTAAATGATGTTATTTCCGTTAAATATCATTTTGTGGGGCGTGGCTTAGCGGCTGATGTAGGAAGACGTGCTTACCTTGAGCTCCGCTGGCCATCCGTGATTCCATCCTTCCAGTCTGCCCTGAAACGCCGTTTTCGGGGCCCCTACCTCCTGCCACGATCGGTGAAGCATCCCGGACCACCGCGGTACATCCCGGGACCCCCGCTGCGATGTCCAGACGCCATACCGGAGGGAAGGGGCTGACGGACCCCCCAGGCCAAGATGGCGCCGGCGCGCGGCGTGCAGCCAAAGACCAATACAAGGAAGCAGCACAGAAGCTCCTCTATGGCGGTAAATCATACAAGGATGCCCTGGCTGGCCAGCCCTCTCCTCAAGCTACCCCTGGAGGCTCTCCTGAAGCAGATGACACAGTCCCCTTGGAGGATGAGGATGGATTGTCCGCAGCATGGCAAACAGTGAGTACACCCAGGGACAGTGTTAGGCCAGAGACACAGGCCATCCCCTCCCCAGTGCTGGAAAATGAGCCTACGCTAAGGGACATATTCACTGCTGTCACCTCCTGTAATAACTCTATTGCAGCCCTCTCTGAGGACATTAAAGGGGTTAAAGCTGAAATAACGTTTGTCCGCCATGACATGCAAAAGCTCAGGGAGAGGACGGCTGCATTGGAAGGCAGACTGAGCACAGTGGATGATGACCTGGCCCCCATGCAAAGGGATCTAAAATATAATTGCCATCTTACTGAACAGCACGCTATGCGACTTGATGAGATGGAAAATCGCATGAGACGCAATAATATTCGCTCTTTGGGGATTCCGGAACGTGTTGAGGGTAAAAACCCGGTAGACTTTATTGAAAATTGGTTGCTTGCCACCTTTGGTAAAGAATCCTTGTCACCGCTTTTTGCAGTGGAACGTGCCCACCGGGTGCCGTCTCGCCCCCTACCTCCGGGTAATCGTCCCAGGCCCCTCTTGTTTAAACTCCTCAACTACAGAGACAGGGACACCATTCTCTCTAAAGCGCGGGGGTTGTCGGACAAGATGGAGATTGAGAACTCCAGGATTTCACTATTTTCGGATTTTTCAGCAGAGCTCCAGAAAAAGCGTGCAACATTCCTTGAAGTTAAAAGACGCCTTCGGGACCTTAACGTTCAATATGGAATGCTATATCCAGCCAGGCTCAGAGTTACGGCCCTGGGTTCAACGCACTTTTTTGAGCGCCCCGCGGCGGCAGCACAGTGGCTTGACCAGGAGTACAACGCACTCAAAGCCGCCAAACAACAAAGATCTCCTCCACGCTAACGGCACTTTCAGACAGGCTGACTGGACTTCCACTTTTGCAGGACCGGCAGAAGGCTGAGGTTTTTGGTTCCGCTGTAACCCTACTAGAACTACAACATGCCTACTTATGTGAAACCCCGTTTGTCATCTGGGAGAGTCCTCTCTGGGTGTTTCCATGGCCTTCCCCCAGCCCCCAAGTTTCGGATGTGGCCTATTATTCTGCTATTTTTCTTGTGTGTGAGCCCCATGGGCTTTAATACAGAAGATGCCACGTTTTTTTGCTGTTTAACTGTTTTTCTTTTCTTTTTCTCTTTGTTTAATTTTTTCTCTCTCAGGATCGCAACGTACAGGGACTATTTTCCGGCCCGGCTGTACCCATCTGGGCGCCTCTTCCTTGTTGCGGCAGCTCCTGTCGGACCTTTTTTCTCCACAGTGTTGGGACATCTCAGGTGATGCGACTTTCCAGTCGCTAGTTGCTGCTAAATGTGTGTTAACTGCCTTTTTCCTCCCTGGTGGTTTGCGATTGTTAATATGGTTACTCCTACTTGCACTTATATTTTGTATTCATGATGGCTAAGATTAGATTTCTTTCTTGGAATGTTAGGGGGCTGGGCAGTCCGGTGAAGAGGCTGGCGGTGCTGAGGCACCTTAAAGATATGAAAGCTGACATTGTGTGCCTGCAGGAGACACATTTTACTCCTGCTGGTACTCCTAGCCTGGGTTCTAGACTGTATATCCACCAATACCATTCTACATACTCTGCTTATGCAAGAGGAGTGAGTATCCTAATTAGGCAGTATGCTCATTTCTCTTGCTCCCAACAGGTTATTGATCCGGGGGGAGGTACATTTTTTTGCTGTGTAAGCTTGCTACTATACAATGCATTATTGCCAATGTTTATATCCCGCCGCCGTATTCGGCGGAGATTCTTAGGCGCCTAGCTGGGTTCATGGCACAGTTCCCTGGCATACCCCTGCTGGCGATGGGTGATTTTAACAACTATGTCAACGGCCTGTGGGATAAGATTCCAGCTCCTCCTGTGGTCCCCTCACGCCCTAATGGCGATACTCCTTTTGCAGCTTTGTTAGCTGAACTTGGGCTGGTTGATGTATGGCGGAGAGCCCACCCCCACTCCCGTTTATACTCCTGTTGCTCTCCAGCGTTTGGGAGCTTGTCCAGAATAGACCTGGGACTGGGGAACTCCGCCCTCCTCCCCCTAATTAGAGACTCTGGTTATGGGGTTAGACATGAATCCGACCACTCTTCTTTGTGGATTGAGATGTCCCTGTCTACTGACCGCGCACCTAGGAGTTGGAAGCTTAACCCCTTTTGGCTTGCACTTTTCCCGCAGCCTGACCCCATTGCAAATGCCCTTAAACTTTTCCTGCAGGACAATTTAGGCTCGGCCTCTATAGATGTGGTCTGGGATGCAGCTAAGGCCTTCCTTAGGGGACAATTTATCACTACTATAACTGATATTAAACGGAACACTAAAGCTTGGGAACTAGAGGTCGGTAGAGTACTTAGAGAGGCGGAACAGGCCTATGTTGACAACCCTTCGGAAGATACTAAGAGGTCTTGGTTGGGGGCGCAATCTATGTCTAGACAGGTAACTTTGCAACTGGCAGAAAATAAAAGGTTTTTCCTACAACAAACACACTTTGAGGAGGGGGAGTCGACAGGCCATATGCTGGCTCTGCTGGCGAGGGCCCAGGGTTCCGCTCCTATGACTCACTCACTGTGCGATTCGCAGGGAGTGACCCATTCGGATACCCCTGGGATCTTGCAGGTATTTCGATCCTTTTACGCAGACCTGTACTGCTCTAAGGTGCAGCCCGGTGAGGGGGAGATTGTGGACTTTTTAGATGGTTGTGATATTCCATGCCTGTCTGCGTCGGATGGAGAGCTGCTGAACGCCCCCTTAACGGAGGATGAATTGGCTTCTGCACTGGAACATTCTCATAATAATAAAGCTCCGGGGGCGGATGGTCTCCCATCCGAGGTATACAAGCGTTATGCCGGTGTTCTTTTGCCAACCCTTTTAAAAGTGTTTAACAACGCCTTAGAGACGGGGGTCCTACCTGCCTCTATGAACGAAGCAATCATAATTGTACTTCTAAAACCGGGTAAGGTAGCAACTTCACCGGACGCATATAGGCCCATCTCCTTGCTCACGACAGACGTTAAAATATTGGCTCGGGTCTTGGCAACGAGATTATCTCTGGTAATACACAAACTGATCCATAGGGATCAATCAGGCTTTATTCCCTCACGTTCCACTGCCCTAAATATTCGCCGTTTATTCCTAAACCTACAGGTCCCTGTGGATAACCCCGGTAATCAGGCCATCCTCTCACTGGACGCGGCTAAGGCCTTTGATAGTGTTGAGTGGCCTTATCTGTGGAAAGTGATGGAGCGGATGGGGCTGGGCAGTACATTTATTAGCTGGGTCCGACTATTATATGCCAAGCCTACAGCTAGAATCAGAGCTAATGCGGAGCTCTCCGACCCATTCGTGCTGTATAGAGGCACGAGACAGGGGTGCCCTCTGTCGCCCCTGCTCTTTGCCATGGCGCTTGAACCACTAGCAGCCAGAATGAGATCGGCTCCGGATATTGTGGGTTTCTGCAGGCCCACTGGAACGGATGTGGTATCGCTATACGCGGATGACACGCTCATATACCTGGGGGACACACAGGGCTCCCTTACGGCTACCATGAACCTGATTACCCTATTTGGTACCCTGTCAGGTTTTAAGATTAACTGGGACAAATCTGTGCTGCTGCCCTTGTCCCCCCTAACGGCTCCCTTACCCCCTTGTGCAAACATGATCCAGACGGTTACATCCTTTAAGTATCTGGGGGTGCAGATTTCCCCCCGAGGTGGAGGAGTATGCCAAACTGAATCTTATGCCATTGTTACTTAAGTTCAGGGATAAATGTAAGATCTGGTGCAAACTACCGTTATCGGTGGTGGGCAGGGTAAACCTCATTAAAATGGTGTGGGCCCCGCAGTTGCTCTATATTTGTCATAATTCCCCGACCTGGATTCCGAAACGTTGGTTCGATAAAATTGACTCTCAGTTTAGGGAATTAATATGGTGTAGAAAGACGGCCAGACTTAGTCTACTTACCTTGCAATATAATAAGGACGAAGGGGGGTTGGCACTTCCACACGCTAGGATGTATTTTTTGGCTTCACAGCTCCAGCACCTGGGTGGGTGGGGGTCAGATGACCCCTTGGACCCGATCCGCAGGATACTGGCTGACCCGGTCGCCTCGGACACAGCCTTGTCTAGATTGGAGGCAGGCTTCCCTCATATGGACAGGGGTTCCCCGACTATTATACTGCTGAATACCCTATGGTCTCATGTTAAAAAACTGCTACGAATACGTGGCTTCCTTGCCCTCACCCCTATTTGGCGGAATGCTAATTATGGTGAACTCTTTAAACTCAAGGGATTTGGTAACTGGAGTAGGAGTGGCCTTCAGTATCTCTCGCAACTGTATAGTGGACGGGTACTGAAGTCCTTCTTGGAAATACAGGCTGAGTTTGACATCCCACGCAGGGATTTTTTTAAATATTTACAGTTACGTCATGCGCTGCAGACACAGGCACGGAGTGTGCAGCTTTCCCTAACAGACCACCCTGTGGTGCAGGGGATATTCATGCAGACTGACCGTAAAGGCATGATCTCTAGGGGGTATGCTATGCTTCTTGACGAGGTGCAGGACCCTGCACGTCTTCCATGTCGGCAGAGATGGGAGGCGGACCTGGGGCCCGTGGACGCGGAGACCTGGAACCTTTGCTTGTCCTCCGCTCCGTTGGTGTCGGTATCGGCCTCCCATAGGCTCTCCCACCTGTATTTACTACATAGGACCTATAGAACTCCAGTTAAACTGCACAGTTGGGGTGTTAGAGGGTCTCCCCTTTGCCCTAAATGTATGCGGGACCATGGGGATCTTATGCACATGTTCTGGAGGTGCCCGAAACTAAAACGATATTGGACTGGAATTCTGGACACTATATCCTCAGTGTTCTCTGTTGGTATTCCGCGATGTCCGTTGGTCTGCCTGTTGGGGGCCCTGGATGAGGAATCATTGACGCCCTCGGCCCATACGGCCATTATTAGGTTGCTATATGTAGCCAGAAAATTGATAGCGAGATTGTGGATAACCCACAGGGTTCCCACCAGGCAGCAATGGATAGAACAGGTGAACCAGATGCTGATCAGGGAAAAGATAACATACCAACACAGAAACGCACCGCACAAATTTAATGCCATGTGGGGGGGTTGGCTTGAGGTCCCGGGACTAGCTCCCCACCAACTTATACAGGACAGACTTTTACAGGGTTGACTGACGGTCCTAGGTCCGGTACATGGAGGTACATAAATGGTCATGTTCCCAGGATGGGTCTAATTCTATGTATCTCCCTCATCCGGTAATTGTACAGGGTGTAGGGAGACACCAGTGGGACTGTGTGATGGGTTGTGGGCCGCAGTATATATTTAAGGTACTTATGTGAGTGTTTCCTGGTGCGGAGTGGTCTATGAG
The DNA here is from genome assembly GCF_037356315.1 of Lithobates pipiens. NCBI lineage: Eukaryota > Metazoa > Chordata > Amphibia > Anura > Ranidae > Lithobates > Lithobates pipiens. Next base: position 337,068,412 of record NW_027507903.1, read on the forward strand.
AGAATGTTACTTTTGTTTTTACTTTTTGGTTCCTTTTTCTTACCTCCTTTCTTCCTTATTTTTTGGTCTTATTGATATTTTCCATATCTCAACAGTCTTCAAACCGAAACTATTTGTATTTTTATATTTCCCGTATATTTTTGGATGTGAAAACCAATACTACTGTAAGACTGTACTTTACTCCTATGTTTGGTTTGTACCATATGTGTTTTGTAATAAAAACTTATTTGATTAAAAAAAAATGTCATTTTGTGCAGGGACTGTTCTAAACACGGGAAACACGTGGCACTTCACAGGCATACTACAGACACCCCCCAGGCACGATATTTAAAGGAATATTTCACTTTTTTCACTTTAATCGTCATTAAAATCAGTGCTGCCGCCAAAACGGCCATTTTTAAAAACATTTTAGGCATTGACCCATGTCCCCTGGGTCAGGAGCCAGGTCCCCAAACCCTTTATAGGACAACATATTGCATATTAGCCGTTAAAATTAGCACTTTTAATTTCGAACATTCGAGTCCCATAGACTTCAATGGGGTTCTAAAGTTCGTACGAAATTGGGGTCCGTTCGAAAGTTCTGGTGCGAACCGAACCGGGGGGTGTTCGGCTCATCCCTATCCAGAAAGATTCTCATTTACATAATCTGTCAAAACATTCACCTTCTGGAATGGACATTGGTATATCTTCTATGCCAAAAAGTTCAAGCCCCTTAGTGCTACCTTCATGTTTGTGTTTAAAATGACGTGGTACACTGTGCTTCTCAATTTTCTTTTCTATAAATCTCCTATGTTCCCCAAAATGGGTCCTCATTTTACGTACCGTCCTACCTACATAGAGGAACCCGCATGGGCACCGCAAACCGTAGACCACAAACTGTGTATTACAGCATATACATTGCTTGATCTGAAACATACGGCCATCCTTACAATTAAATGTTGTTAGTCCATGAGTAATAAATCTACATGCTTTACATTTTTTGCTCTTACATCTAAAGCTACCTATGATGTTAAAGAATTGGGGTATATTACGCATTTTTTGGTAATAATTTTTTGTGTTTTTTAGACGGCTGGGGGCAATGATACTCTTAACGTTTTTTGCTTGTCTGAACACAACCTGAGGTTTCTTGGGGAGGATTTTTCCCAATGTTTTATCCTGCCCTAGAATAGGCCAATGCTTTTGAACAGCTCTTTTGATGGCCCAATGTTGGTCATTAAAGGTTGTAATGAAAGGAATATCTCGCTGATCCTTTGCCCATATAGTATCATTCTTATTCTTATCAGGGATTCCAATCCTATAACGACCCTTTGCTTCTTTGCTGTGGCTTTCTTCATATCCCTTTTCTAAAAATGTATTGGATAATATAGCCGCCTGAGCCTCATAGTCCTTAATACTATTGCAGTTTCTACATAATCTGCAAAACTGGCCATGGGGTATATTCTCTTGCCATCTAGGATGGTGGCAACTCTTGTGATGTAAATAAGAGTTGCCTGCAGTTTCCTTAAAATATGTTTTGGACGTGATGTTACCATTTTTGTCACTACTAAGCTCAAGGTCCAGGAACACTAAGACATTTGCATCCACTACATGGATAAAATGGATACCGAAGCTGTTGTTGTTACAATATGAAACAAATTCATTGACAGTTTCAGTTGACCCATCCCAGATGATAAGTATGTCATCAATGTACCTCCCGTAATACACTAAGTGTTTGGCAAATGGATTGTGTTGCCAGATACAAAATTTCTCCCAGTATCCCATGAATAGATTTGCATAGCAGGGTGCAAAATGTGCACCCATTGCTGTGCCCGCTATCTGCCTGTAGAATTTGTCCTGGAAACAGAAATGATTTCTTTCCAGAGCAAACTGGATACATTGACATATGAACTTGGACTGGTTTGGGTTCATGTAATCTGTTTCTGATAGAAAATGTTCAACTGCCCTTAATCCACCCTCGTGGGGAATTGACGTATAGAGTGAACTAACGTCTAGAGATAGCCACGAGTATCCTGATTCCCACTTGTATTGCTGTAGGGTCTCTAGCACATGCGCAGAGTCTTTTATATATGCTGGGAGAGAGATTACAAGAGGTTTTAGGAACGCATCTACATATTGGGAAACTCTGCTCATAATGCCATCTATACTGGCCACGATAGGTCTGCCAGGTGGGCATATTGGGTCCTTATGGACCTTTGGTGTATGATAAAAATATGGCGTTTTAAAATAGTTCGCTAGAAAAAAGTGTTTTTCTGATTTCTGTATCAATCCTTGTGTAAGAGCTTTATTCATCAATTTTGTAAGTTCCTCTTTGTATTCTGACAGGGGATCATATGGGAGTATTTCATAGGTGGCACTATTCGATAGGAGTCTATATGCTTCCTTCAGATAGTCCACCCTATCCTGAATGACAATACCACCTCCTTTATCCGCCATACGGATTACCAAGTTACCATTTTCTTTGAATGCCAATAATGCATCTCTTTCTTGCTTGGATAAGTTATGCATGTTAATTTTTCCATGTTGTGCCTCACATATTTTCTTGAAGTCTGTATACACCATAGCACAAAATGTTTTGATAAATTCATTTTTCACATGGTGTGGATAAAATGTCGACTTCGGGCGGAATGTAGATTCAATAATCCCATTAGCATATGGTGTTGATATGAACATTTCCATCTCTGTTCCCCCCTCCCTTAATAATTCCTCAAGGATATTTATGGCTTCTTCCTCTGCTTTATTGCTTGTAATATGGTCACAGGTTGTTTCCGGGACACTTACTGATTCCTTCTGAGCGCCAGTAAGTGTCCCCTTAACCATATTATCATCTTTCTTTGTGTTTTCCTCTATTTTTAAACCATAAAAACGCCTCACCGTGATATCTCGAATGTATTTATGTAGGTCCTTAAATAGCTCAAATAAATTGGCATTACTACTTGGAGCAAAATTTAAGCCATATTGTAAAAGGCTGATCTCGCTCTCAGCCAATATATGTGACGAGAGAGTGAAGATTTTCACTGTGGATTTCAATTCTCTATCTTTCCTCTCTTTGATAATCTTGTTTCTTCTTCCTCCAGCCCCTCCTCTAGTTCCTCTCCTTCTTCTGTTATTTTTTTTTTCTCGGATAGAGGAGGGGGAAGTAGTAAAAAATTACCAATCATCTCCCCAGTTTGTTCAATCCTACCATCCCTTGATACTGGAGAAGAGGCAGCCGTGGAGGTTCTTGATTCTAATGCTAGAACAACACCTGCAATATGTGAGTGCAATACCTGGTTTTTAATATTGTAGTGCTACCCCCAGAGGGGCCACAGAATTATCTTGTGATTATTCTTCACACCTGAAGATGACACACCTGACTCACCCAGCACTTACTGATATACCTTAACCACTTGCCTACAGGGCACTTTCACCCCCTTCTTGCCCAGACCAATTTTCAGCTTTCAGCGCTATCACATTTTGAATGACAATTGCGCAGTCATGCTACACTGTAACCATGTGAAATTGTTATCATTTTCTTCACACAAATAGAGATTTCTTTTGGTGGCATTTAATCACTGCTGGGTTTTTTATTTTTTACTTTTTTTTTCAAAATTTTCATTCAGGAAATTTTGTAAATAAGTAATTTTTCTGCTTCACTGATGTGCGCTGATGAGGCAGCACTTATGGCCACTGATGAGGCTGCACTTATGGGCACTGATTGGCGGCACTGGTGGGCACTGATTGCTGGCACTGGTGGCGCTATATTGTAATCCGGGCACTGATGATAAGTGCCCTAATTACATGTCTGGGTGTCCCCTGCAAGGAAATGCCGCTGATCGGTTCGCCTCACCAGTGCCACACACTCTGTGTGAGGCAATGAGAGATGATTACCGGCATCTCCATGTTTACATGTGACCGACTGTGATTGCACGTAGCTGATCAGATGGTTAAAGAACCATGGCCATGGTGCTTTACAGAGATCAGGGTCAAGCCATGTCCTAGCAATGTGGCACGGCCACAATCACCGCGCTGTGCACCCCCCCCCCCCCCCGCAGGCACGCGAGGGTGACCATTCTGGAATGACGAGAGCCGCACTGCCCCTCCATCATTTGAAAATGGTTAACGACATTTGAGAGAATCACATTGTGAAGAAGAGTGTATAAAAATATAATTAGTAGAAATAATACTCTAGCTCAGTTTAAATTAAAAAATAATCCAGTATTGTTAAATGCCTTTCATGGTCACAAATTTCGATTCAAGTAAATTTACTGTCTTTATCCTGTGAATAACATAATAATTATTAGCACTATTTTAAATTCCTGTTAGGGATTTGGAATTTTCAATTAGATATTTGTTATGATCGTGATGAATATTTAGTTGCTGAAGTAAAACTTCCGCTATAAATATTTCCAATGCATATGTGATAAAAAAAACAAAAACTTTTATTTCCATGCTATTGATTTGATAATTGGGTATTAGGTAGAAACTAATTTATGTGTTTAAAGTGCAAGGATTGTAGTGTTAGTCAGCTACACATTTGCTTATTACATGAAGCAAATTTAATGAATTAAATGCTGCTGATATTGTAATGTGGTTTTTACTACACATTAAATGGGTCACTAATCATTACAAAAGGAACGTATTATGAAGTGGGAAACACCATTATGGGGGGACTTTGGTAAAATCACATCCAGGATCCACTTCAGAGAATTTCAGAGTAGCATGCAAGATAATGCCATTAAGAAGTGCTTATGACAAACCTACTGTACATAATTTTGCTAATTAATAATAAATGCTGTTAACACACTCAGTACCTATTAACTAACGCTTTCATCTTTGTGGACTACAGCTTAAAGCTAAACTCCAGGGGAAAAGCCCAAAACACAGTCCTGTCTGGCAAGTGGAGTTGGCCCAACACCCATCCTATTCTGTTCACTCGAGAACTCTCAAACATCACAAAAGTTCAGACCTGAACTTCGAACCTTATTATCCTCTTCCCCCGAAAGATGGCCACAGCGCAGGCCTAAATTGCCTGGAGGGCATCCATGTACGTTCTCCCCTGCAGGGAATGCGCGACTCGCTAGGTGATCAGCGAGTCAACTAGACTCGGCTGATCACAGATAGGAGTAAAGGGCCAATTCCTGACCCCTTACCACGTGATCAGATGTTAGCCAAAGACAGCTGATCACGATATGTAAACAGAGCTGTTAATGAGATTTTCTTTCCTCATGCCTCATCCGTGCCCATGAGTGCTACCTATCAAACATTAATAAGGCGGCATTGATGGGCATTTTGAAGGCTTATATGCAAATGATGTGCCATAAAAAGGGTATGGGGGCCTGGGTACTGCCCTGGGGGGGTATGTATCAATGCATTTTCTTTTTAAAAAGATTGTTTTTAAAGGAGCAGTGATTTTAATAATACTTAAAGTGAAAAAACAAAAATGAAAAATTCCTTCAAATATAGTGCCTAGGGGTTTCCCTTAGGCTGCCTGTAAAGTGGTATATATGTGCCATGTAACGAACCTGCTGCAGCAAAACTGACATATATAAATACAAAATAACATTTAAATTGATTTTCCTTGCAAGCTTTCTTTATTTTGTAAACAATGACTTGGGGAGCCAGTCTGTATGATGAGGCCACCATTTAGTGCACTCGGAACAAGATTAGAGATTTTTTGGATAAATTCTGGTGTCTCTTTTGCCACGTACACACACGATCGGACTATCTGGTGGGCTATCTGTGTGTGGGCTCCAGCTGAGTTTTTTTCCCCAAAAGTCCAGCGGACTTAGAAAGATGTTTTGACTCAAATTTGTCCGCCGGACTCAGCAGTCCTGCGGACAATCCAGCCATCTGTGTGCTAGTCCGCTGGACTTTTGAAATGAATGGACTTTCCCACACATGGAGAAAAGTCTAGCGAAGGAGGTCGCCGCCTCCATGGGCGAGATTGACACGTCGCTGGCCCCGTCACCTGGTATGGACTTAAAGGGGAAGCCCTACGCTGGTTCCCCCAAAGTCCATATCAGACCCTTATCTGAGCACGCAGCCCGGCCAGTCAGGAAAGGGGGTGGGGATGAGCGAGCGCCCCCCCCTCCTGAGCCATACCAGGCCGCATGCCCTCAACATGGGGGGTGCACGGCCCCCTACCCCAAAGCACCTTGTTCCCATGTTGATGAGGATAAAGGCCTCTTCCCGACAACCCTGGCCATTGGTTGTCTGGGTCTGCGGGCAGGGGGCTTATCGGAATCTGGGAGCCCCCTTTAATAAGGGGGCCTCCAGATACCGACCCCCACCCTATGGGAATGAGTATGGGGTACAATGTAACCCTACCCATTCACCTGGTGAAAAAAATGTAAATAAAACACAACACAAGGTTTTAAAATAATTTATTGCACAGCTCCAGGGGCCTTCTTCCGTCTTAGGGGGTCTTCTTGCCAGACTCCTCGACTATCTTCTGCTAGCTCTTTTACTAGCGGAGGAGCCCGGCTTTCTTCTTCGTTGTCCCCCTCTTCGGTTCTTCTTGCCGGGTCTCCGCTCCTTCTTCCAGCTCTTTTACTAGTGGTGGTCCTGAAAAAAAGCGTAGTCAAGCATAGGCAGAGTCCAGTAACCAGATCGGGTAATCAGCCAGGCCAGAAGTCAGGGATCCAAGTAGAGCACAGCAAGCAGTATAAGGAGCCAGAAGGGATGTCAGCAAGCCAGTCTTTAAACAAACCGCAGGAGATGGTTTCAGTGATGTGACCAAGGCAAAGGCAGAGGTGAAGTGAGCTGGAAGGCTTTAAGTAGGAAGGTCAGACGAGCATCACTAGGAACAGCTGGTAACTGTGGAGAGAGAAGAGAGCTGGCAATTAGCCGACAGCTGAGCGGCCAGACCAGAGAAGGAAGGGCCAAGCCAGCCCTGACACCCAGTTAGCCATTTTCCCTAGCCAGTGTCATGTGACTCGTTAATGTTACAAGGTCTCAGGTATGAATGGAGAGCAGGTATGTTAAATTTTGTGTTATCGCTCCGACACTCTCATACTGGTCACTGAAAGTTCAACATGGCACCTCATCGCAAAGAAATTCTTTGAGGACCTGAAAAAAAGAATTTTTGCTCTACATAAAGATGGCATAGGCTATAAGAATATTGTCAAGACCCTGAAACTGAGCTGCAGCACGTGGCCAAAACCATACAGTGGTTTAACAGGACAGGTTCCACTCAGAACAGGCCTTGCCATGGTGGACCAAAGAAGTTGAGTGCACATGCTCAGCATCATATCCAGAAGTTGTCTTTAGGAAATAAATGTATGAGTGCTACCAGTATTGCTGCAGAGGTTGAAGGGGTGGGGAGTCAGCCTGTCAGTGCTCAGACAATACACCGCATGCTGCATTAAATTGATCTGCATGGCTGTCTTGCCAGAAGGAATTCTCTTCTAAAGATGATACTCAAGAAAGCACACAAACAGTTTGCTAAAGACAAGCAGAGTAAGGACATGGATTACTGGAACCATGTCCTGTGGTCTGATGAGACCAAGATAAACATATTTGGTTCAGATGGTGTCAAGCGTGTGTGGTGGTAACCAGGTGAGGAGTACAAAGACAAGTGTGTCTTGCCTACAGTCAAGTATGGTGGAAACTGGGAAGCTACAATTCATTGATGGAACCATGAATACCAACATGTACTGTGACTTACTTAAGCAGAACATGATCCCCCCTCTTCAGAGACTGGGCCGCAGGGCAGTATTATAACATGATAACAACCCCAAACAGATCTCTAAGATGACCACTACCTTGCTAAAGAAGCTGAAGGTAAAAGTGATGGACTGGCCAAGCATGTCTCCAGACCTAAGCCCTATTGAGCATCTGTGGGGCATCCTCAAATGGAAGGTGGAGGAGCGTAAGGTCTCTAACATCCACCAGCTCTGTTATGTCATCAAGGAGGAGTGGAAGACTACTCCAATGGCAACCTATGAAGCTCAGGTGAACTCCATGCTCAAGAGTAGGGATGAGCCGAACACCCCCCAGTTTGGTTCACACCAGAACTTGGAACTAGGGATGAGCCGAACACCCCCCGGTTCGGTTTGCACCAGAACTTTCGAACGGACCCCAAATTCGTACGAACTTTAGAACCCCATTGAAGTCTATGGGACTCGAACGTTCAAAATTAAAAGTGCTAATTTTAACGGCTAATATGCAAGATACTGTCCTAAAAAGGGTTTGGGGACCTGGCTCCTGCCCCAGGGGACATGGGTCAATGCAAAAAAAAGTTTTAAAAACGGCCGTTTTGGCGGGAGCACTGATTTTAATGACGATTAAAGTGAAAAAAAAGTGAAATATTCCTTTAAATATGGTGCCTGGGGGGTGTCTGTAGTATGCCTGTGAAGTGCCACGTGTTTCCCTTGTTTAGAACAGTCCCGGCACAAAATGACATTAAACGGAAATAACACCATTTAAAACTGCTTGCAGTTTTAATGTTATATCTGGTTCCTGCAATATGGTTGAAAATCATTGAGAAAAATGGCATGGGTAGCCCTCCCTGCCCATTACCAGCCTATATGGGTCTTGTACGCATATTAAGGGGAACCCTGTACCCATATTAAAAAAAGGAAATGCGTGTGGCCCCCAGGCCCTATATACTCAGAACAGCAGTATACAGGCGGTGCAAACAAGACAGGGACTGTGTAGGTTTGTTGTGTTAAGTTGAATCTGTTTGTAATTTTTAACTGGTACATTTTTAAAGTGTAGCTCCAGTCAAAAAGTCTAGCGAAGGAGGTCGCCGCCTCCATGGGCGAGATTGACACGTCGCTGGCCCCGTCACCTGGTATGGACTTAAAGGGGAAGCCCTACGCTGGTTCCCCCAAAGTCCATATCAGACCCTTATCTGAGCACGCAGCCCGGCCAGTCAGGAAAGGGGGTGGGGATGAGCGAGCGCCCCCCCCTCCTGAGCCATACCAGGCCGCATGCCCTCAACATGGGGGGTGCACGGCCCCCTACCCCAAAGCACCTTGTTCCCATGTTGATGAGGATAAAGGCCTCTTCCCGACAACCCTGGCCATTGGTTGTCTGGGTCTGCGGGCAGGGGGCTTATCGGAATCTGGGAGCCCCCTTTAATAAGGGGGCCTCCAGATACCGACCCCCACCCTATGGGAATGAGTATGGGGTACAATGTAACCCTACCCATTCACCTGGTGAAAAAAATGTAAATAAAACACAACACAAGGTTTTAAAATAATTTATTGCACAGCTCCAGGGGCCTTCTTCCGTCTTAGGGGGTCTTCTTGCCAGACTCCTCGACTATCTTCTGCTAGCTCTTTTACTAGCGGAGGAGCCCGGCTTTCTTCTTCGTTGTCCCCCTCTTCGGTTCTTCTTGCCGGGTCTCCGCTCCTTCTTCCAGCTCTTTTACTAGTGGTGGTCCTGAAAAAAAGCGTAGTCAAGCATAGGCAGAGTCCAGTAACCAGATCGGGTAATCAGCCAGGCCAGAAGTCAGGGATCCAAGTAGAGCACAGCAAGCAGTATAAGGAGCCAGAAGGGATGTCAGCAAGCCAGTCTTTAAACAAACCGCAGGAGATGGTTTCAGTGATGTGACCAAGGCAAAGGCAGAGGTGAAGTGAGCTGGAAGGCTTTAAGTAGGAAGGTCAGACGAGCATCACTAGGAACAGCTGGTAACTGTGGAGAGAGAAGAGAGCTGGCAATTAGCCGACAGCTGAGCGGCCAGACCAGAGAAGGAAGGGCCAAGCCAGCCCTGACACCCAGTTAGCCATTTTCCCTAGCCAGTGTCATGTGACTCGTTAATGTTACAAGGTCTCAGGTATGAATGGAGAGCAGGTATGTTAAATTTTGTGTTATCGCTCCGACACTCTCATACTGGTCACTGAAAGTTCAACATGGCACCTCATCGCAAAGAAATTCTTTGAGGACCTGAAAAAAAGAATTTTTGCTCTACATAAAGATGGCATAGGCTATAAGAATATTGTCAAGACCCTGAAACTGAGCTGCAGCACGTGGCCAAAACCATACAGTGGTTTAACAGGACAGGTTCCACTCAGAACAGGCCTTGCCATGGTGGACCAAAGAAGTTGAGTGCACATGCTCAGCATCATATCCAGAAGTTGTCTTTAGGAAATAAATGTATGAGTGCTACCAGTATTGCTGCAGAGGTTGAAGGGGTGGGGAGTCAGCCTGTCAGTGCTCAGACAATACACCGCATGCTGCATTAAATTGATCTGCATGGCTGTCTTGCCAGAAGGAATTCTCTTCTAAAGATGATACTCAAGAAAGCACACAAACAGTTTGCTAAAGACAAGCAGAGTAAGGACATGGATTACTGGAACCATGTCCTGTGGTCTGATGAGACCAAGATAAACATATTTGGTTCAGATGGTGTCAAGCGTGTGTGGTGGTAACCAGGTGAGGAGTACAAAGACAAGTGTGTCTTGCCTACAGTCAAGTATGGTGGAAACTGGGAAGCTACAATTCATTGATGGAACCATGAATACCAACATGTACTGTGACTTACTTAAGCAGAACATGATCCCCCCTCTTCAGAGACTGGGCCGCAGGGCAGTATTATAACATGATAACAACCCCAAACAGATCTCTAAGATGACCACTACCTTGCTAAAGAAGCTGAAGGTAAAAGTGATGGACTGGCCAAGCATGTCTCCAGACCTAAGCCCTATTGAGCATCTGTGGGGCATCCTCAAATGGAAGGTGGAGGAGCGTAAGGTCTCTAACATCCACCAGCTCTGTTATGTCATCAAGGAGGAGTGGAAGACTACTCCAATGGCAACCTATGAAGCTCAGGTGAACTCCATGCTCAAGAGTAGGGATGAGCCGAACACCCCCCAGTTTGGTTCACACCAGAACTTGAAACTAGGGATGAGCCGAACACCCCCCGGTTCGGTTTGCACCAGAACTTTCGAACGGACCCCAAATTCGTACGAACTTTAGAACCCCATTGAAGTCTATGGGACTCGAACGTTCAAAATTAAAAGTGCTAATTTTAACGGCTAATATGCAAGATACTGTCCTAAAAAGGGTTTGGGGACCTGGCTCCTGCCCCAGGGGACATGGGTCAATGCAAAAAAAAGTTTTAAAAACGGCCGTTTTGGCGGGAGCACTGATTTTAATGACGATTAAAGTGAAAAAAAAGTGAAATATTCCTTTAAATATGGTGCCTGGGGGGTGTCTGTAGTATGCCTGTGAAGTGCCACGTGTTTCCCTTGTTTAGAACAGTCCCGGCACAAAATGACATTAAACGGAAATAACACCATTTAAAACTGCTTGCAGTTTTAATGTTATATCTGGTTCCTGCAATATGGTTGAAAATCATTGAGAAAAATGGCATGGGTAGCCCTCCCTGCCCATTACCAGCCTATATGGGTCTTGTACGCATATTAAGGGGAACCCTGTACCCATATTAAAAAAAGGAAATGCGTGTGGCCCCCAGGCCCTATATACTCAGAACAGCAGTATACAGGCGGTGCAAACAAGACAGGGACTGTGTAGGTTTGTTGTGTTAAGTTGAATCTGTTTGTAATTTTTAACTGGTACATTTTTAAAGTGTAGCTCCAGTCAAAAAAACAATTTTTAAGCTTTTTGGAAAACATAGGGAAGGGTTATCACCCCTGTATAATTTGTTTTGTCGTCCATCTTTTTTCATCTCACTTGCTGTTGTCTCCTTCCGTTTGCAAGTAGGAGATGTTTGTAAGTTGAATGTTTGAAAGTAGGGGACTGCCCTATATGCTCTGCAGAAATGGCGGAACAAGGTGTTGGTTTTGCCACAACATTGTAAGCCCTCAAAGTGACTCTTGGTGGGCGCTGGAGCGCCCTGCTGTGAACGATTATATCAAGAATTGTAATTACATGCCATTGTTGAACAGTGGTAGAAAAATTGACCTTTGGTGGTTGTGGTGCTGGTGCCACAACACTATAAGTCCTCACCGTTACTCTGGGTGGGCACAGGAAGGGGCCCTCCTGTGAAATATTATATCAAGAATTGTAATTACATGTCCCTGTTAAACAGGGGCAGAAAAATTTGGCCTTAGGCACTGCTGCTGGTGCCACCACACTGCAACCTCTTCCATATACTCTAGTTTTATTGCAGGAATTAGCCCTGCTGCAAAGCATTGCATCAAAAATTGTACTTAAATGCCCCTGTTAAACAGGGGCAGAAAAATTGGGCCTTAGGCACTGGTGCTGGTGCCACCACACTGCAACCTCTTCCATATACTCTAGTTTTATTGCAGGAATTAGCCCTGCTGCAAAGCATTGCATCAAAAATTGTAATTAAACGCCCCTGTTAAACAGGGGCAGAAAAATTGGGCCTTAGGCACTGGTGCTGGTGCCACCACACTGCAACCTCTACCATATACTCTTGTTTTATTGCAGGAATTAGCTCTGCTGCAAAGCATTGCATCAAACATTGTAATTAAACGCCCCTGTTAAACAGGGGCAGAAAAATTGGGCCTTAGGCACTGGTGCTGGTGCCACCACACTGCAACCTCTCCCATATACTCTTGTTTGATTGCAGGAATTAGCCCTGCTGCAAAGCATTGCATGAAAAATTGTACTTAAACGCCCCTGTTAAACAGGGGCAGAAAAATTGGGCCTTAGGCATCACCCAGAACCAGAAATGTTCTTCCAACATATCAGCGGAGGAGGAAGAGGATAGACAATCAACATAACAGGACAGTCACTCAGCATCAGCATAGGCAGTCTTGAAGGGATGTGATATTTCAAAAAAAATTATTCGGTTACATCAGCTTCAAGTGCTTGGTAGCTGTGGGTGATCCAAGACTGATTCATCTTGATGAAGGTCAGTCGATCAACTGATTCGGTGGACGGGCGCACCCTGTGATCGGTAACAAAGCCACCAGCAGCACTGAAGGTGCGTTCCGAAAGAACGCTGGATGCAGGACAGGCCAGTAGCTCAATTGCATACTCTGCAAGCTCTGGCCAGTGATCCATCCTCAAGACCCAGTAAGCCAGAGGATTTTCGGTGGGAAAGGTGTCCAAGTCTGACCTTGCCCCTAGGTATTCCTGCACCATGTAAATCAGACGCTGGCGATGGGTGCTGGAACCGATCATACCTTGGGGCTGCGGACTAAAAAATTGTCTGAAAGCATCAGTCAGACGGCCACCTTCTCCACCGCTCCTTCTGACCGATGCCTCAGCAACACGTTGTCCAGGACCAGGAGTTTGTAACCTCCCAGTCTCTGGGAACGCGTTGCACAGACCTTTCTGCAAGGCCTCCCGGAGATGTCTCATCCTCTGCTCCCTCTGCGATGGCAAGATAAGGTCGGCAACCTTACCCTTGTACCGTGGATCAAGGAGAGTGGCCAGCCAGTAATGGTCCCTCTCCTTGATCCGAAGAATACGAGGATCCTTCCGCAGGCTTTGCAGGATCAGGGAGGCCATGCAGCGTAGGTTAGCTGAGGCATTCGGTCCGGAGTCCTCTGGGTCACTAAGGACAACATGATCCGCAGCTACCTCCTCCCAGCCACGTACAAGTCCACGTGTTTCTTGGGACTGTAAATTATCCCTACAAGACTGCTGCTGCTGCTGCTGATGCTGAGTGCCAGCCTCCACCTCCATGCTGACACAATCATCCTCCTCCTCCTCTTCCTCCTCCTCATCCTCTTCCTGTGTGATGGGTGGCACAGCAGGAACACTGTCTGGATAAAGGGGGCCTTGAGAGGCAAGGAAGTCCTCCTCTTCCTGCCTCTGTTCTGCCTCAAGTGCCCTGTCCATTATTCCACGCAGCGTATGCTCCAAGAGGTGGACAAGAGGTACAGTGTCACTGATGCATGCACTGTCACTGCTCACCATCCTTGTGGCCTCCTCAAACGGTGACAGGACAGTGCATGCATCCCTGATCATGCCCCACTGGAGTGGTGAGAAAAAACCGAGCTCCCCTGACTCTGTCCTGGTGCCGTAGTCGCACAGGTACTCATTGATGGCCCTCTGCTGCGTGTGCAGCCGCTGCAGCATGGCCAACGTTGAGTTCCACCTGGTGGGCATGTCACATATAAGGCGGTTCTTGGGCAGGTTCAACTCCTTTTGGAGCTCAGCCAGCCGAGCACAGGCATTACCGGGGTACCTGCCCAAGAACCGCTGCACCACCAGGTTAAGGACGTGAGCTACACAGGGCACATGGGTCAGTTGTCCCTGTCGGAGGGCGGAGAGGAGGTTGGTGCCATTGTCACAAACCACCATTCCTGGCTTAAGCTGGCGTGGTGTCAACCACCTCTCGGCCTGCCCCTGCAGAGCTGACAAAACATCCGCCCCAGTGTGGCTCCTGTCCCCCAAACAAACCAGCGCAAGCACGCCATGGCATAGTTTTGCCTGCGTACTTGCGTAGTCCCTGGAACGCCTACGGAGCACCGCTGGTTCTGAGGACAGAGCACTGGAAGAGGCCATGGAGGAAGAAGAAGAGGAGGGGGTGGAGGAGAGAGGTGTGTCACAACCAATAGTAGCATTTTGGAGGCGTGGTGGCGGAACAACCTCCAACACTACTGCACCTTGTCCTGCATCCTTCCCAGCTGCCAGAAGAGTGACCCAATGGGCCGTGAAAGACAGGTAACGTCCCTGTCCATGCCTGCTGGACCATAAGTCAGCGGTAATATGCACCTTACCGCTGACCGCCCTGTCCAGCGAGGCAAGGACATTGCCTTCCACATGCCGGTAGAGAGCAGGAATCGCCTTCCATGAGAAAAAGTGGCGTTTGGGGACCTGCCACTGAGGAACCGCACATTGTACAAACTCACGGAAGGGGGCTGAGTCTACCAACTGAAAAGGCAGCAGTTGAAGTGCTAGCAATTTAGCCAAGCTAGCATTCAACCGCTGGGCATGTGGATGGCTGGGAGTGAACTTCTTTCGCCGGTCCAGCAGCTGGGGCAGGGACATTTGCCTGCTATAATCGGACGTGGGTGTACCGCTAGCGGAGTTCCCGGAAGCACTTGGCTGTGACACACCTAATTCTACACCTTCATTCCTCTCAGAGCAGGTTTCAGAGAGGACTGAAGGTCTAGTGGGGTTGGAGATCCCAGCTGATGAGGAGCAAGGAGAGGTCCGCTTTGTTCTTTGGTGTGGGTCTTTGAGGTACGCTTGCCAACGAGCTGCATGGCAGGTCAACATATGTCTGGTCAAGCATGTGGTGCCCAAGCGGCTGATGTTTTGGCCACGCGAGATACGCTTGAGACATATGTTGCAAATAGCAGCGGTGCGATCTGATGCACTCGTCTCAAAAAAGGCCCACACCAAAGAACTTTTAGAATAACGCGCAGAGGCAGCGCCCTGCCCAGGCGGAGCTCTGCGGTGTGATTCAGTCGGTGTGCTGCCCCTAAGCTGGCCCCCGGAGGGCATCCTGCCTCGTTGGACATGTGCCTCCTCCTCTCTCCTTCCAGGCACCCACGTGGAGTCAGTTCCCTCATCATCCCCTCCCTCTTCATCGCTGTAGCAAACCTGGCAGTATGCTGCAGCTTGTGGAACATGACTGCCAGATTGCTGTCCCTCTTGAGCATCCCCTCTCTCTGCGCTCACACTACTGCCTTCCTCTAGCTGAGTGTCATCATCAGAGCCCACAAAACACTGGGCATCCTCCTGGAGCATGTACCCAACACTGTGCTCAAAGAGTTCAGGAGACTCCTCAGGAGGACGTGGTGGGTCTAGGGAAGGAGTCACTGATGATGACATTGAGAGGAGGGAAGACGATGCGTTGGCAGCTGCTTTGCTAGTACCCTGAGACTGGGTGAGAGAGGATGAGGAGGATGAAGAGGGCTTGGTCATCCACTCTACCAAGTCGTTGGCATGTTGCGGTTCAACATGTCCAGCTGCCGAAAAGAAGGACAAGCGTGTCCCATGGCCACGTGCTGATGACAATGCACCGCGTCCACGACCAGCACTGTTGTCTCTAGACACAGAGCCTGCTTGCCCTCTTTTATCGGCTCGCGCCTGTCTGCCTCTCCTTGCTGGCCTTCCAGACATGGTAATGGCCTGAAGGGAGTTGGGTAAAACAGCAGTGTAATGGAGTCACACAACACCCACTAAGCCCTGCAGATGGCTCTATTAGAGAACAGCAATAAACGGTAGATACAGGTGTATATTGTGCTGGAGTCACACAACACCCACTAACTCCTGTAGATGCCTTTATTATAGAACACCAGAGATAAAGGGGTATACTGTAATTGAGTCACACAACACCCACCAAGCCCTGCAGATGGCTCTATTAGAGAACAGCAATAAAGGGTAGACACAGGTGTATATTGTGCTGGAGGCACAAAAAACCCACTAACTCCTGCAGATGCCTTTTTTATAGAACACCAGAGATAAAGGGGTATATACAGATGTATACTGTGCTGTGCTGGAGGCACACACAACTTCCAATAACTCCTGCAGATGGCAAGTGGGCTCAAATAGAGAAGAGCTATGTAGGTGGATATAGCGGTGTGTACTGGGTACAGAGCACGCAGACAGCACGCACAAGCTCCTAACACTACTGACTGCAAGCTCTATTATAAAAGATAGATCACTAGCTATATACGTGCGGTGAATATAGCGGTGTATACTGCGGTCAGGGCACACAGACAACAACCACTACACAACAGCAAGATCGAAAATCGTCCGAAAACGATCGGTGTGTACTGTGTTGAAGGTACACAGAACACCCACTAACTGCTTCAGACGCCAACACACTACACTAGGCCGCCGCGCTGGCGGCCTTATATAGTGTGGGGCATGTACTACACAGCCTGAGCTATGATTGGCCACAGGCATCCTGTGAAGTGCCACATGTTTCCCGTGTTTAGAACAGTCCCTGCGCAAAATGACATTTAACGAAAAAAAAAATCATTTAAAACTGCTTACGGGTTTTAATGTAATATCTGGTCCGGCAATACGGATGAAAATCATTGAGAAAAATGGCATGGGTAGCCCCCCCTTCCCATTACCAGCCCCTTTGGGTCTTTCTTTGCTACTCCAAGAGTTCATCCTGCTGTCCTTGGAATATTTACTTACACATAATTTCTTTATGTTTGACGGGGCCTATTACCTTCAGAGATGCGGGGCCTCTATGGGGGCCAAGTTCTCACCCTTATTAGCCAACCTTTATATGGGCTGGTGGGAGAGGTCTCGCATCCTTGGACATGATAGCCCCCGCCGCAAGGACACAATATTCTTCGGTCGCTATATAGACGACCTGTTATTCATTACATCTGATGAACATGCCAATTTGGAGGAATGGCTAGCCTATTTTGACAACAACATTTTGAATCTACAATTTACAGGAGTACTGGAAGCGAATACTATAGAATTTCTTGACGTTAAACTTGTTGGTTCAGAGGGAGGGATTGCCACCAGTTTGTACAGAAAACCAACCGCAGGAAATGCACTCCTAAGAGCCGATTCAGCCCATCCCAGCCACACAATTAGGGGGATCCCATATGGACAATTTCTAAGACTGAGGCGCCTTTGCAGCACAGTGGACATATTTCAAGCAGAAGCCACTGAGATGGCTAAAAAATTTGAAGATAGAGGGAACACAACTGCTAATATACAGAAGGCTCTAACCTCAGCTAGTGCTATTTCAAGGGATACATTGTTGCAGAATAGGCATACCAAGAATAAACACAATTCTTCTTTTATTGAGAATAACATCCCAGTCTTTTCTACATCTTACAGTTCAGAATTCACTGACATCAGAAAAATAGTGACAAGATATCTCCCTATCTTATTCAATGATCCTGCATACAGTCACATCCTTTCTGGGGGTATTAAAACAGTTTCCCGTAGAGCACCCACATGTATAAGAAGATGACATTAATTAATGTAGGCGTTTGAATCCAAAGACATATGTAAATCCCAATGATGGTATAATGTTTACACTGATATATTTGAGGGATCTTGTATGTTAGTGGTTACTAATGATATTATAGAGTTTGTCCAATTAACTGCTTTCAGCTTCATTGTATGGGCTGTGTATCGTCCAATTTTTGCAACAATGCTCAATTCTGTCGTCTGTAAGAGTTCTGGAGGTTCTTTCTTTTCTTCCCTTTTACTATTGTTTTCTTCTTTTTCCCTTTTTCTTTCTCTATGTCTGGCTGCTTCTATTTTTATTCATCTACATTGTTTATATATATATATATATTTTTTTATTTACGTAGTATCGATATCTTTATTGACATGTATGTGATTACTCTTTGAGCTCATGTGACCACTTTTGGATGTATGCACATGGCCTCAACATTGAACAATACTATATTGATGTCATTATGAGGTATTTGCACTCCCCAAGGGCGGTCAATATTCACAGTCGAACATGATGTGACCTCACCTTAGTCACATTTGAACTATTCATGATTTTATATTCAATGTGTGATTTTCTTAATTTGGAAGTCTATAACGGCTCTTCTCATTTTATGTATTATAGGGAGCTGTTTTATTAACTTGTGTATTACTCCTGGATGTATTTGCTATTATATTGAATTATTTATATGTTTAGGTTCAATCATGTTCACTGCCGATAATTGCTCATGATTGGCTTGTGTATGTGGGTTTTTGCCTGAGATCGGCAATCATGGTGTGTCCGGATTCTTGGATTCTCCTGGCATGTAGACTATTTGCTATCATTGTTATAATGCTGTTGCTCTTATGCCTTTTAGTCTATCTTCACATTAAGCATTTTTTCGGCAGTCTACATTAACATCACTCAAGGAGCGGCATCGTTTAACTTAGGTCCACTACAGTTTACCATTATAATGCTGTTGCTCTCATGCCTTTCAGTCCATCTTCACATCAAGCATTTTTTCGGTAGCCTACACGAACATTACTCAAGAAGTAGCAACGTCTAATTTAGGTTTACTACATAATTTATTGTTTGCTATTACTTTTTGCACTAATCCTCTAACAACACTTTAACAATCAATAATTAGAAACTCAACATACATAAAAATATTAATAAAAATCACAATAAAAATAGAAATCCCAATAATCATACACACATTTACATGTTTTTCACTTTTATTTCTTTATATTTTTCATTTTTCATTTTTTTCAGACACATATATATTTTTTCTAGCATAATAATCTTTTATGCATTATTCACATTATTTATATATATTTATGATATTTTCCTTTCATTATTTTTATTACATTGCAGATTTATTTCATTTTATTTCACACACTCATTTCACTACTCAATCATACATTCTCACATATTCGACATACCTGTATTTGATTTTTATTGAGGGGGCACTTACTATATATTTTTTCTTCTCCCTTTTTCCTTCTTTTCTTCTCTTTTTTCATTTTTTACTCTCAACCACCCAGTGATTGATTGCGAGAGTCACATGTGCGGAGATTTCACAATGATGGATCACCAGCTGTCACTGGATTTCACTTTTAATTTTATAATCACATGTTGACTTTTTGTATGGTATATATTTGCCTTTCATTTAGAACAAAAATTAGCTATGAGTAAGCGCTAGGTTTAGCGTGAAACGCGTCAGCATTTTCTTTTTTCCCTTTGTTGCTGTTATCGATGTGATGTGAGGTTCTTTTAGTTTGAAGAAATAAAAGGCACTTTTTACTTTTCATCTGATCCAGAGTACGGCTGTCCAGAGTTTGTTCATCCTTCATCCCTTTGGGTCTTGTACGGATATTAAGGGGAACCCCGTACCCAAATTTAAAGAAAAGGAAAGGCGTGGGGCCCACAGGCCCTATATACTCAGAACAGCAGTATACAGGTGGTGCAAACAAGACAGGGACTGTGTAGGTTTGTTTTGTTGAGTAGAATCTGTTTGTAATTTTGAACTGGTACATTTTTAAAGTGTAGCTCCAGTCAAAAAATCTATTTTTAAGCTTTTTGGAAAACATATGGAAAGGTTATCACCCCTGTATAATTTTTTTGGAAATGGATGCCCAAGGTGTTGGTGTTGCCACAACACTGTAAGCCCCCAAAGTGACTCTTGGTGGGTGCTGGAGCGCCCTGCTGTGAACGATTATTTCAAGAATTGTAATTACATGCCATTGTTGAACAGTGGTAGAAAAATTAGGCCTTTGGTGGTTGTGGTGGTGGTGCTGGTGCCACAACACTATAAGTCCTCACAGTTACTCTCGGTGGGCGCAGGAACAGGCCCTGCTGTGAAATATTAAATCAAGAATTGTAATTACATGCCCCTGTTAAACAGGGGCTGAAAAATTGGGCCTTAGGCACTGCTTGCTGGTGCCACAACACTGCAACCTCTCCCAGATATACTAGTTGGAGCGCAGGAATGAGCCCTGCTGCAAAGCATTGCATCAAAAATTGTATTACATGCCCCTGTTAAACAGGGGCTGAAAAATTGGGCCTATACACTGCAACCTCTACCATATACTCTAGTTGTAGTGCAGGAATGAGCCCTGCTGCAAAGCATTGCATCAAAAATTGTATTAAATGCCCCCATTAAACAGGGGCTAAAAAATTGGGCTAGTAGTATCACCCAGAATCAAAAATGTTCTTCCAAGATATCAGCGGGATCATTGAGGAGGAAGAGGATAGTCAGTCAACATAACAGGACAGTCACTCAGCATCAGCATAGGCAGTCTTGCAGGGATGTGACATTTAAAAAAAAAATATTCGGTTACATCAGCTTCAGGTGCTTGGTAGCTGGTGGTGATCCAAGACTGATTCATCTTTATGAAGGTGAGTCGATCAACCGAGTCGGTGGACAGGCGCACATTGTGATCGGTTACAAAGCCACCAGCAGCAGTGAAGGTGCGTTCCAAAAGAACGCTGGATGCAGGACTGGCCAGTAGCTCAATTGCATACTCTGCAAGCTCTGGCCAGTGATCCATCCTCAAGACCCAGTAAGCCAGAGGATTTTCGGTGGGAAAAGTGTCCAAGTCTGACCTTGCCCCTAGGTATTCCTGCACCATGTAAATCATTCGCTTGCGATGGTTGCTGGAACCGATCATACCTTGGTGCTGCGGACTAAAAAATTGTCTGAACACATCAGTCAGATGGCTACCTTCTCCACCCCTCCTTCTGTGACTGACCGAAGCCTCAGCAACACGTTGTCCAGGACCAGGAGTTTGGAACCTCACAGTCTCTGGGAACGCGTTGCACAGACCTTTTTGTAAGGCCTCCCGGAGATGTCTCATCCTCTGCTCCCTCTGCGACATCAAGATAATGTCCGCAACCTTACCTTTGTACCATGGATCAAGGAGAGTGGCCAGCCAGTAATGGTCCCTCTCCTTGATCCGAAGAATACGAGGATCCTTCCGCAGGTTTTGGATCAGAGAGGCCATGCAGCGTAGGTTAGCTGAGGCATTCGGTCCGGAGTCCTCTGGGTCACTAAGGACAACATGATACGCAGCTACCTCCTCCCAGCCACGTATAAGTCCACGTGTTTCTTGGGACTGTAAATCATCCCTACAAGACTGCTGCTGCTGCTGCTGCTGATGCTGAGTGCCAGCCTCCACCTCCATGCTGACACAATCATCCTCCTCCTCCTCTTCCTCCTCCTCATCCTCTTCCTGTGTGATGGGTGGCACAGCAGGAACACTGTCTGGATAAAGGGGGCCTTGAGAGGCAAGGAAGTCCTCCTCTTCCTGCCTCTGTTCTGCCTCAAGTGCCCTGTCCATTATTCCATGCAGCGTATGCTCCAACAGGTGGACAAGAGGTACAGTGTCACTGATTCATGCACTGTCACTGCTCACCATCCTTGTGGCCTCCTCAAACGGTGACAGGACAGTGCATGCATCCCTGATCATGCCCCACTGGCGTGGTGAGAAAAAACAAGCTCCTCTGACTCTGTCCTGGTGCCATAGTCATATAGGTACTCTAGGTACTCATTGATGGCCCTCTGCTGCATGTGCAGCTGCTGCAGCATGGCCAATGTTGAGTTCCACCTGGTGGGCATGTCACATATAAGGCGGTTCTTGGGCAGGTTCAACTCCTTTTGGAGTTCAGCCAGCCAAGCACTGGCATTAAATGATCGGCGGAAATGCACACAGACTTTCCTGGCCTGCCTCAGGACATCCTGTAAGCCCGGGTACCAGCCCAAGGACCGCTGCACCACCAGGTTAAGGACGTGAGCCACACAGGGCTCATGGGTCAGTTGTCCCTGTTGGAGGGAGGAGAGAAGGTTGGTGCCATTGTAGCAAACCACCATTCCTGGCTTAAGCTGGCGTGGCTCAACCACCTCTCGGCCTGCCCCTGCAGAGCTTGCAAAATATCTGCCCCAGTGTGTCTCCTGTCCCTCAAACAAACCAGCGCAAGCACAGCATGGCATCTTTTTGCTTGCATACTTGCGTAGCCCCTTGAACGCCTATGGAGCACCGCTGGTTCAGAGGACAGAGAATTCGAAGAGGCCATGGAGAAAGAAGAAGAGGAGGGGTGGAGGAGAGAGGTGTGTCACAACCAGTAGTAGCATTTTGGAGGCGTGGTGGCGGAACAACCTCCAACACTACTGCACCTTGTCCTGCATCCTTCCCAGCTGCCAGAAGAGTGACCCAATGGGCCGTGAAAGATGTGTAACGTCCCTAATCATGCATGCTGGACAATGAGTCAGTGGTAATATGCACCTTACCGCTGACTGCCCTGTCCAGCGAGGCAAGGACATTGCCTTCCACGTGCCGATAGAGAGCTGGAATCGCCCTTCCGTGAGAAAAAACACATCCAGCTGCCGAAAATAAGGACAAGCGTGTCCCATGGCCACATGCTGATGACGATGCACCGCGTCCACTACCAGCAATGTTGTTTCTAGGCACAGAGCCTGTTTGCCCTCTTTTATTGGCTTGTGACTGTCTGCCTCTCCTTGTTGGCCTTCCAGACATAGTAATGGTCTGCAGGGAGATGGGAAAACCTGCAATTGGGTAGTGTATATTGTGCTGAGAGAACACCAGCAATAAAGAGTAGATACAGGTGTAGGGATGAGCTTCGCGTTCGAGTCGAACATACATTCGACTCGAACATCGGCTGTTCGCCCGTTCTGCGAATTCTGAACGTTATGGGCCGTTCGCGCCAAATTCGCATGGCGCTCACGGCCCACAATGCACTGCGATGGCGCAGTGCATTGCTGGCTCATGATTGGCAAAGCATGCACTGTGACCCCGCATGCTTGGCCAATCACAGCGCTGGCAGCGAGGAGAGCCATGATTGGCCACAGGCAGGATGCCTGTGGCCAATCATAGCTCAGGCTGTGTAGTACACGCCCCACACTATATAAGGCCGACAGCGCGGTGGCCTTGTGTAGTGTGTTGGCGTCTGTAGCAGTTAGTGGGTGTTCTGTGTACCTTCAACACAGTATACACCGATCGTTATCGGCCAGCCAGTCAGTGTTAGGAGATTGTGCGTGCTGTCTGCGTGCTCTGAACGCAGTATACACCGCTATATCCACCTATATAGCTAACTATCTTGCTAATTTTAAGATAGAGCTTTCAGTCAGTGTTAGGAGATTGTGCGTGCTGTCTGTGTGCTCTGAACGCAGTATACACCGCTATATCCACCTATATAGCTAACTATATTGCTCGTTTTAAATAGAGCTTGCAGTAAGCGGTAGGAGCTTGTGCGTGCTGTCTGCGTGCTCTGAACCCAGTATACACCGCTATATCCACCTATATAGCAAACTATCTTGCTCGTTTTAAATAGAGCTTGCAGTCAGCGGTAGGAGATTGTGCGCGCTGTCTGCGTGCTCTGAACCCAGTATACACCACTATATACACCTATATAGCAAACTATCTTGCTCGTTTTAAATAGAGCTTGCAGTCAGCGGTAGGAGATTGTGCGTGCTGTCTGCGTGCTCTGAACCCAGTATACACCGCTATATCCACCTATATAGCAAACTATCTTGCTCGTTTTAAATAGAGCTTGCAGTCAACGGTAGGAGATTGAGCGTGCTGTCTGTGTGCTCTGAACCCAGTATACACCGCTATATCCACCTATATAGCTAACTATCTTGTTCGTTTTAAATAGAGCTTGCAGTCAGCGGTAGGAGTTTGTGCGTGCTGTCTGCCTGCTCTGAACCCAGTATACACCGCTATATCCACCTATATAGCTAACTATCTTGCTTGTTTTAAATAGAGCTTTCATTCAGTGTAGCTAACTATCTTGCTCATTTTAAATAGAGCTTGCAGTCAGCGGTAGGAGATTGTGCGTGCTGTCTGCATGCTCTGAACCCAGTATACACCGCTATATCCACCTACATAGCTCCTCTCTATTTGAGCTATCTGCCATCTGCAGGAGTTAGTGGAAGTTGTGTGTGCCTCCAGCACAATATACACTACCCAATTGCTGGTTTTCCCAACTCCCTTCAGGCCATTACCATGTCTGGAAGGCCAGCAAGGAGAGGCAGACAGGCGCGAGCCGATAAAAGAGGGCAAGCAGGCTCTGTGTCTAGAGACAACAGTGCTGGTCGTGGACGTGGTGCATCGTCATCATCAGCACGTGGCCATGGGACACGCTTGTCCTTCTTTTCGGCAGCTGGACATGTTGAACCGCAACATGCCAACGACTTGGTAGAGTGGATGACCAAGCCCTCTTCATCCTCCTCATCCTCTCACCCAGTCTCAGGGTACTAGCAAAGCAGCTGCCAACGCATCATCTTCCCTCCTCTCA
The DNA here is from genome assembly GCF_037356315.1 of Lithobates pipiens. Classification (NCBI taxonomy): domain Eukaryota; kingdom Metazoa; phylum Chordata; class Amphibia; order Anura; family Ranidae; genus Lithobates; species Lithobates pipiens. The sequence continues at coordinate 337,092,959 of NW_027507903.1, forward strand.
ATGTCATCATCAGTGACTCCTTCCCTAGACCCACCACGTCCTCCTGAGGAGTCTCCTGAACTCTTTGAGCAAAGTGTTGGGTACATGCTCCAGGAGGATGCCCAGTGTTTTGTAGGCTATGATGATGATACTCAGCTAGAGGAAGGCAGTAGCGTTAATGCAGAGAGAGGGGATGCTCAAGAAGGACAGCAATCTGGCAGTCATGTTCCACAAGCTGCAGCATACTGCCAGGTTTGCTACAGCGATGAAGAGGGAGGGGATGATAAGGGGAATGACTCCACGTGGGTGCCTGGTAGGAGAGAGGAGGAGGAGGCACATGTCCAACGAGGCAGGATGCCCTCCAGCACACCGACTGAATCACACCGCAGAGCTCCGCCTGTGCAGGGCGCTGCCTCTGTGCGTTATTCTAAAAGTTCTTTGGTGTGGGCCTTTTTTGAGACGAGTGCATCAGATCGCACCGCTGCTATTTGCAACATATGTCTCAAACGTATCTCGCGTGGCCAAAACATCAGCCGCTTGGGCACCACATGCTTGACCAGACATATGTTGACCTGCCATGCAGCTCGTTGACAAGCGTACCTCAAAGACCCACACCAAAGAACAAAGCGGACCTCTCCTTGCTCCTCATCAGCTGGGATCTCCAACCCCACTAGACCTTCAGTCCTCTCTGAAACCTGCTCTGAGAGGAATGAAGGTGTAGAATTAGGTGTGTCTCAGCCAAGTGCTTCCGGGCACTCTGCTAGCAGTACACCCACGTCCGATTATAGCAGGCAAATGTCCCTGCCCCAGCTGCTGGACCGGCAAAAGAAGTTTACTCCCAGCCATCCACATGCCCAGTGGTTGAATGCTAGCTTGGCTAAATTGCTAGCACTTCAACTGCTGCCTTTTCAGTTGGTAGACTCGGCCCCCTTCCGTGAGTTTGTACAATGTGCGGTTCCTCAGTGGCAGGTCCCCAAACGCCACTTTTTCTCATGGAAGGCGATTCCAGCTCTCTACCGGCATGTGGAAGGCAATGTCTTGCCCCGCTGAACAGGGTGGTCAGCGGTAAGGTGCATATTACCGCTGACTCATGGTCCAGCAGGCATGGACAGGGACGTTACCTGTCTTTCACGGCCCATTGGGTCACTCTTCTGGCAGCTGGGAAGGATGCAGGACAAGGTGCAGTAGTGTTGGAGGTTGTTCCGCCACCACGCCTCCAAAATGCTACTATTGGTTGTGACACACCTCTCTCCTCCACCCCCTCCTCTTCTTCTTCCTCCATGGCCTCTTCCAGTTCTCTGTCCTCAGAACCAGGGGTGTTCCGTAGGCGTTCCAGGGGCTACGCAAGTAGGCAGGCAAAACGATGCCATGCCGTGCTTGCGCTGGTTTGTTTGGGGGACAGGAGCCACACTGGGGCGAATGTTTTGTCAGCTCTGCAGGGGCAGGCCGAGAGGTGGTTGACGCCACGCCAGCTTAAGCCAGGAATGGTGGTTTGCGACATGGCACCAACCTCCTCTCCGCTCTCCGACAGGGACAACTGACCCATGTGCCCTGTGTAGCTCACGTCCTTAACCTGGTGGTGCAGCGGTTCTTGGGCAGGTACCCGGGCTTACAGGATGTCCTGAAGCAGGCCAGGAAAGTCTGTGTGCATTTCTGACGATCATTTAATGCCTGTGCTCGGCTGGCTGAGCTCCAAAAGGAGTTGAACCTGCCCAAGAACCGCCTTATATGTGACATGCCCACTAGGTGGAACTCAACGTTGGCCATGCTGAAGTGGCTGCACAGGCAGCAGAGGGCCATCAATGAGTACCTGTGTGACTATGGCACCAGGACAGGGTCAGGGGAGCTCGGTTTTTTCTCACCACGCCAGTGGGGCATGATCAGGGATGCATGCACTGTCCTGTCACCGTTTGAGGAGGCCACAAGGATGATGAGCAGTGACAGTGCATGCGTCAGTGACACTGTACCTCTTGTCCACCTCTTGGAGCATACGCTGCATGGAATAAACCAACACCTTGTTCCGCCATTTCTGCAGAGCAAATAGGGCAGGCCCCTATTTTCAAACATCCAACTTACAAACATCTCCTACTTGCAAACGGAAGGAGACAACAGCAAGTGAGATGAAAAAAGACGGACAGCAAAACAAATTATACAGGGGTGATAACCCTTCCCTATGTTTTCCAAAAAGCTTAAAAATAGTTTTTTTGACTGGAGCTACACTTTAAAAATGTACCAGTTGAAAATTACAAACAGATTCAACTTAACACAACAAACCTACGCAGTCCCTGTCTTGTTTGCACCGCCTGTATACTGCTGTTCTGAGTATATAGGGCCTGGGAGCCACACGTATTTCCTTTTTTTAATATGGGTACGGGGTTCCCCTTAATATGCGTACAAGACCCAAAGGGGCTGGTAATGGGCAGGGAGGGCTACCCATGCCATTTTTCTCAATGATTTTCAACCATATTGCAGGAACCAGATATAACATTAAAACCGCAAGCAGTTTTAAATAACGTTATTTCCATTAAATGTCATTTTGTGCAGGGACACACTTGGCACTTCACAGGCATACTACAGACACCCCCCAGGCACGATGTTTAAAGGAATATTTCACTTTTTTTTTCACTTTAATCGTCATTAAAATCAGCGCTCCCGCTAAAACTGCGGTTTTTAAAACTTTTTTTGCATTGACCCATGTCCCCTGGGGCAGGAGCCAGGTCCCCAAACCCTTTTTAGGACAGTATCTTGCATATTAGCCGTTTAAAATTAGCACTTTTAATTTCGAACGTTCGAGTCCCATAGACTTCAATGGGGTTCTAAAGTTCGTACGAATTTGGGTTCCGTTCGAAAGTTCTGGTACGAACCGAACCGGGGGGTGTTCGGCTCATCCCTATACAGGTTTATACTGTGCTGGAGGCACACAACACCCACTAATGCCGCGTACACACGTAGCCAACTATCCGGCGGACTTAGTCTGCCGGACTGCCCGCCGGACTGTCCGCCGGACTTTCCGAATGGGCTACTTGCCCACACACGGCACTTTTTCAGCGGACTAATACGGCGTACTAAGTCCGCCGGACTATCCGCCATACCTTTGAAATGAACGGACTCGCCCGCTCATTTTGAGCGCGTCTCCAGGTATCCGGGGCCAGCGAAGGAGGCGTCGCTGGCCCCGTCACCTGCTATGGACTTAAAGGGGAATCCCTACGCCCAAAAATTGGCGTGGGGTCCCCCCCAGGTCCACATCAGATCCTTATCTGAGCACGCTACTCGGCCGGCCAGGAAAGGGGGTGGGGACGAGCGAGTGGCCCCCCTCCTGAGCCATTCCAGGCCACGTGCCCTCAACTTGGGGGGGTGCCTTGGGGAATGGGGGGGCCGCGCGGCCCCCCACCCCAAAGCACCTTGTCCCCATGTTGATGAGGACAAGGGCCTCTTCCCGACAACCCTGGCCGTCGGTTGTCAGGGTCTGTGGGCGGGGGGCTTATCGGAATCCGGGAGCCCCCTTTAATAAGGGGGCCCCCGGATACCGACCCCCCCACCCTATGTGAAAGAGTATTGGGTACAATGTACCCCTACCCATTCACCTGTGAAAAAAAGTTTAAAAAAAACACAACACACAAGGGTTAAAATAATTTATTGCACAGCTCCGGGGGTCTTCTGTCCATCTTCAGGGGTCTTCTCGCCGGACTCCTCTGCTATCTTCTGCTAGCTCTTTTACTAGCGGAGGAGCCTGGCTTTCTTCTTCGCCACCGCCCTCTTCTTCCAACTTCGGGGGTCTTGTCCCCCTCTTCTGGGGTCTTGTCCCCCTCTTCTGTTCTTCTTGCCAGGCTACCGCGCCTTCTTCTAGCTCTTTTACAGGCGGTGGCTCGGTCTTCTGTCGCCGCTGTCGCCGTCTTCTGTTCTTCTCTTCTTCTCTTCAGATGTTGCCTCGTCGCTGCCTCTGCTCACAATCGCCGTGCGCCGCGTCCCTGCCATTGTGAGCGGAGGCAGCGACGAGGCAAGATCTGAAGAGAAGAACAGAAGAAGTACTGACGTTTTTTACACTATGGGAAGCTTCTCTCTTTTTATATTTTGAACGTATACATTGGGTATTAATGGAAAATGTGGAGCGTCATATGAATCCTCAATACATGGATCGTTTGTTCCCAATTGGCAAAGCGTTCGGTGGAGGCGAGGAGCTGTCATTAGCTTGAGATCATAAACGCTCCTTACGCTTTACCGTCTGGTAATCACATTTATTTGTCGGTGGCTGGGCACAGTAGTGATAAGGAAGTGTGGAATCACTGTGGTGCGATTGACTTTTTTCTCTTCAATAACACAAAATTCTTTATGGACTTTTGCTTATAGTATTGGATCATTTATTTGCTTTTTTATTGGTGTAGTTTCTTTTTTATATATGTTTTTTTGGCGCAGCTCTTTTTCCTATTTGCTTCCATTTTTATGTGTGTGTATCCCACAGTGGAGCAGCAGCCTTATATTACTTGAACATTTATTTGTCAATTCTTTCAATTATTATTATTTGATTTTGTTTTATATATTGATTTCATATTTATTCATTTAACACATTTTTTTCTTATTGATAAGTAAGAAAAATCCCCCCTTTTTTGGACCTCAGCGCGGTTTTACCCCCCTTATTAAATCTGATTTACTTCTTCTCAGCTCTCGCATTGATTCTATTGAAAGTAAATCGAGTTAATCAAAACACTGATCGATTCCAGGAATTACACGATCAATTAGAGGGGGCAATTGCTAAAATCGATGACCTTGAAAATAGGTCAAGAAGACTTAACTTCAGGATCAGAGGTCTTCCAGAGACCATCACAGATATTCCTGACGCGGTTCATTCACTCATTAAACACCTCATCCCGGACATCCGAGCTCACAAACTGGGACTTGACCAGGCTCACAGGGCCTTGGGCCCCCTTTGTTCTGATGGACTGCCACGTGACATTGTGGTCAAACCACACTATTACAACGTTAAAGCGGTTCTTCACCCTAAAGGGGAAGTTCTGCTAATCTGATCCCTCCCCCCCTCCGGTGCCACAATCGGCACCTTTCAGGGGGGAGGGGGTGCAGTTACCTGGATAATCCATGTATCTGCACCCACTTCCGGCCAGACCGCCGCAGACCCCTGCAGACTTCCTGCTCCCCCGTTGTGTTCTGGGAAACACACATGTCCCAGAGACACAGCGGGGACCATAAGAGACGCGCAGCGCAACTCGCGCATGCGCAGTAGGGAACCGGGCAGTGAAGCTGTAATGCTTCACTTCCCGATTCCCTGACAGAGGATGGCGGTGGGGGCAGCAGCGAGACGAGCGATCGCTCGTCATCTGCCGCCGACATCGCTGGACCCTGGGACAGGTAAGTGTGATTTTATTAAAAGTCAGCAGCTGCAATATTAGTAGCTGCTGGCTTTTAATATTTTTATTTTAGGTTCAGAACCGCTTTAAAGAAGAAGTCACGAGGAGAGCTTGCAACACCCCACAAATTCAGATTATGGGACACCCAGTACAAATCTTTGCCGATATCTCCCCATTCACTATTCAGAAGAGACGGGCACTCAAGCCCCTGCTGATGATTCTGATGCAAAAGAATATCAAATATTGGTGGCTATTGCCCTTGAGCCTGAAGTTTGAATTTAATGGCAAACCATCAGATTTGCGACATTCGCAGAAGGGGAACTCCTGCTGCGGAAAAAGGGTCTGCTTCCCACCGATCCACCCTCTCCGATGCAGTCATCATGCTATAGCCTGATCAAATGACTTCCTTCGAGCACACTCATCCCCATGTGGCAGACACCAAAACATAAGAGAGCCAAGGATGGAATAACCACCTGAACTGGAGAAATGTCAAGTTCTTTTTCTCTGCATTCCTTTCCTGGACCCGGAATCCCATAACCCCTTCGGCATTAGTGACCAACGGGCCTTGTCCTCTATTTACTCCTATGGAACTCCTGTTATCTCCGTCGCGTGGGCCGACACTGCTCGCCTTTGCTCAAAGATGAATTTCTGCCTGGTCTTCTTTGGCTCCAAAATGATCTCTTGTACTCTATATACAAGAGCCCCTCCGGGATATCCCTAGTTTTGTGGCTCTTCCAGGAGGGCTCCGAAAAAAGGAGAACGAAGGGAAGGAAGTAAGGAAAGGAAAGAAGAAAAAAGGAAAAGAAAAAAAAGGGAGAAAATACGTTTTTATTTTTTCCGGAATATTCTTTAGATCGCCTCAGTATTATAGACATTAGAGAAATGTTCACACCCTGGTGACTTGGATCTCCCTGGGTCTTGTGGGATGCTTCCCTGCATACCTAGGGATGTTCATGTCTTTTCACCCACACTCCTACTATTATCCAAATAGCACAATGATCATTAAGCTACTCACTCTGTTTTTTAAGGTACTCCTAGTGCCCTCGTCATTTTGCCCCCACGGAATGCAAGGTCCCCCACAGATTGTTGATCTCTCGGGGAGACTGTCAATGATCTTTTTGATCCTGGTCCATCCCCCTTGTATTCCCTTTGGTTTTCTCACCACCATCCTATTTTACTAATCCTCCGGGGTTTTCATAATACAGTTTTTTTACATTGTGTGCATTAGTTTATTGAACTTTGAATGTTATATATATTTTAGGGAGTGCCGTGTACGGAGCAGGGCGCATGCCCCTCCCCCTGCACTTGGAGCTGGAGATGGATCTTGTTCCTAGTCAGGAATCCCCCAACTGGTTGGGGGGACCTCTGTGTGTATATAGGGGTAAGGTGGAATTTTTTCCCCCCTACCCCTGGAATCGAATCCCTTTTCTTTTTACTCTCCTCTTCTTTATGTCTTTTCTACCTGTTACTAACTCTTGTCTTGTTTCAGTGGCATGTGTGGACTCGCTCGTCTGCAGAATGTGGGTATACACCCTGATAGATACCAGTGCACCTCTTGTCTCGGGACCATCCTTCAACAGTAAGGTAGGTGGTTGGGGGTCATTGGCATTTCCTCCTATACTGCTCCATGGCTGATATTCCTGCCTATACACCCACCCTGCGCTTTGCCTCACACAATGTACAGGGAATCAATTCCCCTGTTAAACGCCGGAAAATTTTCCAATACTATCATGACCAAAAAATCAATGTATTGTTTCTTCAAGAAACACACTTCCCAAAATCTTACACACCGTCCTTTATACACTCCAAATATCCCACATTCTATCTAGCAAATTCTGACAATAAGACTAAAGGAGTAGGTCTGTGTGACGGAACCGATCCCATACTCCGTTTGAGTGCTTCCGTCAGTATATAGTTTCCTAAGTCTGAATATAGATATCAGATATTCCACCCGCTCACAAGCACAAAGCAAGATGGCACTTGCTTAGCTGCTTAACATGGGCTGATTTATTAGAACCAAAAAGACAAGTATTTATAATACAGTAGAAGACTAAAACCTAACCTAATTAGCATGAGCTAATTATCTAATCATTGACCCAGACTAGTTGTCTGCGAGATAAGACTTTTCAGGGTAAGACTTTGTCTCCTAGCTCACTGATTGACTATTCAATACACATTACCATAAACATAAACACAGGGTTAACCACTTTCAGACCGGACCAATTTGCTGGTCAAAGACCAGACCACTTTTTGCGATTCGGCACTGCGTCGCTTTAACTGACAATTGCGCGGTCGTGCGACGTGGCTCCCAAACAAAATTTACGTCCTTTTTTTCCCACAAATAGAGCTTTCTTTTGGTGGTATTTGATCACCCCTGCGGTTTTTATTTTTTGCGCTATAAACAAAAATAGAGCGACAATTTTGAAAAAAACGCATTATTTTTTACTTTTTGTTATAATAAATATCCCCCAAAAATATATAAAAAAACATTTTTTTCCCTCAATTTAGGCCGATACGTATTCTTCTACATATTTTTGGTAAAAAAAATCGCAATAAGCGATTATTGATTGGTTTGCGCAAAAGTTATAGCGTTTACAAAATAGGGATAGTTTTATAGCATTTTTATTAATAATTTTTTATTATTATTTTTTTTACTAGTAATGGCGGCGATCTGCGATTTTTATTGTGACTGCGACATTGTGGGGGACCCATCAGACATTTTTGACACATTTTTGGGACCATTGTCATTTATACAGTAATCACTGCTATATAAATGCAGTGATTCCTGTGTAAATGACACTGGCAGTGAAAGGGTTAACCAGTGGGTGGCAGTGTAGGGGTTAAGTGTTCCTAGGGGTGTGTTACTAACTGTGGGGGGGTTGGGCTTTCATTTAGTGTACACTGATCTCTGCTCCAATCACATGGAGCAGAGATCAGCGTCACTAGTTGCTAGGCAGAATGGGAAAATGTTGTTTATACAGCATTTCCTCCATTCGGCCGCTCCGTGAGACGATCGCGGGGATGCCCGCGGCGATCGAGTCCGCGGGTCCCGCGACCGGACTCACGGGGGTCCCGACCAGCGCGGGAGCGCGCCGCTGGCGGCGCGCTCCCGATGGCACGGCGGCAACGAATATTGGACGTACATGTACGCCAATATGCCTGCCCGTGCCATTCTGTCGACGTACATCGTCGTGCGCTGGTCGGGAAGTGGTTAATTAGCACAACCAACAATGTGTGGAAAATTCTTACAAGCCAGACTAGACTCATTTACACAACAGACAGGTGGCTGGAGTTGATGACATTAGCATTTAACAGTTTGTGTCCCAAACGTGTGATTCAGTCTATTGCTAATATGGCAAATGCATATCCAGAGTCTGTGTGTGTTGGGGGGGACATGGATCTGAATCCAGCTAACACCACCTCAGGGGTCCCCAGGCATACAGCTCACAAAGAGCACTGTTCCCCCAAATGCGAGGGCCCATAATCGCAAGGCACCAGGCTCGCATTCTGTCCTCTCCAACAGCCTCTGTCCCGGGTAGGTCTGTCACAGTCTGTTTTGCTCACGTACGACCCAATTCTCGCTGGTGTCTGAATTTAAGGACCCAGATGGTAGGTTAATACTTGTGAAGGGTCTCATCGATAATCAGCTCTATTCACTCATCTCTTTTACTATGCACTAGGGATGAGCTTCGAGTTCGAGTCAAACTCATGTTCGACTCGAACATTGCCTGTTCGCCTGTTCAGCGAACAGTGAACAATTTGGGCTGTTCGCGGCAAATTCAAAAAGCCGGAACACCCTGTACAAGTCTATGGGAGAAATCTAAAGTGCTAATTTTAAAGGCTAATATGCAATTTACTGTCCTAAAAAGTGTTTGGGGACCTGGGTCCTGCCCCAGGGGACATGGGTCAATGCAAAAAAAAGTTTTAAAAACTGAAATTTTTTCAGGAGCAGTGATTTTAATAATGATTAAAGTGAAACAATAAAAGTGTAATATTCCTTTACATTTCATACCTGGGGTGTCTATAGTATGCCTGTGAAGGGACGCATGTTTCCCGTGCTTAGAACTGTCCCTGCACAAAGTATCATTTCTGCAGGAAAAAAAGTCTTTTAAAATCACTTGCGGCTATAATGAATTGTCGGCTCCCGTAATACAGAGAACACTCAATGAGTGTTCTCTGTATTATGGGAGCCGACAATTCATTCATTGATAAAAAAAAAGCGTGGGGTTCTCCGCATAAAATTTAAAAAAAAATGACGTGGGGTTCCCCCTAAATATCCATACCAAACCCTTCAGGGTTTACACAAGTGTGTATTTGTCTTTTTTAACATTCTTTTACACTTTCTTTGTGAAATGGTAGGGGTACTTTTGTACCCCCTTACCATTTCAAACGGGGAGGGGCAGGATCTGGGGCTCCCCTTGTTAAAGGGGGATTCCAGATTCTGATAAGCCCCCTGCCCACAGACAAAGGGTCTGGTATGGATTTTTATATTTAAATTTGACACGGGGTACCCTTTAATATCCATACAAGACCTGAAGAGCCTGGTAATTGAATTTGGGGGAACCCCACGCTTTTTTTTTTATCAATGACCTTCAAAGAGTGTTCTCTGTATAACGGGAGCCGACAATTCATTATAGCTGCGAGTGATTTTAAATGACTTTTTTTCTTGCAGAAAGGACTCTGTGTGCAGGGACAGTTCTAAGCACGGGAAACAGACATACTATACACACCCCCCAGGTTTGAAATTTAAAGGAATATTACACTTTTATTGTTTCACTTTAAGCATTATTAAAATCACTGCTCCCCAAAAAACTGCATTTTTAAAACTTTTTTTTGCATTGATACATGTCCCCCGGGGCAGGACCCAGGTCCCCAAACACTTTTTAGGACAGTAACTTGCATATTAGCCTTTAAAATTAGCACTTTAGATTTCTCCCAAAGGCTTCGAATTTGCCGCAAACACCCCAAATTGTTCACAGGCAATGTTCGAGTCGAACATGAGTTCAACTTGAACTTGAAGCTCATCCCTACTTATAGCAAACAACACAAATGTAAGCCCTCTTCCTCCTCGGCAGCACAACTTGAAGCAGCACGCACAGCTCTTAACTTGGCTCTCACTGCCATAGCAGAAAAAAGCTTACGCTGGGAGGGTGGGAGATTTTAACATCAGAAAGATAGGTCGGGACCTTTGCTAGCACATAAGCTGACTCCAAAATTTAGACTCCGTACCTTACCTAAAATAAAACTATGCAATGGAATCCTCACACAAAATCCCAAGAAAATCATGTATGCTTTTCATGATTTTTACTGCACTTTATATAGCAACGAGGGGAAAGAACCACTGCCAAGCCTGATTGACTCCTTCCTAAACACAATGAGGAGCCCCAAAATCAAGGACCACCACAGGGATAGTTTAGAGGCCCCTATATCGGCAGAGGAAATCGTTTTGGTCATCAAAAACCTCAAAAATAACTCTGCCCCTGGCCCTGATCGATTTTCAAACCCGTACTATAAGCATTTTTCCCCAATACTATCATCTTACCTAGCACGATTCTTCAATCAACTTCGAACTGGAGCACAGCTAGATACAGCGTTAAATTCAGCTTTTATCACAGTAATACCTAAACCGGGCAAGGACACTAGTTGCACAGTCAATTATCGCCCCATATCATTGATAAATAATGATCTTAACATTTTTATGAAAATTATGGCAGATGGAATATCCAATTTTATTGGTCTTTATATCCAAAAAGACCAGGTAGGTTTTATACCTGGTCGACAGGGACCTGACCAGATCAGAAGAGCAATTGAAGTACTTTCTTTGCTGAGGTCTGGATGGGACAAGGGACCCCCACAGAAGGGATTCTTGCTTTCTCTGGATCTCATGAAAGCATTTGATTCTGTCTCATGGTCTTTCCTATTCCTGATTTTACAAAAATGGGGTTTCGGACAATCCTTTATGAACATAATTAGGGCACTCTATACCTGGAGGCGAAAATCAAAATGCAGGGTTACTACTCATCATCTTTCCCAATTCTAAACGGCAGGAGACAGGGCTGTCCCTTATCCCCACTAATCTTTGCCATGGTCATTGAAACCCTAGCTATCACTATCAGAGACATCTCTGATATACGTGGTGTACGGTGTGGGCCACAAACCCACAAATGCGCTCTTCACGGACGATGTATTACTCTTTATCACTTCCCCCCTAATCTCGTTACCAAATATATGCAGGGTACTTGATGACTTTGATAGAGTTTCTGGACTTAAAGTTAACTTTTCAAAATCCTTGGCCCTAAATGTCAACTTGCCTGCAACGTTGGCAGCTTAAAGACAACTTTTGGTGCCAATGGAAACATCGATACCCTACCTAGTGATTAACCTCACTGCATCCATGGACAAACTATATGCCACAAATTTTCCCCCAACTTTTCACAAATTAGAGGAAGATCTCTCGCACTGGGATAAATCTGGCCTTTCCTGGCTTGGAAGGGGGAATTCAGTAAAAATTACCCTTCTGCCGCACATTCTCTACCTATTTCAATCGCTACCTATCCCATTCCCAAGGACCACCTCAGAAAATTCCAATCTAAAATCATAAAATTTATTTGGGGAGCTAAGGGACACAGAATAGCCAAAGGGACCCTGTACAGGAATCAAGACCAGGGAGGGGTGGGATTACCTAACCTCCTCTGGTATTATATAGTAGCACAGCTATCTAAACTCTCCACTATATACTCTAAAATAACACACCCTGACTGGGTACACATGGAGAGACAAACTATCCCCAATACACACTGGACTATATTCTCTGGTGTCCCGCTAAATCTAGACCAGCTATATTGGCCCCCATGCTTTCCCATTCTCTAGCACTGAGGCACTCTCTCAAAACGAATCCACTCCTGATCTTGCACTGGCACCGTCTGTCACATATTTTCCAAAACCCCTGCTTTCCTCCAGGTTTAGACATTACAGCTTTCCGGTGGTGGTTAGATAAAGGACTATATAGGATAGGGAACTTTGTCAACCCTGCGGGGCCTCTCACTCTGGCCCACTGTATACATAAATGTGACATGACAAATTCTGAAAGGTTTAGATACCACCAAATTGCCCACTTTATCCGGTCCATACGGTCTTCCACAATGACCCCACTCTCGATCAGATACTATGAAATGTGGTGCGGTCAAGCCATGGAGAAGAGGGGGGGAATATCGGTGATATATTGATCACTTGCTAAGGCTGACACCAAAATGCTCTATATGAGAGAAAGGGAAAATGGCCTGCAACATAGTTGGAGCATTGAGGAGTGGCATAGAGCATCGATTGCGGCTTCTAAGGGCATTCTAAACATAACATTAGTTGAGGCAAATCTTAAAGTCCTCATGAGGTGGTATATGGTCCCCTTAAAACTTGCCAAAATCTACCCGAATGCCTCCCTCTGTGCTTCCGCAACTGCGGTTATATTGGGTCGATACTACACTTCTGGTAGGATTGACCCAAGATCAGGGGATTATGGAATAAAATATTCCACTTCATCGGGAAAATTACGGGTCATCCGATCCAACAGACTCCCCACTCTGCCCTCTTAAACTTTCCCACCCCCAAGACCCCTAAACTAGTACAACGTCTGATCATGTTTATTTTCCTTGGGACCAAGTTGACTATTGCTTGGGTTTGGAAGCAACCCACGGTGCCCTTTTTCTTGGTCAAAAGGAAGATATCATGGATCATGGCCCAGGAGAAAATGGTTAGCATCCTCTTGGATACTGTCGACAAACATGAGGCCATCTGGGAGCCATGGACCAGATACCTATCTCAGACTTTTGCCACCCCTCGCTAAATCGTGTTCGTGTAGATGAGTTCCACACTGCCTACTATTCAGCTTGAGCTATTTTCCTTTTCCCTTTTTCCTCTCTTTACCTTTCTTCTTTCTTCCTTTCCTTTCTTTCCCGCTCCTTTTAAATGCTAACATGCAGGTACAACTGCAAGCATTCCTCTCTGGGACTCGATTTCAGTCTAGAAAAGACAGACTTCTACATCTCTCCACGTTAGCGGTTGGAATATCTCTTGGTCTCTTTTTATTATTTTTACCTAGTACCTCCTGCTAGGAGGATATCCACATGTATGTAATTCACCTGCTACTAACAGTTCTTCCGACTGCCTAGACACAGCAGTTCTACAAGATATTTCATTTTTAGCAAGGTTGTGCGCCTTTCTCATTCCTTGGATTTCTCTATGGTATCCGTTTCTCCTGATTGGAATATGTTTTTGTATTTATCCATGTACTCAATTAGGGGGAAATGGACCCCTCCTACCCAACACAGCAAGATCCCATGTGGGGTGTTGGGATCAGGCAGTCCCCTCCTCCTTTAGAAGTTTTGAGCTTCAGCATTAACTCGTTGTGACCACTATGCTCCTTTTCATATTTAATGTATTACGTTATCTGATGTTAGCAGATGTTTTTACCTGTATCTTTGTCAATATATTTCTTGTTACTCATCAATAAAACTATTTGAAGTGAATGCTCTGATGTAACTCGAGCCTAGAGAGAGGGGGTGCCCAAGAAGGACTAGAAACTGGCAGTCATGTTCGCCCAGCTGCAGCATACTATTAAGTAGGGATGAGCTTTATGAGTTCGACTCGAACATTGGGTGTTCACCAGTTCGCTGAACAGCAAACTATTTTGGGTGTTTGCGGCAAATTAGAAAGCCACGGAACACCCTTTAAAAGTCTATGGGAGAAATCAAAAGTCCTAATTTTAAAGGCTTATATGCATGGTATTGTCATAAAAAGTGATTGGGGACCCGGGTCCTGCCCCAGGGGACACGTATCAATGCAAAAAAGAGCAGTGATTTTAATAATGCTTAAATTGAAACAATAAACGTGTAATATTTCTTTAAATTTCATACTTGGGGGGTGTCTACAGCATGCCTGTAAAGGAGCGCACTGAGGCGGATTGTGTGGACAGAGCAGAGAAGAAGCCAGAACAAGATGCGGGACGAGAAGAGCGGAGGAAGAAGAAGATGGAGAAGAAGATGGAAAAGAAGATGGAGAAGAAGATGGAGAAGAAGATGAAGAAGAAGAACACAGAAGGAAGACCAGAAGAAGCGGAAAGAAGAAGAAATTAATAAAGAACTTGTCAAAAACTGTCTCTCCTGTTTTTTTAACCCTTTTGAAACTTTTTGTGAAATGGTAGGGGTACATTTGTACTCCATTACCAATTCACACGAGGGGGCGGATCTGGGGTTCTCCTTGTTAAAGAGGGCTTCCAGATTCTGATAAGCCCCCGCCGCAGACCCCCACAGCCACAGGGCAAGGGTTGTGGTGATGAGGCCCTTCTCCCCATCAACAAGGTGCTTTGAGGTGGGCCGCTACCCCAAAGCACCCTCCCAATGTTGAGGGCATGTGGCCTGCTACGGTTCAGGAGGGGGGCGCTCTCTCGCCCCCCCCTCTTTTCCTGTGGCCTGCCAGGTTGCATGCTCGGATAAGGGTCTGGTATGGATTTTTGGGGGACCCCTACGCCATTTAAAAAAAAAAAATTGGCGCAGGGTTCCCCTTAAAATCCATATCAGACCTGAAGGGTCTGGTATGGATTTTGAGGGGGACCCCCACGCATTTTTCCATGACGTTTTTATCAATGTACTGTTATGTGTATTGTCAGACCGACAATTCATTATAGCTGCAAGTAGTTTTAAAGGACTTTTTTTCCTTTAGAAATGTAATTTTGCTGTCAGACAGTGTCACTGTCAAGTTTGCTCCAATGATGAGGAGGGAGGGGATGATGAGGTCACTGATTGTACTTGGGTGCCTGAGAGAAGAGTGGAGGAGGGGGAGGAGGAGCAGGAGGCAAAACACCAATGAGGCAGGATGTCGTCTAGGGGGCAGCTTAAGGGCAGCCACCCTATTGCATCACACCACAGAGCTTCGCAGGTGCAGAGCGCTGCTGACTTCCCGCTGAGTTTTAAAAGTTCCTTGGTGTGGGCCTTTTTCAAAACATATGCAGCAGATCACACCATTGCTGTTTGCAACCTATGTCTATAGCAGATCAAGTGTTGCCAGAACTGCAGCCGCTTGGGCAACACATGCTTGACCAGGCATATGACGACCTGCCATGCAGTCCTTTCGCAACAGCACTTGAAAGACCCACATCAAAGAAAAAGGTGGACTTCTCCTTACTCTTCATCTGGGATCTCCAACCCTTACTATACCTCCAAGCCTCTCAAAAACCTGCGTGGAATGAAGGTATAGCAAAGGGTTTCCAAAATACTTGCAGCCAATCAGCTAGCAGTACACCACCATCTAATTTTAGCAGGCAAATTTCCCTGCTGAACCGTAGAAAGAAATTCAGTCCAAGCCATCCACATGCTCAGCATCTAAATGCTAGCTTGGCCAAATTGCTATCACTGCAACTTTTGCCTTTTCATCTGGTAGACTCTGCCCCCCTTTGTGAATTTGTGGAATCTGCTGTATCTCGGTGGCAGGTTCGAAAATGCCATTTCTTTTCTTTTCTTTTTTTGCTCTCTAATGGCATCTAGAAGGCAATGTTTTGGCCTCGTTGGACAGGGAGGTCAGCAGTAAGGTGCATATTACCGCTGACTCGTGGTCCAGCAGGCATATCTTTCCTTCATGGCGCACTGGGTAATTCTGCTGGTAGCTGTAGTGATTCTGCCACAGCTCTCTCCTCCACCCCCTCCTCTTCTTCTTCCTCTATGGCCTCTTCTGCAGATTTGTCCTCTATACCAGCGGTGCTCCATAAGCATTCAAAGGGCTACGCAAGTATTCAGGCTAAAAGATGCCATGAGGTGCTTGAGTTGGTCTGCCTAGGGGACAGGAGCCATACCAGGGCAAAGATTCTGTCAGCTCTGCAGGGGCAGGCTCAGAAGTGGTTGACGCCACACCAGCTTCAGCCAGGAATAGTTGTATGCAACAATTGCACCAACATTCTCTCCACCCTCCGACAGGGACACTTGACCCATGTTGAATGTTTGCCACATGTTCTGAATTTGGTGGTGCAGCGGTTCTTGAGCAGGTACCCAGGCTTACAGGATCTCCTGAGGCAGGCCAGAAATGTCTGTGGTCATTTCCGCCAGTCATACAATGCCAGCGATCAGCTGGCTGACATTCGAAGGGAATACAACCTGCCCACCAACCGCCTCATTTGTGACATGCCCACCAGGTGTTACTCAATGTTGGCAATGCTACAGGGGCTGCACACACATCAGAGGGCCATCAATTAGTACCTGTGCGAGTATGGCACCAGGACAGGGTCAGGGGAGCTTGGCTTCTTTTGGCCATGCCAGTGGCTACTGATCAAAGATGCATGCACAGTCCTGTCTCCATTTGAGGAGGCCACTAGGGATGAGCTGGACACCCCCCCAGTTCGGTTTGCACCAGAACCTGCGAACGGACCGGAAATTCATACGAACTTTAGAACTCCATTAAAGTTTATGGGACTCGAACGTTCAAAATCAAAAGTGCTAATTTTAAAGGCTAAAATGCAAGATATTTTCCTAAAAAGGGTTTGGGGACCCGGCTCCTGCCCCAGGGAACATGGATCAATGCAAAAAAAAATGTTTTAAATTACAGTTTTTTTCGGGAGCACTGATTTTAATGACGATTAAAGTGAAAAAAAGGTGAAATATTCCTTTAAATATTGTGCCTGGGGGGTGTCTATAGTATGCCTGTGAAGTGCCACGTGTTTCCCGTGTTTAGAACAGTCCCTGCACAAAATGACATTTAACGGAAAAAAAGTCATTTAAAACTGCTTGCGGTTTTAATGTAATGTCTGGTTCCGGCAATACGGATGAAAATCATTGAGAAAAATGGCATGGGTAGCCCCCCTGCCCATTACCAGCGCCTTTGGGTCTTGTACGGATATTAAAGGGAACCCCGTACCCAAATAAAAAAAAGGAAAGGCGTGGGGCCCCCAGGCCCTATATACTCAGAACAGCAGTATACAGGCGGTGCAAACAAGACAGGGACTGTGTAGGTTTGTTGTGTTAAGTAGAATCTGTTTGTAATTTTGAACTGGTACATTTTTAAAGTGTAGCTCCAGTCAAAAAATCTATTTTTAAACTTTTTGGAAAACATAGGGAAGTGTTATCACCCCTGTATAATTTTTTTGGCTGTCCGTCTTTTTTCATCTCACTTCCTGTTGTCTCCTTCCATTTGCAAGTACTAGACGTTTGTAAGTTGGATGTTTGAAAGTAGGGGCCTGCCCTATATGCTCTGTAGAAATTTGGCCTTAAGGTGTTAACACTGTAAGCCCTCAAAGTGACTCTTGGTGGGCGCTGGAGCGCCCTACTGTGAACTATTATATCAAGAATTGTAAATACATGCCATTGTTGAACAGTGGTAGAAAAACTGGGCCTTTAGTGGTTGTGGCGGTGGTGCCACAACACTGTAAGTCCTCACAGTTACTCTTGGTGGGCGCAGGAATGGGCCCTTCTGTGAAATATTATATCAAGAATTGTAATTACATGCACCTGTTAAACAGGTGCTGAAAAATTGGGCCTTAGGCACTGGTGCCACAACACTGCATCACCTCACAGAAACTCTAGTTGGAGAGCAGGAATGAGCCCTGCTGCAAAGCATTGCATCGAAAATTGTAATTACACGCCACTGTTAAACAGGGGCTGAAAAATTGGTCCTTAGCCACTGGTGGCGTCACCCAGAACCAAAAATGTTCTTCCAAGCTATCAGCAGGATCATTGAGGAGGAAGAGGATAGTCAGTCAACATAACAGGACAGTCACTCAGCATCAGCATATGCAGTCTTGAAGGGATGTTGCATTTCAAAGACAATTATTCGGTTACATGAGCTTCAGGTGCTTGGTAGCTGGTGGTGATCCAAGACTGATTCATCTTTATGAAGGTTAGTCTATCTACTGAGTCGGTGGACAGACTCACCCTGTGATCGGTCACAAAGCCTCCAGCAGCACTGAATGTGCTTTCCGAAAGAATGCTGGATGCAGGACAGGCCAGTAGCTCAATTGCATACTGTGCAAGCTCTAGCCAGTGATCCATCCTCAAGACCCAGAAGAAGAGGAGGGGGTGGAGGAGAGAGGTGTATCACAACCAGTAGTAGAATTTTGGAAGCGTGGTGGCGGAATAACCTCCAACACTATTGCACCTTGTCCTGCATCCTTCCCAGCTGCCAGAAGAGTGACCCAATGGGCCGTGAAAGATAGGTAATGTCCCTGTCCATGCCTGCTGGACCATGAGTCAGCGGTAATATGCACCTTACCACTGATCGCCCTGTCCAGCGAGGCATGGACATTGCCTTCTACATGCCGGTAGAGATCCGGAATCGCCTTCCGTGAGAAAAAGGTGTCTGGGAACCTGCCACTGAATAACCGCTCATTGCACAAACTCACAGAAG
Source organism: Lithobates pipiens (assembly GCF_037356315.1). Taxonomy (NCBI): domain Eukaryota; kingdom Metazoa; phylum Chordata; class Amphibia; order Anura; family Ranidae; genus Lithobates; species Lithobates pipiens. The sequence continues at coordinate 337,111,678 of NW_027507903.1, forward strand.
GGGGCCGAGTCTACTAACTGAAAAGACAGCAGTTGAAGTGCTAGCAATTTAACCAAGCTAGCATTCAACCGCTGGGCATGTGGATGGCTGGGAGTGAACTTCTTTCGACGGTCCAGCAGCTGCAGATGCAGTAACTGCTGCAGATGCCAGTATTTCAGAAACAGAACAACACCAGCAATAAGGGGTAGCTTCAGGTGTATACTGTGCAGGAGGCACACAACACCCACTTCAACTGCTGCAGTTGCCTGTATTACAGAAACAGAACAGCACCAGCAATAAGGGGTAGCTTCAGGTGTATACTGTGCAGGAGGCACACAACACCCACTTCAACTGCTGCAGTTGCCTGTATTACAGAAAAAGAACAACACCAGCAATAAGGGGTAGCTTCAGGTGTATACTGTGCAGGAGGCACACAACACCCACTTTAACTGCTGCAGATGCCTGTATTACAGAAACAGAACAAAACCAGCAATAAGGGGTAGCTTCAGGTGTATACAGTGCAGGAGGCACACAGCACCCACTGTAACAGCGCTAGGTTCCTAAGAAAAAAGACACTGTCCTTGCCTATCTTGCTCTTTCCCTGCACACCAACACACTACACAAGGCTGCTGCGCTGCCGGCCGTATATAGTGCGGGGTGTGTACTAAACCCCACTGAGCTATAATTGGCCACTGGCTCTCCTCGCTGCCGGCGCTGTGATTGGCCAATCATGAGCTAGCAATGCACTGTGATGGCGTAGTGTATTGTGGGCCATTAGTGCCACACGAATATGGTGCGAACGGTCCACAAAGTTCTGAATTCCCTGAACAGGCGAATGGCCCGTGTTTGAGTCGAACATGCGTTCGAGTCGAACACTGAGCTCATCCCTAGAGGCCACATGGATGATGAGCTGCGACAATGCATGCATCAGTGACACTGTCCCTCTTGCTGTTGGAGCATACGCTTAGTGGAATCATGGACAGGGCACTTGAGGCAGAGCAGCGGGATTTAGAGGAGGACTTCCTTACCTCTCATGTCCCCCTTTATCCAGATAGCATTCTTTCAGGCCTGCCAAACACACAGGAAGAAGAGCATGGATATAGAGTATAATACTCAGCAACAGTCTTTAAGGGATGGTTTTCAGACCCCTAGGACCCTAGGATTCGTGGTATCAGGGAGAGGGACATTACTGTCTGGCAATCCTTCTTGATCCACGGTACAAGGGTAAGGTTGCAGAACTCAACTCTGTTTATAGGCTCACATTCATAAAAATTAATCAGGCTTGGATCAGCAGCTATCAAGCACCTGATGATGATGTAACTGACTGAATGTGCTATGGATGTGAGATCCTTTGAAGACTTCCTATGCTGACTCTCCTAGTCCTCCTCAATCTTGATGATGCTAGCTACCAACAATATTTTTTGTTTAGGGCACCACCACCACCACCCAAGGCCAAACTTTTCTGCCCCTGTTTAACAGGGGCATGTAATTACATGCAGAACAGCGGGATTTAGAGGAGGACTTCCTTACCTCTCAAGTCCCCCTTTATCCAGATAGCATTCTTGAAGGCCTGCCAAACACACAGGAAGAAGAGCATGGATATAGAGTATAATACTCAGCAGCAGTCTTTAAGGGAAGGTTTTCAGTCCCCTAGGATCCTAGGATTTGTGGTAACAGGGAGAGGGACATTAGTGGCTGGCAATCCTTCTTGATCCATGGTAAAAGGATAAGGTTGCAGAACTCAACTCTGTTGATAGGCTCACATTCATAAAAATTAATCAGGCTTGGATCAGAAGCTATCAAGCACCTGATGATGTAACTGACTGAATGTGATATGGATGTGAGATCCCTTGAAGACTGCCTATGCTGACTATACTATTCCTCCTCAATCTTGATGATGCTAGCTACCAACAATATTTTTTGTTTAGGGGTCCACCACCATCACCCAAGGCCAAATTTTTCTACCCCTGTTTAACAGGGGCATGTAATTAAAATTTTTAATTTAATACTTCACAGATGGGCCCGTTCCTGCACCCAACAAGAGTATCTGTGAGGGGTTACAGTGTTGTGGCACCACCACCCAAGGCCCAATTTTTCTGCCCCTGTTTAACACGGGCATGTAATTACGATTTTTACAAAGCAAAAAATTATAGGGACCTTATGGACTTTACAGGCACCAATAAAGGAGAGTAATTCATTAATACATTTTATTTATACAAATAACATACAAAGGTTCATTAAAAACAAGAATAGAAAAGTACATTTGTCAATATGACCACACTCAGCATAGGATGTAATCAGTAAGTATCACACAGTACAAGCACTTGACTTGATAGCCATAAGTATTATTTCACAAACTGAAACATGGTGTACATCCAAGTTGGTAGAGTGCTGATATTGGTCCCATGCCCGGTTACGATTTTTGATCTAATATTTCACAGTAGGGCCTGTTCCTGCGCCCAACAAGAGTATCGGTGAGCACTTACAGTGTTGTGGCACCACCACCAAAGGATAATTTTTTCTGCCCCTATTTAACAGAGGCATGTAATTCCAATTTTTTATATAGTATTTCACAGCAGGACCCGTTCCTGCACCAACCGAGAGTAACTGAGAGGGCTTACAGTGTTCTGGTACCACTAACACCTAAGTCCCAATTTTCTGCAGAGTATATAGGGCAGACCGTATAGTATATATACTACTGTTCAGAGTATATGGGGCCTGGGTGACCCCCACACCATTTATTAAAAAATTTGGGAAAGGGGTTCCCCTTAATATCCAAACCTGATCCAAAGGGCTTAGTAATGGACTGGGGGGGAATCCATGCCATTTTTTTTCAATGATTTTCATCTATATTGCCAAGACTTGACAATACATTACACCTGTGAGTAGATTTAAATGACATTTTTTCCTTTAGAAATGTCATTTTGCTGTGGTATTGTTCTAAATATGGGAAAAATTTGCTACTTTACAGACATACTAAGGACACCCCCCATCATGCGTCTAAAGCAAGCCAAGCAGCTGCGGCCGCAAAATTAGAAAAATATGCTCATAACCCTGGTCAGGGGCCTAGCCAGACTTCCCCAAAGGGTCTGCAACAAGGACAGCAAAATCAATCCAACAGGCTATCAGGTGCTAAGGGTACTAGGAAAAGCCACGGGTCAAGCCTTCCCCCAATGGCATCGGAAGGAGGCGAAGATATGGTAAACACCCAGGGCCAGTCCAAAGATTTAAGTTCAGAGGGGGCACTTGGGCCACTCGAGGATAGGCCTCAAGGAGGGTTTAAACCTGAACCTGAGCCAAAGTTAAAAGAGGTTTTGACGGCAGACAACCTATGTAGAGAATCCCTGGGAGGAATGAGTACCCAACTCATTACCATCCAGGAGGAATTATCCTACGTTAGACAGGATATTCAAAGGATTCAGGAAAGGACTACAGCCCTAGAGGGCCGGGTTGGTCGGGTTGAAGACGACCTGGCTCCTTTGGTACTGGAAATTAGATTGATGCAAGAACAGCTAATCAAACAGGAAAATAAATTAGAAGAAATGGAGAACAAGATGAGGAGGAAGAATATCCGGATATTGGGTTTGCCAGAATTTTGCGAAGGACCAGACCCTATAGCTTTTCTAGAGAAATGGCTTAGAGACATGTTTGGTCAGGATATTTTCTCACCACTGTTCGCTATTAAAAGGGCACATAGAGTTCCCGCAAGACCTCCACAAACTGGTGCCCCCCCAAGACCATTTTTGGCCAAGTTATTGTTTTTTTAAAGATAAAGAGATTATTACCCGTAAAGCCAGAGAAAAAGGCAATATTGTATATAATGGCTCTCGAGTATCGATCTTTTCGGACTTTTCTCCAGACCTTCAGAGAAGAAGAGCCAAATTTGGGGAAGTAAAACGGAAACTTTGTCAAACAAACATGACTTATGCTTTATTATACCCAACAAGACTATGGTTAAATGCCCCTGAAGGGACTATAATATTTGATAACCCTAGAGGTGTTAAGGAGTGGTTGGAGTCCCATTCTCAGAGACTTTAGTAGTGGCGGACTGTTGTGCCTGTTCTCTTCTTTGGCTTCACCCCCCTCTCCTCTCCCTGTTTGGGGGGGGGGGGGGAATGTTGGTTTATTTTTTTGCTGTGGTGGAGGGGGGAAGAGGGGGATAATTGGTAAGATGTCATTTTGATTGCTGGTGGGGGAGGGAGGGGAGAGGGGAGGGCGAGATAGAGAAAGAGGGGAGCGGCGCGCATGTTACCCCTTTTGATGGGGGGGCTAGCGGGTTGCTCACCTTTTATATTCGTTGTATGGGGTATATTCTTTGTTTAGGGGTTTTTGGGGTGGGGAGGAGTAGAGGGGAGGGGGCGAGGGAAGGGAGTAACACACAAAAGAAAGATGTGGAATGATTTACAGTTAAGGTGTGTATGGGAAGGTCACAGTAGGAGGCCCCAGGACAGGCAATGGGAGAAGTGTGTGAGTTGGGTGATGGGTATGTTTGGAGAGAAGGGAGATTAGGGTGTATAAGGTCTGGCTGGTATGCAGGATGGGGAGAAGTGTGGAAGAAGCACAGCTTAATGAGAAGAGCAAATTTTATAATAGGTACTGGCACTATAACCATCAATGAGTGAACACACAGTGTCAAGGGGGAGAAGTCACATCCTATATTCCTGGAATGTTAGAGGTTTGGGAGATCTGAAGAAGAGGACAGCGGTCAAGCTAATGGCTAGGTCTCATGGAGTAATGCTTCTTTGTCTACAGGAGACACACTTCACTAATGCTTCTATTTCACAGCTGGGGTGGGGGGAGTACCCTATTCAATATCATTCGTGTTATACCTCCTTCTCTAGGGGGGGTCAGTATTTTGATCAAAGGAGGGATTCCCTTCAACTGTTTCCAGGCTAAGATTGATGAGCAGGGGAGGTATATTTTTTTATATGGTAAATTAGAGGAAAAGATTCTGATCTTGGCCAATGTTTATATACCACCACCTTCTTCTATGGATATTTTATACGCATTGGTTGAGTTTGTGTTGGATAAGCCGGGAGTCCCATTGATATTAATGAAGGATTTTAATATGGTTATTGATAAAATACTGGATAGATTCCCCAATGGGAGGACTCAACAAGGGGGCATAAGTGAAAGCCGCCTATCGCAGTTTATGGGAGAAATGGGTTTGAAGGACCTTTGGAGAATCCAGAACCCAAAATCCCGATCTTTCTCGTGCTTTTCTACTACATACTCAACCTTATCAAGGATAGATATGATCTTTCGGAATGATGAGGCAGTGGCACTAGTAAGTAAAATAAACTATATGCCAAGAAGCTTATCTGATCATTCAGCAATGATGGCCTCCTTGGATATAGGGGAGGGAAACCAGCAACGAGGGTGGAGATTTAGTCCCCCATAGTTGGAGCTCATGAGAGAACTAAAGGAAGTATTAGATGCACTTAGAGAATACGTAGATTTGAATACAGGTTTGACTTCGCTGGGGATAGTATGGGACACATTAAAGGCCTACCTTCGAGGCCTTCTGATACAACAGATCTCTAAAATTAAAAAACAGTCTGGGGAAAGGGAAGAGCTTGCCTCAAAGAGAGTGGTAAATTCAGAAATCCAGTATATAAAAGCTCCAACACCCGATAATCAGGGACAATAGTTAAAAGCGCAGCAGGAATATCGTCATATAATGCTAGAGAAGGCTGAAAACAAATTTATATTCCAGAAACAATTAGCATTTGGGGAAGGTGAAAGGGTTGGTCGGATGCTAGCGCACCTGGTGAAAACAAATTCAACCCCGTCTATGGTACCAAGGATTAGTATGGCAGAAGGTAGGATATCCACAAATAAGTTAGATATACTAGAGAGATTTAGAGCTTATTATGAGGACTTATACCACTCTAATCAGGCCGAGAAGAGGGAAGAAATGGATGCATTTTTTAGTCCACTGGTAATTCCCCATCTCTCTAAGGAAGATAGGGATACCCTAGATGGCTCTATAATGGTAGAAGAGATTCAGCGCATAGTGCAGGAAATGGCAGGACAAAAAGCTCCAGGCCCAGATGGCCTCCTGGTGGAGGCTTATCGTCATTTTGGCGAGGTGTTGATCCCAGAGCTGTTAACGTTTTTTAATTGGGCGATAGGAACGGGGGAGCTTCCGCCTTCAATGATGGAATCTACTATAATAGTGATACCAAAGGAAAACAAGGACCCTCTTGTCCCCTCATCATATAGACCTATCTCTTTGTTGAATCTGGATGTAAAGATCTTAGCCAAGGTCTTGGCGGCTAGATTGAACAGAGTGATAGAAAAACGTATTCACCCTGATCAATCAGGATTTATTCCTGGGAGATCTACGAGTATAAACATAAGACGTATATAACATAACATAAGATAACTAAATCTTCAAATACCAGTAGACGGAGATGGCCAGAGAGCTGTTCTCTCTTTAGATGCCGCCAAGGCCTTCGATACTCTAGAGTGGAGTTATTTGTGGAGAGTTCTGAAGGAATTTCATGTGGGTCCAGTATTCATAAAATGGGTAAAAATGCTGTATAGATCTCCGGAAGCAAGGTTAAGAATAAATAATGATAGTTCAGCCGGGATTCGATTGAAGAGAGGTACAAGGCAGGGTTGTCCTCTGTCTCCCCTCTTGTTTGCTATGGCGATTGAACCCTTGGCCATGTCCCTGAGGTCAAACATAGGGATAAAAGGTTTTAGGAGAGGGGAGGAGGAAGAAAAAATAGTATTGTTCGCAGACAACCTCCTTTTGCTTCTCGGAGATGTACAGCAATCAATAGGGGAAGTGATATACAGAATTGAAAATTTTGGACATCTCGCGGGTTTATAGTTAAACTGGGATAAATCCTGCATATTGCCTATTGACCCCTTGGATAGCCCTCTACCTTGTGAAGCTGCACATATCCAGATAGTGAGTCAGATGAAATACCTGGGTATTTGTATTACCAAAGACCCTAAACAGTACGTGGTAAATAATCTGGCTCCATTGATATCTAAATTTAAACATAAAATTAATATATGGAAGAAATTACGTTTATCGGCAGCGGGCCGATGTAATCTAATTAAAATGATATTTCTGCTGCAACTTTTGTATGTTTTACATAATTCTCCAGTATGGATATATAGGGAGTGGTTTTACAAGATGGATTCTATATTTAGAGAATTGATTTGGAAAGGGGGCGAAGCACGTATCGGTTTAAAGACTCTGCAACTTCTGAGTAATGGTGGGGGAGTCGCACTCCCACACCCATTTAACTACTTTTTGGCAGCTCAGCTACAACACCTGGCAGGAGAGGGTATAGAGAGGGATGGGCGGAAAAAGGGAGCTCCCCTTGAACAACTGCTTGGTAGACCATTGGTAGTGGCCCTAGAGGCAGGGTTCTCCATACGAGGCATCCCTACTCTAGGGTTGATGACAAAGGTGTGGGAAATAACTAAAAGAATACTGGGATATAGGGGATTTACAGAATACTCCCCCCTCTGGACTAACAATAAGCTGGATGAGGTACTAAAAATAGGACAAATAAGGGAATGGGAAAGAAGGGGCATAACGTTTGTCCACCAGATCTACCAGAATGGTAAGTTGAAACAATTTCAAGAGTTAAGGGACCAGTTTTTAATCCCAAAAAAGTCTTTTTTTAGATATCTGCAGATCAGACATGCCTTGGAAAAGCAGTTTGGGGAGGTTGCAATAGAATGCAATAGAATGGTGCGAGATACCATTAATTAAGGATATATTGCGAGTAAAATCGGGGAAGGGGTTAATATCCAAAGTCTATGTAAATCTGTGTAAGAAGGGGCGTGGCCTGACTGAGCATGGGGTAGGACCTGCACGCTAGGAGCTCCACAAATTATCCTGATTTCCAGTGATCCTGCACTCTAACAATCCCCCCATCCAAAAGGGCAGCCTTTCTGGGACCCCTCCACACACCCCACTCATCCTCTTGCCCTCCGGCGATCGGATCGGAGCGGCGTTCTCCCGCGGGCGGCGGCGGAGCTCAGGCGAGTCCCCGGCTTCGGCCTACACCCGGAGGCCGCGGCCATCTTGGTACACCCATCCCCGGGACCAGCGCTGAGCCCTGAGCGGACTTACATTCTCCCGCCCTGCTGGACCTCTCGGCGCTGTTGACCTTCCGCCCGGACACTAGAGGGGTGGCCCTGTTAAATGGGCTTTCCGCGGGGGCAGCGCTCAGGCGAGCTCCTGGCTTCGGCCTGGCCGCGGCCATCTTGGAACACCCGTCCTCGGAACCAGCACTGGGCCCTGCGCGGACCGGAGTCCCTGTCTCCTGCCTGGACACCCTGCATTACTGGCCATCCACCCACAGAGTGAAGGGGCGACCCTGTGGACCTGATTCTGCTCTCGGGCAGGGCCACGGCCTGTACACAGTGACCCGCCGCCATCTTGGTGCACCTGACCCTCAGGTAGGCTCTGGGTTCTGTCTCTGCTGCCCTCTGTCCATTCTCCCTGGCCTGTCTTGACGTGCCCACACCATCACGGAACCTGAAATCATGTCCCCCCCGAAGAGCCTAAAATCATCCGCAGCAAAGCTTGCGCAGTACCGCCGGACCGAAGGAGAGGTGCCGGAGGAGGATGGCGGTGCTGGGCGGACGGGAGGGGGGCGAGAGCAGGGAGACACGGATAAACTTCTGGAAGCGATCACACTCTGCAGGACGTCCCTCACCGCCCAGATTGAGGGAGTTAAGATGGACGTGTCCTTGATTAGACAAGATTTTCAGAAAATCCGCGAACGGGTCACAGAGGCGGAAACCCGCATCAGCACAGTTGAAGATGCCCTCCCACCACTGCAGGCCGGATCTGAACACATGCAAAGACAGATTAACCAGTTGCTCGCCAAACAAGACGACATGGAAAATCGCCTGAGGAGGTGTAATCTCCGCTTCATCGGTCTCCCGGAGGAAGCGGAGGGCAAAGACCCAACATTGTTCCTGGAACAGCTGCTGGTAACCACCTACGGTCGGGAGGCCTTCTCCCCTGTGCTGGTGGTGGAGAGGGCGCATAGAATGCCCGCTAAACCCCCTCCGCAGGGGGCTCCCCACCGCACACTTATTGCAAAGCTTTTAAACTACAAGGATCGAGATGCCGCGTTGAGACTTGCGAGAGAGAGGGGTAATATCCCAGTGGGAAACGTGAAGGTGGCAATATTTCCTGACTTCTCAGCCGAAATACAGAAGCGACGTCAGAGCTTCATGGAAGCCAAACGTAGGCTACGCGACCGTCACCTGAAGTATTCCATGCTCTTCCCAGCACGCCTGAGAGTGGAACATGATGGCCGAGTGTCGTTCTTTGAGGACCCTCGTGAAGTCATCTCGTGGCTGGAACGTGGGCCTGCGCACGACGGGAGAGACCGACGTCACATCCAGTGAATGGTGAGATCACCTTGTTTTATGTTTCCGCCGGCACTTGGCCCTCCTAATTACCCTGGCCACATTCCCAAATTGTTTCCCTTTTTTCTTTTGGATGGTTAGAGTGGACTTGCTGAATTTCATTGCTCCCCTCATGGGAGTCTTTTTTTTTTTTTTCTATACCCCTGATCGTATCCGCCGCACGGAGCTTCGGAGATGTGTTGGTCTTACAAGCCGCATGCATAGTGCAGCGAATTTATGCCCCACTTGCCACTGGGAACTATGATTTAGTGGATGAACGTTGGATCTGGGCTTTGCTGCCTGTTTTTTATACCAACCTGCGGGGGCACGCAACTTGGCCCCATTTTCATCCTCCTTTACGGTGGTGGGCCCGGGACCACTGTTTGATCCAGCAACTAAACCTGTTCCTCATCTTCGTTCTAGATGTGCAGTTACTATTTTTCCCAGCTGACAGTTTGGAGTTGTTAAGGGATAATGCCTACACAAGTTGGGGTGGGTGTAAGGCGGGGAGGGGGGTGAGGGTTGTTCAACAGTTGATTTTACAATGTTTGAATGTACATATGGTGCCTCAGGAAATCCTTATGGGAAAATGTTCAGGGGCTGTGGGGGTGCTAGTTGTGGTGAAGCATGTGCTTCGGCCCTACTTTATAATATATTTCCCATTAGCCCATAAGATGCAGCGAGGTTCAGCCTCACTGAACCCTGGAGTTCACCACCACCGAAGTTCTGGAAGGACAGTTAGTTTACAACTGTCGGGGGATGAGGCCCGCACATGTGGGGGTAGGTGTAGGGTGGGGAGGGAGGAGGGGAACGTTATATTGTTATATTCTCAATGTCTCAGTGCACAGGTATTATCGCAGAAGGGGACCACGACAATAGGTATGTCTCCTCCATGGTTATCACATGTATGGTACGATCTATGCCAGTGTCTGATGTTACTCAAGTTCTGGATACTCCATGCTGCTTTACTAGATGATCCGTGGTGTTATTTTTCACAAGACACGCTATGACAACTATAAAATTCCTGACATGGAATGTGAGGGGCCTGCATGAGAAGGTTAAACGCTCGGCAGCCCTCTCATTCCTAAAGCAGCAGAGGGCGGATGTGGTGGCATTGGTGGAGACCCATATAGAAGGGAGGCTGCAGATGGCCCTCCGACGCCCGTGGGTGGGGTGGGCATACCATTCCACGCACACTACCCACGCCAGAGGTGTCTCAATATTAATTGCTAAATCTGTGCACTTTGAGCTATGTGAAGTAATTACTGACCCTCAGGGCCGATATGTATTTCTTCATGCTAAATTATATGGCGAGCAATTTCTCCTCATGGCCTTTTACATACCTCCACCATTCAGTATGACTGTGATTATCGAGGGACTCGCCCTTATGACCCGACATCCCACAATACCAGTGATCTGGATGGGAGACTTCAATACCACTCTGCGGCCGGCATTAGATAGACTCCAGACTACACAGGGGATGGACGCAGCTAACAGAGAGACAAAATTTTCAAAACTGATCTCCACTGTCCACTTAATAGACACTTGGCGCTACAAATTTCCCCTCACAAAAGCCTATTCCTGCTTCTCACCTTCCCACAACTCCATGTCCCGCATTGACTTTATTCTTGTATCGATCACCCTAACGCCACGACTATTAGAAACAGCCTTTTGCCCAAGACTACTATCTGACCACAGCCCTTACTGGACCTCGCTGAGCATCCCCGTGGGTAAACCCCATAAGCCCTGGCGCCTAAACCCATTTTGGTTGTCCCTGTTACCGGATGATGACGAGCTCCCGAACCTATGGCAACAATACTTTGCGGACAATGACCAAACTGCCTCTATTGCGGCGATTTGGGACTCATTCAAACTATACGCGCGCGCGACCCTTGCCTCCCACATAAATGTAATTAAGACAAAATCCGCAGATGTCTTTGACAGGGCGCTAGCAGAACTAAGTTCCACGGAACAGGAGTATGCCATTAATCCTACCCCAGAGATAGCTGCTCGACTCAAGCTGCAATCCAGAGTGGCAACTCAACTCCAGTTTACAAAGGCCAGACAAAAACTGTTTTTCACGAAGCAGAAATTCTTTGAGCATGGAGAAAAGGCAGGCAAGCTGCTGGCTTACCTGGTACATAGTGAGGATAGACCCCCAGTGGTCATCACGCTACATGGGCCGGAGGGCCATCAGATAACAGATCCCCAAAGAGTGACTGCTAGATTTAGAGACTTCTTTGCAGATTTATACAAGACAATGACTACAGACCCAACGGACCAGAGAACGGCCTTCTTACGTAGCATTACCCTCCCTCAACTGACAACAGACCAGCTTGACCTTCTTGAGGCACCCCTCACTACAGACGAAATAGCCACGGCCATAGCCAGCTTTGCCAGATCCAAATCCCCTGGTTCAGACGGTCTCCCAATCGAGTTCTATTCTCAGTACAGTGAACTACTTACCCCGAAACTGCTCACGCTATACAACCACCTGTTTGAAACCTTTTCCTTACCACCATCCATGAGAGAGGCAGTAATAGTGCTCATTCCCAAACCAGGGAAAGACCCGGGATATCCGGAATCATATCGTCCAATCTCCCTACTCCAGGTAGACATAAAAGTTCTCGCCAAGGTACTATCCTTGAGATTGAACAAAGTTATCCTGTCCTTAATACATGTCGACCAGGCGGGATTCATGCCGGGTCGCAACACATCCTTTAACCTATGCAAATTGTTCATCAACCTACAGGCTACACACATGGGGGCAGGATCTAGGGTGGTGGTGACTTTAGACACGGCGAAAGCCTTTGACTCGGTGGAATGGGAGTACTTATGGAAATGTCTGGAGGGGTATGGCTTCGGCCCTAAATTCATCAAATGGGTACAATTGATGTATCAGTCGCCCACAGCCAGGGTAATGGCGAACGGATGGCCCTCCGAGCAGTTTGACCTCACCAGGGGCACAAGGCAGGGCTGCCCTCTCTCGCCATTGTTATACTCCCTGGCTGCTGAGCCGCTAGCCATATCCATCCGGAATAATCCAGAAATCAAGGGACTATGCTCAGGTAATCTGATTGAAAAAATTTGTATGTACGCGGATGACACCCTTTTATACCTAGCAGATCCGGGTTCCTCCTTGCGGGTGGCACTGCATACAATCGAACAATTTGGGACCTTCTCTGGTTTAAAAATTTACTGGGAGAAATCGCAAATATTACCAATAGACAGTTTCCCACCAACCGAGTCACAGGCCAGTCTGCCACTTCAGAGAGTTAGTACCATCAAATATCTTGGGATCCATGTATCCAGAATGTCGACAGACTTTGTACGTCTCAATATTGAACCCCTCACGTCCTATGTAAAAACTAAGCTGAGGACCTGGGCTCGTTTGCCACTGGGGGTGTGGGGCAGAATAAACTTAATTAAAATGGTTCTACTTCCCAAAGTATTATATGTGATGTGGCACTCCCCGACATACTTACCTTTGAAATACTTCAAGACTCTAGAAGCTCTCCTCAAATCTTTCGTATGGGGTCCTAACAGACACAAACTGGCATGGCAGACGCTAAAAAACCCACCTGACCTGGGAGGTATGGCACTACCAGATTTCAACCTATACTATATTTCGTCCCAATTATCACAACTATACCACATTGACAAGACAGACAGGGAGCGGTTCCTCCAGCTGATGTGCCCCAAGTGGGCCAGATGCACTAAAGACCCTATTTATGCGATAACAATAAACACCGGAAATACTGATTTGAGGACTGGTGAACTGGCCCTGCTGCGTCAATACAGACGCATATGGGACATTGCCTCCGCTAAACTAGAGATTCCCCAATATAACGACTTCACCCCGTTATGGCACAACAAGGTCCTACCTGAATTCTTGCAAATTCCTGATGTAGATTGCTGGTCCACCTATGGAATCTTCTATCTCCAACATTTACTTACCAATGGGACTCTAAAAACCTTCCACACACTCCAAGTGGAGTACAATCTTCCCAATCATATGTTTTTTAGATATCTGCAAGTCAAACATGCAATCCGCACTCAATTCCCGTTGTCCCCCCCTAAGCCCACTTCAAATGTCGCTATGGCAATCATCAAAAACACTGATCCTCAAAAACTAATTTCAGCCTTCTACAATCTGCTTTCCACCCCAGTAGCAACTAAAATAGCTTACGGACTTAAACCTCGCTGGGAAAGGGCGGTGGGACCTATCGAGGACGGGGAATGGGAGGAAGCTCTGGAATTCTGTAAGACAGTTTCCCCAAAACTGTCGGACAGGCTGACTCAAATTTACATACTCCATCAAGCGTACCTTACCCCCCTCAGGGTTGCCAGGTACAGAGGCTCCCAGTCCTCCTTGTGCCAAATGTGCGGAAGGGAGACAGGAACATTCATTCACTTACTGTGGTCATGCCCCAAAGTACAGGGACTATGGACACAGATTGTAAGATTCCTCCATGACGAAATGGGCTCTCCAGCCACGCTGGACCCAAAAATGTGCCTTTTAGGACTCTTGCCAGACTCGACTGACAGGTACATGAAGACATTTCTACACGAGACGTTATTCACAGCACGAAAGACAATAGCTCGGAAATGGATGAGGACTTGTCCCCTGAGCATTGCAGAATGGAAAGCAGAAATAAACAACACCCTCCCCTACAAAAAATTTATATACACCAATAGGGGTTGTCCTGAGAAATACTACAAAATGTGGGACAGGTGGCTGCAGGAGTCTAGCACTTGTTCATAGCCGGTCTATGCACAATACATAGTAATGTAAATGACAAGTAGATCCTCCGGCCTCTGGGTAGTGAAGTAGCCCAAACCACTGACACAAGGTACCTTTTGGCTTTAGTTATTTCATGCATAAAACGTGATGTGACATTGACGATTTGAGATGGTTATACAATTGTTATCTGAGGAGCTGTATGATCTGTAGCATTTTTGTAACTGTAATCTGTAACATGTATGCACTGTGAATCGAAATAAACCTGGTTGATTTAAAAAAAATCTGTGTAAGAAGTCCCAGGTAAGAACACAGGGGCAAATAAATAGGAAAAAATGGGAGACAGACATGGGAAGTGTCTCGGAAGATCAGTGGGAGAGGATTCTTGAGCTGGCACTTTGGGTGTCCCCTTCTCGCATCTACTTCTACTGTATAGAGCATATTATACTCCCAAGAGGCTCTCTCAGTTTGGTAGAAGGAGAGATGCTGCATGCCCTAGGTGCAGAAGGACAGAAGGGGACATGATACATATGTTCTGGAGATGCCCTAAGTTACACAGGTATTGGAGGGAGGTAGTGACGATAGTTACCCAAGTTTTTGAGACGGTAGTAGAAATAGAACTGGTGGGGTGTGTACTGGGTTGGATTGGAGGGAGGTAGTGACGATAGTTACCCAAGTTTTTGAGATGGTAGTAGAAATAGAACTGGTGGGGTGTGTACTGGGTTGGATTGAGGGAGGTAGTGACCCTAAAGATAGTAATCTAGCAAAATTAAGGCGTATTTTTCAAGCTAGAAAAATCATAACCCAGAAATGGCAGTCCTCTATACCTCCTACTAGCGGAGAGTGGGTGCAAAATATGAATAGGGTTATCCTTAAAGAAAGAGTAGCATATATAAGACAGGGAGGTATTAAAAAATTTGACAAGATATGGAAGGCGTGGTGTGTGAAAATGAATGATGGTGTTTATTCTTAAAAAAAAAAAAAAAAAGTGGAGGGGCTGCTAGTTAAGAAAGAGTGTGAGGAGTGGGTTTGTGTGAGTGGGAAAAGAGATGAATGTAGGGAATGGGAAGGGTGTAAAAGGGTTATGTAAAAATGGTATTGTGTCTTTGTTTGTTTTATATTGGAATGTTGTATGTTTTGTCTGAATTGAAAAGAAATTAATAAAGATATAAAGTAAAAAAAACAGGACACCCCCGGCATGATATTTAAAGGAATATTTCAAAAAATGTTTAGGTTCACTTTAAGCATTATTAAAATCACTGCTCCTGAAAAAACTGACGGTTTTAAAACTTTTTTGCATTGACATGTCCCCGGAGGCAGGACATAGGTCACCAAACACTTTTTATGTCAATAATTTGCCTATAAACCTTTAAAATTAGCACTTTTGATTTTTCACGTTTGTGTCCCATAGACTTTACAGGTGTTCATGTGTTCAAACAAATTTTTTGCCTGTTCGCATGTTGTGCTGTGAACCTAAACGGGGGGGGGGGGGGGGTGTTCAGCTCAACCCTAGTGGTATCCCCTTACTCAGGAGGAGTAGCAGAATGGGTTTTGGGGTGTAATAGCAAGTATGCCTATGCCGTGTGTGAGAAATAATTTGCATATAAGCCTTTAAAATTAGCACTTTTGATTTTTCATGTTAGTGTCCCATAGACTTTAACGGTGCTCACATGTTCAAACACATTTTTTGCCTGTTCACATTTTCTGCTGCAAACCTAACCAGGGGGTGTTCGGCTCATCCCTTGTGGTACCCCGTTACTCAGGAGGAGTAGCAGAATAGGTTTTGGGGTGTAACTGCAAGTATGCCTATTCCGTGTGTGAGAAATAATTTGGTATTATGACAATTCGAACAAAAACTAATTTTATTTAACCACTTGACCACTGGGCACTTAAACACCCTTAATAACCAGACCAATTTTCAGCTTTCGGTGCTCTCACATTTTGAATGACAATTACTCAGTCATGCAACACTGGACCTATATGAAATTTTTGTCCTTTTTTTCACACAAATGGAGCTTTCTTTTGGTGGTATTTAATCACCGCTCGGTTTTTTATTTTTTGTACTATAAAAGAAAAAATACAGAAAATTCTGTAAAAAAATGATTTTTTCTTTGTTTCTGTTATAAAATTTAGCAGATTAGTAATTTTTTCTTCATAAATTTTGGGCAAAATTTATACTACTACATATCTTTGGTAAAAATAAGTACAAATTGGTGGATATTATTTGGTCTTTGTGAAAGTTATAGATTTCACAAGCTATGGTGTCAATATCTGAAAATTGATCACACCTGAAGTACTGACGGCCTATTTCAATTCTTGAGACCCTAACATGCCAGAAAAGTACAAATACCCCCCAAATGACCCCTTTTTGGAAAGAAGACATTCCAAGGTATTTAGTAAGAGGCATGATGAGTTTTTTGAAGTTGTCATTTTTTCACACAATTCTTTGCAAAATCAAGATTTTTTTTACTTTTTTTTTTTCACAAAATTGTCATATTATCAGTTTATTTCTCACACAGCATATGCATACCACAAATTACACCCCAAAACACATTCTGCTATTACTCCCGAGTACGGCGATACCACATGTGTGAGACTTTTACACAGTGTGGCCACATACAGAGGCCCAACATGCAGGGAGCGCCATCAGGCATTCTGGAGCACCCAGGACAATTCTGACATTTCTCTCCTACATGTAAAAATCATCATTTATTTGCTAGAAAATTACATAGAATCCCAAAACATTATATATGTTTTTTTAGCAAAGACCCTGGAGAATACAATGGTGGTCGTTGCAACTTTTTATCTCGCACGGTGTTTGCGCAGCAATTTTTCGAATGCTTTTTTTAAAAAAAAAACTGTTTTGTGCTTAAAAAAAAAAACACAGTAAAGTTAGCCCAATTTTTGCATAATGTGAAAGATGAAGTTTCACCGAGTAAATAGATACCTAACATGTCACTCTTCAAAATTGCACAGGCTCGTGGAATGGCGCCAAACATCGCTACTTAAAAATCCCCATAGGCAACGATTTAATTTTTTTTTACCGGTTATATGTTTTGAGTTACAGAGAAGGTCTTGGGCTAGAATTATTGCTCTCGCTCTAACGTTCATAGCGATACCTCATATGTGTGGTTTGAACACCGTTTTCATATGTGGGCGGGACTTACGTATGCGTTCGCTTCTGCATGTGAGCACATGGGGACAGGGGCGCTTTAAAAAAAAATAAAAATTATTGTTCATTTTACTTTATTTATTTTAGTTTGACATTTTTTTTCCCAAAAATACATTTTTTGATCACTTTTATTCCTATTGCAAGGAATGTAAACATCCCTTGTAATAGGAATATAGCATGACAGGTCCTCTTTACAGTGAGATATGGGGTCAATAAGACCCCGCATCTCACCTCTAAGCTGGGAAGCCTGAAAAAAAAAAAAGATTCTGGATTTGATCGTATTGGCGAGTCAGTAGAAGCACCGGAGGGCGGCGGGAGGGGGGGTGTCTATGGCTGGGTATTGCAGGGTATCACCGACTATGGCTGGGTATGGCTGGGTATCTCAGAGTATGGCTGGGTATCTCAGAGTATGGCATTGAAGAGTATTGCGTTGCAGAGCATTGCAGGATATTGGCGGGTGTTGCAGAGCATTGCAGAGTGTTGCAGGGTATTGGCGGGTGTTGCAGAGCATTGCAGAGCATTGCAGAGTGTTGCAGAGCATTGCAGAGCGTTGCAGGGTATTGGCGGGTGTTGCAGAGCATTGCAGAGTGTTGCAGGGTATTGGCGGGTGTTGCAGAGCATTGCAGAGCGTTGCAGGGTATTGCAGAGCGTTGCAGGGTATTGCAGAGTGTTGCAGGGTATTGCAGAGTGTTGCAGGGTATTGCAGAGTGTTGCAGGGTATTGCAGAGTGTTACAGAGTGTTGCAGGGTATTGCAGAGTATTGCAGGGTATTGCAGAGTATTGCAGGGTATTGCAGGGTATTGCAGAGTATTGCAGGGTAATGCAGAGTATTGCAGGGTATTGCAGAGTAATGCAGAGTATTGCAGAGTATTGCAGAGTATTGCAGAGTATTGCAGTGTCATGCAGAGTAATGCAGAGTAATGCAGAGTATTGCAGAGTAATGCAGGGTATTGCAGAGTAATGCAGAGTAATGGCAGGGTATTGCAGAGTATTGGCAGGGAATTTAGGGGTTAATTTTCGGTGAGCAGCGATGTGGGCACTGCAGATGCAGCCCACATCCCTGCTGACACCGATCTCTTCCCCCTCCGCTGTTCCGATCGGTACAGAGAGGGGGAGGGAGGAACCGGCGTCATAACATGACGCCGGTTTGTTTACAAGTGATCACTCCGTCATTTGACGGAGCGATCACGTGTTAAACTGCCGCTATGAGCGGCCGTTTACCGTGATCCGTGATGCGCCGGGTCCTATGGACCCGGCGGTCATGGATGCTCTCGAGTGCGCGCCCCAGGGGGCGCGCGAGAGCGGAATTCTGGGAGGACGTCATATGACGGCCTCCCAGAGTTAAGAAACCGCCCTGTAGCCGTTATTCGGCTATAGGGCGGTTGTTAAGTGGTTAATTACATTTTCCAAAGAAGAGTGGGGAAAAATTACAACTTCAAAAAACTCACCATGCCTCTTACTAAATACCTTGGACTGACTACTTTCCAAAAGGGGTCATTTGGGGGGTATTTTTACTGTCCCAGCATTTTAGGGGCTCAAGAAATGAGCCAGTCAGTACATCAGGATTGATTAATTTTCAGTGATAAGAACCAAAGCTTGTAGACTCTACAACTTTCACACAGACTAAATAATATAAACTGACTTGGGTTATTTTTTTACCAAAGAAATGTAGCAATATAAATTTTGACCTACATTTATGAAGAAAATGTACTTATTTGCAAAATATTATAATAGAAACTAAGATTAAATCATTTCCCCCCAAAAAATGTTTGGTCTTTTTTCGCATATACAACAAAAATAAAAAATAAAACAGTGGTAATTAAATACCACCAAAAAAATATATATTTCCGTTTTAAAAAAAACTATCAATCTCTTACGGAAAAAAAAAAAAAAAACTATCAAAAAATTTGGTTTGAGTAGAGTGTTGCATGAGTAATTGGCTTTCAAAGTATGAGAACACTGAAAAAGAAAAACTGGCCAGGGCAGAAAGGGGGTAAAGGTGGCAGGTATTGAGGTGGTTAAAAAAGGTGCAGGGATCTTTTTGCTGCAGAAAACACAGGCACGTAAGCCTATTTAGTTTACTATTAGTATAATGTACTTTGATCTAATTTGTGTTACAAGAACAAACAAAGGTTGTTAAGTGCACCTTTTTTTTACAGCAGGAAAATGATTATAGGCTCCACTTACGTACTCAAATTTGCAAAGCAGTACATTAAATACACAAATATATGTTTTTAAAGCAATTATCAGTTCCATATTTGGTATCTCTTTTAATAGATGTAGCATTTTAAGAGAATGAGGTAAGCACATTATCTATCTTTTACTCTAGTAATGAAACACATGTAATAAAACATGTATAAATAAATAAGTAGAACTGGTCTGTTGAAACTGCTTTTTCCTTTGTGCTAATTTTAATTTTATGTTCAAGCTTTTTTTCCCTATTAGTATATTTATGACTGTGCACACACTGCATTTTATTTTTAGGAAAATAATACTTATTTAATTAGAAAATGTGTATTGAAATAATGAGACATTGTAACCACACAGGTCATGTTGAGAAAAGACTAAGACCCCTTTCACACTGGCGGTTTTCAGGCGTTTTAGTGCTAGAAATGGCGCATGTAAAGCGCCTGAAAACCGCATCCCATTCATTTCAGTGTGACTTTTCACACTGGACCGGTGCTCTTGTGGAACGTTAGGAAAAGTCCTGCAAGCAGCATCTTTGGGGCGGATTGGGAGAGCTGTGAACAGAACCCTGTAACCATAACAGTATTGTTATCGTTAGTATGGTTAACACCCCGCACATTTTTGTAAATATTTTATTATATCTTTTCATGTGACAACACTGAAGAAACTACACTTTGTACAGCTTGTATAACAGTGTAAATTTGCTGTCCCCTCAAAATAACTCAACACGGGTCCTTTAGTTGGGATGTTGGACTAAGGAGACATGTCTGAGGAGAGCTCCGACCTTCCTGTGAGTCACCGCTGTTTTTCACCACCGGACGTGCCTTTCGTGCTCTCCCCAGGCTGTGGGTGCAATGCCTGGGACCATTGGCACAGTGATCTCATCTGTTCCAGCAACCTGAGAGACAGTCCACAGCTTCGGCCTAAGCCTGGGGAGTGGTGGCCATCTTGCTACATCCGACTGCTGCACCATCGCTCCCTCTTGCCTTTCCTGGCTCTCCCATGCCCACCTTCTTCCACACATAGCAATCGGGTCAATCCAGTCAGTGATCCGCTACCCGTGATCCTCGGAGTGCAATTTCTGAGTGCCAACCTGATGGAATTTAGGAGATTCAGCAAGTAAGTGGTGGCCATCTTGCTGCACACTAGCAAACACTTGAGGCCTCCCCCCATCTCTCCTGATTAAACCACCGGAGCATCCTGGCCAGACATAGTGAGGCCTCATTAGAGGAATGAAGTGGGTATCCTCCCCCATAGGTGATACAGGTTGCAGCAGTGGCCCTGATCCCAGAGCCACGTGTGGTGGCCACCTTGCTGCACCCTAGAAGACCTCCCCATATCACCTGGTCTCAATCCAGGCCCCACCTCACCACTGGAACATCCTGACCAGACATAGTGCAACCCCAATAGAGGATTAAAGTGGGTATCCTCCCCCATTTGTGGTGCTGGGAGCTTCTGTGGCCCTGACTCCAGAGCCAAGTGTGGTGGCCATCTCTGTTACTGGGATCTCCCTTACTCCTCTGTTCCTGAATTGCTCCCTGGACTACAGTCAGAACTACCTAGCCTATGAGACTTCTACCTGGAGTCCCCATCAGGAGTACTCGTCTGCCTCCACAGCCGCATTATGTGCATGCCATAACAACTATCATAGGATTAGCAACCTCTTTACTACATAACTTCCTTTTGGCCTCCCCGATTCCTCTGTGCCCACCCATTGCTCCATCAGGGAGCCGCAGTTCCCTCACTAGACAGTTTGATACCACAAAATTATATGGCAGTCTGGATACTTCCTAATCTATGATGGAGTAGATGAGATGAGCCAAGGCCACATCTCTAGCTCTAGAGGGGGAGCCTGCGGGGCGAGATGCAGATCAGCAGCTCCATGTAGGCGCTCCCTGAGATCAGCTGGGTTTTAACACACAGCACAGGGAGAAACCACAGCAAATCACCCCAATTTCCATCAACACCTCAAGACACACTACTGCATGCCATCGGGAAAGAAGGCGCAACATCGCCATTCACAACAGCACTCTTTGATCACCTATCTGCTGCACAATAAAGAGCAGAAGAAAATGGCTCATAAAGGTGCCGGCTCTCCACAGCTGGTACAGTCTCTTACAACAGCGTGCGACCCTCTGCAGAAGCAGATTTAGTTGCCAGCTTAACTAAGATTTATGAAAAACTTGATGATAAAATACAGTATGAGCTCCAAAAAAACAAGCACACTCACACAAGCACACTTTGTACTCCTCACCTGGTTGCCACCACATATGCTTGACACCATCTTAACCAAAGTTTATCTTATCTGATCAGACCATGGGACATGGTTACGGTAATCAATGTCCTTGTCTTCAGCAAACTGTTTGTCGGCATTCTTGTGCATCATTTTTAGAAGAGGCCTCCTTCTGAAAGCCATGCAGACCAATTTGATACAGTGTGTGGCATATGGTCTGAGCACTGACAGGCTGACCCCCCACCCCTTCAACCTCTGCAGCAATGCTAGCAGCACTCATATGTCTATTTCCCAAAGTCAACCTCTGGATATAATGCTGAGCACATGCACTCAACTTCTTTGGTCGACCATGGAGAGACCTGTTCTGAGTGGAACCTGTCCTGTTAAACCGCTGTATGGTCTTGGCCACCATGCTGCAGCTCAGTTTCATATATATATATATATACATCCTTTGGTTTAGTTGAGCAGCTTCAGGCTGGCGTGGATTCAGTTGTCTCATCCATCAAGCTTCTTTACAAGGACCCAGTCACCTGGTTTGAAAGATTGTAAACTGGTTACTGTGTCAGGGTCCAGGAGGGACTCATGATTCCTATGGTGGACCTTTTGAAGTTACAGTCACTGCACCCACCCCATCAGCTGAAAATATAGGCGACAGCTGCTGAGGAAAGTACAAACCTGTTTTTGGTTGACCTCCAAACAAGCCTCATGTGGAGATAACCCAGACATGTGGGGACTCTGTGGTCACTGCATAACCTGTGCGTGGCTTACCATCTGGGGTGTAATACCTGGAACCGTTGACAAAGAGGTTCTAAAGCCCCGTACACACGAGAGGACTTATGTCTGACAGACTTCCGAAGGAGTTCCGTCGGAGTTCTGCTGGAATTCCGACGGAGTTCTGACGGACTTTTCGGCTGAGCGGACTTGGCCACACACAATCACACTAAACTCCGACGGATTCGAACGTGATGACGTACGACTGGATTCGAATAAGGAAGTTCATAGCCAGTAGTCAATAGCTGCCCTAGCGTCGGTTTTAGTCCGTCGGAATAGCATACACACGAGCAAATTTTTCGAAGGGACCGGGTCCGGCGGAGTTCCTTCGGAAAAATTTGAAGCATGTTCCATATTCTAAAGTCCTTCGGACTTTGGCGAGTCAAAAGTCCGTTGCAGCCCACACACGATCGAATAGTCTGACGGACTCAGTCCGTCGGACTTTGGATGTTGAAAAGTCCGCTCGTGTGTACGGGGCTTTAGATTCTGGGATGGGAGCCTCCTTCACCGGGCTGCTGCTTGCCGATTCAAATTCCATCAAAGAAAGACAGTCGTGGAACATCCTAGTAGGTCACAAACTTGGTTAGAATTAGAGAGGTTAGTGTTATTAGCAGTGTTGGTCATCTTACTTTAAAAAAGTAATTAGTTAAGTTACAAATTACTTCTCTGAAAAAGTAATAGCGTTAGTAACTCAAGTACTACATTGGAAAAGTAATTAGTTACTCAGCAAAGTAACTGTGACTATTTTTAAATATTCTATAATGCAATTACGTTCTATAACATCTTTAATATCAAAGATGTTTATATTAACTGATTGATGAATAAAAACACTATATACAGTATTTTAGAACATTTGTTGAGGGGGTGGCAGCGGTGGTACTTGAGGGGGTGGCAGCGGTGGTACTTGAGGGGATGGCAGCAGTGGTACTTGGGGGGGTGGCAGTGGTGGTGGTGTACTTGGGGGGTGGCAGCGGTGGTACTTGGGGGGGTGGCAGTGGTGGTGGTGTACTTGGGGGGGTGGCAGCAGTGGTACATTGGGGGGGTGGCAGTGGTGGGAGTGTACTTGGGGGGGTGGCAGGCATTGTGGTTCTTCGGGGAGGTGGCGGCCTGGCAGCGGTGGTGGTGCCATCCTCTCCCACCGCCACCACCTCTGCCTCTTACTGCTCCTATCCCCCACCACCACTGATCTTATCCCCCCATCATTTCTGTTGTAGAAGTGATGGTGGTGGGTGGGTAGGGATGGGATCAGTAAGAAGCAGAGGTGGTGGAGGACTTGGGATGGATCGATTGCACTGCAATTCAAATCATCAGTCACTTATTTGAATACCTCCAGGGAAGCCTTTCCTCATGGGGAGAGAGAGAGAGACCCTCCCCTTCACTCGATTGTTGTCAGCTGGTCAGCTGACTTCATTTTTCAGTGTCCACCCCGCCTCCCTACATTCTCTTTCTGGATAGGCGGGGCGGGATGGGGCGGTCTCAGCCTCTTCTCAGCTCAGCGGGCGAAAGTCCCCCTCTCCGCGGAGGAATGAATGGCCAGGCAGCGCGGCCACAGCGGGGGCCTCCTGGGCGGTAGATGTAATTGAGGTAGCTCTGCCCAAGTAATGGGGACTGAGTTACCATGAGGGGAAGAGTAATCAGTTAGATTACTCCTTACCCTCTAAAGTAACTGTGTTACGTAACTCTGTTTATTTTAACTCAGTTACTTACATCACTGGTTATTAGTTTGAAAATAATCATTCTTACCTTTATCCCCCCCATTATCTTCCTCATTACAAACCAGAGGAAGAGACGCAAGGTTTAGAATGGTGCCAAAAAAAACTATGAAACAGCCTATTATACTTTTACCTTCTTTTATGTGGGTGTATCTATGCACGTGTACAGCTATCTACATACACCTGCTTTCTATGTACATACACTTTCAGAAATTTACTGGACCTGAAAAAGATAGTTACAACCAAGAGTTATTACTAGACATGTGTGCTGTCAATAAATGTGTTTTGTTTCGTTCTGTTCCGTTTTGTATTAGAATGATTTTGTATTTTGTAATTTGTGTCCGAAATTTTATAAGAAATACAAATTTTCATTAGGTTTGTTAGCTTTTCGTAAACAATTACTAATGTTCATAATGATGAATTTATCATTATGAGGGGCTCCCACCATCCTTGTGCTGTGCTGACTTCCTGGGTTTTTAACTTTTAGGTTCATTAACTTTTTGTAACAATTATGAATGTTCATTAGGAATTTGGATTGGAATTCATAAACAAAATTTAGTATTTTGTACAGAATTCAGAAGCATAGCAATTCATATTTCGGATCCTCCTGAATGTACGAATTGATGGAAATTCGTACGAATTTTCGATTTGTACGAAAATAATCACACATGTCTTGTTATTATGCTATCCTTCATCTTTAACCTGCAAAGAATGGCAAACAATACAACATTCATGTACATTGGTAAATTGTCACTGACATTCCTTAAAACCAACAACAACTAAACCCTTTGTAACTCTTATGCCACGTACACACGACTGGACTTTCCATCAGAATAAACTCTGACGGTCGTTTCAATGGAGTACCAATGGAGTTCCAACGGAGTTCCTCTGAAATGGACTTGCCTACACATGATCACACCAAAGTCCGTTTGTTTAGAATGCGATGACGTACAACGGGACTACAAAAGTAAGGTTCAATAGCCAGTAACCAATAGCTGCTCTTGCGTCGTTTTTGGTCCATCGTAATAGCGTACATACAAACAGTTTTCCAGATAGGAATTGATTCCGTCGGAAAGATTTAAAACATGTTCTATTTCTAGGTCTGTCAGAATTTTAGAAAAAAAAAAGTCAGATGAAGCCCACACACAATCGGAATATCTGATGAAATGATTCCACCTGACCTTTTCTGCCGGAAAGTCTGGTCGTGTGTACGCAGCCTTAGTTTCACGTTCCCACAAAAATACAGCTGCGATGCTCAGGATGGCTATTGCGGTGGGTTCTCATATATTGCTACATGCAAAGAATGAGAAGACTAAAACATGAAACATTTAGATACAAATGTGAGGGAGATTTTTCATAGTTTTCAAAACAAAAATAAAAAAACAACTAGATGGAATTCTGCCTTCACTCTTTTAACAATAGAAAAAAAATTACAATGGGAGAAACACGAGAGCAGCTCAAAAACCTTGCATGGTCCAGTCACACAAAGTTTAAAAACAGGCGTGAGAATTTTAACCACACAAGCGTGTACTACACATCCAACCCACTCATCTGTCAGAAACCACGAATCAGACTGAGCCGGAAGTACAGTTAAATCACACTTGTTTAATAATAATAGTAAAAAGGTAAACAGAGTAAATGTAGTCAAAACATAGCCAGAGTTCAGGAACAAGAATGGATAGTCAGACAAGCCAAACGTCAGGGAGCCAGAGATGAGCGTAGTAGAACAGCAATCAGGATCTAGAGCCAGAAGGAATGTAAGCCAAGCAAGTATTTAACAGGAACTCAGGAGAGCATCTCCAGAGATGTGACCAA
The DNA here is from genome assembly GCF_037356315.1 of Lithobates pipiens. Lineage (NCBI taxonomy): Eukaryota > Metazoa > Chordata > Amphibia > Anura > Ranidae > Lithobates > Lithobates pipiens. Next base: position 337,137,684 of record NW_027507903.1, read on the forward strand.
GGCGAAGGCAGAGATCATATGGGCTGGACGGCTTAAGTAGGCAGGCCTGACGGGCAAGATATCATCAACAGGTGAGTCACTGTAGAGAGAAAGGAGCTGACAATTAGCTGACAGCTGAGCGGCCAGCTTTGAGAAGGAAAGACCGAGCCCAGCCCTGACAGTTCCCCCTCCTCAATGACCCCTCCCCCTCGGAGGGCTTGAGGGAAAAACGTTTATGAAAATCACGGAGGAGGACAGGGTCATATACATCCGAGCATGGGACCCAAGAGCGTTCCTCCAGATTGTACCCTTTCCAATGCACCAGGTACTGTATGCATCCATGGAACCTATGGAGTCAACAATGGACTGTACTTCATACTCCTCATGGTTCTCAACCTGTACAGGGTGAGGACGAGACACGAGGTGGTAAAGCGGTTGCAGACCAAAGGAGACATCAAATACATTTGAGATACACATATTAGAAGGAAGGTCTAAGCCCTTATACACACGGTCAGAGAATCCGTCGGAATGTGTCCTATCGGACCGCGTTGTCGGATAATCCGACTGTGTGTGGTATGCATCGGACTGATTCCATCTGAATATCCGTCGGACCCAATATTCCAACTTGTTGGAAATATTTTCCGACCAACTGGTTCAATCGGACATACTCCGATCACGTGTAGAGAATTTTGATCAGACCAAGTGCCACGCATGCTCAGATCAAATTCCTACATCAAAGCTATTGGCTACTAGCCTGAACGTAGTCCCATCGTAACGAAATTACATCATCACGTTCTGAATGATCGGATTTTTTGACAACTTAGTCCGACCGTGTGTATGCAACAGTTTCGGACAAGATCCGACGGACAAAATCCGACGGATTTGGTTGGCAGAATGTCCGACCATGTGTACAGGGGCTTATGGGTAAGCCATTGGGTTAATCCTGCGAAGAATATGTAAAAGGCCCAGTAAACCGAGGTGTGAACTTCAGAGAGGGAACACGAAGTTGAAGGTTGCGAGATGACAGTAGTCAGATCCTGTCCCCAACCTGGTAGGAAGGCACAAGCAGGCATCAACATTGAGTCTGTATCTATCATTAGAATGTTGCAAAGCCTCCTGGACTTGTGCCCAAGTGGAACAAAGACCACGGAGATGCTCCTCTAATGCAGGAGTCCTCTGCGGAACAAATAAGTCAGGCAACATGGAGTGTTGGAAACCATAATTCGTCATAAACAGGGACAATCGGGAAGCAGAAATCAAGGCCCTATTGTGAGCAAAATCCGCCCACGGTATGAGGTCTGATCAGTTGTTTGTGATGGTTAGAAATATAGCAACGTAAGAATTGCTCCAAGGACTGTTTGGCTCGTTCTGCAGACCCATTATACTGCGGGTGATACACAGAGGAGAAAGCAAGCTGAATTCCCGACTGTGCAAAAATGATCGCCAGAACCGGGACACAAACTGACTATCCCTGTCCGAGACAATCACCTTCGGTAGCCCATGTAAGCGAAAGATCTCCCAAGCAAAAATGGAAGCCAGTTCCTTAGAAGTGGGAAACTTGTTAAGTGGAATACAATGGGACATTTTCAAGAACCGATAAAACACCATAAGGATAACTGTGTTGCCCTTGGAGTTGGGTAACTCCACAATGAAATCCATAGACAGGTGGGTCAAGGGCCTCTCTCCATTGAGTATGGGTTGTGGAGGCCCACTGGAAGGTGTTATGGAATCTTACTCTGAGCAGACACGGAACAGGCAGCTACGAAGGTGGTTAAATCAGCAAGTAGACTAGGCCACTAGAATTTTTGGGAAATGGTCCAAAAGAGTTGATTCTTCCCAAGGTGGCCAGCAGCCTTGGGAGAATGGTAAGTCTGAAGCACGTCAGTATGGAGAATCTGTGGGCAGTGGTCACAAGGATTCTCAGGAGGAGCAGGGACCTGAGTGGCAAGAATTTTGTCACTTAAAGGAGACGTGAGACTGGTGTGAACCATAGCCAGAATACAATCAGGAGGAATCACAGGAACCGGAACTGTAACCATCTTGAAAGTGGAGGAAAATTGTTGTGACAAAGCCCTTACATTCTTAGTACCGGATAAAAATGAGACAATGTAATTGAAGCTAAACAAAAAAAGAGGCAATTGCTCCCTTCTGGGAGAGAGGCATTTAGCCTCAGACAAGAATGTGTGATTCTTATGGTCAGTAAGAATGAGAACCAGCGCAGTGGTACCTTAGAGGAGATGTCTGCATTCTTTCAGGGCTAAAATGATTGCTAACAGCTCTCTGTCACCAATCTTCTAATTGCACTCCACAGGTGACAATTTCATGGAAAAGTAGCCACAAGGATGCATAGCGCTCTGAGAGGTAGGACATTGAGATAGAAGGGCGCCAACTCCAGTCTCAGAAGCATCAAACTCAAGGATAAAAGGTAACGTAGGATCAGGATGTGTCAACACAGGAGCAGAAACAAAGGCAGCCTTGAAACTATCAAAGGCCTTAATGGACTCTGGAGACCAACTCTGTGGGTTACCATCCTTTCTGGTCATATCAGTCAGGGGCTTGACCAGAGATGATAAGTTACAAAATAAACTTCCGATAATAGTTTGCAAAGCCAAGAAAATGCTGCAGAGGACATAAATCCATGGGTCGGGGCCACTGTATGACTGCTGAAAGTTTCTCTGGGTCCTTTGAAAAACCAGCAGTGGAAATGACATGGAATTTAATCTGTTCACGATGGAATTCACACTTCTCCAATTTACAATAGAGATTGTCCTCTCTTCATTTCTGAATCACACGACAGACATCTGTGTGATTCTCCAGGGACTTGGAAAATATGAGGACATTGTCAAGATAAACCACCACAGATAACTATTATTGTTTAATAACAATAATAAAAAGTAAACAGAGTAACCGTAGTCAAAACATAGCCAGAGTTCAGGTACCGGGACTGACAGTCAGACAAGCCAAAATGTTAGGGAGCCAGAGATGAGTTTAGTAAAACAGCAAGCAGGATCTGGAGCCAGAAGGAATGTCAGCCAAGCAAGTCTTTAACAGGAAAACAGGAGAGTGTCTCTAGAGGTGTGACCAAGTCAAAGGCAGAGATCATCTGTGCTGGATGGGTTAAGTAGGCAGGACTGACGAGCATAATATCATCAACAGGTGAGTCAATGCGGAGAGAAAGGAGCTGGCAATTAGTTGACAGCTGAGCATCCACCTTTGAGAAGGAAGGGTTGAGCCCAGCCCTGACATCATCATTACAGATTTCTGAAGCCACAGCCAAGCTACTTCCAAGTTATTTTTATTCTGGGGTCTCTTATCTCCAGACATCAAAAAGTACCTTCCAAAGGAATACACCTTACTGTACCCTCTGACCATATATGTCAATTTTTAAGGAGTCTCATGTCCGGAAGCCCCAAATCCACACCTTATGTGCTGTGCAGCTGTCTAAATGGTGTGGATCCTCATATATTTCCTCCAATGCATGAACAGCCAACATTACCCATGACAATTCGAATCGCTCATGACGTGCCCCTGCGTCCAGGGCACAATCGCACTAGCTTTTGGAGCAGCACTGCCTAGTGCCCATTTTTAAAGTACTAGCACCTGTTGTTTCCGATTATTATAAACGGCCTCCCGGTATTCTAGAATCTACTCCTTCGAATTCATACTAGGCCCTTCAGGAATCAGAATCAGGAAGCCCCCTTTAACAAGGAGGCCCCCAGATGGCATGGGATTCCCCTTAAAATCCATATCAGGCCCTTCGATATGGATTGAGGGGGGGGGGCACGCTGTTTTTTGTAGTCTTTCATTTACATTTCAGCTCTCAGCGGAGAAGCTTTCTGACAGCCGATAAGTAATCGGTTAAGGACGCGGCGGTCAGCTCCTTAACAACCAACTATTTCTTAAACAGAATTTTAATCGGTCGATAATATTTTGACCAAGATGAATTTGAATCATTCTGAAAATGTGGAGTTTGTTCCATTTCTTTAATTTAGTCATTTTTGCAGTGTCTGGTATGGATCAAGGTGACTTTTCCTTCAAGTTTTGTGCAACTGTACATGAAATAGATGCTGTATTGACTCTCCAAACATTTCCTTATATATAAATCTCTCTTAACAATCCACAAGTCACCTGGCTTTAGTTTTAGATCCTTCCAAACTTTTAGGATCTAAAATTGGGGAGAAAGCACATACATAATTTTGTCAAAAACCTTAAAAGATCAGGACAATAAGGCCGCGCGGCCCCCCTTCCCCAAGGCACCCCCATGTTGAGGGCACGCGGTCTGGTACGGCTCAGGAGGGGGGCGCTCTTTCATCCCCACCCCCTTTCCTGACCGGCCGGGCTGCGTGCTCGGATAGGGGTCTGGTATGGATTTTGGGGGGGGCCCACACCATTTTTTTTCGGCGAAGGGGATTCCCCTTAAAATCCCTACCGGACCTAAGGGCCTGGTATGCCCCCGAGAAAGGCATGCAGGCTTCATGAGTGAGGCGACATTATCGCGTCGCTCTCGCTACTATAGGAAAATTAAATTTTCCTATTGCAGCCAGCGCAATGGGATCACGCTGGTTAGAGAAGCCTGTCACCGGGAACCAGCGTGACAGTATCGCACTGGAAACACAATATCGGTGGCACCTACTGTATAGGGCAGGCCCCTACTTTCAAACATCCAACTTATAAATGTCTCCTACTTGCAAAAGAAAGGAGACAACAGGAAGTGAGATGAAATCTACCCCTAGGAAGGGAAATTCTCTCCTGTAAGAGTTGATGCTTTATCCCAATCCTTGTTTTACTAAAAACACCAAATTTTCAAAAAGCATTTGCCATTGGGACAGAAAGTGAGGTGAAATCTTCTGAAGAGGTGCACAGATGAAAAAAATATGTTACAGGGGTGATAAGCCTTCCCTATGTTTTCCAAAATGCTTAAGAATAGATTTTTTGACTGAAGCTACACTTTAAAAATGTACCAGTTCAAAATTACAAACAGATTCTACTTAACAACAAACCTACACAGTCCCTGTCTTGTTTGCACCGCCTGCATACTGTTGTTCTGAGTATATAGGGCCTGGGGGCCCCACGCCTTTCCTTTTTTAAATTTGGGTACAGGGTTCCCCTTAATATCCGTACAAGACCCAAAGGGGCTGGTAATGGGCGGGGGGGTACCCATGCCATTTTTCTCAATGATTTTTATCCATGTTGCCGGAACCAGACATTACATTAAAACCGCAAGCAGTTTTAAATGACTTATTTTCCGTTAGAAATGTAATTTTGTGCAGGGACTGTTCTAAACACGGGAAACACGTGCCACTTCACAGGCATACCATAGACATCCCCCAGGTATGATATTTAAAGGAATATTTCGCTTTTTTTCACTTTAAGCATCATTAACCACTTGACAACTGGGCACTTAAAGCCCCCTTCTGCCCAGACCAATTTTCAGCTTTCGGTGCTCTCACACTTTGAATGACAATTACTCAGTCATGTAATATTGTATCCAAATAAATTTTTTGTCCTTTTTTCTCACAAATATAGATTTTTTTGGTGGTATTTGATCACCTCTGGGTTTTTTTTATTTTTTTGCGCTATAAATGAAAAAAGAGCAAACATTTTGAAAAAAAAACTAAATTTTCTTTGCTTCTGTGATAAAATTTATCAAATTATTAATTTTTCTTCATACATTTTGGCCACAATTTATACTGCCACATATAACCCAAATGAGGTGATTTTATTTGGTCTTTATGAAAGTTAGAGAGTCTACATGCTGTGGTGCAAATCATACAAAATTGATCACACCTGATGTACTGGAGGCCTCATCTCATTTCTTGCGACCGGAACAAGCCAGGAAAGTACAAATACCCCTCAAATTACCCCTTTTTGGAAAGTAGACATTCCAAGGTATTTAGCAAGAGGCATGGTGAGCTTTTTGATGTTGTAATTTTTTTCCACAATTCTTTTCAGATTTTTTTTTCACAGAATTGTCATAGGTTATTTCTCTCACATGGCATGTTTATACCACAAATAATGCCCCAAAATAAATTCTTCTACTCCTCCTGGGTATTAGGATACCACATGTGTGGGACTTTTCCACAGCCTATCAGGTGTTCTTAGACATGTGCAAAAGGAAAAAATTTGTTTAGTTTCGTTTCGTTTTAATTCGTTATATTTATATTCGTTAACTTCCTTAAATTCGTTTTCGGATTTCGTTTAGTTTTCTACCGAATTCGAAAAATTGGCCACATTCGAAAATATTTCAACGAAATTCGAAAATATTTCTACCGGATTTGAAATGATTTCAACATGATTTGACATTATTTCAACCACATTCGAAAATATTTTGTGACCCGACTTTAGGGCCATGTATCTCGGGGTCACTTGGTGCTAGAAACTCCAAATTTGGATATGTTGTAGTGCTAGTACTATTGTGTTTGCATACCAAATTTCTAGCTATAAGTGACCCCGAGATGAGTGGCCCCAAAATCGGGTCGCAAAATGTTATTAGTTAATAGAGCAGAGAATGACATTTTGCGACCCGATTTTGGGGCCACTCATCTCGGGGTCACTTATAGCTAGAAACCCCAAATTTGGTGTGCAAACACAATAATACTAGCACTACAACATATCCAAATTTGAAGTGTCTAGCACCAAGTGACCCCGAGCTACATGGCCCTAAAGTCGGATCACAAAATATTTTTGAATGCGGTTGAAATAATGTCGAATCATGTTGAAATAATGTCGAATCATATTGAAATAATTTCGAATGCGGTTGAAATAATTTTGAATCATGTCGAATTCATTCGAATTCATTCGTTATATTTCTTTCGTATTCGTTGTAATTTGTTATTTTTTTATTCGGACATTTGGATGCATCCGAATGTCCGAAAGATGCAAAATTCGGCCGAATTTCGATTCGTTACGAAACGAATTGCACAAGCCTAGGTGTTCTAGGAGCATAAATTACACATCTAACTTGTTGAATACCCATTACACTTTTGAAGGCCCTGGAGCACCAGGACAATGACACATGACACTGACGTGGCACTGATATCAGATGGCACTGATATGTGGCACTGATGACACATGACACTGATGATGGATGGCACTAATATGTGGCACTGATGACAGATGGCACTTATACGTGGCACTAATACGTGGCACTGATGACAGATGGCACTAATACGTGGCACTAATGACAGATGGCACTAATACGTTGTACTGATGACACGTGACACTGATGACAGATGGCACTGATACCTGGCATTGATGACACGTGACACTGATAACAGATAGCACGTGACACGACAGGTGGCACTGATGAGAGATGGCACTAATATGTGGCACTGATGACATGTGACCCTGATATGGCACTGATGACAGGTGGCACTATGTGGCACTGATGACACGTGGCACTGATATGGCACTGATGACAGATGTCACTTATACGTGGCACTGACAGAGGGCACTTATACGTGGCACTGATGACAGATGGCACTTATACATGACACTGGGGACAGATGGCACTGACGACAGGTGGCACTGGGGACAGATGGTACTGACGACAGGTGAGACTGGGGGCAGATGGCTCTGACAGGTGACACTGGGGACAGGTGGCAGTGGGGACAGATGGGCACTTTATTTTTGTTTTTTGTTTTTTTCACTAACCGCTGCATCTCTGACTAAGCCGTTTGCTCTCCCTCCTCACACACTGTCTCTGTGTGAGGAGGGAGAGCCGACGATGAGAGATGATCTCATATGTTTACATATGAGATCATCTCTCATTGGACACGCCTATCGCGCTGTAAACGGCTGCTGTGATTGGCCATTTACAGCCTTGGACACAGCCAGCACAGAACTTCCCAGATGCATGCTTGCGGAAGTAAACAGGAGGAAGGAGAGCAAACGGCTTAGTCAGAGATGCAGCGGTTAGTGAAAAAAACAAAAAACAAAAATAAAGTGCCCATCTGTTACCATTAATAATTAAATATTTCACCAAAATAACGTCTAACTTTGTCTAATAGCATCTTTGCATAAAAGCTACAGCTCCGATATATCGGGTGAACCTTTTAATTACTGGGTCCAGCTTCCATAAATATATTACACTGGCTTGTTTTCTATCATGCTGTTTGTGTAAGAACTCCAGTTTCATGTTTCAAAAAGACAGTTTTTTTCCTGGCAATATTACAATAAATGATAACAATACCCTGCGGTCATGGAGAGATGTCCATAAATCCAAAATATTCTTCTGCTTATACCACTGCACTTACAAGGAAAAGGGGCACAAATTCTGGATTTCAAAAATAAAAATAAATAAAAACAAAAAGGACCAACAATCTGTATGTAATGGACAAGGAAGCTCTCAGCCACATCAAAAACGATACAATTGGCTGCAGGTGGGATCTATCCTAGCAGGGTGTGTGGACTTGATGTGATGGGTCTGTTATTTTTTTAATTTTATTTATTATTACTCTCACATCATGGACCGCACATCAAGTTATTATCAGACCTTTAGATTTCATTTTTTGTAGAAAAACTTCTTATGTATCCCATCCATCTTGGCTTTGTTAAATATTATGGCAGCTGTATTCCAAATAACAACCTCATCTTAATCTTTTTTTCTCTCAATAAGGGCTTATTGTATAAATGTAAAATTACAAAATTGTTATCTTTTTTTTTTTATTCTTTTTTTTTTTACACATAATATAAAATTCACATATTGAACATGGTATACAGGGTGAAACATCGTAAAACTTAAGGGGACTCCATTTTAGGTACTCGTTCCTGGGCAGGCCAGTGGGGGGTCTTCTATTGCCTTGCCCTGTCCTCCCCTATCCCGTCCAGGCAAATATAAATATAATACGTCCTTCTCCCTGTTCAACACGCCATCATAGTTCCTTTATCTCCGCCCCCACCCATCCCGCTCTTCCCTTCCCCCCCTACAGCCCTATTACCTCGCTATATTTCTTCGTTAGTTTAAACAATTTCCATTGTTCCCATTTCTTTCGGGACTTCTTTTTCACGCTCTCCTCATCTGCTGCCCATCCCTCCATTCTATATGTATCTTCTACTCTTTCTAACCATTCCCTCAGTTTTGGTGCTTCTACCTGTTTGCAATTCTTTGGGATCAAACTCTTTGCCGAGTTTATTAAATGGCCTATGAGAAAGTCTTTATACTTTTGGATTGAGGTATCTGTACTGTGGAAGAGACATGTCCAAGGGTTTTCTGATATCTGGATTCCTGTTATTAATTTTATAAAATCAAGTATTTCTCTCCTGAACTCTCTATTTTTTGGGCATTCCCACCAAATGTGTGCTGCATTCCCCTGTTGTCCACACTCCCTCCAACAGTTCATGGATTGATCTTCTTGATATCTCATCATCTTATCTGGTGTTAAGGGATAAGCTTCGAGTTCGAGTCGAAGCAATGACATATGGGTAACCCGCCCCCCTCTGATGTAACGGAAACCTGCATTACATCAGAGGGGGCGGGGTCACCCATACGTCATTGGGGAAGCCCTGGCTTCCCTCACTAGCATCAGAAGGGGTGGGGTCAAGTGACGGGTGGCCACGCCCTCCTAAGAAACATCAGCGCTGGGATCCCGCAGTGTCTCCGACAGTGGAGACAGAAGATGGATGCATGGATGGATTGCGCTGGACTGAAAATCACCCGTCGCTGGATCAGATCAGCCATCGCTGGACCCCGGAGAGAGGATCATCCGTCGCTGGATAGCAAGAGTGGATTACCACCGCTGTAATTTTTTTATTTTTAATAAAGGAATTTTTCAAAAGTGTTTGTCTTATTTAACTATTTTTTACACTTTCTTTGTGAAATGGTAAGGGTACTTTTGTACCCCCTTACCATTTCAAACAGGGGGGCCAGGATCTGGGGGTTCCCTTTGGTAAAGGGGGCTTCCAGATTCTGATAAGCCCCCCACCCACAGGCCGGTGGTTGTGGGGATGAGGCCCTTGTCCCCATCAACATGGGGACATGGTGCTTTGAGGGGTCACAGTCCCCCAAAGCATCCTCCCAATGTTGAGGGCATGTGGCCTGGTATGGTTCAGGAGGGGGGGCACTCTCTCGTCTCCCCCTCTTTTCCTGCAGCCTGCCAGGTTGCGTGCTCAGATAAAGGGTCTGGTATGGATTTTTAGGGGGACCCCCACGTCAGTTTTTTTTTAATTTGTCGCGGGTTTCCCCTTAATATCCATACCAGACCTGAAGGGCCTGGTAATTGAATTTGGGGGAACCCCACGCTTTTTTTTTTTTATCAATGACTTTCAATGAGCGTTCTCTTTATTACGGGAGCCGACAATTCATTATAGCCGTGAGTGATTTTAAAATACTTTTTTTCCTGCAGAAATTACACTTTGTGCAAGGATAGTTCTAAGTAGGCTTGTGCAATTCGTTTCGTAACGAATCGAAATTCGGCCGAATTTTGCATCTTTCGGACATTCGGATGCATCCGAATGTCCGAATAAAAAAATAACAAATTACAACGAATACTAAAGAAATATAACGAATGCATTTGAATGAATTCGACATGATTTGAAATTATTTCAACCGCATTCGAAATTATTTCAACATGATTCGACATTATTTCAACTGCATTCGAAATTATTTCAACATGATTCGACATTATTTCAACCGCATTCGAAAATATTTTGTGACCCGACTTTAGGGCCATGTATCTCGGGGTCACTTGGGGTTTCTAGCTATAAGTGACCCCGAGATATGTGGCCCCAAAATCGGGTCGCAAAATGTTATTAGTTATTAGAGCAGAGAATGACATTTTGCGACCCGATTTTGGGGCCACATATCTCGGGGTCACTTATAGCTAGAAACCCCAAATTTGGTATGCAAACACAATGGTACTATCACTACAACATATCCAAATTTGAAGTGTCTAGCACCAAGTGACCCCGAGATACATGGCCCTAAATTCGGGTCACAAAATATTTTCCAATGTGGTTGAAATAATGTCGAATCATGTTGAAATCATTTCAAATCCGGTAGAAATATTTTCGAATTTCGTTGAAATATTTTCGAATGTGGCCGATTTTTCGAATTCGGTAGAAAACTAAACAAAATCCGAAAACAAATTTAAGGAAGTTAACGAATATAACTAAACGAAATTAATGAATTAACGAATAAAAACGAAACGAAACTAAACAAATTTTTTCCTTTTGCACATGTCTAGTAAGTTCATTTAAGGAGGTCGACTCATGGAGGATTTGATGGATAGAGGAGATAAGATGTAATTGGAGTCCCTGCGCACAGAGGTGTTCAAAGGCTGTGGGCTTGTCAAGGGTTAGAGTTGGAGATTTGGAGCTAAAGAAATGTCTAACTTGTAGATAAAAGTAGAACAAATGGTTGGGAATGTCATATTTTTCACGTAAGGTCTCAAACGCATAAAGCCTTTGTAAAGATCCTACCCAGGGACAGCCCATCAGGAATAGTTGGGTTAAATAGCACATTCGTGAGTGGGGGACAGGGTGAGGTAAGGGAGTACTTTTTTTGACATTTTTGCCATATGTCCAGGGTAAAGGACATTGGGGCCGTGCACTGACATCTAAAGTTGAGAAGCAGGGGGGACGGGGCACCCCAGATCAAGGAGCAAGGGTGAGTCGGATACCACATCCCCTTCTCAATAGCAGCCCACTGACTTGTGGCGTTTAAAGAGGACCATGTGGCAATGATTCTCAAGTGGGTGGCGTGGTAGTACTTCACAATATCTGGAGCCCCCAGACTGTCCCGGGATCTAGGCGCAAGTACCATCGATCTGTCTAGGCGGTGGTAACTATTGGCCCATATAAATTTTAAAGAAGTTGAAGAAGTTTTAGTTGTGGGGATGGGATGGCAACCGGCAGCATCTCAAAGTGTTAGTGCAACCTGGGCAGGATGGACATTTTAAGGACGTTGATCCTTCCCAGGGGGGACAGAGGGTATTTGGACCAGGATAATAAGGAGCTATTTATGTCTTGAGATAGGGGAAAAAAGTTTACGTGATATAGGTGGGAGTATGAAGGGGTTAAAAGTACACCCAGATATTTGAGAGAGACATTGCACCATCTATAAGGATATGTTACCCTAAGCCCGGAAAGTTGTGTTGCGGGAATGTGTATGGGTAGAGCTTCGGTCTTGGAGGTATTTACTTTGTAACCAGAGATAGCACCAAATGAGGGGAGTAATTTGTGTAATGAGGGGAGGGAGACCAATGAGTTGGTAATGGTCAGCAAGATGTCATCTGCAAAGAGTGATTATTTGTACTCCTCCTGTCGCATCACCACCCCACGTATATCTGGATGAGATCGTATGGACTCGGCTAGGGGTTCGAGACATAAAATGAATAGAAGTGGTGATAAGGGACACCCCTGCCAAGTACCATTCATCATGGGGAAGCGAGGCGATATGAAGGATGACATCTGTACCTGGGCAGTAAGAGTTGAGTACAAAGCCTCTAATGCTTTTAGAAAGGGGCCAACAAAGCCATACACCTTCAACATAGCGTACATGTAGGGCCAGCTGAGCCTATCAAAGGCCTTTTGTGCATCTAAACTAAGGATCAGGGCTGATTTTTTGGTCCTATCCAGGAGGTCTATCGGGTTGATTGTGCGTCGGGTGTTATCTCTGGCGTGCCTGCCAGGGACAAACCCCACTTGATCCCTGTGAATACGTTTAGGGACAAGGTCGGATAATCTAGAAGCAAGGATTTTCGTAAATATCTTGTAATCCGAATTTAGGAGGGCTATAGGTCTGTAATTGTCTGGGATGGAGGAGTCCTTACCCGGCTTGGGAATTACTTGGATGTAGGAATGAGAGAATTGCGGGTGGGGGGAGTACCCCTAAGTAGAGAGTCAAATAGGGTCAGCATATGTGGCCCTAAAATGTCCAAAAAAGGTTTTATAATAGAAATAGGGGAGATCGTCATGGCCAGGTGATTTATGCGAAGAAAGATCCCACATTGTGGCTTTTCCGCCGTTACGTTTTTATTTAGGACCTCTAAGTCAGTTGGCGAGCGCTTGGGGAGTTTCAGGTTGGAGAAGAAGGACTCAAATTTCTCTTGTGTGAAGTGAAAGTGGTTTTCCAGGGTTAGGCAATTATATCGTTTATGGTAAAATTTCCCAAAGATATTTGAGATTTCACGAGGGGAGTAGGTCTTAGTTCCGTCAGGACATATGAGAAACTCAAGTAAGGAGTTAAAAGTGCGTGGTCGTAGCTTGTTAACTAACATTTTGTGGGGTTTATTGGAGAATTCGTAGAAATTTTGCTTAGTCCAGAGCAGTGATTTAGCTGCCTGATCAAGTTGAGCCGTTTTAATCTGTTACCTGAGTAATGTGACTCTCCACAGTCTCTCAACCGTGGGGGCACCTAGTAGCTTCTGCTCTGCTGAGAGGAGAGCGGAAGTTAAAGATCGGATAAGTTTGGTTCTATCTCTCTTCAGTCTAGAGCTCTCGGCAATATGATGAAGAAGTGATCAAGCCATGAGTACATTTTATGGGCTGGGGAGTAGAACGTGCATTGCTTAGTTGTGGGGTGTTTAATCCTCCAAGAGTCGAAAAGTCGGTGGGATCTAATAATCTTGGGGAAGGAGGTAGTTTGAGATGCAAGCTTCTTGGAAGGTGTTGAAGAAAACAGTGTCTGTCTATTTCTGGTGGGCGACATGACCAGATTAAAATCCCTGCAAACTATCATAAAGGGCTGTGACGGGTAATGTGTGGAGTCAAACAGGCCATTAAGGAAGTCAATCTGACCGGTATTGGGGCATATAGGTTGACAAAGATCAGAGAGGTATTGAAATATTGGCAGTCTAAGATAAGGTATCTACCATGGGGGTGTACATGGGAGTTTTTTACCTTAATGGGGCATGACTTTTTGATCAGTATCGTGGGATCAGAGGCCAGGAAGGAAGTGGGGAAGTGTCTAGAGGCAAATTTGAGGGAGCCGTCTGCTTTAAAATGGGTTTCTTGCAACATAACCACGTCTGCTCCGGAAGACCTGAATTCCTTCAGGGCCAGCCATCGCTTACATATAGAACCTAAGCCCTTTACATTGCAAGACAAAAGCTTTAAAGCCTTATGGGCAGACTAAATGGGGAAGCACATGTAGGAGCTGTATGATTGTATTACATCGAAAAATAAATAACAGTGAACCAGAACTCTAACTGGTAATAGGTGTCATTAGTGTTAGTCACTCCCTGGTGGTGGAGAGAAACTAAGTGAACCCCCGATACGGGATGACCTGAGGCCATGCCAGCACAAGCATTGCATCTGTAAGTAATGAAACTGATCTATAACAATGGACGTAATAGTACAAAAAACAATGGAAAGAAACAATAACAAAAGCATCGGGAAAAAAAAAATAGAACTGAACTTCTTGAAAGCCTGAGGGGTACATAGACCTCAGGAAACCCAGGGTATGAGCCTAGGTCAGGAGGGATGTGACCGGATGGTCACCATAAGGGCCGTATGTAAGGGTGGGGAGGGCCCTCTGCTCTCCTTAAGAACTCGGAGGTATTCCAAATTGCATAAACAACAAGTAGTCATTGGTAAGAGGAAAACCCCAAGGGGTGGGGAAGCAGAGTCCCACCTTGAATAAAAAAGGCAAAAGACAAACTTAGTATAAGCATAGCAACAGGATCATTTCTTTTAAGTCTCAAAAGAAAAGGTAAGATGGGGGGAATGCGGACAGCATTCAAAACTGGACCACTCGAGGGGCTGCTGGGAGAAATCAGGGGGGTTGCTTGGAGAACCGTGGATGCTGAGGTGTGGAGAGGTGTTTGCTAGGCTTGTTCCTCACAGGTGTCCAGATGCAGCTTGGAGTATTGGGGAGTGGGCGAGACATGACATCAGCAGGGTGCATGTCCTCCTCTGGGAGGGGAGGCAGACCAAGGTTCTTTAGAAAAGATTCGCTCTCCAGAAGATCATGTAGGGTGTACTGGGCTCCGTTCTTAGACACTAGTAAGCGGAAGGGGAACCCCCAGTAGTATGGGACCTTATGGTGCTGTAAATAGGAGGTAACTGGACGAAGGTTTCTGCGTTTGGCCAGGGTGATGGGAGAGAGGTCACTAAAAATCTGTAACTTCGCCCCTTTATAAACAATTTGGGGTTTATTGTGCGTGGATTGAATCAGCGCCTCTTTGCTTTCAAAGAAATGGAAACGGACAATAACATCTCTGGGTCTGGCTCCTGCAGGAGGTTTGGAGGCCAGAGATCGGTGGGCCCTATCAAGGTGCCAGTCTATGTCCACAATCGTGGGTGCTAGGGTTTTGAAGAGGCCTAGCAGGTAGGCTCATAAATTAGGATCTCCCACAGTCTCAGGGATGCCTCTGAAGCGTAGATTCTGATGCCTCTCCCTATTTTCCAAGTCTTCCTGTTGAAGCTGTAGTTGGGATATGGAGAGGCGCAAGTTGTGGTTTTCCTCCTCGACGGTCTGTACATAGCTGACCATCTTGTCAAATTTATTTTCTAGTGTGTCTGTGCGTTCGCCCAGCTGGTTGATTTCCTTTCCTAGTTCCACTGCTAGTTTGTTTACCTCAGCAGAGACGTTGTAATTTGTTGGAGCAGGAGATGTAATTTAGCATCCAATTTAGCATCTAAAATATCTGGGGTAAGGATCCCCTGTGGGGGGGGGTGGTCCCATTATGGAGGCTAGGGAGGCGGTAGCTGGGGGATTCCCAGAGTTCTCCATTCCCAGAGGCAGGTCCATATTGGAGAAAGGGTCCGCAGGGGAGTGGGGGGTTAGGGGCTGAGATCTGGTAACAAAGCGGTCCATAATAGGCCCTTTTTGCTTTTCAGGCAGGGGTTTATAATATTCCTGTTGCTGACCAATTTTGCCCATGGGGTGATTCAGTAATGTAATGAAGAAGCAAGCTTACGCCCGGAGCTTTTAAAGGCTAGCGTAGCGTTGCAGGGGTCTTGGAGAGCAGAGAGGCCCTTTAACTCATTTAGAAGACATATTGGGTGACGCTAGTGGGACTCATAATGTTATTAAACAGTTGATTAGCAGTCATTTTGCAGATATTTTGCTCTCCCCCACATTGGCAGGCTGTGGTGATAGTAGGAATGGAGAGCTGGGTGTAGCAAGATGGCCGCTGGCCACCAGAGTAGGCCAGAACCAGGGCCTTTCCTAAGAGTAGCTACAGCCGGGTGCTCTCAGGCTCCGTTTTGGGTGATATCTCAGGGGATCTATCTGGAGCCACCCAACCCCTCTGCATCCTGGGAGTGAAGCGCCTACCGAGTGGGGAAAAATAACCGGGGGGAAACCAGCCACAACCTCTCAGAGGACTCACCGGGGTAGAGAAGGCCCAAATGGAGGTCTGGAAGGCGGCGATCAAACGCAAGGCCCCGCTGGCTGCAAAGACCGTCCCCGAGTGTTCGTCCGATGCCTCAGATCCCGGCGAGCACGCCAGGCGAGCGAGGTGGCTCCCTCAAGTCTGCAGGCCTCAAGATGGGGGCTGGAGTTCCGAGTATGGAGCTGACAACGGGCCCGATTGCGCGGCTTGTGGGCAGCCAACAGTGAGCAAACTCCACATAAGGCAGTCATTAGAGGGATGTTGATAGGAATTGGCGCAGGGAAGAAGAGAGTTAGGGAAAAGGAGAAGGCCCAGCTTTACAAAGAAATAGAGGATCTCGAACAAATGACTAGACCTAGAGGGCTTCAAGATACCCAGGAATTATCGAAGAAAAAAAGAGAGCTAGAAGAAGTATTAGAGCAAGAGAGGAGAACGGCTTTCCATAAAATAAATAGAGAGAGACACCTATGGGGGAATAGGTCAAGTAAGTGGTTAGCAAGAAGAGTAAAAGACCAGAAAAATAGGACCTATATACCGAAGATCAGAGACAAAAAGGGTGAGATGAAATTCGCTACACCGGAGATTGCAGAGAACTTCCACTTATATTTCAGCGCCTTATACAATATAGGTACAAGAAGGGAGGAAGGGGGGAAGAGGAAAGAAGCAATCAGGGAATATCTAGAAAAGCTCGACCTTCCAAAAATCACATGGGACGAGAGGCAGGAATTAGAGGCCCCGATTTCAGGTATGGAAGTGGAAAAGGCAATCAAAGACACAGCTTTAGGGGGAAGCCCGGGCCCCGACGGTTACTCTATTTTATATTACAAGAAATTTCAAATTTTTTTGGCACCTAAACTATGTGAATATTTCAATGAGGTAGGGGATGGGGGGGCCTTTCGTGAAGAGGCCCTGCTCGCCCATATCACATTGATTTTAAAGGAAGGTAAAGACGCCGAGGCATTGGAAAGCTACAGGCCGATATCATTGTTGAATACGGACGTGAAAATCTATGCGAAAATTTTGGCCGAGCGATTGAAAACCCTCCTCCCCGAGTGGATTCATACCGATCAGGTGGGATTCGTTTGGGGACGAGAAGGGAGAGACAACTCTTTGAAATCAATTATGTTGATACAAGAAACATCTAGAAGAGAGACTCCCACCCTGTTATTGTCGGTGGACGCCGAGAAAGTCTTTAATAGAACAGATTGGGAGTCCATAAATGAGACCTTAGAACACATGGGCTTGGGCGATAGAATGATGAAGTGGGTTAAAGCGCTTTATAATAAACCGACAGCAAAGATTAAGGTGAATGGCTCCCTGTCCCGCCCCCTTGAATTGTTCAACGGGATGAGACAGGGATGCCCTCTATCCACGATTCTCTTTGTGATTGCCTTGGAGCCGTTACTGGCAGCGATCCGGGGAAATCGGGATCTACGGGGAATCGAGGTGGGAGGAAGAGAGTATAAGGTCTCTGCATTTGCAGACGATCTGCTATTATATATCACACACCCCAGAATATCGATTCCGGCGGCAGTGAAGGAAATGGAACAGTACGGTCGACTATCAAATTTCAAAGTTAATTTATCCAAAACAGAAATATTAAATCTAAACATAATGGAAGTGGAGCAAAGAGACTTGGCTGCTAGTTTACCTTTTAGATGGAGTGGAGGGGAATTGAGCTATCTGGGGATAAAATTAACAGCAAAAAGGGCGAATTTATTTGAAGCCAATTATATTCCTCTGCTCAATAAAATTAAAGCCCAATTGAAAAACATGAAACACAAAGGAATATCCTGGATAGGAAGAGTGAATGTAATAAAAATGTTCATATTACCTACAGTACTATATACATTTCAAATGATCCCCATCTCCCTCCCGGGAAGCTATTTTAGAAAATTAAAATCTTTAGTCCTCACATATATATGGCACCCAAAAAAAGCACGTATTGCACACAAGGTCCTTGCGAGGGAAAAGGAAGAAGGAGGAGTGGGTCTCCCAGACTTCAACAAATATTATGAGGCTACATTGTTATCTAGGATAGCAGATTGGATACATAATTTAAAGGAGAAGAGCTGGGCGGAGCTTGAAACAAGATTAAGTGGAACGGATTTAGCTAAAATTATTTGGATACAGGCCCAGGTGCGGAACCTAGGAACAGGCACTAGTATAATCACAAGACACACACTCAGAATATGGGATAAAATAAATAAGTTACACAATTGGACATATAATTCTCCACTTATGTCACTACTTGACACAAAATACTTTTTGCCAGGATTGGAAGAGCGGTTGTATTACAGTAGATGGGCACAGAAAGTAGAAGTTACATTAGGAGAGGTGATTAAAGGGAATAGGATTGTAAGGTATAGGGAAATCACACAAGAATGGGGACACAGAATATTAGACAGATGGAGATATATCCAAATAGTACATTTTACACAAGGGCTCCCACAGCCTCTACGAGGAATGAAGGAGTTAAGGCCATTAGAAAAATTATTTAAAGATGCACACTGTATAGTGAAAAGGGTTTCCAAATTATATAAAATATTACGAGGTGAGGGTGAGGGGGAGCTACCTGAATATGTAAGGAAATGGGAAGGGGAATTGGGGACTAGTGATGGACGAACGTTTCGCCCGGCGGTCGTTTCGCGGCGAATTTCCGACTTTCGCCGTCCGCGGGTTCGAACGCCTTTTTCCGTCGTTCGCCCCGGCGGACTTACGTGTTTAATGTATACAAGAACTTTAACCTTTCGTGACACGTTTATCATGTGTTACAGGACAACCAATTGAGACATGACAGCTCATGGACACTTGGACATTCCCCCTAACCTATAAATACACCCGATCCGGTGGCCATTTTACATTCTTTCTTCTGTCACTGTAGGGAAAGGATCCTGTGTGGAGTAGGGACAGAGAAAACGCTAGCTATTTGGTACACAAAAGTTCTTTTCAGGACTGGTATAGGTGTTAGGTCAGCAGCCTGAGTTTCTTTTGTCAGTTTAGATAAAGGGACAGAGCGCTGTATGCTGCTATTTTAGGGACAGCTCAGCCAGATTAGTCTTTCTTCATCATCATCATCATCATCATCATTAGCTGTTACTATCAGGTCCACAAAAGAGCTGTTCCAGCTAATCGTTCCAGCCTACTCTTTTTTGCCAATTTGTATAGGGACAGGCAGGAAGCAGTGTGTCAGGCAGTGAGGATAATTTTAAAGACTTGCTGTTACTATTAGTTCCACAAAGGTTCTTTTCAGGACTGGTATCAGTGGTACGGTAATAGGCTTGTACACGTATAATATTCTTTCTTCCAAATATAGAAAGAATATTATACTTGACTGCTGCCCTTCTGCTGCAGTCTGCTAATCATTCACAACTCACTTGTTCCACAAAGCTCTTTATCAGGACTGGTAACTTGGTCTGTCTAGGGTGCTACGGTACATAGGCTTGGGTGCGGTACAGTCTGCTGTTCTGTAAGGACCGCTATCGGTCCACAATACATAGGGTTGCCGTGCACTACTGCTGACCGCTGCCCTATACTGCAGCAGTCCTTCAGCGGTATAGGGACTGACGCACAGTCTGCTAAACACTAATACACAACCTGCTTGGTCCACAAAAGTTCTTATAAGGACTGGTAACTTGGTATAGGGTGCTACGGTACATAGGCCTGAGTGCAGTACAGTCTGCTGTTCTGTAAGGACCGCTATCGGTCCACAATACATAGGGTTGCCGTGCACTACTGCTGACCGCTGCCCTATACTGCAGCAGTCCTTCATTGGTATAGGGACTGACGTACAGTCTGCTAATCACTAACACACAACCTGCTTGGTCCACAAAAGTTCTTATAAGGACTGGTAACTTGGTATAGGGTGCTACGGTACATAGGCCTGAGTGCAGTACAGTCTGCTGTTCTGTAAGGACCGCTATCGGTCCACAATACATAGGGTTGCCGTGCACTACTGCTGACCGCTGCCCTATACTGCAGCAGTCCTTCATTGGTATAGGGACTGACGTACAGTCTGCTAATCACTAACACACAACCTGCTTGGTCCACAAAAGTTCTTATAAGGACTGGTAACTTGGTATAGGGTGCTACGGTACATAGGCCTGAGTGCGTTACAGTCTGCTGTTCTGTAAGGACCGCTATCGGTCCACAATACATAGGGTTGCCGTGCACTACTGCTGACCGCTGCCCTATACTGCAGCAGTCCTTCAGCGGTATAGGGACTGACGCACAGTCTGCTAAACACTAACACACAACCTGCTTGGTCCACAAAAGTTTTTATAAGGACTGGTAACTTGGTATAGGGTGCTACGGTACATAGGCCTGAGTGCAGTACAGTCTGCTGTTCTGTAAGGACCGCTATCGGTCCACAATACATAGGGTTGCCGTGCACTACTGCTGACCGCTGCCCTATACTGCAGCAGTCCTTCATTGGTATAGGGACTGACGTACAGTCTGCTAATCACTAACACACAACCTGCTTGGTCCACAAAAGTTCTTATAAGGACTGGTAACTTGGTATAGGGTGCTACGGTACATAGGCCTGAGTGCGTTACAGTCTGCTGTTCTGTAAGGACCGCTATCGGTCCACAATACATAGGGTTGCCGTGCACTACTGCTGACCGCTGCCCTATACTGCAGCAGTCCTTCATTGGTATAGGGACTGACGTACAGTCTGCTAATCACTAACACACAACCTGCTTGGTCCACAAAAGTTCTTATAAGGACTGGTAACTTGGTATAGGGTGCTACGGTACATAGGCCTGAGTGCGTTACAGTCTGCTGTTCTGTAAGGACCGCTATCGGTCCACAATACATAGGGTTGCCGTGCACTACTGCTGACCGCTGCCCTATACTGCAGCAGTCCTTCAGCGGTATAGGGACTGACGCACAGTCTGCTAAACACTAACACACAACCTGCTTGGTCCACAAAAGTTTTTATAAGGACTGGTAACTTGGTATAGGGTGCTACGGTACATAGGCCTGAGTGCAGTACAGTCTGCTGTTCTGTAAGGACCGCTATCGGTCCACAATACATAGGGTTGCCGTGCACTACTGCTGACCGCTGCCCTATACTGCAGCAGTCCTTCATTGGTATAGGGACTGACGTACAGTCTGCTAATCACTAACACACAACCTGCTTGGTCCACAAAAGTTCTTATAAGGACTGGTAACTTGGTATAGGGTGCTACGGTACATAGGCCTGAGTGCGTTACAGTCTGCTGTTCTGTAAGGACCGCTATCGGTCCACAATACATAGGGTTGCCGTGCACTACTGCTGACCGCTGCCCTATACTGCAGCAGTCCTTCAGCGGTATAGGGACTGACGTACAGTCTGCTAAACACTAATACACAACCTGCTTGGTCCACAAAAGTTCTTATAAGGACTGGTAACTTGGTATAGGGTGCTACGGTACATAGGCTTGAGTGCGGTACAGTCTGCTGTTCTGTAAGGACCGCTATCGGTCCACAATAGATAGGGTTGACGTGCACCACTGCTGACCGCTCACCTATACTGCAGCAGTCCTTCAGCGGTATAGGGACTGACGTACAGTCTGCTAATCACTAACACACAACCTGCTTGTTCCACAAAAGTTCTTATAAGGACTGGTAACTTGGTATAGGGTGCTACGGTACATAGGCCTGAGTGCGTTACAGTCTGCTGTTCTGTAAGGACCGCTATCGGTCCACAATACATAGGGTTGCCGTGCACTACTGCTGACCGCTGCCCTATACTGCAGCAGTCCTTCATTGGTATAGGGACTGACGTACAGTCTGCTAATCACTAACACACAACCTGCTTGGTCCACAAAAGTTCTTATAAGGACTGGTAACTTGGTATAGGGTGCTACGGTACATAGGCCTGAGTGCGTTACAGTCTGCTGTTCTGTAAGGACCGCTATCGGTCCACAATACATAGGGTTGCCGTGCACTACTGCTGACCGCTGCCCTATACTGCAGCAGTCCTTCAGCGGGATAGGGACTGACGTACAGTCTGCTAAACACTAATACACAACCTGCTTGGTCCACAAAAGTTCTTATAAGGACTGGTAACTTGGTATAGGGTGCTACGGTACATAGGCTTGAGTGCGGTACAGTCTGCTGTTCTGTAAGGACCGCTATCGGTCCACAATAGATAGGGTTGACGTGCACCACTGCTGACCGCTCACCTATACTGCAGCAGTCCTTCAGCGGTATAGGGACTGACGTACAGTCTGCTAATCACTAACACACAACCTGCTTGTTCCACAAAAGTTCTTATAAGGACTGGTAACTTGGTATAGGGTGCTACGGTACATAGGCTTGAGTGCGGTACAGTCTGCTGTTCTGTAAGGACCGCTATCGGTCCACAATAGATAGGGTTGACGTGCACCACTGCTGACCGCTGCCCTATACTGCAGCAGTCCTTCAGCGGTATAGGGACTGACGTACAGTCTGCTAATCACTAACACACAACCTGCTTGTTCCACAAAAGTTCTTATAAGGACTGGTAACTTGGTATAGGGTGCTACGGTACATAGGCTTGAGTGCGGTACAGTCTGCTGTTCTGTAAGGACCGCTATCGGTCCACAATAGATAGGGTTGACGTGCACCACTGCTGACCGCTGCCCTATACTGCAGCAGTCCTTCAGCGGTATAGGGACTGACGTACAGTCTGCTAAACACTAATACACAACCTGCTTGGTCCACAAAAGTTCTTATAAGGACTGGTAACTTGGTATAGGGTGCTACGGTACATAGGCTTGAGTGCGGTACAGTCTGCTGTTCTGTAAGGACCGCTATCGGTCCACAATAGATAGGGTTGACGTGCACCACTGCTGACCGCTGCCCTATACTGCAGCAGTCCTTCAGCGGTATAGGGACTGACGTACAGTCTGCTAAACACTAATACACAACCTGCTTGGTCCACAAAAGTTCTTATAAGGACTGGTAACTTGGTATAGGGTGCTACGGTACATAGGCTTGAGTGCGGTACAGTCTGCTGTTCTGTAAGGACCGCTATCGGTCCACAATAGATAGGGTTGACGTGCACCACTGCTGACCGCTCACCTATACTGCAGCAGTCCTTCAGCGGTATAGGGACTGACGTACAGTCTGCTAATCACTAACACACAACCTGCTTGTTCCACAAAAGTTCTTATAAGGACTGGTAACTTGGTATAGGGTGCTACGGTACATAGGCTTGAGTGCGGTACAGTCTGCTGTTCTGTAAGGACCGCTATCGGTCCACAATAGATAGGGTTGACGTGCACCACTGCTGACCGCTGCCCTATACTGCAGCAGTCCTTCAGCGGTATAGGGACTGACGTACAGTCTGCTAAACACTAATACACAACCTGCTTGGTCCACAAAAGTTCTTATAAGGACTGGTAACTTGGTATAGGGTGCTACGGTACATAGGCTTGAGTGCGATACAGTCTGCTGTTCTGTAAGGACCGCTATTGGTCCACAATAGATAGGGTTGACGTGCACCACTGCTGACCGCTGCCCTATACTGCAGCAGTCCTTCAGCGGTATAGGGACTGACGTACAGTCTGCTAAACACTAATACACAACCTGCTTGGTCCACAAAAGTTCTTATAAGGACTGGTAACTTGGTATAGGGTGCTACGGTACATAGGCTTGAGTGCGGTACAGTCTGCTGTTCTGTAAGGACCGCTATCGGTCCACAATAGATAGGGTTGACGTGCACCACTGCTGACCGCTGCCCTATACTGCAGCAGTCCTTCAGCGGTATAGGGACTGACGTACAGTCTGCTAAACACTAATACACAACCTGCTTGGTCCACAAAAGTTCTTATAAGGACTGGTAACTTGGTATAGGGTGCTACGGTACATAGGCTTGAGTGCGGTACAGTCTGCTGTTCTGTAAGGACCGCTATAGGTCCACAATAGATAGGGTTGACGTGCACCACTGCTGACCGCTCACCTATACTGCAGCAGTCCTTCAGCGGTATAGGGACTAAGAGTTTTGTCACAGGGTCATTTAAAAAATGACATGCAGAGGAAGAGGCAGGCCCTTCCGCAGGGGTGGTAGGGGTAGGGCAGGAGCAACAGGCTTGAGCCAAAGTGGGAAGTTGCAGAAGGTGCGTTCAATTACTTTAAAGGATGCACCAGACTTGGTTGAGTGGCTCGCTCAGCCTTACTCTTCTGCACCCTCCTCATCCTCTCGATCTGCACCCTCTTCTTCACTCTCTGCTATGTGCACCCCCAAAGACACTACCACCAACAACACGACCACCACCACCACCACCACATACCTTCCGCTTGAGTCACTGGAATTATTTTCCGATCCATATCAAGAGGACATTTCTGATGCGCAGCCACTCTTGGTATTGGATCAGGAAGAGGAGGTAGCAACAAGCGCTACTCAGCAGTCTGACGCCAGTACCCAGATCAGCCCAAGGAGGAGGTTGGTCCCCGGTGTTGCTGCCTACTCTACTTATAGCGGTGGGGAAGGTGACGTTGATGATGACGTGTCTAGTGATGTCACGTGGGTGCCCACAAGAGAGGAAGAGGAGGGGAGTTCAGAGGGAGATATGGACCAGCAGATAGGGAGGAGAAGCAGCAATGACTTACATTGCACAGCAGGGACAAAGCAGACTGCAAATGTATCAGGAGCGAGTCATCGACCATGTACGGTCACATCTGGCGCTCCCAGGACACCGGCACATGGCTCCGCAGTGTGGGCTTTTTTTAACGTGTCCGCTGCTGACAATAGCGTTGCCATCTGCAATCTTTGCAGTCAACGCGTTAGTCGCGGTAAGCCCAATACTCACCTAGGGACGACCGCCTTAAGAAGGCACATGAGCAGCCATCACCGAGCCCAGTGGGAGCAACGGAACACACAAAGCCACACTGCAGGCTCTCACCGTCCAGCCTCGTCTTCTACTTCTCCTTCTCCTCTCTCCTCACAATTGTCCTCCACTCCACCTTCCATCACGCCAAGCTCACATTTTTCTGCAAAAAGGCAGGCTTCCGTGGGCCTAATGTTTGAGCGTAAAAAAATGATGATGCCGGATAACCCTCTTGCCCAACGGTTGGCGGCTGGCTTGTCAGAACTCATAGCCCGCCAACTACTGCCATATAAACTGGTGGACTCGGAGGCCTTTCGCAAATTTGTGGCCATTGGAACACCACAATGGAAGGTCCCAGGAAGGAAGTATTTCTCAGAGAAGGGCATCCCAGAGCTATATGGCCATGTTCAGCGGCAAGTGAATGTATCTCTGGCACACAGTGTCGGTGCCAAGATACATCTGACCACAGACACGTGGTCTAGCAAACACGGGCAGGGAAGGTATATCAGTTTTACTGCCCACTGGGTGAACCTTCTGACGGCCGTCAAGCATGTAACCCGTGGCACCCGTGTAGATTTGGTTTTACCGCCACGGATTGCATGCAGGCCTGACTCTTCTTCTCCTCCTCCTACTCCATCCTCCTCCCTCTCCTCCTCAGCTGCCTCCTCCTTTTCCGCTGCTAGCGTCTCTTCCACTGCACCGCCCAAGCTCCCCAGAACCTATTCCACATGCCAGGTGAGACGTTGCCATGCCGTGCTGCGTCTGTTGTGCCTGGAAGCAAAGAGCCACACTGGCCCGGCACTCCTTTCAGCTTTGCGTTCACAGGCAGATGAGTGGCTAACACCGCTCAATTTGACAGTTGGTAAAGTGGTGTGTGACAACGGTGCCAATCTGCTTAGCGCATTGAAACAGGGCAAAATCACGCACGTGCCGTGCATGGCACACGTCTTAAACTTGGTCGTGCAGCGATTCCTTGTCAAATACCCTGGGGTCCAGGACATCTTGCGGCAGGCAAGGAAAATCTCGGCCCATTTCAGAAGATCTTACACGGCCATGGCTCGCCTTGCTGACATTCAGCGGCGACACCATCTGCCGGTCAGACGTCTTATTTGCGATTGCCCGACGCGATGGAACTCAACCTTCTATATGCTTGATAGGCTGCTCCAGCAGAAACGTGCAGTTAACGTCTACCTGTATGAACTCTGCGAAAGAAACGGTTCTGGGGAGCTGGGTTTTTTTTCACCGCGCCAGTGGCTGCTCATGCGCGACACATGCAGACTTCTGCGGCCATTTGAGGAGATCACCAAACTGGTCAGTCGCAGCCATGGCGCCATCAGTGACATGGTACCTTATGCCTTCTTTCTGGAGCGTGCATTGCGTCGTGTCATTGATCAGGCTGTGGAGGAGCAGGAGCGGGAAGATGAGGAAGTCGCAATGCTGGATGAATTCCCAGGGGGGGCTACTCTATCTGAGACAAGTCAACAACAGGAGTCTGATGAGGAGTCAGAGGAGGATGGTGCCGGGGCGGATGAGCAGGAGCAAGAAGAGCATGCTTTAAACCTTTCTGGGATCCCTGTTGTGCGAGGATGGGGAGAGGAGAATGAAGAGGACGACATTATCCTGGATGATGAGCAGGAGCCAGGCCACCACACCGCTTCCACTTTAGTGCAAATGGGGGCCTTCATGCTCCAGTGTTTTAATAGGGACCCCCGTATAAAAAGCATGAGGGTCAAGGACCAGTACTGGGTGGCAACGTACTTAGACCCCCGGTACAAACACAAAATGGCGGAAATGTTACCGCCGTCGCAGAGGGCTGTCAGAATGCAGCACTTCCAGGCCTTGCTTCGAGAAATGCTGCATTCTGCTTTTGCGTGCGCTGGCAGAGGAGCAATTCCCACTCCCAGAGAAGGATTTGCGGGTACCAATCCAACAGCGCCTGCAAGAAGAGGCCGGTTTGAAGATGTGTTGGTGACTTCGGATATGAGGTCATTCTTTCAGCCGACCCATCGACAGGTGTCATCCGGATCCAGCATCAGGGAACGCCTAGACCGTCAGGTGTCCGACTACATTGGGTTAACGGCCGATGTGGACGCTCTGAGGAGTGATGAACCCCTAGACTACTGGGTGGGCAGGCTTGACCTCTGGCCAGAGCTTGCCCAATTTGCAATCGAACTGTTGGCTTGCCCCTCATCCAGTGTCCTGTCCGAAAGGACGTTCAGCGCAGCAGGGGGGATTGTGACCGATAAGCGTACTCGCCTAGCTCACCACAGTGTTAACTACCTCACATTTCTAAAAATGAATGAGGCATGGATCTCGGAGGAATTCAACACATGTGATCAGTAGACCATGTATATGTCTATAAACAATTTTTGGAATCAAGCACACAGACCTTCTTAATTCATTTGGCTCACTTCCCTGACCCAAAAAAGCACACCGTACTATATGCCCCTACCCTCCTCTTTGAAGAGGTTGAGCGGTGTCATATTTCTACTGGGGCTGCTTATTATGAGGGGTTCCCACCATCCCTGTGCTGTGCTGACTTCCTCCTGGGTGTTCTTATTATGAGGGGCTCCCACCATCCCTGTGCTGTGCTGACTTCCTCCTGGGGGTTCTTATTATGAGGGGATCACACCATCCCTGTGCTGTGCTGACTTCCTCCTGGGGCTGCTTACGGTGCTGCTGTCAGCGCTGTATGTCACGGAGCTGCTGTCAGCGCTGTATGTCACGGAGCTGCTGTCAGCGCTGTATGTCACGGAGCTGCTGTCAGCGCTGTATGTCACGGAGCTGCTGTCAGCGCTGTATGTCACGGAGCTGCTGTCAGCGCTGTATGTCACGGAGCTGCTGTCAGCGCTGTATGTCACGGAGCTGCTGTCAGCGCTGTATGTCACGGAGCTGCTGTCAGCGCTGTATGTCACGGAGCTGCTGTCAGCGCTGTATGTCACGGAGCTGCTGTCAGCGCTGTATGTCACGGAGCTGCTGTCAGCGCTGTATGTCACGGAGCTGCTGTCAGCGCTGTATGTCACGGTGCTGCTGTCAGCGCTGTATGTCACGGAGCTGCTGTCAGCGCTGTATGTCACGGAGCTGCTGTCAGTGCTGTATGTCACGGAGCTGCTGTCAGCGCTGTATGTCACGGAGCTGCTGTCAGCGCTGTATGTCACGGAGCTGCTGTCAGCGCTGTATGTCACGGTGCTGCTGTCAGCGCTGTATGTCACGGAGCTGCTGTCAGCGCTGTATGTCACGGAGCTGCTGTCAGCGCTGTATGTCACGGAGCTGCTGTCAGCGCTGTATGTCACGGAGCTGCTGTCAGCGCTGTATGTCACGGAGCTGCTGTCAGCGCTGTATGTCACGGTGCTGATGTCAGTGCTCTGTATTACGGTGCTGCTGTCAGTGCTCTGTATCTCCTGCACCCTCTTGTTTGCCTACCCTGGTCCCTGACCTTCCCTCTCCTCCATTGCCTTCATTAGCTCCATAGTCCTGAATTGTCAGAACAATTTCCCAAATAAAAAAAAAATGCTTGTAGTTATCGATCCCAAATTCACCTCATACATGTATTATGCTATTGTCCAGGTGGTGGGACTACGTGCTACCCCCTAATAATTACCCCGTGGCCGCAAATTCGACCTAAAGGTTTGCGAAATTCGCCTCCCATTGAAGTCAATGGAGCCCGCGGCGAACGGTCGTTTTCGCGAACGTTTGTGTCCGTTCGCGTTTCGCGTTCGCGAAACGTCCCGTCGGAAGTTCGTCCATCACTATTGGGGACACTTAGAAATGATGAACACAGAAGGAAAATATTGAAAATGACATACGCACTAGCGAAAGACTCACAAACCCATGAAATGGCATATAAATTAATAGCAAGATGGTACATGACACCCACTAGAATGCAGAAGCTAAGAGCCGGAGAGGAATCGATGTGTTGGAGGGAATGTAAGGAACAAGGATCGTTTAAACATATATGGTGGGATTGCCCGAAAATAAGACCTTTCTGGGATAAGATAATTCAAAACATTTTTCTGATAACCGGAAGGAGGATTAGGACATGCCCATGGGCCTGTCTGTTCCACGATACAGACATGGGAGTAAGGCAGTACAAAGCTACACTTGTCCCTTATCTTTTGAATGCAGCCAAAGCCTTAATACCAAATCATTGGGGAGACCCGCAGGAGCCGACAATTCTGGAGTGGGTGAAGAGGGTGGAGCAGATTAGGCGGATAGAAGATTCGATCAATAAAACCCAGGAGATAGAAAATGAAATCCAAGGAAAGTGGCAAAAATGGCTGACATTCTTAGAGAGTGGGAACTGCCATGTCTGATTAGTAGGAGAAGGTGACAAGGAGGAGGACGAAGGACATAGGAGGAGACGGGGGGGCACTTCTCTTCCTTTTTTTTTTTTGCCCAAGGGGGGAGGAGGGGGGTTTAGGGGTTTTAAATGTATTTTTTAAAAGGAGAGGCGGAAGCAGTTTATGGTCTGTGAAATATATTATAAAATGTTCTCATCCGCAAGAATTGTAAAAACATGTTTGAATACTGTAGTAAAAAGATAAATAAAGAATATATAAAAAAAAAAAAACAGTGAGCAAACTCCTATGATTTATCTCAGGGGGAGCCCAGGAGAGAGGATGCGGCATTTGGCAGCAGAAAACCCGATCCACAGCGAAGGGTGGCTGTGGATTCGGCAGCAATCAGTGGAGCACAGCCACAGTGCGTCCTTCCTCCTTTCCGTCCGGACATGCCCCCTACAAGGGCTGTGTTTTGATGACACAGTGACTGCGCTTTGATGATACAGTAGCTGTGTTTTAATGACACCATGGTTGCGTTTTAATGACACCATGGCTGTGATTTGATGACACAGTGGCTGCGTTTTAATGACACAGTGGCTGCGTTTTGATGACACAGTGGCTGCGTTTTGATGACACAGTGGCTGCGTTTTGATGACAGTGGCTGCGTTTGATAACACAGTGGCTGGGTTTTAATGACACTGTGGCTGCAATTTGATGACACAGTGGCTGCGTTTTGATGACAGTGGCTGCGTTTGATAACACAGTGGCTGGGTTTTAATGACACTGTGGCTGCAATTTGATGACACAGTGGCTGCGTTTTAATGACACAGTGGCTGCTTTTTGATGACACAGTGGCTGCGTTATTTAATGTTTAAAAAGTTTTATTGATTTTAATATTAGTACATACAAACATAGTGAATGAACGTTGTTTGTTAAGATGGTCACAATACAACTAGATGCAGTGATAGTTACAGCATACATTAACGGTAATAAAAATTTACAGCACGTTAACTGTGAGCAACAGTGTACAGATTCTTCAGTGGAACGTTCTCCCCTCCTGGACACCCCATTCGGGAACTAACTGTGTTCCAGGGGAGAAGGACTTGGCACAGCGGACTGTTGCACACTGAAGGTTCAGGTGATAGTGAAGCTAAGTGGGAGAAAAAGGAAAGTACAATATCTACAAGCACTTACAATCCAGTGAGCCCTAAGCCGTAAGGAATTTTATGTTACATCAGCAATAGTAGATTTGTTGAGTTTATTTTCACCTAGAATCCCGTAAGATTTAGTTTCAATAGTTTTTATTGAATATCACAGGTTTATACAATGCCACAGTCTTATACAAAAGTCAAGTATTTATACAGTCAATTCTTGCAATTAACTATTATGGAGTAGGAACTAGTGATATCCATTAACACAAGGACAGTGGAAAAGAAAGAAGGGAAAAGTAAAATAAAATAAGATAACTGGATGCCTTATTTAAATATATACTCGAAAATTTGCATATGTATGCTTTAACACAGGGTATCAGCAAAAACTTCACTTCAAGAGTTATAATAAAATACTTTCTCTTTATTGTAATCAGTATCACTTACAGGAAGCAGAATTATACCAATCTATCCAGGGCTGCCATATAGCTTGCTTGGATGCTAGGTTGCTTTGGGAAGCAGCAAACATTAGTTCGTAGTGTATGTGTAAATCCACCTCTCTTATGATCTCGCTTAACTGCGGTATGCCTTCGGTTCTCCATCGTCTTATTATGGCTAATCTAGTGCTCACTAATATATGAAAAACTACCAGCCTGTACTGTTTTGGGAATCTATCTATCCCCAGTGATAAAACTGCTAGTCCTGAATCATTGCTAGTAATAGAGCCGGTTATTCTATAAATCAAGTTGAATACTTGGCGCCATAACTTGTTCAACTTTGGGCACAACCAAAGTATATGACCCAGCGACCCCCTGTGTCTGCAAAGTCTCCAGCATAGTGGTGATACATGGGGATGAAAGCTCGCCAGTCTCACCGGAGTTAGATACCACCTTAGAAGGATCTTAGAAGAAAGTTCCCACAGATTCACAGATTTAGTCGCTAAATAAACAACCTTTATGGATTCTTCCCACTGTTCCTGAGAATAGGAAACTCCTAACTCGAGTTCCCAAGATCTCATAGATGGAGACCTCCGAAACTCAGACTTGTGATTTAAGAGGTTATAAAACAGTGATATGCCTTTAATTGTTGTCTGATTATTTCGGTAGTACAGATAAACTCTTACCGGAAGGGGTATCTGGGTTGTAGGAACTGTACTAAGTAGGTGTGCGATCTGATTGTATGTATATTGGTCCCTAGGTTCCAACCCAAACTCCAGCTGTAGCGCCCTAAATGTTTTAATAGATGGACCTATCATAATGTCCTGTACTGAAGAAATCCCCCTCCTCAGCCAGTTTCTAATGGATAGTTGAGGAATGAGGAGCCGCAGGCTCAATAATGTTAAAGGGATTGACTTGGTGGGTTAGTCTGGGCTAACACTACCTAGTAGTGTCTTCCAGGCCGCCAGCGTGGCCCGCATAGGGGGAGACAAAATACCTACTACCCGTGGGATGAGTGAACACGTCAACAATAGATCTCCAATATGATGCTGAGAACATTGTGCTTGTTCTATTTCCATCCATCTAGGACCCTTGCCCTGCACAAACCAATATCTTGCCTGGGCCAAGATAGCGGCCAGGTAGTAATCCCATAAAAGAACATGTCCCACCCCTCCCGCTCTTTTTGTCTGGATCAGTTTCTTGAAAGCGCACCTGGCTTTCTTTCCGTGCCATAAAAAAGTATTGATCATGGATTGTGCCTTAAAAAAAAAACCATTTGGGACTGGAATAGGAAGGGTCCTAAATAGATAGAGGAATTGAGGTAAGACCATCATCTTAAAAGCAGCTAATCTTCCTGACCATGACAGTTCTTTCTTAGAAATAGATAGCAGTTTGGATTCTAGTTCCTCCAAGAATGGCACATAATTGTCATTACACAATTTACTTATTTTATCCGATAATACTATGCCCAAATATTTGATACCAGTGGAGCTCCAAGCATAAGGGAAGATACGTTGTAGCCTGGATTGCGTTCCACCATCTATCCCCAGTCCTAATATCTGGGATTTACCCTCGTTTACCTTGTAGTAAGAAACACGATTGAACAGTGATAGAGATTCATGTGCCTCAGCCAGGGAAGTCTCCACATTGGTTAACATCAATATCACATCATCAGCAAACAGGCTGATACTATGACTCCCCGACTCCACCCCGAATCCTGTTATACGTGGATGAGATCTAATGTGAATGGCTAGGGGTTCCATCAGTAGATTAAATATCAAGGGTGATAGAGGCGCCGCATCCCATTCGAAATAGGAAATGGGGAGGACATAACCCCTGAGATAAATACCCTGGCCGAGGGTTTGGAATATAACGCCTTAATTGCGGAGTCAATGCCCCCTTCAAATCCAAATGCTCTCAGAACCTCACTGAGGTACTGCCAGTGAATGCGGTCAAAGGCCTTCTCTGCATCCAATGATAGAAGCAGAGAAGGCCTCCCCCTCGCCTTGGCCAGATGTATTAAATTAACAAGTCTACGGGTCGCATCTGAGGCTTGTCTATTCTTCGTGAAACCTGTCTGGTCGGGGTGAATGATCGTAGGCAGTATATCCACCATACGAGCTGCAATTATTTTGGCATATAATTTCAAATCACTATTGAGCAAAGAAATCGGCCTGAAGTTGGGTGGAGAGACTGGATCCTTCCCCGGCTTAGGCAGAGTTATGATCAAAGCTTCTAACATCTCCGGCGGGAAAGAGGCAGAGGCAGCAGCTTTGTTGAAAATCGTAGTAAGGTGCGGGGTGAGAGTGTTTTTGAACAATCTGTAGTATTCACCACTAAAACCGTCCGGTCCTGGGGATTTATTAGACGGTAAGGAATCAATTGATGTCTGGACTTCAGCATCAGTGAACGGAGCATTTAGCGAGTCCAGTTGCACCTGAGTCAGCCGCGGAATTGGGAGTCGGGAGAGGAAATCAACAATGTGTTCCTGATTTGGTTGGTAAGTCATGGGGTTGTCTTTAAGGTTATAAAGCGAGCTATAATAGGCGCTAAAAGCGTCAGCGATTTTCTTAGGGTTGGTTTCTTTTATTTTAGTGGCAGGGTGAATGATATATGGAATTTTAGTTTTATATCTATGGCCTTTGATTTTATGAGCTAGGAGCTTACCTGCCTTATTGTCACAAGCATAAAACGTCATGTTTCTCCGTTTGCTGTATTTCTCAAAGTTTTCAAGTAGTAGTAGGTGCAGGTCATGTCTATACTAGGCAAGTTTTTGGGACAGGAGGTCTGTCGGATTAGACTTGTTGAGCAGCTCTAACTTCTCTATGTCTGCCAACAAGCCTGTAAGTTTGCTCTGCCTCTGCCTTTTTAACCTCGC
Organism: Lithobates pipiens; assembly: GCF_037356315.1. NCBI lineage: Eukaryota > Metazoa > Chordata > Amphibia > Anura > Ranidae > Lithobates > Lithobates pipiens. The sequence continues at coordinate 337,171,481 of NW_027507903.1, forward strand.
TCCCATTTGAATGCAAATACCTCTCATATACGCCTTATGGGCATTCCATAACACAAATGGGTCTGTAACGGAATCAACATTATCATTAAAAAATTCAGTTAGGTGTTCCTGGAGAACCTTTCTGCACTCCCCCTTCTGTAGCACATAGGTGTTGATTCTCCATAGTGGCCTCGCATCAACCGCTGCCACCAAAAACAGGTCTATCCTAGAGTAGACCTGGTGCGGAGGCGAAAAGTAAGTAAAGTCTCTCTCATTGGCGTGCAAACATCTCCAGGCGTTGTATAGGCCGTGCTGGTGAATAGCGGGCTGCATAGCTGGGCGCAGTCTCGTGGACCGTGACGTAGAGTCCGAGGTAGGATCCGGAGTTAAGTTAAAATCCCCACACATTATCAGCAAACCTTTTTGGATTTTCCTTACTCTCCGCATCAGACCGTTAAAAAATCTCACCTGGTGAGTGTTGGGGGAGTACACGCTCACAATTGTGTAGGTAGTCAGGTTCACATCGCATATCAATATTAAGAATCTGCCATGGGGATCACTAACAGACTCGTGCAGACGAAAGGCCACAGAGTCCTTTATAGCTGTTAAAACACCTTTCCTTTTGGTTTCTGCATTAGCTGTGAATATGTGCGGGAAACTTTTGTGCGAGCACTTGGGTGCTTTGGCAGTTACAAAGTGGGTCTCCTGGGCGCAAACAATGTCGCATTTGTGTAGTTCCGCTTCTTTCCAGAGCGAGTGTCGCTTCACGGGGTGGTTAAGCCCCTTAGTGTTAATAGACAAAATGTTCAGAGCCATAGAGGGAATGTGTGCAGGCAATGCAGAAAAGTGTGCTGACCAGCCCCACTAAAGAGGGTCCCCCTAGTCCAGAGGGGTCTCCCAACCTCTCCGAGGATGTCGCATGGACTGTGTGCAGAACAGTACTCACAGTTGCGAAGAGGAATTCTCCGATCCTGGCACCGTATAGACTTCCCGACTCTCTCTGCGGCACAAATTGAAGTATCTGTCGTATCACCCATCCACCATATGTTAAGCGATCTGTAGTTTTCACATGTTTCAGCATCCAAACAAGAAAAAAAAAGAAAAAAAAGAAGACGTAAAGGAAGAAAGTAAAACAGAGCATCAGTTAGTAGAATGTGTAGTAACGTCCACTCTCTTCACACTAGAGCTGGACTAACAAAACAAAACAATGGGCAGCGGGTGCTGCAAAATTAACTGGGGGGAAAGTTCAGCCTGAGGTTCCCTAGTAACAGTGACAATGGGATCTCAGATTAGACAAGTACATCCGTCCCACCTTACGAGTGCGACTTGGCGTTCCGTGCCGTGACAGTTTTCCATTCCAGGTCTATCGGTTTCGGAGCATTAGACAATGCTGCGCTCACTTCCAACTCCGAGAGTATTCCCCACTCCCGTAATAGAGCTATGCCTTTGTCCAAAGAGGTGATTAAATATGTACGGTTGTCCTTAGTTACAGACAGTTTTGTAGGAAATCCCCACTTGTAAACAATTTTGTGGTTCCTCAACGCCTTGGTAATAGTATTCAGGTTTCTCCTTTTCTGGAGAGTATATTGTGAAAGATCTGTGAAAAACTGCAAGTGTTGAAGTTGTGGCGGAATATGCTCTTTTTGGCGCATAGCTGTCATAAGGTCCTCCTTCGCATGGAAAAAATGTAGCCTTAACAGTACATCCCTCGGGACCTGATCAGACAAGTGAGTCGGCTTGGGAAGACGATAAATCCTGTCGATCGTCACATCAAGATCTGATAATGCTGGTAATATTTGTTTAAACACCGTCACCACATGTGCGTTTAGGTCGGCCTGTAAGACAGTTTCGGGGATTCCCCTAATTTTGATATTGTTTCTTCGTGATCTGTCTTCCAGGTCCGCCAATTTCTTCTTAAGCCTCTCCACCTCCCCCTCTTTCTCCTCATGTGCGTCCACTAGATCATTTATAGTCCCAGCATATTCCCCCATCTTTGTTTCTATGTGATCCACTCTATCTCCTATGGCGTTAAGATCCTTATGAAAGCTATGCATACAAGCTGCCAAATCCGACTGGATGGTGCTACGGAGTGATAATAACATGTCTTTCAAAACAGTGTCTAACACCGGTTGGTTTTGAGTGGGATATGATTCGATGGGCTCGGGTAACTCCCGGGTGTCATCCTCTGAGTCTGTGGATGGGCTGCCCGCCCCACTCAATCCGCTGCCATCCAGCCTGGGTTTCGACTTAGCTGGGCTGCTGGTGGATGGGGAGGGGGGGTAGGAGTGGTGGCCAGTGGTGGAGGCTTTTTTATGCTGCTGTTTACCTGGATCAGCTCCCCTCGTGCGCGGTGAGGCTCTCTGCGAAGAGTAGGCCCGGGCGCCATCTTGGGACTCCCTGTCAGGTATCCTGGAATAGAAGTCTGTAAGACGCTGCAGTTTGTCCGCTCCACGGCGCTTACCGGGCATGACCCCGAGGGGATGGGAAAGCTTACCGCAGCCAGACGCTGCTTTTTGCCGCTTGGGTCCCCTGTCACCGGAGCTCCGGGATTATGCGACCATCCGGAACTCGTGTCAGGCCACGTCCCCCATCCCGTAAGATTTAAATATGAGTTAGGTAGGGTTAAATTGGAGCCAGAGTTTCCTGGCTTTACTGCATTTTTCAACAGTATCAGTATATAAGGCGGAACTAACGTCAAATTCCTTGAACAAAGTAAGTTGGGATCTAACTTCTACAATAGTTGGGGTTAGGGAGCTTTTCCATTTGCGCATGATAAGCAATCTAGCTGTGAATAGTATGTGCATCACAATGGATCTGAGTTCTTTAGGGTAGGAGTCTATTCCTATACTGAGAATTCCTAGTGATGGAGAGAGATCAGATTTGCACCCTGTTATACCAGAGATAAGGGTGAAAATTGCTGTCCAGAATGGGCGAATGTGTGGGCATTCCCAGAGGATGTGTAACAGGGAACCTCTAGTGGAGCAGTTCCTCCAGCAGAGGTCATCATCAATATTTGCAAATTTATCTAACTGGACTGGTGTAAGGTACCATCTGTGGTGGATTTTTTGTGAGAGTTCCCAGTAGGCTTTACACCATTGGTGGTCAGTTATTGTGTTTCTTAGGTCTCTTTCCCATCTTTTATAGGTTGATGTTCTGATAAACTGGTCTTTGTTATTCCTTTGGGTTATTCCTTGGGCTTGGAGGGAGGTAGATGTCCAAAAGGACCATATTTTGTGCATATTTTAATGCATGGGACATTATGTTTTTTTTTTATGTAGGACGATAACTGTTTGTATGTGTATAGCCCCATTATAGATATAATGTGTAACTTTTGTAGATCTGAGAATTCTAGGATTTGTTGGATGTGTAGTAGCGATGTGATGGGTTGGTGTTTGATGTGAGACCAGTGTTTTAGGGAAAGATCTGGTATGAGAAATGTAAAGGTTTCTATCGGAATAGGTATGACTTGGCCGCCAATTAAAGACTGGGTGTTGTAGGTTAGAGTTTTCCATGCTGCGATCGCAGCTGAGATTGTGGGGTGCTTCAGTTCTTTGATTTTGGTGGGGAAAGATTGGGCTAGGAGGAGAGAACTTAAATTACCCTCGGGGAGGAAAGATTGTTCAATGTGTTGCCATTGTTTGTTACACGAAGGTGTGAACCAGTGTCTTACTTGGGACAGGGTCACTGCTATATGATATCGAAGGACTCCCTTCGATTTGGTTGGAGCTTTAGCAAAAAGATATGGGGGAAGTTTTTGTGAGACATAGTGGGAGGTTTTTCCTGCCAGAAGTGTGTCTCCTGTAAGCAGATAACATCGCTATGGAGTTTTCGTGCTTCAGTCCAGAGAGAGTATCTTTTCCCCGGATGGTTCAGTCCCTTATCGTTTAAGGAGGTAATTTTGATCGGCATTGTGGAGTTGATAACGTGTGTAGTGTTACGAGATAGGTGTCGGTTCCTTGAGGAGATTCTGTGTTGGTAGTGTGGTAGGTCCGGTGGGGCCCAATGGGGCAGTGTTAAGATGGTCATTGGGTGTGGTAGTCAACTTACTTGAAAGAGGTAGCTTCCGCTGGAATTCAGTTACTTCAACGTTGTTTGGTGTCAACCGTTGCTGAAAAGAAGTTGTTGTGGACTGTAAAGGAGTCAGAACCAAATCAATAGAGAATGTCAGTATTGTAACAGTAAATCAACAATTATGCTGTACGCATAAACAGGAATTAGGGGTAAATTGGGGAAGAGCGGTAACTACCGCGACTTATATTGGGGTTGTTAGGGCTGTTCAGAAGAAGAGGGCTCTGACGGGCAAACCAGGGCTTGCATGTTTTCCTGGAGTTGTGGAGACGGTTCAGGTAGTCATGTCATCAGAAGGGTCAAAGTCATCCCAATCGCCAATATTGCGGCTGTTTGTGGTGCGGTGTGGGTGATGTTGCTCCAATAGTTCCAGGATGTGCCATTGGCGCAGCAGGTAGAGGTCTTAATCGAGGTTGCGGACAGAGAAAGATTTGTTATCTTTGGTGATGATAAGTTTGACTGGGTGACTCCACCTGTATGGAATTTGGTGTTTCCGAAGTGGTTTGGTAATGACGGGCAAATTCCTGCTTTGCATCATGGTGTATTTGGATAAATTCGCATAGAAGGCCAGAGCTGCATATGGCTGAGAATAATCAGTAGGATTCCTCATAGCGCGCAGGAGTTTTTCCTTAATGTAGAAAAAGTGAACGCGGACAATGGTGTCTCTGGGTATGGTGTCCGCTAGATGTGACGGCTTGGGTAAGGCATGTATGTGGTCAATTAGCAGTTCCCCTGGAGGGGTTTCAGGGAGAAATGCAGATAACAGCTGCATAAAGTAATCTTTTAGTGCAGATTGTGGGACAGATTCTGGTATTCCTCTTATTTTTAAGTTGTTCCTTCTGGAACGGTCTTCCAAATCTGCTATTTTGGCTTTCATCCACTCAGTATCTTCTGCCTCTTCCCCTTGTGCATTCGCTAAACTGTTAAAAGAAGATGTCACTTCACCCAGCTTTGATTCTATGGTAGTGACCCTGTCTCCAAGATATGACACTTCAGATGCAAAGTTGTGCATCATTTTAGTTATATCAGAATGAATAGCATTTTGTAATGTGAGAAGCATTTCTTTCAGAGTAGTGTCAAGGACAGGTTGGTTTAGCGTGGGATATGCAGCAATGGAGCTTGAGTCAGTCTGGTTAATAGGAGGCATTATGTTAAGATGGCTTACCTCAGCTGGATTTGTGTCCTGCGTCAGCTTTAGCTTTGTCTTAGCTGGGCTGGTGGAAGGAGAAGATGTGGCAGAGAGGCTTCCTGTATTGTGTGGCAGTGTAGGGGCTCCTGCCATTGATGATTTTCCAGACACAGGTGTTTGAGAGGCCGCATGGCGTGAGCCTGTATGGCCCCCGGCGCCATCTTGGGATCCTGGTCTGTGAGGCAGCGAATAGAATTTGGTCAATTTCCGTGGTGTTGGGCGCTCTTTTTCTGCTTATGCATCCCGTCTATGATCCTGGGGGTTCCCTGTCCCTCCCGGTGATGCTGTGGCACTGTTTTAATGACACCGTGGCTGCATTTTAATGACACAGTGGCTGCGTTTTGATGACACAGTGGATGCGATTGATGACACAATGGCTACATTTTGACGACACAGTGGCTGCATATGGATGACACAGTAGCTGCATTTTGATGACACAGTGGCTGTGATTGATGACACAGTAGCTGCGTTTTGATGACACAGTGGCTGCAATTAATGTTTTTTTTTCAGTATTTTTCAGTTCGTTTGTGCCCCCCAAAAATTTTGAGCACCAGCCGCCATTGTGCGACATCCATGCTGATATGTCAGTTAGTAAGTTAGTAATGCAAGAGGAGGCTGAAGGAGTGAGGTGAGGACTAGACAGATATATTTGGGTGTCATCGGTGTATAAGTGGTATTGGAAGCCGTGGGCGGTTATCAAGTGACCAAGGGAGAAGGTGTAGATCAGTGGTCATAAACCCTGTCCTCAGGGCCCACTAACAGGCCAAGTTTTATGTATTACCTTGGGGAGATGCAGACTAGAATACTGCAATCACTGAGCAGCAAAGGGTATCACCTGTGATATATTTCAGTTATCTTGCAAACCTGGCCTGTTAGTGGGCCCTGAGGACAGGGTTGATGACCATTGGTGTAGATAGAGAAGAGAAGGGGGTCCAAGAACAGAGCCTTGGGGGACCGCCACAGAAAGGGGAAAAGGAGAGGAGGAGACAGAGTTGTAGGTGACACTGAAGGAGCGCTGTGATAGATAGACAGAGAACCAGGATAGAGCAGAATCTCGGAGGCCAAGGCAATGTAGTTTATTGAGAAGGAGCGGGTGGTCAACAGTATCAAAGGCCGCAGATAGGTCAAGTAGTAGGAGTATTGGCTGTTGGTTTTAGCAGTTAGTAAATCGTTAGTGAGTTTTAGTAAGGTAGTTTCTGTGGAGTGCTGCGAGCGAAAGCCAGACTGTGATGGGTCAAGAATTTAATTTTTTTCTGAGGTAGGAGCTAAGACGGTTGTAAACTAAGTGTTCTAGAAGTTTAGAGGTGAATGGGAGCAATGAGATGAGTCTAGTTGTTTAGATTGGTGAGGTCCAGTGAGGTCTTTTTAAGTATGGGAGTGATCTGCACATATTTTAGAGGGGAGGGGAAGGTGCCACTAGAGAGGAAGAGATTGAATATGTGAGTGAGGGAGCATAGGATAGAAGAAGAGGGTGACCATAGTAGTTGTGAGGGAACAGGATAAAAGGGACAATTGGTTAGTTGGGCATCTGAGAAAAGTTTTTTGACCTCTTCAGTAGTAGCCAATTCAAAAGAGGAGAGTTGTTGAATGTGCTGTTAGGCAAAGTATGTTGGGTGGAGAAGATGTATACACAGTGGAGGTGTCCTCACGAATTGCATCAATCTTGTCTTTGAAGTGATTGGCAATCTCTTGGGCAGTGAGTGAGTGGGTAGAGAGGGTGGGGGATGAAGCAGAGAGGTAAGGGTTGAGAAGAGCCGATGGGGACTAGATGATAAAGTATTAATAATAAAGACAAAGTAGGCTTGTTTGGCAGCATGGAGGCAGAAATTGTATTTTAGAAGGGCAGATTTATATAGGGTGAAGTCTTGCAGGCATTTGGTTTTACGCCACAGTCGTTCAAGAGCACGACAATGTCTCTTGAGATTTCTAGTGTTGTCAGTTTGCCAGGGTTGTAACGGTCAGGGCCTGATTCAACATGTGGTTAGAGAAGCAAGTGCATCTATTGATGATGAGAGTGAACTGTTGTAGACAGAGGTGGCCAGGCCAGGACAGGACAGGGGAGATATTATGTCATATAGGTGGTCAGTAACAGAACAGAGAAGAGAAGGGTTAAGGTGAGGAAGGTTCCTACAATTAATTGTTTGCTGCTTGGAGGGATGGGTGGTTGGAGGCAACGATACAGTGAAAGGGGATGTTTGTGAGGTTCCCAGGGTTGCAGAGATGAGAGAATACAAGGTCAAGGGTATTACCATTGGAGTGAGTGGATGTATGTGTCCATTGTGTTATGTCAAAACTTGAGGTTAAGTCGAGAAGTTTAGCTATAGGTGGGCTGTTAACATTGACAGGAATTTTGAAGTCACCAAGAATGGTCATGGGTATTTCAGAGGAAAGAAAGTAGGGTAGCCCGGCAGCAAAGTCATCAAACGCGATACCAGTCCAGGAGGCCAATAAATTGCTGCAATCCTCTGAGAAATAGGAGAAAACAGACAAATACAGTGCATCCCGAAAGAAAAGCGTGATAGAGAGGGAGGGATAGGAAGGACTTGGAAGGTGCTTTGTCTGGATAGAAGGAATCCAACACCACCTACATTCTGTCTGTTGGGTCCGGGGGAGTGAGTCCAATGGAGGCCACCATGGGATAGGGCAGCAGGAGAAGCTGAGTCCAAATTTTGAAGCCAGGTTTCGGTTATGGCAAGTATATTAAAGACATGAGAGATGAAGAGGTCATGTTAAATTAAATGTGTGTGTGTGTGTGTGTGTGTGTGTGTGTGTTTGTGTGTGTGTGTGTGTTGGGTCCCAAATAATATTTTCCCATGGTCCAAACAATATAAAAGATGGCCCTGTCGACATCCTTCAGCACATCACAAATTCTGCAGGTGTCATGGATAATGTATCTTGTGGTTGTTTTCCCACCATCAACATCAATTACGCAGACTAGCAGTTAATACAGAAAGATTTTTTGAACTTGGTATTGTCTTTATATTTTGCAGTGCACTCATTACAAACTCGATGAAGAAGTCTCAAAGAATGTTACAACCAAACAACAAAAACTAAAAGAAGGAAGGAGTGGTTCCGGCTTTAAAATATTAGCCCTATATGCCCATGCCAGGGATTTTGAGTTTTTAAAACCGGTGTTAGAAATGCAAGAGCAAGTTATCAGCAGGCATATTTCCTGAATTTGACATATAAAATTGTAATGCTTACTTTAAAAATATGTTATTCGTATTTCAGAACCCAAGCAAGCTGGGAAGACAGCACACAGGGTTTGCCACCGGAAGATGAGTAAGACGAAGCTGCTGCTGCGGAGGAGAAAGAACAATTCCCAGACAAAGTTGACAAGGAACTGTTCGTAGATTAATCACAGTCATCAACAAACTCCATGAATGAGGAGGATGCTGAACCAGGGCCTAGCAATGTCTCTAGGCCTTTGCGAAGATCTACAAGGGCAAGTGCCGGGGCTGGGAAACCCATGGATAAAATCTTAGATATAGTCAGCCATATGTCCACTAAAATGGCTGAAAAGAAGTGTGAACAGCATTTCTCACTGTAATGTTAGGCATATGTAAACAGGTCCCCCGAGAGAAGAAATATGCACTCAGGAGCCAACAACATCCTTAGCATATATGCAACCCCCCCCCCCCATATCCCCCTTATCAACAATACCTTCACTTTCAAAGTACACAGTATGCCCCATAAACCGTCCATACTGTGACAAGTATGGTAATATGCTGAATCCCTCAAGGCCATGCATGTTACATCCAATTTCTGCCCCCACTACCTCTACTCTTGGCCTCCCCAACCAGCAATTGTAAGGTTTTTATTTTATTTTTGGTGTTGTTTTGATATTTGTTCATTTATATTTCTTTGTTGTGGTTGCCAAAACAACAACCCAAACATTAACTAAGTTTTAATTTTTTTGCATTCTTGCACTAAGATTTTTCTGCAAAAAAATATTCAGATTCTATATTTGTATTTTCTGTATGCTTTTTTTGGTATTGTTCAAATTGATGTAAGTTAATTTATGTTTCTTTGTTGTGGTTGCCCTTAAAAAAAAAGGTGTAGTTCACTGAAAACAAACTTTAATGTTGGTGCATTTTTGTCCAAAATTTTTAAAAATAAAAATTATTCTGGTTACATTATGCATTTTTTAATTATCCATTTTTATATTTTGTGTTAAAGACACAGCATTTGAATGCACTTAAACATAACAGACATATCAATAATAATAACAAAAAAAAAGCATGACATACATTATGCAATGACATTCTGCTGCCAGGGGACATAACCAGCAGCAGACATGAAAAACTAAGTGAAACCCTCACGCACAGTGGCACCATTGCTGGTGCCCCTACTGGCATTGCATTGTGCACCTTCCATATCATGCATGAGGGACTCTTCAAAAAGGTACCCATCACAAATTCGGACATAGTTATGAAGAACACATGCTGCTTTTAACACAGATATTGCATTCTCTATTTTCAAAATGATAGGTGTATATAAGAACTGCCACTTGTTCGATAAAATGCCAACAGCACATTCGACAACTCATCTTGCCCTCGTTAAGCGGTAGGTAAAGATTCTCTTCTCTTCATTCAGAGACTGATTGGAATAAGGCCTTAGTAGACGGTCACTGAGAGCAAAGGCCTCATCCCCAACATAGACAAATGGCAGTGGCGGCCCATTTGTTTCTGGCAGCGGACTTTTTTATAGTTGAAGAATTTTGTACCACTGCCAATGGGCATCACTACTCTTATATGTTTGCCATCAATTGCCCCAACACAATTCGGAAAATTGCATCGGTCTCAGAACACTTCCGCTATCTTGGACCAATCTTCTGGAGTGGGCTTCTTCAGTACCAAATTCCTAAGAACATTCCAGATATCTCTGCAGGTATCATATACAATATTGTTGGCAGTAGTTTTTCCAACCAAGAACGCAAAATGCAAACTTGCAAAGGGATGTCCAGATGCCAGGCACCTAAAATGGAAGAGTAAATACAGTTTTTTAGAATGATGCATATTAATAGGCTTGTGCAATTAGTTTCATATCGAATCGAAATTCGGCTGAATTTTGCATAAAATAAAAAAATAAGGAATAACAACGAATAAAAAAGAAATATAACAAATGAATTTGAATGAATTTGACATGATTCGGTAATTCTTTAAATATCTAATGAAACAAAAGGTCAGCTCAAAGTAAATCTTATAGTCCAATCAGCTAATTAATTTTGTGCTGGTGGATGGATTACTGGCAAAGTGCATTCCTGAGAACTGAGTTAGAAGGGTGTTGTATTGTATTTGAGCAGAGGAGAAGAGACGTTGTCATTGTGTGTGTTAAAAGATTCAATAAACAAACGACTTTCCAAACTACGAATCATTATCACGAATGTCTATACATACATAAATAGGGAATTTCAACGAATAAGAATGAATGAATTTGACACTCTATGAATAATAACGAATTATCCGAAAACGTATTAACGTAACATAACAAATATAACAGAACAAAATGATGTATTTTACAAGTGACAACGAACCAAAACTAAGCGAAATTTTCCGTTGTGCACAAGTCTACATATTAACAATAAGCTAATTCTATATTAGAACTAAAACGAGCTTGGAAGGAGGTGCCTGAGGAAGTGAAGGAAGAAGAGGAGCAGGAGAAAGACATTGGTGATGTACAGGAAATTAATATGGTAAAAACAATCACACATGCTAGTATTTATTATTTTAATTCATGTAAAGAGGATCAAAGAATGATGTGGATGTCCAAATGCCACATATGAGGTAAGAAGAAGAAAAAATAAATATGAAAAGTTGCCTCAATGTTATAATAAGTCTTTCAACACATGGAATACTCCTTCGGAAACTGGTGTTTTGTTGCTCTAGATGGCTATAGAGCAAAGCCAACAATTAATCAAAACTGTAAAGAGAAAATATATGGCTATTAGCTACATTGATCACATAAAATTGCACCATTTTTAACTCTGTTTCCATTTTTGAAAACATTTGATCAGGTTTTTTAACACTTCTATTCAAAGCTAAAAATTAGAAAAAGAGTCATAGTGACCATGCATATACACGTTTTCCTAAATATAGCTTGAGGCATTTGGAAGTTGACATAAACAAATGTTCTCACCTTCTACTTGACATCTGTGTGTAGTTGAAGAATTTGTCTTCATGAGCACGGAGGTCATTGTAAAGTACCCAAAACTGTCCTCTCCCTTCACTTTGGGCGATGGATCCAAAACCTATGCCTTCTCCTCCTCCAGTTATCCTCTTCTTTTTCATCTATTAATGCTGCTACAGAAGCCATAAAGACTTCTGACCCAACATATTGCCTAGCCAACATGTTTGCTAAGCACTACACAACACGTGACAACAAAAGAGGAAGGGGAAATTACTAAGCAGGATAAGGAATTACATCACTAGTGGCACAAAGTCGTTTGGAAAGTCACCTCGAATCGCAACAAAATCGCATTGCAAAGTCGCACTGTAAATCATGCGACTTTGAGGTTGCAATAGTTGAAACAGAGCCTAAATCCAAAAGCAAACATTTTGTATGTTGCAATTCTTACATGTGATGTCTATATTAGTTTCTTTATTTTTTTTAGGATTTCTTTCTTCTATTTTCATATGGTGATCCAGTAAGTCTGTTGTTTTTCACAGCACAAACTCTCCATTAGAATGTATGAGTTTACAAGGGTGAGACATACCACTTAACACTGGCAGGGTTAATTAAAATGATCAGCTTTCATTTATTCATACATGACCTTTATCCCAAAAGGAAAAAAAGCTGTTTGCTGCAACTGATTATAAAGTTTGAGCTGGGGTTTTTCTTCGATTTGTTACTATTTCTAAATTTGCTAATATATTTAAAGTGGTTGTATGCTCAATTTTTTTAACTTTTATCTACAGGAAAGCCTATAATAAGGCTTACCTGTAGGTAAAAAAAATATCTCCTAAACCTGTACGGTTTAGGAGATATTCCCCTCGGTATGCGCCGCTGACTGCAGCGGCGCATGCGCACAAGGGGGTTCTCGCCGTGAAAATCCGACAGCGTATGCGCCGCTGACTGCAGCGGCGCATGCGCACAAGGGGGTTCTCGCCGTGAAAATTCGACAGCGGCCAACTGGCCGGACTGAAATCTCCCGCGCGCATGCGCGGGAGTAACGATATCACGGCTCCAGCCACTCACAGCGCCGGAGCCGCGATACCCGGAAGAAACGTCGAGGGAGCATGTCAGCTCCCTCGGCATGGATCGGGCCAGATGTCGGGGCCTCGTTCTAAGGTAAGTATTTCATAATGAGCTAGTATGCGGTGCATACTAGCTCATTATGCCTTTTGCTTTGCAGGTTTAAAAAAAAAAAAAAAAAATTGCGGGTTTACTACCGCTTTAACACTACCCTCCTCCCAGTCTAAGCCCTTGTACACACGGTCGAACATTCCGACAACAAAATCCATCGGATTTTGTCTGACAGATTTTGTCCGAAACTGGTGTTGCATACACATGGTCGGACAAAGTTGTCAGAAAATCCGATCGTTCGTAATGACGTCATTACGATGGGACTACGTTCAGGCTAGTAGCCAATAGCTTTGGTCTAGGAATTTGATCTGAGCATGCGTGGCACTTTGTCCAATCGGAATTCTCTACAAACAATCGGACAAAGTCCGATTGGATCATGTTGTCGGAAAATTTTATAGCCCAGCTCTAAAACTTTGTCGGTCGGATATTCCGACGGAAACAGTCCGATGGAGCCCACACACGGTCGGATTATCCGACAACATGATCCGATTTGACATTTTCCATCGGAATGTCCGACCGTGTGTACAAGGGCTAACAATTCTGCAGTCTGCTGTGCCTCCTATTCTCATTCCTCCAGAGTTGTGCCTCACTTATACAGAAGGTGTGCTACTAGGGGCAGCACAGTGGTGTAGTGGTTAGCACTCTCACCTAGCAGTAAAAAGGGTCACTGGTTCAAATCCCAACCATGACACTTCCTGCTTGGAGTTTGCATGTTCTCCCTGTGCCTACGTGGGTTTCCTCCGGGTACTCCGGTTTCCTCCCACAATCCAAAGACATGCAGGTAGGTTAATTGGCTTCTGTCTAAAATTGTCCCTAGTATATGAATGGGGACTTTGGATTGTGGGCTCCTTGAGGGTAGGGACCGATGTGAGTGTGCAATGTACAGGGATAGGGGCAATTGCAGACACTCAGGTTGAACTGGATGGACTGGTGTCTTTATTCAACCTAACAAACTATGAAACTATGAAACTACTAACCAGATCACTAGGTGAAAACAGAAGGAAAAAAGCCAAAGAAAACAAATGCAGCCACCACATTTAATGATTGTGAGTTGCAATATAATACATTTTTGGTTTTAGGGTTATTATCACTTTAACTATTGATATTCTTGACATGTCTACCTTTTTTTCCTATTATTTGATTTTGTAACATTATCTTGTTGTATATATGTCATTCCTTCCTGTAAATGCTTTGAAAACTTCAATAACATCAGATTACAAAAAAATCCATAGCTCAGGACTTTAACCACTTGAGGACCGCCGTATTGCCAATGTACGTCAGCACAATGGCACAGGCAGGCACAATCACGTACATCTACGTGATTGCCTTCCAGCGGGTGGGGGGTCCGATTCGGTCCGATTCGGTCCAGGAGCGCTCCGTGATGAGGGGATGGCCGTTGGTTTTCGGCCACCCCCTCTGGATCGCTCCTGGCCAATGAGAAGCTTCCTCCCCTGTGTATTGTTTACACAGGAAGGAGGAAGTGATGTCATTCTCCTCGGGGCGGTCTTTTTGACCGGACTACGAGGAGAAGAGTAAAAGTAAGTCTGCAGGAACACTACACTGACATGTAGGTACACACAGGCACACAAACCCCCCCCGATCCCCCCCCCCGATCGCCCCCCGATCCCCCCCCGCCCCCCCTCCCCCCCCAGTCACAGTGTCACTGATTGCATTGATCATTTCTTTACTGATCAATGCATTCAGTGTCAGTTGTGACAGTAAAAACTGTCAGGACAGTTAGTGTTAGGTCCAGGGTAGCCCCCTATCACCCCCCATTAAAGATTTAACCCCCTGATTGCCCCTAGAGTTAACCCTTTCACCCCCTTTTGCCAGTGTCACTAAGCGATCATTTTTCTGATCGCTGCATGTGTCGCTAGTGTCGCTAGGTAGCTAGTTATTTTTTTAGGTTCACCGCCAGGTTTTTATATCGCTAGGTACCCCGATATACTACCCAATAATGTTTTTAACCCCCTGATTGCCGCTAGTTAACCCTTTCACCCCCTTTTGCCAGTGTCACTAAGCGATCGTTTTTCTGATCGCTGCATTAGTGTCGCTACAGTCGCTAGGTAGCTAGTTATTTTTTTAGGTTCACCGCCAGGTTTTTATAGCGCTAGGTACCCCGATATACTACCCAATAATGTTTTTAACCCCCTGATTGCCGCTAGTTAACCCTTTCACCCCCTTTTGCCAGTGTCACTAAGCGATCATTTTTCTGATCGCTGCATGTGTCGCTAGGTAGCTAGTTATTTTTTTAGGTTCACCGCCAGGTTTTTATATCGCTAGGTACCCCGATATACTACCCAATAATGTTTTTAACCCCCTGATTGCCGCTAGTTAACCCTTTCACCCCCTTTTGCCAGTGTCACTAAGCGATCGTTTTTCTGATCGCTGCATTAGTGTCGCTAGGTAGCTAGTTATTTTTTTAGGTTCACCGCCAGGTTTTTATAGCGCTAGGTACCCCGATATACTACCCAATAATGGTTTAACCCCCTGATTTCCGCTAGTTAACCCTTTCACCCCCTTTTGCCAGTGTCACTAAGCGATAATTTTTCTGAACGCTGCATCAGTGTCGCTAGTGTCGCTAGGTAGCTAGTTAACTAGGCTCCCAAAAAGTCCCCCACATGTGGTATCCCCGTACTCGGGAGAAGCAGCAGAATTTATTTTGGGGTGTAATTTGACTTCTGCCCATAGCATGTGTGAGCAATATATCATTTAGTGACAACTTTGTGCAAAAAAAAAAAAGTTTGTAATATTCCCGCAACTTTTGGCAAAATATAAAATATTCCATGGACTCAACATGCCTCTCAGTAAATAGCTTGGGGTGTCTACTTTCCAAAATGGGGTCATTTGGGGGGGTTTTGTGCTATTTTGGCATTTTATGGCCTTCGAAACTGTGATAGGTAGTGAGGAGTTAAATCAAAAATTTGCACCCTTAGAAATCCTGAAGGTGGTGATTGGTTTTCGGGGTGCCGTGCGCGACTAGACTCCCAAAAAGTCCCACACATGTGGTATCCCCGTACTCGGGAGAAGCAGCAGAATGTATTTTGGGGTGTCATTTCACATATAACCATGGCATGTGTGAGCAATATATCATTTAGTGACAACTTTTTGTAAAAAAAAATTTTTTTTTTTTTTTTTGTCATTATTCAATCCCTTAGGACAAAAAAAATAAATATTCAATGGGCTCAACATACCCATCAGCAATTTCCTTGGGGTGTCTACTTTCCAAAATGGGGTCATTTAGGGGGGATTTGTACTGCCCTGCCATTTTAGCACCTCAAGAAATGAGATCGGCAGTCATAAATTAAAAGCTGTGTAAATTCCAGAAAATGTACTCTAGTTTGTAGACGCTATAACTTTTGCGCAAACCAAAAAATATACGCTTATTGACATTTTTTTTTACTAAAGACATGTGGCTGAATAAATTTTGCCCTCAATGTATGACTAAAATTTAGTTTATTCGATTTTTCTTATAACAAAAAGAAGAAAATATCTTTTTTTTTCAAAATTTTCGCTCTTTTTCCATTTATATCGCAAAAAAAAAAAATCGCAGAGGCAATCAAATACCATCAAAAGAAAGCTCTATTTGTGGGAAGAAAAGGACGCAAATTTCGTTTGGGTGCAATATTGCATGACCGCGCAATTACCAGTTAAAGCAGCGCAGTGCGAAATTGCAAAAAGACCTCTGGTCCTTAAGGTGTTTATTGGTCCGGAGCTGAAGTGGTTAAAAAGAGTTCCAAGCAATACCCACATTAACTCTATCACTGTCCCCACAGAAAGTCCTCTCCACCAATAGCTGTCATTGAATTGCAGCAGAATCATTAAACTTTCCCTCTATGAGCCCAAGTTGTCATGGACCTACACCTGGGAAGACAACACCATACCACCTTAGGCCCAGGGCACTTCTGCATTGCATTGAATACTGCTTATACATGATTTCATGAGTGCTGCTCAATTTGGTAGTAAGGGGGAACCCCACTATTGCCACCAGAGTAGAAGGAGAAGGATCCCTAAACGTTTGGGATGGGGCTTGTGAAGGGAATGGGGTGCAAGGGGTGGCAGGTTGATTAAAGGTAGAAGTCTGCTTTAAAGTCTTAGCATGTCTATATTGCTGTTGATTTTTACACATTTTGAAAAACATTTATAATGCTAAATTAAAAATAAAAATTAACAGAAGATGGTAATTATACAGAAATGATTAGTACTTGGGGTATGTATGTGTGTTTCATGCCTACACAAGTGTATCTAATAACTATGTACCTCTGTATGAAAGACAGAGCTAATTTCATTGTCATTAAAATAAAGAATTTCGTCATAGTTAGATAATGAGTGGGATAATTTGTCTTCAGTTAATCATTTCATCTAAATAAACATGCATCTTCCTGGAAGGCTTACGCTGGCAGGAAATGAATTGCTGCTGTCAATTTTGCTGGTATATCCACCTTATTTAACAAAAACATTTTCCTACTTCAATATAATTTTCTGATTTTGTTTAAATGGACATTTGCTGCACTTTGGATGTACCTCTTAAATGTAGCAGACGTCTGAAGAAGGATAATAAAGACTGGATACTCTATCATTGCACACTTTTAAACATTTGATGTCAATAGAAAACCCCTCAGGTGGTTTTTAGATAAAAATGGTAAAAGTAAACCACAGACAATTAAAGGAGCATTCCATGAAACATTTAAAATGAAAGTCAGGACTTTATTCTTTTATCCAGAAATCGCTGTAATTCACCAGTTCACTTCATTTACGTCTGCAGTCTAAATATGTACATTCTTTTAGGCCTGGTTCACACCTATGAATTTTTCAGTGCATTTTCAGTTTTACAGAAACGCACTACAGTCCATTTCACATGGTTTCTTATGGGTCACATTCACATCTGTGCATTTTATAGAAAGGGCCAGGGACTTTGGTTCCATAGACTTCAATGGATCAAAAACATGTATTGAAAAATGCAAAATGCCCCCTGTACATGCAAATTGCATAGGGGTGAATCAGGCCTGAGAGGTACTTAAAATGGAACTAGAAATATGTTATTTTTTCAGAAAAGGCCAGCCTTAACTTACTGTATTTACACCAGCTAATCACTTGCACCAAAACAAAAGGTGTTCAATTTTCTTTTAAAAGTAGCCATAGCCTGAGTGGAAACGTCTGTGCCATGCCAGCAACTTCAGAGTGACACCCTCTGTGGGGAAACAGTAGCCTCTTTGCAGAGGTCCTCTATGCCCCCTGCTGACAGCAGGATGTAAACAAAAGAGGCAACATTAAAAAAAAAACTGTGTGGGGACCCCAAAACAAAAAACCTGTGAGGTCCCCCCCAAGGTACCAAGGTAAGGCAAGGCCCTTACAGTGCCTTGCAAAAGTACCCCTCCCCCCCCCTTGGCATTTTTCGTTTTTTGTGGCCTCACAACCTGAAATTTACATGGATTGTTTGAGGATTTGCATCATTTAATTTACAGAACATGCCCACAATGTTGAAGATGTTTTTTTTTATTGTGAAGCACATAACAAATAGGACAAAATTACAGAAAAATCAATGTGCATAACTATTCACCCCCCTAAAGTCAATACTTTGTACAGCCACCTTTTGCAGGTATCACAGCTCCAAGTCGATTTGGATAAGTCTCTATGAGCTTGCCACATCTTATCACTGGAATTTTTGCCCATTCCTCCTTGCAAAACTGCTCCAGCTTCCTCAAGTTGGGTGGTTTGCGCTTGTGAACAGCAATCTTTCAGTCTGACCACAGATTTTCTATTAGATTGCGGTCTGATTTGATAGATTTGATGGTGCTCCTAGGGATCATGAAAGGTTTGGATTTTTTTTATAACCTAACACTGACTTGTACTTCTCAACAACATTGAAGGTAATTGGTTGCACCAGAGCATTTTATGGGCTTCATAGCAAAGGGGATGAATACATAGGCACATGCCAATTTTCAGTTTTTTATTTCTGAAAAATTGTTTTATGTATATATTTTTCTAATTTTACTTCACCAACTTAGACTATTGTGTTCTGATCCATCACATATAATTCCGATAAAAAAAAAAAAAGAACTAAAGGCTGTAATGTAACAAAATAGGTAAAAAGCCAAGGGGATGAATACATTTGCAAGGCACTGTAGGTCTGTCATGAATTTTAAGGGGAATCCCATGGCAAAAAAAATGGCGTGGGTTTCACCCCAAAATCCATACCAGACCCTTATACAAGCTGGAACAGCCTTGAAGACAGGAAAAGGGGGGCAAGTGAGCACCCCCCTCCTGAATCAAACCAGGCCACATTTCCTCAACATGGGGGATGCACTTTTCCAGGGGAGACCCCCCTGCACCTTGTCCCCACATTAATACGGACAAAGGCCTCTTCCCCACAACCCTGGCCCGGTGGCTGTGGGGGTGTGAGGGGTAGCTTATATGAATCTAGAAGTCTCCTTTATGATGGTGGCCCATGGATTCTGGCCTCCCCTATGTAAATGAGTATAGGGGAATATAGTACCCCTACTCATTCAACAAAAAAATGTCAAATGCAATTAAAAACTCAAAGATTTTTGGAAAAGTGCATTATTAAAAAAAAAATTTAACATGTCCCCCAATGTAAATCCATTGTCAATTACAATGAACACCAACCACTGACCAGCAAAAAAAAATAAAAAAATGATGCCTCCCAAACATGACGGCTCCTATCGCTAGGCACACGCTGAATGACATTGTTATTTCCCCGTCTCCAAATAGAGGAAGTGGTTACCCCGGTGACTCCAGGATGTCACTTGGAGACTCCACCCCATGCCATCATAAGCATTAGAGCATCCAGTGACGGTGACGCCATTGGGTGGCATCAGCCCCCATGACAACACATGATGCACATGAGACTCCACTCCCTATGACGTGTTCATCATGATTGACAATAGATCTACATCAGGGGACATGTTTATTATTTTTTTTACAAAGGACTTGTCAAAAACTGTGTGATTTTATTTACTTTTATATATATATATTATTTTATATATATATATATATGTATATATATATATATATATATTATTTTATATATATATATATATATATATATATATATATATATATATATATATATATATATATATATATATATTTTATGGCTCTTTGTTTTACATTTTGCTTTCAAAATGACTCCTTGTTAGGAAGCCGCTGGGTGTCAGCTCATAACAACCAGCACAAATCGCATTGTAAAACAGTGTCCTTATATATATATATATATATTTTTTTTTTTATGGCTCTTTGTTTTACATTTTGCTTTCAAAATGACTCCTTGTTAGGAAGCCGCTGGGTGTCAGCTCATAACAACCAGCACAAATTGCATTGTAAAACAGTGTCCTTTGAATTTTATGGACCATAAAATCGCATTGCATTGCACCAAATTCACACGGGACCCTTTTAAAAGTCAGATTGCAGTTGCACTGCATGTATGTGAATGGGCTCCACAGAAACTGAAGTTATTTCACTTGCCATGCAATTCAATGCATGCCAACTCACATTAGAAACCTCATCGGTGTGAATAGTCTGAGGGCCTCTGATATGATGCTTTATTCCTGGCATACAGCAGACCCACATTATTTAGGACCTGTGCACATGGACATTTACGTGATTTTAATCTTTCTTTTTTTACATAAAGCTTAGATAGAGGTGACGAAAGGGTCAGAAGGAAGTCACCTGCAGCTCAGTAGCACCTGTGAAGAAATTCAGAAGCATCCAAAAGTGATCCTTCACCGAAATCCTACTTGTATACCCCATCTACATAAGCCCTTCGCAGAGCCAGCTGGGCACAGTACTGCACAAGTGCTAGACAACTGCCTGTAAAAAAGCTAATGATTTGTGCCTGACAGGCATTCCATAGAAGCATATCAAGCTATCTAGTATTTGAAATTATGGGGAATTTAACTGATTGGTAGAAGAAATTTTAGTGCATCCATGCCAATCTGAACTGAGAGGTATCTAAAAGATTGGGCGTTTAGTGGTTGGAATCCTGGGGATCAGCTTTAAAGCATATGTGTATACCCAAAGCCTTTTTCAGTTTTGAATAGAGTAGAAAAGGGCGTTTGTAATTTTTTTGCTTGTGGTCCGTCACTTCCTGTCATGGAGATGGAACAAGAAGTGAGAGTAAATCTCTACAGAGTGAAGAGAACTTCCATTTTAGACAGTTGTCAGAATAAATATCCCTAATGGAAAATTTCCCCCCATTCCTGTTCTGGGGAAAACCTTAAAATATCAAATTTCTAATCATTATTTTTTTTTGGGGGGGGGGGGGAGTAGCCAACAGGAGAAATAACGAGTTTGAATCACCCAGTAATATACAGACAGTAATAAAAATGAGACAATGGTTCCAGCCTTCCTTTCTCTACCCAAAAGTTTAAAAAGTTTTGGCTATACCTACAGTGCCTTGAAAAAGTATTCGTATCCCTTGAAATTTTCCACATTTTATCATGGTACAACCAAAAACGTAAATGTATTTTATTAGGATTTTATGTGATAGACCAACACAAAGTTTCATATAATTGTGAAGTGGAAGGAAAACGATAAATGGTTTCCAAAATGGTTTACAAATAAATATCTGAAAAGTGTGGCGTGCATTTGTATTCATCCCCTTTTACTCTGATACCCCTAACTAAAATCTGGTTGAACCAACTGCTTTCAGAAGTCACCTAATTAGTAAATATAGTCCACATGTGTGTAAGTTAATCTCAGTATAAATACAGTTGTTCTGTGAAGCCTTTAGGCTGGGTTCACACTGCTGCGGGGGGAGATCCGGATGTGATTCGCACCGCAAATCACATCCGATCTCCGTAGCGCTGCGAGTTCAGCCATACAGATAGTATGGCTGAACTCGCAGCGGTCCCGCAGCAAACTCGCACGGGACCCTTTTTTTTCGTCCGCAACAGAATCGGATCGCATGGGCGTTCACACCATGCGATCCGATTCTTGTGCGAGTCGGCAGATCGCACTGCGATATGCGATCGGATCTGGGGGTGTCATTAACATATCATTGACACTCCCAGCCGTTCGCATAGGGCAGTGTGAACTGCCGGCGGGAGTCGTGCGATGCGGGAAAACGCCGCGGATTCGCGGCGTTCCCGCATCGCAGCGGTGTGAACCCGGCCTTAGAGTTTTTTTAGAGAACCTCAGTGAACAAACAGCATCATGAAGGCCAAGGAACACACCAGACAGTTGTGACCACATGTATATTGTCAAAGCATATGATGGTGCTCAAAATCAAAAATATGTGCAGTTGGAAGTTAGTAATACGAGTATCAGTATTAGATTACTATGGATTTACATATTTTTCCATACATGTTTCCCAATGTTTATCAAGGGATAAGCAGGATAGAGAACTGACAGCCAATAGGCGTTAAAATGTATAGTTTTGTTGTATCAATACGTTCACTTCTGAAATGTTAGCAGATTTGTCATTCTTCCAATTTTGTGAGAGTGGTCAATAACAAATGGGATATGACATGTTTGAAATTAGGAGGGAATTTGTCAATACCAATGTGGAGTAATGCGAGCGCAGGGTCAGGCTGTGTTACAGTATCCCACAAAAGTGAGTACACCCTCACATTTTTGTAAATATTTTATTATATATTTTTCATGTGACAACACTGAAGAAATGACACTTTGCTACAATGTAAAGTAGTGAGTGTACAGCTTCTATAACAGTTTAAATGAATGTCTAAACCGCTGGCAACAAAAGTGAGTACACCCCTAAGTGAAAATGTCCAAATTGAGCCCAATTATCCATTTTCCCTCACCGGTGTCATGTGACTTGTTAGTGTTACAATGTCTCAGGTGTGAATGGGTAGCAGGTGTGTTAAATTTGGTGTCATCTCTCTCTCATACTGGTCACTGGAAGTTCAACATAGAACCTCGTGGCAAAGAACTCTCTGAGAATCTGAAAAAAGATGTATGGCTCTACATAAAGATGGCATAGGCTATTTGAAGATTGACAAGACCCTGAAACTGAGCTGCAGCATGGTGGCCAAGACCATACAGTGGTTTAACAGGACAGGTTCCACTCAGAACAGGCCTTGCCATGGTTGACCAAAGTAGTTCAGTGCATGTTCTCAGTGTCATATCCAGAGGTTGTCTTGGGGAAATAGATATATGAGTGCTGCCAGCATTGCTGCAGAGGTTGAAGGGGTGGGGGTTTAGCATGTCAGTGCTCAGGCCATATGCCTCACACTGCATCAAATTGGTCTGCATGGCTGTCATCCCAGAAGGAAGCCTTTTCTAAAGATAATGTACAAGAAAGCCCACTAACAGTTTGCTGAAGACAAGCAGACTAAGGGCATGGATTACTGGAACCATGTCCTGTGGTCTGATGAGACCAAGATAAACTTATTTGGTTCAGATGGTGTCAAGCATGTGTGGTAGTACCCAGGTGAGGAGTACATAGACAAGTGTGTCTTGCCTACAGTCAAGCATGGTGTTGAAAGTGTCATGGTCTGGGGCTGCACGAGTGCTGCTGGCACTGGGGAGCTACAGTTCATTGAGGGAACCATGAATGCCAACATGTCCTGTGACATACTGAAGCAGAGCATGATCCCCTCCCTTTGGATACTGGGGTCGTTGTCATGTTGGAATACTACCCTGTGGCCCAAACACACCTCCAAGATGACCTGAAGGTAAAGATCATGGACTGGCCAAGCATATCTCCAGACCTAAACCCTATTGAGCATCTGTGGGGCTTCCTCAAATGGAAGGTGGAGGAGTGCAAGGTCTCTAACATCCGCTAGTTCCGTAATGTCGTCATGGAGGAGTGGAAGAGGACTTCAGTGGCATCCTGTGAAGCTCTGGTGAACTCCATGTGTAAGAGGTTTAAGGCAGTGCTGGTTTCCTTGGCCTGGTTGTGGGCGTCTTGTGCCAGCAGACTTAAAAATCCTCAGGTGGGGGCCTTCTGAATGGCTTAGGTGTGACACGCTGGTCGTGCAAATGTCAGAAGTATACATGGTGTGTGGAGCACCTCTGTGTTAATCAAACAAGGAAAAAGAATAACAACATACGAACAAATTTAGTAATAGGAACAAGAATGAAACAGTAAAAAAAGAGGATCTTTTGACAGATCCGTGAGCAGTGCAGACTGCTTGATGGAGTTGGGGAAACAGCAAGGAACACGATCGTCTCCTGGAACTGGAGCGAAAACTGGATTAGTTCAAATATCTTTATCTGGAGCCTCTTTTTGTTTGCTTGTTTTTGGAGATTTCGTGCGATACCACCTGCCAGGAATCTTGGAGAGTCGGCAGTTGTAAGGAATGTGTAGGGGTTGGCGCTTGTTCTTGAATAATGCCCCACCGGCGCAAAGCCACCATGCATTCCTCCATGGTGGTGAGTGAGGATGTAACCCCATTGTGGGTTATGGTGTCGCGGGGTACTTCCGCTTGTGTGGAACTTTCTGGTTCCTTAAGGCCTTGGTGATGGTCGCCAGGTTATGGCGGCATTGTAGAATATGCCTGGACAAATTTGAGAGCAGATGTATGGTTGCATACTGAAGTGGAGCATTGTCTGATCTCCTGGATGCATGTAGGATTTGTTCCTTCACATGGAAGAAGTGTATCCTCAGAAGAACATCCCTGGGAATCTCTGCAGGAGGGAACAAGGGTTTGGGTACCCTGTGGATCCTATCTATTATGAGATCCTGGGCAGTTAGGGGCGGAACCAGTGTGGAACAACAAAGCTTGTGCATATTGTAGCAGCTGTGTGGCTGGAACAGTTTCAGGGACACTCTTAATTTCAAGGTTGTTCCTTTTCGATCTGTCCTCCAAGTCTGTTACTTTCAACCATGCTACATCTTCACTCTGAGCTGTGTGCACATCTACTAGGGTATTGAAAGAAGAAGTATATTCACCCATTTTTGGTCGATGTGATCTACTCTTCTTCCAACAGCTTGGACCTCTGCTTGGCACTAATTAATACCTGCTAGTATAACAGACTGCAGGGATGCTCTTAGAGACAGTAGTCTTTCTTTAGGTGTGGTGTCTGATATTGGTTGACATTATTTTGGAAAGCAGCAATGGGATCTGTTGTGAGAGAGTAGGTTGCAGTATTGTTGGTGTGGGGCCCACTTACATTTATGGTGGGATCAATTTGCAGCCTGGCAGGGAAAGTCATGTGGGGTCTTGTCTTTGCGGGGCTTCTGATAAGGCCCCGCTTTGTGTGGTGGCCTTGTGAGGTGCCTGTAGAGAAGTCCCGTGCCCGCTGGATGAAGCTGCAGCCTTATTATCTGGCCATTGTACCGGACGCTGCCACCATTTTGTTGTAGCCTGCATGCGGTTGAGGTTAAGAAGCCTGGAAGTTTACAGCAGGTTCTTTCTGTGCCTCTCCATTCCCAGGTGTCTCTGGAGGCTCAGGGCTGTGTCTGTGGTGTTGGATGGCATGGTGAGGCTCCGATGGATGTCTACCTTCTCCGGTGGCCAAGTGGAGCTCCTATCTCATGCTGCCATTTTGGAGCCCGGTCGCCATGCCCACCCCAAGCAGGGTTATGTTATAAAAAAAAAAATTCATCACAGTCACGTGACACCACTAGGGTATGCCCCTTGATTCAGCAGGGATTTGAAACCAAAACTGTTTCTTGACCATAATGGCGTTAGCTGTGGATACCCCTGCCTCACCAACTTTCACCCTTGGAGTCTACTGACCTGATGTAAAACAGATAAATAGCACCAGCCTAGTACCAACGCAGTGGAGGTTATGGTACATTCCAACACACCAGGATGTGGTAACATACAAGCGTTCATCTTTATACACCATTCACAGGAACAGCTGAGGTGAGCTGCTCTCCTTCAGTAGCTGCATCGGTTGTATAAACTGTTGGATCAGCAATCCACAGCTAACAGCTCCTTACATATTTACTTTTCCTCACCATATAACTAGCCACATAACTAGCCCTGATTATTGCCTGTCAGGCGACAGAGGGCTATGTTTGTATCGCAAGTGTAGAAATGCACTGTATAATATGTATTTAGGCTACCAACACCCTGCTGAAGGATTTATAGCCACTTACTGGGAAGCATTTTTTTTTTTTAGTGGACAGGCTGCCAGCCCTGCAGGAATATAACTGAATTCATGATATATGACCATCTCTACCTGCTATACCTAGTGCTTCTTTCAACACCTGATCATTCACAGTCCCTGGTTGGTCAGCCCTTATCTGTGAGCTACATACCTGTATTGACTTTATGTTGGACTTAGGCCTCATTCACACATGGCGGATCTGCTCAGCGGAGTCCGCCAGCTCAGCAGGAGATCTCTCCGTTGATCTACGCTGAGCCGGTGGATGGCAGGTCTGTCTCTGCTCACTGAGTGGGGAGGGGCCTGTTAGAGCCCGGAAGAAAGTGCTCTGGTCAGATGAGACCAAAATCAAACGTTTTGGCCTAAAAGCAAAACGCTATGTGTGATGGAAAACTAATACTGCACATCACCCTGATCACACCTTCCCCACTGTGAAACATGGTGGTGGCAATATCATGTTGTGGGGATACTTTTCATCAGCAGGGACAGGGAAGCTGGTCAAAGTTGATGGGACAATGGATGGAGCCAAATACAGGGCAATCTTAGAAGAAAACCTGTTATACCGTGTACACATGACCGGACTTTCCGGCAGACTAGGTCCAACAGAGTCAGTCTGTCGGACAATCCGATTGTGTGTGGGCTAATCCGATCATTTTTTATTAAAAAAATTAGACGACCTAGAAATAGAACATGTTTTAAATCTGTCCGACGGACTCAGTTCCTTTTGGAAGAACCCTTCGTCTGTATGCTGGTCCGACGGAAGGGAAGCTATTGGCTACTGGCTATTGAACTTCCTTTTTTAGTCCCGTCATATGTCAGCACATTCAAAATGAACGGACTTTTGAACAGACATAGTCCATTCGTGTGTGGCCAAGTCCGTTCATTCGGAAAGTCTGTCCGGAAGACCGTCGGACCTAGTCTGCCAGAAAGTCCATCGTGTGTAGGCAGCATTAGGGTCTGAAAAATACTTGAGACTGGGGCAGAGGTTCACCTTCCAGCAAGACATTGACCCTAAACATACAGCCAGAGCTACAATGGAATGGTTTAGATCAAAGCATATTCATGTGTTAGAATGGCCCAGTCAAAGTCCAAACCTAAAGCCAACTAAGAATCTGTGGCAACACTTGAAAATTGCTGTTCACAGACACTCTCCATCCAATCGGACAGAGTTTGAGCTATTTTTCAGAGAAAAATTTGGCAAAATTAGATGGTAGAGACATCCCCAAAAAGACTTCCAGCTGTAATTGCAGTGAAAGGCGGTTCTACAAAGTATTGACTCAGGGCGGCTGTCTGGAAGATCACTCCAGAAGGATTCCTATAAGGAAAGCTGTTGTCAGAAATCATGAACCAGACTGAGACAGAAGTATAGTTAAATCTCACTTGTTTATTAATAATAATAAAAAAAGGTAAACAGAGTAAATGTAGTATAAAAAACATAGCCAGGGGGGGCGCATGCGCGAGGCTCGACATGGCAGACGTGCTTCCATAGAGCTCCGCATTCCCCACCGCATTACTGGATCTTTTATGCTGATCTGAACCGCATTCTAGCTGCATACTGACCGGGATCGCCTCCTGATACTCCGAAGCACCTAGCGGTATGGTTCTCACGGGACCTAAGGGCAAAAACAAGCCAAAACCCATCAAAGAAGCTCTGGCCCAGGCCTCCTCCAAAATGGCGGCGAAAGCCTTAGCAAAACAGCACGAGGAATCTCCGGCGGCCTCGGATAGCGGAGAAGAGGAAGACACAGACTCCAATCTCGGCGGCTCCCCACCTCTACCCTCCACAGGTATGTCACAAGCTGCATTCCTGAAACATATGGAATCCATGCTTCAGAAAGCTCTCAAGAACACTTCAGAGCAAATAACAGACAGGCTCTCACGGGAAATTCGTGAGATAGGCCAGCGCACCGCTGATTTAGAGACGAGGGTGGACGACATGGAGCTTACCCTCCAAGAACATTCTCAGGACTTCTCGGTGCTCAGGGAGGAGAATGCCACATTACTATCCCGCTTAGAGGATGCCGAAAACCGATCCCGCAGGTCCAATTTGCGCCTACGTGGCATCCCTGAATCAATTGACGATATACAATCCTTTACGACCGCTCTGTTTCAGGAGCTTTCACCCTCCATTCCCATCGAACGCCTCGAATTTGACAGAATTCACCGAGCCCTCACACGCCGCCAACCCGATGGTCCTCCTCGAGACATTATTATTAAGTTGCACTTCTTTCGTACGAAGGAACAACTGCTTAACGCCGCTCGTCAGAAGGAGGAACTGACTTTCCAAACCCACAAATACCAGCTCTTCTCCGATCTGGCTCCTCTGACCATTTCTAAGCGCCGTGCTATGAAACCCCAGCTGCAAGTTTTACTGCAACACCAAATCAAATATACCTGGAGGTTTCCCTTTGCTCTGCAATTCACCCACTTGGGCCAGCAGCACGCCTGTTCTTCCCCTGAAGCCCTTCAACACCTTTTGGAATCGCTTCGTTTGACCCCATCGGCTTAACCTTCGGAGACAGCTTTGCCTCGGACCCCCGCCCGGTCTACGGCTCATCCATATACAGCTACGCCTAAACGCACATCACTGGACCCGGCATCGGTCCGCAAAGGGACTCCATCACGCCGGCATGAAGATCCTTTCCTTAGTCCGAAGTCTCGAATCCCACGTTGATCTGGTTCCGTGAACACTGTTTTCTTTTTTCTTCCTCCTTCCTCATCCGTTCGATAAGCTCGGTGTACTCCCCCTGAGTCCGAGGGTTCCAGACTTATATATCCATCTTGTAACCGTAGGCCACTGCACTGGACCCTAACTGCCTTGATTTTTCATTTTTCTGCTTTCTGTTTTTTTTAATTAATTTTAATTTTCTTAATTTTCCTTTTTGCTATTGTTTTTTTCTGTTTTCAGCAGAAGTCCAGGGGCCCACACCGAGGATTGGTCATGGTACCCGGATTGAGGCGACCCGAACGAATGGCACGCCCTTTACAGGGCCTTCGTTTTAGGTCCAGTCATTCTTTCTTGGTTTGTTTGTATTCTGTTTTTTGATTCACCTAAACAAGTTCGTTACATGCATAACGGTATTACACTTCGTTCCTGCAATGCGTAGCACACTCAGTGATTAACGTTCGCTTTACTCTGTGGCTTCGCTCAGATACTTCGGGCTGTTTGTACGTTCGTACATAACCCAATGTGTTTAAATATTTGCTGTATATCAATGGAGGCTCTATGCCTCGCAGTCTTAGCTTATGTGTTTATGGCAAACCGTTTAAGTTCACCTGTTTAAGTTTTAATGTGACGACTCATTTGTTTGATCCATCTGCGGTGGGGAGTTGTCACTGCTCCCCCACCTTACAGCGCTCTTCCTCTGTGGCCGTTTTTTGTTGGCTGCAGGGTTAGCGCGCTATTTAGTCGGGCTATACAGTAGCCCTGTTATATTTCTCCATTGTAATGTTATGCCCTACGCCTATTCTACCCTACTCATTCCTTTCTCTTTCTGTCTCCTCTTTTTCCTCTCTTCTTCTTACCGCCTTCCTACCTTTTTCCCCTGGCCGGGTTGTCCACCGTTATCTCCTACTATATTTCCATAAGCCCCTCCTACCGCTCCGATGGCCCCCTTAAATATCCTCTCCCTTAACGTTAAGGGACTAAATTCTCCAAATAAAAGAGTCAAGGCCTTTCGTACCTTTGTCTCACTGAAAGCTGATATTGTGGCCCTTCAGGGGACTCATTTCTCCATCAATAGTACCCCTAAATTTTTCAGCTCCCGTTACCCCCAAGTGTACACCGCCTCTGCTGACTCAAAGCACAGAGGGGTCTTGCTGGCCTTCCACTCTTCCTTGCCCTTCAAAGTGACCACCGAAATCAAGGATCCAGCCGGCCGCTCTATTATATTGGTTGGCTTCCTGCAGGATGTGGAGACGACCTTGGTTTCCTATTACGCCCCTAATACTAACCCTCTCCCGTTTTTTTCGCACTTGCTACAGGTTATTAGAACTCACGTCAAAGGTACGCTCTTCATGTGTGGTGACTCTAATCTAGCTCTTCACCCACATCTGGATAGATCCCCATACTCCCCGGACCATTACTCCTCCTCATCACAATTGCGTAAACTATTTCAACAATTCTCTCTTTTGGATACGTGGAGGGAGTGTAACCCTTTAAAGAAAAACGACACTTATTACTCTTACCCACATAACTCTTTTTCTAGAATAGACCATATCCTTGTCCCAGTCTCATCCGCTCCAATCCTTCAACGCTCAGTTATACACCCCATCACGTGGTCAGACCATTGTGCTGTGATCACCACGGTCTCCTCACTATTATCTCGCCCTACCACGAACACATGGTGCATGAATGAAGCACACCTAATCAATCAGTCCTATTGTCTTGATATTCAATCCGCTCTTGATGACTATTTACTACACAATGTAACCCCTGATATATCACCAACCTTGCTTTGGGAAGCGCATAAGCCGGTAATCAGAGGCACCTGCATTTCTGTTGCCACCCACCTTAAACGTATCAAAAACTCTAAAATACATCAATTGGAATCTGATTTTCACCACTATTTTCTATTGTTTCAGAAATCTCCTTCAGCCACTAATAAAAAACTTCTAGAGAGGACTAAGCTGGAGCTGGACCTTCTTTTGGCCGAGTCGGCGGACAAATCCATCCGCCGGTCCGGCCATAGGATCTACACCAAGGCCAACAAGCCTGACACTTTCCTGGCACTTCGCCTCAGTAGACCAGATCGTGCACGTAAACCTATAAGACTTCGGCTGGCTAACGGCACTCACTCCAGTAACTCTGTTAGGGTACTTTCGGAGTTCCGCAAGCGTCTTGCGGATCTTTATGAAGGGAGAGGGCCTCTTCCCTCTACGGAGGCAGAGGCCCTTTTCCAGGACATACAATTACCCAAACTGCCGGACGCCAGCCGGGAGTCAATAGACAAACCAATCTCGGTTGCAGAGGTTCTTGGTGCTATCAAAACTCTTAAACCTAATAAACGTCCGGGTCCAGACGGTCTTCCAAGTATATACTACAAAAAATTCGCAACCACTCTGGCCCCACTCCTTGCCAAATCATATAATGCCCTGCTAAAACAACAATCCCTAGGTCGTGATACGTTGACAGCCATTATAGCCATGCTCCCAAAACCCAACACGGATCATGCCCTTTGGTCCAATTATAGGCCAATTTCTCTTTTAAATTTGGACGTGAAAATCCTGGCTAAAATTCTTGCCCTTAGGCTTAACCCAATTATTGGGGGTTTGATCCATAACGACCAAGTAGGTTTTATTCCCCGTAGACAGGCCAGTGATAATATTCGTAGGATTATCCTCTTGCAACACATAGCTAAATCCCGTAAGATCCCTATGCACCTTTTATCACTCGACATCAGAAAAGCCTTTGACACTGTCTCATGGCCTTATCTCCACTACATCCTGGCTCGTTGGGGCTTTGGCCCCAATTTTCTACAATGGGTGAGCGCCCTGTATGCCCATCCACAAGCCTATGTGAAATACTCTGGCTATAGTTCCGCATGCTTCCCCATTCGCAGAGGTACAAGACAGGGCTGCCCCTTATCCCCACTGATATTCGCTTTAGTGATAGAACCCCTCGCCGCACTAATTATATCTAATCCAAATATTCATGGTCTAGACATAGCTTCCACTACCCATAAACTTTGCCTATTTGCCGACGACGCTCTTTTATTTGTTACTTCCCCACACATTTCCCTACCTAACCTTCACCTACTCTTAACAAAGTTCGCTAGGATTTCAGGGTTGGAGGTTAACCAGGCGAAGTCCAAAGCCCTTAATGTATCTCTCCCTCTAGATGAAATGAAACGAATACAGAGCAACTTTCCCTTTCAATGGTCCCCTTCATCAATTCCATATTTAGGTATCAAACTAACTAGTGATCCCACCCATCTATTCCAATCCAACTACCTTCCTATGTTAAAGCACTTGTCCTCCTTGCTCAATAATTGGTTACCCCTCCACGTCTCATGGCTAGGACGAATTGCAGCTGTAAAAATGTCCCTATTACCCAAGCTTCTGTATCTTTACAGAGTCCTCCCAGTTACAGTACCTTCCTATTTCCACAGGGCGATCCAGAGTCGGGTGTATAAATATATCTGGGGTACTAAGACCCCCCGTATCTCTAGAACCACTTTACTTCGCAGTAAACTCAATGGGGGCTTAGGAGTTCCCAACTTTCTCCAATACTATCACTCCGCCCAACTGGCACAACTAACCTTGTATCATGCGAAGACGGAGATCCCACTCTGGGTCGCCTTGGAGGCTATAGATTTACACCCCATCTCCATTGCCAACGTTCTGTGGCTCCCTGCTTCGGCTCGGGGCAATGTCACTAATCCCCTAACCCAGCATTCTCTACGCATCTGGGACAAATTATGTAAGTCTTTTAAGCTACTCTCGCCTTACTTACCCTTACTCTCGTTGATAGGTCAACCTTTATTTTACCCAGCCTTCTCTCATCCAGTTTCCTTTCAGGCCTGGACTCAGGCTGGCTTGATTCGAATACGTGATTTTATTTCTAATGGTGCCATCACGCCTTTTCCAGTTCTACAGACGCAGACCCACATCCCTTCACGGGAGTGTTTTAGATACCTTCAAATATCCCATTTTATTCAAACAATTATGGGCTCCCACGGAGTATCGAACAACCTTTCCATATTTGAGAGCATCTGCGACTCGGACCCCCATGCACCGGGTATCATTTCTAGCCTCTATATGCATCTCATTTCTCCCCCCTCCCCACTACCATCCTATGCCTCTGCTTGGTCTAAAGATTTATCCAAAGATTGGGACTCGGAGGACTGGGCAGGGATATGGTCAACCACTAAAATGTCATCACAGAATGTGGTGGCATTAGAAGCCAGTTACAAAGTCCTTATGAGGTGGTACCTGGTCCCCGTTAGGATTGCTAAATACACTCCAACCTCTTCTCCCAACTGTTTTCGCGGATGTGATGCAGGGGGTACCCACCTTCACATATGGTGGACATGCCCGGTGGTAGAACACTTTTGGGCACTTATTTTCCAAATGGCCTCCACCCTGTTTAATATAACCCTTGCTCCGGACCCAGCCCATGCACTGCTTAATTTCCCCCCACAAGACCTCACTAGGGCACAGTTGCGTCTTTTTCTCCAGCTCACCACTGCCGCCAAACAGACTATTGCGAAGGCCTGGAAGTCCCCTTTTGTGAATATTGTGGAAGTTAAAAACAGAGTCACTTTGGCTATGATACACAGTAAAATGGAAGCCACAATTTTAGATAAGATTCCACAACACCTTAAAATTTGGCGCCCCTGGGCAGATCACTTTCTCCCTCCCGATTTTGATAGCCGCCTCCTGGAGCCCTGATCCCATTTTTTCGGAGTGGAGGGCTGCTTTCCGTTTTTACATGGAGTTTGTGGGCGGCCCGGCCAGTTCTATTTCTCTCCCAACTATGCTAGTTCCCTCCTTTTCTCTCCCTCTAGTCTCTATTCCCCTTTACTTTTAGTTCCCTCC
Source organism: Lithobates pipiens (assembly GCF_037356315.1). Lineage (NCBI taxonomy): Eukaryota > Metazoa > Chordata > Amphibia > Anura > Ranidae > Lithobates > Lithobates pipiens. Next base: position 337,204,599 of record NW_027507903.1, read on the forward strand.
TCACTCTTTCCCCTGTTCTTTCCCTCGACTTGCTCTTTTCTCTTCTTTCACAAACTGTTCTGCCTATGATGGCATATAATACACGTTATGTACCCATTACTGTTGCCCGGATTGCTTGGGCAGAGTATCCCTGCTTTATGTATTGGTTATAGCTTTTAATTTCACAATCACTCACCTCCCCCACTGATGCTATTTGTTGATTTTTGATTCACTTTGAGGGGGAGTCAGATGTACAACCTATATTTCAATGCATGGTCGTGACTTTTTTATTACTCCAATGCTCTGCTGGAATGTTCTCTTACGTCTATAATATCTGTAACTGTGCCTGTTACTTATTCTTGATTGTTGTCAATAAAATATTTGAAAAGAAAAAACATAGCCAGAGTTCAGGAACTGGAATGGATAGTCTGACAAGCCATCAGGGAGATAGAGATGAGTGTATTAGAACAGCAAGCAGGATCTGGAGCCAGAAGAAATGTCAGCCAAGCAAGTCTTTAACAGGAACACAGGACTAGAGATGTGACCAAGGCGATGGCAGAGTTCATCTGGGTTGGATGGCTTAAGTAGGCAGGACTGACGAGCAGGATATCATCATCAGGTGAGTCACTGTGGAGAGGTAGGAACTGGCAATTAGCCGATAGCTGAGCGGCCAGCTCAGAGAAGGAAGGGCTGAGCCCAGCCCTGACAGTACCCCCTCCTCAATGACCCCTCCCCCTCAGAGGACCACCAGGCTTGAGGGGAAAACATTCATGGAAATCACGGAGGAGGACATGGGTGTGCACATCTGAGGATGAGACCCAAGAGCGTTCCTCTGGACCGTACCCTTTCCAATGCACCAGGTACTGTATGCACCCACGGAACCTATGGGAGTCAACAATGGACTGCACTTCCTACTCCTCTTGGTTGAGAAAAAATATGACTGCTTGGCCCAGGGATGGCAATCAAAAACATCCTCAATATGGTTTGTGCCACATCCTAATATCACTTCAAAGAGGTTTTTTAGAAAAAAAAAGAGATGGACTTTATAGGCACGTATAAAATTGTAACAAAATGTATTCAGAGTTCACAAATTCATACACATGTATAAAAGAAGGGGTTCCATAAGAAAAAAACAATAAGCATCAAACAAATGACAAAAAAGATTAAAAAAAAAACAGGGAACCCAGGGGTAACCCCCAAGAACATCAAAAAAAGACACTTTATAGTCCTTCCTGTAGAGTCTGAAGCTCTACTTTTTGAATTCCTCCACTGGGATGTGGCTTAACATGATGAGGTGTCCGCTTGTCCCGTTGATTAAAAAGCGCTATCTGCTCTGCTCTACATGTTTCGCGATTACACAATCGCTTCTTCAGGAGCTTCTATGTGATAGAAAGAAAAAAAAACAATGTATATAATATTGTGAGAAGTTAAATAAAGAGGTTATGGCGCTAAACCCGGATAATTGTGTTCAAATTGACCTATCGTCAAAATTAGTGCTATGAAAAAGTGCTATATTAAATTAAAGTGCAAATGCTTCCTACTTATAATTAAATAAAATAAAAATCTATAAAAATACAATCAATATTAAATCATCATATAAGTGTCATCATGCAATAAGTGAAACCCCAAATAATTCATATGGTAAATATTCGTTCAGAATTTTTTTATTTTATGTTAAAATAAATTACATGTACAGAATATAAGACAAAATATGTGATACCAGAAATAAAAAGGAGACATATTGAAGTACGGATGATACAAAGCAAAGAAGAATTTCAAGATATTCTCGTGGGAATGACAATAAATGCCCTTATATATTTTAGAATTTGAAAACATTCTTATAGCTGAGTTTTAAACATTTTAATCATAAGAAAATATAAATATGTCTAAAAGAAAATATATGATTTTAAAGTTTTGACCATAACTTCTAGAGTATGTTTATAGTAAGTATTATATAGTAAGGGAAGAACATAAAAGGTATATAGGAGGGGAAGGGGAGGGAATAATTCTCCGGAGGAGGTTTTATATATCATCTAATGTTGTAATTCTATAAAAAATCTTAATCCCCATAACAATAAAACTTAGTTGTCAATATTATCTGACGTATAATATTTAATCCAGGGTTTCCATATGATATCAAACTTTGTCATCTGGTTTTTATCTATAGCGTCCATTTTAGCATGGATGAAAGATTGATTCATTCTACGTTTGGTTTCTGCAATATTCACCACATCTGTTTTCCACGCATTGGCTATAGTCTGCTTTGCGGCTATCAGGAGTGTAAGAACTAATTTGAATTGTTTCTGATTCAGAAAGGCTGGTTTTAAATTAAGGAGAGCTATAATTGGGTCTGGAAAAATTGGACGATCAAAAAATTTTGTAATTATCAGAAAGATCTTTTTCCAAAATGATTGTACAATTGAGCAATGCCACCAGGTATGTATATAGGTACCTTTTTCTGGACAGCCACGAAAGCAGAGGCCAGTGTTGTCTGTTGAGAATTTGGCGATTTTTCGCAGGAACCAAATACCAGCGTGTGAGAACTTTATATGATGATTCAGACGCCAATATATTTATAGAGGAAGATTTTGTGAAAGACCATATATTGGACCAAGACCTAGAATCGATCGTACAATCCAAATCTTTTTCCCACTTGGCCACATATTTAGGTATAACAGTATTGGAATTAGATACCAATTGTGTATACAATGATGTAATACGACCTTTAGCATGTGGTTCCTTGAGACAAAATCTTTCAAATTGAGAAATATTATGTAAATTTACATTTAAATTGAGAAGAGGAGTATAAAAATCTTTGATTTGGAGATATCTGAATATTTCTGATTGTGGAAGCTTATATAATTCATCTGTAGATCTGTAAAAGATTTTATTGATGTAGTTGAAGTTAAATTATATAGACAAGTGATACCAGCCTTAGACCAAGCTTTAAAGGTTTTGGGATATTTCCAGGCTGGGTAAAAAGTCGGATTCTTGTGGAAAGATAATAGCGGATTTTGTGGAGATTGCAGACCATGTGAATTTCTATACCTATCCCATATAGATAGAGAGTGCTTAGAAATGGGGTTATTTATAGACTTACGATCCGCAGGTTGTAACCATAATATATTGTTTATAGGAAGAGGATCACAGTCTACAGCTTCAATGAGGACCCATAAAGGAATCTCTGTAGAAGAGTGATATTTTGTTAATTGAGATAATTGAGCTGCCTTATAATATATGTTAAAGTCTGGGAATCCCAAACCACCCAAAGCTTTGGGGAGAACAAGTGTTTTTTTGTAAAGTCTGGGTTTTATTTTTCCCCAAGTAAATTTCGTTACTTTTTGTTGAATCAGCCTAAGAAAATATGCAGGAATATGAATCGGGAGAGTTCTGAATAAATATAAAAATTTCGGAAGAACAGACATTTTTATGATATTGATTTTCCCAAACCATGATATCGGCATTGATGACCAATTAGATAACGACCTTGTAATATTTTTGAATAGAGCTGGGTAATTAGCTGCAAATAAATCGGAGGGGTTAGGAGTAAACTGCACACCCAGATATGGGAGGCTATGATCTACCCACTTAAAGGGTAGTGAATTTTGTAAAGATTGTTTATCTTTTTCGACAAGTGAAATGTTTAATGCTGAAGATTTTTGAATATTGACCTTAAGGCCCGAAATAAATGAGAATTCTTGTAGTACAAGCATAAGATTTGGGGCCGAAACATGTGGAGAAGATAGAAAAAAGAGAATATTGTCTGCGAATAAACAGAGCTTATGATGAAAGCCACCCATTTCAATACCTGTTATAGTGGGTTCCATCCTAATTCTTTGTGCTAAAGGTTCAATGAGTAAAGCAAATAATAATGGCGAAAGTGGACATCCTTGATGAGTCCCCCTCAGTATATTAAACTCGTCCGATTTGTACCCTGCATATCTGATATAAGCTTTGGGATCTTGATACAAACTAGAGATCCATCGTAAAAAATGAGGGCCGAATCCCCATTTGGAAAGGGCATAGTTCATATATGACCAAGATACTGTGTCAAAAGCTTTCATAATATCTAAAGAAAGAAAACAAGTGGGAATACGTCTTTTTTTAGCGGCATGTGACAGGAGTGTTGCACGTCTAATATTATCTCCTGCTTGACGTAATGGAATGAAGCCCACTTGATCACGATGTATTAGATTGCCTATAATAGTATTTAATCTGTTAGCTAGAATTTTGGCTAAAATTTTTATGTCCAAATTTAATAACGAAATAGGGCGATAATTAGACCATATTGAATCGTCTGTGTGAGGTTTAGGGAGCATACAGATAATTGCAGTTAGGGTTTCTCTTCTAAAAGAATGACCTTCCAAAAGGGAATTAAAAGTGTTTGTCAAGACTGGAGATAGGGTGTCTACAAACGTTTTGTAATACAGCGCAGAAAAACCATCAGGACCTGGCCTTTTATTTAGTTTCAGATTTTTGATAACTTCAGATACCTCTATAATTGACACTGGTTCCTCCATCATTTCCATTTGTGTTTTAGATAGTGTCGGTAGAGATATATGAGAGAAAAAATCATTTGCTCTAGAAGGGTCCAACTCATTATTAGAAGAGTATACATTTTTTAATTGTGTTTTGAATTTTTGTAATATTTTTAAAGGATTATTTGTGTATACCCCCCTAGAGATTTTCAGATGTGTCGGTTTCGTTGGGTTCTGGCAGGATTTTAATGCCCTGGCTAATAGTGTGTGAGGTTTATTCGCATTGATATAGAAATTGTGTTGTGATCTCTTGATGGTTTTATCCGCTGCTTCAGTAAGGAATAGATCAAATTCCAATTTAGCTTTGTCAAGATTTATTTTAGATAAAGAAGAAGGGTTATTTTGGAATGCTGTGTGACATTTATTGAAATTTGTTTCTAAAGTCTGACAAAGGATTTTCCGCTGTCTGTTGAATATGTTTGCTTGCTGTAGACATATGCGACGGAGTACAGGTTTGTGTGCTTCCCATAATGTAGTCGGAGAGACGTCAGGTGTGGAGTTATATTTTATATAATCTTTGAGCGCAATTTCAATATTATTTTTATGAGCTGGATTTTTGAGTAGGAAATCTCTTAATATCCATGTTGGATCTTTTTTTTTGGGAATTATAGAGGCAACAGTAATGTAGCCTGCACTATGATCGGACCATGGGATGGGAATAATTTTTGTAGATATTATTTCTGGAATTAGCCCTATGGACATAAATATATGGTCTATCCTAGAGAATGAGCGATGAGGGAACGAGTAATGTGTGTATTGTCTCTTGGTTGGATTCAATTCTCTCCAAGTATCTACTAGGTTATGTTTTGTAATTAGTTTTGATAAGAGTTGTTTGTCTGCTGTATGTGACTGTGGGATTGGTGATTTATCCAAAAATGGGAATATGGTCTGATTAGAATCTCCACATAGAATTGTAGTACCTATTTTGTGGTGTTCTATAGTTTGAAATAAATGAGAAAGAAAAGAAATAGGATTTTTGTTAGGAGCGTAGTATGATGTAATGGTGATAGCGGTATCAAGTAGGTGTCCTTTAAGAATCAAGTAACGACCTTCTGGATCCTTGATTTCCTTCATTAGTGAAAATGGTGTATTGCGATGGAAAGCTATAAGCACGCCTCATTTTTTAGAGGAGGCCGAAGCTGTGTATACTTGGGGGTAGTCTTTACTGAAAAATTTGGGAGTGGATTGTGACGCAAAATGAGTCTTTTGGAGGCAAACTATATGTGCTTTCTTGGATGAAAATGTGCGGGCGGCTTTAGTGCGTTTGTGTGGAACGTTTAGTTCCTGAGTATTTAATGATATGATGTTTAATGGGGCCATGGAGTTGGGAAAAGTAAATATGTGTTGGTGTTTATGTTAGAACGTGTGTCATATAAGAAATTATTTGTCTCCAGAGTATAGGGGTGGAGGGAAAGGAGATAATGACTGAAAAAGAAAATACAATTAATATACAATATTGAAATATATCTTAACATATCTATGTTCTTAATGTGTCCGTTGGGAGGAGAAAATCTCTCCCTCCAAGGGTACATGAGCCACTGTCAACTGCCCGGTGTACACGAGCTGCTGAGGGTAGCAAGAGAGGGTGCAAGGAACTTCCCGGCAGGACACCAAGAGCCAATCATATAATTTCATTTTTCAAGCAAAAAATAAAAATGTAAGATTAAGGCAACCTCAGAGACAAAGAAGAGAAGAGAGAGAAAAAAAAGTTATAATAAGGTGCCTAAATTATTAGGAACATTTCTTAAATAAGATTATGATAAAAATATTGATTGGAAATCAGAGAAAAAACTCGGCAGTAGCCATTCTGTTGAAAAGGCAAGATAGTAGCCTCAGTACAAGTGTTTATCAGTCCATAGTGTCAGCCAGATCTGGAGGTGGAGATTGTATGCGACTTCTTTTCTGTGGATTGTAGTCTTCTTCTCTTCTGGAAGCAGAGGAGGGAGTATCAGCATATGAGGATGATTTTTGGCGAGTGTCCGCAGCATCTCTTGATGTGTTTATCATCCCAAGTTTCTGTAAAGTAGTTTGCAGGTCCTTAGCTGTTCGGCACATATATTTGCGACTTTGGAAAGTAAAACGCACTGAGAAAGGAAAGCCCCATTGGTAGATTATGTCATTTCGCTGTAATATTTGCAGTAGTGGTTTCAGGGTTCTTCTTTTGTTGACTGTAATCTGTGAGAGGTCTTTGAATAATTGATATTTATGACCCTGGAAAATTAGGGGATCTTTATTTCTAGCTGTATTTAGCAGTAGTTCCTTAGTGCGGTAGAAATGCAATTTTGCGATAATGTCACGGGGAGGACCATCTATTTTCTTTGGTGCTAGGGCTCTATGAACCCGGTCCATTTCAAGACACTCTAGTGGGATAGCTGGTTGTAATTCTTGAAAAAGTGCAGTAATAGCACCGTTTAAATCAGTCACAGATTCGGGTATTCCTCCAATACGTATATTGGAGCGCCTTGCACGATTTTCGAAATCCTCCAATTTGGATTGTAATATGTCATTTTCCTCTTTAAGAAAATCAATTTCTGAGGCAATGTTAGATGTATAATTTTCCAGATCGTCTGCTCTAATTTCCAGTGCTGATGTACGCTGACCAAGTATTCTAATTTCTTTGGTAAGGCTTGTGGTGATGATATCTGCAGTGGTTTTTAGTGATTTTTGAAGCAGATTTTCTATTTGTTTCAGCGTTACAGGAGGGGATAAGTCTTTTTGTGTGGAAAGTTCTAAATTCTCCAGAATAGTGATGGCCGAACGGTTCGCCCGGCGGTCGTTTCGCGGCGAATTTCCGACTTTCGCCGTCCGCGGGTTCGAACGCCTTTTTCCGTCGTTCGCCCCGGCGGACTTACGTGTTTAATGTATACAAGAACTTTAACCTTTCGTGACACGTTTATCATGTGTTACAGGACAACCAATTGAGACATGACAGCTCATGGACACTTGGACATTCCCCCTAACCTATAAATACACCCGATCCGGTGGCCATTTTACATTCTTTCTTCTGTCACTGTAGGGAAAGGATCCTGTGTGGAGTAGGGACAGAGAAAACGCTAGCTATTTGGTACACAAAAGTTCTTTTCAGGACTGGTATAGGTGTTAGGTCAGCAGCCTGAGTTTCTTTTGTCAGTTTAGATAAAGGGACAGAGCGCTGTATGCTGCTATTTTAGGGACAGCTCAGCCAGATTAGTCTTTCTTCATCATCATCATCATCATCATCATTAGCTGTTACTATCAGGTCCACAAAAGAGCTGTTCCAGCTAATCGTTCCAGCCTACTCTTTTTTGCCAATTTGTATAGGGACAGGCAGGAAGCAGTGTGTCAGGCAGTGAGGATAATTTTAAAGACTTGCTGTTACTATTAGTTCCACAAAGGTTCTTTTCAGGACTGGTATCAGTGGTACGGTAATAGGCTTGTACACGTATAATATTCTTTCTTCCAAATATAGAAAGAATATTATACTTGACTGCTGCCCTTCTGCTGCAGTCTGCTAATCATTCACAACTCACTTGTTCCACAAAAGTTCTTATAAGGACTGGTAACTTGGTCTGTCTAGGGTGCTACGGTACATAGGCTTGGGTGCGGTACAGTCTGCTGTTCTGTAAGGACCGCTATCGGTCCACAATAGATAGGGTTGCCGTGCACTACTGCTGACCGCTGCCCTATACTGCAGCAGTCCTTCAGCGGTATAGGGACTGACGCACAGTCTGCTAAACACTAATACACAACCTGCTTGGTCCACAAAAGTTCTTATAAGGACTGGTAACTTGGTATAGGGTGCTACGGTACATAGGCCTGAGTGCGTTACAGTCTGCTGTTCTGTAAGGACCGCTATCGGTCCACAATACATAGGGTTGACGTGCACTACTGCTGACCGCTGCCCTATACTGCAGCAGTCCTTCAGCGGTATAGGGACTGACGCACAGTCTGCTAAACACTAACACACAACCTGCTTGGTCCACAAAAGTTCTTATAAGGACTGGTAACTTGGTATAGGGTGCTACGGTACATAGGCCTGAGTGCAGTACAGTCTGCTGTTCTGTAAGGACCGCTATCGGTCCACAATACATAGGGTTGCCGTGCACTACTGCTGACCGCTGCCCTATACTGCAGCAGTCCTTCAGCGGTATAGGGACTGACGCACAGTCTGCTAAACACTAACACACAACCTGCTTGGTCCACAAAAGTTCTTATAAGGACTGGTAACTTGGTATAGGGTGCTACGGTACATAGGCCTGAGTGCAGTACAGTCTGCTGTTCTGTAAGGACCGCTATCGGTCCACAATACATAGGGTTGACGTGCACTACTGCTGACCGCTGCCCTATACTGCAGCAGTCCTTCATTGGTATAGGGACTGACGTACAGTCTGCTAATCACTAACACACAACCTGCTTGGTCCACAAAAGTTCTTATAAGGACTGGTAACTTGGTATAGGGTGCTACGGTACATAGGCCTGAGTGCAGTACAGTCTGCTGTTCTGTAAGGACCGCTATCGGTCCACAATACATAGGGTTGACGTGCACTACTGCTGACCGCTGCCCTATACTGCAGCAGTCCTTCATTGGTATAGGGACTGACGTACAGTCTGCTAATCACTAACACACAACCTGCTTGGTCCACAAAAGTTCTTATAAGGACTGGTAACTTGGTATAGGGTGCTACGGTACATAGGCCTGAGTGCAGTACAGTCTGCTGTTCTGTAAGGACCGCTATCGGTCCACAATACATAGGGTTGCCGTGCACTACTGCTGACCGCTGCCCTATACTGCAGCAGTCCTTCATTGGTATAGGGACTGACGTACAGTCTGCTAATCACTAACACACAACCTGCTTGGTCCACAAAAGTTTTTATAAGGACTGGTAACTTGGTATAGGGTGCTACGGTACATAGGCCTGAGTGCAGTACAGTCTGCTGTTCTGTAAGGACCGCTATCGGTCCACAATACATAGGGTTGCCGTGCACTACTGCTGACCGCTGCCCTATACTGCAGCAGTCCTTCATTGGTATAGGGACTGACGTACAGTCTGCTAATCACTAACACACAACCTGCTTGGTCCACAAAAGTTCTTATAAGGACTGGTAACTTGGTATAGGGTGCTACGGTACATAGGCCTGAGTGCGTTACAGTCTGCTGTTCTGTAAGGACCGCTATCGGTCCACAATACATAGGGTTGCCGTGCACTACTGCTGACCGCTGCCCTATACTGCAGCAGTCCTTCATTGGTATAGGGACTGACGTACAGTCTGCTAATCACTAACACACAACCTGCTTGGTCCACAAAAGTTCTTATAAGGACTGGTAACTTGGTATAGGGTGCTACGGTACATAGGCCTGAGTGCGTTACAGTCTGCTGTTCTGTAAGGACCGCTATCGGTCCACAATACATAGGGTTGCCGTGCACTACTGCTGACCGCTGCCCTATACTGCAGCAGTCCTTCATTGGTATAGGGACTGACGTACAGTCTGCTAATCACTAACACACAACCTGCTTGGTCCACAAAAGTTCTTATAAGGACTGGTAACTTGGTATAGGGTGCTACGGTACATAGGCCTGAGTGCGTTACAGTCTGCTGTTCTGTAAGGACCGCTATCGGTCCACAATACATAGGGTTGCCGTGCACTACTGCTGACCGCTGCCCTATACTGCAGCAGTCCTTCATTGGTATAGGGACTGACGTACAGTCTGCTAATCACTAACACACAACCTGCTTGTTCCACAAAAGTTCTTATAAGGACTGGTAACTTGGTATAGGGTGCTACGGTACATAGGCTTGAGTGCGGTACAGTCTGCTGTTCTGTAAGGACCGCTATCGGTCCACAATAGATAGGGTTGACGTGCACCACTGCTGACCGCTGCCCTATACTGCAGCAGTCCTTCAGCGGTATAGGGACTGACGTACAGTCTGCTAAACACTAATACACAACCTGCTTGGTCCACAAAAGTTCTTATAAGGACTGGTAACTTGGTATAGGGTGCTACGGTACATAGGCTTGAGTGCGGTACAGTCTGCTGTTCTGTAAGGACCGCTATAGGTCCACAATAGATAGGGTTGACGTGCACCACTGCTGACCGCTCACCTATACTGCAGCAGTCCTTCAGCGGTATAGGGACTAAGAGTTTTGTCACAGGGTCATTTAAAAAATGACATGCAGAGGAAGAGGCAGGCCCTTCCGCAGGGGTGGTAGGGGTAGGGCAGGAGCAACAGGCTTGAGCCAAAGTGGGAAGTTGCAGAAGGTGCGTTCAATTACTTTAAAGGATGCACCAGACTTGGTTGAGTGGCTCGCTCAGCCTTACTCTTCTGCACCCTCCTCATCCTCTCGATCTGCACCCTCTTCTTCACTCTCTGCTATGTGCACCCCCAAAGACACTACCACCAACAACACGACCACCACCACCACCACCACATACCTTCCGCTTGAGTCACTGGAATTATTTTCCGATCCATATCAAGAGGACATTTCTGATGCGCAGCCACTCTTGGTATTGGATCAGGAAGAGGAGGTAGCAACAAGCGCTACTCAGCAGTCTGACGCCAGTACCCAGATCAGCCCAAGGAGGAGGTTGGTCCCCGGTGTTGCTGCCTACTCCGAGATCTCTACTTATAGCGGTGGGGAAGGTGACGTTGATGATGACGTGTCTAGTGATGTCACGTGGGTGCCCACAAGAGAGGAAGAGGAGGGGAGTTCAGAGGGAGATATGGACCAGCAGATAGGGAGGAGAAGCAGCAATGACTTACATTGCACAGCAGGGACAAAGCAGACTGCAAATGTATCAGGAGCGAGTCATCGACCATGTACGGTCACATCTGGCGCTCCCAGGACACCGGCACATGGCTCCGCAGTGTGGGCTTTTTTTAACGTGTCCGCTGCTGACAATAGCGTTGCCATCTGCAATCTTTGCAGTCAACGCGTTAGTCGCGGTAAGCCCAATACTCACCTAGGGACGACCGCCTTAAGAAGGCACATGAGCAGCCATCACCGAGCCCAGTGGGAGCAACGGAACACACAAAGCCACACTGCAGGCTCTCACCGTCCAGCCTCGTCTTCTACTTCTCCTTCTCCTCTCTCCTCACAATTGTCCTCCACTCCACCTTCCATCACGCCAAGCTCACATTTTTCTGCAAAAAGGCAGGCTTCCGTGGGCCTAATGTTTGAGCGTAAAAAAATGATGACGCCGGATAACCCTCTTGCCCAACGGTTGGCGGCTGGCTTGTCAGAACTCATAGCCCGCCAACTACTGCCATATAAACTGGTGGACTCGGAGGCCTTTCGCAAATTTGTGGCCATTGGAACACCACAATGGAAGGTCCCAGGAAGGAAGTATTTCTCAGAGAAGGGCATCCCAGAGCTATATGGCCATGTTCAGCGGCAAGTGAATGTATCTCTGGCACACAGTGTCGGTGCCAAGATACATCTGACCACAGACACGTGGTCTAGCAAACACGGGCAGGGAAGGTATATCAGTTTTACTGCCCACTGGGTGAACCTTCTGACGGCCGTCAAGCATGTAACCCGTGGCACCCGTGTAGATTTGGTTTTACCGCCACGGATTGCATGCAGGCCTGACTCTTCTTCTCCTCCTCCTACTCCATCCTCCTCCCTCTCCTCCTCAGCTGCCTCCTCCTTTTCCGCTGCTAGCGTCTCTTCCACTGCACCGCCCAAGCTCCCCAGAACCTATTCCACATGCCAGGTGAGACGTTGCCATGCCGTGCTGCGTCTGTTGTGCCTGGAAGCAAAGAGCCACACTGGCCCGGCACTCCTTTCAGCTTTGCGTTCACAGGCAGATGAGTGGCTAACACCGCTCAATTTGACAGTTGGTAAAGTGGTGTGTGACAACGGTGCCAATCTGCTTAGCGCATTGAAACAGGGCAAAATCACGCACGTGCCGTGCATGGCACACGTCTTAAACTTGGTCGTGCAGCGATTCCTTGTCAAATACCCTGGGGTCCAGGACATCTTGCGGCAGGCAAGGAAAATCTCGGCCCATTTCAGAAGATCTTACACGGCCATGGCTCGCCTTGCTGACATTCAGCGGCGACACCATCTGCCGGTCAGACGTCTTATTTGCGATTGCCCGACGCGATGGAACTCAACCTTCTATATGCTTGATAGGCTGCTCCAGCAGAAACGTGCAGTTAACGTCTACCTGTATGAACTCTGCGAAAGAAACGGTTCTGGGGAGCTGGGTTTTTTTTCACCGCGCCAGTGGCTGCTCATGCGCGACACATGCAGACTTCTGCGGCCATTTGAGGAGATCACCAAACTGGTCAGTCGCAGCCATGGCGCCATCAGTGACATGGTACCTTATGCCTTCTTTCTGGAGCGTGCATTGCGTCGTGTCATTGATCAGGCTGTGGAGGAGCAGGAGCGGGAAGATGAGGAAGTCGCAATGCTGGATGAATTCCCAGGGGGGGCTACTCTATCTGAGACAAGTCAACAACAGGAGTCTGATGAGGAGTCAGAGGAGGATGGTGCCGGGGCGGATGAGCAGGAGCAAGAAGAGCATGCTTTAAACCTTTCTGGGATCCCTGTTGTGCGAGGATGGGGAGAGGAGAATGAAGAGGACGACATTATCCTGGATGATGAGCAGGAGCCAGGCCACCACACCGCTTCCACTTTAGTGCAAATGGGGGCCTTCATGCTCCAGTGTTTTAATAGGGACCCCCGTATAAAAAGCATGAGGGTCAAGGACCAGTACTGGGTGGCAACGTACTTAGACCCCCGGTACAAACACAAAATGGCGGAAATGTTACCGCCGTCGCAGAGGGCTGTCAGAATGCAGCACTTCCAGGCCTTGCTTCGAGAAATGCTGCATTCTGCTTTTGCGTGCGCTGGCAGAGGAGCAATTCCCACTCCCAGAGAAGGATTTGCGGGTACCAATCCAACAGCGCCTGCAAGAAGAGGCCGGTTTGAAGATGTGTTGGTGACTTCGGATATGAGGTCATTCTTTCAGCCGACCCATCGACAGGTGTCATCCGGATCCAGCATCAGGGAACGCCTAGACCGTCAGGTGTCCGACTACATTGGGTTAACGGCCGATGTGGACGCTCTGAGGAGTGATGAACCCCTAGACTACTGGGTGGGCAGGCTTGACCTCTGGCCAGAGCTTGCCCAATTTGCAATCGAACTGTTGGCTTGCCCCTCATCCAGTGTCCTGTCCGAAAGGACGTTCAGCGCAGCAGGGGGGATTGTGACCGATAAGCGTACTCGCCTAGCTCACCACAGTGTTAACTACCTCACATTTCTAAAAATGAATGAGGCATGGATCTCGGAGGAATTCAACACATGTGATCAGTAGACCATGTATATGTCTATAAACAATTTTTGGAATCAAGCACACAGACCTTCTTAATTCATTTGGCTCACTTCCCTGACCCAAAAAAGCACACCGTACTATATGCCCCTACCCTCCTCTTTGAAGAGGTTGAGCGGTGTCATATTTCTACTGGGGCTGCTTATTATGAGGGGTTCCCACCATCCCTGTGCTGTGCTGACTTCCTCCTGGGTGTTCTTATTATGAGGGGCTCCCACCATCCCTGTGCTGTGCTGACTTCCTCCTGGGGGTTCTTATTATGAGGGGATCACACCATCCCTGTGCTGTGCTGACTTCCTCCTGGGGCTGCTTACGGTGCTGCTGTCAGCGCTGTATGTCACGGAGCTGCTGTCAGCGCTGTATGTCACGGAGCTGCTGTCAGCGCTGTATGTCACGGAGCTGCTGTCAGCGCTGTATGTCACGGAGCTGCTGTCAGCGCTGTATGTCACGGAGCTGCTGTCAGCGCTGTATGTCACGGAGCTGCTGTCAGCGCTGTATGTCACGGAGCTGCTGTCAGCGCTGTATGTCACGGTGCTGCTGTCAGCGCTGTATGTCACGGAGCTGCTGTCAGCGCTGTATGTCACGGAGCTGCTGTCAGTGCTGTATGTCACGGAGCTGCTGTCAGCGCTGTATGTCACGGAGCTGCTGTCAGCGCTGTATGTCACGGAGCTGCTGTCAGCGCTGTATGTCACGGTGCTGCTGTCAGCGCTGTATGTCACGGAGCTGCTGTCAGCGCTGTATGTCACGGAGCTGCTGTCAGTGCTGTATGTCACGGAGCTGCTGTCAGCGCTGTATGTCACGGAGCTGCTGTCAGCGCTGTATGTCACGGAGCTGCTGTCAGCGCTGTATGTCACGGTGCTGCTGTCAGCGCTGTATGTCACGGAGCTGCTGTCAGCGCTGTATGTCACGGAGCTGCTGTCAGCGCTGTATGTCACGGAGCTGCTGTCAGCGCTGTATGTCACGGAGCTGCTGTCAGCGCTGTATGTCACGGAGCTGCTGTCAGCGCTGTATGTCACGGTGCTGATGTCAGTGCTCTGTATTACGGTGCTGCTGTCAGTGCTCTGTATCTCCTGCACCCTCTTGTTTGCCTACCCTGGTCCCTGACCTTCCCTCTCCTCCATTGCCTTCATTAGCTCCATAGTCCTGAATTGTCAGAACAATTTCCCAAATAAAAAAAAAATGCTTGTAGTTATCGATCCCAAATTCACCTCATACATGTATTATGCTATTGTCCAGGTGGTGGGACTACGTGCTACCCCCTAATAATTACCCCGTGGCCGCAAATTCGACCTAAAGGTTTGCGAAATTCGCCTCCCATTGAAGTCAATGGAGCCCGCGGCGAACGGTCGTTTTCGCGAACGTTTGTGCCCGTTCGCGTTTCGCGTTCGCGAAACGTCCCGTCGGAAGTTCGTCCATCACTACTCCAGAACTGACATATTTTTCTCAGGTATTTGGTTAGAGAGACTATGTGCTTTTAATGAGAGAACATCTTTATGTAAAGCAGCAGAAGGGGCTGTCTGTTTGTTCTCCTCACTGTGTCTCCCCTCAGAGGGGGAGGGTTTCAGTGCCATACTGCTGTGTGTGTGAGGCGGCGCTTTCTTGTTAATTTTCTGCCTCATGAGTCTCCTCTGACCCCCCCCAAATGTCACCAATGTAAGGTTGGGATATTTATCTACCGTTTGGTATGATATATATGCGGAGGGTCAAGTTACCTCCACCGTTATATGGCTCCGTTGTCCTGCTGAGAGTGGAGCTCTAAGCCAGCATTACCTCTCGTCTAGGCTCCGCCTTCTCCCTCCGTCATATGGTAAATATTCACATAGGTCATAGCAGATATTGTGTTCTTATGTAGAAATGGCAAACTTCTTTTAGACAGCACAAAAACACTACAGATATCCATCAGTGTCCTTATTCAGAATGAAAATGAACCGTGCAAATAAGTGCAAAGAAAGTGCAAAGAGGCTAGAGGTCAAATCCAAGTTCAGCCAATAGTCGCATAAAGACACATGTGCATTCGCTACACGTATCCAACATGTGTCCAATATTAGTATTTTGGCTGATAATACTGCCACCGCAGACTACTAGTATAAATAGTGCATGAATTCAATAGGGAACGTTCATCCACTAATGCAAACAGTGCGGGTCTTCAATTGGAAACCTTCATCCCCGGTGCGCCACTCAGTGTTGTAATATGTAAATGCTCTCACCAGAACTTACGCCCCTTATGGGGCTAGATGGACCTTCACAATGTAAGCCACTGTGTCGCTCTCTGGCTGCTGCTGGTGCACTGGGTGAAGTTTCACTGTTCCGTTCGTATAGTCTCCATCAAAAGTTATACATGAGGAAAGACACATCCATAGTGTAATACGTTCTTAAACAAAATCCTTAGTTTATTTAGGTTAAAAACTACTCACATTTATTGTTAAAAACACATGCATGTAATCTCCGCCAGTCGTCTCTGTCCGTTCGGATGGGTGCACGCAACGTGGCCATGCCCTACGCGTTTTGTCACTCTGACGTCCTCTGGAGCGTCGAAACGCGTAGGGCGTGGCCACGTTGCGTGCACCCATCCGAATGGACAGAGACAACCGGCGGAGATTACATGCATGTGTTTTTAACAATAAATGTGAGTAGTTTTTAACCTAAATAAACAAAGGATTTTGTTTAAGAACGTATTACACTATGGATGTGTCTTTCCTCATGTATAACTTTTGATGGAGACTATACGAACGGAACAGTGAAACTTCACCCAGTGCACCAGCAGCAGCCAGAGAGCGACACAGTGGCTTACATTGTGAAGGTCCATCTAGCCCCATAAGGGGCGTAAGTTCTGGTGAGAGCATTTACATATTACAACACTGAGTGGCGCATCGGGGATGAAGGTTTCCAATTGAAGACCTGCACTGTTTGCATTAGTGGATGAACGTTCCCTATTGAATTCATGCACTATTTATACTAGTAGTCTGCGGTGGCAGTATTATCAGCCAAAATACTAATATTGGACACATATTGGATACGTGTAGCGAATGCACATGCGTCTTTATGCGACTATTGGCTGAACTTGGATTTGACCTCTAGCCTCTTTGCACTTTCTTTGCACTTATTTGCACGGTTCATTTTCATTCTGAATAAGGACACTGAAGGATATCTGTAGTGTTTTTGTGCTGTCTAAAAGAAATTTGCCATTTCTACATAAGAACCCAATATCTGCTATGACCTATGTGAATATTTACCATATGAATTATTTGGGGTTTCACTTATTGCATGATGACACTTATATGATGATTTAATATTGATTGCATTTTTATAGATTTTTATTTTATTTAATTATAAGTAGGAAGCATTTGCACTTTAATTTAATATAGCACTTTTTCATAGCACTAATTTTGACGATAGGTCAATTTGAACACAATTATCCGGGTTTAGCGCCATAACCTCTTTATTTAACTTCTTAAAATTTCCCTCCCCTCCTTAACAAGGAAGTGGGGGCTTCAGGTATAGGCAGCTCTAACCCTGTAAACAATTTTTTTCTCACCACGTTGAGGTTTGTTTGTTTTTATACACTTAGGGTGAATATTTCGTAGCGCGACTTTACCCACTTATTTATATAATATTGTGAGCCTATTTACACAGTACCATAGAAAAACTTACATCTTATCCATGTTGTACATCTTATTGGAACTCACCACTCTTAAAATTTGGTGTGCTTTATGGAGACCCCATGTCAGAAGAGGCTGCTACTGTCATCCCCATAGGTCACCACATACCACTGCCAGGAGGGCCAAAGAAGGCAAAACCCCTCAGCGGACCCCCAAGGAGCAAGTAGAGGGGGGGGGGGGAGAAAGGGAGGGGTGGAGGGGGGGAGGGAGGGGGGGGAGGGGGTGGAGAGAGGGGGAAGAAAGGGGGGAGAGGGGGGAAATGGGAGAAAGGGAGGAAAGGGGGGAAGTGGGGAGATAGGGGGAGGGGAAGGAGGAAAGGGAGGGAAAAGAGGGGTGAGTTAGAATGAGGCACAGAGGTGGTAAAGCAGTTGCAAACCAAAGGTTTTAATAAGGAGACATGAAATACATTTGAGACAAGCATATAAGAAGGAAGGTCTAATGCATAGGCCACTGAGTTAATCCTGCGAAGAATAGACAGGCACAATAAACCAAGGTACGAACTTCAGAGAGGCAACACAAAGTTGGAGGTTGCAAGATGACAGCCAGACCCTGTCCCCATCCTGGTAGGAAAGCTCAGGCAGGCATCTGTGGTCAGCATGGAGTCTGTACGTATCATTAGCATGTCACTTGTGCCCCAGTGGAACGAAGACCACAGAGATGCTCCTCTAATGCAGGAATACTCTGCGGAACAAATGAGTCAGGCAACATGGAAGGTTGGAAACCATTGTTTGCCATAAATGTGGACAATCGGGAAGCAGAATTCAAGGCACTATTGTGAGCAAACTCCGCCCATGATAAGAGGTTTGACCAGTTGTTATGATGGTCAGAAACATAGCAATGTAGGAATTGCTCCAAGTACTGATTGATTCTGTCATAAACTAGATGTGACCAGAACTGTGTGACTGTGACAGAGTGAACCAGACATAAATAGGTGAAAGTAAGTTTATTAAAGTAAATGCATATAAATGTGAACACACCACCAATACAAACTGAGTGAACAAACAACCAAACAGTGATAACAACCAGCATATGTAGCAAAAGGGAGTACCAGAATTGTAGTCAAGTCAGGCCAGGGTAATAAACAGAAGATCAGTAGTTGGGAGGCCAGGAGTAAACAGACAGGGAACAATGTGGAGGGATTAGGCTTCAGGGCAAGGATCCAGGGATACAGGAGCAGATACAAACAGCTCCAGGATACAGGAATCATGGTTCAGGATTAAGGTCAGGCTAAAGCCGCGTACACACGGGCGGACTGTCTGGCCTACTTAGTCCGCCGAAACACATTTCAGCGGACAGTCCGCTCGTGTGTGGGCTTCAGCGGACTTTTTCAGCGTGCAGTCTGGCGGACTAAGTATTTCGGAATTTCCGTAATACTGTCCGTCGGACTCGCATTTCGGCGGACAATCCGCCCGTGTGTGTGCCAGTCCGCCGTACTTTTGAAATGAGCGGACTTTTCCCGCCCGGAGAAAAGTCCGCTCATTTCGAGCGGGTATCCAGGTAGTCGGGGCCCGCGAAGGAGACGTCGCTGGCCCCGCCGCCTGGTATGGACTTAAAGGGGAACCCCAACGCCGAAAAAAATCGGCGTGGGGGTCCCCCCAAGTCCACAACAGACCCTTGTCCGAGCACGCTACCCGGCCGGGCAGGAAAGGGGGGCGAGCGAGCGCCCCCCTCCTGAGCCGTACCAGGCCGCGTGCCCTCAACATGGGGGGGTGCCTTGGGGAAGGGGGGGCCGCGCGGCCCCCCCACCCCAAAGCACCTTGTCCCCATGTTGATGAGGACAAGGGCCTCTTCCCGACAACCCTGGCCGTTGGTTGTCGGGGTCTGCGGGCGGGGGACTTATCGGAATCCGGGAGCCCCCTTTAATAAGGGGGCCCCTGGATACCAGCCCCCCACCCTATGTGAATGAGTATGGGGTACAATGTACCCCTACCCATTCACCTGTAAAATAAAAGTACCAAAAAAAACACAACACACGAGATAAAATACTTTATTGCACAGCTCCGGGGGTCTTCCGTCTTCGGGGGTCTTCTCGCCGGACTCCTCCGCTATCTTCTTGTAGCTCTTTTGCTAGCGGAGGAGTCCGGCTTTCTTCCTCGCCGCCGGCCTCTTCTCCCGACTTTGGGGGTCTTGTCCCCCTCTTCGGTTCTTCTGCCGGGCCACCGCGCCTTCTTATAGCTCTTTTACAGGCGGTGGCCCGGTCTTCTGTCGCCGCCGTCGCCGCCGCCTTCCGTTCTTCTTCTTCTTCACAGTATATGTCTTTCCCCGAGGATGCCTCAGTCTGGTATAGGCTCCTCCCGGAAATGAGCATACCCCCGATCCAATGGTTGGCTATGATTCCTTGCAGACACATTGCTACCTGGCCTATCCACCCATTGGACTCTTTCTTCCACCTCCCCCCTACTGACTCTTCCCCCCTGTCCCCCCCGTTAATGGATGCATTACTGCTTTAACTGTGCCTGTGACTTGATATTGCCTGACCATTATATTACTTTTTTATTGTGTTTATTTTCTGTTTACTTTTCCCCCCCTAGTAATTTATGTATTTCTGTTATGAACTGCATCCATGTATGTCCATTGATTTGTCTATACTCCAGATTCTCTGATTACTATTATGAAAATATATTGAGTGTATATCTATATTTATATTACTGTATTACCAGTGTATGCATTCAGATCATGGACAACCCCTAGGGGTTATTGATTATAAATTAAATCTAAATTATTTTATTCACATGTATTCATACATTGTTATTTTCAATTGACATGCTTCGTTTAAAGTCCCACTTGTCCCCCTTTTCTTTTTATACAATTTACCCGGGATGGAAGCATGCCATTGCTACTTGGTACTGCAGCAGGTCACTTCTCTTAAACATATACTGGCGGGGGGGGGTAAGGAATAGCATCAGGTAATCTTTAAGGGGGGGCTATAGGGAGTCCCGGATTGAGCTGGGAATGGTCCCATAAGTCCCAGACTCGGGAAAACCTAGGCAGAGTATTATGAACAACAGCGGTAAGGTACTCCATCCTACGGATCTGTTCCAGGGTTTGCAATATCTGTGGGAGCGTCGGCGGGGACTGCGACAGCCATCTGACTGGTATGGCCCATCTTGCTGCCAGTAAAATATAGCCTAAAAGTTTCTGGACATTGGCAGGCAGGTCAGGAAAGGGTAAGCCTAACAGAAAGTGGATCGGGGTTAAAGGAAGGATAGTGTCGGAAAGTTTTTGTAGATATACATGTACAGAGGACCAAAAGGGTTGGATGACCGAACATTCCCAAAAGATATGAAAAAGAGATCCAATAGCCTTCCGACATCTCCAGCAGAGTGGGGAAGCCCGGGGGTCGTATTTATGTAGGAGCTGTGGGGTCCTGTACCAAAACATTAGAATTTTATAGATTGTCTCTTTCTGTTCTACACATCGAGACAATTTAGAGGCAGTCTCCCAAATTTTCAGCCATTGGGGGGTGGTAATGGTCTGGCCAAGAAGCCGAGACCACTTGTGCATGTAGAGGTGACCTGGGCCAGAAAGAGAGGGAGAGGCCTGTAAGTACTTGTAAATTTCAGAGATAAGTTTCGTTTTGTATGGACCTTGGGAGCAAAGAAGTTCAAAGGGGGTAGGGTTATTCAAGGTAAGGGTGGGGTTTTTGGAGCTAAAGTAATGTCTGATTTGAAGATAGGAGTAAAACAGACCCTTGGGGACCTGAAATTGACGTTGAATATCAGCGAAGGATAGAAGCGAACGTGTAAGTGGATGTACCAGATTACGAAGTTGGAAAACGCCCGCACGAGTCCATGGAAGCATGCGCGTGTAAGACAGGCTGTCCGGGATGTCAGGGTTGAACAATACGTTTAATAATGGCGAGCACGGAGAGGCCAGGGAGAAACGTTGGGCACATTCCTTCCAGATAGAAAGGGTAAAGTGCATGGGGCGCAGAGAAAGGTTCCTAAGTTGATGAATGGAAGTTTCCAATTCTGCCCATATCAGCGAGCAGGGGTGGACCGGAGTAGTAATGCTCATTTCAATGTCAGACCACACACTGGATGACATTCTATGTGACCATACTATGACCGGTTTCAAGTGTGTAGCATAATATTTAAGGAGGTCCGGGGCCCCCAGTCCACCTCTAGCTCTGGGAGTGAGCACTACAGAACTAGCTATCCTGTGGGCCTTATAGCGCCATATGAAGTTAAGGAAGGACCTCTGAGTAGCTTTGAGTTGGGACATGGGAACGGGGATCGGTAACGTTTCAAATAGGTATAAAAGTCGTGGCATGATAGACATCTTCAGGACATTGATGCGACCCAAGAGGGAAATGGGAAATAAGTCCCATTGTCGCAAGAGTCGGTCGATGTCCCGAAAGAGCGGTGGGAAATTAGCATGGTATAGGCCAGAGTAGGAAGAGGTAAGGTTAACCCCTAGATATTTGAGGGAGTCCGTACACCAACGATAAGCGTAATTGCGCTGCAAAGGGGCAAGCTCTACAGGGGGAATAAGGATAGGCAGAGCTTCTGTCTTGTTGGTGTTGATCTTATATCCAGAGATCGAGCTAAATTGGTGCAGGAGAGCATGTAGACAGGGAAGGGAGGTGTGGGGTCTGGTTAAAGTCAATAGGATATCGTCAGCATATAGAAACAATTTATACTCTGTTTGGCGTAGTTGTACCCCTCGAATGTCAGGATGGTTACGGATAGCCGCTGCCAGGGGTTCCAAACAGAGAATAAAGAGCAAGGGGGATAGCGGACAGCCCTGCCTAGTGCCATTACTGAGGGAAAAGGATGGTGATAAGTAGGAGGATAGTTGAACTTGCGAAGAGGGTCTGGAGTACAGCGCCCTCAGGGCGGCGACAAATGGACCTGCAATGCCAAAGTGAGAAAGCGTAGCAAACATAAACGGCCAGCTGAGTCTGTCGAACGCCTTTTGAGCGTCAAGGCTCAGTATAAGGGCTGGGCGGTTCGTTTTGTTCAATAAGTCAATCAAATCTACAGTATGTCTAGTATTGTCTCCCGCATGTCTAGCCAGTACAAAACCGACTTGGTCCTTGTGGATGAGCTGCGGTAGTAAACGGGACAGCCTATTTGCCAAGATCTTGGTGAAAATTTTGTAATCGGAATTTAGGAGTGCAATAGGCCTGTAATTATCCGGGAGGGAGGGGTCTTTACCCGGTTTCGGGATCACAGATACATGGGCATGGAGAAACTGGGGGTCAGGAACGGTGCCTTTCAATAAGGAAGAGAATAGGGAAAGAAGGTGCGGACTCAGCAACGGAAGTAAAAGTTTTGTAGTAGGAGTAAGGTAGGCCATCAGGGCCAGGGGCTTTTTGGGTGGGGAGATTCTCCACTACCGCAGCCAATTCCTCAGGGGAGATAGTGGAATTTAAAGACGGGAGGTGGTCAGGGGAAAGCTGGGGGAGGGGCAGTGATTCCACGAAGGAGTTGAATTTCTCCTGGGTGAAAGTATATTGATCATCAGCGAGTAAACAGTTATACAACTTATGGTAGAAGTTGCCAAATGTTTTAGACATTGTAAGAGGGCAGTAAGTGGAGGAACCATCGGGCTGTTTAAGGGAGTCAGGATAGGCTTGGAAAGGTCTAGGTTTAAGTTTGTTTACTAGCATCCGGTGTGGTTTATTAGAGTACTCGTAAAACTTCTGCTTTGACCATAGGAGGGATTTGTCTATCTTCTGCAAATCAAGTGATCTAAGGAGGTTGCGTAAGTGGACAACAGTCCTAAGCCCTGACAGAGTGGGAGAAGAGAGCAAACGGTCCTCGGCCTTGCGAAGCCTAATGCCCCGTACACACGAGAGGACTTATGTCCGACAGACTTCCAAAGGAGTTCCGCCGGAGTTCCGACGGAGTTCTGACAGACTTTTCGGCCGAACGGACTTGGCCACACACGATCACACTAAACTCCGACGGATTCGAACGTGATGACGTACGACCCGACTCGAATAAGGAAGTTCATAGCCAGTAGCCAATAGCTGCCCTAGCGTCGGTTTTAGTCCGTCGGAGTAGCATACACACGAGCGGATTTTTCGAAGGGGACCGGGTCCGGCGGAGTTTCGTCGGGAAAATTTGAAGCATGCTTCATTTCTAAAGTCCGTCAGACTTTTGCGAAGCTAAAGTCCGTTGCAGCCCACACACGATCGGATAGTCTGACGGACTCGGTCTGACGGACTTTGGATGTTGAAAAGTCCGCTCGTGTGTACGGGGCATAAGGCTCGGTTCACACAGGGGCGACTTGTCCAGGTGACTTCGCCGCCTGACAAGTCGCCCCCGTTCTGTACTACGGAACCGTTCTAATAGGAGCGACTCGAGTCGCTCCGACTTAGAAAAAAGGTTCCTGTACTACTTTGGCGGCGACTTCGGGCGACTTGCATTGACTTCTATATAGAAGTCACCGCTGAGGTCGCGGCAGGTCGCGGCGCTGCAAGTCGTGCCGCGTCCTGTGTGAACCGAGCCTGAGAAGAGCCGAGGCTCTTTGGTGTGTGGCGTCTTTTTTGAGTCAGGAGCTTATTGCAATACAATGCCCCCTGAATACAGGTTTATGTGCCTCCCACAGAGTCGAGGGCTTGGAGACGGAGCCAGCGTTAAGCTCAAAATACTCAGTAAGGGACGTGGTCAGTTGAGCTTTAGTCTCAGGGTTACGCAGAAGGGTCTCATTGAGGCGCCAGTGACAGGAGCGGGGGAAGGTCGAGGATAGGGAGAGTTCCAAATGGACAGAGGAATGATCCGACCAGGGGACAGGATTAATTTCCGAGGATACTGCAGCTGTCAAGAGGGGTGTGGAGATAAAAAAGTGGTCTAATCTAGAAAAAAGTTTGTGAGGGTGGGAGTAGAAAGTATAGTGTTTCTGAGTAGGATGTTTAATTCTCCATATGTCTAATAAACGTCGGGCTCTGATAAGTCTGCGGAACGATTTGGAGAGGGAGTCTACACTGGAGGGGGTTTTAGGGGGGAACAAGACATGTTTGTCTTTACCAGGGGACATGACCATATTAAAATCTCCACCAATCACTGTAAAAGGGTGTGCATACTTATCTAACATGTCAAAAACAGCACTAAGGAAGCGAACTTGACCAGAGTTGGGAGCATATACATTTAGGATCGTGATAGGTTGAGACTGAAACATGCAATCCAGAATAATAAATCTGCCCTGGGGGTCCAGGTAAGTAGATTGGATTCGTAACGGGCAGGAGCGGCCAATCAGGATTGCCACGCCCGCCTTGCCAGACGGGTCCGAAGCCAGAAAAGAGGTCGGAAACGTTTTGCTGGCAAATTTAAGGGAACCCCCAGGATGGAAGTGTGTCTCCTGGATCAGTATCATGTCCGCCTTAGATGCTTTAAACTCTTTCAGAGCTAACCACCTCTTTCGAACAGAGTTTAAACCTTTCACATTACAGGTAAAAAATTTCAATGACATAGCAAAGAAGATTGGTGAAAGAGTGAATAGAACAGTCAGTGGAGGTTGAGTCCCAAGCAGTAGGGAGGAAGAAGCAAGAAGAGAGAAAGAAACAAAGAGAGAGAAAAAGAGAGAGCTTGACATTTAGGTAAATAGTGGCGTGACAATGGTATTGACAATGACATATATCTAGAAAATCGTGGCTGTCGGTCAACAAGGAAACCAAAGGAGACCGAGGCCTGACTAAAAAGAACTTCCCAAGAGAAACTTGTGTGAAGGTGAGCGGTGTCACAGGGATATGTGAATCACCGGAAAAAAGCTGTAGACAAAAACCAAGAACAGTAAAAAAAAACAAAAAAAGGCAGCCTATGGGGAGACTGCATGGGCAGCAGCCACAAAAAAAAAGAAAAAAAAGAAAAAAGAAAAACCAAAAATAAAATTGACATCCGAAGAGAAGCCTGGAGGAGAACAACCTCCAGGAAGCCCAGGTCCGAGCCCGGGACCAAAACAGGGGTCACGAGGACCGCCTAATGGGGGGGGGAGGAGCCCATAGGCCACCCCCCCCCCCGCCTTCCATAGCTGGGAAAAACTAATTCAGCCAGCCTTCAAAAAGTGAACCAACTTTCAAAAAGTGAACACAGAAACCGTGTAAAAGAAAACAGGATGAATAATAATACAACAGTTAAAAGGCAATACACTAAAGTTACAAACAGTAGCAAAAAAGGGCATTAAACAGTGAACAGTGCACCCCTTGGGTGTCAAGGGATAAGTGTGGGGGATCCACCATGGTATTATAACGTAAAACTGCACCACGGAAAATCCAACAAGGCCCCATCTAGGGGGGTAGGTAAGCTCAATCCTGTTCCGATGCAGTGTTCCTCAAGTCGGGGGTCTGAAGGAAGGTCTCCGTTGAGGGGTGAGGTTGGATCTAGAAGGCTTCGGTCAAACTGGGGTCCATATCCGGGCAGGAAGTGCGGATGACCGAGGTGTAGAGGGAAGCGGAGCAGGTTCGTCGTCTGGAAGAGGAGGGAGGCCAAGACTGCGCAGGAAGGCATCGCTCTCATGTAGATCACGAAGAGAGAATTGAGTGCCTTCCCGGGTCACCGATAGGCGGAAGGGAAAACCCCATCTGTATGGAACCTTGTGGGTCTGGAGATGAAGCGTCAAGGGACGCAGGTTTCTTCGTCTTGTCAAGGTAATGGGTGAGAGATCATTGAAGATTTGAATTTTGGCACCTTTAAAGTCCAGCTTGGATTGGTTACGAGTGGCGAGTGTAAACGCTTCCTTGCTGTCAAAGTAGTGGAACCGAACCACCACGTCCCTTGGGTTTGCACGTGCAGGCGCCAGTGATCTATGGGCCCTGTCTAAACGCCAATCAATATCTGGAACTTGGGGGGCCACCACCTTAAACAGGCTTAGAAGGTAGGAGCGGAGATCCCTGTCCTCCACTACTTCAGGAATGCCTCTAATCCGCAAGTTCTGCCTGCGTTCACGATTCTCGAGGTCTTCTTGTTGTGTTTGGAGTTGAGAAACGGAGTGTTTAACAGCGGCGTTATCTTCCTCTAACACTTGAACATATTGGACCAGTTCATCAAATTTAGTCTCTAGGGTGTCCGTGCGGCCGCCCAATTGGTCAATCTCACCCCTCAGCTCTTTGGCAAGCTTCCCAATTTCCTGAGTTATGGAATGAGTGATAGCTTTGAGCGGGGATTGGAGCTTAGCGTCCAGGACATCTGCCGTCAGCAAAGTGGGGGACCCCTGATCTAGGGTGGGTGAGGGAGTGCCCAGGCAGTTCAAATCTGGTTCATGGCGAGTAGAGGGGTCTAAGGCAGGGTCTCCCTCCAGTTGAGAGGAGGGGATGGACTTGTGTAGATAACGGTCCATGGTGGATGAAGTTTGGGGGAGAAGTACAGAAGCGTAGGACTTTCTTTGGTCTCCTATCTTCCCCATGGGGTGCACGACCGGGCTGAGTAGGTGAGGATGCGACTCCCGGGGGTAGTAAAGCTGCAAATTGCTGAGAAGGAGCCTCAGGAATGCGGGGGTGGGGGCATGGCCCCAAAATCCCATGGTTGCCATAGGATGGGGGGGTTCACATGTTCTGGCAGTCAATAGGCCTGGGCAGGTAGGCACAGGAGTAGAAGGGGGGGACAAGGGAGGTTCGGGGGGTGGGGGCAAAACAGTCAGTCCAGGTGGACGTGGGGGGTAGCAGGGGCACAGGGGGGGGATAAAGGGGGGAGGTGGTACCTGTTAAGATGGCAGTACACTGCGTTGTGTATTTGTTGAGTCCAGGTGGAGGCAATAACAGCGGGGAAGAGCAGTTCGGAATCCTCCAGGGACTTCCGGCAGGTTGCACCACAGATGGGGGGGCGAGGATAGATGCTACCCCCCTCGATAGTAGTCCCCAGCACCTCCGCTTGGCAAGTGGGTCGACTAGGCCCGAGGCCTAAAGATGGCGGCCGGCCTCTTGTGAAGGGGGCTGTGCAGTAGGCCTCAGCGCGGCTGGAGTTTTCGGGGGCGTGTCTCAGGGCACCCGGGATGGCACGGAGGCCCGGGGACAAAGTAGGCCGCAAGATGGTGGCGGCGGTCCGGCGTGTAGAAATAGGCCGCGAGCCTGGATGGGGCTCGAGCGGCCGGCGAAACCCACACAAATCTCCCCGGATAGCGCGGGAGGGCTGCGGCACCCAGCGGGGGGAGTCCAGGGCTCTCTCCCCTCACTGATCGTCCCGATGGTGGCGGATGAAGCGGCGGCTGTGTCGGAGCTCTGGCACAGCACGTCCGCTCCCGTCGACTTCGGTCCATCAGAATTTTTGAAAAAAAAGTCAGATGAACCCCACACACGATCGGAATATCCGATGAAATGATTCTGACCTTTTTTGCTGGAAAGTCTGGTCGTTTGTATGCGGCATCAGTTTATGAAGCACGCGGCAGTCATCTGTGTGGTGGCTATCCAGGGACTTGAATAAAATATGAGGATATCGTTCAGATAAACCACCACACATAACTGCAAGGAATCTCTGAGGACATTGTTAATAAATTCCTGGAAAACAGCCTGGAAAGCAAGGAGTTAAAAAGGCCAAAAGGCATTATGAGGTACTCATAATGTTCTGTTCTGGTATTAAATGCAGTTTTCCGCTCAACTCATCATCCTCCTTAATCCTCACAAGTTTGTATGCCACTCTCAAATCAAGCTTTGTGAAAACCATTGCTCCCTTGAGGCAGTCAAATAACTTCGTAATCAACGGAACTGGATAGCCATTCTTAAGCATGAAACGATTGAGACCCCTATAATCAATACAAGGTCTCAGTTCACCACTCTTCTTCACAAAGAAGAAACCAGCACCAGCAGGAGACGAGGATTTGTGGATAAAACCTTGAGAAAGTGCGTCTGGGACATACTCCTCCATGGCCTTATCCTCCAAGACCAACAAAGGGTAAACCCAGCCACGAGGGGGTATGGCACCAGGTTGAAGGTCAATTGTGCAATCATATGACCAATGTGGAGGCAAACTACTGGCTTGACCTTTTGCTAAAATCACAGTACTCCTCCGGCAGGGAGGAGAGAGAAGTGCACAGGACCTTGGCTACCTTCTGTCTTACTCCATTGTGGGGACCAGGAGAGAACCTCAGCATGGAATCAATTAAAAGAACCAGAGGAAACTTAGGTGAGAAAATAAATCGGAATCTGATTATCTCAGGGTGAAGAGCCCCTACAACCATAGACATCAGAACAGTCTCATGAATCACATGAGCAGGCTGTAGAGGTCTCCAAGAGTCTCAATAGCAAGTTGTGTCACACAGCTGTAGTGGAATCGAGTGCTTCGAAACAAAGGCAGCATCAATGAACAGGCCTGCAGCCCCAGAGTCGATTAGAGCCTGTATCTCAACGGATGACTCAGCCCAAGAAAGGGTAACCAAAACCAGGGGCTTATACTTCTGGATAACTGGGGATGAAACAATGCCACCTAAGGTCTGTCTGTGACTGGACCTAAAGGTTCAGGCATTCCCTGGATGGGTAGGATAAGACTTTAAAAAGTGACCTGTCTGGCCACAATAAAGACACAATCTCTCCCTCCTCCTAAGGGTTCTTTCATCCGCAGAGAGATGCGTGAATCCCAAGTGCATGGGTTAATCTTCACTGACCGGCTTGGTACCAGGAGGCATGGGAGGTGAGGGAGGCAAGGGTGGGACTGCAAAGCTCAGAGGCAACCGAGAGACCTTGAGAAAAAGCATCGACGAGGGCCTCATTGTTCCAAGCAACCTCTGCTGCCAGAGTATGGAATTCAATGGTGTTATTGGCAACAGTTCTCGTACTCTATTTGATGGACATGAGGCACTTGGCAGCAGAAGTGGAATATGTGGGAATGTCAAATACCCTTTTAAAGGAAGCCACAACCTCAGGGTAAATCAAGACAACAGGTTTTTGCATCTCCCATAGAGGGTTTGCCCAGGCTCTCTCAGAAAGCAAATATATCACACATCCTACTTTGCTTCTGTCCGTGGGAAATTCCTGGGGCAGCATCTAAAAGTATATCTCAACCTGGTTGAGAAACCCTCTGCATTGGACTGGATATCCCCCAAATTGCTAAGGAAGCAGAGCAGAACCAGGCATACCTCTTATAGTGGTAATACTTGAGGCGATTGTCACAGATTAGGCATCAGGTCACCGCTGAAGTAGTGCTCCTTTAAAAGCTTCTCCACCGTGAGTCCCGGGAAGACGCCACCGATGTGAGTCTGGCTAGTCGTGTGGTCACAGTGGTGGCATCTTCCCGGGACTCACGGCGGAGGAGCTTTGAAAGGAGCACTACTTTGAGGGCGTGACCATGTGACTAGCCAGACTCACAGAGGTGGTGTCTTCCCGGGACTCACGGCGGAGGAGCTTTGAAAGGAGCACTACTTCGGCGGTGAGCTGATGCCTAATCTGTGACATGCAGGCTGAATTTAATGTGATCTAGTAAGCATATTTTGTACAGGGAGGGAGTTATTTTTCAAATAAACAGTATTGCACTGATCGCATGAAGCGTATCCCTTTGTATCTTTGCATGGTCCATTTAACTTAATACATCGATCTACCTAAGGGAATTCCCAGTGCCTATTAGGAAACACAGCAACCTCCAGCGGAGGAAGTGGTGACAGGCTCAGTTTGCTTATAAGTTTGGTAAGCTTACACACAAAAGGAGGAATCACCTGGTGGATTGGTGGAGGATCAACAGCTGAAATTTTTGGAACATTGTTTTTATTATTACCAGTGATTAATTGCAGCAGGTATTGGTGGCTGTGATTGGCCTACCCTAAGGAACTTTCTTTTGGTGAATGGGTGTATGACATCACTTTCTGACACACATACTGGTTTATAGTGTTTCATTGGACATTTGAGTGGACTGATTTGTTTATTTTTCCATTATCTGTTTTACTTTTCTTTATTTACTTTATGTCCGCAACTTATGAGACATTAACTTGCTATATGGTAGTATGTCTATAATTAGCGCTGTCAATGCTTGCAATGTTTACATTCTGAGCATATTTATTTTTACTGTATACTATATACTTTAAAAAGGAGCTTCAGTCGCTTAAATGAAAATTAAAAGTCAGCAGCTACAAAAACTGTAGCCACTGACTTTTAATAAACAGCCACTTCCATTACCTGTCCCATGTCCCAGGATCCAGCAGTATGCTTTACTCAAGCTGTTTTCTCCTTGTGTCCCCTCTCGCTGGCATCTTTACTATGGGCACCCAGCTTTGAAAGCTTGCGGTTTCACAGCAAGGTGCCCAGTGAACATACGTGAGCAGCGCTGCACACTATGAATGGTCAGGTTCGTCTGCTGGGACCTGTCATGTGTCCCAGAAGACTTCAGGAAGGAGGGGGGGGAGAACTTCCTCTTCTGATCGCCTTGTCGGTCGGAGCGGAATGGAAGCAGGTACCTGTCAAAATTGGGTACCCCCCGAAAAGCTCCATTTCACAAACAGGAGTGGAGGAGAAGGCCTTAAAGTGGAACTTCCCCTTTTGGGTGGAGCTCCGCTTTAGGTAAAATTTTTGTTTATGAGAATATTTTGAAGTAGATACATTACATTTTACACAAAAAGAAACCTGTAAGGGCTTACATATTTCCCCCTGCATGAAATTAACATTTTGGAGTTGAGTTCATTGTTATAACAATATTAACTGATCAATATTATACGTGCAAATAAGGAAAAACAAAAAATTGAGAAGAAACAGCTTTATAATCTTAATCTTAATAACCAGTTCCAGTATTTTTCACATCATCCTGCCAGTTTTAAGATGCAATTAACAAAATTAAAGTAATGAAATCTTGCTTAACATGACAAAACACACATCATAAACAGCACAACAGGTAACAATAAGCATTGTGTCCAAGAGGAATAAAAATCTGAAGTGAATCAGTAAAGAAAAACTGTATGTCTTTAGGTTACCGATGTTAATTGAATTGAGCTAAACTAAAAAGAGACCGATTGGAAAGTATTTTTAAATCATTGCAATAAAAGTCTCAGGCATGACCCCTTCCTCTTTCCCTGTTGTTTCCCTGTTAAGATATTAAGTTCTCCCTCCGGTCACAGTTTGCTCCCCATTGGGGTGACCGGAGATTTGTGTGGGTCGCTATACCCTTTTTCAGACATTTGTAACGTTAAAAGTTATAGCTTCTTAAGCTCATTATGTTTCCTAATCAAGACTATCTAACCTTACATGTTTAAGGTACTTTGTTCATTACTATGACCTTACTGATAATTCTGCTTACTCTATTATCTGTTGTTCTCTACAAAAGGATATCACCATTGTCATCATTGTTTGTTCCCTTTTTCGTTGGTGTTTGTTAATAACTCCTTTGTTAATATGTACCATAAGAATTGTACCTACTGCTTATGCTGTATGACGCAGAAAATTTTTTTAATAAAATATTATTGAAAAAAATAAATAAATAAATAAAAGTCTCAGGCAGGGCAACTTAACAAGAATTACAGTCAGCAAAGTAAGAACTGTAGAGAGCTTGAAGGACACCATTAGACTAGTAAGAGGTTCACTGAATCGCATTGCATTAAAACTAGAGACAGCTGTCATAATATCAAAATGTTTGTATACAGTTCGTTGCCTGAATGTACTGTATATGTTTAAATAAACACATCTGGTATCAGAAGTAAAATGCACTGACTGATACATACTATAAAAATACTTAGTAGCTGTTTATCATTACAATTATCTAAATGCTTACACATTCTGTAAAGCAGCAGAATTTAATTAGATTACTGTATAAATTGCATTCCATAGAATGCCATGTGACCTTGGGCTATGACTTGATTGACAGATGGTACAAGTATGAAGTAGCCTCTAGAGTGAAAATTCAATGCATAATTTATACCTGCTGTGCATTGAATATAATTTAAAGTGGAAATAAAGGCAACACAACAACATACAATACCTGTTAATGTTGCATCTCCCATTTGATCCTCCCTGAAAACATTTTCTTCTAAATTGCCATCTGATTTTTTTTTTATCAAATTTTCCTAGTGTTCATGTGACCACAAAGCTCCATCCCTCTCTCCTTGCTCTAAAGTTGTTGTGACTGGTGGGCATTAACTTTCTGCTGGCTGGCAACGACTTGAAGCTATGGACATCACTGCATTGTGAGATTCAAATGTATTGTCAGCCAGCAGTGACACTCTGCCCAGCCGCAGCTTTGCGGTCATGTGACCGCATAGAACAGCTCGATCAAGGGAATTCCAAATAGGACAGATTTTTGACAGCGTAACTGTTGCGTTTCAGATCAGAATTTTTCCCAAAATTTGGGCTGAAATCAGACCTGAAACAGTGAATGGAGGTGTGCTGGACCCCCTGCTGTTTGTCGCTCTGTTCCTCAGTGTGAACCCAGCGTAAAATATTTACTTGCAGAGTTTTTCATTCTCATAAACAATTTTTCATTCACTTGCAATGTGCCTCTGAACTTGCAATGACTTTTGACCACTGCATAAAAAGTCAGTTGCCTAGTACAGCCAGATGCTGTACTAGGCAATGCTTAATTTAAGTACTTTGTCAAAGCTTAATTGAACAAGTTGAAAGGATAAGTTCACAATTTTTTTAGAAAAAAATTATAAT
Source organism: Lithobates pipiens (assembly GCF_037356315.1). Lineage (NCBI taxonomy): Eukaryota > Metazoa > Chordata > Amphibia > Anura > Ranidae > Lithobates > Lithobates pipiens. The sequence goes on from NW_027507903.1 coordinate 337,237,594, forward strand.
TTGCAGGTAAAATTTTTTATAATTGTATTCTTTTGAAACCTGTACAGCATCACAACAGTGATCAGCAGATCGCAGGTGTCATGCAGGTCTCCTGCAGACCTGTCAGTATATCTGTATACCCGTACATCCCATATGGCCAGGCGGATACACTGACATGAATTCAATGAACTATCACAGCGCTCTTCAGCGTTGCGGTAGTTCATTGAGAACTACAAGTCGACAGCTGCAAAGGACACCAGGGTTTGTAGTTCATTCACAAACAGATCTGTGTGAGAAAATGATGCGGCCCTGTGGGGGGAGCCCTGCACGGTCACACCACTGATTTTAAAACGTGACAGGTATTATGGAAAAATGTCTTCCCGTAATGCTGCCACCGGGGAGGGGGGGGGGGGGATCGAGCAGCGGCTGCAGCATTGGGAACGTGTTACATGTTCCACCCTAAAAATGGGTGGAACGTGTAACATGTTCCCAAAGGTGAACTTATCCTTTAAGTTAGAACCTGATTGGCTACCATGGACAGCTGCACAACATTTTGCACTCTCCAGTTTTAGTAAGCCAGCCTGTTGTGCTTGCCCAGCTCCTGCTCCCCCACTTCCTTACATAAATGTCAGGTCACCTGAGACCAGCTGACAGATGCACTCCGTAGGAGTCAGAAGTGCACCGCTAGGTAGTGGACCTTAAGACTGACTGCTGCGGATTATATCCAGGGAGATTCAGGACACAGGTCTACAGGATCACTAACACAGATCCCAATGGGAGCTTGAGCATAGATTCCCCAGGGCGCGGAGTCTAAGAGCCAGCAGATGTTCGCCAGAGCCTCCAGTGGTGAGGATGGACTTCACTGCAGTCTGGCTCCAGGTCGCTGCCCCTAGGGTCTCACAGCTCACGCTCACAGAAGACTACAGGAGAAGGAAGCAACAGGCTGGGACGACAAGGATAGTAAGGGGATAAGGCAGAGGTCAGGGCAACTAGCAGAAAGGAACAACAGAGTACATGCCAAAGGTTCAGGGTCACAGGCAGACAGGGATGGTTGGGGACATGCCAAAAGGTCAAGGTCACAAGCAGACAGGAATCGTTGAGAACACGCCAAGGTCGGTAACAGAGACAAACGTAGAGCACACTGCAAGCAGGAAACAGGAAGCTAAACACACAATGGATACACAATGGTTGATCAGCACCGCTGGCTTGCAGTGCACAGGTTAATATAGGGTTCCCTGATAGGGCCTGGGGTGGAGCCATGCTTAGAGGAGAGGTTATAAAAACCACCAGGTGGAAGTGGCTGGCCTCTTAGTCTGAACACAGGAGGAGAAGTAAGCAAAAAAAGGAAGATTACTGCATAACCATGACAATAAACTTTATAATAACTACCAGGGGAAGTGCAAGGGGAATATTATACTGTTTAGCGTCATGTGAGCTGGTATTTCTTTTCACCGGATATTTTGTTTGGCGTGGTGTACCATTTTAATTATGTGCACCTAGCAGTATGTTTTTTATTTTTATTTGAAGTCTCACTCTTCAATATGTATTTACTGATATCCTTTGCCATCTCTGCAGGTTCAGTTTTGCTATGCCGCAGCAAGATGGCGCGATTGGTTAGTGTGTGGGACTGGATACTGTTTGGGTAGCTTTTGGTTTGCCCTTAAGCATTTATCCTTCTCTTTCCAATTAATTATGCTTTTTCCATTAACAAGATGGCTACATCTTACTAGCATAGATTATTTCTATCATTTTGGTAGTTTTGCTATTTGCCCTTAGTATTGGTTTGTCTTTGTTATATATTCCTTTCCCTTTCCCATAATTAGGATGGCCACATCTATTAGCAGCCCGGGACTCAGATCGAGGCTTGGAACTCAGGTTTTATTATTTATTGCGGTGCGTCAGAACGCCGCCCATGCCCCGAGATGATGTCCTCTGTGTGACGAAACACATAGGGTGAGCAACATGCTGACATCACCGTATACTGTCCTGCTCCACATTGCACAGGCATGTTGTTTTTTGTCCTTTTAAAATTGCCAGCTGGCTTTTATTGTACGTTAGTTCATAGCACTTTTTATGTATATTGACTGACACTGATCAGTGTTCCTTTTTATGTATCATTAAACCATCGGATTTTACCTATGGTGGCTCCTTTTTATTTCTTTTTCATGGTCACATATATGTGATTGGTTTGTCCACCTTCACCATTTTCTATCTGTTGGATTGAGTGCCACATGATCTACAAGTTAGTGTGTCAGCTGATACTAACCTACTGTGATTACTGGATCTGGATTACTGATGCCGTGACTCCAGGAGAATGCCAGAACTGCATATCATTCCTAATGGATGTTTACAACAGCTGGAGATCCTCACTACCCGAGATTGGGTGACAAGCCTATCTTAGTGGCTACCTGGTAAGCCTACATCCCATGAGGGGGTGGAATCACATTGGGGTTTATTTACTAAAGGCAAATCCGCATTGCACTTGAAAGTACACTGAAAGTGCACTTGGAAGTAAAGTCGCTGTAGATCCGAGGGGGACATGCAACAAAAATAAAAAACAGCATTTTAGCTTGCACATAATTGGATGATAAAATCAGCAGAGCTTCCCCTCATTTCAGATTTTCAGATCTACCCCTTAGATTTAGAGTGACTGCACTTCCAAGTGTACTTTCAGTGTACTTTCAAGTGCACTTGCAGTGCAAAGTGTATTTACTAGACATGTGCGATTAGTTTCGTACGAATCGCAAATTCGTACGAATTTCCCTAAATTCGTACGTTCGGGAGGATCCGAAATACGAATTGCCATGCGTCCGAATTTTGTACGCAATACGAACCTTTGTTTACGAATTTCGGATCAGTTGTCGTCGCATCGACGACTCAGTCATTTTGCTTATTATGAGGGGCTCCCATCATCCTTGTGCTATGCTGACTTCCTCCTGGGGCTGTACCTCTGCTGTGCTCATTATGAGGGGTTTTCACCATTCCTGTGCTGACATACTGAGCATAGCAGGGGTACAGCCCCAGGAGGAAGTCAGCACAGCACAGGGATGGTGGGAGCCCCTCATAATGAGCATATGGCTGCCATGCACAGCTGTTTTTGTTTTTATACCCTGCACTGTACGGGGTCAGCGGGCATATGCGGGGTCACTGGAAATTGTTTGGTGTTACCAAGCATGTGCTCTCCGAACATCCCCGGTGACCCCAAACAGTGTGGGGTGATCAGGCGAAAACTGGACCAGCGATGCATGGCAGACAATCCGCTTCTCTCTTGTATTTTCAAATCTTAATGGAACAAACTGAAGAGAAGCTGATTGGTTGCCATGGGCAACTGCTCCAGATTCTGTTCGCTTCAAGCTTGATCAATTTCCCTAAATGTATTTTTATCTGTTCTAGCAGTCATATGTGTAAATGAGAAAAATGGTGGGGGCACATCAGGGCACATTGGAGCACATCAGGGCACATTGGGGCACATCAGGGCATATTGGAGCACATTGGGGCACATCAGGGCACATCGAGGCACATCAGGGCATATTGGAGCACATTGGGGCACATCAGGGCACATCGGGGCACATCAGGGCATATTGGAGCACATTGGGGCACATCAGGGCACATTGGGGCACATCAGGGTATATTGGAGCACATTGGGGCACATCAGGGCATATTGGAGCACATTGGGACACATTGGGGAACATCAGGGCACATTGGGGCGCATCAGGGCACATTGGAGCACATCAGGGCACATTGGGGCACATCAGGGCATATTGGAGCACATTGGGGCACATCAGGGCACATCGGGGCACATCAGGGCATATTGGAGCACATTGGGGCACATCAGGGCATATTGGAGCACATTGGGGCACATCGGGCACATCAGGGCATATTGGAGCACATTGGGACACATTGGGGAACATCAGGGCACATTGGGGCACATCAGGGCACATCAGGGCACTCTCTTCTCGTTCATCCCAGATGATGTAACAAGCAAATAGGGGTAGATGAGAAGCCAGGGGAGGGATTGTGTGGAGGAGGGACAGGGACCAACTACTAAGACCAAATGGCCATCTCTGCTGCAGACAGTCAGTTCAAGGAATGTTCAGAGTGAGGGAGGGGTACCCCAGCTTTGGCAAATTGATTTTCAAAAATGCTAACTGCTCCATTAGCTGGGGGGGCAACTGGGATCTCTGGGGTGACAGGATGTTTCCCGTCACAGAAAACACCCGCTCACTCTGGACACTTGTCGGAGGGCAGGACAGTAGCTCCTTGGCAATATCTGCGAGGGCAGGCCACTCCTCGCTCTTCCCCTGCCAAAAAAACATTGGATCTGTGGTGGGGTGCACTGGTGGGGCTGACAAATAGGACATGACAACCTCCTTTGCTGATATGGGTTTCTTGGGGTGCACTATGTTGGAGGTTCCCATTAGGGTGTCAAGTGCCTCAGCCAAGACAGAAGATGCTCCGCTGGCAGGAGTTCTGCTCACTTCACTAGATATAGATGATGCATGGGAGAGGGGGTCTTCAATATCTTCTTCCTCCTCTTCCTCTTCTCCCAGACTTACCATCTGCCTTTCCCTCTGACGCACCCTGTCGATTAGTCTCTCCCGCCATGTTGTCAGAGCACTACACTGCACAGCCATTTTGCCCCTGATGCGAGGGTCACACATGGCAGCCAGCATCAGTTCTGGGCAAGAGGCGGTCAACTCCTGCGTGCGCCTGCCCAACTCCATCAAAAATGTGTTTAGCAGAGCCAACACATCAGGTTAAGGGCCACCACCAGGCAAAGGTTCCTCAGCCGACTTGAACCGCTCCAATTTGCTCTGAAGGTGGTTGAAGAGTGGGAGCACATGACCAATGCTGGCATCCTCACGGCTTAGGTGTTCTGTGACAGAGAGGAAAGGCTTGAGGACTGCCACAATCTGCCCAATTATGGCCCAGTCCTCCCTGCCTAAAGGTCTCTCTATGCCAATGTTATGATCACAGGCCATGCCATGGAGAGCCTTCTGCTGCTCAAGGATGCGTTCCAGCATTGCTAGGGTTGAATTCCACCTAGTCCCCACATCCTATTTTAGACAGTGTTCTGGAAGGCCTGCCTTCCTCTGTTCCACCCTGAGGAGATAGCTGTCCCTCACACTCCGATGGAAGTGGCCAGCCATCTTCCGACAAGAGTCCACCACTTTGGACAGCCTTCCATCGCCACCAGAAATGGTCTCCACCAACCGAAAACTGTAATTTACCACCTGGTGGAGAAGGTGGGCTGAGCAGCACACACCCACAAAGCTGCCATCCCTTACAGCCTTGACCATGTTGCTGCCTCCATCAGTGACAACATAGCCAATCCGGTAGTTGCTGTCTGCCTGTCCAAACCACTGCAACAACATTTTCTGCAGGGCTTGCAGGATGTTTCGCGCTGTGTGCTTTTCATCAAGCACCTCAGCGTGCAGGAGGAAGGAACAGTACCCATGTTTGTCAACTACTGAAGAGGATCCAGATGTTTGAACTACATCATGGGACACCTTGGCCTGCCACCAATGTGCCGTCAGGGACAGGAAGGCATGCTGGGCACTACACGCACTCCACAGGTCAGTGATCAGGTGCACTGCCTGTCCACCTGCCTTTCCAATCTCCTCCTTGAGCACCCGACACAAGACCTGTATAAGGCTGGCACCACAGTTTGGCTGAAGGTCTTACGTGATGGCACACGGTACTGTGGTGTAACAGCCTACATCAATTGCTTGAAGGGCTCACCTTCCACCATGTTGAAAGGTACTCCTCCAACTGCAATGAGCTGGCCAATCAGGAGTGTTATTTTATGCACCTGCGCCCGAGACATACCCTAACTCTGAAAGCCACCAAAATCTTCCAGGGTGGCCTGGCTGGTATGGATTGGATGCGGGATGGTGGCTGTGGCGGTGCCACTATTGGTTCCCCTTTTGGTGTTTGGAGGAGTGGCCATGATACTTTTCTCCCCTAACAGCACTGCATGGTGGTGCACACGCATGTGCTGGTTCATGCCACTGTTACTGAGATGCCCTATGTCTCGGCCCCGGCTGACCTCCCTGCCACAGTGATTGCATTTGGCCTTCTGACTGACACCAATTCTTTGAAAATGCTGTCAAATGCTGGAACGGCAGCCACCACCTCGGACACTGCCTGATGGAATACCTTCCACTGCAGTGGTCACACTCTCTTTCTGAGGTTCGGCAGGAGCGGGAGGAAGAGACCTGAACATCCCAGGTATATTGGGTGCTGTGATGGATTGAGGTCTAATGGTTGCATTGGCCCATTCTGATGCTTTAGGCTTAGAAAGCACTTGGGCAGGGGTCTTTTCAGGAGAAAAAAGTAGTGGGGACTGAGGGGAGATACTTTCTGGGCTGTCGGTGGTGCCAACATGGGTAGAGGGCTGGAAATTACATTTGTCTACAACAATGTCAGGAAAGCCTGCTTCCACCTCTTTCACATTGCCAAGGGAACAGTGATCATTAGAAGCAGTAAACTCTGTCTCCTTGCTGACCACTGCCAAGCTCCCTGTAGTGCTGATGGTGATGGCACTGGCAGCAATGGTGGTGGTGACATCATCATGAGCCTCGGCCTCCTGACATGTTTCCTGCTGCATGGCCAGGATCTCCAACTTTGGCTGCACAAATGTATGTGCACTGGGAACCCCTTTGGCCTGCCCTCTTCCATAAAAGGTACCAATGGGCAGCATGTTTCCAGCAGCAGTGGCAGAGGTGGTAGCGCCACTTTTGCTATGAATTGTGTTGCTGGTTCTAGGAGGTAAATCCTGGAACAGCTGGCGACATGCAAATGTCTGCTGTTTGCCAGGCTCTTTACCACCAGCAGTCTTCACTCCCAGTCGCCTCAGCTTTATGGGAGGTGAGCTGAGCTCAGAGGGCGCAGAGACAGAACGTCCCACCTGCTGCTCATGTACACGGCTCATAGCTCTCCCTCTCCCAGCAGCACTCGTACTGCTTTTTTGGCCTTGTTTGCTGCTCATTTTTCCTTTAAAAGTTAGAAAAATGTAGACAAAAAATAAATTATTTTGATTGCAGCAAACTAACACCAAAATCACCAAATGTACAAAAAAATATTATACCAACAGAAAATAACAAAATATTAACTAAATGAAACAAGAAATGAAAAAAAAAATGATCTCTCAAAACCAACCAAAAAACGAATAAAACCAGAAACGAAACACTAAGAGATGATACACTTGCAAACTACAACTGATATAAACTAAGGTGAACAATGAAAAGCTAAGGATTGCAAAGATATTCGCTCAGATGCACAGAGAAATAATCGTGTGATCTGCTCCACTACACTAACTAACCCACAAAGGGAAGTCACATGATCGGGCCTGCCCTGTAGGCTTCAGCAGCAGAAGAAAACCTCTGATTGGTCAACCAAGTCACGTGTTGTTTCCGTAGTAACGAAATTTGGACATATTGTCATATTGAGGTATATATTTTTTCCTTTAAATTCATCGTAAAGAACGTTCGTACAAGTTAACGAACCTAACGACAATTCGTATTTCGTACGAATTGAAATTGAATTTCGGACACGAAATACGAAGTACGAATTAATTCTAACATGAACTGGAACGGAACGGAACGAAACGAATTTATTTAACGGCGCCCATGTCTAGTATTTACCTTTCGTAAATAACCCCCGTTGTCTTTTATCCCATGAAGATTTGTCACTGGATGTTGCAATTTCATCGGGCTGACTTCAATTGTTATAGACTTTTTGTTTATTGTGTTTGTGCATATCTAATTTGAGCATCTAGCACTACAAAGCTTGGATTTGGAGGGTTTATCAATATTATGTGTATTTTGGTGTGACGCACATACTGTATATATACTTTATATTTTTTGTAGCATTTATTTGTTTGAACCATTTTTTGTTTTTTATATCACAGTTTTTGGTTTATCACAGTGCAACTCCCTTTGTTCCAATACTACAGAGCAGCAGTTCTTAACCTCAATCCTTAGGCCATATTTGTGAATTTCCCTTAGAATACAGTAGTCGTCATAAATACGAAGCCATTAACCATGACCTTAAGCTTCAGGCCGCGTACACACGGGCGGATTGTCTGGCCAACTAAGTTCGTCAGACAACCCGACAAACTTTTGAATGAACGGACTTGCCCACACACGGCATTTTTGAGCGGACTAATACGGTGGACTAAGTCCGCCATACAATCTGCTCTACTTTTGAAATGAACGGACTCGCCCACACACGCGGAGAAAAGTCCGCTCATTTCGAGCGCGTCTCCAGGTAGGCGGGGCCCGCGAAGGAGACGTCGCTGGCCCCGCCGCCTGGAATGGACTTAAAGGGGAACCCCCAACGCCGAAAAAAATCGGCGTGGGGGTACCCCCCAAGTCCACAACAGACCCTTGTCCGAGCACGCTACCCGGCCGGCCAGGAAAGGGGGCGAGAGAAGCGCCCCCCCTCCTGAGCCGTACCAGGCCGCGTGCCCTCAACATGGGGGGTGCCTTGGGGAAGGGGGGGCCGCGCAACCCATGTGACATATACCATGTGACACCGCCCCATTGTCACTATATAAGTGGCCGCGCAGCGCGGCTCTGGCATTCCGGCCGGAGAGATCGTCGAGGCAACATCTCCTGGAGAAGAAGAAGAAGAAGAAGAAGAAGAAGAAGAAGAAGAAGAAGAACGGAAGGCGGCGGCGGCGACAGCGGCGACAGCGGCGACAGCGGCGACAGAAGACCGGGCCACCGCCTGTAAAAGAGCTATAAGAAGGCGCGGTGGCCCGGCAGAAGAACCCGAAGAGGGGGACAAGACCCCCGAAGTCGGGAGAAGAGGCCGGCGGCGGCGAGGAAGAAAGCCGGACTCCTCCGCTAGCAAAAGAGCTACAAGAAGATAGCGGAGGAGTCCGGCGAGAAGACCCCCGAAGACGGAAGACCCCCGGAGCTGTGCAATAAAATATTTTATCTCGTGTTTTGTGTTTTTTTTTGGTACTTTTATTTTACAGGTGAATGGGTAGGGGTACATTGTACCCCATACTCATTCACATAGGGTGGGGGGCCGGTATCAGGGGGCCCCCTTATTAAAGGGGGCTCCCGGATTCCGATAAGCCCCCCGCCCGCAGGCCCCGACAACCAATGGCAAGGGTTGTCGGGAAGAGGCCCTTGTCCTCATCAACATGGGGACAAGGTGCTTTGGGGTGTGGGGGGCCGCGCGCCCCCCCCTTCCCCAAGGCACCCCCCATGTTGAGGGCACGCGGCCTGGTACGGCTCAGGAGGGGGGGGGGGCGCTCGCTCGCCCCCCTTTCCTGGCCGGCCGGGTAGCGTGCTCGGACAAGGGTCTGTTGTGGACTTGGGCGGCGTTGGGGGTTCCCCTTTAAGTTCATTCCAGGCGGCGGGGCCAGCGACGTCTCCGTCGCGTGCTCCGCCTACCTGGATACCCGCTCGAAATGAGCGGACTTTTCTCCGGGCGGGAAAAGTCCGCTCATTTCGAAAGTACAGCGGACTGGCACACACACGGGCGGACTGTCCGCTAACCAAGTTTGGACGGACAATCTTACGGAAATTCCGTAAGACTTTGTTCGTCAGACTGTCCGCTGAAAAAGTCCGCTGAAGCCCACACACGAGCGGACTGTCCGCTCAAATGTGTTTCGGCGGACTAAGTTGGGCAGACAGTCCGCCCGTGTGTACGCGGCCTCAGTCACAGCTCTGAGTCTGCTTATGATACTGATGTAGCGGTACCCCGTAGGAGCTGCTGAGTATTGTGGTCCGTCTGTCTTGTTTTTATGTTTTATTGAGGGAGATTGAACTTGGATAGGGATGGGGACTTATGAGATGCCCATGGAATCAAACATCAACAATTGGGACTTTATATACATCCTGTATATACATCACTCCTTTTCTCCTCCTGCACATCACATCTTCTCTTTCCTTTTTCAGACTAGCTAGCACTGATTTGGTAGGCCTGACACTGGCTCAACCAGACCTGAAGCAAGTGCCCTTTACAGACAGGGACCACGAGCCCCTATGGTGTAGAAAATATAAAAGTCCCAGTGCTGGCTATCCCTGTGGCTACTGCTCCCAGTACCACCTCTTCAGACACTGCCAGCCATCCTGGCTGCAACTGCCTTGTTCCACTGCCCATGACACCACCATCCTTCAGACTGGCTCTGCACCCATCCCAAACTGCTCCACGTCAGTCCTCTAAGGCATGCCTCCCCAGGGCTCCCGATGGTGTGTTCACTCACCAGCCCTCCTGGGTACCTCTGTGGAACTCCTAAAGACTTACCCTGCAGTGTTCCCATCACTTTTCTCACCTGCTCCTCCAGTGCCTCCTGTGCTGGACACCTCTGTTGGTTGTAAGAGGGTCCCGTCCACACATGAGTACAGGCCCAAGGTCACTCCCCAGACTGGGGAGCTCCCTCAAAGACCCCCACAGCCTAACACTTCATATCTATTCTTCCACCAGATCAACTCCTTCCCAGCTGGGCTGACCCTGGGTATTTAAGGAGGCCTGCCCCCTGCTAATCCAAGCTGGGGATTGGTTGGGGCTTCTCAAAATACCCCAGGTGGCTCTACCTCACCTCCAGCCTCTCTTACTATAAAACATTAGAAGATTCTACAAATAAGTAGGAGGTCCCAGTAATGCCTCCTGTGAGTCACCCAGCACTACCCTGAGCCACTCCCATCCCAGATCAAACACACCCAGGCTTGGCTGTGAGCCAAGCCTGAAAATTTACCTACCTTAGGGGAAAAAACCTGCACTCATTCCCTAGCACACTAGAGGGTGCTACACTGACATTGCATCCAAAATGGTCATATCCACCAGCAGTTGCAGGTCTTCTGGATGTATACACAAGGGAAACTTTTACTAGTAAAAAAACAAACATAATTTGTTAAATGCACATGTAATCTTAGCAGGAGATTGTTGTTGAAATTAATGATTTGTTAACAGGGTTTCTTTAGGGCTTTACACTTTTGTGGAGATTTCGCTAGAAATAAACTAGTGCATTGATTGTTTTTATGTACCTTGTTCACATTAGAATTCACTTCACAATTGGCTACGCATTCAGGAAAACTGATAATTTCTCTGTATGGGCTAGTATGAATGAATCCTTAAACCTCTTTACACTACTGCTGCATTTGCTACTCATGTACAATAACTTTACGAAAATACAGTGGTGTATCCAGACCTGTTTGTGGCATGCACCAGGGTAGATTTTAAACTCAGGTGGCACTTTTCCAGTAGGACAGTACATGGGAGGTACTTGGCACCTCTCTTGTTCCCCCTGTGCTATTTCCATGATATGACATGTGTACCGTATTTATCGGCGTATAACATACACCTTTTTCCCCTGAAAATCAGAGGAAAACTACAGGCGTGTGTTATACGCCGATCCCCGCCGATCTCCGCCATTTGTGAGGGCCTCCGACATTGACTGAGCTCAGCCGAGTGTACTGTGTACTTGGCTCCGCTCACAGCCACGCCCAGTCCCACCTCCTTGCCTTTATGTCCCCCATTGGATCGATGTTGTGTCCATCATAGGAGCCGGGCCAAGGGGCGGGACTGAGGAGTGACTGCAAGCGGAGCCAAGTAGCCGAGTACACAGTACACTCAGCTCGGCTCGGTCAATGTCGACAGCGAGAGGAGCCGAATATCTCGGCGGCGGTGTAACGACATATTCGGCGACCCATCGCAGTCTGCTATGGAAGTGATGTTCCATTGCCGCCATCTTGCTACACCCCGCACTCGTCCACAGTAAGGATACACTAAGAAGGGGGAAAGCAGACATGTTGTTACACCCACAGGAGGTTTGCATTTTACACATATTTATAACAGTAACGTCAGTTTATACAGCGGCTCTAAATTTAAAACCCAATTGTTACATGCTACAATTTTGAGGAAGGCTGCAGGTGGACACTGGAAGGCTGCATATGGACACTGGGGAAGACTGCAGATGGACAGTGTGCAAGGTTGCAGATGGACGCTGTACAAGGCTGCATTGGTGGGCATTTAAAATGTAAGTTTTTTTCCTTAACCACTTCCCACCTGGCCAATGTACATATACGGCCGGGTGGGAGCTCTCTACTTCTGAGTGGACGTTCCTGAACGTCCATCAGAAGTAGGGGGATCGCGCGCACGCGATCCCGATGCGCCCGTGTCACCCAGACACGGCACATCTCAGATCGGCAGGAGGGCTCTGTGATTGGCCCTCCTGATCACATGCCGTCATGTGATGTAAACAAACAGCCGGTTGCTAGGAAATCGGCTCCTCCTCTCCTCACATGGAAGTCATCGCTGAGGAGAGGAGAGCAGATCACTGCAGCCGGCTGATGATCAGTGAGTATGAACTGTTTTTTACAGCTTTTTACTCACTGATCACCAGTCTAGTGTAAACACACAACACACCACACAGTATAAACACAATGTCCCCACATATGTCCCCAAAACACACATGTCCCCAAAACATACATGTCCCCAAATAATAAAAACACATGTCCCTAATAATAAAAACATGACCACTAAAATCACATGTCCCAATGATTTATCTGTACACATATGTCCGTGATCACCTGCACACATATGTACATGATCATTTGCGTACATATGTCTGTGATCACACAAACCAATTATTATACACTTAACCAATTTTTTTTCCCAAAGACATGTAGCAGAATACATTTTTGGCTTAAATTCATGACAAAATTTGATTTTGTTGGATTTCTTTTAAAATAGAAAGAATAAAATATTGTATATTATATCACAAAAAATAAAAAACTGAGTTGTTAATAAATAACACCAAAATAAAGCTCTATTTGTGCAAACAAAATGATAACAATTTAAATTGGGTGCAGCGAAGCATGACCGCGCAATTGTCATTGAAATTGCGAGAGCGATGAAAGCTGAAAATTGGGCTGGGAGGGAAGGGGGCGAAAGTGCCCTGTATTGTAGTGGTTAAACTTCCCTCCTAAACTCGGGGTGAGTGTTATACGCCGGTGTTTGTTATACACCAATAAATACTGTACATTTTCCTACAACAGGAATATCGTGATTGTGGTAGATGTCATCTTTGAAAGTGGGGACTACAGAAGAAAAATATGCCCCCAATGAGTTACTGGATTCTATTTCAGCTAAACAAGTATAGGAAGGGGAGATCACAGACTTTGCAAATGCACAAGATCCATGTTCATTGATAGCTCACAGATCTCTGACATTAACAGGCTAAAACTTTTTGATGTTAGGGATTACTCTGTATCTGGTGATTTTAAACTTTATTCTATCCCTGACTATGTCATCTTGAATTTCTTGCAACCCGCCAAAGCAAAGACATCGGCTCTGCAGACAGCTATTGCAATTGATAAGCTGAAGAATTATTTTTCCTCCAATCATTAATACGTACAGATTCAAGGGAGATGGAATAGATGAAGGAGCAGTAATAAAATGTTTTCACTGGTAGAAGAAACAATATAACATCACTTTTTAAAAGGTTATGCTGTGCAAATACATCGGACTCCAAATATAAATGATATTTTACAATCTCCATTCTCTTGTTGCTGAAAGACTTTCAAGACAACAATTTATCATTACTTAGTGCAAGCCAGGTAAATGACCAACAAATTACATTTAATTGACAGCCAAAGGTAATTAAAACTCCATAAAACTCCAAAATGTTAAAATATTTTTTTTTAATAGTTATAACATTTAATATAAAGAAGTATATTTAATTCATTTTAATGTATTTAGACAATATTGCCCCCTACTGTACTTGATAATTGAAATTATATAGCTGTTTAACAAGTGGACATATTACATTATCCAAGAAATCTGAAGAAATTAATACTAGAATAAGAATGTACAATTAATTAAGTGGACATTCTAATTTGTCTGTAGATTTATTTATGCCCATTCTTAACCTTCTAAAAACTAAAAGATTACAGAGCCAAAGGATTCTTGATATTTCTAATGGGGCTAAGCGATGTTCAAGCAGAGTGTGGATTGGTTCTGATCTTCTTCTTCTGTGATTATCATGTGCTACAGTTTTCAGACTGGTTGGTACCTTTTTATAGTATAATTGTTTACAGTATACAATTATGTGCAATTTCTGGTTTTAGGCAGAACAAACATATAGCCCTTGTTCTGATATGCTGAGATTGTGCTGCCTTGTACTTGTATTTAAAGGGACATTTGCTTTGTGGTAAAATAAAACAAGGAGAGAGGCGCCTCTAGGTGCAGATGTATGACATGTTTTAACCACTTCAGCCTCGGAAGGATTTACCCTCTTCCTGACCAAGCTATTTTTCGATACGAGACTGCGTCGCTTTAACTGACAATTGCTATGTCATGCGACATTGTACCTAAACAAAATGTAAGTCCTTTTTTTCCAACAAATATAGCTTTCTTTTGGTGGTATTTGATCACCTCTGCGATTTTTATTTTTTGCACTATAAACAAAAGAACAACAATTTTGAAAAAAAACACATTATTTTTTACTTTTTGCTATAATAAATATCCCCCCAAAAAAAAAAAAAGTCTTCATCATTTTAGGCCGATATATATTTTTCGACATATTTTTGGTAAAAAAAAAACCCCACAATAAGCATATATTGATAGGTTTGCACAAAAGTTATAGCGTCTACAAAGTAAGGGATAGATTTATGCCATTTTTATTTTTTTATTTTACTAGTAATGGTGCCGATCTGCGATTAGGATCAGGACTACGACATTACGGCGGACAGATCGGACACTTTTGACACTTTTTTGGGACCATTTTGTTTAGAGTAACTGAGTCTACTAATGGGAGAGGCAAAATACCTTCTTATTGCTTTACTATATGTGCTGGACAGAATATAAAAATTTATAAAATTTCATTCTCATTAGTTGATTCCAGATATTTCAGGTAAATTGCATGGGGGCTAACAGAAGCTCTCAGTCCCCTAGATAAATTATCTCTACAGAGATAATCGATTTAATGGGTAAATCCTCCATACTTAATCCTTGTCCAGGTATTGTGGACAGTAATGTCCCATACACACGATAGGATTTTCCGCCGGAAAATTTTTGATAGGAGCTTTTTGTCGGAAATTCCGGCCATGTGTATGCTCCATCTGACATTTTCCATCGGAAATTTCCTTCACACAAAATTTGAGAGCTGGTTCTCAAATTTTCAGACAACAAAATCCATTGTGGTAAATTCCGATCGCGTGTACTGTACACAATTCTGACGCACAAAGTGCCACGCATGCTTGGAATCAAGCAGAAGAGCAGCACTCGCTATTGAACTTTATTTTTCTTGGCACGTCATATGTGTTGTACGTCACCGCGTTCTTGACGTTCAGAATTTCCGACCAACTTTGTGTGACTGTGTGTATGCAAGACAAGTTTGAGCTAACATCTGTCGGAAAAAAACATGGCTTTTGTTGTCGGAAAATCCTATTGTGTGTACAGGGCATTAGAGTGGACTAGGTAGCCACATGGTGGAGATGTTTGACATAATGAAATGTAAGCAGGTCAGGAGCTCCCAGTCCTTACTTACTGTTCTCAGGGCCAATAATACAGTGATAGCAGTTCTATGTGTCTTATATAATTGCAAATAAATTGGCTATCTGGTGGTAAAATAGGTATTATAATGTAACTGGGATTGGAAGGGTTTCAACAGGACAAGAGTATTTTAGGTAAGATTAGACATGTGCATTTGTTTTCGTCCGAATGCATTTTCCTCCGAATTTCAGGTATTTTTGTTTTCGTTTTGACAAACGATAACTAAAGCGCAGAATCCGAAAAACGAAAGATCCGACATAAATACATGCTTTATTTTAGTTTTTGTTGTTACAACAGTTTGATATAGAATAGGAGATTCGACGTGATTCTGACAATAACAATCTGTCTATAAAACCTGTTATCGAATGTGCCTAACTTTACCTCTATTAGTCCAAGATTATATAGAGGAAATATTCGACAAAGAAAAAAGATTTGACAGAGAGAAAAGATTCTGCAAGTTACTGTCCTAAAAAGTGTCTGGGGACCCGGGTCCTGCCCCAGGGGATATGTATCAATGCAAAAAAAAGTTTGCTTAGAACTGTCCCTGCACAAAGTGTCATTTATGCAGGAAAAAAAGTCCTTTAAAATCACTCGCAGCTATTATGAATTGTCGGCTCCGTAATACAGAGAACACTCATTGAAAGTCATTGATAAAATAAATAAATAAATAAAAAAACGTGGGGGTCCCCCAAATTCAGGTCTGGTATGGATATTAAGGGGAACCCTGCGTCAAATAAAAAAAAATTACGTGGGGTTCCCCCTAAATATCCATACCAGACCCTTCAGGTCTGGTATGGATATTAAGGGGAACCCCGCATCAAATTTAAAAAAAAATTGACTTGGGGTCCCCCTAAAAATCCATACCAGACTCTTTATCCGAGCACGCAACCTGGCAGGCCGCAGGAAAAGAGGGGGGGACGAGAGAGCGGCCCCCTCCCTCCTGAATCATACCAGGCCACATGCCCTCAACATTGGGAGGATGCTTTGGGGGCCTGTGACCCCTCAAATCACCTTGTCCCCATGTTGATGTGGAGAAGGGCCTCATCTCCACAACCCTGGCCGATGGTTGTGGAGGTCTGTGGGCGGGGGGCTTATCAGAATCTGGAAGCCCCCTTTAACAAGGGGACCCCCAGATCCCAGCCCCCCCTGTTTGAAATGGTAAGGAGGTACAAAAGTCCCCCTACCATTTAACAAAGAAAGTGTAAAAAATAGTTAAATAAGACAAACAAATTTTTGAAAAATTCCTTTATTAAAAAAAAATAAAAAATAAAAAAAGATTCCAGCGGTGGTAATCCACTCTTGCTATCCAGCGATGGATGATCATCTCTCCGGGGGCCAGCGATGGCTGATCTGATGCAGCGAATCCATCCATCTTCTGTCTCCACGGAAGAGACACCGCGGGGATCCCGGTGGCCTGACGTTTGTTATATGCAGAGGGCGGGGCCACCTGTCACCTGACCCCCGCCCCCCTCTGACGCAAGGGTAAACCCGGGCTTCCCCGTGACGTATGGGTGACCCCGCCCCCCTCTGATGTAACACAGGCAGGTTTCCATTACATCAGGGGGGGCGGGGTCACCCATACGTCACTGGGGAAGCCCGGATTTCCCCTTGTGTTAGAGGGGGCGAGGTCAGGTGACGGGTGGGCCCGGCCCACCCCGCCCTCCGCTGGATCAGATCAGCCATCGCTGGACCCCGGAGAGATGATCATCCGTCGCTGGATAGCAAGAGTGGATTAGCACCGCTGGAATATTTTTATTTTTTTATTTTTAATAAAGGAAGTTTTCAAAAGTGTGTTTGTCTTATTTAACTATTTTTTACACTTTCTTTGTGAAATGGTAGGGGTACGTTTGTACCTCCTTACCATTTCAAACAGGGGGGCGGGATCTGGGGGTCCCCTTGTTAAAGGGGGCTTCCAGATTCTGATAAGCCCCCCGCCCGCAGACCCCCACAACCACCGGCCAGGGTTGTGGGGATGAGGCCCTTCTCCACATCAACATGGGGACAAGGTGCTTTGAGGGGTCACAGACCCCCAAAGCATCCTCCCAATGTTGAGGGCATGTGGCCTGGTACGGTTGAGGAGGGAGGGGGGCCACTCTCTCGTCCCCCCCTCTTTTCCTGCGGCCTGCCAGGTTGCGTGCTCGGATAATGGGTCTGGTATGAATTTTTAGGGGGACCCCACATCAATTTTTTTTACATTTGACGCAGGGTTCCCCTTAATATCCATACCAGACCTGAAGGGCCTGGTAATTGAATTTGGGGGACCCCCACGCTTTTTTTTTATCAATGACTTTCAATGAGTGTTCTCTGTATTACGGAGCCGACAATTCATAATAGCTGCGAGTGATTTTAAAGGACTTTTTTTCCTGCATAAATGACACTTTGTGCAGGGACAGTTCTAAGCACCAGAAACATGCGCCCCTTCACAGGCATACTATAGACACCCCCAGGTACGAAATTTAAAGGAATATTACACTTTTATTGTTTCACTTTAATCATTATTAAAATCACTGCTCCCGAAAAAACGGCCGTTTTAAAACTTTTTTTTGCATTGATACATGTCCCCTGAGGCAGGACCCAGGTCCCCAAACACTTTTTAGGACAGTAACTTGCATATTAGCCTTTAAAATTAGCACTTTAGACTTTCAACGTTGGAGTCCCATAGACTTTAATAGGGTTCTAAAGTTCACATGAAGTATGCTATATACTAGCTCCGTCGAATCTTCTTTATACATTCGACAGACACCATAAGCCTTCAAAGACAGATACAACCGTAATTCATGTGGATTTTCGGACGAATGCAATTTTTGAATGAAAAACAAAATAAATAAAAACGAATTTTGGGAGTAACTAAATAAATAAATTTTTGCACATGTCTAGGTAAGATGGACATTTTAAGTGTAGAAATGCATCCAAAGATATGTTGTAATTGATTTATTGTGTTAGTAGTTTATGAATTTCCCAAAAGACAAGGGAGAAATTGGTTTTATATAAGGTGTGATAAGTAGCGGTGATGGAGGTGCCCAATTATTTTATTGAGTTTTCACAGTATGTAGAAGTAAGGGTTCTTTTTTAGTAGGATTGATCTTGTATCCAGGCAGGCTGCTTAAACTCTTCTCATAGAGCATGTAAACTCAGGAGGATCATGAGGAGATCCATAAGCATCAATAATATGTCATTCAGTCATCCAGTCTCTAACTGCTTTATTCTTTCTCAGCACAACCAACTTTATTACCAAACCAACTCTTTTCACTTAGCAACTGCAGATATTCTTATTTCTGGGCAAAACACAGAATGATTGGCCTATTGCCTTACCTAAATCAGACTACAAGATATTTACTATGATGTTAGCTAATAAACATTTTCTACCTATTGTATGCCCACATCTGTTTAAATTGCACAGTTTCTCAAAGAATAAAGATGTAGAAATAGGCAGTTAGGGATTCTCACATTAGATAAACTGTGCAATTTAAGCAAACGTGGGCATAAAATAGGTAGAAAATGTTTACAAAAGAAGTAAGGCAGCCCATCTTGGCCAGGGGATTTATGAAGAGGAACATTTTTCACAACCTCAATTCTTCTGTTGTTATTTCCACCTTCAAGAAGACTAATTCTGCAGGAGATAGTTTAGGCAACTGGATGTTGGACACAAAGTCGGCAAATTTGTCAGTGGAAATGTGGGATGTTGTAAAGGAACAATACAGTTATATAGTTTACTATAGTAGTCCCTAAATCTTTTGACTATAATTTGTGAGCTGTACACCGTTGGGTTTAAAGATAAATCAGGGAAGGAGTTAGGGTCCTAGTTTAATTTGCCAGCCAGCATTCTGTGAGATTTATTAGAATACTCATAGAACCTTTGTTTAGACCAAACTTCTCACCCTTCATATCAATCGCCTTACTCTGGTTTCTTTGTGTGTGTGACCACTTGGGGCACAAATGTAGGAGGCAAACAACTCACAATTGTTGTAAATGGAGGGTTTACGTTACTTGAGGCATTCTCCTACAGAAGGACAATGGCCCCTAATAAACACCCTTTGCATCTCCCACATGGTAGAAATCACCTCAACTGCTCTGCATTACTCTCACTCTGAGGCACCTCAGATATGAAGGCTCTGGCATCTGCCTCTATCCTCCAAGTGCTCTTTTTGTAGCCTGTGCTGAGAGACATTAGAAAGAGATGGTAGGTGGCTTCTCTTGTAATGAGGAGGCGGGGAACTTCTTCTTTCCAATTTTACCCATAGGGATGTTTGATGGATCATGCAGCCCAAACCGGGTCCTGACGTGCTACTATATTTTGATAGCTGCTGAGAGAAAGAAAGGATTCGAGAAGACACGTGGCTGAGCCCTGGTATTAGAAGTCCACCTTGCTGGTGGCTGCTCACACACCATCTGCTTTATATTTTTGCCCAAGCTGTACTGTTCCACTACAGCAGGAAAAAAGGGATGTCAAAAACAGGCCCACAATGTGTGCCACGGGTGTCTGAATAAAAAAACTAAAATTAGAAATCTTTTGGCAGCTATGGCAGTTCAAACATATTTACTTGAGTTGCATATTTACCTTTTACCTTTTAACTGAGAGTTCAGCTTTAAATATACAACATATTCATGTCTTAACCAATGGCAATAATAAAAGTAGGCTACAGACTGAGTAGATATTTGCCTGATTTAAACCCATAATCACCAAGCTCTGACAAATCAGTCACACAGATGCACTGGCATAACCCTATATATGTCATGCTGTCACTTAAGTGGTAATGGTTACTCAAGGTTCCAAGTTTAACAGCAGCTTTTACAAACAGAGCTAATTGGCTTAAAAAAATATTGGAGATATGGCCACTAACCAGCAATTTAATGAAAATCACAAGTAAATAGATAAGGATTAACAAGCCAGAGACGTGGAATTATAATTATTCTAAAATGAAATTAGTTGGCAGAACACCGTTGTTTCGGAGATAAACTGCAATTTCATGCCAGATTGAACACTGAAGAGGTCTTTAAAGTCTGTTCTTCAGTATGTTCACTGCAAAAATATGGACCAAACTGGTGAGGCAGATTTACATGGTCAGTAGTGTACATGACACCAATAGGCTGTGATTAGGTACAAATTGTTCCTGTTATATTGCTTAAGCTAGTCACATAAGCATTCCTTTTATATTCCATCAAAATGAACAATTGTATTTGAAATTGTTGCTTGATGGGGCCAAAGAAACAACTTTATTTTTATTTTCTATCATTTTTATATTTTTGTCCTCTGGTTCAATTAAAGGAAAATTCCCACTTTTGAAAAAAAATTATAAATGCACCTTCATGAATAAAATGATGTGTATTTATTACATATTTTCATTGGAGCCTGCACAGAATTGCAACCACGAACAGTGGATCGTGAGTCAAAGCACAGGCTCCTGCAGATTCTTCACCAAACCCCAGGTATGTACAGAGGTTACTATGTTGCATGTTACACTCTAACATGAATCATGGTGTCACAGTTGGCACCTTTCAGGTGCCAGGGGGGTGCAGATACTTGTCTAAGACAGGTATTTGCACCCACTTCCGGACATAGACTCCCACGGGAGTCTATGCTTCTTCCTGTCCCACCCACGGGTCCCAGAGACAGCGCGGACCATTCCCATTGCGCTGCGTGACTCGCGCATGAACAGTAGGGAACCGGGAAGTGAAGCCGCAATGCTACACTTACTGATTCCCTCACCGAGAATGGTGGCGGCAGCAGCCGAGAGCCGAGCGATCGATCAGTCTCGGCTGCCGACATCGCTGGACCCCGGGACAGGTGAGTGTCCATTTATTAAAAGTCAGCAGCTGTAGTATTTATAGCTGCTGGCTTTTAATATTTTTTTCCAGTAGACTCCCTCTTTAACCACTTTAATACAGGGCACTTATACACCTTCCTGCCCAGAGGAATTTTGAGCTTTCAGCTCTGTCGCACTTTGAATGACAATTGCGTGGTCATGCTACACCGTACCCAAGCTAAATTTTTATCATTTTGTTCCCACAAATACAGCTTTCTTTTGGTGGTATCTGATCACCTCTGGGATTTTTATTTTCTGCTAAACAAATAAAAAAAGGCCGAAAATTTTGAAAAAAACATTTTTTTGTTTCAGTTGCAAAACTTTGTAAATAAGTAAGTTTTCTCCTTCACTGATGGGCACTGACGGGGCCGGAGTGACCGGCACTGATAAGGCAGCACCGATGGCCACCCATTATGTGGCATCAATGAAGTGGCACTGATAGACGGCACTGATAGATGGCACAGATATGCGACACAGATAGACACTGATAGGTGGTACAAATAGGCACTCATAGGTTGCACAGATTGTCATGGATAGGTGGCATGGATTGGCATGGATGCTTGGCATGGATAGGTGGCATGGATGGGCATGGATAGGCAGCACAGATGGGTATGGATGGGCACTGATAGGCAGCATGGATGGGCACTGATAGGCGGCATGGATGGGCATGGGTGGGCACTGATAGGCAGCATAGATGGGCACTGATAGGTGGCATGGATGGGCACTGATAGGTGGCACAGATGGGCACTGATAGGCAGCACAGATGGGCATTGTAGTGTAAAGTATTGTAGGGATGGATGCCAATCAGTGCCAAACAATAATGCATGGCAATCAGTGATGGATATAGAGGGGTGGGTCCTGCACAAATCGTGCCACTCAAATAAATACACAAATTCCAACTAATATAAATATGTGCATACATATAATGCCGTGAAAAAAATATATAGTTCATAAAACAGCACGGGTAAAAATATAAAAAATGGAGAAGGGATCAATGATAGAATACTGATAGAATGTCCGCTACTCAAGGCTCCCAGAACTCTCACCTTCAAACGAAGTGAATAAACAAATCAAACAAACTCCAGGATTCTCTTATTTCATTCATTAATAATAGCCATCAGGAAATCCAAAGGAGGGATGTAATGATACAATTCCGCCACTAGAGGGCCAGTCCCAGTCGACTTCCGGTTCGTCCTATGGCCACTCCCTACGCGTTACGTCATGTGACTTCTTCATTCTTCCATTGTGGGCCCTGATTGGCATCCATTATGGGCATTGATTGGCATCCATTGTGGGCACTGACTGGCATCCCTGGTGGTCTAGGGGGGCATACCTGGTGCATACCTGGTGCTGGGCATCCCTGGTGGTCTGGTGGCGTCCCTGGTGGTCCAGTGAGGGCATCCTCGGTCAGGATATTAAAACCACTTTGCCACCGCCATTTTGCTATATGGCGGGTGGCAAGTGGTTAAGCTTGCTCAATTAAGTGTTGACAAAAACAATGTGGAAGCTGATTGGTTTTTATACATGACTGCACCAGATTTTGCAATTTCCATTTTTAGTAAATCAATCCAAGGTCCTGAAGGTGAAATTAGCCTTCAAAGTGTATTTCCACTTGTGCAACCAAATTTGATAAATGTCTACTTTAAGTTACATTTTCTCATTCACATTAAATAACTAAAAACATGATTCTTATATTTTACTGTGTATATATACAGTATCTCACAAAATTGAGCACAGCTCTCACATTTTTGTAAATATTTAATTATATATTTTCATGTAACAACACTGAAGAAATTACACTTTGCTACAATGTAAAGTAGTGAGTGTACAGCATGTATAACAGTGTAAATTTGCTGTTCCCTCAAAATAACTCAACACACAGCCATTAGACATGTGCGCCGTAAATAAATTAATTTTGTTTCATATTTTGTAATCCGTGTCCGAAATTCAATTTGAAATTCAATTTGTATTCGTACGAAATACGAATTTTCGTTAGGTTCTTTAACTTTTCATAACAATTACGAATGTTTGTTATGATGAATTTATCATATTGTCTGACCACTGACAAGCTGACCCCCCATCCCTTCAACCTCTGCAGCAATACTGGCAGCACTCATACGTCTATTTCCCAAAGACAACCTCTGGATATGACACTGAGCATGTGCATACAACCTCTTTGGTCGACCATGGCGAGGCCTATTCTGAGTGGAACCTGTCCTGTTAAACTGCTGTATGATCTTGGCCACCGTAGTGCAGCTCAGTTTCAGGGTCTTAGCAATCTTCTTATAGCCTAGGCCATCTTTATGTAGAGCAACAATTTCAGATCCTCAGAGAGTTCTTTGCCATGAGGTGCCATGGTGAACTTCCAGTGACCAGTATGAGAGCGATAACACCAAATTTAACACACCTGCTCCCCATTCACACCTGAGACCTTGTAACACTAATGAGTCACATGACATTGGGGAGGGAAAATGGCTAATTGTGCCCAATTTGGACATTTTCACCTAGGGGTGTACTGACTTTTGTTGCCAGTAGTTTAGACATTAATGGCTTTGTGTTGATTTATTTTGAGGGGACAGCACATTTACACTGTTATATAAGCTGTACAGTGACTGTAAAGTACAGTGACACTCACTACTTTACATTGTAACAAAGTGTCATTTCTTCAGTGTTGTCACATAAAAAGATATAATAAAATATTTACAAAAATGAATGAATGAATGAAATACTTGTATAGTGCACAATGCGAACTGAATCGCCTTTAGGCGCTGTGGCGAGCTTTGATCATCTGCTAAAAGAGGAAGGTCTTGAATTTTTTACCTAAAAGCCAGGTCATTTTCTTCCAGGCGGATGTTGATTGGGAGAGCATTCCATAGCCGAGGCCCTTGGACAGCGAATCTCCGATCCTCCTTGGATTTATACCGGGCTTTGGGCACGAGGAGGAGGTTTTTGTTGGCTGATCGAAGACTGCGGTTTGGTATGTAATGATTTATTTTCTCCATTAGGTATTGCAGAGCTTCTCTATGCACGCATTTGTGGGTGAGGCAAAGGGTCTTGAACGTGATCCGATTTTTACGGTTAGCCAATGTAAGCTCCTCAGCGAAGGAGAGATGGATTCCCAGGGTTTTTTCCCTGTTATCAGCCTTGCCGCCGTGTTTTGGATCAGTTGTAATCGCGCAAGTTGATATTGTGGTAATCCTATGTAAAGCGAGTTTGCGTAGTCCAGTCGTGAATTAATGATTGTTCCAACTACCACTGCTTTGTCATTCTTTGGGATAAAAGGGATGATGGGTGTACTAATTTTTTGTGAGATACTGTAAATATATAATATATACAGTATATACAGTATATATACATAGTATTCTGCATTAATAGGAACATATGACAAAATCATAGCAAGGTTTTTTTTAACTTTGACTGCAAAAGTGGAAATACACTTTAAGGTTGCTTACAGATGTTCTAAAATAGTGTAGCAGTGAGACGCTGTGCTACTCAGAAGATTGCTGGTTTAAGCCAGATTCTTGGAGAGGATGATTGTTCAGGTGTGGGCTGGCTTCATAATAGACCTGGAGTTAGTGTAAGGTTGCCACTTTTTCTTAAAGCCAATCCCGAACACTCAAGCAGCATGCAACAATTTTTTTTGTAGTATGCAAAACAAATGAAAGACAAAGGTGACAACCCTAGGTGCCCACCTTACATCTGGTGCCCCTATCAGGGTCCGCCTTACATCTGAAGTCCCCAACAGAGTCCCCCCTTACATAAGGTTGGCCCTAGACCTCCTCTGTAGCTCAAAACATGTACACAGTAAAAAAATTGAAAGCGTCACCTATGGGGATTTTGAACTTGTTGCCGACCGCCGGCTGTCAAATGACGTCCAGGCGGCGCAACTCTTGTTGCGGGAGGGCGTCATATGACGTCCTCCCGTTAAAACAGGGAATGTGCCCGATCGTGCGCGCGCCTCCCTGTTCCTTCGATGGCGGAGTGTCACGGAAACACTGCTCGCCACAGAGGGTGGTGAACAGCCATTGGTCATGGCTGTCTACCACGTGCTCGGCCGTGATGAAGTCACGGCCGATCACAGATGGTTCCATCCTAATGTGAACTGCGCATGCGCGCGATCGCGCTACTCGTGCACATCGGTGGTGGCGTGTTCCCTCAGGAACACTGCTCGTCACTGACGCCGGTAAACAGCCATTGGCTGGCTGTTTACCCATGTGATCGGCTGTGATCCTTTCACAGCCGATCACTAAATGTAAACACAGAGCGGTAAATGGCTGTTTCCAGCTCTTCTCTCCTCATACACCTTTTCCAGTTTGAGGAGAGAAGAGCCTGGAGCAGTGAGTTACCGATCTGTGTTCTGTAGTGTCTGCACCAACACCACACTTATCAGATCGCCCCCCCCATTGTCATCTGTCACCCAACAGTCACCACAGTCACCCAATAAAGTGCACCTGTCACATAGGAGACTGCCATCAGTGACCGTCAGCGGTGCACCTGTCACCCATCCCCCGTCACCCATTAGCGACTCCAAGCCATCCCCTGTCACCTATCAGTGACCGCCAGCCATCACCCATCACCCATCAGTGACCGCCAGCCGTCACCCATCAGCCACCGCCAGCCGTCACTCGTCACCCATCAGTCACCACCAGCCGTCACCCATCAGACATCACCTGTCACCCATCAGTGACCGCCAAACATCACCAGTCACCCATCAGTGACCGCCAGACATCACCCATCACCCATCAGCCACCGCCAGCCGTCACCCATCAGCCATCACCTGTCACCCATCAGTGACTGCCAGCCATCCCTGTCACCCATCAGTGAACACCAGCCATCGCCTGTCACCCATCAGTGACCGCAAGCCATCACCTGTCACCCATCAGTGACCACCAGCCATCACCCGTCACCATCAGCCATCACCTGTCACCCATCAGTGACCACCAGCCATCACCCATCAGTGACCGCGAGCCATCACCCATCACCCATCAGTGACCGCCAGCCACCAGTGACCGCCAGCCATCACCCATCAGGTGTCACCCATCAGTGACCGCCAGCCATTACTCGTCACCTGTCACCCATAAGTGACCACCAGCCATCACTTGTCACACATCGTGACTGCCAGCCATCAGTGACCATCACCCATCAGTGACCGCCAGCCATCAGTGACCATCACCCGTCACTGTCCGTGGCCTGTCACACCATCATCACCTATCAGTAAAAATAATCTGCCACCCATCGCACAGCCCATCAGTGACCGCCACCTGTCACACAGCCATCAGCGTCATGTCCAAAAGAGTATACACCAGTGAGGAGGCGTTCCAGATCCTCTCCATGACCGATGAGAGCAACGGGGCATTCTCATCAGATTCCAATTCTGATTCCGAATCAAATTCGGCATTTAACCCGAATAGCGAATCGGTAAATGATTCGGAGGAAGAATGGGTCCCTCCTAAAAGGGCACGGCTCTCTGGAAACCAGGATTATATTCCCAGGCCCAGTACCAGCGTTGCCCCCAGCGTTAGGCCCCGGGAACAAATGCCTAGTACCAGCTTTGCCGCCGGCGATGGGCCCCATCAACAAATGCCCAGACCCAGTACCAGTGCTGCCACATCACGCCTGAGTACAAGCACAGGAAATTCCAATCCAACTACTGGAGTGTCAAATCCCCCAAGAGCCAGGGCCTCTACATATATGCCAGATGGTCTTGCCAACCCAATATGGCTGCCTTCTGACTCGCCATCACCAATTATTCCCCCTTTCACAGCACAGCCAGGTGTGCAGACCAACACCCAAAATTTCTCAGAGATTGATTTCTTTCATCTGTTTTTGCCTGACACATTGCTGCAATTCGTTGTGGACAAGACAAATTTATATGACCAGCAGTATATTGCCAATAACCCCCAGTCATCATATGCCAGTCCCTTTGAGTGGAGAGATCTCAATTTGGAGGAGTTAAAACATTTTATGAGCCTCACCCTGAACATGGGGATTACAAAAAAAAAATTAAGGACATGCCTATCGGTCCACCCACCCCATCCACTACATGGTCATTTATTCTGCCGAAATGTCCAGGTCCCGATAGAAGATAATGCGCTTTCTTCACTTCAGAGACAACACCCCCCCAACTCCCCACAATCATCCAAATTATGACAAGTCATATTAACTTCACCCACTGATACATTTCTTTTCCCAACAATTTGCAGAACTCAAACCATGCAGAACGTATTACTAATGTTCAGATAAAGGAACACCTGGGTAGCAGTGACCATAACATGATTTCATTTGATGTTAGCTGTAAGCAAAAATCACATACGGGAAAGATAAAAACACTAAATTTCAAGAGAGCAAATTTTCCAAGGATGAGGGCTGCTCTCCAGGACCTAGACTGGGAGAGAATATTGGCATCAATGGGCACAGAACATAAATGGGAATTCTTCAAAAAGAATGTTTGTGATCTCACGGCAAAGTATATTCCCATGGGCAATAAGTTTAAAAGGCTAAAAATAAAACCGATGTGGCTCACGGCCAAAGTTAAAAAAGCTATAAACTATAAAAAAGAGCTTTTAAAAAATATAAAAATGAAGGAATGCTAGTGTCATTTAAATGTTACAAAGAATATAGCAGAATAGGTAAAAAGGAAATCAAGGATGCAAAAATGTTAAATGAAAGAGAGATTGCAAAAGAGAGTAGGACAACCCCCCAAAAATTCTTCAAATATATTAATAGTAAAAAGGTCAAGTCTGAGCATGTAGGCCCTTTGCAAAATAATCTGGAGTGGGTGACTGGGGACAAAGAGAAGGCTAACTTATTAAATACTTTCTTCAGCTCTGTGTATACAAAGGAGCATGGGGGAGCTCATGTCCATAATGGGGGTGGTAGTGACGCAGCCCCAAATCCACAATGGCTCAAAAGTGATATGGTCCAGAAATATTTGGACAGAATAAAGGTGGATAAAGCACCTGGACCTGATGGCATCCACCCACGGATCCTAAAAGAATTGAGCTCTGTAATTTCAAAGCCATTGTATCTCATTTTTAGGGACTCATTAATGACAGGAGTAGTACCAATGGATTGGCGCAGGTCCAATGTGGTGCCTATATTTAAAAAGGGAACAAAGTCTTTACCAAGTAACTATAGACCTGTTAGTTTAACTTCTATAGTTGGGAAGCTACTGGAGGGATTAATAAAAGACCACATAGACAAGTTCTTGTAGGAAAAAATTATTTTAAGCAACAGACATCATGGATTCATGCAGAAGATGTCAGACAAACCTGATTTCTTTTTATGAGATGGTAAGTAAAACCTTGGACAGAGGGGTGGCGGTGGACGTGGTATACTTGGATTTTGCAAAATCGTTCGATACAGTTCCGCACACATGGATCAAGTGTAAGGTAAAGTCTACAGGTTTGGAAATATCAGTTTGTAAATGGATAGAAAACTGGATAAAATACAGAATTCAGAGAGTAGTGGTTAATGATTCTTACTCTGAATGGTCTAAGGTTATCAGTGGTGTACCCCAAGGTTCAGTGCTGGGACCCTTACTTTTTAATATCTTTATAAATGATATTGGGTCTGGGATCAAAGGTAACATTTCCGTCTTTGCAGATGACACCAAGCTATGCAGTGGAATAACGTCCTTCCAGGATGTCTCCAATTTACAAGCCGACCTCAATGCTCTGTCTAATTGGGCGACTATGTGGCAGATGAGGTTTAATGTTGAGAAATGTAAAGTTATGTACTTGGGGGCTAAGAATATGCATGCATCATACATGCTAGGGGGAGTACAACTGGGGGAATCCATAGTGGAGAAGGATCTGGGGGTTTTGGTAGATCATAAGCTCAATAATAGCATGCAATGCCAAGCTGCGGTTTCCAAAGCGAGCAAAGTCCTTTCCTGTAGTAAGAGAGCTATGGACTCCAGAGAGAGAGATATCATTTTGCCCCTGTTCAAATCATTAGTAAGAGCTCATCTGGAATATGCAGTTCAGTTTTGGGCACCAGTTCTCAAAAAGGATATCGGGGAACTGGAGAAAGTGCAGAGAAGGGGAACCAAATTGATAAGAGGCTATGAGGAAATATTAGAGGAACTGAATTTATTCACTCTTGATAAGAGGAGATTAAAAGGGGATATGATCAACATGTACAAATATATAAGGGGTCCATATAGTGAACTTGAGCTATTCACTTTACAGTCAACAAAGAGGACAAGGGGGCACTCTTTACGTCTAGAGGAAAAGAGATTTCATCTCCAAATACGGAAAGGTTTCTTCACAGTAAGAGCTGTCAAAATGTGGAATAGACTCCCTGCAGAGGTGGTTTTGGCCAGCTCAGTGGATTGTTTTAAGAAGGGCCTGGATTATTTCCTAAGTGTACATAATATAACTGGGTACTAACATTTATAGGTAAAGTTGATCCGGGGAAAATCTGATTGCCTCTCGGGGGATGAGGAAGGAATTTTTTCCCCTGCTTTAGCAAATTAGATCATGCTCTGCTGGGGTTTTTTGCCTTCCTCTGGATCAACTGTGGGTATATAATTGGGTATATGGGATTGTATGATAACAGTAATTAGGGGCGCTGTACAAAAAATAATTTCTAAACCACTAATTCACAATAACTGTGGCAAAAATGCTTAAAACAACATAATAATCACCATATATGATGACAGTAATTACAATGAAAAAATAGTGAACATTGGTGAACCAACAAAAATAATTATAATAATTAACAATGTAAAGTCCCAATGACGTGTCTCTACAAAGATAAATTCTGCAGATCCAAAATGTGGAAACAGATATTAATCGTGATATAGCAGCAAATCGTAAAAAAAGGCTTGCGACTCCCTCCACCATATACACAGCAATACACCAGTTGTGAAGATGCAAATCCAAACTGCTTACCAGATCCATTTGACCACTTTAATTAAAAAGTAAGTCAAACAACGCCTGTACAGGATAATGCCTGCTCATATGGATACTGATGCAAATGATAGTAGATGGTATGTCTCTCTTCACAGACTCAAGCGGCAAATGTGAAAAAATACAAAGAAATCCATAGCATAATACTGACTTTAATAAAAATGAATAAAAAACAGACATTCAGATCACGTAACTTACGTATTGGAATGTCCGTGCTCATTGCAATATGTAGGTCGCACGACAAGACAATTAAAAATTAGAATAAATGAGCATCTTGCAAATATAAAGAAAGGATTCCCCAACCACAGTGTCTCGAGACACTGTGCTCATCCAATCTGGAAAAAATATTACCAACAGGTGGATTGACTGTATCTCCTGAATTCATGGCCTTTGCCTACTGTCAGAAACCATGAACCAGACCGAGACAGAAGTACAATTAAATCACACTTGTTTATTAATAAAAAATAAAAAGATAAATAAAGTAAGCATAGTCAAAGCATAGCCAGACTCCAGTAATCGGATCGAGTAGTCAGCCAGTCCAGAGTTCAATAACCAGATCGGGTAATCAGCCAGGCCAGAACTCAGGGATTCAAGTGGAGCAACAGCAAGCAGGGTAAGGAGCCAGAAGGAATGTCAGCAAGCCAGTCTTTAAACAGAACCGCAGGAGATAGTCTCTTGTGATGTGACCAAGGCGAAGGCAGAGATGAAGTGAGCTGGACAGCTTTAAGTAGGCAGGCCAGGCGAGTAGGATCAGGAACAGCTGAGTGACTGTGAAGAGAGATGAGAGCTGGCAATTAGCTGACAGCTGAGCAGCCAGCCCAGAGAAGGAAGGGCTAAGCCAGCCCTGCCAGCTAGCTATTGTTGGGGCCCTTGAAAAAAGTCCCCTTGAGAACCTGCATTTAGTCAATAATCAGTGAAAGCAGGCTTGTCTCAGTAGAATACTTGCTGTCTGTAACTAGATTTGGTTGCTGCTAAATATTTGTGCAGCTCAGTTTCTTTAGGGAGGATGTACAGTGGAAATTATAATGTAAAATCCAAATTAGGTCAGGTGTACTAGGATTAGGCTGCTTAACAGATAAATTCACCTTTAGAACATATTTAGGGTGGAACATGTAACATGTTCCAGCTACTGTAACCTCTCAGCCTATCCCGCCTCAATGTGGAGATCCTCTCCCCGCACACGCTGTCACAATTCAAAAACAGTGTGGCCGTGTGGAACTGTGCCACATGGCTGTGTCATTCATTCAGTTTTCTGTAAATAAATAGACTAAAACTACCATCAGCCACCGTAGCTGATGGCTTGTAGTTCGGAACAGACTGCAAAGGAACTGATGAGAGCTCATGGGTGCAATGCTTTCCAGGCCCCTATAGGAAAAAATAATATTTTCATATTTTTTGTTTGTAAAAATTTAATAATTATGAGAGAAGACTTATGCGGAGTGGGTTGTTTTGGCGATACATTGCGCTACTGCTTTAAGAAGGCTAGAAGGCTACGGGCCTGTCATCCCCCTGGGAGCGAGGTTCCATGACTGTGTCCCTCAGAACCCCAGCAGCACCTAGAGAGCAGCTTTTCCCAGCTGATTATATTTAAGTCTCTCCCTGGCCCCTCCCATGCCCCAGAGCATAGAGGGATTTTGTAGTTTTTGTAGTTTTGTAGTTCAAAAAGTCAGCAGTTCCATTACATAATGGTTGTATTACAAGGTTACAGGTTTATTAGGTACAATAAAATACAAGGGGCGACCCACATGGAGTGAAGTATGACACGCTCATCAGGAAGGGGAGTCCGGGATATCAGCGCTGGATGTCCACGATGTGGACCTCCAAGGGTCCGCTGCTGTGGGAGGAAGCCAGGCAGAAGTCCTCAGGCGGAAAGCCGAGTAGAGAGAATGAAGCTGGACAGCAGCACATGCGGATGGGATCACCAGAGGGGGACATCTCCATAGTCAGAGCCTGAAGAAGGAGTGTGCATGCCCAGGACCGGCATCGTGCAGACTCGGAAACTCGATGCGGCCTCCACCCCTCCGGTGATGTCATCCACATGTGCTATGGTCCACACCACAGTCAGATTCATCCCCTCTGCTTGGCTTTCCACCTGAGGACTTCTGCCTGGCTTCCTCCATGCAAAAGCGGACCCTGTAGATCCACATCACAGACATCCAGCGCTGACATCCCAGACTTCCTTTTCCGATGAGCTTGTCATACTTCACTCCATGTGAGTTGCCCCTTGTATTTTATTGCACCTTATAAACCTGTATACTGTCTGCACTTAGAGGAGCTTTTTCTTCTCTCTCCTGCCTATCTTTTAAAGCCTGCTTCTGCGAATAAGCCTTCACTAGTGCCTGCAAACCATATCCTACGATCCCCTTATTTTTGTTGGATCACTTCCTCCTGTTCTATGAACTTTTTACTTACAGGAACTTGTTATGAGATTCTTATGAACTATTTATCCAGATATCCACTCCCCCCCCCCCCCCCACACACACACGGGGTCTGGTTACCTGTTGATGCCATCTATCCTTGTTGTGTTTATGTATAATTGTTGTTTGTAAACAGCACCTCCCAAAATCCTCAGCGCTCTGCCTAAAATGTATGGTTTCACTTGCTTTTGGCTCTCTCCCCTCTGCTGGCTGTAAGAGAATAATGCAGCCTAGCTTAAGTGTCTCTGTAGAATGGGAAGAAAAAATAGAATGGTATCTCTTTCTCAATACTGCTGTAGTCGAGTGCCTGGCTACATAAACATATAGAAAACTAGACACTCGTTTCATCCCAAATTTGTCTTTTAATGAATTTCAAAAATTTGTAAATTCAAATTGAAAAAATCCGAAAACTCGAAAATTTGAAAATCTGAAATAATAACTAACTAATAATAACTTAACTATTACAAACTATTAAATTATAAGTGCTGGGATTTCCTATAAAATTTGGCTGTTAGTGAATGTAACGAAAACAAATTTATCTGATGTTATGAATTATCTGAAATAAAGAATACTGTATCTAAACAAATGGAACGTGACATGGACATTCACTGTACTTTTCATTTAAGCACAAGAGACTCCATTTTGTTCTCGCTGCTGAAATGTGTTCTGTAACCTTCACCTAACACACAGAAACATCTCCAACTAAACACTCTCTACTCCCCCCTCCCTTCTCAATGTTTTACTTTTGCAATTGTTCTATTTGTTAGCTTTTAATAACATATTTCTATTTGTTAGTTTTTAATAACATCTCACACCACCCCTTTCTTATCTATGTATAAAATAACATGTAATAATACATTTTGACACTGAACAGACATTTTAAATACAGTGATTGAGTCCTGTGAATCTGTTCCTGCAGCTACAGTATTAACTTTATTTTAGAGTCCCAATCAGAAATCAGTCATAACAGTTTTGGCGAGTCAGATATCAGGAGGTTGGCAGAGTTTCCAGAAGGAACCGCACTTTGATCGGGATCATCGGGAACGCAGACATCTAAATGCCAGATAGGTAAGCTGTCTTTAAGCTTGCTATATTTCTGCCTTTCCTATGTATCCTATCTGTCGGTTCTCAAGGAAACCAGACCACTCTCAGACCTTTCTGGTTAGGTAACGTGTGTGTGTGAATGTGTTTGTGTCCCCCTTCACGGGTCAGACTGTGTGTGGATAGGGCGAATCCTCTGCAGTTACCTGCGTTGACTCCTTGTGGGCGACCTGGGTCAGAGGCGAATGGTAGGGTCAGATAAAACTCACAGAGAAGAGAAGAGACGAGGAGGGTCTTTTAATGAGTATTTTGTCTATTGTCATAAACCCCTTCTATCCACGTAGTTAAGTGGAGACTTTTCTTGCAAATCTGCAGATTTGCTGTACTATTTGTTTTAGAGGCAAGAGTGTATAGGCACAAGTAGAGAAGACTGGCCAGTCATTATGGGCATTAAATTAAGTAAGGGAATGAAGGGAGAGAGGCCTTCAGAAAATGCCCAGCGCAAGATGAGCGCTAGAGAATATATTAACTGAAGGTACGGTTTCGCCTATACTGAGCCCCTAGATAAATGGATAGAATGGACAAAGGGAACAGCTAAACCTTTAAAATCTGAAGGGACTTTTGATTTACAAGTATGGCAAACTTTTCTGCACGATTATGGCTCACTACTGTGCAGTGAAGGAATGTGGAGAATAGCTTGCACATGGGAGACAGAAGCTAAAGTAGCAAATCAAACTGCCTTGATGGAGATGTTTAATAAAAGTACTGCACAAATTTACTACGTTTGGCCAGAAGACTCTATAGAGGAGGACCCCCCACCTTATGTGGCTTCCAGTTTGGCTTTAAGGGGTCCACGCACAAAAGCAAAAGAATTAGATTACATGGAACACACAAAAGATGAGCTGAGCAAAATATAGTAGAGAGCAGAGGTTTAACAGCCCCATATCAACCTACAAAGAGGGATTTGGCTCGTATCCTAGAAACAGATGATTGGCATAAATCCAAAAGCACATATGCAAAACTAGATCTCGCTGAACTTAAGGCTTTGGCCAGAGAAAGAGAGATAGAGAGATAGAGTCTGAACTTCCGGAGCAAACCATAATTTCCAAATTGTGGCAGCAAGATGAAGAGAGAAAGAAGGGAGATGCCACCCCTTCTGCCCTGGTCACAGAGAAATCTGTTGAAGTTTATCCTGCCAGAACCCAATTAGTTTTTGAAGGTAATGCTGTTGACGGTAAGTCTAAAATTAAATGGCATGTACCTTTTAGTCCCCAAGATATGAGATCCATATTAGAGGGATTGGGAGATCCTAGAAAGAATCCAATTGGGTTTGCAAACAAACTTAGCGCTGCACATTAAGCATATGAGGCTTCTGCTACTGACATTCATCAGCTTCTTATTAAAGCAGTGGGAAGCAACATGTCTGGCTATATACTTAAAGAATGTGGTGTAGATGTCAAAAATCTAGGTAAGATGGTTAGTTGACAGGAGGTTTGTGAGAAATTGAAGGAAATATTGCCCCAAATATATGGACAAACCAGACATGCTGAATTTATGAATGCTAAGCAAGGGAAAGAGGAGGCATCAGGGGCTTATTGGAGAAGGTTAAGTGATATGGCTGAGGAAGCAAGCATTAAAATAGAGGAAGAGAAGGCGGGAGAAATTGCAAGTCCATCTACACAACTGGTGAAAGAAAGGTTTCTTGATGGTTTAATATCTCA
Organism: Lithobates pipiens; assembly: GCF_037356315.1. Classification (NCBI taxonomy): domain Eukaryota; kingdom Metazoa; phylum Chordata; class Amphibia; order Anura; family Ranidae; genus Lithobates; species Lithobates pipiens. The sequence continues at coordinate 337,272,987 of NW_027507903.1, forward strand.
GTTGAAAGAAAAGTTGTTCACAGCAAGGCCTGAGGCAGGCAATATGTATATTTGAGACGTCCTGCCTATCCTGTTATCCATAGAAAACAGGATTAACCAAAAAGACAGCAAACCCAAGGTTATGTACGTGGGGAAGCAGAGAGGAAGAGGAAGAGGCAAAGGCAATTTCAGAAATCGTGGCAATCAGGGACCAATTATATGCTACAATTGTGACGGGGAAGGACACATAGCCAAATTCTTCCATCTTCCTGACCGTAGACTGGAAAAGAGCTTAGAGGCACCTCATGCTGATCCCAGTTCTCTGCCAAAAGCAGTGGATCAGGCATAGGAAAATGGCATGCCAGTATCAATCATGTTAAATAGGGGAGACAATGGTCTCGAGGCCAGAGTAAAAGTATTTTTACAAGAACTCTCCTATCCTGGAGGAGAAACAGAATTAACCTGTTTAATAGATACTGGTGCAAGCCAAAGTGTTTTTAATATAGAGAACTTACCTCCAGGATTATTATCTACAAATGTTATCTCTGGTGTTGGCCTAACCGGGACATCTACTGATTTGGTTGAGTCCAAGCCACTTAAACTCAGGCTGGGACAGCAAACAGAAATTGTCACTAAAGTGTTAGTTTCAGACACAGTTCCTACCAATCTTTTGGGGGCTGACATTTTGAATCAAATTTTAGCAAACATAGACTACACTCCTACAGGAGTCCAAGTGGTCAGTAGTCTGTCAGGAGAAGTTTTAATTTATACTGCGTGTGGAGTATTTTTAATCCAAGACTCCATTCCGCCATTTCCAGCAGAATTGAAAGTGATTCCTGCTGATTTATGGGCCACCAGCAAATATGATGTAGGTCTGCTGGATTGCACCCCAGTCACGATAAAAATTAAACCTGGAGCCCATCTCCCACAGATTAAACAGTACCCACTGAGTATTGCTCAGATTGAGGGGATAAAGGATCAAATCACTCAACTGAAAGCAGCAGGGGTTGTTGTACCAATTAAGTCCCAAGTCAATACACCCCTGTTCCCAATTGCAAAGAAGCCAGACAAGAAGGGTGGGCAGATGACATACCGCATGGTGCATGATTTGAGAGCCATTAACAATATAATTGAGGCAGATACCCCGATCGTGCCCAATCCCTACACTTTACTAAGTGGAATACCTGCCTCCAGCACCTGCTTTACAGTGATTGATCTTGCAAATGATTTCTTTTCGGTGCCCCTGCACCCAGATTGCTTTCACCTTTTTTCTTTTACCAATGATGCCCAAAAATTAGCATGGACAAGACTGCCCCAAGGCTGTGTGAGTAGCCCCTCTGAATATAATACTAAGTTAAAGCAAGTATTGGACCAATGGTCCCCCTCACACCCAAACACAGTCTTGCTTCAGTACATAGACAATTTGCTTATTTGTTCTGATACAAAAGACATTTGTAGCAGAGAAACAGTAAGCCTTCTCATGTTTCTCTATAACAGTTACAACAAAGTTAGCAAAGATAAGCTACAATACTGCCAAGAGAAAGTGATCTTCCTGGGTCACTGCATTTCACATGGAATCCGTCACCTGACCCCAGATAGAGTTAAAACTCTACAAAAATTTGAAAAGCCAAGAAATGCACGGCAACTACGTGCCTTCCTGGGGTTAGTGGGATATTTTATGGACTGGATTCCAAATGCATCAGAACTTATGGCTCCTCTATATGAGGCTACCACTAGAAACCCTTTCAAACTCACATGGGACAATGAATTGCAGATGAAGGAGCTTATTTAAATTTTGTCTGAAGCTCCCGCCATTGGACTTCCTGACTATACTAATGCCGCGTAAACACGGTCGAACTGTTTGGCGTACTTAGTCCGTTGAAACACATTTCAGCGGACAATCCGCTCGTGTGTGGGCTTCAGCGGACTTTTTCAGCGTGCAGTCCGGAGTACTAAGAATTTCGGTTTTTCCAAAAATCTGTCCGTCGTACTTTGGTTTCAGCGGACAATACGGTCGTCAGTATGCTAGTCCGACGGACTAAGAATGGCGCATGCCCAGAAAGGATTTACAGGGCTTTGCTGTGTCTTGGACTTCCTATTTCTAGTCCCGTCGTACGTGCTGTACGTCATCGCGCAAGCTTTTGTCGGACTGTTTGTGTATCCGTGTGTGGTCAAGTCTGTTCAGTGGAAAGTACGCCGGATTGTCCGTCGGATTGTATGACGGACTAAGTATGTCAAACAGTTCGACCGTGTGTACGCGGCATAAGACTTTCTCGTTGTTCTGTCATGAAGTCAATGGATTTGCTGCAGGTGTACTCACCCAGCTACATGGAGACAAACAGAGGCCTGTGATGTATGTATCAGCCTCATTAGACCCTGTCATCAAAGGCTCCCTCAGTTGTATGCGAGCCATAGTAGCCTGCATTTTGCTGCTAGACAAAGTAACTGAGCTTGTACTAGATTCTGCTCTGATCCTGTATGTGCCACATGCAGTACAGGAAATCATGAATCAAGTAAATATCAGACATGTGTCTGCCAGTAGATTTGACAAGTACCAATCTGCTCTTTTTGCTCCATCGAATTTAACAATCAAACGGTGTGTTACTTTAAATACGGCTACTCTTCTTCCTATATTGTATGGCTCTGATGGAGGTAGAAAGAGCCTCTGTCACACCAGCAAAAGATGAGCCTTTATCAGATTGTGACACACACTTATTTGTAGATGGTTCCAGATTTTACACCGATGATGGTCAGCCACACACAGGTTTTGCTGTAACCACTACAGACACCATTTTACACCGGGAGGCATTGACACCCCAGATGTCAGCACAGGAAGCGGAGTTATGTGCTGTAGTCAAAGCATGTCATCTCCTAGAGAATCAAAGGGGAAACATTTACACTGACAGCAGATATGCGTTTGGAATCGCTCACGATTTTGGGCCTATTTGGAAAGCACGGAATTTCCTGACTAGTGCAGGGAAGCCAGTGATGCCGCGTACACACGATCAAACAAGCGGGTGGAAAAGTCCGGCAAACTCAAGTCCGCCGGACAATCCCCCCGTGTGTAGCCTCCGGCATACTTTTTTGACCCGAAAGTACGGCGGACTTAGAAAGTAGTTTTACACTCCAATCTTCCGGCCGGACTCGCATTTCGGCGGACAAACCGGCCGTGTGTGTGCCAGTCCGCCGTACTTTTGAAATGAACGGACTTTTCCCGCCCGGAGAAAAGTCCGCTCATTTCGAGCGGGTCTCCAGGTAGGCGGGGCCCGCGAAGGATACGTCGCTGGACCCGCTGCCTGGCATGGACTTAAAGGGGAACCCCAACGCCGAAAAAAATCGGCGTGGGGGTTCCCCCCAAGTCCACATCAGACCCTTGTCCGAGCACGCTACCCGGCCGGCCAGGAAAGGGGGGACGAGCAAGCGCCCCCCCTCCTGAGCCGTACCAGGCCGCGTGTCCTCAACATGGGGGGTGCCTTGGGGAAGGGGGGGGCCGCGCGGCCCCCCCACCCCAAAGCACCTTGTCCCCATGTTGATGAGGACAAGGGCCTCTTCCCGACAACCCTGGCCGTTGGTTGTCAGGGTCTGCGGGCGGGGGGCTTATCAGAATCCGGGAGCCCCCTTTAATAAGGGGGCCCCCGGATACCGGCCCCCCACCCTATGTGAATGAGTATGGGGTACAATGTACCCCTACCCATTCACCTGTAAAATAAAGTACAAAAAAAACACAACACACAAGGGTTAAAATAGTTTATTGCACAGCTCCGGGGGTCTTCCGTCTTCTAGCCGGACTCCTCCGCTATCTTTTTGTAGCTCTTTTGCTAGCGGAGGAGCCCGGCTTTCTTCCTCGCCGCCGGCCTCTTCTTCCAACTTCGGGGGTCTTGTCCCCCTCTTCGGTTCTTCTGCCGGGCCACCGCGCCTTCTTCTAGCTCTTTTACAGGCGGTGGCCCGGTCTTCTGCCGCCGCCACTGCCGCCTTCAGTTCTTCTGTCCTTCTCTTCTTCTTCTTCTTCAGATGTTGCCTCGCCGAGTCCTCCGCTCACAATGACGGGCACCGGGCATGCGGCGACTTATATAGGGACAAGGGGCGGGGTCTTCGGTTGATGTCACATGGGTTGATGTCACATGGGTTGATGTCACATGGCGACAGTCCCAGCATCCTCCGGGACTGTGACATCGTAAGGGGGCGGGGTCACCATGTGACATCAACCCATGTGACATCAACCAAAGACCCCGCCCCTTGTCCCTATATAAGTCGCCGCGTGCCCAGTCCCCGTCATTGTGAGCGGAGGACTCGGCGAGGCAACATCTGAAGAAGAAGAAGAAGAGAAGGACAGAAGAATGGAAGGCGGCAGCGGCGGCAGAAGACCTTGCTACCGCCTGTAAAAGAGCTAGAAGAAGGCGCGGTGGCCCGGCAGAAGAACTGAAGAGGGGGACAAGACCCCCGAAGTTGGAAGAAGAGGCCGGCGGCGAGGAAGAAAGCCGGGCTCCTCCACTAGCAAAAGAGCTACAAGAAGATAGCGGAGGAGTCCGGCGAGAAGACCCCCGAAGACGGAAGACCCCCGGAGCTGTGCAATAAACTATTTTAACCCTTGTGTTTTTTTTTTGTACTTTATTTTACAGGTGAATGGGTAGGGGTACATTGTACCCCATACTCATTCACATAGGGTGGGGGGGCCGGTATCTGGGGGCCCCCTTATTAAAGGGGTCTCCCGGATTCCGATAAGCCCTCCGCCCGCAGACCCCGACAACCAACGGCCAGGGTTGTCGGGAAGAGGCCCTTGTCCTCATCAACATGGGGACATGTTGAGGGCACGCGGCCTGGTACGGCTCAGGAGGGGGGGGGGGCGCTCGCTCGCCCCCCCTTTCCTGGCCGGCCGGGTAGCGTGCTCGGACAAGGGTCTGATGTGGACCTGGGGGCACCCCCACGCCGATTTTTTCCGGCGTTGGTGTTCCCCTTTAAGTCCATACCAGGCGGCGGGGCCAGCAACGTATCCTTCGCGGGCCCCGCCTACCTGGAGACGCGCTCGAAATGAGCGGACTTTCCTCCGCGTGTGTGGGCGAGTCCGTTCATTTCAAAAGTAGGGCGGATAGTACGGCGGACTTAGTACGCCGTATTAGTCCGCTGAAAAAGTGCCATGTGTGGGCAAGTAGCCTGTTCAGAAAGTCCGACGGACAGTCTGGCGGGAAGTCCGCCAGACTAAGTACATCGGACAGACAGCTACGTGTGTATGCGGCTTGAGACATGCAAATCTCATAGAGCGGCTATTTGAGGCCTTTCAGAAACCAGCAGAAGTTGCCATCTTGAAGGTAAAAGGGCATGCAAGGGGAAATGACATGACAGCCAGAGGAAACGCTTTAGCGGACCAAGCGGCAAAGGATGCTGCCCTTATGGCATTTGGAGTCACACCCACTGTAGGAGTTGCCCAGGTAGCGGAGGCAGATTCCCCTCATCAAAAGCAGTGGGATGTAGAAACTCTAATATAGTTGCAGAGCCAGGCCCCTGATGAAGAGAAGGATAAGTGGATCAAATGCAATGCTACCCAAAATCAGCAGGGCATGTGGAGCGCTGACAACAGGTGGTGTCTACCCAGGAGTTTGTACCCAGTTTTAGCACAACTGGCACATGGCGCCAGTCATCTTGCTAAGGGCACGATGGTGGCACTTGCTGACTGCTATGGGATAGCACCTGGATTTAGTGCATTTGCAGCCAGGTTTTGTGCTTCATGTCTCACTTGTGCTCTGTACAATGCAGGGAGGACTGTCCATGTTCCCCAAAAGCATTCTCCTAAGCCAGATTTCCCTTTCCAAAGAATTCAAATAGACTACATTCGGATGTCCAGAATAGGCACCTATGAGTTCGCTTTAGTTTGTATTGACATGTTCTCAAGCTGGCCAGAGTGCTGGCCAGTAGCTAAAGCAAATGTAAAAACAACAGCAAAGAAAATTTTGAATGAAATAGTTTGTAAATATGGTGTTCCTGAAACTATTGAGAGTGACAGAGGAACCCATTTTACTGGAGAAGTAATGAAAGAGGTAATGGAAGCCCTTCACATACAGCAAGCTTTCCATACACCTTATCATCCACAAAGTAGTGGTAAAGTTGAGACACTTAATGGAATTTTGAAAAACAGATGTGCAAAAAATAAAGCAGATACAGGAAAAGAATGGGTGGAAGCTTTGCCATTAGCCCTATATTCTGTACGAACTACCCCTAAACAACCACATGGGCTGTCCCCCTATGAGATTTTATTTGGAGGGCCACCCAAAACAGGGCTATATTTTCCCCAACAGTTGCAGTCTGTTAGAATATGTTCAGATTTTTCAAAGAACTTTGAATAAAATACATGAAGGTGTTTATAAATCTATCCCCGACCCAGATTCTGTTTCAGGTATTCACAGAATCCAACCAGGTGACTGGGTGGTGGTCAAGCAATACGTCAGAAAGCCGCTAGAACCGAAATTTGACGGACCACATTTGGTGCTTTTGACAACCGGATCTGCTGTCAAGTTGGAAGGAAAGCCCACCTGGATTCACGCCAGTCACTGCAAGAAAATCCTGAAGTGATGATATCCTTTGAAAAAATGATGATGCTGTTCCTTTTCTTTTTGTTGTTTGTGAGAACTGAGACATGAAAACATAACCCTTTCATCCAAATGTTAAAATTGTATGCAACCCATAGCAATGCTAGTGACTGCTGGGTGTGTTCTCACTTACATCCCCAAACAGGAACAATACCCATGATAGCAATGCCTCTCAAATTCACTGATCTAAACAGGACCAGAATAAATGGCTCATACATCGTCTCCACAGCTAATGAGCACAGATCAGTAACTTTGATGGTTTCAAAACAGATAGACACTCCACAGATTTGTTTAAACATTACATGGCCGTTTAACACAAAATGTACACGGTTGGGCAATTCAAATATGCACCGGAGCAAAGATTACAGTTTATGGAGGAAACCATGGTCAATATTATTATATCCCAGATCCAGAACTAAATAGAACCCTTTATAGTACAAATTGCTCACAGTTCCCAATATGTGTAAGGCTGACCGCAGGTCAAGCCTGTATTTGTAGGAGGAGTCAGGCTGCATAAAGCCTGCCCTCCTCTGCCTCCTTCCTCGTGGACGTTGGGTCTCGTGGGACGTCACTTCCGGCGGGTCGTCACTTCCGGCGGGTCGGAGGAGGATTTTCTGGCGCTCATGGACGGGGGTGCTTTTGGCCCCGCCGGCTCCGTTTGTGGGCATGGGGGGGCGCTTCACCCGCGGCAGCTGTTCTGCACGGGGGAGGCTTTCTCCCGCTCGCCTCCTTCTCCGGCTGCCTCTGCTGGAGGGGAGGGGGGGTTTTCTGTCTCAGGCTTCCCCGTGTGTTTTTTGCATAGCGTTTGTCCACTGGGGAGCTTTGTCGCCCGCCCGCCTCCTTCTCCCGCTGTCGCTGCCGGAGAGGACGGGGGGTGCCTGCCACAGGCTTCCCCCGTGCGGTGCTGCTGGGGGGGGCGGCTCTTGCCTCCATGAGGGAGCCCTTCTCCCGCCCGCCTCCTTCTGTCGCTGCCGGAGAGGGGGGGTGCCTGTCACAGGCTTCCCCATGCGGTGCTGCTGGGGGGGGGTGGCTCTTGTCTCCATGAGGGAGCCCTTCTCCCGCCTGCCTCCTTCTCCCGCTGTCGCTGCCAGAGAGGAGGGGGGGTGCCTGCCACAGGCTTCTCCCACGCGGTGCAGCTGGGGGGGTGGCTCTTGTCTCCATGAGGGAGCCCTTCTCCCGCCTGCCTCCTTCTCCGGCTGCCCCTGCCGGAGGGGAGGGGGCGGGAGGTTTCTTGACGGGTTTCCCCTGCGGGGTTGGGGTCACAGATGTGCAGGTGGGGGTGAGCAGTTTGTCCGGACGTTTTCTGCTTGGTTGGGGTGCTTCCTTGGTTCCGTTATTCCTGGGGCCGGTGGCGTCCATGTGCCGTACGGGGGGGGGGGGGATGTGCCGTGATTGCAGTGCATCTGTGGGGCTAATGATGGAAGAACCTGGCACCATAATGTATGACCTACTAATCTGATTGGAGTGACAAGAAGGTCAGTGTTTAGCAACATTCTTGGCATACAGGGCAGGGAATCAAACACATTGAAGCAGATCAGCAATGACGGCCGACATGCTTCTCCCCGATATAGAAGACGGTGAGCTGCCCCCCATTCCCCCCCCCGTCAGAGGCAGAACACCATCGCTGACAACCTTCATTATTCCTCCATTTCATGGAAAGGAAACGTTCGCCTTCTGCAGGCCGGGAAAACATGAAGATTTCTCCTTGCAGAATATTATTTACATCCAATCCTCCCTCTGGGCACCGCGCTTGTCTGAGAGATAATCCTCCCAGATCAGTGTGTAGGACGAACGTTCCGGGCCCTTGATAAGAGGCAAGTGGGGCCCCCGGGGCCAACTTTAAAGATGGATCTCCTACTTAACTAAAATTATCCTGCGCCACGTGATAGAGAAATAAGAGCGTTGAAAAAGAATCACACGCTGAAAGCTTTACAGTGCCTGGAAAAAGTGTTCATACCCCTTGACATTCCCCACATTTTGTCATGTCAGACAGCAATCAAATAAATAAAAAAAAAAAAAACCTGACTATGGTTCTATCTCTTCCCTCCAGCCGCACCGCCTGAGCTCCACGTGGCGTGCCCCGCCTGAGCTCCACGTGGCGTGCCCCGCCTGAGCTCCACGTGGCGTGCCCCGTCTGAGCTCCACGTGGCGTGCCCTCCACCCTCGTCTGAGCTCCACGTGGCGTGCCCTCCACCCCCGCTTGAGCTCCACGTGGCGTGCCCTCCACCCCCGCCTGAGCTCCACGTGGCGTGTCCTCCACCCCCGCCTGAGCTCCATGTGGCGTGTCCTGCACCCCGCCTGAGCTCAATGTGGCGTGCCCCCCGTCTGAGCTCCAAGTGGCGTGCCCCCCCGCCTGAGCTCCACGTGGCGTGCCCCCCCGCCTAAGCTCCACGTGGCATGCCCCCGCCTGAGCTCCATGTGGCGTGCCCCCCGCCTGAGCTCCACGTGGCGTGCCCCCCCGCCTGAGCTCCACGCCGCGTGCCCCCGCCTGAGCGCCACGTACTATGTGCTGGTTGCGTTCTTGGGCAAGTTGCGTTCTTGGGCAATTTGCATTTTTGTGCTATTAATATTCTCGTGCCATTCATGTTCTCGTGGTGTTTACGTTTTTTTCATGCAATTTTACGTTTCTTGTGCATTTTATGGTTTTCTCAGGCGATTTCGGTCTCAGGCGATTTCGGTCTCAGGCCATTCACGTTCTTGCACGATTACGTTCTCAAAGCTATTACGTTTTCATGTATTTGCGCGTTTCATGCGTTTTGCGTTTCCATGCAGTCATGTCCTCGTTTCATTTTACATTCTCATGCAGTTATGTCCTTGTTTCGTTTTACGTTCTCATGCAATCATGTTCTTGTTTCGTTTTACGTTCTCATGCACTCATGTTCTCGTTTCGTTTTACGTTCTCATGCAGTTATGTTCTCATACGATTTGACGTTCTCATGCTTTGTTTTCACGCGCGGTTCTCACTCGTTTTTACGGTTTCACATGCAATTGCCGTTTCTCATGCAATTCACAGTTTATGCAATTCACGGTTTCCATGCAGTTGGTGTTTTTCATGAAGTTACGGTTCTTACGCAATTTTGTTTTTCATGCGATTTAGGTCTCTCATGTGATTTACTTTTCTTATGTAGTTGGTGTTTCTCATACATTTGATGATTTTCCATGCAATTTTACGGTTTCTCATACAAGTTGCGTTCTCGTGCGTTGCTGGCAGTGGACGGTTTTTAAACAACTTAGGCCGCGTACACACGCGGGGACTGTTCGCTCAACTTTGTCCGCTGAACAGTGTTTCGGCGGACAGTCCGCTCGTGTGTGGGCTTTCAGCGGACAGTTTCAGCGGACAGTCTGCTGAACAAAGTTTTTCGGAAATTCCGAAAAACTGTCCGCTGAAACTTTGTTTCAGCGAACAGTCCCCTCGTGTGTAGGCTTGTTCGTCAAACTAAGTTCCGCGCATGCTCAGAAAGGATTTACACGCCGAAGTTTGCATTGCAGTGTATAGGACGTCGTTTTCTAGTCCCGTCGTACGTGCCGTTCACGTCATCGCGCACGGTTTCAGCGGACTGTTCGTTCGTCGTGTGTGGGCAAGTCCGTCCATGCTAATTTTGAGCGGACTGTCCGCTGAAACTGTTTGACGGACAAAGTTGAGCGAACAGTCCCCGCGTGTGTACGCGGCCTTACAGTTCTTACACATTTATGGTTCTCATGCATTTATGGTTATCAGGCTTTTTTACGTTTCTCATGCAATTTACGTATCAGATGTAATGTACGTGGCTGTTATTTACGTGTTTTCATGCAACTTCTTGCGTTTCCCTTGTTTCTGACATTTCCCCATGTTTTTCTAGTGTTTTCTGACGTAGTTCCATGGTTCTGAAGTATTCACGTGTTTCCTTGCGTGTTTTCCTGTGTTTCCTTCCGTATTTCCCATGTGCCGCACGTTTCATGTCTTATGCCTTTCATGTCATTGCCCTTGTGTCATTTCATGATTCTCAGGCATTTTACGCTCCTCATGCCTGTTAAGTGTCGGATGTATTGTACATGTCTGATGCTATTTACGTGTCTCATGCATCTTCTCGCGTTTCCCATGTTTCTTTTTGTTTCTGGTGTTTTCTTGCCTTTTCTTGTGTTTCTTACATATTCCTATATGCTGCACATTTCATGTCTTATGCTTTTCTTTTCTCTTGTGTACCCCTCCAGGGTTTTTCTCTTGTGTACCCCCCAGGGTTTCTCTTGTGTACCCTCCAGGGTTTCTCTCTTGTGTTTTCATCGATTCGCATTTCTCGTGCAACCTGCGTTTTCTAGCAGCTTCGGTTCTTATGCTGCTCACGGTGATCAGATCGCGCTACTCATGTTTTTCATTCAGTCACAATTCCTTATCGCAGGTTTCATTCTTGTCGCAGGTTTTCTTTGTCTGATCACGATTCTCTCGCTAGTTGTGTTCCTGATCAGTTGGGTGCCATTCCTCACTATCTTCAAATGTCCTGGCTGCGTCCGGCCAGGAGTTGCGCTGAGGTATAGAACGTTTGGTTAGTCAGCCTTTCGCTGATCCGCAGCTTCTACTGGCTCAGGGGCTTTCATTGGATCACAGGGCCCGGGCCGGTATCTGTAGGCTCGGGTCTCAGAAGCAGGTTCCAGTGTCGCACTTTCTTTTCAGTTCCAGTTGTGGTAGATTGGTTTTCCATTTGGCTGGCACTGCAGCCTTGATCATTGGGTTTTGTTTTAAATTCCAGGAAGGCCCGTGACACTGCTTAGCATGTTTCCAGGTTAGGTTTCCAGTCCTGATGGTTAAATGTCTAGTTCCTTTTTGCTTTTCTGTTTTGTTTTGTTTTAGTTTCCTTTTTTGCCTCCTCCAGCTTGTAATCAGGCCTCAGCACTTTCTGGGCGTATCGAGTTAAGTCTCAACATTTCATGCTGAATGATCTGTCAGGTTGTTTTATTTTTTCTGCACTTTCGTTTGAAGCCATCCAGGGTTCCAGTGGTGTGGACTCCCTGCTGTGCTCAGCTGACTTTCCATTGTGGGTTTATTTTATGACATTCACGTACTCTCAGGTCTCCTTTTGCGTTGGTCACCGGGTTGGGGCTCAAGGGGGTGCTATTGCTGGCTTTGTGGTTCCTGAAGCCAGGGGAGTGGTGCTTCTGGCCCAGGGTCTCACTTACTTTAGCCAATCTACTAGTTGGCACCCCAGTTTTCCTGTTACATCTGCATTCTCGCGGGACGTGGCTTTCGGAGCGGCACTGTTGTCAGGTCACTGGAGCCTGGCAAGGTGTGGTGCTTGGTGTTGGGAAAAGCAAGCGTGTGTGTGTTACATTTGTCTAAACGCTGGGTTGGCCCTCTACTGCCTTTCCTAGAGTTTCCTTCTCTGTGGAAAATACATAACTCATTTGCCGCCGCTCCAGGTTAGACGTTATTCACTGTGTCATCTGGTTGTTGAACTTTCTTCCTACTGTGTTATTTTTGCCCCCTTTTAGGCATATTGACCACGTGACCCTGGCACACTTCAGGTCTTTGTTTCCTTGTTGCTCTTTGTTCCTTTCCTCATTATCCACAGAGTGACTCTGAGTACAAGTGTAAGGCTGACCGCAGGTCAAGCCTGTATTTGTAGGAGGAGTCAGGCTGCATAAAGCCTGCCCTCCTCTGCCTCCTTCCTCGTGGACGTTGGGTCTCGTGTCCCACCCTCCCATTCCCTTTTTTCTTTTAATTTCATTCATTACATTTCATACTTGGGTATGCCCCCTTTTAGGCATACTGACCACGTGACCCTGGCACACTTCAGGTCTTTGTTTCCTTGTTGCTCTTTGTTCCTTTCCTCATTATCCACAGAGTGACTCTGAGTACAAGTGAAAATATCGGTTACCTGAGATTCCATGTTATTACTTCCAGTTTTTTAGGCACAGGCATACCATCCATACTTAGAGGGTTATATTATATATGTGGAAATAAAGCTTACGCCTGGCTTCCTACTAACGTTACAGGTACATGTTTTATTGGGAAGTTAGCACCTGCTTTGGCTGTATGCAAAGATACAGTGCAAGCAGATCAAAGTCCGGAATACCCTTTAGTGTTCAAAAGAGAGCTGTTCACTGAAGGCGACATGGCATGGTCATGGTTCCCTTCCTGGACAGGATGGGGAATTGAAGCAATGAAAAGAATAAATAATTACACTAGAATTGTAGATGTGATTATTAACCTTACTACCACTGATATAGGTTTATTAAGTGAAGAAATAACTCAGATTAAAAAAGTAGTATTAGAGCACAGATTAACGCTAAATTTTCTCACTGCAGCTCAAGGTGGGATGTGTAAGTTATTTTGCACCGACTGTTGTATATACATTTCTGATAATGAGGACACTATTAAAGGACATCTTGCTAAGATAAGAGAACTACAGAATAAGGCCAGAGATATTGCTAAAGATGGATGGAACCCCTTTAAGGGATTAGGAGGTTTTGGTGACTTTTTATATGGCATAGCAACATGGTTACAGAAACTAGGCGCTTACATTGTGATGTTCCTATTTCTCATATTTTTATTTACTTCCTCATCAGGCTGTGCCTCTGTGTGACTACCCGCTGTACTAACAAATGGTCCACCAGCCCTGATGAACCCATTATTGTGAGAAAGTTAGGAGAGAGCTGAACAGGACGCCGTCTCTCTGCGCCAATGTAACAGGAGTTACCAGCAATCGGCTAAATGTAACGCGGAGAAGAATGGTGTCAAATAAACAAAAGGAGGGAAATGACATGGACATTCACTGTACTGTTCATTTAAGCACAAGAGACTCCATTTTGTTCTCACTGCTGAAATGTGTTCTGTAACCTTCACCTAACACCTAGAAACATCTCCAACTAAACACTCTCAACTCCCCCCTCCCTTCTCAATGTTTTACTTTTACAATTGTTCTATTTGTTAGCTTTTAATAACATATTTCTATTTGTTAGTTTTTAATAACATCTCACACCACCCCTTTCTTATCTATGTATAAAATAACATGTAATAATACATTTTGACACTGAACAGACATTTTAAACACAGTGATTGAGTCCTGTGAATCTGTTCCTGCAGCTGCAGTATTAACTTTATTTTAGAGTTAGTAATAATAAATAACAATAATAATAATAAAAAGTAGATCTCTGTCATGTCACTAGGCAGAACAGGGAAATACCCTGTTTACATCTCCCCGTTCTGCAGCTCGATCACGGGACTCCCCGTTCTACTCCCGCGATCGCAGGACACTGGCGGACAATGAGTCCGCGGGACCGGCAGGCACGGTCACGCTGTACGCGGCAAGGCTGTATGCCCACTAGCCCCGCAAATTAAAGGGGACATACAGGTATGCCCATTTTCCCACTGCTGCCATTCTGCCGACATAGGACACTGTCAGTAACTAACTTATTATGAATTTAGATCAATTCAATATTGAACAGCTTCAATAAATGAGATTTAACATCAGATGTTGAAGGAAGAAATTGTTTAATCAAATGTCTTAGAATCAATCTCTTACCTACAATTAAGATGTGATTGATTAAAGTTGGTCTATTCATAGATCAAGGCACAGGAACCATCTGTATAAGTTTTTTGTTCTTGTTCCCTAAAAAAACAAAGTGGTTGTAAACCCTTTACTACCACATTTTCCTACAAGTAAGCCTATAATAAGGCTTACCTGTAGGTACTGTGAATATGTTCTAAATTTTCACCGTTTGGGAGGTATTCACTATTTCCTTATGTGCCGGAGTCATAGGGACATGCACGCTGAAGAAATGGCTTGCTCATGCACATGCACAGGAGTGGCGTCATCGCAGCTCCGGGAGACATGTCACTGGTCACAGTGGTGTACAGGGACCGCTGCAACAGCTTCAATCTAAGGTAAGTATTTCATATTGAGCTGGTATGCGATGCATACTAGCTCATTATGCCTTTGTCTTGCAGGTTGTTTTGTTTTTTTTGGAGAGTTTACAACCACTTTGGAAATACTCATTTTAAACAGTAAACCAATTTAGAAAAAAAAAAATATTCTTCACACAACCACATACAATGTGCCCTATTTGTGTTAGGAAGGTCACCATATATCACTATGTTTAGTACCATTTTAATATTCTTTAATATTCTTTTTAAATTTGTCTAAAGTGTTTTTCCTTAAAGCAGTCTCTGTATTAAGGTAAAAAATGTCCCTCTACCTGTCCTTTTATGTGTATCATTCCAGCACTATCACACACATCTAGTTTTACAGGAGAAGCTGAGAGCAGAGGAGAAAGCAGGGGCATGGCTTACAGGTGCTGTGTATCCAGGGGTCAAGTCCTGGGAAAAAAAGTGTGGGAACTCCCACCCAAGATCCATTCCCCCACCAAAAAAAAAAAAAAAAGGTACGCTCATATGCATATATACTTCACAGAAAATACAGTACAACATTTATTGTAAAGTGCCAGTTTACAAAAACAAAATAACGTGTCAAACAAAACAATCAACACAATGGGTGATGATCTTTCCCTCGCAGGGAATTTCTACCACAAATACACCCTGTTCCAAATTCTGTTACACAGCCCATTAGAAAATATCCCACAAACAGGAATAAGTATTGGCAGTATTGAAGAGTATTGGCAGGGTATTGCAGAGTATTGATAGGGTATTGCAGAGTATTGGCAGGGTATGTATTGAAGAGTATTGGCAGAGTATTGCAGAGCATCGGCAGGGTATGTATTGGCAGGGTATTGCAGAGTATTGATAGGGTATTGCAGTGTATTGGCAGGGTATTGCAGAGTATTGATAGGGTATGTATTGTAGAGTATTGATAGGGTATTGCAGAGTATTGGCAGGGTATTGCAGAGTATTGGCAGGGTATGTATTGGCAGGGTATTGCAGAGTATTGGCACAGTATTGCAGAGTATTGATAGGTTATTGCAGAGTATTGGCAGGGTATGTATTGTAGAGTATTGGCAGGGTATGTATTGGCAGGGTATTGCAGAGTATTGGCAGGGTATGTATTGCAGAGTATTGATAGGGTGTGTATTGTAGAGTATTGATAGGGTATGTATTGGCAGGGTATTGCAGAGTATTGGCAGGGTATGTATTGCAGAGTATTGATAGGGTGTGTATTGTAGAGTATTGATAGGGTATTGCATAGTATTGGCAGGGTATTGCAGACTATTGGCAGGGTATTGCAGAGTATTGGCAGGGTATTGCAGAGTATTGGCAGGGTATGTATTGCAGAGTATTGGCAGGGTATTGCAGAGTATTGATAGGGTATTTATTGCAGAGTATTGGCAGGGTATTGCAGAGTATTGATAGGGTATGTATTGCAGAGTATTGGCAGGGTATTGCAGAGTATTGATAGGGTATGTATTGCAGAGTATTGGCAGGGTATTGCAGAGTATTGATAGGGTATGTATTGCAGAGTATTGGCAGGGTATTGCAGAGTATTGGCAGGGTATGTATTGCAGAGTATTGGCAGGGTATGTATTGCAGAGTATTGGCAGGGTATTGCAGAGTATTGGCGGGGTATGTATTGCAGAGTATTGCAGAGTATTGGCAGGATATTGAAGAGTATTGGAAGAATATTGAAGAGTATTGATAGGGTATTGCAGGGTGTGTATTGGCAGAGTATTGGCAGGGTATTGCAGAGTATTGGCAGGGTATGTATTGCAGAGTATTGGCAGAGTATTGCAGAGTATTGACAGGGTATTGCAGAGTATTGGCAGGGTATTTATTGGCAGAGTATTGGCAGGGTATTGCAGAGTATTGATAGGGTATTGCAGGGTGTGTATTGGCAGAGTATTGGCAGGGTATTGCAGAGTATTGGCACAGTATTGCAGAGTATTGATGGGGTATTGCAGAGTATTGGCAGGGTATTGCAGAGTATTGGCAGGGTATTGAAGAGTATTGGCAGAGTATTGGCAGAGTATTGGCAGAGTATTGGCAGAGTATTGAAGAGTATTGGCAGGGTATTGCAGAGTATTGGCAGGGTATGTATTGCAGAGTATTGGCAGAGTATTGCAGAGTATTGACAGGGTATTGCAGAGTATTGGCAGGGTATTTATTGGCAGAGTATTGGCAGGGTATTGCAGAGTATTGCAGAGTATTGGCACAGTATTGCAGAGTATTGATAGGGTATTGCAGAGTATTGGCAGGGTGTTGCAGAGTATTGGCAGGGTATGTATTGCAGAGTATTGGCAGGATATTGAAGAGTATTGGCAGAGTATTGAAGAGTATTGGCAGGGTATTGCAGAGTATTGGCAGGGTATGTATTGGCAGGGTATTGCAGAGTATTGGCAGGGTATTGAAGAGTATTGCAGAGTATTGATAGGGTACTGCAGAGTATTGGCAGGGTATTGCAGAGTATTGGCAGGGTATGTATTGCAGAGTATTGGCGGGGTATTGCAGAGTATTGGCGGGGTATTGCAGAGTATTGATAGGGTAGTGCAGAGTATTGATAGGGTAGTGCAGAGTATTGATAGGGTATTGCAGAGTATTGGCAGGGTATTGCAGAGTATTGATACTGATAGGGTATTGCAGAGTATTGATAGGGTATTGCAGAGTATTGGCAGGGTATTGCAGAGTATTGATAGAGTACTGCAGAGTATTGGCAGGGTATTGCAGAGTATTGGCAGGGTATGTATTGCAGAGTATTGGCAGGGTATTGCAGAGTATTGGCGGGGTATTGCAGAGTATTGATAGGGGAGTGCAGAGTATTGATAGGGTAGTGCAGAGTATTGATAGGGTATTGCAGAGTATTGGCAGGGTATTGCAGAGTATTGATACTGATAGGGTATTGCAGAGTATTGATAGGGTATTGCAGAGTATTGGCAGGGTATTGCAGAGTATTGATAGGGCATTGCAGAGTATTGGCAGGGTATTGCAGAGTATTGATACTGATAGGGTATTGCAGAGTATTGATGAGTATTGGCAGGGTATTGCAGAGTATTGATGAGTATTGGCAGGGTATTGCAGAGTATTGATGAGTATTGGCAGGGTATTGCAGAGTATGGATGAGTATTGGCAGGGTATTGCAGAGTATGGATGAGTATTGGCAATTTGGCAGGGTATTGCAGAATGCAACTTACTTACACACTAGTGACTGACCTCCTCCTGGTATTTATTCTCTTCCCTTCTGTTCTGGGGGGAGAAGAAGTAAACTTGAAAAGTGCAGTGGCTGTGGCAACAGGAGGCACTGGGTAGAGGGGAGCGGGAGGACAGTCTGGCGAGCAGCGTGTGTCACACTGACTGACGGTCTCGCGCCAGTGCGTGCCCACGTGCACGGCCGAAGTCATGTGACCGGTTGCTAGATGCGGAGCGGCCCCTGCCTAGCAACCAGTCACTCGGCGGCTGAGGAGCGGCGCGGACTACGCGCTGCATAGCCTCAGCCCGGCTCAGACAGCTAATGGGAACGGCGTTCCCGCTGTGGAAATAGTACGGGAACGCCGTTCCCATGCGTTCCCGCAGCACTCGAGCCCTGTGTGTATCTATAGGTGCACACAGCTTGGTGTGGGACCTAAGGGGAACATGCATACACGGATGCCCCTTAGCACTCTGCTTGCTACAGGAGGCGTATAGAAGGAGGGGACAAGCCTGCGGTGCTGGTAGGGACTGGGAAAAGAAGACAAAAGCAACATTTCTGTGCAATACAGTTGCACAGAGCAGGTAAGCATTGCTTTTTCTTATTTTTTTTTAATGACTTTATAGTCACTTTACATTTTTATATGAAAATATTCAGAACACTTACACCCTAAACAGAGCACTGCATCAGCTTGTTGTCGGGATCCTGAAGTTTGGGATAGAACTGGAGAACATGAAACATAACAGTAGAGCTATGAAAAACGTTTTTATGCACCCTTTATTGGTCTGTTTTAGTTTCCTATATACTATATTTGGGTTTTAATTTTAAGTTTTAACACTTGGTGGGTTAGGTAAACTGTGGTTAAAGTGTTACTAAACTCACAACAGTAAAATCAATCTGTATATGCAGTAAAGTATGCTTGTTATGCTGACTGTGGAACCTAAGCGGTAAATCCTCGGCATTGTGTAAAAAGGGTGTTTGATCCTGGCTTCTCTGATTCCCCCCTTCTTCCACCGCCCTCTGATAATTTCCTAATAACACAGCATTTATGGAGTGAGGCTGCACATGCTCAGTTTGGTGTGTATTGCTAGCAAAGGTTTTTTTTCCTGGGGGAGTGCATGTGGTCAGCACAGGGCCAATCAGCACTGGCCAGACAAAGGGTCAAGAGTCTTGCAGTCTCATATTAAGAAAACTCCTCTTACAAACTTTAACCAGTGCTTTAACCAGTGCTTGGCTGGACACTGATAGTCACAAGACTGCTATATACTACTGATGAGAAAAGGTATTAAAGGTATTTGGCAGTTTATATTTACTAAAATAATTGCATTTCCATTTTCTATGTACTGTGGGGAATGCAGGGTACTGGGTTTAGTAACACCTTAAGGAAAGGGTTGCTTCAATTGGGTTGATTTTCTTTTTTTTTTTTTTTTTGTAATTCCTTTATTGAATGCAAGAAGAAAAAATACAGGCACATGGACAACAGTGGTATAACAGACATAGTTCCGAAACAAAAACATCCTAGTATCCCAATAGCACCTGGGTGGGAGATATAGAGACCATCCCAGATTTAAGCTTAAACATAACCTGAAAGCATTCCTGGACAGGGGGCTAAATTCCCCTCTACGACCTCTGGCACCAATAGGAAATGTGGACCCACCCAGGTGAGCTGTAATCATCGCATGGCCATGCAGTACAGTGAGATGCACAAAAATTTTTGTCATTTTAGAAAGAAAGGGAAGAGGAGGGAGATGGGCGATGGACCGGGCCCCAGGCGGGCAGAGCTTACACTAAGAAAACTAGTCATTTCCGGAGAGGCCCACAACCCACCTTGTCCTACATAGATTAGCTGGTAAAATCAACTGTGAAGGAAAAAGGACTGAATAGGTGGAGAAATAGAGGGGAAGGGGTTGTTGAAAAAGGGGGACTACAAGGGTGGACAAGTGGAAGGGGGGTCAGAGAGAAAGGGAGAGGAACCAGAACAGAGAGACAGAACAAGTATAGGAAACAATAGGAGACTTCAGGCAGACTGCAGCAAAGGAACCTGACACACAAGAAAAAAAGAGCAGAGTAATGACCGTGGGCGTCATCCGGCTGCAGGGGGGGGGGTGCAAGGGGGCCCAGGAACTAAAGAAAAGAGACCCTCTCTCAACGGGCGTCCACAGCCACCTCCCGGAGATAAGCCTCAGTGTAAGTGAAATGTTGCCATGGTCTCCAGGTCTCACGGAAGGCCTCCTCCCCATTATGAAGCGTCGCTGTGAGGTCTGCCATATCTCTTAATTCGTTCACTTTAGAGAACCATAGCGACTTAGCCGGTGGGTTCTCCGATCTCCAGCACAAAGGGATGCAGGCCTTTGCCGCATTCAGCAATTGAATAGTCAAAGAGTTCCTATACTTCTTAATGGATCGCTCTGACAGGTGCAGCAGACAGGCCGCAGGGTTCGCCTCCAGGGAGACACCCGTCAGACGACCGATCGTGTTGGTCACCTCACGCCAGAAGGGGACCAGCTTGGGACAGGCCCAAAAGACATGCAACATGGTTCCCTCCGCCTCCCCACAACGCCAGCAACAATCAGGCACCTGAGGGAAGATGCGGTGAAGAACGGATGGGACCCTATACCACCTGGTTGTGATTTTGTAGCAAGTCTCCTGGACTCGTGAGGCCATAGAGGACTTCTGCGCAAAATGGAGAATTTTCTGCTGTTGATCTGGAGTAAAGCGAGTGCCGAGCTCCGCCTCCCACTTAGCCATGAATGGTGGGACATACCCCTCAGCTGGATGGATCAATGCAGAGTAAAGAAACGAGAGGCAGTGCCGCACCGGTTCCCCCCGATGGCAGATCCGCTCCAACTCCGTGAGGGGGCGGGAGATGCCCGGCGTCCGCAAACAGTTACGCAAGAAATTCCGCAATTGAAGGCCGCTCCAGAAGTCCAGTGGCGGGTCCACTGCCCGTGTCCCCGCCTCCGGAGTGAGTCGACCATCTGGGCCAATAAAGTCACACAACCGCCTCCTGTCGCCCGTCTGAAGATGATGGAAGCAGGGACTCTGAAAGCCCGGAAGAAAATCCGGGTTGCCCAGGACCGGTACCATAGGGGAGGGCACCGGGGACACCGACGAGCCCCGAAAAGGCCACCCTCGCCACCCGCAGGGTACCACCCAATGTGGGGTGATCTAGTATAGCCCTTGGTAGGGGCGTTGATAGCCATGGCCTGCTCCCAATCGTGCCCCCAGAGTCCTCCCCCTCCATGGTCACCCAATGCTTCGCCCCCGCATGACAGTGCCAATCCACCAACCTGGTCAGGTGAACTGCCCTGTAATATTCTTTCACATCCGGAAGACCAACTCCACCCCTGTGCTTAGGCAGGTGCAGAAGTTGTAATCTAAGACGTGGTTTCCGGTGTGACCAGATAAAAGCACGGAACAGGGAATCTATCCGCTTGAAAAAGGTGGGGGGGAGGTAAATGGGCAACGCCTGTAACAGATACAGAATTTTCGGCAACAGAGTCATCTTAAGGGCACTGCACCGGCCAAACCACGTCAGCGTAAGTGAATGCCAATGCAGGAGATCTGCCCTTAAGCGATCCACCAAAGGCACAAAATTGGCTGAGTAGAGGGTCGCCGGGTCGGGGGTAACATCTACTCCCCCGCAGACGCCGAACCACCTCTCCCCCCACGGTGATGTTAAGGATGGAGGATTTAGTTAAATTGATTTGGAATAAAGAGAGGGAACCATACTCCGCCAGAGAGGATAGCAGGGTAGGCAGTGACGTAAGAGGGTCCATTAAAAAGAAAATCAAGTCGTCCGCAAATGCGGCCACCTTGTGAGTGCCCGACGCCTTAGCATATCCAGCAATGTCCGTATTTGACCGAATATGGCACAGAAGGGGTTCAAGAGAGAGAATAAAAATCAGTGGGGACAGGGGACAACCCTGGCGAGTACCATTCTTAATAGAGAAGTAGGGAGACCTCGTTTCGTTGACCTTAACCGCCGCAGTGGGGCCTGAATAGAGGGACAAAACCCAGTGGAGCATGGAGTGGCGCAGTCCGATGTGCTCCAGGGTCGCTCGGATAAACGACCAGTCCACCTGGTCAAAAGCCTTCTCCGTGTCAGTTGACAGCAAGAGAAGGGCTCGCCCAGAGGTTCTGGCCGCGTAGATCAAGTTGAGGACACTGATAGTGTTGTCCCGGGGTTCACGCCCCGGGACAAACCCAGCCTGGTCCCTGTGAATAAGGCTAGGGATGTGCGGGAGCAACCTGTTCGCTAAAATTCTGGCAAAGAGCTTCAGGTCCGCATTTAACAGTGCAATCGGTCTGTAGTTTCCACAGCACAGTGGATCCTTCCCCTCCTTCGGGATGAGGGAGATATGAGCCTTGAGGGAGTCCACCGGAAAGGAATTGCCCTCGGTGAGGGAGTTGAGGGCAGCAACCAGGGGCTTCCCCAGTATCCCAAAGAAGGTCTTATAGTATGTCGGCGTGAAACCATCGGGGCCCGGAGCCTTCCTAGGCTTCGACGCCACCAGTGCCACCCCCAGCTCCTCGACCGAAATGGGTTCCTCCAACTCATCCCGCACCTCCACAGGGAGGGAGGGCATACCCGAAGCAGCCAAATACGACCGAGGGGCCAAGCCCTCCACATCGTGGGAGTCAGGAGCAGGCGGCCCTTTCAGGTTGTAGAGGCCCTCATAATAGGCCTGGAACTCGGCCGCTATTTCCTCTGACATGCTCAGTTTCTGACCAGACGCCGACTTAATATGGGGAATGTAGGTCTGGGTGCGCGAGCCCCGCAAGGCCCTTGCCAGCAGGGACCCAGGTTTGTTGGAGTACTCGAACATAGTCTGCCGGGCCCAAGCCAGCTTTTGTTTAGTCTTCTGAAAGAGAAGAGCGCGCAGTTCCTCACGGGCCTTCAGAAGGTCCTGAAGAACAGCCCGTGCCAAGTGCGCCTTATGCTGAGTCTCCAGCCTCCGGATCGTGGCCAGGAGTTCTTCCGTGCGTTGCATCCTCTCCCGCTTAAGACGGGCCCCTACCTAAATCAGCACGCCCCTAATCACCACCTTATGTGCCTCCCAAACAGTAAGGGGGTTAGCCACCGAGGCCCCATTAATAGAGAAGTATTCTCGCAATGCAGTCTGGATCTCCAAGCGAGTATCCTCTGACTGGAGCAAGGCCTCATTGAGTTTCCACGATGGCGGGGGGCGCGACATCACTCCCAACTGAAGGGTTAGGTGGACCGGCGCATGATCAGAGAACGAGATAACGTCGATGGAGGTGGACACCACCGCGGACAGATCCCTATGCGAAACCAACAAATAATCCAACCGGGAGTACGTGTGATGCACCTGCGAAAAGAAAGTATAGTCTCTGGTTTGCGCGTGCAGCAACCGCCATGGATCAACCAGGCGCAGCGCCTGGAGATCCATTTTCAGCTGCCGCAAGCGCGCGTACGACAAGTGGGAGGCCCCCCTAGAGACATCGAGAGCTGGGTCCATGGCAAAGTTAAGGTCCCCGCCAAAGACCAGCAGCCCTTCTGCAAACTCCAGCAGCTCCGGGATAAGACTCTGCAAGAACTGCACATGATCAGTGTTCGGGAAGTACACGTTGGCAAAGGTAACCTGTCTGCCAAAAACCGTCCCCTTGAGAAAGATAAAACGACCCTGCGTGTCCATCCGCTGCGCCTCGAACGACCATGGAACAGATTTAGCCACTAAAATACTCACCCCCTTTGATTTGGAGATCGGAGAAACACTGTGATAAGCCCGGGGGAAGGCCCCATTGGTAAGTCGGGGTGTGCAACCTGCGCAAAAATGCGTCTCTTGCAAAAATGCCACTTGCGTCCCACCTTTACGCAGATTCGTCAACAGCTGTGATCGCTTCTCCGGGGTGTTGAGGCCCCGCACATTGAGAGAGGTAACCTTAAGGAGACCCATCCCACCGGACTGGAGACCAACGACAAGGGAGCACACAGATACTTGACCCACAGGCCCCCCCCACAGCACAGGAGCAACCCACAGAAACACTGGAAGAGAGTGGGCGGAAACTACAGGGGGAGAGGGAAAAAAACAAAAAAAAAGGGGGGGGGGGAAGAGAGGAGAAAGGGATCACCGGGAGAGGGGGAAGAAAAAGAGTGGGGGAAGAAGGGGCAAGAGAGAGAGGGACCGGAGAGGAGGGGAGGAAAGGAGGAAGGAGAGTCGGCGGTGATCGCTACTCAAACTTGTAGCCCTTCGATAGGGCACACTAGGTGTCCTTACCAGGGCCTACCCTAATGGGGGGGGGGGGTATGAATGCTGAGAATCCCGATGACGTGCAGTCGAGAAACAGTAAAGAGACAAAGCTCAGTAACATTGGAGATGCAGGAGACTAGCCAATGAGAACTAAAATCAGGGAAAATACATAACAAACATAACATTAACATATGCAAACATAACAGTTGGCAATAGGAGCATAACATATCATAACATAACCGGCCATCCAAGGCACTGTCCCAGGTCCCCTTACGGGGACCAGAGACAGTGAGACAAGTACAGCCCAAACAGTGCAGAGAAGTTCTCCTCGTGGTCAGCATTCTGGGGCTGATCGGTGAGTCCACGCCCACGGCAGTATAGGTAGGGGGGGCGACTCCTAAGACTTCAATCAGCTACAATTGGGGGAGGGGGGGCAAGAGGGGGCGGAGGGAGGGACCAGCGCCCCAAAAACCTGCCGGGGGAGGCCCGAGAATAGTAGGGAGATTGAGAGCACCATGGAGGAACCAGGGGCACACCAACTACTGCCCAACAGTGGGAGAGGGAAAGATCACAGGGCCTCTAACTACGCCGTGGGCGGGTGGACCCATCCATCTCCCTGCAAACCCCCCCCCCCCCCACCGAAGGTACAGCCCCCCCACACCCCCCCCACAACCCCCCCAAACACAGAGGAGCAGTCTCACCCCCAGGCAAACAGCTAACAGGAGATACGTGTGAAAGGACAGGTAATATAAAATACAATACAATAACATCCCGCAGTTCATGTCTTATAGAGTCATGGGCAAAAAGGAACGAACTGAGGAGAACAGTGGCAATGAAAGAAGAGTTCGGCTGCTTACCCAACCCCGGACAGGGGTAGGATCAGTCCTCAGGAGCCAGCGGATGCCGTCTAGAATCCTCTCTGCTGGGTGCACAGGAGCGGGGACGACGTACCCGCTGCGGTCTTGGCAAAGGTGGTCCGAGCGCCTCCTGGGAGAGCAGATAGTCAAACCAATTCGGAACCGAAACAGATGGCTTGCCAAGAAACTCGAAGAGGGACGGCAACTGATCAGGTGATCGAAGAAAAAATTCTGCTCCCCTCCTGCGGATGATTAGATGAAAGGGGTGGCCCCATCGGTAGGTGGCTTCAGCCGTTCGGATCACCTCAAGAAGAGGGCGCATAAGACCTCGCAAGGCTCTTGTTTGCCTGGAGGCATCTGGGTAGATCCTAATGAGAGCTCCAGCAAAGTCAATAGGGCCCTTTTCCCATGCGAGACGTAGGATGTCTTCCTTTACAGTAAAAAAGTGCACTCTGCATCGGACATCGCGGGGCAGGTCCGCTGCTCCTGGGTCCCTGGAGGCTGACGGGGCCACTCTGGGGCCCGGAATCCGGTGAACCCGGTCTAGCTCTAAGTCAGTACCGGGGGGCTTCCCGAGGACCTGGTTCAGCAGGGCCACCACTGTAGCACGCAGGTCAGGTCCCATGGTCGCCTCCGGGATGCCCCGGAGGCGCAAATTGTTCCTCCGGCTTCTGTTTTCGCCATCATCTACACGGAGTTGCATCTCAATCAGGTGTCGCTGCAGGGCTTGCTGTCCACACTCAAGGGCAGCCAAGCGGTTCTCTGAGGAAGAGCTGAAGGCCTCCAGGGCGGTAACCCGTTCGTCAACAGTGTCCACTTGCTGGCGCAGGTCGTGAAGTTCGCGAGACAGGGCACTGACTATGGAAGCTGCCATCTCCTGCAGGTCCTGCTTGGACGGCAGGCCTGCCACTAAGTCCCGCCAAGAACCCTCCGCTCCAACCCCCTCGTCCGCGCCACCTGTTAAACTGCAGGGAATGTCAATGTTTGGAGAGGCCGGTGAAGCAGGGGCGGGGACCAGAGGAGACGATCGTTCTGCTTGGGGTGGGTCCGGACGGGATGTAGCTGCCCCCGCCGCACCACCAATCCCCTGCGTAGCGGAACCTTGAGAGGATGAAAGACGTTGAGGCGCCATCTTGGTCGGTGTGGCCGGGGAGGCGAGCCCGTGCTGGCGAAGAAAGTAATTGCCAATGCCGTGTCCTGACGGTGTCCCCGAGCCCCGCCGGTGTCTGCGCGCTCCTGGCATGTATTTTTCACTGCGTCTGGCGAGTCTGCGGCCGGTTCCCTGGCTAGCTCCTGCAGAGCTCCAAGCAGTTGGTCCTCACATGTCCATCCTTACGTCTCGTCCCCCAGGACGGCTACGAAGCAGGGCAAAATCACTGTAGGAGGCCGGACCGGCCTCGGAGCACCCCCACGGGCAGCTGGCCTCAGGAAAGGCCGGGGATCCTCAGGCCTTACTAGGCCGCACCAGGCCGGAGTCTGCCGCGTCTTCCCCGCGCGATGTACGGGCCCAAAACCACCCCCGGAGCGTTCCCTGGCAATAGATGTGTGGCCGAGGAGGGTGGATGGCAGTCTCTTACCTGCCCGAGCGGCCCGATGTAGCGCTGGCCGGGAGGCCTCCGGGATGCAAGATAGCGGCGGCGGATGCCGATTCTCCCCGAGGATCCGCGGGAGGTCGCCGTCTAAGTATCCCCGCAATAGCCACCTGGGGGGATGCAGGATGGAGTCCCGGACCCGATGGTGTGGGTCCCGGGTGAAAATTTTGCAGCGGAGGTGCGGATGGCGGCGGATTGCTCCGTGGATCTCAGGAGCCAGCCTCAGACACGTCCGCCGCCATGCACGTCAGGCCACGCCCCCCTTGGGTTGATTTTCTAATGGCAAATAGGCTGTTCACTTTGAAAGGTAATTTTCCCTTAGGTTTACTTACAAAGTGTAAGTAAACCTTAAAAAAATATACTTTTGCTTGCACATGATTGGATGATGAAAGTGAGCTTTACTTTATTCATGAAGCTATTGAAAATTCCCATGCAAAGGTCAATTTAGCATATAATTTTAATTGTTTACAGAGAATGCACTCCAGTTTAGAGAGTATTTATGAAAGACAATTATTTTGAAAAGCTTTGCTTGTTAAGAAGAGTTATAAGAATATGAAAATGTTATCCATTCTTGAGCAAGAGAAAGATTTAATGAAAAAAATGGATTCCTATTCACACAACCCTCTTAGAAATGTAAGGACTATTCTTGATTATAATATTGACTTTATGTACTATTTCCTTTTGCATTTTTCTTTAAAAAAATGCTTAGCTATGGAGTGTCTTGTCATTAACTAGGATTTGCTGACTCCATTATCTATGTTGAACAAATAGTACCGTATATACTCGAGTATAAGCCGAGATTTTCAGCCTCTTTTTTGAGGCTGAAAGTGCCCCCCTCGGCTTATACTCGAGTCATCGCTGTCTGCCTGCTCGATCAGCGTGTCGAGCAGACAGACAGCGGACATTCTACCATTCAAACGCCGCGCCTCCGCCTCCGCCTTCGCCTGTGATAGGCGGAACACTGAATTTCCCAGCAGCCTGTGTTCCGCCTATCACGGACATCGTCTCATCCTCGTACTACGGACGAGGATGAGACGATGTCCGTGATAGGCGGAACACAGGCTGCTGGGAAATTCAGTGTTCCGCCTATCACAGGCGAAGGCGGAGGCGGAGGCGCGGCGTTTGAATGGTAGAATGTCCGCCGAGGCGCCGACGAAGAGCGGCGATCCTGGCAAGGCACGGGACGGAGGCAAGGCAAGGCACGGCACGGGACGGGACGGAGGCAAGGCACGACACGGGACGGAGGCAAGGCACGGCACGGGACAGAGGCAAGGAGGCAAGGCACGGGACGGAGGCAAGGAGGCAAGGCACGGGACACAGGCAGGCTGGACACACACACACACACACACACACACACACACACACACACACACACACACACGGACACACACACACAGGGATGGATGGATACACACACACACAGGGATGGATGGATGGATGGAGACACACACACACAGGGATGGATGGATGGAGACACACACACACAGGGATGGATGGATGGAGACACACACACACAGGGATGGATGGATGGATGGACACACACACACACAGGGATGGATGGATGGATGGACACACACACACACAGGGATGGATGGACGGACACACAGGGATGGACGGACACACAGGGATGGACGGACACACACACAGGGATGGACGGACACACAGGGATGGACGGACACACAGGGATGGACGGACACACACACAGGGATGGACAGGCATGTCTCACCCTCGGCTTATACACGAGTCAATAAGTTTGCCAGTTTTTTTGGGGGTAAATTGGGGGCCTCGGCTTATATTCGGGTCGGCCTATACTCGAGTATATACGGTATACAGTTTCATTTTCAATGTCAATTTAAATTGTCAAGATAATCGTTTCATGATGGACACCTAATTACCCTTCTTAACCACTTCATGTGTCACACCTGAATACCCCTAATAGACCAGAACAATTTGTACATTTCCGGTATGGCCCTGCTGATTCAACAATAACTTATAACATTATTACTTATGATAAAGAATTAACAATGTATAGTTTAAAAGGAACAATTTGTCATCAAAGGACACTCTTTTCATCTGCACATAAAATACTTGTATTCAACTATTGTAACAATTATATTATTACAACCTATTTACCAATGAAGTCGGTAAACACTGTTTGCATGCTTTACTTTCATAAGAGTTTCTGCATCAGCTCCTAAAAAGGAGCTGCACTAGGCTATCATACAGCTATCTCATATTTAAAATGAGTCAATGGGGTCATACCTGGTACGTGCAGAGTCCACAAGTAGTTAAAGTGGAAGAGAAAGTTCTGTTTGCTTTCTATTTATGTCTGTAACCACATTGGAAAGATTCCACTTCACTTTTTTTTTAATAAGCAAGGAAGTAAAGGGAAAATTTGTCAAAACGGGACTAAGACAGCAATACATTTTTAGGAAAAGTTTAACCAGCTGACCAATTTATATTGTTATTTGTGACAACAGAGGAGGATGTAATGGGAAATTTCTTCAAGGGTGGAGTAGATTGCAAGAAAAACAATTTTTCACATTTCTTCAAGAAGAGTGTATGAGGTAGATTTTCCCCTAAGTTCCTGTTACATTGGCTGATTTCAAGAAGATCACAGACAGCAATGAAAACATGATAAGTTTTCACTTTTCCAGAGTGTATTCAAAACAAAGAAAAAATTCAAGTATTGCCGCGTACACACGATGAGACTATCCGGCGGACTTAGTCTGGTGGACAAACCGCCGGACTGTCTGAACGAGCGGACCTGCCCACACACGGGACTTTTTCAGCAGACTAGGTCCGGCGGACTATCCGCCATATAGTCCGCCGGACTATCCGTCGTACTTTTGAAATTAACGGACTTTTCTCGCCC
Source organism: Lithobates pipiens (assembly GCF_037356315.1). Taxonomy (NCBI): domain Eukaryota; kingdom Metazoa; phylum Chordata; class Amphibia; order Anura; family Ranidae; genus Lithobates; species Lithobates pipiens. The sequence goes on from NW_027507903.1 coordinate 337,302,128, forward strand.
GGAGAAAAGTCCGCTCATTTTGAGCGCGGCTCCAGGTAGCCGGGACCAGCAAAGGAAGCGTCGCTGGCCCCGTCACCTAATATGGACTTAAAGGGGAATCCCTACACCGAAAAAACAGCGTGGGGGTCCCCCCCAAGTCCATAGCAGACCCTTATCCGAGCACGCTACCTGGCCGGCCAGGAAAGGGGGTGGGGACGAGTGAGCGCCCCCCCCTCCTGAGCCATATCAGGCCACGTGGGGGGGGTGCTTTGGGAAAGGGGGGGCCGCGCGGCCCCCCCACCCCAAAGCACCTTGTCCCCATGTTGATGAGGACAAGTTCCTCTTCCCGACAACCTTGGATGTTGGTTGTCGGGGTCTGCGGGCCGGGGGCTTATCGGAATCCGGGAGCCCCCTTTGATAAGGGGGCCCCCAGATACCGGCCCACCACCCTATGTGAATGAGTATGGGGTACAATGTACCCCTACCCATTTACCTGTGAAAAAAATGTAAACAACACAAAAGGGTTAAAATAGTTTATTGCACAGCTCCGTCTTCTTCCGTCTTCGGGGGTCTTCTCGCCTGACTCCTCTGCTATCTTCTGCTATCTCTTTTACTAGTGGAGGAGCCCGACTTTGACATCATAATGGGCGGGGACATCATCCGGTGATGTCCCTATATAAGTCGCCACACGCCGTGTGACTGTCATTGAGGCCAGAGACAGTGACGAGGCAACAGCTCAAGAAGAGAAGAATAGAAGAACAGAAGAACAGAATGCGGTGACAACGCGGCGACAGAAGACCGGGCCACCGCTTGTAAAAGAGCTAGAAAAAGACGCGGTGGCCCGGCAAGAAGAACTGAAGAGGGGGACAAGACCCCCGAAGTCAGAAGAAGAGGGCGGCGGCGAAGAAGAAAGCCGGGCTCCTCCGCTAGTAAAAGAGCGAGCAGAAGATAGCGGGGACTCTGGCGAGAAGACCCCCGAAGAAGGAAGAAGACCCCGGAGCTGTGCAATAAACTATTTTAACCCTTGTGTGTTGTGGGGTTTTTTTACATTTTTTTCCCAGGTGAATGGGTAGGGGTACATTGTACCCCATACTCATTCACATAGGGTGGGGGGACAGTATCTAGGGGCCCCCTTATCAAAGGGGGCTCCCGGATTCTGATAAGCCCCCCGCCCGCAAACCCCAACAACCAACGGCCAGGGTGGTTGGGAAGAGGCCCTTGTCCTCATCAACATGGGGACAAAGTGCTTGGGGGTGGGGAGGCCGCGTGGCCCCCCTTTCCCAAAGCACCCCCCCATGTTGAGGGCACACGGCCTGGTACGGCTCAGGAAGGGGTGCTCGCTTGTCCCCACCCTCTTTCCTGGCCGCCTGGGTAGCGTGCTCGGATAAGGGTCTGATATGGACTTGGGGGGACCCCCACGCCGTTTTTTCAGCATAGGGATTCCCCTTTAAGTCCATACCAGGTGACAGGGCCAGCGACGCTTCCTTCGCTGGTCCCGGCTACCTGGAGCCACGCTCAAAATGAGCAGACTTTTCTCCGGGCGGGAAAAGTCCATTAATTTCAAAAGTAGGGCGGACTAGCAGACACACGGCCGTATTGTCTGCCGAAATGCGAGTCCGATGGACAGATTGATGTGCAAAACTACAATCTTAATCCGCCGGACTTTTGGGTACAAAAAGTCAGCCGGAGCCCACACACGAGCGGATTGTCCGCCGGACTTTTCCACCGGATTGTTTGATCGTGTGTACACAGCTTATGACTTACTGGTAACTTGTTTTCCAATAGCCTTTCAGGACAGTACCTGACATATCATGGCTCCTCCAACAGGAAACACCTCATCATAGTATTCTTTAAAAGAAAGGCTCCACTCACTCCTCTTCATGTGTTTTAGAGAACCTCCAGCCCAAGATAAAACATATAAGCCACAATATATGATAACACAGCAAAAAGGTGGGTTATTGCTGTCCTGAAATACTATTGGAAAACAAGTTACCGTTAAGTTTAACTTGAATTTTCCCAAAACATCTTTCAGGGCAGCACTTGAGACTTACCCTATTAGGGTTGGCAACGACCTTTAAGACTTTCCTACCAAAAGCCTAATCACCTGCCTTCAAGAGATCTAGTCTATAATGACGGGCAAAGGTCACCATACTTATCCACGTAGCTGCTTTTCAGATCTGTTTGGGGGTGGCACCAGCTTTTTCTGCCAAGCTTACTGTCATGGAATGAGCACAAAGTCCTTTATTAAAAAATATAAAAATAGAAATGTCCCACAAACTCCATTCATCTTTTTCTTCTCTTGCTCTGATGGACCGAAAAATAAAAATAAAGCCACGACCACCATATGACGCGTCTTTGCAGGTGACAGCTCTTTTATAACTGAGGACGGGGCCACATGGTGACGTCCCTGGGTGACCCCGTCCCCCTCTGACGCATGGGGACTTCCCTATGGCTGAGGGGGACATGGTCACCCGGTTACATCTCCGGGCGGCCCCGCTCCCTGTGATGCACCTTTTTTTTTAAATTTTGGCGCAGGGTTCCCATTAATATCCATACCAGACCTGAAGGGCCTGGTATTGAATTCGGGGGGACCCCCACGCAATTTTTTTTTTACATTTTGGTTCGGGGTTCCCCTTAATATTCATACCAGACCCAAAGGGACTGGTAATGGACTGGGGGGATCCCATGCCATTTTTTTCAATGATTTATTTTATCTGTATTGCCGGGACCAACAATTCATTATAGCCGCGAGTACTTTTAAATTACTTTCCTGTCGCATCATGGCAGCATACACTCTGGGTTGTGACTCCGCCTCCACAACCTGATAGGACCACATAACTATAAGATGATGACTCGGCCCCCGCCCCAGCATTCTCTTACTTTTCCTCACCTGTTGAGACCACGCAGATCATCACCTCCTTACCGCTTCACCCCAGCCAGGTTCTAGCCTCTCCTGGGTGGAAGTCCTTACCGGTACAGCCTCTAAACAAAGCTAAATGGAAGGAACCCCACTCTGGTGATCTCAGGGGTATGTTACAACTCTCTCTGTGACCTTGGATAAAAGCCTTAAACAGGCTTAAGTTGCTATAGTCGTCATCAGTTTGAGTCTTAAATAGGCTCTGGTACTGCTGCTCAGTTTCCATGATAAAGCCTTAAACAGGCTTAACAGCGTACCTTTAAAGTACTCTGGCATATAAGCCTTAAACAGGCTTAGCCAAACTGCAGTCGTCTCCATATTCTTATCTGATATGTACCTGTTTTTTTGTCTTTTGTTTCCCCTCCGCGCATGTGCAGTATGGCAGCTCTGGTCATTCTGTTGGCTCTGCCAGTGCCCAAGATGGCGCCAGGCCGCCGCGCGGCACTACTGCGCACACCGTGGCTCCGGTGGAAAATTTAAAAGCAGATAGAATGAAGCTGAAGATGTACCTTGTATCTAGAGCTTGGATTGCTGCAGTCTCCTTATACAAACCTCTTATCCATCATACAGAGGTAAGTGGCTGAAGTGAGTGATTGTTATTATGTCAGTATATTTCTGCATATCTGCTGTGTTTTTTTCCTTCTCTGTACTCCTCTATGCCAATATTTTGTACTGTGTATCTCCTTAGGCTTGCCCTTTTTTCCTTTCCATGGAGACCACTGCCCTAGCAGATCACCGTTAGCCTATTAGGTAAAGGGGGAGGACTTTGGTAAGTAGTGAAGATTTAAAAAAGAGAGCAATCCTAACGTTGCTTATATGGTTAGCCCTACCAGGTCTGCAAAATCATCTGAATCAAGGCACAGAGAGACTTCACGCAGGAGCATGATTCTCTGGTCATCCAGTTTCAGAGAGCCTGCCTTAAACTAAGGCCACCTAGGAAACCTTCATTCCCGGCATGGGACCTCCCAGTTGTCCTGGAAATCCTGTCTAAAGAACCATTCTCTCCGCTCGACAACATCTCCATTTGGGACCTGACGCTCAAAGTCTCATTCCTGATTGCTATTACTTCAGGAAAAAGAGTCTCGGAGATGCAAGCCTTGATGGCCAAAGAACCATACCTGGTCGTCTACCCAGACAGAATAGTACTAAAACCGTCAGATCATTTTGTACCTCATTCCACTTTAATCAAGAGATCAATCTCCGAGCCCTTATCACAGATCAGGGTGATCCTCATCCTCTGGATGTCAGGGGCAACATCCTAAAGTATCTCTCAGCAACCGAGTCGATCAGGAGTTCAGAGAACCTCTTAATTGTTCCATATGGCCGTAGAAAAGGTCAGGCAGCATTGGCTCGCACCATCGCTTCATGGCTGGTAAAGGCTATCAAGAAGGCCTACTTACTGAGTAAATTACAAATTCCCGAGGGCTTAAAGGTACATTCCACCAGGGCAGTGGCAACTTCTTGGGCAGCCTATTGTAGGGTCTCGGATGGAGACTATCTGTAAGACGGCCACCTGGTCTTCCAGAAACACCTTTATATCGCATTATAGGATGTATTCTGCACGGCTTTCAACAGTAGATTTTGGAAGAGCCATCATTCAGGCCAACTCTTCTGTTTCTTGTTAATAAAATTAGTTTCTGCATTCCCACCCAGTCTGCGAGTTACTCCCCAGAGTGTATGCTGCCATGATGTGTCAGGAAACCGGAAAATTGTATACTAACCTATCCGTAATTTTACTTTCCTGACGCATCTTCATGGCAGCATACGACCCACCCGTTGGAGGTGATTTATATATACGGAGAATGCTGGGGCAGGGGCCGAGTCGTCATCTTATAGTTATGTGGTCCTATCAGGTTGTGGAGGTGGAGTCACAACCCAGAGTGTATGCTGCCATGAAGATGCGTCAGGAAAGGAAAATTACGGAAAGGTAAGTATACAATTTTCCGTTTTTTTTCCTTTAGAAATGTCATTTTGTGCAGGGACTGTTGTAAACGTGGGAAACATGCACCACTTTACAGGCATACTATAGACACCCCCCAGGCACAAAATGTAAAGGAATATTTCACTTTTATTGTTTCACATTAACCACTTTCAGACCAGACCATTTTTCTGGCTTAAGACCGGACCACTTTTTGCGATTCGGCACTGCGTCGCTTTAATTGCGCAGTCATGCGACGTGGCTCCCAAACAAAATTGATGTCCTCTTTTTCCCACAAACAAAGCTTTTATTTGGTGGTATTTGATCACCCCTGCGGTTTTTATTTTTAGCGCTATAAACAAAAAATGAGAGACAATTTTGAAAAAAATGCATTATTTTTTACTTTTTGCTATAATAAATATTTCCCAAAAATATATAAAAAACATTTTTTTTTTCCTCAGTTTAGGCCGATATGTATTCTTCTACATATTTTTGGTAAACAAATTTGCAATAAGCTATTATTGATTGGTTTGCACAAAATTGATACCGTTTACAAAATGGGGATAATTTTATGGCATTTTTATTAATATTTTTTTTTACTAGTAATGGCAGTGATCAGTGATTTTTATTGTGACTCCGACATTATGGCGGACACATCGGACATTTTGACACATTTTTTGGGACCATTGTCATTTATACAGCATTCAAATGCACTGATTCCTGTGCAAATGACACTGGAAGTGAAGGGGTTAAATGGGGTGGCAGTATAGGGCTTAAGTGTGTCCTAGGGGCGTGTTACTAACTGTGGGGGGCATGGCTGTGTGTTAGTGAACACTGATCTCTGCTCCAATCACATGGAGCAGAGATCAGTGTCACTTGTTGCTAGGCAGAACGGGGAGATGCTGTTTACTTCCGCATCTCCCCGTTCAGCCTCCCCGTGAGACGATTGCGGGTATCCCCACGGCGATCGAGTCTGTGGGACCCGCGACCGGACTCATGGGGGTATGTACCAGCATGCACGCGATGGAATGGCGGCAATGCTAAAGGGACGTACCTGTACACCCAAATGCCTGTCCGTGCCATTCTACTGACATACATCGCCGTGCGCCGGTCGGGAAGGTGGTTAAGCATTATTAAAATCACTGCTCCTGAAAAACAACTGTTTTTAAAACTTTTTTTTGCATTGATACATGTCTTCTGAGGCAGCACCCAGGTCCCCAAACACTTTTTATGACAGCACCATGCATATAAGCCTTTAAAATTAGCACTTTTGATTTCTCCCATAGACTTTAACCACTTGGGATCCGCGCTATTGCCGAATGACGGCATTAGCGCGGACCTAGATTGCCGGGACTACGTCTATTGACGTCGTCCCGGTTACGAGCGGCCTGCGCGCCCCCTGAGGGGCGCGCGCGGCGCGCTCTGTGATCGGCGAGTCCGTGAGACTCGCCTGATCACCGATCCGTGTAAGGGGTCGATCCCGACCCCTTATCACGTGATCAGCTGTCAGCCAATGACAGCTGATCATGTGATAAAACGGAGCCGGTAATCGGCTAGTATTCCTCCTCGCGCTGACAGCGCGAGGAGAAAAAAAAAAAGCCGATCGCCGGCGGCCGTGTTCGGGACATCAGTCCCATCGGTGCCGCCTTATCTGTGCCTATTAGTGCCGCCTTAACTATGCCTATCAATGCCCACCAGTGCAGCCTATCAGTGCCCACCAATGCAGCCCATCAGTGCCCACCAATGCAGCCCATCAGTGCCCACCAATGCAGCCTATCAGTGCCGCCTAATCAGCGCACTTCAATGAAGGAGAAAAATGACCCGTTTGCAAAATTTTATAACAAACTATTAAAACATGATTTTTTTTTTTTTGCATCTTTTTTTGTTTGTTTAGCAAAAAATAAAACTCCGAGCTGTAACTAAATACCACCAAAAGAAAGCTCTATTTGTGGGAAAAAAATGATAAAAATTTCATTTGGGTACAGTGTTGTATGACCGCGTAATTGTCACTCAAAGTGCATCAGCGCTGAAAGCTGAAAATTGGTCTGGGACTGAGGGGGGTTTAAGTGCCCAGTAAGCAAGTGGTTAAAAGGGTGTTCCGCAGCTTTCGAATTTGCTGCGAACACCCCAAATTGTTCACTATTCGGCAAACAAGTGAACACCCGATGTTCGAGACGAACTTACGTTTGACTCGAACATCTGGCTCATCCCTAGTGATGAATAGACATGTGCATGACGAAAAAATGAATTTTGTTTCGATTTGATTTGTTAATCTAATTATTTCATTTAGCTCAATTTGGTTGATTCGTTCAATTCCTTTTTGGAATTTGTATTCAAAATTTTAACATTTTCTTTGAGTTCACTGATTTTTTTTCGATTCAAAACATTCAAATCGATGCGTTTTTGAATCTGTCAAAACTAAAATGTTATATTGTTTTTGAATGCAGCAAAGTGAATAAACAAAATAACAAATCATCAAATGATTATAACTCATTAAATCACCTTTGGCTTAACAAAAACAGCTATATTTTGAAATGGTATGCTAATAACACACACAGTCTTTGATTTCAGCAATATGTGTAGTTAGAATTCGACTGAAGTCGAATGTAAAATTCGATTCGAATTTCAGTCTGAATTTCCGAAATTCAGACGAATTTCATTAAGTTATTAAGAGCATTTGGTAAAATTTGTTTATATTAAAATTAATGTTTTCGGGTTTATCCCAATCTCCGAATAACAACATTTTTTTCTAAATATTCATTCAGAAATAAATGAACTGCACATGTCTAGTGATGAGGATTCTTGTTGGATCCTCTCTCTTAATCTTGATTGGGAAAAGCATAACAGAGATGAAACTTCCAACTGTGAGCCAGAGCATCCAACCCATGGTTTGGTGGCTGGGTTCGTTCCAGGGAAAAGAATAGAGGTACCTGTGTATTCTCCCAATTCGTAAAGTGATCCACCTACGGCTGCCCCCATATCTTGGTGATTAAACCAAAGATTTCTGGGTTTAGTGACCACTCTGCTTCACGTACCTGGTGTCTGCTGAGAAAATAGGCTACTTTTTTCCTCTAATGCCGCATACACACATTCGGACTTTCTGCCAACAAATGTTGGCTATCAGGTTCTCAAATTTTCCGCCAACAAAACTTTGTTGTCTGACTTTCCGATCGATCGCGTGTACACAAGTCTGTCGCACAAAAGTTCACGCATGCTCTGAATCGAGAAGCCAGAAGTGTTCGGCCTTTTAAAACTAGCATTTGAAATGGAGATATTACATTCGTCACGCGGAAAATTATGAAATCTCTCAATGCAGCGCATTCTCTTCTTCTTTATAATACTATATAATACTATAATAATAAGTTACTAAGCTGCTGATATTCACAGAGTTCTGACAAATATATTTTTTTATTATTTCTAGTGATCTTCTGAATAATATTTGTTTTTGTTGTTTTTCTTTGTATTCTCCAGAATAATCTTTTTTTTTTCTAGTGAATTTTTTTTCTTCTCGTGATCGCCAGAATAATATTTTTGTTTTGTGTGTCAAGTTACCATAACACCATTATTATCTTGTATTTTTCCTCAAAGATACAACTATGTTGGTGTCCCTTGTTAATTTGACATTGTATTTTTTAAATGTTCCGGTCTACTCACAAACAAACTGTCCTTTTTGAAGTAAAACACAAGTATTTGTCAAAACCAAAATTTGAAATTTAATAGGGAGCACAAGGACATAACAAAATAAAGAGGAAGGCAACGCTGGAGAAATAGTTGGAAATGGTGAAGCCTTTGTACCCCAGTACAGACATCAATTATTTGACTGTCAAAATTGGCAACCTGAACAGCACAATATGGTCCAGGACTGAGAGAGATCGGGAGCATCAGCAGATGACATATATGTCTCGCGGCTGTGGTCTTACAACAGCCTGTGTTTTTTGCCAGACCACACCAAACCCAGGCCATCACTCTCAACACTTCCTTCCACTCTTCCTTCCATGCTGCTGTGGTGGGTTGGGTGGCTGTGGTGTTGGTGGTGTTGCTGGAGGTGGTGGAGGAGTATGGTCCAACTCACAGAGGTGGGTTTGAGTTGTGAGTTCACCTCTCATCCCCTTGTTTAGGGCCTTCAGAATAATTTCTTCACAGATCGTGTTTTGGCCCTCCTCCATGTGTTCTAGTTTGCTTGCAGTGACACATCCACATGCATAGTGGACACCAGGGGTCATGGTAATTGCCACAGTATCCAGTTTTAGCTAAGCAGACATGGACTCCACAAGATTCCTTGCCTTCTTGGTCCTTTTGGTTGGAGGACAGAGGGGAACAACCTGGGATTCCATCAGGCTGCTAGCCACGGCCTCCTCCTGGCAGAGACTTTCCTGTGTATGAAAATGGTACATAGTCATAGGTTTTTGGTCATCAATCACACACAATTTTGAGCTCATGACTCATTTTGAGCTCATGACTGTTGCAAATTGAATGTTAACAAATAGAAAATACTATCTTTCTGACCCCAGCATTTTTCATTCTTGTACCAATAATTTTTGGCTACTACTGTCCAACCAAACGAAAAAGTCCTTCCGCATTCGATATTGGCGTGCGTTCCAGGCCTTCAGACCGGCGAACCAGAGGACCGGAAGTGGCGTCGAAAAGCGTGACCACTTCGACCAATATCGCATGCGGAAGGACTTTTCCGTTTGGTCGGAGAGTGAGTCTTTCGGTCAGAGCGAGCAGCCCCAGTGCCAGGTCAGGCACATAACCATGTAAGGAGCCATTTGGCTGTCTGTTTTTATTCTTTTTTTTTTATTAAAGTCAGTATTACGCTATGGATCCTTTTGTATTTTTTCATATTTGCCGCTTGAGTCTGTGAAGGGAGACATATCATCTACTATCATTTCCATCAGTATCCATATGAGCAGGCATTATCCTGTACAGGCGTTGTTTGACTTACTTTTTAATTAAAGTGGTCAAACGGATCTGGTAAGCAGTTTGGACTTGCATCTTCACAACTGGTGTATTGCTACGTGTTTGGTGGAGGGAGTCACAAGCCTTTTTCCGATTTGCTGCTATATCACGATTAATATCTGTTTCCACATTTGGATCTGCAGAATTTATCTATGTAGAGACACGTCATTGGGACTTTATAGTGTTAATTTTTTTATTTTTTATTTTTGGTGGTTCACCAATGTTCAGTATTTTTTCATTGCATATATTGCTATCATATATGTGTATATTTGTATTTGGTGATCAGTATGTTGTTCTAAGCATTTTTCTAATGCCACAGTTATTGTTAATAGTGGTTTAGAAAATATTTTTTTTCAGAGCGCCCCTTAATTACTGATATTTAGCAAAATAGATGTTTTGAGTCCCAATTTGTGTGCATCTTCAAAATTTGGCTTTTACAGGGGTGGGATCACCCCATCTGATGAAGGCAAAATCAACACATTTTTGACATACTAATGTCTCATATGGCCTTCACTTTAGCAAAGTTGAACTTTGTAAGTTCCTGTGTTGGGGATGTGTATGTTCTGGTTTTAAACATGCCCATTTAGCCACAAAAAAAGGCTATATACGGTCAAACATTCATGTTATACACCAAGATGTTGGTTTATTTAAAAAAAAAAACTTTTATAATGCACATGTGAATGTGCTTGGAGTAAAATGTTTTATACTCAACAATGTGTGGTTTCTTCTTTCAATGCTCAATACAAGTTTTTTTTTTTTTTAAGTTGACGTAGTTATAGTGACAATGGGTTGTATTTACTAAAGGCAAATCCACTGTACACTACAAGTGCACTTTCAGTGCAAAGTGGATTTGCCTTTAGTAATAACCCCAGTTGTGCTGTAAAATTTGACAAAATCAGGCCATTTTAGGGACTACAAGCAATTAGTTCATGGAGTTGAAAAGGATGATTATTTTTATCATGAATGCATTATATACATTAACAACAAAAACATAGTGTATGCGTAGCAGACCCACAGCACAACATAATAGTTAGCTGAAGAAGAGATTGTCACCTCATGTATCAAATATGTTACATTTGCACTATTGAAGAAAATGGCCAAAAATAAAAGGCCATTGGAGAACCCAGGAGACATATAATAAGAAACAAAAGCAGTAAATCAAATGAAATATGAGTTTAGTTTTTCAAAAAATATATATTTTAAACAGCTTCCAGACTTTCTGGAAAATAAATTGTCCCCCTTACCCACGAAGTACTCCACATAGTTTTGCCATATTCGCAGATGCTTTGGGGGGGGGGGGGGGGGGGGCAAGCCGAGGCGGCCACTTTCAACCATTGTCAATGTTTGCACCGGTGAAAAGTCGACCTCATTCGCAACTGAGGCCAGATAGTTGGCTGCATTCTTCGGTAGGAAATTATGAAGAATGCAGCAGCTCAAGATGATGCAATTGAGTTTGTATTCGGCCATGTTGATGGCTGTTTGGAAAAGCCAGAACTGGCTGGCTATTATGCCAAAGACATTCTCGACCACTCTTCGGCCATGGTAATTAAAAACCCTCTGCTCCGGGGGCAGGGTCCTCTTGGGGAACGGCCTCATCACATGGTCCCCCAGCGCAAAGGCCTCATTCACCACAAAAACAAACTGGTGGCCCGCCATGTTATCCACTGGAGGTGGCAACCTCAAGGTGCCATTCTGGAGATGCTGGTAAAATTATGTCTGTGCGATCACTCCTCCATCAGACATACAGCCATTCTTCCCTACGGCCAGTTGGGAAAGTCCAACTACTGATAGAATTGGGAGGCCACAGCCTGCCATTCCTGTGGGTCGGAAGGAAACTGTGGAGTCAAACAAGAAAAAAAAATTTGTACATTTGCACATAACATTGCAAGCAGATTAGACACAAACATTCTTGGCCAACATAAGTATAACATTTATTGAAATTAGTATTTAAAGACAAAAGTATAAGGTCCACTTACCAGGTTCCTCCCCCCTTTGATGGCCAATTGTAAAAACTTTATGGTGGGGGGTGTTTTGGACAGGTAACCCTCTCCACTTCATTGAGAGCTGAATGCATAAATAATGTGTGTTACTTTGGCCAGCCCCTCCTTACTTACACTATTTGCAGCCCACTGGACAGGTAAGAAGTGTCATAATCCAAAAATATGAATACACACTGTACAAATTGAAGCACATTTTACAAACTGCAATTATCTATCAAGATAATAGGAGAACAAAACTTTAAACAGTACCATTTGAAAGTATTCAGGCAGGCACTTGCCCTACATACTGTCATAAACCGGGTGTGACCAGAACTGTGTGACTGCGACAGAGTAAATCAAACATAAGTAGGTGAAAGTAAGTGATTTTATTAAGATAAATGCATATAATTTGAATACACCACCAATACCAAACAGAGTGAGAAAACCAAATAACAGTGACAACTAACCAGTATACAGTATATAACAAATTGCTCTCCTGTAATAGAGCTTTCAGTCAGTTGTAGGAGATATTGCGTGTTGTCTGCGTGCCCTGACCGCAGTATACACCATTATATCCACCTATATAGCTAGCTATATTGCTCTTCTGTAATAGAGCTTTCAGTCAGTTGTAGGAGATTGTGCGTGTTGTCTGAGTGCCCTGACCGCACTATACACCATTATATCCACCTATATAGCTAGCTATATTGCTCTTCTGTAATAGAGCTTTCAGTCAGGTGTAGGAGATTGTGCATGTTGTCTGCGTGCCCTGACCGCACTATACACCATTATATCCACCTATATAGCTAGCAGGGCTCATTCCTGCACCACAACTATAGTATATGGGAGAGGTTGCAGTGTCGTGGCACCAACACCAGTGCCACCAGCCCAATTTTTCAGCCCCTGTTTAACAGGGGCATTTAAAGCGGGAGTTCGGCCATTTTTTTTTTTTAAAGTCAGCGGCTACAAATACTGCAGCTGCTGACTTTTAAAATAAGGACACTTACCCGCCCAGCGCACCCGCGATGTCGGCACTCGAAGCCGATCTCTCGATCCTCTCTCGGCTTCACTTCCCGGTTCCCTACTGCGCATGCGCAAATCGCGCTGCGCAATAAGGATGGTCCCCGCTGTCCCTGGGATCTGTGTGTTTCCCAGCGGACAGTGGGGGACCCGCAGGAAGTGGCGTAAATATCCGCAGATTCTGCGGATATTTATGCCGGAAATGGGTGCGAATACCTGTACTGTACAGGTATCTGCACTCCCCTCCCCCCTGAAAGGTGCCAATTGTGGAGCCGGAAGGGGGGGAAAGTTCCAGTTTAGGGTGGAGCCCCTCTTTAATTACAATTTTTGATGCAATGCTTTGCAGCAGGGCTCATTCTTGCACTACAACTGGAGTATATGGGAGAGGTTGCAGTGTCGTGGCACCAGCACCAGTGCCACCAGCCCAATTTTTCTGCCCCTGTTTAACAGGGGCATTTAATTACAATTTTTGATGCAATGCTTTGCAGGAGGGCTCATTCCTGCACTACAACTAGAGTATATGGGAGAGGTTGCAGTGTCGTGGCACCAGCACCAGTGCCTAAGGCCCAATTTTTCAGCCCCTGTTTAACAGGGGCATGTAATTACAATGTTTGATATAATATTTCACAGGAGGGCCCATTCCTGTGCCCACCGAGAGTAACTGTGAGGACTTATAGTGTTGTGGCACCAGCACCACAACCACCAAAGGCCCAATTTTTCTACCACTGTTCAACAATGGCATGTAATTACAATTCTTGATATAATCGTTCACAGCAGGGCGCTCCAGCGCCCACCAAGAGTCACTTTGAGGGCTTACAATGTTGTGGCAACACCAACACCTTGTTTCGCCATTTCTGCAGAGCATATAGGGCAGGCCCCTACTTTCAAACATCCAACTTACAAACGTCTCCTACTTGCAAACGGAAGGAGACAACAGGAAGTGAGATGAAAAATGGAAAAACAAATTATACAGGGGTGATAACCCTTCCCTATGTTTTCCAAAAAGCTTAAAAATAGATTTTTTGACTGGAGCTACACTTTAAAAATGTACCAGTTCAAAATTACAAACCGATTCTACTTAACACAACAAACCTACACAGTCCCTGTCTTGTTTGCACCGCCTGTATACTGCTGTTCTGAGTATATAGGGCAGTGATGGCGAACCTTGGCACCCCAGATGTTTTGGAACTACATTTCCCATGATGCTCATGCACTCTGCAGTGTAGTGGAACATCATGGGAAATGTAGTTCCAAAACATCTGGGGTGCCAAGGTTCGCCATCACTGATATAGGGCCTGGGGGCCCCACGTCTTTCCTTTTTTTAATATGGGTACGGGGTTTCCCTTAATATCTGTACAAGACCCAAAGGGGCTGGTAATGGGCAGGGGGGGCTACCTATGCCATTTTTCTCAATGATTTTCATCCATATTGCCGGAACCAGATATTACATTAAAAACGCAAGCAGTTTTAAATGGCTTTTTTCCCATTAAATGTCATTTTGTGCAGGGACTGTTCTAAACACGGGAAACACGTGGCACTTCACAGGCATACTATAGACACCCCCCAGGCACGATATTTAAAGGAATATTTCACAATTTTTTTCACTTTAATCGTCATTAAAATCAGTGCTCCCGCCAAAACGGCCATTTATAAAAACATTTTATTCATTGACCCATGTCCCCTGGGGCAGGAGCCAGGTCCCCAAACCCTTTTTAGGACAGTATCTTGCATATTAGCCATTAAAATTAGAACTTTTTATTTCGAACGTTCGAGTCCCATAGACTTCAATGGGGTTCTAAAGTTCATACCAATTTGCGGTCCATTCGAAAGTTCTGATGTGAACCGAACTGGGGGGGTGTTTAGCTCATCCCTACTGGAGAGGTTAGTGAAGGCAAATATGGACGAAGGACTAAAAAGGAGCATTAAAAGCTTGCAGTATGCATGAAGGCAAAGGGGACATTCACAGCATATTACAATCATGGTAATTAATAATGAAATAAATACAATACATTAGCAAACATTAAATACATAGAATGTGATGTTAAAGGATAAAACTTACCTTAATATAGTCCTTCTACAGGACCTGAATGATGGCAGAACAGATCTCTGGAATAATTATTCCCAGAGCCTGGGGGGAGATCCCAGTCATGAACTTGATGTCCTGGAGACTTCTCCCTGTCTCCAAGTAACGCAAGGTGTCCTGCTTCGTAATATAAGGGGACAGCAAAGCCAATAGACGGTGAAAGACGGGGTCTGTCATCCGAAGAAAATCCAGGATCATCAGGATTATTCTTATTCTATTCTCCTGGAGCTCCTGCAACAAAGGCATATGAGAGAATTGGTCACGATTAAGCAACCAATTCTTGGTCCAAGAACTTCTCCTCCTCCTCCTGTTCATGGACTGGACTTGGGTCAAAGCAATAACTCCAACACCAAGCCCAACAACAGCATGAACTTTACGATGTGTATGTATCCGCAACATAGCTAATAAATGAACGGCTGCTCAGAACTAACTGACAGAACGCACTGAAAATCAGAAAGGACCTGAGAAGAACGAGCTGAAAATCAGAAACAACTGGACAACTCACTGAAAATCAGAAGCAAACTATAAATAGAACGCATTGAAAGACAGGAATGAACTGACAAGCACACACTGAAGAACAGATACGAACCGACAAGCGCAAACTGAAAAGCATAAACAAACTGAAAAGCACGAGGCTGAAAAGCGCGAATTGGCTCTCACCAAACTTCTGCTAACATGAGACAAATACGAGATTAGAAGAAGGAGCCAGAAGGGTGGCGCACTGGCTATTGAACTTCCTTCCAGGTTTTGTTGGCGGAAAGTCTGATCATGTGTACGAGGCATTATATGGACCACAGATAAGAATAGTATATGGTACTCCACCAATTTCTGAATACTTCCTGCTAGCTCCTGGAGAATTATGCTTCTGATGCCTCGTTGTCTGTTTAGGAAAACCACCGCTGTAGCGTTGTCTGACAAGATCTGTACATGATGCCCTTGCTCTTCCTGAGTAAATATCAACAGAACCATCTCTATTTCCTTCAATTACCTCCAATTTGAGGATTTTATGGCCTCTACTATGACCCATAAGCCCCGAGTCCAACTACTGCTCATGTGGGCCCCGTAGCCCAGAAGCTGGCATCCATTGTTATCCTTACTTTCACTGGAAAAGACCAATCTGTTTACCTTTTTTTATTAGTATTAAACAAGTGTGATTTAACTGTACTTCTGTCTCAGTCTGATTCATGGCTCCTGACAGTAGGAGAAGGCCAAGAATTCAGAAGATGCAGTCAATCCACTTGTTGGTAATATTTTTTCCAGATTGGATGAGCAGGATTACCTCATGGATCAGTTTGCCATGGTATTACAAACGCTCCTTAGTCGCACGGCTCACCTGGAATCTCCCACTGTGGCTGCTACGGGACAACCTGTGTTGCAGGCCATCCCCGCTGTTGCTCCAGTCTCTGTGCCGGCACTCGCCTTGAGTATTACCTCTATAAGAATTATGTCTGGTTCCACTCCGCTTCCCCATCGATTTGGGGCTGATCCAGTCCAATGCAGAGGGTTTCTCAACCAGGTTGAGATATACTTTGAGATGCTGCCCCAGGCATTTCCAACAGACAGAAGCAAAGTAGGTTTTGTGATATCTTTGCTTTCTGAGAGAGTCTTGGCCTGGCCAAACCTGTTGTCTTGAGTCACCCAGAGTTTGTGGCTTCTGTTAAAAGGGTATTTGACATTTTCGCATGCTCTGCTTCTGCTGCCATGTGTCTCATGTTCATCAGAGTAGGAAAACTGTTGCCGATTACGCCATTGAATTCCGCACTCTGGCAGCATAGGTTGGTTGGAACAATGAGGCCCACATGGCTGCTTTTTCTCATGGTCTCTCGGATACCATCAAGGATGAGATAGCAGCTCGAGATATAACCACTGAGCTGGAGAAGTTGATCATGTTTGCCATCCTCATTGACTCCAGACTCAGAGAAAGATTCGCTTTTAAGGAGCGTGTGTGGAAGCCTCCTGTACATTTGTCTCCGAACTTTGCAGTCCCACCCTTGCTTCCCTCACCTCCCATGCCTCCTGGTACCAAGTTGGTCTGTGAAGATGGACCCATGCACTTGGGCTACAGGCATCTCTCTGCAGATGAGAAAATCCTTAAGAGGAGGGAGAGATTGTGCCTTTATTGTCTGTGTTGGGGGGGCTGACTGTTGAAGTGGTGGATGTGGGGCCACAAAATCCAAAATGTGTGTGTTTTCAGATATTTGACCCCTCGCCCCCTTATTAAAGAGCTACAGGATTAGTTCCTCACACATGCTCCTTTGCTCACCATCTCTGCCTTAATTTATTGGCAGTCAGCACGGCAAATCCCTTAGCCTCATCTGGGTCTGTCATGAGGGCAGTAGTGGCCTCATCCAGATTTCTGCTCTTCCTGGCTCTTTTAGCAGGAGGGCATAGGGGAGGGATCTGGGACTCCGTATGGCTACTGGAAAAGCAGCTGCCAACGCTGCCTCTTCCCTCATCTCAATGGCATCAGTCACTCCTTCCCTGGCCCCACCATGTCCTCCTGAGGAGTCCCCCAAACTGTTTGAGCACAGTGTTGTGTACATGTTCCATGAGGATGCCCAGTGTTTTGAAGGCTCTGATGATGATACCCAGCTAGAGGAAGGCAGTAACATGAGCCCAGAGAGAGGGGATGCCCAAGAAGGACAGCGATCTGGCAGTCATGTTCTCCCAGCTGCAGCATACTGCCAGGTTTACTCCAGTAATGAGGAGGGAGGGGATGATGAGGTGACTGACTCCACGTGGGTGCCTGATAGGAGAGAGGAGGAGGAGGTGGCACATCTTCAACAAGGCAGGATGCCCTCCAGGGGCCAGGTTAAGGGCAGCAGACTGACTGCATCACACTGCAGAGCTCTGCCTGTGCAGGGTGCTGCCTCTTCATGTTATTCCAAAAGTTCTTTGGTGTGGGCCTTTTTTGAGATGAGTGCATCAGATGTTGCTGTTTGCAACATATGTCTCAAGCGTATCTCGTATGTCTCCTGTGTCTCCGAGCAAATCTAATCTTTATTCTTTGGTGTGAATATTTAAAGGGGGCTTTCAGAAAATTCCGCCCTTTGAATGTGTCATACAGATTATACAATCATATACAAGTACAGCCTATAATAAAAGTGAAACTAATGATTCCTCAAAATCATGTGCTTTCCAAGAAACGAAACAACAGAAAGAAGATAACAGTAACATGAGAAACAAAACTAGATTAGCAAAACTTGAGCATGTCTATTTGTGAAGTGGATGTTAGAGAGACACAAAATGGAAACCAAATTTCTTAAAGAATGAAAGCGGTTAAGCTAAATATCCCTTCAATCCCCTCTTAGATCATATAAGATGATCTCTACATTCTGTGTTGTGTTAATACTTCTTTGGGGTTGTGGCATTGATTGCCTGATGACTCTTCATGTATGTCATGTAGGATAAAACCTTATCATCAGGAGATTGAAGGCGTGTAACTATGCAAGCACAACACTTAAAGCAGAGGTAACGAATTAGAGCAAGGATAAATATCATAACATGAACTAGGATAATGTCTTTTAACCCTGAAAATATACCTCCAAGCCCAAATCCTGCATTGGCAATTGGGCTCCATCTTTTAACAATATCCCTAGCCTCCTGCTGGAGCTGGCCTACCTCTTTTCGGTGTTGTGCAATGACATCGTAGTAGACAGACACTTTGGCACTTGTGTTAAAGATCCAAGTACAGCATTCGTAGTCCTCTGTCATTTCACATAAACCTGTAAGAGATGCATGCTTTCTATAGCCAACTCATGCAGTTCTAGCTGTTTTCTAATTGCTCTAGTTTCTATGTTTAACATGGCAATGTCATCTGAATTCCTCTCCATTATCTCATCCAATATACTTGAATAACTATTCAACCGTTTCATTGTATCTATGCCCCATCCTGTCCAAGAAGGGAACCATGCCCAACCCATATCTTGTTTATAGAACAATTCCCTTTTGTCTCTGTGTTTGAGGGGGTATCTGGGGTGTATACTGGCCTCTAGGGGATGTCCCCTTTTATCATCCCCTACCACTCCCATGGAGGGGCACCCAGGGATAACACACTTTCCCACAACATACATAGATACTTTGTCCCAGTGCAAAAGGTCTCTTAGCGACAATCTCATCAGTGTACTTGTCCTGTCTCACGATAAATTGTTGCAATATTTCACCTACATTTTTAGGGAAAGAAGAAAAGTTATGCAAAGTACGGTTTAGCCCTGGGTCAGATACTTGAAACAGTGAGCAGGCAGGGGCAGAGACTGTGGATTCCCACATGGAGCTATTAAATATTGATCTGCTGCAGAAAGAAGGGTTAGTCTGTGTCTCATTCCCTAAATTAAAACACCAATCATGGGAATGACTTCTACCTGCTATTGGAAAGGTAACAAAGTTGTTTATGTACAGAGTGGATATGTTAGTCAGGAATACAGGAGGAGTCGCGTTGAGAAAGGAGGAAATATTTAAAGGTACAGACAAAAAGGGAATTCAGGCTGTGCTAGGATGTAATTTGCTATATATCCTACATTCTTCACACCCTGATTTTTTCCGAGCATAAGCATACTTAAATTTTAGCAACAGCATCTTATCATATATCTCCAGTCTCTCTCTTGATTCTAGCTTGTGTCACTGAAATGTTCTCTTGTGTGTGTGTGTGTTCCCACAGATACTTTTAATTGCACCAAAATCTTCAGGTGGGTAGAAACACTGTCAGAGAGATCAGGAGAGAGAGAGATCAGGATCAGGAGTCAAAATGCCTTGCCAGAAGTCTGTGGTGAAATAAGCAAAGTCATCTTCTCTGACCGGACCTGCTTTCCCAGGAACTCCTCCTTCCTCTGCTTGGACTTCTGCTTGAGGGCCTCCTGTATCCAAGATCTCCTTCCTGCTCTTGGGGCTTTGCGCAACCTTTTTCACTCTGTTGGCATGGATCCAGGACTGGCAATTTTCCACTAGGATGGCTGTTCTGGTCACTGCAACCACTGTGGTAGGAGATCCAAAGGGATACTCTTGCTTCTTACTTCTGTTAAGCTATTGGACCACCACAGTGTCTCCCACCTTGAAGAGGTGAGTAGCTTCCTGTGAAGATAAAGCAGAGGCGCGAGCAACATTTCTCTCAACTGTATCCAATGTTTCAACCAATTTCCTTACATATTCTTCCTGTATTAAGTCTAAATCTTCCTTTTCTATCATTAAAGGTGTTCTAGCCCATGGAGTGGGGAAAGGTAGACCCATCAAGACTTCAAGAGGTGAATATCCTGTTGTCTTGGAAGGGGTCATTCTTATTTCTGCCAGGACTGCTGGGAGGACATTCTTCCAGTTGGCAAAGGTTCCTCCTATGGCCTTTCTTATTTTGTCTTTTAATTGTTCTGTTCATTATTTCTATTATCCCTGAGCTTTGAGGGTGGTAGGGAATTTGAAACTTCCATTCTATCTTGAGAGTTTTTACCAAGTCCTGGCAGACCCTTGATACAAATGTAGGTCCATTGTCTGAGTTTATTTGAAGTGGGCATCCCCATCGAGGAATGATTTCCTGAATGAGGATCCTCACTACTGTTTGTGCATCTTCTTTTGTGGTTGCTTAAAAGTAGTTAAAAGTTCAACTCATCTTGAGAACATGTTCACAATTACCAAAAGATATTTCTGTATTTTGCCTAGTTTGGGCATATGTGTGAAGTCAATCTGCAAATGTGTAAAAGGAGTGTTTGGCCTTGTGTGGGTTGCTCCTGACACATGTGATGCATCTTGATACATAATCTTTAAACCTCCAGGAAAGTTCTGGAAAATAAAAATCTTTCTCCAATAGTTCACAAGTGGCCTTCCAGCCTCTGGGCCCTATTCTATGGTACTGGGAAATAAAACGTGTTGCACTAGCTACTGGTCTACATGGCTTCCCTTCTTTGCATACCTTTGCATACCTTTGCATACCTACTTTGTCCCAATCTCTGAGATCAGCTTCTTCTACACATCCTTGCAAATCTGAAAGAACCTGATCAAAAAAGGGCAATTCTGGGGCTAGCATGGGCATTTGGATCTGTGCATTTTGTGAAAAAGCAGCTTGTTTAGCAGCTAAACCAGCCAGAGCATTTCCTGTGGCTATATGTTTGTTGGCCTGTGTGTGCTCTGCAGTGCTGTGAAAGATAAATCAGACCTGGGTGATGTGTCTTGGTGAATGAGGTTTATGCAATCATGTTGTGACACAACCCCATCCTGTTCCCATTTTAATCCTGAAGGACATTTACGATTGGTGCTAGTCCTGCAGTGGAAGAAGCATTTTTGATGTGCAATTTTGGATTAGACAGCACGATCACCTCATAGCCACTCAACCTTTGAGCAGACATGTGCTGTGTATGTACATTTTTCAATAGGATTGATACATTGTGGGTGGTGTGAAGTGTGGTGTCATGCCCCAGAGTGAAAGAAGTGATCATCTGAACCATCATTGCACAGGATGCGAGTGCTCCGAGACACACAGGCATGCCCTGAACCTGCACCGGGACCATCTTTGAGAAAAAAAAATTAATAGGGGGCAACTTGCCTCCATGCTCCTGAGCGAGGACACCTGACAAAGTCTTACAATTTTCCCTTGCAAACAAATGAAACATTTTTCCATAGTTAGGGAGGCCGAGCCCTGGAGCCATTACCACAGCATTTTTCAAATACACAAAAGCATTGCACATTTCATCTGACCATTTTATACAGTCTGGCATGTCTGAACCTGTGGCTTGTCTCAGGAGATTGTCATAGTAGGAACAGTCAGGTATTCATTGGCGGCAGTAACCAATCATAACAAGAAAGGTAAGCATGTCTTTTTTAGTAAGTGGGCGGGGCAGACCCACAAGAACCATAGCTCTTTTGTGATTGACTTTCCTTTCTCCTTTTGAGAGTACACAACCATTTCCTGACACCATTGCAATTATTTCTTTGACACTTTGTGACCACTTTCAAAAAGACATTTCAAAAGATCCCTCCCATCCTCCTGGGCGGCCACGAGTAGAACTGCAGATGAGGAGCCACATACTGCAGCAGGGATGAACAGTGTCCTGGTATCCAAGCTCTGAGAGTAGTTTGGAGGACAATGGAATAGACTGAGTCTACATAGCCCTGGGGCATTCTACACCATGTTAGTTAGTTAGAAAGCAAAGATTGGCTGTGTCTCCTCATCCACAGGGACGGAAATAAAAATGCATTCAATAAATCAATCACAGTAAAATACTCTGCATCCTGTGGTATGGCAGTATTGATGACACATCAGGCACTATTGGAGCAATCAGTACTAGGGATGAGCCGAACACCCCCCGGTTCGGTTCGCACCAGAACTTTCGAACGGACCCCAAATTCGTACGAACTTTAGAACCCCATTGAAGTCTATGGGACTCGAACGTTCGAAATTAAAAGTGCTAATTTTAACGGCTAATATGCAAGATACTGTCCTAAAAAGGGTTTGGGGACCTGGCTCCTGCCCCAGGGGACATGGGTCAATGCCTAAAATGTTTTTAAAAATGGCCGTTTTGGCGGGAGCACTGATTTTAATGACGATTAAAGTGAAAAAAAAGTGAAATATTCCTTTAATTATTTTAAACTGCTTGCGGTTTTAATGTTATATCTGGTTCCTGCAATATGGTTGAAAATCATTGAGAAAAATGGCATGGGTAGCCCTCCCTGCCCCTCCCTGCCCCTCCCTGCCCATCACCAGCCCCTTTGGGTCTTGTACGCATATTAAGGGAAACCCAGTACCCATATCAAAAAAAAGGAAATGCGTGTGGCCCCCAGGCCCTATATACTCAGAACAGCAGTATACAGGCGGTGCAAACAAGACAGGGACTGTGTAGGTTTGTTGTGTTAAGTTGAATCTGTTTGTAATTTTTAACTAGTACATTTTTAAAGTGTAGCTCCAGTCAAAAAAACTATCTTTAAGCTTTTTGGAAAACATAGGGAAGGGTTATCACCCCTGTATAATTTGTTTTGTTGTACATCTTTTTTCATCTCACATGCTGTTGTCTCCTTCCGTTTGCAAGTAGGAGATGTTTGTAAGTTGGATGTTTGAAAGTAGGGGCCTGCCCTATATGCTCTGCAGAAATGGCGGAACAAAGTGTTGGTTTTGCCACAACATTGTAAGCCCTCAAAGTGACTCTTGGTGGGCGCTGGAGCGCCCTGCTGTGAACGATTATATCAAGAATTGTAATTACATGCCATTGTTGAACAGTGGTAGAAAAATTGACCTTTGGTGGTTGTGATGCTGGTGCCACAACACTATAAGTCCTCACAGTTACTCTGGGTGGGCACAGGAGCGGGCCCTCCTGTGAAATATTATATCAAGAATTGTAATTACATGTCCCTGTTAAACAGGGGCAGAAAAATTGGGCCTTAGGCACTGGTGCTGGTGCCACCACACTGCAACCTCTCCCATATACTCTAGTTTTATTGCAGGAATTAGCCCTGCTGCAAAGCATTGCATCAAAAATTGTAATTAAACGTCCCTGTTAAACAGGGGCAGAAAAATTGGGCCTTAGGCACTGGTGCTGGTGCCACCACACTGCAACTTCTCCCATATACTCTAGTTTTATTGCAGGAATTAGCCCTGCTGCAAAGCATTGCATCAAAAATTGTACTTAAACGCCCCTGTTAAACAGGGGCAGAAAAATTGGGCCTTAGGCACTGGTGCTGGTGCCACGACACTGCAACTTCTCCCATATACTCTAGTTTTATTGCAGGAATTAGCCCTGCTGCGAAGCATTGCATCAAAAATTGTACTTAAATGCCCCTGTTAAACAGGGGCAGAAAAATTGGGCCTTAGGCACTGGTGCTGGTGCCACGACACTGCAACCTCTCCCATATACTCTTGTTTTATTGCAGGAATTAGCCCTGCTGCAAAGCATTGCATCAAAAATTGTAATTAAACGCCCCTGTTAAACAGGGGCAGAAAAATTGGGTCTTAGGCACTGGTGCTGGTGCCACCGCACTGCAACCTCTCCCGCAAAACGAGGCCCCGGCTTCGGCCTACTCGGCTCCCTTCTCCTCACAGCACGCAGCGGACGTGGAGGTGAGCTGTGGCACTGCTTCTCCCCCCTCTCCACAATCACTGCCAGCATCTCCAGCCCCTCCACTACAGGGCAGTCTTCCCACGCAGCCTGCAGGGGACTCCACCACAGAGCGCATTGCCCAGGCCGTGGCCGCTCTATTATCCCCCATGATAACGGCATCTGTGGAAAAAGCTGTAAATGCAGGCATGCAGCAGCTCAAGGCCCAAATAGGCGAACACCACACCAGATTAAATGACCTGGAACACCGTCTGTCGGATATAGAAGAGGAACTCTACCAGGCCCAAGCCACGGAACGCTCCCAGGACAGAACGAATCAATATGTTCTACAGAAACTTGATGACCTGGAAAATAGGACCAGACAGAGCAATCTGCGATTCGTAGGGATCTCCGAGTCGCTACAATCCTCGGAGCTATCTGACTTCTGCGCAGTGCGCATCCCAGAAGCCCTGGGCCTTCCGGGCCCTTGCACGGTCGAACGCGCCCAACCTGCACCAGAACGCAAATCCCCTAGACCCATAATCGCAAAGTACCTAAACTACTCTGACAAGGCCCTGATCCTGCAGAAGTTCAGGCAAACGCGCTCTCTCCAAGTGGATGGGATCAAGGTCCTAATCTTTGTCGATTACTCCATTGAGGTCTCCAAGAAAAGGAAAGCATTCCAGCAGGTGTGCTCGGAACTCTTCAAAATGCAAATTAAGTTCTCCCTAGCCTTCCCGGCTATCCTTCGCCTGAAGGCCCCAAACGGTGACCAACTATCTTTCTAAGACCCCTCTGAAGCTGAGGCATTTCTCCGCTCTCTACACCAGGGTACACACCCTCACACCCCTTCCAAGTCCTCATCGCTCAATCACTCCCTGGACCAAAGGAGCCCCCGGAAGGACTCACCCAAACGCTTCAGGCCTTCTGCCCCAGATACCCACCATCGGGGTACCCCTCGTTGATGACATATCGGTCCCTTTGGATCCTCCTCTCCTCACCTCACTGGTGACCCTCTCGCCAGGACCACCAGCCTGACTTGTCTTTGTGAGTTACTATGTTGTTTTTTTTTTTATGCTTTCGTTCAGGCCTGGTCACTGTCTAGCCTGTTGATCCTTGGTTATATCGGCCTTAAAGAGGAAGTAAACCCTCCTACACATGTTTAGCTTGTTAGATAATAATTTTCTCAGGCAGCTGATCGCTGCCTGAGAAAGTGAACTTACTTGTCACATTTTCGTAAAAACCGCCGTTTACATTTCCGTGACGTCAGCCGCGCTTGCGCTGTGTGGTCGTGCGAATGCGGCGTATACTGTATTGCCGACTTTCATCTTCCTGCCTCTCTGCCTTTTTTTAATACGAGGCATTCTCCTCATTGCGGCAGAGGAGAAGTCTCGCGTTGTAATCCTATCCCTGCTCTTCCTGACACTCCCCCTTGTGACTGAAGACGTCACGCAGGGGAATGAATGCTTTGTTGCCTTAGTAACGGCAACCGAGATCGAGGCTTGGTTAGGATTTCTATTGACGCTACGGCGCATGCGCGAGATTTCCGGAGTGAAATCTAACTAAGGGCGGAAATGACGTCCGGAAAGGACGTCAAAGCCCCAATTTGAAATGGCGCGGGCGATACCCGGAAGGAAGATAATTTGGAAAAGAGAAAAAAGGTATTTACAGCGCTCGTTTTGAGATATAACATATACAGAATGAAGGCTGATGTACAGTATTAGAGTAACATTAGTAAAATGGAAATTTTTTGGGCGGGTTTACTTCCTCTTTAAGCTCTGCTCCCATCTAGCAGACGCACCATCGGCGCTATTGACCGCCTCTGTTTTGTTTGGCATCCAGGCCTAGGTTTTTTCAGGAGTCCCCGCTGCTCTCGCTGCTCCTTCTTTTTTTGCGGCCACTTAATATTTTTATAATACTATATTTTTATAATTGTGCATCCTGCCTTTTTCTTTTTTTGTATTTTATACACTGTCTTTGATACTTTCTAGTTTATACTTTTATATGCTATACCTGTGGATAATTCCACTCTTGGGTCCTCTTACTGTACTGTTTCAAATTAACGTGGGTCTGATACTTCAATTCATGTGTCTATTTAAACTGTGTTGTACTCCTCCTGGACTCACTGTGCATGTCTACTGCCTCAACATGACACGCGCCCTCTCTGGCTCTTGATTAATGGCCGCACCCGTGTTCATATTCAGGCTCACCGCCCGGACGCTCGTGTCCTATACCTCTGGGTCGTGCACTGGGGGCTGGCCTACACAGTGACTCCATGCGGAAAAAAGCGAAGTTCGCTCCAGTGTTTATGTTCTTGTATGTGTTTAAGTTTGCTCCCCACCTTCCCTGCCCCCTCCCCCCACCTTCCTTCAGAGACAGAGTCTCCTTTCTAACCATCCTACTTCACATGTCCCACGGCCCTACCGGGTCCCTCTTATTTAAGCAAAAGCTTCTCCTGCCCTGCCCACCGGCTGGCGACAAATCTCTAAATTCGGCCCATCTCCTCTACTCGACACCCCTGACGTGAGAATAGTCTCATGGAACGTGAAAGGCCTCAGATCTCCTAATAAGAGAATGAAAGTCCTTCGGCACCTAAAAAGGTTGAAAACAGATATCGCCCTATTGCAGGAAACCCACTTATCCGCTAAAGACTTTCATCGCATGTGGAAACTCTGGGTCGTCAAAGTCCTAGGCTCCGACGCCGTTAGTCGTAAAGCGGGTGTTCTCATACTGATCCACAAAAACCTCCCGTGCGAGGTACTGTCCACGCACTCAGACTCACAGGGAAGGCTCCTCTCGCTGCACGCCCGCCTGGGGACCAAAGAACTAGTGATCACTAACGTTTATGCTCCCAATAACCCTAGCAAGTCTTTCTATAGTGACCTGACCTCATGGCTACTCCGGACCACCCAGACTCCCCATTTAGTTGGCGGTGACTTTAATGACATCTTACACCATGCGGACGACAGGTCCCCTCCCCCACGCCTCAGGGCGACAAGTGTTTCTTCTACTCCTTCCCACTTTGCTTCCACCATGGAGTCTCTCCATCTGCGTGACCTATGGCGCTTATCCCACCCAGCAGACAGGGAATATACCTTTTACTCACACCCACATAATATGTTCTCGAGAATCGACTATTTTTTGGGCTCTGACGATCTTATACCAAATTTGTCCGAAGCTGAAGTGCTGGACATAGCTATCTCTGACCATGCCCCGATCTCCGTTAGCCTAGACAACCTAGATCTCCCACCTCACCCAAGATTGTGGCGCTTCCCCTCGTATCTCCATGGCAACCCTGACTTTCAACATTTTATGGCGAACTCCTGGCGTGAATACTCGGAAGCAAACTCCCCTCACTCGGACTCCCTGAACCTCTTCTGGGATGCTGGTAAGGCATTCCTCAGGGGCCAGATAATTTCTTATGCTTCCTCCTTTAAGAGGAACGCACTGTCTCACTACAAACGGGCCAGTGCGCGACTACATCTAGCCCAAAGGTCCCTCTCCACTAACGATTCCCTTGTCAATAGAACCGAATGGCAGGTGGCCAAGAAAAGTTTCGACACTTGGGCAGATACTCTCGAACAAACTAAAAGATCCCAACTCGACGCAACGCTACACAAGTTTGGTAACAAAGCGGGCAAGCTCCTAGCGAGGCTGTGCAAGGGCCCATTCCACCCGACGCACATCACTTCCCTCAAAGACGCAAAGGGTGTTGTACAATCTCCCCCACAAGCTATTAACAAGGCGATGTTAAACTATTATACGGCCCTCTACGCCCCAGACCCCATAGATAACACTGCGGCTCGTTCCTTCCTCGATAGCGTGTTGTTATCCAAAGTTACCCCTGAACAACTAGAAGTTCTCAATGCCCCCATCTCCCTTGATGAAGTCTCCTCCACGATCCGCAAACTAACCCCGTCCAAAGCACCGGGCCCCGACGGGTTTACCAGTGAATTCTACAAAACCCTCTCCTCCATTACAGAACCCACTCTCCTGAAGGTGTACAATGGCATCTGGTCTGGTGGTTCATATCTCCCTTCTGGAAACCAGGCCGTTATAAAACTCCTCTCCAAAAAAGGGAAAGACCCGCTTGACCCAGGCTCATATAGGCCGATTTCCCTCCTCAATCTGGATGTCAAAATCCTGTCCAAAATCATAGCCACGAGACTAGCTGCCATTATGCCCTCCCTCATTCATCCTGCCCAATCTGGCTTTGTGAAAGGCAGAACAGCCACCTTGAATATACGTAAAGTTATGCTTGCTCTGGAACATGCTAAAAATAATCCGGATTGGGGATTTTGCTATTATAACTTTAGACGCGGAGAAGGCCTTCGACAATGTCAGTTTTGACTGGCTCTTTATGACTTTATCTGAAATGGGCTTCTCGGGGCACTTCTGCCATCTCATCAAAGCCATGTACTCCTCCCCAGCAGCTAAGTTAGTCGCGGCTGGAGTTCTCTCAGATGAATTCCGCCTGCATAAAGGCACTCGCCAGGGCTGCCCACTCTCCCCGCTCCTCTTTAATATCGCCCTAGAACCTCTATCCAGATATCTGTCCCAATCGGCCCCTCTCCACGGTATTCGCATTGGCCAACATGACCTGCGCACCTCCCTTTTTGCTGATGATGTGCTCATCTTCTCGTCGGACCTCGTTTCCGACATGCCCGTTATTAAAGAGGTCTTTGACGTCTTTAGATTATGCTCAGGGCTACGTATAAATTATGGTAAAAGTGAAATTCTCCCGACAGGGTCCTCTCGCAAACCCCCCTGGACACAACATTCTATCTTTTCAACCGCCAACTCATATATCACCTATCTAGGCATTAAAATTGGAAAATTACCTTCCTCCCTTTGCCACCTCAACTACCCCCCTCTGATCACGAAAATCTCTCAAGAAATGGTGAACTGGATGGATCTGCCTCTCTCGCTTCTGGGAAGATGCCACCTGCTGAAAATGGTTAGCTTTGCCAGGCTACTGTACCCGCTCCAAACCATTCCTCTGCTCCTCCTTCA
The DNA here is from genome assembly GCF_037356315.1 of Lithobates pipiens. NCBI lineage: Eukaryota > Metazoa > Chordata > Amphibia > Anura > Ranidae > Lithobates > Lithobates pipiens. Next base: position 337,331,001 of record NW_027507903.1, read on the forward strand.
CAAGGACATTAAAATTCTGGAATCGGCTTTTTCTTCCTTTCTATGGAAGGGCAAACACCCACGTATAGCCTTAAAAATCTTCCCAGACGCGAGGGGGGTATCAGCCTGCCTAATGTAAGACTGTATAATCTGTCATGTCTGTTACAAACTAGTCTGGACTGGATCTCTCAATCCTCCAGATACTCCAACTACTCCTTGGAAGCTGCCATGGTCTCCCCACTCTCATTGACAGCTCTCCTCCACTGCAAGTGGAAGTCAGTACCGTCTCTGTTTCAACATAACCTCCTACTCAGAGACACTGCAATAGCTTGGAGGGAAACCAGGAAATGCCTCAAGCTCCCCCCTTTTGTCTCCAGACACCTCCCGATACAGGGGAACCCCACTTTCTCCCCTGGCCTAATCCACAAGCCATTCCACATCTGGAAAGAGAGGGGCATCACCAGTTTTGCTGCACTCTGCGATCTTGAATCTGGACGCCCTCTGCCCTTTTCCCTTCTAGCGGAAAGGTTCTCCCTCCCGTCAGCTCACGCTTTCCACTACAGGCAATGTGTCAGTTACTTAAAGGATGTCTGCAGTGATGAACGTAAACGCTTCCCCCTAACCTTTCTGGACCGCTTGCTCAAAGACGATACTTATAAAATTTCAGACATCTACACACCGTTACTCCAGCAGGTTACTCCTCAATTGACATCCTCATCAGTTGCCAACTGGGAGAAAGACTTCCCTGACCCGGATATAGTAGAAAAAATCCTGCAAGGACTTAACAAAGTTTACCGCCTAACCCCTAACGAGCTCTGGAGAGAAACGCAACTTCAAATTGCCCACAGGGCATACCTTCCCTTCCTTCCATCCAACTCCGATCAGGACAGCACCAAGTGTCCCCTATGTCTCCAGAACAGGCCCTCGCTGGCACACCGTTTCTGGCCCTGTTCCTTCATCTCATCCTTCTGGGATCGGATCCTCTCCTACATCTTTAAAGTTACCCTGCTGAAACTGCCAAAGGACCCCCTTCTTCTCATCTTTGGATACTGGGACCCTCTCCTGCTTCCATGGTCTTCCATTAACAACCGAGTGCCCTTAAGCGGCACGACGTACAAACCCTCCCATGTGGACTGGCCCCTGCTGTGCCTACTCCTTGCCAGGAAATCCATTCTAAAGAGCTGGACTTTATCTCTTCCCCCCTCCGTCGCCCAGACGCAGAAGGAACTCCTTTCACTCCTGTACAAAGAACGTTACAACGCAAACTTCAGGGACGACAAAGCGAAGTCTCGTTTCTACGCGCGATGGCTTCCCTTCATATCTGACACTCTCCCTCCGGTGGACATCATCAACTTGGACCACTTCACCTTCTCCTATTACGGCACTCGAATACCAACCTCGGGGTCGGTTCCCCCCCAATCTAATATTTGAGCCACGCCCAGTAACCCACTGACCTCCGGGACTACCCTTTGGAACCCCCATACCTTAGGGACTCTACATGAAAACCTCGTATCCCCTTCCCCCCCTCTTTTCACCTTTTTATTTTCCTTTCTGTATGTCTTCCCCTCCCCTCCTTTCTCTTTTTATTATTTCTTTTTTTCTACATCCAATCTAATACTCCTGATTCTATGATCCGTTGTTTTTCTTATTCATGGGAAATGACATTATCCTGTTTTATATATATATATACTACTTTTGCAACTATCTCTTACGCAAGATCCATCCAGTCGCTGTCAGTTTGCTGCTTTGTTCTACTAATTTCACTGCCCTCCTCTCGGTTTAAGTTTTTTCAGTTTTATGGTCTTAGTTCATTACGATAAAGATACATTCTGCTCCCATTTTTATGCACCTCATCTGCGATGATGGTTCCGCAATATCGTACTTGATACTGTTGCATCTGTATTGTTGTCGTTATTTATTTCTCAATAAATACTCTTTAAAAAAAAAAAAAAAAATTGTAATTAAACGCCCCTGTTAAACAGGGCAGAAAAATTGGGCCTTAGGCACTGGTGCTGGTGCCACGACACTGCAACCTCTCCCATATACTCTTGTTTTATTGCAGGAATTAGTCCTGCTGCAAAGCATTGCATCAAAAATTGTAATTAAACGCCCCTGTTAAACAGGGGCAGAAAAATTGGGCTGATGGCATCACCCAGAACCAGAAACGTTCTTCCAACATATCAGCAGAGGAGGAAGAGGATAGACAATCAACATAACAGGACAGTCACTCAGCATCAGCATAGGCAGTCTTGAAGGGATGTGATATTTCAAAAAAAATTATTTGGTTACATCAGCTTCAGGTGCTTGGTAGCTGTGGGTGATCCAAGACTGATTCATCTTGATGAAGGTCAGTCGATCAACTGATTTGGTGGACAGGCGCACCCTGTGATCGGTAACAAAGCCACCAGCAGCACTGAAGGTGCGTTCCGAAAGAACGCTGGATGCAGGACAGGCCAATAGCTCAATTGTATACTGTGCAAGCTCTGGCCAGTGATCCATCCTCAAGACCCAGTAAGCCAGAGGATTTTCGGTGGGAAAGGTGTCCAAGTCTGACCTTGCCCCTAGGTATTCCTGCACCATGTAAATCAGACGCTGGCGATGGTTGCTGGAACCGATCATACCTTGGGGCTGCAGACTAAAAAATTGTCTGAAAGCATCAGTCAGATGGCCACCTTCTCCACCGCTCCTTCTGACCGATGCCTCAGCAACACGTTGTCCAGGACCAGGAGTCTGTAACCTCCCAGTCTCTGGGAACGCATTGCACAGACCTTTCTGCAAGGCCTCCCGGAGATGTCTCATCCTCTGCTCCCTCTGCGATGGCAAGATAAGGTCGGCAACCTTACCCTTGTACCGTGGATCAAGGAGAGTGGCCAGCCAGTAATGGTCCCTCTCCTTGATCCGAAGAATACAAGGATCCTTCCGCAGGCTTTGCAGGATCAGGGAGGCCATGCAGCGTAGGTTAGCTGAGGCATTCGGTCCGGAGTCCTCTGGGTCACTAAGGACAACATTATCCGCAGCTACCTCCTCCCAGCCACGTACAAGTCCACGTGTTTCTTGGGACTGTAAATCATCCCTACAAGACTGCTGCTACTGCTGATGCTGAGTGCCAGCCTCCACCTCCATGCTGACACAATCATCCTCCTCCTCCTCTTCCTCCTCCTCATCCTCTTCCTGTGTGATGGGTGGCACAGCAGGAACACTGTCTGGATAAAGGGGGCCTTGAGAGGCAAGGAAGTCCTCCTCTTCCTGCCTCTGTTCTGCCTCAAGTGCCCTGTCCATTATTTCACGCAGCGTATGCTCCAAGAGGTGGACAAGAGGTACAGTGTCACTGATGCATGCACTGTCACTGCTCACCATCCTTGTGGCCTCCTCAAACGGTAACAGGACAGTGCATGCATCCCTGATCATGCCCCAGTAGCGTGGTGAGAAAAAACCGAGCTCCCCTGACCCTGTCCTGGTGCCGTAGTCGCAGAGGTACTCATTAATGGCCCTCTGCTGCGTGTGCAGCCGCTGCAGCATGGCCAACGTTGAGTTCCACCTGGTGGGCATGTCACATATAAGGCGGTTCTTGGGCAGGGCATCAACCACCTCTCAGCCGGCCCCTGCAAAGCTGACAAAATATCTGCCCCAGTGTGGCTCCTGTCCCCAAAACAAACCAGCGCAAGGACGGCATGGCATTGTTTTGCCTGCGTACTTGCGTAGCCCCTGGAACGCCTACGGAGCACCGCTGGTTCTGAGGACAGAGCACTGGAAGAGGCCATGGAGGAAGAAGAAGAGGAGGGGGTGGAGGAGAGAGGTGTGTCACAACCAATAGTAGCATTTTGGAGGTGTGGGGGTGGAACAACCTCCAACACTACTGCACCTTGTCCTGCATCCTTCCCAGCTGCCAGAAGAGTGACCCAATGGGCCATGAAAGACAGGTAATGTCCCTGTCCATGCCTGCTGGACCATGAGTCAGCGGTAATATGCACCTTACCGCTGACCGCCCTGTCCAGCGAGGCAAGGACATTGCCTTCCACATGCCGGTAGAGAGCCGGAACCGCCTTTCGTGAGAAAAAGTGGCGTTTGGGGACCTGCCACTGAGGAACCGCACACTGTACAAACTCACGGAAGGGGGCCGAGTCTACTAACTGAAAAGGCAGCAGTTGAAGTGCTAGCAATTTAGCCAAGCTAGCATTCAACCGCTGGGCATGTGGATGGCTGGGAGTGAACTTCTTTCGACGGTCCAGCAGCTGGGGCAGGGATATTTGCCTGCTATAATCAGACGTGGGTGTACTGCTAGCAGAGTGCCCGGAAGCACTTGGCTGTGACACACCTAATTCTACACCTTCATTCCTCTCAGAGCAGGTTTCAGAGAGGACTGAAGGTGTAGTAGGGTTGGAGATCCCAGCTGATGAGGAGCAAGGAGAGGTCCGCTTTGTTCTTTGGTGTGGGTCTTTGAGGTACGCTTGACAACGAGCTGCATGGCAGGTCAACATATGTCTGGTCAAGCATGTGGTGCCCAAGCGGCTGATGTTTTGGCCACGCGAGATACGCTTGAGACATATGTTGCAAATAGCAGTGGTGCGATCTGATGCACTCGTCTCAAAAAAGGCCCACACCAAAGAACTTTTAGAATAATGTGCAGAGGCAGTGCCCTGCACAGGCGGAGCTCTGCGGTGTGATTCAGTCGGTGTGCTGCCTCTAAGCTGGCCCCCGGAGGGCATCCTGCCTCATTGGACATATGCCTCCTCCTCCTCCTCCTCTCTCCTACCAGGCACCCACGTGGAGTCAGTGCCCTCATCATCCCCTCCCTGGAGCAAACCTGGCAGCATGCTGCAGCTTGTGGAACATGACTGCCAGAATGCTGTCCTTCTTGAGCATCCCCTCTCTCTGTGTTAACGCTACTGCCTTCCTCTAGCTGAGTATCATCATCAGAGCCTACGAAATACTGGGCATCCTCCTGGAGCATGTACCCAATGCTGTGCTCAAAGAGTTCAGGAGATTCCTCAGGAGGACGTGGTGGGTCTAGGGAAGGAGTCACCGATGATGACATTGAGAGGAGGTCAAGACGATGCATTGGCAGCTGCTTTGCTAGTACCCTGAGCCTGGGTGAGAGAGGATGAGGAGGATGAAGAGGGCTTGGTCATCCACTCTACCAAGTCGTTGGCATGTTGCGGCTCAACATGTCCAGCTGCCGAAAGGAAGGACAAGCGTGTCCCATGGCCACGTGCTGATGATGACGATGCACCGCGTCCACGACCAGCACTGTTGTCTCTAGACACAGAGCCTGCTTGCCCTCTTTTATCGGCTCGCGCCTGTCTGCCTCTTCTAGTTGGCCTTCCAGACATGGTAAGAGCCTGAAGGGAGATGGGAAAACCAGCAATTGGGTAGTGTATATTGTGCTGGAGGTGCATACAACACCCACTAACTCCTGCAGATGGCAGATGGCTCAATTAGAGAAGAGCTATGTAGGTGGATATAACAGTGTATACTGTGGTCAGGGCACGCAGACAGCACGCACAATCTCCTACAACTGACTGCAAGGTCTGTTAAAAATGAGCAATATAGCTAGCTATATAGGTGTATATAACGGTGTATACTGCGGTCAGGGCACGCAGACAGCACGCACAATCTCCTTCAACTGACTGCAAGCTCTATTAAAAAAGAGCAAGATAGCTAGCTATATAGGTGGATATAGCGGTGTATACTGCAGTCAGGGCACGCAGACAGCACGCACAATCTCTTACAACTGACTGCAAGCTCTATTAAAAAAGAGCAAGATAGCTAGCTATATAGGTGGATATAGCGGTGTATACTGCGGTCAGGGCACGCAGACAGCACGCACTATCTCCTACAACTGACTGCAAGCTCTATTAAAAAAGAGCAATATAGCTAGCTATATAGGTGGATATAACGGTGTATACTGTGGTCAGGGCACGCAGACAGCACACACAATCTCCTACAACTGACTGCTAGCTCTATTAAAAAAGAGCAAGATAGCTAGCTATATAGGTGGATATAGCGGTGTATAGGTGTATACTGTGGTTAGGGCACGCAGACAGCAAGCACAATCTCCTACAACTGACTGCAAGCTCTATTAAAAAAGAGCAATATAGCTAGCTATATAGGTGGATATAACGGTGTATACTGCGGTCAGGGCATACAGACAGCACGCACAATCTCCTACAACTGACTGCAAGCTCTATTTAAAAAGAGCAAGATAGCTAGCTACGTAGGTGGATATAACAGTGTATACTGCGGTCAGGGCATGCAGACAGCACGCGCAATCTCCTACAACTGACTGCAAGCTCTATTAAAAAAGAGCAATATAGCTAGCTATATAGGTGGATATAATGGTGTATACTGCGGTCAGGGCATGCAGACAACCACTACAGAAGAGCAAGAACGCAAAATCGGCCGATAACAAATCGTGTATACTGTGTTGAAGGTACAGAGAACACCCACTAACTCCTACAGACGCCAACACACTACACAAGGCCGCCGCGCTGGCGGCCTTATATAGTGTGGGGCGTGTACTACACAGCCTGAGCTATGATTGGCCACAGGCATCCTGCCTGTGGCCAATCATGGCTCTCCTCGTTGCTGGCGCTGTGATTGGCCAAGCATACGGGGTCACAGTGCATGCTTGGCCAATCATGAGCCAGCAATGCACTGCGATGGTGCAGTGCATTGTGGGCCATGAGCGCCACACGAATTTGGCGCAAACGGCCCATAACGTTCGGTATTCGCCAAACGGGTGAACAGCCGATGTTCGAGTCAAACGTATGTTCGACTCGAACACAAAGCTCATCCCTAATCGGCTGTACGCCCGTTCGGCGAATTAAAAACGTTATGGGCCGTTCGCACCAAATTTGAGTGGTGCTCACGGCCCATAATTCACTGCGGCATTGCAGTGCATTGCTGGCTGATGATTGGCCAAGCATGCACTATGACCTGCATGCTTGGCCAATCACAGCGCCGTCTGTACAGCGAGCTGTAATTGGTCAAAGTCAGGGTGGCTTTGGGCAATTATGGCTCAGGGGGTTTAGTACACACCCCACACTATATATGGCCACCTGTGCGGCGGCCTTGCGTAGTGTATTGCGTCAGCTGAGAGAGAGATAGACGGAGAGACAGTGCCTTTGAATTTCATTTGAATCTGTTGCAATTACAGTCGGTGTATTGTGCTACCTCCACAGTGTACACCCAAAGCTACCCCAATTGCTGGTGTTCTTCTGATCCTATACCACAGGCAGCTGCTGCAGCAATTACATTTGCTGTATTGTGCCACCTGCACAGCGTACACCTAAAGCTACCGCAATTTCTGGTGTTCTGCTGGTCCTATACCACAGGCAGCTGTAGCAATTACAGTCGGTGTATTGTGCCACCTGCACAGTGTACACCTAAAGCTACCCCAATCGCTGGTGTTCTGCTGATCCTATACCACAGGCAGCTGTAGCAATTAGTCAGTGTATTGTGCCACCTGCACAGTGTACAGCTAAAGCTACCCCAATTGCTGGTGTTCTGCTGGTCCTATATCACAGACAGCTGTAGCAATTACAGGTGGTGTATTGTGCCACCTGTACTGTGTACACCTAAAGCTACCCCAAATGCTGGTGTTATGCTGCTCCTATACCACAGGCAGCTGTAGCAATTACAGTAGGTGTATTGTGCCACCTGCACAGTGTACAGCTAAAGCTACCCCAATTGCTGGTGCTCTGCTTATCCTATCCACAGGGAGCTGCAGTAATAACAGTCGGTGTATTGTGTCATCTGCACAGTGTGCACCTAAAGCTCCCCTAATTGCCTTTTGTTCTTCAGATCCTATACCACAGGCAGGCAGCTGCAGTAATTACAGTCGGTGTATTGTGTCATCTGCACAGTGTACACATAAAGCTACCCCAATTGCTGGTGTTCTGCTGATCCTTTCCGCAGGCAGCTGTAGCAATTACAGTCGGTGTACTGTGTCGTCTGCACAGTTTTCACCTAAAGCTACCCCAATTGCTGGTGTTCTGCTGGTCCTATACCACAGGCAGCTGTAGCAATTACAGTAGGTGTATTGTGTCATCTGCACAGTGTACGCATAAAGCTACCCCAATTGCTGGTGTTCTGCTGATCCTTTCTGCAGGCAGCTGTAGCAATTACAGACGGTGTACTGTGTCGTCTGCACAGTTTTCACCTAAAGCTACCCCAGTTGCTGGTGTTCTGCTGATCCTATACCGCAGGCAGCTGCAATGAAACTCCCAGGGACATGCTCATGAGGGTGCACTTTTTCTCTACCAAAGAGCAAGTACTGCGGAAGTCACGTACCTTAGGGGAATTCCCTGATCTCTACTATAATATACAAATCTATGCTGACCTATTCAAATACAATCTATGCAGACAGCTCTGAATCTACGCAGACAGCTTAATACAATTACCAAACTGCTCCGCAACAAAAACATACCATATAAATGGAAACACCCCACTAAAATAAGTGTGGAACGCAATGGAACCACATATACTACTTCATCTCTAGAACAAGGATTCTCTCTACTTGGATAATGGGGCATCATACCCACCCAAGCCAATCTCCCCACCCTGGTCTCAATCTGAGATCCATACTAGAAACTGCTGACACTCAACAAGAGTCGGTGCTATCACACTCATCCACGTAATGTCTCCTGGTGGTACCTAAGTTGTCATTCTGGTTTCAAATGAACTATTTCCCCCCACTCTATATAAAGCAACCTAATTTATTTTGCAAAAAGTTGCACAGTTATGCAAGTTTTGTTTTTGATTTAGGTTGACACCCTTTTTGTTTTACCCCCTCCATGCAGGCCCGGACTGGGACAAAAAATAGGCCTGGGCATTTTGCATTGAGAAGCCCATGACATGTTAACCAGCCCCCTCCCCACTCTCCTCCCTGACAGATCCCCTGAGAGGGGAGGGGGAACCCACCAGAGGTGTGGGGGAAGGGTGAGGTGGGACCAGTAAAGAGCATGGGGGTTGGAGAGCACAGGGAAGAACCTTGAGAACATGGGGTGGGGCGAGAGCACAGGGGAGAGGCAGAGAACACAGGGAGGAAGAGGAGAGCACAGGGGGGCAGCATAAAGCATAGGGGGAGGTGGAGAGCAAAGGGGGGCATTGGAGAGCATGTGGGGAGGTGGAGAGCACAGGCAGGGTGGCGGAGAGCACAGGGGGGCTGGCAGAGAGCATGGGAGGTGACGGAGAGCACGGGGGTAGAGGAGAGCATGGGGGCGGCAGAGAGCTTGGGGGTGGCAGAGAGCATGGGTGTGGCAGAGAGCATGGGGGGAGGTGGAGAGCATGGGGGGGAGTTAGAGATCATGGGGGGTGGAGAGTATGGGGGGGTGGAGAGTATGGGGGGATGGCAGAGAGCATGGGGGGGTGGAGAGCATGGGTGGTGGAGAGCACGGAGGGATGGGGGGGGGTGGCAGAGAGCATGGGGGGTGGTGGAGTGTATGGGGGGGATGGCAGAGAGCATGGAGGGATGAGGGAGGTGGAGAGTATGTGGCGATGGCAGAGCGCATGGGGGATGGCAGAGAGTATGGGGGGATGGCAGAGAGCATGGGGGGAAGGTGGAGAGTATGGGGGGAGGTGGAGAGCATGGGGGGAGGTGGAGAACATGGGGGGAGGTGGAGAGGATAAGGGGAGGTGGAGAGCATGGGGGGATGTCAGAGAGCATGGGGGGATGGCAGAGAGCATAGGGGGAGGTGGAGAGTATGGGGGATGGCAGAGATCATGGGGGGAGGTGGAGAGTATGGGAGATGGCAGAAAGCATGGGGGGGTGGAGAGTATGGGGGGGTGGCAGAGAGCATGGGGGGGTGGAGAGCATGGGGGGTGGAGGGCACGGAGGGATGGGGGGTGACAGAGAGCATGAGGGGTGGTGGAGAGTATGGGGGGATGGCAGAGAGCATGGAGGGATGAGGGAGGTGGAGAGTATGTGGGGATGGCAGAGCGCATGGGGGGGTAGCAGAGAGCATGGGGGATGGCAGAGAGCATGGGGGGAGGTGGAGAGTATGGGGGGATGGCAGAGAGCATGAGGAGGAGGTGGAGAGTATGGGGGGTGGCAGACAGCATGGGGGGAAGGTGGAGAGTATGGGGGGAGGTGGAGAGCATGGGGGGAGGTGGAGAGCATGGGGGGAGGTGGAGAGCATAGGGGGATGGCAGAGAGCATGGGGGGGGTGGCAGAGAGCATGGGGGGAGGTGGAGAGTATGGGGGATGGCAGAGATCATGGGGGGGGGTGGAGAGTATGGGAGATGGCAGAAAGCATGGGGGGAGGTGGAGAGTATGGGGGGATAGCAGAGAGCATAGAGGGAGGTGGAGAGTATGGGGGGGGGGGTGGCAGAGAAGCATGGGGGAGGTGGAGACTATGGAAGATGGCAGAAAGCATGGGGGGAGGTGAAGAGTATGGGGGGATGGCAGAGAGCATGGAGGGAGGTGGAGAGTATGGGGGGGTGGCAGAGAGCATGGGGGAGGTGGAGAGTATGGGGGTGGCAGAAAGCATGGGGGGAGGTGGAGAGCATGGGGGGATGGCAGAAAGCATGAGGGGGAGGTGGAGAGTATGGGGGATGGCAGAGAGTATGGGGGGAGGTGGAGAGTATGGGGGGGTGGCAGAGAACATGGGGGGAGGTGGGGAGCATGAGGGGGTGGCAGAGAGCATGGGGGATGGCAGAGAGCATGGGGGGAGGTGGAGAGCATGAGGGGTGGCAGAGAGCATGGGAGGAGGTGGAGAGTATGGGGGGATGGCAGAGAGCATGGGGGGAGGTAGAGAGCGTGGGGGGTGTCAGAGAGCATGGGGGGAGGTGGAGACTATGGGGGATGGCAGAGAGCATGGGGGGAGGTGGAGAGTATGGGGGGTGGCAGAGAGCATGGGGGGAGGTGGAAAGTATGGGGGGTGGCAGAGAGCATGGGGGAAGGTATAGAGTATGGGGGATGGCAGAGAGCATGGGGGGAGGTGGAGAGTATGGGGGAATGGCAGAGAACATGGGGGGAGGTGGAGACTATGGGGGGGTGGCAGAGAACATGGGGGGGGGGACTATAGGAGGATGGCAGAGAGCATGGGGGGAGGGGGAGACTATGGGGGATGGCAGAGAGCATGGGGGGAGGTGGAGACTATGGGGGGATGGCAGAGAGCATGGGGGGAGGTGGAAAGCATGGGGGATGGCAGAGAGCATGGGGGATGTGGAGAGCATGGGGGGAGGTGGAGAGCATAGGGGGAAGTGGAGAGCATAGGGGGAGGTGGAGAGCATGGGGGGATGGCAGAGAGCATGGGGGGATGGCAGAGAGCATTGGGGGGAGGTGGAGAGTATGGGTGATGGCAGAAAGCATGGGGGGAGGTGGAGAACATGGGGGGATGGCAGAGAGCATGGGGGGAGGTAGAGAGTTTGGGGGGGTGGCAGAGAGCATGGGGGGAGATGGAGACTATGGGGGATGGCAGAGAGCATGGGGGGAGGTGGAGAGTATGGGGGGGTGGCAGAGAGCATGGGGGAAGTGGAAAGTATAGGGGGGTGGCAGAGAGCATGGGGGAAGGTAGAGAGTATGGGGGATGGCAGAGAGCATGGGGGAGGTGGAGAGTATGGGGGGATGGCAGAGAACATGGGGGGAGGTGGAGACTGTGGGGGGGTGGCAGAGAACATGGGGGGGTGGAGACTATAGGAGGATGGCAGGGAGCATGGGGGGAGGTGGAGACTATGGGGGATGGCAGAGAGCATGGGGGGAGGTGGAGACTATGGGGGGATGGCAGAGAGCATGGGGGGAGGTGGAAAGCATGGGGGGATGGCAGAGAGCATGGGGGGAGGTGGAGAGCATGGGGGAGGTGGAGAGCATAGGGGGAAGTGGAGAGCATAGGGGGAGGTGGAGAGCATGGGGGGATGGCAGAGAGCATGGGGGGATGGCAGAGAGCATTGGGGGGGAGGTGGAGAGTATGGGTGATGGCAGAGAGCATGGGGGGAGGTGGAGACTATGGGGGGTGGTAGAGGGCACGGGGGGAGGTGGAGAGCACGGGGGATGGCAGAGAGCATGGGGGGAGGTGGAGAGCATGGGGGGAGGTGGATAGCATGGAGGGATGGCAGAGAGCATGGGGGGAGGTGGAGGGCATAGGGGGAGGTGGAGAGCATGGGGGGATGGCAGAGAGCATTGGGGGGAGGTGGAGAGTATGGGGGGATGGCAGAGAGCATGGGGGGAGGTGGAGAGTATGGGGGTGTGGCAGAGAGCATGGGGGGAGGTTGAGACTATGGGGGATGGCAGAGAGCATGGGGGAGGTGGAGAGTATGGGGGGAGGTGGAGAGTATGGGGGGGTGGCAGAGAGTATGGGTGCGGTGGAGAGCCCAGGGGGAAGCAGCAGAGAGAAGCAGGATAGGAGGAGGGGTGGGGGCGGCTGCATATAGAAGAATTATTTTCTCCATCCTCCTCCTGCTTCTCCTCTACTTCTCGCAGGCATTCCGCTACTGCGGGAGGAAGATGGAGAGAATTATTCTTCTATATGCAGCCGCCCCCACCGCTCCTCCAATGCAGTTTACAGGGGGGCTGAACTCACATTTTCTTTTCTGGCACTTCCGAAGGTGTCTGCTCTGGCTCCTCCTCCCGGCACTGACAGCTGACCTATACAGGCGGCCGTGCAGCCGCGCAGAGGCCGAAGGCGTCTCATTTAGCTCCTCCCGCCGGCACCAATGGCTGAGCTTAACTAGCTGCCGGGCGGCCGAGGAGAGGCTGGATGAGCGGCGCAAACTTAAGCCTTGAGTCCCGCAAGGACTTGCAGCCTGGCGGCCCCGGCGGCCGTGGCCCACCGGGCAAGTGCCCGGTTTGCCCTATGGCCAATCCGGGCCTGCCTCCATGCATAAGACCTTGGGAAACATTACCAATGCAATCAGCAACCAACCTGAAACCGACCTCTACCAAAGGACCTTCACTGAAGAAACATCTGGCACTCACCCCAACAGAATTGTGAGTAAACAATCTTAAGATAAAACACACCCCATGGCACTTAAAATCATTTCACTAAATGTGAAGGGCTAAACCATCCCACAAAAAAGGACAGCATTGTGGGGAACAGCAAAACAGTCACACTGTGACATAATCTGTGGCCAAGAAACCCACTTTACTTACTCTACACATCCTCCTAGCATCCAACCAGGACAAAAAGAAAAGAGGAGTGCTGGTTGAAATTAATAATCCACTGATTTTCTTCACGAGAAAATATCTGACCCCAATGGTAGATATCTATTCCTGATCTGCACTATCACAGGTTCCAAGTATACCTTAGCATACATATATCCCCCAAACTCGCATCAAATTTGCTTTTTAAACAAGGCACCCTCTACATCCTCAAACCCATTGAGAATCTGGAGAGCCAATGCTCACATCATGCAAATGTCCTCATAAACTGAACAAATTCATGACCACTTGACTGACTTTTTTCTAAACAACCAAGGATCTGTCCACCACTCCTTTACCCTCTGGATGGCACATTAAGCTTTCATAAGAGGAATATTGATCCAGCTAAGCTCATTGGCAAAAAAGAGGAGGACGCAGCATCTAGATGAGCTTAACACTTCAATCTCAAACACCAACGCCCAAAACAAGCTAAACCCAACCCACGACTTAAATGGTAAATTGTTAGCCCTCCGCCAAGAATTAAGAGCTCTTCTCTTAAATTCTTATGAAAAAGCACATCGCAGGCTCTCTCTTCTGTCAACAGGTGACACTGTTGCCTTTGGCACTAGGATCATGGATTACAGTGAATTCAGGTGATGGATAAATATGTTGTCTCAGCCAATCAGTATTTTCCTTGGCTGCTGTGCATGCTGGGATAGGCTATTTTATTGGAAGGAGTCAGGTGATCGGGGTTCTTCCCCCCCAGGGCTGGGTGGATGTGTGTCAAACAGCTCCTGACTGCTAGGTCTGAAGTCTGAGGCCTATCCAGGAGTCCTACTGGCTGCTAGGTCTACGTGAGGCCTATCCAGTAATTCAAGATTCCGCAGAGGAGGAGCAGTGGAGGTTAGGCCCGAAGCCTGGGGCAGAACCACATGTGTTAGAGGCTCAGCCCAAAGAGAGCCTGTTTGTTGGTAAAGGAGAGGCAGTTGCTGGAGGGACAACCTCTCCTGTTTCCAGAGGCGAGTTTAGAAGGGATAAATTTCTGAAGGAGTACCAGAGCAGATGCTTCATTAGCCGGGACGGTGAATTAAGTGGCAAAGCTTCAGTGGGGACTCATCCAGGAACGCAGCGGGTAGCTGTGAGTAAAGCTTGAAGTAATACAGTGGGTAGCTGTAAGTAAAGTTTGAAGATAAGTACAACGGGTAGCTGTTAGTGAGCTTGAGGGATCCAGCAGGTAGCTGAGAGTCCAAGAAGTCTAGTAAAAGACGGCGGGCTGAGTTGGAGGATCTGCAGTGGGATACTGTGAGTTAAGCCTGAAGATCTACAGTGGGTTACTGTGAGTTAAACTAGAAGATCTACAGTGGGTTGTTGTGAGAGAAGTTGTTGCTATAGGAGACAGCAGTTGCTACTAGATACAGATTGTTGCATTCAGCTTCAAGGCCCATTTTCTGTATTGCTGTCTGCCTAAGGCCGCGTACACACGCGCGGACTGTTGGCCCAACCTTGTCCGCTGAACAGTGTTTGGGCGGACAGTCCGCTCGTGTGTGGGGCTTCAGCGGACAGTTTCAGCGGACAGTTGGCCGAACAAGGTCTTACGGAAATTCCGAAAAACTGTCCGCTGAAACAAGGTTTCAGCGGACTGTTCGCTCGTGTGTAGGCTTGTTCGGCCAACTAAGTCTCGCGCATGCTCAGAAAGGATTTCCACGTCGGAAAGTTGCATTGCAGTGTATAGGACGTCGTATTTTTCGTCCCGTCGTACGTGCCGTTCACGTCATCGCGCACGGTTTCAGCAAACTGTTCGTCCGTCGTGTGTGGCCATGTCCGTCCATGCTAAGTTTGAGCGGACTGTTCGCTCAAACTGTTGGACGGACAAAGTTGGGCCAACAGTCCGCGCGTGTGTACGCGGCCTTATTCTATTTTTGTCTGTGGAGTTTGCCTAATTGCTATTGCATTTGCCTAAGTCTGTCCTGTGCCCTAACCCTCTCTCCTCAACATTCCTATTAAGAGAAATACAATCTTTTTGTTCATTTTTATAAGAGTGACTGGAGCCCAATCTTTTCACCTTGCACCACACCCACTATGCCTAGTAACCTGCACCCTGAGGAGGAATGTCAGTTCTGCCTGGCTCTTGGAGTCCCCATCAGGCCCTTGTAAGTTGAGGAGACCTCTACACCTAGATATATTAGGGGGATCAGCAGAGCTCTGAGGAAACTAACAGTGATTGGCTAGTGAAACATGTCAGCGTGACATCAGCATGTCGGCTGGGAGATTGCCTGTTTGCTGCACATGTGAAGCAGGAAGTTGGAAAAGGAGCGAGAGCTTGTAATCCAATGATTGGAACCAAAAAAAAACCTGCATGAATGGCACATTATACACAGTGTAAAACCTCAAGGCATCAGGATATCGGCTCATCCTGACCATGTTTTAATCCGGACTGATGGGTAGAGGTACAGTGAAATGACCGGGGTGTATGACATGGTGAGAGTGTCTTGAACTAAGTCTATTTACACAGCTGTGTTTTTTCCTGTCCTCGGGTTTCAGCCTTCCTATCTGATGGCCTTTGGAGATCCACATTGTATGTGTATTGTATCCACACTGTTAAAGTGACTCAATGCCTGAGCCTGCTCCTCTTGATTACTTCAGCTTCAATATAATCACTTCCCTGCTTCACCAGGTGTAATCTGTCTAGTTATTCAAAGTCCAAAGGGACTGATCGTAATCCATTTGTGGACAGCAATAACGATACCCTGTGTGTTTTTTTTTTTTTGAGTACATGGCAACTAAGAACTTACCAATTCACCTAACACCACCTACATCTATATGGGTTTTTTGACTCGCGACTTTTATGCCGCGTACGCACGACTAGACTTTCCAGCAGAAAAGGCCCAATGGTCTTCCCAACGGAGTTCTGACGGACCTTCGACAGAGTTACGACAGACGTCCAACCGAACAAACTTGCCCACACACGAACGGACCAAAGTCTGTTTATTTTGAATGTGATGACGTATGAGAGGATTAGAAAAGGAAGTTCAATAGCCAGTAGCCAATAGTTGCCCTAGCGTCGTATTTGGTCCGTAGGACCAGCATACAGCCGAACAGTTTTCCTAATAGAAATTGTTTCTTTTGGACAGATTTGAAACATGTTCTATTTCTAGGTCTGTCTGAATTTTTGAAGAAAAAAGTCTGATGAAGCCCACACACGATCGTAATATCCGACGGAATGATTCCGTTGGACCTTTTCTGACGGAAAGTTTGTTCGTGTGTATGCGGCATTAGTCTACAACCAAGTTGCTCTGTAACTGCATCAGTACTATAATTTTGGCTTCTGAGAATTGAGCTTTATACTACTATTTAATTCTGAAATTACAAGTGCTAATGTTTGACTAAAGTTATTGTTTCAATTTGGGTACTGTGAATGTGGGTGTGAATGGTATGTGCAGCTGCAATTCCCCTTCTTTTTAACATATGACAACATTGTCCTATTTTTAAACTAACTGTGTGATAAACTGTTAGTCCCCTCTTTTTCATTAATTTGTGTGTGTTTTTTCAATATAATTAAACTTTTTGAATCAATCACTGCGTCCTAGAAGCGGTCCTCTTGGGAAAACTATATTCTCTCTTTTTTGTTATATGCGTCTAAGGCCCCTTTCACACGGGGCGGATTAGTAATGATCCGCCCCGTGATGATCCGCTCGCTCAGCGGGGATAGCTCCGTTGTCCCCGCTGAGCCGGCGGCGGACAGGGCGGTCTACGCACACTGTGCAGGGACCGCCCTGTCAGCTCTCCGCTCTCCTCTATGGGGATCGGATGAGCACGGACCGTCTGTCCGTGTTCATCAGATCCGCTCTGCAGACGGATAGAAAAATAGGATTTTCCTCCGTCTGCAGAATCGGACAATAGCGGAGGCGGACAATAGCGGATGTCTGCGGATGTTCATCCGCAGACACCCGCTATCCCATAGGGATGCATGTATGTCCGTATTTCATCCGCAAACGGATGGATGAAATGCGGACATACTGTCCGCATGTGTGAAAGGGGCCTTAGGGTCGCTAGGACTGCGTCTTTTTGGTTATACCATCTAGATGAAAGATTGCTAAACTATATATATATATATATATATATATATATATATATATACATTTTCTTACTTTAATTAATAATTAGTGGTTGATCCAGGCAATATTTTTCCAGGGGGATCAGCAAAGACATAGCAGATGAGGTTCAATGTTGGTAAATGCAAAGTTAGGAATTTGGGAACTAAGAAATTGCAGACAAAATATATTTATTAGGAGGGTTTAACCAGTTGCCGACCGCCGCACGACGATGTACGTCGACAGCATGGCACGGGCAGGCATATGGGCGTACCTGTACGTCCCTGCCTTCCCGCGGGTCGGGGGCCCGATCGGGCCCCCGCCGACAGCATGGCACGGGCAGGCATATGGGCGTACCTGTACGTCCCTGCCTTCCCGCGGGTCGGGGGCCCGATCGGGCCCCCGCCCGGTGCCTGCGGCGGTCGGTTTTCGTCCGGGAGTGATCCGGGACGAGGGGGCGGCCATTCATTCATGGCCACCCCCTCGCGATCGCTCCCGACGAATAGAAATCCCCCGTGACATCACTTCCTCTCCTGTAATGTAAACACAGGAGAGGAAGTGATGTATTCTCTCCTCCGTGTCGGTATTTTTCGTTCCGACACGGAGGAGAGCGGATCGGTGAGTTGCACCAACACTCTACACACACAGTAGAACATGCCAGGCACACTCACACCCCCCCGATCACCCCCCCAATTACCCCTGCCCCCCAGTCACAGTGACACCAATGTCATTTTTTTTTTTTTTTTGCATTGGTGTCATTTGTGACTGTAATAACTGTTAGGGCAGTTAGGGTTAGCCCCCTTTAGTTATAATGTACCCCCCTAACCCCCCCAATAAAGGTTTAACCCCGTGATCACCCCCCGTCGCCAGTGTCACTAAGGCTGGGTTCACATTGCAGCGGTTTATGAGAACGAATATGATTCGCACCGCACTGCAGTGCAAATCACATCCGATCTCTGTGCGATTCGAGTTCAGCCATTCGCCGCACCCGCCACACCCGCCGCACCCGCCGCAAATTCGCACGGGACCCTTTTTTTGGCCCGCAGCAGAATCGGATCGCATGGGTGTTCACACCATGCGATCCGAGTTTGCAGATCGCACTGCGATATGCGAACTGATCTGGGGGTGTCAGTAACATTTCACTGACACTCCCAGCAGTTCGCATAGGGCAGTGTGAACTGCCGCCGGGAGGCATGCGATGCGGGAACCCGCCGCGGATTCGTGGCGTTTCCGCATCGCTCCAGTGTGAACCCAGCCTAATAAGCGATCATTTTTCTGATCGCCGTATTAGTGTCACAGGTGACGCTAGTTAGGCAGGTAGGTATTTAGGTTCGCCGCAGCTTTTTATAGCGCCAGGGACCCCCATATACTACCGCATAAAGCCCCCTGATTGCCCCCTAGTTAACCCTTTCACCAGTGATCACCATATAACTGTTACAGGTGACGCTGGTTGGTTAGTTATTTTTTTATAGTTTCAGGGCACCCGCCATTTATTACCTAATAAAGGTTTAACCCCCTGATCACCCGGCGGGTGTCATTTGTGACTAATAACTGTTAGGGCAGTTAGGGTTAGCCTCCTTTAGTTCTAAGGTACCCCCTAACCCCCCAATAAAGGTTTAACCCCGTGATCACCCCCCGTCGCCAGTGTCACTAAGGCTGGGTTCACATTGCAGCGGTTTATGAGAACGGATGTGATTCGCACCGCACTGCAGTGCAAATCACATCCGATCTCTGTGCGATTCGAGTTCAGCTATACAGATAGTATGGCTGAATTCGTGTCGCACCCGCCGCACCCGCCGCAAACTCGCACGGGACCCTTTTTTTGGTCCGCAGCAGAATTGGATCGCATGGGTGTTCACACCATGCGATCCAAGTTTGCAGATCGCACTGCGATATGCGAACTGATCTGGGGGTGTCATTAACATTTCACTGACACTCCCAGCAGTTCGCATAGGGCAGTGTGAACTGCCGCCGGGAGGCATGCGATGCGGGAACCCGCTGCGCATTCGTGGCGTTCCCGCATCGCTCCAGTGTGAACCCAGCCTAATAAGCGATCGTTTTTCTGATCGCTGTATTAGTGTCACAGGTGACGCTAGTTAGGCAGGTAGGTATTTAGGTTCGCCGCAGCTTTTTATAGCGCCAGGGACCCCCATATACTACCGCATAAAGCCCCCTGATTGCCCCCTAGTTAACCCTTTCACCGGTGATCACCATATAACTGTTACAGGTGACGCTGGTTGGTTAGTTATTTTTTTATAGTTTCAGGGCACCCGCCATTTATTACCTAGTCTCACTAGTGTACCCCTAAATTTAGGGGTGTCTACTTTCCAAAATGGGGTCATTTGGGGGGGGGTTTGTGCCATCTTGGCATTTTATGGCCTTCAAAACTGTAACGCCCTTAGAAAGCCTGAAGGCGGTGCTTGGTTTTCGGGGCCCCGTACGCGGCTAGGCTCCCAAAAAGTCCCACATATGTGGTATCCCCGTACTCAGGAGAAGCAGCAGAATTTATTTTGGGGTGTCATTTCACATATGCCCATAGCATGTGTGAGCAATATATCATTTAGTGACAACTTTGTGTAAAAAAAAAAAAATATTTTTTTTTTTTGTCATTATTCAATCGCTTGAGGCAAAAAAATAAAATATTCAATGGGCTCAACATGCCTCTTATCAATTTCCTTAGGGGGTCTACTTTCCAAAATGGGGTCATTTGGGGGGGTTTTGTACTGCCCTGCCAATTTAGCACCTCAAGAAATGAGATAGGCAGTCGTAAACTAAAAGCTGCGTAAATTCCAGAAAACGTACCTTAGTTTGTAGATGTGACAACTTTTGCGTAAACCAATAAATATACAATTATTGACTTTTTTTTTACCAAAGACATGTGGCTGAATACATTTTGGCCTAAATGTATGACTAAAATTGAGTTTATTGGATTTTTCTAATAACAAAAAGTAGAAAATATCATTTTTTTTCAAAATTTGCGGTCTTTTTACGTTTATATCGCAAAAAATAAAAATCGCAGAGGCAATCAAATACCATCAAAAGAAAGCTCTATTTGTGGGAAGAAAAGGACGCAAATTTTGTTTGGGTACAACATTGCATGACCGCACAATTACCAGTTAAAGCAGCGCAGTGCCAAAGTGTAAAAAGACCTCTGGTCATTTACCAGCAAAATGGTCCGGTCTGAAAGTGGTTAATATGTTATGGAAAAAGATTTGGGGACACAGTTGACCACAGACTTAGCAGTGGTTCGCAATGCCAGACTGCAACTAACAGTGGAAGCAAAATACACGCATTAAAAATAGTATTTGAGGTAACACCATTACTCATACCCAGGGCTGCCGACAAGGGAGTATGTCCAGGACCCTGAAGGGGGCTCCGGCTGTTCACTTTGACAGAGGGGCCCGGCCAGCTGCAAGTTTCATAATGCAGTAGTAAACACAGGGCTTTTTTTTTTAGTGCTGGCCCCTTGCATTGCCGCTCACTAAAGTCACTTATAAACACAGAAGCCCCACTTTTGTGTTTGTTATAAGTG
Source organism: Lithobates pipiens (assembly GCF_037356315.1). Taxonomy (NCBI): domain Eukaryota; kingdom Metazoa; phylum Chordata; class Amphibia; order Anura; family Ranidae; genus Lithobates; species Lithobates pipiens. The sequence continues at coordinate 337,351,681 of NW_027507903.1, forward strand.
ACAGTGATCCTCTCCCAGAGCCGGGCGGCAAACTCAAGACCCTCCCCGCTCTCCCTGCATATACATTAGAGGAGGGGGCATGGCGGAGTGTGCACACAGCTCTAGTCTCCCGCCTGAATCATCTCCAGAAGCCTAGGTCGGCAGCCTGACCTACTGTTGTAAATTCTTTTCTGTGGGGGAGAGGAGAGTTGTGTACTTGACAGGAAGGAGAGGAAAAGTCTGTACTAGAAGGGAGGGGGCATAAATTTGGGAGAAGAGTTTTGTACTGGGGATGGGGGGGTTGTAAACTAGCCTGTGAGTTATGCACACCTGCACTCTGTACATGTAACAATCCTTATTCCTGCACTCTGAATGTAATGCACTCTTGAACCCTGCACTCTGTATGTAGCATGACCCTCAACCCTGCACTCCGAATGTAACACATTCCTGAACCACCCGGGACTCTGAATGTAATGCACTCCTGAACCCTGCACTCTGTACATAGCACAATCTTGAACCCTGCACTCTGAATGTAACATATTCCTGAGATCTGCTCTCTTAATATAAACACACTCCTGAACGCTGCACTCTGAATGTAATGCACTGCTGAACCCTGCACTCTGTACATAGCGCAATCCTCAACCCTGAAATATGAATGCAAGTTACTCCTGAACCCTGAAATCTGAATGTAAAGCTTGTGCTGGCGGAGTGATACCATCAGCCTCCTCACTGCCTACCTCCTTCAGCAAGTAAGTACTGAGGAGAGGGTGACTTGTCTAAAGGGAAAAAGCTGTGGATAGGGATGAGCTTCGAGTTCGAGTCAAACTCATGTACGTCTCGAACATTGCCTGTTCCCCTGTTCAGCGAACAGTGAACAATTTGGGCTGTTTGCGGCAAATTCGAAAAACCGGAACACCCTATACAAGTCTATGGGAGAAATCTAAAGTGCTAATTTTAAAGGCTAATATGCAAGTTAATGTCCTAAAAAGTGTTTGGGGACCTGGGTCCTGCCCCAGGGGACATGGATCAATGCAAAAAAAGTTTTAAAAACGGCCGTTTATTCAGGAGCAGTGATTTTAATAATGATTAAAATGAAACAATAAAAGTGTAATATTCCTTTAAATTTCGTACCTGGGGGATGTCTATAGTATGCCTGTGAAGGGGCGCATGTTTCCCGTGCCTATAACTGTCCCTGCACAAAGTGTCATTTCGCAAGGAAAAAAAGTCTTTTAAAATAACTTTCCATTGTCGGCTCCCATAATACAGAGAACACTCAAGTGTTCTCTTTATTAGCCGACAATTCATTCATTGATAAAAAAAAAAAAAAAAAAGCGTGGGGGTTCCCCTAAATTCAATTACCAGGCCCTTCAGGTCTGGTATGGATATTAAGGGGAACCCCGTGTCAAATTAGAAAAATAAATTACGTGGGGGTCCCCCTAAATATCCATACCAGACCCTTCAGGTCTGGTATGGATATTAAGGGGAACCTCGCATCAAAAAAAAAAAATTGAAGTCTGGGTCCAACTAAAATCCATACCAGACCCTTTATCCGAGCACGCAACATGGCAGGCCGCAGGAAAAGAGGGGGGGACAAGAGAGTGGCCCCCCCTCCTGAACCGTACCAGGCCACATGCCCTCAACATTGGGAGGATGCTTTGGGGGTCTGTGACCCCTCAAAGCACCATGTCCCCATGTTGATGTGGACAAGGGCCTCATCCCCACAACCCTGGCCGGTGGTTGTGGGGGTCTGCGGGTGGGGGGCTTATCAAAATCTGGAAGCCCCCTTTAACAAGGGGACCCCCAGATCCTGGCCCCCCCCTGTTTGAAATGGTAAGGGGTTACAAAAATACCCCTACCATTTCACAAAGAAAGCGTAAAAATGGTTAAATAAGACAAACACACTTTTGAAAAACACAAATTTGAAAAAATGAAAAAAATATTCCAGCGGTGGTAATCCACTCTTGCTATCCAGCAACGGATGATCATCTCTCCGGGGTCCAGCGATGGCTGATCTGATCCAGCGACGGAGGATCTCTCAGCCCAGCGCTGTCTATACATGCATCCGTCTTCTGTCTCCACTGCGGAGACACTGCAGGGATCTCAGCGCTGACGTTTCTTATATTAGGAGGGCGGGGCCACCCGTCACCTGACCCCGCCCCCTCTGACGCTGATGAGGGAAGCCATGGGGTTCCCCAGTGACGTATGGGTGGCCCCACCCCCCTCTGATGTAACACAGATGCCAACCTATAAGTTACAGGGTTGAGGAGTATAATTAACAACGTGAGGTGTACAGTGCAGGGCTCAGGACAATACTGTGCAGCATAGAGTATACAGCACAGAGGTCAGGACTATTATAAACAACATAGTATACAAAATATACAGGACTTTAACGTACAACATGGTGCATACAGTGCAGGGGTCAGGACTGAAATGTATAACATAGCATATATAGTACAATGGTCACAATTATATCTTACAATACAGCGTATACATTGCAGAGGTCAGGAGTAGAATATACAACATGATGTATGCAGTGTTCATGACTGTAATGTCTTACATATTGCATATACAGTGTAGGGTTCAGAACTACGTTGTATAATGTACAACATAGCATATGCAAAGAAAGGGTCAGAAGTATAATGTATAACATAACGTATGCAGTGCAGGGGGTCTGGAGTTTAATGTACAAAATACAGTGCCTTGAAAAAGTATTCATATCCCTTGAAATTTTCCACATTTTGTCATGTTCAAATCAAAAATGTAAATGTATTTTATTGGGATTTTATGTGATAGGCCAACACAAAGTGGCACATAATTGTAAAGTGGAAGGAACATGATACATTTTACAAATAAATATCTGAAAAGTGTGGGGGCATTTCTATTCAGGCCCCCTGAGTAAATACATTGTAGAACCACCTTTTGCTGAAATTACAGCTGCAAGTCTTTTTGGGTATGTCTCTACCAGCTTTGCACATCTAGAGAGTAAAATTATTGCCCATTCTTCTTTTCAAAATAGCTCAAGCTCTGTCAGATTGGATGAAGAGCATCTGTGAACAGCAATTTTCAAGTCTTGCCACAGACTCTCAATTGAATTTAGGTCAGAACTTTGACTGGGCCATTCTAACACACCCATATGCTTTGATCTAAATGATTCCATTGTAGCTCTGGATTTAGGTGTAGGGTCAGTGTCCTGCTGGAAGGGGAACCTCTGCCCCAGTCTCATGTCTTTTGCAGACTCTAACAGGTTTTCTTCTAGGATTGCCCTGTATTTGGCTTCATCTATCTTCCCTTCAACTCTGACCAGCTCCTCTGTCCCTGCTGAAGAAAAGCATCCCCCCAACATGACACTGCCACCACTATGTCTCACGGTAGGGATGGTGTGTTCAGGGTGATATGCAGTGTTAGTTCTCCACCACACATAGCGTTTTTCTTTTAAGGCCAAAGTGTTAAATTTTGGTCTCATCTGACCAGAGAATCTTCTTACACATGTTTGCTGTGTCCCCCCACCCCTTCTCGCAAACTGCAATCAGGACTTCTTATGGCTTTCTTTCAACAATGGCTTTCTTCTTGCCACTCTTCCATGAAGGCCAGATTTGTGGAGTGCACAAGTAATAGTTGTCCTGTGGATAGATTCTCCCACCTGAGCTGTGGATCTCTGCAGCTCCTCCAGAGTTACCATGGGCCTCTTAGCTGCTTCTCTTATTAATGCCCTCTTTGCCCAGCCTGTAAGTTTGGGTGGACGGCCATGTCTTGGTAGGTTTGCAGTTGTGCCATACTCTTTCCATTTTCAGATGATGGATTTAACAATTCTCTGTGAGATGTTCAAAGCTTGGGATATAACCAAACCCTCCTTCAAACTTCTCCACAACTTTATCCCTGACCTGTCTGGTGTGTCTCTTGGTCTTCCTGATGCAGTTTGTTCACTAAGGTTCTCTAACAAACCTCTGAGGGAACAGCTGTATTTATACAGAGATTAACCGCTTCCCGGCCACCCCACACAGATATACTGCGGCAGAAGGGCGCGTATAGGCAGAATCGTGTACCTGTACATTGCTCTTTAAGAGGCGGCTTGCAGAAACGCCCACCGGGAGCTCAGTGAGCATGATCGCATGTCCCGTGGACTCGATGTCCGCAGGGATACCCGCGATCGTCTCACTGAGAGGAAGAACAGGGAAATGTTAATATAAACAAGCATTTCCCCTTTCTGCCTAATGATACTGACACGGATCACAGCTCCCTGTGATCGGGAGCGGTGATCAGTGTGGTGTGACACACAGCCCCTCCCCCCACAGTTAGAATTACTCCCTAGGACACACTTAACGCCTACAGTGCCACCTAGTGGTTAACCCCTTCACTGCCAGTCACATTTACACAGTAATCAATCCATTTTTAATTGCACTGATCGCTGTATAAATGTTAATGGTCCCAAAATCACACCAAAAGTGTCCGATGTGTGCGCCATAGTGTCGCAGTCCCGATAAAAATTGGTGATCGCCGCCATTACTAGTAAAAGAAAATAAAATAATAAAAATGGCATAAAACTATCCCCTATTGTGTAGATGCTATAATCTTTTGTGCAAACCAATCAATAAATGGTTATTGCGATTTTCTTTACCAAAAATATGTAGAAAAATACATATCAGCCTAAACTGAGGAAAAACAAGTTTTTTATATATATTTTTGGGGATATTTATTATAGCAAAAAGTAAAAAATAATGAGTTTTTTTCAAAATTGTCACAAATTTTTTGTTTATAGCGCAAAAAAATTAAAAACGCAGAGGTGATCAAATACCATCAAAATAAAGCTCTATTTGTGAGGAAAAAAGAACGTCAGTTTTGTTTGTGAGCCATGTCGAACGACTCAAATGTCAGTTAAAGTGTCGCAGTTCCAAATCGCAAAAAGTGCTCTGGTCTTTGGCCAGCCAAATGGTCCGGGGCTTAAGGGGTTAAATTACACATATGTGGACTCTATTTACTAATTAGGTGACTTCTAAAGACAATTGGTTCCACTGACTAGATTTTAGTTATGGGTATCAGAGTAAAAGGGTCTGAATACAAATGCAAACCACACTTGTCAGATATTTATTTGTAAAAGATGTTTAAAACCATTTATCATTTTCCTTCCACTTCACAATTATGTGCCACTTTGTGCTGGTCTGTCACAGTGATGGCAAACCTTGGCACCCCAGATGTTTTAGAACTACATTTCCCAAGATGCTCATTAGGGATGAGCTTTAAGTTCGAGTTGAACATGAGTTCGACTCGAACATTGACTGTTCGCCAGTTCGCTGAACAGCGAACCATTTTTGGTGTTTGCGGCAAATTCAATATCCGCGGAACACCCTTTAAAAGTCTATGGGAGAAATCAAAAGTCTTATATGCATGGTATTGTCATAAAAAGTGTTTCAATGCAAAAAAAAGTTTTAAAAACTGCCTTTTTTTGCAGGAGCAGTGATTTTAATAATGCTTAAAATGAAACAATAAAAGTGTAATATTCCTTTAAATTTCGAATCTGGGGGGTGTCTATAGTATGCCTGTAAAGGGGTGTATGTTTCCCATCTTTAGAACAGTCTGACAGCAAAATTACATTTCTAAAGGAAAAAAAGTAATTCAAAACTACTTGTGGCTATAATGAATTGTCGGTACGACACTATACATAACAGCTCATTGATAAAAATGGCATGACATTTTCCCACAGGAGAACCCTGAACCAAAATTTAACAAAATGCGTGGGGGTCCCCTAAATTTTGACCTGAAGGGCCTGGTATGAATATTAAGGGGAACCCCGCACCAAAATGTAAAAAAAAATGGCGTGGGTCCCCCCAAAAATCCATACCAGACCCTTATCTGAGCATGCAACCTGGCAGGCCGCAGGAAAAGAGGGGGGACAAGAGAGCACCCCCTCCTGATCCGTATCAGGCCACATGCCCTCAACATTGGGAGGGTGCTTTGGGGTAGCGGCCCACCCCAAACCACCTTGTCCCCATGTTGATGGGGAGAAGGACCTCATCCCCACAACCCTTGCCCGGTGGTTGTGGGGGTCTGCGGGTGGGGGGCTTATTGGAATCTGGAAGCCCCCTTTAACAGGGGGACCCCCAGATCCTGCCCCCCTTGTGAATTGGTAATGGGGTTCAAATGTATCCCTAACATTTCACAAAAAAATTGTCAAAAGGATTAAAAAACACAAGAGACGGTTTTTGACAAGTCCTTTATTAATTTCTTCTTCTTTCTTCTTCTTCTTCCATCTTCTTTCTGCTGGTCTTCCTTCGGTGTTCTTCTTCCTCCATCTTCTTCTGCTCCATCTTCTTCTTCATCTTCTTCTTCATCTTCTTCTTCCTCCACTTTTCTTGTCCCGCATCTTGCTCCAGCTTCTTCTCTGCTCCGTCCGCACAATCCGCCTCAGTGGGAGTCTGCAGCCGTGTGACGCTTCTGTTCTTCTTACACTTCTTATATAACAGAAGGCAGGGCCACCCAGTGACCCTGCCCTCTCTGACGCACAGGGACTTCCCTATGGCTTTCCCTGTGTGTCAGAGGGGGGGTTCACCGGGTGGCTCCACCCGCCATTATATAAGAAGTGTCAGAAGAACAGAAGTGTCACGCGGAAGAAGACACCCTCTGAGGCAGATCGTGCGGATGGAGCAGAGAAGAAGCCGGAGCAAGATGCGGGATGAGAAGAGCAGAGGAAGAAGAAGGTGAAGAAGAAGATGGAGCAGAAGAAGATGGAGGAAGAAGAACACCGAAGGAAGACCAACATAAATAAGAGGGAAGATGAAGCCGAAAGAAGAAGAAATTAATAAAGGACTTGTTAAAAACCGTCTCTTGTGTTTTTTAACCCTTTCGACACTTCTTTGTGAAATGGTAGGGGTACGTTAGTACCCCAATACCAATTCACAAGGGGGGGCAGGATCTGGAGGTCCCCTTGTTAAAGGGGGCTTCCAGATTCCGATAAGCCCCCCGCCCGCAGACCCCCACAACAACCGGGCAAGAGTTGTGGGGATACTGCTCTTGTCCCCATCAACATGGGAACAAGGTGGTTTGGGGTGGGCCGCTACCCCAAAGCTCCCTCCCAATGTCGAGGGCATGTGGCCTAGTATGGTTCAGGAGGTGGGGGCGCTCTCTCGCCTTCTATTTTCCTGTGGCCTGCCAGGTTGTGTGCTCGGATAAGGGTCTGGTATGGATTTTTGGGGGGACCCCACGCCATTTTTTAAAAACATTTTGGTGTGGGTTTCCCCTTAAAAGCCATACTGGTATGGATTTTGAGGGGGACCCCCCCACCATTTTTTTTTTATTTTGGCATGAGGTTCCCCTTAATATCCATACCAGACCTGAATGGTCTAGTATGGAATTTAGGGGGACCCCCACACATTTTTTTTTTTAATTATGGTTCAGGGGTTTGCCTGTGGGGAAATTCCAAACCATTTTTATCAATGAGCTGTTATGTGCATTGTCGGACCTGACAATTCATTATAGCCACGAGTAGTTTTGAATGACTTTTTTTCCTTTAGAAATGTAATTTTGCTGTCACACTGTTCTAAACGTGGAAAACATGCGCCCCTTTCCAGGTATATTCTAGACACCTATGGTAAAATAAAGAAGAAACTGTGCTACTGTATATAAATATGCTCACATTGCAGATACAGCTAAGAAAAATGATTCCTATATAGACATGTTGTAAGCTGCAACCTTGCTATAAAACATAATTATAGTGCAAAAATAGATGACGTCACCTCGTGTATGTGGTTGGAGATCCAGGAAGTACGGGTTGTCCCAGTGTGTGCCGGCCGGCGCACTGGACTTTGGGCTTCTAATATCTTCGATTTTGTAAGTGCAATTGCTGTTTTTATTTGCAAGGTTTTTACACTATTGGAGCATCTATCTCTTTCATGTTATTTATAATGCCAAGGAGATTTGGTCTGTGTGGGATGATATGAAGAGCGATGTGTATACCACCCATGGTTTGGGAAGTGTGCAATAAGGAGACCAGTAGGAGTATTTGAGGGCCCAGGAGATATTATCAGCACATGCCTTCTGTGACCCTCTGTCATATTGTTTTGGTATGAAGTGAATCTTTACACACTGGTGGTGGATTGAACACGTTTCACAGTTGAAGATTGGATCTGTTTTCTTTATTGATGGATGAATTTACTGTGTATAGCTTGCACGGGTTTAGGTTTTATGTTTACATTCACATATTTGTATTTATTTTTAGGGTTCAATTTTTAGATATTTCGTTTTTTTACCAATTTGTCCTCCTTTATTAATTGTGTGAGGACTCCTAAGCATTATTTAATGTTAATACTATCACTAGTATATGCATGTTATATTTATTATTTAAGTTTGATTATCCATTATTTATATATTAATTTTTGTACATCAGAAGCGCTCTGCTCTTCTTGAGATAGTTAGCGTGGCTCTGATTAATGGTAATGTCAGTGTAAGTGTAAGGGTCAGCAGTATAATTTATAGCAGCATATACAGTGCAGGGAACAGCAGCGTAATCTACAACATGTATATTAAACTCCAGACCCCTGCACTGTATATAACATAACAAATGTGCTTCAGGGGTCAGGACTATGTTATATACAGCACTGTGTACAAATCACCAGGGTCTTACTGCTGGTCAGTGAGAAAAAAAATTCTGCAAAGTTGTTATAATAAAGTGGAGTAATAGACCCTCCCCACCTTCATACTTAGGCCCCTTTCACATGGGGCGGATCCATACAAATGGAATCTGCCTGCATAGCGGGGGACCTCTCCGTTAAGAGGGCAGAATTCCTCCAAACGGATCAGTGGTTTTCCGCAGAGCAGCCCATATCCTCCTCTTCTCTGGTCCCTTGCTGGTGCTCCTGTCCCCTCCCTCCTGCCCCCACAGCAAGCAGCTTGCTATGAGGGCACCTGAGCCAAGCCGCTGCTCTGTGTGTCCATTTAGACACAGAGCCGTGGTTCAGCCCCACTTCCTTTCTCTCCTCATTGGCTCACTGACTTTGATTGACAGCAGTGGGAGCCAAAGGCGCTGCGCTGCCATCTCAGCCAATGAGGAGAGAGAGTCCCGGGCAGCCGAGTCTCTCAAGCAACATAGCCAAGTTGAGATGGGGCTCAGGTAAATATTAAGGGGGCTGCTGCACATAAAAGGTTTTTTAACTTAATGCATAGAATGCATTAAGATAAAAAACTTTCTGCCTTTACAACCACTTTAATGTACTGTATGTGTATGCACCCTGTGGTGCCCACTATTAGGGACCTGTATCCTTTAAATTGGCTCAACCTACCTTTAAGGCCTCACTGTTTATGTGACTTGAATTCAGACAGTATCTGTTCGGGGCTGCCCACCTGTAACTGCATGCCTATTAAATTAAGATGAGTATGCAGCTACTACTTCCTTATACACTTATGCCAGCCACAGACAGATCTAAATTCAGCCGGTTCAGCAGGAACCAGCCATATTCCAAACTGTCTATGGGCAGGCGGGTTGTACTAAGTCGATCCATCAATGTAGCACCTGATGGCTCAAACCGCATAATCAAATGGCCCATTCATGGTCTACAATCATCAGTGCCTGTGTGAATGAGGACTTAGAATAACTAATATGTCATTTTTTATTTCATCAATGTAAGATTATAGCCCTTTTTCTTTTCGAGGTTTGCCCTGAAATGACACTGAGATTATTGTTTTTGTTGTTGTCTTCCTATCAGTGTATGACGTAGGAATTTACAAGCTGCCTAAATTAGGGACCACTCCTAACTTAAATTACCCAGTTAGAAGCCACCTTTCAATGTACCCATTAAATAAGAAGTACATGATGTAGAGTTTTTAATAAAAGCCTTTCATTTAATGGATAACCTTCAGTGTATTATGATTCACCTATAGAAGGATCTGCTTTTATACTGCAGAATACATTAACCTAATGCAATGGCAATTAGAGAACTGGGACAATATTCTGAAAAGGTTTAAAGTTTACTGGTATTTTAAAAGCATCATCCATTTTACTTCCTTAAGACTGGATGGTATATTAGTTCTTTACATAGTGCTGAATGTTGTTCCCTTTTCAAAGGTAAAAGAAAAAAAACCTATATCTTTACAGGTCAGTACTTTTTGGCCCAGATCTAAGGACTAAAAAATGTCTGAGCTGGACTGTGTGGATTCAGTACTAAAACTTTTGCCAATAATAAGGTAAGTATACAGTTTTGAGCCTCATTCACACTGGTGGCACTCTCTACCGTGGATTTCTTTTCAAAAGGGCATTAAATCAGTGACTGGTAAGCATTCAGGAGGCTATTCTGTCTTTTTTCTTTAAGTACTGTGCTGCAACTTCAAGTCAATTATATGGCTTATAGTTGTGGTGCACCCCTAGGTTGTATTTGGCAGCAGTGCCATCAGCTGAATGAAATATGTTGTATAAATGTTGCCATGCAAAACATCAAAACTGTAGCAATATGTACTACCCCCTTCCAGCCATAACTGCAGGGGTAAAAACACAGATTAACTCCCTTTTCTTCTGACCCACACCCCCCACCTCCCCTGATATCCATGTGAACAACACCTTAGGGCTATGCATGAAGTTAAGATCCCTTTCACAGGCGTTTTTCAGTTTCAGTGTGAAAGCCGGAGGGCTTTCACACTGAGGCGATGCGCTGGCAGGACGTTTAAAAAAATTCTGCAAGCAGCATATTTGGGGCATTGAAGGAGTAGTGTATACACCATTCCTAAACAGCTCCTGCCCATTGAAATGAATGGGCAGCGCAGCCGAACCACTGGCAAAGTGCTACTGCAGCTTCACTTTGCGGGCCACTTTAACCCTCCTTTGGCCACTAGGGGTTAAAAGTGCCCCACTAGTGGCTGAAAACCCCTGCAAAGACTACAGTAAAGCATCGATAAAAATAGCAGCGCTTTACTGCCGATGCCCCAATATGAAAGGAACCTTACAGTAAGTTATGGTTAAGAATAGGGTCAATGGTTTGGAGGTCAATTTGACAGGTTTTTTTAAGTAGACATTTCTTAAATTGGTATTAATACTTAGTATTGGTATACTAATAGTTTAGTATTGGTATACTATTAGTATACTAATAATTAATATTGGTACTTTGACTTTGAATACCGTTGTTATGGCAGCAGATAGCTGCTATAACAACGGTATTTTCTGAAATGTGGGAAGTCCACTTTAAGCTAAAAGTGGTCTCTATGGTGGATTTGCCACAAGATCACTTTTACCGGCAGCGGGAGCGGTACCCATCTCCCTCCCGGCACATTCCGGTCATCTCTGCCGTTTACCAGAGCCGTCGGCTGCATCGGAGATGATCCGATTCTTTCCCCTCAGAGGCACTGTGTCGAGTGAGGGAATAATGGCCCCCACTCGACTCAATGACCTTAGATGACGGAAGCGACGTCAAACGCCAATTCCACCCAACAGCCTTAAAGGGACATTTATTTATTTACTTTTTATTGCATTCAAGTGTAAATGTGAGATCTGAGGTCTTTTTTGATCCCAGATCTCACATAGAAGAGGTCCTGTCATGCTTTTTTTTTCTATTAAAAAAGGATTTTTATATTCCTTGAAATAGGAATAAAAGTGATTTTTTTTTTTTTTTTTTAAGGGACAGTGTAAAAATAAAAAGTAAAATAAATACAAAGTTCTGCCCAACGGAATTTACTCTGATGCAGTTTTACTTTCACTTGTAGGTATGCTTCCCGCCCCCCTCCCTGCAACTGGACAGTGGAAGGATAAGCAGCACAATAATAAGCTCATCTCCCTTTTACCCTGCTGTCTCCACCTATCAGTATGCTTGTTGCATTGCAGTACACCTGACAGCTTCCTTCTGCTGCTTGTCCCTCCCCCTCTCTGAACTCTGCTGTACAGAAAATACAGTAGGTCCTTACACTGCTTTCATTCAAAAATAAATGTAATCAAGGATTAATAATCACAGAACTGCATTCATTTATGCCTTTTATATCTGCCTGGAATTCAGCTTTAACCTTTATGGGAGTGTTACAAAGATTTGACTTTTGATTACCTGATAGTACCTAGTGTTTCAGTTTTAAGTTTGGTTTCATTGTGGATGAATGTGCTTATGATAACATACTTATATGCTTCCCATCCTTGGGTAGGGTTATGAAAAAATTGTGAGTTTCAGTTTTGCCAAAACAATACAGTTAATATGACTCTTGAGAATTTACACAAGCTCTTTTATTTCTAACCTGGACCCATTTTAGTGCTTCTCAACCGGAGGAAAAAATGTTAGATGAACAGGGGAACCCTAACATTAACCCAGACTCTGTTTCTCTACAAGCCTTATTATCATGTTGTCAGGTTTGAACATATGCAATAGGGGTTAGGGTTAACCTTATGGGATATCAAAAATATAAAAATTATGTAGATGTGGTGGCTGCATTGCTCTTCATTTTTCAGGTTAAGAACATTTTTAGCTCGTAAAGAAAAACATTGTGAGTAGTGTCCTTGCCACTTCCAAACGAACTGGAAGAAAAAGCAATGTAATCCATTATTTTGTAAAGTTCTACTCGCAATCATGTACTGGAGATAAACAAAGGCAGTCATATTTGCAGCTCAGCATAGGTGATAACCATGGTTCCCTTTATAAATACAGTGAAGCAGTAAATATAGCCATCCAGGGACAGGAAGTAAGTTATTTGCTGGATTACCAAGTGAAAATAAAAGTATAAAAAGCCTAAAACGAAAAGAAACACAAGCATTTAATTTAAGGAAGCTGCAATAAACTAAAAAAAAAAAAAAAAAAAAATAAAAAAAAAGATTTTTGTTCAAGTAAATTTTGCCTAAGTAGCATGCATGATGAAATTTGAGGCCAGTTTTAATACCATTCTGGCAGAATTACCAATTTCTCAGTTTCATCAAATTCTCTCCACTCATCTTTGTATGGGGTTGGAAATAGTTTAATTTGACAAATATGAACTTATAGTTTCATAAATGGGTTGCAGCAATTGAAGGAAAAAAAATAAGATGCCAAATCTATGGCTTAGAAAGGTATTTAGTAAGACAATGGTTAAAGTGGTTGTAAAAGCTAAAGGTTTTTCTTTTCTTTTTTTTTTTTTTAACCTTAATGCATTCTCTTTGGGTGAGGAGCTTGTAGAACCCAGCTTACTTTGGGGAGCTTTGGAAAGTCTGTGTCCAGCCTCCCCGGTCCCTCGACAATGGAAAATCCGAAGAGCTCTGCTAACCTCTGCCCAGCACCAATAACATATTGAACCTCTGTCCCCAGACACGAGTTGTAGAGACTGGGGATTTGATAAACTTTTCTGCTGAGGATGAACAACATGGTGAGCCTGCAGCAGAAAAGCTGGTATCAGGGCCTAATTTCACTGAGCTCTGCCCAGCACCAACAGCAGCATCTGATGAGTTACAAAAGACTTCTCCAGCTGAAGTGCTGGCCACAAGACATAGGGGCCAAGACCTCTGCCCCACACCTGGGGCAATTCCAGGGGCCCATGGTGAGAAAGTGACGGTCAATCCCCAAAAGTTTTCGGGTGGATGATGTGGGGTCCTCAGCTGAAGTGCTAACAGGGCAGAATGCTACTGGCCTCTGCACACAACTTCAGCTTCAGCTGATTTCTCGGTGGATGGGACTGTGGTCTCCACTGACACCAACCCAGCAAAAGAGCTGGCAACAGCACAGAATGCTGCTGGCCTCTGAAATTAACTAACAGAAGAGGGAGGTCCTATAAAAAAGTGGATGGGACTTCAGTCTCCACTGACACAACCCCAGAAAATAGTGCGGGAAGGGAGGATGTCAGCCATGCTTTACAAGCACTGGGGGATTTTCATCTACCCCAGAAAATAGTGCGGGAAGGGAGGATGTCAGCCATGCTTTGCAAGCACTGGGGGATTTTCATCTACCAAAAGTGGATGGAACTTCAGTCTCCACTTGTATACCCCAGGGATGCTGGGCAGTCAGCCCAGATCCCCAACAGCATAACAGAGTGAGCCCAGTCACCCTGTCTTCTCTCCAGCGTCTGAAAGAACTCCAGGCAGAAGGGCCAGACCACGCTTCTCCTCAGCGGCGGGTATGTTCTCTGAGAGAGGCAGAGGTTGTCTGGGTGAGTAATGTTATGTTTGGGACAAAACCGACATTGGGGGACTGGAACTACTGACTAATTTTGGAAACAACCCATCTGGGGTCCCCTCCTGTGTTAGTCCCCTGCTGAAAAGGGAGATGTGTGATGGGAGTCACTTTGGGTGGGGGGATTGTGGAACCCAGCAGCTTACCTGGGAGAGCTCTAGAAACTCCTATGTGTAAATCAGCCTGTGTCCATTAGGGGCACATTGTGACCAAGAACCCCCAGTCTGATCTGTGCTAGTCAGACTCGCTGTACAGCCACACATGTTGTATATATGCATATATTGTGTGTTGTCTCATGTTGTTCATGGACTCTTTGCTGAGATCGTTTGGGGTGTGTTTGCATTCCATTGTTCTATTGTGTCAGTCTGCCATGGGAGAAAAGTATATTATGGGATGTATGTTTATGTGGAGGAAGGCATATCCTCCAGCAGCCCCTTCCTGCTGATAAGACTGTTTACTGATGAGAAGTTTGAATACACCTGACCTGTGTGTTCCTTATTGCTGATTGGACAGTTTACCCTGCCATGAATCCAAGGGAGGGGGGAATTGTCCCTGAGTTGTATATCTATTTGTACATGTGTTTCAATAAAGAGTCTGCTATTTCTCTCCCTACATTGATTTACGGCTAATGGCTGGGTGTTCTGAGGGATTCTGGATTGTGTGGTAGCAGACAGCGAAAGCATTTATGGCGGGCAGACTCATCTTAAGTACAGGGGTCCATCACACAAACTTATGTGCCCTAATGTGCTAATATGCTGTGCATACTTGTACAACATGGCATAACCTACCTCAGGGCCTCTAAAAAGTAGTAATGTTAGCAAAGTTTACTACTGCTTTAATATCACAGGATCCCAGAAGCCTCTAATGGGGCCCCCTACTGACCCAGTGGCCTTTGGACAGTACCCAAGTGCATAGTTGCCAACATTTCAAAAATATTTTAAGGGACACTACGTCATACACTGATAGGAAGACAACAACAAAAACAATAATCTCAGTGTCATTTCAGGGCAAACCTCGAAAAGAAAAAGGACTATAATCTTACATTGATGAAATAAAAAATGACATATTAGTTATTCTAAGTCCTCATTCACACAGGCACTGATGATTGTAGACCATGAATGGGCCATTTGATTATGCGGTTTGAGCCATCAGGTGCTACATTGATGGATCGACTTAGTACAACCCGCCTGCCCATAGACAGTTTGGAATATGGCTGGTTCCTGCTGAACCGGCTGAATTTAGATCTGTCTGTGGCTGGCATAAGTGTATAAGGAAGTAGTAGCTGCATACTCATCTTAATTTAAGATGAGAGAGAGAGGATGTGCATGAGCATGCGTGGGAGTGACATCAAGGCAGCCCGGCCAAGGCAAGTGACTGAAGGCACAGAACCCGGAAGAAAGACTGGGTGAACATGGAAGCGCCATGGACCCACCAGATTGATCACAGTGCTGGAGGGCTCAGTCTGACAGGTAAGTGTACCCTAATGTGCTAATATGCTGTGCATACTTGTACAACATGGCATAACCTACCTCAGGGCCTCTAAAAAGTAGTAATGTTAGCAAAGTTTACTACTGCTTTAATATCACAGGATCCCAGAAGCCTCTAATGGGGCCCCCTACTGACCCAGTGGCCTTTGGACAGTACCCAAGTGCATAGTTGCCAACATTTCAAAAATATTTTAAGGGACACTTTTTTTTTACCAGTGGTATATTTAGAGTAGCTGACATCCCCTATGTTCCTATATATATCATAATAGTAATCACAAAATTAAATGAGTACTAATGATGGGCAGAACAAATATGAGGACTGAGAAAATTTCCGTTAGTTGAACTAACAAAAGTTTGCCCATTCTAGAGCTGGTAACATTGAGGATATTCAATGTAATTTTATAGAACTGTTTTGTGGGTAAGAGGTATAGGGGAGGAGTATGGATGGTATAAAAGTGAGACATATATGCAGGTGAGGGAGAGGAATGTGGAGGGTATAACAGTGGGCACTATGTACAGGAGAGGAGTGTGCAGGGTAGGGATGAGCTTCCAGTTCGAGTCTAACTCATGTTCGACTCGAACATTGCCTGTTCCGCGAACAGTGAACAATTTTGGGTGTTCGCGGCAAATTCGAAAAGCCATGGAACACCCTGTACAAGTCTATGGGAGAAATATAAAGTGCTAATTTTAAAGGCTAATGTGCAAGTTATTGTCCTAAAAAGTGTATGTGGACCTGGGTGCTGCCCCAGGGGACATGTATCAATGCAAAAAAAAAGTTTTAATAATGATTAAAGTGAAACAATAAAAGTGTAATATTCCTTTAAATTTCATACCTGGGGGGTGTCTATAGTATGCCTGTAAAGGGGCGCATGTTTCCCGTGCTTAGAACTTTCCCTGCACAAAGTGTAATTTCTGAAGGAAAAAAAGTTATTTAAAATCACTCGCGGCTATAATGAATTGTTGGCTCCCTGTAATACAGAGAACAGTCATTGAAAGTCATTGATAAAAAAAAAAAGCGTGGGGTTCCCCCAAATTCAATTACCAGGCCCTTCAGGTCTAGTATGGATATTAAGGGGAACCCCGCATCAAATTAAAAAAAAATTATGTGGGGTTCCCCCTAAGTATCCATACCAGATCCTTCACGTTTGGTATGGATTTTAAGGGGATCTCCACACCAAATTAAAAAAAAAATGGCATGGAGTTCCCCCTAAAAATCCATACCAGACCCTTTATTCAAGCACGCAACCTGGCAGGCTGCAGGAAAAGAGGGGGGACAAGAGAGCGGCCCTCCCTCCTGAACCGTACCAGGCCACATGCCCTCAACATTGGGAAGATGCTTTGGGGGTCTGTGACCCCTCAAAGCACCTTGTCCCCATGTTGATGAGGACAAGGGCCTCATCCTCACAACCCTGGCCGGTGGTTGTGAGGGTCTGCGGGTGGGGGGCTTATCAGAATATGGAAGCCCCCTTTAACAAGGGGACCCCCAGATCCCACCCCCTGTTTGAAATGGTAAAGGGGTACAAAAGTACCCCTACCATTTCACAAAGAAAGTGTAAAAGAATGTTAAAAAACACACACCTTTGCAAAAGTCCTTTATTAAAAATAAAAGAATTTAAAAAAGATTCCAGTGGTGGTAATCCACTCTTGCTATCCAACGATAGATGATCATCTCTCTGGGGTCCAGTGATGGCTGATCTGATCCAACGACAGGTGATCTCTCCCTCCAACGTAGCATGGAGACAGAGGATTCTCCACTGGTGGAGACACTGCGGGGATCCCGGCAGCCTGACATTTCTTATATGAGGAGGGCGGGGCCACCCGTCACCTGACCCTGCCCCCCTCTGACGCAAGTGGGAAAGCCTGGCTTCCCCAATGACGTGTGGCTGACCCCGCCCCCCTCTGATATAACTCAGGTTTCAGTTAAAAAAAAAGAATAACACTCACATTTGTGATGAAAAATCAAACGCTTTACAAAGAGGCAGTAACAGTGGCATCAGCAATACTGCCTCTTTGTAAAGCGCTTGATTTTTCATCACAAATGTGAGTGTTATTCCTTTTTTTTAACGGAAACTTGCGTTATATCAGAGGGGGGCAGGGTCAGCCACACGTCATTGGGGAAGCCAGGCTTTCCCACTTGCGTCAGTGGGGGGTGGGGTCAGGTGACGGGTGGCCCCCGCCCTCCTCATTGCTTGATTTTTCATCACAAACGTGAGTGTTATTCCTTTTTTAATAAAGAAGATGGATTTTTAATAGAATTACGTTATGTGCCCTTTTATTCTCTTTCCTCCTTGGCAATTAAATCTTTAATACATGTTATTCAGAGTTCTGTAAGGGATTTATGGAGTTTGTCGCTGTGGAACATTGTCATTATCTAAGCTTGATTGACCCAGTGGGTACAGGCCCATCTGTGTCCAATCGTTTCGGTAAGCATCTTTATATGTCTATGGTGCAGGATCATCCACTATTTTTCACCCATTGAACAACACTTGTCTGAATATATAATTTTTTCACCGGTTGATTCACCATTTCAATCTTCTTTCTGGAGTTATTCTGGACTTTATTAATAGGATTTATGCCAGTAACATATCAGAGTCCTCAAGTACTTTAATAGCAAAAAGAAAGGAACTTGTCGAACAACTTGCTGTCAAGAAAGCAGAAATTGAGATGGAATCTGCAATCGAGGTGCAGCGTATACGAGTAGCAGAAATGGAAGAGCTGAAGGAAGCCAAGATTATAGAAGCCAGGAGGGGCGTGGCTGGATGGAGGTGTGAGTGTGTGTGAGTGGATGCAGAAGCACCGTCCTACCGCTCTCCCTGATGGAATCCGGGTGTGAGTGCTGAGCCACCCGATGAGCCCTGCCGCCTGAGCCGCCTGAGCTGCCTGTGCCGTCTGAGCCGTCCTGTGCCTGCTCCGTCCCTGAGTCGTGTGCCGAGAGGAGCTGAAGCTGAGTACCGAGCGGGGGCTCGGAGGAGCTGAGGGAGATCTCACCGCTGTTCAGGTTCCCGCGAGGCTTCCGGAGCGGTGGAACGCAGCGTGGAGCGCAGCCAGTGGCGGCCCGCCCATAGGGGGCGCCCGGTCGCCGCCCCCCCTCTCCCTAGGTGTAAAAAAAAAAAAGTTAAAAAAAAAAAAAAAAAGTAAAAAAAAAATAAATAAACGGGCCCTTTAAGACATTTAAAAAAAAAAAAAAATGTCATTTAACAATTTGACATAGTGTACTGTGGCGCCGGTTACAGTGCACTATGAGAAACGCCACGTCGATGCAATCACAAGATTGCATCCATGGCGCTTCATTTGCGGGTTAAAAACCCGCCTTGCGGCGCACTGCAGAACGCCGACTAGCTTCCGCCCGTAAAATCACTGTGATTCTACGGGCGGGAGCATTGTCATTCTTAGACAGGCAGTCACTTCCGGCTTTCGGCTGCTTCACAAAACCCGGAAGTGACGTCGGCAGCTCCGTTCCTTAGCCCGAGCAGAGCTGCCAGACAGTGAGACAGGTGAGTCACCGCATAAAGGCTTTCTAGTTTCTACTTTGTTGAGAATGTTCATGCATTTAGCTGAATGAATGCAAAAAGCTTTCACAGCCAGAAAGGTTTCCCCAGGCCAGGCGACTTTTGCCGTGGCCAATCAGAGAATGAGCTCTGAAGGGGGAACTCCACGCCAAATTTCTGAAAAAAAATTTGACGTGGGTTCCCCCTCCGAGAGCATACCAGGCCCTTAGGTCTGGTATGGATTCCAAGGGGAACCCCCTATGCCGAAAAAACGGCGTGGGGGTCCCCCCCAGATCCACACCAGACCCTTATCCGAGCACGCTACCCGGCCGGCCAGGAAAGGGGGTGGGGACGAGCGGGTGCCCCCCCCTCCTGAGCCGTACCAGGCCGCGTGCCCTCAACATGGGGGGGTGCCTTGGGGGAGGGGGGGCGTGCGGCCCCCCCACCCCAAAGCACCTTGTCCCCATGTTGATGAGGACAAGGGCCTCTTCCCGACAACCCTGGCCGTTGGTTGTCGGGGTCTGCGGGCGGGGGGCTTATCGGAATCCGGGAGCCCCCTTTAATAAGGGGGCCCCGGATACCGGCCCCCCCACCCTATGTGAATGAGTATGGGGTACAATGTACCCCTACCCATTCACCTGTGAAAAAAAGTACAAAAAAAAACACAACACAGGGTTAAAATATTTTATTGCACAGCTCCGGGGGTCTTCCGTCTTCGGGGTCTTCTCACCGGACTCCTCCGCTATCTTCTTGTAGCTCTTTTGCTAGCGGAGGAGCCCGGCTTTCTTCCTCGCCGCCGGCCTCTTCTTCCGACTTCGGGGGTCTTGTCCCCCTCTTCGGTTCTTCTGCCGGGCCACCGCGCCTTCTTATAGCTCTTTTACAGGCGGTGGCCCGGTCTTCTATCGCCGCCGCCCGTTCTTCTTCTTCTTCTTCTTCTCCTTCTTCTCCAGGAGATGTTGCCTCGACGATCTCCCTGGCCGGAATGCCAGGGACGCGCTGCGCTGCCACTTATATAGGGACAATGGGGCGGTGTCACATGGGTTGATGTCACATGGGTTGGTCCCATGGGTTGATGTCACAGTCGCCATGTGACATCAACTCATGTGACCAACCCATGTGACATCAACCCATGTGACACCGCCCCATTGTCCCTATATAAGTGGCAGCGCAGCGCGTCCCTGGCATTTCGGCCAGGGAGATCGTCGAGGCAACATCTCCTGGAGAAGAAGGAGAAGAAGAAGAAGAAGAAGAAGAAGAAGAACGGGCGGCGGCGGCGGCGGCGACAGAAGACCGGGCCACCGCCTGTAAAAGAGCTATAAGAAGGCGCGGTGGCCCGGCAGAAGAACCGAAGAGGGGGACAAGACCCCCGAAGTCGGGAGAAGAGGCCGGTGGCGAGGAAGAAAGCCGGGCTCCTCCGCTAGCAAAAGAGCTACAAGAAGATAGCGGAGGAGTCCGGCGAGAAGACCCCCGAAGACGGAAGACCGCCGGAGCTGTGCAATAAAATATTTTAACCCTGTGTTGTGTTTTTTTTGTACTTTTTTTTCACAGGTGAATGGGTAGGGGTACATTGTACCCCATACTCATTCACATAGGGTGGGGGGCCGGTATCCGGGGCCCCCTTATTAAAGGGGGCTCCCGGATTCCGATAAGCCCCCCGCCCGCAGACCCCGACAACCAACGGCCAGGGTTGTCGGGAAGAGGCCCTTGTCCTCATCAACATGGGGACAAGGTGCTTTGGGGTGGGGGGGCCGCACGCCCCCCTCCCCCAAGGCACCCCCCCATGTTGAGGGCACGCGGCCTGGTACGGCTCAGGAGGGGGGGGGGGCGCCCGCTCGTCCCCACCCCCTTTCCTGGCCGGCCGGGTAGCGTGCTCGGATAAGGGTCTGGTGTGGATCTGGGGGGACCCCCACGCCGTTTTTTCGGCGTAGGGGGTTCCCCTTGGAATCCCTACCAGACCTAAGGGCCTGGTATGCCCTCGAAGGGGGGAACCCACGGCAATTTTTTTTTCAGATTACATAAGGGGCATGTTTTATGAGAAGTGGGAGGGGCCAAAATGATGGGCGGGGTCTGGCGCCCCCCATCCAAAAACTTCACCAGCCGCCACTGAGCGCAGCATGCGGAAGTGTGAAAAGAGCGGTCCCATTACTGACAGAGCTGCTGCGGGACTTCGTGGGATACCCGGAGAGATTCAGCACAGTGAGGAGAAGGGCTGCGCTGTGGAGGACTGGAGGACTGGACCTGTTCACGGGAGGTATCTGTGGGGGAGTGAGTGGGGGAGACCCTGGGCTACTGGGGGCGCTATTGACAGAGCAAGTGGCACCTGGCCTGAGGGTAGAGGGGTGCTCCCCCCTCCCTTTTTTTTTGTAATCTTATTTAAAAAAAATATTCCCACTTATATCAAAGGAAAGGAAACCAGGTTCTGGATCTCCAAAAGGTGCTATGAGTAAAAAATCTTTACAAATAATGTGATACTCAGTGCGACTTGGATTTAAAGTCGCATAGGTTTTTTTTTTTCTCTCTTCCCTACTTTTACAGAGCTCACAGCATTACAGGCTTTTACCCTTTTATGGATAGGTTGTCGGCCTAGTGAACTAGGGCATTGCATTTTTATACTGACACCAGAGAGGACGGATTGGAGGCTGTCTAAGTGGGGATAAGGTGTTGCTTCCCCTCCACTTCCGGCGCTTCCTTTTTCAAAGCCTCCTCCCTTTCTTTTTGTTGGGCTGATTCTCCTCCTGACTGACCTTCTCCTTTGCTTGATTTTTTTTTGCAATATAAACTTATAATTATGCTAAGCAAGAGGTCCACTGAAGACATGTCGCATGGTGAGGGGAGCCATAAAACGCGGGCAGCAAAGGAGAAAGCGAATCAGGTCTCTGCGATGGCAGCAGCCGCAAGACTTGAACGCTTTGCCCATGCAGCCTCACCACCAAAGGGAGGCCATCATCAGCTGGCAGGGCAAACAAAGGTGCAGGCTGCAAGTTCAGACAGGAGAAGTGCAGGTCAACCTGTACCAGGCTCCGCTACCCCAAGCACCAGGAAAAATGCGAGCAATCTAGGCTTAGGGGATGGTAAGACTGCCTATGGTATAATCAACCCAGTAGAACCCCCAGAAATTGAGGATGGTGAACCTACACTGGATATACACCTAGCGGTAAACGAATGTAAGGACTCTATCTCTGGCCTTAATAACCAATTGAGTGGTATAAAAAGTGAATTACAATCAATGAGCCAATTGCTGAGCGATACCATTGAAAGAACTGCTGCACTTGAAGGTAGACTAAGCTCGGTTGAGGATGAGCTACCACTACTACAACAAAAAGTTTTGGTACTACAGAATCAAATTGCTAAGCAGGCATATAAGCTCGATGAAATGGACAATAGAAATCGCAGGAACAATGTGCGTTTGGTTGGGCTGCCGGAGGGTAGCGAGGGCTCTAACCCCATAGCCATCCTAGAAAGCTGGTTGAAAGAACTTTTAGGGGATACCTCTTTCTCTCCATTATTTGCAATAGAAAGAGCGCATAGAGTCCCTGCTAGGTCTCGGCAGCTGAACGCACTAGACCATTACTATTTAAACTGTTGAATTATAACGATCGGATGATTCTGTTGCAAAAGACCAGAGATATGCGGGACATCTTCTATAAGGGGACTAGAATATCGTTCTATTCAGACTTTTCACCGGAGTTGCAAAAAAAGCGGGCAGAGTTTATCCCTGTTAAGCGCATCCTTCAGAAATTTAAAATAACTTATGCTCTGTTGTATGCAGCCCGACTACGGGTGACTGCCTTGGGCTCAACTCTCTTTTTCAATACCCCAATTGATGTTGAAAGATGGCTGGAGGAACATAAAGGGGACTTCTAACGATTGTTACGTTCCAGAAATTGTGATCTCTTCCAGGAGGCGATAGCCAATAACGGAGTATGAGGCGACGGGCCAGAAGTAGACATAGTAGAATCGAGTCGACTGTAGCTCACTGAGAGTGGGGCCCTAGAATGGGTCCAGCACCAGAAGAAGTAGACCATGGCAGCAGCAAGGGGTCCCAATATCCGAATATTAGGAGCAGAGGTTCCTTGGGTAATTTCAGCAGGGTGACATCAAAAATGAAAGCCAAGACCTGGTCCCAGAAGGTAGATATAGTCTGGCAAGACCGAAAGCGATGAAAGAGGTGGCTTCAAATGTTGACAGTGGGGGCAGGATGCCCTGTCTCGCTTGGATTTGGGAGAAATAAAAGGGACGTAGGCCCTGTTGGCAATCTTGAGCTGGGTTTCCCTCCAGGTTTCATTGGGCGTGAGCCGCAGTACTATGTTGAGACCGAGCAGAATCTTGTGGACGAGGTCGGGGTCCGGGAAGGCAGAGGACCAATTTGCGATGGAGGTAGAGGATGCAGGTGGCGTCGAGCGTTCCAGAAGAGGTTTGTAAACATCAGAGATCCTAAAGCATTTGTCCCGTATCAGCTGATCCATGAAGCTAGATTGGAAACGAAGAGAATCTTCCTCGCAGTTCTGGGTGATAAAGCTAATACACTGTTGGTAATGGAGAAAATGTGAGGTGGGAATTGAGAATGAGTCCATCACCGTCCGAAAGGGTAGAGGTTTGCCAGTATTCGGGTCGCAAAGGGAGGAGAAAAGGGACAGGCCCCGTGCCGACCAAACTGAGAAAGCTTTGCAGTGAAGACCTGGAGTGAAGCAAGGATTTCCTTGAATAGGCAGATGAATGGATATAAAAGGTGGAAGTCTGGCCAGCTTCTTAGACTCCCTCCATGCTATCGCTGTGTCTCTGAAGACAAGGTTGTGTTGGTGGGGGGAGGGTACCCATTTCCAGCGACAATGCAATAGGGCAGACAAAGAGAACGGGTGAGCCATAGCGGATTCCAATTCAAAGTTAGAGTACCTGGATGAGTGGGTGATCCAATCTAGACTAGTTCTAAGTAAACAAGCTAAATTATATAGTTGAACATTAGGTAAACTGATACCTCCTTTGCCCCTGGGAAGGTGTAATTTTTTGTAGGCAATACGTGGTCTTTTGCCGTGCCATAGAAATTTTGAGATAGCAGAATCTAATGAAGTAACATCTTTGTGCTTGAGCAATAGTGGGAGAGTTTGCATAGGGTATAAGAGTCTGGCAAAGCTGACCATTTTTACAAGGTGGCACCTTCCCAGGAGCGAAAGGGGCAGATCCATCCAGTTGGTCAATTCTTGGGATATCTTGGATAGCAAGGGTGGATAATTCAGCTGATACAAAGAGGATGGCAATTTCCCAATTTTAATTCCCAGGTATGTGATGAAGGAAGGGGCAACAGAAAATAGAGAGCCACTAGCCCAGGACAGGGGTGGAATGGGAGCCAATGGGTAAAATCTCGCTTTTGGAATAGTTAATGCGGAGCCCTGAGCATAACCTAAATTCATCGAGAACGCTTTTAATGGTGTGTATGTCAGCTGCAGGATTAGAAGTAAAAATAAGTACATCATCTGCAAACAGGGATGTGCGGAGTTCCATGCCTCCTATTTTTATGCCGTGGAGGGGTGCCGTATGGGATAGGTATCTAGAGAGAGGTTCGAGGGCGATGTTAAAGAGGAGAGGAGATAAAGGGCAGCCCTGTCTGGTACCTTTGTGTAGGGAGAAGCGTGGTGAAAGGAGGCCGGCCGCTACCAGACTGGCGGTAGGTGAAGAGAACATTGAGTTAATGAGGTGATTGAAGGGGCCTGAGAAACCTAATTTGGAGAGGGTCATGGAGAGCCAATCAAAACTGACGTTATAGAAGGCTTTCTCCGCATCTAAAGTAATGATGGCATAGGTACCATTGGGGTTTTGTTTGGCTGATTCAAGAGCTAGTAAAACTTTACGGATGTTTAAAGTGGCCGTTCGACCCTTGACAAACCCGGATTGGGCTGGATGGATTAGGTGGGGTAGGATATCGGCTAATCTCGTGGCAACGATCTTTGAGAGGATTTTCACGTCTAAATTAAGAAGGGAGATAGGTCTGTACGAACCAGGCTGTAGCGGGTCTTTCCCTTTTTTAGAGAGGAGTTTAATGACAGCTTGATTCCCGGAAGGGAGATATGGGCCTCCCATCCAGATAGAGGAATAAACTGAGAGAAGTGTGGGTGCCGCAATATGGATATGGTTTTTGTAAAAATCACTAGTGAAGCCGTCAGGGCCAGGTGCCTTGTGTGAGTGGAGATGGCGGATGGTTTTCTCTATTTCAGGGAGAGTGATAGGGGCATTGAGAGTCTCCAATTGCTCCGTCGAGACGGAGGGAAGTGACAAATTGTCTAAAAAGGACCGAGCCTTTTCTTGTACAATGGGGTCTGGGGCATATAGATTTGTGTAATATCGCAACATTGTCTCATTAATGGCTTGAGGGGAGGAGTGTGTGCGTCCCGTGTGGTCGCAGAGGGAGGTGATGTGTGTAGGGCGATGGCCACCTTTACACAATCTGGAAAGAAGTTTCCCAGCTGTATTACCGTACCTGTGAAGGGTAGCATCCAAGTGAGCCTTCTTCGTACGTTCGAGGGTGTCAGCCCAATTATCAAAAGCTGACTTGGCTGATACCCATTCATCGTGATGTATAGAGGAACTAGAGGAGGATAGCTGCTGTTGGGCAGCGTGTAGTCTGGCGCTGGTCGATTTGTAGTGTTGAAGAGCGTTGCGTTTAAAGGAAGTGGCATAACTAATAATGCGCCCCCTAAGATACGCTTTCCCGGCATCCCAGAATAGGTTAGGGTTAGCTGTATGGAGGGCATTTGTGGAGGAGTACTCTGCCCAGGCCTTGTCCAAATATGTGTTGAAATCTGAATTATTGGCCAGGAAGGCTGGAAAGCGCCAGAGATTAGGGTGGGGAGGGAGATCCAGCCTGTCTAGGGAGATTGCTACTGGAGCATGGTCTGAGATCGCTATGTCATGTATTACTGAGTCTGAAGTTAAGTTTATGATATCATCTGAACCAAAAAAGTGATCAAGCCTCGCCAGAGATCTATGGGGATTAGAGTAAAACGTGAGCTCTCTGTCAACAGGGTGGGAGAGACGCCATAGATCCGTCATGTGTAGGGAGTCCATGGTGGATGCGAATATGGTAGGGTTTGTTATGGCTGAGCCTGGTATCTGATTTTTTGGAGAGGATCTGTCTATCGAGGGGTGCATAACATCGTTAAAGTCACCCCCTACCAAATGAGGTAGGTGGGTGAAGCTAAGTAGCCATGTCGAGAGCTCGGTATAAAATTGCTTAGTGGGGTTGTTAGGGGCGTATATGTTAGAGATGAACAGCTCTTTAGTGCCTATCCGAACTGTGGCGGTGAAAAAGCGACCCTTATCATCCGAGAGGGTGGACAGAATTGTGCATGGAAGATTTTTATGGATTAGAAGTAGTACACCAGCCTTCCGTCCTAATGATTCGGCTCCATGTACTGTACCCACCCACAGTTTTTGCATGCGCGGGAAATCGGATGCATGTAAATGGGTTTCCTGTAGTAGGGCAATATCTGCCTTGAGACGTTTAAGGTGTCGAAGGATCTTCACCCTCTTTTGAGGAGAGCGGAGGCCCTTGACATTCCAGGAGACTACTCTAAGAGGAACAGTAGCTGTGGACTTGGAAGGCTAGATACGTGACTTAAAAGGGCTTGGAGGGTTAGGTAGCCTAGGCTGGACTCGATAGAGATATAAGACAAGGGGTCTTGTCCAGGGATGCTGTATGGATAAAGGGGTGAACCCAAGTAAGCAGGGGGGAGAACGGGGGGAGAGTAAGGTTAGAGGGGGCATGGGGGGCAAACGGTGATAAAAGAAGAATAACCACTCCCCACAGTGCTGGAGAAATTGCAACTATACTGGGGACTTATTTCACATCTGGTGGAGCTGCCTGGCTATTGGATCCTTTTGGCTACAAGTTTCCTCTCTGGTTCAGACCTTAACCAACTCTCCCCAACAGCTGACCTCGCGAATGGCTCTCTTTGGTCTGGATTCCCAATATTGGCCCTCCTCCTGTCTACCCGTGGTACACCACGTCTTAATCTCATAGCTCATAGCTCGTGCGTGGAAAAACCCCCTCCCTCCAACCCTAACTGAGCTCATTAACACACTTAATGTTCATTGTCGCATGGAATTTCTTTTCTCCAGAGTACACATGACAGAATCTAGATTCAACAAACAATGGTCTTCCTGGTTATCACACCCAAAATGTGTCAAGCTTGTCTAACTAGTAATCCATCACCCCCAGACCAAGTAGAGCCGGCAGCGAAAGTCACTGGTTCAGTGTACTATTTCTGATACAGTATTTGTAAGTTAGCTCTGATTCTCCTGCAGCTCAGGTTATTCGACTCAGGCATTTCCATCAATTTCCTCCTCTATCTTACCTGTTTCTCTTCCCTTCTCTCCTTCCTGATCCTTTTTACAATCGCATTGGGACTGAATTTCACCCTCACTCTACCTTACCTTGCACTGTTTTATCTGGCGTGGCGTCCCCACTCGACACAGCCCACTGAGGTGTCGGGAGGGGACGGGATGCCCCCGGACCTACCGGACCTAGCGATACGGAATGTATAGTATACAGCAACTGGGCCCCAGGCCCATAGGCCTTCTCCTTTCTCTTTTTCTTTCTTCTGTTAGTGACTCATGTTTTTCAATTTATCCGGGCACTTCCTGCTTGTCTTATTTTTCTTTTGCCCGTCAACTCTCTGTATCTTATGTACAATGGTTGTTATCAATATCTGTTATTGTATCAATATCTGTTATTGTATTATACTACAATAAAATCTTTTGAAAATAAAAAGAAGAATAACCAAACAAATAAACAAATGCAAATACTTCTCTTTTTTCCGCATGAGTTCACTGTGTAGGAGGGGGAGCTCCTCAAGCAGAGCCCCAGGTATGAAAATGAGTGACAGCGGGCAGTCCCAAGGATGCCCAATAGGCATGTTGTTCTGGGACAAGTGTCATGGCGTGGCGGCAGAACTGTAATGAGGGGGAATAATACACAGTGGAGTCATGCTAAAACCTGACATAATTTTAGAAACAACTGTAAGGCAGGTCATGGCAATAAGAAACATAAACAATAACTAAGAGCATAGTGGAGAAGCAAAGAAAATGCAGTAATAAAAGTAACCTGAACATTCATTCGTGAACTCGGGGTAAAGGATAGAAGTGGGGCATAGGCAGAGGGCCTACAGCGCCCTGTGTCCAAAACCTCAGTGGTCGGCAGAAAAGCAGCTCTCGGTACTGGAAGGTAACGATCCAGGGAACAGGAATGATGGAGGGAGGGAGAGATGAAAGTTAGGGGTATAAAAGTAGCGAACAGCCACTACTTAACACAACTTGCCTTGTGACCCGGGCGGAGGGAGGAAATAGGAGAGACCGTCATATGGAGATAGAAGAGGCTTCAGCGTGGAAAGTTACGGTGTCGGTGATCTGGAGCCGATGCTCGAAAGCGCTTAGGTGAGTCCTTCCTGGGGCTTCTCTGATCCAACGCTCGAACTGATGAGGCAGATTTGGAGGGCGTAGCTGGCAATGGGTCCGAACGAAGAGAACACAGGAATGCTTCTGCTTCAGAGGGGTCCTGGAAAGAGATTGGTTCCCCTTTAGGGGATTTGAGACGCAGCACTGCAGGGAAAGCCAAAGAGAACTTGATTTGCAGTTTGAACAGTTCCGAGCAGATCGGTTGAAAGGCTTTGCGTTTCTTTGACACTTCAATAGAATAGTCTGCAAAGATGAGAATCTTGACACCATCAACATGCAAGGATGGGGATTTCCGAAATGCTTGAAGAATAACGGCTTTATCTGCATAATTGAGATATTTGGCAATAATGGGACGGGGGTTCTTGCGGTCAGCGTTAAATGATCCCATGCGGTGGGACCTTTCCACTGTGAAGGAACCCGTGAGTCCCATGGCCTCTGGAACGCGTTTAGAGCAGAAGTAATTCAGGTCAGCTGTAGGGAGCGACTCGGGGACACCGACGAATCGCAGATTGGATCGTCTGGATCTGTTCTCTAAATCATCTAATTTTTGGATGACATATTGGATTGTTTTTTCCTGGGACTGCTCTGCGGCTTGGGATTGATAGAGATCATCTTCCACCTCAGAAACTCGGTGTTCAAGTTCATTAAGCCTGGTAGTATGCTCTGTGAGCTGGGCCTTAATTTGCTTCATACCAGCCTGAATAGCTTTTTCCACTGAAGCAGTGATCATTGAAGACAGCAGGGCCGCCACCGCTTGTGCTATGTGGTTAGTATGGCCATCATCTCCTGGGGATGGCGGATTAGCATCCCCAGTCAGATTGTGAGGGGTCCCTGTAGCATGCCCACGGAGGTGGGAGGGTCCGGTGATAGCAGGGGATGCAGGTGAGGCGACCCCGCTTACCTCCATAGCCGCGTCTGTGTGTTCCGCAGCAGAGGCCTGCGTAGCTGGAGTGGAGTAGGCCGAAGCCGGGGGCTCGATTTGCGGCCGTTCGGAGGGTGCCGCCATGGCCGCGTACGACCGGGCCCCCGTTTTCTCTACGAAGCGGTCCATAGTAGCGAGGATCGTGGGGGGGACACCCGGATCCAAGATAGGGCACTGGGGCCGCTGAAACTGGCTTTTTAAGCCAATTGCGGGAGCTAGGCTGAGACGCAGCTAGCTCATGCGGCGCCAGAACCAGAAGTCCTCGTTGTGCTGTTTTGATTGTGCTTTGAAAAAAGCAGAGGGGAGTTGTTAATTAGCAGTTGCTAAAGCATTGGGTGTGGTGTGTTTAGTTGTCAGTTAGATAGCGATTAAGCAGGGGTCGGGGGGAGGTGGGTGGGGAATATACACAAGGTATTATTCCATAGGGTAAGAATGTACACCAAATTTGTTTATACAAAAAAATGCTAAGAATCAATCCAAAACTTGTTTATTTATTCTTTTCCTCCCACGTGAGGTGTAGGAACATGGGCACTTAGAAAAATTAGCAAAAGGAACAAAAGAAAGGGAATATAACAAAAAAAAAATCGGTTTTATTAAAGGTATTGAAATGCACTGTATTGAAAATGTTGGTATGAGGGGTGTCACGTTATGTCATGTCACGAATCGGGAATGTATCACAAAGGGGAGAGGGGTGGGTGATAGGCGGAAATTTTAAATATGCATAAGTATGGTATATTAACATATGTGAATGGGGGGGATGAGTTGTTTTTTTACCCTCCATTGAAAATCTTTTTTCTTTTTTTTTCTTTTCTCCCCTGTTGTTTTTTTTCTTTCTTTTATTTGTATCCTTGGTTTCATTTTGGTTTTATTAACAGTATTGAAATGCACTGAATTGAAAATGTTGGTATGAGAGGTGTCACGCTATGCCATGTTATGAATCGGGAATGTACCACAAAGTAGAAATTTTAAATATGCATAATCATGGTATACTAATATATATGGTGAATGGGGGGGATGAGCTGGGTTTTTATCCCCTCCCCTCCATTGGAAAAGAAAAAAAAGGAAAAATATTTTTTTTTCTCCCCCTTCTCTCTCTCTTCCTTTTGGAGGGGATGAGGGATTAGCGCTAAAGGGGGTGGGAATTTGATGTCTAATAGTTTGATTGATTTTGGGCAGGTGGGGCTTATAAAAGAGAGGGTGGAAGGATGGGACGGTGCTCTGGGATTAGGGTGTATAGAGAATGGGAGGGCCATGGCAGGGACCCCTAGGGGAGACCCAAGTGGGTAGGGTTGGGAGGGATGGGAAGGTTGGGGGGGTTGGGAGGGTGGGGGGGTGGGTGGGGAATGCT
The DNA here is from genome assembly GCF_037356315.1 of Lithobates pipiens. Taxonomy (NCBI): domain Eukaryota; kingdom Metazoa; phylum Chordata; class Amphibia; order Anura; family Ranidae; genus Lithobates; species Lithobates pipiens. The sequence continues at coordinate 337,382,439 of NW_027507903.1, forward strand.
AGTGCACACTGTTCAGGTCAGGAGGGGTGGGGATGTGATGGGGATTGGGGAGGCGGGTGTAGCTATTAAATGGGCGGGCTGTGCAGCTATTAAATGGGTGCTGTTCCTCTTCACCGCGTTTTTTTTTTCCCTCTCTCTTTTTGCTTTTCTTGTTCGCTCTTTTGCCTTTGCTTGATTTAGATTTTTTTTTTATGCAAGCAAACAAAGTTGACATCATCTCATGGAATGTGAGGGGACTGGGCGATGTAAATAAAAGAGGTGTGGTACTGGCTGCGTTGGAGGGGAGGGGTCCTGGCCTGCTTCTTTTGCAGGAGACACACTTGACCCCTAATACAGCCTCCCAATTAACAAACCGTAAATTCCAAACCTATTATCATTCCTTCCACTCCTCCTACTCTACCTCCTACTAAAAAGGGGAGTGAGTATTTTAGTAAAGAGGGGGACAGACTTTTCTTGCAGGGAGTCCTCCATCGACGCGGAAGGTAGGTACATCTTTTTGTATTGCTCGATTGGTAAGCAGAACTATATCTTGGCAAATGTTTATCCCTTTCATGACTAAGCCTATTTTTTGGAATTTGGTGTTTACAAGTTAAAATCCATATTTTTTGCTAGAAAATTACTTGGAACCCCTGAACATTATATATATTTTTTTAGCAGAGACTCTAGAGAATAAAACGGCGATTGTTGCAATATTTTATGTCACACGGTATTTGCGCAGCGGTGTTTTAAACGCAACTTTTTGGGAAAAGGGACACTTTCATGAATAAAAAAAAAAAAAAACAGTAAAATTAGCCCAATTTTTTCACGTAATGTGAAAGATAATGTTACGCCGAGTAAATAGATACCAAACATGTCACACTTTATAATTGCATGCACTTGTGGATTGACGACAAAGTATGGTACCTAAAAATCTCAATAGGCAACGCTTTAAAAATTTTTTACGGTTACCAGGTTAGCGTTACAGAGGAGGTCTTGTGCTAGAATTATTGCTCTCGCTCTGACGATCGCGGCGATACCTCACATGTGTGATTTGAACACCGTTTACATACGCGGGCGCGACTTCCGTATGCGTTTTCTTTGCTTCGCGAGCTCGCGGGGACGGCGGGCGCTTTAAAAAATTTTTTTTTATTTTTTTATTTATTTTAAAATGACTAAATTGTTTAAAAAAATAAAAATAAAATTGATCACTTTTATTGCTGTCACAAGGAATGTAAACATCCCTTGTGACAGTAACAGGTGGTGACAGGTACTCTTTATGGAGGGATCGGGGGTCTAAAAGACCCCCCACCCCTCCTTTACACTTCAATGTATTCAGATCGCCGAAAACGGCGATTCTGAATACCGGATATTTTTTTTAAACCGGCGCCATTGGCAGCCGAGTAAACGGGAAGTGACGTCATGACGTCGCTTCCGTGTTTACGATGAGGAGACTGGAACGAAGCCGATTACGGCTTCATTCCAGTCCCTGCCCAGCAGCCGAAGGCAGCAGACTTTGAATCGGTGCTCCCGATCGAGCGGGAGCACCGGTAACAGCGGCGGGAGGCGGCGGGAGGGGGGACGTCCCCTCCCGCTCCTCCGGCATAACAGCCGAGCGGCTTTTAGCCGCATCGGTTGTTATGCCTGGACAGCCAATCGCCAGCTGAACAAAACGGTACCGGGATGATGCCTGCAGGTGCGGGCATCATTCCGGTATACCCCCCTGAAGCCGAGTACGCAGATCTGCGTACGCTCGGCGGGAAAGGGTTAAATACCCCCTCCTTTTAAATTGGAGGTGATGTATAAGCTTTTTGCATTTAGCCTGGATAAACCAGGGACCCCAATAATAATTCTGGGAGATTTTAATAAAACATTAGATAGGAATTTGGATAGATTCCCTGCATGCGGTGGGGACAGGGCTGTAAGGGCTGGCTGCCTACAACAATTTTTGATGGAAACAGGATTAAGTGATTTATGGCGTGCACGATACCCACGGGAAAGACAGTACTCCTGTTTTTCAGGTACGTACCATACTCTTTCGAGGATAGATATGGTCTTGGGGAATAGGGAGGCATCAGGGTTGGTGCAGGACATTAAATATGGGACAAGGGGGATCTCAGACCATTCTCCCTTGGCCATATCGGTAAGGATAGGTGATGGAGCCACCCGTGGAGAGTGGAGAATAAACCCTAGTTGGCTGGAGCTGATTGGAAGCCCTAGTCTCTTGATAGATGGGATCAGGGAATTTCTCCAATTTAATAGAGGCTCAGCAACACCTGGAGTGGTCTGGGATTCGCTAAAGGCCCATCTCAGAGGGGCATTAATCCAGCAAGTAGCAAAAATTAAGAGGGAATCTCGGGAACAGGATAGAGAATTAGAAAAGGATATCGCCTACACCGAAAAAGCATATATTGATGACCCGACCCCCGAAAGACAGAAGGAATGGCTGGATAGTCAGCGGGGGCATAACATGATGCTCATGAAAAGGGCCGAGAACAGACGAATATTCCAACGCCAACATTACTTTGGTGAAGGGGAGAGGGTGGGGCGTGCCCTCTCACTTCTGATTCAGGCAAATAATTCCTCTGACTCGATCCAGGTAATAAAAGCACCGAATGGGGACCTGGCATCTAGCCCGCCAGAGATCATGAATGTACTCGCTGACTACTACGAAAACCTATATAAATTGTCTACAAGGGGTCGAGGTAGAATAGCAACTGATTTTTTGCATCAAACAATAATTCCAACCCTAGTAGATGAGGATAAAATAAGCCTTGATGCGCCTCTTACACTGGAAGAATTGAAAAGTGCAGTGATGGGAATGCCTAACTACAAATCCCCCGGCCCAGATGGGCTACCAATAGAGATCTACAAGCGCTATGGGGATGTACTCCTACCCGAACTTTTGGAAACATTTAATTGGGCATTGGATGAGGGTAAGCTCCCTACTTCAATATCGGAAGCCAATATTACCTTAATTCTTAAAGAGGGGAAGGATTATCAGGAGGTCTCCTCATATCGCCCGATTTCTCTATTGTGTTGTGACGTTAAAATCTTAGCTAAAGTCCTGGCGACCCATCTAAACAAGTATATTTGCAAATTAATACACCCAGATCAGTCTGGGTTTATTCCAGGTAGAACAACCAGTACCAATATTAGAAGAGTTTTTGTCAATATACAGATACCAACTGATAACGAGGGCCCCAGTGCGATATTAGCCCTGGATGCTATTAAAGCTTTCGATAGCTTGGAATGGGACTATTTATGGGGAGTGCTGGAACGATTTGGATTTGGCCCACTATTTATTAGATGGGTCAAACTGCTCTATAGTAAACCTAGAGCAAAAGTTAAAATGGGTACTGCACTCTCTAGGACATTCCAGCTGGAAAGAGGGACGAGACAGGGATGTCCCTTGTCTCCCCTCTTGTTTGTGCTGGCCATGGAGCCCCTGGCTGTCCTGACGAGAGCGCGCCCGGATATCCAGGGTTTCCGTCGTAGGCCGGGGGAAGAAAAAATCGCTCTGTTTGCGGATGATATCCTCTTTTTCATTGGGGATATAAAGTCTACCCTGAATAAGGTAATGCAGATGATGGGTGAGTTTGAACAACAGTCGGGCTTGGGAATTAATTGGAGCAAATCAGCACTGTTACCACTTATTAGAGCAGGGGACCAACCGATACCAATGATCCCTGGTCTGGCAGTGGTAACCAAGTTAAAATATTTAGGTGTTTGGGTGTCTGGAGATGTAAATTATTATGTTAGTGAGAACTTGGTACCACTATTGGCCAAGCTAAAACAAAAAACGAGTATTTGGTGCTGCCTCCCCCTTTCGGTGGCGGGGCGCTGCAATTTAATTAAAATGATCTGGTTGCCGCAAATATTATACATTTTACATAACTCCCCGACCTGGATTAACCAGAAGTGGTTTAAGAAATTAGAATCGTTATTCCGAGAATTGATCTGGAAGAAAGGTCAAGCTCGGATTAGCCTTCAAACATTGCAGCTCCCGGTAAAGAAGGGAGGGATGGCAATACCACACCCAAGGCTATATTTTTTGTCAGCTCAGCTTCAGCATCTGGCTGGGGCTGGTATTAATGGCAGAGAATATTCAAGCAATAAAATTATGATTGAGAAATCACCTCATAAGCTAGTGGTTGAGACCTTGGAGGCTAATTTGTTCGCTTATAAATGTCCTACGACTATCTTATTGAGGAAAGTGTGGCAGGCAACAAAGCTAATCATGGGATACAATGAGGTGACTGACTATACCCCTTTGTGGTATAATGAAAACCTAACAGAGTTAAGCAGTATTGATAGATCTCTGGAGTGGGAGAGACACGGAATCAATAGATTAATACAATTATACAACGGGAATCGTATGAAATCCTTTGAAGATCTAAGGCGAGAATTCGGCATCTCAACTAGGGAGTTTTATAAGTATCTACAAATTAGACATGGGATTGGGGCCCAGTTTGGGGCATTGACGATGGAGAGGGTCGAAACCCCCTTGTTTCGAGGACTGGTTGAGTGCACGCAAAAGAAAGGGACAATCTCCAAATTACATATTAAACTTAGGGATACGTTTTTGAAGGGGGAGGGACCAGCTAGAAGTAGAAGGGAGTGGGCTAGAGAGGTAGGGCCGATAACTCAGGAACAGTGGGATAGGATATTAGAAAGTGGATGTTTGGTATCCATATCCCCCTCGCAGAGAGTGTCCCATATGTTCTTCATTTATAGAGTGTACTATACCCCTCACAAAATGTGGAAGATAGGAAGGGTAACTAGAGATGAATGTCCTAGATGTGAGGCACCTGGGGACTTTTTCCACATGGTGTGGAAATGTCCAAAGCTGTACAGGTATTGGATAGAAATAGTTTGTAGAATCAATAGGACCTTTAAGATTACTCTAGAACCTGAGGCTAGGACCTGTCTTCTAGGGATCCTGGAGGAGGGTGGAATTCCCCCCTTGGCAAGAACGGCAGTACTAAGGTGCCTGAACCAAGCCAGACGGTTAATAGCAATGAACTGGCAGGCTAGGAACCCCCCCGCATTTGAGGCATGGGTAAATGCTATTGATAATACAATCTGGTGCGAAAGAGTGGTGTACATAAAACAGAGTAATTTAAAGAAATTTGGGGAGCTATGGAGCCCTTGGTTGAGCGAGGAGGGTTGTCCGGTGGGTGTGAGTGGAGGGGTGGGGGTAGAGGTTGTGGTTTGACTGACTCCCCCCCGTATTATCCCCTCGGCCTCCCTCCCCTCTGGTCCTTTTCCTTTCTCGGTCGCCTCCCTTCCTCTCCTAGTCAGCCAAACAATATTTGGCAGGACTGCCAGCGCGAACAGTGTGCACAGGGGTGGGGGAGGGGGGGGAATGTGTGTAATGGGTTGATTTAAGGGTAAGGTTGCAATAACTTGAATGTGGCACATGACTCCTATGTTTGTTTTATTTATTTTGTTGTTGCTGTTAACTTTGATTGGGACAACGGCGTCAGTGTGCTATGTATACCTTTCTTGTTGTTATTCTAATGGTTGATAATTGAATAAAAATAAAGAAGTTAAAAAAAAGATTATAGAAGCCAGATTAAGAGTACACGAAGAGGACATGAATAGTAATCATAAGTCCAAATCTGTATTAAGTGAAGATGCAGACTCCTACTTCCTTTAATACGCCCAAGAGAATGGAAGGAAATCACCAGCATGTAATGCAGAAGAAAGTCATTGTCCTTCCATCCCTGCTCAGAAAAACAAAAAGAGAGACTCCCCCGATTCAGAACTAAATGGTAAAATAAAACAGGATAATTCTATTCCTAGACGTCACTGCAATGATCAGGAGAATGTTGCGACTATGGTCCCAGCAAGACGACAGAAAACAGTCCCAGCAAGACTTCCTGTTCCAGAACCTACGGTATTTTCAGGAGACATACTGAAGTTCATAGAGTGGAAGGCAAGTTTTGAAATGATCATTGAGCATTATTGCTCCAGGCCAGTTGACAAGTTATTCTACCTTCAGAAATATGTTGGTGGAGAAGCAAAGAAAGTTCTTGAAGGTAACTTCTATAGAACAGACGAAGAAGCCTACAAGCAAGCTTGGGAAAAGTTAAATGCAAGATATGGTCATCCTTTCTTAGTATGAAGAGCCTTTAGGGAGAAACTTAATAACTGGCCTAAAATAGGTCCTAAAGAACATTTCAAACTCCGAGAGTATGGTGACTTCCTGCAAGCATGCAGCAATGCCATCCCACATGTTACGAGGACTAGAAGTACTGAATGACTATCTAGAAAATCACAGGATGCTAGCTAAGCTACCCGAAGAAGTGGCTTCTAGATGGAATCGCTATGTGACTGAACAGTTAGATCTAAGTAAGAACTTCCCAAGTTTTGAAAAGTTCCCTGAGTTTGTTAATAAGGAAGCATGAATAGCATGTAATCCAGTAACAGCATCTTACGCCCTAAAATTCTTAGAAGAAAGGCCTGCGAGAGATATAAGACGTGCAAGAGCAACTAGCTTTGCAACCGACACAACGGCTAAAGATCGAGATACCTATGAGAGCAAGTTCAAAGTCACTACTGGGAACAGTAGAGAGACAGAACCGACAAATCCTCAGAATACTTTTAAGTGAATGTTCTGTGGAGAGAACCACTCTATACACAAGTGCCAAAAATTGAAGGAGAAATCCCCAAATGAAAAGAAACTGTTTGTACTTGATAACCAACTGTGTTTTGGGTGCCTAAGAAAAGGTCATATTACTAAGCAGTGTAAGAAAAGGGCCACATGCAGCACGTGCAAAGGACACTATCCTACACCACTACATGAAGAATGGCCAATGAAGGATAAATCCCCAATACCCAAAGATGCTGAGGAAAAAAAAAAAAGCATTGGTATTCTCTTGCAGAGTGAGGGAAAGCAACAGCACATCAATGGTTGTACAGTACCAGTGTGCATTTCAAATATAAAAAAAAAAAAGAATAAGAAGGTATATGCCTATGCACTACTGGATGCCCAAAGCGATGTCAACTTCATTGATCAATTAATCTGCAAGAAATTACAAGTGGCTACAGAACCAGTGAAGCTCAAACTCACCACAATGATGGGGAGAGACACATTAGTGAACAGTCAAAGGGTCAAAGGATTGAGAGTTAGAGGACTTCATTTAAACCTCACATTGGATCTACCAATAGGCGAGTTTGACAGGCGGTCCTTTCTGTCAAACTCTGCAGGCTGAGTTAAAGATGCTGCAGCTAAAGAAATTACCCAAAAAGTCAAAGCTGTGATCTACGGAATTCATACAGCCCTGTCCGAATGTATTTTTAGGATTTAGGTCACGGACATGCAGTGAGGTGAGTGGCTAGTGAGACACTGGCTAGTATCAGAGCCAGATACACACATCGTTAGAGCGAGGGCAATAATTCTAGCAGAGATTTTTATTTACTGAAGTTTGGCGCCATTCCACAAGTGTGTGCAAATGTAAAAAATGACATGTTGGGTATCTATTTACTCTGCGTAACATCAGGTTTCATAGTATACAAAAAAAAACAGGCTATCTTTAGTGTTTTTATTTTTTATTTTTTTACTCGTGAAAGTTTCTTTCCAAAAAAAAAGTTTGAAAATTCTCTGCGCAAATACTGTGTAACATAAAAAGTTTCAAAAAACGTAATTTTATTCCCTAGGGTGTCTGCTAAAACAATATATATAATGTTTGAGGATTCTGACTAATTTTCTAGCAACAAAAATTATGATTTTTACATGTAGGAGAGAAGTATCAGAATTGGCCTGGGTGGCAAGGAGTTAATGACCATAAGTAATATACAAATAATTATTATATATTGTTTTTTTAAGGTAATTTACTATATTTTCAAAAACTGTACTCAAGCAGGTGGCCTAACAAATAAATTACTGAAGTTTGAAGTTATAACCAGTAATTTCACAGTAAATAGATAAATAATAAATTATTATGTTATAACATAAAGCATTATAATATATGATTTAGCTTGATTAAAACAGTACCCTTTCAGCAGCAGAAGATTCTCATTATCCTTCTTAACTGTATGAGAAAAACATGGGATTATGGGTAAACTTTATACCCATAAACCCATGTTTTTCCTTCTAATTAACCACTTGAGATCCGCGCTATAGCCAAATGACGGCTACAGCGCGGATCTCCTTTTCCGGGACTACGTCTATTGACGTAGTCCCGTGTACGAGCGGCCTGCGCGCCACCTGAGGGGCGCGCGCGGCGCGCTCTGTGATCGGTGAGTCCATGAGACTCGCCTAATCACCAATCCGTGCAAGGGGTCGATCCCGACCCCTTATCACGTGATCAGCTGTCAGCCAATGACAGCTGATCAGGTGATATAACGGAGCCGGTAATCGGCTAGTATTGTCAGCGCGAGGAGAAAAAAAAAAAGCCGATCACCGGCAGCCGTGATCGGGACATCAGTCCCGATCACGGCCAGCAATGCAAGCGCCCACCTGCCCCCTGCCAGTGCCCACCTGCCCCCTGCAGTGCCACCCTAATAAAAAGTAAGTGCTCCCCGTCAGTGCCACCCAGCAGTGCCCATAGTGCCACCCAGCAGTGCCCACAGTGCCACCCAGCAGTGCCACCCACAGTGCCACCCACAGTGCCCACAATCTGCCTCAAAGGTGCTGCACCCCAGTGCCGCCCATGAGTGCCCAGCAGTGCCGCCAATCAGTGCCCAGCAGTGCCGCCCATCAGTGCCCAGCAGTGCCACCTATCAGAGCCACCTATCAGTGCCACCTATCAGTGCCCATCAGTCCCATCTATCAGTGGTACCTATCAGTGCCCATCCGTGCCACCCATCCGTGCCACCCATCCGTGCCATCTTATCTGTGCCCATCTTTGCCCATCAGTGCCGCCTTATCTGTGCCCATCGGTGCCGCCTTATCTGTGCCTATTAGTGCCGCCTTAACTATGCCTATCAGTGCCCACCAGTGCAGCCTATCAGTGCCCACCAATGCAGCCTATCAGTGCCCACCAATGCAGCCCATCAGTGCCCACCAATGCAGCCTATCAGTGCCGCCTAATCAGCGCACTTCAATGAAGGAGAAAAATGACCCGTTTGCAAAATTTTATAACTAACTATTAAAACATGATTTATTTATTTATTTTTTTTGCATCTTTTTTTGTTTGTTTAGCAAAAAATAAAACTCCGAGCTGTAACTAAATACCACCAAAAGAAAGCTCTATTTGTGGGAAAAAAATGATAAAAATTTCATTTGGGTACAGTGTTGTATGCCCGCGCAATTGTCATTCAAAGTGCATCAGCGCTGCAAGCTGAAAATTGGTCTGGGACTGAGGGGGGTTTAAGTGCCCAGTAAGCAAGTGGTTAAGAGATCTGGGCTGGAAGGGAGCATGTGTTTTTTAGACACATGCCCCTTTCTGAGACACATTTTTATTGGACAGCTGGGGCCAATGGTGCTTTACCATTGGTCCAAGGCTCCAAGCTGTCCATTGAGCTCAATGCCTCTGACAAGAATTGAGAGGCACTGTGAGCTCATCCTCTCAGTCTGCTGCAAACAGAGTGTGCCAGCTTGTGGCCGCACTGTATGTAACTTCTGACAGGCCGTGCAAGGAGCCCTGTATCTCTGGATCCATAGGTCCTAGGAGCCCCAAACTTTAATCAGTGGCAGGGTAGATCTCTACAACCCTCGAAACTCAATCATTTTTTTGGTGATGTTTTTATTTATTTTTGTGTAAAATGGGTCTATCTTAAAGTGTAAGTAAACCCTCCTATCGTATTCAGCCAAGGAAGCTGCTATGTTTGCCTTTGTTTAATCTACAACTACTACTGATGCTGCACATGTGATCAGTTATGGCACCAGCCATTGGATGGTTTGACAGTTTGGTTGCGAGCACAACCAATGGGAGTATTACATTTCTGGCACGTGCACACACACCTTGCCCTGGTATTGTCCTTGTGCCCTGACCTGCAGCCTGTTTACCTGATACCTGATACCTGATACCTGATACCTTGATTCCTTTCTCCTTGTCCCTCCATCTGCTGACCTTCTATTTATGACCCTGGCCTGGCTTGATTACGATTCTGGTTCTCCCTTTTGCTACATATGCTGGTTTGTTTGTTTATCTTCACTGTTTGGTTGTTTGGTTTGTTCACTCAGTTTATATTGGTGGTGTATTCACATTTATATGCATTTACTTTAATAACCCCTTCCCGCCGAGCGTACTCAGATGTGCGTACTCGGCTTCCGGGGGGTATACCGGGATGATGCCCGCACCTGCAGGCATCATCCCGGTACCGTTTTTTACAGCAGACGATTGGCTATCCAGCCATAACAACTGAAGCGGCTAAAAGCCACTTGGCTGTTATGCCGGAGGAGCGGGAGGGGACGTCCCCCCCTCCCGCCACTGTTACCGGTGCTCCCGCTCGATCGGGAGCACCGATTCACGATCGGATGCCTCCGGCTGCTGGGGAGGAACTGGAATGATGCCGTAATCTGTGTCATTCCAGTCTCCTAATAGTAAACACGGAAGCAACGTCATGACGTCACTTCCCGTTTACTCGGCTGCCAATGGCGCCGGTTTTAAAGAAATATACAGTATTCAGAATCGCTGTTTTCGGCGATCTGAATACTTTGAAGTGTAAAGGAGGGGTGGGGGGTCTTTTAGACCCCTAATCCCTCCATAAAGAGTACTTGTCACCACCTATTACTGTCACAAGGGATGTTTACATTCCTTGTGACAGCAAGAAAAGTTATCAATTTTTTTTATTTTTTTTAAAAACAATTTATTCATTTTAAAATAAATAAAATAAATGAAAAAAAAAATTGTTTAAAGCGTCCGCCGTCCCCGCGAGCTCGCGAAGCAAAGAAAACGCATACTGAAGTCGCGTCCGCATATGTAAACGGTGTTCAAATCACACATGTGAGATATTTCCGTGATCGTCAGAGTGAGAGCAATAATTCTAGCACAGATTTTTAGGTACCGTACTTTGTCGTCATTCCACGAGTGCGTGTGATTATAAAGTGTGACATGTTTGGTATCTATTTACTCGGCATAACATTATCTTTCACATTATGCAAAAAAAATGGGCTAATTTTACTGTTTCCTTTTTTTTTAATTCATGAAAGTGTCCCTTTTCCCAAAAAGTTTAGTTTAAAACAAATACCGTGTGACATAAAATATTGCAACAATCGCCGTTTTATTCTCTAGAGTCTCTGCTAAAAAATATATATATATATATATATATATATATATATATATATATATATATATATATATATAATGTTTGGGGGTTCCAAGTAATTTTCTAGCAAAAAATATGGATTTTAACTTGTAAACACCAAATTCCAAAAATAGGCTTAGTCATGAAAGGGATAAACTTACTTTCACCTATTTATGTCTGGTTCACTCTGTCGCAGTCACACAGTTCTGGTCACATCTGGTTTATGACAGAATACCAGGGCCATCCCTGACCAGAAGTGGCTGCACAGGGGAACCAGTTTTGCTTCAATTTGGTAGCAAACATGAATGCTGATGAGGTTTTTTATTTTTCTCTGCTGGCATCTGAAAGTAGTGATTATTGCCGCCAGGCTTTGAAAGGATGATCTAGTGACCAGTTGTTTGCAGTTATGCGTTTGGCTCACTCCCTGGTCGATCAGGGTTATATATTGTTTGGGGAGGTGCAGCCTTTGATCAAGATCTGTACTGAGCCGGTGTTCTGCCTAATAGAGTCCGGCCATCGATATGTGTCCGTTCCGTACTGCGCATGCGCAGTACGGAGCAGACGAAGCTTCGGAAAATCTCCGAAGCTGAACGGCGCCTGCGCCGTGAGTGGAGGAGGTAGCCCCACTATCCAAGCGGACATAGGGTTTAGAATTTTAGAGGGCCCCTCGCGGGCGAGCTTCGCTCGCCACGCTTCGGGCTCGGCCTCGCTGCGCTCGGCTCTTTTTTATTCTAACTCTATGTCCACTTGGATAGTGGGGATAGAACCTGGACTCACGGCGCAGGCGCCGTTCGTCCTCGGCAATTTTCGGAATCTGTGCTCCTGTGTACTGCGCATGCGCAGTACGCAGAGGACAGCATCTGATGGAGGACCCTAATTGACAAGACACCGGCCCTGCCCTGTATCCCAGATGGCCGTGATGATTTCACTCCTCCTTTTAATATGAATCAGGTTGTATCTTTAGTATGGCTTTTTGAAGATGATCCTGCTGATTTTTGTGAACACTACTCAGCCTGTTCCCCACAGGTGATTGCTGAGTGCATTGTGTCTTCTGAGTCTTTTGTTGGACAGGGAGACTTAAAACTACAGTTTATACAACCTATACTGTCAGCATGGTCTGACATGGTGCAATCAGCCCCAGCCAAACTAACCACCTCTGCCATCAGACATCAGCCTACCTAAATGTATGTTTCCCCATCAGCTATGTCAACCTCAGTTGCAGCCCAGTACACGCTGCTCCCAATCAAATACTCATATCCAGTCTCTGCTCCCTGTACTTATCCTGCATTCAACCCACCTGCCTCCTCTCTGCTGCCTACAAACCCACAAGATCTTCCCCCAGCTACTGTTACCTCTTCTCTGCCATATCACAATCCTCATTTCCAGTCTGCTGCACCCCTTACCTACAGTCCTGCAGTCATCTACAGAGCTTCAGTGGCTAAGCCAAAGAAAAAAACTAAAGTTTTTCCCAACCAAAATGATCCTACCATTAATCCAACCTGCCTCCACACCCACCAATCTGTCCCAGCCTGAAGTGTCAGAGCCAGAGTTCCAGCCTGAAGTGTCAGAGCCAGAGTTCCAGCTTGAAGTGCCAGAGCCAGAGTTCCAGCTTGAAGAGCCAGAGCCAGAGTTCCGGCCCGGGGTGCCAGAGCCAGAGTTCCGGCCCGGGGTGCCAGAGCCAGAGTTCCGGCCCGGGGTGCCAGAGCCAGAGTTCCGGCCCGGGGTGCCAGAGCCAGAGTCCCTGTCCCGGTCTTCCAGTCTGAGGCCTTCCAGTCTGAGGCCTTCCAGTCTGATGCCCCGGCCTTCCAGTCTGAGGCCTTCCAGTCTGATGTCCTGGCCTTCCAGTCTGAGGCCTTCCAGTCTGATGTCCCGGCCTTCCAGTCTGAGGCCTTCCAGTCTGATGTCCCGGCCTTCCAATCTGAGGCCTTCCAGTCTGATGTCCCGGCTTTCCAGTCTGAGGCCTTCCAGTCTGATGTCCCGGCCTTCCAGTCTGAGGCCTTCCAGTCTGATGTCCCGGCCTTCCAGTATGAGAGTATGAGGCCTTCCAGTCTGATGTCCCGGCCTTCCAGTCTGAGGCCTTCCAATCCGATGTGCCAGCTTCCCGGTCCGATGTGCTTCTGTCTGCTGTCCAGCCTGAGGTGTTCCTCTCCGCTGCCCAGCTTGATGTGCCCGGTGCCCAGATTGATGTGCCTGTGCCTGCTGCCCAGCATGATGTGCCCTCTTCCCAAACTGATGTGCCCGTGCCTGCTGCCCAGCTTGATGTGCCAATGCCTGCTGCCCAGCTTGAAGTGCCTGCTTTCCAACCTGATGTTCCCATGCCTGCTGCCCAGCTTGATGTGCCCATGCCTGCTGCCCAGCTTGAAGTGCCTGCTTTCAAACCTGATGTGCCCGCTGACCAGCTTGATGTGCCTGCTGCCCAGGATGATGTGCCCGTGCCTGCTGCCCAGCATGATGTGCCTGCTTCCCAGCATGATGTGACTTTGCTCATGGCCCAGCTTGACGCAATGGACTTTCCCCAGCAACCGCTAGTTGGAGCGTCCGGAGGTCGCTCCTTCGAGGGGGGGTAATGTCAGGAAAGGTTCCCTCCGCTGGTATTATCGATCATTTGGCGTGCAGTACTGAGATCCACCAGCAGGTGTCTCCTGGCAGTTTGGAGCTGTCAGAAGAACTTTTCCCTGCTGGAATTATGTCATCGTTGGTTCGCAGTACTGGCGTCCAGCAACAGAGGGATCCTGGCAGTGTGGAGCAAGTATTACCTTCTGCAGTCAGGCGTCACATGACTGATAGCAGCCATTGTATAAATACACGGCAAGTGCACACACACCTTGCCCTGGTATTGTCCTTGTGCCCTGACCTGCAGCCTGTTTACCTGATACCTTGATTCCTTTCTCCTTGTCCCTCCATCTGCTGACCTCCTATTTATGACCCTGGCCTGGCTTGACTACAATTCTGGTTCTCCCCTTTGCTACATATGCTGGTTTGTTTGTTTATCTTCACTGTTTGGTTGTTTGGTTTGTTCACTCAGTTTGTATTGGTGGTGTATTCACATTTATATGCATTTACTTTAATAAACTTACTTTCACCTATTTATGTCTGGTTCACTCTGTCGCAGTCACACAGTTCTGGTCACATCTGGTTTATGACAACAGCAAATGTACTGATATTAATAGATAAAGATATAGAATCTGTGCGGGCTGAAGGAACTGTTACTAAATTATATTCAGGAGAAAAGGTGTTTTTTATCCATGCTGTCTTCCCTGAGGTACCTGTGTTAAAGTGTGGAAGTGAAAAGGAGTGGACGGACTGATTGGAAATGGTTCCTCTGATGTACCACCTGTCAAATATATGCCAGTAGATCTAAAAGGGAATGTTTAAAGAAATATATTGCATGGGATATATGCCGTGATCTAAGACACTCTCATAAGGAGAAAGACTCCCTTACCATTAAAGAGACGGCTGGGATTGAAGGAAAGGAGGTTTGCGGTTAACAACACAAAGTAAGGAAGGGGGAGGGAAAGGAGGAGAGACACTACACATCCCTGAGGGGCAACTATTTGGGGAGGCAAGAGAAGCGAGCTGGAGGGGGTGTAAGCCCAAAAAAATGGAACAACCTTAGGAAAGGCTACCCTACAGTACGAACAAAGGACGTTACAAGTGTTTGCGGACCTATCGGCAGAAACTTTAATAATAATAAGAAAGCTTAAACCACTGTTGAATCAATTAAGAGAAGCCAACATTAGATATAGCTGGGGGTTTCTCACAGCATTGATAGTACATAGGGAGGGAAAGACAGTAAGGTTGAGATTTTTGGAAGAAGTACAGGACTTTTGCAAAAAATTACAGATCCCAATTCCAAATGTGTACGAAGGGTTAATAAGGGAGGAATTATTGGGGGAGGAGGGGGATGGCGGGGGATATAGGGGGGAAGGGGGGATGGGAGGGAATAAGTATTAAGATGGTAGTTATAATGCCATAGAAGGGGGGGGCGTGACCGGATGGTGATGGTGGCGGCAGTGTGTGAGGAGTGAGAGAGGTGTGTGCTCTCACCGCAATGCTGACGGCGGAAGGCTGTGCAGTGTTGGCAATGTAGCACTGTTTGTCCCTGGAAAAAAAAAAGGTGGATCTCCACAAGCCTGTATGCCCTTTGCAGACTTTACAAGCCTATTATACATCTCCGGGAGTACCTGGTTTGCCCTGCGGGGCTTCTTGGCTTCTTGTGGCGGGAGAGTCGCCGAGCCGGTCTGGAGGCTGCGGAAGTGGTGCTGGGTGATCACCGGCGGGACTGAGGGATGTCGACATCTCAGACCGACGTAATCCCGCGAGACGTCGTTCGGAAATGCAGGAGAGAGGTCTGAGAGCGGAGGCTCGGCAACACAGCAACTAAGGACAACATTAGAACGCCAGGACCAGGTACTGAATACACGGGGGCCACCAGAGAAATAGCAGTGGAGAGAGACTCCTGGGGGACACCTGCATCACTAGCTGGTACCTAATGCACTTATTGTACTCTCCTGATAATAATGTGGAAGGCCCTTGAGGGATATTTTCTCCAGTCAAGTTACCTATGACTGTCCACTGTACTCGCAGGGGAAAGCTGAAGGTGAGGTGGAGCTAAATGTGTGCTGTATTATTCTGTGTGCACTATAGGTGCTGTTGCTGCTGCTGCTGCTGAGGAGGAAAGAGAAAAGAAAGAAAGGGACTGTAACTGGGCAGTGGAGTAGATGGAACCGTTGAATCCATAAAACTCGTAGTAGTCCTCTATTGTTGAAGCCTTGGCCCAGGAGAATTACCCCCACTTTTTTTTTGGGGGGGGGAGGAGAAGAAAAAGGAGAAAAGAGGCCCTTTCGGGATATATACGGGATTGAACTATGTCCGCAAGGAGGAGAGGGGAGGAGCATGCAGGCCAGGAGAATGTCGGGACACAATCATTGAGATCAGTTAAAGACAAAGATAAGGAGAAGGGTTCTCAGCCCACAGCAACCGGGACATTAGCTGCAGCCAAACTGGAAAAGTATGCTCATACGCCAGATCATACGCCAACCAAGGGGGGACAGGGGGCCCAAGTAAAATTTTCAATGGATAGAAAGAGCCAAGTGCAACTATTGCTGGCGGGAGTAAAGAATGCAGCCAAACAAACTTTAGGCACTGCTGGAAGATCTGAAACAGCTCTTATGCAGGTGCCCCTGGTAGATGGAGAAGGAGAACCAACGCTAAAGGAGGTGTTGGGGGCAGTTAATGTATGCAAACAGTCTCTGATAGAGTTATGTGATCAAACGAGAGGTATTAAAGAGGAGTTAGCTTTGATGCGGCAAGAACTCCAAAAGACGGTTGATAGAATAACAGCAGCAGAGGGGAGAATATCCCAGTTAGAAGATGAGATATACCCATTGAATCAAGAGGTCAAAGATCTAAAAATACAGATGGGGAAATTTGAAGGGAAATTGGATGAAATGGAAAATAGACTCCGGAGGGACAATGTGAGGCTGGTAGGACTCCCGGAAAAATGTGAAGGCTCTGACCCAATTATGTTTCTGGAAAGATGGTTTGTTGAGATCTTTGGAAGAGAGACTTTTTCTCAACAGTTTGCAATAGAAAGGGCACACAGAGTTCCGATTAGAACCCCACATCGGGGGGGGGGGGGGGGGGCAGCCCAGATCTATGCTACTGAAATTCTTGAATTATAAAGACAAAGCAGCTGCGCTCCGTTAGGCCAGAGAAATGGCAAGCATCACTTATAAAGGGGCTAAAATGTCATTTTATTCTGATTTTTCCCCAGATTTGCAGAGGCGCAGAGCAGAGTTTGCTGAAACCAAGCGTAGACTTCAGAAACTAAATGTTACATACGCTCTGCTGTATCCAGCTCGGTTACGGGTTGCAGCATTGGGAGAGACTTTATTTTTTGATTCTCCAGCTGGCGTGGCAGCCTGGGTGGAGGAAAGGAGGGATCGGTTGATGAAGAGGTAATGGGTCAGAGGGGAAGGAGGAAAACTTCATTCCCCTTTCTCCCCTTCTCTTTGTTTTTTTTCTTTGCTTTTTTTCCCCTTCTCTCCTTTCCTCTCTCTCTCTCTTCTCCCCCCTAACCTCCCCTTTTCTAAGGGGGGGGGGGGAGTGTGTTTGGATATGGGGACATATCGGGTATACTGCACTTGAATTATAGGCACAATGTATATGTTTACGTATCGGTGGGCGGTGGGACACACACAGTATAATGGAATATATGAATGAGATTAAGAAGGGTTAAAAATGAGACACAGGTTGAGTTTAAGGGGAGAGTGGGGGGGGGGAGGGGGGATGGGGAGAAAGTACAAGAGTGGGAAGGGAGGGGGGGAGCATGAAGGTATGGGTGGGTATGCTTCGGTCACAGAAAAAGCCCCTAGGGGTAACCTAGAATGGTATAGGGGGGGGGGGGGGTTGGGGGTGGGAATAAGGAATAAAAGGGGAAACAATGCACAGGAAAAGGATGAAGTTTGCACAGAAATAGAAGATAAATGAAGAATAAGGTTTAGAATACATGAAAAGTTTATATTTTTCTCACAGATGGGAAGTTTAGGATGGAATGTTATCACAATATATGAGGGGATGCACAAAGTTATTATGATTTTTATTTGGAGTGGATTCTTCTTTCTCCTTCTGTCCCCCTCATGTCTCAGTCTGTTAGTTGGGGTGCAGAGAAGCGTCCTCATGATATTAACCATAACATTGAGATTTCTCCTTCTCCTCCCTTTCTCTTGCCTCCCCCCCTTTTTTTTATTTTTTTTTTCCTTCCATCTTTTTTAAGATATGCAGGCTAGAGCTTTGAATATTGGTTCATGGAACGTACGAGGGTTGGGTACACCTGTTAAAAAAGCAGCGGTGTTAGATGCCCTTGAAAAATGTGATGTCGGGCTGATCTGCCTACAGGAGACACATCTAACTGGAGACTCCAAGTTGGAGAACTACAGTAGGAAATTTCAAGCCCAGTTCCACTCAGTTCACACCTCTTACTCAAGAGGTGTGGCTGTGTTGGTAAGAAAAGAAGTTGTGTTTACCTGTCGGCAGATCAGCATTGCTAAAGAGGGGCGGTACGTGTTTTTGCACTGTGCAATTGAAAATCGGGAGTATGTCCTTGCAAATATCTATATTCCACCCCCGTTTAAATTGGACATTTTATACTGCCTAATGGAATTCATAGTGGATAAATCGGGGATCCCAGTTGTAGTAGTGGGAGACTTTAATAAGGTTATTAACAAAAATCAGGATAGGTTTCCACCAGGGATAAATACGCAGAGGGAGGGTGAGAGCCGGTTATCGAGGTTTATGCAAGAAGGAGGACTGTCTGACCTGTGGAGAGTTCGGAACCCGGACCTGTTACAATATTCTTGTTTTTCAAGTTCCTACTCCTCACTCTCAAGAATAGATTTAGTTTTGGGGAATGAAGAAGCTAATCAAGTAGTAAGGGAAATAGTATACCAGCCTAGGGGGCTGTCAGATCATTCATTGGTGACGGTATCAGTAAATTTAGAGGGGATTAGACCTCCGAAAGTATGGAAAATGAATCCAGTATGGTTTGAGATAATTGGAGATTCAGATAAGGTGCTATCTCAGCTAGAAGAGTTTATAGAGCTCAATAAAGTTACCGCCGCATCAGAAGTGATATGGGATGCATTAAAGGCCTACATTAGGGGTATCCTTATTCAGCAGGTAGCGAAAATTAAGAAAACATCTAGAGAATGGGAGAACATAGTTAAAAGGGAGTTAGCAGAAGCAGAAAGAGAATATGTAGTAAACCCCACCCCAGAGAAACAAAAGACATGGTTAGATAAACAACAGGAATATAAAGCAGTGATCATTAGGAAAGTCGAGAATAAAAGATTGTTTCAGAAACAAGTGGCGTATGGGGAGGGGGAAAGAGTTGGGAAGATGCTGGCATACTTAGTGAAGAACAATTCCTCGCCATCTACTGTCCCTGTGATCAGGACAGAGAAGGGAGAAATCTCAACACAGAGCTCAGTGATTATAAATACCTTTAGATCATATTATGCAAAACTGTACAGATCGCAGGGAGCGCCGGGAGACGAGGAAATGGACACATTCTTTGGAAATATTAAGATTCCTTCCCTTACTGAGGAGGAGAGAGAGATAATGGAAGCACCATTAACATTAGAAGAAATTCAATCTGCAGTGACAGCAATGGCTAATCAGAAGTCCCCAGGACCAGATGGTCTCCCACTGGAAACCTATAAACATTATGGGAAAATATTGCTTCCAGAGCTACTTAAAGTATTAAATAGGGCAAAGGAGGAAGGGAGACTGCCCGCCTCAATGACAGAAACAACGATAATCGTTCTGCACAAAGAGGGGAAGGATCCGTTGGAAACTAAATCTTACCAACCTATTTCCCTTCTGTGTACGGACGCCAAAATATTAGCTAAGGTACTAGAGGCCAGATTGAATAAAATTATCTCCAGATTGGTACATCCCGATCAAACGGGATTTATCCCTGGCAGATCAACCAGCATGAATATTAGAAGGCTGTATCTTAACCTGCAGATACCAACGGAAAATGTAAGTAAAAGGGCAATTATGGCCTTAGATGTAGTCAAAGCCTTTGACAGTCTAGAATGGAGATATATCTGGCAGGTACTGAGCGAATTTGGATTTGGTTCTACATTTATTGCATGGATAAAAACTCTGTATAATGGTCCTAGTGCTAGAATTGGGGTTAACAACGAGTATTCAGATAAGATAGTGTTAGAGAGAGGGACAAGACAGGGGTGTCCATTGTCACCCCTGATCTTTGCCCTCACAATGGAACCATTAACCATCGCAATGAGATCCAATATTAATATGGAAGGCTTCCAAAGAGGGTTGAGGGAAGAGAAGATTGCGTTGTACGTGGATGATATTCTCCTTTTTTTGGGAGACTCAGAGCAGTCCCTCAAGCAGGGGATGAAGGTCCTTGGGGAGTTTAGTAGTTTCTCTGGATTAATTATAAACTGGGAAAAATCAGCTCTGATGCCTGTAGATACATTAGGGAGTCAAGGTATTCTGGCAATCCCGCAGATAGAAGTGTTGGAAAAAATAAAATATCTAGGAATATACATACAAAGAGACCCTAAAAAGTATATAAGTGATAATGTAGCCCCACTATTAGCTAAATTTAAACATAAAATAGAAATCTGGAAGAGACTCCCACTATCAGTTGCAGGGAGATGCATTAAAATGCTGTGGATGCCTCAGTTATTGTATCTGCTGCACAACTCTCCGATATGGATAGATATAAAATGGTTTAAAAAATGGAAACATTATTTAGAGAACTCATATGGAGAGGAGGTATTTCAAGGATTGGCCTACAAATTCTGCAGTTACCAACAAGGAAAGGAGGAATGGCAGTACCACATCCAAGAAGTTATTTCTTAGCTGTCCAACTGCAGCATCTGGGGACGAGTAATGAGCTTAGTGAAGGTACAAACACGACATTAATGATTACAGGGACACCTCATAAGACTATAGTAGAGGCTTTGGAGGCAAATTCATTTCCCCATAGAATGCCCACAATAAAACTTGCTTTAAAAGTATGGAAGGCAGTAAAGGCGATAAAAGGCTTGGAAGGGATGACTAAAGAAACCCCCCTATGGAATAACTTGAATCTACAGGAAATGGAAATGATAGGAAGACACAAAGACTGGGAAACCAGGGGGATTGACAGGCTGGCCCAGTTGTATGAAGGAAATACAATAAAAACATTTAACGCACTGAGAGCGGAATTTGATCTACCAAAACACTCGTTTTATAAATATTTACAAATTAGACACGCCTTATCGAAACAATTTGATACACCAGGGCCAGTTTGGAGCAACTCCCCCATTTACAGTAGATTCAACTCCCAAGATAGAGTAAGAGGTCTTATAGCAGAAATGTCAAATGTATCCATATATATGTGAAGGGAGTATAGAAAGCCCAGGAAAACTTAAAAGTAGAAGAAAATGGGAGGAGGAATTAGGAACATTTTCAGATGAGCAGTGGATGAGGATACTTGAGGGGGGGCATTTGATATCCGTTTCGCCTGCCCAGAAGGTGTCACATCTGATGCTGTTACATAGAGCTTATTACACGCCGAAGAGGTTATTTAGTATTGGGCGAAGAGTGGATGATGGATGCCCGAGATGCCATGAGACTGAGGATCTGACACACATGTTCTGGTGGTGCCCTAAACTGTTTCGCTACTGGTCAGAAGTTATTGCAGATCTGAATGAAATATTCAGAGTGACGGTTAATGGGAACCCCAGAATGTGTGTGCTGGGCCTGAATGAAGGAATAGGAGGATCAGCTTGTATAAACAAAGCAGTAATGAGGTGTATGTTCCAGGCAAGGAAACTGATAGCGCAGAGGTGGCAGGCAGAAAATCCCCCTTTGGTAGCAGATTGGAGGCAGGTAATTACAGAGACGGTTTGGAAGGAAAAGGTAGTATATGTAAGGAGAGGGAATTTTAAGGAATTTAAAAGAATGTGGAAACCATGGCTGGATAGAAAGGATAGAGAATTAGGTCAGCGTGCATCTGAACTGAAAATTAGAGTAGATGATCTGGAAAATAATACATCAAACATTGCCTCAGAAATCGATTGTATTAAAGAGGAAAATATACAATCCATATTACAATCCAAATTGGAGGATTTTGAAAATCGTGCAAGACGCTCCAATATACGTATTAGAGGAATACCCAAATCAGTGACTGATTTAAACGGTGCTATGATTGCACTTTTTCAAGAACTGCAACCAGCTATGCCATTAGAGCGTCTTGAAATGGACCGGGTTCATAGAGCCCTAGCACCAAAAAAAAACAGATGGCCCACCCAGCGACATTATCTCAAAATTAAATTTCTACCGCACTAAAGAACAATTGGTAAGCATAGTAAGAAATAAAGATTCCTTAATTTCCCAAGGTCAGAACTACCAATTATTCACAGATCTCTCACAAATAACAATCAACAAAAGAAGATCTCTGAAACCACCCCTTCAAATACTACAGCGCAATGATATAATTTACCAATGGGGCTTTCCTTTCTTAGTGCGTTTCACTTTTCAAAGCCGCAAATACATGTGCCGTACTGCTAAAGACCTGCAAACCACCTTACAGAATTTAGGGATGATAAATACAACCAGAGACTCTGTGGACACCCGCCAAAAATCACCCTTATCTGCTGGCAACTCCTCCTCTACTTCCAGGAGAGATGAAGATCACAATCTACAGAAAAGAAGTCGCATACAATCTCCATCTCCAGCTTCAGATCTGGCTGACACTATGGATTGATGAACATCTTGTACCGAGGCCATTATGTTATTTTCAGTAGACTGGCTACTACCGAGTTTTTCCTCTGACTTCCAGCCAACATTTATGTCACAAACTTACTTGAGATAAGTTTCTAATAACTCAGGCACCTCACCCATTTTTTTTCTCTTCTTTCTTGTTTTTTGCGGTTGCCTTAATTTCAAACTTTTACTTTAAGCTCGTATAACGAAAATATATGATTGGCTCTGGATGTTCTGCAGGGATGTTCCTTGCGCCCTCTCTTGCTACTCACGGCTGCTCTGTATTTATCGGGCAGTTGACAGTGGCTCATGTACCCTTGGAAGGAGATTTTTTCTCCACTCAACGGACACGCTATGAATATAGATATGATAAGTTATATTTTCATGTTGAATATAAACTGTATTTTCTTTTTCAGTTTTTATCTCCCTTTCCCTTCCTCCCTCTACCCCTATGCTCTGGAGACAAATAATTTCCTATATTTTCTTTATCCTAATATAAACACCAACATATATTCACTTCTCCCAACTCCATGGCCCCATTAAATATCATATCATTAAATACTCAGGGATTTAACATTCCACACAAGCGCACTAAAGCCTTCCACACATTTTCATCCAAAAAAGCACATATAGTATGTCTCCAAGAGACCCATTTTGCTTCACAATCCACTCCCAAATTCTTCAGTAAAGACTACCCTCAAGTATTCACAGCTTCGGCCTCCTCCAAAAAATGAGGCGTGCTTATAGCTTTCCATCGCAACACCCCATTTTCACTAATGAAAGGAATTAAAGATCCAGAAGGTCGATATCTGATTCTTAAAGGACACTTACTTGATACCGCTATCACCATGACATCATATTATGCACCTAACAAAAATCCTATCTCTTTTCTCTCCCATTTATTACAAACCGTAGAACATCATAAAATAGGTACTATAATTTTAGGCGGAGATTCTAACCAGACCATATTTCCTTTTTTGGATAAATCACCAATCCCACAGACTCATACAATAGACAAACAACCTTTATCAAAACGAATCATAAAACATAATTTAGTAGATACCTGGAGAGAATTGAATCCCACCAAGAGACAATACACACATTATTCATACCCTCATCGCTCATTTTCTAGGATAGATCATATATTTATGTCTATAGGGTTAATTCCAGAAATAATATCTTCAAAAATTATTCCCATCCCATGGTCCGACCATAGTGCAATCCACATTACTGTAGCCTCTATTATTCAAAAAAAAAAAAAAAAAATCCAACATGGCTAAGAGACTTTCTACTCAAAAATCCAGATCATAAAAACAAAATTGAAATTGCGCTCAAAGATTATATAAAACATAATTCCACTCTCCGACTACACTATGGGAAGCACAGAAACCTGTACTCCGAGACATATGTTTACAGCAAGCTAAAATATTCTATAGAGAGCGAAAGACACTTTGTCATACACTAGAAACAAATTTCAACACATGTCACACAGCATTTCAAAATAACCCTTCTTCTTTATCCAAAATAAAACTGGATAAAGCTAAATTGGAATTTAATTTGTTCCTTACTGAAGCAGCGGATAAAACCATCAAGAGATCACAACATAATTTTTATATGAATGCAAATAAACCTCACACACTATTAGCCAGGGCTAGGGATGAGCTTCGTGTTCGAGTCGAACATACATTCGACTCGAACATCGGCTGTTCGCCCATTCGGCGAATTCCGAACGTTATGGGCCGTTCGCGACAAATTTGTGTGGGGCTCACGGCCCACAATGCACTGCGCCATCGCAGTGCATTGCTGGCTTATGATTGGCCAAGCATGCACTGTGACCCCGCATGCTTGGCCAATCACAGCGCCGGCAGCGAGGAGAGCCATGATTGGCCACAGGCAGGATGCCTGTGGCCAACCATAGCTCAGGCTGTGTAGTACCCGCCCGACACTATATAAGGCCGCCAGCGCAGCGGCCTTATGTAGTGTGTTGGCATCTGTAGGAGTTAGTGGGTGTTCTGTGTACCTTCAACATAGTATACACCGATCGTTATCGGACGATTTTGCGTTCTTGCTCTTCTGTAGTGGTTGTTGTCTGCATGCTCTGACCGCAGTATACACCGCTACATTCACCTATATAGCTAGCTATATTTCTCTTTTTTAATAGAGCTTGCAGTCAGTTGTAGGAGATTGTGCGTGCTGTCTGCATGCCCTGAACCCAGTATACACAGCTATATCCACCTATATAGCTAACTATCTTGCTCTTTTTTAATAGAGCTTGCAGTCAGTTGTAGGAGATTGTGCGTGCACCGTTATATCCACCTACATAGCTCTTCTCTAATTGAGCCATCTGCCATCTGCAGGAGTTAGTGGATGTTGTGTGTGCCTCCAGCACAATATACACTACCCAATTGCTGGTTTTCCCATCTCCCTTCAGGCCATTACCATGTCTGGAAGGCCAACAAGGAGAGACAGACAGTCACAAGCCAATAAAACAGGGCAAGCAGGCTCTGTGTCTAGAGACAACAGTGCTGGTCGTGGACGCGGTGCATCATCATCATCAGCACGTGGCCTTGGGACACGCTTGTCCTTCTTTTCGGCAGCTGGACATGTTGAGCCACAACATGCCAACGATTTAGTAGAGTGGATGACCAAGCCCTCAACATCCTCCTCATCCTCTCTCACCCAGGCTCAGGGTACTAGCAAAGCAGCTGCCAACGCATCGTCTTCCCTCCTCTCAATGTCATCATCAGTGACTCCTTCCCTAGACCCACCACGTCCTCCTGAGGAGTCTCCTGAACTCTTTGAGCACAGTGTTGGGTACATGCTCCAGGAGGATGCCCAGTGTTTTGTAGGCTCTAATGATGATACTCAGCTAGAGGAAGGCAGTAGCGTGAATGCAGAGAGAGGGGATGCTCAAGAAGGACAGCAATCTGGCAGTCATGTTCCACAAGCTGCAGCATACTGCCAGGTTTGCTCCAGCGATGAAGAGGGAGGGGATGATAAGGGCACTGACTCCACGTGGGTGCCTGGTAGGAGAGAGGAGGAGGAGGCAAATGTCCAACGAGGCAGGATGCCAACCGGGGGCCAGCTTAGGGGCAGCACACCGACTAAATCACACCGCAGAGCTCCGCCTGTGCAGGGCGCTGCCTCTGCGCGTTATTCTAAAAGTTCTTTGGTGTGGGCCTTTTTTGAGACGAGTGCATCAGATCGCACCTCTGCTATTTGCAACATATGTCTCAAGCGTATCTCGCGTGGCCAAAACATCAGCTGCTTGGGCACCACATGCTTGACCAGACATATGTTGACCTGCCATGCAGCTCGTTGGCAAGCGTACCTCAAAGACCCACACCAAAGAACAAAGCGGACCTCTCCTTGCTTCTCATCAGCTGGGATCTCCAACCCCACTAGACCTTCAGTCCTCTGAAACCTGCTCTGAGAGGAATGAAGGTGTAGATTTAGGTTTGTCACAGCCAAGTGCTTCCGGGCACTCTGCTAGCAGTACACCCACATCCGATTATAGCAGGCAAATGTCCCTGCCCCAGCTGCTGGACCGGCGAAAGAAGTTCACTCCCAGCCATCCACATGCCCAGCGGTTGAATGCTAGCTTGGCTAAATTGCTAGCACTTCAACTGCTGCCTTTTCAGTTGGTAGACTCGGTCCCCTTCCGTGAGTTTGTACAATGTGCGGTTCCTCAGTGGCAGGTCCCCAAACGCCACTTTTTCTCACGGAAGGAGATTCCGGCTCTCTACTGGCATGTGTAAGGCAATGTCCTTTCCTCGCTGGACAGGGCGGTCAGCGGTAAGGTGCATATTACCGCTGACTCATGGTCCAGCAGGCATGGACAGGGACGTTACCTGTCTTTCACGACCCATTGGGTCACTCTTCTGGCAGCTGGGAAGGATGCAGGACAAGGTGCAGTAGTGTTGGAGGTTGTTCCGCCATCACGCCTCCAAAATGCTACTATTGTTTGTGACACACCTCTCTCCTCCACCCCCTCCTCTTCTTCTTCCTCCATGGCCTCTTCCAGTGCTCTGTCCTCAGAACCAGCGGTGCTCCGTAGGCGTTCCAGGGGCTACGCAAGTACGCAGGCAAAAAAATGCCATGCTGTGCTTGCGCTGGTTTGTTTGGGGGACAGGAGCCACACTGGGGCGAATGTTTTGTCAGCTCTGCAGGGGCAGGCCGAGAGGTGGTTGACGCCACGCCGGCTTAAGCCAGGAATGGTGGTTTGAGACAATTGCACCAACCTCCTCTCCGCCCTCCGACAGGGACAACTGACCCATGTGCCCTATGTGGCTCACGTCCTTAACCTGGTGGTGCAGCGGTTCTTGGCCAGGTACCCGGGCTTACAGGATGTCCTGAAGCAGGCCAGGAAAGTCTGTGTGCATTTCCGCCGATCATTTAATGCCTATGCTCGGCTGGCTGAGCTCCAAAAGGAGTTGAACCTGCCCAAGAACCGCCCTATATGCCCACCAGGTGGAACTCAATGTTGGCCATGCTGCAGCGGCTGCACATGCAGCAGAGGGCCATCAATGAGTACCTGTGCGACTACGGCACCAGGACAGGGTCAGGAGAGCTCGTTTTTTTCTCACCACGCCAGTGGGGCATGATCAGGGATGCATGCACTGTCCTGTCACCATTTGAGGAGGCCACAAGGATGGTGAGCAGTGACAGTGCATGCATCAGTGACACTGTACCTCTTGTCCACCTCTTGGAGCATACGCTGCGTGGAATAATGGACAGGGCACTAGAGGCAGAACAGAGACAGTAAGAGGAGCACTTACTTGCCTCTCAAGGCCCCCTTTATCCAGACAGTGTTCCTGCTGTGCCACCCATCACACAGGAAGAGGATGAGGAGGAGGAGAAGGATGATTGTGTCAGCATGGAGGTGGAGGCTGGCACTCAGCATCAGCAGCAGCAGCAGTCTTGTAGGGATGATTTACAGTCCCAAGAAACCCGTGGACTTGTATGTGGCTGGGAGGAGGTAGCTGCGGATCATGTTGTCCTTAGTGACCCAGAGGACTCCGGACCGAATGCCTCAGCTAACCTACGCTGCATGGCCTCCCTGATCCTGCAAAGCCTGCGGAAGGATCCTCGTATTCTTCGGATCAAGGAGAGGGACCATTAATGGCTGGCCACTCTCCTTGATCCACGGTACAAGGGTAAGGTTCCCGACCTTATCTTGCCGTCACAGAGGGAGCAGAGGATGAGACATCTCCGGGAGGCCTTGCAGAAAGGTCTGTGCAACGTGTTCCCAGAGACTGGGAGGTTACAAACTCCTGGTCCTGGACAACGTGTTGCTGAGGCATCGGTCAGAAGGAGCGGTGGAGAAGGTGGCCATCTGACCGATGCTTTCAGACAATTTTTTAGTCCGCAGCCCCAAGGTATGATCGGTTCCAGCAACCATCGCCAGCGTCTGATTTACATGGTGCAGGAATACCTAGGGGCAAGGTCAGACTTGGTCACCTTTCCCACCGAAAATCCTCTGGCTTACTGGGTCTTGAGAATGGATCACTGGCCAGAGCTTGCACAGTATGCAATTGAGCTACTGGCCTGTCCTGCATCCAGCGTTCTTTCGGAACGCACCTTCAGTGCTGCTGGTGGCTTTGTTACCGATCACAGGGTGCGCCTGTCCACCGAATCAGTTGATCGACTGACCCTCATCAAGATGAATCAGTCTTGGATCACCCACAGCTACCAAGCACCTGAAGCTGATGTAACTGAATAATTTTTTTTGAAATATCACATCCCTTCAAGACTGCCTTTGCTGATGCTGAGTGACTGTCCTGTTATGTTGATTGATTGATTGTTGTTTTTTTGAAATATCACATCCCTTCAAGACTGCCTTTGCTGATGCTGAGTGACTGTCCTGTTATGTTGATTGATTGATTGTTGTTGATGCCACCAGCCCACTTTTTCTGCCCCTGTTTAACAGGGGCGTTTAATTACAATTTTTGATGCAATGCTTTGCAGCAGGGCTCATTCCTGCACTACAACTAGAGTATATGGAAGAGGTTGCAGTGTCGTGGAACCAGCACCAGTGCCTAAGGCCTAATTTTTCTGCCCCTGTTTAACAGGGGCATTTAATTACAATTTTTGATGCAATGCTTTGCAGCAGGGCTCATTCCTGCACTACAACTAGAGTATATGGGAGAGGTTGCAGTGTCGTGGCACCAGCACCAGTGCCTAAGGCCCAATTTTTCAGCCCCTGTTTAACAGGGGCATGTAATTACAATTCTTGATATAATATTTCACAGGAGGGCCCGTTCCTCTGCCCACCCAGAGTAACTGTGAGGACTTATAGTGTTGTGGCACCAGCACCACAACCACCAATTTTTCTACCACTGTTCAACAATGGCATGTGATTACAATTCTTGATATAATCGATCACAGCAGGGCGCTCCAGCGCCCACCAAGAGTCACTTTGAGGGCTTACAATGTTGTGGCAAAACCAACACCTTGTTCCGCCATTTCTGCAGAGCATATAGGGCAGGCACCTACTTTCAAACATCCAACTTACAAACATCTCCTACTTGCAAATGGAAGGAGACAACAGCAAGTGAGATTAAAAAAGACGGACGGCAAAACAAATTATACAGGGGTGATAACCCTTCCCTATGTTTTCCAAAAAGCTTAAAAATAGATTTTTTGACGGGGGCTACACTTTAAAAATGTACCAGTTCAAAATTACAAACAGATTCTACTTAACACAACAAACCTACACAGTCCCTGTCTTGTTTGCACCGCCTGTATACTGCTGTTCTGAGTATATAGGGCCTGGGGGCCACACGTATTTCCTTTTTTTAATATGGGTACGGGGTTCCCCTTAATATCCGTACAAGTCCCAAAGGGGCTGGTAATGGGCAGGGAGGGCTACCCATGCCATTTTTCTCAATGATTTTCAACCATATTGCAGGAACCAGATATAACATTAAAACCGCAAGCAGTTTTAAAATGACGTTATTTCCGTTAAATGCCATTTTGTGCAGGGACTGTTCTAAACACAGGAAACACGTGGCACTTCACAGGCATACTATAGACACCCCCCAGGCACGATATTTAAAGGAATATTTAACATTTTTTTTTCACTTTAATCATCATTAAAATCAGTGCTCCCGCCAAAATGGACATTTTTAAAAACATTTTAGGCATTGACCCATGTCCCCTGGGGCAGGAGCCCGGTCCCCAAACCCTTTTTAGGACAGTATCTTGCATATTAGAAGTTAAAATTAGCACTTTTAATTTCAAACGTTCGAGTCCCATAGACTTCAATAGGGTTCTAACGTTCGTACGAATTTGGGATCCATTCGAAAGTTCTGGTGCGAACCGAACCGGGGGGGGGGGGTGTTTGGCTCATCCCTAGCCAGGGCATTAAAATATAGCCAGAATCCAACCAAACCGATCCGTCTGAAAATCTCTAGGGGGGTATACACAAACAATCCTTTGAAAATATTACAAAAATTTAAAATGCAATTAAAAAAATTATACTCTTCTAATAATGAATTGGACCCCTCAAAAGCAAAGGTTTTTCTCTCTCATATATCTCTACCGGCACTATCTAAAGCACAAATGGAAATGGTGGAGGAACCTGTATCTACTACAGAGGTATCGGAAGTCATTAAAAATGTGAAACTAAACAAGAGGCCGGGCCCTGATGGTTTTTCTGCGCTTTATTACAAAACATTTGTAGACACCTTTTCTCCAGTCTTGACAAATACTTTTAATTCTCTTTTGGAAGGCCATTCTTTTTAGAAGAGAAACCCTGACTGCAATCATTTTTGTGCCCCGTAAACCTCACACAGACGATTCAATTTGGTCCAATTATCGCCCTATTTCGTTAATAAATTTGGATATAAAAATTTTAGCCAAAATTTTAGCTAATAGATTAAACACTATTATAGGCAATCTTATACACCGTGACCAAGTGGGTTTCATCCCAATTCGTCAAGCTGGAGATAACATTAGACGTGCTACATTATTGTCACATGCCGCTAAAGTACGGCGCATTCCCACATATTTTCTCTCTTTAGATATTATGAAAGCTTTTGATATAATATCATGGTCATATATGAATTATATCCTTACCAAATGGGGATTCGGCCCTCATTTTTTTACAATGGATCTCTAATTTGTATCAAGATCCCAAAGCCTATATCAAGTATGCAGGGTACAAATCGGATGAGTTTAATATACAGAGAGGGACTCGTCAAGGCTGTCCACTATCGCCATTACTATTTGCATTACTCATTGAACCTTTAGCACAAAGAATTAGGACGGAACCCACTATAACTGGCATTGAAATGGGCGGCTTTCATCACAAACTCTGCTTATTCGCAGACGATATTCTCCTTTTTTTATCTTCTCCACATGTCTCGGCCCCAAATCTTATGGTTGTACTACATGAATTCTCACTTATTTCGGGCCTCAAGGTTAATATTCAAAAATCTTCAGCATTAAACATTTCGCTCGATGAAAAAGATAAACAATCTTTACAAAATTCACTACCCTTTAAGTGGGTAGACAATAGCCTCCCTTATTTGGGTGTGCAGCTCACTTCTAACCCATCTAATTTATTTGCAGCTAATTACCCAGTTCTATTAAAAAATATTACAAGGTCGTTATCTAATTGGTAAACAATGCCGATTTCATGGTTTGGGAAAATAAATATAAAAATGTCTGTTCTTCCGAAATTTTTATATTTATTCAGAACTCTCCCGATTCATATACCTGCATATTTTCTTAGGCTAATTCAACAAAAAGTACTATCAGCTATTATATAAGGTGAATGACAGTCAGGACCCCAAGGATAAACAAAATAGAAGGGGAAAAATTGAACAACATCTCCGGAAGGTAGAGCTACCGAGGATAACAGAGGAGGATGCTAGTATACTCGATAGGGATATCTCTATGGAGGAAATAGAGAGGGCAATTAAGGATAGCAAGAATGGGAAAAGTCCAGGGCCTGATGGGTATACGTCACTATACTTTAAAAAGCCTATGGGACCTTTGACACCCTATTTCCATCAGTATATGAATTAAATCGGGGGAGGAAGGGAGATACGTAAGGAAGCTCTGGGGGGCCTTTATAACTATATTAGCAAAGGAAGGGAAAGACCCAACACTATGCTCCAGCTTTAGACCCATCTCTTTGATTAATGAGGATGTAAAAATGTATCCAGGATCCTGGCTTAGAGACTGAAACAGTACATGCCAGACTGCATAGAAGGAGATCAGGCAGGTTTTGTACCAGGGAGGGAGGCGAGGGACAATATATTGAGGACAACCCTTTTAATGCATGAAGCTAAAAAGAGGAAGCAGTCTTCCATTTTGCTATCGGTAGACGCTGAAAAGGCCTTTGATAGGTTGGAATGGGAAGATATGCTGCAGACACTACATAAGATTGGCTTTGGCCCAAGAATGTTAAGGTGGATAGAGGCTTTATATTCTAACCCCACAGCTCAGATTCAGGTGAATGGAACTCTATCAAATACTTTTGGGCTTTATAATGGGACACGTCAGGGATGCCCACTTTCTCCCTTACTTTTTGTATTCTCCTTGGAACCTCTTTTGGCATCCATAAGAGCGAATTATGAAATTGAAGGAATAAAGGTCTTAGAGAACGAGCATTAAGCCCCGTACACACTATCAGATTGTCAGATGAGTTTTTCCTTCAGATTTACCAAAACCATGTAGTAGAAGGGCCTGCCTGATTGTATACACATTGAAACTCCGAAGGTTTGACCTCATATTATATGGTTTTGGTAAATCTGAAGGAAAAACTCAGCAGACAATCTGATAGTGTGTACGGGGCTTAAGATATCTGCATTTGCAGATGATATTATGCTTTATATAATGAATCCTAAGCAGTCTCTCCCTAGGATCCTGCAGGAGTTAGATGAATACGGGGGTGTCTCGAATTTTAAGCCAAATGAGAGAAGAGAACTTAGAGCTCTTTTCCCCTTTGTGTGGAAAGAGAGGGGCCTGAAGTATTTGGGAGTATATTTATCGACATCAGTTGCAGATTTATATCAGGATAACTATCTCCCTCTCCTAAATAGAATTAAACAAGATCTTAAAGGATACCCTGCACATAGACTGTCATGGTTCGGTAGGATAAGTGTAATCAAAATGATGATCCTTCCAAAAGCTTTATATATTTTCCAAAGTCTCTCGATTAATGTCCCAGGGGCCTATTTTAAAATTATTAAATCCTTGATCCAGAAATGTATATGGAATAGAAGAGGAAGTCATATTTCCTATAAGACAATGAGTAGACCTAAGGAAAATGGAGGGATATCCCTTCCAGACTTTCAAAAATATCATATAGCAGCGGTAGTGAGGAGAATTTTGGATTGGGTTTATAATGCCCCATATAAAAAATGGTTATTACTGGAAGATAATATGAGTAAAGTTGCCCTGAGTCAGACCATCTGGATTCCAATGAAGTTCAGAGGTCTCCCTAGAGGAATATCCCCGATTATAATGGAAACATTAAGAGCATGGGATGGGGTACTTAAAGGCACAGTAGGACAAAATAATAGCCCCCTAATGCCCCTTTCAGGAAATAATTATTTTCCCCCGGGGAAAGAAAATAAAATGTTCCTAAAATGGACCCATAGGGACCAACTGAGATAAAAGTAAACAGCTTGTGCTCACTAGCGGAGCTACGAGAGAAATACGGCAGAACACCGTGGGACGGATGGAGATACAGACAACTCCAAAATTTTGTAGAGTCCCTCCCTAAACCCCTCCGTTCAGGTGATAGCTTAAATCCCTGGGAAAAATTGATTGACCGAGGGGGAATGGGTAGACAGGGGATCTCTAAAATATATAGGACCCTAATAACTTTGATGGAGGATGAGGCTATGTCCCCTCTGGGGAGATGGGAAGGCGAACTGAATCAATCAATTTCAGAAAAAACTGAAAGGGAAAGTCATGGATTATATCCATTCCACTTCAATGGATACAAGGATAAAATAAATTAATTAAAAACTAATGGTTAAGTGGTATTATGTTCCATCCAAATGCATAAAATGAATCATGACCTATCACCCTTATGCTGGAGAGAATGTGGGAAGGAGGGAACTCATGCCCATATATGGTGACAGTGTAGTTCAATTCAGTCATACTGGGAAGAAGTGGTGGGCCTAATTAAAGACATTGATGGGACGGAAATAGAACTGGATCCTGGAAATGCTTGTTTCATGCGACCGAGGGCCCTAGGGAAAAATATAGGGCAGCACTTACCCCATTTCTGCTGAATGCAGCGAAAGCATTGATCCCGAGATATTGGAAAGTAAAGGAAATACCAGGGATAGGAGAGTGGTTTAGGGAAATAGACAGAATGAGGATTATGGAAGAACTAATATATCTTCAAAGGGGGGTAGGAACAAGATTCCAGGATACTTGGAGGAATTGGTTGGAATTCAGAAAGTCCTCAACTTATTTGGGAATTATGGGGGATGGGGAGAGCGTCTAGGGGTTCACCGCTGGATGCTTATACTCCATAACCCATTTTTTTGGGGGGGGGGGATTTCCCCTCCTTTTTTTTTTTTGAGAATACTCACATAAATCTATGGAAGAAGGGAGTGGGGATAGAGGGAGAGGAATCTCCACCTTACACATATCACATATTGAAATTAAGAAAAGGAGTCACGGGGGAGAGGAAATAGTAAGGGTAAGATAAGACCACAAGAGGATAACTTAGATCACAGGGGTGTAGAAAGCTTGCCCCCCCCCCTCCTTCCCCTTCGATCAATCCAGTCGGGTACTCAATGTGAACTTTCTTACTTCTTGTTTTTATATGAAGGTTGAAAATATTGAAATATCATGAATGCTAAACAAAGTGATTTGTAATAGTATGTATAAGAAATATTTTTTACTGTCTTTTGTAAATGTAGAAAATGAAATAAAAATATTTAAACATAATTCAACAAAAAGTAACACAATTTACTTGGGGGAAAATAAAACCTAGACTTCATAAAAAAACACTTGTTTTCCCTAAAGCTATGGGTGGTCTGAGATTTCCAGACTTTAATACATATTATAAAGCAGCTCAAATATCTCAATTAACAAATATCATTCGACTACAGAAATTCCTATATGGGTCTTCATTGAAGCTGTAGACTTTGATCCTCTTCCTATAAACAATATATTATGATTACAATCTGCGGATCGTAAGTCTGTAAATAACCCAATTTCTAAGCATTCTCTATCTATATGGGATAGACATAAAATTTCACATGGTCTACATTCTGCACACAACCCGTTATTATATTTTCATAAAAATCCGACCTTTTACCCAGCCTGGAAATATCCCAAAACTTTTAAAGCTTGATCTAAGGTTGGTATTACTTGTCTATATAATTTAACTTCAACTACATCAATTAGACCTTTTACAGAACTATGTAGCCTGGAAATATCCCAAAACTTTTAAAGCTTGGTCTAAGGTTGGTATTACTTGTCTATATAATTGAACTTCAACTACATCAATTAGACCTTTTACAGAACTATGTGAAATATATAAACTCCCACAATCTGAAATATTTAGGTATCTTCAAATCAAAAACTTTTATACTCCCCTTCTCAATTCAACTGTAAACTTTCATGATATTTCTTAATTCGAAAGGTTTTGTCTCAAAGAACCACATGCCAAAGGTCGTATTACATCACTGTATAAGAAATTGATATCTAATTCAAATACTATTATACCTACATATGTGGCCAAATGGGAAAACGATCTGGAGTGTACGATCGATTCTAAATCATGGTCTAACATATGGTCTATCACAAAATCCTCTTCCATAAATATATTGACGTCTGAAACATCATATAAAGTTCTCACACGCTGGTACTTGGTTCCTGCAAGAATCGCCAAATTCAAATCAGACAATGCTGGCCTTTGTTTTCGTGGCTGTCAGTAAAAAGGCACTTACATACATATTTGGTGGCAATGTCCAATTGTACAATCATTTTGGAAAAAGGACTTTCTGATAATTACAAAATTTTTTGACTGTCCAATTGTACCAGACCCGATTATAGCTCTCCTTAATTTAAAACCAGCCTTTCTTAATCAGAAACAATTTAAATTAGCTCTTACATTCCTGATAGCCGCAAAACAGACTATAGCTAATGCATGGAAAACATCTGTCGTGAATATTACAGAAACCAAACGTAGAATGAATCAATCTTTCATTCATGCTAAAATGGACGCTATTGATAATAACCAGATGACAAAGTTTGATATCATATGGAAGCCCTGGATCAAATATTATATGTCAGACAATTTTGATAATCGAGTTTTGTCGTCATGGTGATTAAGATTTTCCATAGGATTACAACATTAGTAGACACATAAAATTTTTCCTACGGAGAATTGTTTCCTTCCTTTCCCTTCTTATTTACCTTTTATGTTCTTTCCTTACTGTATAATATTTATTATAAGCATACTTTTGAAGTTACGGTCAGGACTCTAATAACCACATATCTTTATATAGATATATTTATATTTTTTTGGGTTTAAAAATGTTAAAATCTCAGTTATAAGAATGCTTTCAAATTTTAATATATATATCAGGCTATTTAATGTCATAACTACGACAGTATTTTGTAAACCTTTTTTTTTTTTTTTTTGGATCATCCGTACTTCAACATTTCTTTTTTTCCTTTATGGTATCAAATACTTTGTCTTATATTCTGTACATGTTATTTCTTTTAAACAAAAAAAATAAAACTTTTGAACGAGAAAAGTACCGGATTTTAAGAAATATTATGAATCTGTAGTGTTAACACGGGTGGTGGAATGGACAAAATTAGTTAATAAAAAGAGATGGGTGGCAATAGAACACAGTTTAGCAGAGACACGATTAGGAAGGGAAATTTGGATACTGCCAAAATACAGATCACTAGGACCAACAACACTTGCACTTACAAAAAATGTGTTTAGAATTTGGGATGGGATCCATAAACATAATAAATGGAAATACAACTCCCCATTAATGGCTTTAAAAGAAAATAATTTATTTCCACCGGGGAAGAGCACTATGGGAGGGCACTGGATTAAAAGAGAAGATATTCAATTGAGACACATAATAAAAGATGGAAAAATAAACACTTTAGAAACACTACAAAAAGGGAAGGAGTACATAGACATAGATAGATGGCGGTACCTCCAGCTCAGACATTTTGTCTCAGCATTGCCGCAACCGTTGAGAAGTGGAGAAGACCTAAATGTCCTAGAACGGATGTGTGAAGGGAAAATAATAAGGACAAACATCTCACAGATGTATAAGATGCTGAGAGGAATGGATGAGATGGAGGTGCCTAGCTATATAAAAAATGGGAAGAAGAAATAGGACCACAGGGGGAGAAAAAATTCTGTATTTAACGCATGGGACTTCCAAAAATCTTAGTATAATAGAAATGAATTATAAAAGTTTAGTAAGGTGGTATAGGACACCAGTAAAGATGAGCCGAACACCCCCCTGTTCGGTTCGCACCAGAACCTGCGAACAGACCTAAACTTTGTGTGAACTTTAGAACCCTATTAAAGTCTATGGGACTCGAACGTTCAAAATCTAAAGTGCTAATTTTAAAGGCTAATATGCAAGTTACTGTCCTAAAAAGCATTTGGGGACCTGGGTCCTGCCCCAGGGGACATGGATCAATGCAAAAAAAAGTTTTAAAAACGCCCGTTTTTTCGAGAGCAGTGATTTTAATAATGATTAAAGTGAAACAATAAAAAGTATAATATTCCTTTAAATTTTATACCTGGGGGGTGTCTATAGTATGCCTGTGAAGGGGCGCATGTTTCCCGTGCTTATAGGAGACATTACCGTGTAGTGTCTGTGTATAGTGGATATTACCGTATAGTGTCTCTGTGCATTTCTGCATAACGCACATTGCTGGCATGGTGCGTGTCTTTCTATGCAGAACATTATTGCTGCCCCTGTAATGTCTGTGTGATTTCACTGGTTGCATAGCGTACTGTGCAGCTTCAATATGGTCACTTTGGGTCCATATTCTTGGAACAAAATTGCTTGTAGAGAATAGCTTATACCACCTTCCTAAGGGTTGGTTGTTGGTATCCCGATATGTGACTTTTCTGTATTTAGAAAAAAATAAATGGTACATTTTTAAAGTGTAGCTCCAGCCAAAAAATCTATTTTTGATGTTATCATGTTGATGAGGACAAGGGCCTCTTCCCGACAACCCTGGCCGTTGGTTGTCGGGGTCTGCGGGCGGGGGGCTTATCGGAATCCGGGAGCCCCCTTTAATAAGGGGGCCCCCGGATACCGGCCCCCCACCCTATGTGAATGAGTATGGGGTACAATGTACCCCTACCCATTCACCTGTAAAATAAAAGTACAAAAAAAACCACAACACACGAGACACTTGCGTCTTCGGGGGTCTTCTCGCCGGACTCCTCCGCTATCTTCTTGTAGCTCTTTTGCTAGCGGAGGAGTCTGGCTTTCTTCCTCGCCGCCGGCCTCTTCTCCCGACTTCTGGGGTCTTGTCCCCCTCTTCGGTTCTTCTGCCGGGCCACCGCGCCTTCTTATAGCTCTTTTACAGGCGGTGGCCCGGTCTTCTGTCGCCGCCGCCTTCCGTTCTTCTTCTTCTTCTTCTTCTTCTTCTCCTTCTTCTCCTGGAGATGTTGACTCGACGCTCTCTCCGGCCACAATGCCAGGGACGCGCTGCGCAGCAACTTATATAGGGACAAGGGGCGGTGTCACATGGCTTTATGTCACATGGGTTGGTCACATGGGTTGATGTCACATGGGGACTGTGACATCGTAAGGGGGCGGGGTCACCATGTGACACCAACCCATGTAACATAAAGCCATGTGACACCGCCCCTGGCCGGTGGCGAGGAAGAAAGCCGGACTCCTCCGCTAGCAAAAGAGCTACAAGAAGATAGCGGAGGAGTCCGGCGAGAAGACCCCCGAAGACGGAAGACCCCCGGAGCTGTGCAATAAAGTATTTTATCTCGTGTGTTGTGTTTTTTTTTGTACTTTTATTTTACAGGTGAATGGGTAGGGGTACATTGTACCCCATACTCATTCACATAGGGTGGGGGGCCTTATTAAAGGGGGCTCCCGGATTCCGATAAGCCCCCCGCCCGCAGACCCCGACAACAAATGGCCAGGGTTGTCGGGAAGAGGCCCTTGTCCTCATCAACATGGGGACAAGGTGCTTTGGGGTGGCGGGGCCCCGCGGCCCCCCTTCCCCAAGGCACCCCCCATGTTGACGGCGCGCGGCCTGGTATGGCTCAGGAGGGGGGGGGGCGCTCGCTCGCCCCCCTTTCCTGGCCGGCCGGGTAGCGTGCTCGGACAAGGGTCTGTTGTGGACTTGGGGGGGACCCCCACGCCGATTTTTTTTGGCGTTGGGGTTCCCCTTTAAGTCCATACCAGGCGGCGGGGCCAGCGACGTCTCCTTCGCGGGCCCCGCCTACCTGGAGACCCGCTCGAAATGAGCGGACTTTTCCCTGGGCGGGAAAAGTCCGCTCATTTCAAAAGTACGGCGGACTGGCATACACACGGCCGGATTGTCCGCCGAAATGCGAGTACGGCGGGCAGATTGGTGTGCAACACGGAATTCTAAGTCCGCCGTACTTTCGGGTCAAAAAAGTATGCCGGAGGCTACACACGGGGGGATTGTTTGGCGGACTTGAGTTTGCCGGACTTTTCCACTGGATTGTTTGATCGTGTGTACGCGGCATTAGTGAAACAAGGATTGGTGATAAAGCATCAGTGGAGATGAGACACGTTTTTCCCATATAAACTCTTACAGGAGAGAATTTCCCTTCCTATGGGTAGATTTCATCTCACTTCCTGTTAACTCCTTTCGTTTGCAAGTAGGAGTCGTTTGTAAGTTGACTGTTTGAAAGTAGGGGCTTGCCCTACATGCTCTGCAGAAATTTGGGCCTAAGGTGGTGGTGTTGCCACAACACTGTAAGCCCTCACAGTTACTCTTGGTGGGTGCAGGAATGGGCCCTGCTGTGAAATATTAGCTCAAGGATTGTAATTACATGTCCCTGTTGAATAGGGGCAGAAAAATTGGGCCTTAGGCACTGGTGCTGGTGCCACAACACTGCAACCCCTCACAGATACTCTACTTGGAGCGCAGGAAGGAGCCCGCTTCAAAGTATTGCATCAAAAATTGTAATTACAATTAAACAGGGGCTGGAAAATTGGGCCTTAGCTACTGGTGGCGGCGCCCAGAACTAAAAATGTTCTTACAAGCTATCAGCATGATCATTGAGGAGGAAGAGGATAGTCACTCAGCATCAGGCATTAGGCAGTCTTGAAGGGATCTGACATTTAAAAAAAAAATATTTGGTTGTTTCAGCATCAGGTGCTTGGTAGCTTGTGGTGATCCAAGACTTATTCATTTTTATGAAGGTCAGTCGATCAACCGAGTCTGTGGACAGGCGCACCCTGTGATCGATTACAAAGCCTTCAGCAGTACTGAATGTGCATTCCGAAAGAACGGTGGATGCAGGACAGGCCAGTAGCTAAATTGCATACTGTGCAAGCTCTGGCAAGTGATCCATCCTCAAGACCCAGTAACTCAGAGGATTTTCGATGAGAAAGGTGTCCAAGTCTGATCTTGCCCCGAGGTATTCCTGCACCATGTAAATCAGACGCTGGCGATGGTTGCTGGAACCAATCATACCTAGGGGCTGCGGACTAAAAAATTGTCTGAACGCATCGGCCAGACGGCCACCATCTCCACAGCTCCTTCTGTGACTGACCGAAACCTCAGCAGCACATTGTCCAGGACCAGGAATTTGTAACCTCCCAGTCTCTGGGAACGTGTTGCACAGACCTTTCTGCAAGGTCTCCCGGAGATGTTTCATCCTCTGCTCCTTCTGCGACGGCAAGATAACGTTGGCAACCTTACCATTGTAATGAGGACCAAGGAGGGTTGCCAGCCAGTAATGATCCCTCTCCTTAATATGACAAATACAAGGATCCTTTTGCAGGCTTTGCAGGATCAGGGAGGCCATGCAGCATAGGTTAGCTGAGGCATTCGGTCCAGAGTCCTCTGCGTCACTAAGGACTACATGATCCACAGCCACCTCCTCCCAGCCACTGTGAGGGGTTAGCTCGGCAGCGGGTGTGTGTGACCCCCTGGATGGGTTCACAACACAAAATCAGGCACAGCAGACAGCGTTGTAGGTGGAAAAAACAAAAGGTGCGGTTTATTTATGCTACATGCAGTAAAAAATATAACAGCCAAACAAAAGAAAAACATGAAAATAAATCCTGGTCAGCTTGACCTCTAATTACACACATAGATTCCCTGTCTAACAACTGAGTGCAGCCTTGTGCTGCACCAGTCCCTGTCTCTGTCTCTGTTGTAGAGGTTTGCCACACAGGCGTTAACTCACCGCACAGAACATGTGTCACACTCCCCAGTCTATACAAACACAAAACTGGTTCCAGGATGGAGCATCTCCCTAAGCATGCTGGGGTTTTTTGTAGAGGTCTTAATGAGCCCACTTACTTCAGCTGGGCTCATTAACTCTTCCCCTATAGGACTCCCAGCACCCCCCTCTAGTTGTACAAGTCCGCACAAAGCCTGAATCTAGGGCATACATATTTTCCATCCTGGATACAACCAGGTGATTTTACCTGCGTGCTGCCACATACCCCCCCTCTTGTTTCAACCTTGGAGTTGTAACACAGTCAGACACGCATGTATCCGAGACAAAGCATCCACATTCCCCATTTTAACACCAGGGCGATGCTTAACTGTAAAGTTAAATTCCTGTAGGGCCAGGAACCACCTATTTACCCTTCTATTGGTCTCCTTGTTTTAAACCATCCACTTTAAAGGATCGTGATCAGTCACCAGGTCAAAGTGCCTACCTAGCAGATGGTACCGAAGGGAATCTAGAGCCCACTTCACTGCTAAACATTCCTTCTCAATCGTGGCGTAATTTACCTCATGGGACTTCAACTTCCTGCTGAGGTAAATGACTGGGTGCTCTTCCCCGTTCCAGACCTGGGATAACACTGCTCCTAACTCAACGTCTGATGCATCAGTTTGTACAATGAAGTCCTTAGAGAAGTCTGGTGAGTACAACACTGGCTGGCTACATAAGGCTGTTTTTAAGGACTGAAATGCTTCTTCAGCCTCTGGGGACCATTTAACCATGACAGACAGACCCTTTTGTCAGGTTGGTGAGGGGCACAGCCTGAGAAGCAAAATGGGGGATGAATCGTTGATAATAGCCAGCGATTCCCAGAAAGGCTCGTACCTGTTTCTTGCTGTTGGGACGTGGCCAACTCTGTATGGCCTCGACTTTATTGACTTGGGGTTTTATCACCCCCCTCCCAATAGTGTACCCAAGATATTTGGCCTCCTCCTGTCCAATGGTACACTTCTTTGGATTGGCCGTAAACCCAGCTTCCCGGATAGAGTCTAGGACTGCTTTTACTTTTGGCAAATGTGAGACCCAGTCTGTGCTATGGATAATCACATCATCCAGGTAAGCTGCAGCATATTTCTGATGGGGCCTCAGAATCTTATCCATTTTCCGCTGGAATGTTGCCGGTGCATTCTGTAACCCAAACAGCATTCTCTTATATTGGAATGCCCCACCTGGGGTTACAAACTCAGTTTTCTCGTTGGCCGACTCGGCCAGGGGAATTTGCCAAAACCTTTTGGTGAGATCAAGAGTTGTCATATATCGGGCTGTTCCCAGCCGGTCAATCAATTCATCTATACGCGGCATGGGGTAGGTGTCAAATTTTGTAACTTTATTCAATTGTCGAAAATCGTTACAAAACCGCCAGCTCCCATCAGGTTTGGGCACTAGTACGATAGGACTGGACCAGTCACTCTGGGACTCCTCTATCACACCCAATTCCAGCATCCTTTGAACCTCCCCACGTATTGCCTCCCATCGGGCCTCTGGTATTCTATAAGGTTTTAGTTTTACCCTTTCTCCTGGCGGGGTGATAATGTCATGCTCTACGCCAGATGTTTGTCCCGGCAGCTCAGAGAAAATCTCTTTGTTACGAAGTACAAACTCTTTAACTTCCTGTTGTTGGGGTTTCGATAAGGTGACTGCTATTCCAACTTCAGGAACTAAGCAATCAGACTGTGCTTGTGACAAAGTCTCTGCGACTAGGGATTCCCTATCCCTCCAGGCTTTCAGTAGATTGACGTGATAGATCTGTTCCGGCTTTTGTCTTCCTGGCTGTCTAACCCTGTAGTTCACCTCACAATTTTTTTCAATTACTTCGTATGGACCTTGCCATTTGGCCAGAAATTTGCTTTCAACCATAGGGACTAGCACCAAGACCCTATCCCCCGGGGAAAAAGTACGGGTCTTGGCCCCACGGTTGTACACTCTCTGCTGTGCTAACTGCGCTTGGGTCAAATGTTCCTTTACGATTGGCATTACCTGTGCAATTCTATCTTGCATCAGGGCAACATGCTCAATCACACTCCTGTGAGGAGAACTCTCATTTTCCCAAGTTTCCTTGGCGATATCCAGCAGCCTTCTTGGGTGTCTCCCATAGAGCAACTCGAAGGGTGAGAAACCCGTAGAGGATTGGGGTACCTCCCTAATGGCAAACATCAGATAGGGTATTAGACAGTCTCAATTCTTTCCATCTCTATCCACCACCTTCTTTAACATTTGTTTTAGGGTTTTGTTGAATCTTTCAACCAACCCATCTGTTTGGGGGTGATACACAGATGTACGCAATTGTGTCACTTTGAACAACTTGCATAGTTCTTTCATAACCGGGACATAAAGGGTGTATCTTGGTCCGTAAGCAGTTCCTTACAAATACCCACGCGGCTAAAGACAAGAGATAGCTCTTTGGCTATGGTTTTGGCCGAGGTATTTCGAAGAGGAATTGCTTCCGGATAATGGGTGGTATAGTCCAATATAACCAAAATGTACTGATGCCCCCTAGCGGACTTCATTATCGGACCTACCAAATCCATTGTGATCCTCTCAAAGGGGACCTCAATGATAGGAAGAGGTACCAGCGGGTTACGGAAATGTGGCATAGGTGCCGACTTCTGACACACAGGGCAGGAGGAGCAATAATTTTCTGTTTCCTTCATGACCCCAGGCCAATAGAATCTCTGCAATACCCTCTCTCTGGTTTTCTTGGTCCCCAGATGACCTCCCAGAATGTGCCCATGGGCCAATTCTAACACCAGCTTCCTGTAAGGTTTGGGCACCACAAGTTGCTCAAT
This sequence comes from Lithobates pipiens, assembly GCF_037356315.1. Taxonomy (NCBI): domain Eukaryota; kingdom Metazoa; phylum Chordata; class Amphibia; order Anura; family Ranidae; genus Lithobates; species Lithobates pipiens. The sequence continues at coordinate 337,426,122 of NW_027507903.1, forward strand.
GGTTTCTTGCCCTTTGAGCCACTCGATACAGCAGGTCCCTTTCCATAGTGAAGTACGGGTAAGTGCAAGTCTTATCTGGGTTCACTAACTCGCCATCTATTTTCACCACATTTTCCCCTGCCTTTATTAGGGTGGGGTCTTTTAACTGTTCTGTGGCAAAATTTTCCCTGTGAACCTCAAGATCCGAAAACTCCACAGACGGCATGTTTTCATCTGAGGATGTTGGCTCCTCCCCAGTTTCTCGAGTTTCCCCCGCCAATACCTACAAGGGAAATTCAGGAGAGTCCTCACCACTCCCAGAGGAATTCTGGTCATCTTCCTGGTCTATATGGGCACCAGTGGGGGGCTCAGGACAATCCCAGAGTTCCCAGAATAGCAACACATCAACATTTCTACCATTAATACACATTTTACATAAATGTTTCTCAGGTCCCCGAATGGCAGTGCATGCAACTGTCGCAAACAGCGACTGATGTCTCTCCCTTATAAAGTCACATTGCATAGGCTCATCCACAACTGGGCAATTGGCTGCAATATGTCCCTCTTGCCGGCAGCGGTAGCAAATAATCTTTTTCACTGCCTCTTGCAGCCTGGGCTTCCCGGGCTGCTCCCGCCAGACCTTAGGCAGAACTCCCACCCTCTCACTCTCTCCACCCTCACCCCTTGGAGTCATCTTACCCGCCACTGGGGATGATCTGGTCTTAGGGTGGAAAGTCCGTGAGTCCCTGGAAGAGGTGGTCAGGTCCTCTGTAGCCAAGTACCTCTCAATCAGATCCAAAAGTTTATCTGCATTTTCTGGGGCTCCATGGCTTACCCATTTTTGGATGGCAGTAGGAAGAGCTCTCAGGAAACGATCCATAACAACACGTTCCATAATGTTTGGTGCGGTCAAAACCTCTGGCTGCAGCCACTTCCTGCTCAGGTGAATGAGATCATACATTTGAGACCTGGGGGGTTTTCCAACATGAAAAGTCCAATTATGCACACGCTGAGCCCGGACGGCCAGGGTGACAATCAGCCGTGCCAATATTTCTGTTTTTAGCACCACATAGTCTTTTGCTTGGTCAGGCTCTAGGTCATAATAAGCTTTCTGCGATTCCCCAGTTAACAGAGGGGCCACCAGTCCAGCCCATTGCTCCTTGGGCCACTTTTCCCTTTCAGCAGTCCTTTCAAATGTGGTCAAAAACACCTCCGGATCATCCTCTCCAGTCATTTTTGTCAGTAAACGGCTCACACCAAAGGATGCAGTATTAGTGTAACCACTTGCCTAATTGGTCTGCGGACGTTGCTGTATTAATGTCTCTATTTGCTGTCGAAAACTCTGCTCTTGCTTCTGCAACAGGTCTATGAAGCGGGCTTCAGATTGCTGCTGGGCTTGTTGCTGAGCTTCCAGACTCTGCTGCAAAGTTGCATTTGTCTGCTGCTGATTTGCATTTGCCTGCTGCTGGGCTGCAAGGCTCTTTTGTAAACCCGCATTTGTTTGCTGCTGATTTGCATTTGCTAGAGCCAGCTGTCTCAGTATCTCCTCCATGCTGGCCTTAAAAAAAAACTGCCAAAATTCTCCACCAACTGTGGGGGGTTAGCTCGGCAGCGGGTGTGTGTGACCCCCTGGATGGGTTCACAACACAAAATCAGGCACAGCAGACAGCGTTGTAGGTGGAAAAAACAAAAGGTGCGGTTTATTTATGCTACATGCAGTAAAAAATATAACAGCCAAACAAAAGAAAAACATGAAAATAAATCCTGGTCAGCTTGACCTCTAATTACACTAGGCTTGTGCAATTCGTTTCGTAACGAATCGAAATTCGGCCGAATTTTGCATCTTTCGGACATTCGGATGCATCCGAATGTCCGAATAAAAAAATAACAAATTACAACGAATACGAAAGAAATATAACGAATGCATTCGAATGAATTCGACATGATTCTAAATTATTTCAACTGCATTCGAAATTATTTCAACTGCATTTGACATTATTTCAACCACATTCGAAAATATTTTGTGACTCGACTTTAGGGCCATGTATCTCGGGGTCACTTGGTGCTAGACACTTCACATTTGGATATGTTGTAGTGCTAGTATTATTGTGTTTTCATACCAAATTGGGGGTTTCTAGCTATAAGTGACCCCGAAATATGTGGCCCCAAAATCGGGTCGCAAAACGTTATTAGTTATTAGAGCAGAGAATGACATTTTGCGACCCGATTTTGGGGCCACATATCTCGGGGTCACTTATGGGTTTACTTCCTCTTTGTTTCCCTGCAAAGGTAAAGCATAATGGGCTATTATGCATCACATAGTAGCCCATTATGTGTCAGTTACCTGACACAGGAGCCAGCGATGTCATCGCAGTCCCCTCTTCCATGAAGTGTCCATCTTCTTCCAGGTATCGCTGCTCCGGCCACTCACAGCGCCGGAGCAGCAATGACGTCACTCCCGCACACTAACAGTAAATACTGCAGCTGCCTGCCTGTGGTATTAATAGGATCAGAACACCAGCAATTGTCTTCAGGTAGCTTTAGGTGCACACTGTGCAGATGACACAGTACCCTAACTGTAAATACTGCAGCTGCCTGCCTGTGGTATTAATAGGATCAGAAGAACACCAGTAATTGTTTTCAGGTAGCTTTAGGTGCACACTGTGCGGAGGACACAGTACACTAACTGTAAATTCTGCCTGCAGCTGCCTGCATGTGGCATTAACAGGATCAGAAGAACACCAGCAATTGTCTTCAAGTAGCTTTAGGTGCACACTGTGCAGAGGAAACATTACACTAACTATAAATACTGCAGCTGTCTGCCTGTGGTATTAATAGGATCAGAACACCATCAATTGTCTTCGGGTAGATTTAGGTGCATACTTTGCAAAGGACACAGTACACTAACTGTAAATACTGCAGCTTCCTGCCTGCGGTATTAATAGGATCAGAAGAACACAAGCAATTGTCTTCAGTTAGCTTTAGGGGCACACTGTGCAGAGGACACAGTACACTAACTGTAAATGCTGCAGCTGTCTGCCTCTGGTACTACTAGGATCAGAACACCAGCAATTGTCTTCAGGTAGCTTTAGGTGCACACTGTGCAGATGACACAGTACACTAACTGTAAATACTACAGCTGCCTGCCTGTGGTATTGATAGGATCAGAAGAATACCAGCAATTGTCTTCAGGTAGCTTTAGGTGCACACTTTGCAAAGAACACAGTACACTAACTGTAAATACTGCAGCTTCCTGCCTGTGGTATTAATAGGATCAGAAGAACACACGCAATTGTCTTCAGGTAGCTTTAGGTGCACACTGTGCAGAGGGCACAGTACACTAACTGTAAATACTGCAGCTGCCTGTCTGTGGTATTATTAGGATCAGCAGAACACCGGCAATTGTCTTCAGGTAGCTTTAAGAGCACACTGTGCAAAGGACACAGTACACTAACTGTAAATACTGCAGCTGCCTGCCTGTGGTATTAATAGGATCAGAAGAACACCAGTAATTGTCTTCAGGTAGCTTTAGGTGCACACTGTGCGGAGGACACAGTACACTAACTGTAAATTCTGCCTGCAGCTACCTGCATGTGGTATTAACAGGATCGGAAGAACACCAGAAATTGTCTTCAAGTAGCTTTAGGTGCACACTGTGCAGAGGAAACATTACACTAACTATAAATACTGCAGCTGTCTGCCTGTGGTATTAATAGGATCAGAAGAACACCAGCAATTGTCTTCAGGTAGCTTTAGGTACACACTGTGCAAAGTACACAGTATACTTACTGTAAATACTGCAGCTGCCTGCCTGTGGTATTAATAGGATCAGAACACCATCAATTGTCTTCAGGTAGCTTTAGGTGTACACTGTGCAAAGGACACACTACACTAACTGTAAATATTGCAGATACCTGCCTGTGGCATTAATAGGATCAGAAGAACACCAACAATTGTCTTCAGGTAGCTTTAGGTGCACACTGTGCAGAGGGCACAGTACACTAACTGTAAATACTGCAGCTGCCTGCCTGTGGTATTAATAGAAGCAGAAGATTAAAAGCAATTGTCTTCAGGTAGCTTTAGGTGCACACTGTGCAAAGGACACAGTACACTAAATGAAAATACTGCAGCTGCCCGCCTGTGGTATTAATAGGATCAGAAGAACACTATCAATTGTCTTAAGGTAACTTTAGGTGTACACTGTGCAGAGGAAACATTACACTAACTGTAAATACTGCAGCTGTCTGCCTCTGGTATTAATAGTATCAGAAGAACACCAGCAATTGTCTTTAGGTAGCTTTAGGTACACACTGAGCAAAGGACACAGTATACTAACTGTAAATACTGCAGCTTCCTGCCTGTGGTATTAATAGGATCAGAACACCATCAATTGTCTTCAGGTAGCTTTAGGTGCACACTGTGCAGATGACACAGTACACTAACTGTAAATACTGTGGCTGCCTGCCTGTGGTATTAATAGGATCAGAAGAACACCAGCAATTGTCTTTAGGTAGCTTTAGGTGCACACTTTGCAGAGGACACAGTACCCTAACTGTAAATACTGCAGCTGTCTGCCTGTGGTATTACTAGGATCAGAACACCAGCAATTGTCTTCTGGTAGCTTTAGGTGCACACTGTGCAGAGAACACAGTACACTAACTGTAAATACTGCCTGCAGCTGCCTGCCTGTGGTATTAACAGGATCAGAAGAACACCAGCAATTGTCTTCAGGTAGCTTTAGGTGCACACTGTGCAGAGGACACAGTACACTAACTGTAAATACTGCAGCTGCCTGCCTGTGGTATTAATAGGATCAGAAGAATACCAGCAATTGTCTTCAAGTAGCTTTAGGTGCATACTTTGCAAATGACACAGTACACTAACTGTAAATACTGCAGCTTCCTGCCTGCGGTATTAATAGGATCAGAAGAACACACGCAATTGTCTTCAGTTAGCTTTAGGTGCACACTGTGCAGAGGACACAGTACACTAACTGTAAATACTGCAGCTGTCTGCCTCTGGTATTACTAGGATCAGAACACCAGCAATTGTCTTCAGGTAGCTTTAGGTGCACACTGTGCAGAGGGCACAGTACACTAACTGTAAATACTGCAGCTGCCTGCCTGTGGTATTAATAGAAGCTGAAGAATACCAGCAATTGTCTTCAGGTAGCTTTAGTTGCACACTGTGCAGAGGACACAGTACACTAACTGAAAATACTGCAGCTGCCTGCCTGTGGTATTAAAAGGATCAGAAGAACACCAGCATTTGTCTTTAGGTAGCTTTAGGTGCACTGTGCAAAGGACACAGTACACTAACTGTAAATACTGCAGCTGCCTTCCTGTGGTATTATTAGGATCAGAAGAACACCGACAATTGTCTTCAGGTAGCTTTAGGTGCACACTGTGCAAAGGACACAGTACACTAACTGTAAATACAGGTCGCTCCAGCAAGAGTCACTTTGAGGGCTTACAGTGTTGTGGCAACACCCACACCTTAGGCCCCCATTTCTGCAGAGCATATAGGGCAGGCCCCTACTTTCAAACATCCAACTTACAAACATCTCCTACTTGCAAATGGAAGGAGACAACAGGAAGTGAGATGAAAAAAGACGGATGGCCAAAAAAATTATACAAGGATGATAACCCTTCCCTATGTTTTCCAAAAAGCTTAAAATAGATTTTTTGACTGGAGCTACACTTTAAAAATGTACCAGTTAAAAATTACAAACAGATTCTACTTAACACAACAAACCTACACAGTCCCTGTCTTGTTTGCACCGCCTGTATACTGCTGTTCTGAGTATATAGGGCATGGGGGCCCCACGCCTTTCCCTTTTTTAATTGAGGTTCCCCTTAATATCCGTACAAGGCCCAAAGGGGCTGGTAATGGGCAGGGGGCTACCCATGCCATTTTTCTCAATGGTTTTCATCCGTATTGCCGGAACCAGATATTACATTAAAACCGCAAGTAGTTTTAACCACTTCCCGACCAGCGCACGACGATGTACGTCGACAGAATGGCACGGGCAGGCATATTGGCGTACATGTACGTCCAATATTCGTTGCCGCCGTGCCATCGGGGGCGCGCTCCCACGCTGGTCGGGACCCCCGTGAGTCCGGTCGCGGGACCCGCGGACTCGATCGCCGCGGGCATCCCCGCGATCGTCTCACGGAGCGGCCGAATGGAGGAAATGCTGTATAAACAACATTTTCCCATTCTGCCTAGCAACTAGTGACGCTGATCTCTGCTCCATGTGATTGGAGCAGAGATCAGTGTACACTAAATGAAAGCCCAACCCCCCCACAGTTAGTAACACACCCCTAGGAACACTTAACCCCTACACTGCCACCCACTGGTTAACCCTTTCACTGCCAGTGTCATTTACACAGGAATCACTGCATTTATATAGCAGTGATTACTGTATAAATGACAATGGTCCCAAAAATGTGTCAAAAATGTCCGATGGGTCCCCGACAATGTCGCAGTCACAATAAAAATCGCAGATCGCCGCCATTACTAGTAAAAAAAAAAATAATAAAAAATTATTAATAAAAATGCTATAAAACTATCCCTATTTTGTAAACGCTATAACTTTTGCGCAAACCAATCAATAATCGCTTATTGCGATTTTTTTTACCAAAAATATGTAGAAGAATACGTATCGGCCTAAATTGAGGGAAAAAAATGTTTTTTTATATATTTTTGGGGGATATTTATTATAACAAAAAGTAAAAAATAATGCGTTTTTTTCAAAATTGTCGCTCTATATTTGTTTATAGCGCAAAAAATAAAAACCGCAGGGGTGATCAAATACCACCAAAAGAAAGCTCTATTTGTGGGAAAAAAAGGACGTCAATTTTGTTTGGGAGCCACGTCGCACGACCGCGCAATTGTCAGTTAAAGCGACACAGTGCCGAATCGCAAAAAGTGGTCTGGTCTTTGACCAGAAAATTGGTCCGGTCTGAAAGTGGTTAAATGACTTTTTTTCTGTTAAATTTTGTGCAGGGACTGTTCTAAACACGAGAAACACGTGCCACTTCATAGACACCCCCCAGACACAATATTTAAAGGAATATTTCACTCTTTTTCACTTTAATTGTCATTAAAATCAATGCTCCCGAAAAAACGGATGTTTTTAAAAACATTTTGGCATTGATCCATGTCCCCTGGGGCAGGAGTCGGGTCCCCAAACCCTTTTTAGGACAATATCTTGCATATTAGCCATTAAAATTAGCACTTCTTATTTTGAACGTTCGAGTCCTATAGACTTCAATGGGGTTCTAACGTTTGCACAAATTTTCGGTCCGTTCGAAAGTTCTGGTGCGAACCGAACCGGGGGGTGTACAGCTAATAATGCTGTAATTCCACAGTTCAGTTAAAGAAGATGTCCTCATTGTAATTAGTTGGATAGGGAAGAGATGGTAGTGGGATACTCTGATTTCATGTTCTACAATAAAATACCAAAACCAACCAAAACCCCTAGACTGATCATTGAAGAAAAAGAGTGGAAGTAAGTGTGCACCTGGCTGTGGAAGGATATACTGTGTGTATGGCTACAATAGTTGAAATAGGAGAAGATGGCTCCTATGGGGGTAGTGCATTACATGCAAGACCAAAACATGTGGAGCATTGTGCCTCCTCCTTTCAGTACCACCAACACAATGGGGAACTCTGTAAAAACAGTGGATGTAAGGTAGTGGGTACCCTGTACCACCTGGTTAACATTTTCTTACCCTTCTCCTGAATTTTGCAAGATATAGAGGCTTTATAGGTCAGTTGGATGATTCTTACCCATTGTTGCTCGGTAAAGGTAGCTTATAAGTCATATTCCCATTCAGCAAGATACTTTAGGGGATGAGGGGGATGTTGGACATTTTTTTTTACATCCCAGTGCTGATGATCTCCTGTAACCTAGTTGCAGTCACTTCCAGTCTACAGGCACACCAGCAATGGCAGCATGGCATTTCTGAGGGTGTGTCACCCTAAAGCAATTATGGTGAACCTTGGCACCCCAGATGTTTTGGAACTACATTTCCCATGATCCTCAACTACACTGCAGAGTGCATGAGCATCATGAAATGTAGTTCCAAAACATCTGGGATGCCAAGGTTCGCCTTCACTGCCCTTAGGTAACAGTACACCATGTCAGCATAATATCTTGAAATGACCACCTCGGTCACCATTCAAAGCCTGAGTGATATAGTGATAATGCTAAATAACAACTGGGAGATAGGAACAAAACATTGTCACCCTATGACTGGAGGTGCCTAAACAAGGACCTTCATAGTAGGATCACCAGCTATTAATTAATGGAAAACTGCAAATTTTCATTCTAACTGGAGATTATCATTAAAGGGATCATTTATGGGGACATATTCAGATTTTGTTGCAAGATTCAATGCCTTTAATAATATATTTAGTTTAGAGCATTATAATGCTAACTAAATAAATACATGTATTATTTCCAGTGTAAGTTTCAGGGCAGGTTACTATGTGGCAATAAAGAGTTTTGCACTTTAAAGTTAGTTTCTATCAAAGGGACAATGTGGTATATAATTCTAAAAGTTCTTTTGTGGACATAAAACTTAAACAATGCAGCAATATGAACTATTAATCACCTTCTTTAATTGCTAGCAGTGACTTAAATAAAAGATGACTTAATGAATGTCTGTCAGTGATTGCATTTTAACTTGCCGTTAATTGCTCTATTCAGGATGCCGCTCCAAAAAACATTAATTTACCGTCTTATCATTGCATTTCAGAGAGTAATTTAGCGTGTGGCAGTTAACACAAAGTGAAAGGCATTTTACTGATTAAAATGAATTTGCTTTTCTGTTTATAAAGTGCCAGTGCCACTAGTTTTCTACATGTAAATTAACTGTCATTTCTTATTAGATATATATAAATACCACATTTATCATTGGAATGGAAATTGTACCAAAATAAATACAAATAAAACAATTTTCAGAAATTCTGTTTTAGAAAGTAAATGTTATTTAAACTTTATATTACTCAACTTAGTGTTGCAAATTATGATTACATTACAATTCACTTTTAAATAACAGTCTTAATATTAATGTGTAAGTAATACCCAAATGAAAGACATTCAGTTTGCTGAAGCATAGTATATCATAAGAAACTGTCACTTATTTAAATACAATTTTATTTTTACATTTTTCACCCTTTATTGCTGATTTCTCAGAGTAGTCTTCCTGATGATGTCAACAGTGGACCATGTGCACACACTACTTTTAAAAACGTACTGTAACTGGATCATGTGGTACTGCAATACCATGCAATCCAGTGCAGACATCCGCACTGCACTTGCAATCTGTGTTTGAGGTGTCAATAGGACTACATTGATATTGCCAGTAGATTGCACCCTCAGTGCTTTTTGAATTCAGTGTGGGAAAGGCATGTGCAGGGGAGGGCTGGCAGCCCTAGGCCAGGGGGGCAAGTCCAGTCAAGTGGCCCATATAACCGGTGGTGGCAAAGTGATGGATAGGGAAAACAGACTAAGGTTTTCCATGATCACAAAGGTGGGGGGGGAGGATCAGGGAGGACAATGTGGCCCCCCAGGGCCCGTGGAGGACTTGTACCACCATGGCCTCCAGGAACTAAAGTGCAAACAAGTCCTTGTATGAATCCCTCAGAACTGAGGACCTGACCCCCCCCCCAGACCAACCTGTGAGGGACTACAAGTCCAAGCATTACCGCCTGAGATTTAAGGATTTGACTCCCCCAACTAGTGAAGGACTACAAGTCCCAGCATGAAACCCTGAGATCTAAGGATGTGTCCCCTTAGGTCCTGAGCTCTGAGGGGTTCATGCTGGGACCTGTAGCCTTTTACTTTTGGGATATCACATCCCCAAAAGTAAAGGACTACAAGTCCCAGCATGACCCCTGGCTGAGATTTAAGGATGTGATCTCCTCCTCTGCTACCAGCTCATTCTCCCATGACACATATGCTCCACATTACACATATGTTCTAATTCATTCACTGCTCCCTCACCTCAGGCAGAGGTGCTTCTGTCAGTCAGTGACCGTTCCCTTCCCTCAGGCAGGCTCCGAGGCGCATGCCGCCACACAGGAGAAGATGGAGGGAGGAGGTGAGTGGATAAAACACTAATAGGCGTGGTGGAGGTGGAAGATCCTTTCCTCCTGGGGACTGTGACATCACTGGTTGCTAGATGCCAGTCAATCCTAGCAACCCCTGCAGATGATAGCGGCCAGCAGTGGAACAAATGCATCTTGGCCAGCAGAGTCACTTTGTGAGTAAAGCTATGCCACACAGAGACACCGCTCCACATTTCCCTGTACAGCGAGAGAAAGACCCTGCTCCACATTTCCCTGTACCTGATTAGAGCCATAGGCTCTAATAGGCTTCAAAATAGGGTGGACTCAGAGCGCAGAGCATTGCACTTGGAGCCCACCCAGGTGTATTAGAAAAGCAAATGAATATTTGCTTTTTTTTAACACTGAATGGCTCTCCACCAATCAGGATAGCGCAGGTCTAATACCCATCACCTGATTGGCTGGAAGGTCAGGCGCTCCTATTGGACATCCAGCAGGAGGAAGCATGGAGGACACAGGAGCCACTGCCTGACCCTCTGCCCGTCCCACAGCTCACCCCCGTCATCTGCTGCCTGACCCGCCACCAAGATGCGGTAAGTGGCAGTCAGAAAGCGAGCGGGCAGGGGTTGTGCTGGTTAAATGCTGCTGGGGGGGTCGATGCGGCTGCATTTGATGGGCACAGTGAGGCTGCATTTCATGAGCACAGTGTGATTGCATTTGATGGGCACAGTGAGGCTGCCTTTGATGGGCACAATGTGGCTGCAATTGATGGGCACAACGAGGCTGCATTTGATGGGCACAGTTTTGCTGCATTTGATGGGCACAGTGAGGTTTCATTTGGTGGGAAAAATGAGGTTGCATTTGGTGGGCAAAGTGATGTTACATTGGTGGGCACAGTGAGGTTACATTTGATGGGCACAGTGAGGCTACATTTGGTGGGCACAGTGAGGCTGCATTTGATGGGCACAGTGAGGCTGCATTTGATGGGCACAGTGAGGCTTCAATTAATGGGCACAATGTGGCTGCAATTGATGGGCACAATGTGGCTGCAATTAATGGGCAAAATGAGGCTGCATTTGGGCACAGGGTGGATGCATTTGATGGGCACAATGTGGCTCCATTTGATGGGCATAGTGAGGTTGCATTTGGTGGGCAAAGGGAGGTTGCATTTGGTGGGCACAGTGAGGTTACATTTGTGGGCACAGTGTGGTTGCAATTGATGGGCACAGTGAGGCTGCAATTGATGGGCATAGTGAGGCTGCAATCGATGGGCACAATGAGGCTGAATTTGGGCACAGTGAGGTTACATTTGGTGGGCACAGTGAGGTTGCATTTGGTGGGCACAGTGTGGCTGCATTTGGTGGGCACAGTGTGGCTGCATTTGGTGGGCACAGTGTGGCTGCATTTGGTGGGCACAGTGAGGTTACATTTGCTGGGCACAGTGAGGTTACATTTGGTGGGTACAGTGAGGTTGCATTTCATGGGCACAGTGAGGTTGCAATTAATGGGCACAGTAAAGGTTATATTTGGTGGGCACAGTGAGGTTACATTTGGCGGGCACAGTGTGGCTGCATTTGGTTGGCACAGTGAAGTTACATTTGGCGTGCTAAATTAAGGTTGCATTTGGTGAGCACAGTGAGGTTACATTTGTGGGCACAGTGTGGCTGCATTTGGTGGGCACAGTGAGGTTGCATTTGGTGGGCACAGTGAGGTTGCATTTGGTGGGCACAGTGAGGCTGAATTTGGTGGGCACTTTGTGGCTGCATTTGGTGGGCATAGTGTGGCTGCATTTGGTGGGCACAGTGAGGTTGCATTTGGTGGGCACAGTGAGGTTGCATTTGGTGGGCACAGTGAGGTTGAATTTGGTGGGCACAGTGTGGCTGCATTTTGTGGGCACAGTGAGGTTACATATGTTGGTCACAGTGTGGCTGCATTTGTTGGGCACAGTGAGGTTACATTTGGTGGGCACAGTGAGGTTACATTTGGTGGGCACAGTGTGGCTGCATTTGGTGGGCACAGTGAGGTTACATTTGGTGGGCACAGTGTGGCTGCATTTTGTGGGCACAGTGAGGTTACATATGTTGGTCACAGTGTGGCTGCATTTGGTGGGCACAGTGAGGTTACATATGGTGGGCACAGTGAGGCTGCATTTGGTGTGCACAGTGAAGTTACATTTGGTGGGCACAATGAGGTTACATTTGGTGGGCACAATGAGGTTACATTTGGTGGGCACAGTGAGGTTACATTTGGTGGGCACAGTCTGGCTGCATTTTGTGGGCACAGTGAGGTTACATTTGGTGGGCACAGTGTGGCTGCATTTGGTGGGCACAGTGAGGTTACATTTGGTGGGCACAGTGAGGTTACATTTGGTGGGCACAGTGAGGTTACATTTGGTGGGCACAATGTGGCTGCATTTGGTGGGCACAGTGAGGTTACATTTGGTGGGCACAGAGAGGTTACATTTGGTGGGCACAGTGAAGTTGCATTTGGTGGGCACCGTGTGGCTGCATTTGGTGGGCACAGTGAGGTTACATTTGGTGGGCACAGTGTGGCTGCATTTGGTGGGCACAGTGAGGTTACATTTGGTGGGCACAGTGAGGTTACATTTGGTGGGCACAGTGTGGCTGCATTTGGTGGGCACAGTGAGGTTACATTTGGTGGGCACAGTGAGGTTACATTTGGTGGGCACAGTGTGGCTGCATTTGGTGGGCACAGTGAGGTTACATTTGGTGGGCACAGTGAGGTTACATTTGGTGGGCACAGTGTGGCTGCATTTGGTGGGCACAGTGTGGCTGCATTTGGTGGGCACAGTGAGGTTACATTTGGTGGGCACAGTGAAGTTGCATTTGGTGGGCACAGTGTGGCTGCATGTGACGGGGGGGGGGACATGCAGGAAGACAGTGAGATCAGCAACACTGCAGCACACCAGTGTGAGCCCACATCATAGGACCAGCTACTGCACATGCTGCTGAAAGAAACTTCCTTATCTGCAGAGAGGGGGAGAGACTGGCCATAGCTCACTTACTTGGAATGAAGGACCCAGCATGAGGCTCAGTCATCACAGCTTCCACAGCGTCTGCCCTGTCTGCTCTGTTTAAATGTTCCCGCCCACACATCCTATTCAGACGCAGCACATAGGCTGCTCAGAGTGTGGGCGGGCACAGAGAGAGAGGGGGCTGGAGGAGGCAGAGCGGATCCACCCTCTTCCATTCGGCTGTGCTCGCAATGGACACAGACTGTCAGCTCAGAAGCCAGGGACAGCACTGTGACAGGACAGATGTCCGCTCACAGCATAAACGTTCCTGCGCTTCTCGGCTGTTATCCAGCCCTGTCAGCCTCCCTCCGGACCGAGCAGTAACATGTGGCCAACTGCGGAACTGCACATCATGTGCACTTCCCAGCTCAGCTGGCAGCACATCAGCCTTTTTATAGCGAATCAGAGCAGCCCAGGGGGAAAATGCATCCCTGCCCCCCAGCCCAGCCCGCCCCTGGGCATGTGGAATATTGGTTTCCAGCATCATGTTCTGGTGTGAAAAGGCCCTTACTGTCCCCCAATGTCAAGTGTATGGTGGGTTTAAGGGTTCCTTCAGATAAAAGGAGATTAAAAGCAAGTTGTTCTATCCCTTTATATAACCTATAGTGTTTCTGGGAACTCTTTGTTATATTTTAAATGTTTATGCACCAAACTAAAGTTACCCTTAACAGAAAGTCAAACCCCTGCTTTCAAAGTGATATTCAGATACATACTCTGGGATCACAGACTGGGAATCTGGTCCCACTATAGCAGGGGTGTCCAAACTTTTTTTTCAAAGAGGGCCAGATTTGATGAAGTGAACATGCACGAGAGCCGACCATTGAACCATTAAAATTTGGTCTAAGTGTGTCCAGCCGAGCACTAATACACAGCCCAGCAAGAATTCTCTTGCCATTGTCATGCTCGTTCCCGACACACAGACCAATGCTCTGCTCTTTAGGGGTACCCCACACATTGGAAAACATGGGGTGCTTTTAGTGCAGTGCAATAAAAAAAAAAGCTTGGGGACTTATTTCCCTGCATTTTTGTGGGTAGGGTGCGTGCCCTACACGCAGCAAGTAACCACACAGATGTGAACCAAGGGCTTGTTCATGTGTCAGGTTAGAGAGGCAGTAAAACTACATGGTTAAGCTGTTTTTACCACCCCCAACTTCTCCCCCATTAGCTGCAGAGGGAGCAGATGGGGGTGTACACATGCTGTGGCTGCAGCTTGAGGTATAGCCAGGGTGAATGGGCCTGCACTTGAACTACCTTGCAACTGTATGGATTGCACAGTTGCGGTATAGTGATGCTGCACTTACGGGCTTAAAACAGGTGGTGAGGAGGCAGCATAATGCCTCTTTACCGCCTTTCAAAAGTGATCTGTGCATAGATGGCATATGGACACATGCATATAGACATATATACAGACACATGAATAAAGCACTTTTAAAACTAATCTAGCTTTTAGCACAGTATTGTACCTTTCCAGCTTCCTCATTCAGCTGGGTACTGCACTATAGGGGGAAGCAGAGAGCACAGCACACTCCCCTGCACTTTACTTTCACTTTTGAGGCTGACCAGCTTCTCACAGTGCTGGGCTCGGCAGGGGATCGCTCATCTGACAGACCTGATAACCAGACGGGCCGTTCAAAACCGGACCGAGGGCCGCGATTGGCCCACGGGCCGGGCTTTGGACATGCCTGCACTATAGGCATACTGACTGATTAAGATTTGGTATAGCAACTGAGGCAGACATTAGCAAAAGCCACGGAGAAAGCGCAGAGAGTGTATCTTTGATTAGCAATAGTGGGAGCCCCCAAAAAGGGCCAAGATGTAGAGTCTAAGAAATTACCTTGTCTTCACCAGAGCTTCTAATGGTTTAAATGTTACACTATAAGTGATTCCAAGGTCGTCATTCCCTGAGCAGGCAGCTACAGAGGGTAGGTGAAAGCCCCTTGTAATGCTGAGGAGCTGGATTCACAAAGCTATGGGTAACACAGTTCCAATTGCTAGGCGTAAATGGAAGCACACAGAAGAAAAACACAGCACAGGTGTTGGTAAAAGGAGGCTGGCTAGGACTCATGGAAAACACATAGGGTGCAGAGAAGCAGGTAGCTGACTAAGGAGCAAAAGGAGACACAGTGGTGAAGGAAAAATTGATGCTGGCATTTGTGAGATCAGACACTGAAGTAGACAAGAAGGCCTGGCTCTCAGTCTCTGCTCGAATTCACCCCAAAGGTGTTCTATCAGGTTGAGGTCAGGATTCTGTGCAGGCCAGTCAATTTCCTCCACCCCAAATTCGCTCATCCATGTCTTTATGGACCTTGCATTGTGCACTGGCATGCAGTCATGTTGGAACAGGATGGGGCCATCCTCAAACTGTTCCCATAAAGTTGGAATCATGCAATTGTCCAAAATATCTTGGTATGCTGAAGCCTTAAGAGTTCCCTTCACTGGAACTAAGGGGTCAAACCCAACCACTGAAAAATAACCCCACAACATAATCCCCCCTCCACCAAATAATGTGGACCAGTGCACAAAGCAAGGTCTATAAAGACATGGATGAGCAAATTTGAGGCAAAGGAACTTGACCGGCCTGACCTCAACCCGATTGAACACTTTGGGGTGAATTAGAGTGGAGACTGCGAGCCAGGCCTTCTCATCCACATCAGCGTCTGACCTTGCACTTCTGGAAGAATGGTCAAACATTCTCATGAACCATTGGTTTTCAACTCCTGTCCTCCAGACTCACTAACAGGCCAGGTTTGCAAGGTAACTTAAATACATCACGGGTGATATAATATGCTGCTCAGTGATTGCAGTACTCTAGTCTGCATCTCCCCAAGGTAATGCTTAAAATCTGGCCTGTTAGTGGGTCCTGAGGACAGCAGTTAAGAACCACTTTCATAGACACACTCTTAAATCTCCTGGACAGCCTTCCCAAAAGAGTTGAAGCTGTTATAGCTGCAAAGGGAGGGCCAATTGTCAGAAACCATGAAATCAGACAGAGGCAGAAGTACAGTTAAATCAAACTTGTTCAACGATAAAAGTAAAATAGAACAAAAGTAGTCAAAACATAGCCAAAGTTAGGTAACCTGAATGTATAGTCAACCAAGCCAAAAGGTCAGGGATCAGTGTAGTGGAAAAGAAAGCAGGATCTGGAGCCAGAAGGGATGTCAGTCAAGCAAGTCTTTAAACAGGAATGCAGGAGATCATTTCTGTGATGCTGACCAAGGTGAAGGCAGAGATCATCTGTGCTGGACCGCTTTAGTAGACAGGAATGACAAGCAGGATATCATCAACAGGTGAGTAGCTGTGGAGACATAGAAGCTGGCAATTCGCTGACAGCTGATCAGCCAGCTCAGAGAAGGAAGGGCCAAGCCCAGCCCTGACACCAATTCAATATTGACCCCTATGGACTAAGACTTGGATGCCATTAACGTTCATGTGCATGTAAAGGCTGGCGTCCCAATACTTTTTGTAATATAATGTATCAGGAAAATAATTTCAAACTTCTAATCACATGATTTAAAACACCAAACATCTTCAAATTTTATCGTATTTCAGACCAGTTTGTAATGCAATGCAGAGCAGGGCTTCATTCTTCACCTGTCTCGGCCTTGCAAAAAACCATGGGCTTTTTGGAATGACGTCAAGAGAATATAGCAAAAATTGTTGGATTTACCTATCCCAGATGTTCTTTCGATTATATAATGCGACCTGACACAACCTTTAGTAGCAGCGGCAAGCCTCCATCCCTAATATGTGTTCAACATTTAAGAAGAGAGGGAAATGGGACTTTGCATGAGGCATGTTACTGAATAGATACTTTGATTAAAATAGTTTAAGTACAAATCACATCATGAAAAGTGTCAATCTGGGATACAAGACACAATTTACTATGGTACAATTATTTAAATACATTTGTTTAAATATACAGTTATTCTACAGAATATAATACAATATCATTAACAATGAAAATGCATAGACACACTCATCCATTCATAAAATCAATAAAAATAAGCAATTGCTCATGGTAAGCCAAACTGGTCTGGGCATCAGTTGGATATATACTCGACGCACGTTTCATGGCTCTTGCCAATCATCAGGAGTAGAAATGCTCTGAAATTAAATCAAGAATATCTATAAATATGGGATAACCTTTAAACGGAGAACCATCGCTCAAGAAAAGGGGGGTGCTATAACTCATTATCCGGTCCAAAGGTGATGCCCAAGCTATGTCCAGGGGATGCAGAGGACAGGAATAACGATCTCCCCCGGGGCTGAGGTGAGGAATCGCATCCAGATCGAGGATAGTAGCTGGGTAAAAACCAGATGACCATGTCACGACCATATATGACTGATGTGTGCTTACCAAGTCATACTGTTCTGCAGGAATATAGAAATAAGACCTTGTGAAGTAAATTTACTATTCATGGGACAAATCCATACTTGTAGGTGAATGAAATTAATGAATGATATGCAGTTAATGCAATAATATAAAATGTAATAATTGGACTACAGCAGGAGAGAATGTACAATATATACCCACTGTGGATAAATATAAAGCAAACCCACCGTATGGTGGTGATCTAAAAAATGTAAGTAAATCGTAGTTACCTTGTATATTATTCTATAGTGCATGCCTGGAGTCCTGCTTATGTGGTTGGTCAATGTGAAATGGTCAGCTGGCTAACACAGACAGCTTAAATCCCCAGCAAAGGGTGGGTCCCCACCAACATCATGAAGCTCCAATTGGTGGAAAAACGGCTCCATGCTCAGGTGTGTAAACACAGCGAGCAAAGCAAATAATCATGATGCCGATGCACAGGAGGCAGAACCCCGCCCCCACATCTGTTAAGGGGGATAATGGGGGAAGGGGAGAGACTGCTGTGCATCACAGCCCCGGGGTCAGGGAAACATGTTCTTTCCTTTTCCTTCTCCCAACTCTCACATCCACATGAAAATCTACCCAAAAGGTATCCTCTGTCAAAACTGAAAACCACTATTTCCCTGAGTTGGCAGAACCATACACCTTTCTCAGTTTCTATGTGGCTAAATAATGCAGGGGGAATTAAGACGCTATGCTCTCCTTTCAGAATTAATGCAATGAAACATTTTGGAATACATAGAGGTTGATTTACTAAAGGCAAATATACTGTGAACTTAAGTGCACTTCAAGTGCAATTGCGCTAGATCTGGGGGGAAGCTTTGAGGAGAAGCTCTGCTGGTTTCTATGATTCAGTCACGTAAAGCAAAAATGCTGTTTTTATTTTTCTTGCATGTGAAGCTTTACCTTATTTACTAAGCTCTGGAACAAGTGCACCCAGTGCTTAGTACATTGTATTTGCTTTAGTAAATCAACTGCATTGTTTTATTGGATCAACTTTATTTTTTCAAATGAGGTCAAGGCTCTAAAGTCAGAAGACTTCTAAACTAACTAGCCTCCTTTAACTGCATGCCCAAAGGGATCCTATAATCTCTCTCTTTGTTCCATAGGCCCTTCATCATTTTCCAAACCCTTCATTTGCCTCTTACTTAAAGTGGTTGTAAACCCTTACAAACCACTTTGACCTACAGGTAAGCCTAGATTAAGGCTTACCTGTAGGTCCAAGCAATATCTCCTAAACCTATATGTTTAGGAGATATTTGCCCGAAAACGGGCACCGCTGTCTACGGCGCATGCGCCGTAGACAGCGGCGCGCAGGCGCACTGAGCGCGGCATTTCCAAGAATGGAGCTGCCGCACGTGTCGACTCCCGTGCGCATGCGCGGGAGTGACGTCATCGCGGCTTCGCCGAATGACAGCGGCGGAGCTGCGAGACCCCACCAACAAGATGGATGCGGCGGACTACAGGGGACAGCGGCGACTTCGCTGGCTCCTGTGTCAGGTAAGTGACACATAATGGGCTACTATGCGATGCATAGTAGTCCATTATGCTTTGCCTTTGCAGGGAATGAAAGAGGAAGTAAATTCATTAGGGTTTACTTCCTCTTTAACCCTGCTGTTCCTTACACCATACCCATTCAAGACGTCTCCCTTTCCTGTCTACCTCTTGGTCTCCTACCTTACATACCTCATTACCTTAGCCACTAACCCTATACTCATTGGTTAGACAATTGGTATTAGAAGGCCTGCACCACTGTCTACTTGACTACACAGGTGCCCTCCACTAACATAACTTCCACCTTCTTGTCTTACTCATAGGTGGTCATTTACTATAGCGCTAATATGAAAATGGTAGAATAAACAATGTCAAAATAGCGAAATTAGGCCAGTTAGCGCCCAAATGGAATTCACTATTGTCCTGGGGAAAAAATACTCCCAAAATTGAATTTACTATAACGCCCAGACAATTGATACTGCCCTTACTCTTGCTAGAACCTGGAGAATTGTACATGGAAATAATGTTTAGAGCATGATATGATAGCCTAAATGGTACTGAAATATGTGATGTATTGTTTAAAGATAATCTGCTTTTAAACTGCTTTAAAATGCACTGAAATATCTTTAAAAGTCTGTGAAGAGATAAATTCTCCCTCTCTTTACAGCTATGTGCCAGCACAATGGGGCATGCTCAGACATCAAACTACTCTAATTTGAGCCTTTTTTACAGGGCTCTATAGTACATACCAAAATTAACGCTAGGCTAAAAAGCGTTTTTGAGAGTGAAAATTAGAGTTATGTCACAAGTTTCAGCCATTGATTCTTATGGAACAAGTGTAACTTCCCCAAATAAATATTTTTAATGAGATTAATTGTATCTTTCTCTCAAATAAAGTGTCTTTGCAACAGTGTTGCTTTTTCTTCATCTATTTTGTTTTTAAGAATGTGTAATGTTTTGATGTTTTGATAAAAATATTTGTTTTCTGTCTCTCTCACTTGTTGCTGTCCATCTCACAAAACTCTTTACCCAAACTCACACAGGTGTCTTTACAAACCACAAACAATACCATTGCTGATGCAAATTTAAAATGAGTCACAGTTTTGTGTGTTGTTTAGTATTTCCAAATGATCATATTGAAGCCCAAAAAATGTGTACCAACATCAGAAATAAAAATGTAACTTCCAAAATTCAGAGGGTAACATCACTATTCTACACTCACAAACCAAGAACCACCAAATATCACAGAATAATCAAGAAGAATAACTCCTGACTAATGTAATTCCACCACCTACATGTCCAAAGAAATGCAGTATTTATGTGTATTTATGTATAGGAGGGTTCCACATGTGGCAGCACAGGGGATAACAGGTTAGCACTTCTGCCTAACAGCACTGAGGTTCTTGGTTTGAATCCCAAACATGCCACTTCATGTAGAGAAGTTGTCTGTTCTCCCTATGTTGTCAAACATAAGTCCTTACATAAAATTATGTCTACATTTAGTATTTATGTTTAGAAGGGTTCCACCTCCATTGCAAATTATGTCATATGTTTTCCATGGGCAAGGGCTATAATCAGGGCTATAATCAGCCTTAACATGTCTCACCTGCACTAATTTCAGCCTCTTACCAGGCCCAAACCCACAAAATGACAGATGGCATATGCCAGAAAATGCTTGTTCAGTGTCTCTCTGGCCTTCCACAGTACATCTGCATTGATTAACTTCTAGAACCCCTGGGACTTGGGCCAGTTTCACACCACAGATATGCAGCCTACATACATGTGGCAGCACAGCGGCTAAATGGTTAGCACTTATGCCTAGCAGTACTGAGGTTCTTTGTTTGAATCCCAATCCCACTACCTGGCTACAGGTTTGTATGTTCTTCCTCTGTTGTGGTGTTAAAGTTTCTTTTTCACCAGTGATTACATTTTTGATGGGTTTCACATAATGGAACTCCAAGCAATAACATTATAAATCAAGCAGGCGTGGGTTTGCACCAAATCTAGAACTGTGGTGTTTTGAGCCAGATGTGGATATATAAGTCTAGTGTGATCCTGCACACATATTTTAAATTTGTATGCTGTTGATGAATGATGTTATGTAACCACTTTGTGTAAAGCAGCCCTCACAAACTTGTAATTTCCTGTTTTGTATGTCCCACAGGCCCAACAAGTTTGATTTGGAGAATTTTGGGATCACTGATCATAACCAAAGCCTTGGAAATTTGTTATTTTGAAGTTTACCCAGCACAGATATCTATGCTGATGCATTCTTTGATTTGTAAGAAGTGTGTTTTCCTGATGAACAGGTGTGAGCACTTGAGGCATACATGAAGAGACAGAAACAATTACAATGGTGGGTGTGTCCTTTACTGTATGGGTCTAGATGGGTGTAATAGCAAACATAGATAGATTATTTAAAGGCCTGTATTTGTGGTGGGTGTTTGCAAAGAAAGATTCATGCCTTTTTTTTAGGCCAGTGTTTATATTTGGTTACAAATAGATATGTTTTTGTGGGGGGTTTTTTGGGGTCGGGGTACATAATTCCCAACCCACACCACACTAAGGCTGTGGTTTGATGATTGCTTCTAAAACATGTTACACTTACAACTGCTATGTAAAGGTTTAGATGAAAAGGAAGATTCCTGCTAATTCAGACCTATTATGTGTGCCAATGTAGTTTGTGCGCTGCCTTTGTGTGTGCTGCCTTTTTGGCTTTTGTATTAATTTTGTCTGTTGCTTATGATAATCCAGCCATTTAACTTTTTAGGATTTTGGGGCGAGGACTTCTGAACACCACAAAGGTTTGTCATAATTGTTATTAGCTTTATTTGTATCCCTGCCATGTAACTTTTTGTCAGGGCTGGGCTCAGCCCTTCCTTCTCAGAGCAGGCCGCTCAGCTGTCGGTTAATTGCCAGCTTCAATCTTTTCCACAGTGACTGACCTGATGAAGATATCCTGTTCGTCAGTCCTGCTGGTTACTTAACCACTTAAGCCCTGGACCATTTTCCAGCTAAAGGACCAAGCCCCTTTTTTCAATTCGGCACTGCGTCGTGTTAACTGACAATTGCGTGGTCGTGCGATGTGGCTCCAAAAAAAAAAATTGGCGTCCTTTTTTTCCCACAAATAGAGCTTTCTTTTGGTAGTATTTGATCACCCCTGCGGTTTTTATTTTTTGCGCTATAAACAAAAAAAGAGCGACAATTTTGAAAAAAAAAACGCATTATTTTTTACATTTTGCTATAATAAATATCCCCCAAAAATATATAAAAAAAACGTTTTTTTTCCTCAGTCCAATACGTATTCTTCTACATATTTTTACCTCTATAAGAGCGAGAGAGCCTTGGCCTGGGCAAACCCTCTATTGGAGAAGCAAAAACCTGTTGTCTTGAGCTACTGTGAATTTGTGGCTTCGTTTAAAAGGGTATTTGATGTTCCCGCATGCTCTGCTTCTGCTGCCGAGTGCCTCATGTCCATCAGAGTAGGAGAACTGTTGCCGTCTACGCCATTGAATTCCGTACTCTGGCAGCAGAGGTTGTGTGGTAAAATGAGGCCCTCGTGGCTGCTTTTTTTCATAGTCTCTCAAATACCATCAAGGATGAGATAGCAGCCCGAGATATACCCACTGAGCAGGAGCGGTTGATCAAATTTGCCATCCTCATTGACTCAAGACTCTGAGGTAGATTCTCTTTTAAGGAGCACTTGCGGAAGTCTCCTGTACGTTTGTCTCTGAGCTTTGCAGTCCCACCCATGCCTCCCTCACTTCCCATGCCTCCTGGAACTGAGTCGGTCAGTGAACCCATGCATTTGGGTTTCACATGTTTCTCTGCAGATGAGAGAAGCTTTAGGAGGAGGGAGAGATTGTGCATTTATTGTAGCCAGGCAAGTCACTTTTTGAAGTCTTGTCCTACCTACCCAGTGAATGCCCAAACCTTGAGGTCCTGTCATGAACAGAACTTAGGTGGCGTTGTTTCATCCCCGGTTATCCAGAAGGATAAGCCCCTGGTTTCGGTCACCCTTTCTTGGGTTGAGTTGTCTGTCGAGATACAGGCTCTAATTGACTCTGGGACTGCAGGCCTGTTCATTGATGCTGTCTTTGTATCGAAGCACTTGATTCCACTGCAGCTGCGTGACACTCCACTTGCTATTGAGGCTCTTGATGTTAGACCTCTACAGCCCTGCCCATGTGACTCATGAGACGGTTCTGTTTTCCATGGACGTAGGGGTTCTTCACCATGAGATAGTCCAATTCCAAGTTATTTCCTCCCCTAACTTTATGCTGGTTATTGGTTATCCTTAGTTATCCTTGGTTATAGAGGCAAAACCCCTCTTTTGATTGGCTCCGTGCAGAGGTTCTCTCCTGGTCACCACGATGCAGTAAGACATGCTTCCAGAAGGTAGCCAAGGTCCTTTGCACCTCTTCACTCTCCTCCCTGCTGGAGGAGTACTGCAATTTTAGGGATGTCTTTGACAAAGGTCAAGGTAGTTTGCCTCCACACACGGTCGTATGATTGTGCAATTGACCTTCAACCTGGTGCCATACCCCCATGTGGCTGGGTTTACCCTTTGTTGGTTCTGGAGGATAAGGCCATGGATGAATATGTTGCAGACGCACTTTCTCAATGTTTCATCTGCAAATCCTCATCTCCTGCTGGTGCTAGTTTCTTCTTTGTGAAGAAGAAGAGTGGTAAACTGAGACCTTGTATTGATTATAGGGGTCTCAATGATTTCACAATTAAGAATGCTTATCCGATTCCGTTGATTATGGAGTTATTTTCCAGGAATTTATTAACTATGTCCTCTGAGATTTGTTGCAGTTATGTGTGGTGGTTTATCTCGATCATATCCTCATATTTTCCAAGTCCCTGAAGAGCCACCACACAGATGTCTGTCATGTGCTTCAGAAACTAAGAGAGAACAATCTCTAATGTAAACTAGAGAAGTGCGAGTTCCATCGTGAACAGGTTAAATTCCTGGGCTATGTTATTTCAACTGCTGGTTTTTCTATGGACCCAGAGAAACTTTCGGCAGTCCTTCAGTGGCCCCGACCCATGGGTTTACTTCCTCTGCAGCGTTTCCTGGACTTTGCCAACTGTTATCTAAAGTTTATTTGTAACTTTTCGTCTCTGGTCAAGCCCCTGACTGATACGACCAAAAAGGACGGTAACCTACAGAGTTGGTCTCCAGAGTCCATTAAGACCTTTGAGAGTCTCAAGGCTGCCTTGGTTTCTGCCCCTGTGTTGGCACATCCTGATCCTATGTTACCTTTTTATGCTTCTGAGACTGGAGTGGGCACCCTTCTGTCTCAACGTCCTACCTCTAAGAGCGCATTGCATCCTTGTGGCTTCTTTTCCAAGAAATTATCACCTGCAGAAGGCAAAAACGAGATTGGGGACACAGAGTTGTTAGTGATCATTTTAGCCCTGAAAGAATGGAGACATCGCCTCGAAGGTACTACTGTGCCGGTTCTCATTCTTACTGACCATAAGAATCTCACATTCTTGTCTGAGGCTAAACGCCTCTCTCCAACAAGGTTGTGATGGGCTCTTTTCTTGTCTAGTTTCAATTACATTGTCTCATTCTTACTTGGTACTAAGAATGTAAGGGCCGATGCTTTGTGGCAACAATTGTTCCTGTGATTCCTCCTGATCAGATTCTGGCTACGGTTTGCAGTCTCAGTCTCACTTCTTGCCACTCAGGTCCATGCTCCTCCTGAGAAATGTTGAGACCGCTGCTTTGTCCCCAGGAGTCTCTGTACTACCGTGATCCAGATCGACCCTTCTCCCAAGGCTGCTGGCCACCCTGCAAAGAATCAAATCTTTTGGGCCATTTCCCAACAATTCTGGTGGCCTAGTCTACGTGCTGATGTAGCCGCCTTTGTAGCTGTTTGTTCCGTGTGTTCTCAGAGTAAGACACAATGACACCTTCCATTTGGCCTCCTACAACCCATACTAAATGGAGAGAGGCCTTGGACCCACCTGTCCATGTATTTCATTGTGGAGTTACCCAACTCTTAGGGCAACACAGTTATCCTTATGGTGGTTGATCGGTCCTCGAAGATGTGTCATTGTATTCCACTTAAGAAGTTGCCCACATCTAAGGAATCGGCTTCCATTTTGGCTCGGGAGATCTTTCGCTTACATGGGCTACCCAAGGTGATCATCTCAGACAGAGGTATTCAGTTTGTGTCCCACTTCTTTGCACAGTTGGGAATTCAGCTTGCTTTCTCCTCTGCATATCACCCACAGTCTAATGGGACCGCAGAACTAGCCAATCAGTCCTTGGAGCAATTCCTGTCTTGCTATATTTCTGACCATCATTACAACTGGTCAGATCTATGACTGTAAGCAGAGTTTGCTCACAACAGTGCCTTGAATTCTGCTTCCTGATTGTCCCCGTTTATGGCGAATTATGGTTTCCAACCTTTCATGACTCATTTGTTCCCGCAGAATATTCCTGCGTTAGAGGAGCATTTCCGTGGTCTTCGTTCCACTTGGGCACAAGTCCAGGAGGCTTTGGGACATGCTAATTATAGGTACAGACTCCATGCTGACCACAGACGCCTGGCTGTGCCTTCCTACCAAGTTGGGGACACAATCTGGCTGTCATCTTGCAACCTCCGACTTTGTGTTCGCACCTCAGTTTATTGGGCCTTTTCGTATTCTTTGCAGGATTAACCCAGTGGCTTATGCATTAGACCTTCCTTCTAATATGTGTACTTCAAATGTATTTCATGTCTCCTTATTAAAACCTTTTGTCTCCAACCACTTTACTACCTCGGTGCCATGTCCTAACCCTGTAAAGGTTGAGAATCACGAGGAGTATGAAGTACAGTCCATTGTTGACTCATGTAGGTTCCGTGGGCTTCTGAAATGGATTCTGACCAAATCCTTTTGAGTGAGGAGCACCCCACTCCCTCATTAAGTACCTCTCATTAGTGTCCACCTGTGTCATGGGTTGAGACCTCAAGTTCTTCCATATAGAGGAATGTATTGCTCCCATGGTTCAGAGAAGCAGGATCTCCCAATCTATGGATAGTGTAGGCCACACTAATAATGGGGTACTTTGTCGCACTAAGTGAGCTTAAGCACCATATAGCAATATGGTGTGACCAAATCCCCATTTTTTTTTATAATGTTTTTTGAAAACGTCTAGGGGTTTTAAATAAGCCTTGCTGGAAGTAAATGTGTTTTTTGCATGTGTGTGTGCTGTAATATTTTGTTCTGTTGTATAGTCCTATGGCTTCACCATCTTTAATGCATCTTTTAGGGTGTGCCCCCCAAATAGATTGTTTGTTTAATCTTACTTTAGACCCAAGTATAGACACATCAACAGGCAAAACCCCCATATCTTTTAAAGCATTAAAACATCTAAAACAGCATTTGCGCTCCTCTCATCTGGTAGATGAATAGCGTGCAACACATAATGGGATTAGGAACTATAGCTATTATTCTAAATACATGGCTCCTATTCTCTTTTGGACCTTTTTTTCGTGGACCAGTTCTACCTGGAAAGGACCCGCTCATTTACTATAGAATCAATAACAATTTCAGATCATGCCCCTATAACTGTGACCCTTCTCCCAGTTTCTGTAGGCCACCTAGAAGGGACCTGGTGGTTAAATTAATCACTATTGGATGATAATAGTGTAGTGGAGGTACTTTCTCTTAAGATTAAAAATATACTTTGAAATTAATGTGCCCGGAGGAGTGTCTGAACAGGCTGTATGGGAAGCCCATAAATCAGTGATTAGGGGTGAACTGATAACGCATGGGTCACAGATTAAAAAAGAAAAACAAAAAGAGATAATAGACCTGCTGGAAGAGATTAATGAGCTAGAGATTAAACATAAAAAATACTTGGATTCAGCAGATGTCCAACAACTGGAGATCCTGCAATGCAAGTTGGCGCAGTAGGACCGGAAAAATAAAAATAAGTATACATTTTACGCACACAAGTTCTATGAACAAGGAAATAAATGTGGCTGGCTATTAGCCAGACAGCTCAAAAAACAGCAGGACTCCAGATATGTTCACACAGTAAAAATATAGTGGCAGAGTTTCATTGATTCTATGAGGCTTTGTATAATATTCAATCTGACTCCGTGAATGATAGGGAGGAACAGTGAAAATCGGAGATCAGAGACTATATAGAAGACTCAGCGCTGCCCTCGCTGCCATCCGTGGTGACCAAGGAAATAGACCAATCTCTATTAATGAAATAAACGAAGCAATATCAACCTTGCCAATAGGTAAAAGTCCAGGGCCAGACAGCTTTAGGAACTCATATTACAAGAAATGTATTTCTAGATTAGGGGTCCCAATATGTAGCTACTTTAATTAGATTAATGCTTCCAATCCATTACCCCCATAAACTCTATTGGTGTATATTACGGTAATCCCTGAATCTGGGAAGGACCCCCAATATTGCACCAACTACAGACCTATCTCCCTGTTAAACTCTGATATTAAGCTTTTAGCTAAAATCTTGGCCTTTAGATTACAGGACCAGATTACAGGACCATATAGTAAAGCTAGCTCACCCTGATCAGACAGGCTTTATGAAGGGCCATGAGGCCAGGGATAACACCATTTGGGCTTTACACATTCTTCATTGGATGCAACACGGCCCTGATAAAGCCCCAAGAGTGACATTGTAAATGGATGCTGAAAAGGCTTTTGACAGGGTGAATTGGGTATTTATGATTGAGGTGTTGAGGGGGATGGGTCTTGGCGATTGCATGATGGGCTGGGTATCAGCACTATATGTGACCCCGAGAGCGAGAGTGAAGGTGAACGGCACATTGTCGGACTATTTCCAAATACACAATGGCACAAGACAAGGGTGTGCATTGTCTCTGCTGTTGTTTGCCATGACATTGGAACCCTTCCTTTGTAAAGTAAGTACTGAAATTTTGGGTACATATATCAGACCTGTTGAACATAAAGTCTTGGTATATGCCGACGACTTACTATTTTACCTTTCTTCCCCTCAGATATCATTACCGGCCTTGATGACAGAGGTATCTAAATTCAGAATTTTATTTAATTTCATAATAAATTTGGAGAAGTCTGTACTTTTACCCAGCCATGTCGAACTTGCAAAACTCTTATCCGTTTATTTGGAATAAAAAATCCCTTGTTTATTTGGGAATATATATTACGTCAGATCCCAAACTTTTGTATGATTTGAACTATGGTTCCCTAATGATGGGGATAAAAGGGGACCTGTTGAAATGGAAGGGACAGTTTTTAACATGGTTTGGAAGGGTTAGTGCCATAAAGATGAGTAAAATGCCTAAAATGATCTATGTTCTATACACAGTGCCCATTACACATCCAAAGAGCTTCTTTAAAACTCTATGAAAGGCTTTTTTATCATTTGTATGGAATGACAAATGTCCTAGACTGGCCCATGATATCTTAAGGAGAGGCAAATCTGAAGGAGGAATGGGACTACCAGATGTAGCCTTATATTATAGGGCATAGATTTTAAATTGGTGCTATGAATCCTAAAATAAAATATGGGTCACTTTAGAACAGATAATGGCAAGTAGGAAGTTGCCAGGAGTCCCTTGGTTTCTGAGTGTAGACAGGGGCGTCTCAAAATGGACGTCACCCTTAATTCAGAGTACCTTATTAACCACTTCCCGACCAGCGCACGACGATGTACGTCGTCAGAATGGCACGGGCAGGCATATTGGCGTACATGTACGTCCAATATTCGATGCCGCCCTGCCATCGGGAGCGCGCCGCCGGCGGCGCGCTCCCGCGCTGGTCGGGATCCCCGTGAGTCCGGTCGCGGGACCCGCGGACTCGATCGCCGCGGGCATCCCCGCAATCGTCTCACGGAGCGGCCGAATGGAGGAAATGCTGTATAAACAACATTTTTCCATTCTGCCTAGCAACTAGTGACGCTGATCTCTGCTCCATGTGATTGGAGCAGAGATCAGTGTACACTAAATGAAAGCCCAACCCCCCCACAGTTAGTAACACACCCCTAGGAACACTTAACCCCTACACTGCCACCCACTGGTTAACCCTTTCACTGCCAGTGTCATTTACACAGGAATCACTGCATTTATATAGCAGTGATTACTGTATAAATGACAATGGTCCCAAAAATGTGTCAAAAATGTCCGATGGGTCCCCGACAATGTCGCAGTCACAATAAAAATCGCAGATCGCCGCCATTACTAGTAAAAAAAAAAATAATAAAAAATTATTAATAAAAATGCTATAAAACTATCCCTATTTTGTAAACGCTATAACTTTTGCGCAAACCAATCAATAATCGCTTATTGCGATTTTTTTTACCAAAAATATGTAGAAGAATACGTATCGGCCTAAATTGAGGGAAAAAAATGTTTTTTTTATATATTTTTGGGGGATATTTATTATAACAAAAAGTAAAAAATAATGCGTTTTTTTCAAAATTGTCGCTCTATTTTTGTTTATAGCACAAAAAATAAAAACCGCAGGGGTGATCAAATACCACCAAAAGAAAGCTCTATTTGTGGGAAAAAAAGGACGTCAATTTTGTTTGGGAGCCACGTCGCACGACCGCGCAATTGTCAGTTAAAGCGACGCAGTGCCGAATCGCAAAAAGTGGTCTGGTCTTTGACCAGCAAATTGGTCCGGTCTGAAAGTGGTTAATATGGGACAAATTAAATCAACTAGGGGACTATGCCCCTCGGGTATCCCCCCTGACTCCACTGGAGGAGCACCCATGGTTCACCCCCGGGAGAGGAGGTGGGATCTCTAGGAGCATGGGGGAGGGATGGTGACACGACATGGGGTCAATTTGCCCCACATGGAATGTTGTCTCCCTTCCAGATCTGGCAGGAGAGGAAGATTGGAAGATTTGTGTTTTTTTTTCTCCCTTCCTTTCTTTGTCTTCTTCATTTTTCTTCCAGGTGACATATGTAGGGGAATAGAGTAATACACTTGATTTTGTGAAGGGTGGGAATTTACATTGGGAAGGGATAAGGGGCTGGGGGAAGAGAGAGGTGATAGAGCACATAGGAGGGAAGGGTAAATGAAGGTGGACACAGAGGACGGGGGTAGATAGAGTTGATATGGTTAAGGCAGTGTTTCTCAAATCCAGTCCTCAGGCCCCCCCAACAGGTCATGTTTTCAGGATTTCCCTCAGATGAAACAGCTGTGGTAATTGCTAAGGCAGTGAAACTGATCAAATCACCTGTGAAAAATAATGGAAAACCTGAAAACATGACCTGTTGGGGGGGCCTGAGGACTGGATTTGAGAAACACTGGGTTAAGGGAAGATGAGGTGAAAATTCAGTTTAGAGGCAAGAGAGTAGTATGGCCTATAGAAGCCTTTTACATTAATTTTTATTTTTTTTTTGGTTGTTCATAGAAGCCTCTTACATTTTTTTTTGTGTGTAGATGGATTTTGTAGAGGGGCATTGGGAATTGGGTGAACTGGGTATGTTGGTAGAAGGAGTTGTAAAGCACATATAACACAATGGATTTGGAGGAAAGAGGAGGGTTAGGGGGGGAATGTATAATATAAAAAACATTTTTTGAAGGGAATAGTGGAAACTGATGAGGATGTTTTTATTTTTTTTGGTAAATGTGAATATGTGATGAAGTCTTTTTTTAATGGATATGTCAAATACTAATAAAAATGTAATAATAAAAAAAAAACCCATGAAAACAGGCCGAGACAGAAGTATGGTTAAATCACACTTGTTTAATAATAAAAGTAAAAAGAACAAATGTAGTCAAAACATAGCCAAAGTTTAGTAACCGGAACAGATAGTCAGCCAAGCCAGAAGTCAGGGATCAATGTAGTGGAACAGCAAGCAGGATCTGGAGCCAGAAGGGATGTCAGCAAAGCAAGTCTTAAAAAGGATCGCAGGAGATAGTTCCTGTGATGTGACCAAGGCGAAGGCAGAGCTCCTCTGGACTGGATGGCTTAAGTAGGCAGGACTGACAAGCAGGAGATCATCAACAGCTATGTAACTGTGGAGAGATAGGAGCTGGCAATTAGCCGACAGCTGAGCGGACAGCTCAGAGAAGGAAGGGCTGAGCCCAGTCCTGACAGTTGCTCTGTGTACCTTTTTACTATTATTATTATTAAACAAGTGTGGTTTTTAACTTCACTTCTGTGTCAGTCTGATTCATGGTTTCTGACACTTTTGTGGGGTTTGGGACAAGGACTTTTGATCACCAAAAAGGTTAGTCATGCTTGTTATTAGCTTGATTTGTATCCCTGCTTTTCTAATGTGATATTTTAATGTGTTTAATTTTTAGTGTCCTACCCTTGTAGATTGTAAGCTCTTTTGAGCAGGGCCCTTCTAACTATATTGTCAAATGCTGCAGCATCATTTCCATGCCTTTTATGTTTTTTGGCCCAAGTACATTAATGTACCAAATGTTTATACTAATGTTGAAATAAAAAGTAGATTTTTTTTTTTTGGCTTTGACTTTTACAGACTTTCTAAGTGCAAACTATTTATACCCCTTCAAATCTGTACTAAATCTAGTTGCATACAAAAGTATTTGGTTGTGCACACATGCCAGTCCTTGAGTAGAATGTGTAATGGGGGAGGGGGAAGAAAACCCCCCAAAAAATAAAATAAAAAAACCCTGCTCCAATGCTGAATTTCAGGGCTCTATTAATTTTTTGTGGACTAGGTAAACCATGAAATATGTCAACTAGGTGTGATTCTCTCTAAGCCCCAAATTAAGAAAAAAATACGCCAAACACAATTTTTAAAACATAATTTGGTGGGGGGTCCCCCCGGGCCCTTTGGATCTGGCTTAGATTTTAAGGGGGAACTCGATCCCCAAATTTGAAAAAAAAAATGTTGTGGGGGCCCCCAAACTCCATACCTGACTCTTTTCCGAGCATGCAGCCTGGAGGTCAGGATGGAGGGACAAGGGAGCACCCCCCCTCCTGAACCATACCAGGCCACATTCCCTCAACATGGGAAGGGTGCTTTGGGGCTCCCTTATGTGAATTGTTATTGGGTACATTGTACCTCTTCCCATTCCCCAAAAAAGTGTCAAAAAATAAAAACCACAAGAGACAGTTTTATTAAAAAAATAAAGTGTCTCGCAATGTACATCCTTCGTCAATCGGTGCCCTACAGACCTGAAAAATAGAAAAAAATCAAACCACTCTGCCTCAATGGGAGGGCTCCTGCTGTATGCTCTCACTTTCACAGTTCTTTTATAGGCAAGGGCGGGGCCATCTGGGTAAGTCACCTTGTGGCCCCGCTCCCCTGATGTCACGTGGGGTCACCCGTTTGTGTTACCCCCCTTTCCAACACCTGTCAAAACAAAGAGGCGACAGTCAGCAGGAGCCCTCCCATCAAGGCGGAGCATTTTTTTTCCTATTTTTCAGGTCCATTGGGTGCCGTGGTTGATGATGGATGTACATTGTGGGACACTTTTTTATTTTTTTAATAAAGGATTTGTCAAAAACTGTCTCTTGTGGTTTCCATTTTTTAAATTTTTTTGGGTGAATGGGTAATGTTACCGGTTTTTGACAAATCTTTATTGTCCAAATCTGCAATGTATATCTATCATCAATCACGGCACCTGACGGACCCAAAAAATATAAGAAAAAATGCTCCGCCTCGGTGGGGGGGGGGGGGGGTCCCACTGAGTGCTGTCTCTTTGCTTTGATAGGTGTTATATTTGCAAGAGCGTGGCCACCCAGTGATGTAACTGAATGACCCCATGTGACACCAGAGGGGGCGAGGCCACCAGATGACCTACCCGGGTGGTTCTGCCCTTGCCAATATAATAACTGTCAAAGTGCACAGAACGCATACAGCGGGAATCCTCCTATTGAGGTGGAGCGGTTTGATTTTTTTCTATTTTTCAGGTACATCGCGGGACACTTTATTTTTTTAATAAAGGATTTGTCAAAAACTGTCTCTTTTTTGTACCCCTACCCATTCACCAAAAAAGTGTAAAAAAATACAATGTACCTGATACCCATTCACATAGGGGGGTGCCGGGATCTAGGGCCCCCTTGTTAAAGGGGGCTTCCAGATTCCGATTAACACCCCGCCCGCAGACCCTGACATCCACCAGCCATGGTTGTCGGGAAGAGGCCCTTGTCCCATCAACATGGGGATAAGGTGCTTTGGGGGCACCCCAAAACACCCTCCCCATGTTGTGGGCATGTGGCCTGGTATAATTTAGGAGGAGGGAGCGCGCTCATCCCCCTACCTATCCTGACCTCCAGGCTGTGTGCTTGGATAAGTGTCTGGCATGGATTTTGGGGAAACCCCATGCCAATTTTTTTTAATTTTGGCATGGTATTCACCTTAAAATCTATGCCAAACCTGAAGGGCCTGTTATGGACTGGGGGGGCACACCGTTTTTTTTCCTTTTTTTTCCCTAATAGTAAACGACACATAAGCATGAGCATTGTTGTTTGTTTTTTTTTGTAATTGTTTATTTTAAATTTTCAACATCATACAGAAGAAAATATACATGAAATATTAATATTAACATAACGAGATTGCAGGTATACTTTGATTACAAGGCATACAAACTCTAAACATATAGAGGCATAGCGATGTGATTAAAGTAGTGATCTTCTACCGTATCTTTAAGGGGGGTTATAGACAGAAACTGTAAACAGACTATGTAACTTCAAAGAGAGCTGTAAGGAGAAAAAAAAAATAGATTTCAGACCTTCTCTCGGGGACATGTATGTATCCAGGTTTAACTAAATAGGAGCAATCCCATCAGAGCCATATGTAGACTCATCCCATGTTGACCAAATTTTAGAAAATTTCTGCATCTTACCCTCCACTACGGCCGTCAAGTGTTCCATTCTGCGTATGTCAGCTACAGTGGTGATCAATTGCGGAAGTGTAGGTGGAGAGGTGGACAACCATAACCTGGGTATGACCCTTTTAGCAGCCAATAAGATGAAGGACAACAATCTGCGCAAGGCCTTAGAAATACCAGAGAAAGGGAGGCCTAGCAGATAATGCATGGGTCGTCAGGGGAATAGGAGTGCCAGCCAGTGTTTCTAACAGATTTTGGACTTGGAGCCAGAACTGGTGGACTAGGGGGCAGTCCCAAAAAATATGGTAGTGAGAAGCATTGTTGTTTCCATAATATTAATGGCTCAGTTGCAAAACATTATTGTATAGAATTAAAAACATCAAACACTAGTAAATGTATTTTATACTAATGATTGTGCTAACCCAATAGGCTAGTCGCCAGCGCTTCTATCTTGAAAGACTCAGGCCTTGAAGGACTCATGTGTTCAAATCCCACAGAGGCTATCTCCTACTAAAAGATTGCATTGAACTCAGCAGCATATACTGAAAATAGGCAAAGGCCCATTAGCCAATTAGCCAATGCACTTTAGTTTGGTTGATTCTATTATATTAACTCTTCAAATGCGTGCAATGGTATGTAAGTATTCAAGAATATTAAGGTGTGGAATTCCAAACATCACACACTAGTTAACAGGCAGTTTACATTTTTTTGTTTGTTTATTTTAATTTGCTTTTGCACTGGAAAAACACAGCTGGCGGGTGGTAGGTTGGCTGGGATTTGAACTCATAGCTTGAGTGCTTTGGAGACATCTGAGCAGACCACCAAGCCATTGTGCTAAGTACGCTGAGATGTGCATAATATTGTAATATGATTAAAGAATGAACATAAATAATTACTGCCTGATAGTCACCTAAATAAAAAAATAAAAAACATACAACAGATATGTAATTGTTACTTTTCAGCACATGTAACTTTGCAGAACAGCAGACATTACTCTGCAATACTTATTCATAACTGCATTCGTTAACAAAAGAAGAGAAAAAAACGATGGATACTAATTGCAATATACTTCAATGGATGCACACGAGGTAGAGCACATCTCACATAAAATTATTTTCTTTACATACATGAATCATGTTTGCAGTGCAGTGCTATATAATAACTTGGTAGCAACTGGCACGCAGCAGGTCCGTGGAACTGCCGATTAGCGCTGATTCCGAATTTACGAATTTAGGCAGGTTCACCGCATGTTCACCGCTAATATTGTGATTTTTCATTCAAATGTTCTAGTTGAACTCCTAATTGCCTAAAATAGGAATGAACCCAATGTTCAAATCAAATGTAAGTTAGACTCGAACATCAGGTGTTCGCCTGTTTGCCGAATAGCGAACAATTTGGGGTGTTCACTGTAAATTTGAAAGCAGCAGAACACCCTTTAAAAGTCTATGCCCTTGTACACATGGTCAGACATTCCGACGGAAAATCTGACCGACAAAGTTTTAGAGCTCGGCTATAACATTTTCAGAAAACATGATCCGATCTGACTTTGTCCGATCGTTTGTAGAGAATTCCGATTGGACAAAGTGCCACTGAAGAATAATAATATTGTCTAATATTCTGTATCTCAGAGGCGTTTCCGAATCAATAGCATTGATAGTCAAACTGACTTAAAGAAAGTGTGTGTTTATTTGTCACACAGTTGGCATCATAAATACAATGTAAAAAGTATAATAGTTCAGTTCAGTGTAGGTAAAAATATATAAAATTGAATAGTTGTCAAGCTGTAATGAGCTTTATGAAAGCATGTGTGCTTTAATGGCTGCTGTCTTGCTGTCTTGAGTGTCCTTCAAGAAGAAGCAGGAAATGACGTTCTTAGACTTCTGGCAGAATTCAGCTGTCCCAAGCCATCAGTCTCTGTGTGAATATGTCAGGGTCATGTGTGGGTGTCTGAGTGTGAGTGCCCGTGTGAGTGTCTGTCAATGAGTGCCCTCCTTCAATCTCGAAACATCTCAGCTTTTATGCTACATGTGAACGTCATAACCTCACAAATTTAGTACCTTGTATGGCACACATTCATATCTGCTAACTTCTGCAATGTAAGTAGATACTCAGAGAGTCATATGGAGCTTGATTGACAAGCTCACATGTAACACTCTATACGTGACATAATGTGCTGTTCATATAATGTCATAACCATACATTTACATAATATGAACACATGTTAACAACTTTACATTAAGTAACTATATACTAATATGTATTAACATGACTGAGACTACTCTAAACTTATTTTTACAAGATATAATCCACAATGTATCATTTCTTTGGCTACGTAGACACATGTCTATTTTTGTCTTCTCATGACATTCTGTACCAAGATACCATATATGTCATACTCAAATAGCTACATTCAGAAACGTATTACTAACTCAGCTTCAGATGAGTATATATTTCACTGAACACTTGATCAAGGTCATTCACACATACTATTTATTATGATTAATCATAAAACCAAATATGTTTTGCAAGCTTGCCATAAATATATTATAACACCTATAAGTGCCGAATTATGAATTTGGAATAATATTCTAACAATCCCCCCTGAATTATGATTAATCATGCCAAATTGATTAAATACACTCATAACATCATCATTTATGTCACATTCACTCATCCTTGTATCAAATGATCGGACACAATATTCCTCAGAACTGAAGCAGCTAGAAATAACTCTCATTCTAAATGCTATTCTTTTTACTTTTAACTCCTCTAAGATGTATCTATTCAAAATCTTAAAATAATTGTATAGTTTTTTTTTTTTTTAAGTATAACATAATCATGACTCATATCAATAATTAATAATAATAATAATAATAATAATAATTATTATTATTATTATTATTAAAATAAATAAATGATGCAATAATATATTTCCATATTTGTGCTCAAATAATATTTTAGCTCTTTTGGAAATATACTTTACACTCTAAAACTTGTGATAACTTTCCATAGTTCAATTAATAGTGATATGCTTCCTAAATTATGAACAAAAGATATTCTACTAACTAGAATGATTGTGCAGTTGTAACCTAAAAATATTCAATATATGAATAAGGAAAAATAATAATGATAATCCTAACTTAATATGAACATTACTATCAGAATAATTGGATTATCAAAAAATATATATATGTGGATAAATGTTTCAGTCCTAAATTGTTTATAGTAGATAAAGTTTCTTCTGATTCATTTTTCTTCATAAAATGTCTTTAAAATTTCTTCTTCAAGTTCTGTTAGGTTAGAAAACCTTGTTGAATAAGATAAATCAGTCATAAATATGAAATATAAATCTTTTATCCAAATATTCTTTCCGAGAGGATCTCTTCTTTAACTTTGAATTTCCTGATATTCTCTTTGCTCTTCATAGGAGCTTGCTATCCTCCATATTTATTTGATTTTAGATGCCATATCTGTAAAAGAGATGCAGTATCATTAATTAGGCATAAAATATTTCCATTCAATTCTTGTAACTTTTTTTTTTTTTTTTCAACAAATGTTAAAACATTGTAGGAAATAACTTTGTGAATTCCTTAAACTATATGTAAAATAATACTATCTTGTATTTCCTTCAAAAGAGAACTTCTGTATGACCATGTACTGTCCTCACCCTGTGTAAAATGGCCTCAACTATAAAACATATGTACTGTGAAGTTTAGGTATGACAGGATGCAACATTTCTTTTTAATCATGATACAAATCCATATTTTCACAAACAAAGATTTTATATCACCCAGAGACAACAAAGGACTATGCCTTTGTTCTAATTTCGAAAAGATTAAAAATATGCATAACTGTATTCTGTGTTGAAGCCTTTATTCTAGTGTTAGAATGTTCTTCAGTAACAAGTACTGATTCTATGTGCTTCTCTGTTCTTATGCTGGAAACCTGAGATGAAGACTTCTCAGATACAGCTCTATAAACATGTGCTGGTGTACATTTCTGAAGATGTCTTCCTTTTACATCTATTTGAATGTGTTTGCCTGATAAAGCTCTGAACCATAGATGATATCTTTTACGACATTCTTTAAAACTATCTTCCTCAAAAATATCTTTTAGTGAGCAGTCAGATGTCTGTACAATGATTTTGTTTGATTTTACTATGCTCTCTGTAGCTTTAATTGCATAGTAAACACTTAGCAGTTGCTTTACACCTGGCTCAAAAGTCTTTTCCAAAAATGATAAAACTCTGGAGAAATAGGCAATTATTTCCTCCTTACCTTTTAGTAATCGAGACAATGTTACTGAGATGGCATTCTCAGATACATGAGTTTTCAAAACAAAAGATATTTCAGCACAAACCTCTACTGTATTCAATGCAGGAGCATTCTGCAAATCTTTTTTCAACATTTCAAAGGCATTTTTCTCATTTAGACCCCATTGGTCAACTATATTACCTTTATTTCTCAAAAGATTATATAGTGGATTAACTTTTTCTGCGAAACAGTGTACAAACTCTTTGCAAAGATTTATTTTATGCAAAAATTGATGCAATGCCTTATGAGTTGTTGGAGTTGCAATTGCAGTGATATCTCTAACTGTTTCTTGCAACAGTTGTCTCTTTCCTTGACTAATTTGCATGTGAAGGAATTTCACTTGATTTTTCATCAGCTGAACTTTTGTCGTGTTTAACTTTAAACCTTCAGCTTGTAACATCATAAACAACTCAGACAAAAGAGCAATATGTTCATCGATATTCTGAGTACTCAGCAAAATCGTATCTACATGCTGACAAATGCAGTCTGGCCTAGAAAATTTTGAAAGTATTTTTGCTATAGTTTCATGAACTATACCATCACCAATACCTAAACCAGGTATTAATCGAGTGAACGTATAAGTCTCTTTTCTGAATGTGAATGCTAGCTTGTACTGACAACTATTTGTTAAAGGAACGGAAAAATGGCTATTAGCGATTTCTAGTACAGAGAACACATTGTCCTCAGCATTCAAATTTAACTTTATGTTAGATTTATCAGGAAGAACTGGGTTATTTGCGATGTGTTTGTTCAATGTCCTTAAGTCAACTGATAAAGAATATGAATTATCAGTATTTTTGATAGGCCAAATACAGTTATTTACCACTGATTTAGCTTTCTTTACAATTCCAAGTTGTACAAACTCTTGAATAATGGCAGAAAGTGGACCAATTGATTCTAGTGGTAACTCATACTGACTAAGAGGTTCTGGATCTTTTCCCTCAATATTCAATTCTGTACTTTTCAAAGTTCCAATATCATTTTTAAACTTTGACCACAAACTTGGAAAACTTTGTACCACTTCCTTTAAAGCACAATTACCATCAACATCAGGCCACTTTTGTTCTGTAGACATATTGGTAATGGAACCAACATTACTATATACAGAGGGATCAATAAGCACTGATTTGGGCCTAGATGGATCTTTCCAAATACTTTTATTTGTCAAATCAATCACCCACGTTTGTTCATTGATTACATCAATGCCAAGTTTATTCTCTGCTTTGTGACAAACCCAAATTTTAATTTTAGTTTTCACTAATCCAGGTACCTCAAATGTTACATTAGATACCTGTCTAGCAGTGGAATTATCTGTATTATTAAAACCCACTATATTGCACATAGGAGAATTAGGTTTCACAGGTAGGTTTTCTCTGGTAAGGCTAATCTCAGATCCACTGTCAATGAGACAATTAATATTTTTACCATTCAGCAAACATTGTATATATGGTCTACCATTCTCGTCCAATATAATTGGTGCTACATATTGTAATGGCAGAGAAATTGAATCCCGATGTGATTCTATTTTTGGCAATGGCAATAAACCTTCTCTTTCAATGACAGTATTGTCTAAACTGCTGTTAACAGTCAAATTACTGATCTGTTTGACTTCTGTGGCATAAGGCAATTCAGTCAAAATTTCATCTTGACATGAAAAAAACGGTTGTACAAAAGCTGATTTTTCATTCTCCATATCTTTAGTTTTTATTTGTGAATCTTTCTTAAATTTACAGCAATGTTTTCTCATATGGTCAGATCTATGACAGTAAAGACACGTGATAGGCTCTCCTTGCCTCACTTGTCTGCACCTGTCCTTGTCATTCCTGCTATGACCTGTCGTTTCTGACATGTCTGCAGCCTGACTATTTTTGTCACATTGAATTATAGCTACCTCGTGTGTGAGATTGCTTTGATTCAATTGCCTCCTAGTTTTATCAATGAAACTTACTACATCATTTAAATTTTGACGTTCCTGTGCTATGGCTACTGAAGTTGGGTCAAGGTATTTAAATTTTTTTATGAAAGCTATTTTTCTTTTCAAATATTTTATTAAGGAATCAGGCAGGGTACAGTAAAATAAACTGAACAGTTTACAACAAAAACAGCAACGAAGGATAGTCAGATACGCTGTTACTTAAGCATCGTAAATGTAAATAACTCGATATAGGCACAAGATCAGCCCCTACTTCCCATATGAATAGGGTAAATAAAGGTCAAAACAATGGAAGGGGGGGCCAAATGAAACTAGGCCAACTAGTGTCGGTAGGGAAAAAGAAATCCGTAGACATTTTTATCCAGAGCTCCAGTCCCTACTCAGGGTAGTAGTGAAGGAGAACAGCGTTGCTTAAGGTATTTTACCCAACATAGAAAAAAGAGAGAATGGGAAAAAGAAAAAACAGGGATAGAAAAAGAGAGGAAAAAGAAGGAGGAAATAAGGTCATAGAGAGAGAGGGAAAAGTTGTGACCAAGTAAGGGAAAGGAAGGAGAGAAAGAAAAGCATGGTCGGCGGACCCAGGGGAACCACAAGCCCCATAACACTGATCATTTTAAACTAAGGAGCCATAAGGCGTGTGTCAAAGTCCTTAGGCAAGAAATTGTCTACCCATGGCTGCCAAATTCTAGTAAACAGTGGGATTTTGTCCAACGTTACCGCTTCTATTTTCGCATGTATCATCGCCTGTGTAACTCTGTGTTTGGTCTCAGCTACATGTAAAGTAGGTGTCCTCCAGGCTCTTGCTATCGTTTGCTTAGCTGCAGTCAATATTTGGAGGGAAAGTTGAATTTGGGGTTTGGTGAAATTTAGTGGTAGCCAATTCAACAGCGCTATTTTAGGATCAGGATCCACGGGGCGATGAAATAGTGTGGTTAGTATATGAAAAATTAAAGACCAAAAATTTGTTACGGTGGGACAGGTCCACCAGATGTGGAGGTGAGTACCCCGGTCTTTGCAACCTCTAAAGCAGTCTGGCGAATAGTTTGGCACATACTTGGCAA
This sequence comes from Lithobates pipiens, assembly GCF_037356315.1. Taxonomy (NCBI): domain Eukaryota; kingdom Metazoa; phylum Chordata; class Amphibia; order Anura; family Ranidae; genus Lithobates; species Lithobates pipiens. The sequence continues at coordinate 337,467,163 of NW_027507903.1, forward strand.
TTCTAGAGGGGACTAGGTACCACCGCATCAGGACCTTATAGTTCGCTTCAGAAGCTACCACATTTTGTGAGGAGTTCTTAGTGTTAGTCCATATAGTGGACCACGACTCTGCGTCAAGATTAAGCGTTAAATCAGTGGCCCATGCTTTAGCATAACTCGGAAGGTCTTCAGATGCGGTGGAGAGGTAAGAATAGAGGTATGAAATGGTGCCCGGGGCATGCGGATCAGAGGAACATATAGACTCAAATTGAGACATAGATCTAAGATTGTGGCCCATTTTGAAATGTGTTTGGAAGAAGTGAGCTATCTGTAAGTAACGGAAGCATTCTTTGTGGGGTAGTTGTGTCTGTGCCTGTAGGTCAGGGAATGGAATGAGAGAGGTTCCCCGAAAAAGATCACATACCCGAGTAAGGCGTGCATGTGACCAGGCTGAAAAGGCGCCTGGCTCCATGCAGGCTGGCATAAAGTTTGGGTGACCTAAGAATGATAATAGGGGGAGATGTGGGGACAAAAATTTAAAGGGAGTACATATCCTATGCCAAATTTTAAGGGAATGACTTGTGATAGGATTAATAAGGGTTTTACACTCCTGGGGGGGGAGCCAAAGCATATTGGAGACGGAAATAGGATGAGCCTCTACTGCCTCTAAGCTGACCCATAGTGGAATTTCAGATTCAGCGTGGTAGAGGGTCATTTGTGATAACTGAGCGGCATAGTAATAGTGCTTGAAATAAGGTATTCCCAGCCCTCCTTGAAGCTTATGCCGAAAGAGGACCGTCTTAGAAATTCTAGGTCTAGTATTACCCCAAATATATTTGAGAGTCCTGCTTTGTATAGTGTTATGAAAATATGTAGGGACTGTAACCGGGAGCACTCTATATAAATATAGTAATTTGGGCAGCAAAGACATTTTCACTGCCGTAATACGCCCCAGCCAGGAAACACATAAGGGCTGCCAAGAAGAAAGAAGCAACGATAAACTACGTAGCATGGGAAGATAATTAACATGGTAAAGGTGAGCAGGGTTACTAGTTAATCTAATACCTAGGTAGGGAATATAAGACGTTGACCATTGGAATGAATAGTTAGTCCGTAGGTTGTGCAAAGTTTCTGCAGGCAGGGATACTGCAAGGGCTCTAGATTTACATTGATTCACTTCAAGACCTGAAATTTGCGCGAAGGTATCAAGAAGCTTAAAGAGGTTGGGCAAGGTAGTATGGGGGGAGGTGACAAATAGGAGGGCATCGTCTGCGAAGAGGCATAACTTATGAGTCGTGGAAGCTACCTCTAGACCCCGAATATCAGGGTTAGATCTAATCAGGGCTGCTAGCGGTTCTATAGCAAGGGCAAAAAGCAGGGGCGACAAAGGGCACCCCTGCCTAGTACCTCGTTGAATCGGGAATCTATTTGAACTGAAGCCGGAATAGCGAACAAACGCTTGGGGATGGGCGTATAAAGTGTCAATCCAACGGAGAAAATGAGGGCCAAAACCCCACTTAAGCAATATATACTTAAGGTAGGGCCAAGAAACAGTATCAAAAGCTTTACGTATGTCAAGTGACAATAAATGCATAGGGATATTTCTAGATCTAGCTAAGTGCTGTAATAGAATAACCCGACGTATGTTATCACTCGCTTGGCGCTTAGGTATGAACCCTACCTGATCCTTGTGAATCAGCCCTCCAATATGTGAAGACAATCTTAGGGACAGTACTTTTGCTAAGAGCTTAATATCTAGATTCAAAAGTGATATCGGCCTGTAGTTAGACCATACGGAATGATCAGCTTCAGGTTTGGGTATCATTGAAACTGAGGCCGTAAGTGTGTCACTACCAAAGGTGCCCCCCTTCAAAAGGGTGTTAAAAGTGTTTGCTAAAAGTGGTGCCAGGGTATCCGGGCCAGGTTGTTTACTAGTTTTAATTAGTTTGATAGCCTGGAGCACTTCAGAAGACGAGACCTCCGTGTCAATAGCGTTTCGGGCCTGGACGGGAAGAGAAGGGATCTGTAGGTCGTGAAACAATGCTTCAGCTTTGGTTTGAGGGAAAGAAGAGGGGGATTCGTAGAGTTTCGCAAGGCGTTTGGAAAACTCGTCAACTATTTTAAGTGGGTTGCTAGTGTACGATTCTTTTCCCACCTTAAGCCTAATCGGTTTATATACTCGTTCAGGTTGTCTAAGGCGAAGAGCTAAAAAGGTGTCAGGCTTATTAGATTTAGTATAAATGGTATGAAAAGTCCTACGTAAGGTTTTATCTGCTGCCTCTGAGAAAAGTAAATCCAGCTCAAGCCGAATTTTAGCTAGTTCAGACTTATTCGTTTCAGAAGGGGAGGTCTGGAATAGGAGAAATAGCCGTTGATATTCAGTTTCTAGGTATTGCAAACGTTGGAGCCTGTCTTTCTTAAGGAAGGAGGCTGTTGATATGCATTTACCCCTAATTACAGGCTTATGTGCTTCCCATAAGAGAATAGGGGAGATATCTGGAGTGGCGTTATATGTAAGATAATCACGTAAGGCAACTTGAATGTCGAGCAAAAAGGATTGATTTGTTAAGTGTCTATCATTCATTCGCCAAAATCTTTCCCGAGGTCTTGGTATAAGGGAGGAAATAAAGGTGATCACTGCACAATGGTCAGACCAAGTGATTGGGTGTATAATAGATTGCAGCAGGATTGGGGAGGATGCTATGGAGATAAATATATGATCTATTCTAGAAAAGGAATTATGGGGATTAGAGTAAAACGAAAAATTCTTCTTTGCAGGATTGCATTCCCGCCAGGTATCTAATATTGAATATTTTTGCAGCAAGGACCAGAATTGAGTTGAGAGTGAGTAATGGTCTGGCGTGTACGGGGATCTATCTACAGACGGGTGAATAACCAAGTTAGAGTCCCCACACATAATTAAGGTACCTTTAAGATGAGTTTTGGTTACTTGAAAAAGATGAGAAAAAAAGGGAATAGGGTTGGAATTAGGGGCGTAATAAGAGACTAGAGTTACATCTGATTCTTGTAGGGAGCCTGTCAAGAGAATATATCGTCCCTCAGGATCCTTGATAGCTGAAGTCAAAATAAACGGGAGAGAACGATGGAGAGCCAGGAGGACCCCCCGATGTTTCGTAGCCGCAGAGGCCGTGTATACTAGGGGATAATTATTATGAAAAAATTTAGGAGTATTACGAACAGAGAAATGTGTCTCTTGTAACGCTACTATACCTGCATGCAATGATGTAAAGGTGCGAAAAGCTTTAACCCGTTTGTTGGGCGAGTTCAGGCCTTTCACATTATGAAAGCTATTTTTAAACCTGGGTCATTGTCATTATCTACTCCAAAAATCATTTCATAAACCTTGCAAAATTTTATTTTAAACCCAAATGGATCTTCTTCTACAGTAGTCTGTAATAGATCTAACATTTCTATGGTCGGTATTTGCTCACCAGTTGCACATAGCAATAATTGTCGTAGTCTATCTGTCGCGTCATTTTGTTTTTCCTGACCTTCGTCATCAATAACAGTTGAATTAATTCGTTTAGCAAAATTAACTGGAACCCACAACTGAAATATGTAATTGCGCTGATCATTTGACAAATTAAAACGATCCGCAAACATTTCAAATAAATCCCAATTGGAAAATACAGTTGCCTCAATGTCATAAATAGGAAAATCTTTTAAAACTTTCATAAGTTGGTCATGTATTTGCAACTTTAGTTTTGCAGTTCTACATAATAAGTTTTTTTGTTTCATTTCTACTTCATTAGTAGCATCAACATTCTCCATATCTGAATTTTCCGGAATATAAGAAGGTAGCTTAGACTTGGATACAGTCTTTTTGTCATCTATAGTTATTACAGCAACCTGTCTAATGTCATTTTGTAACTCTAGCAAATTCATTTTTTTAGATTCTAATTGTTCTTCAAGATTCTCTATGTAATTACAAAAAATCTCACAGTTTGGACAACTAAGAGAATCTTGGGACACATTTTCATGTATTCCTGTGTTCTGTACATTGTTAGTTTCTGTCTGCTTTAGTGTACACACATTTTTAGCAGGTAAAATATTAATAATCATTTTATTAAATATCCTCACTAGGTTCAAAATGTTCGATATCTTTTTACGCTCTTTCATAACAGTAAATTTATTTTTTTCTATCTGCAAATTGGCTTGTAAACATTCATTGTACATATATGCCCATAAGTCACTGTCATTTGGGTAAAAAGACACATCTTTAAACTCTAGTTTGCTTTCTCTCGCTATATCATCAATAAATTCCATAACTTTTACTCACCGTATTTAGAAGAATTTCTCGTCTTCAACCGTCTGATACTGGACTGTTGACCACATCTGATGCAACACAAACGCCTCTTGGTTGATAGGTTCTGAACCGTCTTTTATCTCGAGACTTGAATCTTCTGCGCTAGTATTTCCCCCCTCAGCAAGGATCGAGATTTCCATAAAAATTGAGAAATGACGGCACTGTCTGGCTCGCCAAATTGAAGAATAATAATATTGTCTAATATTCTGTATCTCAGAGGCGTTTCCGAATCAATAGCATTGATAGTCAAACTGACTTAAAGAAAGTGTGTGTTTATTTGTCACACAGTTGGCATCATAAATACAATGTAAAAAGTATAATAGTTCAGTTCAGTGTAGGTAAAAATATATAAAATTGAATAGTTGTCAAGCTGTAATGAGCTTTATGAAAGCATGTGTGCTTTAATGGCTGCTGTCTTGCTGTCTTGAGTGTCCATCAAGAAGAAGCAGGAAATGACGTTCTTAGACTTCTGGCAGAATTCAGCTGTCCCAAGCCATCAGTCTCTGTGTGAATATGTCAGGGTCATGTGTGGGTGTCTGAGTGTGAGTGCCCGTGTGAGTGTCTGTCAATGAGTGCCCTCCTTCAATCTCGAAACATCTCAACTTTTATGCTACATGTGAACGTCATAACCTCACAAATTTAGTACCTTGTATGGCACACATTCATATCTGCTAACTTCTGCAATGTAAGTAGATACTCAGAGAGTCATATGGAGCTTGATTGACAAGCTCACATGTAACACTCTATACGTGACATAATGTGCTGTTCATATAATGTCATAACCATACATTTACATAATATGAACACATGTTAACAACTTTACATTAAGTAACTATATACTAATATGTATTAACATGACTGAGACTACTCTAAACTTATTTTTACAAGATATAATCCACAATGTATCATTTCTTTGGCTACGTAGACACATGTCTATTTTTGTCTTCTCATGACATTCTGTACCAAGATACCATATATGTCATACTCAAATAGCTACATTCAGAAACTTATTACTAACTCAGCTTCAGATGAGTATATATTTCACTGAACACTTGATCAAGGTCATTCACACATACTATTTATTATGATTAACCACTTGCTTACTGGGCACTTAAACCCCCCTCAGTCCCAGACCAATTTTCAGCTTTCAGCGCTGATGCACTTTGAATGACAATTGCGCGGGCATACAACACTGTACCCAAATGACATTTCTATAATTTTTTTCCCACAAATAGAGCTTTCTTTTGGTGGTATTTAGTTACAGCTCGGAGTTTTATTTTTTGCTAAACAAACAAAAAAAGATGCAAAAAAAAAAAAAATCATGTTTTAATAGTTTGTTATAACATTTTGCAAACGGGTCATTTTTCTCCTTCATTGAAGTGCGCTGATAAGGCGGCACTGATAGGCTGCATTGGTGGGCACTGATGGGCTGCATTGGTGGGCACTGATAGGCTGCATTGGTGGGAACTGATAGGCTGCACTTGTGGGCACTGATAGGCATAGTTAAGGCGGCACTAATAGGCACAGATAAGGCGGCACCGATGGGCACAGATAAGGCGGCACTGATGGGCAAAGATGGGCACAGATAAGATGGCACGGATGGGTGGCACGGATAAGTGGCACGGATGGGTGGCACGGATGGGCACTGATAGGTACCACAGATAGATGGGACTGATGGGCACTGTAGGTGGCACTGATAGGTGGCTCTGATAGGTGGCACTGCTGGGCACTGATGGGCGGCACTGCTGGGCACTGATGGGCGGCACTGCTGGGCACTGCTGGGCACTGATGGGCGGCACTGGGGTGCAGCACCTTTGAGGCAGATTGGGTGGCACTGTGGGTGGCACTGTGGGGTGGCACTGTGGGGTGGCACTGTGGGTGGCACTGTGGGGTGGCACTGTGGGCATTATGGGCACAGACGGGGGGCACTTACTTTTACTTTGTTATATTTCAGGATGGCACTGCGGGAGGCAGGTGGGCACTGGCAGGTGGCATGTGGTGCCTTTCATTGCTGGCCGTGATCGGGACTGATGTCCCGATCACGGCCGCCGGTGATCGGCTTTTTTTTTTTCTCCTCGCGCTGTCAGCGCGAGGAGGAATAATAGCCGATTACCGGCTCCGTTCTATCACATGATCAGCTGTCATTGGCTGACAGCTGATCACGTGATAAGGGGTCGGGATCGACCCCTTACACGGATCGGTGATCAGGCGAGTCTCATGGACTCGCCGATCACAGAGCGCGCCGCGCGCGCCCCTCAGGGGGCGCGCAGGCCGCTCGTAACCAGGACGACGTCAATAGACGTAGTCCTGGAAATCTAGGTCCGCGCTAATGCCGTCATTCGGCAATAGCGCGGTACCCAAGTGGTTAATCATAAAACCAAATATGTTTTGCAAGCTTGCCATAAATATAATATAACACCTATAAGTGCCGAATTATGAATTTGGAATAATATTCTAACAGCCACGCATGCTCAGATCAAATTCCTAGACCAAAGCTATTGGCTACTAGCCTGAACGTAGTCCCGTCGCAACGAAATAACGCCATCGCGTTCTGAACGATCGGATTTTCCGACAACTTTGTCCGACCATGTGTATGCAACAACAGTTTCGCAAAAAATCTTGGTTGTCGGAATGTCTGACCGTGTGTACAAGGGCTAAGGGAGAAATCAAAAGTGCTAATTTTAAAGGCTTATATGCATGGTATTGACATAAAAAAGAGTTTTGGGACCTGAGTCATTTTTTCAGGAGCAGTGATTTTAATAATGCTTAAAGTGAAACAATAATAGTGAAATATTCCTTTAAATTTAGTACCTGGGGGGTGTCTATAGTATGCCTGTAAAGTGGCGCATGTGTTTAGAACAGTCCCAGAGTAAAATGATATTTCTAAAGGAAAAAAGGTAATTTAAAAGTACTTGCGGCTATAATGAATTGTCGGTCCCGGCAATTCATTAAAAGTCATTGAAAAAAACGACATGGGATTCCCTCACAGTCCATTACTAGGCCCTTTTGGTCTGGTATGAATATTAAGGGAAACCCTGAACCAAAATGTAAAAAAAAAGCCATGGGGGTCCCCTTCAAAATCCATACCAGACCCTTAAGGGGAACCTCATGCCAAAATGTAAAAAAAAAATGGCGTGGGGTCCCCCCAAAAAAACAATGCCAGACCCTTATCCGAGTGCGCAACCTGGCAGGCCGCAGGAAAAGAGGGGGGAATGAGAGAGAGAGCCCCCCTCCTGAACCGTATCAGGCCACATGCCCTCAACATGGGGAGTGTGCTTTGGGGTAGTAGCTCCCCAAAGCACCCTGTCCCCATGTTGATGGGGACAAGGGCCTCATCCCCACAACCCTTGCCCAGTGGTTGTGGGGGTCTGCGGGTGGGGGGCTTATCGGAATCTGGAAGCCCCCTTTAACAAGGGGACCCCCAGATCCCAGCACCCCCCTTTGTGAAATGGTAACGGAGTAAAAATGTACTCCTACCATTTCACAAAAAAAGTGTGAAAATGGTAAAAATGACAATACGTGTCTTGGGACAAGTCCTTTATTAAAAAATAAAAAAATGTAAGTGTCCCATGAAGTCCATTTATCTTCTTCTTCTCTCTTGAAAAAGAAAAAAAAAAAACCTGCATGCTTTTGCGTGCTCGGATAAGGGTCTGGTATGGATTTTTGGGTGGAACCCCACCCCATATTTTTTTTTTAATTTTGGCGTGTGCTTACCCTTAAAATCCATAGGTCTGGTGTGGATTTTAAGGGGGATCCCCACACTTTTTTTTTTATTTTGGCGTGAGGTTCCCCTTAATATCCATACCAGACCTGAAGGGCCTGGTATGGCATTTGGGGGGACCCACACGCAATGTTTTTTTACATTTTTGTTTGGGGTTCCCCTTAATATTCATACCAGACCCAAAGGGCCTGGTAATGGACTGTGGGGGAATCCCATGCCGTTTTTTAATGACTATTATGTGTATTGCAGGGACAGACAATTCATTATAGCCGCAAGTACTTTTAAATGACTTTTTTTCCTTTAGAAATGTAATTTTGCTCTCGGACTGTTCTAAACACGTGAAACATGCGCCACTTTACAGGCATACTATAAACACCCCCCAGGTATGAAATTTAAAGGATTTTTTCACTTTCATTGTTTCACTTTAAGTATTATTAAAATCACTGCTCTCGAAAAAATTGCAATTTTTTAAACTTTTTTTTGCATTGATACATGTCCCCTGGGGCAGAACCCAGGCCCCCAAACACTTTTTATGACAATACCATGCACATAAGCCTTTAAAATTAGCACTTTTGATTATTCATGTTCATGTCCCATAGACTTTAACGATGTTCGCGTATTCAAACAAATTTTTTGCCTGTTCGCATGTTCTGCTGTGAACCGAACCAGGGGGTGTGTGGCTCATCCCTAGCCTGAAATGGGTGCTGTTACATGTAGAGCGCGCATTCCCAGGAATCTTAGTAAATAAACCATATATTGTTAATTCTTCATAGAATATGGAAAGCAGCAGAAAACAAAGGAACTTGATTGAGCCTTGTTTTTTAAATATTTTATTAAGAATAGAATGTATCTATTTTGTATTGCTAATAAGTACACCTTGTTTATAATGATTCTGTCATGCCTTTGTATTGTGCAATGCTCAGAATCTTTATAAAACAATGAATTTACAAAAATAAAGGTATTCATATTATAAAACAATAGTTTACAAACATATAAACTTAAAGCATTAGTTACCCCACTACTTCATATTCCTGATATGCGATTGTGGTACCATATACTTGTATGAGAAAGTCTCCTGTTCTCTTTGTATTGCTTTCTTTACGTGAAATGTCTGGTGTTCCTGCTAGTCACCTTGCTTTCCTATTAAAAACTGACTACACCAAGCAGTGCTCAGTTCGATAGCTGTGCTGGGAACTCAGTGTACTCTCCTTCAGGGATCAGACTTGTCCTGGCATGCCCCCACTGCACAGCCATTCACTGGGAAGCTCAGTGCACTGCTGCTTCTCCTCCCCCCAGCACTTATGCAGCTTAGAACAGAGGCAATGTGATCACTTATAAAAAAGGGAAAAAAGGTATTTATAATCTTTTTTTTTTATATCTATACAAAAAATGTTTTGTCTTTTATTTATGCTTTAAATTGAATGGGTTGTTTTACAAGGTGATCATTTACAATAACTTAAAAAAAAAAAAAGACAAAAAAAAAACGAACAACATAACTTTGTTTGTATTGGTTATATATCTAGATATAATCTAATTATAGCAAAGCAGCAATGAGAGGCAGGAAGCAGGAATCATAATACTAAAGTGTCTGTATATGCAGTGTTGTTTTCTTAGAAGCTCTGTAGGCAGCACAATCAGAACATTGAAAGTCTGACTCACTATGAGATGAGGGCAATGAATAGCAGCTATAAATATGCTACTGTTACCTAAAATTATCTATTATTTTTAGAACCATACCAATAACGATACCAGAACACTTCTACGGTCACATAAAAATTATTTAGGCAATTCCTTTGAAAAAAAAAAGATGGCTAGAATTAAATTTCCACTACTATGGAAACATAGACTTAAATGAGGCGTAAACTTCCCCAATATTAAAAATTACTATTACACTGCCCTCTTAGACCTGATTAAAGCGTGGTTCGACCCACACTCTGATAAGCTATGGGTTCACATTGTAAAACACGTAGCAGGTAACAGACCCTCTCTTTTGCTATCGCATCTGACTCATCTGAAACTATACTGAAGGGCATTTCCCTCAATAGAAGCCACACTAAAAGCATGGAATAAACTACATTCAATAGTATCTCCTGATACATTAGACAAATGTACAGAGCTTCCATGTCCATCCCATGTACTGTATATACATCAACATGGGGACAAGATGTTTTGGGGGGGACCTCAAAACATCATCTCCATGTTAAGGGCATCTGGCTTGGTACTGTTCAGGAGGGGGTGCTCTCTCGTCCCCCCTCTTCTAGTGCGGCCTGCCAGGTTGCGTGCTCGGATAAGGGTCTGGTATGGATTTTGGGGGGACCACTACACCATTTGTTTTAAATTGGCGCAGGGTTCCCCTTAAAATCCATACCAGACCTGAAGGATCTGATATGGATTGTGGGGACCCTTACACCATTGCAATTTTTTTTTTTAACACTTTTTATGGCTATAAGCCTTTAGAATGAGCACTTTTCATGTTAATGTCCCATAGACTTTAACAGTGTTCCGCAGCTTTTGAATTTGCCGTAAACACCACATAATGTTTGCTGCTCAGTGACACCCCATGTTCGACTCGAACTTACGTTCAACTCGAACATCGGGCTCATCCCTAGACAGGATCACCAGTGATTATTATTATTTTATTTTTATTTTTTTGCAAACTCTTTATTCGGTTTCAGCATTTGCAAAACAAACAAAGGCTGGTAGCCTAGGGCGTGCCGGGGCAGGCGACCCAAAACAAAACAAATACACAGTACCAAAAGCATTCTTAGAGCTCATGTACACTGCTGCTGGAAAACAAACAGGAGCATTTGGGCTTTTTTTCAGCTGCCCCTGAACTCTCCTCTGTTATCTTATCAGTACATGTACACAAAGTTGTTTATACTCATTTCTAGGCAGTTGAGTTTAAAAACATTTTTTGGAAAGCAAAAAAATGCATTTAGGACAGCTGTTCAGAGGCATTTGAAATGCCAAATTCCTGTAACAGCTTGTAAACGCGTTTCGTTTACAGGCGTTTTTAATGGAGATACATTTTTGACTGTTTGGGGGAAAAAAGCTCCTAAACACAAACACCACTAAATGTGGTATGTAAATGCGGCAAAATAGAAATTTTTTAACCACTTCAATACAAGGCAGTTAGACACCTTCCTGCCCAAGCCAATTTTCAGCTTTCAGCGCTGTAGCAATTTAATTGCGCCGTCATACAACACTGTACCCAAACAAATTTTTTTTTATCATTTTGTTCCCACAAATAGAGCTTTCTTTTGGAGGTTTTGGATCACCTCTGCAATTTTTATTTTTTGCACAACAAATAAAAAAAGACAGAAAATGTTGAAAAAAAACAAGTTATTCTTTGTTTCTGTTAATTTTTTTTGTAAATAAGTAAGTTTTTTACTTCAATGACAGACACTGATATGGCTGCACTGACGGGCACTGATAAGGCGGCACTGATGGGAACTGATGAGGTAGTACTGATGATGGGCACTGATAGGTGGCACTGATGGGCACTGATAGGTGGCACTGGTATGCAGCACTGATGGGCACTCATAGGTGGCACTGATGGGTACTTATGGGTGGCACTGATGAGTACTTATGGGTGGCACTGATAGGTGGCATGGATGGGCACTGATAGGTGGGCATGGATGGGCACTGATGGGTGGCACTGCTGGGCATCACTGTTTTTATTTTGGTACATAATGTTGCCAGTCAGTGCCCATTTGTGGGGACTGACTGGCACAGATTGGGCATCATTTGCACATGTGGATGGCCATGGGGTACATACCTGGCCATCCACATGTTGCCCACTTCCCTGGTGGTTCAGGTGGCTTCCCTGGTGGTCTAGTGTGGGCATCTGAGGGGGGGGCTGCGCTGATAAACAATCAGCACAGACCCCCCCTGTCGGGAGAGCTGCCGATCGGTTCTCCTCTACTCGCATCTGTCAGACGCGAGTGAGGAAAAGCCGATCACCGGCTTTTCCTGTTTACAATGTGATCAGCCGTGATTGGACGCGGCTGACCACGTGGTAAAGAGCCTCCGCCGGAGATTCTTTACTGAGATCGGTGGAGCGGTGTGTCAGACTGACACACCGCTCCACCGATCGCCGCGATGCATGCCGGCATGTTATCTTGAAGGACGTTATATGACGCTCAGTCAGGATAACAGAACCACTTACCGGGCGTCAATTTGCTATTGACCGGGCGGGAAGTGGTTAAACATCGGTTACTATCTGTCAAGTTAAATCATTCAGGAAAGGTTTCAAAACGTCCCGTGTACATTAAGCCTTAAATACAAAAAAGAAGGCACAAAAAAAGCGTCATGTATGTGTGAATCATGCTAGACCCGCTGAGAATATCAATGATTACAGCCTGACGTAGGTTCCCCCTAAGAAGGCAGGATACCAGTAATTATTTTAATGAAATCTGCTGATTTCAACATTTTCAAAATGAAATTACACTAGATTGTTAAAATGTACATACGATTTTGGTGATTAAGTTTACAGATATTGAAGTTGAAAAGGCAAGTATTGGAATCACAATGCCCAAAATAATGCATTGCACAAAATCTGCCCAGTCTTTTATATTTATTTATTTTTAGGCAAGAGAACAACTTTGTTTTCTAGATATTTGTACATTTTTATGTAAAAAAAAAAAAAAAGACTCAAAAGAGACGTACACTACAGAAAGTAAAATCCTTAAATCCAAAATTCAGTTTGGATTGAAAATTAATTTCAAGCAGCTATCAGCCTTAAAATAAATCCCCTTTCAGCTTTTTATAGGATTACATGTGGACTGCTAATGGGAAAATGATAACTCTTAAAATCCCTTCATAGTTCAGCACATAGTGAAATTTATATCCCTTCTGATCTCCTGGATATGAGTTAAAGCCTGGAATCCCTTTGGTTTTAAGAAATGTCTTGTGAATATTGGTTTCTCACATTTTCCAGGATGTTAAGTATGCAGCCATATATGATATATTATAAGTTATGAAATCTATTGTACAATTACAACTTTACAACGAGCAAAGGAAAGGAGTTTAAATGCACTGGTATAAAAGTTGTAAGCTAATCTAGCTCAGTCAGTCCCTGTTGGACATAGCACCTCAAGCACTGGTACAATGAGCACAGGTGCCCCACAGGGCTGTGTGCTCAGCCCATTACTCTTCACACTGCTGACCCATGACTGTACTGCTAAGTCCAACTACAACCACATCGGATGACACAACTGTGGTAGGTCTCATCAGAAACAATGATGAAAAACTTTACAGAGAGGAATTGACACAAATGGTTAAATGGTGAGCCTGCAGAGAAGCCTGGGCATACAGCCAAGACAGCTGATTGGAGGAAGGTAGAGAGTTTCAGCTACGCTTGTTGAATAGTTGAGGGCTCTGCTAATCTACTTATAGCATCCTCCCCAACACAAAACTCCAGCTAGTTTTATCATATGTGACAGAGAACTAGTCAGGCTGATAACAGAAGAATGGAGCAGGAGACAGCTACAGGACGCAGGGCTTTGATGAGAGATAACAAAACACTGCAGATATATATACCCAGATCAAATTTAATGAATAAGGTTTACATCCACTTTACCCACTTCAGCTCCGGAAAATTTGGCTGCTGAATGACCAGGCCATTTTTTGCGATCCAGCACTGTGACGCTGCACCCAAAAAAAATGTATATCCTTTTTTTCCTCACAAATAGAGCTTTCTTTTGGTGGTATTTGATCGCCTCTGCGGTTCTTATTTTTTGCGCTATAAACAAAAAAAGAGTGACAATTTTGAAAAAAACATAATATTTTGTACTTTTTGCTATAGTAAATATCCCATTTTTTTTTTCAAAAAGCTAATTTTTTCTCAGTTTAGACCGATATGTATTCTTCTACATATTTTTGGTAAAAAAAATCACCAAAGCGTGTATTGATTGGTTATACAATATAGGGAATAGATTTCTAACATTTTTATTATTTTTATTTTTACTAGTAATGGCGGCAGTCTGCAATTTATATCATGACTTTGGGACCATTGGCATTTATACAGCGATCAGTGTTATAAAAATATATTGATTAATGTAAAAATGGCAGTGAAGGGGTTAACTGTGAAGGGGCGATCAAGTGGTTAACTGTTTTCTCTGGGAGGTGATTCTAACTGAAGGGGGAAGGGACTGACTAGAGGAAGTGACGGATCGTGATTCCTAGCTAATAGGAACACACGATCTGTCACTCCTCTCAGAACAGAACAGGGAAGTGTGTGGTTACACACTATTCTGTGTCTCCTGCTCATGATCACTTGTGGCTGTCAGTCATCACAACCGTTGGCCACGAGCATCAGCACCCCTACTGTGCAGCGGGCATGCGCGCCTGCTATCCCGATCACACGAGCCGAAGTATAGCTACGACGGTTTGTGGGATTGTGCCGACCTGCCGCAGTAAAATGACAGCGGCTGGTTGGAAAGAAGTTATTGTAAGTAAAACAAAGGAGGTCTTGATGGATTTAAGGAGAAACATTGTTGATCACACCCCCCCCCCCACCACTGACCATCGACAGCTTGACTGTAGAGAGAGTCACCAGTACTAAATTTCTGTGAGTGTACACCTCAGAGCATCTCACCTTGACAACCAATGTCACATCACTCACCAAGAAGGCACAACATCGCCTTCTCGGTCGCCTTAAAAGAGCCAGTCTCCCTCCACCCGTTCTTACTACATTCTATAGGGGGACCATTGAGAGTGTACTGACTAGCTGCATCATTGTCTGGTATTGGAACTGTAGATCTGCTGACCGAAAGACCCTGCAGCGGTTTGTGAAGACAGCTAAAAAAGATGATTGGTGCCCCTCTTTCTTCCATCCTGGACATTTTTTATACACAATGCTTTAGAAAAGGTACCAATATAATGAAAGATCCTACCTATCCTCCCACAGTCTCTTTCAGCTCCTGCCATCAGTAGAAGGTACCGGAGTATCAAAACCCAGTCTGTCAGACTCCTTAACATCTTTTTCTCTCTAGGTTATGAGAGCCCTCAACACTAATTCCCTCTGAACTCGATGTTACAAAGACTTAATAGAAGGTATGTATTGCTTGGCCAATACACTACAAATCATCTTGCACTTTGTACTGATTGTCCTGAAATATCTCCTTTGCACAATCTCATGTACAATAATTGTGTAGATCTTATATATAGCCATTCACTCACAGTATATGTACAGATACATACAGTAGTTTCCTGTTGTGGATAGTTTTTTATTTTTTTATTTACTATTCTATTTTTATTTATTTGCAACTATGTTTAAGTAGTACTGTATATAGCTCCGTGGTCCTCTGAAATTAGGGATGGGTGAACAGTTTGGCTGAGCATAAGTTCAGGCCGAACTTTGGTTGTTTGGATGTTCTGTGAATATGTGGTGTTAGGGGCAATTTCGAAAGCCGCCGGAACATCATTAAAGTCTATGGGACA
This sequence comes from Lithobates pipiens, assembly GCF_037356315.1. Classification (NCBI taxonomy): domain Eukaryota; kingdom Metazoa; phylum Chordata; class Amphibia; order Anura; family Ranidae; genus Lithobates; species Lithobates pipiens. Next base: position 337,482,633 of record NW_027507903.1, read on the forward strand.
TTAACATGAAAAATCAAAAGTGTTAATTTTAAAGCCTTATATGCATGGTATTGTCGTACAAAGTGTTTGGAAACCTGGGTCCTGCCCCAGGGGACATGTATCAATGCAAAAAAAAGTTTTAAAAACTGACTTTTTTTGGAAGAAGTGATTTTAATAATGCTTAAAGTGAAACAATAGAAGTGAAATATTCCTTTAAATTTCATAACTGGGGGGTGTCTATAGTATGCGTGTAAAGTGGCACACTTTTCCCATGTTTAGAACAGTCCCTGCACAAAATTACATTTCTAAAGGAAAAAAAATCATTTAAAACTACTTGCGGCTATAATGAATTATCTATGGGAGAAATCAAAGTGCTAATTTTAAAGGTGTATATGCATGGTATTGTCATACAAAGTGTTTGGTCTCCTGCCCCAGGGGACACGTATTAATGCAAAAAAAGTTTTAAAAATGGTCGTTTTTTTCGGGAGCAGTGATTTTAATAATGCTTAAAGTGAAACAATAAAAGTAATATATTCCTTTCAATTTTGTACCTGGGGGGTGTCTATAGTATGCCTGTAAAGTGGCAAATTTTTCCGTGTTTAGAACAGTCCCTGCACAAAATGACATTTCTAAAGGAAAAAAGTCATTTAAAACTACTAGCTAGCTATAATAAATTGTTGAGTCCCGGCAATACAGATAAAAGTAATTGAAAAAAACTGTATGGGATCCCCCCAGTCCATTACCAGGCCCTTTGGGTCTGGTATGAATATTAAGGGGAACCCCGAACCAAAATAAAAAAAATTGCGTGAAGCCCCCCACAAATTCCATACCAGGCCCTTCAGGTCTGGTATGGATATTAACCCCCCTAGCGGTAATCCCGAGTCTGGCTCGGGTTGGGATTTTAATTACAGGAGCAGTAACCCCGAGCCAGACTCGGGATCGCATCGTTCGATGCAGGGGAGGACACAGGGGGAGTTACTTACCTTGTCCCCTGGATCCAGCGATGTCCGCCGCGCTGTGTGTGCGAGCTGTGCTCCGCTCGATTCACAGTGCCGAATGCTGCCGAGCTCCGTTCCCTGCGACGTTACGGCGCATGAGAGCGGAGAACGGCGGCAAATTCAAAAAAGTAAATGTACACAAAACACACACAGCACTGTAATCTTACAGATTACAGTGCTGTATTAAAAATTACACACACCCTTTGTCCCTAGTGGTCTGTGCAGTGCCCTGCATGCACTTTTATATTATAAATACTGTTTTTTCTGCCTGGAATTTGGAGATTGTCCATAGCAACCAAAACTTGTCCCTTTTTCAGTGTTTTAGGATTTGATTACATTATTGAATATTTTTTAATATTCTTTATTATATTATAAACTTTATCATACCCGGGATGTCTGCTAGACTCTGGTTTGAAGAGATTTAAGAGCGTTATTCCTAAGAATTACAGGACTACAAAATAAAACGCCAGATTTCCATGCAAAATAATTGTACCGCTTTCAGCACCTTATTCCAGACTGAATCATACCGCCAGGGAGGTTAAGGAGAGTCCTGCACCAATTTAAAAAAAAAAATGGCATAGGGGTCCCCCTCAAAACCCATACCAGACCTTTCCGGTTCTGGTATGGATTTTAAGGGGAACCCCGTGCCAAAATAAAAAAATGGGGTGGGGTCCCCCAAAAATCCATACCAGACCCTTATCCGAGCATGCAACCTGGCAGGATGCAGGAAAAGAGGGGGGAACGAGAAAGTGCCCCCCTCCTGAACCATATCAGGCCACATGCCCTCAACATGGGTAGGGGGCTTTGGGGTAGCCCCCCAAAGCACATTGTCCCAATGTTGATGGGGACAAGGGCCTCATCCCCACAACCCTAGCCCAGTGATTGTAGGGGTCTGTGGGCAGGGAGCTTATCGGAATCTGGAAGCCCCCTTTAATAAAGGGACCTCCAGATCCTTCCCCCCCATGTTTGAAATGGTAATGGGTACCCGTACCATTTCACAGAAAAAGTGTCAAATGTTAAAAAAACAAAACACAACTTGGGACAAGTCCTTTATTAAAAAAAAGTCCCACAAAGTTCATTCATCTTCTTCTCTCGCTCCGCCGGCGGACCAAAAAAAAGATCCACCTCCATGGGAGGCACCCGCCGTGTGATGCTTCAGCGCTGATGACAGTTCTTTTATAACTGAGGGCGGGGATGTGCGGTGACATATCCGGATGACCCTACCCCCTCTGACTTCCCAATGGCTTCCCTGTGGCGTCAGAGGGGGGCAGGGCCTCCCAGGTACCTAAATGGGTGGCCCTGCCCCCCTCTGATGCCACGGGGAAACCATTGGGAAGTCCCCATGTGTCAGAAGGGGGCAGGGTCACCCGGGTACATCACTGTGTTGCCCCACCCTGAGTTATATAAGAACTGTCACCTACGAGGATGCGTCAGACGGCGGGTGCCTCCCATGGAGGCAGATCGGTGTCTTTTTTTTTCAGTCCATCAGCGGAGCCATAGAAAAAGATGAATGGGCTTCATGGGACATTTTTATTTTTATTATTATTTTTTTTTTTAAATAAAGGACTTGTCCCAAGTTGTGTCTTGTTTTTTTAACATTTTGACACTTTTTTGTGAAATAATACGGGTACAATGTACCCGTTACGATTTCAAATAGGGGGTGCTCAGATTCTGATAAAACCCCTTCCAAATTCTGAGAGGAGCCCACCGGGCAAGGGTTGTGGGAATGAGGCACTTGTCCCCATCAACATGGGGACAAGGTGCTTTGGGGGGCTACCCCAAAGCACCCTCCCCATGTTGAGAGCATGTGGCCTGGTATGGTTCAGGAGGGGGGGAACTGTCTCGTCCCCCCTCTTTTTCTGTGGCCTGCCAGGTTGCGTGCTCGGATAAGGGTCTGGTATGGATTTTTGGGGGGAACCCCACACCATTTTTTATAAATTTTGGTTTGGGGTTCCCCTTAATATTCATACCAGACCCAAAGGGCCTGATAATGAACTGGGGGAGATCCCATGCCATTTTTTTCAAGGACTTTTATCTGTATTGCCAGGACCAACAATTCATTATAGCCGCAAGTCGTTTTAAATGACTTTTTTCCTTTAGAAATGTCATTTTGTGCAGGGACTGTTCTAAACACGGGAAAAATGCGCAACTTTACAGGCATACTATAGACACCCCTCAAGTACGAAATTTAAAGGAATATTTCACTTTTATTGTTTCACTTTAAGCATTATTAAAATCCCTGCTCCTGAAAAACTGCAGTTTTTAAAACTTTTTTTTGCATTGATACATGTCCCCTTCGGCAGGAATCAGGTCCCCAAATACTTTTTTTTGACAATGCCATGCATATAAGCCTTTAAAATTAGCATTTTGATTTCTCCCCATGTCCCCATGTTGATGATTCATTATAGCAGGTAGTAGTTTTAAATTACTTTTTTTTTCCTTTAGAAATGTAATTTTGTGCAGGAACTGTTCTAAACACAGGAAAATGTGCCACTTTACAGGCATACTATAGACACCCCGCAGGTATGAAATTTAAAGGAATATTTCACTTTTATTGTTTCACTTTAAGCATTGTTAAAATCACTGCTTCTGAAAAAAAACGGACATTTTTAAAACTTTTTTTTGCATTGATACATATACCCTGGGGCAGGACCCAGGTCCCCAAATGCTTTTTATAACAATAACTTGCAAATTAACTCTTAAAATGAGCACTTTTTATTTTTCAAGTTCGTGTCACATAGACTTATGCCGCGTACACACGATCAAACAAGCGGGTGGAAAAGTCCGGCAAACTCAAGTCCGCCAAACAATCCCCCCGTGTGTAGCCTCCAGCATAGTTTTTTGACCCGAAGCTACGGCGGACTTAGAATGTAGTTTTACACTCCAATCCGGCCGTGTGTATGCCAGTCCGCCGTACTTTTGAAATGAACAGACTTTTCCCGCCCGGAGAAAAGTCCGCTCATTTCGAGCGGGTCTCCAGGTAGGCGGGGCCCGCGAAGGAGACATCGCTGGCCCCGCCGCCTGGTATGGACTTAAAGGGGAACCCCAACGCCGGAAAAAATCGGCGTGGGGTCCCCCCGAAGTCCACAACAGACCCTTGTCCGAGCACGCTACCCAGCCGGCCAGGAAAGGAGGGGCTAGCGAGCGCCCCCCCCTCCTGAGCCGTACCAGGCCGCGTGCCCTCAACATGGGGGGTGCCTTGGGGAAGGGGGGCCGCGCGACCCCCCCACCCCAAAGCACCTTGTCCCCATGTTGATGAGGACAAGGGCCTCTTCCCGACAACCCTGGCCGTTGGTTGTCGGGGTCTGCGGGCGGGGGGCTTATCGGAATCCGGGAGCCCCCTTTAATAAGGGGGCCCCCGGATACCGGCCCCCCACCCTATGTGAATGAGTATGGGGTACAATGTACCCCTACCCATTCACCTGTAAAATAAAGTACAAAAAAAAACACAACACACAAGATAAAATAATTTATTGCACAGCTCCGGGGGTCTTCCGTCTTCGGGGGTCTTCTCACCGGACTCCTCCGCTATCTTCTTGTAGCTCTTTTACTAGCGGAGGAGCCCGGCATTCTTCTTCGTCGCCGCGGCCACCGCCCCCCTCTTCGGTTCTTCTGCCGGGCCACCGCGCCTTCTTATAGCTCTTTTACAGGCGGTGGCCCGGTCTTCTGTCGCCGCCGCCGCCTTCCGTTCTTCTTCTTCTTCTTCTCCTGGAGATGTTGACTCGACGTTCTCTCCGGCAGCAATGCCAGGGACGCGCTGCGCTGTGACTTATATAGGGACAAGGGGCGGTGTCACATGGGTTGATGTCACATGGGTTGGTGTCACGTGGTGACCCCACCCCCTTACGATGTCACAGTCCCGGAGGATGCTGGGACTGTCGCCATGTGACATCAACCCATGTGACCAACCCATGTGACATCAACCCATGTGACACCGCCCCTTGTCCCTATATAGGTCGCAGCGCAGCGCGTCCCTGGCATTGCGGCCAGAGAGAACGTCGAGTCAACATCTCCAGGAGAAGAAGAAGAAGAAGAATGGAAGGCGGCGGCGGCGGCGGCGACAGAAGACCGGGCCACCACCTGTAAAAGAGCTATAAGAAGGCGCGGTGGCCCGGCAGAAGAACCGAAGAGGGGGACAAGACCCCCGAAGTCGGAAGAAGAGGCCGCGGCGACGAAGAAGAATGCCGGGCTCCTCCGCTAGTAAAAGAGCTACAAGAAGATAGCGGAGGAGTCCGGCGAGAAGACCCCCGAAGACGGAAGACCCCCGGAGCTGTGCAATAAATTTTTTTATCTTGTGTGTTGTGTTTTTTTTTGTACTTTATTTTACAGGTGAATGGGTAGGGGTACATTGTACCCCATACTCATTCACATAGGGTGGGGGGCCGGTATCCGGGGGCCCCCTTATTAAAGGGGGCTCCCGGATTCCGATAAGCCTCTCGCCCGCAGACCCCGTCAACCAACGGCCAGGGATGTTGGGAAGAGGCCCTTGTCCTCATCAACATGGGGACAAGGTGCTTTGGGGTGGGGGGGCCGCACGGCCCCCCCCTCCCCAAGGCACCCCCCATGTTGAGGGCACGCGGCCTGGTACAGCTCAGGAGGGGGGGCACTCGCTCGCCCCTCCTTTCCTGGCCGGCCGGGTAGCGTGCTCGGACAAGGGTCTGTTGTGGACTTTGGGGGGACCCCCACGCCGTTTTTTTTTGGCGTTGGGGTTCCCCTTTAAGTCCATACCAGGCGATGGGGCCAGCGACGTATCCTTCGTGGGCCCCGCCTACCTGGAGACGCGCTCGAAATGAGCGGACTTTCCTCCGCGTGTGTGGGCGAGTCCGTTCATTTCAAAAGTAGGGCGGATAGTACGGCGGACTTAGTACGCCGTATTAGTCCGCTGAAAAAGTGCCGTGTGTGGGCAAGTAGCCCGTTCGGAAAGTCCGACGGACAGTCTGGCGGGAAGTCCGCCAGACTAAGTACGTCGGACAGACGGCTACGTGTGTACGCGGCTTTAAATGGTGTTCGCATGTTCAAACAAATTTTTTGCCTGTCCCCATGTTCTGCTGCGAACCAAACCAGGGGGTGTTTGGCTCAACCCTAGATACAATATATGTCCCTACATGTAGGAGAATGACAATAAAGCTTGACTTGACTTGATCTCCATCAATTCTTTTTGTTTTAAAAATATGTAAACAATAAATTTGAAAACAAATTTACGTAAAAAAAATGCCATTTATAAAATTATACACACTCAAGTGTAAGAGATCCTTTTACAAACTACAAAATTAGCCAGTGGTATTCAGCATTTTTATGATATGTACTGTTTTTGTGAGCTCTTTAAAGGGTTGATACAATGGAATATACTTTTTTTTACAGTAGGCAGAAACAACAGTTTATACACCACGTGATTTACTACAAGATACACAGCAAGGAGAAACTGTTGGTATGCCCGTATCCCACATATGTACTGTAAATATATTTGCATATAAAAACTGTAATCACTGACCCTATCTAGTTGATCATATATTGAGGGCCAATGCACATGGTGAGGTCCACGTTTGCCACACGCACTCAATGTTCAAATAAGGTTGTATTTTTGTCTTCTGTCCATATGAGATGCACCACACAATGCACACACCAACATTTTACTGACGAAAAACAAACAAACAATTTAAATAAATAAAAACAAAATTAAAATGTAAAACAGCGATTTGTGTGCTGAGCAATAAACTGTGCATATGCCAAGTTAAATACGTAAAAAAAAAAAAAAAATGCTATACTGTTATAGAAAAAGGTTAATGTACTATACCTCTATTCATGCATGTATATACACTCTAGCCTGTTATTATAGGAGCAGAGGGTTTACCCACTTCAGGATTTGCCTTCTTTTTCTCATATGAACTGTAAGGAGATTCCTCTTTGATACCTTTCAAAGAGTACCTGCCAGCCTGTCAACATGATAGGGCAAGGCCACAGGAAAGAGCTCCAGATGGTGATTTAAGGAAGCTTCCAACAGCATGGATTTGTACCAAATAGCTATATCCCAGATAGCAGGCAAATGAGCTGCACGTTTGAAAATGACTTACCAGGCTTACATAGTTACATAGTTGCATAGCTTCACAAGTTTGTTGCACAATTGCTGCAAATACACATTGCATGACTCCAGATCAACTTTCTTTGCAAACATTCTGCAAGTTCGCTGAACTTTCTGGTTCAGTTATGTTGTGCAATAGTCATCCCACCACAGAGGGGGCACTGTGGCTGAATTTATATCATTGCTCCCTGTTGTGTGTAAGGTTTTTCTTTAATTGTTGCTGGGGCAGCCATAGAATCACTTTGGGAATGGTGTGCAGAGAGTGGAGTGGTAAACATGAGACCTGATATTGAGTTCAGGGAAGTAGAAATCAAGGAGTGACTAACCCTAATATCCCATTGGCGTAGAATCATTTGGAATTTTCTTTTTTCTTTGTTTTTATGCTGAGGTTTAGCAATGTGTGATGTGTGTAAAATGTGTGTATTTAACGAGAGGTAGAAATTGAAACCTCAAAAAACCGGTGCAAGAAACCTGGTAGTTCCACCACATTATAGAGGCCATAAATCCCAGCAATACAGAATACCACCAGCTATAGGAGATGTATATAGAGAGCCATGCATTGTATATAGAGAGATGACTGCACTGTACTGTGTTGAAATAGATCCATGTACTGTACTGTATACAGGGAGAACCATTTATTGTGCTGTATACAGAGAGGTACATTCATTTACTGTATACAGAGAGACCCATGCATTTTACTGTATACAGAGAAATCCCTTCCATGGGAAATAGGAAAAGGTAGATACGTTTGTCACCATCTATACCAGGTCTCAGGTCACATGACCTTTCTGGTCTAGGTATGTTTACATCCCTGACAGTAAAGCAGAGTCATGAGCGGAGGGTTCCCCCACTACTTGTGTGCTGTATTGGTCTTGGTCTATAAATGGCTAGATTTGCCTCCTATTATATCCTCCTAAGTGTATTTGTGTAAATGTAATAATAATTGTAAAAAATTGTGTTCTAATTCAAGAAGCTAAACAGCAAAAATAGACAAATATGCATAAATGACTATCCCTCATATAAAAAAAAATTTTTTAAAAAATGCAGTAACATGCATTAATAAGTGAAACAGTGATACAAGTGCTTGAATCAAAAGCAGATATTCATCTGATTTTACATTAAAAAAAAAATATCTGCTTTTGATTCAAACACTTTTATCACTGTTTCACATATTATTGCATATTGTTGTATTTTTTGTTTTGTTTTTTAAATTAGGAATAGGCATTTATACATATTTGTCTATTTATGCTGTTTAGCGTCTTGAATTAGCTCACTTCATCGCTGTTTCAATTATTATCGCATATTATTGCATATTACTGCATTTGTTTTTGTTTTTTAAATGAGGGATAGTCATTTATGCATATTTGTTATTTTTTCTGCATAGCTTCTTTAATTAGTGCACTTTATTCTTGTTTTACAACATTATTCGCTTATTACTGCGTTATTATTTTTTTTGTTGTTGAAATTAGAGATGGTTATTCCTGCATATGTGTCTATTTTTTCTGCATAGCTTCTTGAATTAGCACACCATTTTTTTATTATTATTACATATACACATATACACAGGGCATCCCATGATGGGAATCATTGTATTTTCAGATTGAGGGATAACAGATGCATTAATACAGAGATTGCAGAGAAAAGCCAGACAGAAATAGAGCTACAGAAGACATCAACAGAATGTAAGAAGGGAAATGGTAGATATTGCACACAATGTAGGAGGCAAATCTAGCCATTTATAGACCAAGTCCAATACAGCACAATAGAGAAACCATGACTACAGGATGACTGACGTGCTTCGGCTGCTGTACCAACCACCCAACTCCATAATTGCCCCTTCCCATTAAATGAGACCACACCTTCTTTTGGAGTATTTAGTGGCCATAGCAGCCTCTTTATTAATCAAAATATAATAATTTAACGTATAACAAAATATCAACAAAACATAGTTTAACTTCAAACCCTGAGCGCGTTGGTCATCTGCAGTAAAACTCCCCCTCTCCACCCCATTAGCATATCGATCCAAACAAGCACTGCGGTAATATTCCTTTAACTAGGCCTCAAGCCGACATGCTGGCTCAAAGACACCGAAGTATTTTACCGCAGTGCACCCATTCACCATCAGCCATATCAACCCTCACTATATGGCATATCATCAACGAGCCCATATCTCCAATGGGTCCCGCATCAACTTCTCTGTGGGGAGGGGTTATCTTCCTGTACCTGCATTGACCAACACCCGCCAACCGCTACGACATCCAACACCGCAAACCTGAAACAGAAAAGAACAAGTTAGCCTGTCCCCCCCCCCCCCCGGTAGAATCTACCACAACCACTCCGTCCAAGGTAAGGGAGGGAGGGTGGGAACTGAATAACTTCCACTGACGCAGGGGCGTGGAGCGCGCACACGTCCTTGCGCTGACTCCGCCCCCCGGCCAATCGCTGCAGTCCGCTGTCCTCATGCCAGCCCTGCTCCTACGCTGTGCTCTCGTCTGCGGGCTGTGCTTGACTACAGGATGACTGACACGCTTCGGCTGCTGTACCAACCACCCAACTCCATAATTGCCCCTTCCCATTAAATGAGACCACACCTTCTTTTGGAGTATTTAGTGGCCGTAGCAGCCTCTTTATTAATCAAAATATAATAATTTAACATATAACAAAATATCAACAAAACATAGTTTAACTTCAAACCCTGAGCGCGTTGGTCATCTGCAGTAAAACTCCCCCTCTCCACCCCATTAGCATATCGATCCAAACAAGCACTGCGGTAATATTCCTTTAACTAGGCCTCAAGCCGACATGCTGGCTCAAAGACACCGAACTATTTTACCGCATCTCCAATGGGTCCCGCATCAACTTCTCTGTGGGGAGGGGTTATCTTCCTGTACCTGCATCGACCAACACCCGCCACCGCAAGCAAGGATAACACCTTATCCTTGAGAGCACCGCCACACCCTCAAGGCACGCTCCACCCCATCCTGTATGCCCAAAGTCCACAAATCAGTGCCCACATCATTCAGGTGTACGCCATCCCCTTTAAGGTACCGCCACGTCTCAACCTCCAACTCCGAATGCCGGACCGCCAACCCCCCATTGCGAACGACAAAACGACTGATCTCCTGATTAATTTTCCTGCAGGCCTTGTTAATTTTGTCCACAGACCTGGCAAAATGCCACTTGGTCCTGGCTATCATGTCAGACCATACTATGATCATGTGGGGAAAGGCCGCCCGCAGTTGCAAGAGATCGTATTTAATGTCCCGCATGACATCCAACTTGGTGCGGAGGCCCAAATCATTGCCCCCCACATGTAACACTAAAACATCCGGGGCCCTGTCAAACCCCGCAAAACGGCATACTTCGTGCACCATTCTGCTCCATAGCATGCCGGGAAACCCAAACCATTTCACACACGCCTCCAGTCTGGATATCCCCAACTGTCTGCCCCCTGGCCTAACATCACCCCTCCTGGCGCCCCAGCAGACGTATGAATGGCCCAGAATCCAGACCAATCCTGGCGCTGCATCTGAAAGAAAATAAAAACACAAACCCAAATCACAGTAACTGTACCCGTGTAACACAGACCCATGCCAACACATCCCCCCCCCCGGCTAAACAGCCACCAATTCCGGCCTCACGTAAGACCGAAACCTCCGCGACTCCCAGCGACCAATCCTCTTAACCGCCTCCTCGTCCAAGCCCCACCTTACAGCCTCCGTCGCAGCCCCAATCCTGAAAGAATGTGAGGAAAACCTTTCCCCTTCCAAACCCAATGCCGTCAGGCACTTCCTAAAAACCCCTATGAACTGGTACCTCGAAACAAACTCCCCATTCCCATGTATCAACAACAGGCCCGGACCATCCGGCCGAGCGTTCAAGAATTCCCTCAAAACCAACACTGGGCAAAGCTTGCAGTCACGAATCGCGAAAACACCACCACGTCCTTCCCTTTTCCCACCTGATCCACCTTCGATCTCCGTATCCGCATGCGCACACGGTCATCCCCACAAAAAACGTCCTCCAGAAACAAACCACCCGGCCCTGTCTTGGAAGGGCTGACCAATTGCCCTATACGAAACGCCCCAAAGAACGCCAAGACAAAAGCGGCCCTGAACAACACCCTCTCGTACTCTGAAAAATACACCACCCCCAACCGGCCACAAAGTCTACCCAACAACTCGAAGGACACCGGCCTCCTGTCATCCTTCCTCAGCCTCCCCTTCCGATAGCCCTTCATAGCCTGCCGCACCCAAAAATCTTTGGTGAAGTCATGCTCGCCCCTCAGCTTAAACCAAAAGGCCAAACCGGCCAATTTCTGCCCCATCCGGGACACCGAAACCCCCTGCTCCAAGTTCCTGGACACAAAATAGATCACCTATCAGCCGCCTGTCTCGCACATCCGCCCCCACCTGTAACCCCAAAGCCTCCCATTCAGCCCATGTCTTCTCGTACGCCGACCAAGTGCCCCCACTCACCGACCGCCTGATCCAGTCGGAGGTTCCTCCAACGCAATCTTCCACAACTCCTCTGGGCAGGGCGCCCCCTGGACGCCCGCCGACGGCGCCAGCTCCCGGAACCTGTCCCACTGAAAGCGAGACAGTGCGTCAGCCACAACATTTTCCACCCCAGGTAAATGCACTGCATGTATAAAGATGTTCAGTTGCATGCATCGCAGAACCAAATGTCTCAACAGCCTAACCACCGGCGGCGACGCCGCCGACACCCGGTTGAGGACCTGCACCACCCCCAAATTGTCCACATGGAAACGAACCTTCCGATCCCAGAAGGATTCCCCCCAAAGCTCCACTGCCAGCACCACTGGAAAGAGCTCGAGCAGCACCAAGTTCCGCAGCAATCCCCCACCCGACCATGCAGCGGGCCATGGGCCCGCACTCCATTTGCCTTGAAAGAAGGCCCCGAAACCCGTGGACCCCGCCGCGTCCGTGTAGAGCTCTAAATCAAAATTGCTCACTGGCTCGGCCATCCATAGCGCCCGGCCGTTGAAACGCTCCAGGAAAACATGCCAAATCCGCAGATCCTCCCTATGATCCTTCGACAGACTCACGAAGTGTCGCGGGGAATCCACCCCCCCCTCGTACTGGCCGCAAGCCTCCTACTGAAGACCCTACCCATGGGAATTATCCTGCATGCGAAATTCAACTTCCCCAGCACAGACTGAAGAGTCCTGAGCTGCACTTTACGCACGCCTACTAACCCCCGGATCTCCGCCTTCAGCGCTGCCAACTTGTCAGCCGGTAAGCGACACTCCATCGCCTCCGAATCCAACACAATGCCCAAAAAACTGAGCACCGTCGTCGGCTTCTCCGTTTTTTCGGGGGCCAGAGGAATACCGAAACTCAGCGCCACTCCTTCCAGCGTTGTCAGAAGCACAGCGCACAGCGCCGACGAGGCCGGACCCACGCACAGGAAATCATCGAGATAAAGGATGACCGAATTCACTCCCGCGACGTCTCTGACCACCCATTCCACAAAGGAACTGAACTTCTCAAACAGCGCACACGAGATAGAGCATCCCATGGGCAGGCACCGATCCACATAGTATTCCTCCCGCCACCGACAGCCCAGAAGCCGAAAACTCTCGGGGTGCACCGGCAGCAACCGAAAGGCCGCCTCAATGTCCGTTTTAGCCATCAACGCCCCCCGGCCATAACGCCGCACCCAAAACACCGCCGCATCAAAAGACGTGTAGGAAACAGCGCTCAGCCGGGGGTCGATGGCATCATTCACCGAACCCCCCTTCGAATAGGACAGATGGTGGATTAAACGATACTTACCCAGTTCCTTCTTCGGAACCACCCCCAATGGCGATACCACCAGGTCCGGCAGGGGCATATCCGAAAAAGGGCCCGCGATCCTCCCCAAAGCCACCTCCTTCCGCAGTTTCTCCGAAACCACTTCAGGATGAAGCATGGCGGACCGCAAGTTCCTGGACACCGGGGGGGCCGTCCCGAGGACGGCCGGAATATAAAAACCCTCCGCAAACCCAGAAGCACCGCTGCCTCCCTATCCGGATATCGATCGAGAAAAGGACGCATCCTTTCCAGTCTCACCGGCGTCGTCCCTCTTGTTCGAAGGCTCCCCGGCCCTACCCCCTCCTTGTTTGAAGCAGCGAGACACCGGGTGGGCACCCCCACAACCCGAGCACTCGTGCTTGTACTTGCAACTCCCTGCGAACCGGCAACTACCTTCATTGTACTGCCAGCAGACTCCCTTCTTTCGAACGGCCGATTGACCGGAAGCCCCTGATCCACCGCCCCCCCCCCCCCCCCCTGAAAAAACTGACTCGTAGTCCTCGCCGACGACATAAGGCGCATCCACAGACTGATATCCTTATGATCCCAGCGAAGAGCAGGTCGAATCGCCCTCCGTTGCCGAAACTGCTCGTCATATCGCAGCCACGCCAATCCCCCGTAGACTCTGTGCGCTTCCCCTATCGCATCCAAGTAGGAAAACAGAGCGGAACAATGCTCTGGATTCTTTTCCCCAATCACGCTGGCGAGGATCGCGAACGCCTGCAGCCAATTTGGGAAGGTCTGCGGGATCAACCGGTACCGCCTCTTCTCCTCGTCCTCCTTCTTGTTGTCCTCCGGCTTGACCCTATCGAGGTTGAACTTTTCCAGGGGCAGCAGAGAAAATATCTCCACGTATTCCCCCTTCCAAATTTCCTCCCTGACCTCCTGTTTCAAGTGCGCACCCAACAGCCCCTCAAAACACACATATACTTCGCACCGCGCCGCATCCGCCAACCTGACCAGGTCCTGTTTTTTCGCCGCCTCCCCCACTTTATCCCCCGCAGCCCCAGTTGGTGCCGCCGGCACGGCAGCCACCACCTGGTCCCCTGCGCCAGGAGCCGTGACCGTCTCCGCCGCAGCCGGCGCGGTCGCCCTGTCTGTCGCCCCCCCCAGCCACCGGCGGAGTCGCGCCCGCAGCCCCCTCTACACCCCGAGCACCGCCCACCGGAGCGGTCCACGCCGTCCCCGGACCCGCCCCCCCGGCCTCCAGCCTCCCGACTAGTTCCTTAAGTCCCGCCAGGAGGCCCGCTAGCCCCCCATCCGCCGGGACGCAGTCTCTCTCCCGCTGTGCCAGATGCGGGGCAAACGGGGCGGAAACCCCCCCGCCGCGGGCAATCCCCGAATCACCCCCCCCACTACCCGACCCCCCCAACCAACCCGCCCCAAGGACCCCTGAAGAAGATCTGACTTACCGGGCCGCCTGGAAGGTTCGCCTCCAGCCGCCGAACCTCCGACCGCCGACGGAACGCCATCCGGTCGCTCCTCTTCAGACGACGACAGTTCGCCTTCTGACCGGTCCTGGGCAGCTGCTCCATCCCCTGGCGACATCCGTCCACAGGGCCCCGCCTGGGCAGCCGACGAACCGCTCCTGGGCCGTCCTCTTCTCCGCCCCACCGCCGACTTCAGAACCGCCTTCCCCCAGCTTTTCACCCGCTGCTCCGCAGCCGTGGGCTCACTGTGGCATGGCGGCCGCCGCCCCACAGGATTCTCGGCCTCCGACCCCCGCGCAGTCCCTCCGGCAGCATGGAACTGCCTCCTTCGGCGTAGCCCCGCCCCCGCTGCAGCTGCGCTACGAGAGGGGCCCGGATCCTCTTCGCAGCGGACCGCCGCGCTGATGGAGGCCGGCGCCGGACCGGCCACCAACCCCACTGAGCTGCGCCCAACCCCCCATCCGCGGCCCGAGGCCTCCACTGCCCGCCGGGCTGGCCGTTTCACGGGCGGCTCGCAGGGGGCGGGGCCAGCGGACCCCGCATGGCGAAGTGGTGCAGGCCTGGGGCAATCAGGGGAGAACCTGGCCGGCGGGCGGGACCGCCGCACCCGGGCCGAGCCTTCCCCCTCCATTCTGGAACTGTCCCGGTCCCCCCCGAGGGCAGCTGCCACCTGTTCTTGGAGCCACCGCTCCCCGTTCGCCGCCGCGGCGGCCCGTAGCTGAAGCACAAGGTCCCCGAGCGAAGATGACATCCTGCCTCGTGAACTGAATAACTTCCACTGACGCCGGGGCGTAGAG
Organism: Lithobates pipiens; assembly: GCF_037356315.1. Lineage (NCBI taxonomy): Eukaryota > Metazoa > Chordata > Amphibia > Anura > Ranidae > Lithobates > Lithobates pipiens. Next base: position 337,497,732 of record NW_027507903.1, read on the forward strand.
TGCGCACACGTCCTTGCACTGACTCCACCCCCCGGCCAATCGCTGCAGTCCGCTGTCCTCATGCCAGCCCTGCACCTACGCTGTGCTCTCGTCTGCGGGCTGTGCTGTAGTGGGGGAACACTCCGCTCATCTCTCTGCTTTATTGTCAGGTATATAAGGCATACCTAGACCTGAAAGGTCATGTGAACTGAGACCTCTGTAGAGTGAGGTGAGCCTGGTATAGATGGTGACAAAAATATCCACCTTTTTCTATTTGCCATGAAAAGGATCTCTCTATATATAGTACAATGCATGGGTCTTTCTGTATGCAGTGCAATGAATGGGTCTCCCTGTATACAGTACAGTACATAGATCTCTTTACAACACAGTACAGTGCAGTCATCTTTCGATATACAATGCATTGCTTGCTATATACACCCCCTATAGCTGGAGGTATTCTGCATTGTTACTGTATTGCTGGGATTTGTAGTCCACTATACAGTGGTGGAACTACCAGGTTTCTTGGTCTTTGCATTTTCTATTTCCACCTCTCCTTAAATACACATGTTCTGCTAAATTTCAGTATATAAACAAGGAAAAATAAAGCATTCCAAATTGTGCTACACCAATGGGAAATTAGGGTTAGTCACTCCTTGATTTCTACCTCCTTGAACTCAATATCAGGTCTTATGGTTACCACTCACCTTTCTGCACATCACTCCCAAAGTGATTTTATGGCTGCTCCAGCACCAATTAACCACTTGTTTACTGGGCACTTAAACCTCCTTCCTGCCCAGACCAATTTTCAGCTTTCAGCGCTGTCACTCTTTGAATGACAATGTACCCAAACTACATTTAAAAAAAAAAAAAAAATACACAGAGTTTTCTTTTGGTGGCATTTAATCACCACTGGGGTTTTTATTTTGTGCTAAACAAACAAAAAAAGATGGAAACTTTTGAAAAAAAAAATCATGATTCATAGTTTATAAAATTTTGCAAACAGGTAATTTTTCTCCTCCATTGATATATGCTGATGAGGCAGCACTGATGGGCACTGATAGGCACAGTTAAGGTGGCAACGATGGGGACAGATAAGGTGGTACTAATGGGCACAGATATTGAGGCACTGATGGACACTGATAAGATGGCATTGATGGGCCCTGATGGGTGGCACTGATGGGCAATGATAGGTGTCACTGATAGGTACCATGGATAGATGGCACTGATGGGCACTAATGGGCACTGGTAGGTGACACTGATGGGCAGCACTGTTGATGAGCCACTGATTGGTGACATTGAGGTGGCACTGTGGGCACTGATAGGTGGCACTGTGGGCATTGGTAGGTGGCACTGGTGGGCACTGGTAGGCGGCACTGTTGTGCACTGGTAGGTGGCACTAGCAGGTGGGCACATTGGCTGACAGCTGATCACATGGTAAGGGCTCATAGACTCACTGATCACAGAGCGCACCATGTGCAGCCTGCAGGGGGCGTGCAGGCCTCTCAAGCAAGGGAGGATGTCTATTGAAGCCCTCCCAGCAAAGTAGGTCATCACTGTAGCCATCATTCGGCTATAGTGCGGATCTGAAGCGGTTAAACAAAAACCTTACACACAGCAGGGAGCAATGATCAAAATATAGCCACAGTGACCCCCTGTGGTGGGATAACTATTAAACAACATAGCTGAACCAAAACTTGCAGGAGACTTGCAAAGAGAGTTGATCTGGAGTCATGCAATGTGGACTTGCTGCAATTGTGCAACAAACTTGTGAAGCCTGGCAAGTCTAGCAATAGCTTAGTCATTTTCAAACTTGCAGCCCAATTACTTGCTTTTTGGGATTACAGTAAATTAACTAATCTTAATACACCACAACCGCCTGCCAGAGCATTTGCAAGGCATTTTCATAGACTTGAATGGGAGGTGTTAAAAGGTTTCAAATGCCTACTGACTCGACATGAGGCTTCAATTTTGAAGTGACGTGATGCTAACGCTTTATGTTTTGATACTGTATGCTGTCTATTGTATCATTTACATCATTTGCATAGCATTTGAGGGACGTTTTAATGCCTCTCAAAATCTTCTAAAATGCCTGCTTTTAAAGCCAGTGTGATCTTAGCCTTAGAATCCTAATTCTGCCCAATATGAATTCTGAATATCTGCTGTATGCATATGATACACCGCCAAAGTCCATCCCAGATAGCAAGCAATTATGCTGCAAGTTTGAAAATGACTTGAAAAGCTATTGCTAGACTTGCCAGGCTTCACAAGTTTGTTGCACAATTGCCGCAAGTCCACATTGCATAATTCCAGATTAACTTTCTTTGCAAACATTCTGCAAGTCTGCTGCAAGTTCTAGTTCAGTTATGTTGTGCAATAGTCATCCCACCACAGGGGTCACTGTGACTGAATTTTTATGCTGTAGACTTGCAGAGCTATTGGTGTAGACTCACCACTGCAACTTTGCTTTTGCTAGAGGCTTGTCATGTAAATTTGGTAAGAATTTGAAAAGTGTAAACTAGAACCTGTACTTTAAGTACTCTGCAAGTGTACAACTTGCCAGTGAAAATGATCAGCAAGTTATCAGACTGATGGCACTTACACACGACCATTTTTTCCATCAGAATAAACTGACGTTTTTTTCCAATAGAGTTCTGTCTGAAAGATTTAAAACATGTTCTATTTCTAGGTCCATCAGAATTTTCTAAAAAAATGATCAGAATATCCGATGAAATGATTCCGTCGGACCTTTCCTACCGGAAAGTCCGACCGTGTGTACATGGCATTACAGTTCAACACTGCCACAAATTTGTTTTAAGTTATCTTTGCTATCTGGGATGTAATATGAAACTGCCAGAGCTATAGGTTAAAGACCCTGTAAACATAGCATTGTGTTTGCCTAGTACCTTCCTTCTTATTTAATCAGTTAGGGCATGCACCCTGATTTAAAGGTTGAGTCAATTTGCAGAGGATGTTCAAAGTGCAATATAATGAACTGGTACTGCCAATAAAAAATAACGTTTGTGATTGCTCCTTAAATGTAATTGTATTTATTGCTTGATTTCAATGCTTTAGGTTTGCCTGGAGTTTTTCAAAAATAAACTTTCCAATCTATGTCTGTTCTAACTATAAAGTAATTGAAATCGTTTTTCACAGAATACATTTTCTAAAATGTAATTACATCTTTGAGGACAGATTGGTTTTCCCATTTTTTTATACAAGCCAAAATACTTGTTAACCCTTCTGGTTCTCTTAGATCACATATTGGTAGCCTATATTAAACTAGGCTAGAACCCCATGTAACTCTAATAAATCACACAGTATGTGCAGCACACCAGTGTTAAATGTGAGGGGGTCGGAAAATAAAAGATTTGATTAATAATAGTTTCATTTTCAGATAACTGAGATAGGAGGATGAGGACAGAGCCTACAACCCATTGGGGGTTATTTACGAAAGGAAAACCCACTTTGCACTACATGTGCACTGAAAGTGCACTTGGAAGTGCAGACACTGTAGATCCAAGGGGGACATGCTAGGAAAATAAAAAGCAGCATTTTAGCTTGCACATGATTGGATAATAAAATCAGCAGAGCTTCCCCTCATTTGAGATCTACCCCTCAGATTTACAGCAACTGCACTTCCAAGTGCACTTTCAGTGCACTTGTAGTGCAAAGTGGATTTGCCTTTCGTAAATAACCCCCATTGCGTTATATGTAATACTAGCCAATCCTGGTTAAACTGTATAATAAATGGGGTCCTATATCAAAATGTTTATATGGCTCCTGACTCTTACTTACATTCTAAAGGTAATCTCACATTATCATTTAACACTACCAAAGTTACTCCACTAAAAAATATATTTCTTGTTTTGGGTGGATCAGTGAAAGGCTTACACCTGTTGTTAGGCAGGGGGACACCCCCATCTGAGTGTCAATTACAGATGAGGTAATTTAAAAAGTCAAGCTGCTGGTTGTCCCCAGCTAAGTTTGCTTCTTATAAACCTATGGAGCATACATTTACTTATGGCCATCCTTTTACACAGTACACTTATCATTTACCATTAAAGTGTGACAACTGGAGTTACTTAACCGTTTGAAGGCGGCAGAATGGCACTCCTGCGCAAATTGCCGTAGCTGTACGGCGGGCACTTTATGGAGTATAGGGGGAGTGCACACTTTGCCGCATCACTTAGGAGCCGATGCGCGAGCCTGGTGGCCGCGATATCCGCCAGGCACCTGTGATTTCTCCTGAGGCCGCGTACACACGGGCGGACTGTTCGCCCAACCTTGTCCGCTGAACAGTGTTTGGGCGGACAGTCCGCTCGTGTGTGGGCTTTCAGCGGACAGTTTCAGCGGACAGTTGGACGGACAAAGTCTTTCGGAAATTCCGAAAAACTGTCCGCTGAAACTGTGTTTGAGCGAACAGTCCGCCCGTGTGTGGGCCTGTCCGCTGTACTTTCGAAATGAGCGGACTGTTCCCGCTCGGAAAGTCCGCCCATTTCGAGCGCGTGTACAGGTAGGCGGGGCCCGCGACGGAGACGTCGCGGGCTCCGCCGCCTGGAATGGGCTTAAAGGGGAACCCCAACGCCGAAAAAAATCGGCGTGGGGGTTCCCCCAAAGTCCACACCAAACCCTTGTCCGAGCACGCTACCCGGCCGGCCAGGAAAGGGGGGCGAGCGAGCGCGCCCCCCTCCTGAGCCGTACCAGGCCGCGTGCCCTCAACATGGGGGGGTGCCTTGGGAAAGGGGGGGCCGCGCGGCCCCCCCACCCCAAAGCACCTTGTCCCCATGTTGATGAGGACAAGGGCCTCTTCCCGACAACCCTGGCCGTTGGTTGTCGGGGTCTGCGGGCGGGAGGCTTATCGGAATCCGGGAGCCCACTTTAATAAGGGGGCCCCCGGATACCGGCCCCCCACCCTATGTGAATGAGTATGGGGTACAATGTACCCCTACCCATTCACCTGTGAAATAAAGTACAAAAAAAAACACAACACAGGGGAAAAAATATTTTATTGCACAGCTCCGGGGGTCTTCCGTCTTCGGGGGTCTTCTCGCCGGACTCCTCCGCTATGTGTGTGTAGCTCTTTTACTAGCGGAGGAGTCCGGCTTTCTTCCTCCCCGCCGCCGGCCTCTTCTCCCGACTTCGGGGGTCTTGTCCCCCTCTTCGGTTCTTCTGCCGGGCCACCGCGCCTTCTTGTAGCTCTTTTACAGGCGGTGGCCCGGTCTTCTGTCGCCGCTGTCGCTGTCGCCGCCTTCCGTTCTTGTTCTTGTTCTTCTTCTTCTTCTCCAGGCGATGTTGACACGTCGCTCCCTCCGGCCGGAATGCCAGAGCCGCGCTGTGCGGTCACTTATATAGTGACAATGGGGCGGGGTCACATGGTATATGTCACATGGGTTGGTCACATGGGTTGATGTCACATGGGGATATGACATCGTAAGGGGGCGGGGTCACCATGTGACCAACCCATGTGACATATACCATGTGACCCCGCCCCATTGTCACTATATAAGTGGCAGCGGAGCGTGTCCCTAGCATTCCGGCCGGAGGGAGCGACGTGTCAACATCTCCTGGAGAAGAAGAAGAAGAAGAAGAACAAGAAGAAGAACAAGAACAAGAACGGAAGGCGGCGACAGCGACAGCGGCGACAGAAGACCGGGCCACCGCCTGTAAAAGAGCTACAAGAAGGCGCGGTGGCCCGGCAGAAGAACCGAAGGCGGCGACAGAAGAACGGAAGGCAGCGGCGACAGAAGACCGGGCCACCGCCTGTAAAAGAGCTACAAGAAGGCGCGGTGGCCCGGCAGAAGAACCGAAGAGGGGGACAAGACCCCCGAAGTCGGGAGAAGAGGCCGGCGGCGGGGAGGAAGAAAGCCGGACTCCTCCGCTAGTAAAAGAGCTACACACACATAGCAGAGGAGTCCGGCGAGAAGACCCCCGAAGACGGAAGACCCCCGGAGCTGTGCAATAAAATATTTTTTCCCCTGTGTTGTGTTTTTTTTTGTACTTTATTTCACAGGTGAATGGGTAGGGGTACATTGTACCCCATACTCATTCACATAGGGTGGGGGGCCGGTATCCGGGGGCCCCCTTATTAAAGGGGGCTCCCGGATTCCGATAAGCCTCCCGCCCGCAGACCCCGACAACCAACGGCCAGGGTTGTCGGGAAGAGGCCCTTGTCCTCATCAACATGGGGACAAGGTGCTTTGGGGTGGGGGGGCCGCGCGGCCCCCCCTTCCCCAAGGCACCCCCCCATGTTGAGGGCACGCGGCCTGGTACGGCTCAGGAGGGGGGGCGCGCTCGCTCGCCCCCCTTTCCTGGCCGGCCGGGTAGCGTGCTCGGACAAGGGTCTGGTGTGGACTTTGGGGGAACCCCCATGCCGATTTTTTTCGGCGTTGGGGTTCCCCTTTAAGCCCATTCCAGGCGGCGGAGCCCGCGAAGTCTCCTTCGCGGGCCCCGCCTACCTGTACACGCGCTCGAAATGGGCGGATTTGCCTCCTCCTTACGTGGGCGAGTCCGTTCATTTCAAAAGTTGAGCGAACTGTTTGCCCAACCTTGTTCGTCAAACAGTCCGCTCGTGTGTGGGCAAGTCCGCTCATGCAAATTTTGAGCGGACTGTTTGCCGAAACTGTTTGACGAACAAGGTTGGGCAAACAGTCCGCGCGTGTGTACGCGGCCTGACAAAGACAAAATGGAGATCTGTCAATGTAAACTGACAGATTCCCATTCCGTCAGGGGTGAGGAGACTGATCTGTTGTTCCTACTGGTTAGTAACAACAATCAGTCTCATCCCCCCACAGTTAGAAACACTCCAGAGGACAAACATTTAACCCCTTGATTGCCCCCTAGTGTTAACCCCTTCCCTGCCAGTGACATTTATACAATAATCAGTGGCAATTTTTAGCTCTGATCGCTGTGTAAATGTCAATGGTCCCAAAATAGTGTCAAAAGTGAATGATCTGTCTGCCGCAGTGTCACAGTCCCAATAAAAATTGCAGATCGCCACGATTGCTAGTAAAAAATAATAATAATAATGCCATACATCTATCCCCTATTTTGTGGACACTATAACGTTTGCGCAAACCAACCGATATTAGGCATGGGTGAACGGTTCGGGCTGAACTTTGGTTGTTCTAATGTTCTGCAGAACACCGAACAATATGCGGTGTTCGGGGTAAATTCGAAAGCCGCCAGAACACCGTTAAAGTGTATGGGACATTAACATGAAAAAAGCTTATATGCAAGTTATTATCATAAAAAGTGTTTGGGCACCCCGGTCTTGCCCCAGGAGAAATGTATCAATGCAAAAAAAAGTTTTAAAAACTGCAGTTTTTCGGGAGCAATGATTTTAATAATGCTTAAAGCGAAACAATAAAAGTGAAATACTTCTTTAAATTTGGGGTGTGTCTATAGTATGCCTGTAAAGTGACACATTTTCCCTGTGTTTAGAACAGTCCCTGCACAAAATGAAATTTCTAACGGAAAAAAGTAATTTAAAAGTACTCGCGGCTATAATGAATTGTCGGTCCCAATAATACAGATAAAAGTCATTGAAAAAAATATCAGTCCATTACCAGGCCCTTTGGGTCTGGTATGAATATTAAGGGGAACCCCGAACCAAAAATTTTAAAAAATTGCGTGGGGATCTCCCTCGTGCAACCTGGAAGACCACAGGAAAAGAGGGGGGACAAGAGAGCGCCCCCCCCCTTCTGAACCATACCAGGCCATATGCCCTAAACATGGGGAGGGTGCTTTGGGGTCTACAGACCCCTTGTCGGTGGTTGCGGGGGTCTGTAGGTGGGGGGGCTTATTGGAATCTGGAAGCCCCCTTTATCAAGGGGACCCCCATATCCCAGCCTCCCCTGTTTGAAATGGTAACGGGGTACAAATGTACCCCTACCATTTCACAAAAAAATTGTTAAAATGGTACAAAAGACAAGACTTAATTTAAAAAAAAAAATGTCCCACGAAGTCCATTCATCTCTCACTCTGCCAACGGACTGAAAAAGAAAAAAAAAACAAAGCCACCACTGACCTGCCTCCATGGGAGGCACCCGCCGTATGACGGTCTTTGCTTTGACAGTTCTTATATAACTGAGGGCAGGCCCACACAGTGACATTCCCGGGTGACCCCGCTCCCCTCTGACGCACGGGGACTTCCCCATGGCTTTCCCCGGGGCCTCATAGGGGGGTGGTTCCACCTGTTTACGTAACCGTGTGTCCCCACCTCCTCTAACGCCCCGGGAAAGCCATGAGAAAGTCCCAGTGCGTCAGAGGGGGCGGGCTCACCTGGGAACATCAATGTGTGGCCCCGTCCTCAGTTATATAAGAACTGTCAAAGCGAAGATGCATCATATGGCGGGTGCCTCCCATGGAGGTGGGTCAGTCGCGGCTTTTTTTTTTCCCATTCCGTCGGCGGAGCAAGAGAAGAAGATGAATGGACTTCGTGGGACATTTTGATTTTTAGATTTTTTAATAAAGGACTTATCCCAAGCTGTGTCTTGTCTTTTGTACCATTTTGACACTTTATTTGTGAAATGGTAGGGGTACATTTGCCTTTTTTTTTTTTTGGCGCTGGGTTCCCCTTAATATCCATACCGGACCTGAAGGGCCTGGTATGGAATTTGGGGGGACGCCCACGCATTTTTTTTAAAATTATGGTTCCCCTTAATATTCATACCAGACTCAAAGGGCCTGGTAATGGACTGGGGGGATCCCATGCCGTTTTTTTTCAATGACTTCTATCTGTATTGCTGGGACCGATAATTCATTATAGCTGGGAGTACTTTTAAATTACCGTACTTTTTTCCTTTAGAACTGTAATTTTGTGCAGGGACTGTTCTAAACACGGTAAAAATGTGCCACTTTACAGACATACTATAGACACCCCCCAGGTATGAAATTTAAAGGAATGTTTCATTTTTATTGTTTCACTTTAAGCATTATTAAAATCACTGCTCCTGAAAAAATGGCCATTTATAAAACTTTTTTTTTGCATTGATACATGTCCTCTGGGGCAGGACCCAGGTCCCCAAACACTTTTATGAAAATAACTTGCATTATATACATCTTTAAAATTAGTACTTTTGATTATTCATGTTCGTGTCCCATAGACTTTAATAGTGTTTGTGTGTTCTGACATAATTTTTGCCTGTTCAGTATGTTCTGGTGCAAACCAAATTGGGGAGTGTTCGGCCCATCCCTAATCAATATACGCTTATTGCAATTTTTTTTACCAAAAATATGTAGAAGAATAAGAAGCCTAAAGCTGAGGAAGAAATTTGTTTTTTTTATATATTTTTTGGGGATATTTATTATAACAAAAAATAAAAAATATTGTGTTTTTCTAAACATTGTTGCTCTTCTTTTGGAGTGCAAACATGACCAAAGAGGTGTGCGGGGGGGCTGGGGTGCAAAGATGACCAGAGGCATGTGGAATGCACTCGTCTCTTGCACATACTAACCACCATCATATACTCCGAACTTCTCTCCTGCACATACTACCTACTGCCATACATTCCACACTCCTCTACTGCATATACTACCCACCCCCCCCAGCTTACACTCCACACTCCTCTTCTGCACATACTTACCCACCGTCATACAATCTGCACTCCTCTCCTGCACATAGTAGCTGCCACCCTACATTTTATTTTTACATTACACACTCCTGCACTATGTATACTATATTGTATATTACATACTTCTCACCAAAGTATTCATTATCTCAACAGTTTCTGGTTGCTAAAGAGTCCCTGACTATTTTTATAAAGTTCTTCTTTAAGGTTGTTTTAGACAAATTGTTAGCTTTCTGCCTATTTACAGTGTACAAAAAATCATAAGTAATGGCAGTGTCACGTGTGCTACATTACTACCCTTCTTAAGCTACCGAGAGGTACCCTCTCTCTCCACCCTGTCTTTTACCTCCTCTCTATCACCTCCTCTCTATCACCCCCTCTCTTTCACCCCCGTCTCCTCCCCTAACTCACCCTCCCTTACCCCCTCTCTGTTTGATTAAATTTGTTTTAACAAAATATTGTTTGTATTTACTAGGGTTGCATCGAGACCACTTTTTTAAGACAGAGTACAAGTACCGATACTTTCTTTTTAAGTACTCTCCGATACCTATTACTGATACTGATACCGATGTTATGCGACAGTGGCAATAATATGCAGCACTGATGAGCCATGGACTTTGTCAGTATTTTTTTTCTACAATTACATTTTTTACATTTTTTTTATAATTTTTTTATAAATTTATATTGTTTTTGTTATTTTTGTTTTATAATTCTTTTTTTTGGGGGGGGGGGGGGTTAGGGTGTCAGTGTCTTTTTATTTTATTTTTGTATTATTTTTACCTTTTAAATATTTATTTATTACAATTTTTTTTATATCAACCCTGTTGGGGGGGGGGGGGCTTTGATGAGATATCAGGGGTCTAAAAAGACCCCTGACATCTCCCTTTCAAGACAGGGAAAGGGACTGAGAACACAGATTCCCCAATCCCTCTCTCCGCAGCCTCAGCTGCACTAAAGATGAATGGACAGGTGACAGCGGCTCCTGTTCATTCATAAACTGAAGTATCATAAAAAAAACTGTTTACTATGCTCAGTTATGAGGGGATAGAGTTGGTGATCACTGACTCTGTTCACTCAGAAAAGGAAGGATCCAGTAAATGACATATTTACCAGCTCCTTCCTCCGTTCTCCATCTTGAAAGATCTGGGGCAGGGGGTGGCAGAGCAGGACATGGAGGGGGACCTTAGGAGCAGTGGGGGGGGGGGGGACTGGAGGAGGACACAGAGGAGGACAGGGAGGGGGATCGGAGGAAGACTCAGGGGACAGTCAGGGATGATCAGAGCGGTTATGGGGGTAGTTACAAGCACCAATCTCCCTGTATACATTTCAACAAACAGCTGAAAGACACGCAGGGGAGGTGGGAGAGGAGGAGAAGCAGCTGTCAGTTGTTTTATTGAAATCTATACAGGGAGATCGGTGCTTGTAACTGCTCCAATCATCCCTGACTGTCCAGGTATTGGATTAAGCATTGGAGCATTTGCACAAGTACTCGTGTAAATGCTGGGTATCGGCACCGATACCAATACTAGTATCGGTATCGGTGCAACCCTAGTGTTTTATTTATTCCCAAAAAAGGCCCAATAAAATCCTCAGCACCAGGCCCATGAAGCTCTTAATCTGGCCCTGAATGCATGGATATCCTGCCCCATTTGTTCATTTGAAGCCAGCTATATAAACATGTTTAAGGCTAAACTTAGAAGCATTTGTAGGGTTTTCTTTTAATCCAGAAAAGCCATGTGTATTACAAGAAACATTTCTATTGCGATCAAAGCATTTCTCTTTTTTGCTTTAATACAATTTGTGGTTAGCTACGTAAAGTGGTACATGGGAATCCAGGCCACGTATAAGGAACACTAAATCTTAGATACAGTAGGATTTTGATTGATAAATGAAGGTTAAATACATTTTCTGACTTTCTAATAGTTAGAAAATTGCAAAGAATTGTTGTTTCATTTTTTTTTTTAGATATTCCCAAATCCATAATAAGACCAGTTCAAGTAGTAGTAAACTGTTCTACCACTTATACCTACAGGTAAGCCTATAATAATGCTTGCATACATACGTATATTGATTGGTTTGTGCAAAAGTTATTGCATCTAGAAAATAGGGGATCGATTTAGCGACTTTTACATTTATTTATTTTTTTTTTTTTTAAGTTTAAAAAAAATGTTTATTGAAACAAAAGAGTACATGGAACAAACTGCTCTCACGCAGGAGAGGCACATTTTGATAAGTAGGAAACAATATACAAATAGAACAAAATAGTGAGGGAAGATAACACCTGCATACAATTCCAGTGAGATTAAAGGCTAGGGGTGCAAGGCTCGTACAAACTAAGTATGAATGATGCACAGGGGGTTCAGCGACCTAAAGGGTAAACAAGGAGAGGAGAGAGGGGGTACAGCATAAATAGGAGGGGGGTATCCAAGTTTCTTCGGGAAGCCCGGCTCCCAGACACCCCAAATGGGCTCAAGCTGTGCCTGGGACCCAAAGCCCCCCGACCCCCAGACCCTCCAAAATTACCGTGTGCATGAAACCTAACATAGAGCGACCAGAGAAGAAAAATATCAATAGTACAACCTGAGGAAGGGTTAACAAGTTAACTAACGTAAAAAATTAGCGGTGCCATGGTAAGCAAATAGGTAGGGGAATGCGCCAATGCTCAGGCTAAGTTCTGATCCCGTGCCATGTACCCACCTCCTCCCGACGAAAGGCTTCGTAGGGAGGAGTGGAGCGAGAAAGAAGAGAAAGCCAAGAGAGAAAGAAGGGGAAAAGAAGAGGAAAGGGGATGAAAGAAGAGGAGTGGGTAGGGGAGGTACCTATGTCAAGGGGAGCTCCTGAGGGGAGAAGGGGGTCTCGCTGTAGAGCTAGTCGCCAAGATTATGTTCAGCTCCAGGTCTAGAGGAGCACCCCAATGTAGCGAGCCCAGGGCTCCCAAACTTTTTTGAATTTTTTAGATTTGTCCAGGATGAGACTAGAGGTTTTTTCTTGGAACATGATCCAGGAGATTTTTTGTTTAGCTGCTGGGAAGGAGACCCTTGGGGACTTCCAGGACCGGGCAATGGTCATTTTGGCACTTATGAGTATGTAGTGGATCAGACATTGGTGGTATTTGGAGATTTTAGGAATTGACTGGTTCAGGAGGGCTATAGTCGGATTTTGGTAGACCCCAATGTCAGTAACTTTGCGGATTAAGGAGAATTAAGGAGAAGATCTTGTTCCAGTAGCTTCTGACCCGAGGAGACACCCATAGGATATAGAGAAGGGAGCCCAAGTGGCCACAGCCTCTAAAGCATAGAGGCGAGGTTTGAGGGTAGAATTTAGCCAAGCGAGTTGGGACCAGATACTACCTAGTGAGGACCTTAATGTCTGCTTCAATGAGAGAGACATTTAGGATTCCTGTGAAGGCCCTCGTGAAATAGGAGTGCCAAGTGTCCAAGTCCCATTCTAAATCGAGGTCCCGTTCCCAGCTCTGCATATAACTTGTTTTCTCCAAAGGGGTGGATAGAGCCGAGTAGATCAGGGAGATTCCCCCCCTCATGTCCATGGCCGACACACACCATTGTTCATAGGGAGTGACCCCTAGGCGATCTGAATTAGTGAGAGGGAGTGTACGTAGAAGGTGAGCTATCTGGTGAAAACGGAACTGCTCCGTGGGGGGCATATCAAGTTGTGATGTGCATTGATTTAAAGTAATGGGGCCATTCATGTTAAAAAAGTGTCCAATTCTGTAAAGGCCTTTTTCTAGCCACCATTGAAAGGATTTAATATTTACCCCGGGGGAAAGGCGGGATTATTAAAGATGTGGGCTAAGGGGTGCCAGCTGGAAATAACACTATTTCGTTTGTGTACAGTGTCACAAATCGCAAAGGAGTGAGAGAGGGTAGGGGACATGATTGGGGGTCTGGATTTCGGGGCGGCGCCATAGGAGGAAGTCAATGGTGAACTTGGGGATTGCCTGTCTCTCCATTTCGATCCAATCTGGTTTAGGGCCTCTCGAGTAAATAGTCGAGATTTGGTTTAATTGAGCAGCTTGATAGTACCAGCGGAGGTTAGGTAAGCCCAGGCCTCCTTTCCGTCTAGGTCGGAAAAGAGTGCTCTTGGGGAGTCTATGATTGGAGTTACCCCAGATAAATCGGTTAATGGACAATTGAAGGTTTTGGATGTGGGATTGGGGAACAAAAATGGGGTGCGAGCGGAATAGGTAAAGTATTCTGGGGAGGAGGGTCATTTTGACCGCGTTGACCCTACCTATCCATGACAATTTGTGGAATGACCATTGATCCAGATCAGTCTTAAGCTTCTTGAACATGGGGGGATAATTGTGTTTGTAGAGTTGGCCAAAGTTGGGAGTAAGGTGAATACCTAAGTAGGGAATGGAAGTAGAGCTCCAGGAGAAGGGGAAGTGTTCTTTCAGCCAGTCAACCAATGCTTGGGGGGAGGAGATATTGAGGGCTATGGATTTGGACATGTTAACCTGTAACCCTGATGCCTGCCCGAATTGAAGGAGGAGGTGGAGAATATTAGGAGTAGATATGAGGGGGGAGGTAACAAAAAGGAGGACGTCATCAGCAAATAATGCGCATTTGTGTACGGATTGGCCGCATTGGACTCCATGGATGTCTGGGAGATTCCTAATGGCAATCGCTAGTGATTTGACGCCTATGGCAAAAAGAAGGGGGGATAGGGAGCAGCCCTGTCTGGTGCCTTTAGAGATCGGGAACGGGTCTGAGAGGTGCCCCTGAAGTCTGACTTGGGCCCTGGGTTGAGAATAGAGGGTCCCCAGGAGGGTCATGAAATGAGTACCGAAGCCCCAGTTCTCAAGGGTGCGAAGTAAAAATGGCAAAGTAATAGTATCAAAGGCTTTCTGTAAGTCAAGTGAGAGGAGGAAACCCTCCTGTGAGCCTGAAGCAAAGAGATGATGTCCACAGCTCTCCTTATCTGGTCTGGGCCCTGTCTCCCTGGGATAAATCCTACCTGGTCTTTGTGGACATAGGACCCTATAAAGGAACCCAGTCTGTTAGAAAGGATTTTTGTCATTATTTTGAGGTCGTTGTTGATTAGAGAAATGGGTCTATAGTTGCTTACTAGGCTCTGATCTTTGCCAGGTTTAGGTATGACAGAAATGTATGCAAGATTGGAAGCTGGGTCAATAGGTGAGTTCTGGTCAAGAGAATTAAAGAACCGGGTCAGATAAGGGGAAAGGACCTCCGTGAAGGATTTGTAGTAACAATTGGAAAATCCATCAGGGCCAGGGGCAGAGCCTTTTTTGAGAGTCTTAATTACTGCACTAACCTCCTCCTTAGAGAAAGGGGCATCCATGATTAAACGGTGGGCATCAGAGATTTTAGGGAGGGGGATGCTGTCAAGGAACGAGTCGATCGTTTGGCTGTTACCTGGGCTAGGACCCGAGTAGAGGTTGGAATAGAATTTGTGGAAGGCCTCTAAAATTTGTTTGGGGTTTTGGGTCAGAGGGCCAGACAGGGATCTAATTTTTGGTAGAGCCTGTACTCTATATTTTGGGGAGAGTTTTGCCGCAAGATGGGGACCAAATTTATCCGAGTTAAGGTAGAATCTACCACTAACCCAGCGCAGGTGTTGTTCTGCATTAGAGGTGAGAGCTGTATTAAGTGCAAGCCTGGCTCCATCCAGGCGTGCGAGTGAAGAGGGGGAAGGGTTAGCCTTGTGGGCTTGGCTAATGGAACGAAAGTTTTTCTCAAGTTTTACGATGTCAACCTGTTTTTCTCGTTTCAGGCGTGAGGACAGTTGTATGATTTTGCCCCTCATGACCGCCTTATGAGCCTCCCATAAGGTGCTAGGAGAGATATCAGTAGTGTCATTGTGGCGGAAGTATTCCTTCAGTTCGTGCTCAAGCATAGTGCGGTGTACCGTGTTAGAGAGGAGAGATTCCCTAAGGTGTCATTGAGGGGTGCTAGCTTTATTTAAAAGACCTGAGAGTGTGAGAGAGACTAGGGAATGGTCAGACCAGGGGACTTCGCTTATGGTAGCCTGAGAGGCCAATGGGATATCTGAGGAGTGCAGGAAAATATGATCAATGCGGGCATACGTGTTATGAGGTGCAGAGAAATGTGTGTAGTCCCTAGTTGTAAGGTGAAGCTCCCTCCAAGCATCTATCATGCCCATTGAGTGGAAAAGTTGTGCGATAGTGAGGCTCTGTTTGGGTGGCCTTTTGAGGAGGGTTTTGTGGAGGGACGATTTGTCTAAAAGGAGATCAAAGGTGACATTAGAGTCGCCTCCTAGGACCACTTTACCTTCTATATGAGGAGAGAGGGAGGTTAACATAGAGGAGAAGAAGCGGGTCTGGCCCTTGTTAGGGGCATAGTAGGAGATGAAGGTGAACAAGGTTCAGTTTATGTGACCCTTGACTAGGAGGAATCTCCCCTCATCATCTCTGACTATCTTGGAGAGGGTGAAAGGAACATCTTTGGAGATAAGGATGGCTACGCCTCGCTTCTTATCCTCTGCGTTAGCAAGGAAAAAGGTAGGATAATTACGGTGTAAAAAGGTAGGGCTGAAGCTTTTCGGGAAGTGGGTTTCTTGTAGTAGAATGATGTCAATTTTTTTCGAGTGATAACTATGGAAGGCTTTGCGTCTTTTCATTGGGGAGTTCAGGCCCTGCGTGTTGTGTGTTGCTATCCTGGGGGATGATCCGGCTGAGGAGAGTTCATTGGTGAAGACAAGCGGAGCCGGCCCCGGGGCCACTTGAAGATCGGATGGAGAGCTTCCCTTGGAGGTACCTGAGAAAGGAGGGAGGTGGGGGCAAAGATAAAGAGGGAAAACCAGAAAGGGAAGAAGAAGAGAAGGGGGTGAGGGGAGAACAAGTCCAGGATAGGAGTTATCCTGGACTGTGTGTCAGCAGGGCTGGGCGGCCAGCACCTGCTCCGATTCCCTAAACAGAACAGGGAATGGTACGAAGGCATCCCTAAAAGGGGATGCGGTCCTGATGGCGTCCTGAGGGAAAAGTAAAGAACCCTCAAGACTACAACAGGAGGAGCGGCAAAAAGTTCCTCTGCGGCCGTGAGGCGTCATGCATTAGAATAACGCAGAGGGACCCCTAGGGGTCCAGTTAGCAAAGGTGGACCATCAATGTAATTGAGTCAATCAGACAGTCAAAAAAAAATAAGGGGGGAAAAAAAGTTCAGCGGAGCAGGAACCGTCTGGATGTATAAAGAGGTCATTCTGAAAACTGGCCTAGACAGAAGATTGTGACCAATCCCTTCAGGGAAAGTAGGCCAAGGGAGTCATCTTGGAGGGATGGAGTCGCGGTGTCTCTTCAATTGTTGTCTCATCCACATCGGGGGAAGCGGGCTAGTTGGAGGAGGTCTCTTAGATGAGCTTGAGCGGGTTTCCATCTGGTCGTGGTCGATGTCCTGGGAGATGAGTCCAAGCTGAAGAAGTAGGCGTTCACCATTTTGGAAGTTTGTGAAGTTATAGGATTTCTCCTTGTACTGGAATTGCAGGCGAAAGGGGAAGGCCCATCTGTACTTGATCATTTTCTGGGAGAGGACATCCAGGAGTGGTTTGAGGGATCTCCTCTTCTGGATAGTGGTCGGAGAGATGTCAGCGAATATCTGGATTTTATTGCCATGCAGGGAAATGTTGTCTCTATTGCGAGATCTCTTCATGATTTCCTCTTTGACCCCATAGAAATGGGGCTTGACAATATCCCGGGGGAGGCCATCTTGGCGAGGAGCTTGAAGAACTCTATGTGCATTATCCAATTCCAGCCTGTGGTCAGGGATATCTGGGATGAGGTCTTTAATCAGGGCTTTGACTGTGTCCTGCACATTTAAAGTGGATTCGGGGATGCCTCTGACACGGAAATTGTATCTTCTGCTTCTATTTTCCAAATCTTCAAGTTTGGAATGGGCAGTTTTAAGTTGGTCTTGAAGATTGAATACACAGGGTATTCTGATTTGTGCGTGCAGTAGAATCATCAACAGCTTGCTCAATCGCATCTATCCTGGCCCCCAGGCTCTGGATGTCTGCTTTAATTGAGGTGGTGATCTGTGCTGCATTGTGAGCCAGGCCCGCTGCCAGCATGTCAGAGAAGCTGTTCAGAAGCTGGGCCATGTCAGGGGTATAATTAGGCTGCATGGCGGAGGCCTGCGGGGAGGCTGGGATACTGCCTGGTGTATTGCTGAGGGGGGAATAAGGCATTCCGGCCTGCAGTCTGCCTATAAGCGATTCCGTGGATGCCGTGGGAGGAGAAGGGGTGCTGGCAAGTACTCATAGGATGATGAGGAGTCAAAGGAGGGTTCGTATCAATGGGGCCTGTAGCTGTGTTTCCGCATGGGTTCGGAGCGGCCGCCATCTTGGGAGGCTCAGGGGGAACCAGGCCCAAATTCAGATGCTGGTTAACTTCTCTCTTAGGAAGTCCCTGCGACATGCGGGAGGTGTCTCTGGTGCGACCGGAGTTCATGGGTGGTCTTGCTGTGTGTATTCGCTATCAATAGCACGATCTGGGCGCCTTAGAAGACCGGAGCGGAGCGGAGCTCCCGGTTAGCGCGGCGATCCGGAAGTCCCGCGCATGCGCAATCTGCGACTTTTACATTTTTTTATTGTTTTTACTGGTAATGACTGTGATCTGGGATTTTTATCAGGACTGCGACATTGCAGAGGACAAATCTGACCTTAAGTGACACTTTGTTGGTGACACCAATACAGTGATCTGTGCTATAAAAATGCACTGATCACTGTATAAATACACTGGCAGGGAAGAGGTTAAGACTAGGGGGCGATCAAGGGGTTTACGTGTTCCCTAGGGAGGTGATTTCTTACTGTGGAGGAATGGACTAACAGGGAGTAGAGAGAGAGCTCTGTTCTGGATCACTTGGAACAGCAGATCTCTCTCTCCTCCACTTTTAGAACAGGGATCCGCCTTGTTTACATTGGCAGATCCCTTTTCTGTCTCTATGAGGTGCATGTGCTCCCAGTATGGCCAAACAGCATTTAAAGACTAAAGGTAAAAGTATTTTTGTGGAGACAATGAAGGCATACCCCTGGGAGACAGCCCAATGCTGTACATATTGTCTCCACAAAAATACTTTTACTTTTAGTCTTCATATGCTGTTTGGCCATACTATGTGTCACCAGCATCTACTAAGCTCTATGTGGATGGGATTATGTCCTTTATTGGCCGTCCCCATTGATGGTAATTTACTGACTGAGACTTTTTTCCTGCCCCTGCTATAAGCAACTATCAATTTCTGTTTGTACTCATCAGAATGGGCCACTTGCTGTCCACTCTCAGAGTGGTTGACCGCTCCCTATATTTGGATCTGTCCTGGTTGCTATGACATTTGTACTTGAGGCGCAGCTCATTTGAAGATAGTGAGATTTATTGTTGTTCTCTCTTGCTACGTCTTTGAACCTTTTTCCATGTCCTGAGGAAGCCTTTACGGCAAAACGCGTAGATGCGATGCACAAGGGCTCAATGTACAAATTATATAATTTCATATGATTTTTATATTGTTTTGAACACTGTTATGATATTGTATTTTTCAATAAAATAAATATTTTTTTCTACTTTTTTTTCTACTTCTATTTGCTTCCATGCCTTAAAAGTCAGACCTGTTGATATCTATTTGGTATCTTCTTTGTTTTCCCTTGATACATTACGGATTTGTGGCATTGTGGGTGCTCCCTCCTTCCTATTTCTCTTACCTGAGCCCATCTCTCTCCAGCGATGTCCATGAATGTTAGCCATCCGGGACTGTCCTCCTGATTGGTTGAGACACAGCCATTGGCTCTGCCGCTGTCAATCAAAGTCAGTTATCCAATCAGGGGAGAGAGGCCAGGAGCAGCAAAGAGGGGCTGGAGAAGAAGAGGATCCGGTCTGCTCTGTGCAAAACCACTGCACAGAGGAGGTAAGTATAACATGTTTGTTATTTTTTTTTTTTTTAAATAAACGTTGCAATCAATTTAAAGTAAAACTCCAGCTATGTAGAATAAAAGTTTTTTTTTTTTTTTTTAATACAGGAGGAGGGTGACCCAAAAATTAAGGAAAAATTAAACTTGGAGTTCCACTTAAATATCCTGGCTCTATCCTGTGGGTTAAATTAATTTAATACATTTTGTAATTTTATACCCCCCTCTCTTTCATCTATTTTGGATACAACCTACATTTTACATACAGAAAACCCTTAAATTGGCCATATACTATTAGAAGTTCATTAGAAATGTTTGTTTTAAGAAGGTTCATTTGATTTTCTAATTTGTTGGTGGGGTCAAATCAGTGTTTTCAATTAGAGTAACACGGGAATTCAAAGGAGCAGAATGGAAAATATTCTCAAATAAAGACATTTATAACAGTAAATTGGGTTTTTGTTTCAGAAAGTCTAATACTTCTAAAATCAATTGTTAAAAGTAAACAAAATTGTAAAGTATTTTTGAATGCCATATATGTGGGGTTGGCCTGTAATGTTGCTCCAGGCACTGGTACATGCTTTGAAACTCACCTTGGCATGTAGTGCAATGCATTGATTTAGCCACAGGGTGCTATATAGGTCCAGGGCCGTGGTTAATTTGCAAGTGGAGCACTGTCCCTTCAGGTCCCTTATGGCAAAGATTAGACATATGTGCCCTCAATAAAAAAATTTAGTTTTGTTCCGATCCATTTCGTATTAGTCATTAATTCATATTTCATCATTTGTGTCCGAAATTCAATTTGGATTCATACGAAATAAGAATTTTCATTAGGTTCGTTAACTTTTCAGAACAATTACGAACGTTCGTTGAATTTATCATTATGACGGGCTCTCACCATCCCTGTGCTGTGCTTATTATGAGGGACTCCCACCATGCCTGTACTGTGCTGAACTCCTGGGTTTTTAACTTTATCATAATGAATAATCGTAATTAACGAACATTCTTATTTTGTCCAATTCTGAATCTACCATCGACTACTAGTACCAGCCTACCACCCATATTAAAAAAGGTAATTTTCCCAACCCTCACTCAGCAGCAGAAGAAAACCTGATTGGTTAACAAAACACCAGTCACGTTTCCGTTGTAACGGAATTTGGATCCGAATTTTGTAAATGAAATTTTGTATTTCATACAAAATTCGGAAGCATGGGAATTCGTATTTCGGATCCTCCCAAATGTACTACTAATTTTTGATTCATATGAAACTAATCGCACATGTCTAGCAAAGATCTGGATCAGGCTTGTCCCTACAATCAATATTAGACTGGTATGGAAGGACTATGAGTTGTGTGGTAAGCCAGGGATTTGACCTCCCAGTAAGCCCAGTGTACTGTTGTTCTCTGGTCCTTTTGGAATAACTATGCAGGTATCTATAACACCCCTTCTAAGGGCCCTGATCCTGACAATCAAGACCTTTGCCCCCATGCTAAGTCACTATCCACCACTGGAACCCTCTCTTCCCCTTTCTGGGGCACCTACCTCATGTTGTGGAAAATTTTATGAAGATGTATTGGATGTATTTTAATATGTATTGTCATAAGAGTCCCCCCAGTTTTCGTTCTCCCCCAGCCCGCTCTAAAGAGCTGACTGGGGTAGACTGACGCTGATTGAGACCTATTAGGTAGTGGTAAACTTCCTGGGATTGGAAAGAGGTGTTTGCAGAGTGGGGGTATGTCTGCCAGCAAAAGGGCCCCTGTGCATTGTACAGACGATCGTCTGAGGGGATATGTTTGCGCTGCAAAAATTGGTTATAGGCAGATGTACGCTCATTGTCTCTGCTGTGTCTGATCAGCACATGTCGAGATTTGCAGCGTGCATCTGCAGATAACCTTCTATCCACAAGAAAGGGTAGCATAATCCAGGTATACATTGTTCTCTGGAACAATGTATATTAAGAATTACTATCAGCAGAATTGTAGTCATCATTCATTGGTTATTGCATAAATTCATTTATTCTGTGTCATGTCTTTATTTGGTCATGTCCTTATATGGTCATTTACATCCTGTGTTCATTTTCCTGTGAGGTCACAAACTGTGTAGGAGGGGTTTAGCTGTTGGAGGCAAACCCTCCAGGGTGTGGCTTCCTGTTGATATGTAATTAAAAGCAGATGCACAGGTCAGGGACCTCCGACATGCTGACCGATTTGAGAACGTAAGAATGCTGGTGATGTCTCTTTAATGGGGAACCAGAGGGGACTGTTGAGTAGGGATGAGCCGAACACCCCCCTGTTCGGTTCGCACCAGAACCTGCGAACAGACCTAAACTTCGTGTGAACTTTAGAACCCTATTAAAGTCTATGGGACTCGAACGTTCACAATCTAAAGTGCTCATTTTAAAGGGTAATATGCAGGTTACTGTCCTAAAAAGTGTTTGGGGACCCGGGTCCTGCCCCAGGGGACATGGATCAATGCAAAAAAAAGTTTTAAAAACGGCCGTTTTTTCAGGAGCAGTGATTTTAATAATGATTAAAGTGAAACAATAAAAGTGTAATATAATTTCGTAGCAGGTTTCAGTTACATCAGAGGGGGCGGG
Source organism: Lithobates pipiens (assembly GCF_037356315.1). NCBI lineage: Eukaryota > Metazoa > Chordata > Amphibia > Anura > Ranidae > Lithobates > Lithobates pipiens. The sequence goes on from NW_027507903.1 coordinate 337,519,764, forward strand.
GTCACCCACACGTCACTGGGGAACCCCTGGCTCCCTTCACCAGCGTCAGAGGGGGCGGGGTCAGGTGACGGGTGGCCCCGCCCTCCTAATATAAGAAACGTCAGCGCTGGGCTCTCTGCAGTGTCTCCGGAGTGGAGACAGAAGAAAGATGTATGGACAGCGCTGGACTGAGAGATCCCCCGTCGCTGGATATGATCATCCATCGCTGGACCCCGGAGATCCGTCGCTGGATAGCAAGAGTGGATTAGCACCGCTGGAATCTTTTTTTTATTTTTTTCATTTTTAATAAAGGAATTTTTCAAAAGTGTGTTTGTCTTATTTAACCATTTTGGCACTTTCTTTGTGAAATGGTAGGGTTACTTTTGTACCCCCTTACCATTTCAAACAGGGGGGGGGCCGGGATCTGGGGGTCCCCTTGTTCAAGGGGGCTTCCAGATTCTGATAAGCCCCCCGCCCGCAGACCCTCACAACCAACGGCCAGGGTTGTGAGGATGAGGCCCTTGTCCTTATCAACATGGGGACAAGGTGCTTTGAGGGGTCACAGACCCCCAAAGCATCCTCCCAATGTTGAGGGTATGTGGCCTGGTACGGTTCAGGAGGGAGGGGGGGGCGCTCTCTCGTCCCCCCCTCTTTTCCTGCGGCCTGCCAGGTTGCGTGCTCAGATAAAGGGTCTGATATGGATTTTTAGGGGGACCCCCCACGTCAATTTTTTTTTTAATTTGATGCGGGGTTCCCCTTAATATCCATATCAGACCTGAAGGGTCTGGTATGGATATTTGGGGGGACCCCCACGTCAATTTTTTTTTTTATTTGACACGGGGTTCCCCTTAATATCCATGTCAGACCTGAAGGGCCTGGTAATTGAATTTAGGGGAACCCCCACGCTTTTTTTTTTTTTTTTTAATCAATGAATGAATGAATTGTCGGCTAATACAGAGAACACTCATTGAGTGTTCTCTGTATTACGGAGACCCGACAATTTAGCCGCAAGTGATTTTAAAATACTTTTTTTCCTGCACAAATGACACTTTGTGCAGGGACAGTTCTAAGCACCAGAAACATGCGCCCCTTCACAGGCATACTATAGATACCCCCCAGCTACGAAATTTAAAGGAATATTACACTTTTATTGTTTCACTTTAATCATTATTAAAATCACTGCTCCTGAAAAAACGGCCGTTTTTAAAACTTTTTTTTGCATTGATCCATGTCCCCTGGGGCAGGACCCGGGTCCCCAAACACTTTTTAGGACAGTAACCTGCATATTACTCTTTAAAATTAGCACTTTAGATTTCTCCCATAGACTTGTATAGGGTGTTCCGGCTTTTCGAATTTGCTGCGAACAGCCCAAATTGTTCACTGTTCGCTGAACAGGCGAACAGGCAATGTTCGAGTAGAACATGAGTTCGACTCGAACTCGAAGCTCATCCCTACTGCTGAGAAGCAGCCAGGCTGAGATGAGGATGTAGGAATGCTGGTGATGTCTGAATACTTGGATGAGTGGGTTGATAGCTAAGTTAAAGTGTTATATCATTAAGACGGAAATGGGTGCTTATATTAGCACAAGAGATGCAGCTGTGTGCTCTGCATACAGCCAGATTTGTACTACACTCATATTTATCTAGAGAGAAATTTTCTACAGGTATGTCTGCATTTATCTCAAGATCTCAGACTACTGATTTTGTGTTTTCTCATCCTCTACCCCAGAGTCTCCTTCTGGCCCTCTTCTGTTTGCCTTAGTGCCTTTAGATGGGGAAGATGGGGATAATGACAGGTCTAGTTATGTGAGCCCTGCTCAGAAGAAGGATCAGTCTGCAGACATTTCTCCCACACTCAAGGATACTCTTTTTATTCCCGTTGACATACTGAACACATGTCAAAAACTAGAGCATCCTGCATCAACCTAACCAAAGGTCTCTAGACTAAGATCCTTATAAACTTCCAGAACCCTTCTCAATACGCTCACTTTTACAGCCTGTTTTGTTTGGCGACTGATCTCACCCTGAAAAAAACATTTCTGCCATAACAAAACCCTAATTGTCCCTGTTGAGAGCCTCCATGTATTCAAGGGCCCATAAGCCAGAGTTTAGAAGCCCTCTTCATGGCTTTGTTTGTCCAGATGGGTCCAGCTATGCAACTTGCCATTGCTTCCAGGATTTTGACAGAATCCCAGATAGCCGTATGGCACTGTCCATGGTTTTGCTTTCCCCAGAAAAACTCCAATCTCTTTACTCCCACATTTGAACCATACAGAAGCCTCCCAAACATTTAATTTTGCCTGAGGGTTCTGGTGGCCCCCTTTAAGGCAGTCCCATATGGCCAGTTTCACTCCAAATCATTGCAGCTCCACAGTCTGACAGCATGGGACAAACATGCTTAGTCTCTGGATTGAGTCATACATCTGTCCAGCAAGACCAGGCTTGCCCTGGTTTGATGAATATCCAGTCTGCTGCTGGAATTGGGGAAATCTTTTCTCCCAATGGTCTAGAAGGTGATCACAACAAATGCCAGCCTGTCAGGCTGGGAAGGAGTCATGGATACCCTGTCAGTACACTGGACTGTCTTTAATGAAAGCTTGGCTCCAGCTTAAAGTATTGTATTCTTTGTACCTATAGGTAAGCCTGTAATAAGGCTTACCTACAGTATAGGTACTGTAAATATCTCCTAAACATGCGCCATCACCAGTCACACAGCTGGAGTCCACAGCCCCGGAAGGAAGATGGAAGAAGATGAATGCAGCCTCCAGCAGGGACGACGCAGGCTTCATTTGCAGGTAACTTTGACATAATATGCTAGTACTAGCACATTACACCTTTGTTTGCAGAGAAGAAAAAAACAAACAAAAACAAACCCATCAGAGTTTACTTCCTCTTTAACCACTTAAGCCCCGGACCATTTTCCAGCTAAAAGACCAGGCCCCTTTTTGCGATTCGGCACTGCGTCGTTTAACTGACAATTGCGCGTTCGTGCAATATGGCTCCCAAACAAAATCGCTGTCCTTTTTTTCCCACAAATAGAGCTTTCTTTTGGTGGTATTTGATCACCTCGGTTTTTATTTTTTGTGCTATAAACAAAAAAAGAGCGACAATTTTGAAAAAAAATTCAATATTTTTTACTTTTTAGTAAAGAAAATTATTCCTGCGCCTAGTCAGGGTAAAGTAGATAGTGTACTGCTGCACACACTGGGAGGGAAATATCTGAACCCAGGGGAGTAATAAGTAAAGAAGAGGAGGTAGTGGTTCGCTGTACGATGGTGGAAAATGCCTATCAACAAGAGCAATATACTGAATCCACAGTTAGGAGGTACAGAATAAAGTTTAGGATAAACTAAATAGGTAAAAATACAATATAAAGGTGAGCCTGTGTGGCATATTAAATAGTAATACTTTTAGTGCTAATATATAGTTTAGAGCATCAATATATAAAATACAATATAAAAAACAGTGTAAAAATAAACAATATCAATTCCAAAGTCCAGCGTGTTGCGATAACAGAAATTGCATAAAGTGCAAGTGCTCTGGTGTGATGCACATAGGCAAACCTTTAAATATATACAGAAATATTGTGACAAACAATGGCTGGGCTCTTAAAGGGCAACGTACCTGTACATGCCTGTTCCCAGCCATGCTATTCTGCCGACGTACATCGGCGTGAGGTGGTCCTTAAGTGGTTAATGTTTTTGCTTCTCTTTTCAACACCGAATCTCTCAGTTTCAAGGTCTCCTGACCCAAATTCAGTTGGACATTATCATGGCAATGTGATAAATATATGAAGCAGCATTAAAAAATGTAACTCAATATTGTGAAAACACAAAAGTGAATCAATATAATGACATCAAACTTATTAGGTGAACATGTATAAAGAAATCACACCAAATATGTAAATAAGTGTCCATAAGAGCCCATTCACAAGGGCTAAAAAGGAAAAGAATATGTGGAACAAGAAAGTACAAAGTAAACAAATCATCCACGGTTCACTTGCTTCACCAGTGTCCAATCACAATTTGTAGTGCTTCCACCACCAGGTGACACCAAGTATTAAAGCCTCTTACCGGATCTTGAGGACCATCATATATTGTGATCAAATGAGCATGTTACATCTCCTTATGAAGGAAACTCCAAAGCACCAAACATGATCCAGTCAGGGTTGGTTCATCAGCAGGATGAAAAAATAAAAGGCATATACGCCCATATTGTTACCCATAAAAAAAAATGTATTCAAAAGATAACAAGTAAAAATTGCAAAGGGAATCACACTAAGCAAATCCTTGGGCAATAGGTTGAAAAAAATATGCATATAGCAATAAAAACAGATACAATTGCTCTCCAAAAAAGCAGCAGGCTGTGTGGCTACACAGGACTCACCCACCTGTCAGCAAGCATGTGCGGGCATGCCCAAGGATTTGCTTAGTGTGATTCCCTTTGCAAGTTTTACTTGTTATCTTTTGAATAAATGTTTTATGGGCTACACTATGGGCGTATATGCTTTTTATTTTTAATCCTGCTGATGAACCAACCCTGACTGGATCACGTTTGACGCTTTTTCCCTTCATAAGTAGATAGTAATATGCACATTTGACCATAGTATATGATGGTCCACAGGAATCGGTAAGAGGCTTTAATACTTGGTGTCACCTGGTGGTGGAAGCACTACAAGTTGTGATTGCGGGGACACTGGTGGAGAAAGTGAACCGTGGATGATTTGTTTCTTTTGGACTTTCTTGTTTCAGATATATTTTTCCTTTTTAACCCTTGTGAATGGGCTCTTATGGACACTTATTTACATATTTAGTGTGAATTTTTTTATGCACATTTTCACCTAATAAGTTTTATGTCATTATATTGATTCGCTTTTGTGTTTTCACAATATTGAGTTACATTTTTTAGCGCTTCATTATATATTTATCACAATTCTTGCATCTAGTGTCACAGATTGCTTAAGCGGCTTCAATTTATATGTTTTAGCGTGAATATCCTATATGATTTTTGATTATCATGGCAGTAGCTTACATCAATCAAAGGAGGCACCACAAGTCACACAGCTCAAAGAGAAGTGGACCTGATTCTGGCTTGGACAGAACTTCACATTCCGGACCTGACTGCCATGCCAATCCTGGATATGGAAAACTGGTAGGCGGATTTCTTCAGTCATCAACGTCTGGACCCTGGAGAATGATCTTTCCACCCAGAGGTGTTTTCTGGCTCTCTGTCGCAAGTGGGGATTCCTGAACACAAATTAGACACATTTGTTGCCAGGACCAGGGATCTCCTACACCCAGGCATTGATAGATGTCCTTTCGTTGTGTTTCTGGAAGGTAAGCAGTCAGGATATCAGCCAACATGTTCCTTTTTTCTGTGAAAATGTCAGCTGGAAGGCCTATTGTAACTATTTTACTACCCATGTAGTTACACTGAGTGGGAAACACACCAAATTTAAAAAGGCGAATGTTATAAAATGCTACCTACTGCTCATATAGTGGAGGAGTTACGTGTGACGTCACCCGCAGCCATCGTTTTGGTGTATAATCTGTACTATGAGCGCTCATCGTATGAACTTGTTACAAGTGCCAGACTTGTAAGTTCTTTCACCCCCTCTAATAAATTTTACTATAAAGCAGAAAGCACTAGATGTTGATTTGTTTTATGTTTGCATATACACCACAGATGGATGCCTATCATTGTTGCAAATTTTCCACTTGAGGAATTGTGTCCCCATATTGGGGAAGGCTCATTGAAACCATATTGGTCTTTACAAGAAGGTGAGTGGCTGCTTATGTCTGGGGTGGAGGAAATTGAATCATATTGACACCTGCATGTCTGACTTGGAAGCACTTCCTCACAGTGGTCATTAATTTGTGTAGTTTTAAAGCTTTGGAAAATGATATGTACTGATGAATCATCAATTTACAGATCTTTTGATTAATACATTTTATATTTTATCATTTATCTGTTTGCGCTGCGCTATTTGAGTTATTCTAAACCCCTATATGGTTTTCAGGGTCTGTGTGGGATATAAATGGCCTTGGAGGCTGTATAGCACTCGGTGGCTAACTACAGTCATTGCACTACATACCAAAGTGAGTGCTGAACACTAGATCCAGTTTTTGAAGGAACAATTACAGGCTAGCCTGCTCCTGCAGTCCCAAGATGTAAATCAAAGGTATTCAATCAGGAAACTGTGAGCCCCGAGGTAATAAGCAGTTGGGTTTTGCTAGAAGTGTCAGTCAAAGTAGTGAAGAACCATAAAAACGTATAGTTTAGAAACTTCACCAATCAACATAAGAGAAGGGGACCATCACCTAAGTACACTAGTAAAACCACTGGAGTTTACCAGAGTGGGTGTGAGTATATGAGGTTGCACTGGGGGAAGTCCCAGCAAAGTATTTGCCAGTGTTCAATTAATCCCCCAATAGTCAAGTCTGTCATATAACCTCAGGTCTACAATTACTAATCCTGTGTCCTGCACTCTATAATTAAATTAATATATTTTATACTCAGGTTCTAATAGTGAAACAAAAGTTAAACAAATGTTAATATTGCAAGGAAAGGGGTAACTGAAAAAAATTAGGAATTGGCTGACAGCAATGTAAAATTCCATGAAACTGTTCCAAGCTTTACAACACAATTTAAAAGATTAAAGTAAACATCTGAATAATGCAATGATTTATTGATTGTTATAAAAGTCCCACATATATTAAATGCAAACACCACATACATTTTCCCTATTGGTAGTACAGAGAACCAGTACATATAATAAAAGCTTTGATACATTTTTATTTTTAAGTCAATGTAATGTTTCTTTCAATATTTGCTGGCGGGAGCCCTGATAAATTAGTAGATGGCATCCTGCAATTTTGCTACGCAGACTGTTATTTGTTTCTCAGTTAAGAGTGAGGTAGGCAAGGCACCTAACTGAGCCATGAGCAGGCTTCAGCAAAAGCTGCTCTCTATCAGACCAGCTTTCTACAGTATGACAGTTTATTTCTCCTGCACTGCTGGATTCTCCTGCTGTGATTTAATATAGATACTGTATGTGTCTGGCAAATTTCTTAACATGCTCTTTTAGATATGCAATTGACCGTTATGCTCCCTGCTGTTTTTGTCTTCAGAAACATGTTTTACTTGGTAATTGCTAGGCACTTACTTGTACAATGTACAAATGGGTACTAATGTTGCAAAAATAAACACCAGAGCAGGAAATAGGAACACAGAGTGACAAATGTGCTTAAATATAGTATTTGATTGGGACTTTTACATTGTACTCTCCTAAGCTAATGACTTTATTATCACAGTGCCAACATATTTTATAAACATTGATCAGTTTTCTATAATTACAAAAATTATATCATAATTACAATAAGCACAATGTGGTTAAAGTAGATCTAGGGTCAAACAATGGTGCATATGACACTGTCTGCCTTTAGCAAAAAAAGTTTTGTTTTTTTAACCCCCTTTCCCCCCTTGATGCCAGTAGTGTTTTTTTTATTATTATTATTTTCTTTAACAGAGTGACAGCATTGTTTCTTTTGCGGGGAATTTGTGCAGCAGCATTGTCAACCTGTGGACAGGGTAGTCTTGAATGGGCACATGATTTTAAATGGACTTTAAGTAAGCAATAATTTAAAGCCCAGCTCCAGATAACACTTTCTAGACAGTAATGCCCCGTACACACGAGCGGACTTAAGTCCGACAGACTTCCAAAGGAGTTCCGTCGGAGTTCTGCTGGAATTCCGACGGAGTTCTGACAGACTTTTCGGCCGAACGGACTTGGCCACACACAATCACACTAAACTCCGACGGATTCGAACGTGATGACGTACGACTGGACTCGAATAAGGAAGTTCATAGCCAGTAGCCAATAGCTGCCCTAGCGTCGGTTTTAGTCCGTCGGAGTAGCATACACACGAGCGGAGTTTTCGAAGGGGACCGGGTCCGGCGGAGTTCCGTTGGGAAAATTTGAAGCATGCTTCATTTCTAAAGTCCGTCAGACTTTGGCGAATCAAAAGTCCGTTGCAGCCCACACACGATCGGATAGTCTGACGGACTCGGTCCTTCGGACTTTGGATGTTGAAAAGTCCGCTCGTGTGTACGGGGCATTACAGCAACATTTTTTTTCAAGACCTGCAAATAAATGTGGAGAAAAATATATAGAAAAGCATGTGAAAAAAAAAAAGGAATTGATATTCTGAATACTATTATTACATGTATAAACCCTTTATAGTTACCAAAATCCAATATTATTTGCAATAGTAGGCCTTTAATAATGCACAGTCTCACAGAAGCTGATTTGGATCTCTAAATAATGAATTACAAATGATATTTTAATTAATATTAAAACAGTTGTAAAGGCACTCTTAAAATAATAAAATTTTATATTTGCCAAGCACAGAATGGCCCCTTACCTCCTCTTCTGGAGTCCCCCACCAGCATTTTCCTCCACTTCTTTGAGTCCCCCCACAGCAAGCTGTGTGCTTTTAGGGCACTTGTGTAGGCGTGCTCCCAGTTTGGGCTGTGTGCATCCATGGACACAGACACTGCAGCTGAAGCATGACCCCCATTCCCCATCACAGGATTTCATTGACAATGGCAAGAGCCAATGGATTCTGCTGATGCCTCTGTGTCCTGTGAGCAGGGAGAGAGAGAGCAGACAGGCACAGTGCTAGCTCAAAAGATGGGACAAGTAAATGTTTGGGGAGGGGCTTATATTGGAAGGGTTTTTTACCTTGATGCATAGAATGCATTAAGGCGAAAAACCTCATGCTTATAGAACCAATTTAATATCACATTTTAAATTCAGCTGATCATACATATCTAGAGATCATATATGTAAAGGTTCAAGAGCTCTGCCAAATGGGCTAACTGAATAAATAAACACAGTGCAACTGTAAAGAAGTGGGAATTAGTTACACTATGGCTAAGTTACCTTAAATATGTCCCACTTTGCTGCAAAAATAAATATCATTTCATCCCATTGAGAAATTTAGGATATATTTTGTAACTGGTATATGCAGCCAAAAAAGGTTATAAATACATTTAGATGCATCGCATCTTGTTTTTTTTTAAATCTTTCCAGGACCAACTTTCTGACATTTTCCATTCTTTTTCACAGGACAATGCAAACCATCTGGTTGTTCTTCAGATGTAAATCATGTTTGAAGTGAAGAGATCTCACCCAAGGAACATGGGAATTATTGTGAATTAGTGTGAATTGCGGAGGAGTAAGCCTTTGAGATTAATCTCAAGAATATGATCATGCCTAATTTCAACCACTTTAAAATTATCCAGTCATGCCCCCAAAGTGTCACAGTAAACAACAGAGTGCATCTCCAGAATAATTGTCAGTTAATACATCTCTCAAACAGAATTAAGATACGCCATGCGTCCTTCAGCCTGCATTCACTAATCCCTTTGCCATCTTTTGATTTGACAATGTGTCTCGCTTAAACTTGCTCATATTCAGCAAAGAACGATTTCTGCTTTGTATAAGTCTTTGGCTGGTTGACATGGCTCCCATTTTCCAGAAGAGGGGTATTTTCAAAGATGAGACACCTGGGTCTCCATTTATCTTCTCACAGAGCAAAGTTTTAGCTGAAAAATAAAGACTTCTATCTCATTTAATTTAAATTATGGGTCAACAATGCAATAGGGAATAATGATATTAGATCCAGTAAAGTGTCACCTACATGGCTTTCAAAGGGAGGCAATGAGATGAAAAAAAAAAAAACAACAGTATGTTTTTCAGACAGCAAAGAAAATATGCATAAAATATTTCATTTTTGAGCAATGTGTTTTACTTTTTTTAGGAAATGTAATTTTCTACTGAATTGTACTTTAATTAGAGCAGATAGTTCTAATAACAATTTTGGTTTGGTGAATGTTAAAGGAGAAATCTTATTGTGACAACTCCCAAATCTGTCTTCTGAAATTTCCACTTATAATTAATCTGGGACCTAATGCCGCCTCCTGCACCTTCCCTTCATTAATTGTCATATTTATATATGTCTGTGTAGAAATCTCTCTCCCAGGGAAGTACAGTATGCAGAATCAAGCCATGGCTCCTTGAAGTGGAATGTAATACAACAGATTTGAGGACAAGTGAATTAAATGTAGATGTTTTCTTTAATCTCCCTTTACTTCACCAATAAATACAAAGTAATGTTAGTTTTCACAGGTACCTGCTCCCACATCTGCTCGGATTGCTTAAGCGAAGCTCGACCCCCAGCTTACAACCTTCAGAAAGTACAGCCCGAATCGAGCATGGGCAGTGGGGACCTGGCTTTGAGCCAGTTGGAAATCACAGCTGGCTTCCCACACTTAAGATGGCAGTGCTGGGGACTCAAAGACTGGTGAGGAGCCAGCCTAGGTGATACCTAGGCTTATGAACAACTGTTTATTAACCATTTCAATACAGGGCACTTATACCCCCTTCCTGTCCAGACCAATTTTCAACTTTTGGCACTCTCATATTTTGAATGACAATTACCCAGTCATGCAATACTGTACGCAAACAAATTTTTTATAATTTTTATACATTTTTTACACAAATAGAGCTTTCTTTTGGTGGTGATTTAATCACCACTGGGTTTTTATTTTTTGTGATATAAGCAAAAAAAGAGCGAAGATTTTGAAAAAAAAAAAAAGCACATTTTTGTAGTTTATATAAAACTTTGCAAATAAGTATTGTTTGTTCATAAATTTGGGCCACCATTTATACTGCTTCATATCTTTGGTAAAAAATAACCCAAATTAATGTATATTATTTGGTCTGTGTGTAAGTCTACACGCTATGGTGCAAATCATTAACAATTGATCACACCTGATGTACTGACAGCCTTTTTTGAGGCCCTGAAATGTCAGGACAGTACAAATACCCCCCAAATTACCCCTTTTTTAATAAGTCCAAGGTAAAAAGGAAGAAATGGATGCTCTCCAAGATGATGAATATGAGTCCTTTACTTATCCATCCAAGTGACACACCACAGGAAAAACAACAATCAAGGCATCAAGGCAGACATGTTTCACACAGTATCATGTGCTTAATCATTGATCAATGATTAAGCACATGATACTATGTGAAATGTGTCTGCCTTTATGCCTTGATTGTTGTTTTTCCTGTAGTGTGTCACTTGGATGGATCAATAAAGGGCTCATATTCATCATCTTGGAATGCAGCCGTTTCTTTTTGCAGTTTGTACAGCGGGCGAGCCATGGCTAGCACCCTGGAGAGGAGTTCTTAAATTCACTTTACTTACCTATTTATCTGGATTCACCCACCTGAGCGGTGTTTCTTGTTTCCTCAGATAGTCAAATGTATTTAGTAAGAGGCATGGTGAGTTTTTTGAAATTTCCCACAATTCTTGGAAAAATTAAAGAAATTAATTATTATTATTTATTTTTTTTACACAAAAAATTGTCATAACAAGTTATTTCTCATACACAGCATAAGCATACTTCCAATTACACCCTTAATTACATTCTGCTACTCATCCTGAGTATGGCAAAACCATATGTGTGAGACCTTCACACAGCCTAGCCACATGGAGAGGCCCAACATGCAGGGAGCACCATCAGGCATTCTAGGAGCATAAATGACACATCTATTTTCCTAAGTCACACTTTTGAAGGTTCTGGAGCACCAGGACAATGGAAACACCCACAAAATTACCCCATTTTGAAAAGCACACACCCCAACGTATATTCTATGAGGCATGGGCTGGTGACAGGTACTCGGGTACTCTGATGGACTAGTGACAGGTATTCAGGTATTCTGATGGGCTGGTGACAGGTACCCGGGTATTCTGATGAGCTGGAGATAGGTACTCGGGTGTTCTGATGAGCTAGAGATAGGTACTCTGATGGGCTGATGACAGGTACTTGGGTACTTTGATGGGCTGGTGACAAGCACTCTGATGGGCCGGTGACAGGTACTCTGTTGCTGGTGACAGGTACTCTGGGGCTGGTGACAGGCCATCTGATGGGCTGGTGACAGGTCCTCTTTATTTGTGGGGAAAAATCACTGTACTGCAGCACATTTTTCTTCCAGGTCTCCTCCACACACACACTGAGAAAAGGTTTTAGCTTTATATACTTTTAAAGTAAATTTGGTCTTTAACTTCTTTTACAGTTTTATCAATACAGGTGATATTTTAATAAATGAACAAATATTTAATGGCCACTATGTTTTTTGCAACAGAAAGTAGTGCCACCTTGAATTACTTTAATGTGAGCATGACATAGGAAAAACCCATGATTCAGTTTGAATTTGTGCTGGGCTTGTTGTGTCTAATTTTCAGACATGACCTGACCTACAAACAGTAGTTTCAAAAGCTATGAGAAAGATCCAGACTAATACTACAATACTAATGCCAGCAGAACCAACTCATTCATGTTAGAGTTGAAGGATGTGTGACAATGTGTGATAACATTTGTTAAAAAAAAACGAATAGGCTACATTAAATCCATAACAGTGCCATAGTATTGTGCCACAAAACTGCATGGACACTTTGGACAGCTATGTCAATAAATAACTGATCACAACATAATTAATATATTTTACAAAATGAGAAAAAGAATGTCAATGCCAGAAATATTAAGTAACTATAAAACCCTGCTTAGGCCACGATGATGGAAAGGGCCAGACGTGGCACAAATAACAAGAATGATTATACAATATTTGTTTGCAAGTGCAAAATTTGTTAGTTATTATAGTAATGCCTTCCTGTCCCATGAGTGTGATAGTTGCAGCGTGGTGCGGTGGCGGTAAATACTCAGTCCAGTCCAGTTGCAGAAAACAGAACTTCATTTAATTTAAAGTTCAATTATGCACAACAATCAGTGGGAAGGCAAATTGATTGGGCACACAGGATTTACAGAAATGAGCAGCATCTGTCTTGAGGGGTGGAATGCAGCCTGACCAGTCTGTACCCAAGTGGGGAGGCTTCCAGTATGGGTGGAATGTCCCTGCACTTTCCCTACTCGTCTGGAACCTCTCTCTGATGCTAAGCACTGTCGCTGAAAGACGGATGACCTGTCCCTACATTTCTAACCACATATTTATGCAACCTACACTCTCTCATTACGTTCATTAACACATTGACTTTTCACACAATTTTGCCCATCACAATCTTTTTTTATCAGATTGATTTCATTGATATATATGATATATGGAAGTTAATATATATATAGCAGGGATATGCAATTAGCGGACCTCCAGCTGTTGCAGAACTACAAGTCCCATGAGGCATAGCAAGACCCTGACAGCCACAAGCATGACACTTAGAGGCAGAGGCATGATGGGACTTATAGTTTTGAAACAGCTGGAGGTCCGCTAATTGCATATCCCTGATATATAGCAATGATACAAACCAATATAACTACATATGAAAGCTATTATATATAGCAAGCATACATAACTAATACAACCATAGAGTTTTTACTCAGTCACACTTCTGTCTGTTGATGGCACTTTAGCTTGATAGATAGTCGCAGTCAAAACATTTTACTTCTCTATAATCATAACCACTAAGGCTGTTACAATGTATTGCAGGTGCTACCTAATTTTTTCCCCACCCTGCCCCTCCAGGTAGTCCAACACAAATGTGGTCTCTTGCAAGTTCAGTGGAGGAAAGGATCGCTCTGAGAGGCATAAGGACAGTGCGAGGAGGTTCTGGGATCATCGAAACTGGATTTTAAAATACGTCTGGCTGTTGGACATACAGTATCTCACAAAAGTGAGTACACCCCTCACATTTTTGTAAATATTTTATTCATGTGACAACACTGAAGAAATTACACTTTACTACAATGTAAAGTAGCGAGTGTACAGCTTGTATAACAGTGTAAATTTGCTGCCCCCTCAAAATAACTCAACACACAGCCAATAATGTCTAAACCACTGGCAACAAAAGTGAGTACACCCCTAAGTGAAAATGTCCAAATTGGGATCAAAGTGTCAATTATTTTCCAGCACTGCCTTAACCCTCTTGGGCATGGAGTTCACCAGAACTTCACAGGTTGCCACTGGAGTCCTCTTCCACTCCTCCATGACAAGATCGCAGAGCTGGTGGATGTTAGAGAGCTTGCGCTCCTCCGCCTTCCGTTTGAGAATGCCCAACAGATGCTCAATGGGGTTTAGGTCTGGAGACATGCTTGGCCAGTCCATCGCCTTTTCCCTCAGCTTCTTTAGTAAGGCAATGGTCATCTTGGAGGTGTGTCTGTGGTCCTTATCATGTGGGAATACTGCCCTGAGGCCCAGTCTCCGAAGGGAGGGGATCATGCTCTGCTTCAGTATGTCACAGGACATGTTGACATTCATGGTTCCCTCAATGAACTGTAGCTCCCCAGTGCCGGCAGCACTCATGCAGCCCCAAACCATGACACTCCCACCACCATGCTTGACTGTAGGCAAGACACACTTGTCTTTGTACTCCTAACCTGGTTGCCACCACACACACGTGATACCATCTGAACCAAATAAGTTTATCTTGGTTTCATTAGACCATAGGACATGGTTCCATTAATCCATGTCCTTAGTCAGCAAACTGTTTACTGGCTTTCTTGTGCATCATCTTTAGAAGAGGCTTCCTTCTGGGATGACAGCCATGCAGACCAATTTGATGCAGTGTGCAGCATATGGTCTGAGCACTTAGAGGCTGACCCCCTCTCAGTTATTTGCCACGAGGTGCCATGTTTAACTTCCAGTGACCAGTATGAGAAACTGAGAGTGATAACACCAAATTGAACACACCTGCTCCCCATATACAGACCTTGTAACACTAATGAGTCACTAATGAGTCACATGACACCGGGGAGGGAAAATGGCTAATTGTGTCCAATTTGGACATTTTCACTTAGGGGTGTACTCACGTTTGTTGCCAGCGGTTTAGACATTAATGGCTGTGTGTTGATTTATTTTGAGGGGACAGCAAATTTACACTGTTATACAAGCTGTACACTCACTACTTTACATCGTAGTAAAGTGTAATTTCTTCAGTGTTGTCACATGAAAAGATAGAATAAAATATTCACAAAATGTGAGGGGTGTTCTTTTGTGAGATACTGTAGCTCTCCCATCAGAAATGGTAGATATACACCATCTTACACATGATGAAATGTAATGCATAATATAAAAAAAGATAGTTCATTAAAAATATAATCTGTATTTATCTTTTCTACATAGACAATAATTCCCTTGAAGAAGACCAATAATTAGAAGGGTCAAAACGCATAGGGATATCATGTGAAATACCATGTTGACATAATGGGTTTAATGTAATATGTGTTGTCATTTTCACCATTAATGGGTTGTACATTTTTTATGTCTAAGCCAGGACTTCTTTTTACAACTTTCATATATTATTTACTAGGTTCCTCTTGACTTCCTTCTTCACCTGCATTGCCACTGCAGATGAGCTCCAACTTCAGTGTAGAAAATAGACTGCGCCTGCTTGCACAACGCCCCCCCACCTTTAATAGATGCTGTCTTCGGCATTGCAACACAGGAAAGAACAACGTGAAATTACAATAAACTTTGTTAAGGCAATGACAACATTTCAAACAACATAATCAGAGTGCTGTGCGGGAAGCTGCCCATGGTTAGACCGCTTGGGGCCATAAGCTTCAGTGTCCTCTGTGGAATCTTCTTTACATAGTTCATTTCCCACTTAATTGTATAAGGGACCACATTAGAATAAAATGTACCAACAGCAGAGGGGTAAAGGTTGGAAATAAGAAAACTGCCTCTAGGAGTGTCTCGGCAAACTTTCACAAAATTTGGGAGGTAGGAGAGGGACCATAGTGGGCAGTAGAAAAATGGCTAATTTGCAAATACTGTTAAAATTCCTCATTTGGTATATTATTCTTTGTATGTAAGTAATCAAAGGAAGCAATCATCCCCCCCCCCCCCCCTTAGAAATCAGCAAGTGATAAAGGAGTTGGCATGCCACCAAGAGAAATTCTCTAGGGAGGTAAAGGCAGGATCAAAAGCAAGATCACTTAAAAGCGGAAGACCCAGGGGGAATGGGAGACACCAGGCCTAGTTTTGTTTTATAACAAGACCAAAAGCCTAGTGATTAAGCAACCAAGGTGTTGAGGGAGGTTAAACTATGGCTAGAAATTGAAGAGGACCATAAAATACCAGGGATATGATATGAGGGTATAGAGCCAGCCTCGAATATAGCTCATGGAATGTTAGTGTTAATAATGTTCTATTGAGCAATTTGGGAGAAGCAGGCTAGAAACTGCAACCAAGAGTTAGGTAACCCCAGACCGCCACCAGACTGAGATTTATAGAGGACATGTTTTGAAAATCTGGGGCGTTTACCCTGCCAAATAAGCTTATTTATGTTCCTTTAATAATGGTCAATAAATGATTTTGAGATAATAATAGGAAGGGCTCTAAAAAGGTATAACAGTTTAGGCAAAAAATTCATCTTATTGGCCGTGACCCTACCTAAAAAGGAAATCGGTAATGACCATCAGACCTTGAGCATGTCCGGATACGGGACATGCATGGAGCATAATTAACTGCAAAAAAGATAAGAGATTTGCTCAGAGCTGAATTAACTCTTCATGGCAAGACTGGGCACATATTAAATGAAATTCTCTACTTTACAAGGTACAAGCCTTAATTAAAAAAATGTTTTTCGGGTTTACTTCCACTTTAAGAGCATTTAATTAAGAGGTCAACAGAGAGGGGAGAGGAACCGAGGAAAACCATGATTATGGCTCTTGTTAAGGGACAGAGGAAGGAGGAGCTAGAAAAGCAGAATAGAATGCTTATGACTTCCTTTGGAAGCAAGGCTATGTTGCCTGCTAGGTTACGCAGCTTTTTAAACATGAGGGGGATGCAATCTGTGATTAAAGTGGTAGAAAACCGCACGTGATTAACAGAAACATTTTCCTGCAAGGCAATGTCATAATGTGCTCGTATGCATCATATAATAGCACATTATGAGAAACTTACCTTAGAATGAAGCTCTCCAGCATTGCGCTATCACCGCTGAGAGGGCTGACATCAGGGCAGGACTTAGGGTGGTGGGGGCCCCTGGGCTTGAGTCACTTTCGGGCCCTACCGTCTATACATTACCATATTTATCAGTGTATAACACGCGCAGGCGTATAACACGCACCCCAAGTTTAGGAGGGAGTTTTAAGGAAAAAAACTTTTAGGAGGGAAGTTTAAGGGAAAAAAAAACTTACATTTAAATGCCCATCAATGCAGCCTTATCAGTGTCCATCTGCAGCCTTGCCCATCCATCTGCAGCCTTGTCCAGTGTCATTGCAGCCTTGTCAGTATCATTTGCAGCCTTGTCAGTGTAGCCTTGTCATTTGCAGCCTTGCCCCAGTGTCATTTGCAGCCTTGTCATTGCAGTCTTGAAGTTTAAAAATGGCGCCTCTCGGGGGCTCTTGGGTTCTCTCGATGGCTCTCGGGTCCTCTTGCAGTCCCGAGCAGAGCCGAGAGTACTCGGCTTGGCTCACAGTCACGCCCAGTCCCTGCTTTATGTCCATCATAGGGCGGGACTGTGAGCGGAACCAAGCCGAGTACACTTGGCTATGTATCTCTGCAGGGCCCCCTATTGGGCGGGGCCCATGGGCTTGAGCCCAGTCAAGCCCAATGGTAAGTCCTGCCCTGGCTGACATCTTCAACCGTTCTTTCTTCTGGGTTTGTGGCCTCTGGCTACATGAGTGGTGCGATGACGTCACTCCCACCATTTACGGCACTGGCTCTGAAGGTCCAAACCTTCAGAGTGCATGCAGACAGTGACATCACCTTGCACAGTATCTCCTATGTGCATATTTAGAAGATATTCGGAGTACCTACAGGTAAGCCTTATTATAGGCTTACCTGTAGGTACAAGTGGTGTAACAGAGTTTACTACCACTTTAAGTTTACAACATAAAGGATACTGAGTTGCTATGAAAAAGAAAATCACCTTTGGACCAATGGAAAGTTTTTTCTGTCTTGGTTAATAGTAAGGTATTCAACTCCAACCACCTCTGAGCAATAAACTGGTGATTAGACAAGGTTGGGTTGCCAATTTGCATTCTATATAGTGTTTCAAGCTCTTTAGTCAGAGCAGAAACCTGTTGCCAACATCCTCTATTTTTTGTAGCTGCGATATTTGGAGTAGAGTTTAAAGTAAATATTTGACATGTGCAATTAGTTTGGTACATTTGGACCGACCAGACTAATTTAGGCAAATTTTTGGTTATTTGGGGATTTCAATGTGTTCGAGTCTCCGAATGAAATAGTAGCGAATGTCATTAAAATTCATTTCATTCCATATATTCATTCTCTAACTATTCAAATTCGGATCAGTCAAAAATTATCTACCAATTAGAATTCTGTGCGAAGAATAGTTGGTTGTTAAGGAGCAGGCCGGACCATCCGGCCTGCCAGACAGGGGTTTGGAGAACACAGGAGGTTTATCAAAGGTAAAAACAACCCCCATAGTGTTTCCATACATTTTGCCATGACCCATCAAGGGTCCACCTCCTGGCTTAGAGTGTGGGTTATAGAGCAAATCTCAAAGTCTCTTCCTCCGGCTGAACGTTTTAAGAAGCTCTGTGCAAGAGAGACATATTGGATCTATCGCCTTGATGCTCTGGCGCCTGGAGGAATTAATGAATGCATCAAAATTTCCACCATTCTTTAACATTTACCATCCCCCTCCTTGCCCATGAGGCCGGGAGCCACAGTATCACCCTATATTCCTCCCTACCCCCCCACTTCCTTTTGTTATTTCTTCCCCCCCTCCCTAATTGTCATGGTTATACAATAGTTTGTCTGCTTACCTGTTTCCATGTGTTGATCTAGAGACCAGCCGACCCTCACCTGTCTGCTTTTGTAAACCATCCTCTGGCATGGCTCCACCCTAGCTCCTATCAGGGAGCTCTATATTAACCTGCGCACTGCAGGCCAACGCTGCTGATCAACCTTTGTGTGTTAGCTTCCTGTTACCTGCTGTGTGCTCTTCTGTTGTTCCCTTATCGACTTTGGCGTGTCCTTGACTATCCCTGTTTGCCTGTGATCCTGACCTTTTGGCGTGTCCCTGACTATTCCTGTCTGCTTGTGGCCCCGACCTTGGCTTTGTCCCTCACTTTCCCTATCCTCCTGTTGCCTACTGTGGGTGTGAGCTGGGGGACCCTGGGGGTCGCGACCTGGAGCCAGTTGCAGCCAAGTCCATCCTCACCACTAGAGGCGCTGGTGAACACCTGCTGGCTCTTAGACTCCGCGCCCCAGGGAATCTTACGCTCTAACCCCAGTGGGATCTGTCTGCCATCTGCAGCAGTCAGCCGTAGGGTCCACAACCTTGCGGTGCACTCCTGATCCCTACGGTGTGCATCTGTCACCTCGCCTCAAGGTGACCTGACACTAATAAAGCTAATAAAGCTAATAAAAGCTCCCTTTTTTCAACTATTTTTTTAGTATTCCCCACTTTTTAGCTATTTATGATTATATAATTTCCCCCCTTTTTTTCCTTTCCCTCCGCAAGATGATAGGTTTTTCTAAAGTTTGACGTTCTATTAAATCCACCACATACGTCGCCGAATAATATTGTTTTTTCTATCATGATAGTATCATGTGCGTATATATATTTGCACATACACATATATATTTTTATAATTTTTTTTTTTTATTCTTTTTTTTCTTTATATATTCCACCAAATATTACTTATCTACTCTGGTACTGTCATCATTTTCCCATTCACCATAATTATGTGTGCATGTGTGCACTTTATACATATTAATTTTTATTTTTTTAATATCGCATCCATCCCTTTATGCGTATATACACTTTTACATATACAGTGGTGTGAAAAAGTGTTTGCCCCTTCCTCATTTCCTGTTCCTTTGCATGTTTGTCACACTTAAGTGTTTCGGAACATCAAACCAATTTAAACAATAGTCAAGGACAACACAAGTAAACACAAAATGCAATTTGTAAATGAAGGTGTTTATTATTAAAGGTGAAAAAAAATCCAAACCATCATGGCCCTGTGTGAAAAAGTGATTGCCCCCTAAACCTAATAACTGGTTGGGCCACCCTTAGCAGCAACAACTGCAACCAAGCGTTTGCGATAACATGCAATGAGGCTTTTACAGCGTCCTGGAGGAATTTTGGCCCACTCATCTTTGCAGAATTGTCCTAATTCAGTTACATTAGAGGGTTTTCGAGCATGAACGGCCTTTTTAAGGTCATACCACAACATCTCAATAGGATTCAGGTCAGGACTTTGGCTAGGCCACTCCAAAGTCTTCATTTTGTTTTTCTTCAGCCATTCGGTGGTGGACTTGCTGGTGTGTTTAGGATCATTGTCCTGCTGCAGAACCCAAGTTCGTTTCAGCTTGAGTACACGAACAGATGGTCGGACATTCTCCTTCAGGATCTCTTGGTAGACAGCAGAATTCATAGTTCCTTTTATCACGGCAAGTCTTCCAGGTCCTGAAGCAGCAAAACAGCCCCAGACCATCACACTACCACCACCATATTTTACTGTTGGTATAATGTTCTTTTTATGAAATGCAGTGTTCCTTCTACGCCAGATATACTTGGACACACACCTTCCAAAGAGTTCCACTTTTGTCTCATCGGTCCACAGAATGTTGTCCCAAAAGTCTTGGGGATCATCAAGATGTGTTGTGGAGAAATTGAGACGAGCTTTGATGTTCTTTTTGCTCAGCAGTGGTTTTCTCCTTGGAACTCTGCCATGCAGGCCATTTTTGCCCAGTCTTTTCCTGATGGTGGAGGCATGAACGCTGACCTTAACTGAGGCAAGTGAGGCCTGCAGTTCCTTGGACGTTGTTGTGGGGTCTTTTGTGACCTCTTGGATGAGTCGTCGCTGCGCTCTTGGGGTAATTTTGGGCGGCTGGCCACTCCTGGGAAGGTTCACCACTGTTCCATGTCTTCGCCATTTGTGGATAATGGCTCTCACTGTGGTTCGCTGGATTCCCAAAGCTTTGGAAATGGCTTTATAACCCTTTCCAGACTGATAGATCTCAATTACTTTCTTTCTCAATTGTTCCTGAATTTCTTTGGGTCTCGGCATGATGTGTAGCTTTTAGGCCGGGTTCACACCGCTGCGATGCGGGAAAGCCGCGAATCCGCGGCGTTTTCCCGCATCGCATTACACCCGCCGGCAGTTCACACTGCCCTATGCGGACGGCTGGGAGTGTCAATGATATGTTAATGACACCCCCAGATCCGTCCGCATATCGCAGTGCGATCTGCCGACTCGCACAGGAATCGGATCGCATGGTGTGAACCCCCATGCGATCCGATTCTGTTGCGGACCAAAAAAAGGGTCCCGTGCGAGTTTGCTGCGGGAGCGATGCGAATTCAACCATACTATCTGTATGGCTGAACTCGCATCGCTACGGAGATCGGATGTGATTTGCGGTGCGAATCACATCCGGATCTCCCCCCGCAGCAGTGGGAACCCAGCCTTAAGGATCTTCTGGTGGACCTTACTGTGTCAAGCAGCTCCTATTTAAGTGATGCCTTGATTGTGAACAGGTGTGGCAATAATCAGGCCTGGGTGTGGCTAGAGAAATTGAACTCAGGTGTGGACAACCACAGTTATAGTATGTTTTAACAAGGGGGGCAATCACTTTTTCACACAGGGCCATGATGGTTTGGATTTTTTTTCACCTTTAATAATAAACACCTTCATTTACAAATTGCATTTTGTGTTTACTTGTGTTGTCCTTGACTATTGTTTAAATTGGTTTGATGTTCCGAAACACTTAAGTGTGACAAACATGCAAAGGAACAGGAAATGAGGAAGGGGGCAAACACTTTTTCACACCACTGTACCCGTCTTGTATATTGTATCCATCCCTCCGCTAATTTATATATTAATTTGTGTATATGAATTGTACATTAATTTGTATATTTATGTGCGCCAATTTATTTATATCTCAATTGGTGTGCATATATAATATCGCATATCAATTCTAGTCACAATATATGATATTTGTCACCCACTATTTATTTATTTATTTATTCATATTTTATGTTCATTTTTATTATTATCGTTATTTCTATTATTTTTATAAATTTCTCGATATAAATTAGTATCTCCACATGCTGCTGGTTATTTCATATCCCATTGTGATCCTCCTTGTAACATAGCCCAGCACATCTAGTTTCCCTTTCTGTGTCAAGAAAGTATTGAGATTTTCCTTTCCACTTGGCCCCTCCTCCTTCTGCCCTCCGCTATTTATCCTTCGCCTATGGTTCCGAATGCAGCCGTCACACCATCCACGGCTTTGCCAGCTCAAGAAACGCGTCACACCTTCAGTGACATCATTTCCCCTCGCCTGAAGCCTTGTTTGCGTTCCAAGTCTCATGCGGATGCCCCTTCATGGTGCCGGCCGGTGTTGTAAAATTTCCTGCGACTTATGAAAACAGCTCACCCCATCACTTCCGGTGCGGCTCCGTCACTGAAACAGCTGACGGTGGGCCTTTACCGCGCATGCGCCAATTCCCTGACATTAACAGCGCATGTGCAGTATATTTATGGAGAAAAATTCTAGACTCAAGTGGGCGGAGACTTGTGGGTGGGCGGGCGGAGCTGAACAGATGGTTAGAACGTCAGCAGAAGCCCCGCCCACCCCACGATTTTGTTCACTGGTCAAGAAAAATTATGGCTTCAAGCTGTTATTAGCGCATGCACGGGATATTTGTTCAGCAGTCGACAAAAATTATGGACTCAAGCGGGCAGAGACTTGCTGGGAGGGAGAGATAGAGCGGAGCTTGGAGAGGGGGCGGGGCCCCGTGCATAGCACTGACTATATATACAGTACATTGTTCTGCCAATAAATACACCTCACTGTGCCCCACAAACGCCACCTCACTGTGCCCAGAAATCGTCACCTCACTGCGCCCAAAAAATGCCACCTCACTGTGCCCCGAAAACGCCGCCTCATTGTGCACAGAAATCGCCACCTCACTGCGCCCAAAAATGCCGCCTCACTGTGCCCCGCAAACACCGCCTCATTGTGCCCAGAAATCACCACCTCACTGCGCCCAAAAAATGCCGCCTCACTGTGCCCAGAAATCGCCGTCTCACTGTGCCCAGAAATCGCCGCCTCACTGTGACCAGAAATCGCCACCTCACTGTGCCCAGCAAATGCCACCTCACTGCGCCCAGAAATCACCACCTCACTGCGCCCAGCAAACGCCACCTCACTGCGCCCACAATGCCGCCTCACTGCGCCCAAAGATGCCACCTCACTGCGCCCAGCAAACGCCTCACAGTGCCCAAAAAATGCCGCCTCACTGTGCCCAGCAAATGCCTCACTGTGCCCAAAAAATGCCCCTCACTGTGCCCAGCAAACGCCACCTCACTGTGCCCAACAAACGCCACCTCACCATGCCCAGAAAATGCCTCACTGTGCCCAGTAAACACCTCACTGCGCCCAAAAAATGTTGCCTCACTGTGCCCAGCAAATGCCTCACTGTGCCCAGCGAACACCGCCTCACCGTGCCCAGCAAACGCTGGCTCACTGTGCCCATCAAACGCAACCACTGTGCCCATAAGTTGCCGCCACTGTGCTATCAAACGCAGCCACTGTACCCATCAATTGCTGCCAGATTGTCAAGCCATAGCTGTGCTCCCTGGGGATATGCTGATCACCCATCTGTGCTGCTGGAGGGAGCCCAGATGGGCATAAATGAGGGACCTGCATGTCATGGTAAGTGAGACCATCCCATATCCCACTCCATCTTTCCCGAGAACAGGGACCCCCTTCCAACCCCCCCCCCAGGAGAGGGAACCCCTTTCCCCCCTCTGAGGACAGGGACCCTCTCCCCCTAAGACAGAGACCCCCTTCTCCCCCCTGAGGACAGGGAAACCTCCCCCCTGAGGACAGGGGCCCCCTTCTCTCCTGGGGACAGAGACCACCTTCTCTCCTGGGGACAGGAACTCCCTTCTCTCCTGAGGACAGGGGGCCCCTTCTCTCCTGAGGACAGGGGGGCCCTTCTCTCCTGGGGACAGGGACCCCCTTCTCTCTTGGGGACAAGAACCCCCTTCTCTCTTGGGGACAGGGGTCCCCTTCTCTCCTGGGGACAGGAACTCCATCTCCCCTGGGAACGGGTGCTTCATCTCACCTAGGGACCCCATCTGCTCTGGGGATCAGGACCCCACCTCCCCTAAGAACCGGAACCTGATCCCCCTGTGTGCGCCAACCTCACTGCCCTGCCTGCCATGTGTCCTGTGTGAGGGCCCTCCTGTGACAGCTCTTATAAGGACTTCACCCCACTGTGTGATCCCCCTACATGACTGATCCCTGTGTGTCCAAAACTTACACGGGGAACCCCTCTGTTTGCTCCCCCTACATGTCTGCATACTCTGACCATCACCTGTACCATTTCCACATCCACTGACTGCCTCCTGTATCCTGTGCACATGTTCCGACCAACTCTTGTACCATGTCTGTAGCCTCTAGCCACCTCCTGTGTCCTGTCTGCAATCTCTGACTATCTCTTGTCTTTTAACGTGTCTGCAGTCTCTTAGGGGGAGTCTGGAGGGGAATCAAGAGTGAGAGCACCACCAGGATTGGGATCACGCGAGGAGTCAGATGTGTATGGACTGTGGAGAAGAGACTATAGAATAAAAACCAGAACCACCAACCTGGAGCCGTCTAACTGAGCCCTGCACGCTGCACTGGAGAGGAGGTCAGTGACAAGAGGGCACTGATATAAAGGTTTCCCATCATCTCAGTAACACCCCCCCCCCCTAGTGTATTCACTATGCGGAAGGTGGTCTCTGGTCACCAGAGTTTCCCCCCACATAACATTTCCCGGCATTCCCCTTTACATCAGAGTCCGCAGGATTCTTCCCCATGGCAAAGGAAAATGCTACAGAGCATGATCTAAGGAGGAACTCTGATGTAAGGGGTGCATGCCTTCTAATCTATCCCTTGCATCCTCTGTGTACTCTGGACATGTCTCTGGGCCTCCATCCTTTCTAATCTAATCCATGTATCCTCTGTGTACTCTGGACATGTTTCTGGGCCTCCATCCTTTCTAATCTAACCCATGTATCCTCTGTGTACTCTGGACATGTCTCTGGGCCTCCATCCCTTCTAATCTATCCCATGTTTCCTCTGTGTACTCTGGACATGTCCCTGGGCCTCCATCCCTTCTAATCTATCCCGTGCATCCTCTGTGTACTCTGGACATGTCTCTGGGCCTCCATCCTTTCTAATCTATCCCATGTATCCTCTGTGTACTCTGGACATGTCTCTGGGCCTCCATCCCTTCTAATCTATCCCGTGCATCCTCTGTGTACTCTGGACATGTCTCTGGGCCTCCATCCTTTCTAATCAAACCCATGTATCCTCGGTGTACTCTGGACATGTCTCTGGGCCTCCATCCCTTCTAATCTATCCCATGTATCCTCTGTGTACTCTGGACATGTCCCTGGGCCTCCATCCCTTCTAATCTATCCCATGTATCCTCTGTGTACTCTGGACATGTCCCTGGGCCTCCATCCCTTCTAATCTATCCCGTGCATCCTCTGTGTACTCTGGACATGACTCTGGGCCTCCATCCTTTCTAATCTAACCCATGCATCCTCTGTGTACTCTGGACATGTCTCTGGGCCTCCATCTCTTCTAATCTATCCCATGCATCCTCTGTGTTCTCTGCACATGTCCCTGGGTCTCCATAACTTCTAATATATCCCATGCATCCTCTGTGTACTCTGGACATGTCTCTGGGCCTCCATCCTTTCTAATCTATCCCGTGCATCCTCTGTGTACTGTGGACATGTCCCTGGGCCTCCATCCCTTCTAATCTATCCCATGTGTCCTCTGTGTACTCTGGACATGTCCCTGGGTCTCCATCCTTTCTAATCTATCCCATGTATCCTCTGTGTACTCTGGACATGTCTCTGGGCCTCCATCTCTTCTTATCTATCCCGTGCATCCTCTGTGTACTCTGGACATGTCTCTGTGCTTCCATCCTTTCTAATCTATCCGATGTATCCTCTGTGTACTCTGGATATGTCTCTGGGCCTCCATCCCTTCTAATCTATCCTGTGCATCCTCTGTGTACTCTGGACATGTCTCTGGGCCTCCATCCTTTCTAATATATCCCATGTATCCTCTGTGTACTCTGGACATGTCTCTGGGCCTCCATCCCTTCTAATCTATCCCGTGCATCCTCTGTGTACTCTGGACATGTCTCTGTGCCTCCATCCTTTCTAATCTATCCGATGTATCCTCTGTGTACTCTGGACATGTCTCTGGGCCTCCATCCCTTCTAATCTATCCTGTGCATCCTCTGTGTACTCTGGACATGTCTCTGGGCCTCCATCCTTTCTAATCTAACCCATGTATCCTCTGTGTACTCTGGACATGTCTCTGGGCCTCCATCCCTTCTAATCTATCCCATGTATCCTCTGTGTACTCTGGACATGTCCCTGGGCCTCCATCCTTTCTAATCTAACCCATGTATCCTCTGTGTACTCTGCACATGTCTCTGGGCCTCCATCCCTTCTAATCTATCCCATGTATCCTCTGTGTACTCTGGACATGTCCCTGGGCCTCCATCCTTTCTAATCTAACCCATGTATCCTCTGTGTACTCTGGACATGTCTCCGGGCCTCCATCCCTTCTAATCTATCCCATGTATCCTCTGTGTACTCTGGACATGTCCCTGGGCCTCCATCCCTTCTAATCTATCCCGCGCATCCTCTGTGTACTCTGGACATGTCCCTGGCCTCCATCCCTTCTAATCTATCCCGTGCATCCTCTGTGTACTCTGGACATGTCTCTGGGCCTCCATCCCTTCTAATCTATCCCGTGCATCCTCTGTGTACTCTGGACATGTCTCTGGGCCTCCATCCTTTCTAATCAAACCCTTGTATCCTCGGTGTACTCTGGACATGTCTCTGGGCCTCCATCCCTTCTAATCTATCCCATGTATCCTCTGTGTACTCTGGACATGTCCCTGGGCCTCCATCCCTTCTAATCTATCCCGTGCATCCTCTGTGTACTCTGGACATGTCCTTGGGCCTCCATCCCTTCTAATCTATCCCATGCATCCTCTGTGTACTCTGGACATGTCCCTGGGTCTCCATCCCTTCTAATCTATCCCGTGCATCCTCTGTGTACTCTGGACATGTCTCTGGGCCTCCATCCTTTCTAATCTATCCCGTGCATCCTCTGTGTACTCTGGACATGTCCCTGGGCCTCCATCCCTTCTAATCTATCCCATGTGTCCTCTGTGTACTCTGGACATGTCTCTGGGCCTCCATCCTTTCTAATCTAACCCATGTATCCTCTGTGTACTCTGGACATGTCTCTGGGCCTCCATCCCTTCTAATCTATCTCTGTGTACTCTGGACATGTCCCTGGGCCTCCATCCCTTCTAATCTATCACGTGCTTCCTCTGTGTACTGTGGACATGTCCCTGGGCCTCCATCCCTTCTAATCTATCCTGTGCATCCTCTGTGTACTCTGAACATGTCCCTGGGTCTCCATCCCTCCTAATCTATCCCATGTATCCTCTGTGTACTCTGGACATGTCTCTGTGCCTCCATCCTTTCTAATCTATCCCATGTATCCTCTGTGTACTCTGGACATGTCTCTGGGCCTCCATCCCTTCTAATCTATCCCGTGCATACTCTGTGTACTCTGGACATGTCTCTGTGCCTCCGTCCTTTCTAATCTATCCCATGTATCCTCTGTGTACTCTGGACATGTCTCTGGGCCTCCATTCCTTCTAATCTATCCCATGCATCCTCTGTGTACTCAGGACATGTCTCTGGGCCTCCATCCTTTCTAATCTATCCCATCTATCCTCTGTGTACTCTGGACATGTCTCTGGGCCTCCATCCCTTCTAATCTATCCCGTGCATCCTCTATGTACTCTGGACATGTCTCTGGGTCTCCATCCTTTCTAATCTAACCCATGTATCCTCTGCGTACTCTGGACATGTCTCTGGGCCTCCATCCCTTCTAATCTATCCCGTGCATCCTCTGTGTACTCTGGACATGTCCCGGGGCCTCCATCCTTTCTAATCTATCCCGTGCATCCTCTGTGTACTCTGGACATGTCCCTGGGTCTCCATCCCTTCTAATCTATCCCATGTATCCTCTGTGTACTCTGGACATGTCTCTGTGCCTCCATCCTTTCTAATCTAACCCATGTATCCTCTGTGTACTCTGGACATGTCCCTGGGCCTCCATCCCTTCTAATCTAACAGGGGGAACGCTGCAAACCCTGATGCAAAGGGCAATGCTGCAGACCCTGATGTAAGTGGGAACTCTGATGTAAATGGGAATGCAGTGGACTCTGATATAAGGTGGTCTCTGGTGACCAGAGCACCGCACCCCTTACATCAGAGTTCCTCCTTAGATCATGCTCTGTAGCATTTTCCTTTGCCTTGGGAAGAATCCTGCGGACTCTGATGTAAAGGGGAATGTCGGGAAATGTTATGTGGGGGGGGACTCTGGTGACAAGAGACCACCTTCCGCAGAGTGAATACACTGGGGGGGGGGTGTTACTGAGATGATGGGACACCTTTACATCAGTGCCCTCTTGTCACTGACCTCCTCTCCAGTGCAGCGTGCATGGCTCAGTTAGACGTCTCCATGTTGGTGGTTCTGGTTTTTATTCTATAGTCTCTTCTCCACAGTCCATACACATCTGACTCCTCGCGTAATCCCAATCCTGGTGGTGCTCTCACTCTTGATTCCTCTCCAGACTCCCCCTAAGAGACTGCAGACACGTTAAAAGACAAGAGATAGTCAGAGATTGCAGACAGGACACAGGAGATGGCTAGAGGCTACAGACATGGTACAAGAGGTGGTCGGAACATATGCACAGGATACAGGAGGCAGTCAGTGGATGTGGAAATGGTACAGGTGGTGGTCAGAGTATGCAGACATGTAGGGGGAGCAAACAGAGGGGTTCCCTGTGTACGTTTTGGACACAGAGGGATCAGTCATGAAGGGGGATCACACAGTGGGGTGAAGTCCTTATAAGAGCTGTCATAGGAGGGCCCTCACACAGGACACATGGCAGGCAGGGCAGTGAGGTTGGCACACACAGGGTGATCAGGTTCCTTTTCTTAGGGGAGGTGGGGTCCTGATCCCCAGGGCAGATGGGGTCCCTAGGTGAGATGAAGTCCCCGTTCCCAGGGGAGATGGAGTTCCTGTCCCCAGGATAGAAGGGGATCCCTGTCCCCAAGAGAGAAGGGGGTTCTTGTCCCCAAGAGAGAAGGGGTTCCTGTCCCCAAGAGAGAAGGGGTTCCCTGTCCCCAGGAGAGAAGGGGGCCCCTGTCCTCAGGAGAGAAAGGGCCCCCTGTCCTCAGGAGAGAAGGGGGCCCCTGTCCTCAGGAGAGAAGGGGGTCCCTGTCCTCAGGAGAGAAGGGGGTCCCTGTCCCCAGGAGAGAAAGGGGCCCCTGTCCTCAGGGGGAGGTTTCCCTGTCCTCAGGGGGAGAAGGGGGTCTCTGTCTTGGGGGGAGGGGGTCCCTGTCCTCAGAGGGGTGAAGGGGTTCCCTCTCCTGAGGGGGGTTGGAAGGGGGTCCCTGTTCTCGGGAAAGATGGAGTGGGATATGGGATGGTCTCACTTACCATGACATGCAGGTCCCTCATTTATGCCCGTCTGGGCTTCCTCGAGCAGCACAGATGGGTGATCAGCATATCCCCAGGGAGCACAGCTACGGCTTGACAATCTGGCAGCAATTGATGGGTACAGTGGCTGTGTTTGATAGCACAGTGGCGGCAATTTATGGGCACAGTGGTTGTGTTTGATGGGCACAGTGAGCCAGCGTTTGCTGGGCACAGTGAGGCGGTGTTCGCTGGGCACAGTGAGGCGTTTGCTGGGCATAGTGAGGCGGCATTTTTTGGGCGCAGTGAGGCGTTTACTGGGCACAGTGAGGCGTTTTCTGGGCATGGTGAGGTGGCGTTTGTTGGGCACAGTGAGGTGGCGTTTGCTGGGCACAGTGAGGGGCATTTTTTGGGCACAGTGAGGCATTTGCTGGGTACAGTGAGGTGGCATTTTTTGGGCACAGTGAGGCGGCATTTTTGGGCACAGTGAGGCAGCATTTTTGGGTGCAGTGAGGCGTTTGCTGGGCGCAGTGAGGTGGTGATGGCTGGGCACAGTGAGGTGGCGTTTGCTGGGTGCAGTGAGGCGGCGATTTCTGGTCGCAGTGAGGCGGTGATTTCTGGGCACAGTGAGACGGCTGGGCGCAGTGAGGTGGTGATTTCTGGGCGCAGTGAGGTGGCGTTTGCTGGGCACAGTGAGGCGGCGATTTCTGGGCGCAGTGAGGTGGCGTTTGCTGGGTGCAGTGAGGCGGCGATTTCTGGTCGCAGTGAGGCGGTGATTTCTGGGCACAGTGAGACAGCGATTTCTGGGCACAGTGAGGCGGCATTTTTTAGGCGCAGTGAGGTGGCGATTTCTGGGCACAATGAGGCGACGTTTGCGGGGCACAGTGAGGTGGCATTTTTTGGGTGTAGTGAGGTGGTGATTTCTGGGCACAGTGAGGCGGCGTTTATGGGGCACAGTGAGGCATATTTATTGGCAGAACAATGTACTG
Organism: Lithobates pipiens; assembly: GCF_037356315.1. Classification (NCBI taxonomy): domain Eukaryota; kingdom Metazoa; phylum Chordata; class Amphibia; order Anura; family Ranidae; genus Lithobates; species Lithobates pipiens. The sequence goes on from NW_027507903.1 coordinate 337,550,321, forward strand.
TATATGTAGTCAGTGCTATGCACGGGGCCCCGCCCCCTCTCCAAGCCCCGCCCCCTCTCCAAGCTCCGCTCTATCTCTCCCTCCCAGCAAGTCTCTGCCCGCTTGAGTCCATAATTTTTGTCGACCGCTGAACAAATATCCTGTGCATGCGCTAATAACAGCTTGAAGCCATAATTTTTCTTGACCAGTGAATAAAATCGTGGGGTGGGCAGGGCTGCTGCTGACGTTCTAACCATCTGTTCAGCTCCGCCTGCCCACCCGCAAGTTTCCGCCCACTTGAGTCTAGAATTTTTCTCCACCGTGAAAATAAATATACTGCGCATGCGCTGTTAATGTCAGGCAATTGGTGCATGCACAGTAAAGGCCCGCCGTCAGCTGTTTCAGTGACCGAGCCGCACCGGAAGTGACGGGGTGAGCTGTTTTCATAAGTCACAGGAAATTAAGGTCATGATTACACTGATGCCTTCCCCCCCCCCCCCCATTGTATGGGACCAGTACACCGCCTGTTTTTAATCACTGAAATGTGAGTTTTATTACAATTATTCACATTAAAGAAACTGTTATACAGTCTGCACCCAGAGGCGCCTCTCTCTCTTTTTTGTTTTCATATGTGTATGTATTTTGTTGATGGTTGGAATGTTTCCTAACAAGCAGCTCCTATCCAGCATTTATTGGCACATCTCATAAAAAGCCACTGAGGTCACTGTATGTAGTTGTGCAGTTTGATTTCTGACAATGAAATACTTACAATAAGGAACTGAAAATGTGTGCATTGCACTCTCTGTGCAATGTGTAGCATGAGCTAATTAAAATTTAAAAGTCAACTCCATCCTACCGTTCATGTAATTGCATATATTTTATACCACTTGACAGCATAATCTTTATTCTTTCTACACGTCTTTGTCTTCATCATGCTAGCAAACATTCTTAATTGCAGTCATTTTGCATTTGCATTTCCCCCCCCCAAAAAAATGTAATCCGGATGTCAGTGTGTTATTTAAAACAAACCACTATAATAGAGCAACTTCAACAACTTTCTGCTGAATTACAAGCGTCACCTCCTCTTTGCAAGCAACAGAGTAGTCTTCAACTAATTGTGCTAACTTACTGTGATATTCAAATATTAATACATACACACAAATGTAATTGTAAACTGGCATGAAAAAACATTGAGACAGCCATTGCTCACTTTCCTCTTTTGCATAGTAGTTGCCTGGCTGTCTTGCTGACTGTCCTGGTTCAGTAAAGGGCCCATTCACACCAAGGTGGTCCAATGCAGTACATTGAACACATCTGTTCATCAGAATTTTTTACATTATGTTAAAGTGGTTGTAAAGTTATAATAATAAAGTTATATAATAGATACCTTGCAACCCCTCTGTTTTATCAAGATCTAAAGTACTGCATGTCTGTAAAAAAGTAATAAAATAAAATAGAGTAAAATAAAACAAAATAAAGGGGCCATGCCTAATGTGAAGATTTTTTACAAGAGTATATTCATTTCAAATCCCTCATTAAGGCCACCTGGGTCTAGGGTGTCTAATTTATAGATCCAGAAGTTTTCTCTTTCACATAGGCGTTTATAACGCTCAGCAGTTGAAAAAGTTGGCGGAATGGATTCTATAACCCAGACACATAAACCTATGGTGGATTGTTCGTGATATTCTTTAAAGTGTCTGGGGACGCTATGTTTGTCCTTGCCCTTCTCAATGAAATTGCGATGTTCGCCAAATCTCTTGTGAAGAGCACGTATAGTGCAGCCTACGTATAGTAGGCTGCAAGGGCATGTGAGGCAGTAGATTATGTACTCTGAGCTGCAGTTGAAAAATTCAGGGATAGGGTATTGTTTTCCCTTATGGTAAAAGTTTTTTTGTTTGTGGTTGACATGGGAACAGGTAAGACATAGCGTTTTTTTACACTCGTACATGCCTTTTATGTCGAAAAAGGGTGTTGGCAGGAGGGCCAGACCTTTTGATTTTACTGGGTGCTATCTGTGATTTAATGTTTTGGCATGTCTATAGGTAACAACCAGTTTTTCACTTAGACTATGTTTGAGGTGGGGATCTTTCTGTAAGATGGACCAATGTCTGTTGAAAATCTTTTCCATTCTTTTCCATTCACATGCTCCGAAGCGCTGCCCACCCCAGCCCATTCCCGGAAGACATAGACTCTACTGAACACTAAGCCTAGGGCACTACAGTGACCAGCACCGCTCCCACCATCCTGAAACAGCCATGGAATGGATCAAGCCACTAACCATCGGCTAAAGGACAGATGCTGTGATCCCTGCACTACAGCCCCCATGAGGGATATACGGATGAAACGTTGTATCTAAGATGTGCCTTTACACCACTAACCCAATGTGAGTGTTTTTAAACCTTTTTAATAAATTTTAGCTTGTTTATCGCTGCACTTAGAGGGCGCCGTCTCTCTCTCTTTATTTGTGGGCTCCATCGGACTGTTTCCGTCAGGAATATCCAACGGACCAAGTTTGAGAGCTGAGCTATAAAACTTTCCGACAACATGATCTGATCACGTCAGTTCTGACCGTGTGTAGCTTAGTCCGATGGACAAGGTGCCACGCAAGCTCACAATAAAACTCTGAGATGGAAGCGCTCGCTCACGTAAAACTACCACTCATAATCGATATAGCATATTCGTCACACTGCTATGTTAAAAATTCTTTCATGCAGCGCATTCTCTTTTTCCTTACAATGCTACAAGAATGAAATTGTTTTGCTGCTCATATTCACACACACTTCTCCCAAACGTATTTCTTTATTCTTTTGACTCATTTCATCAATACAATATTTTAATTCGTCACATCTCCCCAATCTTTTTTTTTATTTTATGGTTGTTTTTTCTAATCAGCATCTCCTTTTCTGACAGTTTACTCATCTTTGCATTTTTTTGGTGTGTTTTGTGTGTCAACTTACCACAACACCATTATTATCTTTTTAATTTATTGTTTTCTTTTTTAATCTACAGGAGGTTGTTTGGTGTAGGTGCCCCTTGTTATTCATTTGACTTTGTATTTTTGAAATGTACCTGCCTACTCACAAATAAACTGTCCTTTTTGAAGTAAAACACATATGCAAGTATTTCTTCAACCAAAATAAACCTTTATTTAGGTGTCAAACAAATAAACAGGAAGGCAACGCTGGAGAAACTGGTCAATTTGGCGAAGCCTTTGACCCCCAGGGAAGACATGAACTAATTTTAAAATGCAAAATTGGTGGCCTGAGGAGTACATATCTAAGGGAGAGCAGTCTAGTCCAGAATTCCAAGAGATCAGGAAGAGCAGATGCCATCTATGTCCCCAGGCTGTGGTCCTACAAGAGGCTGCATCTTCTGTCAGACCAGACTGAACCCAGGCCATCACTCTCTGGTCTTCCTTGGGCACTTCCCTTCAGGCTTCCTTCCAGGCTGTGGCTCAGCTCCTGTAGTTGTGGCAGGAGGAGGAGGGCGATGGTCAACCTCCCGGCTGCCACTTGCCACAGCCTCCCCCCGGCTGAGGTCTTCTTGTGTATGAAAATGGGACATAGTTTTAGTTTTTTGGTCATCAATCACACAATTTTGTGCTCATGACTGTTGCAAATTGAATGTTAATAAATAGAACAGACTATCATTCTGAGCCCAGCATTTTTCATTCTTGTCCCAATTATTTTTGGTCATTACTGTCTATTGAGATGTAAACCACTTTGTTAAATCACAACTTACTGATCAATAATAACATCTAGTTAACATCATTAAATGTATGACAAGAAATATGTTCAACAATGCTATACCTGTCTCAAGCTGGGCCCCTCCACATGTTGCTGCCTGGAAGGCCCAGGTTGGACATCGGAAGCCTCAGCTGGGGGTGAAGGAAGCCTTGAAGGAAGACTGGAGAGTGGTGGCGTGGGTTCCCCCTGGTCTGCCATAAAATGCAGCCTCTCATAGTACATAGGGTAATAAATGTCATGTGGATCTCCTGATCTCAGGGAATCCAGGTGCTTCTTTCGCTCCCTGAGATATATACACCTCAGGGCACCAACTTTGCCCTTCACATAGGTCATGTCTGCCATGGGGACCATGATCTTCACCAAAGCAAGAAGTTTCTCCAGCGCTGCCTTCCTCTTTCTTAGGTCATTATAAAAGGGGTTGTTCTTCCGCCACAGGCAGGGCAGCTCCCTGAGCAGGTCAATGACTAGCCCCATAAAATTTGAGTGCTTGAAGGGATCCATCTTGTCTGCAAGACACAACACAAGACAAACCCTAATAATAATAATGCCATGCTTAACTCTCCTAATCTTATCCCAACATAGGCCTATATAGAATCAGTATAGGCTAGTGATGTACCAAGTTAAAAATTGTACCTTCGTTTGCACGATCGTCCTCACTCTGCTCACCGATCGTACGTACGACACACGCGTGTTGCGTTTTATCTACAGTGTGAATGCGTGAAACTCCACCCGCCCCTGACATTCTTTCTAGACTATTCCCCGCCCCTTCTCTTTTGGTGCAGTGGGGAGAGCACATAGCGGAGACACAGCAGGTGCGCAATCATAGTTCCACTAACGAGGAGGGGGGCGAGGAAAGCCCGGAGCCTGAAACGTCCCGATCCTGGAGGAGAAAATTTAAGGCCTCAAATATGTCTTTTGGAGAAATGTTGGAGATGGTGGACATATTGAAGAGGAACAACTATGATGGGAAGTATGGACCTTACCCAAACCCAAATATCAGAAAGGCCAAGATCATGACTAAAGTTGTGAAGAGTCTTCAGAAGAATTTTGGGGGGTACGACGATCCAAGGATCAACTAAGAAACACTGGTCAGACCTGAAACTGAGGAAGCACGATCAGTACAGAAGGATCAAGCGAGTTCTTCAAAAAAGTAAGTAGTTGTCGTGTGTTCATATTATTATTATTGCTTGCATACTGCTCCATGTGCTTTGTTTTAATGTTGTACAGTTTAAAATGGCCACTTTCAAGTTCATAGGTTCAATCGTTTGTAATAAACATCGTTCATTAGCCCACTCCAAAACAATGTTTTCCCAACTTACATCTTCCTACATTTGTTCACACTGCAGGTAAGTATTCCAGTTTTAGAAAGTGTCAAAAATAATGTTCTTACCTTTGAACTCTGCCAAAAAACACAATTGTACGACACTTCCAAGCAATGTTTCCTATTCCTATTTCTGCCCTCTGTGTGCTATATATTCCTTTTTTACATTCTCATAGGGGAGAGAAGACTCGGGATGTCTGAGGACACCAGGGACCCCACACCTCCCAAAGAAGCGGAAATACCAACACCAGAAGCAGAGGAGGAGGAGGAAGGAGAGATTGTTGAAGTTGGACAAATTGTCACCACAACAGGTGAGTGCCGGAGACCACAGCTTCCAGTAAGCTAATCAATGTATGTCTGCATATTTATAATACATAGTGTGTTTATTTATTTTTTAGGTGATGTGGAAGAAGAATCACATTTTACCAGTGAAAGTGCCCAGATCCTCATTGGGGAGATAATGGGGTGCAATCGCAATATAAAGAATATACAGAAAAACATCAATGATGTTCAACAGAAAATGAAGAACATCATTGATGTTTTGGGGAGAGTCTGAAACACCCCAAACTAGCTAGCATAGTTTTTTATTTTTCCGAAAACTTTTATATTTTTCAAAAAGCCAAATTTGGAAGATGCACACAGTGTGTCAACATGTACTATCTCCCATCATGGGGGATCAATGTACGTGCTTTGTGGGTGCAACCCCTTCTTTGCTACTAAAGTGGCTGAGATGAAGGGGTTGCACCCCCAAAACATGTACATTGATACCCCAAGATGGGAGATAGCACATAGGCATGGGATCAGGAGGAAACTGGCCCCTTTTGTATTCTCAATGTGTGCGCATCTTCCAAACTTGGCTTTTCCAGGGGTGACACCCCATCTGATGAAGGCAATATCAGCACAGTTTGTACATACTCATGTCTGATATTGTCTTCACTTTTCAAAGTTGAACTTTGTAAGTTCCTGTGTACTGTATGTTATGCTTTGATACATGCCTGTTTACACAAAAACGCCAAGTTATAAAAATGTTACCCAAAATAATGTTTTATATACACCAAATATGTTGGTTTGTTGTAAAACCCTTTTCGTGCGTTTAGCACATGTGAATGTGCTTTGAGTAAAAAGTGAAATTATCAACAATGTGTGGCTTCCTTTTTCAATGTGCAAAAGCAGTATTTGTAGTAAAGTTGTTGGTTTCTGTGGCAATAGGTGGTATTTACTAAAGGCAAATCCACTTTGCACTCCAAGTGCAGTTTCAGGTGCACTTTTGCAGTGCACTTGTAGTGCATAGTGGATGTGCCTTTAGTAAATATCAAGTAAATATTTAGTTTAAATTTCCCCAATCACGCCATTTTCATGACCCCACATATTTCTGCCATGGTGCTGAAAATTAGCAATATTTTTGTCAGTAATGCACTACATACATTATCAACAAAAACAAGGTGTGTGTGTAGCAGACCCACAACATAATATGATTATCTGAAGAAGAGACTGTCACCTCATCTTTCTCAGAACTTGGGTTTGCACTGTTGTTAAAAAAGGCACAAAAAATAGCAAAAATACCTATGAGACACCTAAAACAAAGCCAAGCAGTACATGAAAACAAAGATTATTGTAGTTTCAAAGAAAAATGTATTAAAATAATGCCTCTCAGACATTGTCTGGCATATCAATGCCCCCCCTACCCACAAAGTACTCCATGTATTGGTTTCTGACCTCTTGAGCGCTTTGGGGAGGCAAGCCAGGACGAGTAGCTTCAAGGGCATTTTCCGGCAAGTCTGCATCTGGGCCAACTGAGACCACATAGTTTGAGGAATGTTTTTTCAAAAAATTGTGCAGAATGCAGCAGGCAAGCACTATATGATTTAGTTTATATTCCGCCATGTGTATTGGCGTCAAAAATAGGCGGAACTGGCTGGCCAGTATTCCGAAAGTGTTCTCCACAACTCTTCTGGCTCTGACCAGCCGGAAATTAAAGATCCTCTGATCCTCATCGAGAAAGGCCGAATCAGATGGTTTGACAGAGCAAACGCCTCATCCGCGACGAAAATTAACGGGAGTCCTTCCAGATTCTCCTCTGGAGGTGGCAAGCCCAGACTGCCACTCTGGAGACACCAGTAGAATTCCGTCCGTGTGAACACTCCACCATCCGACATCCCGCCATTTTGCCCCACGTCCACATACAGGAAGTCATAGGTCGCTGACACCACCGCCAACATCACAATACTATTAAACCCCTTGTAATTATAATAGTACGACCCCGAGTTGGGGGGTGGGACGAAGCGGACGTGTTTCCCATCAATTGCACATCCACAATTGGGAAAGTCCCAACGGCTGGCAAAGTGGGAGGCCACAGTCTACCATTCCTGTGGCGTTGAAGGAAACTGTGGAGTGAAACAAGAAAAAAATTACAAATTTTGCACATCAACATTGCAAGCAGATTAGACACAAACATTTTTGGACAATATCAGTATAACATTTTGGGAAATGAGTATTTAAAGCCTAAAGTATAAGGTCCCATTGTCAGATTCATGAAAATCAAAGCGTACTATACCAAGATATAGTCCACAATGAGCAACAAATGCTTACTGACTACACGCACTGATGAGCAGATATGCACCCACAAGCACAAACTGAAGAGCAGTAACGAACTGAAGCACAAATCTGAAAAGCGCGAATTGTCTCTCACCAAACTTCTACTAACACACGATAAACACGAGATCAGCAGAAGGAGCCCAAAGGGTGCCGGACGTGGTGCTGAACTTCCCTTTTCTAGTGCCGTCGTATGCGGCTTACGTCACCGCGTTTTACCTTTCTGCTAAAAAAAATTATTTTCTGGCTATGCAGCAATTCAAAAGTCACTGACTCGTTTATACAGATTAAGAAGAGTGAAGACTGGAATGGGAACTTATTCTAATACAGTGATACCGAAAGCACAGGGTCAATATTGCACCTAGGACCTGCTGCCTTGTTTACCCCCCATTTTGGCATAATCACAATATTCCAATGTTCTTGTACTTAAGAGGATCCTGATGCTGAACAGCCAATGGGAAGTGTCTACGTCACCCAGGCAGTGAAGTGGGCACCTGAAGAAGGATCCTCCCACTTTGCAGAGTGGACAAGAGAAGACTAAGGACTGTCATGTGATCATAGATTTAACTGAGCATTTGGTCCTAGATTTTGGTTTTTAATATTCCCAATGTGATTATCTAGAGAGGGGTAGGGCGATTTGTTGTGGGGAGATGGGAAGTCATTGACTTTAGAAACTAATAATATATTTTTCAATTGTTATTTATTATTTTTTAACATACTCCTGTTGATACATAGTCATATAGTAGACTAAAACATAGAATATAAATATCAATAAAAAAAAAAAAGAGTATGCAATCAAATGGTAAGAAGAGCGGAGATATAACAACAAGATGCTTGCTTTGCACTGGTGTAACATAAGAAAGCATAAAAGTAGAACATAAAAGTAGAGTTGGGTTAAACTAGAAGAGTAGGCCTAGGTCATACTTTAGGTAGTATTTGCTTTATTGAATGTAATTTGAGCAGACTAAACAATCTATATATTGCATAAAGGATGTTGCAACCAAGGGTGCCAAGCTTTTCAGAACTTTGGGAATTTTTTTTAAAATCATAAATATATGTTCATGAGCACATGGATGGTTAATCTCTCTAATCACTTCTGTAAGTTCCGGTGGTGTGGTAGATTTCCAATGTTGTGCTATATTAAATTTAGACACTGGTACAACATGTAAGTTATGCATGGCTATTATTCTGAATTTAATGGATAAGTCTTCTACATTAATATGCAAAATTGCTAATTTGATAGAAGAGGTGATGTGAGATTTGAAAACGGATATTATAATAGTAATAATCATGGGTAATCCCAACATTGTACTAATATACCAGTCAAATTAATTATTTTATTTTTTTAACTTAAACAAAAATCTCACCTTTTCATTCTAGCCAGTATTAAGCACTGGGGGAAGGGGAGATATGTTCAATGACATCAGATACAGGCAGACAATTATTCAAGTGTAAGGTGTTTTTTGTTGAAGAACATTATTCAGATGTATCCTGTAAACAGTGGTCCTTGCTTGTATCTGACAAATTAAAAGCAGCATGCAAAACTCTATAATGGAGAGTGTGATTCACACTTGTAAAGGAGATCCCCGCCTGCATCTGGTGATATAAAAACAGCATGCTCCCTTCAGCTTAGCAATAAGCATCATAGAGAACATATGACTGTTCTATAAAGTAATGAAAAAGAATGGACACATTTTAAAATAATATTTCTGACTGCAAGGCTGAATGGTATCAGGGAATGTGTTTTATAAATTGCATAGAGTTTAACATTTGCTTAAAATGTTCCCTCTAAATGGTTCTTAGGCCTTTTAATAGCAAATTATGGGCTGAGTGTTGATTACTAGAAGATACAGATGTTAGGTAAATAACTATAACTAGGAGCATGGGCGTCCATAAATCTGGGCAAGGGGGGGCAATTGACCTTCCTGGAATCATTAGTGCAGTTGCACTGTGTCTGTGTGTTATGTTGAGATGTCCGCCGCGGCTGCCGTGGACTTTTTTTCCAAGGTCTGCTACTCTGCTGGCTGCTCTCTCTGCTCTGTCCTGACACTGACACTGTCCAGTGTCCTCCGCTCTGCAGCTCAGCCTTTCCGTGCTCCTCCTTAGTGATTGGCTGTCTGTTTAGTGTGTCTCATGTTGTGTAGATGGATCCACCCACTCAAATGCAAGCCGCCGAGTGATATGCTGGCAGTTTGCCACTATATAGATCCGGGCCGACACTGCCACCGCCCACTCAAGTGCAAGCCGCCCAGTGATATGCTAGCAGTTAGGAGCAGCCAGGACTCCCAGGAGGAAGAGCATTTTGATTTATTTATTGCTAATTTGCTGGAAAGAAATGTCTCTTTACTTTAGTATATTATGTTAATGAGATAATTCATGTCTTCTTCACTTTGTATTAGAAGTTACTGAATTACAGTAGCGGGGGGCGTTTTTTAAGCACCTGATTAGAGCCATAGGCATGGGTGTTCATAAAATTATGCCCCGCCCCCCCGAAAAAAGCTCTGCGGATGCCCATGCCTAGGAGTATGGCCCCATTCAGTTACAGGGGATAATTTGTGCAGGAGGATGAGAGTTTGAACTTTGATTAGAAGGATTGAGAAGAGAACTATGTTATGCTTTTAGTAAAGTGAAGCTTCACCCAGGCAAATTTTTACATGGTCAGGATGATTATGATGGTCACCTTTTATACCCACTGTACATTTTTTTTCTAGTTGCAACTGCTCAAGCACCCCCGAAAATGTTACATTTTGTCTAAGCCTCTGTCACTGATGGACATTGATTAGAGAGTAACCGAATATACCTGGGATCGGTATGGTAAAGGTTCAGCGAACATGACTAAAGTTGTTGAATCTGAGTTCCACTGAAGTCAATGTGAGCCAAAGGTTAAAAAACAGTTCTGGCCATTTTCTGGTCTAATAGGCAAGGGATTATCAAACCACTGGTATTCATAAAGAAAAATAAAATGCAGTTTAAATTGCTGACAAAGCTTTGGCTGCTTTACTTGTGTTTGTAAACAAACAAATCGGAATACCTTCATTTATAGCAGACCCTTATTCAAGATTTTAACAGCAAACCCCACACAGAAAATCTATAAAAAACACCCTCTAAAAATGATCTGCAGTGGAGCTAGTATTAATAAGCACTTGATTCATTAAAATAGGGTCAACAACACATGATCGGCTTCATCATTACAAATTATCTGTGGTAAATAATATAAATAAAGAGTTTAGTCATATTAATTGAAAAAGATATGACAGTTTATGAACTTAAATTTAACTTAAAGTGGTTGTAAACCCCATTCATGAAACTTGACCTAAACACATATATCTGTAGTGTTTACTTATCTATCTCCAAAGCTCTAAGTGTCATTTCTCTCTGGTGGTTCATTCCTCCTGTTATCAGCAGAGTCACTTTTGACAAGTTCTCTGACACACAAGATAACAGCAGCTGAAAATTTGTGTTGGAGAGGGAGCTTATGTGTGCACAGCCTATTGCATTAGGATGTGCAGCTTAAACACACATGCTTGTATATATATGCATATATATGCATATGGCTCTGTAAGAGAGAGAGAGAGAGAGAGAGAGAGAGAGAGAGAGAGAGAGATAGATAGATAGATAGATAGATAGATAGATAGATAGATAGATAGATAGATAGATAGATAGAGATATGCTCATCTCACAAAAGTGAATATACCCCTCACATTTTTGTAAATATTTTATTATACCTTTTCATGTAACAACACTGAAGAAATGACACTTTGCTGCAATGTAAATAGTGAGTGTACAGCTTGTATAACAGTGTCCCCTCAAAATAACTCAACACACAGCCGTTAATGCCTGAACCGCTGGCAATAACAGTGAGTATAAGTAAAAATGTCCAAATTTCCCTCCCTGGTGTCACCTGACTTGTTAGTATTGCAAGGTCTCAGGTGTGAATGGGGAGCAGCTGTGTTAAATTTGGTGTTATCACTCTCACTCTCTCATACTGGTCACTGGAAGTTCAACATGGCACCGCATGGCAAAGAAATCCCCAGGATCGGAAAAAATAATTGTTGCTCTACATAAAGATGGCCTAGGCCAGTGATGGTGAACCTTGGCACCCCAGTTGTTTTGGAACTACATTTCCCATGATGCTCAACCACATTTCAGAGTGCATGAGCATCATGGGAATTGTAGTTTCAAAACATCTGGGGTGCCATGGTTCACCATCACTGGCCTAGGCTATAAGAAGATTTGCAAGACCCTGAAACTAAGCTGCCACCCAGTGACCAAGACAATACAGTGGTTTAACAGGACAGGAACAAGCCTTGCCATGGTCAACCAAAGAAGTTGAGTGCATGTGCTCAGTGTCATATCCAGAGGTTGTCTTTGGGAAATAGACGTAAGAGTGCTATGAGCATTGCTGCAGAGGTTGAAAGGGTGGGGGGGTCAGCGTGTCAGTGCTCAGACCATACGCCAAACACTGAATCAAATTGGTCTGCATGACTGTCATCCTAGAAGGAAGCATCTTCTAAAGATGATGCAAAAGAAAGTCTGCAAACAGTTTTCTGAAGACACGTAGATGGATTACTGGAACCTGTGGTCTGATGATAAACTTATTTGGTTCAGATGGTGTCAAGCATGTGTGGCGACAATCAGGTGAGGATTAGTGATGGACGAACTTCAGATGGGACGTTGCGCTAACTCGATCCGCGAACGTGCCCAAATGTTCACGAACCGCAAGGTTCACGGCAGACCCCATTCACTTTAATGGCAGGCGAACCTTAAAAACCTACAGGTCATATTTTCAGCCACAAAGGTCTCTAACATCCACCAGCTCTGTGATGTCATCATGGAGAAGTGGAAGAGGACTCCAGTGGCAACCTGTGAAGCTCTGGTGAACTCCATGCTCAAGAGGGTTTAGACAGTGCTGGAAAATAATGTTCACACAAAATATTGACACTTTGGGCCCAATTTGGACTTTTTCACTTAGGGGTGTACTCACTTTTGTTGCCAGCGGTTTAGACAATAATGGTGTGTTGTAAAACACATTGTAGCAAAGTGTTATTTCTTCAGTGTTGTCACATGAAAAAATATAATAAAATATTTACAAAAATGTGAGGGGTGTACTAATTTTTGTGAGATACTGTATATATAGATATCTATAGAGCTATAGATACCTATATATATATATATATAGATCTATATAAATCTATCGATATATAGATCTATATAGCTCTCTCTCTCTCTCTCTCTCTCTCTCTCTCTCTCTCTATATATATATATATATATATATATATATATATATATATATATATATATATATATAAATCTATTGATATATAGATCTATATATAGTGTCTGTAAGGCAGAGATTGGTGTTAGTAGTTTATTTTTTTTATTTTTTTATTATTACTTTTTGAAAATTACATCTTTTTTTATTTTGCAATTTTTTAGTAGCCCCATTGGGGGGTTTGGTGAAATATCAGGGGTCTAAACAGACCTCTGATGGCTCACTTTTGGGACAGAGAAAGGTACAGAGGACAGAGATTCCCCAGTCTCTTCCTCTGCAAGCAGCAGGGGAAGTGTCAGGAAGGCTCTGTCAGAAGACAGAATAATAGCGGCAGACATATCCCTGTTCCCCGAATGTCTGGAAGAAGAGGAAAACCAATATGCGCTGGATTATCCCGTGACAGATAAGGGCACCAAATGGGCTATTTAGGCTGGATCAGCACCCAGGATAAGTGCTGTCTCGTCTATAGTGTTCCAGTGATTGTCCTTTTCCCTGTTGCACTGTTTCTATTCCAGTTATTTTCCTGGCTTTTTCTGACTACGCTTGCTCTCTGCCTGCATCGACCATGGCTTGACCTTGACTCCTCTACTGCCTCCACCTCGTGTATGACCTGGCCTGTTTGTCTGTGTTTCAGTCCTCACCGAACTATCCAACTGCAAGCATCTGCCCGTTAGCCACTGGGGCCTGCTCTTCTGCTTACTACATCCAAGCACAAGCCTGTTCCAGTTCACAGAACATTCACTGTCATCTGGCATACCAGCTTACCAGTAGCCCAGCAGCCAGCAAGACCACTGGCACTCGTGCAACTCTGCACGCCTGTGCTACCTGTCTACTCTATCAGGGGCCCTGAGTCAGAGGTGTAAGAGAGGCCTCTGCATATCAGGCTCTTCTACCAGGTAAATGACAGGAAGTCTGTGCAGCACAGCGTGATTAGAGTGTGCCCAGGCACACCAGGCAAACCCTGTGCACACACCTGTGCTTAGAGGCAGATTAGCAGATAGCTTGTCTATTCAGATAACAGCTCTGCAATTTCTTTGTTCCTCTGCCTATATGAAGAAGGAGTGTGTGTCTTTCCTTTAATCAGCCCTTACACAGTGCAAGCCCAGATTCCTCACCCACCCCATGTGCTGCTAAAACAGGAAAAAAATAATATTTTTTTAACACAATCTGAACTTTCCAAAGAGTGTAGAAAGGGAAATACAGCAGATATACATGTGAAACTTATGTATGGAGATTTGTTTCATCTCTGTGTATCATCTGAGGCTGTTCACGTCAGTGAATATATGAGAGGGTTTACAACCACTTTAAGTTAACTCCAATTTGCAATAAAGTTGACCAAAACTGAATTAAACCAAAATTAATGTTATATATGTAGTTCTACCCCCAGAGGAGCTGCTGTAGATTTAACAGTTTTTTTCCCCAAAACAGTGCAGAGGTAGCTAGGCACACAGCCACAGTCCATTCACTCAAGCTCATTGCACAGTCTAGGGCAGTGATGGCAAACCTATGCACCCCAGATATTTTGGAACTACATTTCCCATGATGCTCATGCACTATGCAGTGTAGTTGAGCGTCATGGAATATGTAGTTCCGAAACATCCGGGGTGCCAAGGTTTGCCATCACCAGTCTAGGGGTTTGTCCGTTTGTATTTTATTTCTTGTAGAAACTTAGGAGGGCATTTGGGATACTGTGGACTACTCCAAACACCCGAGCACAATTCTGAAGAGTACAACGCTTTCTCCCTCTCTAAACAGCAACACAGTATTTCACTCACATCTGGCAATTTGCAGTTCACATATCAACGGACAGGTGAAAAATCAATCTTCTGGACATTGCAGTAGAAAGGGATTGTAAACACCATCAGGTGAGTACCAGGACTTTCTAAAGAGTGTTCAGGAAATAGGACAATCCTAAGAGCTGTCACCTATATCATACCTTGAAAGCTCTACTGGTGAGGGAATGTCTCAGGGCCAGGCGTTATTGTTCCTCGGATGAGGATTGCTCTACCATCAGCAATAGATTGAGGGAACGACTCTCATATTCAGAGGCCCCAAAGTAGCGTCAAAGTATTCCCGAGATTCTTTATTGGCAGATAATCCATCTAGTTCACAGAATAGAAATGGGAAACATTATAAACAACGACAATGAGTCCCACCTTTGTAACATGTTATTCTTTAAAAAAAATAAAGAGGTAGTAGGAATCAATAAGTAAAATCTTCATATTCTCTTTTCAGAAGTGTCCATTCGAGAGATCTTGAAATAGGCCTGTCATTTTACAAGACATTGAGCACCCACTTTGGGGTCACTATTATCTCCTAGTCTTTTTTGTTCCTCAGAAGGAGGGTGGGAAAACTTGGCTATCCTATAAAGGTTCTTACCAATGTGGAGCTAATGCATTCAAAAATTGTAAAGTACATGTAAAAAGAACAGAAGGGCAATCCTTGGTGACAGGATAAACCCATCCACTAAAGAACTACATTAATTGTGGCACATCTGGCGTGGTTTATACCATACTATGCACAGCTTGCTCCCTAGAATATATAGGTTGTACCAGGCACTACATGGCAACAACCAACTTTAATATTAAAAAGCTTTGTATGGTGTCCTGTCACTTTTGTGAGGTTCATGAAGGCAATTCGACAGGCTCCAATTTTATGGAGTTTAAAAAATTTAAAACCTGTGAGAGATGGAGATCTCCACAGAAAGTTGTTAGAACTGGAGGCATGGTAGATATAGTACATAAACCCAATACTAGTGTTCCAGATGGTTTAAATCAAAGATGGGACATTAGTCTCTTTTTAAAATAGTTTGATTTAAAAGTTGTATCCACCATGCCTCTGAATGCTCTGTTTTCTCCCACCATTGTTTTATTATGTTTTATTGCATATTTTGTATCTACATTTTTGTAGTGTTTTATTAGGAATTAGATACTTAGTATTGTCATTACCAGCCTCTCTGTGGATGGATTATTTCACCCTGCACCTGTGTGGTCAATCCCAGACTGGCTTTGTTTTTAAATAGGATTCCAGTGCTATGATTAAGACCCGCTTAGGGCTGAAAAACGTGAGTATGGAGGATAGTGCATAGAATTTTATCTTGGATAAATAAAGCACTGCACGTGTCATGGAAGTGGGTGCTAACTATATCTGCTTTTAAAGAAAATTGATGGCTAGCCACATCAGGTAAGCAGTGGCTTGCTATTTCTTTGGGACTCACAGCTATGAGCCATGTGATAGTTTGCAGGACAGGTAGAGCTGGAACATTCTATAGGTTCACAGCTGGGGACCATTAAGTAGCTTTAGCACAGGTACTGCTAGACTGGTTTACGACTGAGGACCATGAAATAGCTTTAGCACTGGTACAGCTAAGATGGTGCTTTAGGCTGCTTTAACCCTTGTACACACGGGCGGAGATTCCGTCTGAATCTTTCCTATCGGACCATTTTGTCGGATATTCCGACTGTGTGTGGTCTGCATCGGACTGTTTCCGTCGGAATATCCGACGGACCAACTTTTCCAACTTGCCGGTAAAATTTTCAGACAAAATGCTCCGATCGGACATATTTTGATCATGTGTAGCCTACTCCGAAGGACAAGGTGCCACGCATGCTCACAATCCAATTCGGACACGGAAGCGCTTGCTCAGGTAAAACTACTGCTCGTAATCGATATAGCACATTCGTCACGCTGAAATGTTAAAAATTATTTCATGAAGTGCATTCTCTTGTTTTTTACAATGCTGCAAGAATGAACTTCTTTTGATGCTCATAGTCACACACACTTCTCCCGAACGTATTTCTTCAGTCTTTTTTTACTCATTTCAGCAATACAATATTTTAAATCGTCACATCTACACATTTTTTTTTTTTTTTTTTGGGGGGGGAATTTTGTGGTTGTTTTTTTTTTTTTTTTCCATAAAGATTTTATTAGTTTTCAGAAAAAAGTACAGCAAAATGTAACAAAACAACAATATGACCAAATGAGTGACAGGTTGCAAGACAAATTGTTACAGGCAAAAGATTACACCATCACGGTATCATAACTGTCAAACGAGGTAGTTTATTATCATTTTGGCAACAATTCCGGGGCCATCTGTTGGGGCATTGGTGTGTTGGGTTGGAGTCACCCACTTGTCCACTTCTGTATTCATGGACATGGGGCACGGCCTCAGGTAGTAGTACCTTGACCAAGCACCCTGTCCGTTAGTTGTAGGGTTCAGATTGTGGCAAGTAGAAGAAAAGAGAAGATAGAGAAGGGTAATGGGGGGGGGTATAGGGTGGGGGAAACGGGATGGGGAAGAGGGGTGGGGTCCCGCTCACTTCCCACTCCGTCTACCGTCCACATGTTGCAGTCTCTAGGTCTGTCCGCTCCCCAGAAAGATCCCACTATAGGGAAGTTGTTCAATAGTAATCAGTTATATAGTCTGTTATAATAAATCCTGATAGGATTGAGAGCTCTTGAAAGTTTTCCAAGACTCCCAGACACCTGAGAAGCTAGTAATTTTGTCATGTGCAGCGAGGATAAGTTCCTCCATTGCCGCTATGCGGTCAACTCTAAAGGTCCATTCCTTCAGCGACGGTGGTTGTGGGGACCTCCAATGTACCGGTATACACAGCCTAGCGGCATTGATTAGGTGTATAGCTACTGACTTGAGATACTTCTTCTGCGGGATTTTGGAAAAGTGTAACAGGTATTATCCTGGCGTGAATTCCAACGGGAACGAGGAAATGGCTGTAGTCACTTCATGTATTTTCTGCCAATATGGCTGGATCCGGGGGCAGGACCACCAGATATGGAGGAGGGAACCCTCTTCTGTTCCACAGCGCCAGCAGTGGTCTGGCACTGTCAGGAAAATCTTATGCAACACTTGTGGGGTCTTGTACCATCTTGTTTTTAATTTGTAGCCATTTTCCTGCGTGTGGACATTCAGAGAGCCTTTGTGTATGTATAAGTGGATACGATCCCAGTCGGCATCTCCTATCTCCCTGTCTAAGGCTGATTCCCAGAATACATGGTCTGAGCGTAGGGAGGAGTACGGATCTACGAACATGGAGGCATACAAGGCAGAGATCACATGGCTCTGGGGCGATGAGCTTGAGCATAAGGCTTCGAATACCGAGGGGGGGTTCGTGAATTTTGGGATTTTTGTCGGCACATCCAGGAAGTGTTTAAGTTGCATATAGGACCAAGAGGGAAAAAATTTGGTATTAGACAATGTTGCAAGATCACGTATGCTGAGGAACCTGCCTCTGCGAAAGAAGTGTTTGGCCTGCATCCGTGGGTAAGGCCATTCTTTGATAAGATAGGACTTTGATAGTCCCGGGGGAAAGTCTGGGTTGCCCCTAATAGGGGTGATCGGGCATTCTGTAGAAGACATTGCATGGGTGGTTGGTTTTTTCATCAACATCTCCTTTTTTTTTTGTCAGTTTGCTCATCTTTGCGATTTTTGGGGTGTGTTTTGTATGTCAACTTACCACAACAACATTATTATCTTTTTTGTATTTTCTTTTTCTTTTTTAATCTACAGGAGGTTGTTTAATGTTGGTGCCCCTTGTTATTAATTTCACTTTGTATTTTTGAAATGTACCTGCCTGCTCACAAATAAACTGTACTTTTGGAAGTAAAACACATACGCAAGTATTTCTTCAAACAAAAAAAAACCTTTATTTAGGTGTCAGTAACAAATAAAGAGGGAGGCAGCGATTGAAAAACTGGGGAAATTAGCAAAGCCTTTGGCCCCCAAGGCACACATCAACTATTTAAACGCAAAAATTTGTGGCCTGAGGAGTACATATCTGAGGGAGAGAAGTCTGGTCCTGAAGTCCAAGAAACCCGGAACAGCAGTAGATGACATCTATGTTCCCAGGCTGTGGTACTACAAGAGGCTGCATCTTCAGTCAGACCAGACTGAACCCAGGTAATCACACTCTGGTCTTCCTTCCACACTTCCTTCCAGGCTGTGGCTGTGGTGCTGGTGGTGTGGCAGAAGGAGGAGGAGGAGGGGCATGGGCCAAATCACACAAGTGTGTTGCTTGTGTGATTTGGCCCAACAGACCCTTGTTGAGGGTGTGTATAATTATCTCCTCACACATGAGATTTTGCCCCTCCTCCATTTTCTCCAGTTTGCACGCAGCCAAGGCGGCAAAGGCCTCTTGATAGAGGAGGGGCGCTGAAGCCTCCCCGATCAGCCTCAGAGCTGACTCCTCCACATTCCCCCCCTTTCTCGCCCTTTTGCGTGTAAGGCGGAGGGGAGGGACCTGGCATTCTGTCAGGCTCCTCCGCCCGCCAACCTCCTGGCTGCCGCTTACCCCTGCCTCCTCCTGGTTGCCACTTTCCACAGCCACCTCCTGGCTGCTGCATTCCACACCCTCCTTTCCTGGCTGAGGTCTTCCTGTGTATGAAAAAGGGACATAGTTTTAGTTTTTGGTTCATCAAACACACACAATTTTCACATCAAGACTGTTGCAAACTGTTAACCAATACAAAAGACTATCATTCTGAGCCCAGCATTTTTCTTTCTTGTCCCAAAGGTTTTGGCCACTACTGTCTATTGATTTTCCTTGCGAAATGACACTTTGTGCAGGGACAGTTCTAAGCACGGGAAACATGCGCCCCTTCACAGGCATACTATAGACACCCCCCAGGTACGAAATTTAAAGGAATATTACACTTCTATTGTTTCACTTTAATCATTATTAAAATCACTGCTCCTGAAAAAACTGCAGTTTTTAAAACTTTTTTTTGCATTGATCCATGTCCCCTGGGGCAGGATCCAGGTCCCCAAACACTTTTTAGGACAGTAACTTGCATATTAGCCTTTAAAATTAGCACTTTAGATTGTGAACGTTCCAGTCCCATAGACTTTAATAGGGTTCTAAAGTTCACATGAAGTTTAGGTCTGTTGGCAGTTTCTGATGCGAACCGAACAGGGGGGTGTTCGGCTCATCCTTACTCAGAATAAATTAAGAGATGGAAGAGCTTGGTCTGGTAAAACTACCGTTCCTAATGGAGATTGCACATTCGTCACACTGCAATTTTTAAAAGTTCTCACAAACTGATTTCTTTATTATTTCTCGTGATCTCATGAATAATATTATTTTTATTTTTTTCCGTCAGCTCTCCATGAGAATGTTTATAATTTTTGTTTCTTTTTTTTATCAAGATCTACATATTTTTTTCTAGCGCTCTCCATAATATTATTTCTCATTGTGTGTGTCAAGTTACCACAACACCATTATTGTCTTGTATTTTTTAACCTCAAGGAGGTTGGTTGGTGTCCCTTGTTAATTTGACATTGTATTTAGGAAATGTACCTGCCTACTCACAAACAAACTGTCCTTTTTGTAGTAAAACACATAGGCAAGTATTTGTGAAAAATAAATACCGTATATACTCGAGTATAGGCCGACCCGAATATAAGCCGAGGCCCCCAATTTACCCCCAAAAAAACTGGCAAACTTATTGACTCGTGTATAAGCCGAGGGTGAGACATGCCTGTCCATCCCTGTGTGTGTGTCCGTCCATCCCTGTGTGTCCGTCCATCCCTGTGTGTCCGTCCATCCCTGTGTGTCCGTCCATCCCTGTGTGTCCGTCCATCCATCCCTGTGTGTGTGTGTGTCCATCCATCCATCCATCCCTGTGTGTGTGTGTCTCCATCCATCCATCCATCCATCCCTGTGTGTGTGTGTCTCCATCCATCCATCCATCCATCCCTGTGTGTGTGTGTCTCCATCCATCCATCCATCCATCCCTGTGTGTGTCTCCATCCATGTGTGTGTGTGTGTGTGTGTGTGTGTGTGTGTGTGTGTGTGTGTGTCCAGCCTACCTTTGTCCCGAGCCTCCGTCCCGTGCCTTGCCTCCTTGCCTCCGTCCCGTGCCGTGCCTTGCCTCCTTGCATCCGTCCCGTGTCGAGCCTTGCCTTGCCCCCGTCCCGTCCCGTCCCGTGCCGTGCCGTCCCGTGCCCTCTTCGTCGGCGGCCATTGTAAAGTTCAAAAGCTGCGCCGCCGCCTTCGCCTGTGATAGGCGGAACACTGAATTTCCCAGCAGCCTGTGTTCCGCCTATCACAGACGTCGTATCATCCTCGTCCGTAGTACGAGGATGATACGATGTCCGTGATAGGCGGAACACAGGCTGCTGGGAAATTCAGTGTTCCGCCTATCACAGGCGAAGGCGGAGCCGGAGGCGCGGCTTTTGAATAGAATGGCCGCTGTCTGTCTGCTCGACACGCTGATCGAGCGGGCAGACAGCGATGACTCGAGTATAAGCCGAGGGGGGCACTTTCAGCCTCAAAAAAGAGGCTGAAAATCTCGGCTTATACTCGAGTATATACGGTAGCCATTTATTCTGGCTTATAACAAAAATAAAGAGGAAGGCAACTCTGGAGAAGCTGCTGAAATTGGCGAGGCCTTTCTACCCCAGAGCCCACATCAACTATTTGCCAGCCAAAATTAGTGGCCTGAAGAGTTCATATAATAGTGAACACAATCCGGTCCAGGACTACAAGAGATCAGGAACAGCAGCAGATGACATATCTGTCCCCAGGCTGTGGTCATAAAACAGCCTGCATCTTTTGTCAGACCAGACTGAACCCAGACCATCACTTTCTGGTCTTCCTTACATGCTTCCTTCCAGGCTGTGGCTCTGGTGTTCGAGTTGCATCAGGAGGTGGAGGAGGAGGACCATGGTTCAACTCACAAACGTGGCTTTGGCTTGTGTTTTCGCCCCCTCAACCCCTTATTTAGGGCTTGCAAGATCACTTCCTCACATAAGAGGCATTGGCCCTCCTCGGTTTTCAGAATTTGGCAGGCTGTCATGTAGGCATAGTCCTCTTGAAGACTGGGGGGTTTCTGAGGACTGAAGTAGCCTTCAGAAATAGGCCAAGTGCTGCCTCCTCCAGGTTACTCCTCTTCCTGACACTTTTTTGTGGAAAGCCAAGTGGGGACCTGGGATTCGGGAAGGCTATTGGGCTCGGCCACCTCCTGGCTGCCACTTTCCAAAGCGACTTTCCTGTGTATGAAAAAGGGACATTGTTTTATTTTTTGGTTCATCAATCACACACAATTTTTAGCTCATGACTGTTGTAAATTGAATGTTAATAAATAAAAAAGACTATCATTCTGACCCCAATATTTTTCAGTCTTGTCCCAATCATTTGTGGCCACTACTGTCTATTGATATGTAAAACCCTTTGTGAAATCAGAAATTAGTGATCAAAACTAACATATATTTAACATCATTAATTTGGAAACCAGAAATACTTTTAAGAATGCTATACTTGACTCAAGCTGGGCTCCTCCACATGTTGCTGCCTAGAAGGCCCCCGGTTGATTGTTCGAAAGCCTCAGCTGGGAGGGGGAACCTTGAAGGAAGACTGGAGAATTCTGGATTGGGTTCCCTCTGGTCTGACAGAAAATGCAGTCTGTCATAGTACCACAGACTGGGTACATAAATGTCCTCTGCTGTTACTGATCTTTCCTATTATAAGTACTCCTCATGGCACCAATTTTGGACGTTAAATACTTGAAGTCTGCCGTGAGGATCACCGGCTTCACAAATTCAAGCAGTTTCTCCAGCGCTGCCTGCCTCTTTGTTGGATTATTATAAAACGGGTGGTTCACCTGCCACAGGCAGGGCAGCTCCCTGAACATATCAATGAATATTCCTACAAATTCCCTATCATTGAAGGGATCCATTTTCTCTGCAAGACACAACACAAGACAAACGCTAATGTCAGGCAAAACTCTCCTAATCTTGACACAATATAGGTATAGCAGTATAGGCCACTGATGCACCAAGTGTAAATTTGTACCTTCATTATAACGTTCGTCGCTTCCGTTACTCCTTCTTCCGCTCACAGATCGTACGTACGAGGCACGTATGTTCTGCTCCATATACACTGTGTGTGCGTGAAATTCCGCCCGCCCCTGACGTTCGTTCTAGTCTATTCCCCGCCCCTTGTCTTTCGGCGCAGTGGGAGAGCACATGGAGGAGAGACAACAGCTGCATACAGAGGAGAGCAGCAAAGATGAAAGGCTGGAGCCCTGAACCTCCCAATCCCGGAGGAGATTGAAGGCCTCAGTTATGGCCTTTATAGAGATGGTGGAGACGGTGGACATCTTCAAGAGGGCTGATTAAGATGGGAAGTATGGACCATACCCAAACCCAAATGTGAGAAAGGCCAAGATCATGCCTAAAGTTGTGAAGAGTTTGCACAGGAATTTTGGGGTACAACAATCCAAGGATCAATTGAGGAAACGATGGTCAGACCTCAAATTGAGGGATCACGAACAGTACAGGAAAATCAGGAAACTGCTTCTAAAAAGTAAGTATTTGTCCTGTGTTCCTATTATTATTATTACTTGCATGCTGCTCCATGTGCTTTTCTTTACTGTTGTACAGTTTAAAATGGCAACTTTCATGTTCATGGGCACAGTAATCTTTCCTAGGAAACATCATTCGTTCGCCCACTTATGAAAAGTTTTTGGCAGATACAGGTTAACTACATTTGTTCAGGCCTATTTGTATTAAAATAAGTTTGTTGTCTAGATGGGTTTGTAACTAGAATGAAATGCAAACTTGATTCAGAGTAAGGAGAGGACACTCAGCAGCTGTTTACACATCTGGATGTAGGAGCACTAGTGTGGCACACCGGAATCAAACTTTTTAGGGTGTCCCATACAGACAGGTGCTCCAGTGGATATTAGGGGTCTCTACATGTGTGATACTTTAACAAAAAAGGTAAATATTCCAGCTTTAGAAAGGAAAGAAAATGCTCTTCATCTTGGAACTCTGCCAAAACAGATAATATTACGACACTTCCAAGCAATGTTTCATATTCCTATTTCTGCCCTCCAATATCTGTGTGCTTAATATACCTATTTTTTATTCACATAGGGGAGAAAAGACTCGGGACATCTGAGGACACCAGGGACCCCCCACCTCCTAAAGAAGGGGAAATTACAAAACCACAAGCAGAGTATGAGGAGGGAGAGGTTTATGAAGTGGGCGAAATTGACAACACAGCAGGTGAGTGTCTGAGAACACAGCTTCAGATAAGAGGTCTATGCCTACATATTTCTAATACAATACCAACCTAGGAACATTGTATCTAAGCATTGGCACCTCCTTACTGATCATTAGACATGTGCATTTGTTTTCGTCCAAATGCATTTTCGTCCGAATTTTGGGTATTTTCCTTATCTTTTTAACAAACGATAACGAACGTGCAGAATCCAAAAACCGAAAGATCTGACCTAAACAAATGCTTTATTTTCGTTTTTGTTGTGACAACAATTCTATATAGATAGGAGATTCGACATGATGCTGACAATAGCAATCTGTGTCCATCGAACCTGTGGTCGAATGTGCCTAACCTTAGCTCTATTAGTCCAAGATTATTCTACATAGAGAGAATAGATTCGACATTCGGCTATTCGGCTATAGAAGAGTTCTAATGTTGGTTGACTAGTAATAATAATTAATAAATGTAATTATTACTAATGTCATACATTAGAATTCTACTATAGCTTGTAGGTGGCACATTCGACCAGAGATGTATGATTGCAGAGTCGCACAGTTTTGCTGCTCCGTCGAATCTTCTTAGAACATTCAACAGACACCATAAGACTTCAATGACTGATTCAACCTTAATTATTTCGGATTTTTGGACTAATGCATTTTTTAACGAAACAAAATAAATAAAAACGAATTTCAGGAGTAACTAAATAAATGTATTTTTCGGCTGAAAATGAAATTCCGAAACAAAATATTTCAGTGTGCACATGTCTACTGATCATCACATTCTCCAACAGCATGTATGTATTACACCTGAATTGGTCTTTCATAGGGCCAAATCCCTTATGGACCACTTAACTAGCAGTCATTACAGACCTGATACCAGTGGCCCCTGAAAATCTAGGGGCACATTTCCATGTGGACAATGTTCCCATTGCCCATGGATACACACAGGTACTTCCTGTAAGCTTCCCAATGGAGAGATATTAACTCCTCACACCTTGGCCAATTGTGGCACTACTGGTATTATATATCTTATGCTCTGTATTGGTGAAGCGTTTTATGTCGGCAAGACAATCAGAGAATTCAGACAGAGAGTTGTAGACCATGTCTACCACTCAATTAATGGTAAACTCACTACCATCGGCCGACATATAGGCCTGCATCACAAATTTTACCCTAAAGCTGTCACGTTTTTGGCATTGGAAGTGATACACCCCGATGTCAGGGGAGGAGACCGCGAAAACGCTGTTGCAAAGGGAAGCCCTCGGGATAGAAAGGCTTAATGCCACTATTCCACCTGGCTTAAACAAAGTTAATTCCTTCTAACCATTCTTATGAATTACCCTTTGACTGTCTCTCTCAGATACCTTCTTGCCTTGCCACTTTCTTTCTTTCTTTTACTTTACTTAAATCCTGTCACTCCAATATATAACAATCTTGTTGTGTATGTATGCCTCTGATACTCCTTGTTGCCATGATTATTAACAAACCCAGGCTTGTATTATATCCACCTATTCTTGTTTTATTGTCTTGGCCACCTTTGAGGAATTATCTAATCCACTTTGTTATTGTATTTTTTTCCATCACCATTATGTATTGCTTGTATGTATCTTTTATTGTATACATTACCAACATAAGGAAACTGTATCTAATCTAATTTGTTATTTGTTACTTTGGCTGTTTTTTTTCCCCTGCTCCGGTGCCCTGCAATAGCTTTAAGTTGCCTGGGTGTGAGTCCTTATGTGGCGACTGGTAGGTTTCCTGGTGGCGAGACAGCCGCCCCTATTAGGGGCGGCTCGTCTATCCACTTGCACACGTCTGGGCCCAGGCTCCGCCCAGTGGCTTCGGGGGCCTGTGCGCACTTGATATCCTCAAGTGCACGCACTGCAGGACCCTTGACCCTGTGACACCATACACCGACATTTGGGAGAAATTTATAGCAGGTATTTCCTGCTGATCATTTAGGCTTGTGTCGGACCCGGAGGAGGTCCTGTGGCCCTTGCTGAACCATGTCTATCCAAGCCTTGGCTGTGGCTTTGAATGGACTATCATCCATTAATTCTAATATGCTATCCTCCCCACAGGATCTATACATGCTACCTGTGCACCGTGAGATTGTGCACTATTTATCTCTTGCAGTAAGCATTGAGTTTACTTTACCTCCGATGTATACCTACATACCCTGATACCAGTGATACCCTTCCATCTGGGTCCTGCATTTTGGCATTCCTGCCAATTAGGTATTTATAACCCCTCATACTTGCACTATGGGTGGCACTGTTTATGATTTTTACTCTTGATGCACATTTTTTGAGCACACCTCTTGCTTTGGGTGTTCGGTCCACACACCTTTTCACATTCACCTGTCCCCTTGGTTCTGCATTCCTTCTCATCCCTTTCACTCTCTCTCTTCTTACTGTTTTGTTCATTCCCTCCTCTCCTTCCTCTTTGTTCTTACCTCTTCTTCCCTCCCCCTGCTATATACACATTTGTCTTCTTTTTCCCTTCCCCCTTTCCCAAATCCCCCCCCCCCCCCCATCTGTATTTCTGTCTCCCTCTTCATCCTTGTTTATCTGCCACCCCTGATCCACTCCAATATTTGGTCTGTCCTTTTATTATTTAAAAAGTTCTCCATCTCCTTTGTCTCTCCCTCTCCCCCCGCTTCTGACACTTCACACTTGCACTCTCTCATCACCATCAGAACTTTGGGATTTTTCCCCTCTGGTACTTGTTCACTGGCATTATTTATTACCTGGCAACTTTACCTTATGTATATTATTCCACCTAGACACCAGCCCTCTGATCTTTCAAACTCTCCCCCAGGGAAGCTCTACTGGGTGTGCCGTGTGCTCTGCTTGCACTGGAGCTTGGGTAAGCAGCCTTATACCTTGACTAACCCCCTTTATTCCCCACTATGTCAATTTGTATTTTTAAAAAATCTTCTTATATATATTCAATTGTATTATTATTGATTTCTTATCTATTTACAGATGTATTCACTGATGAAGCGGGAAACCCGCAAAACTAGTAGAAATACCATGTCACCTGTGCTTTTAATTTTTTTGCTTTGCTTTTTATATCAATAATTTTTTTGTAAAATTTTCATGATTGTTCATATACTCTATTTGTATCTTTATATATTGTACCAAGATAGTCCATATGTCAACATTTTTTATGCACTTAACATTCATATTGTGTGGCCACCCATTTCCTTTATACATGGTGTGTTTTTTTCTTTTAGGTGGTGTGGATGTTGTGGAAGAATAATCTCATTTCACCAGTGAGAGTGCCCAGATCCTCATTGGGGAGAGAATGGGGTGCAATTGTGATTTAGAAAATATAAAGGAAAACATCAATGATGTTCAACAAAAAATGAAGAACATCATTGATGTTTTAGGCAGAATATAAAACACACAAAAATGGTACTGTTTTATCATGTATTTTTTGCTTTGAAAACAATTTTTTAAGTATTTTAAAAACCAGATTTTGAAGATGCACACAGTGTGTCAACATGTGCTATCTGCCATCCCGGGATATCAATGTATGCGTTTTGTGGGTGCAACCCCTTTCTCGCAACTCAATTAGGTGAGAGGAAGTGGTTGCACCCCCAAAACACGTCCATTGATCTCACACGATGGGAGCTAGCACATGTTGACATTAGGCATGGGATCAGGAGGGAAATCCCCAGTTTGAATCCCAATTTGTGTGCATCTTCAAAATTTGGCTTTTATAGGGCTGACATCACCCCATCTGATGAAGGCAATATCAACACAGTTTGGGCATACTAATGACTGATATTGCCTTTACTTTGTCAAAGTTGAACTTTGTAAGTTCCTGAGTGTATTTTATGCTTTGAAACATGCCTGTTTAACCAAAAAAATAATATTTACAATCTGAAAAAAAAGTTATACACCAAAGATGTTGGTTTGTTCCAAAACCCTTTTCTAACGAACACGTGAATGTGCTTTGAGTAAAATCTTCTCTACTCAACAATGTGTGGCATCTTCTTTCAATGCTCAATAGCAATTTTTGTAGTAAGTTGGTTTTTACAGTGACAATGGGGGTTAGTTACTAAAGGCTAATCCACTTTGCACTGCAAGTGCAGTTTCAGTGCAGTTTCAAGTGCACTATTGCAGTGCATTTGGAGTGCAAAGTGGAATTTCCTTTAGTAAATAGCACCCACAGTGCTTTATAATTTGCCCCAATTAGGGATGAGCCGAACATCCCCAGCTCAGTCCACAGCAGAAAATGTGAACAGGCAAAAAATGTGTTTGAACACGCGTTAAAGTCTATATGACACGAACATGAAAAATCAAAAGTGCTAATTTTAAAGGCTTATATGCAAGTTATTGTCATAAAAAGTATTTAGGGACCTGGGCCCTGCCCCAGGGGACATGTAGCAATGCAAAATAAAGTTTTAAAAACTGCCATATTTTTGGGAGAAGTGATTTTAATAATGTTTAAAGTGAAACAATAAATGTTAAATATTCCTTTAAATTTCGTACCTGGGCAATGTCTATAGTATGCCTGTAAAGTGACGCATATTTCCCTTGTTTAGAACAGTCTGAGCGCAAAATAACATTTCTAAAGGAAAAAAGTCATTTATAAGTACTCACAGCTGTAATGAATTGTCGGTCCAATAAAAGTCATTATGACAAAGTCATCAAAAAAAGGCATGGGATTCCCCCCCCCCCCCAGTCCATTATCAGGCCCTTCGGGTCTGGTATGAATATTAAGGGGAACCCGAACCAAATTTAAAAAAACCCAGACCCTTCAGGGTCAGGCGGGGTGCTTATCGGAATCTGGAAGCCCCCTTTAACAAGGGACCCCCGATCCCCCCCGTATGAAATGTTAACGGGGGTTGGGCCACCCTGGCGACTTCACCGTGTGGCCCCGCCCTCAGTTATAAAGGAGCTGTCACCTAATAGGACAGTCATTACGGTGGGTGCCTCCCATGGAGGGAGGTCGGTCGTATTTTTTTTTCTTCTTCGGTCCGTTGGCGGAGCAAGAGAAGAAGAAGACTTTGTGGAATAGTTTTATTTTATTTTTTTATTTATTATTATTTTTTTTTAATAAAGGACTTTTTTGTGAAATGGTAGGGGTACATTTGTACCCTTACCATTTCACACAGGGGGAGGCCGGGATCTGGGGGGGGCCTTGTTAAAGGGGGCTTCCAGATTCCGATAAGCCCCCTGCCCGCAGACCCCCACAACCACCGGGCAATGGTTGTGGGGATGAGGCCCTTGCCCCCATCAACATGGGGACAAGGTGTTTTGGGGGGTACCCAAAAGCATCCTCCCCATGTTGAGGGAATGTGGCCTGGTATGGTTCAGGAGGGGGGTGCTCTCTCATCCCCTCTCTTTTAGTTCAGCCTGCCAGGTTGCGTGCTTGGATAAGGGTCTGGTATGGATTTTTGGGAGGACCCCCGCGCCATTTTTATTTTTTAATTTTGGTTCGGAGTTCCCCTTAATATTCATACCAGACCCAAAGGTGGAGGAATCCCATGCCTTTTTTTTTTCAATTACTTTTATGTGTATTGCCAGGACCAACAATTCATTACAGCCGCGAGTACTTTTAACCACTTTCAGACCGGACCATTTTTCTGGCTTAAGACCAGACCACTTTTTGCGATTCGCCACTGCGTCGATTTAACTGACAATTGCGCGGTCATGCAACGTGGCTCCCAAACAAAATTGACTTCCTTTTTTTCCCACAAATAGAGCTTTCTTTTGGTGGTATTTGATCACCCCTGCGGTTTTTATTTTTTGCGCTATAAACAATTTTGAAAAAAAATGATTATTTTTTACTTTTTGCTATAAAAAATATCCACCAAAAAATATAAAAACAACATTTTTTTCCTCAGTTTAGGCCGCAATAAGCGATTATAGATTGGTCTCCGCAAAAGTTATAGCATTTACAAAATAGGGGATAGTGTCACGTACCTAGTGGTGAGCCCGGAATGCAGTAGGAGACCTCTCTTGCGTCCCCGACTCACGGCCCCTGATGATGGTGACAGGAGGCACGGGAGTCAAGGGTAGCACGAGTGCCTGGCAGAATCAACAGCCGGAGGATGGATCAGGCTGACTATAGGAACTGTAGCTGGACAAGCGGGCCCCAGTGGCAGCGGACAGGAACCAGTAGACAGCAGGAGACCAACAGGAACGGGTGGATCACTCAGGGGCAGGCACGCAGAAGAGTCAGGCAAGCCGGGTCAAACCAGACAGTCAGTACAGAAACAGATGCAGCTGGCAGAGGCAGGAACGTGGAACAGGCCGGGTCGGTAACGGATGAGCACGGATGGACCAGAGGATGAGACAGGTGCAGAGTCGTAGACAAGCCGGAGGTCAGAGGCAGGCAGAAGGCAGGGAAGGTCACAGGTCAGGCCGGGTCAATACACAAACAGATCAGATTCAGGTAATAGTCTCAGGAACGCTGTAGATCAAGCTGCAAGAACTGAAGGGAGAACTGGGTTTAAATAGCCCGCCTGGCACCGGTAACCGTGCGCGCGCACCCGTGATCACGTGTAATCGCGCGACCGCGAACGCACGCACCAGGCAACCACAGGCGTGCACAGACAGGTGACGGACCACTGTCCCCAGCCAGCCTTTCCTGACAGATAGTTTTATGGCATTTTTATAAAAAAATAAATTCTACTAGTAATGGCGGCGATCAGCGATTTTTATTTTGACTGCGACATTATGGCAGACATATCGGACATTTTTGACACATTTTTGGAACCATTGTCATTTATACAGCAATCATTGCTATACAAATGCACTGATTCCTGTGTAAATGACACTGGCAGTGAAGGAGTTAACCAGGGGGTGGCAGTGTAGGGTTTAAGTGTGTCCTAGGGGCGTTTTACTAACTGAGGGGGGGGGCGTGGCTGTGTGTTAGTGAACACTGATCTCTGCTCCAATCACAGGGAGCAGAGACCAGTGTCACTTGTTGCTAGGCAGAACGGGGAGATGCTGTTTACTTCCGCATCTCCCCGTTCAGCCTCCCCGCGAGACGATCACGGGTATCCCCACGGCGACTGGACTCATGGGGGTCCTGACTGGCATGCGCAATGCTGGCGGTGTGCACGCAATGGCAGGGCAGCAATTTCAAATGGACGTACCTGTACGCCAATTTGCCTGCCCGTGCCATTCTGCCGATGTACATTGTCGTGCGCCGGTCGGGAAGTGGTTAATTGACTTTTTTTCCTTTAGAAATTTAATTTTGCTCTCGGACTGTTCTAAACACGGGAAACATGTGCCACTTTACAGGCATACTATAGACATCCCCCAGGTATGAAATTTAAAAGAATATTTCACTTTTATTGTTTCACTTTAAGCATTATTAAAATCACTGCTCCCAAAAAAATGGCAGTTTTTAAAACTTAATTTTGCATTAACCACTTGCCTACTGGGCACTTAAACACCCTTCCTGCCCAGACCAATTTTCAGCTTTCGGTGCTCTCACACTTTGAATGACAATTACTCAGTCATGCAAGACTGTACCCAAATGAATTTTGTGTCCTTTTTCCCCACAAATAGAGCTTTCTTTTGGTGGTATTTGATCACCTCTGGGGTTTTTATTTTTTGCGCTATAAATGAAAAAAAAACAACAATTTTGAAAAAAAACGCATATTTCTTTGTTTCTGTGACAAAATTATGCAAATTATTAATTTTTCTGCATACATTTTGGCCACAATTTATACTGCTATATATCTTTAGTAAAAATAACCCAAATTAGTGGATATTATTTGGTCTTCTTTGTGAAAGTTAGAGAGTCTACAAGCTGTGGTGCAAATCATACAAAATTGATCACATCTGATGTACTGGTGGACTATCTCACTTTTTGGAAAGTAGACATTCCAGGGTATTTAGTAAGAGGCATGGTGAGCTTTTTGATGTTGTCATTTTTTCCCCACAATTCTTTGCAAAATTAAGATTTTTTATTTTTTTTATTTTTTTCCACAAAATTGTCATTGTAATAGGTTATTTCTCTCACGTGGCATGTGTATACCACAAATGACACCCCCAAAAAAATTCTGCTACTCCTCCTGAGTATTACAATACCACATGTGTGGGACTTTTTCACAGCCTGGCCACATAGAGAGGCCCAACATGCATTGAGCGCTGTCACGTGTTCTAGGAGCATAAATTACACATCTAACTTGTTGACTACCTATTACACTTTTGAAGGCCCTGGAGCACCAGGACAATGACATGTGGCACTGATGACAGATGGCACTGATACGTGGCACTGATGATACTTATACGTGGCACTGATGACACGTGGCACTGATGACAGATGGCACTAATATGTGGCACTGATGACAGATGGCACTTATACGTGGCACTGATGACATGTGGCACTAATTCGTGGCACTGATGACAGATGGCACTAATACGGGGCACTAATACGTGGCACCGATGACAGATGGCACTAATACGTGGCACCGATGACGCGTGACACTGATGACAGATGGCACTGATAAGTGGCATTGATGACATGTGACACTGACAACAGATGACACTGACAGGTGGCACTGATGACAAATGGCACTGATACGTGGCACTGATGACAGATGGCACTAATATGTGGCACTGAGGACAGATGGCACTATGTGGCACTGATGACACGTGGCACTGGTGACAGATGGCACTTATACGTGACACTGATGACAGATGGCACTGGAGACAAATGGCATTGACAACAGGTGGCACTGGGGACAGATAGCACTAACAGGTGGCACTGGGAACAGATAGCACTAACAGGTGGCACTGGGGGCAGGTGGCTCTGGGGAGGATGGCACTGGAGGAGGATGGCACTGGGTGAGGATGGCACTGGGGCAGATGGCACTGGGGGCAGATGGCACTGGGGGCAGATGGCACTGGGGCGGATGGCACTATTTTTTCCTTTTTTTTTTTTACTTACGGCTGCTGCAGCCGTTGATTTCTCCCTTCTCACCCGCTGTCTGTGTGAGGAGGGAGAGCGGCGCTGAGAGATGATCTCATATGTTTACATATGAGATCATCTCTCAGTCACAGATCGGCCGTTTACAGCGATCTGTGACTGGCTGTATCCAAGGGACACGGCCAGCACAGAGCTTCCCTGATGCGCGCTCGCGGGAGCGCGCATTGTGGAAGTAAACAGGAGGCCGTCCAGGGACGGCCTCCCGGCAGTTAGCGTCCGCTTTGTAGCCGTCTTTCGGCTATAGGGTGGGTGCGAATCGGTTAATACATGTCCCCTGGGGCAGGACCCAGGTCCCCAAACACTTTTTGTGACAATAACTTGCATATAAGCCTTTAAAATTACCACTTTTGAGTTCTCCCATAGACTTTTAAAGGGTGTTCTGTGGCTTTTGAATTTGTCGCAAACACCCTAAATTGTTCGCTATTCGGCGAACAGACAAGCACCTGATGTTTAAGTCAAACTTACGTTCAACTCGAACATCGGGCTCATCCCTTAGCCATAATCCCGCCATTTTCATGACTCCACAACATTTATTCATGGTGATGGAAATGATGAATATTTTTGTCAGTAATGCATTACATACATTATCAACAAAAACAAGGTGTGTGTAGCAGACCCTCAACATAATAATAGTTTGCTGAAGAAGATATTGTCACCTCATGTATCAGATAAATTACATTTGCACTATTGAAGA
Source organism: Lithobates pipiens (assembly GCF_037356315.1). NCBI lineage: Eukaryota > Metazoa > Chordata > Amphibia > Anura > Ranidae > Lithobates > Lithobates pipiens. Next base: position 337,583,906 of record NW_027507903.1, read on the forward strand.
AAATGCCCAAAAAGAAAAGCCCATTGGAGAACCTAGGACAGTGATGGCGAACCTTGGCACCCCAGATGTTTTGGAACTACATTTCCCATGATGCTCAATGACACTGCATGTGCATGAGCATCATGGGAAATGTAGTTCCAAAACATCTGGGGTGCTAAGGTTCGCCATCACTGACCTAGGAGACAGCTAAAAGATACCCAGGCAGTAAATCAAAGGAAATCTTCTTTCAGTTTAAGTTCAAAAATGTAGGATAATATGTTTCTTAACCACTTCAGCCCTGGACCAGAGGTCTTCTTACAATTTGGCACTGCACTGGTTCAACTGGTAATTGCGCGGTCATGCAATGTTGTACCCAAACTAAATTTTCATCTTTTTTTCCCCCCACAAATAGAGCTTTCTTTTGATGGTATTTGATTGCCTCTGTGTTTTTTATTTTTTGCGATATAAACGTAAAAAGACCGAAAATTTAGGAAAAAAAAAAGATATTTTATCATTTTTGTTATAAGAAAAATCGAATAAACTCAATTTTAGTCATACATTTAGGCCAAAATGTATTCAGCCACATGTCTTTAGTAAAAAAAATGTCAATAAGCATTAAGTTATTGGTTTGCGCAAAAGTTATAGTGTCTACAAACTAGAGTACATTTTCTGGAATTTACACAGAATTTAATTAATGACTGCCTATCTCATTTATTGAAGTGCTAAAATGGCAGGGCAGTACAACCCCCCCTCCCCCCAAATGACCCTATTTTGTAAAGTAGACAACCCAAGGAAATTGCTGAGAGGCATGTTGAGCCCATATAATTTTTTTTTTTTGTCCCAAGTGATTGAATAATGACAAAAAATTTTTTTACAAAAAGTTGTCACTAAATGATATATTGCTCACACATGCCATGGTTATATGTGGAATTGCACCCCAAAATACATTTTGCTACTTCTCCTGAGTACAGGGATACCACATGTGTGGTACGTGAGGGTTTTTTTGTTGCACAAAGTTGTCACTAAATGATATATTGCTCACACATGCCATGGTTATATGTGGAATTACACCCCAAAATACATTTTGCTACTTATCCTGAGTACAGAGATACCACATGTGTGGGACTTTTTGGGAGCCTAGTCGCATACGGCACCCCAAAAACCAATCACCGCCTTCAGGATTTCTAAGGGTGCAAATTTTTGATTTCACTCCTCACTACCTATCACAGTTTCAAAGGCCATAAAAAGCCAAAATAGCACAACCTGCTATGGGGCCCCATGACCTAATTTTGGAAAGTAGACACCCCAAGCTATTTGCTGAGAGGGATGTTGAGTCCATGGAATATTTTATATTTTGCCACAAGTTGCGAGAATATTACAAACTTTTTTTTTTGTTGCACAAAGTTGTCACTAAATGATATATTGCTCACACATGCCATGGTTATATGTGGAATTACACCCCAAAATACATTTTGCTACTTCTCCTGAGTACAGAGATACCCCATGTGTGGGACTTTTTGGGAGCCTAGTCGCATACGGCACCCCAAAAACCAATCACCGCCTTCAGGATTTCTAAGGGTGCACATTTTTGATTTCACTCCTCACTACCTATCACAGTTTCAAAGGCCATAAAAAGCCAAAATAGCACAACCTGCCCCCCCCCCCAAATGACCCAATTTTGGAAAGTAGACACCCCAAGATATTTTCTGACCCATATTTGCTGGGGGGGGGGGGGGGTTGTGCCATCTGGGCATTCCATGGTCTCCGAAACTGTGATTGGCATTCAGGAGTGAAATAAAAAATGTACAACCTTAGAAAGCCTGATAGCTTGGGGTGTCTACTTTCCAAAATGGGGTCATTTGGGGGGGGGGGGTTGAACTGTCCTGGCATTTTATGCACAGCATTTAAAAGCTTATGTCACACATCACCCACTCTTCTAATCACTTGAAGACAAAGCCCTTTCTGACACTTTTTGTTTACATTATATTTTTTTGCAAGAAAATTACGTTGAACCCCCGAACACTATATATTTTTTTAAAGCAAAAGCCCTACAGATTAAAATGGTGGGTGTTGCTTTTTTTCCCCACACAATATTTCTGCAGCAATTTTTCAAACTGATTTTTTGGGGAAAAAATACACTTTTTTTAATTTTAATGCACTAAAAAACACTATATTGCCCAAATTTTTGATGAAATAAAAAAGATGATCTTAGGCCGAGTACATGGATACAAAACACGACATGCTTTAAAATTGCACACAAACGCGCAGTGGCGACAAACTACATACATTTTTAAAAGCATTTAAAAGCCTTTACAGGTTACCACATTAAATTTACAGAGGAGGTCTACTGCTAAAATTACTGCCCTCGATCTGACCTTCGCAGTGATACCTCACATGCATGGTACAATTGCTGTTTACATATGATGCCAGACCGACGCTTGCGTTCACCTTTGCGCAAGAGCAGGGGGGGGGGACATTTCTATTCCTGCAACTTGGTGCTTTTTTTTTTTTTTTTAAACTGTTCCTTCCATTTTTTTTTTTATAATTTTTATTGTTATTTCAGGGAATGTAAATATCCCCTATGATAGCAATAGGTAGTTGCAAGTACTCTTTTTTGAAAAAATTGGGGTCTAATAGACCCTAGATCTTTCCTCTGCCCTCAAAGCATCTGACCACATCAAGTTCGGTGTGATAAAATGCTTTCCCAATTTTCCAATGGCGCTGTTTATATCTGGGAAGGGGGACATTCCCTCCTACTGCTTGCAAAAGCAGTCTAATGGCTAATTAGCCACTAGGATTGCTTTTACACGAAAGCCAATCACTGGCTGAAAATAATTATACCAAGATGATACATAAACCCGCAGGCATCATTCTGGTATAACCATTCAAAGTCCAGCAACATACCAGTATGTTGCTAGTCCTTGTTGACATACAGTGGTGTGAAAAAGTGTTTGCCCCCTTCCTCATTTCCTGTTCCTTTGCATGTTTGTCACACTTAAGTGTTTCGGAACATCAAACCAATTTAAACAATAGTCAAGGACAACACAAGTAAACACAAAATGCAATTTGTAAATGAAGGTGTTTATTATTAAAGGTGAAAAAAAATCCAAACCATCATGGCCCTGTGTGAAAAAGTGATTGCCCCCCTTGTTAAAACATACTATAACTGTGGTTGTCTACACCTGAGTTCAATTTCTCTAGCCACACCCAGGCCTGATTATTGCCACACCTGTTCACAATCAAGGCATCACTTAAATAGGAGCTGCTTGACACAGTAAGGTCCACCAGAAGATCCTTAAAAGCTACACATCATGCCGAGACCCAAAGAAATTCAGGAACAATTGAGAAAGAAAGTAATTGAGATCTATCAGTCTGGAAAGGGTTATAAAGCCATTTACAAAGCTTTGGGAATCCAGCGAACCACAGTGAGAGCCATTATCCACAAATGGCGAAGACATGGAACAGTGGTGAACCTTTCCAGGAGTGGCCGGCCGCCCAAAATTACCCCAAGAGCGCAGCGACGACTCATCCAAGAGGTCACAAAAGACCCCACAACAACGTCCAAGGAACTGCAGTCCTCACTTGCCTCAGTTAAGGTCATCGTTCATGCCTCCACCATCAGGAAAAGACTGGGCAAAAATGGCCTGCATGGCAGAGTTCCAAGGAGAAAACCACTGCTGAGCAAAAAGAACATCAAAGCTCGTCTCAATTTCTACACAACACACCTTGATGATCCCCAAGACTTTTGGGACAACATTTTGTGGACCGATGAAACAAAAGTGGAACTCTTTGGAAGGTGTGTGTCCAAGTATATCTGGCGTAGAAGGAACACTGCATTTCATAAAAAGAACATTATACCAACAGTAAAATATGGTGGTGGTAGTGTGATGGTCTGGGGCTGTTTTGCTGCTTCAGGACCTGGAAGACTTGCCGTGATAAAAGGAACTATGAATTCTGCTGTCTACCAAGAGATCCTGAAGGAGAATGTCCGACCATCTGTTTGTGTACTCAAGCTGAAACGAACTTGGGTTCTGCAGCAGGACAATGATCCTAAACACAGCAGCAAGCCCACCACCGAATGGCTGAAGAAAAACAAAATGAAGACTTTGGAGTGGCCTAGCCAAAGTCCTGACCTGAATCCTATTGAGATGTTGTGGTATGACCTTAAAAAGGCCGTTCATGCTCGAAAACCCTCTAATGTATCTGAATTAGGACAATTCTGCAAAGATGAGTGGGCCAAAATTCCTCCAGGACGCTGTAAAAGCCTCATTGCACGTTATCGCAAACGCTTGGTTGCAGTTGTTGCTGCTAAGGGTGGCCCAACCAGTTATTAGGTTTAGGGGGCAATCACTTTTTCACACAGGGCCATGATGGTTTGGATTTTTTTTCACCGTTAATAATAAACACCTTCATTTACAAATTGCATTTTGTGTTTACTTGTGTTGTCCTTGACTATTGTTTAAATTGGTTTGATGTTCCGAAACACTTAAGTGTGACAAACATGCAAAGGAACAGGAAATGAGGAAGGGGGCAAACACTTTTTCACACCACTGTATATTGTAATCTTTTTTTTCATGCAGCCTGTTGGCTGAACAAAAAAAAGAGATTGATCGGTGGGTAAGCCCACCATTATAATGCCTCCCTTCATCCACCCACTTCAAATGATGGGCATACATGCACCATTTATATATGCGGGAGCATGGGGTCATCCTCCCGCAAAAGTTATGCCGCGTACACAAAGTCAGACTTTTCCACGGGCAAGCCTCCATCAGAATTTCGACCGTATGTACACGGCATTAGGAGCAAATCGCTCCTCCACCCCTGCTGTCCCCCATGCTTCGGAATATATGCTTTTTTATTTTAACTGTGGTGGTGAAATCACCTCCTACAGCGTTGGAGTCACAGCTTTATGTATCGTGGGAGCTGTTGCTGTCAAGATAAATAAATCCACGCTGCAACTGAATGGCGTACCTGCTAAGCAATTTATGGTTAACATTAAAACAAAGTAACATTACAGTATAACAGTAAGACCTTACCATACCATACCTGCAAAGCAAATAGCAAAAAAAAAACATAGTAAAAAATAAAAAAATTTTTAACGCAACCTGTGCCTAAAATATATATATGCTGAAGCATGGGGGCATCCTCCCGAAAAAAAGTTTTGCTGCGTACACACGGTCAGACCTTTCCACGGGCAAGCTCTTTTTCTTAAACCGTGGTGGTGAAATCACCTCCTACAGCACTGGAGTCACAGCTTTATGTATCGTGGGAGCAAACACTGTTGCTGTCAAGATAAATAAATCCACGCTGCAGCTGAATGGCGCACCTGAAAATAAAAAAAAATGGTTAACAATAAAACACAGCAAACAGTAAAGTATACAAAAATTACATACCTGAAAAGCAAGCATGATAAAACATAATAAAAAATTGCAGAATAGAATACAGTAAAAAAAGAGCACCAATAGAGAGAGAGAACAATAAAACAACAACTATTTTTGTTTTATTTATTTTATTTTTTGTGTTTTTTTTTTTTACACTTTTTTTTGTAACTGTAATTGTAACAACTGTAACGGTTCGGGTCTCTCAAAATGTGATGGCATCTTGGGAGACCCTGTGTAAGCATGTCCTAGTCTGTGAAATGCTGTACCCTACACTAAAACTTCACTAGTGTGTGGTAACATTCAAAACATTCACCAATGCAAAGACCAGGATTTTCAGGACAGCGTGAACAATAATAACGGGTGTCACGCCTATATCTGTGCTTGGTACAGACACAACATCTTCTTTAGGGGGCTTGTTAGGTGGAAGTACTATCGAGGACATACAGAAAATGCCTCTCATGCAGCCGGCTTACTGCATTTGGTTGGGAATGGTGAGGTGCAGAACTGTCTGGATACAGGAGGTCTGTGAAATCTCTTCCTGGAATGTAAGGAAGGCTAAAGTCCCACCTGAAGCTCTGTATAGCACATGAGCATTCAGCAAAGCCAATTGAAATAAGTAAACAGACACTTTTTTGTACCAGCGTCTGGACTTACGGGTAGCTAGATACGGCGCCAAGAACTGGTCGTTGAGGTCCACCCCTCCCATATTTTGGTTATATTCGTGAACACAGAGGGGTTTCTCCACAACACCAGTCGCCGTAGTAATTTGGACTGTCGTGTGAAGGGAGGTAAGAACGAAAACATTCTTATTATCCCTCCCCTTCATAGCGAGCAAGTTATTACACTGCAAGCAGGCTCTCTCCCCCAGCCTAAGACAGGAATCTACAACCGCTGGGGAAAGCACGGTGCCACATGCTCCAATCTGCTGATCAAACAAATGACTAAACAGTGGCACGCTCGTGTAATAATTGTCCACCTACAAGTGGTACCCCTTTCCGAATAAGGGTGACACCAAGTTCCACACTATCTTGCCAGCGCTCCCTATGTAATCTGGTCAGTTCTCCAGCTCTACGTAACTACCTTTTCCCTCATAAAGCGCAAAGCGCCATACATAGCCTGTTGCCCTGTAACAAAACTTATAAAGCTTGACCCCGTATCTGGCACGCTTCCTGAGAAGGTACTGTTTGAAAGACAAGTGGCCAGAAAATTTAATCAGGGACTCATCAACACAGACAACTTGATAGGGAGTAAATAAGGCTGCAAAACGTTGGATGAAGTGGTTTATGAGGGGCCGAATTATGTAGAGCCAATCGCATTCAGGGTCTCCACAAGGGCAACAAAGTTCATTGTCATTGAAGTGCATGAACCGCAAGATCTGCTTGTATTGTTTCCTGGACATAGAGGCAGAGAACACGGGCATATGGTCAATTGGCCGCGTGGACCAATACATCCGCAACTTCGTGAATTTATGTATGCCCATGTTGAGGGAAAGGCCTAGAAAGCTCTTAAATTCGGAAACCATAATTGGTTTCCAATCTCTGGCAAGGGAAGGCAACTGGGGATTAGTGTCGATGAATTGACCAGCATATAAATTCGTTTGGTTCACAATAGATCTATAGATATCTTCCGTGAAAAACAGCGAATAAAAATCAAGTGGCGTAAAATCAGCTGTTTCCACCTGAATACCGGGTTGGCCTGTGAATTGGGGAAGTACAGGTTCTACAGAAGTGGTGGGCACCCAATCAGGATTGGCAAATTCTGAAGGAAGGACACTATGGGCACGACGGGCCTGTCTTTGTCTTCTTCTTGGTGGCAGCGGGACACTACTTGTGCTTGCCACCTCGCCAGCTTGAACTGCACTTATGGGACTCGCCACGTCACCAAGTGTTACTGCAGTGCTGGATGTACGTCCAGGGTGTACTAGGCCGATGGGGCTTGTCAGTTCACCAGAAGAAATAGCAGTGCTAGTACTGGTTCTCTGCTCCATACGAGGGACCTGCAGTTCTTGCACCTCAACAACATCAGAAGATCGGGATCGGGCATATCTGACCTTAGCAGGGACCTCACCTTCGTCACCACAGCTATCTGTCATGGAGCCGCTGTCGTCTACCAGATCGTATTCTGAACCTGAATCTGACAGATGAGTGACCTCCTCTTCACTATCTGTCATGCTCAGAAACGTGTAGGCCTCTTCACTAGTGTACCTTCGATTTGACATTTTGGGCTCTAAATTTACTGGTACAACTAGTGAGATTCACTGGTAAAAAAGCACCTAGGCTGTCAGCAACTGTATGAAACGCTACCAAAAAAAACTGTTAGCGATCACAGGAATCAGGCCTGACTCTGCGAACGCTGCACTTATGTGTGTTGTGTTTTGTAAGTGACAGTGATCGATCGATGCTGCACTTAGGTGGGCTGGGCAGAGGGGCAAAACACAGGTGCTAGCATGTATCTGGGCTGATCCCTCACCCTCAACCTAATTGATATCACCCGCCGGGTGATCAGGGGGTTAATAAATGGTGGGTGCCCTGACACTATAAAAAGCAAACTAACCAACCAGCGTCACCCATAACACTTATACGTTGATCACTGGTGAAAGGGTTAACTAGGGGCAATCAGGGGGTTAAATCCTTTATTAGGTAATATATGGGGGTACCTGATGCTATATAAAAACCTGACGGGGAACCGAAATAACTGGCTAACCAGCGTCACCAGTGACACTTATAAGGTGATCGTTGCTTAAAGAGTCAACTCTAGGGGCAATCAGGGGGTTAAAACATTTATTAGGTTGTATATAGGGTACCAGGCACTATAAAAACCTGGCGGTGAACCTAAAAAAATAACTGGCTACCTTGCGGCACCAGCGACACTAATGCAGCGATCAGAAAAACGATTGCTTAGTGAAACTGGCAATAGGGGGTGAAAGGGTTACCTGGGGGGCAATCAAGGGGTTAAACCTTTATTAGGGGGGTAGGGGGCTACCCTGGATCTAAGGGGCCTAAAGCTAACTGCCCTGATACTTTTTACAGTCACAAATTACACTAAATGCAGTGATCAGTAAATAAATGACCACTGCAATCAGTGACAGTGTGACTGGGGGTGCAGGGGGTGATCTTGGGGGTGATCGGGGGGTGTCTGGGGGGGGTGAAAAGTGCGCCAGTTCACCGACAGAGAAGCTTCTCATTCGCCAGGAGTGATCGTGAGGGGGTGGCCAGAAATCAATGGCTGCCCCCCGCCACTGGGGGGGTCCGATCGGACTCCTCACCCGCTGCAAGGCAGGCACATACAGTTACGTTGATGTGCCTGTCTGTGCCATTGTGCTGACGTATATGTACAGGCGGTGGTCCTTAAGTGGTTAAACAGTTTCTGGCATACCAATGGCCCCCTCACCCGAAAAGTACTCTACATACTTCTGTCTTACTTTGCGGGCACTTTGGGGGGGCAAGACAGGACGGCCAGCTTCTCACACGCCGTCAGGGTTTCTTGCTGAAGTCTGGCCTCAGGCCCAACTGAGGACACATAGGGCTTACAAAAGACAAATTCACTTTGCACTGCAAGTGCACTTGGAAGTGCAGTCGCTCTAAATCTAATGCCGCGTACACACGATCGAATTGTATGACATACTTAGTCCGTCATAAAATCCGGCGGACAATCCGGCGGACTTTCTACCGAACGGACTTGGCCACACACGGATACACAAAAAGTCAGACGAAAGCTTGCGCGATGACGTACAGCACGTACGACGGGACTAGAAATAGGAAGTCCAAGACACAGCAAAGCACCCTTTGGGCTCGTTCTGCTGACTTTGCGTTAGTGGAAGTTTGGTTAGAGACGATTCGCGCTTTTCAGACTTCAGCTTAATTCGTTCGTTATTTTTTTTTATTTATTTATTCTCGAATTGGAATATTAATCATAAGATGAGGATGAATAAAGACATTTGTGATAACTCTGTGTGAATATAAGCAGCAAAGCAACTTCACTTTTCTCGCATTATGAAGAAGAAAAGAATGTGCTATATTAAAAGATCACAAAATTAGCATCATGACGAATATGCTAGCTTCAATACGAACACTAGTTTTACCTGACAGAGCGCTTCCGCCCTGTAAATCCTTTCTGGGCATGCGCCATTCTTAGTCCGTCGGACTAGCATACTGACGAACGTATTGTCCGCTGAAACCAAAGTACGACGGGAAGATTGGTGTGCAAACCGGCCTTCTAAGTACTCCGGACTTCACGCTGAAAAAGTCAGCTGAAGCCCACACACGATCGGATTGTCCGTTGAAATGCATTTCAACGGACTAAGTACGTCATACAATTCGATCGTGTGTACGCGGCATAAGGGGTAAATCTGAAATGAGTGGAAGCTCTGCTGATTTTATTATCCAATCATGTGCAAGCTAAAATTCATTTTTTTTTATTTTCCTTGCATGTCCCCCTCGGATCTACAGTGACTGCATTTCCAAGTGCACTTGTAGTGCAAAGTGGATTTGCCATTCATAAATAACCCCCATAGTTCATTGAATTTCTCCTTAAATAGTTGTGTAGAATACAACATGCAAGGATTATATGGTTATTTTTATATTCCGCCATGTTGATTGGCATAAGGAATAGGCGGAACCGGCTGGCCATTATCCCAAAAGCGTTCTCCACCACTCTTCTGGCTCTGGCAGACGGTAGTTATAAACCCTTTGGTCTGGGGTAAGGGTCCTCATGACTTCAAAACGGTCGGCTGGTCAGAACGAACTAACAGAAGGCACTGAAAAACAAAGGCCAGAGCTGAAAATCAGATACGAGTGGACAAGAACGCACTGAAAATCAAATATGTAATAGAAAATACAAACCCACAAGCACAAACTGAAGAGCAGTAACGATCGGAAAAGCAGGAGGCTGAAAAGCAGGAATCGTCTGTCACTAAACTTCTACTAACACAAGATTAGCGGGAAGGAGCCCAAAAGGTGGAGCACTTGGTATTGAACTTCCTCTTTCTAGTCCCGTCTTATGTCATCACGTTCTTGGCGTTCACAAATTCTGACCAACTTTGTGTGACCGTGTGTATGCAAGACAAGTTTGAGCCACCATCCATCGGGGAAAAAAAACATGGATTTTGTTGTTGGAATGTGTGATCGTGTGTACGTGACATTAGATGTGGAGAGTGTGCTACAACTCTTGACTTCTTCAGAAATGTGTGCTTTTTATATAGTATATGTATCATTGAGGTGGTTCCTGGGACTGAAATTAAATAAAGATCTGTGCATACACCTTGAACTGCCTGCTTGTGATTACCGAATCTAAAAAAAAAAAAAAAAAGTTTGAAAAGTTGCAAGCAATTGTGCCTGCTCTATGCATAATCATGCAGTTCAGCCATCTAGGCAATACTGACACCTGATTAGTAGTGATGGCCGAACGGTTCGCCCGGCGGTCGTTTCGCGGCGAATTTCCGACATTCGCGGTCCGCACGTTCGAACGCCTTTTTCCGTCGTTCGCCGCGGCGGACTTACGTGTTTAATGTATACAAGAACTTTAACCTTTGGTGACACGTTTATCATGTGATACAGGACAGCCAATTGAGACATGACAGCACATGGACACTTGTACATTCCCCCTAACCTATAAATACACCCGATCCGGTGGCCATTTTACATTCTTTCTTCTGTTAAGATAGGGACAGGTTCCTGTGTGGAGTAGGGAGAGATAAACCACTAGCTATTTGGTACACAAAAGTTCTTTTCAGGACTGGTATAGGTGTTAGGTGTTGATAGGTTTGCTGTGCTGCTGATTCTTGCAGCAGCCTGAGTGTCTTTTGTTAGTTTAGAGAAAGGGAAAGGACGGTGTATGCTACAGGGACAGCCAGATTAGTCTTTCATCATCATCATCATCATCATCATCATTAGCTGTTACTATCAAGGTCCACAAAAGAGCTGTTCCAGTAACCACTAATCGTTCTCTTTTTTTGCCAATTTGTATAGGGACAGGAAGGAAGCAGTGTTGTCAGGCAGTGAGGGTAATTTTAAAGACTTGCTGTTATTATTAGTTCCACAAAGGTTCTTTTCAGGACTGGTATCAGTGGTACAGTAATAGGCTTGTACATGTATAATATTCTTTCTTCCAAATATAGAAAGGATATTATACTTGACTGCTGCCCTTCTGCTGCAGTCTGCTAAACATTCACAACTCACTTGTTCCACAAAAGTTCTTATAAGGACTGGTAACTTGGTATAGGGTGCTACGGTACATAGGCTTGAGTGCGGTACAGTCTGCTGTTCTGTAAGGACCGCTATCGGTCCACAATAGATAGGGTTGACGTGCACCACTGCTGACCGCTGCCCTATACTGCAGCAGTCCTTCAGCGGTATAGGGACTGACGTACAGTCTGCTAATCACTAACACACAACCTGCTTGTTCCACAAAAGTTCTTATAAGGACTGGTAACTTGGTATAGGGTGCTACGGTACATAGGCTTGAGTGCGGTACAGTCTGCTGTTCTGTAAGGACCGCTATCGGTCCACAATAGATAGGGTTGACGTGCACCACTGCTGACCGCTGCCCTATACTGCAGCAGTCCTTCAGCGGTATAGGGACTGACGTACAGTCTGCTAAAAACTAATACACAACCTGCTTGGTCCACAAAAGTTCTTATAAGGACTGGTAACTTGGTATAGGGTGCTACGGTACATAGGCTTGAGTGCGGTACAGTCTGCTGTTCTGTAAGGACCGCTATCGGTCCACAATAGATAGGGTTGACGTGCACCACTGCTGACCGCTCACCTATACTGCAGCAGTCCTTCAGCGGTATAGGGACTGACGTACAGTCTGCTAAACACTAATACACAACCTGCTTGTTCCACAAAAGTTCTTATAAGGACTGGTAACTTGGTATAGGGTGCTACGGTACATAGGCTTGAGTGCGGTACAGTCTGCTGTTCTGTAAGGACCGCTATCGGTCCACAATAGATAGGGTTGACGTGCACCACTGCTGACCGCTCACCTATACTGCAGCAGTCCTTCAGCGGTATAGGGACTGACGTACAGTCTGCTAATCACTAACACACAACCTGCTTGTTCCACAAAAGTTCTTATAAGGACTGGTAACTTGGTATAGGGTGCTACGGTACATAGGCTTGAGTGCGGTACAGTCTGCTGTTCTGTAAGGACCGCTATCGGTCCACAATAGATAGGGTTGACGTGCACCACTGCTGACCGCTCACCTATACTGCAGCAGTCCTTCAGCGGTATAGGGACTGACGTACAGTCTGCTAAACACTAATACACAACCTGCTTGTTCCACAAAAGTTCTTATAAGGACTGGTAACTTGGTATAGGGTGCTACGGTACATAGGCTTGAGTGCGGTACAGTCTGCTGTTCTGTAAGGACCGCTATCGGTCCACAATAGATAGGGTTGACGTGCACCACTGCTGACCGCTCACCTATACTGCAGCAGTCCTTCAGCGGTATAGGGACTGACGTACAGTCTGCTAAAAACTAATACACAACCTGCTTGGTCCACAAAAGTTCTTATAAGGACTGGTAACTTGGTATAGGGTGCTACGGTACATAGGCTTGAGTGCGGTACAGTCTGCTGTTCTGTAAGGACCGCTATCGGTCCACAATAGATAGGGTTGACGTGCACCACTGCTGACCGCTCACCTATACTGCAGCAGTCCTTCAGCGGTATAGGGACTGACGTACAGTCTGCTAAACACTAATACACAACCTGCTTGTTCCACAAAAGTTCTTATAAGGACTGGTAACTTGGTATAGGGTGCTACGGTACATAGGCTTGAGTGCGGTACAGTCTGCTGTTCTGTAAGGACCGCTATCGGTCCACAATAGATAGGGTTGACGTGCACCACTGCTGACCGCTCACCTATACTGCAGCAGTCCTTCAGCGGTATAGGGACTGACGTACAGTCTGCTAATCACTAACACACAACCTGCTTGTTCCACAAAAGTTCTTATAAGGACTGGTAACTTGGTATAGGGTGCTACGGTACATAGGCTTGAGTGCGGTACAGTCTGCTGTTCTGTAAGGACCGCTATCGGTCCACAATAGATAGGGTTGACGTGCACCACTGCTGACCGCTCACCTATACTGCAGCAGTCCTTCAGCGGTATAGGGACTGACGTACAGTCTGCTAAACACTAATACACAACCTGCTTGTTCCACAAAAGTTCTTATAAGGACTGGTAACTTGGTATAGGGTGCTACGGTACATAGGCTTGAGTGCGGTACAGTCTGCTGTTCTGTAAGGACCGCTATCGGTCCACAATAGATAGGGTTGACGTGCACCACTGCTGACCGCTCACCTATACTGCAGCAGTCCTTCAGCGGTATAGGGACTGACGTACAGTCTGCTAATCACTAACACACAACCTGCTTGTTCCACAAAAGTTCTTATAAGGACTGGTAACTTGGTATAGGGTGCTACGGTACATAGGCTTGAGTGCGGTACAGTCTGCTGTTCTGTAAGGACCGCTATCGGTCCACAATAGATAGGGTTGACGTGCACCACTGCTGACCGCTCACCTATACTGCAGCAGTCCTTCAGCGGTATAGGGACTGACGTACAGTCTGCTAAACACTAATACACAACCTGCTTGTTCCACAAAAGTTCTTATAAGGACTGGTAACTTGGTATAGGGTGCTACGGTACATAGGCTTGAGTGCGGTACAGTCTGCTGTTCTGTAAGGACCGCTATCGGTCCACAATAGATAGGGTTGACGTGCACCACTGCTGACCGCTGCCCTATACTGCAGCAGTCCTTCAGCGGTATAGGGACTGACGTACAGTCTGCTAAACACTAATACACAACCTGCTTGGTCCACAAAAGTTCTTATAAGGACTGGTAACTTGGTATAGGGTGCTACGGTACATAGGCTTGAGTGCGGTACAGTCTGCTGTTCTGTAAGGACCGCTATCGGTCCACAATAGATAGGGTTGACGTGCACCACTGCTGACCGCTCACCTATACTGCAGCAGTCCTTCAGCGGTATAGGGACTGACGTACAGTCTGCTAATCACTAACACACAACCTGCTTGTTCCACAAAAGTTCTTATAAGGACTGGTAACTTGGTATAGGGTGCTACGGTACATAGGCTTGAGTGCGGTACAGTCTGCTGTTCTGTAAGGACCGCTATCGGTCCACAATAGATAGGGTTGACGTGCACCACTGCTGACCGCTGCCCTATACTGCAGCAGTCCTTCAGCGGTATAGGGACTGACGTACAGTCTGCTAAACACTAATACACAACCTGCTTGGTCCACAAAAGTTCTTATAAGGACTGGTAACTTGGTATAGGGTGCTACGGTACATAGGCTTGAGTGCGGTACAGTCTGCTGTTCTGTAAGGACCGCTATCGGTCCACAATAGATAGGGTTGACGTGCACCACTGCTGACCGCTGCCCTATACTGCAGCAGTCCTTCAGCGGTATAGGGACTGACGTACAGTCTGCTAAACACTAATACACAACCTGCTTGGTCCACAAAAGTTCTTATAAGGACTGGTAACTTGGTATAGGGTGCTACGGTACATAGGCTTGAGTGCGGTACAGTCTGCTGTTCTGTAAGGACCGCTATCGGTCCACAATAGATAGGGTTGACGTGCACCACTGCTGACCGCTGCCCTATACTGCAGCAGTCCTTCAGCGGTATAGGGACTGACGTACAGTCTGCTAAACACTAATACACAACCTGCTTGGTCCACAAAAGTTCTTATAAGGACTGGTAACTTGGTATAGGGTGCTACGGTACATAGGCTTGAGTGCGGTACAGTCTGCTGTTCTGTAAGGACCGCTATAGGTCCACAATAGATAGGGTTGACGTGCACCACTGCTGACCGCTCACCTATACTGCAGCAGTCCTTCAGCGGTATAGGGACTAAGAGTTTTGTCACAGGGTCATTTAAAAAATGACATGCAGAGGAAGAGGCAGGCCCTTCCGCAGGGGTGGTAGGGGTAGGGCAGGAGCAACAGGCTTGAGCCAAAGTGGGAAGTTGCAGAAGGTGCGTTCAATTACTTTAAAGGATGCACCAGACTTGGTTGAGTGGCTCGCTCAGCCTTACTCTTCTGCACCCTCCTCATCCTCTCGATCTGCACCCTCTTCTTCACTCTCTGCTATGTGCACCCCCAAAGACACTACCACTAACAACACGACCACCACCACCACCACCACATACCTTCCGCTTGAGTCACTGGAATTATTTTCCGATCCATATCAAGAGGACATTTCTGATGCGCAGCCACTCTTGGTATTGGATCAGGAAGAGGAGGTAGCAACAAGCGCTACTCAGCAGTCTGACGCCAGTACCCAGATCAGCCCAAGGAGGAGGTTGGTCCCCGGTGTTGCTGCCTACTCCGAGATCTCTACTTATAGCGGTGGGGAAGGTGACGTTGATGATGACGTGTCTAGTGATGTCACGTGGGTGCCCACAAGAGAGGAAGAGGAGGGGAGTTCAGAGGGAGATATGGACCAGCAGATAGGGAGGAGAAGCAGCAATGACTTACATTGCACAGCAGGGACAAAGCAGACTGCAAATGTATCAGGAGCGAGTCATCGACCATGTACGGTCACATCTGGCGCTCCCAGGACACCGGCACATGGCTCCGCAGTGTGGGCTTTTTTTAACGTGTCCGCTGCTGACAATAGCGTTGCCATCTGCAATCTTTGCAGTCAATGCGTTAGTCGCGGTAAGCCCAATACTCACCTAGGGACGACCGCCTTAAGAAGGCACATGAGCAGCCATCACCGAGCCCAGTGGGAGCAACGGAACACACAAAGCCACACTGCAGGCTCTCACCGTCCAGCCTCGTCTTCTACTTCTCCTTCTCCTCTCTCCTCACAATTGTCCTCCACTCCACCTTCCATCACGCCAAGCTCACATTTTTCTGCAAAAAGGCAGGCTTCCGTGGGCCTAATGTTTGAGCGTAAAAAAATGATGATGCCGGATAACCCTCTTGCCCAACGGTTGGCGGCTGGCTTGTCAGAACTCATAGCCCGCCAACTACTGCCATATAAACTGGTGGACTCGGAGGCCTTTCGCAAATTTGTGGCCATTGGAACACCACAATGGAAGGTCCCAGGAAGGAAGTATTTCTCAGAGAAGGGCATCCCAGAGCTATATGGCCATGTTCAGCGGCAAGTGAATGTATCTCTGGCACACAGTGTCGGTGCCAAGATACATCTGACCACAGACACGTGGTCTAGCAAACACGGGCAGGGAAGGTATATCAGTTTTACTGCCCACTGGGTGAACCTTCTGACGGCCGTCAAGCATGTAACCCGTGGCACCCGTGTAGATTTGGTTTTACCGCCACGGATTGCATGCAGGCCTGACTCTTCTTCTCCTCCTCCTACTCCATCCTCCTCCCTCTCCTCCTCAGCTGCCTCCTCCTTTTCCGCTGCTAGCGTCTCTTCCACTGCACCGCCCAAGCTCCCCAGAACCTATTCCACATGCCAGGTGAGACGTTGCCATGCCGTGCTGCGTCTGTTGTGCCTGGAAGCAAAGAGCCACACTGGCCCGGCACTCCTTTCAGCTTTGCGTTCACAGGCAGATGAGTGGCTAACACCGCTCAATTTGACAGTTGGTAAAGTGGTGTGTGACAACGGTGCCAATCTGCTTAGCGCATTGAAACAGGGCAAAATCACGCACGTGCCGTGCATGGCACACGTCTTAAACTTGGTCGTGCAGCGATTCCTTGTCAAATACCCTGGGGTCCAGGACATCTTGCGGCAGGCAAGGAAAATCTCGGCCCATTTCAGAAGATCTTACACGGCCATGGCTCGCCTTGCTGACATTCAGCGGCGACACCATCTGCCGGTCAGACGTCTTATTTGCGATTGCCCGACGCGATGGAACTCAACCTTCTATATGCTTGATAGGCTGCTCCAGCAGAAACGTGCAGTTAACGTCTACCTGTATGAACTCTGCGAAAGAAACGGTTCTGGGGAGCTGGGTTTTTTTTCACCGCGCCAGTGGCTGCTCATGCGCGACACATGCAGACTTCTGCGGCCATTTGAGGAGATCACCAAACTGGTCAGTCGCAGCCATGGCGCCATCAGTGACATGGTACCTTATGCCTTCTTTCTGGAGCTTGCATTGCGTCGTGTCATTGATCAGGCTGTGGAGGAGCAGGAGCGGGAAGATGAGGAAGTCGCAATGCTGGATGAATTCCCAGGGGGGGCTACTCTATCTGAGACAAGTCAACAACAGGAGTCTGATGAGGAGTCAGAGGAGGATGGTGCCGGGGCGGATGAGCAGGAGCAAGAAGAGCATGCTTTAAACCTTTCTGGGATCCCTGTTGTGCGAGGATGGGGAGAGGAGAATGAAGAGGACGACATTATCCTGGATGATGAGCAGGAGCCAGGCCACCACACCGCTTCCACTTTAGTGCAAATGGGGGCCTTCATGCTCCAGTGTTTTAATAGGGACCCCCGTATAAAAAGCATGAGGGTCAAGGACCAGTACTGGGTGGCAACGTACTTAGACCCCCGGTACAAACACAAAATGGCGGAAATGTTACCGCCGTCGCAGAGGGCTGTCAGAATGCAGCACTTCCAGGCCTTGCTTCGAGAAATGCTGCATTCTGCTTTTGCGTGCGCTGGCAGAGGAGCAATTCCCACTCCCAGAGAAGGATTTGCGGGTACCAATCCAACAGCGCCTGCAAGAAGAGGCCGGTTTGAAGATGTGTTGGTGACTTCGGATATGAGGTCATTCTTTCAGCCGACCCATCGACAGGTGTCATCCGGATCCAGCATCAGGGAACGCCTAGACCGTCAGGTGTCCGACTACATTGGGTTAACGGCCGATGTGGACGCTCTGAGGAGTGATGAACCCCTAGACTACTGGGTGGGCAGGCTTGACCTCTGGCCAGAGCTTGCCCAATTTGCAATCGAACTGTTGGCTTGCCCCTCATCCAGTGTCCTGTCCGAAAGGACGTTCAGCGCAGCAGGGGGGATTGTGACCGATAAGCGTACTCGCCTAGCTCACCACAGTGTTAACTACCTCACATTTCTAAAAATGAATGAGGCATGGATCTCGGAGGAATTCAACACATGTGACCAGTAGACCATGTATATGTCTATAAACTATTTTTTTAATCAAGCACACAGACCTTCTTAATTCATTTGGCTCACTTCCTTGACCCAAAAAAGCACACCGTACTATATGCCCCTACCCTCCTCTTTGAAGAGGTTGAGCGGTGTCATATTTCTACTGGGGCTGCTTATGATATCCCTGTGCTGTGCTGACTTCCTCCTGGGGGTTCTTATTATGAAGGGATCACACTATCCCTGTGCTGTGCTGACTTCCTCCTGGGGGTTCTTATTATGAGGGGATCACACCATCCCTGTGCTGTGCTGACTTCCTCCTGGGGCTGCTTACGGTGCTGCTGTCAGTGCTGTATGTCACGGTGCTGCTGTCAGCGCTGTATGTCACGGTGCTGCTGTCAGCGCTGTATGTCACGGTGCTGCTGTCAGCGCTGTATGTCACGGTGCTGCTGTCAGCGCTGTATGTCACGGTGCTGCTGTCAGCGCTGTATGTCACGGTGCTGCTGTCAGCGCTGTATGTCACGGTGCTGCTGTCAGCGCTGTATGTCACGGTGCTGCTGTCAGCGCTGTATGTCACGGTGCTGCTGTCAGCGCTGTATGTCACGGTGCTGCTGTCAGCGCTGTATGTCACGGTGCTGCTGTCAGCGCTGTATGTCACGGTGCTGCTGTCAGTGCTCTGTATTACGGTGCTGCTGTCAGATGCCTCTATCACGGTGCATGTGTCATTCCGGTATGTCACGCTGCTGGTGATCATCTCCTGCACCCTCTTCTTTGCCTACCCTGGTCCCTGACCTTCCCTCTCCTCCATTGCCTTCATTAGCTCCATAGTCCTGAATTGTTAGAACAATTTCCCAAATAAAATAAAAATGCTTGTAGTTATCGATCCCAAATTCACCTCATACATGTATTATGTCATTGTCCAGATGGTGGGACTACGTTTTACCCCCTAATAATTACCACGTGGCCGCAAATTCGACATGAAGGTTTGCAAAGTTCGCCTCCCATTGAAGTCAATGGGGCCCGCGGCGAACGGTCGGTTTCGCGAACGTTTGGGTCCGTTCGCATTTCGCGTTCGCGAAACGTCCCGTCGGAAGTTCGTCCATCACTACTGATTAGTAACTTGCTAATGTACTTTATTTGCAAATTGATTCAGACATTACTATTCCTCTACATTAATGTATGCCTCATGTTAATACTGCAAGCAAAAAAAAAAAAATAATAGATTCCTATTATGTATGTAAACCCAGGAACAAAAAAGATAAACAATATTGTGGCTGAATTTCTTTTACCACACTTGTTCCCCTCATTTTAATCTGGTAATCCTGCCATTAACACATTTCCTGTCCTAGGGTGACAACTGTACTGAGATGCATTATTCCAAGTCTGGGAGTACAAAGCTCTGTGTTAGGAATACATAAAATCTCATTTTCTTTTCCATAATGTGGGGTCAGGGTTAGTCTAGGGCAGGGATAAGAAATTAGCAGACCTCCAGCTGTTGCAAAGCTAAAAGTCCCATCATGCCTCTGAATCTGAGTGTCATGCTTGTGGCTGTCAGTCTTGCTATGCCTCATTGGACTTGTAGTTTTGAAACAGCTGGAGGTCCTCTAATTGCATATCCCTGGTTTAGGTAGATAGCAGGAACCAATGCTAAAGCCTAGTACACACTAGTAGTTTTTTTTTTTTTTTTCGTTTAACCCAGCTGACAGAATGAAAAAAAACCAAAAAACTGAAGTGCTCAGGAATAGCAAATAAAAGAAATGTATTTATTTATTTATTTATTTTTTATTTTATTTTTTTTATTGTATTTTTATTGAAAAAATTTCAGAGAGAATATACAAAGGGAAGTACAACAACAAACAATTGTCAGTGTCAACAATGTTACAGACGAAAGGCCAAAGAAAAAGAACAAAAACAAAAATGCAGTGGTCAGGCAATATCTGGTCACAGGCACATCTAAAGTATTAATTCACCCATCATGTGGAAAAAGGGGGATGGGGGGAAGCGGCAGGAGGGGGGGTGGGGAAGGATCCAGTGTGTGGGTAGGCCAAACACATGGGTATTCCACAAAAGAAGCATAGCCAACCACCGTATCTGGGATACGCTCATTCCCCGAGGAGCCTATACCAGACTGAGGCAACCTTGGGGTGACACACAGGCGGAAGGATGAGGGAGAATACCAAGGATTCCTGAACGGCTATAAGTAGGGGGCAGTGGAACTACCCCACTGCACTTCTGTTCAAGGAGGTGAGCATTGCCAGGGGGGGCTGTAGGAAGTCCTGGGTTAAGCTGGGAATGGTCCCACAAGTCCCAAACTCGGAAAAACCTAGGCAGTGTGTCGTGAATAATAGCGGTAAGGTGCTCCATTCTACGGATCTGTTCCAGAGCTTGTAATACCTGTGTGAGCGTTGGCGGAGACTGCAATAACCATCTGACTGGTATGGCTCGTTTCACTGCCAGTAGAATAAAACCTAATAGTTTCTGGGCGTTTGCGGGTAGGTCAGGGAAGGGCAAGCCTAGCAGAAAGTGGATTGGGGTTAGTGGGAGGGTGGTATCGAAAAGGTTTTGCAAATATGCATGGACAGAGGACCAAAAAGGTTGAATGACAGAACATTGCCAGAAAATGTGAAAAAGCGAGCCAGTAGCCTTCCGACATCTCCAGCAAAGTGGGGAGACCCCGGGATCGTATTTATGTAGGATCTTCGGAGTCCTGTACCAAAACATTACAATTTTATAGATTGTCTCTTTTTGTTCTACACATCGAGATGATTTAGAGGCTACCTCCCAAATTTTCAGCCACTGGGGAGTAGTAATGGTCTGGCCAAAAAGCCGGGACCACTTGTGCATATAGAGGTGACCAGGGCCAGAAAAAGAGGGAGAGGCCTGTAGGTATATGTAAATCTCGGAGATGAGTCGCGTTTGGTATGGGCCTTGGGAACAAAGAAGCTCAAAAGGGGTAGGGTTGTTCAGGGTAAGAGTGGGATTCTTGGAGCTAAAGTAGTGTCTGATTTGAAGATAGGAGTAAAATAGACCTTTGGGGACCTGAAATTTACGTTGGATGTCAGCGAAAGACAGAAGCGAATGAGTAAGTGGGTGTACCAAATTACGGAGCTGGAAGATACCAGCACGTGTCCAGGGGAGCATGCAAGAGTAAGACAGTCTGGAATGTCAGGGTTAAACAATACATTTAATAATGGTGAACATGGGGAGGCCAGGGAGAAACGCTGGGCACATTTCTTCCATATAGAAAGAGTTAAGAGCATGGGACGTAGGCAAAGATTCCTAAGCTGATGTATGGAAGTTTCCAACTCTGCCCAGATCATCGAGCAGGGGTGGACCGGGGTAGTAATACTCATTTCAATGTCAGACCATACACTGGACGACATTCTATGTACCCACACTATGACTGGTTTCAAATGTGTAGCAAAATAGTATTTAAGAAGGTCCGGGGCCCCCAGTCCACCAGCTCTGGGAGCGAGCACCACTGAACTAGCTATCCTGTGTGCTTTATAGTGCCAGATGAAATTAATGAAGGACCTCTGTGTCGCTTTAAGTTGGGACATGGGAACGGGGATTGGTAACATTTCAAATAGGTATAAAAGTCGTGGCATGACAGACATCTTCAAGACATTGATTCGACCCAAGAGAGAAATGGGATAAGGGTCCTATTGTCGCAAGAGTCTGTCAATGTCCCGGAAGAGTGGTGGGAAATTAGCTCGATAAAGACTAGAGTAGGAAGATGTAAGGTTGACCCCTAGGTATTTAAGGGAATCTATACACCAATGGTAAGTGTAGTTATGTTGCAGAAGGACAAGGTCTGAGGGGGGAATAAGAATAGGTAAAGCTTCTGTCTTGTCGGTGTTGATTTTATATCCAGAGCTAAAGAGAGCTAAATTGGTGCAGGAGGGCATGGAGAGTGGGAAGGGAGGTGTGAGGTCTGGTCAAGGTCAGCAGAATATCTTCAGCATATAGAGACAATTTATACTCTGTTTGTCGTAATGTCACCCCTCGAATATCAGGGTGATTACGAATAGCAGCTGCCAGAGGTTCTAAACAGAGAATAAAGAGCAAGTGGGACAACGGACAGCCCTGCCTAGTGCTATTACTGAGGGAGAAGGAAGGTGATAGATAGGAGGATAGCTGGACCTGCGAAGAGGGTCTGGAGTACAGGGCTCGTAGGGCATCAATAAAGGGACCTTCAATGCCAAAGTGAGAGAGCATGGCAAACATAAATGGCCAGCTGAGTCTATCGAAACGCCTTTTGAGCGTCAAGGCTCAGTATTAGGGCTGGGCGGTTCGTTTTATTTAGTAAGTAAAATCTATGGTACGTCTGGTATTGTCCCCCGCATGTCTAGCCAAGACAAAACCTACTTGGTCCTTGTGGATGAGCTGTAGTATTAAACGGGATAACCTATTCGCCAAGATCTTGGTGAAGATTTTGTAATTGGAATTTAGCAGCGCAATAGGCCTGTAGTTATCCGGGAGGGAGGGGTCTTTACCTGGTTTCGGAATCACAGAGACGTGGGCATGAAGAAACTGGGAGTCAGGTATGGTGCCTTTCAGTAAGGAGGAGAATAGGGAGAGTAAGTGTGGACTCAGAATCGGAAGAAAGGTTTTGTAGTAGGAATATGGTAGACCATCAGGGCCAGGGGCTTTTTGAGTGGGAAGATTCTCCACCACCTCCGCCAATTCCTCAGGGGAGATTGCGGAGTTCAGGGATGGAAGATGGTCAGAAGAGAGTTTGGGAAGGGGCAACGATTCCATGAAGGAATTCAATTTCTCCTGGGTAAAAGCGTAATGGTCATCAGTGAGCAGGCAGTTGTACAGCTTATGGTAGAATTGGCCAAATATTTTGGACATCGTGAGAGGGCAATAAGAGGGGGTACCATCAGGTTGTTTAAGGGAATCTGGATAAGCTTGGAAGGGCCTAGGTTTAAGTTTGTTCACCAGTATCCTGTGGGGCTTGTTAGAGTACTCGTAAAATTTCTGTTTAGACCATAGGAGGGATTTATCTATTTTCTGCATATCAAGTTATCTAATGTGGTTGCGTAAGTAGACAACATTCCTGAGCCCAGACACCGTGGGAGAAGAGAACAAACGGTCCTCGGCTTTGTGAAGCCTGAGGAGAGCCAAGGCTCACTGGTGTGTGGCATCTCTTTTGAGTCGGGAGCTTATTGCAATACAATGCCCCCTGAACACAGGTTTATGTGCCTCCCACAGGGTGGAGGGCTCAGAGACGGTGCCAGTGTTAAGCTTAAAATAATCAGTAAGGCAAGCGGACAGTCGAGCTTTAGTCTCAGGGTTACACAGAAGAGTCTCGTTGAGCCACCAGTGAGAGGTTCGGGGGAGGCCGAGGATAGGGAGAGTTCCAAATGCACGGAGGAATGATCCGACCAGGGGACGGGATTAATTTCCGAGGATACCGCAGCTGTCAAGAGGGGCGTGGAGATGAAGAAATGGTCCAATCTAGAGAAAAGTTTATGAGGGTGGGAGTAGAAGGTATATTGTTTCTGAGTGGGGTGTTTAATCGTCCATACATCTAATAAGCGTCAGGCTCTGATAAGTCTGCGGAACGATTTGGAGAGGGAGTCTGCATTGGAGGGGGTTTTAGATGGAACAAGACACGCTTATCTTTACCAGGGGACATGATCATATTAAAATCTCCACCAATCACTGTAAAAGGGTGTGCATATTTATCTAACATGTCAAAAACAGCATTGAGAAAGCGAACCTGACCAGAATTGGGAGCATATATATTCAAGATCATGAGAGATTTAGACTGAAATGTACAATCCAGAATAATAAATCTGCCCTTGGGGTCCAGGTAAGAAGATTTAATTTGTAACGGACAGGAGCGACCAATCAGGAACGCCACGAAGGCCTTGCCAGACGGATCTGAAGCCAAAAAAGAGGTCGGAAAAGCTTTGCTGGGAAATTTAAGGGAACCCCCAGGACGGAAGTGCGTCTCCTGGATCAGTATCACGTCAGCCCTGGAAGCTTTAAACTCTTTCAGAGCCAA
Source organism: Lithobates pipiens (assembly GCF_037356315.1). NCBI lineage: Eukaryota > Metazoa > Chordata > Amphibia > Anura > Ranidae > Lithobates > Lithobates pipiens. The sequence continues at coordinate 337,608,328 of NW_027507903.1, forward strand.
CCACCTCTTCCGAACAGAGTTTAAACCTTTCACATTGCTGGTAAAAAATTTCAGCGACATAACAAATTCAACTGGTGATAGAGCATATGAAGAATTACAGAACAGTCAGTGGGTATCGAATCCCATGTGGTAGGGAGTAAGAAGCAAGAGGAGAAAAAGAAACAAAAGAAGAAAGAGAGAGAAAGCCTGACACTCTGGAGAACATCGGTATAATAGCAATATAGACAGTGACAATCAGAAAAAAAATTGCGGCTATCGGTCACCAAGAAAAACCAAGGAGACCAAGGCCATAACAAAAAAGAAAATCCCCAAAAAATAAAATGTAAAATTGAGTAGAGTCACAAGGATATGTGAGGCACTGGAGAAAAGCTGTAGGAAAAAAATAAAAAGACAAAAAAAAACAAAGAAAAACAGTCTATGGAGAGACTGCATGAACAGCAACAAAAGAAAACAAAACCAAAAAAAAAAAAATATATATAAATGACATCCGAAGAGAAACCTGGAGAAAAGTAACCTCCAGGAAGCCCAGGTCTGAGCCTAGGGCCAGAACGGGGGTCACGAAGACCACCTAGTATGAGGGAGGGGGGGGCCTAGAGGCCACCCCCCCGCCTTCCATAGCCAAAAAATCTCATTCAGCCAGCCTACAAAAAAGAACCGAGCAGCTGTGTAGGAAGAGAAAAATAAAAAAATAAAAAAAATAAAGTAACAGTCAATATGCAACATAGCAGAACTGTAAACAGTAAATAATGAACAGTGCACCCCGTGGGTGTCGGGGAATAGGTATGGGGGGGATCCACCATGGTATTACGGCCAAAAATTGCGCCATGGAAAATCCAACAAAACCCCATCAGGGTTAGGTAAACTCAGTTGTGTTCTGATGCGGTGCCCCTCAAGTCGGGGGTCTGAAGGACGGTCTCCGTTGAGGGATGAGGTTGGATCTAGGAGGCTTCGGTCGAACTGGGGTCCAAATCCGGGCTGGAAGTGCAGACGGCCGAGGAGTAGAGGGAAGCGGAGTAGGCTCTTCATCTGGAAGAGGAGGTAGGCCAAGGCTGCGCAGGAAGGCATCGCTTTCATGTAGATCACGAAGAGAGAATTGCGTGCCTTCTCGGGTCACTGAGAGGCGGAAGGGAAAACCCCATCTGTATGGGATCTTGTGGGTTTGGAGATGAAGCGTCAGTGGACAGAGGTTCCTTCGTCTCGCTAAGGTAATGGGCGAGAGATCATTAAATATTTGAATCTTGGCTCCTTTAAAGTCCAGCCTGGGTTGGTTACGAGTGGCGAGCATAAGAGCTTCCTTGCTGTCAAAGTAGTGGAACCGAACCACCACGTCCCTTGGCTTAGCACCTGCTGGGGGTTTAGGCGCCAGTGATCTGTGAGCCCTGTCTATTCGCCAATCAATATCCGGAATTTGGGGGGCCACCACGTTAAACAAGCTCAGAAGGTAGGAGCGGAGATCCCTGTCCTCTACCGCTTCAGGGATGCCTCTGATACGCAGGTTCTGTCTGCGTTCACGATTTTCGAGGTCTTCCTGTTGTGTTTGGAGTTGAGAAACAGAGTGCTTAACAGCTGCATTATCTTCCTCCAACACTTGGACATACTGAACCAGTTCATCAAATTTAGTCTCTAGGGTGTCTGTTCGACCGCCTAATTGATCGATCTTACCTCTCAGCTCCTTGGCGAGTTTCCCAAATTCCTAAATTATGGAGTGAGTGATAGCTTTGAGCAGGGATTGGAGTTTAGCGTCTAGGACATCTGCTGTCAACAAGGTGGGTGAACCCTGGTCTAGGGTGGGCGAGAGAGCGTCCGGAATGTTCAAATCTGGTTCGTGACGAGGATGGGGGTCTGATGCAGGGTCTCCCTCCAGTTGGGAGGAGGGGGCGGGATTGTGTAGATAGCGGTCCATGGTGGATGAAGATGGGGGGAGAAGTGCGGAAGCATAGGACTTTCTTTGGTCTCCTATTTTCCCCATGGGGTGCACGGCTGGGCTGAGTGGGTGAGGATGCAACTCCCGGAGGTAGTAAAGCTGCAAAACGTTGAACAGGAGTCTTAGGAAGGCGGGGGTGAGGACATGGCCCCAGAATCACATGGTTGTCATAATAGGGAGATTCTCACATGTTCTGATAGTCAATAAGGCCTGGCCAGGTTGGCACAGGAGTGGGAGGGGGGCAGGAGAGGCACGGGGAGAATAGGGGGGGATGGGGGCAGAGCAGTCAGCCCAGATGAACGTGGGGGGAGGCCAAGGACACAGGGGAGATAAGGGGGATGGATGCAGGAGAGTACCTGGTTAGAAGGCAGGAGCACTGTGCTGGAGATTGGAGAGTCCAGGCAGGGGTCAGGCGCAGTAGGGAAGAACGGTCCGGAGTCCTCCAGGGCCCTCAGACAGGCTGCACCACAGGTGGAGGGCAGTGATGGATGCAAATCGCCACAACAAGGGCTACCAGCACCTCCGCTGGCTGAGTGGGCTGGACAGGCCTGAGGCCTAAAGATGGCGGCCGGCCGTGTGTGTGTGGGGCTCCGCAATAGGCCTCAACGCGGCCGGATCATCCATATGTGCTTCAGGTCACCTCCGTAGGTGGGCCTCTTCCCAGACGGCTGTAGGGAGGCATCAGCCACGCCGCAGAACACCGGGGGCAGAGCGGAGGTCCGGAGGTGAAGTAGGCCCCAAGATGGTGGCGGTGCTCCGGCAGCCAGAAGTAGGCCGCGAGCCTGAGCGGGGCTCGAGCGGCCGGCGAAAGAAACAAGAACCTCCCCGGGATGGTGCGGGGAGGTTCCGGCACTCACCAGGGGGAGTCTAGGGCTCTCTCCCCGCACGGATCGCCCCGATGGCGGTAGATTAGGCGATGGTTGTGTCGGAGCTCAGGCACAACACGTCCGCTCCCGTCAGGCCCGGACTGGCCATAGGGCAGACCGGCATTTGCCCGGTGGGCCGCCCGCTCCACAGCCTGTTGATGATCAGGCCGCACAGCGGGAGGTAAGCGACGACCGCGGCCTGGACAGGGTTAACACAGGCCGCGGCCGCCGCTCGCCAACCGCCGTGGCCGCAGCCTGTGCCTTCTCCAGCGGAACTAGCGGCTGCATGGGCTGAGCTGTGTGTCTCTCACACACAGCTCAGCCTCAAGGCCGCGCTGACAGTTGCGCTCTCGGCCCCTACGGACTACTGTTCCTCCTCCTCCAGCCATAGCTGTCCCTCTGCGCAGTGGAGGGGGGGGGTTGTAAGCTGTGGGCCGCTGTCAGGATGTCCCCCCCCCTCTCTCATGTCGGGCTTGTTTGCAGCATGAGGGCTTCCTGCTTGTTCTTCTCTCCCGATTGGCCACAGCAGAGGGCCAATCAGAAAAAATAATGGGGCATCATGGGAAATGTAGTAGAGATAAGAGGCCCAATTGATCTCAGCAGGGAGATGGCTACATTAGCTAGCATGCACTCTGCTGGGGGGAGGGGAGAAAACCTGGAATCAAGCAGTCACTACAGGAGACATGTAAAAAGAGGACTGTGCTGAGGAACTAATAGCCCCAGCACCACCAGATAAAGCCACGCTGTACCCACCCCACCAGATAGAGCCACGCTGTACCCACCCCACCAGATAGAGCCACGCTGTACCCGCACTACCAGATAGAGCCACGCTTTACCCGCAACACCAGATAGAGCCACGCTGTACCCGCACCACCAGAGAGAGCAACGCTGTACCCGCACCACCAGAGAAAGAGCCACGCTGTACCTGCACCACCAGAGAGAGCCACGCTGTAACCACACCACCAGAGAGAGAGCCACGCTGTACCCGCACCACCAGAGAGAGAGAGCCACGCTGTACCCGCACCACCAGAGAGAGAGAGCCACGCTGTACCCGCACCACCAGAGAGAGAGGCATGCTGTACCCGCACCACCAGAGAGAGCCACGCTGTACCCGCACCACCAGAGAGAGAGCCACGCTGTATCCGCACCACCAGAGAGAGAGCCATGCTGTACCCGCACCACCAGAGAGAGCCACGCTGTATCCGCACCACCAGAGAGCCATGAGAGCCACACTGTACCCGCACCACCAGAGAGAGCCAAGCTGTACCCGCACCACCAGAGAGAGCCACGCTGTACCCGCACCAGAGAGAGAGAGAGACACACACTGTACCCGCACCACCAGAGAGAGCCGCGCTGTACCCGCACCACCAGAGAGAGAGCCACGCTGTACCCGCACCACCAGAGAGAGAGCCACGCTGTACACTCACCACCAGAGAGAGCCACGCTGTATCCGCACCACCAGAGAGCCATGAGAGCCACACTGTACCCGCACCACCAGAGAGAGCCACGCTGTACCCGCACCACCAGAGAGAGCCACGCTGTACCCGCACCACCAGAGAGAGCCACGCTGTACCTGCACCACCAGAGAGAGCCATGCTGTACCTGCACCACAAGAGAGAGACACGCTGTACCCGCACCACCAGAGAAAGAGAGCGCCACACTGTACTTGCACCACCAGAGAGCCATGGGAGCCACGCTGTACCCCCACCACCAGAGGGCCACACTGTACCCACACCACCAGAGAGCCATGAGAGCCACGCTGTACCTGCACCACCAGAGAGCCACACTGTACCCGCACCACCAGAGAGCCACGAGAGCCACGCTATACCCACACCACCAGAGAGCCACGCAGTACCCGAGCCACGCTGTACCGCAACACCAGAAAGAGAGCGCCATGTTGTCCAGGACCACCAAAGAGAGCAGGTCAGTGTCACTGGGCAGCATGGGCACAATAGGAGACAGACAGTACTAGCATTGTATGGCCACAATAGGACAGGGACACTGTGATATAAAATCATTACAGTGCTCCTTTACAGTGCAGTCCCCTTTATATCACAGTGCCACCCCCACGAATGTCTACCGACATCCCCCCCCCCCCCCCCCCGGTACCCTGGAAAAGTTGGCTGCTCATTCTAAAATGCCCGGGCCTATTTTTTGTCCCAGTCCGGGCCTGGCTCCCGTCGACTTCTGGTCACGCCCCCCGAAATGTATTTATTTATTTTTAGAGTTTTCATAAACTTTAAGAATGAAATCAGAAAGATGCTTGAGTTAATATAGTGTATTTTTTGTTATAACAATTCAAGCAAAGTCAGAGCATTTGACACTTCCTGCAGTGCCGAATACTTGTGCCCACTGTCAAATGCTATGGTTCTTCCTGACACCTTCTATGACCCTAAACAAAATAGTAACGCCATACACACATTCAAACATGTTAAAACGTTTATTAAAGCCTTCATTAAATCCCCCAAATGCTTACTAGTGTTGGGTAAGCAGTTTGGACTGAGCATAAGTTCAGCCCAAACACCGCCTGTTCGCCTGTTCGGCGAACAATCAAATTCGCAGGCCGCTCAACAAGATGTTCATTCGCCCACCGCAAGGACTAACCCCTGTTTGTTATTCCTACAAGCGTTAAAAGAGGGAAGGCACCATCCAAGACAACATTGGCTAACTGTATTGTTTGAATAATTCAGAAGACTTACTGGGCTATTGATCTTCCAGTTCCAAATGTAGTCAACGCTCATTCAACATGAGGAATTTCCTCTTCTTGGGCAGCTTTGGCACAGGTTTCTCCAGAAACAATTTCCTGCGTGGCTAGTTGGTCCTCCTTTAACACCTTCATGGCACACTATAGTCTTGATCCAGCCATTCTTACTTCCTGTGATTTTGGGAAAAAAACTTACAGTTGTCAGTTCTGTAACCACATTAAAATCTCCTTTTTGCAGCAGTCCTCCCTATGAGTGAGTTATTTACCATAGGTATGCTGCCATGAAGGCACCAGGAAAATGGAAAATGTAATTCTTACTTTTCCGGGATATTTTATAGAGTTAGAAGTGGTCCTGTGGGTTGGTTGGGGGCGGAGCAACCAACCATAAGTATGCTGCCATGGGTAGGCACCAGGAAAGGAAAATTAGGGAAAGGTAGGTATTCAATTTCCCATTATTTGCCTTTGGTAAATCAACCCCAGTGATCCCAGGAATGTGTATGGGAGTATATATGGAGAGTTAACAGTGTGTGATAGTGCTATACAATGCTATACACAGTGCTCTGTTGTGCTACATTACTCTTAATGGCAGTGTGGTGGACTACAAATTATTTTGTACACCCCCTGTGTTTATGGTGCTATACTGATCTATATTACTGTGAACTGTAGTGTGGTATGCTTAATTTTTTTGTGTATCTGTGTGTTCACAGTGCATAGACCCAACAGCCCTTTCTAGAACTATGTTCTGTGTGTGTTAGCAACAACTTCCACCATTGTTTAGCTGCTGAAGCATTTTCTGCACTGTTGATTTTTTGTTAATATATATATATATATATATATATATATATATATATATATATATATATATATATATATATATATTTTTTTTTTTTGCGTTGGGATTTAGCATTTTAGGGTTTTAAGGTGGAACTAATGACTGAAATTGGAAAAGTGCCCTTTGTTTGCCTTATGTTGCTACATACATTCCATAAAGGTTTGTGCACAAAATCACCACAGCTTTAGTGCACCAAAGCACTACATCCTTTTAACCCCTAGTTGGCACATGTACTGAAACTGGTTGCCTGGTTAGGTACCCTAGCTTTCCGGGATATGCTGCAGCAGATCAGAAGAGTGTGGGGAAATTTAGGTGGTCAGACCGTTAATATTTGCTTGGCCAAAATTCAGCAGCAACACAAGCTACCTCCCATCTGAAATGCAATAAACTCACACACTGGACCTCTATACTGGCCATACTGCAGTGGGAGCACCAGCAGTGGGCCATCAACAATTGTCTGCGTGAGCATCGGATGAGGGCAAGTTCTAGAAAGCTGAGGTTCTTTTTACCACATCAGTGGCTCCTGATTTTGGATGTGTGCAGCATCTTCCCACTTTTCAGAGGTGACTAGATGAGAAGGGAATTAGCAACATAATTTCTCTGGTCTTCCTGCTGGAGCACACACTGCTCATTCAGGCTAAAATGCCTGAGCTAGGACCCCAACATTTGAGCCATGAAGAAAATGGATTGTTACTGGGTGGCCACATTTTTGATTGAACTTGGTAGACCTTGAAGTGGTTGCAAAGGCTGTGTGCTGCTCCCCCCACAGCCCCCCCAATACTTACCTGAGCACTTTGGGCAATTGGCTCCCACTGCTGTCAATCGCAGCCAGTGATCCAATGAGGAGAGGGCAGGGCCGAGCCATGGCTCTATGTGTCTTATGGATGCATAGAGCAGGGCTTGGGAGCAACATACACCAGCCCCCTAGCACGCAGATTGATATTGAGGGCACTGGTCAAGGAAAAAGAGTCAGGTGTGCCAGCAGGGAACCCAAAAAGAAGGGGATCAAGTAAGCATAACATGTTATCTAAAAGAAAAAAAGCCAAACCTTTAATACCAATTTAAGGTACACTTGCAATGTTCTAAAAGGTTCAAAGTTAAAACTTGCTGATCTCTTCTGAAATTTTTAATTTAGCTTACTATTGTTGGCAAAATGTTATAAATTCTAATAACCAAATTTAAATTCAACAATTTTACATATATAATTAATCTCAAAACAGTGGAAACTGCAGTTCAATGTTTCTAAATGTAAAATAATGCACCTAGGGAAAAATAATCCCTTGATAGAGTACAATATTGGGGGTACATGTTGGTCAGCACTACAGAGGAAAAAGATATTGGGATACTTATTTCAGATGATTGCAAAATAAGCAAACAGTGTGGCCAGTGTTAGGTGTGACCTCAACAAGTCACCTATTTGTCAGGTTATGTTACCGTTTCCCAATTGTTAGTTAGAGTTCTTATCCGAGCAAAGAGACACAGAAGTATTCAGTATTTCTGCTCAGAAGTCCGTCGTTAACTCTGACTGTCTCTGACTGACTGTGGCTCTGAGGCTTGTTTATTACATCTTTTATAGACAGAAAAGGGCAAACATCAGCAAATGTAAAAAAAAAAACATTTTCAAAGTAAAGACAATTCTCCGGGTGTTATCAGCTGATAAGACAATCTTCTGGGCGTAGACTGCTTTTTAGGGCTGATGCGGCCTCTCCTTATGCGTACGTGACTAAAGATGACGAATCCTTATTTTACAGAGAAGGATAGAAAAATACATGTATTTAGTATGACATACGGTCAGCCATTTTGTTTCAACATATACCTTAATCCTTACATTTCCCCCTTTGACATCACCCCTCCCTCTTGCCCTGGGTCCACCTGAACAAGTTCTAGTCAGCCTATATCCAGAGTACTCTCCCTGACCGCGAGTTGTCAGAGGGGTATACACCCATCCCCCTGGACAGTACCAACATCTAAAATTCAGGAAGAGTGGCTTTTCTGACAGATGGGTGATGTCAAGAAACTAAATCTACCTATCTTCACAAAAGTTCCATCTTTTCCGCATCATTTACCTTGGCTTTCTTGCAAAAGCACATAAACAACTTAAAGCATGCATAAAAGAAAAATACGAATAAGAGCACCACTATAATTGTCATTGCTGCCTTCTTAACCCAAGAGAATAACCCTGAGAAACTAAAAGTTCCACCAAACGGATCCCAGTCGCGACCAATATTTCGGGCCTTCTCTTGTAAATTCTTTACTTCCGTATGGTGTTGTGCAATGATGTCATAATAATCAGGTACCTCAATGCTGGTGTTATGTATCCAAGTACAGCACTCATAGTCCTCAGTAGTTTCACAGAGTCCTGTCAATGCTGCACTCATACTTTCAATTGCTAATTCATGTAATTCTAATTGTTGTCTGATGGCTCTGGTCTCCAGATTTAACTTAGTAATGTCATCAGAGTTTTTCTCCAAAACATCATTAATAATTCCTGTATAGTTATTTAGTCTTTTCATTAAGTCTATACCCCATCCTGTCCAGGACGGGAACCAAGCCCATGCCATGTCCTTCTTCAGGAATATTTCTCTTTTACTACGATACCTGAGGGGATATCTAGGATGCATGCTAGCTTCTAATAGGTGATCACCTCGTTCATCACCTACTACTCCCATTACTGGTACTAAACTTGCGAGGTAGCACCATCCCTGAGCTCTTCTAGGTATCCAAGTATAACATTTATCCTCACAACAGATATATATATTATTTCCTAGAGCTACTGATCTTGAACTGATATCATTTCTATAACGAGAGGTGTATCCATAGAGGGATAAGTTGGATACTAACCACCTAACATTATTATCCACAATGTTAGTGAGGAAGTCAGATAATGTCTGGTGTGTGCTGGAATTACTGGGATAGAAGCTTCCATTTAATACGACAATGGACAAATTAAACTTGCTGTCTTGGCATTCTCCATTTCCTCCCGTCGTGTTCCCTAAGTTGAAACACCAATCAGGGAAAAAGGCGAGACCATTTAACTTAAACATTACTGTCTCATTGGTATTTGTTCTAATTATGTTAATGCTACTGTTAGCAAGATCAGTATAGTTTATAGGAACTGCCATCAGTGGTATACTTGCTGTGCTGGGGTGTAATTTGCTACAAATCCAACATTTCTCATATCCTGACTTCTGGGCATAAGCATATTTAAACTTCAGTAATAACATTTTTTTAGAAAATCCTTCATCCTTGTGTATTTTATTCTGTGAGGTAACCAAACTATTAGCCAGGATTACTGAAACAATAAAAAGATACATGTTGTCATTTGCCAACTGGCTCCTTTTTACAATGAGAAGCGTGGATCCAGGTAGGTTTCCCTTCCAATTTCACTGAGGTTGCTGTAATCAATAGCACCTGGAAAGGACCTTCAAACCTTGGTTCCAGTGTCTTTCTGGTATGTTTCTTTACATACACATAGTCTCCTGGTTGTAGATCGTGTGTACCTGTGACAGAATTAGGGTCTGGAAGAGAAGAATACACACTCTTGTGGATTTTAGTCAGACGCTGTTGCAACTGTATTACATACGTAGTTAAACTATCACATTGTAATTGCATACTTTGAGGAAAATATAAACCTAATCTAGGTGCACTTCCAAACAGTATTTCATATGGGGATAACCCTGTTTTTCCTGTTGGGGTGTACCTAATAGAGAACAAAGCTAAAGCTAGGCACTCAGGCCATGGTTTGTTCAACTCCTGCATAGCTTTTTGTATTTTCAGCTTGATTGTACCATTTACTCTTTCTACTGATCCTGAACTCTGTGGATGGTAAGGAGTATGAAAACTTTGTTGAACCCCTAACATTGCCATCACATTTTGCATTATTTCTCCCGTGAAATGTGTCCCCCTATCTGATTCTATTGTTTCTGGGAGACCAAACCTAGGTATCAGCTCAGTAATCAGTTTCTTGGCGGTGGCTTTTGCCGTAGCTGATTTCACAGGATAACTTTCTGGCCAGCCTGAAAATAGGCAGATGCACACGAGAACAAATTCAAAGGGGCCGCTCTTAGGCATTTGTATGTAGTCAATCTGCAGTCTCTGAAAGGGATATTGGGCCCGGACCTGATGTTTACGTGGGGTTTTCACTCTCTGTCCTGGGTTATTAATCAGACAGATTTGGCATGCAGCACAGTAGTTCCTTGCAGTACTACTGAATCCAGGGGCTAGCCATCCTTGGCTTACAATCCTATACATAGAATTGGAGCTGACATGAGTGGGTAAGTGAACAGCCGCTGCCATTGCGGGGTATAGAGAACCGGGTAGACATATTTTGTCTCCTTCTCTCCATACATTGTCAAGGCCTGGTGCAGCTCCCTCTTTAACCCAACGGTCCTTCTCAATAGCCCCTGCTTGTTCCTGTAGTTCCATTAGCTGCTGCCATGTGGTTTCGGGCATACTCACCTGTACCGTGGCTAAGGTCTCAGGGCTTACTTCCCCTAGAGCTGCCTTCTTTGCAGTTAAATCTGCAAATGCGTTTCCTTTTGCCTCAGTTGTTTTTGCGCTCGTGTGTGCCGCTATCTTCATGATGGCTACTCTTATAACCTTTTGAAGATTGTTCAGGACTCTTTTGATTCCTTCACCATGTTTAACAGGTGTGCCTGCTGCTGTAAGGTAACCTCTAGCTTTCCATATGTGGCCATAATCATGTGCAACACCGTAGGCGTATGCGGAATCAGTGTAAATGTTCCCTTCTTGTCCCTCCAAGTGTTCTAGGGCTTTCTCTAGAGCGGTTAGTTCCGCTTCTTATGCCGACATGTGTGCTGGTAGTGACTTTGCCTCAATTACCTGTGTGTCCGTTACCACAGCATAACCTGTGTGATATTTACCTTTGTCATCGGCAAATCTACTACCATCTATGTACAGTGTGTGTTCTGCATTTGCAATGGGTATGTCTGTGACATGTGGGAACCCCGTGGTCTCTTGTTCCATAAGTTGAAAACAATCGTGTTCATCAGATGTTATGTCATGAAATGAAAGTGTGTCAGAATCCTGAGTATCTTGTGCTGTATCTACACCATTATCATCATTACTCCCCCCTGTCAAATCTGTCTGTAATGGTAAAAGCTGTGCTAAGTTAAAAGAAGTGCATCGCTGAAAGGTAACATTGGGGGGTAGGAGCAAGGTGCATTGTAGACGCAGCTGCCTTGCCATTGATATGTGTTTTGGTTGGACCTGTGATAAGATGGCGTGTATGTCATGTGTGGTATGTACCACTACAGGATTGTCTAAGACAATTTCTGAGGATTTGTCAATGATAATTGACACTGCTGCAACTGCTCGTACACAGGACGGTGATCCTCTAGAGACAGGATCGAGAGCCGCCGAGAAGTATGCTACCAGCCTTTGTTCGATGTGTTGTTGTGTCAACACCCCTGTTGCGTGTCCCGTGATTTCAGCAATGTACAAATGAAATGTTTTGGTATAATCAGGGATCCCGATCGCAGGTGCCGAAATTAGTAACCTTTTTAAGGTGCTAAAAGATTCATGACCTGCTTCTGTGAGTACATAGGGTACTATTTTCAAGCAATCATATAATGGCTGCATCAGAGAACTGGCATGTGGTATCCATTGTCTACAATATGACACCATTCCCAGAAACATACGAAGTTGCTTAAAATTGCGTGGGATATTCATTTGTCTTATGGCCTGGACTCGGTCTTCAGTGAGATGTCGAGTACCCTGGGATATACAGTGGCCCAAAAAGACAACCTTTTTCTGACATACCTGTAACTTAGTTCTATTCACCTTGCACCCTTTTTCAGCCAGGAATTGTAACAATGATAGTGTGGCTTTTAAACAAGTATCGTTATCCGGACAACATAACAATAGGTCATCTACATATTGCAACAATACACAAGTGTCAGGCGGTAGCCATTCTCCCTATTTTTACTTTTTAAGGTTTAGTCAGTGGGGCATCGGACAAAAGACCGTCATAACCACTTATGGGTATGGTGTCACGGGACGTCATGTGTGGAGGGACTACTGAATCAGATAATAAGCTGCGTGATGCTCCTGTGTCAACCAAACAAGGAATATGTTTACCTTCCACCTTCATCAACATGTGGAGCATTTTGTTCTCTGATTCAGCTAGGACTGGGGCAAGTCATGCGGTCGGATCGTCCCTATCATTGGTACGCCTCTGTCTGTAGTCCCTCGTGTCTCTGTCCGTGTTTCCTTCCTGTTCGTCTTTTATCCTTTTCCTACAGTCTCTTTTTATATGTCCCACCTTGTTGCAGTAATAACAGGTAAGAGGTTTACGGGAGGAATTCCCTCCTTCATTGACCCGGGCAACAGTGTTAACTCCCGGTGTCCTTCTGGGTTTAGTTTCTGCTAAATCAGCCTCTATGCCTTGTGCTTTCTGCAACAATGTTCCTCTGTCCCGTATGGCTCTCCATTCGGGAGTACATGCCTTCAGTTTGTCACCTATTTGGGGTACTAGTCCTTCCATAAACTGTCGATTGAAAGCCCTAATGGTGACGGGTAAGGCTAAATCTAGACCTTCGTCAGCCATCATGCTTTCCATGTTGAGGTAAAATTCTGTAACAGTCTGACCTGGGGCCTGTTTTATGGGCGCTGTCGAACCCCTTTCCTGCTGTTTCCCTTGGCAAAATTCTCGTAACTGAGCAATAAACAGGGGTCTAGAGTCTATATGACGGGGGTGTATTCCTGGTGGATCTGTGGTAGGATCCCCTTGTGGTCTATGTGGAGCAATTTCATTCATAAATTGATTAAACATCGTTAGTGTCATTTTATGTCTACATATATCTTCCCCATCTTGCCAAGTTGCTTCATGTGTGTCTAGTAATTGTGTCACGAATCTACAGAATGCGGCAGGTTTTGCTACGGGATCAGGAGCATTCTGTATTAATGCCATAAGAGTGTCAGCCGACCAAGGTGTCCATGTCCTCAGAACGACTTGTTGGGTCACTGTAGGTGGCTGTCCTGCTTGACCCGCATTTGGATTATTTACTTGTATTACCCTAGTCCGACTATGGACTGGAGCTACGGGCTCTGGTCTTTGAGCGCCGCAATGTACACATTCCTGTGCCCAGTCTGTGTTCTGGGTACCGCATACTCGGCATACCCATCCTCTTCCTCTTAAGGAAGGATAAAGTTTTGGTCTTTCATTACCTGGTGTGGTAGTGTTATAAGGAGGTGGAGTATCTCCCGTATTTACCCTATCGCCGGGAGCAGAAGGAAGACTTTTGTGTCGGACCTTCATATCCCATCCACCCTTTTCCTGACAATACTCCCATCCCTCCTCTTTAGGCCTGTTGGAAACCTTAATTAAACATTGTATTTGTGATACCCATCTGTTCTGCAATATCTCTCCCTGTCTGTCTTTCTTTATTTCTTCCCAACCTTCTACACTTAATCCATTTTCTCCATCCATCCCCAATTTCTTGAGAATCCTATTTGTGCCCTGTGCCTTATCCTTCCCATACAACATTGTAATTATGTCTTTAACAGCATAACATTTCTGAGATTCCTCCTGGGGTTTACCATGTGTCTGGCCCATTTTGACAGTCCTGCCTAGGTGGCGTTTGGATCACTTACTAAGTGTCTCGTTGCCTTCTCCTCCTAGGGTGCCAAAATACTAAAAACCTCTCCTAGATGAGATTTCTGAAATCGAATTACTTTATATGCTAGCCAACTGACAAATATTATGACCAGACTGAGACAACATATACAAGCATTCCCTTTTGGTGGCCAAACACATATGACTAGGTCTCCGGGACTTTGTGGAGACCTTATCCCTTCCCATTACCATGGAATCTCTCAGCATTCGTTTCTTATTCCTGCTTTATTGAGGCAGTCAGGACTTATACTTTCAACCCGTTTTTAGGCTCATGAATCAAAAAGCGTATATCAAACTTAAGTGTCGGACCCCCAAAGTACTCTTACGAGTTAAGGGCGCATTCCGTTACCCATTGGGATGATATATGTTTCAATTCACACCATACAAACAGGGCTTATCTCATTCACAACAGACAGATGACAAGTAGACAGACAAGAAACAACGGTAACATAAGCCAAAATATTAAGTTCAAGACCCGCATACTACAGAGGTTGGTGTTTACCTGAAGAACAATTCAGACAGATCAGGTGGGCACAAATCTAAGAAGCACAGAGTTTATAAGAAAATAAAGCTTTTCTTACCTGCGCAGGATTTGTCTGTGGTTCTTTGATGTGCCCGACCATTTCGTTCCGTCCTTATGTTCGTTCGCCTCTTGTAGTTTCTTCAGCGAGTCCGTGTTCGCGGCCCCAGAAATGTTAGGTGTGACCTCAACAAGTCACCTATTTGTCAGGTTATGTTACCGTTTCCCAATTGTTAGTTAGAGTTCTTATCCGAGCAAAGAGACACAGAAGTATTCAGTATTTCTGCTCAGAAGTCCGTCGTTAACTCTGACTGTCTCTGACTGACTGTGGCTCTGAGGCTTGTTTATTACATCTTTTATAGACAGAAAAGGGCAAACATCAGCAAATGTAAAAAAAACAACATTTTCAAAGTAAAGACAATTCTCCGGGTGTTATCAGCTGATAAGACAATCTTCTGGGCGTAGACTGCTTTTTAGGGCTGATGCGGCCTCTCCTTATGCGTACGTGACTAAAGATGACGAATCCTTATTTTACAGAGAAGGATAGAAAAATACATGTATTTAGTATGACATACGGTCAGCCATTTTGTTTCAACATATACCTTAATCCTTACACCAGGCAGTAAGAAAAGCAAATAGAATTTTGGGCTCAATCATTAGAAGGTTCACCAGCAGGACAAAGGAGGTCCTGCTTCCCCTACATAGGTCTTTAGGTAGACCTCTGTGACGAACAACCCCTGTCAGTTATTAATGGAGTATATATGCCACATAGAATTTTGTGGTTCTTAGCCCATGTATACACGGTCGGAGATTTTGCCAACCAAATCCGTCGGATTTTGCCCGTCGGATTTAGTCAGACGGATTGTGTCTGAAACTGTTGCATACACACGGTTGTGCCAAGTTGGCGAAAAATCTGATCTTTCAGAACGTGATGACGTAATTTCGTTACGATGGGACTAAATTCAGGCTAGTAGCCAATAGCTTTGATGTAGGAATTTGATCTGAGCATGTGTGGCACTTGGTCCGATCAAAATGCTCTACACATGATCGGATTAGGTCCGTCCGGCCCAGTTGGTCGGGAAATATTTCCAACATGTTGGAAAATTGGGTCGGACGGAGATTCGGACGGAATGAGTCCGATGCATACCACACACAGTCGGATTATCTGACGACACGGTCTGATAAGACTCATTCCGACAGATTCTCCGACCGTGTGTACAAGGGCTTAAAGTGAATGGGTGGCAACAAGATATGGAAGCAGCAAGGGGTTAGGTGACTTTCACACGGGCATCGCCAATTAAGTCACGTTGAAAATGTATCAGTTAACATCCGTTGCTCCATCCATCTTCAGTTCCATTAATATGCGTTTAAATCCATCTTCTGTTCCATTAACATCCATCAATTAATCCGTTTGCATCTGTTTTGATCTATTTTCATCAGTTTTTCAGGCTTGATGACCATACCAGAAAGCATTGCTGCCCCATGCCGCATTGCAGTTTTCAGTGAGTGACTCACTTTGTCTTTGCTGTGTCTTTGTGTGTGCTAGCTGGTTTGTGCTTCAAGCAATGGATTCACACAATTTTTGGAACAGTGTGTCATTGGTTGTCATGATTGGCTATATGTGGAGACAGGAGAGAAAGAACAAGAAGATTTTGGATAAAAGACGTTGTAGATTTTGGACCCATCCCTCGCTACTAAAGCAGCCTTTTGAAGGTTCTGTGGCTCTGCACTTCTCTCATCTCCGACAGTATCCTATAAAGTTTTTCAACTTTACCAGGATGACCGTAGCCCATGGCTGCAGCAAAATACCAACATGAGAAGCTGTGGACCTACAGATGGACGTCTTTTAGTGACCTTGAGGTAAAATGTCATTCATTTATCAAGTGTCAAAAGCATATTATTTTTTTGTTATGGTCTACTATTTAAATATAGAAAATGACTGTTCTCCATGGAAAAAAAAATATATATACGTATGTATATATTATATATACATATATACAGTATGTGTTCCTTGCAACTGGCCAGACCTACACCTCCTTAAATGTTTATTTTTTGCTGGGCATTTCAACTATTTCGGGGATAGTGCATGATGCCTGCTTAGCCATATGGGAAGAGCTGTGTCCATTAGTGTGATGCCATTACCAGATGGAAACATGTGGCAAAGAATAGCTGATGGATTTTGGAATCTGCATACTTTCTAAACTGCATAGGAGCTCTTGATGGGAAGCCTATCTGTACACTAATGCCTCATGTTTCCGGGTCAAGATTTTATCATTTCAAGAAATATTTCCCATTGGTTCCCATGGCTATGTGTGATAGCAATTATAAATTTAGAGCTGCGGACATTGGGGCATATGGCAGCAGTTCTGATTGATACGCTAAAATATATGCCGGACCCTCAAGGTGTCGCCTACCTAATTAATATTTCATAAAGTATGAAGCAATACTAACATATGGGGATTGAATACCCTCAAAAATTACAACATGAAAGAAGGGGGAGAAAGAGAGCATGGGAGTTCATGGTATAGAGGTGGAATGACAAACTTGAAATAAAAACCTGTAAAAACCATTGGAGCTATTACAGGTTTTTATTTCAAGTTTGTCAGCAGTTCTGATAACAGAGTCATCTGGACGATAAGAGGATCTTTTTTTTATTTATTTTTTATTTAAAACTTTTTTATTTGTCGATGCAGCAA
The DNA here is from genome assembly GCF_037356315.1 of Lithobates pipiens. Lineage (NCBI taxonomy): Eukaryota > Metazoa > Chordata > Amphibia > Anura > Ranidae > Lithobates > Lithobates pipiens. The sequence goes on from NW_027507903.1 coordinate 337,625,506, forward strand.
ATAATCATGCAGGCATATAGCAAACATTGATAGGGCTGAATACAGTAACAATCTGTCAGAGGTATACAATGCATGTCTTCAAATATAGCCATATTTGTTGCACTGCACCATTACATAACCGTTAAGGCAAACTTTTAGCACTTGGTTGGACAACTTGCAAATTAGAACACGGTCTTTTTCTTTCTTTTTGCTATTGGATTTTGCTACACCAAGTGTTTAACATAACAGAGCTGAAACTTTTAACTGTTTTCCCTTCCCTTCTCCTTCCACCCCACCTCTCCATTTACTTCTCGCTTTTAGTCTAACCTTTACTAATTGTGGGGGGAAGGGGGGGGGCGAGAGCCGGATCAGACAGCCGTGACTACCAGATAAATTCATATTTTGTCACGGCATTTCTGTGATGATACCCTAATCAAGAGTAAGTTTAACCACTTGCCGACCGCCGCACGACGATGTACGTCGACAGAATGGCACGGGCAGGCATATGGGCGTACATGTACGTCCCTGCCTTCCCCCGGTGCCAGCGGCGGTCGGTATCCGTTCAGGAGCGATCCGGGATGAGGGGGCGGCCATTCATTCATGGCCACCCCCTCGCGATCGCTCCTGACGAATGGAAGTGAAGCATGACATCACTTCCTCTCCTGTAATGTAAACAGAGGCAGAGGAAGTGAGGTAATCTCTCCTCCGTGTCGGTATTTTTCGTTCCGGCACCGAGGAGAGAGGATCGGTGAGTTGCACCAACACTACACTACACAGTAGAACATGCCAGGCACACTCTCACCCCCCCTTCACCCCCCGATCACCCCCCCTAATCACCCCTGCCCCCCCAGTCACAGTGACACCAATTGCATTTTTTTTTTTTTTGCATTGGTGTCATTTGTGACTGTAATAACTGTTAGGGCAGTTAGGGTTAGCACCCTTTAGTTCTAAGGTACCCCCCTAACCCCCCCAATAAAGGTTTAACCCCGTGATCACCCCCCGTCGCCAGTGTCACTAAGGCTGGGTTCACATTGCAGCGGTTTATGAGAACGGATGTGATTCGCACCTCACTGCAGTGCAAATCACATCCGATCTCTGTGCAATTCGAGTTCAGCCATACAGATAGTATGGCTGAATTCGCGTCGCACCCGCCGCACTCGCCGCAAACTCGCACGGGACCCTTTTTTTGGTCCGCAGCAGAATCGAATCGCATGGGTGTTCACACCATGCGATCCGAGTTTGCAGATCGCACTGCGATATGCGAACTGATCTGGGGGTGTCATTAACATTTCACTGACACTCCCAGCAGTTCGCATAGGGCAGTGTGAACTGCCGCCGGGAGGCATGCGATGCGGGAACCCGCCGCGGATTCGTGGCGTTCCTGTATCGCTCCAGTGTGAACCCAGCCTAATAAGCGATCGTTTTTCTGATCGCTGTATTAGTGTCACAGGTGACGCTAGTTAGGCAGGTAGGTATTTAGGTTCGCCGCAGCTTTTTATAGCGCCAGGGACCCCCATATACTACCGCATAAAGCCCCCTGATTGCCCCCTAGTTAACCCTTTCACCAGTGATCACCATATAACTGTTACAGGTGACGCTGGTTGGTTAGTTATTTTTTTATAGTTTCAGGGCACCCGCCATTTATTACCTAATAAAGGTTTAACCCCCTGATCAACCGGCGGGTGATATAAGTTTGAGGGTCAGATAAGGTCTGCGTCGCCCCAGGCAGCGTCAGGTTAGTGCCAGTACCGCTAACACCCACGCGCAAAGCATACACCTCCCTTAGTAATATTGTATCTGATCAGATCTATATTAGCGTCGCCAGCAGTTTAGGTTTCCCAAAACGCATTGTTAGCGGGATCAGCCCAGATACCTGCTAGCACCTGCGTTTAGCCCCTCCGCCAAGCCCAGACCAGTCCACCCAAGTGCAGTATTGATCGATCACTGTCACTTACAAAACACAACACACATAACTGCAGCGTTCGCAGAGTCAGGCCTGATCCCTGCGATCGCTAACAGTTTTTTTTGTAGTGTTTTGATACAGTCGCTGACAGCCTAGGTGCTTTTTTACCTGTGAGTCTCACTAGTGTACCCCTAAATTTAGGGGTGTCTACTTTCCAAAATGGGGTCATTTGGGGGGGGGGGGGGTTTGTGCCATCTTGGCATTTTATGGCCTTCAAAACTGCGATAGGTAGTGAGGAGTAAAATCAAAAATTTACACCCTTAGAAATCCTGAAGGCAGTGCTTGGTTTTCGGGGCCCCGTACGCGGCTAGGCCCCGAAAACAAAAAATCCCACACATGTGGTATCCCCATACTCAGGAGAAGCAGCAGAATTTATTTTGGGGTTTCATTTCACATATGCCCATGGCATGTGTGAGCAATATATAATTTAGTGACAACTTTGTGAAAAAAAAAAAAAAGTTTGTAATTTTCCCGCAACTTGTGGCAAAATATAAAATATTCCATGGACTCAACATGCCTCTCAGCAAATAGCTTGGGGTGTCTACTTTCTAAAATGGGGTCATTTGTGGGGGTTTTGTGCCATCTTGGCATTTTATGGCCTTCAAAACTGTAATAGGTAGTGAGGTGTGAAGTCAAAAATTTACGCCCTTAGAAAGCCTGAAGGCGGTGCTTGGTTTTCGGGGCCCCGTACGCGGCTAGGCTCCCAAAAAGTCCCACATATGTGGTATCCCCGTACTCAGGAGAAGCAGCAGAACTTATTTTGGGGTGTCATTTCACATATGCCCATAGCATGTGTGAGCAATATATCATTTAGTGACAACTTTGTGAAAAAAAAATAAAAAAAAATAAAAGTTTGTATTTTTCCCGCAACTTGTGCCAAATATAAAATATTCCATGGACTCAACATGCCTCTCAGCAAATAGCTTGGGGTGTCTACTTTCTAAAATGGGGTCATTTGTGGGTGTTTTGTGCCATCTTGGCATTTTATGGCCTTCAAAACTGTGATAGGTAGTGAAATTACAAATGTATGCCCTTAGAAATCCTGAAGGCGGTGCTTGGCTTTTGGGGCCCCGTACGCGGCTAGGCTTCCAAAAAGTCGACCACATGTGGTATCCCCGTACTCAGGAGAAGCAGCAGAATGTATTTTGGGGTACAATTCCACATATAACCATGGCATGTGTGAGCAATATATCATTTAGTGACAACTTTGTGTAAAAAAAAAAAAATAATAAATTTTTGTCATTATTCAATCGCTTGAGGCAAAAAAAAAAAATATTCAATGGGCTCAACATGCCTCTTATCAATTTCCTTAGGGTATCTACTTTTCAAAATGGGGTCATTTGGGGGGGTTTTGTACTGCCCTGCCATTTTAGCACCTCAAGAAATGAGATAGGCAGTCATAAACTAAAAGCTGCGTAAATTCCAGAAAACGTACCTTAGTTTGTAGATGTGACAACTTTTGCGCAAACCAATAAATATACAGTTATTGACTTTTTTTTTACCAAAGACATGTGGCTGAATACATTTTGGCCTAAATGTATCACTAAAATTGAGTTTATTGGATTTTTCGAATAACAAAAAGTAGAAAATATCATTTTTTTTCAAAATTTGCGGTCTTTTTACGTTTATATCGCAAAAAATAAAAATCGCAGAGTCAGTCAAATACCTTTAAAAGAAAGCTCTATTTGTGGGAAAAAAAGGACGCAAATTTTGTTTGGGTACAACATTGCATGACCGCGCAATTACCAGTTAAAGCAGCGCAGTGCCAAATTATAAAAAGACCTCTGGTCATTGACCAGCAAAATGGTCCGGTCTGAAAGTGGTTAAATATACAATACACTGTTTCCCTGTAGGTATAGTAGGTGCCATCCAGTGTCTAGCTATAAACGTTCTAGCTAGGTATAGTAGTCTAGTAATCATAATGTACATTCCCCTCTGGTACATCTCCTCATCAATCGCTCCCAGAAGACACACCAGTACCTGTGCTGGCCGGGAGACAGCCAGGAGACAGTTTGCGTGACCTCAGTCTAATACCCGTTGAGCTTTGGACACCGCCACAGCATGTGAAGGAAATCACCTTGGTGTGTTTTACATTTTGGACATGGGGTGAATCCCTTAGGCCCCATGCATACAGTTTAGTTGGTGTCCGAGAGGTTCTATGCAGAATTAGCAGCTGCGATAACCTATGAGAGGCCAAAATGGAGACAATAGGGATAGATTCCAATGCCATGTCCCATTGATCACCATCAATCTCTCCAATGTCCGTGACCCATTTAACTCTACATTTCAACAAGGCATGGTCCTGGGTAGAAGACAAACAGCACTGAGAATTTTTTTTAAATCTGCCCCTTCCTGGCAGTCTCTTGAAGTAGCTCTATTAGAAGTGGGGGTGAGGTCACAGTCAGGGAGGTTATCTGTCCCTGAACCTGCAAAGCGTGTTGGAGTTGATATTGATAAAAACATCTAGAGGGGAGTGTAAATTCTGAGCAAAGTTGTGCAAAAGATTTTAATACATTCCCTGTATATAACTGTGGAAAAAAACATATCCCCTTGCGTTTCCATAGGGTGAAGCCTTCCAGTTTATTGAGTTCTGGGTATCTTGGATTATCCCACAGAGGGGTGAATCCCAGGGGGCCCTTGACCTTCAGTGCCTCCCAGGTTGCCTCCCTCCCACACTTTTCTAGGAAGACCAGCCGTTGGGGAGGTCGGGAGCAAGCTCGAACATCCATTTCCAAACGGGAGCTGGCTTTCACGACCGGGTTCGTTCAGGTTACTAAACGTACAATAGGATCATCTGGGGCATCATCTCTTCTCCACCCCATGATCTGCTGCATTTGGGAGGCCAGAAAATGTAATTTGGGATGTGGTACCGCCAGAACCCCTCTGTCCTTGCTATATTGTAGGGTATTTAAACTGATTCTAGCTCCTTTCTGTTTGCAAATGAGATCCTGCATCTGTGTATCTACTCTTTTGAACCATTTATTTGATATTAGAATTCTGAGAGATATATAACAATTGTGGGGCCCAGATCATTTTTATTAAGTTTACTTTCCCTATGACCAACAAATTTAATTCTAGGTAGCTAGAAATATCTGGAGTCACCACCACCCCCAGATTTCTAAAATAATTAGCTATAGTAATTTGTTCTGCCTCCTGGGGCAAGAATTTATCATGGGATCTAGGGGCATCAGGATGTATTTAGACCAATTTTTTCAAAAAGCCAGAAAATTTGCCAAACCTGGTTATAAGTGCCGTTAGGGCCTGCAAAGAGTTAGTTGTGTCTCCAAGGTAAAGCAGGGCATCGTCGGCGTAAAGAGAAATATTTTCCTCCAAGGAGCCTCTACGAAATCCCACTATCTCAGAGGATCGGCTAATTAGTATAGTGAGTGGTTCCAACAAAAGGGCAAACAACAGGGGCAACAACGGGCACCCCTGTCGAGTGCCCCTATGTAACTTGAATGACTGGGAGAGAGCATTGTTAATGCAGAGTCCTGCCCAGGGAGCTGAATAAAGAATCTTCACCCAGTTTACAAACTTATCACCCCAGCCAAAATAATCTAGGATCTCCCAGATCACTATCGATCACCTTAGCGGCATCCAGAGACAGAATGGCCCTCCCTCCAGGATTGTCCATTGGGGTTTGTAAGTTTAGGAAGAGGCGTCTTATATTATTGGCCATAGACCTAGTGGGTATGAACCCGAATTGGTCTCTATGCATGAGCTCCCCAATCACTTTAGACAGTCTATTCGCCAATACCCAATCCAGGAGTTCAAGAGCTAAGTTCAAAAGAGAGATGGGGCAGTATGAATTTGGTAAGAGCTTGTCTTTCCCCGGTTTGGGTATCACCACTATGATGGCCTCCTGCATGCTATCTGTTAGACACCCCTCCTCCTCCACCACAGAAAAAGCCTGTAGCAGCGGCGGAAGGAGAATATCACCATAGCGTGAATAAACCTCAGCAGGAAGGCCATCCTGCTGAGGTTTATTAGCCCCATCTTAGCACCCTGTAGGGCTTCTGTCAAGTCCTCAATGGTTATCAGAGCACTCAGAATGACCCTGTCAGCCTCCGAAACTTGAGGGAAAGTACAGTCCTAGAACTAGCCGCAGCCCTAGAGGAGTAGAGGTCTGTGTAAACTTGTTGAAATATCTTCAGTATGTCAGCCCCAAGAGTATGCATTTCCCCTGTCCCTGGCCAGAATTGAGGCTGTGTCTCTTGTTCCTTGTTTGGGCCTTGATCCATGCCTCTCTATTCGTTTGGAAAGGGTCTGTGACCATTGTCTGCTCTCTAGTTTGTAATTCATCCCATATTCTGGTTTCCCATTCTCCCGACCTCCTCTTAACACCAGTGATTCTTCGAATGAGACATCCCCTCAGAAACATCTTGAGAGAGTCCCAAACAACAACCGCCCATGCGGAGCCTCTGTTGAAACAAAGGAACTCCCCCAAGGCACTAGAAATCCCACCCAGTGTTGGCAGCAGAATCAGCCAGAATGGATTGATCCTTCAGAGGGGTCTAATTTCCTGAGCCATGACATCTATTCTTACCCAAGAATGCGTGAAAGACCACCACGTGAGACTGAGTGACATGAGTAACATTTGACCACTGGATGCCTCTCCCTCCATACGTCCCTCAGACTCAGTTCAGATAGCAAGGATGCAAACATGGTTTTACTAGTGGAGTGACTGGCTGGTCTGGGAATTAGGGATAGTCTGTCCAATCGTGAGTCTAAAATATTATTGAAGTCCCCCAGAGCGAGGGCAGGTACATTGGGGTATAGGGCCATGAACTGGGCCAGTTTCTTAAGGGGGTCCGAGGAGCATGGGGGAGGGACATACATGGCAGAAATAATACACAAAAATTTGTTGAGCTTACATAATAGAAACACAAATCTGCCTTCCCCATCAATCCTCTGTTACAAGCAATCAAAAGAGATCCTCCCAGAGACCAGCACACTAACTCCCCTAGAGTAGGAGGAGTGCACTGAATGGAACTGCGAGGGATATTTGCACGACCGCAACAGAGGGATTGAATCAGTCCGTAAGTGTGTCTCCTGGAGACAGATCAAATGGGGTTGCAGCCTAGAAAAATATTTAAACATTGCACTCCTCTTGGTTTTGTTCCCCAGTTCCCTTATATTCCATGAGAGGATCATTAGCCCCTTAGCACCACTATTCACCATTTGCATGCATATTAGATGTAGAGCAGAGGTCCAAGGGCCCCACCATTACATAAGGTATTATCATCATGTCATTTAAGGTATATAATAGTAGCCTTTGTACATAGTATGGATCCCAGCCTGCCCATTTCATCTCAGATACAAATCCCAGCTCTATATGCCATCTTGTGGAAGGTACGGGTAATAGCATCAGTAAGTATTCACATAAATGTCCCACCTGTAGGGAGAAGAGGGTTATACTTGGAGAAGGTAAAAGAAAACATATATTGTTAAAGTTAGCAGAGTGTCTGGCCAACTGGGCCACACATAACCAGAGTAATCCCCAACAAACAGTGGAGTTCAGTCCTCTCAGGACTCTTTGCAGGGGGCTCTTGAGTCCTTTCAAACTTTGCACTTGTAGAAGGAACATCAGTATCTCCTTGATGTCAGGGCAGGGCTCGAGTCCTGCGGGAACGCGTGGGAACGGCGTCCCCGCACTTTTTTCACAGCAGGAACGCCATTCCCTTTGCAGGACCAGAGCCGCCCGAGGCTCTAACACAGTCTGCTAGCTGCTTTGTCTTCACAGAGCTGACATCGGAAGAGCAGCACAGTGATGCACGGAGGGCAGGGGCTGGCTCAGTTAACTGATTGGTTAATAGAACTGCTCTGCATTCTATCAACCAATCAGTTAACTGGGGCAGGTCCCGCCCTCTGTCCATCCCTTTGCTGCACTTCCGATGTCATCTGCTGTGTCCTGTGTAAGGTAAGACAGGGAAGAGGGCACTGTTATGAAGGAGGGAGGGGGAAAGTATCAGAAACAGAAAGGAATGAGGAGGGGTGATATAAAAGGGAGGCAGGGCAGGAATGTGAAGGGGGGTTCTACAAAGGGGGTGAGGACAGGAATGTAAAGGAGGTGCCATAAAGGGGCTGAGGACAGGTTTAAATTTTAAAACTAGCTACTTGGTCATCTTCTGTACTATGTCGCATTCGCAGTCTGATCATCTCCTGTAGTATGTCGCATTCACAGTCTGGTCATCTCCTGTAGTCGCATTCGCAGTCTGGTCATCTCCTGTAGTCGCATTCACAGTCTGGTCATCTCCTGTAGTCGCATTCGCAGTCTGATCATCTCCTGTAGTCGCATTCGCAGTCTGATCATCTGCTGTAGTCGCATTCGCAGTCTGGTCATCTCCTGTAGTCTCATTCCCGGTCTGGTCATCTCCTGTACTATGTCGCAGTCTGGTCATCTCCTGTAGTCGCATTCGCAGTCTGGTCATCTCCTGTAGTCGCATTCGCAGTCTGATCATCTCCTGTAGTCGCATTCGCAGTCTGATCATCTCCTGTAGTCGCATTCGCAGTCTGGTCATCTCCTGTAGTCGCATTCGCACTCTGGTTATCTCCTGTAGTCGCATTCGCAGTCTGATCATCTCCTGTAGTCGCATTCGCAGTCTGGTCATCTCCTGTAGTCGCATTCGCGGTCTGGTCATCTCCTTTAGTCTCATTCCCGGTCTGGTCATCTCCTGTACTATGTCGCATTCGCAGTCTGGTCATCTCCTGTAGTCGCATTCGCAGTCTGGTCATCTCCTGTAGTCGCATTCGCAGTCTGGTCATCTCCTGTAGTCGCATTCGCAGTCTGGTCATCTCCTGTAGTTACATTCGCAGTCTAGTCATCTCCTGTACTATGTCGCATTCGCAGTCTGGTCATCTCCTGTAGTCACATTCGCAGTCTGGTCATCTCTTGTAGCATGTCGCATTTGCAGTCACTGTATTTTATGTGAAATATATATATGCATATGAGCGTATCTTTTTTTTTTTTTTTTTGGTAGGGGAGTGGATCTTGGGTGGGAGTTCCCACACTTTTTTCCCCAGGACTTGACCCCTGTGTCAGGGTACAGGCGTGGCCCGTCCCCACAGTGTTGAAAAGAGATTTTATCTCAACAAGGCACCAGTGAATCAAAGTGCAGTAAAGGAAGCAGAATATTTTGCCTACGCAGGGCTTTGTGTTAGGGCTCTCTCCTATCTATGCAGCAAATGCATAGCCACAGAAGGATTTTCAAAGAAATGCGAGGTGCCATTGGCAATCACTTTCAGCTTTGCAGGATACAGCATGAAATATTGAAAATTAAGGGCCCTCAACCTTTTCTTGATATCAATGAATTTGGATCCCTGTCCCGGCACCTCCGTAGAAAAGTCCAGAAATAATGATACCTTGGTATTGTCCACCTTTAGAGTTCTAGCCATCCTAGTTTTACTTAGGATGGCATCCCAGTCTTTGTAGTTCAGCAGGCGGAAGAGGAAAGGTTTCCAAATGGGCTGCATTAGCGGATGTCACCAAATTTACATGCCTGACAGCTCTCTGAAGGGGCTGCCATTCATCCTCCAAGGTACTCAATTGGCCTTTTAGGGCAGAAGTGCGCTCCCGCAGCTTCTGCATGTCATGCCTTATGAGAGGAATCTCTCCTTTCATGCTCTTCACTTTCCCAGTCAGTTCTGCTATGGAGAAGCTGCATGATGTAACTGCAGCAAGAATGTCTCTCTGAGTGAGCTCAGGGTCATTGTCATGCTGCTGTGATATGGCCGCCATATTAGTGGTATGTGGGAGATTACTCAAATTTGAGGAGGCCGCAGTACCTGCCAGCTGAGGGGGAATCCTATCCAGTGATCCCATGGCTTCCTCCATTAGTGTTTCATCCAGGTCAGGCATGAGGAGTGGTGGGGCATCCTTTTGGGATAGATTCTTGCCAAAGAGGCATTGAGCTGCCTCTTTTGCTGTGCGGGGCGGCAGGCTACCATCATAGCCGGTGGTGTACGGTGCCGTTCGTGGAGCCGGTCTGCGTCTGGACATCGTGGGTCTGGAAATATCCTCCACCAGGGATGGCAGATAAGTTGAAGAATGCAATGGCCTCGGACCCGGGTCTCGGCGAGGCAGGATCGAGGTGCTGTGAGGAGGATTATGCAGGATTCTCGGCCGCGCTAGCTGCTGCACGTCTTACTCCATGCCTTGCTCGGCCACGCCCTAAGAAGAGGATCTTTAACTATGGGCTGAGTCATGCAAGGAACCTTATTAAATGTACTTTTGGCATATTGTCAAGTAAATGTTGTGTTTTTCAAACAACTTTGCAACTCAGCCTTGAGAATGCTGAATTAGTATTTCAATTAGTATTTTAGACCTTGAGGAAGAAGAAGAGTTCCACCTGCCCTCCATAGAGTACAGCAGAGTGCGAGCAAGGAGCTCTTACAGTACATAGCCATGCAGGATCATTTTGCCAACTACTTTATATCTCCACCAGGAGAAGTTCCATGGCAATATCAATATGTGTGATGCAGTGAAAATGTATTATTTGTAGAATGATTTCCTCCTAAAAATGTCCTCTGATGCCATATGTGTGTAGCACTAACCCCCGAAGGAGCTGCTAGTTAGATTGGGCTTACCGTTACCTTCTTTCTCCTCACTTCATGTCTAGGGGTGTCCCGTGGTAGATGGCCCAGTAACTTGAGAGACTGACGACAGATCCACTTAAATGGATTTTATTTGCAAAAACCGTAAACAATGAACAGTCTCATAAAATGGGATCAGAGGGTTGGAAAGGAAGTTTTCTTCTCTTCTTCTTTGTAGGGGAACTTCAGCTCCTCCAGGCTCTTGCTAAGAAACCAAACCGTACGTGGCCTTCTTCTGAAGAGTCCTCCCCTGGATAGCATGAAGTCACTGGGTCTCTCCCAAACTGGAGACAGCACCCTATGTGAATGAGTATGGGGTTCTTCGCCACCACCCTCTTCTTCCGACTTCGGAGGTCTTGTCCCCCTCTTCGGGGGTCTTGTCCCCACTTCGGTTCTTCTTGCCGGGCCACCGCGCCTTCTTCTAGCTCTTTTACAAGTGGTGGCCCGGTCTTCTGTCCTCGCTGTCTTCTGTTCTTCTTTTCTTCTCTTCTTCTTTGTAGGGGTACTTCAGCTCCTCCAGGCTCTTGCTAAGAAACCAACCCATACGTGGATTTCTTCTGAAGAGTCCTCCCCTGGATAGCATGAAGTCACTGGGTCTCTCCCAAACCGGTGATGGCACCCAACCACCTCAGAATCCCCCTTTAGTTTCCTTGCCTCGGGCTAGCTAGCCCCGAGACAACAAGATCGGGTGGATGTGCACCCCAGATCATAGCCTTCCTGGGGGCTGGTCAGGAGGACCAGGACCATGAAGTCAGTACCGAAACCCCGAAACACGTGACATCCGCATCTTAAATACCCTCTCCCAGAAAGCACAGCAAGAGCGCCACTCCCACTGGGAGGGCTCAGAGAGAGAGTAACTGAAGCACCCAACCAGACCATAGTTCCATGCCTGCCAGAAGAGACAGTGCCCCCTGTGGCCAGGCTGAACATCTCATAGTCCAGTCAAACTGATGGTGAAGTTCCCATTTAGATAATTGTACCCAAACCAAACTGTAGTTCAAGTGTAACCTTAAATTTGAAAAACACATAGCGTGTGCTCTTCAGGAGACGGCGCTACATGTGAAATAATTAAGTTATGTTTGCTATTTCTGGTTTCATGTTTTATGTTGGGTAGCATCAAAATACATAATGATATGTTCAAAACAGTTTAGTTTTATTCTGATTTTATAATCAGTTAATGTAGGAACAATGTCTATACAAACTGCACAAACTTTATGCAAATTCAAGTTTTTTTGGGCTTTAATTATTTTTTGTTTTATTTGTCTTTTTATTTGTCAAAGCTTTAATAATGCATAAACTGTGCACACTTTACAAAAACTCTATTTTTTACTCAAAAACTCAGCTACAAATCCTGATAAAAAGGGGTGAGGGATAGGGAAAATGAAGTAGAAGGTTGAGAATAACACCCAGAGCTGGATTGGTTATTTGGCATCTGAAGAATTTGAGCTGGAGTTTGACCTTGGAGGATATGTTCCCCGTGAAGACTGAGCAGGAGAAGAACTTACATAAGAAGGCCTCTGGGAATGGTGCATAGAGCTCTATAAATAGAACGAGGGTTGTGGATAGTGTGGTTGATATGGCTGGCCTGGCATACATAGGGACTCATATGGATATTGACAATATGACTTCTGAGGGGATCAAACTGGCTAATAGTAGGCAATGCTACAATAGAAAAAACTTTGTTAAACCCAAAGAAATATATCAGAAAAAAGCAGCACACACTCAAAGTTCAAAAATTCAAGAGCAAAAAGAAAGTGTAGCACTAATTACTGCAAACAATATATCAAAGTACTCAAACAGTGATGATATGATAAAATGGTGAATACTGCAAATAAAATAATAATGAAGTGTCAATGTGCTCAGACAGTGACAATGTGTAAATAGCAGCAGTATATGCAATGCTTATCCCAGATCAGAAATCAGTGTATATAAAGTCTTACCAGATAAGTTGGATACAAGTACCATACGGCAATGTATCATAAAGGCTTGAAGTGCTAGAACCACTAGCATACAGGGAGGACGGAGCCAGACGATCCAAGCTACAAGGTGGCCATCATGGAGAGTAGCGCCTATCCACACCAAATGTCTTGTGATGAAAATGTCTCAGCAAAGGTTCGGCCCATAAACGGCAGTCCGGCAGTACGGCAGTCCGGCGGACAATCCGCCCATCTGTGTGGAAGAAGAAGAAGGCGGCGGCGACAGCTACAAGACCGGGCCAACACTAGTAAAAGAGCTGGGAGAACATAGCAGAGGCCTGACAGAAGAAGCCAAGAGCAGGACAAGTCATAAGAAGACCCCTGAAGTCAGAAGAAGACCCCCAGACGGCGGCGACAACGAAAAAGAAAAATGGGCTCCTCCGCTAGTTAAAGAGCGGTAAAAGATCAGAAGATAGCGGAGGAGCCCGGCGAGAAGACCCCCGAAGTCGGAAAAAGACCCCGTAGCTGTCTAATAAAGTACTTTAAAAACCTGTGTTGTATTTTTTTTATTAACACTTTTTCTCCTCAGGTGAATGGGTAGGGGTACCATGTACCCCCATACTCATTCACATAGGGTGGGGGGCCGGGATCTGGGGGCCTCCTTATTAAAGGGGGCTCCCAGATTCCGATAAGCCCCCGCTCACAGACACCGACAACCAATGGCCAGGGTTGTCGGGAAGAGGCCCTTGTCCTCATCAACATGGGGACAAGGTGCTTTGGGGTGGGGGGGCCGCAGGGCCCCCTTCCCCAAAGCACCCCCCATGTTGAGGGCATGCAGCCTGGTACAGTTCAGGAGGGGCACTCGCTTGTCCCCACCCCCTTTCCTGACCGTCTGGGCTGCGTTCTCGGATAAGGAAATTGGGGGGACCCCCACTCAGTTTTTTTCAGCGTAGGGGTTCCCCTTTAAATCTATACCAGGCGACAGGGCCAGCGAGGTGTCAATCTAGCCAATGGAGGCAGCGACATTGACTTTCTTCGCTAGTCCCGTCTACCTGGATTCACGTTCAAAATGAACAGACTTTACTTCGTGTGTGGGCAAGTCCGTTCATTTCAAAAATCCGGCGGACTAGCACACAGACAGGCGGATTGTCTGCTGGTCTGCTGGTCAGCAGACAATCCGCCTGTCTGTGTGCTAGTCCGCCGGACAATTTTGAGTCAAGACTTCTTTCCAAGTCCGTTGGAAAAATGTGCCGAAGCCCACACACGGGCAAATTTTCCAGCGACATTATAGAATACTGTGTCCAGTTCTGAAGACCCCACATACAAAAATATATTGATTAAATAGAATAAGTCCAGAGCCAGGCAAAAAAATGGTTAAAGGTTCTTTAAATACAGGTTCTTTAAAAGGGTTCTTTTAACCTAAGCTATATAAAGCTATGATGAAAACACATGGGCATGACTTCAAACTAGCAGAAGGAAAGACCCAAATTAAACTTAGAAAACATTATTTTACTTAAAGACACTCTTTTATTTTTTTTTACCAAACATTTTATTATGTATTTAACATCATACAAAGTCACATGGAATAAGAACAATATAATAACATTGTGTAACCAGAAGTACAACATGTAACAGATTAGACAAGCGGTGATACAAAGATCACTGAGATACAACAGACCCAACAAGTAAAGGAATTACAAAGCCAAATGTAATTTTAACAGCTCCTGATGAATAGAGGACCCCCCCCCCCAGATTCACCTGCGCTTCAGCCTCAGGTTCCTCTCCAAAGGGGTAAACCTCCTTGCAATTCCCTCTAAAATTAAAGTCAAATTAAGGGTCTGACTAGACTCCCAGTTAAACTGGGATGTGTGGACTAGCATGAGTATAGTTGTTGCAGGGGTCACGATCACAACAATTGCTACTGTGAACTCGGTAATCCCTTCCACTTTGCCATAATGCCTTATCATCCCCGAAGGGAGTAATAGCCCTATAGAGGGATATCAAAGGGAGGGGAGTGGAGAGAGGGGGAGGGGAAAAAAGAGAGAGAGAAAAAAAAAAGGGGGGGGAGGAGCCCAGACTGAAAAGTTGAAGTGAGATTGCCAAGAATAAAGCTACGGAGCAGAGAGGGGGTGGGGGATACCACCAGCTACCCTCTCCGTCTGCGACTGACAGGCGACTCAGTTTATACATTTAAAAGGAAAAGAAAAGAAAAAAGAAAGAAGGGGGGGGGGGGGCAGGCGAAGTGCCCAGCTCTCCCCGGTACTTGCTCGGCTGCTAAATGATAGTCACAGCGTTAACAGTACCCTGTCCTGTTTCAATCATTGCTCTGTAGCAGTGTCTGATAGTGCTGCGATTTCTTAAAGGTGAGCCAAGGCTCCCAGATTGCAGAAAATTTTGAGATATTGTCGTGCGATGAATGGATCAGCTCCTCCATCATCTCAATGCAGTTGATACGGTGTATCCAGGTTCTAATCAAAGGTGGGGCTCTAGATCTCCATAAGGCCGGGACACTCATCCTGGCAGCATTAATCATATGCATGGATACTGACTTAAAATATTTTTTTTGGGGATATATCGGATAGGTGGAAGAGGTATTGCTATGGGACAAATTGCAGGGGCAAGGAGGAGACGTTCGAAACCACCTCGTGCACCCTGCTCCAACAAGGCTGAATCAAGGGACATGTCCACCACACATGGAGGAACGTCCCGGCTTCTTGTTCACATCTCCAACACCTATCCGACACAGTCGGGAAGATCTTATGCAACAATTCTGGGGTTTTGTACCATCTGGTTTTAATCTTGTACTCGTTTTCCTGAGCGTTTACATTGAGGGACCCTTTGTGGATAGATAAATGAATGCGGTCCCAGTCTGTGTCACCTATATCCCTACCCAGTGCCGCTTCCCAGAACTCTTGATCTGAGCGCAGAACAGAGTGAGTTTCCTTGAACAGGGACGCATAGAGTGCAGAAATGACATGATCCTGTGGAGCTGAGCCTGAACATAGAGATTCAAACACCGTGGGTGCGTTTGTGAAGCCCCTTCTTCTCTCCGGGTGATCTAAACTGTTTCAGTTGAATGTAAGGCCAGAGGGGGAAGGCTTTAGTGCTAGAAATTGCCGCTAAGTCTTGTTGCTGTGCAAACTTACCCCTATGGAAAAAGTGCTTAGCAAGCATCTCCTCATATGGCCATTCCTGTGCCAAATAGGACTTGTTCATCAGGGTTGCCTCTTATAGGAGTGATCGGGGAGACCGTGTTAGAGAGCGCATGTGTTTTACATACCCTCTAGAGAGTCGCCCCGATAAGCGGGTGTGAATGAAGGGGGGGGACTAGATGGTAATTTGGAAAGCCAAGGGAGGGAGCGAAGGTCCTGTTCCGCCAGACATCTTTCAAGACTGACCCAGTCTTTAAAGTGTTCATGTATCCTCCAGTCTACAACTCTGGCCATCTGTACTGCCCAATAGTACCTTCCAGTCTGATCCCTCCCTTGGATTTGGACAGGACCAATTTCGTCCAACTAATGCGCGCCAGTTTTGACCCCCAAAGAAAATTTCTGCACATTCTCTTGTACGTTGCAAAAAACATCGGCGGTAAGCGTATTAGTACAGTTTGCATTTTGTATAGTATTCGGGGGAGGACTGTCATTTTCAGAGCAGAGGCCCTTCCAAACCAGGATAAAGTCGGGGTATCCCATTTTTTCAGATCCTGTTGCAAGTGCTTGAGCTCTGAGACAAAATTTTTCTCATAGAGAGTGTCCAGCTTTCTCGGGAGCTGAATGCCCAAGTAAGTGATTGCATCTGTTTGCCATTTAAAGGGAAAGTTCGACTGGCACAATTTTACTACTGTATCTGGTAGGGAAATATTTAGGGCAAACAATTTTGAGTAGTTTATTTTCATGTTTGAAATAAACTTAAATTGTTCGAGGATAGGTAGGAGGTTAGGTATGGACGTCAGAGGCGATGACAAGAAGAGCAAAATGTCGTCCGCGAAAGCCACAACCTTGTACTCCCTATCACGGACCTTTAACCCCTGTATGTCTGGGTTGGCTCGAATGCATCGTAGGAGGGGTTCTAGGGTTAGGATGTAGAGTAGTGGCGATAGAGGGCAACCTTGTCTTGTGCCATTATGGATGGGGAAGGCGTTCGATAGGCAGCCGTTGACCTTAACTCTGGCTCTCGGGTTCACATAGAGTGCTTTAATAAAGGCACGCATAACGTTCCCTAATCCGAGAGCCAGCAGGACTGCATCCATGTAATCCCAGGCCACTCTATCGAACGCCTTCTCAGCATCCATTGCCAGGAAGAACCCCTCTCGGCGCGTGGATGTCAGCCAGTGATGCAAATTTAGGGCTTTAATGGTATTATCCCTAGCCTCTCTACCTCTGACAAAGCCCACTTGATCATTCCCTATCCAGGCAGGCACATAGTATGCTAAACGTGTAGCCAAAATTTGTGAGAAGAGCTTGACATCGACATTAAGAAGTGATATTGGATGATAACTTGCCACATCAGTGGGGTCCTTATCGTCCTTGGGAATTACTGTGATATAAGCCTCTAGGAGGGTGTCTGAGGAGTGGGGAGCAGCAGACAGCATGTTAAAGGCTTTAAGGAAGCGCGGAGCCAAAATCTCCGCATAGCTTTTATAATATTGCGCTGTAAGACCATCAGGACCTGGACTTTTGCCTGGTTTGGTAGATTTCAGGGCTGCTTCCCATTCCTCAGAGGACAAGGGCGCCTCCAGCTACGCGCAAGCAGTGTCTGATAATGGTTGTGGGCTAAAGTTGGACAGGAATTCCCGTATCAAGCTGGATCTAGCTCCATCCCCCCTAGGGCCACCGGAGGTGTCGTTGAGGTTATAAAGACTGTTGTAAAAAGTTAGAAATTGTTGTGCAATGTCCTCATTTTTGGAGTGGACTACTCCTTGTTGGTCAGTGATATGATGAACTGTTGAAGTGAGAGTGCGCTTCTGCATACATCTGGCCAATAACCTCCCGGGTTTGTTGCCCTGCTCGTAAAATAATCTCTGGGATAGAACGTGACGTTTTCGAGCTCTCCTAAAGAGTTCCTCCACCAGTAGCGAACGAGTCTCTGCAAGCTCTTGAGCCACTTGAAGTGCCCTAGTACGTTTATGTTGTGTCTCCAATCAAGCGATTTTATCCGTGAGGGAATGTATCAGCTTTTGGTGTTCCCTTTTCTTTCTGGCTGCAATATCCAGAAGGTGTCCCCATATGACACACTTGTGCGCCTCCCATTGAACCATGGGAGTCACGTCAGGTGTGTCATTGGTAAGAAAATAGTCCTGAAGGGCCTGTTTGATATATGCTGCATCCCCCGGGTCTGCTAGAACGGAGGTGTCTAGCCTCCACAGTTTGCTAAACCCTTCTCTTTGGGGGAATCGTAAGGTTATTGTAATCGGATGATGATCCAAAAGCACCATGTTCTCAATGGTAGCATCTGCCAGGAATGACAGATACGCTTGATGTATGAAAATGTAGTCCAGTCTCAAGTAACGATTGTGAGGCGTCGAAAAGAATGCGAAATCCTTCTCCTTGGGGTTGAGGGTGCGCCACGTGTCATGTAATGTTAGTAATGCAAGCTGTAATTTTACTTGACATAGGGCCGCGTAGGGAAACGACGAGGTGCCAGTCGAGGTGTCTAGGAGAGGGTCCAGGGCCATATTAAAATCCCCCCTAAAATCAAGAGGCCCTCCTGAAACGTAGTCAGTTTCAAGAGAGTATTTTCCAGGAACGGTAGTCTATCTGTGTTCGGGCAATATACATTAGCTAAGGTCACAGGTTTGTCCTTCCACACACCCTTCAGAAAAATAAACCTGCCCTCAGGGTCAATCAATTGGTCAGTGAGGCGAAACACCAAGGATTTGGCTAACAAAATGGACACCCCCTTAGTTTTAGAATCGGGGCATGTTGCATGATACACTTCTGGGTAACGTTTACCCGTCAGGCGAGGGATGGAGCCTGTCTTAAAATGGGTCTCTTGTAGAAAGACAATTTGCGCCCTATGTCGGTGCGCTTCCGCCAAGACACTGCTGCGTTTTTCTGGCACTTTGAGGCCTTTTACATATAAGGAGAGCACTTTAAGCGATAGAGGAGCTGAGGATTGCACTATAGAGGGCATGGTTAACCAAGGCTGGATTGTGCAAATTCAGTCAGATGTTGCCAGACGGAGAGGGTACGACTGGAGGGACAGAGAAAGAAAGAAAAAAAAAAGGGGGTGGAGGAGAGGTGGGGGGAGGGATGGAAAGCTGAAGGATCAAGGGCCGGGATATAGCCAAAAGAGGTGAGGGGTACGTACGCCTAAGTAGGCACAGTAGACGACCCCAAGATGTGCTAGAGATCCCTACTGATCTCTCGTGAGTGTAGGGGAAAGTAAGAACACCAGAGGTGGGGCCAGTCCTGCTTGCCCACCTAGTGAACTAGTTTTGAGGGAAGAGGTGGAAAGGAAAACTATTCCGGTAGTGTTTCCAAGAAGAAACCTGCCTCCTTGAGGTGGGGAAGAGACCAAACACCAAGAGTCGTCCAAGAGCCATCTCCACCCAGGGACCTCTGGTTTTGACCGTAAACTATATGGGACACATCGCCACTTAAAGTGGAAGTAAACCCTTCGATTTAAACAGTTAAAAAAAAAAAGGCATGCCGGGAATGCTAACTGCACATTGGCTGTGCTCTCAGCCAAACTATCAAACCATCCAATGGCTCGTGTCATAATGAATCACATGTGAAGCACCATAGCAGTTGAAGATTAAACAGAGGCAAAGATGGCAGCTTACTTGGCTGAAAACGATAGGGGAGTTTACTTCCACTTTAATGATTCTGCAAATAATAAACATAGCTCTGAAAGCTTACTCAGAACCAAATCCAGTGCTATCGGAGAACCGTCCTTCCTCCCTGTAACTAGTCCCAAAGAACATTAGAACAATTCTAAAAACTGTAACAACAACCTTCGTCTGTAGAGATAAGATTAGGTTTAATTCTCTAAATCCCTGGACGCTATTGCTCCTACCCAGCGCTGCAAAGGCAAAACCCGTAGCTTACAGCACAGAAACCAAACATTAGGTAGCTTGTGACCACGGCGTCCATGGGAAATATTTCCCACCCGGATCCCGCATAGCGGGTCCGGCTAGGACATACCCCCCAACGCCTGGTCCCTTAGGCAAGCATCCGTCTACTCCATTCGGATTACCCAGGACACCGGATTTCACTCTTGTTCTGACTCCCAAACTTAAAAGAACAGTTATGGCATATGAATGATCTCCTGAGCAACCCGTGAAGCGATAACCTTTGATCCCGGAGTTTGGGGCCCCAGGGGGGCAACAACCAGCCTGTCCCCATGTACCCCCACCCTACAGGGTTGCAAACAAAAAGGTCATCCCCGGGCAACGTCTATCTCTAATCTAACCAAGAATGCAGTATAGCCCTGAGACATGTACAGTACTAAACCATAATACATTGAAGTAATAAGACAATAAGGCGTGATCCCACCCATCCTTTAACCATGCGCCATAGCATCAATAGACGCGAATGTTTCGCTGTCTCCCAAAAGATAGCAATGTTCCCCCGCGGGCAGGAAAAAAAAATGTCCAGAACTTGCCGGACAAAACACAAACAAGAATAAAAACGAAAACGAAAAAAGAGAACCTGCCCGCTTAGCCAAATGGCAACAGCATATGATGAACCAGGAACAGTGCTCAGTCAAAGTACAGGGTCTGCCGATAGGTAGGTCTCCACAGGCACACAGAGGGGCAGCACTGCTGAATCTCTGATTTCCACAGTACCCTTGCATATTACTGACTGGTGCACATTGTCAATCACGGATACATCCTACCTTATGTCCAGGGTACCTGAGACTCCCTTTAAGCCAGGGAAAGCGCCCCTCCACTTGGACTATATAGGGTCTGTGGCAAGGAGACCTTCCAATACTTTATAGCCCCAACCCGTCCTATGATGGTGTTATATGGATCGGGGCCTGTAGGCACATCCCCCCTCCCTAGCCCGGGGGTCAATGCTCGGGTTCCTGGTCCAGCTAAAGGGTGGGTTGTTGAGCAACTCAAACATAATCCATGCCCACTGTCTCCAGCACAGAGAACAAACAAAAAAAAAACAGAAAAAGGGGAGAAAATAGCATGGTGGGAAACCTGGAAAATGTAGAGCGGTGTTAGTACGGACCTCAATGTCTGGAAGTTGGTCGCGTCAAACAGGGTAAGAACATAGGAATAGCGACGGGTGAGGAATAGCAGAGGGAGAGGTATATCTGCTCACTTACGCCATCAATCCGGTGCTAGCGGTCGGTTCTGCGGCGAACAGAAGAAGGGGATACTCTGGGGCTCTCATCTGTTTCCATGTCTCCCCGGATCCTCGGCGGTGAGGTATTGGAGGATCTGCGCCTTCTTTGTCGTTGTCTTTGAGATCGCGGAGTAGCATCAGGTTGGGCCGGTATCCAAAGATCCGGTTGTATGAATGCACTGTACCAATCTGGGACTTCTACAAAGGGGATGCCCAAGGTGTCACAGAAGGGTTGTAGGTCAGCTGGGGTCCTCAGGTGTGCTGTGCGGTTGCCTGCGGTCGCTTGCAAGCAGAAGGGAAACTTCCATCTATAGGGAATGCGTCTGTCCCGCAGGGCCTGTAGTAATGGACGGAGATCCCTCCTATGTTGCAGGGTGACGCCAGACAGGTCCTGGAACAATTGAATGCGTGCCCCCATCATGCTCCAAATGATCCTGGCTGCGTGCCAGGCGCAATATCTCCTCTTTTTGGGTAAAGTACACCAAGCAGCACACTGCATCCCTAGGGGAGTCGGTGTCTCTCCCCCTTGGTCTGAGAGCCCTGTGACATCTCTCCATCTCCACTGGCACATCAGGCGGCCTACCCAGCAAGGTGTTGAAAACGGCCCAGATAGTTGTTTGCAATTGGGGTCCCTCCACAGACTCTGGGATGCCTCTGACACGTATATTATGTCTGCGACCTCTATTATCGAGGTCTTCCAGGTGCCTGTGCATGTCCATCAGTTACTGTGTATGAGCACTGGCGACACACTGTACCTGATGAATGGCCACCCCATGCGTCATGGCTGCCGCCTCTATATGTTCCAGCCTGGAGGCCACAGCTTTAAGTTCAGTCTTCAAGTCTGAAATGGCAGCAGAGAGTGTGTTCTTTATGTCTGAGGCCACTAACTGAAGATCTGCTAGGCATAGCAAGGGGGAGGGCAGCGCGGTGTGCATACCTGCCAGTGCGGAGGCTCCAGGAGCGTCAGCGGCGGCAGCAGAGGAACTCCGGTCCGAGGCCTGAGATGAGGCCTGCATGTCTGCGTGTTGCGTTCGGAACATGTCCGGTATATTGCGGCTCAGCTGCGTGGGTGTCTCCTAGGGGGACCGGGAGGTAGATGGGCTTCTCCCGGTCATTTTCGCCAGTGTAAGAGGGATGTGTCCCGCTGATGAGCTGTGCTAAGAGGACCCTGAGCGGAGGAGCTATCAAGCTATGCGTCCATCTTCCTCCGGTGCTCGGCCACGCCCCCTAAAGACACTCTTTTTGGTAGTAAGTCAGTCAACGGTATGTGGAACGAAGCATTCTTGGGACAAACGTTGCTCTATACTCAAACAAATACGTTGAAAATAATAATAATAATAATAATATATAAATTTTAAAAAGGAGCAGACTCGATGGACCACTTGGTCATTCTGCCATCACTCTTCTGTTTCTATATAATTGCCAATAAAGTCTGTGGAACATTGGATTTTTTTCTTGCAGTTTAAAATGGGAATAAAGTCCCTGCTGTGTGAAATAGCTACTGTGCTCTCTATATTTCTGTCATAACCATAATTGCTTTTTGTTTTTCGTTAATTTGTAGGATAAAATTACAGGCATAATTGTGGTATAGCCTTCACCACTAAGAAATGCTGTTAACTATTTATGGGGAAAAAGGGGACAATGAGTGTCAAAGCATTAAGCATTTTAACAAATACACATATAGGTTTCTTTAATACATTAGTCAAATTCAATAAAATATGCATTAACCCAGTATAGAAAATAACTATAAAAAAGAAAACTGCGCTGGAAATAAACCTAATAATTATAGCAGCAACTCAAAATGAAATACACACAAATAGCAATAGATGCAAAATGGGCTGCACTCTTAAAGTGACATGTTAACCAAATATGCAGACATAAAACAAAATAAATCAATAAAAAGTGATTGAAAAAATTATTATAGAAAGTGAAAAAGTCTCAAACAGTGAGGCATGTCACTTATGTAAAGTCAATAAACATTGAACACTTTAAGGGTTCCTCCAATGGAGAACGGACAAGCAGCCAAAAGTTCAGTGGAAATCTTGTGATTTATGAAATGAACAAAGTGAATCCACCACCACACAGAGTGCATGCGTACCAACTGCGTACGTTTAGACACTTGTGGCTAATACCCAGCTAGGGCCTTTTCTCCAAAGACTTCAGATGTCCGGCATGGTCATACGACATAGTAAGCTGCTTCGTCGGGAAGGTGGTTGGAGGTACCACAACTGTACCT
The DNA here is from genome assembly GCF_037356315.1 of Lithobates pipiens. NCBI lineage: Eukaryota > Metazoa > Chordata > Amphibia > Anura > Ranidae > Lithobates > Lithobates pipiens. The sequence continues at coordinate 337,648,489 of NW_027507903.1, forward strand.
TCAACCACCTTCCTGCCATTTTGCACACATTAAAAAATTTAAAGTACATATTAAGCCTGAAGAATAATTAAAATCCCCATAACTTTCTATAATTTCCTGAAAGCAGACACCCTAAAAATGATGGTAGTTGCAATTGATGTTAATGCATATATTTATTAATTCCATATCCTACAGGAGGTGTAGACATGGCTGAAACTAGATGGGGGCAGGGAGGCATGTTTTGCAGGGCATGGAGTTGCAGGGCATGCAGGGCATGGAGACATCCTTGGCTGGTTCCTTCTTTCTATTCCCCCACTCATCTTGTGTCACGCTGCTGTCAGAGAAGTTGTGCTATTTCCTTCTCCCCCTCCCTCCCCTGGGCTCCTGTCAGTGTCAGAGAAGCTGCAGTTATGGCTGGAGGTGCACATCTCCTTCGGGCTCCTCTCACTCCCAGTGAGGATGGCATGATTACAAGGCAAGGATGATTTACTCAGATTACGGGGAGGGGGGGGGTGTAAAATAAATAATATGTGCTGGGGGGGTTCTGATTTGAAATCCACCCACACAACCCATCTTCTAGCAAAGGACTCTTCCCTCCCAAAGTGCCGTTAGCACATATCCTCTTACCCTCCCAAATCTTAAAGAACCCAGCAGCCATAGAGAGGGCGACCGCAGCTTCTGCAACCCCAGGGCATGTTCCAAAGCCTCTAGGTGCTCATGCTAGCACAGACCTGCCAGGTGTGATAGGGCTAGTTAACACTGTCCACACACTAAACTGCAGGGGTTTAGTATGTGGGAAGTGCTTCATTCCAGTGAGCTGGGGGTGGGGGGTGGTGTGATGTGAATTTTACAGCATCACACAGCTCCCTTTTTTCTTTTTTTTTTGTAAAAACTTTCATTTATGTCACTGTACAGCAGCGCAGTGCAATGCAAAGCCTTCCTATTTGCTACCATAAAGTGCAGCAACTTTAGAGTCATTTGTTATGTGCATTGTTATGTACGTTTTTAAGTATTACCTAGATTGGTTTATGAACAGCTATGATTGTCTTTTTAAAAGTATACATTCACCTTTCAAAGCATGTTACACCCACAACTTGGGTGTAACGCTTAACATGCTTCAAACTCCTGATCTCTCTCCTCCATTTGACAGTGGGTGGGGGATCTTCTCCCCTCACCCTCTGTCACATTTTGAAAATAGCATGGCTATGCGTAGCTCCTACCACACAGCCACATCAATCATTTAGCATAATCTGTGGCTGATGGCTTGTAGTTCTGAAAGAACTGCAAGGGCACTGATGAGCTTTCTTATAGTTCGCTCACAAGCCCTGCAGCTTGTAAACAGTCAGTCCATATTTTAGGTACAGGTTGAACGCTGCAGGGCTTGTCTGCAGGAACTGTGTTTCCTATGCTTCGGTTTGTGAACAAAACAGGAAGTTGCTCAACACAAAGCACTTCCCATTCATTCACTGTCCAGTGCTGCTGAAGCTGAAGAGAAAGGGACTGAGGAATCTCTGTCCTTAATCCCTTTCTCTGTCTCAAAAGTAAGACATCGGGAGGTCTGTTTAGACCCCTGATGTTTTACTAAAGCCCCCCAACAGGGCTCCTAAATTGTAAAAAATGATATTGTAACAAAAAAATAAAATTGTAAAAAATAAACAGAGTCTTTGCCCTGTGTGAAATAATGTCTAGCTAAGCAACTTGGTATAGAAGTGATCAAATCACTTCCACCAGATATTTAACAGTTGATTTAACAAATGCAAGTAGTTGAGAGTGTGTGTAAAAGCCTAAAATTTATGACTAATGTAGCACTACCTTCATGAGGGCTGCTGATAGAATCAGTACCCCACTGGTTGTCCCCGATTGTCCTTGGTTGTCTCTGACCCTGTTCAGACATTGTTTTACTTCAGTGAGTGACAACAATTAAATAGGTATACCACAATCTGTTGAACCAATGAACTTGTTTACTTTGTAAAATAAAAGCAATAGAAAGAAAACAACTTAGATTTATGCTTTAGAATAGTGTTTCCAGTCTAACTATCACCAGAAATTAAGTAACACTCAGATTGAAAAGGTCAAACAAGTAAATACAAACAATATCTGAATATAAACAGTACTTATTCACGACTATGCATATACATAGTCTATGTGAACAGACAGCAGAAGGGCAGAGGAATGGCTTTTAGCTGTGTCAGACCTCTACCTTCTGTCACTCAACACACAGACACAAACATTAAATGCAAATAACATAAACCTTCAATAATAGTCAACTGTAATGGAATTTAGCCCGCTGTTTCAGAGAGTTCTAGGTAAATTCAAGCTCAGTGAGCACAATAAAAGAAACCCCAGGAGTGAGTAGGGAAATTTGAAGTAGTCCTGTAATAAAAAGAAGCAAATCCTTTGGTCTTCAGCTAGCCTTGAGAAAATTGCAAGTGATGAAGGTCTCCTGAATAGCAGAGCAAAGCAACTTGACTGACTTGGCTGTAATAATTAAAGAACCAACTCTTCCTATGATAGCAAATTACAGTGACTGCTGGTTCAAAGGTGCTGCATCCTGTAGAACTACAAGTAACAGTGGGGTGAATGGAGACAGTGATATCTGTATACAGTGTCTATATGGATGAATGGTTTTATCCTTTGATATCATTGGCGACAGGTAGTGAATAGAGACAATAGTGTCTGTATACAGTATCTATTACAAAATAATGGGCTGATGCCCGCACACCAATCCTGGAGTGAAAGATGAGGAGGATGATGATGACTTGGCAAGCTCTCCCTCAGGAACCTGGCTCAAGGGATGGCATCCGGCCTCAGCCGCACTGCACCAGGCTGCTGTCAGACAGGGAAGGAAATGCTATCCACAGGGGTCCCTCTGAGTCTCTGCTGGGTGATTACACTTTTGAAGGCCGCGACTCAGCCGCAACACTCACTGTCATGCAACCTCTGCTCACAGATCCAGGCTGGGGTCACAAGCGACCGAGCACGGCCTCAACCAGCCCCTTTTATTAGCTCTCCCAGCATTCTGTTCTTCCTTCTCGGCCACCTGGTAGTTGTAGTTCCTTACAATTCAGCTAAAGAGCAAATCCAATCAATCTGAACTACATGTCCCAAGATGCTTTGCTCTGCTTGGTCTCTGCATTCCAGATAAGACAGCTTTAGAGTCTGAACTCAACACTATTGCAAAACAACTCCCAAAAGGTGAGGTTACAAAATGTCTCCTGATTGCAGGCACAGATATCCAGCTCCTGGTTACACTAAAAAATGGTTAAAGCATTGCTTTTGGAAATTTTAGATTACCATATTGCTTCTTAATTTCACGGGTATGCACAGTTTTAACGTTTTGCATATTTTACTAGGTAGCTATTTATTCACCAAAAACTCGTCTTTTATATTTTCCAAAAATCCGGTATTATATTCTATTTGTGTGCTCTAAAATTAATTTGTATTTTTTCTGAAAATATAGATTTAAAAAACATTAGCGCAAATATTATGCTACATAAAAAAATGCAAGTGTGAACTTTTATTCTACAGGGTCTCTGCTTTTAGAAAATATACAAGGTTTTGGGGATTTTACATATACTTCAGGCCTAAACTAGGCATTATAAGATGTGTGCAAATGGTAACAAAAATGGCTTCAGTAGTATGAGGATCCCGTCTACTTATTCCGTAGTCAATCCTTAAATGCACCATATGTAGTGGCAGAGTGATCAGACTTCAATATATAATAAGTTTTAATTATACAGTACATGAACTACATCTATGGATCATATATTTTACAAAGTTAATCAACCTAGGGTTAAACCACTTCTACTATTTATTAAGGTACGGTACCTTAATTAAGCATGACAAGGTAGATGACTAGGTTTGATTTTTTTTTTATGCTATAGCTTACAGAGTGATATTGATACCTATCAGCACCCAAAATATTATTACTAGGGATGAGCCGAATACTCCCCGGTTTGTGCGAACTTTAGAAACCCATTGAAATCTATGGGACTCGAACGTTCAATATAAAAAGTGCTAATTTTAATGGCTAATATGCAAGATATTGTCCTAAAAAGGGATTGGGGACCTGGCTCCTGCCCCAGGGGACATGGGTCAATGCCTAAAATGTTTTTAAAAACTGAAGTTTTTTTGGGAGCACTGATTTTAATGACAATTAAAGTGAAAAAAAAACTGAAATATTCCTTTAAATATTGTGTCGGGGGGGGGGGGGGGGTGTCTATAGTATGCCTGTGAAGTGGCACATGTTTCCCGTGTTTAGAACAGTCCCTGCACAAAATGACATTTAACGGAAAAAAAGTCATTGAAAACTGCTTGCGGTTTTAAAGTAATATCTGGTTCCAGCAAAACGGATGAAAATCATTGGGAAAATGGCATAGGTAGCCCCCCCCCCGCCCATTACCAGCTCCTCTGGGTCTTGTACGGATATTAAGGGGAACCCCATACCCATATTAAAAAAAGGAAAGGCGTGGAGCCCCCAGGTCCTATATACTCAGAACAGGAGTATAGAGGCGTTGCAAACAAGACAGGGACTGTGTAGGTTTGTTGTGTTGTGTTGTGCCCTACATGCTCTGCAGAAATGGTGGAACAAGGTGTTGGTGTTTCCACAACACTGTAAGCCCTCAAAGTCTTGGTGGGCGCTGGAGCACTCTGCTGTGAACAATTATATCAAGAATTGTAATTACATGCCATTGTTGAACAGTGGTAGAAAAATTGGGCCTTTGGTGGTTGTGGTGGTGGTGCTGGTGCCACAACACAAAAGGTCCTCACAGTTACTCTTGGTGGGCACAGGAACGGGCCCTGCTGTGAAATATTATATCAAGAATTGTAATTACATGCCCCTGTTAAACAGGGGCTGAAAAATTGGGCCTTAGGCACTGGTGCTGGTGCCACGACACTGCAACCTCTCCCATATACTCTATTTAGAGTGCAGAAATGAGCCCTGCTGCAAAGCATTGCATCAAAAATTGTAATTACATGCCCCTGTTAAACAGGGGCTGAAAAATTGGGCCTTAGGCACTGGTGCTGGTGCCACGACACTGCAACCTCTCCCATATACTCTAGTTGGAGTGCAGGAATGAGCCCTGCTGCAAAGCATTGCATCAAAAATTGTAATTACACACACCTGTTAAACAGGGGCTGAAAAATTGGGCTGTGGCATCACCCAGAACCAAAAATGTTCTTCCAAGATATCAGCGGAGGAAGAAGAGGATAGACAGTCAATATAACAGGACAGTCACTCAGCATCAGCATAGGCAGTCTCGAAGGGAGGTTACATCAGCTTGTCATGGTTATGCAGTAATCTTCCTCTGCTTACCTCTCCTCATGTGTTCAGACTAAGAGGCCAGCCACTTCCACCTAATGGTTTTTATAACCTCTCCTCTAAGCGTGGCTCCAGCCCAGGCCCTATCAGGGAACCCTATATTAACCTGTGCACTGCAAGCCAGCGGTGCTGATCAACCATTGTGTATTCATTGTGTGTTTGGCTTCCTGGTTCCTGCTTGCCGTGTGCTCTATGTTTGTCTCTGTTACTGACCTTGGCGTGTTCTCAACGATTCCTGTTTGCTTGTGACCTTGACCTTTTGGCATGTCCCTGACCATCCCTGTCTGCCTGTGACCCTGAACTTTTGGCGTGTACTCTGTTGTTCCTGTCTGCTAGTTGCCCTGACATCTGCCTTATCCCCTTACTATTCTTGTTGTTGCAGCCTGCTGCTTCCTTCTCCTGTAGTCTACTGTGAGTCTGAGCTGTGAGACCCTAGGGGCCACGACCTGGAGCCAGACTGCAGCGAAGTCCATCCTCACCACTGGAGGCTCTGGTGAACACCAGCTGGCTCTTAGACTCCGCGCCCCCGGGGGAATCTATGCTCTAGCTCCTACTGGGATCTGTTTTAGTGATCCAGTAGACCTGTGTCCTGAATCTCTCTGGGTACAATACGCAGCAGTCAGTCCTAAGGTCCACTACCTAGCGGTGTACTTCCGACTCCTACGGAGTGCATCTGTCACCTGGTCTCAGGTGACCTGACAGTTTGATCAGTCATGGACCCAGCTGATGTGCCTCTACCCGCAGATGATCCATTGCAGGGCTTAGTTCACAGACTTGAGACCCAAGAATCGCATCAGACCGAGATTATGCGATTCCTTTAGAATTTGGCATCCCGTTTTGAACAGGTTCAGGCCTCATTAGGACCCCTAGTTCAACAAACTCAACCGGTATCTGCTGCTGCACCTATCGCATCAGTCACAGCCACACATTCATTACAACTACCAGCTCCGGACAGTTTCTCTGGGGACTCCAAGGCTTGCAGGGGGTTCCTTAGCCAGTACACACTTCATTTTGAACTTCAGCCCCAAAACTTCCTGTCCAATCAGGCGAAAGTTGCATATATTATATCTCTCCTGTCCGGTGAGGCGCTAGCTTGGGCTGCCCCTCTGTAAGAACTGAATGATCCAGTGGTTTCTAGCCTGTCTGATTTCTTGAAACTTTTTCAGAATATCTTCGAGGAACCGGGTCGTGTCTCCTCAGCGGCTAGCGCTCTTTTACATCTCTGTCAAGAGTCCGCTTCTGTGGGACAGTATGCTCTTCAGTTTCGTATCCTCACAGCTGAATTGAGCTGGAATAATGAGGCACTAGTTGCAACCATTTTACATGGCCTCTCTGATAGAGTGAAGGATGAATTAGCAGGAAGATCCCTTCCTGCTGATCTAGACAGTGTCATCACCTTGTGTAACTAGATCGATATTCGCTTTCAGGAGAGGGCCCTGGAAAAAAGACGCCAGCACTCCCCATTCTTTAGGCAGCCTGAGCTCCCAGTCCCTTCTCTTCGATCCGAGGAGCACCCCCTGCCTGCTGAGGAACCTATGCAGTTGTGCCGGACAAAGTTATCTCCCGAAGAACGCGCTAGGCGCAGAACTCTGGGCCTATGCCTCTATTGAGGGGCCACAGGTCATTTCCGTGACACTTGTTCTCTTCGCCCGGAAAAACGCACAGGGCTAATACATCTGGAAGGTGGAGTATTAGACCCTGAAATATCACCTTCACCTTCTCGTCTTCTCCTTTCTGTGTTGCTTCATATCGGTGCTTCCTCTCGTTCGGTCTCAGCACATCTGGATTCCGGAGCCGCTGCCAATTTCATGGATTGGGAAACAAACTGCATCCTCCATGAGACTTACCCTTTTGCCCCTTACAACGCCATTGGTGGTCTTGGCGATTGGTGGCACTGTTCTCCCAGGGGGCCCTATCCGCTTCCAGACCCTTCCTGTTAAGATGTCAGTAGGGACACTCCACCAGGAGTGGATATCCTTCTTTGTCTTACCTAAGGCTTCATCTCCTATCATATTAGGTCTTCCTTGGTTACGGCTCCACTCTCCACACGTTGACTGGTCTGCTGGACAGATCCTGGCTTGGGGTTCCTTCTGTTCCTCTTCCTGCCTACTCAAGGGTACTCCAAAAGAGAAACTTCCTATTGCCACCATCCCAGTATCTTCTGCTCTTCCCGCTGTATATAGTGATCTCTGGGATGTGTCCTGCAATAGTCGGACTGGTGCACTCTCTAGGTCATGTGGTACTCTGGATGAGGGGCCCACCTATGAACCTGAGTCGATCATTCACTCCAGTTTGCATAACCATTTACCTTTGCCTGTCCCTAATCTCCCTTGGACGCACAGCCAGGCTAACTTGTCTGCAAGTTCTACAGTCGCTATGCCCTGTGATGCGATTGAGATGGTCGCTACACCTGACAATATTATTCAGTCAGCCACTGCACCAGTTATGCCAGTCTAGCCCATGCCCAATGAGCTTCCTGCTTCTTGTTCAGGACCTTCTGTAACCTGGCCTCACCCTAATGCTACTATGCCCGTTCAAACCCGTTTAAGAGGCTCAATCCATCCTTTGGATAGACTGCCTCATTCGGTCAGGTGGGGTTTTCAATCTTTTTCTCAGGGCTCTCTGCATTCTGTTTGTGTTTCAGCTATCCAGCTTGACTCTTGTGACATGTCACCTTCTCACCAACCTGACCTCAGGGATCCACTGACCTCTGCCCAGTCTGCTGGTCCTGTGCTGGATGTCCAGCTCATCTTTAAGGGTCTGGGGGACCCTGCTCAGACTCCTGATGGTCTTATCATGCCCTTACCCATTCCTAAAAAGCCTTTAGTTCTCAATAAGTCCTCTTGTCCTCTCCCTACCCTGGTTCCGGTCTCTCAGGATAATTTAAAATACGAGGTTAGTCAAGTTTTGGATTCCCGACTCCGTAAAGGCATTCTTCAGTACCTCGTACATTGGAAGGGGTTTGGCCCTGAGGAGAGGTCTTGGATCACTGCATCTGAATTCTTTGCTCCTCGTCTGTTGAGGAGGTTCCATCTGGAGTTTCCCTTTAAGCCTGGACCCAGGCGGGGGAGGGGGGGCCTCGTAAGGGGGGGTACTGTCATGGTTATGCAGTAATCTTCCTCTGCTTACCTCCCCTCATGTGTTCAGACTAAGAGGCCAGCCACTTCCACCTGATGTTTTTTATAACCTCTCCTCCAAGCGTGGCTCCAGCCCAGGCCCTATCAGGGAACCCTATATTAACCTGTGCACTGCAAGCCAGCGGTGCTGATCAACCATTGTGTATTCATTGTGTGTTTGGCTTCCTGGTTCCTGCTTGCCGTGTGCTCTATGTTTGTCTCTGTTACTGACCTTGGCGTGTTATCAACGATTCCTGTTTGCTTGTGACCTTGACCTTTTGGCATGTCCCTGACCATCCCTGTCTGCCTGTGACCCTGAACTTTTGGCGTGTACTCTGTTGTTCCTGTCTGCTAGTTGCCCTGACTTCTGCCTTATCCTCTTACTATTCTTGTTGTTCCAGCCTGCTGCTTCCTTCTCCTGTAGTCTACTTTGAGTCTGAGCTGTGGGACCCTAGGGGCCGCAACCTGGAGCCAGACTGCAGCGAAGTCCATCCTCACCACTGTAGACTCTGGTGAACATCAGCTGGCTCTTAGACCTTGTACACACGGTCGGAAATTCCGACAACCAAATTTGGCCGAAACTGTTGTCCGAATATCCGATAAAACGCTCTGATCGGACACATTCCGACGGGATCTCCGACCGTGTGTACAAGGGCTAAGCTGTTGTACACACGGTCGGAGATTCCGACAACCAAATACATCGGATTTTGTCCGAAACTGTTGTATACACACGGTCGGACAAAGTTGTCGGAAAATCCAACGTGATGACGTTATTTCGTTACGACGGGACTATGTTCACGCTAGTAGCCAATAGCTTTGGTGTAGGAATTTGATCTGAGCATGCGTGGCACTTTGTCCGATCGGAATTCTCTACACATGATCGGAGTATGTCCGATCGGAGCATTTTGTCGGAAAATATTTCTGGCAAGTTGGAAAAGTTGGTCCGACGGATATTCCGACGGAAACAGTCCGATGCAGACCACACACAGTCGGAATATCCGACAAAACGTTCCGATGGGACACATTGGGTGGCACAGTGGTGTAGTGGTTAGCACTCTCACCTAGCAGTAAAAAGGGTCACTGGTTCAAATCCCAACCACGACACCACCTGCCTGGAGTTTGCATGTTCTCCCTGTGCCTGCGTGGGTTTCCTCCGGGTACTCTGGTTTCCTCCCACACTCCAAAGACATGCAGGTAGGTTAATTAGCGTCTGTCCAAAAATTGGCCCTAGTATATGAATGGGAACCTTAGATTGTGGGCTCCTTGAGTGTAGGGACCAATGTAAATGTGCAATGTATAGGGATAGACACTCACTCAGGTTGAACTTGATGGACTGGTGCCTTTATTCAACCTTACTAACTATGAAACTATGAAACATTCTGATGGAATCTCTGACTGTGTGTACAAGGGCTAAGACTCTGTGCCCTTGAGAATCTATGCTCTAGCTCCTACTGGAATCTGTGTTGGTGATCCAGTAGACCTGTGTCCTGTATCTCCCTGGTTACAATACGCAGCAGTCAGTCCTAAGGTCCACTACATAGCGGTGCACTTCTGACTCCTACGGAGTGCATCTGTCACCTGGTCTCAGGTGACCTGACACAGCTTCAGGTACTTGATAGATGGTGGTGATCCAAGACTGATTCATCTTTATGAAGGTCAGTCGATCAACCGAGTCGGTGGACAGGCGCACCCTGTGATCGGTTACAAAGCCACCAGTAGCACTGAAGGTGCGTTCCGAAAGAACGCTGGATGCAGGACAGGCCAGTAGCTCAATTGCATACTGTTCAAGCTCTGGCCAGTGATCCATCCTCAAGACCCAGTAAGCCAGAGTATTTTTGGTGGGAAAGGTGTCCAAGTCTGACCTTGCCCCTAGGTATTCCTGCACCATGTAAATGTGACGCTAGCGATGGTTGCTGGAACCGATTATACCTTGGGGCTGCTGACTAAAAAATTGTCTGAATGCATCGGTCAGATGGCCACCATCTCCACCGCTCCTTCTGACCGAAGCCTCAGCAACACGTTGTCCAGGACCAGGAGTTTGTAACCTCCCAGTCTCTGGGAACGCATTGCACAGACCTTTTTACAAGGCATCCCGGAGATGTCTCATCCTCTGCTCCCTCTGCGACGGCAAGATAAGGTCGGCAACCTTACCCTTGTACCGTGGATCAAGGAGAGTGGCCAGCCTTGATCCGAAGAATACGAGGATCCTTCCGCAGGCTTTGCAGGATCAGGGAGGCCATGCAGTGTAGGTTAGCTGATGCATTCGGTCCGGAGTCCTCTGGGTCACTAAGGACAACATGATCCACAGCCACCTCCTCCCAGCCATGTACAGTGCCTTGCGAAAGTATTCGGCCTCCTTGAACTTTTCAACCTTTTGCCACATTTTAGGCTTCAAACATAAAGATATAAAATTTCAATTTTTTTGTGAAGAATCACCAACAAGTGGGACACAATTGTGAAGTGGAACGAAATCTATTGGATATTTTAAACTTTTTAAGCAAATAAAAAACTGAAAAGTGGTGCGTGCAAAATTATTCGGCCCCTTTACTTTCAGTGCAGCAAACTCACTCCAGAAGTTCAGCGAGGATCTCTGAAAGATCCAATGTTGTCCTAAATGACTGATGGTGATAAATAGAATCCACCTGTGTGTAATCAAGTCTCTGTATAAATGCACCTGCTCTGTGATAGTCTCAGGGTTCTGTTGAAAGCGCAGAGAGCATCATGAAGACCTGCCTGGTCTGTAATACTGTTGTGGAGAAGTTTAAAGCCGGATTTGGATACAAAAAGATTTCCCAAGCTTTAAACATCCCAAGGAGCACTGTGCAAGCGATCGTTTTGAAATGGAAGGAGTATCAGACCACCGCAAATCTACCAAGACCTGGCCGTCCCTCTAAACTTTCAGCTCAGACAAGGAGAAGACTGATCAGAGATGCAGCCAAGAGGCCCATGATCACTCTGGATGAACTGCAGAGAACTACAGCTGAGGTGGGAGAGTCTGTCCATAGGACAACAATCAGTCGTACACTGCACAAATCTGGCCTTTATGGAAGAGTGGCAAGAAGAAAGCCATTTCTCAAAGATATCCATAAAAAGTCTCGTCTAAAGTTTGCCACAAGCCACCTGGGAGACACACCAAACATGTGGAAGAAGGTGCTCTGGTCAGATGAAACCAAAATCGAACTTTTTGCCCACAATGCAAAATGATATGTTTGGCATAAAAGCAACACAGCTCATCACCCTCAACACACCATCCCCACTGTCAAACATGGTGGTGGCAGCATCATGGTTTGGGCCTGCTTTTCTTCAGCAGGGACAGGGAAGATGCTTAAAATTGAGGGGAAGATGAATGCAGCCAAATACAGGACCATTCTGGATGAAAACCTGTTGGAGTCTGCAAAAGGCCTGAAACTGGGACGGAGATTTATCTTCCAACAAGTCAATGATCCCAAACCTACAGCAAAATCTACAAAGGAATGGTTCACAAATAAACGTATCCAGGTGTTAGAATGGCCAAGTCAAAGTCCAGACCTGAATCCAATCGAGAATCTGTGGAAAGAGCTGAAAACTGCTGTTCATAAACGCTTTCCATCCAACCTCACTGAGCTTGAGCTGTTATGCAAGGAAGAATGGGCAAGAATTTCAGTCTCTCGATGTGCAAAACTGATAGAGACATACCCCAAGCGACTTGCAGCTGTAATCGCAGCAAAAGGTGGCTCTACAAAGTATTAACGCAAGGGGGCCAAATAATTTTGCACGCCCCACTTTTCATTTTTTTATTAGTTAAAAAAGTTTCAAAAATCCAATAGATTTCGTTCCACTTCACAATTGTGTCCCACTTGTTGGTGATTCTTCACAAAAAATAAAATTTTTATATCTTTATGTTTGAAGCCTGAAATGTGGCAAAAGGTTGAAAAGTTCAAGGGGGCCGAATACTTTCGCAAGGCACTGTAGAAGTCCACGGGCTTCTTGGGACTATAAATCATCCCTACAAGACTGCTGCTGCTGATGCTGAGTGTCAGGTTACACCTCCATGCTGACACCATCATCCTCCTCCTCCTCCTCCTCCTATTCCTGTGTGATGGGTGGGACAGCAGGAACATTGTCTGGATAAAGGGGGCCTTGAGAGGCAAGGAAGTCTTCCTCTTCCTGCCTCTGTTCTGCCTCAAGTGCCCTGACCATTATTTCATGCAGCATATGCGCCAACAGGTGGACAAGAGGTACAGTGTCACTGATGCATGCACTGTCACTGCTCATCATCCTTGTGGCCTCCTCAAACAGTGTCAGGACAGTGCATGCATCCCTGATCATGCCCCACTGCCATGGTGAGAAAAAACCGAGCTCCCCTGACCCTGTCCTGGTGCCGTAGTCACACAGGTACTCAATGATGTCCCTCTGCTGCATGTGCAGCCGCTGCAGCATGGCCAACGATGAGTTCCACCTGGTGGGCATGTCACATATAAGGCGGTTCTTGGGCAGGTTCAACTCCTTTTGCAGCTCAGCCAGACGAGCACTGGCATTAAATGATCAGCGGAAATGCACACAGATTTTCATCCTGTAAGCCCGGGTACCTGCCCAAGAACTTCTGCACCACCAGGTTAAGGATGTGAGCCACACAGGGCACATGGGTCAGTTGTCCCTGTCGGAGGGCGGAAAGGAGGTTGGTGCCATTGTCGCAAACCACCATTCCTGGCTTAAGCTGGTGTGGCGTCAACCACCTCTCGGCCTGCCCCTGCAGAGCTGACAAAATATCTGCACCAGTGTGGCTCCTGCCCCCCAAACAAACCAGCGCAAGCACGGCATGGCATCGTTTTGCCTGGGTACTTGCATAGCCCCTTGAATGCCTATGGAGCACGGCTGGTTCCGAGGATGGAGCACTGGAAGAGGCCATGGAGGAAGAAGAAAAGGAGGGGGTGGAGGAGAGAGGTGTGTTGCAACCATTAGTTGCATTTTAGAGGTGTGGTGGCGGAACAACCTCCAACACTACTGCACCTTGTCCTGCATCCTTCCCAGCTTCCAGAAGAGTGACCCAATGGACCTTGAAAGACAGGTAACGTCCCAGTCCATGCCTGCTGGACCATGAGTCAGCGGTAATATGCACCTTACCGCTGACCGCCCTGTCCAGAGAGGCAAGGACATTGCCTTCCACATGCCGGTAGAGAGTCGGAATCACCTTCTGTGAGAAAAAGTGGCGTTTGGGGACCTGCCACTGAGGAACCGCACATTGCACAAACTCACGGAAGGGGGCTAAGTCTACCAACTGAAAAGGCAGCAGTTGAAGTGCTAGCAATTTAGCCAAGCTAGCATTCAACCGCTGGGCATGTGGACGGCTGGGAGTGAACTTCTTTCAACGGTCCAGCAGCTGGGTAAATTTACCTGCTACAATCAGATGTGGGTGTACTGCTAGCAGAGTGCCCGCAAGCACTTGGCTGTGACACACCTAATTCTACACTTTCATTCCTCTCAGTGCAGGTTTCAGAGAGGACTGAAAGTCTAGTGGGGTTGGAGATCCCAGCTGATGAGGACCAAGGAGAGGAGGTCCGCTTTGTTCTTTGGTGTGGGTCTTTGAGGTAAGCTTGCCAACGACCTGCATGGCAAATCAACATATGTCTGGTCAAGCATGTGGTGTCCAAGCGGCTGATGTTTTAGCCACGCGAGATATGCTTGAGACATATGTTGCAAATAGCAGCGGTGTGATCTGATGCTCTTGTCTCAAAAAAGGCCCACACCAAAGAACTTTTAGAATAACGCACAGAGGCAGCACCCTGCACAGGCGGAGCTCTTTGGTGTAATTCAGTCGGTGTGCTGCCCCTAAGCTTGCCCCCCAGAGGGCATCATGTCTCGTTGGAGATGTGCCTCCTTCTCCTCCTCCTCTTCTCTCCTACCAGGCACCCATGTGAACTCAGTGACCTCATCATCCCCTCCCTCTTCATCACTGGAGCAAACCTGGCATTATGCTGCAGCTTGTGGAACATGACTGCCAGATTGCTGTCCTTCTTGAGCATCCCCTCTCTCTGTGCTCATGCTACTGCCTTCCTATAGTTGAGTATCATCATCAGAGCCTACAAAACACTGGGCATCCTCCTGGAGCATGTACCCAACACTGTGCTCAAACAGTTCTGGGGACTCCTCAGGAGGACATGGTGGGTCTGGGGAAGGAGTGACTAATGATGACATTTGGACGAGGGAAGAGGATGCGTTGGCAGCTGCTTTGCTAGTACCCTGAGCCTGGGTGAGAGAGGATGAGGAGGATGAAGAGGACTTGGTCATCCACGCTACCAAGTCTTCGGCATGATGTGGCTCAATACGTCCCGCTGCCGAAAATAAGGACAAGCATGTCCCATGGCCACGTGCTGATGACAATGCACCACATCCACGACCAGCACTGTTGTCTCTAGACACAGAGCCTGCTTGCCCTCTTTTATTGGCCTGTGCCTGTCTGTCTCTCCTTGTTGGCCTTCCAGACATGGTAATGGCCTGCAGGAATATGGGAAAACCAGCAATTGGGTAGTGTAATTTGTGCTGGAGGCACACAACACCCACTAACTCCTGCAGATGGCTATATTAGAGAACACCAGCAATAAAGAGTAGATACAGGTGTATACTGTGCTGTGATGGAAGCACAAAACACCCACTAACTCCTGCAGATGCCTTTATTATAGAACACCAGCAATGAAGGTGTCAATAACGAGGTAAGGAGGCCGAGATGCTGAGAGGGCTCCCCTTGCGGCCGAGTGCAGTGCAACCCTGAAGGTGGCACAGGGATGCAGTGCCCACAGTAGCACAGGTTGCCGGGTAGCAGCAGTAGATGGAAATGCTGAGCAGACCAGTCTCTGGAGGCAACTGTGCCAGAAGTCCAAGGCGGGGTCAGGGTCAAGCCGAAGGTCAAACACGGGAGGTCAATCCGGAGGTAAGAGGGATGGATGCTGAACTGGAGGCCAGGAAACGGAAGTCAAGCCAAGCCGAGGTCGGGTGCCGGGAGCAGACAAGGAGTATCAGGGACAAGCCAGAAGTCGGAGCCAGGAGAGTAATCGGAAGCAGGTCAAACAAGCCGGGTCGGTAACAGGAGATCAGGTAGCGGAGATAACAGGCACGGGTACTCAGGAAGAGCTGACGATAAACCAGCAATGTGATGCTGTCAGGTGAACGTTTAAGTAGGCACGACGCTTGGGTTACGTCGTGAGCGCGCCACCACGTTCGTACGCCTACGACGTGTAACGTAATGCGTTCGTACTACCCGGCGCACGCGTACTCGATCAGAAGCTCCATCAGGCGTTCGTCTGAGAATCATATTGCGTCTTCGTGGGCGCTGACGCGCGTCGACACGATCGTGTCTCACGAGGTAACTCCTATTTCCCTGACAGTGCCCCCCCCCAAGGGGCAGCCTCCGGATGCCTAAACGAGCCCATTTTTCAGGATGAAGACATCGAAACCTGTGTATGAGTCTAGGTGCGTGTACAAAACTTGCAGGTTCCCAAGAATTTTCTTCAGCCGAATACCCCTTCCATTTAATTAGAAATTGGATTGTCCTACCTCTCCGACGACAATCAAGGATAGATTCGACTTCAAATTCGGTTTCATCACCAACCTGGACCGGAGGCGGGGGCACTTCTTCTCTACCTGAAAAAGGACTGGAGATGACACGTTTGAGAAGGGAGACATGGAAAACGGGATGAATTCTGAGAGATTTAGGCAAAGCAAGTTCGAATGCTACAGGGTTAATTACACGTCTAATCTCAAAAGGGCCCAGGAACTTGGGTCCCAACTTCCGAGATGGACATGACAATTTTAAATTCACAGCAGAGAGCCACACTTTATCCCCTATCTTAAAGGCAGGGTTAATTCTCCTTCTCTTATCATAATGTCTCTTGTATTCCTCCTGAGCCTTCTTCATGGTAACCTGGAGCAACTGATAGTTAGTTTGGATGAGGTTTACTCTGTCCTGAACGGCTGGGACCGTAGATTCAGGAATGGTATTGGGTAAGAACGAAGGGTGGAACCCGTAATTTGCCCAAAAGGGTGATTGGTTGGTCGAGGCATGCACTGAGTTGTTGTACGCGAATTCCGCGCAAGGGAGCAGGGAGGCCCAATCATCCTGGGAAAAAGAACAAAAGCATCGCAGATACTGTTCGAGCGTCTGGTTGGTTCTCTCTGTTTGTCCATTACTCTGTGGGTGATAGGCTGAGGATAGACATATTCTAATTGACAACAACTTACAGAGCTCTTTCCAGAACCTGGAGGTGAATTGCACCCCTCTATCTGATACAATGCTGTCGGGTACACCATGTAGGCGGACAACTTCTTTAATGAAGATTCTTGCGGTATCCAAGGCGGAGGGGGTCCCTTTCATAGGCAGAAAGTGCGCCATCTTAGATAGGCGATCCACTACTACCAAGATGGTAGTGTGCTCTTCAGAAGGGGGCAACTCCACAATGAAGTCCAAAGAGATTTCCTTCCACGGTTTTTCTGGGACTGGTAGCGGCCTTAACAGGCCCCAGGGTCTAGTGTTAGACCCCTTGTTTCGTTGGCAGGTTGTACAGGAATCAACGTACTCTTTACAGTCAGATCTTAAGGTAGGCCACCATAAGGACCGCTGCACAAGATCAATCGTCTTCCGCACCCCAAAATGGCCGGCCAGTGGGTGGTCGTGGAAGGTCCTTAGTACGAGTAACCTGGCCTGCTGAGGCACAAAAATTTTGTTCTGGTGCCATAGAAGCCCGTCTTGACTTCTCAAGGAAGAAGCTTCTATGTCAGTACATTGGTTAGAGGCCTGTGCTATCGAAGCCCTTAGGTCCGGTTGCATTAGTAGGAAATTCCGGGGAGACAGAATTGTACTAGGTGTAATCTTCTCTGAGGAGTCTGGGAACATCCGGGACAAGGCATCTGCCTTGCCATTTTTTGATCCTGGACGGTAGGTCACATGAAAATTAAACCTTGAGAAGAATAAAGCCCAGCGGGCTTGTCGAGGTCTCAGACGTCTGGCTGTGCGAAGGTATTCTAAATTTTTATGGTCGGTGAAGACCAGGATGGGGTGAGCGGCACCTTCCAAGAGATACCTCCACTCTTCAAAGGCGGTCTTGATTGCCAAAAGCTCCCGGTCACCTACATCGTAGTTCCTTTCTGGGGGACTCATCTTCCGTGAAAAGAAGGCTACAGGGTGCAATAATGCCTTGGGACCTTGTCGCTGGGATAGAATTGCTCCTGTGGCCACCTCTGAGGCATCGACCTCCAGAACGTAGGGTAAGGCGGGATCTGGATGCTGCAGAATAGGTGCGGTAGTGAAGAGGGTTTTGAGCTGGTCAAAGGCAGATTGTGCTGCTGGAGTCCAGAGAAACTTGATATGCTGACGAGTGGTCTGCGTGATGGGTGCTACTATGGTGGAGAAGTTCCTTATGAACCTCCGGTAGAAATTAGCAAACCCAATGAACCTTTGAACGGCCTTCTTGTCAGAAGGAGCGGGCCAGTCTAGGATGGATTTCACTTTCTGGGGGTCCATGGCGATTCCACCTGTGGAAATGATGAGTCCCAGGAACTGAATAGATTCTTTTTCGAAGTCGCATTTCTCGGCCTTAACGAATAGTCCGTGGGTCCTGAGTATACCTAACACTTTTTTAACATGTGTTCTATGGAGTTCTAGAGTGGTCGAGAAGATCAGAATGTCGTCCAAGTAGGCGACGACGAAGTGGTCCAAGTACTCCCGGAGGATGTCATTAATAAAGTGCTGGAAAGTTGCTGGGGCATTGCATAATCCGAAGGGCATGACCAAGTATTCAAAATGCCCAAATCTTGTTCTGAATGCCGTCTTCCACTCGTCCCCCTTCCGGATACGGACGAGGTTGTAGGCTCCACGTAGGTCAAGCTTAGTAAAAATGCGGGAAGTGTGGAACCTTTGGAAAAGTTCTGGGATGAGCGGAAGTGGGTAGCGGTTTTTGAGGGTGATGTTATTTAGTTCCCTGTAGTCCACGCACGGTCTTAGAGTCTTGTCCTTTTTTTCTACGAAAAAGATGCCCGCACCAGCAGGGGATGAGGAAGGACGGATGAATCCCTTTGCCAGATTCTCATCTATATACTGTCTTAAGGCCTCAAGTTCAGTCTCGGAGAGAGGGAAAATCCGGCCAAAGGGAATGGGAGCTCCCGGCAATAATTCGATGGGGCAGTCATAGGGGCGGTGCGGAGGTAAGATATCCGCCTTTCTCTTGTCGAATACGTCCCTGAACTCTTGGTAAGCTGCTGGTATGTTAGGAGCGGGACTGAGTACGGGTTGGACGGTCAAACAGCTGGACAAGTTCCTAGATTCGGGGTCCAGACAGTGTTGTTGGCAGTAAGCTGAAGTGAAGGCTATTTCTTTCTTGGACCAATCAATCCGAGGATTGTGTGCCTGAAGCCACGGGATTCCTAGGATGACGGGAAACATGGGAGAACATAGGACGTCGAACTTAATAAACTCCCGATGACCTGAATCTGTGGTCGCTAGGATGGGTCTTGTTTCCCTGGTAACATGGCCAGAGCTAGGTAGGGAGCCATCGGCCAGACGGACAGTCAGCTTTTGTTTCTTCAAGAGAAGCGGGAGAGCAAGATTTTTAGCCAGGGTTAAGTCCAGAAAGCAGCTGCAGGCCCCAGAGTCCAGGATTGCCAGTAAGCGGATCTCCTGACCTGATACCGTCAATGTGACAGGAAGGGGGATGTGGGTTGAAGCGGGTTTCGTTACCTGGAGATGACATGGAGTGCAGGGGGTTGATTTACTTGGCCTGGTGGGACAGTGGTCAATACGATGTCCTGATTCCCCACAATAGAAGCAGAGATGTGCCTGACGGCGGCGAAGCCTCTCTTCAATGGTCAAGGGAGAGCGGAACAGGCCATTCAGAACAGAGGATGCCACTGGGCAGGCCGGAGGTGGAGCCTGGGTAGGGTTGAAGGTCCCAGTGCGTTCAGACCGGCGTTCACGTAGGCGCCTATCAAGCTGAGTGGTGAGTTGGATGAGTTCCTCAAGTGTTGGGGGGACCTCCAATCTAGCTAGTTCGTCCTTGAGGACCTCGGACAACCCCATCCGGTACTGATATTTTAGAGCTGCCTCATTCCAGCCAACATCTGCAGACCAAGTACGGAACTCTACTGTATAATCCTCTGCAGGCCGCTCACCCTGGCGGAGGGAGTACAAAGTTGCTTCGGCTGTAGTTGTCCGAAAGGGATCATCGTATAGGCGGGCCATAGCTTGAAAAAACTGATCCAAGGTACTAATGGAAGAGCTGTGTTGCTCTAGTAAGCCGTGAGCCCAGGTCTGGGGATCGTCCCTTAGTAGTGAGATGGTAAAACCCACTTTGGTCAT
Organism: Lithobates pipiens; assembly: GCF_037356315.1. Lineage (NCBI taxonomy): Eukaryota > Metazoa > Chordata > Amphibia > Anura > Ranidae > Lithobates > Lithobates pipiens. The sequence goes on from NW_027507903.1 coordinate 337,668,230, forward strand.
TTCAGAAGTAAAGGTCTGAGGCTGCAGGGAGAAGTACAAGTGGCATGAGTTCCTGAAGGACCTAAATTTTCTTCGGTCCCCATGAAAATGTTCTGGTGCAGGGACTCGTGGCTCTGGAGAGGTTGAGACTATAGCGGTAGGACCTTGGCCAGAGAGGATAGATGGCTCAGGAGGGTGCTGCAGGCGTTCCTCCAACCGAAGGTATTTCTCTTGGAGACCCTTAATCGCTGGGGTCAGGGCCATGACTTCCCGTAGGATGACCTCTATCGGGGAGTTGCCTCTGTCGGCCTCTGACATTTTTGGCTGGTTTATACTGTCAATAACGAGGTAAGGAGGCCGAGATGCTGAGAGGGCTCCCCTTGCGGCCGAGTGCAGTGCAACCCTGAAGGTGGCACAGGGATGCAGTGCCCACAGTAGCACAGGTTGCCGGGTAGCAGCAGTAGATGGAAATGCTGAGCAGACCAGTCTCTGGAGGCAACTGTGCCAGAAGTCCAAGGCGGGGTCAGGGTCAAGCCGAAGGTCAAACACGGGAGGTCAATCCGGAGGTAAGAGGGATGGATGCTGAACTGGAGGCCAGGAAACGGAAGTCAAGCCAAGCCGAGGTCGGGTGCCGGGAGCAGACAAGGAGTATCAGGGACAAGCCAGAAGTCGGAGCCAGGAGAGTAATCGGAAGCAGGTCAAACAAGCCGGGTCGGTAACAGGAGATCAGGTAGCGGAGATAACAGGCACGGGTACTCAGGAAGAGCTGACGATAAACCAGCAATGTGATGCTGTCAGGTGAACGTTTAAATAGGCACGACGCTTGGGTTACGTCGTGAGCACGCCACCACGTTCGTACGCCTACGACGTGTAACGTAATGCGTTCGTACTACCCGGCGCACGCGTACTCGATCAGAAGCTCCATCAGGCGTTCGTCTGAGAATCATATTGCGTCTTCGTGGGCGCTGACGCACGTCGACACGATCGTGTCTCACGAGGTAACTCCTATTTCCCTGACAGAAGGGTAGATACAGGTGTATACTGTGCTGTGCTGGAGGCACACAACACCCACTAACTCCGGCAGATAGCTCTATTAGAGAACAGCAATAAAGGGTAGATAAAGGTGTATACTGTGCTGGAGGCACACAACACCAACTAACTCCTGCAGATGCCTTTATTATAGAACACCAGCAATAAAGGGTAGATACTGGTGTATACTGTGCTGTGCTGGAGGCACACATCACCCACTAATTCCTGCAGATGGCTCTATTAGAGAACAGCAATAAAGGTAGATACAGGTGTATACTGCGCTGGAAGCACACAACACCCACACACTCCTGCAGATGGCTCTATTAAAGAACAGCAATAAACGTAGATACAGGTGTATACTGCACTGGAAGCACACAACACCCACAAACTCCTGCAGATGGCTCTATTAGAGAACAGCAATAAATGTAGATACAGGCGTATACTGCACTGGAAGCACACAACGCCCACTAACTCCTGCAGATGGCTCAATTAGAGAACAGCAATAAACGTAGATACAGGTGTACACTGCGCTGAAGGCACACAACACCCACTAACTCCTGCAGACGCCGGAACACTACACAAGGCTGCCACGCTGGCGGCCTTATATAGTGTGTGGCGTGTACTAAACAGCCTGAGCTATAATTTTAATTATAATTATGTCTCTCCCCGCTGCCGGCGCTGTGATTGGCCAAGCATGCGGGATCACAGTGCATGCTTGACCAATCATGAGCCAGCAATGCACTGCAATGGCACAGTGCATTGTGGGCCGTGAGCGTCATGTGAATTTAGTGCGAACGGCCCACAGAGTTCTGGCTTCGCCGACCGGGCAAACAGCCGGTGTTCAAGTCGACCATGCGTTCGACTCAAACACCAAGCTCATACCTAGTTATTACCAAGATTCAATTGCAATTCAGAGACATTTCAAATGAAGAATCACTATCATATACTATTTCATGCTTATTAATATCCACTTCACAGACCAAAATCCATAACATCCATAAAATACCAGATAATGTTATTTAAGGTTGCAGCTATCAATAATCTCCCTACATAATAAGTTTATCATTCTGAAATAGTTTTATGTTTAATTATCATGCCTTGGTCATTAATTAAATGCATTGATGCCAAGTAGCCACACTAGCCATAACCTTTCGCTCGCATCCACTGATACAACGTATAATTTATTTTTTAATCACATCTGTTTTGTACATTTATGTACATCTGCATAATTTGACATTGTAGGGTTATTCCAGTGCAGAGTGAAGATGGATCTGAGAAGGGAGGGAGACACTGTCAGCTTCCTCTCTGTATTTATCACTATGTTTTTTTCACCTGACTTTTCAAACAGCTAATGTGTACTAGTGATGGCTTTCCAGGTTTGATTTGCCAAGCATTTGAATTTTGCCTAAAATACGGCAAATTCAACCTTACAGGCAAATCCCATTAAAATCTATGGGGGGGGGGGGGTGAATCTTGTTAACCACCTCAATACCAGGCACTTAAACACCTTCCTGCCCAGACCAATTTTGAGCTTTCAGCGCTGTCGAAAGTTGAATTACAATTGCACGGTCATGCTACACTGTACCCAAATAAAATTTTTATCATTTTTTTCCCACAAGTAGAGCTTTCTTTTGGTGATATTTGATCACCTCTATGTTTTTTTATTTTTTGCTAAACAAATAAAAAAGACAGAAAATTTTGAAAAAAAATATGTTTTTTTTGTTTCAGTTTCAAAACTTTGTAAATAAGTAAGTTTTCTCCTTCATTGATGGGCACTGATGGGGCTGCACTGATGGCACTGATAAGGCGGCACTGATGGGCACTGATGAGGTGGCACCAATGAAGTGGCACTGATGAGGTGGCATTGATGGACACTGATATGTGGCACTGATAGGCGGCACTGATAGGCGGCACTGATAGGTGGCACTGATGGGTGACACGGATGGACACTGATAGGTGGCACAAATTGGCAATGGTAGCTGGCACAGATTGGCATGGATAAGCAGCATGAATGGGCATGTATAGGCGACACAGATGCGCATGGATAGGCGGCACAGATGGGCATGGATAGGCACTGATAGGCGGCATGGATGGGAACTGAAAGGTGGCATGGATGGGCGCTGATAGGTGGCATGGATGGGCACTGATAGGTGGCATGGGTGGACACTGATAGACGTCATTGTATTTTATTGATTTGTACTGATCAATGCCAATCAGTGCCAAACAATAATGCATGCCAATCAGTGATGCCCATTGTGGGCACTGATTGCCATCCATTGTGGTCACTGATTGGCATCCATTGTGGGCACTGACTGGCACCCCTGGTGGTCTAGGGTGGCATACATGGTGCTGGGCATCCCTGGTGGTCTGGTGGCGTCCCTGGTGGTCCAGTGTGGGCATCCCCGTGGGGCTGTGCTGATAATCGATCAGCACAGACCCCCCTGTCAGAGGAGCAGCCGATCGTCTCTCCTCTACTCGCCTCTGACAGACACGAGTGAGGAAATGCTGATCACCGGCTCTTCCTATTTACACTGTGATCAGCCGTGATTGGACACGGCTGATCATGTGGTAAAGAGTCTCCATCGGAGACTCTTTACCGAGATCGTAGTTGCGGGGTGTCAGACAGACACCCCGCAACAACGATCGCACGATGCAGCGGCTAAAAATCCTGAGGACGTCCTATGACGCCCAGTCAGGATTTTGAAACCACTTTGCAGACGTCATTTGCCTATAGGGCAGGCGGCAAGTGGTTAAACTCTTGCTATTTTTTGAGCTATTTTTCCACTGGCACTGCCATGGGGATCATGAGCCAGCTGTACTTTATAGGTGCTCAAAAAAAATAACTGTACAGTGGGGTGAGGGTCTATTCATGCTGATTCAAGGGAAACATTGAAAATGTACCCATTCTGTAGATAACATGGTTGGGAGATGTCTTAAGGTTACATTCACACCAATGCGTTTTTTCATGCTTTCTGCTCTTTGTAGAAATGTAGGACATTATTTTAATATGGGTTCCTATGGAACATGTTCACATGATTGCATTTTTGTGGCTCTGTATTTTTGGAAAGGGTCAGGGACCTTTTAAATGCAAAGTGGTGCTTTTTTTCTTTTTTGGTTCAATAGACTTCAATGGAGAAGCTGTAAAAAACCTGTAGTATGGTTTTACCGTGTTTTTGCTGCAATTTGCATCTTGTGTTTTTAATCTGCCCAACAACAAATTTTCTACAGAAAAAAAGCAGAAAAAACACAAATCGTGGCAAAATTGTGGCACAAAACCCACACAAAGCACTGCAGAAATGCTCAAAAGCAAACTGCATAGATGTGAATGGAGCCTAAAGCTGTATGCAATGTTAAGGAACTTAAGGCAAATAGATGCACTCGGCAAGAGCAGTTGCTCCGGAGCTTAGTAAATGAGTAGAAGCTCTGCTGACTTCCATCATCAAATACTTTACCAACACAACTTTACCTGCCCTCTATCTATCCATTGGAATGTGTGTATTCCCACTCTTATGCATGCATTTGCAAATTTGTACTAACTAAACCCCTGTTTTTAACGCACACTGTTAGGTTAATTTGGTTGGTAAGCAGACTGGTTGGTGAGTTGAGCTGGGAATTTTCTCTGGTTTTGTCTTGTATGCATTACCCTTCCATGTGCTCCTTGCTGTGATGGCCAGTTATAGATGGGGCAGGGGCCGTTTGTTTGTTACTGATGTAAATATTGATGAGGGGACACACTGGGCCCCTTTGCTGCCATTGTGCTATGTGCTGGGTGTCCAGTGTGCCTCTATACCTTTAAGAAGGACTGGGCTACCTTCAGGCCCACCTGCCCCTATCTACCCATTAGAATTCATGTGCTCCCACTGTTAGTTAGAACTTCAAGTAATACAGGGTGCTGTGAAAGGGCCCTGCAGCATATGCATGCATTTGCAAATGTGTGCTAACGAAACCCCTGTTTTTAACGCATACTGTTAGACAGGTTATACAAATTAATAACTAGGTATCAAAGGGGTTATTCCTTTACCAACTTAATAGTTATGAACCAAATGAAATGGATAGATATGTGCATTCGTTTTCGTCCGAATGCATTTTCGTCCGAATTTCAGCTATTTTCGTTTTCGTTTTGACAAACGTTAACAAAAGCACAGAATCCGAAAAACTAAAGATCCGACATAAATAAATGCTTTATTTTCATTTTCGTTGTTACAACAGTTCGATATAGAATAGGAGATTCGATGTGACTCTGACAATAACAATCTGTGTCTATAGAACCTGTGGTCGAATGCATGGGCGTCCGCAGAACTTTTTTCGGGGGGGGGCTTAATTTTAGGGTCACCCATGCGCCGCCCTTTTTCGACAATGTCATTATCACATTATCATGGTCAGAGACTGCAGACATAGTACAGTCCCTAGCATAAGTAGTGGATAATGGCCGACAGACCCTCTTACCAGACCCAGCGAAACTACAGCAGTGATCCCTCCGACTTGCCGATTGCTCACTCTGGGTTCCCCAGGGGCGACCCTGGTCAGTAGTGTAGTATGTCTGTTCCCTGGCAGTGGCTCCGTCTTTTTCTCTCTGGCGGTGCTGGGCAGTATGCCTCTCTCCGGTGGCACTGGAAAGCATGGCTCTCTGGTGGCACAGGGCAGTGTAGCTCTCTCTGACTTCTGCCCAGCACACCCCTCATTCTTTTTCCTGTAGCGCTCTCTCCCTTACCTTTTTTCCATGCTGCAGTATCTCAATCTCTCTCTTGATTGAGCTGTAGACTCCTCCCTGTAGAAAATGGGGCTGCCAATCTTTGGGACTACATGTCCCATGATGCTCTCTTCTACTAGTCTCCTTTGATTGGCCCTAAGTTGTGGCCAATAGGGAAGGAACGGAGTGGGCAGGAAGCTGGGTGGGGAACCTGGTGAGAGCTGTCGTCTCTTCTCCCTGACAGGAGAAAGGGAGGGTGACCGGGGGAAACCTGACAGCCCGCAGCTCGCCTTTCTCCTGTCACAGTGCTGCCGAGTTCTCTGCTGGAATGAGCAGGGAAAAGAGCCCGCAGTCACACTACACTGATAGGGGGGCTTGACAGCACCTTGATGGTGTCACCCTAATAGTGATGGAACTGTGCTGAATTTAGGATCTGATCCCTGATTCCAGGGGGGGGCACTTGACTTGACCCCCCTTGCCCCTACCCGCGGACGCCCATGGTCGAATGTGCCTAACCTTACCTCTATTAGTCCAAGATTATATAGAGAAAATATTCGACAGAGAAAAAAGATTTGACAGAGAGAAAAGATTCTGCAAGTTACTGTCCTAAAAAGTGTTTGGAGACCTGGGTCCTGCCCCAGGGGACATGTATCAATGCAAAAAAAAGTTTTAAAAACGGCCGTTTTTTTCGGGAGCAGTGATTTTAATAATGATTAAAGTGAAACAATAAAAGTGTAATATTCCTTTAAATTTCGCAGGGGGCGGGGAGTGTCTATAGTATGCCTGTGAAGGGGCGCATGTTTCCCATGCTTAGAACTGTCCCTGCACAAAGTCCTTTAAAATCACTCACAGCTATTATGAATTGTCGGCTCCGTAATACAGAGAACACTCATTGAAAGTCATTGATAAAATACGTGGGACGTGGGGGTCCCCCTCAAAATACATACCAGACCCTTTATCCCAACAGGCAACCTGGCAGGCCGCAGGAAAAGAGGGGGGGACGAGAGAGCGGCCCCCCTCCCTCCTGAACTGTACCAGGCCACATGCCCTCAACATTGGGAGGATGCTTTGGGGGTCTGTGACCCCTCAAAGCACCTTGTCCCCATGTTGATGGGGACAAGGGCCTCATCCCCACAACCCTGGCCAGTGGTTGTGGGGGTCTGCGGGTGGGGGGCTTTTCAGAATCTGGAAGCTCCCTTTAACAAGGGGACCCCCAGATCCTGCCCCCCCTGTTTGAAATGGTAAGGGGTTATAAAAGTACCCCTACCATTTCACAAAGAAAGTGTAAAAAATAGTTAAATAAGACAAACACACTTTTGAAAAATTCCTTTATTAAAAAAAATAAAAATAAAAAAAAAGATTCCAGCGGTGGTAATCCACTCTTGCTATCCAGCGACGGACAATCATCTCTCTGGGTCCAGCGATGGATGATCTGATCCAGCGCAGCAAATCCATCCATCTTCTCTCTCCACGGAGGAGACACTGCAGAGATTCCGGCGGCCTGACGTTTGTTATATGCGGAGGGCGGGGCCACCCGTCACATGACCCCGCCTCCCTCTGACGCAAGGGAAAACCCGGGTTTCCCTGTGACGTATGGGTGACCCCGCCCCCCTCTGATGTAACGCAGGCAGGTTTCCGTTACATCAGAGGGGGCGAGTTCACCCATACATCACGGGGAAACCCAGGTTTCCCCTTGCGTCAGAGGGGGGCGGGGTCGGGTGATGGGTTTGCCCCGCCCTCCGCATATAACAAACATCAGGCCGCCGGTGTTCTGGCATATTCAGTCCAGGCATCATATAGTGTCCGCCCCGTACTGCGCATGCAGAAGAAGCTTCGTAAAATTTCCGAAGCTGAACGGCGCCTGCACCGTGAGTGGAGGTGGTAGCCCCACTATCCAAGCGGACATAGGGTTGTGAAAATTTGACCGCCCCTCGAACGTTATGGGCCGTTCGCGCCAAATTCGTGTGGCGCTCACGGCCCACAATGCACTGCGGGAACGCAGTGCATTGCTGGCTCATGATTGGCCAAGCATGCACTGTGACCCCGCATGCTTGGCCAATCACAGCGCCGGCAGCGAGGAGAGCCATGATTGGCCACAGGCAGGATGCCTGTGGTCAATCATAGCTCAGGCTGTGTAGTACACGCCCCACACTATATAAGGCCGCCAGCGCGGCGGCCTTGTGTAGTGTGTTGGCGTCTGTAGGAGTTAGTGGGTGTTCTGTGTACCTTCAACACAGTATACATCGATCGTTATTGGCCGATTTTTCGTTCTTGCTCTTCTTTTTTTATTTTTTTATTTAGTAGTATGCGACAAACAATACAGAGGTAACTTCACAGGATGTATGATACATATGGTTACATACAAGCACTCGTAGTGTGCGGAAAACAGAGCCAACAATAAGAAACAGAGCCATCAGTAAGAAAAACTGAGGGGAAGGATACCTGGACAATTGTGTGGGCTATTGGAAACGAAGTTAAGGCACCCACCCTTGAGGATCCCCCTTTGCTCAAAAGGTCATAGATTTCAGCTCTGTAGCCCTCAAAACACCTGGATAACCATGGATAGGGGAAGAGTTTCTTACTACAGTCAACTGGGGTCGGAACATACCGTATTTTCTGTTTATTAAAGTAAAAGAGAAAAAGTAGGGTTGAAAAGCGGGAAAAGGGGGAGAGAGCAGAGTAGGGGCTGAAATGGCAAAAAAGAATAGGAAGAGGAAAGGGGGTAGTGGGGGGTAGAGTGGGTAGGGCTGGATCCCCTCTCAGGGAGCAAGAGACCCCCCCGGCCCACCAGCGTGATAGCTGGACATATTTTGAGACAGCAATCTCCGACATTCAGCACAAGCTTGCTAGATCCCGTTAAGGTATTCCGCAGAAAAACGAAACTGGGTCCAATAGAACGATCTGTTCCCATGCTCCTCGGCTTTGTCCCTCATTGTGGCAGTCAGGTCCTCCATACGTTAAATTTCGTTCACCCTTGCGAACCACTGGGTCACCATTGGAGCAGATTGTTGCTTCCATTGACTGGGGATGCAGGCCCTGGCTGCATTGAGGAGATGTTTAAGTAAAGACTTATGATAACGTTTGCTCGACATGGGAGTTAGATTAAGAAGAACTGCCGCGGGATCGTTGTCTAGGGAAATGTCCGTAAACCTGTGGATAAGTCTCAGGACCGGTCGCCAAAAGGTTTGCAGTTGAGGACAGTCCCAGAAAATGTGGAGAATGGTGCCAGCCTGTTGCGCACAGCGCCAACAACGGTCAGAATGACCAGGGAAAATTTTTGCTAACACCACCGGTGTGCAATACCAGCGTGTGATCAGCTTATATGATATCTCCTGGTATTTACTGCAAAGCGACGATTTATGGGCGAAAAAAAGTATTCTGTCCTTCTGCTTTTCAGAGAATTTAGTTTGTAGGTCCCTTTCCCATTTAGCCAGGAAGGGAGGATCTGTGGAGGCATGTGCTTCCGCCAGGATTTTGTACGATCTAGAGAGGGACCCGCGAATTGGGCCGGCTTCTAGGCACAGGTCCTCGAAAGGATGGAGTTGTCTAGAGAAGAGCGAATAATTAGGTAAAGATCCGAGGAAGTGGGCCAGCTGTCGAGCTCTCCAGCTATTCAGTGCCACTGGAACTTGTTCCCGCATTATGGTGCCCATGGGAATCCAACCCATTGGTCCCATAAACAGAGCTGCTCTCCGAAGCCCCCTCGGTGCTTGCCCGGTAAAGACCCGCTCCTGCAGGCCTGGAGGGAATCCAGGGTGCCCCACAATAGGGGTCATAGGAGAAGGAAAATTAGTCAGATTGGAAAGGCGAAAAAAACACTCCATCTCAGCGAGCGAGGGGCCAATCAACGGGTGAGAGGTCACACACGACTCCAACTGCCCCCCCGCCCAGGGCAGGCCAGCCAAAGGGGCCCGTGCCATGTCCTGTTCCAACTGGACCCAAAGCTTCAGTTCCCCGTGTCGACACCAGTCAACCACGCGCGTCATGTGCGTCGCCGTGTAGTATAAGGCAGGGTCCGGGAAGCCAATACCGCCCCTCAGTTTTGGTCGCAATAATAGTGTCCTACCAATCCGCGGATGTTTGCTGCGCCAAAGGAACTTGGTAAAAATTGAACGAACCGCCCGAAAGAAAGACTGAGGTATTTTAACGGGTAATGCCTGTAAGAGGTATAGAAGTCGTGGCATTGCGTTCATCTTTAGCACGTTACAGCGCCCGAACCACGATAGAGCTAGAGGGTCCCATCTTTTAAGGTCCGCTGTTAGCGTCGCCAGAAGTGGCTGGAAATTCAGGGAAAAAACGTCCTTGGGGTTTGCTGGTATTCTAGTGCCCAGATACTGTATAGACCGGGTGGCCCACTTAAATGGGAAAAACGGTCGTAGACCTGCCAAAGTACGGTCCGATATAGATACATTCAGAGCCTCTGACTTCTGAAGATTGACCTTAAACTTGGATAAGGTGCCGTACCTTTTTAATTCGTGTAGCAGTGAGGGCAGAGACGTAATAGGTTTTGTGATATAGAATAAGAGGTCGTCCGCATATGTAGCCACTTTGTGATGATAGTGATCCGACTGAACCCCGCTTACATTAGGGTTATCTTGTATGCGTCTAATAAACGGTTCCAGGGAGAGGACAAAAAGAAGGGGGGAAAGTGGACATCCCTGCCTGGTCCCATTGGAGATCTCAAAGGGCTCCGAATCTATCCCGTTAACCCGGACCGTGGCAGTGGGACTAGAGTATATAGCGGCTATCCAGGCCATGATCGATTCGGGCATACCGAAGGACCGTAACGTTTCCTGGAGAAACCCCCAATCCACCCTGTCGAAAGCTTTTTCCGCATCAGCGGACAATAGTAGAAGTGGGGTGCCCGATCTCTTCGCCTGCTCTACGACGTCAAGTGTCCTGACAGTGTTATCTCTCGCCTCTCTGGATTGAATAAAGCCCACTTGGTCAAGAGCCACCAGTTGTTGCATAAAGCCGCTGAGCCTGGAAGCTATGATTTTCGTGAAAAGCTTAACGTCACAGTTCAGGAGAGAGATGGGCCTGTAACTGGCGCATAACAATGGGTCCTTCCCAGGTTTGGGAATCACAGTGATAGATGCTCTTAGCATATCCGGAGGCATGGGGTGCCCCTCTAGGATAGCATTAAAGGCTCTAGCAAATTGGGGGGCCAACTGTGCCTGAAAGGTTTTGTAATAGGCCAGCGTAAAGCCATCAGGTCCCGGAGCCTTACCCGGCTGTGTGTCCGCTATGGCTGCCGTCAGCTCTTCTACGCGGATAACAATTCTTGGTCGGTCGCAGAGAGCGTAGGTAAATTGGTCTCCCTGAGATATTGCTGGATATTGGAGATGATAGCGGCCGGGGCGGTATCTGCCCGGGGCTGATCCAAATTGTAGAGCTTCGAATAGAACTCCCGGAAGGTCGCTGCCAGGTCCGGGGAGGCATGTATCTTGGATCCCGTCGAAGTGGATAGCGCAGGAATGTACGATTGTGCTCGCTTCGCCCTAAGTGCGTTGGCCAATAAACGACCACACTTGTCCCCATATTCATAGAATGGACGTCGCGCCTTAAGTAGGACGTGTCTGGCTTGGTATAAAGAGTGATTTCTAATGGCTTCTCTCGTCTGGAGCAGCTCCGCCTCCAATGCGGGATCAGAGCTCGTTTTGTGCCTCTGTTCCAGTCGGTGGAGGGTCGTCAGGAGGTCCGTCAGAGTTTTAGCCCGACGCTGTTTTGCAGCGTGACCCAGCTTAATAAGGATCCCCCTGATGACACATTTATGGGCTGCCCAGACGGATAGAGGATTAGAAACAGAACCTGAATTGCTGGCAAAGAAGTCTCGCAAGTTAGTGTGAATCTCCGCCGCTCCATCGGGATCTTTAAGGAGCGTTTCGTTCAAACGCCAAAGAGGCGTCTGCTGGCGTAATTGTGGGATCGTAAGTTCCAGAAGGACCGGGGCATGGTCAGAGAGCGTTATCTGGCCGATCGCAGTTTTAGAGGCGAGGGGGATGGTGGAGTGCCGTACAAGAAAAAAATCGATCCTGGAATAGGATCCGTGAGTGGAAGAATAGAAAGTGAAGTCCCGATCTCGTGGATGGAAAATCCTCCAGATGTCCACCAGTTGATGGCCATGTAACAACTCTTTAAGGGTACGACGTGCACTTTGGGATAGCGAGGAGGACTGTACCGAAGAGTCCCTAGAGGGATCTAGGGTAAGATTGAAGTCTCCGCCCACTACAAGAATGCCCTCACCAAACGTTTCGAGCGTGGCTAGAAAAGCATCCAGGGCCTGTACTTGATTTGTGTTGGGCAGATAGTAGTTAGCAAGGGTAAACGTGCGGGAGTCTATTGTCCCCTTTAAAAGCAGAAACCTGCCCTCCGGATCTCTAAGCTCATCCAGATACTGCCAGTGGAGTGATTTGGACAGTAGGATGCTTGTCCCTTTGGATTTAGATGAGACAGATGGGCTATGGTAAGCTACCGGGAATTGCTTGCTAGCAAGTTTTGGTACCTTGTCTGCGCGAAAATGGGTCTCCTGGAGAAAAAGACTATGTGTGCTCTCTGCCTCCAGAGTTCGGACAGACAGCTGGTTCGCTTTTCTGGGGAATTGAGTCCCTTGACATTCCAGGAAAGGAATTTAAGAGCCATGGCAGCAGAGAACTCGCTCCCCGAGAGGGGGGTAGGAAGGGGGAGAGAGGGGGGGAGGGAAAAAGCAAAGGGTGAGAATGAAGGCGGAAGTAGACTCAAGGAAGAGCTGGGCGAAAGGGGAGATAGAAGAGGGGAGGAAAGAGAAGCAAAACTATCAGGGAGTATATCTCCAAAAAGGAGAACTACTGCCACCAGGGCAGAGTGTACCTAGAGTGGGGGGTGGTAAGGCACAGCCAAGCGTGGAGTCCCAGCCATTGGGACCCCCGCAGCAACAGCAGGAAGTAATCTACATGACATTATAATAACAGGACAAAAAGACAACACCAACATGGCAAAGATAACATTGAACCTTAAATCACAGAGAAGGAAACCAAGTGCGTCCCGTGGGGACTCAGAAAGTAACTTAACCCAAACCCAACATCTGTAAGCAACAGCCTCAGTATCGTACCCAGCAAGCCCAAAATCCCATGGAGAATGTAACACAGTGAGGAATGGAGGCCATCCCACAGCCCCCCGCCCACCTCCCCCAGACTCCCCAACACCCAATTCCCAGAACCCCCAGCATTCTTGTTCTGTCCACGATCCCCCCCCCCTCAGATAATAAAAAAAAAAGGGGGGGCGGGGGGGGGAGGCCCAGCGGACGGGAAGCCCAGGAGGAGGGAGAGAAAACAACAACCGCTCCAACCGTCCCCCCCTAAGTCCAAGGGCGGAAAAAGCGTCTAATTCAATCCGGGTGGCTGGGTGAGTCCTTCTGCCGGGACAGTTCGGGCTGCTTTAAAGTGGGCCCGATCACCAAGAGCGACCAATTAGCCACATGAAGCATTGGCCGGGCGTACAAAAAAACAGGGAAGAAAAGAAAAAAAAAAAACAGGGACAGTCTAACAGGACCAGCAAGGGAGGATATCAGAGTACCTGTTTTCCGGAAATTCAAGGAGCCGGTCCCTGTGGATCTAGTGAGCGGCCCCTCTGGACGCGTCGGCCGGTTCTGGCGCCACGTTGCCCTCCGGCGGTGGGACGTTGCTGGACATTCAAAGGAGCATTCAGCAGGAGCCAGTTGGGCACGACGACTGGATCAATAGCGGCAAAGGCAAATAGGTGCGGCAACTCCGAAGGATGTCGTAGAGCGAAGATCTCTGTCCCCTTGCGTATGATCAGATGAAATGGGTGGCCCCATTTGTACGTAAGGCCGTTCACACTGATACTGTCCAAAATAGGTTTTAACGCCCGTCTCATCAACAGAGTGCGTCGGGAAATATCCGGGAGCAGATGTATCGCCGCCCCATCAAACTCCAGCACTCCCACTCGCCACGCCTGTCGCAGGATTTCTTCTTTGACACTAAAGGAGTGCAAACAACAGAGGACATCCCTGGGCCTGTCAGGAACATTGGAGTTAGGGCCAAGCGTCCTATGGACGAGATCCAAGGTAATTGCGGTGTCTCGCGGCCGGTCCAGGTATCGATTAAAGACAGTGGTCACCATCGATCGGAGGTCAGACTGCTGGACCGACTCCGGGATTCCCCTCAGACGAATGTTCTGTCTGCGACTGCGATTTTCCAAGTCATCAATCAGTAACTGCATTTGGGCATATTGATCGCTGATACCTGTCTGTGCTGTCTGGACCTCCTGCACCCTATGAGACAACACTTCCTGAATCTGCTCGGCAGCGGAGACCCTTGTGTCTATTGCAGCGACTTCTTGCTTGAGGGCCTGCATCTCACCCCTCATTGCCAGCTCCATTCTAGTGGCCAGAGCTTCAAAGTCAGTTCTAGTAGGCAGTTGTTGCAATAGGACCCATAATTTATGTGTTGGGTCTTCCTGCAATGCATCCCCAAATTGCTGAGCAAGGGTAGAATGAGCATGCATGACTTCCTGTGTGCTGGAGCCTTGTAGGAGAGCAGAAGCAGGAAGGGGGGGGGTGTGTACCTGGGGAAACCTGCACAGAGTCAAACAATCCCCCTGTCCTGTCTGGAGATGCAGCCAGCGACCTGGGGAGACAGGGGGATAGATCACTGAGGGGAGAGCAGGGCGGCATAGTGTGATCCTCCTCTCTCTGCTGGCCACCGCTCTGGGCACCCCCCCCCACTGTACAGCGCGTCCGCCGCATGTCCCGCCGGCGCCATCTTGGATTTCGCTGGGGTTGAGGCCGCCTGTTTAAACTGCAGTAAATAGCGATCCATGCCGTGGATCAGCTAAAAAGTGCGGCGGATCGGTTCCCCCCCTCTGGGGTCCCTGGTGCTGTGTCCGGTATCGTTATCAAGCGCCTGCTGCGCCGCGTGAGTGCCTCCGGCCGGGAGCTCACTGTTCTAGTGACCTTCCGCCGCCATGCCGAAGCCACGCCCCCCGTTCTTGCTCTTCTATAGTGGTTGTTGTCTGCGTGCCCTGACCGCAGTATACACCGCTATATTCACCTATATAGCTATCTTTTTTAATAGAGCTTGCAGTCAGTGGTAGGAGATTGTGCGTGCTGCCTGCGTGCTCTGAACCCAGTATACACCGCTATATCCATCTATATAGCTAACTATCTTGCTCGTTTTAAATAGAGCTTGCAGTCAGTGGTAGGAGATTGTGCGTGCTGCCTGCGTGCTCTGAACCCAGTATACACCGCTATATCCACCTATATAGCTAACTATCTTGCTCATTTTAAATAGAGCTTGCAGTCAGTGGTAGGAGATTGTGCGTGCTGTCTGCTTGCTCTGAACCCAGTATACACCGCTATATCCATCTATATAGCTAGCTATCTTGCTCGTTTTAAATAGAGCTTGCAGTCAGTAGTAGGAGATTGTGCTTGCTGTCTGCGTGCTCTGAACCCAGTACAAACCGCTATATCCACCTATATAGCAAACTATCTTGCTCGTTTTAAATAGAGCTTGCAGTCAGCGGTAGGAGATTGTGCGTGCTGCCTGCGTGCTCTGAACCCAGTATACACCGCTATATCCATCTATATAGCTAACTATCTTGCTCGTTTTAAATAGAGCTTGCAGTCAGTGGTAGGAGATTGTGCGTGCTGCCTGCGTGCTCTGAACCCAGTATACACCGCTATATCCACCTATATAGCTAACTATCTTGCTCGTTTTAAATAGAGCTTGCAGTCAGTGGTAGGAGATTGTGCGTGCTGTCTGCTTGCTCTGAACCCAGTATACACCGCTATATCCATCTATATAGCTAGCTATCTTGCTCGTTTTAAATAGAGCTTGCAGTCAGTAGTAGGAGATTGTGCTTGCTGTCTGCGTGCTCTGAACCCAGTACAAACCGCTATATCCACCTATATAGCAAACTATCTTGCTCGTTTTAAATAGAGCTTGCAGTCAGCGGTAGGAGATTGTGCGTGCTGTCTGCGTGCTCTGAACCCAGTATACACCGCTATATCCATCTATATAGCTAACTATCTTGCTTGTTTTAAATAGATCTTGCAGTCAGTGGTAGGAGATTGTGCGTGCTGTCTGCGTGCTCTGAACCCAGTATACACCGCTATATCCACCTATATTGCAAACTATCTTGCTCGTTTTAAGTAGAGCTTGCAGTCAGTGGTAGGAGATTGTGTGTGCTGTCTGCATGCTCTGAACCCAGTATATACCGTTATATCCACTTACATAGCTCTTCTCTAATTGAGCCCTCTGCCATCTACAGGAGTTAGTGGATGTTGTGTGTGCCTCCAGCACAATATACACTACACAATTGCTGGTTTTCCCAACTCCCTTCAGGCCATTACCATGTCTGGAAGGTCAGCAAGGAGAGGCAGACAGGCGCGAGCCAATAAAACAGGGCAAGCAGGCTCTGTGTCTAGAGACAACAGTGCTGGTCGTGGACGCGGTGCATCATCATCATCAGCACGTGGCCATGGGACAAGCTTGTCCTTCTTTTCGGCAGCTGGACATGTTGAGCCGCAACATGCCAACGACTTGGTAGAGTGGATGACCAAGCCCTCTTCACCCTCCTCATCCTCTCTCACCCAGGCTCAGGGTACTAGCAAAGCAGCTGCCAACGCATCCTCTTCCCTCCTCTCAATGTCATCATCAGTGACTCCTTCCCTAGACCCACCACGTCCTCCTGAGGAGTCTCCTGAACTCTTTGAGCACAGTGTTGGGTACATGCTCCAGGAGGATGCCCAGTGTTTTGTAGGCTCTGATGATGATACTCAGCTAGAGGAAGGCAGTAGCGTGAATGCAGAGAGAGGGGATGCTCAAGAAGGACAGCAATCTGGCAGTCATGTTCCACAAGCTGCAGCATACTGCCAGGTTTGCTCCAGCGATGAAGAGGGAGGGGATGATGAGGGCACTGACTCCACGTGGGTGCCTGGTAGGAGAGAGGAGGAGGAGAAGGAGGCACATGTCCAATGAGGCAGGATGCCCTCCGGGGCCCAGCTTAGGGGCAGCACACCGACTGAATCACACCGCAGAGCTCCGCCTGTGCAGGGCGCTGCCTCTGCGCGTTATTCTAAAAGTTCTTTGGTGTGGGCCTTTTTTGAATCGAGTGCATCACCGCTGCTATTTGCAACATATGTCTCAAGCGTATTTCAAGCCAAAACATCAGCCGCTTGGGCACCACATGCTTGACCAGACATATGTTGACCTGCCATGCAGCTCATTGGCAAGCGTACCTCAAAGACCCACACCAAAGAACAAAGCGGACCTTTCCTTGCTCCTCATCAGCTGGCATCTCCAACCCCACTAGACCTTCAGTCCTCTCTGAAACCTGCTCTGAGAGGAATGAAGGTGTAGAATTGGGTGTGTCACAGCCAAGTGCTTCCGGGCACTCTGCTAGCAGTACACCCACGTCCGATTATAGCAGGCAAATGTCCCTGCCCCAGCTGCTGGACCGGCAAAAGAAGTTCACTCCCAGCCATCCACATGCCCAGCGGTTGAATGCTAGCTTGGCTAAATTGCTAGCACTTCAACTGCTGCCTTTTCAGTTGGTAGACTCGGCCCCCTTCCGTGAGTTTGTACAATGTGCGGTTCCTCAGTGGCAGGTCCCCAAACGCCACTTTTTCTCACGGAAGGCGATTCCGGCTCTCTACCGGCATGTGGAAGGCAATGTTCTTGCCTCGCTGGACAGGGCAGTCAGCGGTAAGGTGCATATTACCGCTGACTCATGGTCCAGCAGGCATGGACAGGGACGTTACCTGTCTTTCACGGCCCATTGGGTCACTCTTCTGGCAGCTGGGAAGGATGCAGGACAAGGTGCAGTAGTGTTGGAGGTTGTTCTGCCACCACGCCTCCAAAATGCTACTATTGGTTGTGACACACCTCTCTCCTCCACCCCCTCCTCTTCTTCTTCCTCCATGGCCCGTTCCGGTGCTCTGTCCTCAGAACCAGTGGTGCTTCGTAGGCATTCCAGGGGCTACGCAAGTACGCAGGCAAAACGATGCCATGCCGTGCTTGCGCTGGTTTGTTTGGGGGACAGGAGCCACACTGGGGCGAATGTTTTGTCAGCTCTGCAGGGGCAGGCCGAGAGGTGGTTGATGCCACACCAGCTTAAGTCAGGAATGGTGGTTTGCAACAATGGCACCAACCTCCTCTCCGCCCTCCAACAGGGACAACTGACCCATGTGCCCTGTGTGGCTCACGTCCTTAACCTGGTGGTTCAGCGGTTCTTGGGCAGGTACCCGGGCTTACAGGATGTCCTGAAGCAGGCCAGGAAAGTCTGTGTGCATTTCCGCCAATCATTTAATCCCAGTGCTCGGCCGGCTGAGCTGCAAAAGGAGTTGAACCTGCCCAAGAACCGCCTTATATGTGACATGCCCACCAGGTGGAACTCATCGTTGGCCATGCTGCAGCGGCTGCACATGCAGCAGAGGGCCATCAATGAGTACCTGTGCGACTACGGCACCAGGACAGGGTCAGGGGAGCTCGGTTTTTTCTCACCACGCCAGTGGGGCATGATCAGGGATGCATGCACTGTCCTGTCACCGTTTGAAGAGGCCACAAGGATGGTGAGCAGTGACAGTGCATGCATCAGTAACACTGTACCTCTTGTCCACCTCTTGGAGCATACGCTGCATGTAATAATGGACAGGGCACTTGAGGCAGAAGAGAGGCAGGAAGAGGAGGACTTCCTTGCCTCTCAAGGCCCCCTTTATCCAGACAGTGTTCCTGCTGTGCCACCCATCACACAGGAAGAGGATGAGGAGGAGGAGGAGGAGGATGATTGTGTCAGCATGGAGGTGAAGGATGGCACTCAGCATCAGCAGCAGCAGCAGCAGTCTTGTAGGGATGATTTACAGTCCCAAGAAACCCGTGAACTTGTACGTGGCTGGGAGAAGGTAGCTGCGGATCATGTTGTCCTTAGTGACCCAGAGGACTCCGGACCGAATGCCTCAGCTAACCTACGCTGCATGCCCTCCCTGATCCTGCAAAGCCTGCAGAAGGATCCTCGTATTCTTCGGAACAAGGAGAGGGACCATTACTGGCTGGCCACTCTCCTTGATCCACGGTACTAGGGTAAGGTTGCAGACCTTATCTTGCCATCGCAGAGGGAGCAGATGATGAGCCATCTCCGGGAGGCCTTGCAGAAAGGTCTGTGCAACGCGTTCCCAGAGACTGGGAGGTTACAAACTCCTGGTCCTGGACAACGTGTTGCTGAGGCATCGGTCAGAAGGAGCGGTGGACAAGGTGGCCGTCTGACCGATGCTTTCAGACAATTTTTTAGTCCGCAGCCCCAAGGTATGATCGGTTCCAGCAACCATCGCCAGCGTTTGATTTACTTGGTGCAGGAATACCTAGGGGCAAGGTCAGACTTGGACACCTTTCCCACCGAAAATCCTCTGGCTTACTGGGTCTTGAGGATGGATCACTGGCCAGAGCTTGCACAGTATGCAATTGAGCTACTGGCCTGTCCTGCATCCAGCGTTCTTTCGGAACGCACCTTCAGTGCTGCTGGTGGCTTTGTTACCGATCACAGGGTGCGCCTGTCCACCGAATCAGTTGATCGACTGACCTTCATCAAGATGAATCAGTCTTGGATCACCCACAGCTACCAAGCACCTGAATCTGATGTAACCGAATAATTGTTTTTGAAATATCACATCCCTTCAAGACTGCCTATGCTGAGGCTGAGTGACTGTCCTGTTATGTTGATTGTCTATCCTCTTCCTCCTCCGCTGATATGTTGGAAGAACATTTTTGGTTCTGGGTGATGCCATCAGCCCAATTTTTCTGCCCCTGTTTAACAGGGGTGTTTAATTACAATTTTTGATGCAATGCTTTGCAGCAGGGCTAATTCCTGCACTAAAACTAGAGTATATGAGAGAGGTTGCAGTGTTGTGGCACCAGCACCAGTGCCTAAGGCCCAATTTTTCTGCCCCTGTTTAACAGGGGCGTTTAATTACAATTTTTGATGCAATACTTTGCAGCAGGGCTCATTTCTGCACTACAACTAGAGTATATAGGAGAGGTTGCAGTGTCGTGGCACCAGCACCAGTGCCAGCAGCCCAATTTTTCAGCCCCTGTTTAACAGGGACATGTAATTACAATTCTTGATATAATATTTCACAGGAGGGCCCGTTCCTGTGCCCACCCAGAGTAACTGTGAGGACTTATAGTGTTGTGGCACCAGCACCACAACCACCAAAGGTCAATTTTTCTACTACTGTTTAACAATGGCATGTAATTACAATTCTTGATATAATCGTTCACAGCAGGGCGCTCCAGCGCCCACCAAGAGTCACTTTGAGGGCTTACAATGTTGTGGCAAAACC
Source organism: Lithobates pipiens (assembly GCF_037356315.1). Taxonomy (NCBI): domain Eukaryota; kingdom Metazoa; phylum Chordata; class Amphibia; order Anura; family Ranidae; genus Lithobates; species Lithobates pipiens. The sequence continues at coordinate 337,688,263 of NW_027507903.1, forward strand.
AACACCTTGTTCCGCCATTTCTGCAGACTTACAAACATCCCCTACTTGCAACAGCAACAGAGATGAAAAAAGACAGACAGCAAAACAAATTATACAGGGGTGATAACCCTTCCCTATGTTTTCCAAAAAGCTTAAAATAGTTTTTTTGACTGGAGCTACACTTTAAAAATGTACCAGTTGAAAATTACAAACAGATTCAATTTAACACAACAAATCTACACAGTCCCTGTCTTGTTTGCACCGCCTGTATACTGTATATAGGGCCTGGGGGCCACACGTATTTCCTTTTTTTAATATGGGTACGGGGTTCCCCTTAATATCCGTACAAGACCCAAAGGGGCTGGTAATGGGCATGGGCAGGGAGGGCTACCCATGCCATTTTTCTCAATGATTTTCAACCATATTGCAGGAACCAGATATAACATTAAAACCGCAAGCAGTTTTAAATGACGTTATTTCCGTTAAATGTCATTTTGTGCAGGGACTGTTCTAAACACGGGAAACACATGGCACTTCACAGGCATACTATAGACACCCCCCAGGCACGATATTTAAAGGAATATTTCACATTTTTTTCACTTTAATTGTCATTAAAATCAGTGCTCCCGCCAAAACAGCAGTTTTTAAAACTTTTTTTTGCATTGACCCATGTCCCCAGGGACAGGAGCCAGGTCCCCAAACACTTTTTAGGACAGTATCTTGCATATTAGCAGTATTAGCATTAGCATTAGCATTAGCATATTAGCACTTTTAATTTCGAACATTCGAGTCCCATAGACTTCAATGGGGTTCTAACGTTCGTACGAATTTGGGGTCCGTTCGAAAGTTCTGCTGCGAACCAAACTGGGGGGTGTTCTGCTCATCCCTATTCTTTATACATTCGACAGACACCATAAGCCTTCAAAGACAGATTCGACCTTAAAGAGGGATTCCACCAAAAAAAATAATATTAAAAGCCAGCAGCTATAAATACTACAGCTGCTGACTTTTAATAAATGGACACTTACCTGTCCCGGGTTCCAGCGATGCCGGCAGCCGAGGACGATCGATCGGCCATCGGCTGCTGCCGCCACCATTCTAGGTGAGGGAATCAGGAAGTGAAGCGAATCGGCTTCACTTCCCGGTTCCCTACTGCGCATGCGCGAGTCGCGCAGCGCAATAGGAATTCTCCGTGCTGTCACTGGGACCCGTGTGTGTCCCAGCAGACAGCGTGGCAGGACAGGAAATGGCGTAGACTTATGCCCGGAAGTGGGTGTAAATACCTGTCTTTGACAGGTATCTCCACCCCCCTCCCCCCTGAAAGGTGCCAATTGTGACACCGGAGGGGGGGAGGGATCCGATCAGCGGAGGTTCCACTTTAGGGTGGAACCCCGCTTTAATTCATGTGGATTTTCGGACGAATGCAATTTTTGAATGAAAAACTAAATAAATAAAAACGAATTTCGGGAGTCACTAAATAAATAAATTTTTCGGACGAAAACGAAATTCCGAAACAAAATATTTTACTCTGCACATGTCTAGAAATGGATGGTGAAGTGACAATATTACATCATATCATAAAGTGCATATGTTGATATACAATTATTAATTTATATCATGGCAAGATAAATGAATGGATGATGAAGTGAACATAATATAACATATCTTAAAGTGCATATACAGGTGGTCCCCTAGTTACAAACATCCGACTTACAAACGACTCCTACTTACAAACGGAGGGAGACAACAGGAAGTGAGAGGAAATATACCCCTAGTAGGGATGAGCTTCGAGTTCGAGTCGAACTCAAGTTCGACTCGAACATTGCCTGTTCGCCTGTTCAGCAAACAGTGAACAATTTGGGGTGTTCGCGGAAAATTCGAAAAGCCGCGGGACACCCGGTACAAGTCTATGGGAGAAATCTAAAGTGCTAATTTTAAAGGCTAATATGCCATTAATGTCCTAAAAAGCATTTGGGGACCTGGGTCCTGCCCCAGGGGACATGGATCAATACCAAGTTTTAAAAACTGCCGTTTTTTCGGGAGCAGTGATTTTAATAATGATTAAAGTGAAACAATAAAAGTGTAATATTCCTTTAAATTTCGTACCTGGGGGGTGTCTATAGTATGCCTGTGAAGGGGCGCCTGTTTCCCATGCTTAGAACTGTCCCTGCACCAAGTGTCATTTCTGCAGAAATTAAATTTATTTAAAATCACTCGCAGCTATAATGAATTGTCGGCTCCCGTAATACAGAGAACACTCATTGAAAGTCATTGATATAAAAAAAAGCGTGGGGTTCCCCCAAATTCAATTACCAGGCCCTTCAGGTCTGGTATGGATATTAAGGGGAACCCCGCATCAAATTTAAAAAAAAATTGACATGGGGGCCCCCCTAAAAGTCCATACCAGACCCTTTACAAAAGTACCCCTACCATTTCACAAAGAAAGTGTAAAAAAATAGTTAAATAAGACAAAAACACTTTTGAAAAATTCCTTTATTAAAAATATATATTTTTTTTTATATTCCAGTGGTGGTAATCCACTCTTGCTATCCAGCGATGGATGATCATCTCTCCGGGGGATGAGGCCCTTGTCCCCATCAACATGGGGACATGGTGCTTTGAGGGGTCACAGACCCCCAAAGTATCCTCCCAATATTAAGGGCATGTGGCCTGGTACGGTTAAAGAGGGGGGGGGCGCTCTCTCATCCCCCCTCTTTTCCTGTGGCCTGCCAGGTTGCATGCTTGGATAAAGGGTCTGGTATGGATTTTTAGGGGGACCCCCACATCAATTTTTTTTTACATTTGACGCGGGGTTCCCCTTAATATCCATACTAGACCTGAAGGGCCTGGTAATTGAATTTGGGGTAACCCCACGCTTTTTTTTTTACATCTATGACTTTCAATGAGTGTTCTCTGTATTAAGGGAGCCGACAATTCATTATAGTGAGTGATTTTAAATTTTTTTTTTTTCTGCAGAAATGACACTTTGTGCAGGGACAGTTCTAAGCAGTTCTAAGCACGAGAAACATGTGCCCCTTCACAGGCATACTATAGACACCCCCCAGGTATGAAATTTAAAGGAATATTACACTTTTATTGTTTCACTTTAATCATTATTAAAATCACTGCTCCCGAAAAAACGGCGGGATTTAAAACTTTTTTGCATTGATACATGTCCCCTGGGGCAGGACCCAGGTCCCCAAACACTTTTTAGGACAGTAACTTGCATATTAGCCTTTAAAATTAGCACTTTAGATTTTGACTGTTCAAGTCCTATAAACTTTAATAGGGTTCTAAAGTTCACACAAAGTTTAGGTCTGTTCGCAGGTTCTGGTGCGAACCGAACCGGGGGGGGGTGTTTGGCTCATCCTTAACCCCTAGGAACGGAAATTCACTCCTGTAAGAGTTATTATGGGAAAAAGGTACCTCCACTGATGCTTTATCCCCAAGTCTTGTTTCCACAACAACCCAAAATTTTCAAAATCCAATTGTCATTGGGACAAAAAGTGAGGAAAAATCTTATGAAAAAGGGGCACAGACAGCAAAACAAATGTTACAGGGTGTTAACCCCTCCCTGTGCTATCCAAAAAATGTAATTTTTTTTTTTTTTTTTTTTTAGCTGGAGCTACACTTAAAAAATGTACCTGTTCCGACGTACAAACAGATTCAACTTAAGAACAAAAATACAGACCCTATCTTGCTTGTAACCCGGGGACTGCCTGTAGTGCCTGTAGTGGTATAGTGCAAATAGTCCTTTTTGTTGTGCCAAAAAGTGCTATAGGGCTCCAAGTCCCAATGATGTGGTGATCCTATTCTTGGGGATATTGTACAATTCCAGACTCACTGTATGAGTTGGACCCCTTTGCTTCATAGTAAACAGAATCAATGGTGCCTGTACGTCTTTTCTGGGAAACTAACCCACTACCATGGACTCTGATTGCTTCCGGTGTCTGCTCTGGGATAGCTATCCTCTGGCAATGGCTGCAGGGCTCCAGGAGTAGACAATATGCAACCCATGGTGAAGGAAAAAACAAAGAGCTCTTCATAGGGTAAAAATCCTTTGATTTATTGTTAAAAATCAAATAACAATCGAAACAACTGTCATAATGACAGAACTGGCGTCACTATTTCAATCATTGGCCCATATGTTCAGTGGAGAGGTGGTGATGGTTCAGCATAAAGCGTGCGTCCTACTCTCCTGGCCAGAAGTGACATTCAAAAGAGAGTCAACTTGGCGTGTTTCGTCATGGGCGTGCGACGTTGTCAAAAGCTGATGACTCTCTTGCATTCCAGTCCTTTGACTCGTGATGACCAATATACTCCTCCCCCTCCAATCACAGGGCAGAGCACAGTGGAAGTACATCCCTCTGGATGGTAGTGTGAGCTTTGGTATATTGTCACAGTCCATATCAATGATACAGTTGCTGACAGCCTTAACAGTAATATCTTAATATATAATAATAAATGTAAAATTAAATTAAATAGAATTGAAATACAAATAAATATAAAACATGAAAAGTAAATAAAAATGTAATAAAAAAATTACAGAAATAAAAATAAATTGAATGAATAAAAAAAAAATAAAAAAAAATAATAGAAATAAAAATAAAATGGTCATAATAGAGATTGAATGCTATATGATTTGTGTATAGAGGTTCGATTGGGCAAATCTGATGGCGAAATTTAAATAATGTGTCCCTATACCTACCTCTCCCATGTGAGAGTGAACTCCATGGTGCTCACTATGCAGCAATTAAACTGAATTTGAATTTAAATATGGTTAAAGATTAGAAATGAAGCAATTTGTATCAATATCCATGTTGAGTCCCACTGGGCTGAGGCTGCCTAGTTCGTGTATCCAGCGGGTTTCATTCTGGGATACCGCTCGTATCGTGTTGATGCCCCTCCATTGACCTTCTGTTTTGTCTATCCCAAATATTTTGTCCAAACTAGGATCTCTATTGTGATGTATTCTATAATGTTGTGACCAACTATGGTATCTGTATCCCTTTTTATATTGTTGAGATGTTCTTGTATTCTTCTGCATAATTGTCCTGCCCACGCATTGCAACCCACATGGGCAGGTTATTAGGTAGCTGACCTGTGTACTTCGGCATGCGATCAACTTTTTTATCTGGCATTCTTTGTTTGTGACAGTGGACGTAAATGTCATACTCGTTCTGGGTCTTTCCCTAATTGTCCTACACATCTTACACCTCCCACATGTGTAGAATCCTTTGTATTCAAAAATGTTCCCATTCTTTGTGGGGGGTAGGGACATTTTTTACCAATTTGTTATTTAGATTGTTATTTGATTTTTAACAATAAATCAAAGGATTTTTACCCTACGAGAAGCTCTCTGTTTTTCCTTCACTACAGCTTGTATATTGTCGACTCCTGGAGCCATAGCCAGAGGATATCTATTCCAGAGGATACACCGGAATCCATGGTATTGGGTTAGGTTCCCAGAAAAGACCTACAGGCACGATTGACTCTGTTTGCTAGAAGGCAATGGAGTCCAACCCATCCAGTGAGTCTGGAATTTTACACTACCCCCAAGAGGTGGATCACCACATCACTGGGACTTGCCACACTATACCACTTTTTGCAACAAAGAAAAGGACTATTTACACTATACTACTATATGCACTTTAGGATATGTTGTACTATTGTCACTTTATCATCCATTAATTTATCTTGCCATGATATCAATTATTAATTATTGTATATCAACATATGCACTTTAACATATTATGTGGTGTTGTCACTTCACCATCCATTTAATTTATTTGGTTCATAACCATTAAGTTGGTAAAGGTATAACCCCTTAGATACCTAGTTATTAAGTTCTACAATTATTATGACACAATGGATATCCTGGCAGGCTCCAAAGTGTTAATTTGCCCTGTGTGTCTTGGTTTTTATGTCCACTTGATTACCGTATCTGTATAGATATACATTGTCACCCTGTATATTGTATTCCTTGTTATTATATTATTTGTAGTTCTATGCTGCTTGTCCTGTGGAGTTGTGACAGGCAGGTGGCGCTGTGCCGGTCTTTGGGCACTGTGCGGCCGGTAAGCGCCACAGGAAACTTCCTGGAGGCACTTAGGGAGCTCCTCCGCTGGTCGATGGTCCATCTGGTGTACCGGTGTTCTGCCTAATAGAGTCCGCCTATCAAATGCTGTCCGCTCCGTACTGCGCATGCGCAGTACGGAGCAGACGAAGCTTCGGAAAGACTCCGAAGCTGAACGGCGCCTGCGCCGTGAGTGGAGGAGGTAGCCCCACTATGCAAGCGGACATAGGGTTAAGAATTTTAGAGGGCCCCTCGCGGGCGAGCTTCGCTCGCCACGCTTCGGGCTCGGCCTCGCTCCGCTCGGCTCTTTTTTATTCTAACTCTATGTCCACTTGGATAGTGGGGATAGAACCTGGACTCACGGCACAGGCGCCGTTCATCCTCGGCAATTTTCGGAATCTGTGTTCCTGTGTACTGCGCATGCGCAGTACGCAGGGGACACCATCTGATGGAGGACACTATTTTACAAGACACCGGCGTATGGGCCCCTCCTCCGGCGGTGTCCTCCGCTATCTCTCATCCCCTATGCCTGGCTGTGTCTTGCGCAGGCGCTTTGGGGAGTGGGCGGCGCAGACATGACATGCGCCGGAGCTCTTTTGGCCGGCCCACCCGACGTCACTGATTGGCTGATTGCCGATCGGACTACGGTGGGCGGGGCAGACACATTTAGGGAGACGCCGTGCGAGCGACTCCCAGAGACACTTACACGTCCATCCCCTCTGGTTTGTCTGTACTCTGGCGTCCTGTACTCCTTTGAAAAAACAGGTAATGACACCTCTGCTGATTACACCCATCAGCATCACTTGCAATCCTTACTGATATACTCACACTACAATTCTATACTTTGCAAATATCAGCTCTTTCTGGTCTATCTGGCTGTGTTTGTGAGTCAGCCGTCCACCACTGACGCTTAGTGATGCAATACCATCATTACTCACATTGGACTACTTTGGAACCAATGAAGTAATTATTGGATACTGGTGAGCCCCTCCTCTCTAACATCAGCACTCTGTGTGCTATGTACCTTAATTGACTATACTACATGTATATGGCATATAATGCACTGTTACATCATGTAGCATCTTTATAATACACTTCTTTACTTCTTATTTTTAGCTTGATATCTTTGCATCCCATACCCACATACTTATACGTCACCTAGTTACTTGCGCCATCTTCAGAGGGAATTGGGGTAGTGTATATCAATTTATCAATTTTATACTATATATCTCTATACTTGCTAGCTTATAATTTATATTCTGATATAATATTGTGCATGCCCCCACAGTGCTTTCATGTGACTGTTCTTTTGTGCCTCACGTCTGCATTATCTCCTCTCGACAAGCATCATGATCTATTTTTTAACCTATTCTAATTTTCAATTAAAATAATCTATTTTTATACTGTTATTGATAATTGTAATATTGTACTACACATTGTAATATATTTCCTCTTTCCATTTTCAAGAGTTTTTATTTTCGCCCCAGAAGAAGCGTCATTGGAACGCGAAACATGTCGGGCACATTCATGGGACGTTATATCAGCACGTCATTTCAGTGAATACATATCTGAATGTTTATCCTGAATGGTTTACGATTAGCTACTATGCACCTAGTATTATATTGTGCTGTATTGTGATGCTATTGCTGATGTAGGTCCCAGTGAATGAACATAATCTCTGTTTATGGCTTTTAATCATTGTTTTGTACATTTTTGGAATAAACTTATAAAAATGAGCTTATTGTATTTTGGCTTATACTGGTGCCTTTAAAGTCCTCAAGTCCCGTCTAGTCTTTATCTGTTGCAAGTTCTACAATAAGTTTCCAGGTCATTACTTTAATACATTAATAATTACAGATTAAATTAGCAATAAGGAGAAGCAAGCACTGTCAATCAACTTTCATATACTTTGCCTCACTCTGTGGAGATAATATTGGACAGCAGCGGCCCATACATATAGGCCATCTCAATTTCAAGGCGCGACAGTCTCACTATATATGCAAGACAGGTTAAATTAGTTGGTAAGCAGGGCTGCATTGTCACTTTATTGAAATTTGAAGGTTCCATAACAATTTTTTACATTTTTTGCACAAATTGAGCTTTTTTCAGCATGGTCTTTATTATATTGACATTTATTTTCACATATCATGATATAGTTCCTGCTGCTGATCAAAACTAATTAGATCCCATATCTGCGGCACAAATTCATTATACATTTATTTATGTTTCTGCAGATGCCCTTGCCCCCAGTCTAAAGCCCCCCATCTGCCGATTTCTTCCTTCAGATTTACCAAAACCATGTAGTGCAGGGGCCAGCCTGATTTCATACAAATTGAAACTCCTAAGTTTTGACCTAATATTATATGGTTTTGGTAAATCTGTTTGAGAACTACAACAGACAGATGTGATAGCAAAGGTGTCCGCGGTTGTGCCAAATAATCCTGCCTTGATTAACTTGGTCAGTTGGGCCCACAAGCAATCATTATAATCATTACATTTGGCGCAGAACTCTACATATGAATGGGAGCAGCAGGGAGGCTTGCTCATTACCATGGACATGATAAAGACTGTAATGAGATATTGCACAGCTTATGGAGAAGTGTGAAAATGGCCAATGAAAAAATACTCCACTGCGGCAATCAAGAGGAACGAGAGGCCTACAGAGATCTGGCCGATTGACTTTATTGGTCCCCTACCCCAGGAAAACAATGTACTCAGATAGTATTGCACTGCAGTCATCTATTCAAGACTTTTTCTCATCTTTTGCTGGAAATGTGCAGATCAAGCTGCAGTGCTCCAATTGCTAGAAGCACATCATTGCTAATGGCTGTCCCAAACAGGTCCAAAGTAATAGTGACTCAAACACCACTGAATCAATGGTAGGACAGTGGGCCAATGATTCTGGTTGTGCCATCAACAGTCAGCTATCTTGATTAAAAAAAACACAAATATACTATTAAATAAGCGGATATATACAGGAAACTAAAATTTATACTTACTCTGAGGTGTGAGTCCTTACACAGGCAGCTCTTTTGTCAAATTCTAGGTCAATAGACAAAAATCACAGTATCTATAGCTGGAGTGCACAATTCAGTATTTACATGAGGTTCCCCAAGCAGTATTTCTTAATAGGTACAGTACCATAGCATTTCCAGAATCTGACATGGCATTCACAATCTCTACCAGTACTTCCAGAATCCTTGCCTGTATTTCCACTGGCACTCACGGAATCCCTGCTAGTTATTTCAATGGACATATGAGTATTGCACTTGCATGGGATCAAATGGACACAGCATACAGAAATATAATCTGCAGGATATCCAACAAGGAGTATGTTTTTTTCTTTAATTAATGCTACACAGAGTGGTGCACTCTCCTTTTTTTTCTGTGCTTCTTTTCCCAAATCCATGTTCTGCTATGAAACCTGGGAGAGTGCCCGTCTAGATTTCCAAATATAGAAAGAATATTATACTTGACTGCTGCCCTTCTGCTGCAGTAGTCCTTTATCAGTATAGGGACTGAGTTACAGTCTGCTAATCATTCACAACCTACTTGTTCCACAAAGGTCCTTAAAAGGACTGGTAAGGTCTAGGGTACTACAGTACATAGAGTTGAGTGAGGTACAGTCTGCTATTCCTTCCTTAAGGACTGGTATAGGTCCACAATACATAGGGTTGAGGTGCACTACTGCTGACTGCTGCCCTACTGCTGCAGTAGTCCTTTATCAGTATAGGGACTGAGGTACAGTCTGCTAATCATTCACAACCTACTTGTTCCACAAAGGTCCTTATAAGGACTGGTAAGGTATAGGGTACTACAGTACATAGGGTTGAGTGAGGTACAGTCTGCTATTTCTTAAGGACTGGTATAGGTCCACAATACATAGGGTTGAGGTGCACTACTGCTGACTGCTGCCCTTCTGCTGCAGTAGTCCTTTATCAGTATAGGGACTGAGGTACAGTCTGCTAATCATTCACAACCTACTTGTTCCACAAAGGTCCTTATAAGGACTGGTAAGGTATAGGGTACTACAGTATATAGGGTTGAGTGAGGTACAGTCTGCTATTCCTTAAGGACTGGTATAGGTCCACAATACATAGGGTTGAGGTGCACTACTGCTGACTGCTGCCCTTCTGCTGCAGTAGTCCTTTATCAGTATAGGGACTAAGGTACAGTCTGCTAATCATTCACAACCTACTTGTTCCACAAAGGTCCTTTTAAGGACTGGTAAGGTCTAGGGTATTACAGTATATAGGGTTGAGTGAGGTACAGTCTGCATTCCTTCCTTAAGGACTGGTATAGGTCCACAATACATAGGGTTGAGGTGCACTACTGCTGACTGCTGCCCTACTGCTTCAGTAGTCCTTTATCAGTATAGGGACTAAGGTACAGTCTGCTAATCATTCACAACCTACTTGTTCCACAAAGGTCCTTTTAAGGACTGGTAAGGTCTAGGGTACTACAGTACATAGGGTTGAGTGAGGTACAGTCTGCATTCCTTCCTTAAGGACTGGTATAGGTCCACGATACATAGGGTTGAGGTGCACTACTGCTGACTGCTGCCCTACTGCTGCAGTAGTCCTTTATCAGTATAGGGACTGAGGTACAGTCTGCTAATCATTCACAACCTACTTGTTCCACAAAGGTCCTTATAAGGACTGGTAAGGTATAGGGTACTACAGTATATAGGGTTGAGTGAGGTACAGTCTGCTATTCCTTAAGGACTGGTATAGGTCCACAATACATAGGGTTGAGGTACACTACTGCTGACTGCTGCCCTTCTGCTGTAGTAGTCCTTTATCAGTATAGGGACTGAGGTACAGTCTGCTAATCATTCACAACCTACTTGTTCCACAAAGGTCCTTATAAGGACTGGTAAGGTCTAGGGTACTACAGTACATAGGGTTGAGTGAGGTACAGTCTGCTATTCCTTAAGGACTGGTATAGGTCCACAATACATAGGGTTGAGGTGCACTACTGCTGACTTCTGCCCTTCTGCTGCAGTAGTCCTTTATCAGTATAGGGACTGAGAGTTTTGTCACAGGGTCATTTAAAAAATGACAGGCAGAGGAAGAGGCAGGCCCTTCCACAGGGGTGGTAGGGGAAGGCCAGGAGCAACAGGCTTGAGCCAAAGTGGGAAGTTGCAGAAGGTGCGTTCAATTACTTTAAAGGACGCACCAGACTTAGTTGAGTGGCTCACTCAGCCTTACTCTTCTGCACCCACCTCATCCTCTCGATCTGCACCCTCTTCTTCACTCTCTGCTATGTGCACCCCCAAAGACACTTCCACCAACACCACCACCACATACCTTCCGCTTGGGTCACAGGAATTATTTTCCGATCCATATCAAGACATTTCTGATGCGCAGCCACTCTTGGTATTGGATCAGGAAGAGGAGGTAGCAACAACCGCCACTCAGCAGTCTGACGACAGTACCCAGATCAGCCCAAGGAGGAGGTTGGTCCCCGGTGTTGCTGCCTACTCCGAGATCTCTACTTATAGCGGTGGGGAAGGTGACGTTGATGATGACGTGTCTAGTGATGTCACGTGGGTGCCCACAAGAGAGGAAGAGGAGGGGAGTTCTGAGGGAGATATGGACCAGCAGATAGGGAGGAGAAGCAGGAATAACTTACATTGCACAGGAGGGACAAAGCAGACTGCAAATGTATCAGGAGCGAGTCATCGACCACGTACGGTCACATCTGGCGCTCCCAGGACACCGGCACAGGGCTCCGCAGTGTGGGCTTTTTTTAACGTGTCCGCTGCTCACAATAGCGTTGCCATCTGCAATCTTTGCAGTCAACGCATTAGTCGCGGTAAGCCCAACACTCACCTAGGGAAGACCGCCTTAAGAAGGCACATGAGCAGCCATCACTAAGCCCAGTGGGAGCAACAGAACACACAAAGCCACACTCCAGGCTCTCACCATCCAGCCTCATCTTCTACTTCTCCTTCTCCTCTCTCCTCACAATTGTCCTCCACTCCACCTTCCATCACGCCAAGCTCACGTTTTTCTGCAAAAAGGCAGGCTTCCGTGGGCCTAATGTACAAGCGTAAAAAAATTATGACGCCGGATAACCCTCTTGCCCAACGGTTGACGGCTGGCTTCTCAGAACTGATAGCCCGCCAACTACTGCCATATAAACTGGTGAACTCGTAGGCCTTTTGAAAATTTGTAGCCATTGGAATACCACAATGGAAGGTCCCAGGAAGGAAGTATTTCTCAGAGAAGGGCATCCCAGAGCTATATGGCCATGTTCAGCGGCAAGTGAATGTATCTCTGGCACACAGTGTCGGTGCCAAGATACATCTGACCACAGACACGTGGTCTAGCAAACACAGGCAGGGAAGGTATATCACTTTTACTGCCCACTGGGTGAACCTTCTGACGGCCGTCAAGCATGTAACCCTTGGCACCCGTGTAGATTTGGTTTTACCGCCATGGATTGCATGCAGGCCTGGCTCTTCTTCTCCTCCTCCTCCTACTCCATCCTCCTCCCTCTCCTCCCCGGCTGACTCCTCCTTTTCTGCTGCTAGCCTCTCTTCCGCTGTGCCGCCCAAGCTCCCCAGAACCTATTCGACATGCCAGGTGAGACATTGCCATGCCGTGCTGCATCTGTTGTGCCTGGAAGCCAAGAGCCACACTGGCCCAGCACTCCTTTCAGCTTTGCGTTCACAGGCAGATCAGTGGCTAACACTGCTCAAATTGACAGTTGGTAAAGTGGTGTGTGACAACGGTGCCAATCTGCTTAGCGCATTGAAACAGGGCAAAATTAAGCACGTGCCATGCATGGCACACGTCTTAAACTTGGTCGTGCAGCGATTCGTTGTCAAATACCCTGGGGTCCAGGACATCTTGCGGCAGGCAAGGAAAATCTCGGCCCATTTCAGAAGATCTTACACGGCCATGGCTCGCCTTGCTGACATTCAGCGGCGACACAATCTGCCGGTCAGACATCTTATTTGCGATTGCCGACGCGATGGAACTCAACCTTCTATATGCTTGATAGGCTGCTCCAGAAGAAACGTGCAGTTAACGTCTACCTGTATGAACTCTGCGGCAGAACAGGTTCTGGGGAGCTGGGGGATTTTTCACCGCACCAGTGGCTGCTCATGCGCGACGCATGCAGACTTCTGTGGCCATTTGAGGAGATCACCAAACTGGTCAGTCGCAGCCATGGCGCCATCAGTGACATGGTACCTTATGCCTTCTTTATGGAGCGTGCATTGCGTCATGTCATTGATCAAGCTGTGGAGGAGCAGGAGTGGGAAGATGAGGAAGTCGCAATGCTGGATGAATTCCCAGGGGGGGCTACTCTATCTGAGACAAGTCAACAACAGGAGTCTGAAGAGGAGTCAGAGGAGGATGGTGCCGGGGCGGATTAGGAGGAGCAAAAAGAGCATTCTTTAAACCTTTCTGGGATCCCTGTTGTTGTGCGTGGATGGGGAGAGGAGAATGAAGAGGACGACATTATCCTGGATGATGAGCAGGAGCCAGGTCTCCACACCGCTTCCATTTTAGTGCAAATGGGGGCCTTCATACTCCAGTGTTTTAATAGGGACCCCAGTATAAAAAGCATAAGGGTCAAGGACCAGTACTGGGTGGCAACATACTTAGACCCCCTGTACAAACACAAAATGGCGGAAATGTCAGAATGGAGCACTTCCAGGCCTTGCTTCGAGAAATGCTGCATTCTGTTTTTGCGTGCACTGGCAGAGGAGCAATTCCCACTCCCAGAGAAGGAGTTGCGGGTACCAATCCAACAGCGCCTGCAAGAAGAGGGCGGTTTGAAGATGTGTTGGTGACTTCGGATATGAGGTCATTCTTTCAGCCGACCCATCGACAGGTGTCATCCGGATCCAGCATCAGGGAACGCCTAGACCTTCAGGTGTCCGACTACATCGGGTTAACGGCCGATGTGGACGCTCTGAGGAGCGATGAACCCCTGGACTACTGGGTTGGCGGGCTTGACCTCTGGCCAGAGCTTGCCCAATTTGCAATCGAACTGTTGGCTTGCCCCTCGTCCAGTGTCCTGTCTGAAAGGACGTTCAGCGCAGCAGGGGGGATCGTGACCGATAAGCGTAATCGCCTAGCTCACGACAGTGTTAACTACCTCACATTTCTAAAAATGAATGAGGCATGGATCTCGGAGGAATTCAACACATGTGACCAGTAGACCATGTATATGTCTATAAACAATTTTTTTATTCGAGCACACAGACCTTCTTTCTTCATTTGGCTCACTTCCTTGTCCAAAAAAGCACACCGTACTATATGCCCGTACCCTCCTGTTTGAAGAGGTTGAGTGGTGTCATATTTCTACTGGGGCTGCTTATTATGAGGGGCTCCCACCATCCCTGTGCTGTGCTGACTTCCTCCTGGGGCTGTACCTCTGCTGTGCATATTATGAGGGGCTCCCACCATCCCTGTGCTATGCTCATTATGAGGGGCTCCCACCATCCCTGTGCTATGCTCATTATGAGGGGCTCCCACCATCCCTGTGCTATGCTCATTATGAGGAGCTCCCACCATCCCTGTGCTATGCTGACTTCCTCCTGGGGCTGCTTATTATGAGGGGCTCCCACCATCCCTGTGCTGTGCTGACTTCCTCCTGGGGCTGTACCTCTGCTGTGCATATTATGAGGGGCTTCCAACATCCCTGTGCTATGCTCATTATGAGGGGCTCCCATCATCCCTGTGCTATGCTGACTTCCTCCTGGGGCTGCTTACGGTGCAGGTGTCAGTGTTGTATATCACGGTGCTGGTGTGAGTGCTTTATGTCACGCTGCTGATGTCAGTGCTCTCTATCACGGTGCTGGTGTCAGATCACTCTATCACGGTGCAGGTGTCATTGCTGTATGTCATGCTGCTGATGTCAGTGCTCTCTATCACGGTGCTGGTGTCAGTGCTGTATATCACGCTGCTGGTGTCAATGCTTTATGTCACGCTGCTGATGTCAGTGCTCTCTATCACGGTGCTGGTGTCAGATCACTCTATCACGGTGCAGGTGTCATTGCTGTATGTCACGCTGCTGATGTCAGTGCTCTCTATCATGGTGCTGCTGTCAGTGCTGTATATCACGGTGCTGGTGTTAGTGCTTTATGTCACGCTGCTGATGTCAGTGCTCTCTATCACGGTGCTGGTGTCAGATCACTCTATCACGGTGCAGGTGTCATTGCTGTATGTCACGCTGCTGATGTCAGTGCTCTCTATCACGGTGCTGGTGTCAGATGACTCTATCATGGTGCAGGTGTCATTGCTGTATGTCACGCTGCTGGTGATCATCTCCTGCACCCTCTTCTTTGCCTACCCTGACCTTCCCTCTCCTCCATTGCCTTCATGCGCTCCACAGTCCTGAATTGTCACAACAATTTCACATATAAAAAAAGAATGCTTGTAGTTGTCGATCCCAGATTCACCTCATACATGTGTTATGCCATTGGCCATGTGGTGGGACTATGTTTGCACAGCTAGTAATTATTTTGTGGCTGCAAATTTGACCTGTACGTTTTCAAAGTTCGCCTCCCATTGAAGTCAATGGGGCCCGCCACAAACGTTACGGTTCGCGAACTATCGGCCTCGTTCGCGGTCCGCGTTCGCGAAAAGTCCCGTCAGAAGTTCGTCCATCACTAGTGGTATTTACATAATCCCTGCCAGTACTTCCAGAGTTGAATTCCCTGAAACAAAGCTGGGATTGTCCACTGATGAAAAGGGTCTTTGCAATGGCTGGTGTTGCGTGTTCAAGCCAACTATCTAGCACAATTTTTGATTTTAATTTTTGGTTTTTAATTTAATTATATGCTAGTTTTGTGTGAGAGCTGTGAAAGACACTTTACGTGAGCCAGCTCCCAATATAATAATCATGTTTCCTGCTGTGTGGTGAAGTCATTGGGGCTGATTTCTGAATGGCTTGCGCCATGAGTTGCGGTGCACACCGATGCCCAGCGGCCATTTTCATATTTACAAAACATTTGTGGCTGTAACACAGCGCAATTCCCCATTTACTATTATATTCTCGGTGCACGGGAGGCGGTGATCGATGCGCCACTATAGACATGGCGCACGGCATCTTCAACTCAGAATTTAAAGAAGCTATCAATATTATGGGGGTGATTTGGGTGATGTGAGGAAGCATAGTTATAACTGTCCAAGTAACAGATATACCCAAAATAGAATGAGAAAGTAACTTTCTCTGAACAAGCCTGCTGCGTCTGCAAATACACTTAGAACTGCGCAAGGTCAATTTATGCACTGCGCATGCACAAGCGGCATTTGCACAGTTCAAATGCTTTGGTTCACTGCGCCGTCAAAATCTTAGTACATGTCAAACAACGTAAATGCATTTGCATTAGTTGAACGGGCCCACCTCTCAACTTGACTCTTTTTTTTTTTTTTAACGCTGGTTCACTTTTATGGGTTTTTTTTTAAGGCTATTTGCACACAGGTCATGTTAACATTAATCAAAAAAAATGCGTTGGGGTCCCCCTCAAAATCCATACCAGACCCTTATCCAAGCACGCAACCTGGCAGGCCAGAGGAAAAGAGGGGGGACAAGAGAGCGCCCCACTCCTGAACCGTACCAAGCCACATGCCCTTAACATTGGGAAGGTGCTTTGAGGGTAGCCCCCCCAAAGGCCCTCATCCCCATTACCCTTGCCCAGGTTATTGGGGTCTGCGGGCGGGGGGCTTATCAGAATCTGGAAGCCCCCTTTAACAAGGGGACCCCCAGGTCGCAGCCTCCCCCTGTGTGAAATGGTAAAGGGGTACAAAAATACCCCTACCATTTCACAAAAAAAGTGTCAAAAATGTTAAAAATGACAAGAGCCAGTTTTTGACAATTCCTTTATTAAAGTCTTCTTCTTTCCACCTTCTTCGGGTCTTCTTCCTTCTTCTTTCCTTCATCCTTCGGTTTCTTCCTACATCTTCTTCTTCCTCTGCTTCTTCCACCGATCCTCCGCTTCTTGCTTCGGGGGTTCTCCTCTGGCATCTTCCTCCACGGCGTCTCTTCATCCCCGCTTTGTTCTCGGGCCACTCTGCTCAATAGGAGGCTCTCGCTGTGTGATGCTTCTCTTCTTCTGACACTTACATAATGGAACCATGCATCAGAGGGAGGCAGGGTCACCGAGTGTCTCCGCCCTCCGTTATATAAGACTAATTTTTCTGGCGCACCAACTAAGGTATGAACCGGCACAGCGCATTCATCTTAGTAAATGACCCCCATTGTCTTGTACTTTGTTACTGCATTTGTTGACCCAGGATTGTCTGACCATTCTCTCATCTCCTGCTTAAACTTCTATTTTTTTTGTTGCCAACCTGGACTGTCTGAGTACTCCCTGATGCCACCTGCCAATATCCCTCACTTGATCCGACTATGTTTTTGTCTCTTTTTTCTGCACTATACCCCCCCGTACCTGTTACCCTCTGTTGGGGCAATTCAAGGGGCCACCAAATTGTGTCAGTTGTAGCATAGAGTTCTGGGGACCGCTAGGGTTTCCTACTTATCATCAAGATCTGGAGCTTAAATGTAAGCCAACTGATTCTGTGCTCTGGGAGAGCCTGTGTTAGCTGCGCAATTCACTGCAACCCATAACACAGAAAAAATGAAAACACTATATCTGAATTAACAGTCTATCTAGATATAAAAGGGAATTGCCAGAAAAGTTTTATGTTATATTTGTGTTGGCAGATGAACTTTAGGACATTGATTAGGAATCTGATTGACTAGTTGACACTTCTCAACCAGAGTGGAAAGTGAGACTCTAAAACAATAAATCTTCCAAGATAAATAGTAAAGCTCCACTGGGAAATATTAGCAAACTGTCTTACCTCCCTATCAACATTCTATGAAAAAATCAGAAATGGATACATTCAGGTGGTGAAGTATTGGCCAGAGGTCTATGCTGGAAGCTAGTTAGAGGAGAATTGTAACTGAAGGTCTGGGGTTTATTGTTTTTGTATTTGTTAGAGAAGACAGTTAACCCATTTTTGTTTTCCTCCCTCACGGGCTTTCCTTCTAAAAAAGTGAAAAAGTATTTATACCACAGCGCAAAACAAACCCAAATACAAAAAAAAAAAAAACAATAAAAATGCCAGTGCTATGCATCAATAACATAGGTAGTAAGGATGACCAAAAAATAATAGAAAAACTTGAACAAGCATGTAGCCAGTGAATATTCAAATGTGTACATAAATTACATGCAAAGTTCCAATGAGTTCCAATGCAAACATTTTTCACAAGCGCTGCTGTGCTCGCAATGCCCAAAGTGCTGTAATGCTCTATGACCACACAGGGGATTTGTGCTCCACTCTCCCCCCCCCCCCCCCCAAATGGTTAGACTCACCAGTACAGATGGACCCCTCAGGCAGTACTGCATGTGGGTCAAATAGGCTTAGACTGGTGAGCAGGGTGTTAGGACGCCAACTCCAAGATACGGTTCTTCCTGTGGTATTTAAAACCCACAGAGCGCCCACATAGTGTAGTGCATCTTGATTTATTGAGTAAAAGTCTTGCTTACAATGTTCCATAGTAAAAACCAAAGAATGTAACAAAAGATAGTCTGCTCATTTCAGGAAGCAGCTAGGTTCTCTCACAACCTCGCCTGCGTTCCATTCTCATTGAACGTAATGTCACTGGGGTGCAGGAATCTGTTACTGATGCATTTTGCCCCTCCCACAGAGTGTTATCAAAGACAGAGACTCTCAGCATCACAGTTAGATATATAGCGTGGAATCAACCCACTCACATGACCATGGCGTAATTTCCCCCTGGGTGTACTCAGCCTCAAGTACACCCAAACGAGAATACTTCCTCATTCCAATCACAAAACATAACATCCTCCTTGAGGTCATACAGTAGCCATGCCGGGACCAAACCCGCTCACATGATCATGCTCTCATTTCCCCTTTGGGTCTACTCAGCCTCAAGTACACCGAACTGGGAATACTATTCACAAAACATATTAACATTCTCCTTAAAATTTAATATTGTTAAAATCCTCTGACAGGCATTGATACTTGAAACATTGCATAAATGTTAGAAAATTCTTCAGGAACCTAAACCAACCAAAAAAAAAAAAAAAAAAAAATATATATATATATATATATATATATATATATATATATATATACTGTATATATTCTCTCCAATTTGATCCACAGAATAACCAGATAATGTTAAGATAAAGAGAATTATGAAACTCCACAAGAGTTGTGGAGGACAGGACATGTTTCTCATGAACTTTGTCACATGACCAAAACACCTAGAAATATTGAAATGGGTTGTATGCATTGTTGTTAGAAAATTTAGATTACTATCTTAATTACTATGTGGAGTCTGAAAATCAAGGGTGCAATGTGCTGTGTCAGAATAGATATGTATATTGATTGTTTTTTTAGGGACTACAAACTTCAGGTTTTTATGGAAACATCTTTGATATGCCATTTTTACATTAAAGAAATATATATGAAGGCCGCAAAGGGAACAATAAACAAATTAAATAGCAATTAAATAATATACAATGTGTATCTAATTAGTAAAGTGCTCAATAAAATGAACCATCAGAAATGTCCATAATAAACATATGTGATCAAATCTTCTTGTGTCTTCTCCAATACCGTGAAGTGTAAACGTGCTTCAATAAACTTGCTTAAAGTGGGCCACTTCCTGATGATGTGCTCTCTTGCATGAAATACATAGAAACGAGGCCTGACACCCACAACTACAGCAGCCCTATATTTTTGTCTGCACAGCTAAGATGCACCACACATACTGCGAGTTTTATACCAGCATCGGACAGGCTTCTGCTTCCCCTTGAGCAGATTGTTTGTGATCCCATGCTGGACAATGCAAGTGCTCTCTTTAAGTAATAACACATAAGCTGCATTATACTATATCCTGCCTTCTGTGGCTCTTTGTTGTGGAGCTTTTTCACAGACTTACTTGATGCAAGTTGATACATGCAGTGAAGAGACGTTATAAGGTGAAGATATCTACATTCATTACCTGCATAGTGGATTGGGATTCAACTTCCTCCATACATGATTGCCTGATTGGAATGGGATACGTGAAGGAG
This sequence comes from Lithobates pipiens, assembly GCF_037356315.1. Taxonomy (NCBI): domain Eukaryota; kingdom Metazoa; phylum Chordata; class Amphibia; order Anura; family Ranidae; genus Lithobates; species Lithobates pipiens. Next base: position 337,708,392 of record NW_027507903.1, read on the forward strand.
ATACAACATTGTATTAAGGTTTCCTTCCTAAAAGTCATGCTTTGTGGTCACTTTGTGGCCAAACTTTAAACACTTGGCGCCCATACTACGTCTATTGACGTCATGGGCTTTCGGTGGTTATATCTGAATGATGCCTGAGGCCACAGGCATCATTCAGATATTGGCGTTTTCAGCCGGCGATTCCCTGCACCATAAGAACGATCATAGCGGCTGTTCCACCTCTTGATTGTTCTTACGGGCGGCGGGAGGGGACCCCCCCCTCCCGTCGCCCTCCGGTACTTGTGCCGACTCACCGCTTCCATCGGTGAGTCAGTGACAGGATCCGCCGGCCCCCGCCAGTTACCATAGAGATTTCTGGCAGACCAGGTTGTCCCCGGAGTCTCTATGATCGTTCGGAGGCCGGGCGCGATGTTATGACGTCACGCCCGGCCTCGGTATTCAAATTAACGGCGCCGATTTGGCAGGGAAGCCAGGATCGTTTTTTTTTTTTTTTTTTTAATTCTTCCCAGCCTAGAGGTGAGATATGGGGTCTTATTGACCCCATATCTCACTGTAAATATGTCCGATCGTGCCATATTCCTATTACAAGGGATGTTTACATTCCTTGTAATAGGAATAAAAGTAATCAATTATTATTTTATTTTTTTTAAGTGTCAAACTAAAAAAATAAAAATAAAATTAACAGTAAAAACAAAAAAAAATGTAAAGCGCCCCTGTCCCCGTGAGCTTGCACACAGAAGCAAACGCATACGTAAGTCCCGCCCACATATGAAAACGGTGTTCAAACCACACATGTGAGGTATTGCCGCGAACGGTAGAGCGAGAGCAATAATTCTAGCTCTAGACCTTCTCTGTAACCCAAAACATGTAACCAGTAAAAAAAATTTAAGCGTCGCCTATGGGGATTTTTAAATACCAAAGTTTGGCGCCATTTAACGAGCGCGTGCAATTTTGAAGCGTGACATGTTGGGTATCTATTTACTCGGTGTATCCTCCTCTTTCACATTATGCAAAAAAATTGGGCTAACTTTACTGTTTTTTTTTTTAAGCATGAAACATTTTCTGAAAAAAACGTGTTCGAAAAATTGCTGCGCAAATACCGTGCGAGATAAAACGTTGCAATGACCGCCATTGTATTCTCTAGGGTCTTTGCTAAAAAATCATATATAATGTTTGGGGGTTCTTTGTAATTTTCTAGCAAAAAAATTAGGAATTTTACATGTAGGAGAGAAATGTCAGAATTGGCCTGGGTGCGAAGTGGTTAAGCAAGTTTATTGAAGCACATTTAGCACTTTATTATTCATAGTGTTTAGTTAGTCATTTCTGATGGTTCATTTTATTGTGCACGTTACTAATTAGATACACATTATATGTGATTTAATTGTTATTTCATTCATTTATTGTTCCCTGTGTGCCCTTCATACTGTATATATTTCTTCAATGTGTACTCATTTCTACTAATTTTAGGTGCAGCATTGGTGTAGTCAATTAATATTTTTTCTTTTTGGTTTTCATTGTGGCGCCAACACCTTACACTTTCCCCCTCACATGTTTACATTAAGAATGTATTATCATGAGACCAGATTTGTTGTTCTTTAAAACAATTGGTACAAAATATAGTATTGATGTATGTGTATCTACTGTAAAACATTTGCTAAGAAAGTACAAATCTTTGCTTATGTAAGGAAAACCTGGGCAACATGCGCACAGTGGTGCGCAGGCATGGACAATCCAGGAGATGCTCAAGAAAAGACATGTGCGAGCGTGCGTGGGTGTGCAGGGGTGCGCGCATGTGTGCGCGCTGGTGCGCGTGCACACATTGGCACGCGCATTTGCCTGGGTGCACGTGCGTGCATTGGCGCCAATCCACATATTTAAACCTGCCAGTGACATGCACAACCTGCTGAGTGGTCTCTTCAGCTAGTGCTCGATTACCCGATCCTGAACCAGTTTCCTGCATCCCAACCCGGCTTGCCTGAACCACCTCTTGACCTCCACCTGCCTACTTGTGACCCTGGCTTGTGTTTGACTCTGCTTCTGCCTGATGTTCATGTGCCTCATTGCTCATCTGTGTACCGAACCTGGCCTGTGTCCCGTCTTTGCCTCTGCCTCACGACTCTGTACCTGTTCTCCCTGGCTGCTGATGAACCCTTGGCTTACGTCTCGGCTACGCTTCCAGCTACTGATTCAGCGTCCCGGAGCTCCTGTCCTCAGTTCTGGCCCCGCGCTCTCAAGTTACCAGGTTCCTGCCAAAGTACAGCCAGAGTCATCCGCCACATTGGCCCTCGTGCCACTCTGTGTCCTCCACTCCCTGTCATCACTATCAGGGGTGTTGGACAGGAGGTGCAAGAGAAGCCCCCTCCACAGCTCGATCTCCACCAGGTACATGACAGCTTATTCCATAGTTCAAAATATACAGAACCTACAGAAAATACAGAACCTAACATATATAGCAGCTGTATCAATTTGAATTAACACTAATTCGACCTTTTGACATAGTGTGTGACATGTGTGGTATAGTGCTCCCATCATAGAAATTGATGAAGGACCCAAGTGGGAAGGGCTATGACCATGAAGGAATGGCTAAATACTATCCCGATACAATTCTTGCGCCTGAAGCTGAAAGGAGGACTCTGCCATGATACAAAACTAAACATTTACTACAAGAGAGAGAGAGACTGCCAAGATCAAAAAACTATTTTCCCGCATATGCTTAATGACCAGAATTCTGTTTGATAAGGAAATTGTGGACCAACTATTACAAAAGCCAAGTGACTTTTAGTAACTTTTTAGGCTCGGTTCACACAGGGGCGGCACGACTTGCAGCGCCGCGGCCTGCACGCGATCAGCGGCGACTTGCAAAACGACTTCTGTATAGAAGTCAATGCAAGTCGCCCCAAAAATAGTACAGGAACCTTTTTTCTAAGTCGGAGCGACTTGAGTTGCTCCTATTACGGTTCCATAGTACAGAACGGAGCGCGACTTGTCAGGCGGCGAAGTCGACTGGACAAGTCGCCCCTGTGTGAACCGAGCCTAAAGCATTTAGTATGTCTTGTATTGTTTTCCTGTAACTTTAAGTAGCTAGTATATACTTAATTCACCCATCATTGTTTGGTAAAAGCAAAATATTATACTACTGGGCTTGTAGTGAAGCACAGGGTAACTGAATGGTTATCACCGCTATTTAAATTAGGATTACTTTATGTAACTCACATTATTTCATGTATTCGTCTGGAATATATAATAGAGCTTTTGACATTAGGGACATTAAGAAATCATTTACCACAACTGCAAGGGTCAAAATATCACTTAAAATGCATATAAAAAATGTAGAAAAGAGGAATGAAAAATATAAAAAAAGACATGGGCCTTCCCCAGAGTCACATATTTTACTTTTGTTACTTTAGCCATAAAAGTCTTTAAAGTCAAAAGGGAATTAATTTTTTCATGTTAGATTTTTTCATAGTAAAATAAAAAGGTAGGTACTCCTGAATTTGCAATCATTTATAGGGTTAGGAAAATATTGGTGTGCATTAATTATAAATAGATAGCCGGCTGGTTAAAATATTTTTTTTCTTCTGCACTTTTTATAATATAACATATTTTATCTGTAATTTAATACTTTGAAAAATCTATTTAAAATTTAGCATTGTCTAGGTAATGTGGAATAGCTAAAACTACCTGTATAGATTAAATAGATTTTTAAAAATGTTTTGACTTTTAAAGACCTTATCGCTAACCAACATACATGTTATTATTCGAGGAGCTGATCTACTAGTGGAGAATTTTCACCTAGCAAACTATGACTAATTTACAGTTCAAAATGACCATCTGATGAAAAGGTTGTTTAACCACTTAAGCTTCAGAAGGTTCACCCCCTTTCTGACCAGGCCATTTTTTGTCATACGTCACTGCGTTACTTTAACCTCTTTGCGCCCGCCCTATAGCCGAATGACGGCCGTAGAGCAGGCGCTTTCACCTGGGAGGCCGTCACTGGATGTCCTAATGTTTACTTCCGCAATGCGCGCCGCCGCGGGCGCGCATCGGGGAAGTTCTGTGTTTGCCGTGTCCCCCGGAGACAGGCAAACACAGATCGCTGTAAATGGCCAATCACAGCGGCCGTTTACAGCGCGATCGGCGTGTCCAATGGGAGATGATCTCATATGTAAACATATGAGATCATCTCTCAGCGTCGCTCTCCCTCCTCACACAGACAGAGTGTGAGAGGGGAGAGATGAAGGGCTGCAGCGGCCGTAAGTGTAAAAAAAAAAAGAAGTTAAAAAAAGTGCCATCCTCCCCCAGTGCCATCCTTCCCCAGTGCTATCCTGCCCCAGTGCCATCCTGCCCCAGTGCCATCCTGCCCCAGTGCCATCCACCCCAGTGCCATCCTGCCCCAGTGCCATCCACCCCAGTGCCATCCTGCCCCAGTGCCATCCACCCCAGTGCCATCCACCCCAGTGCTATGTGCCCCCAGTGCCACCTGTTAGTGCTATCTGTCCCCATTGCCACCTGTTGTCAGTGCCATTTGTCCACAGTGCCATCTGTCATCAGTGCCACATATAAGTGCCATCTGTCATCAGTGCCACGTGTCATCAGTGTCACATAGTGCCATCTGTCATCAGTGCCACGTATTAGTGCCATCTGTCATCAGTGCCACGTATCAGTGCCATTTGTCATCAGTGCCACCTGTCAGTGTCACGTGCCATCTGTTGTCAGTGGCACATGTCATCAATGCCACTTATCAGTGCCATCTGTCATCAGTGGCACGCGTCATCGGTGGCACGTATTAGTGCCATCTGTCATCGATGGCACGTATTAGTGCCACGTATCAGTGCCATCTGTCATCAGTGTCACGTGTCATTGTCCTGGTACTCCAGGGCCTTCAAAAGTGTAATAAGTAGTCAACAAGTTAGATGTGTAATTTATGCTCCTAGAACACATGATGGCGCTCCCTGCATGTTGGGCCTCTCTATGTGGCCAGGCTGTGAAAAAGTCCCACATGTGGTATTGTAATACTCAGGAGGAGTAGCAGAATTTTTTGGGGGGTGTCATTTGTGGTATACACATGCCATGTGAGAGAAATAACCTATTAAAATGACAATTTTGTGGAAAAAAATAAAAAAAAATTAAAGATCTTAATTTTGCAAAGAATTGTGGGAAAAAATGACAACATCAAAAAGCTCACCATGCCTCTTACTAAATACCTTGGAATGTCTACTTTCCAAAAAGGGGTCATTTGGCGGGTATTTGTGCTTTCCTGACTTGTTCGGGTCACAAGAAGCGAGATAGGCCACCAGTACATCAGATGTGATCAATTGTGTGCGATTCGCACCACAGCTTGTAGACTCTCTAACTTTCACAAAGACCAAATAATATCCAATAATTTGGGTTATTTTTACCAAAGATATGTAGCAGTATAAATTGTGGCCAAAATTGATGAAGAAAAATTAATCATTTGCATAATTCTGTCACAGAAACAAAGAAATATGCTTTTTTTTTCAAAATTGTTGGTCTTTTTTCATTTATAGCGCAAAAAATAAAAACCCTAGAGGTGATCAAATACCACCAAAAGAAAGCTCTATTTGTGGGAAAAAAAGGACAAAAAATTAACTTGGGTACAGTGTTGCATGACTGAGTAATTGTCATTCAAAGTGTGAGAGCACCGAAAGCTGAAAATTGGTCTGGGCAGGAAGGGTGTTTAAGTGCCCAGTAAGCAAGTGGTTAACTGACAATTGCACAATCGTGCAACGCAGTACCCAAATAAAATGGATGTCCTTTTTTTTCACACAAATAGAGCTTTCCTTTGGTGGTATTTGTTCACCTATGTTAAAAAAAAAGACCAACAATTTTGAAAAAAAAAAAACAATATTTTTTACTTTTATTATTACTTGCTAAAAATAAATCCCACAAAGCGTATATTGATCAACTTGTGCAAAAGTTATAGCATCTACAATCTATGGGATAGATTTATGGACTTTTTGAAACATTTTTTATTGTTTTTACTAATAATGGCATAGATCAGCGATTTTTAGTGGAACTGCTACATTGCGGCGGACATATCTGACACTAGAGTGACACTTTTTTGGGACCAGGGACACCAATAATGTGATCAGTGCTAAAAAATGCACTGTCACTGTACTAATGACACTGGCAATCAAAGGGTTAAATGTGTTCCCTGGGGGTGTTTACTAACTGTGTGGGGGATGCTTTGACTGGGGGAAGACAGAGATTTGTATTTCTGCTTAGCAGAAACACAAGATCTCCATCTTACTCTCTGACAGAATGGCAATCTGCCTTGTTTACATGGGCAAATCGCCATTCTGTCTGCCTAGGCAGATGATCAATGGGTCCTGGCTGACATTGTGTTCCGCTGTGTACGCAATTTTGCTCTTAAGAGCTACCCTACTGCAGTATATGTACATAGGGTGGTCCTTGAGCGGTTAAGCAAAGGTTTGTGTCAGGAAAACTTGCAAGTCAAGTGGGTTGAGGGCATGGACAAGGTGACAGTGTTGCTTTAATGGCATGTAAATTAAAATAGAAGATTCTTCATTTACCAGTGATCATGATCAAGGTTTTTTTTCACTTTTCATCCCTGAATAATTTGAGCAGCATGTTAAAAAAATTTTATGGAACCAAAATAAAATGAACACATAAATACATATGAAAGAACAGGGTTTTTTATGTGTGGAAGTGAATATTTTGCAGACAAACCTTAAAGAGTTTATAAACCTCTGACATGAAATATGTACAAAGCATATCTCTTTATAGAGCATACTTGTCTCAATACAGAGCACTAAGTGTCATTTATGTCTGCAACCTCTTTCCGCTATCTGCATAAGTCACTTCTGACAAGTTTTCCTGACAAGAGAAAAAGGTTGATTGACAGCCTCAGCTCTGTTCCTGTGTGCTGTGTGAAGGGGGTGTGTCCCTTCCCTTCAATCAGCTCACACTGAGCACTGCAGAGTATAACTTCAGCTCTCTGCCCCCTGCTTTCTGAAAGCTCAGACAAGCTGTAAATATTATGTACTTTAAATGGCTGTGGAGCAGGGAGGGCTGCGAATAAACAGGTACAATTTATGTAGGAGGATTTGTTTATCTCTGTAATTCACCTGAGACTAGTCACTTCACTGGCTATATGTGTTTGCAACCATTTTAAAGCCTAACTCCAGGTCTAATTAAATTTTAAAGATTTTGTTTTGGGTTAAGTTGACCCAAACTACTTGTCTCCATTACTAATGCATGCGGTCACTTTCTAAACTATATGTAGCATTGTTGCACTGTGTTTTGACAAGAACATACTGTCCCATTCCCTGAGTAAAATTGAGGCAAGTTGAGCACTGCAATCATTTTAATGGCAGAGAAGTGCTCGGCCTGACTTGATATTTTCCCAGGAACAAAATGGTAAATCCCTTTGCTTCTGCTGGAACACAGTACTATATAATGTATGTAGCTGATGCTACATACAGCACTGACAGCAGTCGCTTGTATTAGTGACCAGCTTGGCCAAAACAAACTATTTAGAGGGCTTTCACACTGCCGTGCCCATAGCGTCGGTGGTAAAACGCCTCTATTTTTAGCAGCGTTTTACCGTCAGATTTGCAGCGCCTTTTGGCTGCTAGCGGGGGTTAAAAGGGTTAGAACCACCCGCAATACGCTGTAATAGCGGTGTTTTGCCGGTAGTATTGCAGCACTGCCCCATTGATTTTTGGGAGCAGCGGGGGAGGAGCGGTAAACACACCGCTCCTTCACCGCTCCAAAGAAGCTGCTGGCAGGACTTTTCCTGACAACCTGGCAGTGCACCGCTCCGATGTGAAAGCCCTCGGGCTTTCACACTGGAGACAATGGTGCAGCAGTTTGAGGGCGGATTGCAGGCACTATTTCTAACTATAGCACCTTCAAAACACCCTCGGTGTGAAAGGGGTCCTAAGGTGAGATGAAACCTGGAATAAAGTTTAACTAATTGCAGTATACACGCACTCATACATATAATCCATTGCATAAAATAGCCCAATTTAAGATTTTTTCCCTTATATACCATATTTGCCTCTTGAGTAATACAATGTTATACTGTATATAACTAAAAATTATTTGCTTCACACTTGCCAAGGAAAATTTAGTCTTCTGAGTCATAAGGAGAGCCATAAATAAGGCACAGTTATAGCATTTAAGAAAGCGTGTATTTTCAATGTTTGATGCACATAGAACATACACAAAATGAGTCACTTTGTGTGGAACAAGGAAAAATGAATGCACTCCTACCAGCATGATTCATATAAGTTACATAATGATTCACATTAATTATGTAGGAGTTACATTCAACATATAGACCAGCTTTTAGAAATAAATAACTGCAAAATAACCATAATAACACACTTACGTTTTGCACAAAAGAAAATTAATGTCTTCCATGAAATGCTGAATGAACTGCAGACGCAAATGTTTTTCTTCAAATAAAAGGAACAAATTATACCATGATAAAGCCATTCTTCTTTGAATTGTACTCATTGCATAACTTTTAAATTGCTACTACCATCACAAACTACTATTACATGTATGTTTTATTAATAATATCATCATTGATTTCAAAATTTTTTATTGACTAAGACTAAAAGAGAGAGGAAACGTACCCCTTGTGAGGCTCCCACGCAACATGTTAAATGGTGGGAAGGCAATTAGACAGAAAGGAAAGGAGGTAGCTGCCAGGTTTTAGCAATTTGCTCATGGGCAGACTATAAAGCCCCATACACACTATCAGATTTTCTGCTGATTTTTTTCCTTCAGATTTACTAAAACCATATAATATGAGGTCAAACCTTAGGATTTTCAATTTGTATGCAATCAGACAGACCCTTGCACTACATGGTTTTGGTAAATCTGAAGACAAAAATCATCAGAAAATCTGATAATGTGTATGGGGCTTTAGGCATCCCACAAAGTGGCAATAACTTTGATCCCTTCTGGGAGTACTCTTACCTCTCCTAAGATGACAGACCAAGTCCAGCCTATTGTATTTGACATGACTTCTGCTGGAACAATCACTCTTCTTGTTACTAAGACGAGAGATCATGAGGCATTTATACATTGAGTGGTGACAGGATGTTTCCATTCAATGTTCCTATCTCAGGGTTTGTTTGGTTTTCTATTTATGTTCCTGAGGGATGGTGGGGCTGTTCAACTTATTTTATTTTTTATGATTGGTCCTCCTAAATGGAGCCCGACTGACTATTGTTATTGTTGTGGAACGGTGTTATTTCCTGCAATATGGAACTACTACTACTAATATATTTTGTTTTGCAACCCGAACTTTGTAAAGTAGATCATTATAATGTAATGTTTACTATGTGCTGATTTTTTTTCACCTTTAAGAATGGTAACTTCATAGTTGACTAATTCTATGTATGTGGTTTCCTGTAAAATATAACAAGAGACAAAGATTCAAATTATACATTATTGTCCCCTGGATCCTGTTCCCTCACAACTGCTACGGTCACCCTCTTATTCTATCCTGTGCTCCCTCTTATGCTACCCTATGCTCCCTCACTCATCTTCAATCTCTCCCTCTCTAGTGGCACCTTGCCCTCCCCTCTAAAACATGCGCCGATCACTCTCATACATAAAAAGCCCTCACTGGATCCCACCAACCTGAACAATTTAAGACCCATCTCATTGCTCCCATGCATATCTAAACTTCTAGAACTATTATGCCCTGTACACATGATAGGATTTTCTGACAACAAAATCAATGTGATTTTTTCAGACGGATGTTGGCTCAAACTTGTCTTGTATACACACGGTCACACACAGTTGGTCAGAAATTCCGAACGTCAAGAACGCAGTGACGTACAACACTTATGACGAGCCGAGAAAAATGAAGTTCAATAGCCAGTGCTGCTCTTCTGCTTGATTCCAAGCATGCAGATCGGAATTTCCGACAACGGATTTTGTTGTCGGAAAATTTGAGAACCAGATCTAAAATTTTGTGTGATGGAAATTCCTATGGAAAATGTGTGATGGAGCCTACACACGGTCGGAATTTCCAACAACAAGGTCCTATCACACATTTTCTATTGGAAAACCCTATCATGTGTACAGGGCATTAGTCTACAACCGTCTTAGCTCCTACCCAAGTGAAAATAACCTTCTTGACCCTTTACAGGTCACAGCACTCCACAGATACTGCCTTACTAAAACTCATTTATGATTTATTAACTGTAAAAACCAATGGTCACTACTCCATACTCCTACTGCTTGACCTCACTGCAGCCTTTGATATGGTTGACCACCCGCTCCTTTTCAATAAACTCTGTTCCCTTGGCCTCCAAGATTCTGCTCTATCCTGGTTCTCTTCTTACCTATCACAGCGCTCCTTCAGTGTTAATTACACATCTGTCTCTTCTTCTCCATTGCCCCTTTCTCCATTGCCCCAATGCTCTATTCTTGGAACCCATCTCTTCTCTATCTACACCGCCTCCCTTGGTCACTGAATAACCGCCCATGGCTTCCAATACCATCTAAACACGGATGACACCCAAATCTATCTGTCTGCTCCTCGTATCACTCATTCAGTCTCCTCTAGCATTACTAACGTACTAACTGACATATCAGCGTGGGTGTCATACCACTTCCTTAATACCGAGCTAGTACTATTCCCCCTGCCCGTGCCCTCCTCCATGACTTTTCCATCAAAATCAATACTCCAACCATCAATCCCTCCCCTCATGCCAGGGTGCTAGGTGTAATCCTAGACTCTGAATGGTACTTTCAGGCCCAAATCCAATCGCTCTTGCAAACTTGTAGACTTCACCTCCGAAAAATCATCTCTACAATTCACCTAATTTTAACAAATGAAACCACCAAGCTATTCATTCACTCCCTTGTTATCTCTCGCCTTGACTATTGCAACTCCCTTCTCATTGGTCTACCTCTCTATATCTCCTCTTGAGTCTATCATGAATGCTGCTGCATTATCCACCTTACCAACCATTCAGGTTCTGCCACCCCTCTCCGCCAATCCCTACACTGGCTCCCGATCGCCCAGCGAATTAAATGTAAAATACTAACCTCAACATACAAAGCCATTCACAACTCTGCCCCAAGCTACATCACCAATCTTGTCTCCAAATATCACCTAAAACGTCTCTTCTTAAGACCTCCTACTCTCAAGATCCCTTGTCTCCTCCTCCCATGCTCATCACCAGGATTTCTTCAGAGCCTCTCCCATTGTCTGAAATGCTCTACCTCAACCTGTCTGGCTATCTCCCACTCTAGCTACCTTCATCTCTTCAGGGAAGCCTATCACCCCTCTAACTAATCTTTTACCACTTCCATTAGCTCATTCTCCACAGTCACAACCTTTTGTACCACCTGCCCCACCCTGTTAGATTGTAATCTTTTCTGAGCAGGTCCTCTTAACCCTCTTGTATTTTATTGTATTGTAACTGTATTGTCTCCCTTTTATATTGTAAAGTGCTGCGTAAACTGTTGGCCCTATATAAATTCTGTATAATAATAATAACTACTAAGCTTAAAGTAAAGCTGTTCCTTATTTTACACGTCCTGCCTAAGAGAAACAATATTAAGACACCTGCTATTACAATATTAAGTCAGAAAACCCTCATCTTTGGCTGCCTAATTGGTTTCCCTTACTACATAGCTAAAGCCCTGTACACACGGGCCAAATGTCAGGCAGCATCGGCTGGTTCAATAGAAACCAGCTGACATTCAGCAAATGTGTACAGCAGTCAGACCGGCTTCTGTTGAAGGGGCATGCCCGAAAAAGGTCTGCCGATTGGCCCCTGAACAGCGGTCTCAACCGATGGCTGAAAGTACTGACAGAAGTATTCTGGTGGGGGGGGGTTCGGTTCGGTTATCGCCAGAACTCTCGAACTTTGCAAAAGTTCGGACCTGAACCATGAACCCTGTTAAAGTCTATTGTATTGTACCCAAACTTTTTGAAGGATTATATGCAAGTTATTGGCCATAAAAAAGTATGGTGGCCGGGGTACTGCAGTGGGGGACATGTATAAATGCAAAAAAAAATGTTTTTAAAAGGAGTGATTTTAATGATGCCTAATTGAAACAATAAAAATGAAAATTTCCTTTAATTATAGTGCTTGGGGGGGTCCCCTTAGTCTGGCTGTAAAGTGGCACATCTGTACCGTGTATAGAATCTGCTGATGCAAAACTGACATTTACTGTATAAGGAAAAAAAGTGACATTTAAACTGATGTTCCCTGCAGGGCATGTGGTTGGCAAAGAGTGTATTTTTTTTTTTTCGATATAGCAGCTGGGGTAGAGCAGTTTGCCTGCTATACTCTACAGCTGGTGGTGTGCTGCTGGCAGATGTGTTGCAAGAACCTTTGACACTCTTTATATATACCATTATCCCTGTCAGTGGAGGCTGCTGAGAGGTCATGCGATATAGTGAGGGTAGACATGAAATGTGGGGAAGAGAAGAATCGTGTCCATTGTGTGTGGCTTTCAGGTGCTCTTGCCAATGGGCTGAGTGGTGGGAGATTGAATGCCTTGTCAAGCATGGGGTACCCAAATGGCTGGTGTTTTTGCCACTCTTGATCTGTTTGTGGCTGAGATTTCAAATTGCAACAGTGAAAATGGCTGAAAATGTGCTAGAAAAAACCCACACAGCTGAGCTGTGTAAAGTGGGTGGGGAGATAACAGTTATCATCACTTTGTCCAATCAGTTCTCTGACAGTAGAGATGGATGAACTTCCGATGGGACGTTTTGCGAACGCAAACCGCAAATGCGGCCAAAATTATGCAAACCGCAAAGTTCGCTGCGGGCCCCATTGACTTCAATGGTAGGCGAACTTTAAAAACCTACAGGTCATATTTTCAGCCACAAAATACTTACTAGCTGTGAATACATAGTCTCACCACATGGCCACTGAGATAACACATGCATGAAGTGAATCTGGGATCGACAACTACAAGCATTCTTTTTTTATCTGTGAAATTTTGACAATTCAGGACTCAGGAGCACATGAAGGCCATGGAGGAGAGGAAAGGTCAGGTTAGGCTATGAAGAGGGTGCAGGAGATGATCACCAGCACCGTGATTTAGAGCACTGACACCAGCACCGTGATAGAGTGCACTGACACCAGCACCATGATATAGAGCACTGACACCAGCACTGAGATAGAGTGCACTGACACCAGCACCGTGATAGAGTGCACTGACACCAGCACCATGATATAGAGCACTAACATCAGCACCGTGATATAGAGCACTGACACCAGCACCGTGATAGAGTGCACTGACACCAGCACCGTGATATAGAGCACTGATACCAGCACCGTGATATAGAGCACTGACACCAGCACCGAGATAGAGTGCACTGACACCAGCACCGTGATAGAGTTCACTGAAACCAGCACCATGATATAGAGCACTGACACCAGCACCGTGATAGAGTGCACTGACACCAGCACTGTGATATAGAGCACTGACACCAGCACCCTTATAGAGTGCACTGACACCAGCATCGTAATATAGAGCACTGACACCAGCACCAAGATAGAGTGCACTGACACCAGCACCGCGATAGAGTGCGCTGACACCAGCACCGCGATATAGAGTACTGACACCAGCACCGTGATATAGTGCACTGACACCAGCATCGTGATAGAGTGCACTGACACCAGCACCGTGATAGAGTGCACTGACACCAGCACCGTGATAGAGTGCACTGACACCAGCACCGTGATATAGAGCACTGACACAGCACCCTGATATAGAGCACTGACACCAGCACCGTGATAGAGTGCCTCTGACACCAGCAACGTGATAGAGTGCACTGACACCAGCACCGTGATATAGAGCACCGACACCAGCACTGTGATATAGAGCACTGACACCAGCACCGTGATAGAGTGCACTGACACCAGCACCGTGATATAGAGCACTGACACCAGCACCAAGATAGAGAGCACTGACACCAGCACTGATACCATCAACTCGCTGCTGGGCCCAAAAAATATGACACCGCTCAACCTCTTCAAACAGGAGTGTACGGGCATATAGTACGGTGTGCTTTTTTTGTACAAGGAAGTGAGCCAAACGTAGAAAAAAGGTCTGTGTGCTCGATTAAATAAATAGTTTATAGAGATATACATGGTCTACTGGTCACATGTGTGGAATTCCTCCGAGATCCATGCCTCATTCATTTTTGTAAATGTGAGGTAGTCAACACTGTCGTGAGCTAGGCGAGTGCGCTTATTGGTCACGATCCCCCCTGCTGCGCTGAACGTCCTTTCGGACAGGACACTGGACGAGGGGCAAGCCAACAGTTCGATTGCAAATTGGGACAGCTCTGGCCAGAGGTCAAGCCTGCCCACCCAGTAGTCCAGGGGTTCATCACTTCTCAGAGCGTCCACATCGGCCGTTAACCCGATGTAGTCGGACACCTGGCGGTCTAGGCGTTCCCTGATGCTGGATCCGGATGACACCTGTCGATGGGTCGGCTGAAAGAATGACCTCATATCTGAAGTCACCAACACATCTTCAAACCGGCCTCTTCTTGCAGGCACTGTTAGATTGGTAAACGCAACTCTTTCTCTGGGAGTGGGACTTCCTCCTCTGCCAGCGCATCCAAAAGCAGAATGCAGCATTTATCGAAGCAAGGCCTGGAAGTGCTCCATTCTGACAGCCCTCTGTGACAGTGGTAACATTTCCGCCATTTTGTATTTGTACCGGGATTCTAAGTATGTTGCCACCCAGTACTGGTCCTTGACCCTTATTCTTTTTAAAGGGGGGTCCCTGTTAAAACAATGGAGCATGAAGGCCCCCATTTGCACTAAACTGGAAGCGGTGTGGTGGCCTGGCTCCTGCTCATCATCCAGGATAATGTCGTCCTCCTCATTCTCCTCTCCCCATCCTCCTCTGACTCCTCTTCAGACTCCTGTTGTTGACTTGTCTCAGATAGAGTAGCCCCCCCCCCCCCCCCCCCCCCGGGGAATTCATCCAGCATTGTGACTTCCTCATATTCCCTCTCCTGCTCCTCCATGGCTTGATCAATGACACGATGCAATGCACGCTCCATAAAGAAGGCATAAGGTACCATGTTACTGATGGCGCCATGGCTGCGACTGACCAGTTTGGGGATCTCATCAAATGGCCACAGAAGTCTGCATGCATCACGCATGAGCAGCCACTGGCGCAGTGAAAAAAAAAAACAGCTCCCCAGAACCTGTTCTGCCACAGAGTTCATACAGGTAGACGTTAACTGCAAGTTTCTGCTGGAGCAGCCTATCAAGCATATAGAAGGTTGAGTTCCATCGCGTTGGGCAATTGCAAATAAGACGTCTGACCGGCAGATTGTGTCGCCGCTGAATGTCAGCAAGGCGAGCCATGGCCGTGTAAGATCTTCTGAAATGGGCCGAGATTTTCCTTGCCTGCCACAAGATGTCCTGGACCCCAGGGTATTTGACAATGAATCGCTGCACGACCAAGTTTAAGATGTGTGCCATGCATGGCACGTAAGTAATTTTGCCCTGTTTCAATGTCACACACCACTTTACCAACTGTCAAATTGATCGCTGTTAACCACTGATCTGCCTGTGAACGAAAAGCTGAAAGGAGTGCAGGGCCAGTGTGGCTCTTGGCTTCCAGGCACAACAGATGCAGCACAGCATGGCAACGTCTCACCTGGCACGTCAAATAGGTTCTGGGGAGCTTGGGCGGCACAGCGGAAGAGACGCTAGAAGCGGAAAAGGAGAAGTCAGCCAAGGAGGAGAGGGAGGAGGATGGAGTAGGAGGAGGAGAAGAAGAGGCAGGCCTGCATGCAATCCGTGGCGGTAAAACCAAATCTACATGGGTGCCACGGGTTACATGCTTGACGGCCGTCAGAAGGTTCACCCAGTGGGCAGTAAAAGTGATATACCTTCCCTGCCCGTGTTTGCTAGACCACGTGTCTGTGGTAAGATGTATCTTGGCACCGACACTGTGTGCCAGAGATACATTCACTTGCCGCTGAACATGGCCATATAGCTCTGGGATGCAATTCTGTGAGAAATGCTTCCTTCCTGGGACCTTCCATGGTGGTGTTCCAATTGCCACAAATTTTCGAAAGGCCTCCGAGTCCACCAGTTTATATGGCAGTAGTTGGCGGGCTATCAGTTCTGACAAGCCAGCCGTCAACCGTTGGACAAGAGGTTTATCCGGTGTCATCATTTTTTTACGCTCGAACATTTGACCCATGGAAGTCTGCCTTTTTGCAGAAAAACATGAGGATGGCGTGATGGAAGGTGGAGTGGAGGACAATTGTGAGGAGAGAGGAGAAGGAGAAGTAGAAGACGAGGCTGGACGGTGAGAGCCTGGAGTGTGGCTTTGTGTGTTCCGTTGCTCCCACTGGGCTTGGTGATGGCTGCCCATGTGCCTTCTTAAGGCGGTCATCCCTAGGTGAGTGTTGGGCTTACCGCGACTTATGTGTTGACTGCAAAGATTGCAGATGGCAACACTATTGTCAGCGGAGCCAGGTGCCGGAGTCCTGGGAGCGCCAGATGTGACCGTACATGGTTGATGCCTCGCTCCTGATACATTTGCAGTCTGCTTTGTCCCTCCTGTGCAATCTAAGTTCTTCCTGCTTCTCCTCCCTGTCTGCTGGTCCATATCTCCCTCTGAACTCCCCTCCTCTTCCTCTCTTGTGGGCACCCATGTGACATCACTAGACACGTCATCATTGATGTCACCTTCCCCACCGCTATAATTAGAGATCTCGGAGTAGGCAGCAACAGCGGGGACCAACCTCCTCCTTGGGCTGATCTGGGTACTGTCGTCAGACTGCTGAGTGGCAGTTGTTGCTACCTCCTCTTCCTGATCCAATGCCAAGAGTGGCTGCGCATCGGAAATGTCTTGATATGGATCGGAAAATAATTCCTGTGACTCAAGCAGAAGGTATATGGTGGTGGTGGTGGTGGTGTTGGTGGTAGTGTCTTTGGGGGTGCACACAGCAGAGAGTGAAGAAGAGGGTGCAGATCGAGAGGATGAGGAGGGTGCAGAAGAGTAAGGCTGAGTGAGCCACTCGACCAAGTCTGGTGCATCCTTTGACGTAATCGCACGCACCTTCTGCAATTTGCCACTTTCGCTCAAGCCTGTTGCTCCTGCCCTACCCCTACCACCCCTGCGGAAGGGCCTGCCTCTTCCTCTGCCAGTCATTTTTTAAATTACCCTGTGACAAAAGTCTCTAGAGAAGTGCAGTATGTATGTGGAAGAAGGTATATAACACCCCGCTTCAATCTGTCTTTTTTGGGGGGCACTGGTCTATCACACACAGTTATAATACTTATTTTTTTATTGCGTTTGTCACTCTTTGTAGTATCGCTGCAGAACCGCTCAGCAGTCACAATGCTGCACAGTGGAAACGCACTATACTATGCTTTCTATATGTGAAAGTATTTTATACGTGTATTACAAACCTATGTACTGCATACCAAGTAGTACACCTATACCAGTCCTTACAAGGACCTTTGTGGACCTAGTAGCTAGTGATTTGCAGACTGTCCCTCAGTCCCTACACTGATAAAAGACTGCTGCAGAATAGGGCAGCAGTTAGCAGCAGTGCACCACAACCCTATATATTGTACACCTATACCAGTCCTTACAAGGACCTTTGTGGTCCTAGTAGCTAGTGATTTGCAGGCTGTCCCTCAGTCACTACACTGATAAAAGACTGCTGCAGAATAGGGCAGTAATCTGCAGCACAGCCCTGCACCAGCACCCTATATATTGTACACCTATACCAGTCCTTACAAGGACCTTTGTGGACCTAGTAGCTAGTGATTTGCAGACTGTCCCTCAGTCCCTACACTGATAAAAGACTGCTACAGAATAGGGCAGCAGTTAGCAGCAGTGCACCACAACCCTATATATTGTACACCTATACCAGTCCTTACAAGGACCTTTGTGGTCCTAGTAGCTAGTGATTTGCAGGCTGTCCCTCAGTCACTACACTGATAAAAGACTGCTGCAGAATAGGGCAGTAATCTGCAGCACAGCCCTGCACCAGCACCCTATATATTGTACACCAATACCAGTCCTTACAAGGACCTTTGTGGACCTAGTAGCTAGTGATTTGCAGACTGTCCCTCAGTCCCAACACTGATAAAAGACAGCTCTACAATCAGGCAGCAGTCAAGTATAATATTCTTTCTATATTTGGAAGAAAGTATATTATACGTGTACAACCGTATATACTGTACACCTATACCAGTCCTTAAAAGGACCTTTGTGGACCTAATAGTAATAGCTAGTGATTAAACTGACTGTCCCTGCTCCACACAGTGTCCTGTCCCTACACTGACAAAAGACAGCTGCAGAATCAGTCAGCGGTGCACTCAGCAATCACCAGCACAGCAGTGCACCAGAACCCTATATGCTGTACACCTATACCAGTCCTTAAAAGGACCTTTGTGGACCTAATAGTAATAGCTAACTAGTGATTAAACTGACTGTCCCTACTGCACACAGCGTCCTGTCCCTCCCTACACTGACAAAAGACAGGTTGCTGCAATCACCAGCACAGCAGTGCACTGAACCCTATATACTGTACTACACCTATACTAGTCCTTAAAAGAATTTTTGTGGGCCTAATAGCTAGCGATTTGTGTCACTACAGTCTCTCCCTGCTCCACACAGCGTCCTGTCCCTAAACTGACATAAGACAGAATGTAAAATGGCCACCCAGATCAGGTCTATTTATAAGTTAAGGGGAATGTCCAATTGTTCATGTGCAGAAATGAATGT
The DNA here is from genome assembly GCF_037356315.1 of Lithobates pipiens. Classification (NCBI taxonomy): domain Eukaryota; kingdom Metazoa; phylum Chordata; class Amphibia; order Anura; family Ranidae; genus Lithobates; species Lithobates pipiens. The sequence continues at coordinate 337,727,151 of NW_027507903.1, forward strand.
CTCAATTTGCTGTCCTGTACCCTATGATGGATGTGTCATCATGGTTCAAAGTTCTTTCACACTGTAAACACATATGTCTGACGGGCGAACAGCAGCAATAGTCCGCCGATCGGGCGAATCGCAAACACGCCCAATTCGCCGCGAACCGACCGCAGGGCGAACAGTTCGGCCATCCCTATCTGACAGTGCTCTGTGCCCTAATTGGCAAAGCTTCATCCAATTAGGGCCCTAGAATGCAGTGTGCAGCACGCGGGATGTTCGCAAATTCGGGAGCTCGCCGAATGGGCAAACAAGCGATGTTCTGAACTGTTCACTGAACTCTACTGGTAAAATGGGACACTTATTATTGAACACTAACAAAAGGGGATACTGACCATGGAACACCAATGAAAGAGGAACACTGACCTCTGGACAACAATGAAAAGACACTGACCACTGAACAGGGGAACAATAACCACTGAACAACAGTGACAGGAGGACACTGACTAATGAACAACAGTGTTAAAGGGCATACAAACCAATGACAATCTGTTTGGTTGGCACCAGAACTTTCGAACATCGCAAACTGAATAATGAACCCCATTGAAGTCCATGGATCATCAACGTGAAAAATCTTTATGATGAGACCACAATGTAGTGCACTGGGAACAAGATTAGAGATTTTTTGGATAAATTCGGATGTCTCTACCACAAGAAAATTTGGCGTCTTCACACCGTACTATTGATGAAAGAAAAAATTGGCCTTGCGGTCAAAAAGTGCAATGATATGCACCTGTCAAACAGGTGTGGTAAAATAGTTTTTTGGGTGTTAATTATGCTCATGTAAACCTACACCAAAAACATTCTTCCAGATGAAATCAACACCCACAACACTAGGTAGCCTAGAAGTCCTGCAGAGATTCCACATCCCAAGAACACTTAATCGGCGACATTGGCATCAGGGGCTTCATAGATGCTTGTAATCAATCCAGGACTGGTTAATTTTGATAAAAATTAGACGGTCCCCATTCTATGATCAGTAACAAAACCTCCCGCAGCACTGAATGCCCATTCAGAAAGCACGCTGGATGCAGGGCAGCCCAGCAGCTCAATAGCATATTGGGCAAGTTCTGGCCAGTGGTCTATTCTGGTGACCCATTAAGCCAATGGTTTATCGACCGGAAAGCTCTCCACCTCTGTTTTCGCCCCTAGATAATCATCCACCATGTGATGCAAACGCTGCTGATGGGATGTGGAAGCTGACAGCCCTGGGCGGCGAGGACTAAAAAAATTATGAAATGCATCACTTAGGCCTTCCCCACCACTCCTCCTTTGACCAACAGAAGCATCAAAACAATGTTTTCAACGACACTGTAACCTACAAAAATTTGGAAAAGTGTTCGATAAACTCCTCTTTAAGGTGTCCTCAAGAGATTTCATCTTCTGCACCCACTCTCTACTGATTTCCTATCCCCCCCTCCTCCTGTGCAACCCCTCATACCCCCACCTTATCCCCTCACTCTCCTTCTACAGATTTCCTATCCCCTCTCATCTTGTGCACCCCATCATATCCCCCATTTTGTTCCCCCCACTCTCCTTCTACAGATTTCCTACCCCCACCACCCCTTGTTCCCCCCACTCTCCTACAGATTTCCTATCCCCCCTCAACCCCCCCCCCCACTCTTCCTCTACAGATTTCCTATCCACCCTCATCCTGTGCACCCCCTCATACCCCCCCCCAACCTTGTCCCCCCACTCTCCTACAAATTTCCTATCCCCTCCCTACTCTTTTTCTACAGATTTCCTATACCCCTCACCTTGCCCCCTCAAATCCTACAGATTTCCTATCTCCTTCCTCCTGTGCACCCCCTCATAACCACCCACTCTCCTCCTACAGATTTCCTATCCCCACCTTGTCTCCCCACTCTTCTCCTGCAGATTTCCTATCCCCCCCACCTTGTCCTCCCACTCTCCTACAGATTTCCTATCCCTCCTCATCTTGTACACCCGCTCATACCCTCCACCTTGTCCCCCCACTCCTTCTACAGATGTCCTATCCCCCTCATACCCCACACCTTGTCCCCCACTCTCCTCCTACAGATTTCCTATCCCCCTCATACCCTCCACTCTCCTCCTGCATATTTCCTATCCCCCCCTCATCTTTTGCACCCCCTCATACCCCCCACCTTGTTCCCCCCACTCTCTTTCTACAGATTTCCTACCCCCCCTCATAACCTCCACCTTGTCCCCCCCCCCCCCACTCTCCTACAGATTTCCTATCCCCCCTCATCCTGTGCACACCCTCATACCCCTTGTGGAGACAGGATGAGTTCTGAGACTTTTCCCTTATAACAGTGGTCAGTGAGGGTTGCCAACCAATAGTGATCCTTTTCCTTTACTGCATGTATTCTTGGGTCCTTTTAATGGCTTTGGTACATGAGGGAGCACATGCACCACAAATTTGCAGAGGCATGAGAAAGCATACTTCTCTGGGTCACTGAGGATCATAATATCTGGAACTGACTCCTCCCAGCCACGTACTACTCCCAAAGGTTCTGGGGATGGAAAACCCTCTCTCACTGTTTGACGTATGTCTTCCTCTTCTTCAATGTCTCCAAAACTGCCAGATTCCGCTTCCTCCTTCTTCCTCTCCTTGTGTGTGTTCTGTGGCATAGGAACAATGGTATCTGCATAAAGTGGGCCTTGAGAACAAAGGAAGTCCTCCTATTTGTCCCGCTGCTCTGCCTCAAGTGCTCTGTCCATAATGCCATGCAGAGTCTGCTCTAGCAGGAACAGGGATTGTGTCACTGCATGTATTGTCATGGCTCACCATCCTTGTGGCCTCCCCAAATGGTGACAGTACAGTGCATGCATCCTTTATGAGTAGCCATTGGTGTGGGGGAAAAAAAAGCAGAGCCAGCCTGAATCTGTCGCTGTGCCATACTCACAGAGGTACTTGTTAACGGCCCTCTGCTGCATGTGCAGCATTGCCAAAGGAGGAAGGAGGGAGGAGGAAAGAGGGAGGAGGAAAGAGGGAGGAGGGAGGAGGAGCAGCAGCTCTGCAGGGACAGGCCCAGAGGTGGTACACGCCAGCTGAAGCTAGGAATGGTGGTGTGTGATAATGGCACAAACCTCCTGTTCCCCTTAGACAGGAGATTCCAATAATTTACTATAATGTAAAGGTTTTAGGAAACATACTGCAGGTAATACTATTCGATATTCATCGAGTATCCACCTTAGACCATTGGTCAACTCAATTCCCTACAGTCAGTACATGCAAATTAAATGCAATTGTTCAAATGATAGAGACTTTCAACTTGAAGCTAAGGGTGAAGCAAACAACGCATATTGGAAAGAGGCTATAGTCATAAATGCCTAAAAAATGCGTTTAATTGGGTTGTCAAAGACAGACATGACCTCTTATTTTCCCATAAGAAGGATGCAACTAACTCTGATGAATACACTAGAATTGTCACCACTTACTCTAATGAACACCTGCAAGTCAAACATTTTTTTTAACAAATACTGACACATTCTAGCCTCTGATCCAATAATAGGACCCTTTGGTCCCTCAGCCCCTCTTGTCACCTATAGACGGGCTTCCTCTGTTGGGTACTTTATGGTAAAAAGTGAATTTAAAAGAAATACTCGTGGTGATCCATGCAAACTGCTGGGGACTTTCCCTTGCGGTTCATACGCATATTGTCACTACATGGACACCCAAAAGGAGATACGCTTACCCAATGGCTGGACCTTTAGTCCCAAAAATTATGCTAATTGTCAAACTACCTTAGTTGTATATTGCTTACAATGCGACTGTGGTTGCTTTAACAGTATATAGGTAAAACCATACAAAAACTATGGAAAATAATCTATCCACACATTGTCACTATGAAAATCAGTAATCAAGATTTACCCCTAGAAAGACATGTAGCTAAAGTTCACAAAGGCCGTTTTCCCAAAATTACAGTTCTAGTGCTAGATCGAATACACCAAACCCCCGGGGAGATGATCTCAACATGATTCTCCTCTAACGTGAGTGCAGAAGGAAGCCTTCAGTTTTCAAATGAAGCCTTCAATTTCAGGCCCTTTTTACATGGCTTTTCATCTGGTGGCTTCGAGAAAGACATGTAAAATTTAAAAAAGTCCTGTTTATCCATTTCCATATATGGGATTTCTTCTATATTTCATTTCTTTTCTCATGACATTTAAAATTGTATATGATAATGTAATTTCTGTAAATTATTCATTGAATGTCTTCAAATGCTAGATACTATGTGATTTATCAATTCATTACAAATATTCTATGCTATTTGTATTCCATAAATGTGTATATTTTTCATGTCTCTTTATCCTTTAAAATGCTTATGACTATGGTCTTATTGTTATGTGTTCCAAAACACTTTTCTGACTGTCATTGCTACCGTTTATACCATCTATACTCTGTTAATCATACTGAATATGTATTCACATGCTGTTGTACTCATGCTCCTGCTTTCTGTGTCTTTATAGATCATGTGCCTCCATATAAAGGTTTACGCCCCATTGCCTGGTCTATACTATTATAATCATTTTGGGACTATGTCTTTATACATTTTGTTTTTCTTGCTTTTTTGCCCAGCCATTGCTATATTGGCGCAGCCAGCCTCTGGGTCCCCCCGTCACGGGTAGGCCCTGCAGTGTTTATGCGCCTCAGAGCCTTTCTCTGTGCTTCCGTCCACCATTCCCTCCCTGTGGGCCAGGTCTTTGCTTGCCAGCTTACGCATTTGCGGTCCGCTTCTTCCATCATGTTGGTGATATTTCTGCCAATTTTCCTGTGCTGGTGCCCCCCCCGGACATCTGCCATCACCTTGCCTTATACTGGGTGCCGCGGGTGCCCAGGGATCATCTGCACTGATGAACCCTTGGCTTTTTAGATAATACAGCTGTTTTGGATTGAACTCATCAAGACCAGGAAGAGTCCTCCAAACAGCTGACACACACCCTACTTCATGATTGGTCCACACCATCCTGTTAGGGTGTTAACTTGAGATCTACTCCCCTATAAACTCTTCAACCCTCTTACTCAGTATTTGCTACACAGCCAGTCCACTTGTTGCCTATGTGGGGAAAAGTGCATACCATTGACCACTTTCGAAAGTAAGTAGATTGGAATAATTTTCATATGATTTTATCTCACCGTTCTTCAAATTTTATTAGATTACGCTATCTTTTTTGCTACATAATCCAACATTCAAATAAACTGCATGAAAACTTTATAATAATAAGACAAAAGCAACACATGCATATGATTCATTGAGCCTTTGCATGTATGCCTTTTTCTCCCTTTTTTTGCAACTACTTTCCATCTCAGTTTATCATATCAAAATTCCATTCCATTTTTTTTTTGCTTAGGAGTTTCTGTGCTACCAGTATCGATCCTTGTGGACCCCGTTGCTCGATGGCGCCCCCCAGCATTCGGCAAATTTACTGCATTCTGCCAAATTTTGAAAACATTGCCACGGTTAAACTTTATGCCAATTTCTGGCCAAGAGTCACCATCTATGTGCGCAAAGCCAGTCTTGGTTATTTCGTAAGTACCACCAACTTTCATAAAATGCTTGTCTCATCTTTATTCCCCCATGCCTTTCTCCCAATTATATGTTTACATACATGTGTCACGTACATGTATGACTGATTTGGCTGACTTTCATCTTTTTTTGCCACTGTATCATTAGACAATACGGCTTGATGCAAATCAGGCCCTGAAGAAGGAACTTTACAATTTAAATATTTCAAAACATGTCTGGTGCTCAGAACTTTTGTATATTGATTGGCCTTTTACCATGAGACCCATTTTATGACTCAGAATTTTTTGCTGTAAATTACCATACATTAACCGTTGGTCTTGTGATTCTAATATTTTTATATGCAATTCTGTATGTCTTATAAACAAATACATTTTGTAATACTCTTTTATATATGCCTTCTACTTCTCTGTCTGGCTTCAACCCTCACTCATAAAATCCCTGGGGCACCCTCTCTCTTTGTTCCCAGGTACAGCTTTAAAACATCCCCCAAGCATGATGTGTATTAATGTTACCCTCAAAGCTGCATGGAAATAACCCTCTCCAAGTTTTACAATATTTGTAGAAAACTTTTTTTAATTGGTACATGTTCCCCATGGTAGTGCCCAGCTTTCCATGCCTTATTGACAGTAGTTTGCCTATACGCTCCCTAAAATGGCCAGGATTTACAAACAGTATTTATCTTCCAATAGACTTCAGTGGGATTTGCCAAATCCTTTTGATCCCAGATAGATTTGCCCATCCATCCCTACTTATTACATAAAGAGGTAGCACACTGTGGTAAAGGTATCCTCGGTGACAAGCACTAGTCCACTCTGATAGAAAACATATAGTGTTGGGCAAACAGTTCAAGCTGAGCAAAAGTTTGGCCCAAACCATTGTTCAACCGTTCGGCAAATACCCAAATTGTCAGGGCGTTGGACCGTTTGTTCAGCCTGCTGAAAGCCCCACAATGCACTGCACATTCTAAGCCCTAATTAGCTGACACAATTTTCCCAAACAAGGCACAGAGCACTGTCAGAGCTATGAGTGGAAAAAGTCATGATGACTTTGCCCAATCATGGCTCATTGCTCATAGACTCACCCCAGACTATAAAAGCTTCCTTCCCAGAGGAGCCATTTGCAGTGTGATTTTGGAGTGGAGATAGATAGAACAGGGCTCTGTTCATTGCTACTAGTGAGTTAGTGTGCTATTGTGATTCTATTATGAGGGTAGAGTGGCAGTGTAGTGTGAATATAGTGATAGTGCAGCGTGAGTGTAGTGCGTTCATGTAGTTTTACTGTAGCGTCAGTGTAGTGTGGCAGGGCAGTATTATTGCGGTATATTGAAGTATGTGAGTGCAGTTTTACTGCAGTATATTGAAGTGTGTCTGTGTAGTGTGTCAGGGCAGTTTTACTGCAGTATGTTGTAGTGTGTCAGTGCAGTTTAATTGCTGTATATTGAAGTGTGTCAGTGCAGTTTTTTGCAGTATATTGTAGTGCGTCAGTGCAGTTTTACTGCAGTATATTGAAGTGTGTCAATGCAGTTTTACTACAGTATATTGTAGAGTTTGTCTGTGTAGTACAGTGTTTTACACAGTATCACATAAAATTTAGTGCTGTATACAGTTGTCGCGTGTTATTTTTTTTTTTGGGGGGGGGGGGGGTTGTCTTGTGCCTGTCTCTTCTTTGAAATTGTGACCCTCTGTTATTCTCACTTTATTTTTATATAGTTTTGACATTTCTGTAGGCAGCAGTTCTCAAGTTAAAGTACACTAAACACCACTTTCAATTGATCAAAGTGCATTCAATTACACATTTCCCTGTCTCTATTACATTTTGGTAATAGCTCTCCCCATCATGTCTGCCAACAGACTTTCCCATGCCACTGTGAGGGGGCCAGCAGCATATGTGTCCACAGGCAAAGGTGGGCGTGGTCCATCCTCAGAAAGGGTACCATTTTCTCTGTTGAGTGATGTTGCCTGTGCTATCCAGCCACAGCATGCAGAGGAGGTGGTGGACTGGCTTACTAAACCATCTTCATCCTCTATCACCCAAGCAGAAACTAGTGTGTAGTCCACCGCAGCTGTCAGAGTGGCTTATTCTGCCTCCCTGTCCACAGCTACTCCTGCCATAGCCCCAGCATCATGCATGGAGGAGTTATTTGAACACAGCGTCAGCCACTTGGTCCTTGATGATGCACAGGAATTACTTGATTCTGATGTTGGTTCTGAGGTTGAGGAAGGTAGGAACATTAGCCTTCAGAGAGGGGAGAATGCTCATAAACAACAAATTGTCAGTCATGTCCTCCCAGTCATGGCGTATTACCAAGTTGGCTCCGGTGATGATGAAGATGTAGGGGATGATGATGATGAAATCATTGATGTGTCTTGGGTGCCAAATAGAGCAGAGGAGGAAAGTGAGGGTGAGACACAACCCCAACAAGGCAGGATGTCCTCCAAATGCAGCCATCATGGAAGAGTAGAGCAGCCTCTATTCCATCAGAGCTGTTATCTATCAGCAAAGTTGTCTGGGTCTTTTTTAGCACATGGGCAGCCAATTGTGCAAATCATGGCAAAAAACACCAGCCATTTGGGTACCACATACTTCAGAAGGTATTTAACCTCCTGCCACTAAGCCCAATGGCAAGAGCACCTGAAAGCAACACAACAGACGCAATTCTTTTCCTCCTCACACCTCACCTTTCATGTCTAACCCCACTATATCTCATGACCTCTCAGTAGCCTCCACTGACAGGGATTATGGTATAGCACAGGGTGTCCCAGGTCCTAGCAGCACATCTGCCAGCAGCACACCCCCAGCTGTAGACTGTAGCTGCCAAATTTCTCTGCCCCATCTGTTGCAAAAAAAAATAAATACAGTCACCCACATGCCCAGAGTCTGAATGCAAGCTTGTCAAGCTGTTGGCTCTCCAACTTCTGCCTTTCAACCTGGTGGATTGTACCCCCTTCCGTGGATTCGCACAATGTGCTGTACCACAATGGCAGAAGGTTCCCAGTCACTACTACTTTTCATGTAAAGGCCGTTCCATCTCTCTACCATACATGGAAGGGAATGTTCTAGCAAGGCAGTCAGCTGTAAAATCCACCTTACTGCTGACATGTGGTCCAGCAAGCATGGGCAGGGACGATATATTTCAATCACAGTACACTGGGTAACGCTGCTTGCAACTTGAAAGGATGCAGGACAGGGCTCGGTGCTGCAGCTTGTTGTGCCCCCACGTCTCCATACAGCTGGTGGTGATGATGCCAGACCTGTGAGCTCTACCCCCTCCTCTGCAGAATAGTCCTATGACCATCAGGTACCCCCTAAACATTGGAACCACACTGGAGCAGATATTCTTGCAGCTCTGCAGGGACAGGCCCAGAAGTGGTTCACCCCACGTCAGCTGGAGCTAGGAACGGTGATGTCTGATAATGGCTCAAACTTCCTGTCCGCCCTTAGAGAGGGAAAGTTGACACATGTCACAAACGTCCTCAGTTTGGTGGTGCAGCGTTTCCTAAGTATGTATCCAGGGTTGCAAGATGTACTAAAACAGGCAGAGGAAGTCTGTAGACACTTCAGGTGGTCATACACAGCCAGTGCTTGGTTCTCTGAAATTCAGTGGTAATTACACCTGCCCATAAACCACCTGATTTGTGACATGCCCACCAGGTGGAACTCAACTTTGGGAATACTGCAGTGGCTATACATGCAACATAGGGCCGTTAATGAGTATATGTGCCAGTACGGCACGATGACAGACTCAGGCCACCTCAGTTTTTTTTCCCCACACCAATGGCTGATCATTAAGGATGCATGCACTGTATTGTCACCATTTGAGGAGGCCACAAGGATGGTGAGCCGTGACAGTGCATGCATCAGTGATACAATCCCTGTTGTGTTCCTGCTGGAGCAGACTCTGCGTGGCATTATGGAAAGGACATCTCTGCAGGACCTTGAGGCTGCCTAGCTTTGAGGGTGTTCAATCATTTCCTCTGGAAGAATGTTTTTGGTATAAGTTTCATGGGAACAATTAAACACCCAAAGACCATTTTTTCAGGACCTGTTTGACAGGTGTATATCATTGCAATTAAGTATAAAGAGTTATTCCTGCGCCTATTCAGGGAAACAAGGAGCGTTGTACTGCTGCACGCACTGTGGTGGGGTACCTGAACCCCAGTAAAAGCAATAGAAAAAACAGGGGTAGTGGTGCGCAGTACTGTGACAGGAAGTTTAGCCTGGAGGCTGATAAGCTCTATGGGCACTAGAATAATATAAAGATGTTAGGTAATATATATGTCGTCACATAAGGCAAAAGATATGTATAAAACAATGTGCGTTTTTTATAAGGGGATAGTGAGGGACCCTCAACACTATAACGTTATAGCATCCAAGGTAAAATCAAGTGTAGATGCAAGAACATACGAAAAAAACACACAATCACAATATTTAAAACAAGTGATTCCTAATGCGATTTGTTGTAGCTGTCAAAATCGCCAGTGCCAAAAGATAACTAATAAATCTGTGCAAAATTCCTCTGCACCATAAAAATGATTAAAACAATATAAATAAAGCAGTGAGCAACTTGATAATTCAACTGTGCAAGAAGTGACAATTATAAAATAAAAATAAAAATAAAACACATAAAGTGTCAGTGCTGAGGGAATAAATGCAAAATCCCTCTAAAACAATATGAAACTTATGCACAATGCCTAAAACAGTATTAAAACTATGCAGAATATCAAAGTGAAAAATTAATATATCGGAAAATGTCCGTTACACTTGTGCAAAAACCGGTGGCGATTATATCAAAAAATCGCATAAAGTGCTAGTGTTTAAATACATGTGCACTATATTTAAAGAAACAATGTAATTGGTGGTGGTAGTAGTGATGGTGGATATATCCCTCGTGGTCCTGTGTGGTCAGGGTATGGGTGTCCCCTTACCTTACAGCTGTAAGGTAACAGCGTACAATATGTGTATCCTCTGGGTCCCTGGTGTTCTTTGTCTTTTGAGGTCCTGTTGTGGTGTCCCCAGATCCTGGCATCAGTATCCTGCCTATTGCACTGTGTTGGTCCCTTTAAGTGGTAACTCAGCAGCATTCAGCGTGGGGTGTGCCTCAGCAATTGGTGTGTATATAAGGGGTTAAAAAGATGTGGAGGAAGGAAGCCACATAGTGTAGTAGTTTTAACCATACAATATTTTTATTTAGGTAAACAATCAGGTACTCACAAACAAAGCAGATGTCTAGTACAGTGTAAATACAAGCATCGAGCTCGATTTGCGTCACTTCCGGTAGCTCGTCCCGACGCGTGTTCATCACGGTCACGTGATTTCATCAGGGGATGACTAGTGCTAAAGGAAGTGTCTTTAAATAGAAGGAACGATTAATCATTTGGCGGCCATTTTGGGGAAGACCCAGAAGTGTCTCGGTGGCCATTTTGCGGTCTATCTGGTCGCCGGAGGTGTACGAGCGGCCATTTTTTAGGTTATCACGCCGCACTTAGCCTATCTTTGGCCGGAAATGGACATGTGGCCATTTTTTAGGAGGTGTCTCCAGCGGAAAACATCCAGAATTACATAGGGATGTCGCCGCCCCCCTCGTCCGCAGTGAATATAATTCTTATTGCGGATACCTTATTTCAAAGCAGGGGGACAATTAGATTATGCGGTACGGACTACAAGCTGGGCACAGAGCTATAGGTGCCAGACAAGGGGACAGATGAAAACCATACAATATTAAAAATAATATATAAAAAATTGAATAAAAATATTAAAATAAAAATAGAGGTAAAATAGAATAGAAAACATATTTTTTATATTGAGATAAAAATAAAAATAAAAATAGAAAATTAAAATTTATTTATATAATAGGGACATGCAAAAATTCAAATAGCAAAAAATCTATGATTGCTTTAAACTAAAATGATGATGACGCAAGTGGAAATAGGCTGGGATTGTTAATAAAAAATCCAAAAAACTTTTAGTAATAAGCGTCAAGCGATTAATGTTATAATTTTATGAAAAATAAAATATAATTAAAAACAATGAAAAAATGAACAAAACTCGAGAGAAACAATTCTCAGTGCTGCCGGAAATGACGTATGGAGCCGAATCATAAAAAATGCATCCAGAATACTAAAACACAGAACTAAAAATATAGAGAAATATATATATATATATATATATATATATATATATATATATATATATATATATATATATGCTAATATTTCAGTTAAATTACAAAATAATCCACATATTGCAAACATTAAAATATTTAAAACCTACATATAAGGGAAGGTTCTCTAGGGGAGAGACTTGAAGGAGGAACCCTATGCTGGGGGGTGTGAGGAGGGCGGTGTCTAGTGTCCACAAATAGGTGTATAGACTGTAAAAGGATCACCGAAGGGTGGGGGGCAGTTAAAAATCACTAATAAAACAATTCAAGTCAAATTCCATGTTGAGGCCCTTTGGCGTGAATGTATCTAATGTAAATATCCATTTGGACTCGAGTTGGCTGAGGGTTCTTATTTTATGTCCCCCTCGCCAATGTTTTACATAGGGCTCAATCCCCCAGAATTTGAGTTGAGAAGGGTCTTTATTGTGATGTGACGCGAAATGCCTTGATACGCTATGTTTGTCAAATCCCTTTAATATGTTTTTTACATGTTCTTTCACGCGTACCTTAAGTGGTCTCTTGGTGCGGCCTATATATTGAAGGCCGCAGCTGCATTCTAATGCATATACAACTCCAACAGTGTTGCAACAAATAAATTCTTTAATATCGTAACTATTGCCTGTACTAGTTGAAGTGAATTATTTTTTCTTTTCATTAGGGCGTTTTGTTCTAATACATGCGTAGCATCGTTTACAGGGAAAAAAATCCTTTTCCCGTAAAAAAAGAGAGTCCCCTACCTGGTGGGTCTGGAATGCTTTTCATTATTTTATCCCTAATAGTGGGGGCTTGCCTGTAGACGAATTTTGGGCGGGTAGGTAAAATATCTTTTAGGCGTATATCTGCTCATAGTATCTCCCAGTTGCGTTTAATGATCTTTTCTACCTGTTTGAACTGCACATTAAAATCCAGAATAATCGGAATATTATCTTGTACTAGAAAAAAGAGAAAAGGCAGTAACACCCCAATAAAGGGTCAGAGGGCGCTGGTCACCCCTAATAAGTAAAGAAAAAACAAAAAGATATCCCCTGGGTGGGGTTTTTAACAGCATATATTACCTGTGAGGGCTGATATATATACACAGTAGGAATAACTACTGAGATGACGCGGAAAGTTTGTAATACAATTATTTATTGATAAAAGAATTAAATGGGTGACACGGTGGTCAGGAAATTGAACTCCACTTGGTGAATAATGGTACATGTATAGACAGGGAAATTACATCATATGAACCCTATTACATCTGTATACACAGTAAAACATAGATAAAAGTAATCCTTTACGCGTTTCGACCCACTCAGGGGTCTTCTTCAGAAGGTTTATCTATTGTAAAAGAGAGGACAAAAAAAAAAGCCAAATACATCACATGCCACAGTGAGCACAGATCAGAAAAGGCTGAATGAAATGGTGAAGCTGTCTGTGTAATTACCTATGTAATCTTGCAATACGTGCTCATGTGTTGGATGAGCCCAAAAAAAGGCAATATATTAAAACAGGAGGAAGAGGTCCTGCGAATTTGCGCAGGTCCACCCCTTTCTATTCAGGAACCGTGCAAAAACAGAGGGAGACTTTCGTCTACAAATAAATAAAAATAATAAAGAGTGAGCAATACAACAACCCAATTGTATCAGAAAGAAGTTGCAGTGTCAGCAAAGACAGACCAGTAGCTTACCCTCAAGCATAATGTCAGTGTATCAGGTGTCCTGTCACAGATGGAATGAATTCCTTATCCATGAAGGTGAGGTATAAATACCTTGTATCTAATTGGTTCAGCTGGCTCCATTACAAGCCCAGCTGAATCAGTTGTAAGCCCTATCAGGGAGTCCTGCCCTTCTGTCAGTCTAATAATTCGGTCGCCATCTTGGGCGACCGGATGTGGTCCCCCCGGCGTTCTGGAAATGACCCTTCCAACATGGCGGAAGGGTACCCAGCTTTGTCGCACCGGCGTGACGTCGGCACGTCATTTCGCACGCGCAAAACGCGCATGCGCAGTGAAGCGCCGCGTCCAAAGCTGTCCCAGAATGCCGCCGGCCAGATACAATCCCCCAGGGGGGCGGGTGGGATCACCCCGCTCATACCTGGGATCACAGGGGAGGGGCATGCGCGCACAATATGCCCCGCCCCTTCTCTGGCCGGGAAGCCATGCCGAAGGGGTCCGCTCTATAAGCGACGCCAAGAGAGCACAACAGGTGGCACCATCTAGAGGAAAGAAAGGAGAGGTGCGTCTGGACATCCTGTCAGCAAGTAAAAAGAGCACATGTTAAATGAAACTATATCAAATAAAGACAACCGCTAAATAGTAAATATATATTACAGGTAATCTGAGCATACAAGAGAACAACATCTACTTAACCACTTTCAGACCGGACCATTTTGCTGGTAAATGACCAGAGGTCTTTTTACACTTTGGCACTGCGCTGCTTTAACTGGTAATTGCGCGGTCATGCAATGTTGTACCCAAACAAAATTTGCGTCCTTTTCTTCCCACAAATAGAGCTTTCTTTTGATGGTATTTGATTGCCTCTGCGATTTTTATTTTTTGCGATATAAACGTAAAAAGACCGCAAATTTTGAAAAAAAATGATATTTTCTACTTTTTGTTATTAGAAAAATCCAATAAACTCAATTTTAGTCATACATTTAGGCCAAAATGTATTCAGCCACATGTCTTTGGTAAAAAAAAAGTCAATAATTGTATATTTATTGGTTTGCGCAAAAGTTGTCACATCTACAAACTAAGGTACGTTTTCTGGAATTTACGCAGCTTTTAGTTTACGACTGCCTATCTCATTTCTTGAGGTGCTAAAATGGCAGGGCAGTACAAAACCCCCCCAAATGACCCCATTTTGGAAAGTAGACCCCCTAAGGAAATTGATAAGAGGCATGTTGAGCCCATTGAATATTTTATTTTTTTGCCTCAAGCGATTGAATAATCACAAAAAAAAATATTTTTTTTTTTTTTACACAAAGTTGTCACTAAATGATATATTGCTCACACATGCTATGGGCGTATGTGAAATGACACCCCAAAATAAATTCTGCTGCTTCTCCTGAGTACGGGGATACCACATATGTGGGACTTTTTGGGAGCCTAGCCGCGTACGGGGCCCCGAAAACCAAGCACCGCCTTCAGGCTTTCTAAGGGCGTAAATTTTTGAGTTCACTTCTCACTACCTATTACAGTTTTGAAGGCCATAAAATGCCAAGATGGCACAAAACCCCCACAAATGACCCCATTTTAGAAAGTAGACACCCCAAGCTATTTGCTGAGAGGCATGTTGAGTTCATGGAATATTTTATATTTTGCCACAAGTTGCAGGAAAATTACAAACTTTTTTTTTTTTTTTTTTTTTTCACAAAGTTGTCACTAAATGATATATTGCTCACACATGCCATGGGCATATGTGAAATGACACCCCAAAATAAATTCTGCTGCTTCTCCTGAGTACGGGGATACCACATATGTGGGACTTTTTGGGAGCCTAGCCGCGTACGGGGCCCCGAAAACCAAGCACCGCCTTCAGGCTTTCTAAGGGCGTTACAGTTTTGAAGGCCATAAAATGCCAAGATGGCACAAACCCCCCCCCCCAAATGACCCCATTTTGGAAAGTAGACACCCCTAAATTTAGGGGTACACTAGTGAGACTAGGTAATAAATGGCGGGTGCCCTGAAACTATAAAAAAATAACTAACCAACCAGCGTCACCTGTAACAGTTATATGGTGATCACTGGTGAAATGGTTAACTAGGGGGCAATCAGGGGGCTTTATGCGGTAGTATATGGGGGTCCCTGGCGCTATAAAAAGCTGCGGCGAACCTAAATACCTACCTGCCTAACTAGCGTCACCTGTGACACTAATACAGCGATCAGAAAAACGATCGCTTATTAGGCTGGGTTCACACTGGAGCGATGCGGGAACGCCACGAATGCGCGGCGGGTTCCCGCATCGCATGCCTCCCGGCGGCAGTTCACACTGCCCTATGCGAACTGCTGGGAGTGTCAGTGAAATGTTACTGACACCCCCAGATCAGTTCGCATATCGCAGTGCGATCTGCAAACTCGGATCGCATGGTGTGAACACCCATGCGATCCGATTCTGCTGCGGGCCAAAAAAAGGGTCCCGTGCGAATTTGCGGCGGGTGCGGCGGGTGTGGCGGGTGCGGCGGGTGCGGCGAATGGCTGAACTCGAATCGCACAGAGATCGGATGTGATTTGCACTGCAGTGCGGTGCGAATCACATCCGTTCTCAAACCGCTGCAATGTGAACCCAGCCTTAGTGACACTGGCGACGGGGGGTGATCACGGGGTTAAACCTTTATTGGGGGGGTTAGGGGGGTACCTTAGAACTAAAGGGGGCTAACCCTAACTGCCCTAACAGTTATTAGTCACAAATGACACCCGCCGGGTGATCAGGGGGTTAAACCTTTATTAGGTAATAAATGGCAGGTGCCCTGAAACTATAAAAAAAGAACTAACCAACCAGCGTCACCTGTAACAGTTATATGGTGATCACAGGTGAAAGGGTTAACTAGGGGGCAATCAGGGGGCTTTATGCGGTAGTATATGGGGGTCCCTGGCGCTATAAAAAGCTGCGGCGAACCTAAATACCTACCTGCCTAACTAGCGTCACCTGTGACACTAATACGGCGATCAGAAAAATGATCGCTTATTAGGCTGGGTTCACACTGGAGCGATGCGGAAACGCCGCGAATCCGCGGCGGGTTCCCGCATCGCATGCCTCCCGGCGGCAGTTCACACTGCCCTATGCGAACTGCTGGGAGTGTCAGTGAAATGTTACTGACACCCCCAGATCAGTTCGCATATCGCAGTGCGATCTGCAAACTCGGATCGCATGGTGTGAACACCCATGCGATCCGATTCTGCTGCGGGCCAAAAAAAGGGTCCCGTGCGAATTTGCGGCGGGTGCGGCGGGTGTGGCGGGTGCGGCGGGTGCGGCGGGTGCGGCGAATGGCTGAACTCGAATCGCACAGAGATCGGATGTGATTTGCACTGCAGTGCGGTGCGAATCACATTCGTTCTCATAAACCGCTGCAATGTGAACCCAGCCTTAGTGACACTGGCGACGGGGGGTGATCACGGGGTTAAACCTTTATTGGGGGGGTTAGGGGGGTACATTAGAACTAAAGGGGGCTAACTCTAACTGCCCTAACAGTTATTACAGTCACAAATGACACCAATGCAAAAAAAAAAAAAAAAAATGACATTGGTGTCACTGTGACTGGGGGGCAGGGGTAATTGGGGGGGTGATCGGGGGGTATAGGGGGGGTGTGAGTGTGCCTGGCATGTTCTACTGTGTGTGTAGAGTGTTGGTGCAACTCACCGATCCGCTCTCCTCCGTGTCGGAACGAAAAATACCGACACGGAGGAGAGAATACATCACTTCCTCTCCTGTGTTTACATTACAGGAGAGGAAGTGATGTCACGGGGGATTTCCATTCGTCGAGAGCGATCGCGAGGGGGTGGCCATGAATGAATGGCCGCCCCCTCATCCCGGATCGCTCTCGAAGGAATGCCGACCGCCGCAGGCACCGGGGGGGGGCCCGATCGGGCCCCCCACCCGCGGGCAGGCAGGGACTTATATATACGCCCATATGCCTGCCCGTGCCATTCTGCCGACGTATATCGTCGTGCGGCGGTCGGCAAGTGGTTAATGGTGTATAACTGGACATAACACAATGTTTCTGATGTGGCACAATCACAAGGGAATGTTACATATTTCTCTAAGGCATTGAATATAAATGAAAAAATGTATAAAGATAAAAATAAAATATAGATAGATAAATGACTGGGTAAGTAAGCAGCCCAATTTCCATAAATGTATACGTGAATATATAATGAGTCAATGAACAATCAAAACTGACGGCCTTCCTGGAGAAGTTGAATAGGAACGACAGGAATATAAAACTATCGTGGGAAATAAGCAACAAATCAATTACTTTCCTAGATCTGGAAATAATACAAGATAATAAAAGACTCCTCTCCAAAGCACACTTTAAGAGTGTAGACCGCAATAGTTATCTACCGCTAGAAAGCTGTCACCACAGAAATTGGCTTTACAACATACCGAAAGGCCAACTAATGCGCTTGAGACGCAATTGCACACAGGAAGAACATTATTTCGACCAGGCTAGAAATATGCAACAGGAATTTATAGAAAAGGGCTACGAAAAGGAGTTTATCAATAAGAAAATATCAGAAGTAGCAGGGATAAATCGCAAAGACCTCAAAAACAAACCTCACAATAAGATAGTACAAGATAATATTCTGATTATTCTGGATTTTAATGTGCAGTTCAAACAGGTAGAAAAGATCATTAAACGCAACTGGGAGATACTACAAGCAGATATACGCCTAAAAGATATTTTACCTACCCGCCCAAAATTCGTCTACAGGCAAGCCCCCACTATTAGGGATAAAATAATGAAAAGCATTCCAGACCCACCAGGTAGGGGACTCTCTTTTTTTACGGGAAAAGGATTTTTTTCCCTGTAAACGATGCTACGCATGTATTAGAACAAAACGCCCTAATGAAAAGAAAAAATAATTCACTTCAACTAGTACAGGCAATAGTTACGATATTAAAGAATTTATTTGTTGCAACACTGTTGGAGTTGTATATGCATTAGAATGCAGCTGCGGCCTTCAATATATAGGCCGCACCAAGAGACCACTTAAGGTACGCGTGAAAGAACATGTAAAAAACATATTAAAGAGATTTGACAAACATAGCGTATCAAGGCATTTCGCGTCACATCACAATAAAGACCCTTCTCAACTCAAATTCTGGGGGATTGAGCCCTATGTAAAACATTGGCGAGGGGGACATAAAATAAGAACCCTCAGCCAACTCAAGTCCAAATGGATATTTACATTAGATACATTCACGCCAAAGGGCCTCAACGTGGAATTTGACTTGAATTGTTTTATTAGTGATTTTTAACTGCCCCCCACCTTTCGGTGATCATTTTACAGTCTATACACCTATTTGTGGACACTAGACACCGCCCTCCTCACACCCCCCGGCATAGGGTTCCTCCTTCAAGTCTCTCCCCTAGAGAACCTTCCCTTGTATGTAGGTTTTAAATATTTTAATGTTTGCAATATGTGGATTATTTTGTCATATAATTGAAATATTAGCATATATATATATATTTTTTTTCTCTATATTTTTAATTCTGTGTTTTAGTATTCTGGATGCATTTTTTATGATTCGGTTCCATACGTCATTTCCGGCAGCACTGAGAATTGTTTCTCTCGAGTTTTGTTCATTTTTTCATTGTTTTTAATTATATTTTATTTTTCATAAAATTATAACATTAATCGCTTGACGCTTATTACTAAAAGTTTTTTGGATTTTTTATTAACAATCCCAGCCTATTTCCACTTGCGTCATCATCATTTTAGTTTAAAGCAATCATAGATTTTTTGCTATTTTAATTTTTGCATGTCCCTATTATATAAATAAATTTTAATTTTCTATTTTTATTTTTATTTTTATCTCCATATAAAAAATATTTTTTCTATTCTATTTTACCTCTATTTTTATTTTAATATTTTTATTCTATTTTTAATATATTATTTTTAATATTGTATGTTTTTCATCTGTCCCCTTGTCTGGCACCTATAGCTCTGTGCCCAGCTTGTAGTCCGTACCGCATAATCTAATTGTCCCCCTGCTTTGAAATAAGGTATCCGCAATAAGAATTATATTCACTGCGGACGAGGGGGGCGGCGACATCCCTATGTAATTCTGGATGTTTTCCGCTGGAGACACCTCCTAAAAAATGGCCACATGTCCATTTCCGGCCAAAGATAGGCTAAGTGCGGCGTGATAACCTAAAAAATGGCCGCTCGTACACTTCCGGCGACCAGATAGACCGCAAAATGGCCGCCGAGACACTTTTGGGCCTTCCCCAAAATGGCCGCCAAATGATTAATCGTTCCTTCTATTTAAAGACACTTCCTTTAGCACTAGTCATCCCCTGATGAAGTCACGTGACCGTGACGAACACGCGTCGGGACGAGCTACCGGAAGTGACGCAGATCGAGCTCGATGCTCGTTTTTACACTGTACTAGACATCTGCTTTGTTTGTGAGTACCTGATTGTTTACCTAAATAAAAATATTGTATGGTTAAAACTACTACACTATGGGGCTTCCTTCTTCCACATCTTTTTAACCCCTTATATACACACCAATTGCTGAGGCACACCCACGCTGAATGCTGCTGAGTTACCACTTAAAGGGACCAACACGGCGCAATAGGCAGGATACTGACGCCAGGATCTGGGGACACCACAACAGGACCTCAAAAGACAAAGAACACCAGGTACCCCGAGGATGCACATATTATACGCTGTCACCTTACAGCTGTAAGGTAAGGGGACACCCATACCCTGACCACACAGGACCACGAGGGATATATCCACCATCACTACTACCACCACCAATTACATTGTTTCTTTAAATATAGTGCACATGTATTTAAACACTAGCACTTTATGCGATTTTTTGATATAATCGCCACTGGTTTTTGCACAAGTGTAACGGACATTTTCTGATATATTAATTTTTCACTTTGATATTCTGCATAGTTTTAATACTGTTTTAGGCATTGTGCATAAGTTTCATATTGTTTTAGAGGGATTTTGCATTTATTCCCTCAGCACTGACACTTTATATGTTTTATTTTTATTTTTATTTTATAATTGTCACTTCTTGCACAGTTGAATTATCAAGTTGCTCATTGCTTTATTTATATTGTTTTAATCATTTTTATGGTGTAGAGGAATTTTGCACAGATTTATTAGTTATCTTTTGGCACTGGCACTTTATGCGATTTTGACAGCTACAACAAATCGCATTAGGAATCACTTGTTTTAAATATTGTGATTGTGTGTTTTTTTCATATGTTCTTGCATCTACACTTGATTTTACCTTGGATGCTATAACGTTATAGTGTTGAGGGTCCCTCACTATCCCCTTATAAAAAACGCACATTGTTTTATACATATCTTTTGCCTTATGTGACGACATATATATTACCTAACAACTTTATATTATTCTAGTGCCCATAGAGCTTATCAGCCTCCAGGCTAAACTTCCTGTCACAGTACTGCGCACCACTACCCCTGTTTTTTCTATATCATAGCAATTGTTTACAGCAAGGTCAATTCTTGCTTTCATCAAGATTACCTCTATAGGGTTATGGTGGGAAGGCGCCACCAACACACAAAGACCAATTTTTTTACGCACCCGTTACTTCTATCCAAAGTCAAAGTGACACCAGAATGTATCCAAAAAATA
The DNA here is from genome assembly GCF_037356315.1 of Lithobates pipiens. NCBI lineage: Eukaryota > Metazoa > Chordata > Amphibia > Anura > Ranidae > Lithobates > Lithobates pipiens. The sequence continues at coordinate 337,748,185 of NW_027507903.1, forward strand.
CCTAATCTTATTCCCAGTGCACTACATTGTGGCCTTATCATACACACTGGCTCCCCAGCTGTTGATGAGAAAAATAAAGGCAGCTTGCAGGGAAAACTTTTTTTTTTACTTTATAAATGCAGCAGATTCTAGACATGGTACAGATTTAACACTTTACAGGTAGACTAAGGGACCCCCCCCCCCCCCCCCCCCCGGCACTATATTGGAAGAATTTTTTATTTTTATGCTTTCACTTTAAAAATCTAAAAAAATCACTGCTCATTTAAAAATGAAATTTTTCACAAACTTTTTTTTTTTATTCATACATGTCCCACAGGGCAGGACCCGGACCCCTATAACCATTGTATGCCCAGTAACTTGCATATAAGCCTTCAAAATGGGCACTTTTGATTTTTGATGTTCGGGTCCCATTGACTTTAATGGGGTTCGTTATTCGGGTCAGAACTTTCATGGTGTTCAAAAGTTCTAGTGTAAACCAAACAGGGGTTCGTTCGTTCGGCCCATCTCTAGCCAGTACCAGCTCTTGAGGGAGTCTGTTCCACATTTCCACCACTATTACTTATTTGGAGATTAATCTCTCTCTGTAATGACCTTAAAGTGAATAACTCAACACCAAGTTCACTATATGAACCACTTATTTATTTATACATATTGATCATATCCCCCCCTTAATCTCCTCTTCTTAAGAGAGAATACATTCAGTTCCTCTAGTCTTCCCTCATAGCTGAGCTACCATAACACCCAGGTCATTCTCTACCATGGATTCCCCCAGTTGTACTTTCCTAGTATGTATGATGCATGCATATTCTAAGCCTCCAAGTGCATACATTTACATTTATCAACATTTGCAACAGTTGCCCAATTAAACACTAAATTGAGGTTGAACTGTAAATTGGAGACATCATGTAATGCTGCGTACACCCGACGGACTGTCCAGCAGACTTGGTCCGGTGGAAAATCCGCCGCACTTTGCAGCTGAGGTCCGCTGGACTTTCAAACAAGCGAACTTGGCCACATGCGTTCACTCCAAAAGTGCGGCAGTTTCGAACGCGGTGATATACAGCATGTACGACGGAACTAGAAAAAGGAAGTCCAAGACCCAGTATGCCATCCTTTGGGCTCCTTCTGCTAACCTCGTGTTTATCTTGTGTTAGTAGAAGTTTGGTTAGAGACAATTCGCGCTTTTCAGACTTCAGCTTATTTAGATCGTTTTCTGCGGTTCAGTTTGTGCTTGTGAGGTTTGTATCTGGTTTTCAGTGTGTGTGGATCAGTTTGTACCTGTATAGCAGGCGGTTCTGGTCCACTCGTTCCTGTTCTTCAGGTTGCTCTTCAAAGGCCTTGCTGTTCTTCAGTGCATTCGAGATCCGTGTGAATAATCCTGAGGAATTCAGGAATTATCTCAGGATGACAGACCCTGTTTTTCACCGCCTGCTGGCTTTGCTGACCCCTTATATCAGCAGCAGGATACCTGCATGCTTCCAGCCATCACTCTGGAGCAGAGGCTAGTCACCACCGTGCAGTACTTGGCGACAGGGAGAAGCCTGGAGGACCTCAAGTTCATGACAGGCATCTCTCCCCAGGCTCTAGGGATCATGATCCCAGAGACCTGTTCTGCCATTATTCAGGTCCTGCAGAAGGACTATATTAAGGTAAGTTTTCTCCTTTAACATTACATTATCTGTATTTAATGTTTGCTAATGTCTTGTATACATGCATATTTGCCTTCACTAACCTCCCCAGCATGCAATCCTGGGCCTATATACACCTATAGCCTAGTCCCTTTAACCACCTCAATACAGTGCACTTAGGCCTGATTCACACCTATGCCTTTTCAGTGCTTTTGCATTTTGAAGATTTGCACTACAGTCCATTTAACATGGTTTCCTATGGAACACGTTCTGTAGTGCAAATCTGCAAAATGTAAAAAGCACTAAAAATGCATAGGTGTGAATCCAACCTTAAACCCCCTTCCTGTCCAAGCCAATTTTTAGCTTTCAGCGCTCTCACAGTTTGAATGACAATTAGTCATGCAACACTGTACCCATATGAAACTTGCATCCTTTTTTCCACACAAATAGAGCTTTATTTTAGTGCTATTTAAAGCGGAGGTCCACCCTAAAGTGGACCTTCCACTCATCGGAACCCTCCCCCCACTCCGGTGCCACAATCGGCACCTTTCAGGGGGGAGGGGGGTGCAGTTACCTGGATAATCCAGGTAACTGCACCCACTTCCGGGATAGCTCTCTGCGGAAAGGGGTGTAACTTACGCCCCTTTCCGCAAGTGCCCGCCCCTTCCCGCAAGTGCCCTGCTGCCTGCTGGGAAACACACAGATCCCAGAGGCAGCGGGGAGCGTCCTTATTGCGCAGCGCGATTCGCACATGCGCAGTAGGGAACCGGGAAATGAAGCCGAAAGGCTCCATTTCCTGATTCCCATACCCAAGATGGCGGCGGCAGGACCCGACAGACGACCTAGAGATCGGCTTCGGGTGCCGACATCGCGGGCGCGCTGGACAGGTAAGTGTCACTATTTTAAAAGTCAGCAGCTGCAGTATTTGTAGCTGCTGGCTTTTAAAAAAAAAAAAACGCGGAGTCCCGGTGGACTCCCGCTTTAATCACTAGTGGTTTTTTATATTTTTTGTGCTATAAATAAAAAAAAACGTACATTTTGGGAAAAAATATATTTTTCTTTGTTTCTGTCATAAAATGTTGCTAATTAGTACTTTTTCTTCATAAATTTTCACCAAAATTTATACTGCTACATATCTTTGGTAAAAAATAACCCAAATTAGTGTATATTATTTGGTCTTTGTGAAAGTTATAGAGTCTACAAACTATGGGGCCAATCACTGAAAATTGATCACACAGGCCTTCAGTACATCAGGTGTATATCATTTCCTGAGACACTAACAATTCAGAAAAGTACAAATACCCCCCAAATGACCCCTTTTTAGAAAGTAGACATTCCAAGGTATTAAGTAAGGGGTCGGGACTTTAAATGAGGTGTCTATATTGTAGCTAGTCGAAGGAGTCAAAGTAAAGCGTAAACAAGTATTTATTTGTTTGCCATGATTGAGTAGGTACATGGCAGACAATACATGCAATAATGGCACATAGTGTAACCAATCATGTAGCCAAAAACATTTACATGTTAAAAACATGAATAGAATATACAATAGTATTTTTCTCAATAATAAAAATCATTATAATATAGCAGTTATAATCCACAGCATTGCCGGAATCCAAAGACCATGTAAGTATGTATGCATTGCATCTAGGTTAGGCCCGACGTGTTTCATGGGATCTAGCCAATCATCAGGGGCGGATGCACGATACATCTATAAAAAAAGGTAAATATATCAGAATCAAGCATACATACCTACATGGTCTTTTGATTCCGGCAATGCTGTGGATTATAACTGCTATATTATAATGATTTTTATGATTGAGGACAATACTATTGTATATTGTATAGTCTATTCATGTTTTTAACATGTAAATGTTTTTGGATACATGATTGGTTACACTATGTGCCATTATTGCATGTATTGTCTGCCATGTAACTACTCAATCATGGCAAACAAATAAATACTTGTTTACGCTTTACTTTGACTCCTTCGACTAGCTACAATATAGACACCTCATTTAAAGTCCCGACCCCTTTTTTTCTATGTACTTGAACAGGGATGGAGATGCATATTACTGTGCATCTCATTTAAAGTCCCAAAAATCCCCTATATTGCAAGGTATTATGTAAGTAGCATGGTGAGTTTCTTTTTTTTTTTTTTTTTTTTACAAAATTTCTCACACACAGCATTTGCATACAACAAATTACACCCCAAAATACATTCTGCTACTCTTCCCAAGTATGGCAATACCACATGTGTGAGACTTTTACACAGCCTGGCCACATACAGAGCACCGAGATTGAAGTAGCACCTTCAGGCGTTCTACGAGCAAAAATGACACATCTCATTTAACAACCAACTATTACATTTTTGAGGGCCCTGGAGCACCAGGACAATGGAATTGCCCACAAAATGACTCAATTTTGGAAAGAAAACACCCCAAACGTATAATCTATGAAGCATAATGAGTCTTTTGAATGGTTCATTTTTTACCAGAAGTTTTTGGAAAATGTGGAAGAAAATAAAAACCCATTTTTTTTTTATACAAAGTTGTCAGTTTATAAGATATTTCTAACACATAGCATGTATATAGCAAAAATTAAACCCCAAAACACATTCTGCTACTCTTCCCGAGTATGGCGATACCACATGTGTAGGACTTTTATACAGCCTGGCCACATAGAGAGGCCTTAACATTGAAGTAGAACCTTCAGGCGAGCTAGGAGCATAAATTACACATCTCATTTCATTCCTATCTATCACTTTTGAAGGTCCTTGAGCACCAGGACAATGGAAATACCCACAAAATGACCCCATTTTGGAAAGCAAACACCCCAACGTATATTCTATGAGGCATGGGCTGCAAATAGGTACTCGGGTACTCTGATGGGCCACAGATAGGTACTCGGGCCCTCTGATGGGCTGGTGACAGGTACTCGGGTACTCTGATGGCCTGTTGAGAGGTACTCGGGTACTCTGATGGCCTGGTGACAGGTACTCTGATGGCCTACTCAGATGAACTGTAACAGGTATTCAGGTACTCAGATGAACTGGGACAGGTACTCTGATGGACTGTGACAGGTACTATGATGGGTGGTGACAGGTCCTCTTTATTGGGGGGGGGGCAATCAGTGTGATTGGTGTACACTGTAAGCGGTAATGAGATGCTACTGAAATCTCCTCCTCACACACTATCGGTGAACATCTCGTTACCGTGTTTTTTTTACATTTAGTGATCGGCTGTGAAACGATCACGGCAGATCACGTGGGTAAACAGCTGGCCAATGGCTGTTTACCAGCATTGGTGATGCTGCCACCGACGTGCACATGCAGCGCGCTCGCGCACATGTGCCGTGCACAGTGGGGGTGGAACCATCTGTGATCGGCTGTGACTTCATCACGGCCGATCACATGGTAAACAGCCATACCCAACCAAAGGAACAGGAATGCGCGTGCACGATCATGAGCATTCCCTGTTTAAATGGGAGGCCGTCATATGACGGCCTCCCGCCACAAGAACCACGCCGCCTGGCCGTCATTTGGCAGCCGGTGGTTGGCAGCCAGTTAACAATGTATATTGTCAGCTCCATTGTACTGCTTCCCCCAAACCACCCCTTCAAATGTCTTCAAGTGTAATGTGCGGTCTTAAAATCATTTAGGACCCTTCCCCACCCCCTAAAATGTCTTCAAGTGTAATGTGTGGTCTAAAAATAATTTAGGACCCTCCCCCACCCCCTCAAATTTCTGCAAGTGTAATGTGTGGTCTTAAAATCATTTAGAACCCTCCCCCATCCCCCATACAATTTTTTTCAATGGGCCATCAGAGGGGGTGAGTAATCTGATAAGTGGGCCTTATCTTTTATTTTTTTAAATACTACTTCTAAAAAATGTTATACTGCTGTTCTGCAAAAATAGTCTGAATGCATCGGTTAGCCGGTCACCTTCTCCACAGCTCCTTCTGTGACTGATCGAATCATCAGCAACACGTTATCCAGGACCAGGAGTTTGTAACCTCCCAGTCTCTGGGAACACATTGCACAGACCTTTCTGCAAGGCCTCCCGAAGATGTCTCATCCTCTGCTCCCTTTTGGGCGGCAAGATAAGGTCCGCAACCTTACACTTGTACTGTAGATCAAGGAGAGTTGCCAGCCAGTAATGGTCCCTCTCCTTGATCCGAAGAATATGAGGATCCTTCCGCAGGCTTTGCAGGATCGGGGAGGCCATGCAGCATTTGGTTCAGAGTCCTCTGGGCCACTAAGGAGGACATGATCCGCAGCCACCTCCTCCCAGCCACGTACAAGTCCACTGGTTTCTTTGGACTGTAAATCATCCCTAAAAGACTGCTGCTGCTGATGCTGAGTGCCAGGCTCCAGCTCCATGCTGACACAATCCTCCTCCTCCTCCTCGTCCTGTGTGATGGGAGGGACAGCAGGAACACTGTCTGGATAAAGGGGGCTTTGAGAGGCAAGGAAGGCCTCCTTTTCCTGCCTCTGTTCTGCCTCAAGTGTCTTGTCCATTATTCCACGCAGCATATGCTCCAACAGGTGGACAAGAGGTATAGTGTCACTGATGAATGAACTGTCACTGCTCACCATCCTCGTGGCCTCCTCAAATGGTGACAGGACAGTGCATGCTTCCCTGATCATTCCCCACTGGCATGGTGAAAAAAAACAAGCTCCCCTGACCCTGTCCTGGTGCCGTAGTCACACAGGTGCTCATTGATGGCCGTCTGCTGCATTTGCAGCTGCTGCAGCATGACCAACGTTGAATTCCACCTGGTGGGCATGTCACATATAAGGCGGTTTTTGGGCAGGTTCAACTCATTTTGGAGCCCAGCCAGCCGAGCACTGGCATTATATGATCGGTGGAAATGCACACAGACTTTCCTGGCCTGCCTCAGGACATCCTGTAAGCCCGGGTACCTGCCCAAGAACTGCTGCACCACCAGGTTAAGGACGTGAGCCACACAGGGCATATGGGTCAGTTGTCCCTGTCAGAGGGCGGAGAAGAGGTTGGTGCCATTGTCGCAAACCACCATTCCTGGCTTAAGCTGGCGTGGCGTCAACTACCTCTCGACCTGCCCCTGCAGAGCTGACAAAATATCTGCCCCAGTGTTGCTCCTGTCCCCCAAACACACCAGCGCAAGCACGGCATGGTATCTTTTTGCCTGCGTACCTGCATAGCCCCTTGAACGCCTACAGAGCACTGCTGGTTCCGAGGACAAAGCACAGGAAGAGGCCATGGAGGAAGAAGAAGAGGAGGGGGTGGAGAAGAGAGGTTTGTCACAACCAGTAGTAGCTTTTTGGAGGCGTGGTGGCGGAACAACCTCCAACACTACTGCATCTTGTCCTGCATCCTTCCCAGCTGCCAGAAGAGTGACCCAATGAGCCGTGAAAGATAGGTAAGGTCCCTATCCATGCCTGCTGGACCATGAGTCAGCAGTAATATGCACCTTACCACTGACCGCCCTGTCCAGAGAGGCAAGGACATTGCCTTCCACATGCCGGTAGAGAGCCGGAATCACCTTCTGTGAGAAAAAGTGGCGTTTGGGGACCTGCCACTGAGGAGCCGCACATTGCACAAACTCACGGAAGGGGACTGAGTCTACCAAGTGAAAAGGCAGCAGTTGAAGTGCTAGCAATTTAGCCAAGCTAACATTCAACCGCTGGGCATGTGGATGGCTGAGAGTGAACTTCTTTCGACGGTCCAGCAGGGAAATTTGCCTGGTACAATTGGACGTCGGTGTACTGCTAGCAGAGTGCCCGCAAGTACTTTGCTGTGACACACCTAATTCTACACCTTCATTCCTCTCAGTGCAGGTTTCAGACAGGACTGAAGGTATAGTGGGGTTGGAGATCCCAGCTGATGAGGAGCAAGGAGAGGTCCGCTTTGTTATTTGGTGTGGGTCTTTAAGGTACGCTTGCCAACGAGATGCATGGCAGGTCAACATATGTCTGATCTAGCATGTAGTGGCCAAGCGGCTGATATTTTGGCCACGCGAGTTACGCTTGAGAAATGTGTTGCAAATAGCAGCGGTGCCATCTGATGCACTCATCTCAAAAAAAGCCCACACCAAAGAACTTTTTGAATAACACGCAGAGGCAGAGGCAGAGGGCACCCTGCCTCCTTGGAGATGTGCCTCCTCCTCCTCTCTCCTATCAGGCACCCACGTGCAGTCAGTGACCTCATCATCTCCTCCCTCTTCATCACTGGAGCAAACCTGGCAGTATGCTGCAGCTGGTGGAACATGACTGCCAGATTGCTGTCCTTCTTAAACATCCCCTCTCTCTGCGCTCACGCTACTGCCTTTCTCTAGCTGGGTATCATCATCAGAGCCTTCAAAACACTGGGAATCCTCCTGGAGCATGTGCCCAACACTGTGCTCAAACTATTCGGGGGAATCCTCAGGAGGACATGGTGGGTCTAGGAAAGGAGTGACTGATGACATTGAGACGAGGGAAGAGGACACTATGGCAGCTGCTTTGCCAGTACCCTGAGCCTGGGTGAGAGAGGATGAGGAGGATGAGTCATCCACTCTACCAAGTCTTTAGAATGATGTGGCTCAACAAGTCCAGCTGCCGAAAATAAGGATCATGGCCATGTACTGATGAGGATGCACCGCGCTCACGACCAGCACTGTTGTCTCTAGACACAGAGCCTGCTTGCCCTCTTTTATTGGCTTGTGACTGTCTGCCTCTCCTTGTTGGCCTTCCAGACATACTAATGGCCTGCAGGGAGATGGGAAAAACAGCAATTGGGGTAGCTTTAGGTGCACACTGAGCAGATGACAGTAAACTGACTGTAATTACTGCAGCTGCCTGCCTGTGTTACAGAAACAGAACAACACCAGCAATAAGGGGTAGCTTCAGGTGTATAAGTGCAGGTGGCACAGAACACCAACTGTAACTGCTGCAGATGCCTGTGTTACAGAAACAGAACAACACCAGCAATAAGGGGTAGCTTCAGGTGTATACTGTGCAGGAGGCACACTACACCCACTGTAACTGCTGCAGATGCCTGTGTTGCAGAAACAGAACAACACCAGCAATATGGGGTAGCTTCAGGTGTATACTGTGCAGGAGGCACACTACACCAACTGTAACTGCTGCAGCTGCCTGTGTTACAGAAACAGAACAACACCAGTAATAAGGGGTAGCTTCAGGTGTATACTGTGCAGGAGGCACACTACACCCACTGTAACTGCTGCAGATGCCTGTGTTGCATAAATAGAACAACACCAGCAATAAGTGGTAGCTTCAGGTGTATACTGTGCAGGAGGAACAATACACCTACTGTAACTGCTGCAGATGCCTGTGTTTCAGAAACTGAACAACACCAGCAATCAGGGGTAGCTTCAGGTGTATACTGTGCAGGAGGCACACTACACCCACTCTAACTGCTGCAGATGCTTGTGTTAGAGAAACAGAACAACACCAGCAATAAGGGGTAGCTTCAGGTGTATACTGTGCAGGAGGCACAATACACACATGGTAACTGCACTAGGTTAACAAGCAAAGATGACACTGTCCCTGCCTATCCTGCTCTCTCCCTGCATGCTAACACACTACACAAGGCTGCTGCGCTGGCGGCCTTATATAGTGTGGGGCATGTACTAAACCCCCTGAGCTATAATTGGCCACAGGCATCCTGTTGGTTGCCAAATATAGCTCTCCTTGTTGCCTGCGCTGTGATTGGCCAAATCACAGTGCATGCTTGGCCAATCATCAGCCAGCAATGCCCTGCGTTGGCGCAGTGCATTGTGGGCCGGGAGCGCCACCCGAATATGGCGCGAACGGCCCACAAAGTTCTGGATTCGCTGAACAGGTGAACAGCTCATCCCTACTCACAGGCCTAAATACTGGCTGTCCTGGCTTGGCCCCCCCAAACCGCATGTCAATTGCGTGACAGATATGTCAATTATTTTAATGGTAGGTGGGCAATTGCAATGCCAGATCATCTTTAACCACTACAATACAGGGCACTTTCGCCCCCTTCCTTCCCAGCCCAATTTTCAGCTTTCATCGCTCTCGCACTTTCAATGACAATTGCGCGGTCATGCTACACTGTACCCAAATGAAATTTTTATCATTTTGTTCACACAAATAGAGCTTTATTTTGGTGGTATTTATTCACGACTCTGTTTTAAATTTTTTGCGATATAAGTGCAAAAAAAGTGGAAATTTGGAAAAAAAACAATATTTTCTTTTTTCTATTTTAAAAGAAATCCAATAAAATCAAATTTTGTCATAAATTTAAGCCAAAATGTATTCTGCTACATGTTTTTGGTAAAAAAAAATTCCGTTAAGTGTATAATAATTGGTTTGTGTGATCACGGACATATGTACGCAAATGATCATGTACATATATGGGCAGGTGATCACGTACATATGTGTGCAGATAATCATTGGGACATGTGATTTTAGTGGGACATATGTGGGGGACATGTTTTTATTATTAGGGACATGTGTTTTTATTATTTGGGGACATGTATGTTTTGGGGACATGTGTGTTTTGAGGACATGTGTGGGGACATTGTGTTTATACTGGTGTGGTGTGTTGTGTGTTTACACTAGACTAGTGATCAGTGAGTAAAAAGCTGTAAAAAACAGCTCATACTCACTGATCACCAGCCGGCTGCAGCGATCTGCTCTCCTCTCCTCAGCGATGACTTCTGTGTGAGGAGAGGAGGAGCCGATTGCCCAGCAACCGGCTGTTTGTTTACATCACATGATGCCCGTGATTGGACACGGCCATCATGTGATCAGGAGGGCCAATCACAGAGCCCTCCTGCCGATCTGAGATGCGCCGTGTCCGGGTGACACGATCACATCGGGATCGCGCCGCTGCGCGGACACGCATGCGCGGACACGCATGCGCGCGCGATCCCCCTCCTTCTGAAGGACGTTCCTGAACGTCCTATCAGAAGTAGACGGCTCCCACCCGGCCGTATATGTGCATTGGCCGGGTGGGAAGTGGTTAATCATTTCCATTTAATAAAAAAAATATATTGGGGCTTGGGCTAAGTACCCAATCAGGCTGATGAGGTCGAGGGGTCCTGGGATCCTCTGATTGTTTTCATAATCTTTTCTCCCCTATGAGAATGAAACAAAAGGTATACTTAGCACACTGATATTTGAGTCCAGAAATAGGAATATGAAATATTGCTTTGAAGTGCTTTGAAAATTGCTTTGGACGTTGCTTTGAACTTCACCTCTGCAACATCTCCAGATTTCCACCCTTCCTGACTAATGACACCACAAAGCAACTCATTCATTCCTTGATTATTTCCCACCTTGACTACTGCAACTCTCTCCTTAATGGCCTACCCTTAAGAAGGCTATCCCCCCTTCAGTCTATTATTTTTTTTTTTGAATAACATTTTATTGAAAAAGAGTACATGACAGAATGATATAAACAGCAAGTACAAAACGATTTTTGTGTAAAGTACAAGTTAGATAGAATATCAAAATAAATCACATATTGGTGTATGAGCACAAGTATCATAAACCAGGAACGGAGAGTACCCCTCTCCCTTTCAAACAGAAGGATATGAGGAAGCTTTGATTGGATGGATCTGGTAATAGTAAGGCACTATGCTAACCTCAGAGAGAACCAGGGTACAATACAAATCAAAATGAAAACTGTGATGGGGGGGGGAGGACCTAGGCTAGGTATGAAGGAGTGCAACCGGAGGGCAGGGAGGGCCCCGCAGAATTCCGACCTGTCGATAAGATGAGGGAGTATACCTCGGAGTGAGGAGAGGGGGGGGTCCCAAGTCCGCAGTCCTGTTGGTGGTAGCTATCAGGTAGTAGAAAGGTTTGTAGTTGGCAAAGGTTCATTGTAGATAAAGGAGTGTTCTTCAAGGTGAGCTCGTTCCCGAGGAGTGAGCTGCGATGCTATAAAAGAGGCCCATCTGCTGTGGAAGCGCTGTTTGGCTTTCTTGTGGGCCAGATTGGTATTGAGTTTGTCACGGAATACAAGCTGCAGGAGATCTCTGCTGACTTGGGAGACGGAAGGTTTGGAAGTAAAAGTCCAGTTGGCTAGTATGGCCCTCCTAGCTAGCAGGAGGCAAATCAAGGCCCATTCCTTGCCCAGAGGGCTGAGAGTGGTTGACCAAGGAAGTAGTTTAGGATCCCAGTGACCGAAGATAAGGAGAAGCGGGTCTTTAGGTAGCTTTAGCAGCGTAATCTGAAATATATGCCAGGATTTGATCCCAGATAGCAGAGATAAAAGTGCAAGTCCAGTAACGGTGCGTGAGAGAGGGCTTAGGTTGGTGGCACAAAGGGCATAATGAAGTTGAGGCTGAATTTGGTTGGGTGGACGGGAGGAAAGGGATATGTGCCCGATGAGCGATTTTCAGCTGGGTTTCCCTCCAAGATTCGTTTGGAACCAAGTTGTACACAGAGTTGAGGCCTTGAAGGATCTTGTCCACTATGTCATCATCCAGGAAGTCTTTTGCCCAGTTGGACACTGAGGATGAATCCAGAGAAGGTGTTGTTTTTGAAAGTAGAGGCTTGTGAATGTCGGAAGTTTTGTTGGAGTCATTTTGTATGAGTGTCTCAAGGAATGAGGATTTAAATCTCGTGGATTCATCTCTGCAGATTTTTTGTAGAAAACTAAGACATTGGCCATAGTGGAAGGCAGATGCATCGGTGAGAGCGAATTTGGCGGCTAGGGAGCGGAAGGGTAATGCTCGACCAGATTCATGATCACAAAGGGAGAAGAAAGTAGTGAGACCCTTTTGTCGCCACGATTCATAGGGCTGGTGTTCCAGTCCCCGAGTAAAATTTGGGTTACCCTGTATCGGCAGGAATTTTGAGATGAAGGGGGATAGTCTGAGACTTTTCCTTACCTCCCTCCAGGCAATAGCGGTATCTCTTAACAGAAGGTTGTGTTGAAGTGGTGGTGGTAGAGATTTCCACTTACAGTGTAGAAGTGCTGTTAGGGAGTAGGGGTGAATCATTTCAGCCTCCAGCTGATAGTTAGAACATCGGGATTTTTGGGTTATCCAGTCCAGGCCCACCCTCAAAAGACAAGCGAGGTTATACATTCTGAGGTTTGGGAGACTAATACCGCCCTCGGTTCTGGGAAGATGGAGTTTTGAGAAGGCTATGCGTGGTCTCTTGTTTCACCAGATAAATTTTGATATTGCACAGTTAAAAGTTTTGGAATCTTGGTGTCTTATAAGTAAAGGTATCGTCTGGAGGGGGTACAGCAGGCGTGCGAAACTGACCATTTTCACCAAATGGCATCTTCCCAGGAGCGAGAGGGGCAGATCCATCCAGTTTTCTAATTCCTGGGTAATTTTGGCAAAGAGGGGGGGTAGTTCAGGTGATAAAGAGAGGAAGGGAGTTTCACTATTTTAACTCCTAGGTAGGTAATATTGGATTTTGCTATCCTGAAAATTGAGTTTTGAGCCCAAGCCAGAGGTGGAAGGGGGCCTAGAGGCAGTATCTCGCTCTTGGAGTAGTTTATACGTAATCCCGAACATTTTCTGAATTGGTCAAAGGTGCATTTGATTGTGGGCATGTCTGCGGATGGATTGGCGGAGAAGATGAGGGCATCATCTGCAAAAAGAGATGTCTTCAATTCCTGCTCCCCTATTTTTATGCCCTGTATCGGGGCCACGGTTGACAGATATCTGGAATGTGGTTCCAGAGCTATATTAAAAAGGAGTGGGGATAGGGGGCAGCCTTGCCTCGTGCCTTTGTGTAGATGAAATTCGTTTGAGAGGAGGCCGGCGGCTACCAATCTAGCTGCTGGAGAAGTGTACATGGAGTCTATTAAGGCCGCGTACACACGGGCGGATTGTCTGCCCAACTAAGTTCGGCAGACAATCCGACAGACAGTCCGTTCAAAATTTGCATGAACGGACTTGACCACACACGATGAGCAGACAGTCCGCTGAAAGCGTGCGTGATGACGTGTACAGCACGTACGACGGGACTAGAAAAATGACGTCCTATACACTGCAATGCAACCTTCGGCCGTGTAAACCCTTTCTGAGCATGCGCCATACTTAGTCCGTCCAACTTGCCTACACACGAGCGGACTGTCCGCTGAAACCAAGCTTGGACGGACAAAACCAAGTTTGAACGGACTGTCTTACGGAAATTCCGTAAGACTTTGTTCGTCAGACTGTCCGCTGAAAAAGTCAGCTGAAGCCCACACACGAGCGGATTGTCCGCTGAAACACTGTTCAGCGGACTAAGTTGGACAGACAATCCGCCCGTGTGTACGCAGCCTCAGTGGAGAAAGGGGCCAGAGAATCCCATTTTACTCAGAACCATGGAAAGCCATTCAAAACTCACGTTGTCAAAAGCCTTTTCGGCGTCAAGAGTATTAATGGCAAAGTCACCGTTTGGGTTGCATCTGGCATGTTCTAGCGCCATCATCGCCTTTCTGATGTTAATCGTTGCCGTTCTGCCCTTTACAAAGCCTGACTGGGCAGGATGTATCAGAAAAGGGATGATGTTGGCCAGCCTCATGGCTACTATTTTGGAAAGAATTTTGACATCGAGGTTTAGAAGCGAGATGGGCCTGTATGAGCCTGGTTCTTGTGGATCCTTCCCCTTTTTTTCTAGTAGTTTAACTATTGCCTGGTTGCCCGTGGGTAGATAGGGGCCGCCGGACCACATGTGTTGGTAGACATCTTTAAGAGTGGGTGCTAGGAGCGAGTTCAGGGATTTATAAAATTCGCCTGTTAGGCCATCTGGGCCAGGGGCTTTAGAGGAGGCTAAATTACGAATCGTGGAGGTTATTTCTGTAAGCGAGATGGGGGCGTTAAGGGAGTCTAGTTGTGAGGAGGATATTTGGGTCAGCTCCACTTTGTCCAGGAAGTCGCACACCGTGGGCTTGTCAATGGGGTCGGCCGCATACAACGCAGAGTAATAGCGCAGCATAGCCGAATTTATACCTTTTTGCGTGGTCATTACAGTGCCGTCCGGTTCACGGATAGAGGGGATGATAGTTGGGCGGTAGGGTCCCTTGCATAGTCGGGCTAGAAGTTTGCCTGCCTTGTTCCCAAATTTATGGAGAGTGGCATCAAGGTATGCTCTCTTGGTAGATTCCAGGGTGTCGGCCCAGGTGTCAAAAGACTGTTTGGCTATTTGCCAAGCAGTCCGGTTTTCAGGGGAGTCATGGGCATAGAGTGCTCGTTGAGCCTGGTGAAGTCTGGAACTGGAGGTGTTATAATTAAGGTGTGCATTTTTTTTTGAAGGACGATGCATAGGAAATGATGCGACCCCTGAGGAAAGCTTTCCCTGCATCCCAAAACAGATTTGGGTTGTCGGTGTGTGTCGCATTCATTTGCGTATAGAGCAGCCACTCTTTTGTGATGTAGGTTTGGAAGTCAGCATTGTGTTGGAGGTAGGAGGGGAAACGCCAGATTTTGGGATTAGGGTGAATGTCAGGGGTCTCTAGGGACCCAGAAATGGATGCATGGTCAGAAATAGCTATATCATGAATATCCGCTCCCGGGATTAGGGGTAAATCGTTAGAGCAGAATAAATAATCAATCCTGGTGAAGACATTGTGTGGGTGTGAGTAGAAGGAGAATTCCCTATCGGTCGGGTGGTGCGGCCGCCATACGTCATGGAGGCGAAGGGAGTCCATCGTTTCTGCTAGTATCGTGACGTTGGTGGGGGTTGGGAGTGGGATGGGGCGCGGTAGCATGGATTTGTCATCCAGCGAGTGAATCATTGAATTAAAGTCACCCCCAACAATCTGGGGAAGGTGGGGATAGCGTAGGAGCCAAGTGTTTAGTGTGCTGAAGAATTGCTTCGTGGGGTTGTTAGGGGCATAAACATTAGATATTACTAGCACTTTTGTCCCTATGAGGACACAAATAGAGATAAGTCTACCCTGGCAATCCGTGTCAGTAGATAGGATTTTATATGGAAGGTGCTTGTGTATGAGGATAAGAACTCCTGCTTTAAGGCCAAAGGCCTCAGAGCCAACCACTGTACCTACCCAGAGTTTCCTCATCCGATCAAAGTCGGGTGAGGAAAGGTGGGTCTCCTGAAGCAATGCTATATTAGTCTTAAGCCGTTTGAGATGGCGAAGGACCTTCATTCTTTTGGAGGGGGAACGAAGGCCCTTCACATTCCACAAGATTATTCGCAGCATGGTGGGATTTTAATGGGGATATGTGTTGTGTGTAATAGGACTATTAGATTGCGGGAACCTGGGTAAGGTAAATAAATATAAGCTACACTGGAGTAAGCCTGGTGGGCCCTAGGTAGAGGGGTAGCAGGTGATGTCAAAGCAAAAGCGGGCTCAGTGGGGAGAGGGATAGAGTGGGGGGGGGGGGGGAAGGACGGGTATGGGTGCCAAGGGCAAAATAGACAGAAATAAATGTAAACATTAACCAACTTCACTTTTTTCCACATGGGGATCACTGTGAAGACCAGCTCCCATAACCAGCCCTGTGTCTGATGTGAAGATTTCCGCCCTTCGGAGAGGGGATAGGGTATAACATCAGTGCAGGCGGCGGATCAGAGCGTGCAAAGAGGTCTGCACAGAGATACCTAGGGGAAGAGCACGTGCGTTCAGGCAAGAGGAACCAAACATTCAAAATCATTGAACACATAAAACATTGTTAGATAAGGTATCAAGAGAACAACAAAAAAAAAGAAAAAAGGAACAAAGAAGAACCGGGATGCAGGTAGGAACATCTCAATAGCCTTTCTGCCCATGACGGATACTACCTGAGAGGTGTGGATGGTTCAGGAGGAAAAGTCCAAGATCAGTTCACCTTGCCCAGGTAGGAAGGGTAGCCTGGCAGGGCCACAAAAATGTTGAGGTTGTGAGATGAGACAACGTTGGCATTGTAACCCCTCAACGTGCGGCTAGGCCGTGTTGTGCTGGACCTGAGGCCCTGAATCCTTTGGGAGAGTCTTTCCGCGGGCTCCTTTGGTCCAGGGCTCAGTTGACTGGGGCGGCTTTGGGTGTGGGGCTGAGGTGAGAGACCGAGCGTAATGATTTCAAGAAGGATGATGCCTCCTCTGGATCTTGAAAGGAGAGTTGCTCGCCGTTGGGTGCTTTGATCCGCAGAATAGCTGTAAATGCCAGGGTAGACTTTAGTTGTCGTTGGTGGAGTTCGGTGCAAATGTGCTGAAAGGCCTTTCGTTTCTTGGAGACGTCCACCGAGTAGTCAGCAAAGATCAAAATTTTGATTCTGTCAATCTGCAGGGATCTGGACTGTCGGTATTGCTGTAGTATGGCGGCCTTGTCCGAGTATTTGAGGTATTTAGCGATTATCGGGTGTGGGGATTTGCGTTCAGAGTTAAAGGCTCCAACACGGTGTGCACGTTCCACGGTAAATGGGCCCCCCAGACCCAGTGCTTCAGGGATGCGACGGGCACAGAGCTCTGACAAAGCAGACTGGTGAAGCGATTCGGGGATTCCTACAAATCGCAGGTTGCTCCTCCTGGACCTCGATTTGCGGCTGGGCCGGCCACGCGGTGGCGGCCGCGTACAATCGCGGCCCGGTTTTTTCTACAAACCGGTCCATCTCGTGACCGGAGTCGTGGGGAAGGCGGCTGGAGATGTTGTGGGCGAAAACGCAGATTTTACAGGCCGTTTTGGAGGGCGGTTTGCGGGAGCTGTGAGGAGAGACAGCTACTCCATGCGGCGCCGGAACCGGAAGTTTCAGTCTATTATGAATGCTGCTGCTAGACTAATACACCTCACTAATCGATCCGTGACTGCCGTCCCTCTCTGCCAATTCCTTGATCAGTGTTGGTCATCTTACTTTAAACAAGTAATTAGTTAAGTTACAAATTACTTCTCCCAAAAGTAATTGCGTTAGTAACTCAATTACTACATTGGAAAAGTAATTAGTTACTCAGCAAAGTAACTGTGACTTTTTTTTTTATATTCTATAATGCAATTACGTTCTATAACGTCTTTAATATCATAGATGTTTATATTAACTGATTGAAGAATAAAAACACTAGATACAGTATTTTAGAAATTTGGTATTTATTTGAACCCAAATGTTGAGGGGGTGGCAGTAGTGGTACTTGAGGGGTGGCAGCAGTGGTACTTGAGGGGGTGGCAGCGGTGGTACTTGAGGGGGTGGCAGCGGTGGTACTTGAGGGGGTGGCAGCGGTGGTACTTGAGGGGATGGCAGCGGTGGTACTTGGGGGGGGTGGAAGTGGTGGTGGTGTACTTGGGTGGGTGGCAGTGGTGGTACTTGGGGGGTGGCAGTGGTGGTGGTGTACTTTGGGGGGTGGCAGCGGTGGTGTACTGGGGGGGTGGCAGCCAGTGCGGTACTTGGGGGGGTGGCAGCAGTGGTGGCGCCATCCTCTCCCACCACCACCACCTCTGTGCTTCTTACTGATCCCATCCCCCACCACCACTGATCTCATCCCTATCCTATCCCCCCCCATCACCTCTGTTGTAGAAGTGATGGTGGGTGGGTAGGGATGGGATCAGTAAGAAGCAGAGGTGGTGGAAGACTTGGGATGGATCGACTGCACTGCAATTTGAATCATCAGTCACTTACTTGAATGCCTCCAAGGATGCCTTTCCTCATGGGGAGAGAGAGATACCCTCCCCTTCTCGATTGGTGTCAGCTGGTCAGCTGACTTCATTTTTCAATGTCCGCCCGCTTCCCTACATTCTCTCTCTGGATAGGCGGGGTGGTATGGGGCGGTCCAGACAGTCTCTTTGAGTCTCAGCCTCTTCTCAGCTCAGTGGGCAAAAGCACCCCTCCCCGCAGCGGAACAAATGGCCATGCAGCACGGCCACGGTGGGGCCTCTGGGGTGGTAGGTGTAATTGAGGTAATGCCGCCCAAGTAATGGGAACTGAGTTACCATGAGGGGAAGAGTAATCAGTTAGATTACTTGTTACCCTCTAAAGTAACTGCGTTACGTAACTCAGTTTATTTTAACTCAGTTACTTACATCACTGCCCTTCACTGGCTTCCCCTACGCCACAGTGTAAAATTTGACAAATTCGAAATGCTAACCATAACATACAAAGCCATCCATAACATCGCCCCCATCTATATCACCAACCTCGTCTGCAAATATCGCCCAAATTGTCCTCTCCGCTCCTCCCAGGACCTCCTGCTTTCTAGCTCCCTTGTTACAACTGTCCCTGAGCCACCCCCATCAAATCATTCTCTGCAGCTATTACCTTTTGTACCACCACCCCCTCCTTCTAGAATGTAAGCTCTACGAGCAGGGCCCTCCTGTACCTTTTGTATTGTACTGTATTTGTGTTGCCCCCCCCCCCCCCTTATACATTGTAAAGTGCTGCGTAAACTGTTGGCACTATATAAATCGTGTATAATAATAATAATAATAATAATTAAAAAAAAGTGGTGTACATTTGTCTGTTTGTTAAAAGATCCAAGTTGAAGACATGATTAAAATTCATTTTTAACTGAACTGCAATACTTACCTTTTTTGGCCAAGTTTCACAGATGGAGACACCTCAAGTATCCCCTGGAGCCCCTGTGTGGGTTACCCTAAAAAATGTTCTATGGTGTCCCACACTACACTAGTGCTCCTGAGTCCAGATGTTGAAACAGGTGCTGTGTCCTCTTCTTACATTATACTGAATCAAATTTAAAAAACATTCTAGCTTCAAAGACATCTACACAAGAATATCCTAAACGTATTTTAATAAGACAAATTATCCAGACCAAAATGCAGGTATAACCCTGTACCAGCTAAATACATCGTATGTATTGGCAACAAATGATATTTACAGACAGCATATGTATTGGCTAACGAACGATATTTACGAACGATCATATAAATGGAACAGTAGAAATGAAAAGCACATGGATCAGCATGCAAGTTAAGTATCAGAATAAGAACGCACAACAAGTACTTACTTTTTTTTTTTTTTGTTAATCATTAGATTTTTATTGAAAATGGTTTCATTATAAACATTGTATGGTTCATACATTGAATTGTACAGAAGTAGTATGTTGACTCCAATATTGTAGTCTTATACAGATAAGTTATATTTCTAGCATTGAGCGGTCGGGTTTTGGGTTCCTTCCCTCTTCAGGTGCCCCAAAGGGATCATGCTGCACCTCGAAGAGTGGAACACGCCCTATTCATACTTTGTTGCATCATTAGATAGAAGAGAGTTCAACTCAAGGGGGCTACTTGGTGATTGCAAATATCGTGAATATAGCGTATGAACCCATAATCAGGAAACAACAAGAAAAGAAAGAAAAATACATAAAGCACTTGTGTTCGTACCAGACTTTAAGTAGTACAGTGAAGATATTCGTACAAGTCATATGTGTGGGTTATATCCTTTTATGTGTCGCTGTCCATATATTCCATTGTTTGTCGAATTCAGCGCATTTCAGTGCGCTGATTGCAAGTGATCATTCTAAATTATAATGTTGTTGAACTAGTCTTGTCACTTCTGTGATGTTGAGGTGAGATGTGTCTTTCCATGCTCTTAATACTAGGGATCTGGCCGTTATGTGGGATATTACCTGCCGCATGTTATGTGGGAAGATCTCTATACCAATGTGTAGTAGTGATAGTCCAGGCCTCGTGGGTGTAATTATGCCAGTAGTGGAGGATATAAGTTGGAAAATCTGGTTCCAAAAACTAGTTACGGATGGGCATTCCCAAAACATATGTAGGAGGTGACCCTGATGGCCACAGTTCCGCCAGCATAATGGTGGCACCTGTGGGAAAATTCTGGAGAGGTGAGTAGGAGTGTATTGCCATCTGTTTATCTTTCTAACCATCTTTTACCAGTGGGCTATACAGTGTGTTGCAGATTGACATTCCTGGAGTGCTTATTGCCATTGGTTATTCATGAAGGTCGTGCCTAAGTCCTTTTCCTATGTGTCAGTAGTTCTGCTTTTCCTAAAGGTGGTTTTATCCTGTAAGTAGTTATAGAATAGTGGTATGCCTTTCCGATTAATTTGTGGTTTTGTGTAGTATTGCCAAGCTGTGGCTGGTATGTCTAACACTGGGGGAGGGTTTGTTCGTAGAAAGTGTGTAATCCTAAGACATGTGAATTGCATATGTTGTGGGAGTTTATATGTGGACATTATGAGGTCGCTCGTAAGTAGTGTGTTATCTAGGTATAGGTCCTGTACTGTTTTAATACCGTATTGTGGTAATTTCTTAAGTGATATTACTGGTATCATTGACTCCAGAATATCCAATGATAGGTGACAGTCTGATTTGGTATTATCTGTGTGTTGTTGTTTAAGGAGAAATCTCCATGCCTAAGAGCTGCCAGTATAGTAGGTGGTAATTTGTTGCTCTCCCATGGCATCCAGATGTTCCTTATAAGAAGTTCCCGGAGATTTGAGTGTGTAGCGTTAGTGTTTTCAATTTCTACCCATAGTGGTGGGTTGTGGTCTATGAACCATTGCCTTATTTGGTCAAGTCTAGTTGCCCACATGTAGTCATAAATATCTATATGCCCTGCTCCTCCTGCTTTCCTGTGTGGTGTTAAGTTTTTTAGGTGAGCATCTAACTTTCTTGGCTCTCCACAGGTACTTCCACATAGATGAGAAGATATGTTTGAGATAGTGAAATGGGATAGGAATGGGGAGCGTCTTGAACATGTAGAGAATTTGCAGTAAAATTGTAATTTTGTATGCTGCGAGCCTTCCCATCCATGATAGTTCTTATAGAAGTTAGGTCCTTCATCTGAGCTTCCAGCTTGGTCATGAGGGGTTTGAGATTAGTGTCTGCTAAGTGTTTTATGGATGCTGTGAGGGTGATACCCAAGTATGGTACACCTCTGTTATTCCATGTGTAGGGGAGGGAGTTTTGCAGTTTGTTTATATCTCTCTGGGGTATTCCCAAGTTTAATATCAGGGACTTGGTGAAGTTCACCATGTAGTATGATACGTCACCAAACCTCTGTAGTGCAGTGTGCGCTAAAGGCAATGATTTGAATGGATTGGATAGCATCAGTATAATGTCATCTGCGAATAGGTTAATTACATGCTTTTTGGATTCAAACTGGAAGCCACAGATGTCGGGATGGTTCCTTATGGACTCCGCCAGGGGCTCTACCATAAAGTTAAAAATGGTCGGGGCCAGTGCGCACCCCTGGCGGGTGCCGTTGGAGATTTGAATCGCGGAGGACAGCATACCTATCGTGTACACTTGTGCAGTTGGGCAAGAGTATAGCGCCATCACCGCATTTGAGATGTGCCCACCAAACCCAAATCTAGTTAGTACTTCTGACATGTATCCCCAGTGTTTTCTATCGAACGCCTTCTCTGCATCTATTGAGAAAAGCAGAGAAGGCGCTCGGGTAGTTTTGGCATGGTGAATTATATTTATAATACACTTGGTGCCGTCTGAGGATTGTCTCCACCTCACAAAGCCCATCTGGTCGCGTTGAATTAAATCTGTAATGAATTCTGCTAATCTGTTAGCTATGAGCTTAGCACACACCTTTATATCTGAACTCAGTAATGATATGGGTCTAAAGCTGCTTGGTGTTGTTGGGTCCTTACCAGGTTTTGGTATGGTGACAATGTATGCTTGCAGCATCTCTTGGGGAAATTACGCTTCTGTGCCTGCCTTGTGGAACGCCTTTTGCATGTGTGGGTCTAGGATATGTTTGTAGATTTTGAGGTATTCATTGGCGAACCCATCTGGGCCCAGAGATTTGCCATTGGGTAGGGTAGTTATTGTTTTTTCAATTTCAGGTATAGTGAAGGGTGTATTTAGGGAGTTCAGTTGTTCTTCTGAAAGAAAAGGCTAGTAGGTTGGGTAACTGTCGTGTCCATTTGTATGTTGTATAGCCCTTGTACACATGGTACACATGGTCGGACATTCCGACGGAAAATGTCAGATCGGACCATGTTGTCGGATAATCCGACTTTGTGTGGGCTCCATTGGACTGTTTCCATCGGAATATCCGACGGAAAAAGTTTTAGAGCTGGGCTATAAAACTTTCCGACAACATGATCCAATCGGACTTTGTCCAATTGTATGTAGAGAATTCTGATCGGACAAAGTGCCATGCATGCACAGATCAAATTCCTAGACCAAAGCTATTGGCTACTAGCCTGAACGTAGTCCCGTCGTAACGAAATAACATCGTCACGTTGCGTACGATCGGATTTTCTGACAACTTTGTCTGGTCGCGTGTATGCAACACAAGTTTTGGACAAAATCCGTCGGACAAATCCGACGGATTTTGTTGTCGGAATGTCCGACCCTGTGTACAACCGCTGAGTGGTCCCACCACGTAATATCATGGATTTGTGTAGAATCTACATTTTGTAGGGACCATTTGTTTATTAAGAACATATCAATGCAAGAGTAGGAGCAATGTCTCTGTGAGAAAAAGGTGTAGTCTCTTTCATTCTCATGCATGCATCTCCACACGTCATACAAGTCCACCTTATGGATTACGCTCTTTGTATTCATGGAGCTGGGGTTTTTGTGAGCTGTAGTGTCCATTTTTGGGTCCGGAATCATGTTGAAGTCTCCGCATATGATGACCTTACCATATGGCTGCGATAATATTTTCTGGAATAATTGGGTCAGGAATCTTATTTGGTGTGAGTTCGGTGCATACACAGAGGCTATGGTATAGGAAGTCGAGTTAATGTCACCTTTGACTATGATGTATCTTCCGTTGTCAGCTTGGATGGTTTCTATATGTTGAAAGGACATGGAATTTCTTATTGTCAGAAGTACTCCTCCTTTTTTGCATTCGGGAGTAGTGGCAAGATATACGTGAGGGTATTCCCTGTGGGTGCATTTCGGGTAGTTGTTAGTTTGGAAGTGGGTTTCCTGTACACACAGTATATCGGTTTTATGCTTAAGTGCCTCCATCAACATTGAGCGTCTCTTGGCTAGGTGGTTGAGACCTCTAGCATTAATCGATTCAAGGTGTGTAGTGTGGCAACATACTCACTGTGACCATGTTGTTGTCTATCGGTCGGTCTTCTTCATGAGAGGATATTGTTTTATGTCTGAAGGTGTCATTCCAGATGTACTTGCAGAATATCTTCTGTAGTTGTTGGTGAACACGGTACTTAACAAATGGTAAGAAAACGAAAACGTTAAAGAGAAAATAAGAAAAAACATTAAGAAAGGGATCCTTATTGCGATCCATGTGCAGTCGTAGCTGTTACTGGTGTAGAGGCGAAAACCAGGGAGTTGAGAGGTGCCCTCCGGGTCCAGAGAGAGTTAGCTGTTATGGTGTATGCTTATTACCGAGAGGTCCGGCATCCTTTTTGGTAGACCTTTTCCTGGTAACTACTTGCCAGTCATCATGAGTTGGTCTGTGTGAGGGAGGTGTTGTCACCCGTGGAATCTTGGGGGGGTATTATGTCCCACTGTTGCAGTACTGCAAGTCCCTCATCCAGGGTGGAGACCCGTTTGGTGTCCCCATTGTGTGTTATCAGGAGTTTTGCAGGGTATTTCTATTAATGAGGTATTTTATGATTTCTCAGCGCTTTGGTTATGGTAGCTAAGTTGCGGTGTTGCTGGAGGGTGTATTTGGACAGGTCAGGTTGCAGAATAATGTTCGAAAATTTGGGTGGTTTATTTTCCTCCCTATGTACAGCATTCAGGATTTGTTCCTTTATGTGGTAGTAATGCATTTTAAGGAGAACATCCCTGGGGGTGTTTTCTGGTAAAAACGAAGGTTTAGGGACTCTGTGAATCCTGTCAATTATTAAGTCCTGTGGAGTTAGGTTTGGGATCAGAGCTGAGAAGAATGTTTGTGCGTATTGGAGCAATTGTGTGGCTGGGACAGTCTCGGGTATTCCTCTCATTTTGATGTTTTGTCATCTGGACCAGTCTTCCAGGTCCGCCACCTTGATTTTCATCCAATTTATTTCTTCGTTATGCACATCTACCAGCGTGTTGTATGAAATATAGTGTAGAGGCTTCCGCCGCTGCCGCCACCATGTTGTGAGTGGCCACGCGGCTGGAAGAAGCTAGCTAGGACGAGGGCAATCTCTGTTATTCCACAGCATGTTCGTTGGCTGCCGAAGGTGAAGGCTTCACCATAGGCTCGTCTGCGCAGGGTTGTCTGTTTTTTCCGTGATCTCTCTGGTGGCCGAGCGGAGTCTGTCTCTTAGGTGTCCATTACGGAGCTCGGTCGCCACGTCCCCAAGTACTTAATTTTTTTAAACACCTTCAATACCTTCTTGATTCTTTGACCAGCGCTTCCTCAATTGGTCTTTAGCCCGTTGTACCCCAAATTTCTGCTCCAGAGTGGTCACAACTGAGGACATTATTTTGTCTTTCGGCAAATTGGGTTGGGGGTACGGACCATTTTTGCCATTGTAGTCCTCCCTCCTCAAGATGTCCACCATCTCCACCATTTCTTCAAAGGCCATGTTGGTGGCCTTAAATCTCCTCCTTGATCTCGATGTTTGGCTAGTTCCTGATAATGTCTCCGCCATCTTTCTGTATATACTCCCACTGCGCAATGAAGAGAGAAGGGGTGAGGCAAATTTGTCACAAAGAACATCAGGGGCGGGCGACGTGGGCGACGCAGGTGGAGCTTGACACATGTGCAGTGTATATAAAGCTGCCGTACGTATGTCTGAACGGAAATAGCGAGCGTCCTTAATGAAGGTAGGATTCAAACTTGGCCCATCACAGTGGTCTATACTGCTTTAAAATTTAGGCCTATATTGAGATAAGATACTGAGACTTTGGCCTGAAATAGGTGTTTTTGTTTCTTTTATCTGTGTGTGTGTATGTGGTTTATATGTGTGTGTGTGGTGCGTATGTATGTGTGTGTGTGTGTATGTGTGCGGTGTGTGTGTGTGTGTGTGTGTGTGTGCCCTATATTGTAATAAAGATAATACTGTGAATTTGGACTGCCATTATTGTTTTTGTCTCGTGTATTGTATTTCAGAAAAAAATTTGTCCCTTTAAGGAGGAGGCATTTATGACTCATTTTATTGAGCTGTATCTAAAGAAGAGAAACCTGTGGGAGATAAAGCACCCCTTGTATTTTAATAAAGCAGCACAGAAGGCAACAGTGGGGACACTTCTGGAGTTTGTGAAGACTAGACTCGCCGAGGCAGACATTGCGCTTGTGGAGACTAAAATTGGGATCTTGCGTAATATGTATAAGCGGGAGCACAACGAGATAAAGAAGTCCCTCAAATCAGGAGCAGCAGCAGATAAGGTTTATGTACCCAAGCTGTGGTACTACAACAAACTCTGTTTTCTCGATGACCAGACTGAAGCAAGGCAATCGCTTTTGACCCTTCCCTCCACCCCAGCTGAGGCATCCCAGGAAGAACCAGGCCCTTCCATCCTGGAAGAAGTGGATGCGCCCAGCTGGAGCCAGGTATATTTTATTTTTTGAAATATTGATTGTCCTAATATTAATGATGTAAAGTAAAATGTTTGAATTGCTTATAAGTCTATGATTTAATCCCAAAAATAATTATGTATACATATCACTATACAGTAGTAGGCAAAAATGTAGATAAAATCTTGGTGAACAGCTTGAAAAATTCTGGGGTCAAAATGATAGCCTTTTATATTTTTTTTAAATTCAATTTGCAAATGAGAAAAATTGTCTGTGATTGATGAAGCAAAAAATACAACTATGTCCCTTTTTTTCTACACAGGATGAGCTCAGCCAGGAGGAGGCAGTGCCTAGTGGTATAGAGGAGGAGGCTGGGCCCAGTGGCAGGCAGGAGGTGGCTGGGCCCAGCATGAGCCTGACAGAATGCCAGGTGCCTCCCCTACATATTCCCACCAGAAGGCCCAAGAGGATGACAAGAACTGAGGAGGAATCTCTTGCCCTCGTTCGGGAAGCAAGCTAATTTCTCAGTAACCCATCCAATGCTGAAGAGGCCTATGGGAAAAATTAGGCCACCAGGTTGCTGGAACTTAAGAAGGGCCAACACCAACTATGTGAGGGGCCTTTTTTTGAGGCCCTTCAGAAGGGTTTGAGTGGCGAGCTTACGCCCACCACATATCTTTATTATGAAGCCCCTACTCCTACTCCTCCTCCTCCTCCTCCTCCTCCTCCTCCTGCCACAAGTACACCTCCAGAGGCACAGCCTCCAAGGAAGGCTGCAGAGAAGCATGGAGGGAAGACTGCAGGGCAACATGGAGGGAAGGCTGCACGGAAGAGTCAGAAGTGATTGCCTGGCTTCAGTCTGGTCTGACAGAAGACGCAGGCTGTTGTAGTACTACAGCCTGGGGACATAGTTGTCATCTGCTGCTGTTGCTGGTCTGTGAGAGTCCTGGACCAGATTGTGCTCCCTATTTTATTGACTATGCAAGATCCCAATTTTGTTAGCCACTGACTTGATGTGTGCCCTGGGAGACAAAAGGTTTCACAAACTCCAAAAGTGTCTCCAGTGTTGCCTTCCTCTTTATTTTGTTAACCATAATAAATGGACATTTAATTTTCCCCCAAAAATGTACTATGTGTTTTTATTCCAAAATGACAGTTTGTTTGTGAGTAAGCAGGTAGATAAAGACTACAGGGGTTATTTACAAAAGGAAAATTCATTTTGCAATACAAGTACTAACTACAAGTGCAAAGTACACTTGAAATTGCACTGCAAGTGCACTTGGAAGTGTAGTCGCTGTAAATCTGAGGATAAGATCTGAAATGAGAGGAAGCTCTGTTGATTTTATCATCCAATCATGTGTAAGCTAAAATGATGTTTTTACATTTCCTTGCATGTGCCCTTCGGATCTACAGTGAATGCACTTCCAAGTGCTCTTTCAGTGCAATTTCAAGTGCATTTTGCACTTGCAGTGCTAAATTAATTTGCCTTTTGTAAATAACCCCCTTATGTAAATTTAACAAGGGACACCAACCTCATTAAGGTTCATAAAAAATACAAGCTAATAATGTTATTGTGGTAACCAAAAAAAATTAAAATGGAAATCACTAGAATTTTTTTTTATTTGAAAATATATTGTTGAAATCTAAAATGATAAAAGATGAGTCTAAAAAAGAATTTTAAACATTTATGGAGATGTGACTTTTAAAAACTAAAATATTAGTCATGAGATGAGGATAAATAATGAAGAAAGACATTTGTGATAACTCTATGTGAATATAAGCAAGTTTTATTTCTAGGTCCTCTGGACTTTTGAGAAGAAAAAGTCCACTGGAGCCCACACACGATCGAATTGTCCGACGGATTCCAGTCCACCAGACCAAGTCTGCCGGACAGTCCGGTCGTGTGTACGCGGCATCAGAATGCTATTCCATTGCATAGCTTAATGTCATCTGCACAGACTAAAATTGTACTTTTAATCCCATTTATAAATATATTAAAAAGTACAATGAACCTTGGGGTACACCACTAACAACCCTAGGCCATTCAGAGCATGAATCATTAACCACTATTTTTTGAATACAGTCTTTTAGCCAGTTTTCTATAAATTTACAAACTGATATGTTCCGGCCTGTAGACTTAACCTTTCACATTAGCCATGTGTAGGGAACTGTGTCATATTCTTTTGCAAAATACAAGTCTATTACATCCACAGCCACTCCTTTGTTCAATGGTTTTGCTCACCTCCTAATAAAAAATATCAGATTTGTCTGATAACTTCAGTCTTTGATAAATAAATGCTGTCTGTTGCTTAAAATATATTTTTTCTGCAAGAACTCATCTATGTGGTCTTTTATTAAACTCTCCAGTGTTTTCCACTCTCCATTGTCCCATAATAGAAGTTAAACAAACGGGTCTACAGTTACTTGGTAAATACTGTGATCCATTTTTAAACATAGGCACCACATTGACCTTACACCAATCCAGTGATACTATTCCAGTTATTAAAGAGTTCCTAATACATGAGAACAATGGCTTTGAAATTCTTTAAGGATCTGTGGGAATATGCCATCTGATCAAGGTGCTTTATTCACTTTTACGCTGTCTTAATATTTCTGGACCTTATGAATTTTGAGCCATTGTGGATCATTTGGGGCTGTCTCAATAGCATCCCCATACTGTGAAGAAACCTTTCCATATTTGGAGATTAAATCTCCAATTGGGGAAATTTCCCTTCACTTCCTGTCCCATAGATGAGATAGGATGTTAGAGAAAATTTCCCAAAGATTTCTCCTCAACTCTTCTTCAGTGTACAGCTTTAAATTTTGCATTTCTCCTCACTTTCATTAAATGCCGACCAATACAATGATAATACGGAATTTCCCCAACAGGGACAGAGAACGCAATAAAAAATTGACAGTGGATTTAAAGTGGTTAACATTAAGAAATCCTGTAATCCGCTGTGTTACAGAATTACATCATGTGCAGTATGTGTCTTTGTGTAAAATTATTGCAATTAATAGCTTATTTGCAGTGCCACTGGGTGCTTATGTGACTCGCCGGAGCTCTCCTTCCCCATTCAGAGCACTGTAGAGGGAGGGGCCCAGGATCCCCTACTGATGTCAGCCAGGAGAAAAGGAGGAGGGCAGCAGGAGGTCACGTGAGCGCTTAGTGGTTCTGTAAATTAGTGAGAAGGGGAGACACTGCGCTACTATAATAGAATCAGCAGCTAACACTCAAACAAACAAAGTTGAAATAGATATAAAACAGAAAATGTAGCGCTAGGGTGAGAAACACATTAACATTTGAAAAGTGATTAGATCCAAATAATCCATGCTAAGAAAAGAAGTCCCACACTTATTGTGAGAAAAACTGCAAAAAATATTGCGTGTAGTATACAACAACCAATACAATATACATATAACTGTATATCATAAATAATAATTGCGTGAAAAAATATAAAGCTATATGGTACTAAGACTGAAAATGGACTGAAGTCAGTTCATCAAATTATGAAGGAAGTCCTCTTAATAAATTAAACAGAAGTGATCAATCTTCCCATCTAAACCATAGATCAAGGCGGGGAGGATGCCGACAACAGTAGCCTGTTTGTCTGAAGTACTATTTGAGGATTCAACCTTTTATGGATACACAATGAATACTCTTTGTCATGAAAATCTCACGAAGAGATGGTCCTCCAGGTCTTCTGATGTACGATCGTCGTGGGTACGCACGATCGTACGAACGCCCTTACGTTCGTACACAGGTGCGCGTGCGCGGGCACGCGCACGGTCGCGTGCGTGCGTCCGTATTGGCGCCAAACGGCCTATTTAAACCAGCTTCTTGCCAACAGTCTTTGCTGTCTGCTCTACAGCGTTATATCTGTGAGACCTGATCCGTATTGTTTGTTCCTGTTTGACCCGGCCTGCCTGTGACCTATCTGCTATCCGCCTGCACCCGACCTCGGCTTGTTGTGACTATTCTCCTGCCTGTTCCCTTGTACTTCGTTCCTGTCTGGTATCCGATCCGGCTTGCTCTGACCATCCGTCTGCTAAAGGGTAACCTGCTTATACTGAACTGTGTCATCTGCTACAAGAGATCTGTTAGTATTGAACTGTTCATCTGCTATAAGTGCCTGTTCATATTGAACTACCTATCTGCTGCAAGTCACCTGCTTATACTGAACTGTGTCATCTGCTACAAGTGATCTGTTAGTATTGAACTGTTCATCTGCTATAAGTGCCTGTTCATATTGAACTACCTATCTGCTGCAAGTCACCTGCTTATACTGAACTGTGTCATCTGCTACAAGTGATCTGTTAGTATTGAACTGTTCATCTGCTATAAGTGCCTGCTCATATTGAACTACCTATCTGCTGCAAGTCACCTGCTTATACTGAACTGTGTCATCTGCTATAAGTAACCTGCTAGTATTGCACTGTCCATCCGCTCCTAGTGCCTGCTTATATTGACTGTTTATCTGCTGCAAGCACTTGTGTATATTACACTGTTCACCTGCTACAAGTGGCCTGCTTTCCTGCACTGCTTATTGCCAAGTTACCTGCTCCTTGAACTGTGTGTCTGCTATAAACTACCTGCTGATCCCTTCACTGTGATTACCTGCTCCACTGAACCTTGCCTACCCATCCTACCCATCTGTTGATCCTGCCAGGCACCTGTACCCCTCCTTACTCCTGTGTTCCCTGTTACATTGCCAGGAAACCGGTAGTGGGAGTCGTAAGGGAGGCCTCTCTCCGCAATCCGGGCTCGCTACTAGAAGGTACGTGACAGTAGCAGACAGCCAATGTCTGAGCCCGAGCGGGGAGCCTCCGCCATGGAAGAACTTTGTCAACACCTGGCAGGACTGTCTGAGGCAGTTAAGGGCCTTCAACAAGGCTACACTCGGCTGGAGGAACGGGTAATTGCTCTCTCCAACCCCTCCGGATCCTTGGGAGCCCCTCAACCATCAGTTTCTTCAGCTGAAGCAGGTCCAACACCTACAGTTGTGATGTTACCACCAGAACCTAAAGTTCTCACACCCGAGCGATTTTCTGGGAATCGCAGTGGCTTCAGGGCCTTCCGCAACTCCTGCGAATTATATTTTGCCCTCCAACCACGGACCTTCTCTTTAGAGGTTACCAAGGTGGTTTTTGTGGTGTCTCTACTCTCTGGAGACCCCCAGACCTGGGCCCACCGCCTGTTAGAAAACAAGGACGCAGCGTTGACTAATCTTTCTACCTTTTTTGATGCTATGGCTCAATTGTATGAAGATCCTCAACTTTCAGCAACTGCAGAAACCACTTTGCGGACCCTCCAGCAGGGACGAAGGGCGGTGGAAGATTATGTGGCCGAGTTCAGGCGTTGGGGTGCGGATACGAACTGGAATGATGCTGCCCTTCGCCATCAGTTCCGCATGGGACTCTCTGATTCTTTGAAGGATGAGCTTGCTAGAGTCGGTGTTCCACAGACATTAAACGCACTAATTGACTTGGCGATACAGATCGATCGTCGTCTGAGAGAGAGGAGAGCTGAGAGGGCCACTGGTTTCTCTCGTCCAACCTGGATGCTTCCAAAGGCCCCAAGCCATTTACATCCAGCACCTGCCACCCGATCCACGTCTGACACACCTGAGCCAATGCAACTTGGAGTCTTGCGGCCATCTCTTACCCCCGAAGAACGTCAACGTCGGCGGAATAATAACTTATGTCTCTATTGCGGGGAATCTGGACATTACGTCAGGAACTGTCCAATAAAACTTCGTAAGTGTCCATCCATGCCTCCTGATCTCCCAGACTCTTTAATAAAGTTTCCATCTCATCTTATCATTTCTGTCTCCTTTCAGTTCCCAGGAAAGACTTTACAGACACCCTCCATTATTGATTCCGGGGCATGCAGCTGTTTTATGGATTCATCCTTTGCTGCCCAACATCAGATTCCTCTCCTACCTTAGACCCGTGGACTCTCTATTCATTTGGCCGATGGCTCCGCTATTAAATCTGGTCCTGTAACTCGAGAAACTGCACCTCTACCTACTGTTATCTCTGGTTCTCATCGAGAACTTCTCCGGATGGACATTATCACCTCCCCTCTTTTTCCTGTAATCCTTGGGATGCCCTGGCTACAGGCTCACAATCCAACCATAAATTGGACTACAGGAGAAATTACCTTTTCTTCACCGTATTGCCAGAAGTTCTGTGGTTCATCCGGTTCTCTGAGACCAGCAACTTTATTATCTATTGACTCAGAGATCGATTTACGTCAAGCCATTCCCGAAGTCTACCATGAATTTTTGGACGTGTTCAGTAAACAAAAGGCAGAGGTGCTCCCGCCCCACCGGGCTTATGACTGCCCCATTGAGTTACTTCCTGGAGCCAAGATTCCGTTTGGAAGGGTTTTTCCCTTAACAGAGGTAGAGCAGGAGAAACTCAAAGAATACCTCGAAGAAAATTTAAAGAAGGGGTTCATTCGCCCGTCTACGTCCCCAGCAGGTGCAGGTATTTTCTTTGTTGAGAAAAAGGACCACACTCTCCGACCCTGCGTAGACTACCGTGAATTAAACAACATCACTATAAAGAACCGGTACCCTCTCCCTCTTTTTCCAGAGTTATTCCAAAGACTGGGAATTGCTACGGTGTTCACTAAACTCGATCTCCGTGGGGCTTACAACTTGATCCGTATCAAGGCCGGAGATGAGTGGAAGACTGCTTTCCGTACCCGATTCGGACACTTCGAGTATTTGGTGATGCCCTTCGGTTTGTGTAATGCCCCCGCCACTTTCCAATACTTTATCAATGATGTGCTCCGGGACTTTCTGGACTTATTTGCTGTCGTTTATTTAGATGATATTTTGATTTTTTCTTCCTCCCTTGAAGCCCATCGCAAGCACGTCAAAAGCGTGTTGGGTCGGCTCCGCCAACACGGACTATATGCAAAAGCAGACAAGTGTTTGTTTGAACAGGAAAGTATACCATTCCTGGGGTTGATCATCTCTAGTAAGGGTATAAAAATGGACCCCCAGAAGATTGCTGCGATTTTGGACTGGCCGACTCCTGTAGACAGGAAAGGAATCCAACGTTTTATTGGATTCGCCAACTTCTACCACAAATTTATTAAAGGTTTCTCAGCTATTGTTGCACCCATCACACAACTAACTAGACAAGGAACCCGTTTTCATTGGACCTCTGAAGCTCAAAAAGCATTTGAGACTCTCAAGGGACTTTTCACCTCCGCTCCTATTTTAAGACATCCAGATTCCTCCCTGCCATTTGTTTTAGAAGTGGATGCATCCGAAATCGCCGTAGGAGCTATATTATCCCAAAGACAAGGAACTAAGGCCCTGCTTCATCCTGTGGCTTTCTTTTCACGTAAGTTATCTGCAGCCGAGAAAAATTACGATGTCGGAGACCGGGAGCTGTTAGCCATTAAATCCGCATTAGAAGAGTGGCGTTATTTGTTGGAAGGAGCTTCTCATCCAATTCTAATATTTACAGATCACAAAAACCTGGAGTACTTAAGATCTGCAAAAAGACTAAAACCAAGACAAGCCAGGTGGGCATTCTTCTTCTCCCAGTTCTCTTTCCATGTGACGTATCGCCCAGGGTCTAAGAATATAAAACCAGATGCCTTGTCACGGATGTTCCACAAGTCCCAGGAGAATTCTCCTCCGGATACCATTCTCGCTCCTGGGAATTTCCTTCTGCTTCAGGAAGATCTTCTCTCTCGGCTTAGACAAGCCTCCATGGGACAAAGACCCTTCTCAGAACCAGAACTACAAACCAGAGGTGGGTTACTGTGGTATAAAGACAAGATCTACATCCCCGAAACTCTGCGGGTATCTGTTCTAGAGCTGTGTCATGACCACGCACTCGCCGGACATTTTGGTATCACTAGAACCATTGATTTGGTACAGCGTACTTTTTGGTGGCCTCAGTTACGGGAGGATTGCAGGAAATACGTGAACACCTGCACTACGTGCATTAGGAGTAAGAACTGTAAAACCAAGGCCTGGGGCCTCCTTAAACCGTTGTCTGTTCCGGACAGGCCATGGAAAATGCTGTCTCTAGACTTCATTGTTGAATTGCCTCCGGCAGACGATCATACCACTATCTTGGTGGTGGTCGATCGTCTGTCAAAGATGGCACATTTTATTCCCATGAAGGGTACCCCTTCAGCCTCTGAAACTGCACAAGTGTTTATCAAAGAAATAATTAGGCTCCATGGGGTACCAGCCAATATAGTTTCGGATCGAGGAGTACAGTTCACCTCTCGATTCTGGAAGTCCCTCTGCAAGGCCTTGAATATTGAGCTATCTTTCTCATCCGCTTATCATCCTCAGTCCAATGGGCAGACTGAGAGGACAAACCAAACTCTCGAACAATATTTACGCTGTTTTTCCTCTTTTGCACAAGATGATTGGATCTCCCTACTTCCAGTAGCTGAATTTGCGTATAATAATTCTCTCCATTCCGCCATCAAACAGACACCCTTTTTTGCCAATTATGGCTTCCACCCTTCATTTTTACCCAACTCCCTTCCTGAATGTTCAGTACCTGCGGTCCAGGAAAAGATGAACTTTTTTTCAACCAACAACAAACTTCTACAAGAAACAATGACTAAAACTCAAGAGCACAACAAGGCAACCTTTGACAGGAAGAGACAAGGAGAGTTAGTACTGGTACCTGGTGATTTGGTGTGGCTATCCACGGTAAACTTGAAAATGGCGTGTCCTTCAAGGAAACTAGGTCCCAAGTTTTTAGGACCTTTCTCAGTCAAAAGGAAGATTAACAAAGTTGCTTTTGAACTAGAACTTCCAGACTCACTAAAGGTTCATCCGGTATTCCATGTATCCTTATTCAAACCTTTCACTCCCAATCCATTTCCTAACCGAAAAACCACTCCTCCTGATCCGATCTTGGTTGATGGTGAAGAAGAATTTGAAATTGAAGCCATCCTAAAATCCAGAAGAAGAGGAAACCAGAACCAGTTCTTAATCAAATGGAAAGGATATGGTCCTGAAGAGAACTCCTGGGAGCCTGAGGACAATATTCATGCGAAAAACTTGATTCGATCCTTTAAAAGGGCCCATCCGGAAAAGTTTGCCCGAAAGGGCATCCGGAGGCTGCCCCTTGGGAGGGGGCAATGTCATGAAAATCTCACGAAGAGATGGTCCTCCAGGTCTTCTGATGTACGATCGTCGCGGGTACGCACGATCGTACGAACGCCCTTACGTTCGTACACAGGTGCGCGTGCGCGGGCACGCGCATGGTCGCGTGCGTGCGTCCGTATTGGCGCCAAACGGCCTATTTAAACCAGCTTCTTGCCAACAGTCTTTGCTGTCTGCTCTACAGCGTTATATCTGTGAGACCTGATCCGTATTGTTTGTTCCTGTTTGACCCGGCCTGCCTGTGACCTATCTGCTATCCGCCTGCACCCGACCTCGGCTTGTTGTGACTATTCTCCTGCCTGTTCCCTTGTACTTCGTTCCTGTCTGGTATCCGATCCGGCTTGCTCTGACCATCCGTCTGCTAAAGGGTAACCTGCTTATACTGAACTGTGTCATCTGCTACAAGAGATCTGTTAGTATTGAACTATTTATCTGCTATAAGTGCCTGTTCATATTGAACTACCTATCTGCTGCAAGTCACCTGCTTATACTGAACTGTGTCATCTGCTACAAGTGATCTGTTAGTATTGAACTGTTCATCTGCTATAAGTGCCTGTTCATATTGAACTACCTATCTGCTGCAAGTCACCTGCTTATACTGAACTGTGTCATCTGCTACAAGTGATCTGTTAGTATTGAACTGTTCATCTGCTATAAGTGCCTGCTCATATTGAACTACCTATCTGCTGCAAGTCACCTGCTTATACTGAACTGTGTCATCTGCTATAAGTAACCTGCTAGTATTGCACTGTCCATCCGCTCCTAGTGCCTGCTTATATTGACTGTTTATCTGCTGCAAGCACTTGTGTATATTACACTGTTCACCTGCTACAAGTGGCCTGCTTTCCTGCACTGCTTATTGCCAAGTTACCTGCTCCTTGAACTGTGTGTCTGCTATAAACTACCTGCTGATCCCTTCACTGTGATTACCTGCTCCACTGAACCTTGCCTACCCATCCTACCCATCTGTTGATCCTGCCAGGCACCTGTACCCCTCCTTACTCCTGTGTTCCCTGTTACATTGCCAGGAAACCGGTAGTGGGAGTCGTAAGGGAGGCCTCTCTCCGCAATCCGGGCTCGCTACTAGAAGGTACGCGACACTCTTACTGGAAATGTTGGACCCATCTGTCTTATGACAGTGGGTGTACAGCACTTTTAATCCCAAAGGATTGGGTTCCAGCTTTTGATGTAGTGCATCCTAGTATATGATCCCCATGTGGACGTCCTCAGTCCTGGATGGAGGTAGGTATTCCTAAAGGCCACCAGCTGATATTCTCCAAACTTGAGAGCAATGTTATTTTGGGAACCCAATATATCCGAACTTTACGTTACGAATAGGGACTCAAACGGATGGTACATAAAATAGGAAAAAGAAAGCAAAAGGGCTCCGGATGGAGCAGATCAAAAAAAATGGTTGGTTTTTATTAAAAAAACATATAATATACAAAAAATGTTTTTCTATAATAAAAAGTGATCACAAAAGAGATGAATAAAAAGCAATGTGGGGTGCACGTAATGCTGACCGACGCATTTCGACAATAACGGTCTTCAACAGGGGCATACTGTGTCCCCCCACATTGCTACTCTATAAATACATTCATCTGGAATCGATCCGCCCAAAAAGTGGGCTGGACAGGAAGTTGGAATGTGTTATATACTAACATATCCAACTAAAGCAGCGTACACACGGGCGGACTGTCTGGCCAACTAAGTCCGTCAGACAATCCGACGGACAGTCCGTCCTACTTTCGAATGAACGGACTTTACCACACACGATGAACAGACAGTCCGTTGAAAGCTTGCGCGATGACGTACAGCACGTACGACGGGACTAGAAATAGGAAGTCCAAGACACAGCAAAGCACCCTTTGGGCTCCTTCTGCTGACTTTGCGTTAGTAGAAGTTTGGCTAGAGACGATTCGCGCTTTTCAGACTTCAGCTTAATTTGTCCGTTTACTGCGGCACAGTCTACCTGTGAGGTTTGTATCTGTCTTTCGGTACGCGTGGATCAGTTGGTACCTGTTGTTAGGCGCTTCTGGTCCGCTCGTTTCTGGGTTTCAGGTCGTTCTTCATAGGTCTGGCTGTTCTTCAGTGCGTTCAGTTGAGCTTGTTTGTCCAGCCGACCGTTTCAAAGCCATGGAGAGTGGACGTACTCGGGAACGAGTTCGTGCTATATTGGGGCATATTTATAAAAAAAATACATAAAATCTATTTTTTAACTATTTACAGAAAACAAGGGGTAAAGCCAAATTTTGAAGATGCACACCAAAAATTGGTAATGTCAACATGTGCTATGTACCATCATGAGTGATCAATGGACGTGTTTGGTGGGTGCAATCCCTTCCTCTCACATACTAGAATGAGGAAGGGTTTGCAAACACCAAATGCGTACATTGCGATCCTCTGATGGCACATAGCACATGTTGACACACCGTGTGCATCTTCAAAATTTGGCCTCTAAAAACAATGTTCTAAAAACATTAAAAACTTTTTGACAAGGAAATGAAGAACATGATCTTTCGTTTTAGGGAAAAGGGGCTTAGATTCTCCCTAAAACATCGATCATGTTCTTCATTTCCTGCCTCATAGTGTCCAGTTGTTGTTGCATGGCAATCATGTGGTTCTCCGTCAAATCAATCTTGCCATTCCAGGCCATGATCTGACCGATGAGTCTCTGGGCACTATCAGTGGTAAATGGCTCCGCGGCTTGTCCTTCCACAACCAGATCATCACCTAAAAACATGTGTAGATAAAAAATTGGTTAAAATATACAGCCATTAATTGTTTACCTTAAGCTGGGTTCTCAGAAACTCACTTTGTGGGGTGCGTATCTCCTCCACATCTAGCCCTGGGCTGGGCTGATCCAGCTCGGACAATGGGCTGGGCTGCTCCCTCACGGACACTGGGCTGGGCAGCTCCATCACGGACACTGGGCTTGGGCTAACTGCCCAATCAGGCTGGTGAGGTCGGGGGGACCTGGGCTGCTCCGCCTCTTGTCTGAGTCTTTGTTCCCCTATGAGAATGAAAAAAAAGAAAAAAAAAAAGGTATACTTTTAAGCATAGTGATATTTGATTTCAGAAATTGGAATCTGAAACATTGGTTTGAAGTGGTGTACAATTATTAGCTGGTTATTACAAGATCCTAGTTTAATACATCATTAAAATGAAATTTTTTTAGTTAGGCTGTGTTCAGACTGCTGCGATGTGCGAACGCTGCAAATCTACTGTGGTTTCACGCATCGCATGCCTCCCGGAGGCAGTTCGCACTGCCCTATGTGACCTGCTGGGAGTGTCAGTGTAAAGTTTTATTGACACCTCCAAGTTAGTTCTCATATCACAGTGCAATCTTTAAACTCGGACAGGTATTGGACCACATGGTGTGAACACCCATGTGATCCGATTCGGCTGTGGACTAAAAAAAGGGCCATGTACAAGTTTGGGCCGGATGCGATGCGAATTCAGCCATACTATATGTATGGCTGAAATCGCATCACACAGAGATCACATGTGATTTGCACTGCAGTGCGGTGCAAATCACATTCGATCTCGTACATTGCAGCAATGTGAACCTAGCCTTTAACCAAACTGTGATACTTTATATCTTTTGTCCAAGTTTCACAGACGGACACACTCAAATCATCCCCTGGAGTACCTGTGTGTGATTATGTCAAAAAATGTTCTATGATGTCGCAAACTACACTAAATGATTCCCAGTCCAGATGTTGAACCAGCATTTTATCTATCTATCTATCTATCTATCTATCTATCTATCTATCTATCTATCTCATTTTTTTTATGGAGACTACATTACACTGAATAAATTTATGAAACTTTATTAAAAATTTATATCCTAAACTGAGTGTGACAATTCAGTTTATCATGAACAATACAAAAAAATTAATAACTAATTAACCACTTTCAGACCGGACCAATTTGCTGGTCAAAGACCAGACCACTTTTTGCGATTCGGCACTGTGTCGCTTTAACTGACAATTGCGCGGTCGTGCGACGTGGCTCCCAAACAAAATTGACGTCCTTTTTTTCCCACAAATAGAGCTTTCTTTTGGTGGTATTTGATCACCCCTGCGGTTTTTATTTTTTGCGCTATAAACAAAAATAGAGCGATAATTTTGAAAAAAACGCATTATTTTTTACTTTTTGTTATAATAAATATCCCCCAAAAATATATAAAAAAAACATTTTTTTCCCTCAGTTTAGGCCGATACGTATTCTTCTACATATTTTTGGTAAAAAAAATCGCAATAAGCGATTTTTGATTGGTTTGCGCAAAAGTTATAGCGTTTACAAAATAGGGATAGTTTTATAGCATTTTTATTAATAAATTTTTATTATTTATTTTTTTACTAGTAATGGCGGCGATTTGCGATTTTTATTGTGACTGCGACATTGTGGGGGACCCATCGGAAATTTTTGACACATTTTTGGGACCATTGTCATTTATACAGTAATCACTGCTATATAAATGCAGTGATTCCTGTGTAAATGACACTGGCAGTGAAAGGGTTAACCAGTGGGTGGCAGTGTAGGGGTTAAGTGTTCCTAGGGGTGTGTTACTAACTGTGGGGGGGTTGGGCTTTCATTTAGTGTACACTGATCTCTGCTCCAATCACATGGAGCAGAGATCAGCGTCACTAGTTGCTAGGCAGAATGAAAAAATGTTGTTTACACAGCATTTCCTCCATTCGGCCGCTCCGTGAGACGATCGCGGGGATGCCCGCGGCGATCGAGTCCGCGGGTCCCGCGACCGGACTCACGGGGGTCCCGACCAAGGCGGGAACGTGCCGCCGGCGGCGCGCTCCCGATG
The DNA here is from genome assembly GCF_037356315.1 of Lithobates pipiens. Classification (NCBI taxonomy): domain Eukaryota; kingdom Metazoa; phylum Chordata; class Amphibia; order Anura; family Ranidae; genus Lithobates; species Lithobates pipiens. The sequence continues at coordinate 337,788,053 of NW_027507903.1, forward strand.
GCAGGGCGGCATCGAATATTGGACGTACCTGTACGCCAATATGCCTGCCCGTGCCATTCTGTCGACGTACATCGTCGTGCGCTGGTCGGGAAGTGGTTAAAGTCTAATCCAACACCAGATAAATTTACACCATATACAAATTCATGCTATTTACGTCCACATATACGAACAAGCATATTCGCTCATTACATGAACTATTAACCACACGAACGATCAAATTCGCCAGATTTACAAAAATATATTATACCTATACGAACGATTATGTCCGACAGTCACGATAAACGCGGAGTTTACTCACTTTTTTTCAGGGCCTTTTTGATTCGATGGTATTGGTCCGGCTCCCTGGATTTGATGTCGGACCATCGTTTCCGGAGCTGATCCTTGCCTCTTCGGACCCCAAATTTGCTTTGCAAAGTTTCGACAACTATATCCATGATGCCGTTTTTGCGGATATTGGGTTTGGGATACGGGCCATTTTCCCCGTCGTAATCCTCCCTTCTCAATATATCCACCATCTCCACCATCTCTTCAAAGGCCATGTTTGTGGCCTTATATCTCTTCCTTGCTCCGGAAGCATGGGGTTGAGGGCTTTCCTCCGCGCTGCTCACTGAAATTCCGTCCGCCATTTTCATCTATCAATCTCCCACAGCGGAACGAGGGTAAAAGGGGCGGGGAAATACGGTCGCACGGAACGTCAGGGGCGGGCAACGTGGGCAACGCAGGCGGAGCTTGAACGCATGCGCTGTATATAAAGCGTTACCGCGAGGACGTACGCTTGTCCGAACGGAAGCAGCGAGTGCTACACGCGACGGTAAGATGGTTATCTTTTTATTTTATTTTAATTTTAAGCCTGCGTTAGGAATGTATATAGTGAGATTTCACCTTGTTGATGGTTAATTGATTTTTATGTGGGTTGGTGGTTGAGTAGGGTTGGTGTTTTGTGTGGTAGTGTGGGGGTGGGGGTGGGGGTGGGGGTGGGTGTATGGGGGGGGGTAGTGTGTGTGTGTGTGTGTGGGGGGGGGGGGTGGGGGTGGGTGTATGGGGGGTAGTGTGTGGGGGTAGTGTGTGTGTGTGGGGGGGGTAGTGTGTGGGGGTAGTGTGTGTGTGTGTGTGGGGGTAGTGTGTGGGGGTAGTGTGGGTGTGTGTGTGGGGGGGGTTAGTGTGTGTGTGTGAGGGGTAGTGTGTGTGTGGGGGGGGTAGCGTGTGTGGTAGTGTGTGTGTGGGTGTAGTGTGGGTCTCGCCTACATTGTCACAATATAAATAGTGTGCATTTGGTCTGACATTATTTTTTTTTCAGAAATCAAAATGCAAAAGTATACCCCAGACCCCTTTAAGGAGGAGTCCTTCCTCTCCACATTTATCAATATATTAGAGTCGCACAGGAGCCTGTGGGATTCCAAGCACCCACAATATTCCAGCCGTCCTGGCCGGAGGAAGACACTGGGGACAATTTTGACGTTTGTGAAAACCCGACTCCCCCAGGCAGACACTGACTTTGTGAGCTCCAAAATTCAGAACCTGCGTAACGTGTATAGGCGGGAGCGCAAAAAGATCCTAGACTCCCAAACATCAGGAGCAGCAGCAGATCAGATCTATGTACCTAGGCTGTGGTATTACGACAGGCTGCGTTTTCTGGATGACACGTCAGAAGCCAGGCAGTCACTTTCCACTCTTCCGTCTACCCTTCCCTCCACCCTTCCCTCCACCTCAGGTGAGCCATCCCTGGAAGATCCAGACCCTTCCTTGCTGGACGAAGTTGATGCGCCCAGCTGGAGCCAGGTATATTTTAGTTTCTAAAGTTAGGATTGCTCAAATATTAATGATGTAAAGTTCAATGTTTGAATTGCTTCCAAATCTAGGATTTCATCACAAATTAAATTAGATATAAGGATACAGTAGTTTCCACAAATGTGGCTCAAATCTTGGTGAACTGATGGAAAAATGATGGTGTCAAAATGATAGCCTTTTGTATTTCAAGACAAATGTATTTGCAAGTGAGAACTGTAAAATTGTTAGTGATTGATGATTTCAAAATATAGACATATTTTATTTATTGATTTCTTTGTTTTTTACACAGGATGAGCTCACCCAGGAGGAGGCCGGGACCAGTGGTATGGAGGAGGAGGCCGGGACCAGCCACACACAGGAGCTAGCTGGACCCAGCAGGAGTCGGACCGAAAGTCAGGTCCCTCCCCTCCGCCTAGCCAGCAAAAGGCCCAGGAGGATGACACGGACAGAGGAGGAGTCATTGGCACTTATACGCCAAGCCACCCAAGTGCTGAGCAAACCCCCCAATCCTGAGGAGGCCTACAGTACATATTTGGCAAGCAAGTTGCTAGAAATGGAGAAGGCACAGCGCAACTTGTGCGAAGCCATTTTTTTTGATGCGATTCAACGGGGTCTGAAGGGTGAGCTAACACCGACCACCAGACTGTATAACACAGACCCTACTGCTCCTCCTCCTCCTCCTCCTCCTCCTACCACAAGTCCACCACCAGAGGCACAGCCTCCAGCGAAGCGTGGAGGGAAGGCTAGACGGAAGAGTCGGAAGTGACTGCCTTGGCTTCAGTCTGCTCTGACAGAAGACGCAGGCTGTTCTAGTACCACAGTCTGAGGACATAGATCTCATCTGCTGCTGTTCCTGGTCTGTGGGATTCTAGGACCATGTTGTGCTCCCTATTTACATGTTACACAGGTTCTGAATTTTGGTGGCCACTCACTTGATGTGTGCCTGGGGGACAAAAGGCTTCACAAACTTCAAAATTGTCTCCAGTGTTGCCTCCCTCTTGATTTAGTTTTGTTCTGACGAAAAATAAATATTTATTATTTCCAAAAATATTGTATGTTTTTTTTTTTGTTATTTTGGCTTAAAAAAACAGAGTTTATTTGAGAGTAGGCAGGTACATGTCAAAATACTCTGGGGGTTATTTACAAAACACACGTTCATGTTAATATAAATATGCTAACTTCAAGTGCAATTTTTAAAGCACTGCAAGTGCACTTGGAAGTGCAGTCACTGTAAATTTGAGGCTTAACATTTGAAATGAGGGGAAGCTCTGCTGATTTTGAACATTCAATCATGTGTAAGCTAAAATGCTGGTTTGGGTATCTATCTATCTATCTATCTATCTATCTATCTATCTATCTATCTATCTATCTATCTATCTATCTATCTATCTCTACTTACATAGTCCTGCTTGGCCAAAAAAAACGCAAGTCCATCTTATAAATAAATAATTTTAAACTGACAATAGTAGTTCCAAAAATATATAGTAATAGATAAATTCTATAAATGTTTTAATATATATATATATATATATATATATATATATATATATATATATATATTTATTTATTTATTTATATATATATATATATATATATATATATATATTTTTTTTTATTTTTTTTTGTTATTTTTTATTAATTTTTTTAAATATTTTTCTAAAATTTGAATATTAATCATAGGATGAGGATGAATAAAAACATTTAGGATAACTCTGTGTGAATATAAGCAGCAAAGCTACTTCACTTTTCTTGCATTATGAAGAAGAAAAGAATGGGCTATATTAAAAAAAAAAAAAAATTAGCAGCATGACGAATATGCTAGCTTCAATACGAACACTAGTTTTACAAGACCGAGTGTTTCCGCCCTGTAAATCCTTTCTGGGCATGCGTCATACTTAGTCCGTCCAACTAGCCTACTCACGAGCGGACTGTCCACTGAAACCAAAGTTGGACGGACTGTATTACGGAAATTCCGAAAAACTTAGTCCGCCAGACTGTCCGCTGAAAAAGTCCGCTGAAGCCCACACACGAGCGGACTGTCCGCTGGAATGTGTTTCAGCGGACTAAGTTGGACAGACAGTCCGCCCATGTGTACGCGGCCTAACACATACAACTGCCCGTCAGCAGGTTTATCCTGATTATAAACCAAAATTACATATGCATATGAGAGTACCCTTCCTTCATGCACCCCACATTGCTTTTTATAAGTCTCTTTTGTGATCACTTTTTATTATAGAAATTTATTTTTTTGTATATTGTATATTTGTTTAATAAAAACCAACCGTTTTTTTTGATCTGCACCATCCGGAGCCCTTTTGCTTTCTTTTTCCTATTTTATGTACCGTCTGTTTGAGTCCCTATTCGTAATGTAAAGTCCGGATATATTGGGTTCCCAAAATAACATCACTCTCGAGTTTGGAGAATATCGGCTGGTGGCCTTTAAGAATACCTACCTCCATCCAGTACTGAGGACGTCCACATGGGGATCATATACTAGGATCCACTACATCGAAAGCTGGAACCCAATCCTTTGGGATTACAAGTGCTGTAGACCCACTGTCGTAAAACAGGTGGGTCCAACATTTCCGGTAAGAGTATTCATCGTGTATCCATAGAAGGTTGAATCCTCAAATAGTACTTCAGACAAACAGCCTTGATCTATGGTTTAGATGGGAAGATTGGTCACTTCTGTTTAATTTATTAAGAGGACTTCCTTCATAATTTGATGAACTGACTTCAGTCCATTTTCAGTCTTAGTACCATATAGCTTTATATTTTTTCACGCAATTATTATTTATGACATACAGTTATATGTATATTGTATTGGGTGTTGTATACTACACGCAATATTTTTTGCAGTTTTTCTCACAATAAGTGTAGGACTTCTTTTCTTAGTACGGATTATTTGGATGTAATCACTGTTCAAATGTTAATGTGTTTCTCACCCTAGCGCTACATTTTCTGTTTTATATCTGGTTCTGTAAATTAGGCATTTTTTAATTAATAATTTTAAACAAAGACACAACATATTACAGGATTTCTTTTTTTGGGGGTTTAATTAATTTTATTGAAATCTTCATGTTACAACATGTTGTACCAATAGCACAAAAGTATAAAAATGTACAAGAACATACATTCAGCAATATACTGTGACGTAGATGTGAGTGTATATGTTCTCCAAATGCACAGATAGGTAAGTAAATAACACATAACAAGCATAGGGTTGTCTCCAAAACCAGTAGGTTGAGCAATTTACGATTACTCTTAAGGTAGGAGAGTAGTGGTTAGGAGGAGCTCTATATCGGAAGCTGCTAATCACATGATATCAATAACTGAGTGCGTTCTGGAAAATATGCATGAAAGGTAAAATTAAAATAACTTTAATTTGTTATTACTGTGGTGTTAAACAGGGAGTGGGGGATATAAACATGGTAGGGGATAGGTGGGTTTTGGTCTGACCATCATAGAAGCGACTAGAGGCAGGTGGGGATAAGTGAGAATATCAGCAAGGGATGTAGTTTAAGTTATTTTAAACCAGGTTTTCCAGATTTTCCATTGGTTATCAAATTGTTTGTTGGTGCCACATCTGTTGGCCAATAATGATTCATACACATAGTAGATTTGGGTGGTCCTAAGTACTTCTGAGGCGTTTGGAGCTATATTGGACTTCCAGTGTTGTGTTCTGGCAATTAGAAGAATGTGTGTAGTTACTACACGTAAGTCGTGGGGGGGGGGGGGGGGGGCTGTGTTCTATTCCTATGTTTAGTATTGCTAGGCTTGGGTTTGGGGGTGTTAAAATCCCTGTAATGTTTGAGATAAAGCTAAATATGTTCCTCCAAAAGCTAGTCGGGCATTTGCAGGTTCAGAACATATGGAGGAGGTTGCCTACTGTGCCAAATTTCCTCCTGCATAGTGGGGAGATGTTTGAGGAGAATTTAGAGATTCTATAAGGTGTAAGGTACCAGCGAAGTGCTATTTTTTGTGATAGTTCCCAATGGTTGATACATTTAGAGGCTTTTTAAATAGATTTAAGTGTGTATTGCCATTGAGAAGTCGTGATAGTTGTGTCAAGATCAGCTTCCCATTTTAGATAGGGGCGGGACTTGGAAAAGTCCAGTTTTTGTTGGAAGGAATTATAGAAGAGGGATATGCCCTTGATAGGTGTGGGGGTTGTGGTGTAGAACCTCCATACCTGGTCTGTGAGGTATATGTGGTGTGTCTTGATAGCTTTTAGGAAGTGGAAAATTTGCTTGTATTTGTAGCAGTCAGCAGGAAGTAAATTGAATTGTGCTTGTAATGTGGGTAATGATTTAATAGTGTTGTCTTGGTATAGATCAGCAATCAGGTTTATGCCCTTGTTATGGCAATGAGAGATTATGAGATTTGGGATCGCATGTGCAAGGGTGATGAGAGGTATGCTAGAGGTTGGAGTTGGTAATTTACGAACGTCTCTCCAGTCTAGTAGAGAGGCTTGTATAGTAGGAGGAAGTTTTTGTATAGAAAGTGGTTGCCAGGCATCAAGGAACAAGGGGGATTGTACATTTTTGGTCAGGCTTAGGGCCTGTTCAATACTGCTCCACAGGATGTCGGGGGTGGGGCTTATCCAGGTCTTAAGTTGGGTGAGAATAGAATCTAAAATAGTCCTGGATATCTACTAGCCCCATACCTCTTGCCAGCCTGTGTTTGACCAGGAGAGTTTTTGAACAGCATGGTCCTTTAGAGTTCCAAATAAATTGTGTGAATAGGGAGTTTAGAGATCTAAGATGATTATTGGGAAATGGGATGGGAAGTGCACAGAAGATGTATAATATCTGTGGTAGTAAGAGCATTTTGAATGAGGCTAGGCAGCCTGACCAGGACAGTTCTATTTTGGATAATCTCTTAATTTATTTGGTTAATCTGCTTATTAACGGTATATAGCTGGCATCCGCTAATTTCTGGGTGTCTTCTGTAATGTGTAAGCCTAAGTATGATATGTTGGATTTGTTCCATGTATGGGGAAATTTCCTCTGGAGCTGCGATCTGAGAGGGGGTGGTATATTTAATGCTAGGAAATTCACTTTATAGAAGGATATCTGGCTGAACTTGTGTAGGATCGCATGGGCATGGGATAGGGAGGTTTTTGGAGAGGATAGGAACAGGATAATGTCATCCGCAAATAGATTGATGTTGTGGGATTGATTTTGGATAGAGTAACCCGTTATGTTAGGGTGTGTCCTTATGCTCTCAGCTAGTGTCTCTATTAGGTGACTAAAGATGGAAGGGGATAGGGGGCAGCCCTGTCTGGTACCATTGGTTATGGTAAAGGGGCTTGAAAGCATATTAGATGTGTAGACCTGTACACATGCTGAAGAATAGAGGGCTAGGATGGTGGAAAGGATGGGTCCCGTGAAGCCACATTTTTGGAGGGTGTGTGTCATCTATCCCCAGTGTATCCTGTTGAATGCCTTCTCCACATCCAAAGAGAGGAGCAGAGAAGGCACCCAACAGGCCCTGACATAATGTATGAGGTTGATAACTCTCCTAGTTGCATCAGCTGCTTGTCTTCCAGGGGTGAACCCATTTTTATTGGGTTTTATAAGAGCAGGTAGTATGGGTAAGAGTCTATGGGGCAGAATTTCAGCGTATAACTTGACATCGGAATTGAGAAGGGAAATGGGTCTAAAATTCGAAGCAGTGTTAGGTTCTTCATCTGGTTTAGGAATAGTAGCGACATAAGCTTTAAGCATCTCTGGGGGAAACGAGGCGGAGGACATCGCATCAGCATAAACTGACTTTAGCGGGGGGGGGGGGGGGGGGGGGAATATTTTGTAAAAGTTTATAAAAAAAGTTGGTTAAACCGTCGGGGCCTAATGATTTTCTGGATGGTAGCGTCTTTATCGCTTTTATGATCTGTAATGAGGATTAAGAGACATTAGCTGTGCCTGGGAGAGAGAAGGGAGGTTAATATCCACAAGAAAGATTGTATGCGGTCTGCTGTGGGTTGGGGGGTATTGGGGCAGTTTTTAAGATTGTACAAATTGGAGTAATACTCTGCAAATGAGTTTGCTATCTCTTTTGGATTGACTAGTTTTTTGTTATCCACAGGGTGGAGTAGATATGGAATTTTCTATTTCTGTGTACTTTGAGTCTGTGAGCAAGGAATTTGCCTGCTCCGTTGCCTGAGGAGAAATGTGATAATTTGATTTATTTATTGGTCATATTGTTCAATGAGCAGAAGCCTGAGATCAGAGCGAAGAAGAGATTGTTTGGATGCTGTGCTGTCATCAGCAGTTTATTTGTTTAGGGATTCTAAAGTTTTTATACCAGCTAGGAGCCTGTCTAATTTTTGAGTCTTCCGTCTCTTTTCCCTCAAACAAAGTTGTATGATAACCCCCCGAATGAAAGCCTTGTGTGCACACCATAACGTAGCTGAATTGGATACAGATTATGTGTTAAAATGTAAGGAATTCAGTTAGGTTTTTGTTCATGGTGGCAGCATGAGAAGACATTTGCAGTATATAGATGTTAGCACGTCATATATAAGCAGGGCTTGGAGTGAACGCCTCCACCACAGTGATAGAGACAGGCGCGTGGTCTGACCACAAGATGTCCTGTATGGTAGAGGAGGACACTGCCTGCAATAACCAATTATCGACTAGTATTAAATCTATTCTAGAATAGGCGTTATGCCTATCTGAGTTTAAGGTAAAGTCCCGTTCATTGGAGTGTAGGCACCTTCAAACATCGTATACATCCTCAGTGTATAATAGAGGTTGAAACTTTGATAGAGGTCCTTTTGATCTAGAGGTGGTGTCCATGATGTAGTCCACTGTTACATTGTAGTCTCCGCACATCAGTGGGGAACCTTTTTTGATAGTGGATATTTTGTGAAACAACTTCTTCAAGAAGCGAATTTGACACCTTTCTTCTAGGAGGAGTTCACCCGAGCTGCTGAGAAGCTCTACCAGGCTGAACCTATGAAGGTTTGCATGGTGCTGAAGTACAGAAATTGCGATGGCAGCTTACCTATAAAAGTCACAGAAGACGTTGTGTTGAGGATTACTACTGCTGGGATTGAGAAGTTTGGTGCCTGCCACTGAGACCCCGGCTCGGTTTTAAGCCATTGGTACTCCTGGGTACCCTGTCATAAGGGACCATATTGTTCGGGTAAGTGGCAGTGTGTCTGTAATTGGAGGCATCTTTTTCACCCTTTGCACGGTTTCCATGGGGTTTGGATGTTTGTCACCGTGATCACGTTTTTCACCTATTGTGCATGGACTTATTCTGGATCCGTTTCTTCCATTTCCAGACATCACATGTTTTATGGATTCACTTTGTGTTTTGTTTTATGTAAATCAGGATTCACTTGTTGATTATAACATTATACAGTCATTTTTTTTGCTATCACTGCATCACTTTGTGATTGGGTTCAATTAATCCATCTAGATACGCATTTGGTGTGTTTTTTGTATCTTTAATTGTTATTTTTATATTTATTGGTTTTCACCCGCCTTTGCATTAACGGTTTGCATTTATCCGTTTGCCATTGGTTAGCGCATTGGCTTATTTCCAGCGGTTTGTGCCGTTTATAATCAATCCTTAGCGCAGCTTCACCTCTTAGCTGGGTGGTTTAATCCATGAACATTAAATGATACTATTTTAAGGTTCATTGGGATAGGTAAAGAAAAAATGCTGACAGTACCTTATGGAGGCTTCAGTAGTGCCTTGAGGGGGTGGCCTTAAGGGGTTGAGGAGTCTTGCGGGCAGCTTCTGGTTGTGGAGGTGTGCAGCTCACATGGGTCAGACCAATGGAACAGGGGAGAGAATAGGAAAATAGGGAAAAACAAAGTCAAGTAACATGTAAATAAACTGTTCAATAATAAGGTAGATTTGGTTAGGAATATGGGGGCAGATCAGCTGCTCATTGCTTAGGAGGGGGAGAATGCGCAGTGTGAGTTTCATAGTGCTCCGGGAATCTTGCAAATTATTGTTCATATCTTATGTGTAAAATTTTAAGAGTTTTCTTTCTTGTTTTTCTTCCTGCACAACACCATTTTAAAATCATTTTGTGCACTCATCCTCGCAGGTGGGAAAGAGTTGTCAGTGTTTTGTTCAGAAATAATGTCTAGCGAAAGGAGCAGTGCCAGACCCTCTTCCAGGCAGGTGGTTGTTGTGGTGTTTCCCTTGTGTGTGATTGTCAGTTCTGTCAGGTAACCCCAGTGGTAAGGAATGTTGTGGTTGTGGAGAGCTTTTGTTGCTGGAAGCAATGATTCGCATTTTTGCATTGTAAATTGAGAAAGGTCTGCGTACAGTTGTATACATGAAAATCTTTCTGGCGGTTTAGAATTCTTATGAAAGGCTGTCATAAGCTGCTCTTTGGCATAGTAAAAATGGACTCGCATCAGAACATCCCTAGGGAAGTTGTCAGGGAGATGGGATGAGATAAAACCAAAAAGGTAAATGCTGCGATAAAGAAAACAATCAGTTAGTAAAAAGCTGCCAGCACCATAAAGCCAAATAGCACAAATAGATAATAAAAAATATAAGTGCAGCGCTAACTAATGATAAATAAAAAAGACTTTAGTGAAAAATCCCTGACAATTGACATAAAGCTGAAAAGATTCCCACTTAAGCACTCAAAAAAATATTGTATACGTTTCGTCACGATAGGATGTCGTCTGGCCAGACGACGTTCTATTGTGACGAAACGCATAGGGAGGAGCCTGTGGCAGTGACATCATTACATTTGATATCTGGAGATTGAGGTGGACGGAAGCCTGTGGGACGCCACAAATTCCGAGACTATCTGTTTACTATTACGCTGGTTGATGATGATCCATCTTGTAAGTGCAATTCTTTTACCTTATTAAAATTTGCAAAAAATACAACGTTATGGAAGCCATCTCTGTTTTTGTCTCATGAGCGAAACAGTTATTTCCTCAGCTGTGGAAGCCAATATAGGTTGCAGGGGAGACCTGAATCTTTTCCCTAATGCTTGGTGGGACTATCTTTATGGTAGAAATCTGCAGTGGTAAGAAGCTTTGATACTCACTTTGGTGCGATTTACCTTGGATTTGGGATCTTTTCAATGTCAAGTTGTTTGGAGCAGTATTTGCACTCTATGGACTTTGTTTCATGCATTACTTTGGGAACTGTTAATACACGGTTTTATATTATCATCTGTGTGGAGCATCAATTTGCACTTCATGGATTTTGTTCACATAACAGCATGTGATTTTATTAATGTTTTGTATTATTTAGTGATCACGCTGTTTAATTTATACACATTTTTCACAGATTTTTACAAAAAAATAATTTTGGTGACTGCTTTAGTTTTCTTTCTAAGAGTTTTTTTTCACAATTACTCTTAGTTTCACAATTTCTTCATTTTTTCTATTTGTACAATATTGTATACAACATTATTTTGAGTGCTTAAGTGGGAATCATTTCAGCTTTATGGCAATTGTCAGGGATTTTCACTAAAGTCTTTTTTATCATTAATTAGCGCTGCACTTATAGTTTTTATTTTCTAGGGAGGTGGGATGGTTTGGGAAGTTGGTGGATTCGGTCAATGACCAGGCCTGTTTCAGGGCACTGAGGGCATGAACGCTTTCATAAGGTCCTGGGCATATTTCTGTAATTGCGTAAGTTGTACAGCTTCTGGGATCTCTTGGATCTTTACGTTGTTCTGCCTGGACCTGTCCTCGAGGTCTGCCACTTTTGCTTTAAGCCAGGTTATGTCATCGGAATGGTCATTATGGGCATCGACAAGTGTATTGTGTAATGCTGCAAAGTCACCCATTTTTTTTTCGATATGATCTATCTGCCCTCCCAGCTCTCCCACTTCAGTTTTCATATTGCTCATGCAGTGCATCATGTCCGCATTTAGTTAGCTGCGGAGGGAGACAAGTATGTCTTTCAGGGTGGTGTCAAGTATGGGCTTGTTTGCTGTGGGGAGTTCAGTAATAGGGTCTACTATAGGGTCTACTAGCTCCCTTGTGACTTCCAGGGAGTCCTGTCCTGTGCTCACCTGCTGTATGTCTTCAGCCACCCCTGGCTTAGACTTTGCTGGGCTGTGTGCGAGCAGTGTGGAGGCGCCAGGGGGGTGCTCAGTGTGACCACCATGTGAGATTGGGCTTGAGGAGGCAGAGGGGCAGCCACCTGTGGAGGACGGAGATCTGTCTCCAGCGCCGACACCATCCTGGCTATGATCGCGGCCTGCCGGCAGGAATAAATCTGGTAGTTTCTTCGGTTTTGTGACTCCTTTCCTTTTGCTTTAACTCTTCAATACTTTATCCAAAACCGAAAAAAACGTTTGTTTCCTTGAAATACACTTTATCATTTGGTGAATGCCAAACCTGGTTGCACCGGGGAACAAGAGCATAACACTATCCATATCAGATAATGCTACTGCTGTGGTCCCTGGAAATAAAGGGAGGGTGCATCTGTCAGGCTGTACAGTGAGTTATGCAAGGTATCAATGGCATATGGTCAGTAATCTAAAAGCTGTTTTTATGCTGCATCACTAAATGGACTGCTTTTAAGATTGGGATAAGAGAGACAGCAGCCTTTAATGATTTTGCTATGGGTCCCAAACGCTCATAGTTAATATTTTCTTCCAGAAATGCTACATGTAACACTTCCCTGTGGTCATGTTTCATTGACAGAACCAGAGCCAAAGTTATTTGTATTTATACTGAGCTAGTGCAGCTTAGCCTGGGGATGTGATATATTCTCAGAGCATGCATAAATGTCTGCCAATGCACTACACCAGGCTGTAAAAAAACCCCACAGAACTCGATCTTCAAAAAAGATACTGTAGTCATGCAGAAATTGACCAATTAGGGTAACAGGTCATTGCTCACTATGGTAAATTGTAATTAATGTTCCAATTTAATACATTTACCATTGGTGTAGGCATTCTGAATTATTACTTGTCCAGAGTTTCTGATACTTTGCAACATTCACCCACAGAGTTTATGAATAATCTAGAAAGGTAAAAAATTTGATTTTCCTCTTCTACCTACTTTGCATGTTAAAAAACAAAAGTAATTCAAATTTTACCTAATGGGTTCCGTCTGCTATTCATCACTGTTATCCTACCTTGGATATCACTTTCAAGGTCCGCTTACAATTAAGCATTGATTTCATACAAACATTTAAACTCACTGACGAAGAAGCCAGAGGAAGCAGATTGCAAAGTGTGGCCTTGAAAGTTCTGAGTTCTCCAAGCACACAAAATATGACAGATCAAGGAAAAAGTGAATTCAGCAGAGGAACATGACTCACAAACTGTGGTAATCCCAGAACAAGGTATGCCTTAGGAAAGAAGTTATGGTTCATAATATTAGAAGGGTCTTTGAGATTCTGGGCACTAGTAATGCCCCCCTAATGTCCTCACGTTGTAGGTCAGGTTAAAAATAAAATTGTATAAACCCTTAGTGTCTCCAATATAACTATATAACACCAAAAAAAAAAAAAAACTCTTGCCATAAAAACATGAATTAACCTTGCAGCAAAGAGCAAGGAATGCATAACTATGTGTGTTCCTAATCTCAGGCCAGATGAAAACTGAAAAATTTGTCATAAATTATTGTCAAGTTAACTGACACAAACAGACAGTGATAAACTTGGCCTGGCCATTTAAAGTAATTGGAAAGTCTAATTTTTTTTAAATAATAACAAACATGTTATAGCTGGTTCTGCATAGAGCAGCCAGGATCCTCTTCTTCTGGGATCCCTCTTTGCTGCTCCCGGCCCCTCTATCGGGTGTCATTTGTGACTGTAAAAAGTGTCAGGGCAGTTAGCTTTAGGCCCCTTTAGGTCCAGCGTAGCCCCCTACCCCTTCCTAATAAAGGTTTAACCCCTTGATTGCCTCCCAGGTAACCCTTTCGCCCCCTTTTGCCAGTGTCACTAAGCAAATGTTTTTCTGATTGCTACATTAGTGTCACTGGTGCCGCTAGGTAGCCAGTTATTTTTTTAGATTCACCACCAGGTTTTTATAGCGTCAGGTACCCCCTTATACAACCTAATAAAGGTTTTAACCCCCTGATTGCCCCTAGAGTTAACCCTTTCACCAGTGATCACTGTATAAGTGTCACTGGTGATGCTGGTTAGCCAGTTAGTTATTTAGTTATTTAGGTTCCCCGTCAGGTTTTTATATAGCATCAGGTACCCCCATATACAACCTAATAAAGGTTTTAACCCCTGATTGCCCATAGTTAACCCTTTCACCAGTGATCACCGTATAAGTGTTACGGGTGACGCTGGTTAGTTAGTTTTCTTTTTATAGCATCAGGGCACCTGCCATTTATTATCCAATGAAGCTTTAACCCCCTGATCACCCAGCGGGTGATATCAATTAGGTTTTAGGGTCAGATAGGGTCTGTGTCGCCTCAGGCAGAGTCAGGTTAGTGCCAGTACTGCTATACCCACGCATACACCTCCCTTAGTGGTATAGTATCTGAACAGATCAATATCTGATCTGATTAGATCTATACTAGCGTCCCTAGCAGTTTAGGGTTCCAAAAAACACATTGTTAGCGGGATCAGCCCAGATACCTGCTAGAACCTGCGTTTTGCCCCTCTGCCCAGCCCAGCCTACCCAAGTGTAATCAAGTGTAATTAAATAGTTTGGGGTTTCTACTTTCCAAAATGGGGTCATTTGGGGGAGTTTTGCGCTATCTTGGCATTTTATGGGCTACGAAACTGTGATAGGTAGTGATGAGTGAAATCAAAAATTCGCACCCTTAGAAATCTTGAAGGTGGTGATTGGTTTTTGGGGCCCCGTACATGGCTAGGCTACCAAAAAGTCCCACACATGTGGTATCCCTGTACTCAGAAGAAGCAGCAAAATTTATTTTGCGGTGTAATTCCACATATAACCATGGCATGTGTGAGCAATATATCATTTAGTGACAACTTTCTGTACAATTTTTTTTTTTTATCATTATTCAATCACTTTGGACAAAAAAAAAATATATTCAATGGGCTCAGCATGCCTCTCAGAAATTTCCTTGGGGTGTCTACTTTCCAAAATGGGGTCATTGGGGGGGGGGGGTTGTATTGCCCTGCCATTTTAGCACCTCAAGAAATGAGATAGGCAGTTATAAATTAAAAGCTGTGTAAATTCCAGAAAATGTACTCTAGTTTGTAGACGCTTTTGCGCAAACCAATACATATACGCTTATTGAAATTTTTTTTTACTAAAGACATGTGGCTGAATAAATTTTGGCCTAAATGTATGACTAAAATTGAATTCATTCGATTTTTCTTATAACAAAAAGTTGAAAATATCTTTTTTTTTCTAAATTTTCGGTCTTTTTCCATTTATATCGCAAAAAATAAAAATCGCAGAGGCAATCAAATACAATCAAAGGCTGGATTCACACGTATGCATTTTTAGTGCTTTTTGCATTTTACAGATTTGCACTACAGAATGTGTTCCATAGGAAACCATGTTAAATGGACTGTAGTGCAAATCTGAGAAATGCAAAAAGCACTAAAAATACATAGGTGTGAATCAAGCCAAAAGAAAGCTCTATTTGTGGAAAGAAAAGGACGCAAATTTTGTTAGGGTACAACATTGCATGACCGCGCAATTACCAGTTAAAGCAGTGCAGTGCGAAATTGTAAAAAGACCTCTGGTCCTTAGGCTGACAATTGGTCCAGGGCTTAAGTGGTTAAAGTGCAGAATTTAAACAGCTTTTCTAAACTTCTGGGGTGGGAATCTGTGTCACACACTGCACAGCTCAGAAAGGAGAGCTGAGTGAAGACCGCGTACACACAACCGTTTTTCCGTCGGAATAAACTCTGACAGTTTTTCCGACGGAGTTCTGATGGACAAGCAAGCGGTCTTGCCTACACACGATCACACCAAATTCTGACCAACAAGAACTCAGTTAAGTACACCATGTACGATGGGACTAGAAATGGCAAGTTCAACAGCCAGTACGCCACCCTTTGGGCTGCTTCTGCTAATCTCATGTTTATCTTGTTTGTTTGTAGAAGTTTGGTTAGAGACGATTCGTGCTTTTCAGCCTCTTGCTTTTCAGATCATTGCTGCTCTTCAGTTTGTGCTTGTGGGTTCATATCTGTTCTTCAGTGCGTGTAGTCAGTTCGCATTTGCTTCTCAGTGTGTGTGATTTATAGTAGTACCGTATTTGATTCACATTGTGTTCTGGTCTGCTCGTTTTTGATTTTCATCTCATTCTTTCAGGCCTTGCTGTTTTTCAGTTCTTTCTGTTTAGTTCGTTTTGAAGCCGTGTCGCGGGTACATGATCATCGTAGAGTTCGTGGCTTGGTGTTGGGGTTCTCACTTTGACACAAGCCCAGTCCATGAACAGGGCGAGGAGGAGTTCATGGACCAAGAATTGGCTACTCCAGCGTGACCAATTCTTGCAAATGCCTTTGCTTCGTGAGATCCATGAGAATAACCCTGATGATTTCAGGAATTATCTTCGGATGACGGACCCCATTTTTCACTGTTTGTTGGCTTTGCTCACCCCTTATATCAGAAGGCAGGATACCTGTATGAGGAAAGCTATCACTCCGGAGCAGAGGCTAGTTGCCATGTTGCAGTACTTGGTGACTGGAAGAAGTCTGCCGGACCTCAAGTTCTCGACAGGCACCTCCCCCCAGGCTCTGGGGATCATTATTCCAGAGACCTGTTCTGCCATCATTCAGGTCCTGCAGGAGGACTATATTAGGGTAAGTTTTCTCCTTTTTTGCTCCTTTTTTGCCCTTCATGCATATTTGCCTTCACTAACCTCCCCAGTATGCTATCCTGGGCCCATACACACCTAGCCTAGTCACTTAACAATGTATTTAGTCAGCTCCATTGTAGTCATTTACCCTAAACACCCCCTAAAATGTGTAGAAATGTTATTTGTGTCCTTAAATCCAACCGTTAAATCAGCTGATACCAATCCTCCATCTGCTGACTTTGCCATACCAATACACACTATACCAACCTCTTTTGTGTTCATATTTCTGGATGAATTCACCAAAGCATGTAGTGCAAGGGCCTTACTGAATACTTTCAAATGGTACTGTTTAAAGTTTTGTTCTGCTATTATCTTCATAGGTAATTGCAGAATATAAAAATGTGCTTCCAATTTTTTTTATTTTTGTATTATGCACATTTCTTACCTGTCCAGTGGGCTTCCAATAGTTTAATTAAGGAGGGGCTGGCCAAATAACACACATTACTTTGTTACTCCGTTACTTAGTGGAGAGGGTTACCTGTCCAAAAAATATCCCGCCCCCCCCCCCTAAAATATTTCCAAGGGGCCATCAGAGGGGATGAGGAATCTGATAAGTGGGCCTCATATTTTTGCCTTTCAAAAAATGTTTTACTGATGTTGGCTAAGAATGTTTGTGTGTAATCTGCTTGCAATGTTTATGTCTAAAATTACTAATTTGATTTTTCTTGTTTGACTCCACAGTTTCCTTCAACACCACAGGAATGGCAGACTGTGGCTTCCCAATTTTCCCAGCAGTGGTATTTTCCTAACTGCATAGGGGCAATCGATGGGAAGCACATCCACATTGTCCCACCACCCCATTCAGGGTCATACTATTTTAACTATAAGGGGTTTTATAGTATTGTGTTGATGGCGGTGGTGTCGGCGGCATACGAGTTTCTGTATGTGGACGTGGGGAGGAATGGCCAGATGTCGGATGGTGGAGTATTTGCCTGGACCAAGTTCTACAGACGTCTCGAGAGTGGTGGCTTGGGATTGCCACCTCCTGAGGAGAACGTCAAAGGACTGTCATTTTTTGTTTGTCGCAGATGAGGCATCGGTCTTGGTGATCATGTGATGAGGCCATTCCCGCAAAGGACCCTCACCCCAGAGAAGAGGGTTTTTAAATACCAGCTGATCAGAGCCAGAAGAGTTGTGGAGAACGTGTTTGGGATCCTGGCCAGCTGGTTCCCCCTGTTTGAAACGGCCATAAATATGGCGGAATACAAACTGAACTATGTAATTTTGAGCTGCTGCATGTTCCACAACTTTTTAACCCTTTCATGACTAAGCCTATTTTTGGCATTTGGTGTTTACAAGTTAAAATCCATATTTTTTGCTAGAAAATTACTTGGAACCCCCAAACATTATATATATTTTTTTAGCAGAGACTCTAGAGAATAAAACAGCGATTGTTGCAATATTTTATGTCACACGATATTTGCGCAGCAGTGTTTTAAATGCAACTTTTGGGGAAAAGGGACACTTTCATGGATTAAAAAAAAAGGAAACAGTAAAATTAGCCTAATTTTTTGCATACTGTGAAAGATAATGTTATGCTGAGTAAATAGATACCAAACATGTCACACTTTATAATTGCACGCACTCGTGGATTGACGACAAAGTACGGTACCTAAAAATCTCAATAGGCGACACTTTACATTTTTTTTACGGTAACCAGGTTAGCGTTACAGAGGAGGTCTAGTGCTATAATTATTGCTCTCACTCTGACGATTGCGGCGATACCTCACATGTGTGATTTGAACACCGTTTACATATGCGAGCGCAACTTCCGTATGCGTTTTCTTTGCTTCGCGAACTCGCGGGGACGGCGGGCGCTTTAAAAATTGTCTTTTTTTTTATTTATTTTAAAATGAATAAATAGTTAAAAAAAAAAATGTATCACTTTTATTGCTGTCACAAGGAATGTAAACATCCCTTGTGACAGTAATAGGTGGTGACAGGTACTCTTTATGGAGGGATCGGGGGTCTAAAAGACGGCTTCGTTCCAGTTCCTCCCCAGCAGCCGGAGGCATCAGAACTTGAATCAGTGGTCCCAATCGAGCGGGAGCACCGGTAACAGCGGCGGGAGGCGGCAGGAGGGGGCCTTTTAGCCACTTTGGTTGTTATGGCTGGATAGCCAAGCGCCTGCTGTAAAAAACAGTACCTGGATGATGCCTGCAGGTGTGGGTATTATCCTGGTATACCACCCGGAACCCGAGTACGCAGATGTGCGTACGCTCGGCGGGAAGGGGTTAAAAAGAAACAATGCTAATTATGTTGCAACAGTTGGGCCTGAGGCCGTACTTAGTAATGACACACTGATGGCCCTGGAAGCGGGCCATCCTGGCTTGCCCCCCCCCCCCCCAAGTGACCCGTGAAGTGCGGCAAAAATATTTACAATATTTAATGGGTGGGAGGGCATTGCTTTGCCATCCAATTTAGAATAAATTTTATTTTTTATCATATAAAATCTGGATTTTCATTTACTGCTTGGTTTTAAGTTTGCTGTCTCCTAGGTTATCCTATTGCACTTGTAATACCAAGTGTTTTTTTTATTAACCACCTCAATACCAGGCACTTAAACACCTTCCTGCCCAGACCAATTTTCAGCTTTCAGTGCTGTTGCACTTTGAATGACAATTGCGCGGTCATGCTACAATGTACCCAAATGAATTTTTTTTCCCACAAATAGATCTTTCTTTTGTTGGTATTTGATCACCTCTAGGGTTTTTATTTTTTGCTAAACAAATAAAAAAATACCGAAAATTTTGAAAAAAAATATGTTTTTTTTTGTTTCGGTTTCAAAATTTTGTAAATAAGTACGTTTTCTCCTTCACTGATGGGGCTGCACTGACGGGCACTGATAAGGCGGCACTGATGGGCAACGATGAGGTGGCACCAATGAAGTGGCACTGATGAGGTGGCATTGATAGACACTGATATGTGGCACTGATAGGTGGCACTGATAGGCGACACAGATGGGCACTAATAGGTGGCACAAATTGGCACTTATACCTGGCACAGATGGGCATGGATAGGTGGCACAGATGGGCATGGATAGGCGTCTCAGATGGGCATGGATGGGCACTGATAGGCGGCACGTATGGGCACGGATAGGCGACATTGTATTGTATTATACTGCACTGATGGATGCCAATCAGTGCCAAACAATAATGCATGCCAATCAGTGATGCCCATTGTGGGCACTGATTGACATCAATTGTGGGCACTGATTGGCATCCATTGTGGGCACTGACTGGCATCCCTGGTGATCTAGGGTGGCATACTTGGTTCTGGGCATCCCTGGTGGCCTGGTGGGCTTCCTCGGGGGGCTGCGCTGATAATCGATCAGCACAGACCCCCCCCCCTGTCAGAGGAGCAGCTGATCGGCTCTGCTCTACTCACGTCTGACAGACGCAAGTGAGGAAAAGCCGATCACCGGCATTTCCTATTTACACTAATTGGATACAGCTGATCACGTGGTAAAGAGTCTCCGTCGGAGACTCTTTACCGAGATCGTAGTTGCGGGGTGTCAGACCCCCCAGGGGCACGCAGCGGCTCAAAATCCTGATCACGTCATATGACGTCCGGTCAAGATTTTGAAACCACTTTGCTGCTGTGTTTCTGCTATAGTGCGGGTGGCAAGTGGTTAAATAACACCCATTGTCACTGTAAAGACCAACTTAATACAAAAACTGGTATTGATCATTGAAAAAAGAAGCCACACATTTTTGAATATACAATCTTTTATTCTGTGCACATGTACATGTGCGTTGTAAAACATATTTTTGGTAAAAACACCAATTCTTGGTTTCTTTTTTTTTCCTAAAAATTTAAGGGTACATAAACACGCATGTTTCAAAACATAACATACACAACTTTGGAACTTACAAAGTTCAACATTTAAACACTGAAAGCAATAGACATTATAGTGTCCAAAATGTCTTGATATTGCCTTCATCAGATGGGGTGACGTCACCCCTGTAAAAGCCAAATTGGGGGTGCAACTATTGGGGTACAACCACTTCCTCTCTCCTACTTGAGTTTCGAGGAAGGGGTTGCAGCCATAAAAATTGATATCCCCTGATGGCAGATTTGGCTTTTAAAATGTTCAAAAAATTATAAAAAAATGGTGATTCTTCCTAGGACATCAATCATGTTCTTCAGTTTTTGTTCAATCTCAATTGTTTTTTGCTTTATACACTCTAAATACCAACTGACATTATCTGTTGGGTTAGCCTTTGAGCATTGTCACTGGTGAAATTATGAGATTGTTCTTCCACAACCTGTACATCATCTAAAAAATAAAATACACACTGTGTATTATAAATATGCAGGCATACATCTATTACCTGAATCTGGGGTGTCAGACACTCACCCGTTGTGGTGACAATCTCGACCACCTCTCCTTCCTCCACATCCTCTGGTTGTGACCTCTGTTCCCCTTCTTCAGGGGGTGGGGGGGGGGGGGTCATTGGTGTGCTCAGACATTCCAAGTTTTTGCTCCCCTATGAGAATGAAAAAAAAGGTATAATTAGCGCACAAATATTTGAGGCCAGAAATAGGAATATGAAACATTGCTGGGAATTGGGGTACAATTGTCTGTTTGGGCAGAGTTCCAATGTGAAAACATGATTAATTCCCTTTTTACCAAGCTGGAATACTTACCTTTTTTGGACAAGTTTCACACATGGACACACCTGCGTGGGACACCATAAAAAATGTGCTCTGGTGTCCTACACTAGTGCTCCTGAGTCCAGATGTAAACAACTGTTGAGTGTCCTCTCCTTACATTACACTGAATCTAGTTTGCTATTCCTTCTAATTTCAAACACGTCTAGACAACAATGTCCTAAACTTCTTTTTAGACAAATTATCATGAGCAAATGTAGTTAACCCTGTATCTGGCAAAAACATTGTATTTAGTTTGCAAACGAACAATGTTTACTACAAGCTAGTAGTAAATGAAATGAGCCATTTTAAAATGTCCAACCTTAAAGAAAAGCACATGGTGCAGCATGTAGGTAATAATAATAATAATAATAATAATAATAGGGACACACGACAACTACTTACTTTTTAGAAGAACTTTCTTGATCCTTCTGTACTGATCCTACTCCCTCAATTTGAGGTCTGACCAGCATTTCCTCAATTGATCCTTGGATCGTCATACCCCAAAATTCATGTGCAGACTCTTCACAACTTTAGCCATGATCTTGGCTTTTCTCATATTTGGGTTTGGGTACGGTCCATTAATCCTGTCATAGTCATTCCTCTTCAAGATGTGGACCAATTCCCACATCTCACCAAAGGACACATTGGAGGCCTTAAATCTCCTCCTGGATCGTGACGTTTCTGGCCCCGGGCTTTGCTCTTCCTTGTTACTGCTATTATGCCCTACTGTGTCTCTGCCATGTTCCTCTCCCACTGCAATGAAAGAGATGGCAGGTGACGCGGGTGGAATTTCACACTTGTGCAGTGTATATAAAGCTAACACGCGTGTGTTGTAATTACGTTCTGTGTGCAGAGGGAGCAGGAACGGAAGCGACAAACGTTATAATGAAGGTAAGATTTTAACTTGGGACATGAGCGGCCTATACTGAATCTAGATTGAGGCCTATATTAGGATAAGATTAGCCTGAGATGAGTGTTTTTGTCTTTTGTTTGGTCTTGCAGAAATAATGTATCCATTTAAAGATCAAGAATTCCTGGACGAATTCCTGGATAAATACTGAGATATGATAAATTTATGGGAGGTGAAAAACCCCTTATATCACAATTAAGCATGTAGGAAGGCATCGCTGGAGACACTGCTAAATTTTGTAAAGACTCAGGCCCCCAATAAAGACATGAGGTTGCTGGAAACTAAAATTGGTAGCTTGAGAAGCCCATATAGGAAGGAGTATCTGAAGGTCCAGAAGTCCCTGAGGTCAGGAGCAGCAGCAGAGGATGTGTATGTACCCTATGTACCCAGTCTGTGGTACTACAGCAGGATGCATTTTCTGGGTGACAAGTAGTGATGGACGAACTTCCGACGGGACGTTTCGCGAATGCAGAACGCGAACGCGGCCGATAGTTCGCGAACCGTAACGTTCGTGGCAGGCCCCATTGACTTCAAGTGAAGGCGAACTTTGCAAACCTACAGGTCAAATTTGCAGCCACAAAATAATTACTAGCTGTGCAAACATAGTCCCACCACATGGCCAATGACATAACACATGCAACAGCCTGGAGCAAGGTCAGATGGCAGGCAGGGTTTGGTAACAGAGATCAGGCAGAAAGTCCTAAGCAGGGTCAGGTAAGCTGGGATCGGGGCATGAGACATCAGAGTAGTCAGACGGAAGCTGGGTCAGTAATCAGAGGATCAAATAAGCAGTCAAGAACTAGGGTACAGAGCTGCAGACGAACAGCGCCTCACATGTGTAGCTGCAATTCTCTTAAAGGGCCATTGGTGCCAAATGGCGCTAGTGCAAATGCGTGTGCGACCATTGTGCGTGCACCCATTGCGCACATGCGCGTGCCTGAGGCGTGCACTGGCGCACACGCGATCGCCCAGCTGCGCGCGTGTTCTTGCGTGCACGCATATTCGCACATCCCGTGCTGGTGGATCCCTGACACCTCTATATGGACTTCTCAAGCTGCCAAGCTTTTTAGACACAAAGTTGATGTCTGTCTTGGGGGGGCCAAAGGTTTAGCAAATTCCATCGGTTTCTCCAGCGTTGCCTTCATCTTTCTTTTATTATGAGGGAAAATAAATTGAGATTTTTGTTTCTGAAAATACATGCCTATGTGTTTTTCTTCAAATAGCTAATTTTGTTTGTGCGTAGGCAGGTACATTTCATAAATACAATGTCAAACTAACAGGGGACACCAAGCAACCTCCTTGAGGTTTACAAATACAAGATAATAATGGTGTTGTGGAAATGTGACATAAAAAAAAGAAAAAGGAGATCACAAGGAAAAGAAAAAGAAAAAGGACATTTTGATAAAAAAAAAAAATGACTGATTAAAAAAAAAAGTAAACATTATTATGGAGATCTGGCTTTAATTAAAATAACGATTATTCATGAAATCATGAGAAATAATAAAGAAATACATTTGTGAGAACGAATGTGCGATCTCCATTACGAACGCTAGTTTTACAAGACCGAGCGGTTCCGTCTCGTACTTGTTTCTGAGCATGCATGCTTTTTGTGTGTCAGAAATTACATACACATGATTGGAATTTCCAATAGAAACCTTTTCCATCCAAAAAATTGAGAACCTGCTCCTCAATCTTTTTCTGGCGGAAATTTGGCCAGCAAAATTCTGATGGAGCATACACACGGTCGCATTTTCTGATGAAAAGCACTCATCGGTCTTTTGCTGGCAGAAATTTCGACCGTGTGTATGCGGCATTAGGGAGGTACACATCCCCCCTCCTCACAATTGCAAAGGGGAACATGCACAGCTGAGGTTGTCAGTCACAAGCTGTGTGCTGGAGCTCCCCTCCCCAGGTCAGGGAAGTCTGTCAGAAATGACTGATACAGATAGCAGAGGAAGGAGACCACAGGCTAAAATCACACTAAAATCACACTTGGTGCTTTGTATTGATGCCAGTACACACTATAGAAAGATATTCTTTGTTCACGTGGATGTGGGTCCCCGAATGTAGACAGTGTGGAGAGTTTTGGAGAGCTGAAATATAGCAATTTTTTTCAATAATGTCAGAGAGTCTTTATAGTCGGAAAACTAGCACGTTCTTTCAGCAATGTAACCGCTCAAGCTTATAGCTAGGTGAAATCTTATAAATAAAGTTAGTATCATATTAGTGTTATTTACCCCTTGTTTTAAAATATCTAAACATTTGCCATGCTAGTGAAAACATTCCTGACCTCAGTGCACTAAATCATAGATCCTATTTGTAGTAAGAAACTTTCATATACCGTATATACTCGAGTATAAGCCGAGATTTTCAGCCTCTTTTTTGAGGCTGAAAGTGCCCCCCTCGGCTTATACTCGAGTCATCGCTGTCTGCCCGCTCGATCAGCGTGTCGAGCAGACAGACAGCGGCCATTCTGATTCAAAAGCCGCGCCTCCGGCTCCGCCTTCGCCTGTGATAGGCGGAACACTGAATTTCCCAGCAGCCTGTGTTCCGCCTATCACGGGCATCTTCTCATCCTCGTACTACGGACGAGGATGATACGACGTCCGTGATAGGCGGAACACAGGCTGCTGGGAAATTCAGTGTTCCGCCTATCACAGGCGAAGGAGGAGGCGCGGCTTTTGAATTTTACAATGGCCGCCGAGAAGAGCGGCGATCCTGGAAGGACGGAGGAGGCTCGGGACGACGGCTCGGGACGGAGGAGGCACGGGACGGCGGCTCGGGACGGCGGCTCGGGACGGAGGCTCGGGACGGCGGCTCGGGACGGAGGCTCGGGAATTGACTTTGTGGGTATTAGTCTAGCAGAGCTCTGTGCAAGGAGCAGTATAAAGGTAAGAAAAGGGATCCTCCCGTCAAGTTCTCCTTAATTATTTTGCTGATAGCGATTAAGAAAAGTAAGGGCTGTTTTAGAAGTTAATTGATCAACCTCTGTGTGCATTGTATTGTGTGACTGGTATAAGTGTAAAATGATTTCATAAACACTGGTAAGCTTTAAAGTGCAGCAAGTCCATACAGGATTTCTACACATACTAATTGGCATTGTAGATTCAAAAACAAACAAACTATAAACTATGTCCTTATTCTCCAATAATAATCCATACAAATCCCCTACATAATGGCCGGTGATCTATTTTTTCATGAAATAGTTTCTCACTGTGGGTTTTGCTTCCTTGTAATGCCAAATCTTTCCTTTCCCCCATATCTTTTTGATTGGAGCAAGCAGTGCACATTAGTCGTAGTCACACAAGGCTGCACGGACACACACACACAAGGCTGCACGGACACACACACACAGGGATGGATGGATGGACACACACACACAGGGATGGATGGATGGATGGACACACACACAGGGATGGATGGATGGATGGATGGACACACACACAGGGATGGATGGATGGATGGATGGACACACACACAGGGATGGATGGATGGATGGACACACACACAGGGATGGATGGATGGATGGATGGATGGACACACACACAGGGATGGATGGATGGACGGACACACACACAGGGATGGATGGATGGATGGACGGACACACACACAGGGATGGACGGACACACAGGGATGGACAGCCATGTCTCACCCTCGGCTTATACACGAGTCAATAAGTTTTCCAGTTTTTTTGGGGGTAAATTGGGGGCCTCGGCTTATATTCGGGTCGGCCTATACTCGAGTATATACGGTAATTAATTTTGTTTTGTTGGTGCCCACACATCCTCAGGTAATGTAAAATGTAAGTGAAAACTCAAAAGGTTCCTTTCAGCTATTTTTTATCATTTTAGAAAATATGTAATGCTGGAACAACACAATACAGTATATCAATAATTTAGACGCAACAACTTGCTTGCACGATTGACTGGCCCTCTAGGACCTTACAATTTCCTATGGTAACCTGTGTTCATTAGAGCTGTGAGTGGGTTAAAATTGGTTGAGATGCTACACAATGTTTGCTTACAAACAAAATGCCCTTGGTTGCCCCTTCCCACTGTAAATGCTTTTAATTAATTAGATTTGCATGCATATGTGTGTCATTGCCATTTGTTTTCTAGGATAATGTTTAAAATGCTATGCTAATATAATATAAAATACTGTACTCTAGATCATAAAATAAACTTCTCATCACAGTATGCACATATAGGATTATCATTCACCAAGAAACGTATGTGCACAGTATAATTGTTTTCCATCCATAAATGATCCAATAAGGGAGAACTCTAACTTAAAGTCATTGAAAAATGTCTTATTTTTTTAGATAAAAATAACAAACATGTTATACTTACCTGCAGTGTTTTTACACAGAGCAGCCCAGATCCTCCTCTTCTCTGGTCCCTCTTTGGTGCTTCTGGCCCCTCCCTCCTGTTGAGTGCCCCTACAGCAAGCAGCTTGCTATGGGGACATCTGAGCCACAGCTCCATGTGTCCATTCAGACATGGAGCTGTGCCCCCCTCTTGCTCTCCTCATTGGCTGGCTGACTTTGATTGACAGCAGCGGGAGCCAATGGTGTCGCTCTGCTGTCTCAGCCAATGAGGAGGGGAGTCCTGGGCAGCTGAGGCACTCCTGCAAACAATATGGGCTGGGGTGGGCTGCTGCACACAGAAGGTTTTTTTATCTTAATGCATAGAATGCATTAAGATAGAACACATTCTGCCTTTAGAACCACTTTAAAGGGATTGTAAAGTGATTTTTTAATTTTTTTTTAAAATAAAAAACATGTTATACTTTCCTCCACTGTGCAGCTTGTTTTGCACAGAGTGGTCCCGAACCTGGTCTTCTGGCGCCCCTCGGCGGCTGTCTCAGCTCCCTCCCGCAGGTGCTTCTCACGTTCATGCGAGCTCCCTCGCATGGTGAGAAGCATCTGTGGGCGCACTCCCGTGATACAGCCGGCGGCTACAGCCGGCGGCTATAGCAGCTCGCCGTATCACATGGCCCCACCCCCAGCGCTCAGTGTCAGTGGATGTGATTGACAGCAGCGCGAGCCAATGGCTGCGCTGCTTTCCATCCATCCACTCCAGCCAATCAGCGGCGAGGCTGAACGGTGACAAGGACGTCGGGGGACGAGCGCGGGACTTTCGAGGGGTCAGGCAAGTAAAACGGGGGGGATGGGGGCGCCGGGACTGTCAGATGTTTTTTCGCCTTAATGCATAGAATGCATTAAGGTGAAAAAACATTTACCTTTACAACCCCTTTAAAGCTAAACACATAGTTGAAGTGTTTTTATTTGGGAACTGTTTACCTTCTAAAATGTCTGTCATTTTGTTCAACCACACTCCTTTGCCACACCATATAGCTAAGAGTGCAAAATATTTTTTTTTTCTTGTCAAATTTGTTTATTGAAGGTTAACAATTTCCACAAACAGGTTCAGATACAATAGCAGAAAAATACCATATTGAGTGGTATTATAAGATTTTAGCTACAAAATATAACTTAAAATGGCACATATAACATGACCTAGTTCCAGGTCTAGCAATTCAAAAGATAATCCCCAATAATATTCCAGTGTGGCTTATACCCAAGGTGAATAAGAAAAAAATATAACTAAGCCACAAATTGTCAATTAGTAGAGAATATTGGGAGTATAAACCTAAATAAAATACTATGGTATTACCTACATGTGAAACATAATGGTGCTTATTATAATAGTGTTGTAAAACCAAAGGATATAAATATAAATTCTGCTAACTGAACTAAGAGAGAAGAAAGAAGGAAGAGAATACTGGGGAGGGATATTATAGAGGGAAATAGAAAGAAATTCAAGAATAAAAAAAAGGGAAAAAAAAGGGGGGGGGGGGGGCGGTGGAGAGAAAAAAGAAGAAGAAAAAGAAGTGTCCCCGGGGTAATGTGAGACTCCAATTGCTGAATATGCACATAAAGAATGAGCGTAAAAAAGCGAGGCTACCACAAATAGTGTGTCACCCAAGGAGCGCTATATTTTCTCAAAGTTGCACATTTTATCATGAGTGATGGTCTCTATTTTAGCATGAATTATAGCTTGGTTGATTCTATGTTTGGCTTCAGCTAACAGCAGAGTTGGGGATTCCCAGGCTTTGGTGATCTTTTGTTTTACGGCTGTAGTGAAATTGGTAACAGGAGAGATTAGACAGTTTTAAGTTTAAAAGTGCAATCGAAGGATCAGGAGGGATAGACACTTCAAATTAAGGATGAGCCGAACACCCCCCTGTTCGGTTCGCACCAGAACCTGCGAACAGACCTAAACTTTGTGTGAAATTTAGAACCCTTTTAAAGTCTATGGGACTCGAATGTTCACAATCTAAAGTGCTAATTTTAAGGCTCCATGCACACTGAAGCTCAAAAAAGCTTTTTCTGGACGCCAGATTGCTGGCAGAAAAAGCTGGTTGAAAAACTTGCTTTTAACAGCGTTTTGTACTAGCGTTTATGAGCGTTTATGAGCGTTTATTAGTGTTAGCGTTTATGGGCGTTTTCAATAAAAATACACAGAGGACACTCCAAAAATCCCACAGTACATTCCAAACTCCCACAATGCATTGAAAAAATAGAATGCCGAACACTAATTAACGCGGGTTTATGAGCGTTTATAAGCGTTTATCAGCGTTTATCAGCATTTGTCGTTTTTTGGCGGTGAAAAACGGCACTTTGAACGCGAATTTCTGGCATTCAAAAAAAAGCCCATAAACTCCACTGCTCATTAAAGCTGAAAAACGTCCATGTGTGCATGGACACATAGGCTAACACAGAGTGGAGTTTTTTGGGCTTTTAAAAAAAACGCCCAAACTCCAATAAACTGCAGTTTATGAGCTCCAGTGTGCATGAAGCCTAAAGGCTAATATGCAAGTTACTTTCTGTCCTAAAAAGTGTTTGGGGACCTGGGTCCTGCCCCAGGGGACATGGATCAATGCAAAAAAAAGTTTTAAAAATGGCCGTTTTGTTCAGGAGCAGTGATTTTAATAATGATTAAAGTGAAACAATAAAAGTGTAATATTCCTTTAAATTTCATACCTGGGGGGGTGTCTATAGTATGCCTGTGAAGGGGCACATGTTTCACGTGCTTAGAACTGTCCCTGCACAAAGTGTAATTTCGCAAGGAAAAAAAGTCTTTTAAAATCACTTTCAATTGTCGGCTCCCGTAATACAGAGAACACTCAATGAGTGAGGTCTGGTATGAATATTAAGGGGAACCCCGTGTCAAATAATTTTTTTTTTTACATGGGGGTCCCCCTAAATATCCATACCAGACCCTTCAGGTCTGGTATGGATATTAAGGGGAACCCTGCATCAAATTTAAAAAAAAATTGACGTGGGGGTCACCCTAAATATCCATACCAGATTTAATAAAAATTCCTTTATTAAAAAAAAAAAAAAAAAAGATTCCAGCGGTTCTAATCCATTCTTGCTATCCAGCGATGGATGATCATCTCTCCGGGGTCCAACGATGGCTGATCTGATCCAGCGACGGGTGATTTTCAGTCCAGCGCTGTCCATACATGCATCCGTCTTCTGTCTCCACTGCGAAGACACTGCAAGGATCCCATCGCTGACGTTTCTTATATTAGGAGGGTGGGGCCACCCGTCACCTGACCCTTTGATAGCAAGAATGGATTAGCACTGCTGGAATCTTTTTTTTAATTTTTTAAATTTTTAATAAAGGAATTTTTCAAAAGTGTGTTTATCTTATTTAACAATTTTTTACACTTTTTTGTGAAATGGTAGGGGTACTTTTGTACCCCCTTACCATTTCAAACAGGGGGGTGCTGGGTTCTGGGGGGTCCCCTTGTTAAAGGGGGCTTCCAGATTTTGATAAGCCCCCCGCCCACAGACCCCCACAACCACCGGCCAGGGTTGTGGGGATGAGGCCCTTGTGCCCATCAACATGGGGACATGGTGCTTTGAGGGGTCACATACCCCCAAAGCATCCTCCCAATGTTGAGGGCATGTGGCCTGGTACGGTTCAGGAGGGGGGGCGCTCTCTCGTCCCCCTCTTTCCTGCGGCCTGCCAGGTTGCGTGCTCGGATAAAGGGTCTGGTATGGATATTTAGGGGGACCCCACGTCATTTTTTTTTTATTTGACGCGGGGTTCCCCTTAATATCCATACCAGACCTGAAGGGCCTGGTAATTGAATTTAGGGGAACCCCACGCTTTCTTTTTTTCTTTTTTATCAATTAATGAATTGTCCGCTCCGTAATACAGAGACGACTCATTGAGTGTTCTCTGTATTACGGGAGCCGACAATTGAAAGTGATTTTAAAAGACTTTTTTTCCTTGCAAAATGACACTTTGTACAGGGACAGTTCTAAGCACGGGAAACATGCGCCCCTTCACAGGCATACTATAGACACCCCCCAGGTACGAAATTTAAAGGAATATTACACTTTTATTGTTTCACTTTAATCATTATTAAAATCACTGCTCCTGAAAAAACTGCCATTTTTAAAACTTTTTTTTGCATTGATCCATGTCCCCTAGGGCAGGACCCAGGTCCCCAAACACTTTTTAGGACAGTAACTTGCATATTAGCCTTTAAAATTAGCACTTTAGATTTCTCCCATAGACTTGTACAGGGTGTTCCGGCTTTTCAAATTTGTCGCGAACAGCCCAAATTGTTCACTGTTCGCTCAACAGGCGAACAGGCAATGTTCGAGTTGAACATGAGTTTGACTCGAACTCGAAGCTCATCCCTACTTCAAATACCATTAAAAGCATGCAATATATATCCTTCCAAAATGTTTTGACTACCAGACGTTCCCACCAAATATGAAGATGTGATCCAGGATCAGTACAGCCTCAAAAGCAGGAAGAGGAGTAATTGTGGGCAAATTTTACGATCCTGGCAGGGACCAAGTACCGGCATGTGAGCACTTTATAGTTTGTCTCTAAAGCTACTGTATTGTGTGATGATGATTTTGGTTGTATTCCAAATTTTATTCCAGTTAGCCATTTCCAACTTGAGCCCAAGATCAGACCCCCACTTATCTACGTATGAGGTTGGACCAGTGTTAGGTTTAGTAATGAGTTGAGCATAGAGAATCGAAACAAGTCTTGAGGATCACGTTTGCATAAACATTCAAAGCTTGATCATTTGTTAAGTTCAGCTCCATCTTGGATAAAAGGTCTAAAAAAGTTTTTTATCTGGAGATATCAGAATAATTCTGAATGAGGAAGCCCATGACTTTTACATAATTCAGGGAAAGCTTTAAAGAAAGTAGAGGATGTCAAATCATTTAGTTGAGTTAAATTGGAGGTGGACCATGCTCTAAAAGATTTAGGAGAGGTCCAGGCAGGATAAAAAGAAGATTTTTAAGATACAATAAGCCCTTATACACATGGTCGGACATTCCGACAACAAAATCCGTCTGATTTTTTCCGACGGATTTTGTCCGAAAGTAGTGTTGCATACACACTGTTGGACAAAGTTTTCAGAGAATCTGATCATTCAGAACGTGATGACGTTCGCGCCTTGTGATGGGACTACGTTACGGCTAGTAGCCAATAGCTTTGGTGTCGTAATTTCATCTGAGCATGCCATGGCACTTTGTCTGATCGGAATTCTCTACAAACGATCGGACAAAGTCCAATCGGATCATGTTGTCGGAAAATTTTATAGCCCAGCTCTCAAACTTTGTCGGTCGGATATTTTCCGACGGAAACAGTCCGATGGAGCCCACACATGGTCGGATTATCCGACAACACGGTCCGATCGGACAATATCTGTTGGAATATCCGACCGTGTTTACAAGGGCTAAGAGTGAGACCTGTGAGGACTCTAAGCCATGTAGCAATTTGAACCTGTCCCAGATGGTAAGAGAATGTTTAGTAACTGGATTTATGAGTCTTTTACGATCAGCAGGACACAACCATAAGAGATTAGTTATAGATAATGGGTCTCAAGCTATAGATTTCAGAGCCACCCAGAGCGGAACTTCATGGGTTGCAACAAATGAGCTGCATTGTAATAGGTGGAGAAATTAGGAAATCTGAGGCCAACTTTGAGCTTCGGAAGGAAAAGAGCATGTTTAGGTAAACAAGGTTTTAAAGCGCCCCAAACAAAATCTATCACCTTACATTGCAAATATTCTTAAAAAGTGTGCTGGAACAGAAATGGGTAAGACCCGAAAGAGGTAAAGTATTTTAGGTAATATAACCATCTTAATGTTTATTTTACCTATACAGGATAAGGGAAGAGATGACCACTGAGTTAATCGATTAGTTATTTGATGTAGAATGGGGGGAAGTTGGCAGCGAAGAAGAGATATATATATATATTTTTTTTTAACAGTTATAAAATACAGTTGTGTGACCTGGCTAACCCAACCCGGTGACCGGTGACTAAATGATAAAGTAGCAGCACATTCTGATCAGTTCATCTCAGTACTTTCTCCTCACCACCCATTTCTGACTAGCAACACAGTGTAAAGCAACAGAGCTCTCCTCATTGGCTGGCCCTATTGCTGGATTACCAAATAGTCACATTAGGCTCTGGACTATGGGCCCAGTTATTGAAAGAAATGATAATAAAGCTTTTCTAAATTGATTACAACAGAAAATAAATCAAATCAAAAGAACTAAAGCTTATCAATAAATACTCTATAGAGAAATCACTGGAGAAATGTCAGGCACCTGCATAGTCTTCCTCCAGCTTTGTGCCCGTACCTCTGCATGGGCTTTCTGTTACAATTAGGGATGAGCTTCGAGTTCGAGTCGAACGTACGTTCGACTCGAACATTGGCTGTTCGTCCGTTCGGCGAAATCCGAACACTTGGTCCGTTTGCGTCAAAATTCGCGTCAAAATTCGCGTGGCGCTCACGGCCCACAATGCACTGCGATGGCGCAGTGCATTGCTGGCTCATGATTGGTCAAGCATGCACTGTGACCCCGCATGCTTGGCAAATCGCAGAGCCAGCAGCGAGGAGAGCCATGATTGGCCACAGGCAGGATGCCTGTGGCCAATCATAGCTCAGGCTGTGTAGTGCACGCCCCACACTATATAAGGCCGCCATTGCGGCGGCCTCGTGTAGTGTGTTGGCGTCTGAAGCAGTGGGTGTTCTGTGTACCTTCAACACAGTACACACCGATCGTTTTCGGCCGATTTTCTATCTTGCTTTTGTGTAGTGGTTATTGTCTGCGTGCCCTGACCGCAGTATACACCGCAATATTCACCTCACCTATATAGCTAGTGATCTATCTTTAATAATAGAGCTTGCAGTCAGTAGTGTTAGGAGATAGTGCGTGCTGTCTGCGTGCTCTGTACCCAGTACATACCGCTATATCCACCTACATAGCTGTTCTCTATTTGAGCCCACTTGCCATCTGCAGGAGTTATTGCAAGTTGTGTGTGCCTCCAGCACAGCACAGTATACATCTGTATATACCCCTTTATCTCTGCTGTTCTATAAAAAAGGCATCTGCAGGAGTTAGTGGGTGTTGTGTGCCTCCAGCACAATATAAACTACCCAACTGCTGTTTTACCCAACTCCCTTCAGGCCATTACCATGTCTGGAAGGCCAGCAAGGAGAGGCAGACAGGCGCGAGCCGATAAAAGAGGGCAAGCAGGCTCTGTGTCTAGAGACAACAGTGCTGGTCGTGGACGTGGTGCATTGTCATCAGCACGTGGCCATGGGACATGCTTGTCCTTTTTTTCGGCAGCTGGACATGTTGAACCGCAACATGCCAACGACTTGGTAGAGTGGATGACCAAGCCCTCTTCATCCTCCTCATCCTCTCTCACCCAGTCTCAGGGTAGTAGCAAAGCAGCTGCCAACGCATTGTCTTCCCTCCTCTCAATGTCATCATCAGTGACTCCTTCCCTAGACCCACCACGTCCTCCTGAGGAGTCTCCTGAACTCTTTGAGCACAGTGTTTGGTACATGCTCCAGGAGGATGCCCAGTGTTTTGTGGGCTCTGATGATGACACTCAGCTAGAGGAAGGCAGTAGCGTGAGCGCAGACAGAGGGGATGCTCAAGAAGGACAGCAATCTGGCAGTCATGTTCCACAAGCTGCAGCATACTGCCAGGTTTGCTACAGCGATGAAGAGGGAGGGGATGATGAGGGCACTGACTCCACGTGGGTGCCTGGAAGGAGGGAGGAGGAGGAGGAGGAGGAGGAGGAGGCACATGTCCAACGAGGCAGGATGCCCTCCGGGGGCCAGCTTATGCCCCGTACACACGAGAGGACTTATGTCCGAAGGAGTTTCCGACGGAGTTCCGCCGGAGTTCCGCCGGAGTTCCGACAGAGTTCCGACGCAACGGACTTGCCTACACACGATCCCACTAAAGTCCCGTTTTTCACCGTCTGCTGGCTTTGCTGACCCCTTATATCAGCAGGCAGGATACCTGCATGCGGCAAGCCATCACTCCGGAGCAGAGGCTCGTCGCCACGTTGTGCTACTTGGCGACAGGGAGAAGCCTTCAGGACCTGAAGTTCTCGACAGGCATCTCCCCCCAGGCTCTGGGGATCATTATCCCAGAGACCTGTTCTGCCATTATACAGGTCCTGCAGGAGGACTATATTAAGGTAAGATTTAGCATTTAACATCACATTTTATTGTCTTTAATGTTTGCTAATGCCTTGTATTTCTTTCCTCAATCTCTAATTACCATGATTGCAATATGCTGTGAATGTCCCCTTTGTCCTCATGCATGCTGCAATCTTTTAATGCTCCTTTTTTGTTTTTCATGCATATTTGCCTTCATTAAACCTCACCAACATGCTATGGTAGGCCCATATCCACCTAGTCTAGTCACTTAAAATGTCTTTTGTCAGCTCCATTCTATTGCTTTATCCTAAAACCAAACATTTTAAAGATTATTCCAAATGGTCTGTGTCCCCTTAACTGAATCCCCCCCCCCCCTTAATAGTATCCCAAATGGTCTGTGTGTCCTTTAACTGGATCCCCCCCCCCCCCCACACTTAATATAATTCCAACGAGTTTGTGTGTCCTTAAATTAATGTTGAATTATATATTGTATTTTTAACACACTTCAACCCTGGAATGATTTTCACCCCTTCCTGACCTTCATCACTTTTTTGGGTGATTTGGCAGTGCGTTGTTTGAATTGACAATTGTGCGTCCTTGTAACATGGCTCCTCCTAGTAAATTATCTTCATTTTATTAGCACAAAGAGATTTTGTATTTGGTTGTCTTTGATCACCTCTGCTTTTTTATTTTTGGTGATTAACCACCAACAAACCCAAAATGCATTTTTCAAAATATGCATTTTTTTCTCACTTTTCGCTCTAAAGAAAGATAGGCACAAAAATATATCACCATGATTTTTTTGGACATCATTTGATGCTGATACGTATTCTTTTAGTAAACAAAAATGTGTTAAAATGAATCACAATTTAAGCGTTTCTTGATTGTTTTGGGCAAAAGTTCTCTCGTTTCGTAAATATGGTCTATTTTGCTGGCATTTGTAAAATCTTGCCATTTTTGAAAATAGTAATGGCGTTGCTAACCGTTTTTGTTTTTTTGTTTTTTTTCTGGTGACTGCCACATTATGGCGGACACATTGGCCAATTTCCATACATTTTTGTGACCATTGTCATTAATACAGTGATCAATGCTGTAAAAAATTGTCTTGATTACTGTAAAAATGTCACATGCAGTGAAGGTGTTTTATTAAGCACAAGGGGGCCAAGGAATGGTTTAAAGTGTGTTCTGGGTGAGTGTTTTTCTTAACTGTCTGGGGGATGGGCTAGCAGTGACATGACCCTGATCACTGCTCCCAATGACAGGGAGCAGACGATCGGTGTCATGTGACTAGGCAGAAGCGTGAAATAAAGTTTGTGTTGTAATGTACAATGTTTAATGTGCAAAAGTACTTATTTTGTTTTTTTCTGCTTTGCCTCCCCAGTTTCCTTCATCGCCACAGGAATGGCAGACTGTGGCATCCCATTTTGCCACCCGTTGGGACTTTCCGAACTGCGGTGGTGCGATAGATGGGAAGCACGTCCACATTGTGTCACCACCCCATTCGGGGTCATACTTTTATAATTACAAGGGGTTTCACAGTATTGTGTTAATGGCGGTGGTGTCGGCACAGTATGAATTTCTGTATGTGGACGTGGGGAAGAATGGCCGGATGTCGGATGGAGGAGTCTTCGCTCAGACGGAGTTCTACCGCCGTCTACAGACAGGTGGCCTGGGATTGCCACCTGATTCGGAGAATGTGGAGGAACTACCCTTCGTGTTCATCGCTGATGAGGCTTTTGCTCTGGACGACCACATCATGAGGCCATTCCCCCAAAGAGCCCTCACCCCGGAGAGGAGGGTTTTCAACTACCGGCTGGCCAGAGCGAGAAGAGTGGTGGAAAATGCATTTGGAATAATGGCCAGCCGGTTCCGTGTTTTTCTGACTGCTATAAACCTAGCGGAATACAAACTGAACTATGTCGTACTTACGTGCTGCATTTTGCACAATTTTTTACATAAATACTCAACTACTTATTTATCCACAATAATGCCGGAGGCTGGAGTTGGTCCAGAATCACTGACAGGCCTGGATACTGGCCGTACTGGCTTGGCCCCCCAAAGTGCCCGTGAAGTTCGCCAAAGATATGTGACTTATTTTAACGGTAGGGGGGCCATTGCAATGCCACACAATATTTAATTTTTAAAAAGAGGAAAATAATAAAAGAACCTCAAATCTGAAATGTGTTTTCTTGCTTGCTTTTGGTTTGTGCTGTCTCCTATGTTATCCTAGTGCACTTGTAGTGCCAAGTGTATTTTCATTAAATTCAATAAGGCCCATTGTCACTGGATACACAAAATCCCTTTTCCCAAACTGGTATTAAGCATTGAAAGAATACGCCACACATTCTTGATTATTCAAAATTTTAATTTGGCCACATTCACATGTGCCATTGAATATTTAGTGATGTAATTTTTTTTTTGGGTTTATTTAACTTTCTTTGCCAAACATTTTTTCGTTTCCTTTTTTTTCCCATTTTTAAAAACATTTTTTTTTTTTCTATAAAAAATATGAAAAATGTATAACAACAATCAGCCACAATCGTAAAAATTTGGGAAGTAACAATCTTTGAACTAAAACAAGGGAAATGAAGAACATGATCGATATTATGGAGAAACGGATTATATTCTCCCCAAAATATCGATCATGTTCTTCATTTCCAGCTGCATATTGTCAATCTGAGTCTTCATGAGATCCAGGCTAGTTCGCATGTCATCTAGTTCCCCATTCCAGCCCATTATCTGGCCAATCAGCCTTTGTGCGCTGTCACTGGAAAATGGGGCCCTTTCCACAAACAGAACATCACCTACAATAGATGGGAAAAATTGGGTCAAAAATTATGCAGTCATACATGGATTTCAACAAGCTGGGGTGTCAGACACTCACCTGGTGGGGTGCCCATCTCCCCTACTTCCTCCACCTCTCCTTCCTCAACCTCTCCTTCCTCGACATCCTCGGGGGGGGCACTGGTGCTTGGAAATGTGTCGCTTTCCACAAACAGAACATCACCTAAAATAGATGTAAAAACATGTGTTTGGAAATATGCAGGTATACATCGATTACCTGAAGCTGTGGTGTCAGACACTCACCTGGTGGGGTGCCCATCTCCTCTCCTTCTTCCACCTCTCCTTCCTCCACATGCACATCCACGGGGGGGATGGGGCTAACCTCACATTCCTGCTGGCAAGGGTGGCGGTCCCTGGGATCCTGCTTTGTGAGGCTTTTCTCCCCTATGAGAAATTAACAAACAAAAAGGTATACTTTAGCACACAGATATTTAAGGCCAGAACTAGGAAGATGAAACCTTGATTAGAAGTGTTGTACAATTGTCGGTTTATGAAGAGATGCAAAATGTGAAGACATGATAAATCAATTCACTTTGCCAAAAAATCAAATAATTTGCTTTTTGTGCCAAGGTTCACACATGCCCAACCCCCCCCCCCCAAAGTATACCAGGGAACCCCGTGTGGCGTGTGGTTTACCCTAATAAATGTTCTCTGGTGTCCCACACCTTTGCTCATGAGTGCAGATGTGTTTTTACCCAGCTGCCAAGTGTCCTCTCCTTCAATTACACTGAATGTTCTTTTCTAGTCATTGTATTTTGAAACACATCTAAACCACAATGTCCTAATCATTTGTTGTGTCCTAAAAATTACACAGCCAAAAAATGCTGTTTAAACCCTGTATCATAAACGAGGTTTGCCACGAACAATTTACGAGGGTTTGTTAAAACAATACGATTCTTTTACTGTATACAACATGAAAGCAGCAATTTTTTACATTGTACAAAGGTAAAGCATATGGATCTGTATGCAATAATCATAAAATAGGAACACACGACAAGTACTTTCTTGATCCTTCTGTATTGATCCGGCTCCCTCAATTTAAGGTCGGACCACCGTTTCCTCAATTGGTCTTTTGACCGTCGTACCCCAAAACGATTATGCAGGGTCTTAACTACTTTGGCCATGATTCTGGCCTTGCGCAAGTTCGGATGGGTGTATGGTCCATGCTTGCCATCATAATCCTTACTTCGCAAGATTGCCACCATCTCCACCATCTCTTGAAATGCCATATTTGAGGCCTTAAATCTCCTCTTTCCGGATCGGGACGTTTGTGGCTCCGGGGATTCGTGACTACTGGAGTCGTTAAGATCAAGCACCTGTTGTGTTTCCGCCATGTTTCTCCTACTGCGCACCGTAGAGAAAAGGGGGCGGGAAATATTCTTGTAAAAGAACGTCATGGGCGGGCAACGCAGGCGTAGTTCTACGCGTACGCACTGGATCTTACGCCAAAATGCACATGTCGTACGTACGTTAAGTGCGCAGAAAGGGGCGGGAAAACAAGAACTTGACTAAAAGAACGTCAGGGGCGGGCAACGCAGGCATAGTTCTACGCGTACGCACTGGATCTTACGCCAAAATGCACATGTCGTACGTACGTTAAGTGCGCAGAAAGGGGCGGGAAAACAAGAACTTGACTAAAAGAACGTCAGGGGCGGGCAACGCAGGCGTAGTTCTACGCGTACGCACTGTATATAACGACAAAAATCACATGTCATACGTACGTTAAGTGCGCAGAAAGGGGCGGGAAAACAAGAACTTGACTAAAAGAACGTCAGGGGCGGGCAACGCAGGCGTAGTTCTACGCGTACGCACTGGATCTTACGCCAAAATGCACATGTCGTACGTACGTTAAGTGCGCAGAAAGGGGCGGGAAAACAAGAACTTGACTAAAAGAACGTCAGGGGCGGGCAACGCAGGCGTAGTTCTACGCGTACGCACTGGATCTTACGCCAAAATGCACATGTCGTACGTACGTTAAGTGCGCAGAAAGGGGCGGGAAAACAAGAACTTGACTAAAAGAACGTCAGGGGCGGGCAACGCAGGCGTAGTTCTACGCGTACGCACTGTATATAACGACAAAAATCACATGTCGTATGTTCGTTTGCGAAAATAGGAACGGAAGTTGGGAGCAAGCAAAACGAAAGTAAGTTTAAACCATTTCCCCAAATAAGTGGCAGATCCTGGAGTCTATATTGGGCTAAGATTAGGAGAGTCTGAGCTAACATTATGTTTTTTTTTTTCAAGGATCCGGAATTTTTAAGTCTATTCATAGACAAATATAAAGAGATGTCAAATCTGTGGCATGCCAAGCACAAGGATTATTTTAATAAACCAGTAAGGAGGGCAACACTGGAGAGATTTTTGACATTTGTGCAGACTTGGATCCCAGAGGCAGACG
The DNA here is from genome assembly GCF_037356315.1 of Lithobates pipiens. Taxonomy (NCBI): domain Eukaryota; kingdom Metazoa; phylum Chordata; class Amphibia; order Anura; family Ranidae; genus Lithobates; species Lithobates pipiens. The sequence continues at coordinate 337,827,913 of NW_027507903.1, forward strand.
TGGACTTTGTGGAGAAGAAAATTCAAATATTGCGAAATATGCACCGAAAGGAAAAGAGGAAAATCGAGAAATCCAAAACATCAGGAGCAGCACCAGGTGATGTGTATGTACCCAGGCTGTGGTACTTTGAAAAGCTACGGTTCCTGGACGACCGGTGTAAACCCAGGGAGTCACTTTCAACTCTTCCCTCCACCCTTCCCTCCACCCTTCCCTGCAGCATTCCCTCCACCTCAGCAGAGGCTGATGAGCAAGCGGAGCCTTCCATCCTGGAAGAAGCGGATGCACCCAGCTGGAGCCAGGTATTTTTTTACCAAAAATAGTGATATTCATAATATTAATGATGTTAACTAGATGTTATTAGAATTTGTACGCTATTATTGATGTTAAAAAATAGTTAAAATTTGGACATATCAATTTACAGTAGTGGCCACAAATGTTTGTCACCAGCAGAAACAAGAAATAGTGGTGTCATAATGATACTCTTTTATATGTATTAACAGAATTTTTAAGTCAGGAGCTGAAAAATGTTTAGGATTGATGAACAAAAAACTAAAACAATGTCCCTTTTTTATACACAGGATGAGCTCAGCCAGGAGGAAGGTGGGGAAAGTGGCAGGCAGGAGGAGGCTGGGCCCACTGTCAGCCAGGAGGAGTCCATGCCCTCTGTCAGCCAGGAGGTGGCCGGGCCTAGTAGAAGCCTGACAACATCACAAGTGCCTCCCCTCCGTCTTCCATCAAAAAGGGCAAAAAAAAATACGCTAGCACAGGAGGAATCCCTGCGCCTAATTAGAGAGGCTACTAATGTCTTAAACAGCCCCCCTGACGCAGAAGAGGCCTATGGCCAGGGCCGCTGATAGGGCAGTACAACCAGCCCTGTTGTACCGGGCCCGGCCAGCAGGGGGGGCCCGAGCAGCTTTTAACTTCTAGCTAAAAAAAAAAAAAAAAAAAAAAAAAACGAAATAACTATATTAATCTGCACCCACTTGATTACTAACATATATAAGGAATATATATTCATTTCCTGGGCCCCATCAGGTTACCAGAGGGGCCCAGGAGGTGAAAGCAGAAGAGGGACTTTTTTTCCATTTTCGGGTGCAGGGATACAATTCCATGCCGCATGCTGCTCTCAGTATACCTGCACAAACTAAAGTTCTTCCTGCTCACTGTATGCCTCTCCGGCGGATGGATATTACTGTTATACGGCTCCCTTCATCCAGTAAGTGCTGCAGCTTGAGGGACTTATCACTGGGACGGCTGAGACAGACAGAGCAGCAGGAGTAATCTGGACAACACACACACACACACACACACACACACACACACACACACTGACTGACAGGTCACACTATTGTAGCATGTGCAGTCCCTAGACTCTGTGTGCTCATGGTTATTATCATTATGATGATCAGGGCACAGTAGGTGCTGTATGGCTCTGTCAGTGTAACATGGCTGTGTGGTGCTGACTTTCCTGATATATGACTGTACTGTGTGTTACAGACTATAACTCAGCACAGCCATAACAAAGTCAGCATCACACAGTCATGTTACACTGACAGAGCCACACAGCACCTGCTGTGCACTGATCATCATAATGATAATGACCATGAGCACATAGTGAGATGCTACTTTTACACATGTGATGGGGGAAGGGACAGTAAAAATACATAGCCAAGCTGCATTTTTACCACCCCCAAACCAATCTCCTTTCATAACCTTTCACCCAAGCTTTGCAATTAGGTCCTTTTTCATGCAGACCTGATTGAAAGCTCCGTATGAAGACACAAACTGAATGGGCACAGATGTCAAAACACTGACATCTCTCCCATTCAGATGCAGTTATGATTGGTGGGGCGCTGTAAATGTTAAATGTTCCAGCTCCTGCCTCCTGCCCTGACAGCGTGGAGGCAGGGGTGGGGTTATGGGCGGAGCCAGGATGGGTTGTGGGCGGGGTCAATGGGGCCCCGTCAGGTAGGCTGTATGGGGCCCCATGATTTCTATCAGCGGCCCTGCCTATGGCTGCTACATCGCCAGCCGTCTCCTGCAATTAGAGATGGCCCAACGTCTGCAGTGTGAAAGGCTAATTTTCTTGGCGTTACAGAAGGGGCTGAGTGGAGAATTATCTGCCAACAGCAATATTGTGGAGCAAGTTCCTCCTGTTCCTCCTCCTCCTCCTCCTCCTCCTGCCGCGAGTACACCACCGGAGACACAGCCTCCCAGGAAGGCTACAGGGAAGTCTGCAGGGAAGGGTGCAGTGAAGGGTGGAGCGAAGAGAAGAAGGTGATGACCTGGCTTCACTCTGGTCCGACCAAAAAGATGCAGCCTGTTGTACCACAGCCTGGGGACATATATACCATCTGATGCTGCTCTTGATGTCTGGGATTCTGGGACCATATTGGATTTCGTAATATTTGAATTTTCTTTTCCACAGAGTTTCACGTTTGCCCTGGGGCCAAAAGGCTACACAAATGTCACAAGTTTCTCCAGTGTTGCCTTCATTTTTTTGTTTGTTGAACCAGAATAAATGGATATTTTTGTTTGAAAATATAATTGCCTATGTGTTTTTTGGTCAAATACCTTTCTATAAAAGACAATGTGAAATTAACAAGGGACACTAACCTCCTTGAGGTTATAAACAAAATAAAAATGTTATTGTGGTAACTTGTCACCAGAATAAAAATAAAAAGGTTATTGTGATAATGAAAAAAAAAAAAAAAAAAAAGTTTTTGGTGTTAACTTGACGGAACAATTAAATATGGAGATCACAATAAAAAAAAAAAATGGTAAAGAATTCTACCAAAAATATGTAGGAAAAAAATTAGTCAACAACATTTTTTATTTTTTTTTTTTTTTTTTTTTTAGAGTAATTTTTTCATCAATATTTTTTTTTGAATTCTTGAACATTTTTTTTCTTGTGATCTCCATATTTAATTATTCGGTCAAGTTAACAACTTTTTTTTTTTTTTTTTTTTTTTTACTTGACAGAATAATTAAATATGGAGATCACAATAAAAAAAATGGTAAAGAATTCTACCAAAAATATGGAGGCCAAAAATTAGTCAACACCATTTTTTATTTATTTATTTTTTTTTTGGAGTAATTTTTTCATCCATATTTTTTTGGGAATTCTTGAACATTTTTTTTCTTGTGATCTCCATATTTAATTATTCGGTCAAGTTAACAACTTTTTTTTTTTTTTTTTATTGACAGAATAATTAAATATGGAGATCACAATAAAAAAATGGTAAAGAATTCTACCAAAAATATGGAGGCCAAAAATTAGTCAACACCATTTTTTATTTATTTATTTTTTTTTTTGGAGTAATTTTTTCATCCATATTTTTTTGGGAATTCTTGAACATTTTTTTTCTTGTGATCTCCATATTTAATTATTCGGTCAAGTTAACAACTTTTTTTTTTTTTTTTTAATTGACAGAATAATTAAATATGGAGATCACAAGAAAAACATGGTAAAGAATTCTACCAAAAATATGGAGGAAAAAAATTACTCAAAAAAAAAAAAAAATATATTGAGATGGGGCTTTAAAATAAAAACAAGATCATTCATGAGATGAGGAGAAATAAAACAGAAATGTGTTTGGTGAGAACTCTGTGAGTGAATATGAGCAGCAAAGCAACTTCGTTCTTCTAGCATTATAAATAAAGACTTCGTTCTTCTAGAATTATAAAGAAGATGCGCTATACATTTAAACGAGCACAGAATTTGCAGCATGACGAATGTGCTACTTCCAATACGAACTGGAGTTTTACAAGACCGAGCACTTCCGTCTCGTACTTGCTTCAGAGCATGCGTCGTTTTAGGACTGTCGGAACAGCATACAGACGAGCGGACTTCTACATCAGAACTGGGTCCGGCGGAGTTCCGTCGGGAAAATTTGAAGCATGCTTCATTTCTAAAGTCCGTCAGACTTTGGCGAATCAAAAGTCCGTTGCAGCCCACACACGATCGGATAGTCTGACGGACTCGGTCCTTCGGACTTTGGATGTTGAAAAGTCCGCTCGTGTGTACGGGACATTAGGGGCAGCACACCGACTGAATCACACCGCAGAGCTCCGCCTGTGCAGAGCGCTGCCTCTGCGCGTTATTCTAAAAGTTCTTTGGTGTGGGCCTTTTTTGAGACGAGTGCATCAGATCGCACCGCTGCTATTTGCAACATATGTCTCAAGCGTATCTCACGTGGCCAAAACATCAGCCGCTTGGGCACCACATGCTTGACCAGACATATGTTGACCTGCCATGCAGCTCGTTGGCAAGCGTACCTCAAAGACCCACACCAAAGAACAAAGCGGACCTCTCCTTGCTTCTCATCAGCTGGCATCTCCAACCCCACTAGACCTTCAGTCCTCTCTGAAACCTGCTCTGAGAGGAATGAAGGTGTAGAATTAGGTGTGTCACAGCCAAGTGCTTCCGGGAACTCTGCTAGCGGTACACCCACGTCCGATTATAGCAGGCAAATGTCCCTGCCCCAGCTGCTGGACCGGCGGAAGAAGTTTACTCCCAGCCATCCACATGCCCAGCGGTTGAATGCTAGCTTGGCTAAATTGCTAGCACTTCAACTGCTGCCTTTTCAGTTGGTAGACTCGGCCCCCTTCCGTGAGTTTGTACAATGTGCGGTTCCTCAGTGGCAGGTCCCCAAACGCCACTTTTTCTCACGGAAGGCGATTCCGGCTCTCTACCGGCATGTGGAAGGCAATGTCCTTGCCTCGCTGGACAGGGCGGTCGGCGGTAAGGTGCATATTACCGCTGACTCATGGTCCAGCAGGCATGGACAGGGACGTTACCTGTCTTTCACGGCCCATTGGGTCACTCTTCTGGCAGCTGGGAAGGATGCAGGACAAGGTACAGTAGTGTTGGAGGTTGTTCCGCCACCACGCCTCCAAAATTCTACTACTGGTTGTGACACACCTCTCTCCTCCACCCCCTCCTCTTCTTGTTCCTCCATGGCCTCTTCCAGTGCTCTGTCCTCAGAACCAGCGGTGCTCCGTAGGTGTTCCAGGGGCTACGCAAGTACGCAGGCAAAACGATGCCATGCCATGCTTGCGCTGGTTTGTTTGGGGGACAGGAGCCACACTGGGGCGGATGTTTTGTCAGCTCTGCAGGGGCAGGCCGAGAGGTGGTTGACACCACGCCAGCTTAAGCCAGGAATGGTGGTTTGCGACAATGGCACCAACCTCCTCTCCGCCCTCCGACAGGGACAACTGACCCATGTACCCTGGGTGGCTCACGTCTTTAACCTGGTGGTGCAGCGGTTCTTGGGCAGGTACCCGGGCTTACAGGATGTCCTGAAGCAGGCCAGGAAAGTCTGTGTGCATTTCCGCCGATCATTTAATGCCTGTGCTCGGCTGGCTGAGCTCCAAAAGGAGTTGAACCTGCCCAAGAACTGCCTTATATGTGACATGCCCACCAGGTGGAACTCAACGTTGGCCATGCTGCAGCGGCTGCACACGCAGCAGAGGGCCATCAATGAGTACCTGTGTGACTACGGCACCAGGGCATGGTCAGGGGAGCTCGGTTTTTTCTCACCACGCCAGTGGGGCATGATCAGGGATGCATGCACTGTCCTGTCACCGTTTGAGGAGGCCACAAGGATGGTGAGCAGGGACAGTGCATGCATCAGTGACACTGTGCCTCTTGTCCACCTCTTGGAGAATACGCTGCGTAGAATAATGGACAGGGCACTTGAGGCAGAACAGAGGCAGGAAGAGGAGGACTTCCTTGCCTCTCAAGACCCCCTTTATCCAGACAGTGTTCCTGCTGTGCCACCCATCACACAGGAAGAGGAGGAAGAGGAGGAGGAGGAGGAGGAGGAGGAGGAGGATGATTGTGTCAGCATGGAGGTGGAGGCTGGCACTCAACATCAGCAGCAGCAGCAGTCTTGTAGGGATGATTTACAGTCCCAAGAAACCCGTGGACTTGAACGTGGCTGGGAGGAGGTAGCTGCGGATCATGTTGCCCTTAGTGACCCAGAGGACTCCGGACCGAATGCCTCAGCTAACCTACGCTGCATGGCCTCCCTGATCCTGCAAAGCCTGCGGAACGATCCTCGTATTCTTCGGATCAAGGAGAGGGACCATTACTGGCTGGCCACTCTCCTTGATCCACGGTACAAGGGTAAGGTTACCGACCTTATCTTGCCATCGCAGAGGGAGCAGAGGATGAGACATCTCTGGGAGGCCTTGCAGAAAGGTCTGTGCAACGCGTTCCCAGAGACTGGGAGGTTACAAACTGGTCCTGGAGAACGTGTTGCTGAGGCATCGGTCAGAAGGAGCGGTGGAGAAGGTGGCCGTCTGACTGATGCTTTCAGACAATTTTTTAGTCCGCAGCCCCAAGGTATGATCGGTTCCAGCACTCATCGCCAGCGTCTGATTTACATGGTGCAGGAATACCTAGGGGCAAGGTCAGACTTGGACACCTTTCCCACCGAAAATCCTCTGGCTTACTGGGTCTTGAGGATGGATCACTGGCCAGAGCTTGCACAGTATGCAATTGAGCTACTGGCCTGTCCTGCATTCAGCGTTCTTTCGGAACGCACCTTCAGTGCTGCTGGTGGCTTTGTTACCGATCACAGGGTGCGCCTGTCCACCGAATCAGTTGATCAACTGACCTTCATCAAGATGAATCAGTCTTGGATCACCCACAGCTACCAAGCACCTGAAGCTGATGTAACAGAATACTTTTTTTTTCAAATACCACATCCCTTCAAGACTGCCTATGCTGAGTGACTGTCCTGTTATGTTGATTGTCTATCCTCTTCCTCCTCCGCTGATATGTTGGAAGAACATTTCTGGTTCTGGTTGATGCCATCAGCCCAATTTTTCTGCCCCTGTTTAACAGGGGCGTTTAAGTAAAATTTTTGATGCAATGCTTTGCAGCAGGGCTAATTCCTGCAATAAAACTAGAGTATATGGCAGAGGTTGCAGTGTGGTGGCACCAGCACCAGTGCCTAAGGCCCAATTTTTCTGCCCCTGTTTAACAGGGGCGTTTAAGTACAATTTTTGATGCAATGCTTTGCAGCAGGGCTAATTCCTGTAATAAAACTAGAGTATATGGCAGAGGTTGCAGTGTGGTGGCACCAGCACCAGTGCCTAAGGCCCAATTTTTCTGCCCCTGTTTAACAGGGGCGTTTAAGTACAATTTTTGATGCAATGCTTTGCAGCAGGGCTAATTCCTGCAATAAAACTAGAGTATATGGCAGAGGTTGCAGTGTGGTGGCACCAGCACCAGTGCCTAAGGCCCAATTTTACAGCCCCTGTTTAACAGGGGCGATTAAGTACAATTTTTGATGCAATGCTTTGCAGCAGGGCTAATTCCTGCAATAAAACTAGAGTATATGGAAGAGGTTGCAGTGTGGTGGCACCAGCAGCAGTGCCTAAGGCCACATTTTTCTGCCCCTGTTTAACAGGGACATGTAATTACAATTCTTGATATAATATTTCACAGGAGGGCCCCTTCCTGTGCCCACCCAGAGTAACGGTGAGGACTTATAGTGTTGTGGCACCAGCACCACAACCACCAAAGGTCAATTTTTCTACCACTGTTCAACAATGGCATGTAATTACAATTCTTGATATAATCGTTCACAGCAGGGCGCTCCAGCGCCCACCAAGAGTCACTTTGAGGGCTTACAATGTTGTGGCAAAACCAACACCTTGTTCCGCCATTTCTGCAGAGCATATAGGGCAGGCCCCTACTTTCAAACATCCAACTTACAAACATCTCCTACTTGCAAACGGAAGGAGACAACAGCAAGTGAGATGAAAAAAGATGGACGAGAAAACAAATTATACAGGGGTGATAACCCTTCCCTATGTTTTCCAAAAAGCTTAAAAATAGTTTTTTTGACTGGAGCTACACTTTAAAAATGTACCAGTTGAAAATTACAAACAGATTCAACTTAACACAACAAACCTACACAGTCCCTGTCTTGTTTGCACCGCCTGTATACTGCTGTTCTGAGTATATAGGGCCTGGGGGCCACACGCATTTCCTTTTTTTAATATGGGTACAGGGTTCCCCTTAATATGCGTACAAGACCCAAATAGGCTGGTAATGGGCAGGGAGGGCTACCCATGCCATTTTTCTGAATGATTTTCAACCATATTGCAGGAACCAGATATAACATTAAAACCGCAAGCAGTTTTAAATGGTGTTATTTCCGTTAAATGTCATTTTGTGCAGGGACTGTTCTAAACACAGGAAACACGTGGCACTTCACAGGCATACTACAGACACCCCCCAGGCACCATATTTACAGGAATATTTCACGTTTTTTTTTCACTTTAATCGTCATTAAAATCAGTGCTCCCGCCAAAACGGCCATTTTTAAAAACATTTTAGGCATTGACCCATGTCCCCTGGGGCAGGAGCCAGGTCCCCAAACCCTTTTTAGGACAGTATCTTGCATATTTGCCGTTAAAATTAGCACTTTTAATTTCGAACGTTCGAGTCCCATAGACTTCAATGGGGTTCTAACGTTCGTAACGAACGTGGGGTCCGTTCGAAAGTTCTGGTACGAACCGTACCGGGGGGTGTTCGGCTCATCCCTAGTTACAATGCTAGAGGAAGAATGAATAAACTATGAGTGTGCTGAACAGTTCAGTGAAACTACAAGTCCATCTGCTGCAGCAGTAGAAGAGACTTGTAGTAGATATCTGTAAATGAATAATGGGGCAGTATGGACAAACATAGCCGCACCATTTTTAAGCTGTAACAGTTGATTTGATGAGAGGACTCCCCAGCCACCATGGGGGCCTGGTGAAGGAGGAGAGGTGGTGCTTAAGAGTAACATGTCCCCATGATTAAGCTCCAACGGGGGAGCGAAACTCTTTGGGGACATGGCCTGGCTGGAGGCTGAGCTGAGGCTGCCATTCATCTCCCTTTATACACCTGGGTCTGCTTCATGATGTGCGGCTCCTTTGACATTGCTGCATCTTGGAGCTAGGATGAGCTCCCTGTCCCTGCCTGCACTCACAGAGGTCTAGTTGGACTTTACCTCTCTACCTGAGTGACACCTAAATGTGGTCTTTTTTGGATCACAGTAACATGTTACATGTTACACCCTAAATGCTGTTATAAAGTGCAAAATGTTGCTAAAGGTGAACTTATCTTTTAAGGGATAACTTAAACAAATTGTATTATATTGCAGCTTACCAGTCCTTAGATGAGAAGGCTAATTAGGCTTACTGCAACCAGTGCAGCTGATTAACTAGGTCAGTTCAATGTTTTCAGATGCTACTAGTAGTCTGATGGTTCCCTCTGCCTTCCAGAGAGCTATGAGAATTCTCTGGAATGTAGGTGTGGAGCTATGCAGAGGACAGTATGAATACTTAGGCAGCCCTGGAAAATCCCAGGTAGCAGGGCCCTGAAGGCTGCTGGGAAACTGCATAAATACTCTGAGAGACTGAGCTTCTGGCTCTTTGTCTGAAGAGGATCAGTCCACCCTGGAAGGCTACTATCCTCCAGGGCAATAGTGCCATGTGCTTGCTGTTTGTGAGTCCCCAGGTGGACGACCGAGGACCTGAATGCTGAAGCTAGGGAGAGCTGACTGGGGGGCTGTGTGTTGAAGATATAGCTTAGTATCAATCGAGAAAGGTGTCACTTGGAAGTTGGAAGGAGTCAACCAACTGTCTCTGCACATTTTGTGAGTACAGACTGCTGTGAGAGATCTTAGAGACCTTTGGGCTGCTTCCACCCCTATTGTGCTAGAGAGTTAGCTATGCGTTTGCCTAAAGGGGACATCGCCTGGTGTCCTGAAGAGCTTAGTCTATCTGATTCTATGTGAAGGGACTCTGCTCTTGTGGTTCTAAAGAAAAGAGTTTGCTTTTAATGGTTTCCACTACAAAGCCAAGTTCAGTTTGCTATAAGCAAGAACTTCTGCTTCAGCTTTTTCGGAAGGTCGTTTTATGGCTCTGCTTTTGTAGCATCCCACTTAATTCCCTCAACACAACCCAAGTTCTCCAAAAATAAAAACATCACCCCTAGACTGGCTATTGAGGAAAAGTGTGGCTGAGATTGTGTTCCTGTCTGTGGGGCAACCCAGTGGGGAAGAACCTGGGCAAAATTTCAGCAACTGCTTTAGGAGTAAGCACTACCTGAAGATTAAAAAAAGATATGCATGTTTAAAATTTCATGGCTGCTTTAGGAAACATTTAATGGGGCCCTTTTAGAGTCTTTGCACTTAGTGACAGTACCAGTTAACCTGCATGCGGTATAGATATAGTATATTCTCAGCACAGGTGCAAGGTAGATGTGGCTCAGATGCGGGTTCGGTATAATGCGGTATAGGGTTGGTATAGGTTTAGAATAAGTGTGATTTAGGGTGCAGTATGAATTGGGTACACTTGGTGTCCTGCTCTCAGTGGCTCAGTCCCTGCTGGTAGTATCAGTAATGGACGAACAGCCCTCTCGCTAGTCCCCAGGATGCTGTGGTGACCTCTCACTGTAGAAGGGGGCCATCAGTCTCTCCCTAAAAGCCTCCTGTGATCATCGATGGGAAGCGGAGGGTGAGTGGACACTTCAGTCTCCCAGCTGCAGCAGTGCAGGTACTGTGATATGGGCAGTGCTTGAGTGCCACTGGGTGTCCTCATTTCCAGTCTTAGACTCGGATCTCCACTAGTATGGTCTCCAGCTGGCAGGTGAAAATCCAGAGAGAGGGGTTCTTCCTCTAACTTCCTTGGTGCTAAGGGAAGAACTTTCTTGGACAGTGAGTGCATATTGGGATCTGTAGTGTACCCATTATTGTGTATCCATTATATGGCTGCTGTCTTAAGCTACAATTCCCAGCATCCTCAGTGCCCTGTATACAATTCTATGGGCTTGCTTGGCTTTAGCTCTCCTCTTGCTGGCCAGAAGAGGATGGTGCAGCATAACATTAATGTCATAGTGGAGAGAGAGAGGCAAATAAAAAGCAATGTCTCCTTCTCCAAGTTGTTGTAGCTCAGCACCTGGCTACATCTGGTCGACGACTCTTCTAGTCCAGTGGGGCTTGGGCAGTGTCAGATCAGAGGCAGAAACCCAAGCAAGGCTGGCTCATCCACCCAAGGTTTCATTTCCACTGGGAGATCTGCAATTATCCTCCTAGCTGCACGCGGATGGCGCCACACCATTTTCCCCTTTATCTCCTGGGTGTTTGACAGAGCTCCCCACTGGTTCTCCTGGCGGGGATGAGAGCAGCAAGTTGATGGCATGGCTGGGAAAGTGAGCGCATCATTTCCAGCTCTCGCTGCAATTCCAATGACGTGATTCTGGCCAGCGGCCATCTTGGTGGAGGCAGAGGCTCCTCATGGGGCCCAGAGAGTAACGTCACTTTTGGGTTCGCTGCACAGCAAATTACAAAAAAAGATAGAAAGAATAGAAAGCATCAGGAAGTGGAAATCCCAGGCTTTGAGGACACCAGGAGAGCCACACAAAGGTGCAGGTATATGTCCACCAACCTGCATGGGGACAGCTGGGGCTGGGACCAGAGCTGGGGCAGGAAGCAGTTAAAAGGGCCCTAAGCAGTGTCTCTTTGTGGATGACCATGTCAGACGCTACACCACCCTGCCCTGCAGATTCTGCCAGCCAGGAAAGCTCCAAGGAAAGCCAGGTAACTCCAGTGTCACCTCTGCCTTTACCTTACCACAAATGCAGCATCCTTGCATTTCTCACTGAGGTTACCTTGTGCTTATTTTCAGGCAAAGGCCCCAGAAGACAATTGGACAAAGACCAGTAGCAAAGCATTCTTCTCAGAGATATACTTGATCCTCTTATAAAATAAATAAAAAGCACTTATTCCTGCTGTGCTCTGACATAGAAAAATTTAAAGTTCCAGCAAATACCAGTCAGGACAGCAACCCATCCACTAGTCAGCAAACCATCCACTAGTGAGCAACCCAACCAATAGTCAGGCACCCCTACCATCATACAGAGGAGAAGACATGGCCCGGTCAGAGCATGAAGCAGGCTCAGAAGACCCAGACTCTGAATCGGAAGATAAATTATGTTTAGGTTAAGAGAAAGATGAAAGGTCTTCCCTTCAGAAAATGGAAAAAACAAGAAAATACCGTTCTAAAAAATAAATAGTACAAAAAATAGAAAACCAAATAAAAACAAACCCAAAACCACCCACAGCAGCAGCTCTAAATTGTGAGATATGCATAAATGTAAACGTAGAAATAAGAAAAAAGCTGCGCTTACTAATATGTATGTGATATATATACACTACTATTAGTATAAAGTGACAAGACAGTCCAATAATCATAATGAAAAATAAAGTCCAATAAAATCTAAAAATTGTGAATAGAAACTGTAGTTTCTATTCACCAACATGTGATCCACCATCACATGAATTGCACGCTTACTAGAGGCAAGCTTAACCCCCCTGACGGTCTTCCCGAGTCTGGCTCAGGGTGGAATTTTTGTAACATTAGCGGTAACCTCGAGCCAGGCTCGGGACCGCATCGCTGGATCCAGGAGGAGGTTTACTTACCTTCTCCCTCGGATCCAGCATTGTCTCCCCGCTGTACGAGCGAGCCGTGCCTCGCTCGATCTATCACGGAGCCGATCTCCATGCCCTGCGAGCATTGCGACGCACGGGGACGGAGATCGGCGCCAAATTCAAAAAGTGAAACAGACAGTATACATACAGTATAATGTAATCTTACAGATTACATTGCTGTATGTAAATATTTCACATCCCCTTTGTCCCTAGTGGTCTGTCCAGTGCTCTGCATGCAGTTTTATATAATAAAAACTGTTCTTTATGCCTGGAAACTGGAGATTGTCCATAGCAACCAAACTGTCATTTTACATCAAAAATGGTTTTAGACCAGCTAGAAAACAGCGATAATAAATTGTAATCACTCGCAGAATTGAGCGATAGTGATTTGTGGGGAGATCCGTCATCAAATACTGAAAAGTAATGACAGTGACAATTCTGCAACTGAGCAAATGTCAGTGTTTTTGATTTGATTACATCATTGAATAATTTTTATTATTGTTATATTATTATTTCGTACAATTATTTATAGTTATTTATTATATTATAATTTATGATTTAATTTTTCAAACTTAATCATACCCGGGATGTCTGCTAGACTCTTGTTTGGACAGATTTAAGAGAGTTATTCCTAAGAATTACAGGACTACAATATAAAATGCCAAATTTTCATGCAAAATAATGGTACCGCTTTTAGCACCTAAAATCCGAAATAATCGTACCGCCAGGGAGGTTAATTAAAGCCTGTATGTATCCAACCATCAACTTGATAATAATGCTTCCACAGACCACCTGGATAATATTCATGCAGTGGGAGAGACTTTCAGATTCACATCGCTGTCGTCACCCTTACTTATACGAACGTAAATGATGGACAAGAGAAGGCAACAACCGATCGGAGCGCACCTCTGTCATAAGTTAATGGAAATGAAAGAAAGACTTAGGAAGTATTAGAGGACATATTTGGCTGCACCATACCACCCAATATAAAAAAGACTGCGGTCTGTGACCTAAATCGGGATTGGCCACAAACACTGACAGGCTCTGTGGATTGAAATCCAGGAAGAGTCGACCAGTTGTGCAAGGGCTGCGTGTGCATTTAACCCTCCCATTGGGTTAGTATGATGATTGGCCAGAGCATGCACCATGACCTGCATGCTTTGGCCAATCCCAGCTCCCTCAGCTAAGAGAGCCACAATTGGCCAAAGGCATGGGGCTCAGGGGGACTAAGTCCACGCCCCACACTATATAAGGCTGGCTGCACGGTGGCCCTGTGTAGTGTGTTGTTGGCATAGACAGAAAGAGGGTGTCATTTAGATTGAGCAGGTAGGCAGGTTATTCAGTTAGCTGCAGTGTATTTTATATATATATATATATATATATATATATATATATATATCCAGTGCATCCAGTTTAGCTATAGTGCAGTGCACCAATAGTACAGTTGGAACTGTGAGTAGAAGAGAAGCGTCACACAGCGGGAGCCTCCCATTGCACAGAGCGGCCCGAGAACGAAGAAGAGACGCTGTGGAGAAAGATGCCAGACCAGAACACCAGAGCAAGAAGAAGCCGATCGGAAGAAGAAGAAGATGGAGGAAGAAGATGAAGAAACTGAAGGATGAAGAAAAGAAGAAGGCAGAAGAAAGAAGATGAAAGAAGACTTTAATAAAGGACTTGTCAAAGACCGTCTCCTGTTATTTTTAACACTTTTGTCACTTTTTTGGTGAAATGGTAGGGGTACTTTTGTACCCCCTTACCTTTTCACACAGGGGGAGGCCAGGATCTGGGGGTCCTCTTGTTAAAGGGGCTTCCAGATTCCGATAAGCCCCCCACCCACAGACCCCTACAACCACCAGCCAGGGTTGTGGGGATGAGGCCCTTGTCCTCATCAACATGAGGAGAAGGTGCTTTGGGGAGGATCCCAAAGCATCCTCCCAATGTTGAGGGCATGTGGCCTGGTACAGTTTGGGAGGGGCGCTCTCTCATCCCCCCTCTTTTCCTGTGGCCTGCCAGGTTGCGTGCTCAGATAAGGGTCTGGTATGGATTTTTTTTTTGGCCTGGGGTTCCCCTTAAAATCCATGGCCAGACCTGAAGGCCTGGTATAGATTTTGAGGGAGACCCCCACACCATTTTTTTTTGGCGCAGGATTCCCCTTAAAATCCATACCAGACCTGAAGGGCCTGGTATGGATTTTGAGGGGGACCCCCGCGCCATTTTTTTTTGGCACGGGGTTCCCCTTAATATCCATTCCACACCCCAAGGGCCTGGTATGGAATTTCGGGGGACCCCCACGCATTTTTTTTATTATTTTTTTTTTGTTAATGCTAATGCTAACATGACCTGTGTGCAATGCAAATAGCCTTAAAAAAACCCATAGAAGATGTACAACATTAGAATCCTGCTATAGCTTGTAGTCTAAATATTCGACCGGGAACGTATGATTGCAGTATCATACAGTGAGTTTCGCTGCCCCGTCGAATCTGCTTTAAACATTCGACAGACACCATAAGCCTTCAATGACAGATTCAACCTTAATTTATTTGGATTTTCAGACAAATGCAATTTTTTTAACGGAAAAAAATAAAAATAAAAGCGAATTTCAGGAGTACCTAAATTAATTAATTTTTTTGACGAAAACGAAATACCGAAACAAATTATTTCAGTCTGCACATGTCTAGTACACAATACTGTGCACCCCTAGTGCAGTTGCTACTACTTTTCCAGTGGTTTCCACAATACATTCAGTGCTCCCACAGTTGTTATTGCACTTCTGTTGGTGTACACAGTACCGTGCACCCATAGTGCAGTTGCTACTACTTTTCTGGTGGTGAACCCAATACATACAATGCACCCATAGTTGCTATTAGACTTCTGGTGGTGTACGCAATACTGTTCACCCCTATTGCAGGGGCTACTACTTTTCTGGTGGTGTACACTATACATACAGTGCACCCAGCGCAGCCATAAGATATTTTGGGGCCCCTTACAAAACTTTAGGTCCCGAGGCCTGAAAACCAACATTCCCAAGGGCTTGCCCACTGGCCGTCCCACCGAATCCAAGGAATAGATAGATGGATGGTGCTGGGCATGGATGTGGATAAATTGTAGAGACTGGAGGGATGGATGGATGGATGATGCTGTGCATGGATGCGGATACTGGAGGGATGGATGGATTATGCTGGGTGTGGATGTGGATACTGGAGGGATGGATGGATGGATGATGCTGTGTGTGGATGTGGATACTGGAGGGATGGATGGATTATGCTGGGTGTGGATACTGGAGGGATGGATGGATTATGCTGGGTGTGGATACTGGAGGGATGGATGGATGGATGATGCTGTGCGTGGATGTGGATACTGGAGGGATGGATGGATTATGCTGGGTGTGGATGTGGATACTGGAGGGATGGATGGATGGATGATGCTGGACGTGGATACATTGTGGAGAGGGATGGATGATGCTTAGCATATATAAGGGACCCCCTCAAAGTCTTGCCCATAGTGAAGGATATATTACAAAGGGACCCCCGTCAAAGTCTTGTCTACAGGGTAGCGTGCATTGCAAAGTGTACCTGTTACAGTCCTGTCTGGTGTATGTTAGTTACAGGAAGGTGGGTTCTGGTGTATGTTATGTACAGGGTTCAAGAGAACACTAGGTACAGAGTCCATTCATCCATGTACATCCCAATACTGCACCTCTCCTCCCCTGCTACAACCTCTGCAATACACGCGCCTCTCCTCTGGCCTAATCTTCCCATCCCCCAAAGCTCCACCATCCTCCACATGATTACCTTTGTAAAATAACTTTTCTGTACACTCCTTTTCAGCTTCTGAACTCCCTGACCAGATAGGAGATAAGGATCGTTGTGCAGAGCAAGGAGGCTGTTGAAGGAGCTGTGGGAGAGCTGCTCTACCCCCACTTTCAAATACTGCAGAAACTGAAAGCAGGAAAAACCCTGCCTTGGTACCTTTTCCCCAGCCAGCAATGTATGATTGCCTCTTCCCCTAAACACTGGTTGCTTGACAAAGGGGGCGGGTATGAGTAGTAGTCACGCCCATACCCGACATCATAGCTCTGATCTGACAGGTGAAGTGTCTCATCAGGGATGCACAGTGGACATCCAGCTGGCTTGCTCGTCCATCCCTGGATGTTATGATATCAGCAACAGGATATGTATGTTCCCTTCTTCCTCTCTGTAGCGGGCCCCGGAGGGGGGAAGGGGGTGCAGCAAGGTGGGCCCCTTGGGATTCTGGGGCCCCTTACAGGAGTACTGCCTGTACCCCCCTGATGGCGGCCCTGAGTGCACCCATAGTTGTTATTACACTTCTGTTGGTGTACACAGTACCGTGCACCCATAGTGCAGTTGCTACTTCTTTTCTGGTGGTGTTCACAGTACACAATACGTACAGTACCGCCATAGTTATCACTCTTCTGTTGGTGTACACAGTACCGTGCACCCATAGTGCAGTTGCTACTACTTTTCTGGTGGTGTACACAGTACTTCCAGTTCCCAGGAAAGACTTTACAGACGCCCGCCATTATTGATTCCGGGGCGTGCAGCTGTTTTATGGATTCATCCTTTGCTGCCCAACATCAAATTCTTCTCCTACCTAAGACCCGTGGACTCTCTATCCATTTGGCCGATGGCTCCGCTATTAAATCTGGTCCTGTAACTCAAGAAACTGCACCTCTATCTACTGTTATCTCTGGTTCGCATCAAGAACTTCTCCGGATGGACATTATCACCTCCCCACTTTTTCCTGTAATACTTGGGATGCCCTGGCTACAGGCCCACAATCCAACCATAAATTGGGCTACAGGAGAAATTACTTTTTCTTCACCCTATTGCCAGAAGTATTGTGGTTCCTCCGGTTTCCTGAGACCAGCAATCTTATTATCTATTGACTCAGAGATCGATTTACGTCAGGCCATTCCCGAAGTCTACCATGAATTCCTGGACGTGTTTAGTAAACAAAAGGCAGAGGTGCTCCCGCCCCACCGAGCTTATGACTGCCCCATTGAGTTACTTCCTGGAGCCAAAATTCCGTTTGGAAGGGTTTTCCCCTTAACAGAGGTAGAGCAGGAGAAACTCAAAGAATACCTCGAAGAAAATTTAAAGAAGGGGTTCATTCGCCCGTCTACGTCTCCAGCAGGTGCGGGTATTTTTTTTGTTGAGAAGAAGGACCACACTCTCCGACCCTGCGTGGACTACCGTGAATTAAACAACATCACTATAAAGAACCGGTACCCTCTCCCTCTATTTCCAGAGTTATTCCAAAGACTGGGAACTGCTACGGTTTTCACTAAACTCGATCTCCGTGGGGCTTACAACTTGTTCCGTATCAAGGCCGGAGATGAGTGGAAGACCGCTTTCCGTACCCGATTCAGACACTTTGAGTATTTGGTGATGCCCTTCGGTTTGTGAAATGCCCCCGCTACCTTCCAATACTTTATCAATGATGTGCTCCGGGACTTTCTGGACTTATTCGCTGTCATTTACTTAGATGATATTTTAATTTTTTCTTCCTCCCTTGAAGCCCATCGCAAGCACGTCAAAAGCGTGTTGGGTCGGCTCCGCCAACACGGACTATATGCAAAAGCAGACAAGTGTTTGTTTGAACAGGAAAGTATATCATTCTTGGGGCTGATCATTTCTAGTAAGGGTATAAAAATGGACCCCCAGAAGATCGCTGCGATTTTGGACTGGCCAACTCCTGTAGACAGGAAAGGAATCCAACGTTTTATTGGATTCGCCAACTTCTATCGCAAATTTATTAAGGGGTTCTCGGCTATTGTCGCACCCATCACACAACTAACCAGACAAGGAACCCGTTTTCATTGGACGTCTGAAGCTCAAGAAGCATTCGAGACTCTCAAGGAACTTTTCACCTCCGCTCCTATTTTAAGACATCCAGATTCCTCCCTGCCATTTATTTTAGAAGTGAATGCATCCGAAATCGCCGTAGGAGCTATATTATCCCAAAGACAAGGAACTAAGGCCCTGCTCCATCCTGTGGCTTTCTTTTCACGTAAACTATCAGCAGCCGAGAAAAATTACGATGTTGGAGACCGGGAGCTGTTGGCAATTAAATCTGCATTAGAAGAATGGCGCTATTTGTTGGAAGGAGCTTCTCATCCAATTTTAATATTTACCGATCACAAAAACCTGGAGTACTTAAGATCTGCAAAAAAACTAAAACCAAGACAAGCCAGGTGGGCACTCTTCTTCTCCCGGTTCTCTTTTCATGTGACGTATCGCCCAGGGTCTAAGAATATAAAACCAGATGCCTTGTCACGGATGTTCCACAAGTCCCAGGAAATTTCTCCTCCAGATACCATTCTCGCTCCTGGGAATTTCCTTCTGCTTCAGGAAGATCTTCTCTCCCGGCTTAGACAAGCCTCCATGGGACGAAGACCTTTTTCAGAACCAGAACTACAAACCAGAGGTGGGTTACTGTGGTATAAAGACAAGATCTACATCCCCTAAACTCTGCGGGTATCTATCCTTGAGCTGTGTCACGACCACGCACTCGCCGGACATTTTGGTATCACTAGAACTATTGATTTGGTACAGCGTACTTTTTGGTGGCCTCAGTTACAGGAGGATTGCAAGAAATACGTGAACACCTGCACTACGTGCATTAGAAGTAAGAACTATAAAACTAAGGCCTGGGGCCTCCTTAAACCATTGTCTGTTCCGGACAGGCCATGGAAAATGCTGTCTCTAGACTTCATTGTTGAATTGCCTCCGGCAGACGATCATACCACTATCTTTGTGGTGGTTAATCGTCTGTCCAAGATGGCACATTTTATTCCCATGAAGGGTACCCCCTCAGCCTCTGAAACTGCACAAGTGTTCATCAAGGAAATCATTAGGCTCCATGGGGTACCAGCCAATATAGTGTCGGATCGAGGGGTACAGTTCACCTCTCAATTCTGGAAGTCCCTCTGCAAGGCCTTGAATATTGAACTGTCTTTCTCATCCGCCTATCATCCTCAGTCCAATGGGCAGACTGAGAGGACGAACCAAACTCTCGAACAATATTTACGCTGTTTTTCCTCTTTTGCACAAGATGAATGGATCTCCCTGCTTCCAGTAGCTGAGTTCGCGTATAATAATTCTCTCCATTCCGCCACCAAACAGACACCCTTTTTTGCCAATTATGGCTTCCACTCTTCATTTCTACCCAACTCCCCTCCTGAATGCTCAGTACCAGCAGTCCAGGATAAGATAAACTTTTTCTCAACCAACAACAAACTTCTGCAAGAAACAATGACTAGAACTCAAGAGCACAACAAGGCAACCTTTGACAAGAAGTAACGAGGGGAGTTAGTACTGGTACCTGGTGATTTGGTGTGGCTATCCACGGTAAACTTGAAAATGGCGTGCCCTTCAAGGAAACTAGGTCCCAAGTTTTTAAGACCTTTCTCATTCAAAAGGAAGATTAACGAAGTTGCTTTCGAACTAGAACTTCCAGACTCACTAAAGGTCCATCCGGTATTCCACGTGTCCTTATTGAAACCTTTCACTCCCAATCCAGTTCCTAACCGAAAAACCACTCCTCCTGATCCGATCCTGGTTGATAGTGAAGAAGAATTTGAAATAGAAGCCATCCTAAATTTCAGAAGAAGAGGAAACCAGAACCAGTTTTTAATCAAATGGAAAGGATATGGTCCCGAAGAGAACATTCATGCAAAAAACTTGATTCAATCCTTTAAAAGGGCCCATCCGGAAAAATTTGCCCGAAAGGGCATCCGGAGGCTGCCCCTTGGGAGGGGGCAATGTCATGAAAATCGCATGAAGAGACTGACCTCCAGGTCTTCTGGTTTACGGTCGTCGCAGGTACGCACGATCGTACGAACGCGTATGCGTTCGTACGCAGGTGCGCGTGCGCGGGCACGTGCGCGGTCGCATGCGTGCGTCCGTGTTGGCGCCAAACGGCCTATTTAAACTAGCCTCTTGCTAATAGTCTCTGCTGTCTGCTCTACAGCGTTATACAGCGTTATACCTGTGAGACCTGATCGTAGTGTTCGTTCCTGTTTGACCCGGCCTGCCTGTGACCCATCTGCTATCTGCCTGCACCCGACCCCGGCTTGTTGTGACGATTCTCCTGCCTGTTCCCTTGTACTTCGTTTCCAGTCTGATATCCGACCTGGCTTGCTTTGACCATCCGTCTGCTAAAGGTGAACCTGCTTATATTGAACTGTGCCATCTGCTGCAAGTAACCTGCTTGTATTGAACTGTTCACCTGCTGCAAGTGCCTGCTCATATTGAACTGTTTATCTGCTGCAAGTACCTGCTTATATTGCGCTGTTCATCTGCTTCAAGTCACTTGTCTTATTGAACTGTTCACCTGCTGCAAGTGTCTGCTCATATTGAACTGTTTATCTGCTGCAAGTACTTGTGTATATTGCACTGTTCATCTGCTACAAGTTGCCTACTTCCCTGCACTACTTATCATCAAGTTACCTGTTCCATTGAACTGTGTTATCTGCTATAAATGACCTGCTGATCCATTCGCTGTGATTACCTGCTCCACTGAACTTCACCTACCCATCCTACTCATCTGTTGATCCTGCCAGGCACCTGTACCCCTCCTTACTCCTGTGTTCCCTGTTACATTGCCAGAAAACCGGTAGTGGGAGTTGTAAGGGAGGCCTCTCTCCGCAATCCGGGCTCGCTACTAGAAGGTACGTGACAAAAGGCCTCTGCAAACTTATGCTGCATGGCCTCCCTGATCCTGCAAAGCCTGTGAAAGGACCTTAGGATTCGTGGTATCAAGGAGAGGGATCATTACTGGCTGGCAACCCTTCTTGATCCACGTTACAAGGGTCAGGTTGCAGAACTTATCCAGCCTTCGCAGAGGGAGCAGAGGATGAAACATCTTTGGGAGGCCTTTCAGAAAGGTTTGTGCAATGCGTTTCCAGAGCCTGGGAGGTTACAATTTCCTGGTGCAGGACAACCTGCTGCTGAGGCTTCGTTCAGTCACAGAAAGAGTGGTGGAGAAGGTGGCTGGCTGACCGATGCCTTCAGACAATTCTTCAGTCCTCAGCACCAAGGTCTTATCAGCTCCTATCAAGCATCGCCAGCATCTGAACTACATGGTGCAGGAATATCTAGGGGCAAGATCAGACTTGGAGACCTTTCCAACAGAACATCCACTGGGTTACAGTGTCTTGAGGATGGACCAGTGGCCAGAGCTTGCTCGATATGCAATTGAGCTACTGGCCTGTCCTGCATCCAGCATTCTTTCTGAATGCACATTCAGTGCTGCTGGAGGCTTTGTAACCAATCACAGAGTGCGACTGTCCACAGACTCTGTTGATCGGCTCACATTTATAAATATGAATCAGTCTTGAATCACCAGCTACCAAGCACCTGATGCTGATGTAACTGATTGATTTTTCTATGGATGTGGGATCCCTTGAAGACTGCATATGCTGAGTGACTATCCTATTATGCTGAGTTACTATACTGTTCCTCCTCAATCTTCATGATGATAGCTTCTAAGAATATTTTTGGTTCAGGGCACCACCACCACTGCCTAAGACCCAATTTTCCTGACCCTTTTTAACAGAGGCATGTCATTACAATTTTTGATAAAATATTTAACAGCAGGGCTTGTTCCTTTGCTCAACAAGAGTATCTGTGAGGTTTTATAGTGTTGTGCCACCACCACCACCGCCACCTAAGGCCCAATTTTTCTGTCCTTGTTTAACAGGGGCACGTAATTAGAATTTATGCTGTAATATTTCACAGCAGGGCCCATTACTGCGCTCAACAAGAGTATGTGTGAGGCTTTACAGTGTTGTGCCACTACCACCGCCTAAGGCCCAATTTTTCTGCCCCTATTTAACAGGGGCATGTAATTACAATTCTTGATATACTATTTCACAGCAAGGCCTGTTCTAGCGCCCACCAAGGGTAACTCTGAGGGCTTACAGTGTTCTGGTATCACCAACACCTAAGGCCCAATTTTATGCAAAGTGTATAGGGCAGGCCGTATAGTATATACAGGCGGTCTCCTATTTTCAAACATATAACTTACAAATGACTCCTACTTACAAATGGAGGGAGACAATGGGAAGTGAGAGGAATTTTACTCCTATGAAGCTTAAATGTTCTCCTGCAAGAGTTATTATGGGAAAAATGTGTCTCCACTGATGCTTTATCACCAATCCTAGTTTCCCTAATAAGCTATAATTTTCAAAATCCAATTGTCATTGGGACAGAAATTGAGGTGAAATCTTCTGAACAGGGGCACAGGCAGCAAAACAAATGTTACAGGGGTGATAACCCTTCCCTATGTTATCCAAAAAGCTTAAAAATAAATGTTTTGGCTGGAGCTACACTTAAAAAATGTACCTGTTCCAAATTGCAAATAGATTCAACTTAAGAAAAAACCTACAGTCCCTATCTTGTTTGTAACCCAGGGACCGCTTGTATACTGCTGTTCGGAGTATATAGGGCCTGGGGGCCCCACGCTTTTTTTTTAATTTGGGTGCGAGATTCCCATTAATATCCATACCAGACCCAAAGAGCCTGGTAAGTGATTGGGGGGGAACCCATGCTGTTTTTATCAATGATTTTCATCTATATTGCCGATACCCAACAAGCAGTTTTAAATGACTTTTATTCCTTTAGAAATGTAATTTTGTGCAGAGACTGTTCTAAACACGGGAAAAATACACCACTTTACAGGCATACTATAGCCACTCCCTAGGCATGATATATAAAGGAATATTTCACTTTTATTGCTTCACTTTAAGCATTATTAAAATCACTGCTCCCGAAAAAACTTACATTTTTATAACTTCTTTTTGAATTGATACATGTCCCCTGGGGCAGGACCTGGGTCCTCAAACACTTTTTATGACAATAACTTGCATATTAGTCTTTGAAATAGCACATTTGATTTTTCACGTTTGAGTTCCATAGACTTTAACAGTGTTCGCACAAATTTTTTGCCTGTTCGCATGTTCTGCCGGGAACTGAACCGGGGGGTGTTTGGCTCATCCCTTTCTCAGAGGAGGATACACAAACCTGTATGAAGTGCCCCAAAGTAAATGCCTCCATCTCCAGGATTGAAAACAGGTCTGACCTAGCCTTCGACGACTCAGAAACCTTCAATGATCCTATGGATAAGAAAGTAGAAGCACTATTAAAGAGCGCATGGAAAGCAGGAGCAGCAAATCTAAATCCATCAATAGCATCTATCTGCACTGCTCATGCTCTACTAGTCGAGCTGAGTCAACTTTAAGAGCCTCTGTAAGGTGGTACACCTAGGCAAGAGTTAATAAAAACCAACCCTACGCTAACCAGAGCAGCAGCCTTTCTAGCGAATGCCTCAGCAGAAGCAGTGGAGATAGCATCCAGAACTGCAGCCCTAATTAATTACGCCAGGAAAGTCTTATTGCTGAAGTCATGGGCAGTGGACATCACCTCAAAAAACAAATTATGTGGGATTCCTTTGTGGACAAATTACTATTCGGACCATACCTAGATTCGGCCCTAGACAGGATCACACACAAGAAAAAAGGCTTTCCACAGGGCAAGAAGAAGCTAGGGAAGATGCCTTTTCGACAGCCCAGAAGATTTAATAAAAGCTGGAGCCAAAAAGAATTGGGCTTCACAAAAGAGAAAGGGCAAGGAAGACTTTATCTTCAAGCCTTCCTTCTCCAGAAACAAGAAGCAATGGCGGTCTCTAGGTGGGGGGCAGATCAGCATTTTCCGCCCCCCCCCCTCCAACCAGATATCTAGTGATCATGCTTCTGAGGAACAAAGACCATGCAGAGCTCCTTCTATCCTCTCTGGAAGATTTATTGACTCAAAAGGTAATCTGTCCTGCCTTGCAGGGGGAAGAAGGAACAGGCTTCTACTCACACTTATTTACAAGTAAGAAACCATCAGAGAAACTCAGACTCATAATGAATCTAAAACCTCTCAACAGAAAGATAAAGTTAAAGTACAAGAGGTTCACAATGGAGTCCATCTACTCAGTCAGGAATATCCTACCAGCGGGAGTCTTCATGGCAACAGTAGACATGCAAGACACCTACTTTCATGTGCCAATAAAAAGAAAAGCCATCAAAGATATGTGAGATTTGTGGTCCAGGGCCCAAAAGCCACCCTACACCTGCAGTACATGTCCTTGCACTTCGCCATTTCTTCCACTCCTGGGATTTTTATGAAAATGATGGCAGAAGCCCTGAAAAAGACAACAGGGCATAGGAGTTTTTCCGTATTTAGATGACCTTCATTTTTTTTGCAGACTCAGCAGAGAGCCTGGCAGTCAATCTGCAGACAAGAATCGACTACCTGCAAGAGCTCGGCTGGATAGTGAACACCAAAACGGATGAAAAAACTTCAATAATGGGTCTGACGTGGTCAGACTCAATGACCATCAGGCGGGGCATGACAGTCTCGATTCTGGACATCGCATGGGCTCCTCTAAACGTGATTTTGCCATAGCGGGAGTTCACCAACTCTGAATGCGGGACCACCAGGATTTGGTTGTATTCAGTCAAGAAAACTCTTCGTTGGTGGCTCAATCCACTTCCCTAACTCACCAAAGGATGCAGATGGACACAGAACAACCCAATGTGTATCACCACAGATGCCAGCACCCTGGGGAACTCACATGATGGATCTCTGCACGCAGGGAGAATGGAATCCCCGCTGGTCACGAGATTCCTCAAATATGATGGAATTAAAAGTAGTAGAGCAAGCCCTAAGGTCATTTTGAACATCAACTCAGAGCAAGAATGTCCAAATCCAGTCAGGCACTACCACAATCGTGGCATATCTGAACAGACAAACAGGAACCAAATCTCCTCACCCGATAGACACAATATCTCAAGTGGGCAGAATCAAACCTCAGGTCTTTATAAGCAATCCATCTAAAGGGAATAGACAACACCCTTGCAGACTTTCTGAGCCGAAATGCAGAAAAAACAGATGCAATGGTCTCTAAATCAGAGGATAGAACAAAGGCTCAGTACAGTACTGATATGGGACAGTACAGCACCCAGTCCCATATCAGAGGCATCTGTCTGTATCACAAACTCCTTTGTTAAATCTTAGGACCAACCCTCTACCATTAGTCAGTAGGGCTGCAATGATGGCAAAATTGGTATCCTGTAATCCCAAGAAATGCATGAACTTGCTTTTTATTTATAGGTTTTGGACACTTTTGAACCGCCTCAATCTTATTGATCTGGGGCTTGATCAGCCCTCAACCAAGGTATTGGAGAAGATAAAAAGCTGGCGCAACAAACAAACTAAAGAGAGAAAAGACCATACACAATATATAATATAATATAATATTACTGTATATATATATATATATATATATATATATATATATATATATATATATATATATATGTGTGTGTATATATATATATATATATATATATATTTATATATATATTTATATACATACATACTAGTAAACAGCCCTATTGATAGTAACAACTTGTTTCTGTGGGCACATAAATCATTGAGACTTATGCCGCGTACACACGATTGAATTCTCTGGTGGAATTGGTCCGGAAAACAATCTGGCAAACAATCCGCCGGACTTTATAACGAACTGACTTGGCCACACACGGACACTTCGAAATTCCGGCGAATTCTAATGCGATGCCATACAGCACGTACGACAGGACTAGAAAAAGGAAGTTCAATAGCCAGTAGCCAATAGCTTCCTTCTCATACTTGCTTCAGAGCATGCGTCATTCTTAGTCCGCTGGACTAGCACACTGACGAACGGATTGTCTGCTGAAAGCCAAGTCCGGTGGACACATTTTTAGTCAAAACTACTTTCTAAATCCGCCAGACTTTACGATAAAAAAGTCCGCTGGAGCCCAAACACGATCGAGTTGTCCGGCGTAATGTGGTCCGGCAGACTGAGTCTGGCGGACAATTTGATCGTGAGTACGTGGCATTAGACAAATAGACTTCAATGGGGTAGCACAACCTATATACCATATGATTGTACAGGGGTGTAGTTCCCTGTATGAAACGTATGTGAACCCTATCACGCACATAAATATATAAAGTGCAGGCTATCAATATAAATTATTGTGCAAATAAATCCTAATAGTAAACCCTTGTGCAAATAACTGCTGTGCAAACAGATATTCAAAAATTAATATCTCTGTATAATCAATCCTTACTTATGCAAAATGCTACTTTGCTAATGTGCACACCAATATGCCAAAAAATAAATAAGCTATAAATAAACAAATAAGCAAATATCATTAAGTGGTTAATCCTTCATGTGCAAAATGCTGCTAAGTAAACAATTGATTTAGTGCAAAATAGTAAATAGTGCAAATTAATTATAAAGTGCTAAATATTATCCACTTGACAACTGGGCACTTAAACACCCCTCGTGACCAGACCAATTTTCAACTTTCGGTGCTCTCACACTTTGAATGACAATTACTCAGTCATGTAACACTGTACCCAAAATAATTTAAGTCCTTTTTTCCCCACAAATAGAGCTTTCTTTTGGTGGTATTTAATCACCTCTGGGTTTTTTATTTTTTTGTGCTACAAATGAAAAAGACCGAAAATTTTGAAAAAAAACTTTTTTTTTTGTTTTTTGTGATAAAATTTAGCAAATTATTTATTTTCTTCATGAATTTTGGCCACAATTTATACTGCTACATATCTTTGGTAAAAATAACTCAAATTAGTGGATATTATTTGGTCTTTGTGAAAGTTAGAGAGTCTACAAGCTATGGTGCAAATCATACAAAATTGATCACATCTGATGTACTGGTGGCCTATCTCATTTCTTGTGACCCAAACAAGTCAGGAAAGTTTGAATACCCCCCAAATGACCCCTTTTTTGAAAGTAGACATTCCAAGGAATTTAGTAAGAGGCATGGCGAGGTTTTTGGTGTTGTCATTTTTTTCCCGCAATTCTTTGGAAAATGAAGATTTTTTTTATTTTTTATTTTATCACAAAATTGTCATTGTAATAGGTTGTTTCTCTCACATGGCATGTGTATACCACAGATGACACCCCAAAATAAATTCTGCTACTCCTCTTGAGTATTATGATACCACATGTGTGGGACTTTTCCACAGCCTAGCCACTCAGAGAGGCCCAACATGCAGGGAGCGCCATCAGGTGTTCTAGGAGCATAAATTACACATCTAACTTGTTGACTAACTATTACACTTTTGAAGGCCCTGGAGCACCAGGACAGTGACAATGATGTGGCACTGATGACAGATGGCACTGATACGTGGCACTGATGACAGATGCCACTAATACGTGGCACTGATAACACGTGACACTGATGACAGGTGGCACTAATATGTGGCACTGATGACATGTGGCACTAATACGTGGTACTGACAGATGGCACTAATATGTGCCACTGATGACAGATGTCATTAATACGTGGCACTGACACGTGACACTGATGACAGGTGACACTGATATGTGCCATTGATGACACGTGACACTGATAACAGATGGCACGTGACACTGACAGGTGGCACTGATGACAGATGGCACTGAAGACAGATGGCACTAATATGTGGCACTGATGACACATGACAGTGATATGGCACTGATGACAGATGGCACTATGTGGCACTGATGACACGTGGCACTGATGTGGCATTGATCACAGATGGCATTATATGTGGCACTGATGATAGATGGCACTTATACGTGGCACTGGGGACAGATGGCACTGACAGGTGTCATTGGGGCAAATGGCACTGACAGGTGGCACTGGGGCAAATGGAACTGGGGACAGATGGCACTGACAGGTGGCACTGAGGACAGATGGCACTGACAGATGGCACACTGGGGACAGATGGCACTGACAGGTGGCACACTGGGGACAGATGGCACACTGGTTACAGGTGGCACACTGGGGACAAATGGCACACTGGGGACATTACTCACGGCCGCTGCAGCCGCTAATCTCTCCCTCCTCACACGCTGTCTGTGTGAGGAGGGAGAGCGGTGCTGAGAGATGATCTCATATGTTTACATATGAGATCATCTCTCATTGGGCAAGCCGATTGTGCTGTAAACGGCTGCTGTGATTGGCTGTTTACAGCGATCTGTAACTGGCTGTGTCCGGGGGACATGGCCAGCACAGAACTTCCCTGATGCACGCTCGCAGGAGCGCGCATTGCGGAAGTAAACAGGAGGACATCCAGGGCCGGCCTCCTGGCAATTGACGTCCACTCTGCAGCCATCTTTCGGCTATAGAGTAGACGCCTAGTGGTTAAATAGTCCTTTATGTACACCTATAGGTGTATGAATATTCTGGTAAAGTCCTAAAATATTAAATGATGATGTCGATATAAAAGTTCATAAGAAACAAACGTGCAAAACAGTGCAAAAAGTGCAGGTGTGCAGCAATGTGACAAGCAGAGTGCTCACTATGCTCTTACCTCCAAGTGGGTAAAAAACACCACTAAGATCTCTAAAATGAAGAGTCTTCCTGAGTGTAGTAACAG
The DNA here is from genome assembly GCF_037356315.1 of Lithobates pipiens. Taxonomy (NCBI): domain Eukaryota; kingdom Metazoa; phylum Chordata; class Amphibia; order Anura; family Ranidae; genus Lithobates; species Lithobates pipiens. The sequence continues at coordinate 337,856,909 of NW_027507903.1, forward strand.
GGGATGGTATACTTAAGAGTGCTGCCTTTCAATGATGGCTTCCAGTTGGTCCGTTCGACCGTTTATCCACAGCAAATAAAGGTGGGGAATAAACAGGAATATCCCATAGTGTAATATGTCTCAATTCAGTTTATTTATCTATAAAAATGGCTACTTATAAGAAATCTTAAAACAGCAGGCAAGTATAAAATGTACGGTGTTGCAGGCGTCTCTGGTTGTTTCGTAATCTGGTCACTTCCCTATGAATTATGTCACTGCTCATGACTTCATCAAGGGATCCAGATTGGTCTAAACCTTGTCAATTTATATGTTACAACTGGAAGTGTTTAGTCGGCCATATTGTTGGATACCTGTCTCCAACATGTATGCGTGCAAATCATACAAAATTGATCACATCTGATGTACTGGTGGCCTATCTCATTTCTTGTGACCCAAACAAGCCAGGAAAGTTTGAATACCCCCCAAATGACCCCTTTTTTGAAAGTAGACATTCCAAGGAATTTAGTAAGAGGCATGGTGAGGTTTTTGGTGTTGTCATTTTTTTCCTGCAATTCTTTGCAAAATGAAGATTTTTTTTATTTTTTATTTTTTCACAAGATTGTCATTGTAATAGGTTGTTTCTCTCACATGGCATGTGTATACCACAGATGACACCCCAAAATAAATTCTGCTACTCCTCTTGAGTATTATGATACCACATGTGTGGGACTTTTCCACAGCCTAGCCACTCAGAGAGGCCCAACATGCAGGGAGCGCCATCAGGTGTTCTAGGAGCATAAATTACACATCTAACTTGTTGACTAACTATTACACTTTTGAAGGCCCTGGAGCACCAGGACAGTGACAATGATGTGGCACTGATGACAGATGGCACTGATACGTGGCACTGATGACAGATGCCACTAATACGTGGCACTGATAACACGTGACACTGATGACAGGTGGCACTAATATGTGGCACTGATGACATGTGGCACTAATACGTGGTACTGACAGATGGCACTAATATGTGCCACTGATGACAGATGTCATTAATACGTGGCACTGACACGTGACACTGATGACAGGTGACACTGATATGTGCCATTGATGACACGTGACACTGATAACAGATGACACGTGACACTGACAGGTGGCAGGAGCGCGCATTGCGGAAGTAAACAGGAGGACATCCAGGGCCGGCCTCCTGGCAATTGACGTCCACTCTGCAGCCATCTTTCGGCTATAGAGTAGACGCCTAGTGGTTAAATAGTCCTTTATGTACACCTATAGGTGTATGAATATTCTGGTAAAGTCCTAAAATATTAAATGATGATGTCGATATAAAAGTTCATAAGAAACAAACGTGCAAAACAGTGCAAAAAGTGCAGGTGTGCAGCAATGTGACAAGCAGAGTGCTCACTATGCTCTTACCTCCAAGTGGGTAAAAAACGCCACTAAGATCTCTAAAATGAAGAGTCTTCCTGAGTGTGGTAACAGGGGATGGTATACTTAAGAGTGCTGCCTTTCAATGATGGCTTCCAGTTGGTCCGTTCGACCGTTTATCCACAGCAAATAAAGGTGGGGAATAAACAGGAATATCCCATAGTGTAATATGTCTCAATTCAGTTTATTTATCTATAAAAATGGCTACTTATAAGAAATCTTTAAACAGCAGGCAAGTATAAAATGTACGGTGTTGCAGGCGTCTCTGGTTGTTTCGTAATCTGGTCACTTCCCTATGAATTATGTCACTGCTCATGACTTCATCAAGGGATCCAGATTGGTCTAAACCTTGTCAATTTATATGTTACAACTGGAAGTGTTTAGTCGGCCATATTGTTGGATACCTGTCTCCAACATGTATGCGGCCATTTTTTTGGTTGGTAACCGCTTAATATAGGCGTATATTTATGCACAATCAAAACCAGCTATATATATATAGATATAGCTCCAAGATACACATGATTAAAATCAAAAAATATGTTAAAAAATGTATATTTAAAAGGGGTGGATCAATGAACCACTATATGTCCCACTAATGGAAATGCATAGCGATCCCTCTTTAATTGTATTAACCCTTAATGGGGTAGTCGGTGGAATCTTTCATTTAAGTGGTAAAGACTTAACCCCGGAAGAAATGGCTGTCTTGGATAAAGGCTTGAAACATGCCCCTGTGAAAAATTTGAATAAATTTGATACCTATATTGGAATACAGAAATACATACGGAAAATGAATATTAAAAAATATATGCTATGTAACCCACTCAAGTTGAACACACAAAAGACTAGAAAAATGGAAGAAGTGCAACATAGCTCCCTACGTAATAATTCGGTATATAACCCAAGTCAGTGATAATCAACATATTGATGTTTTTAAAAAATTAATCCTGCAAGATCTTGATGAACTAAAGCTAAAAAATGTGTCTGATCCCATACATATCAAGAAAGGTATGCATGCATTAACCAAAAGGAAAGGCATAGTAATTAGGCCTGCAGACAAAGGCGGAGGAGTCGTGATACAATCAAAAGAACAATACTTAAGTGAAATTGATCGACAGCTACAGGATGAATCTACATATACCAAACTGCTTGGTAATCCAACAATCCAATACAAAAAAGAATTGGAGAAACTAGTACATTTGGGAGAAAAAAAGGAAATCCTCAATAAAAAAGAATCCCAATACTTAATCCCAGAATCATGCAGAATCCCTGTAATATATACAGTTCCAAAAATTCACAAGGATAAAATAAACCCCCCAGGAAGACCCATAGTGAACAGAATCGACTCCCTTACTTCCAGAATGGGACAATACTTGGATAGCTTTATACAAGCTGTGTGAAGTTGGCACCCCATGTTTGTAAAACCTGAATAAAAATATACCATTCGTTTGTGCCGCGTTTGTGCTGATTTGTGCCGCAAAAATTAGCGTTTGTGCCGGTTCGGTTTCTGAGATATTAAACATTCAATTTAATGTAAGCCCCGCCCACTTTGCACCCCACGTTGCTGAATTTGAAAAACAAACGCGCCATTTGTTTGTGCCGCGTTTGTGCTGGTTTGTGCTGCAAAAATAAACGTTTGTGCCGCTTTGGTTGCGGAGATATTGTGCGTTATAGTTGCTGAAACCCCGCCCACTTTGCACCCCACGTTACCGAATTTGAAAAACGAACGCGCCATTCGTTTGTGCCGCGTTTGTGCTGGTTTGTGCTGCAAAAATAAACGTTTGTGCTGCTTTGGTTGCGGAGATATTGTGCGTTATAGTTGCTGAAACCCCGCCCACTTTGCACCCCACGTTACCGAAATTGAAAAACGAACGCGCCATTCATTTGTGCCGCGTTTGTGCTGGTTTGTGCTGCAAAAATAAACGTTTGTGCCGCTTTGGTTGCGGAGATATAGTGCGTTTTATGTTGTGAAACCCCGCCCACTTTGCACCCCACGTTACCGAAATTGAAAAACGAACGCGCCATTCGTTTGTGCCGCGTTTGTGCTGGTTTGTGCTGCAAAAATAAACGTTTGTGCCACTTTGGTTGCAGAGATATTGTGCGTTATATGTTGTGAAACCCCGCCCACTTTACACCCCACGTTACCGAATTTGAAAAACAAATGCGCCATTCGTTTGTGCCGCGTTTGTGCTGGTTTGTGCTGCAAAAATAAACGTTTGTGCCGCTTTGGTTGCGGAGATATTGTGCGTTATAGTTGCTGAAACCCCACCCACTTTGCACACCACGTTACCGAATTTGAAAAACGAACGCGCCATTCGTTTGTGCCGCGTTTGTGCTGGTTTGTGCTGCAAAAATAAACGTTTGTGCCGCTTTGGTTGCGGAGATATTGTGCGTTATAGTTGCTGAAACCCCGCCCACTTTGCACCCCACGTTACCGAAATTGAAAAACGAACGCGCCATTCGTTTGTGCCGCGTTTGTGCTGATTTGTGCTGCAAAAATAAACGTTTGTGCCGCTTTGGTTGCGGAGATATAGTGCGTTATATGTTGTGAAACCCCGCCCACTTTGCACCCCACGTTACCGAATTTGAAAAACGAACGCGCCATTCGTTTGTGCCGCGTTTGTGCTGGTTTGTGCTGCAAAAATAAACGTTTGTGCCGCTTTGGTTGCGGAGATATAGTGCGTTATATGTTGTGAAACCCCGCCCACTTTACACCCCACGTTACCGAATTTGAAAAACAAACGCGCCATTCGCTTGTGCCGGGTTTGTGCTGGTTTGTGCTGCAAAAATAAACGTTTGTGCCGCTTTGGTTGCAGAGATATTGTGCGTTATATGTTGTGAAACCCCGCCCACTTTGCACCCCACGTTACCGAAATTGAAAAACGAACGCGCCATTCGTTTGTGCCGCGTTTGTGCTGGTTTGTGCTGCAAAAATAAACGTTTGTGCCGCTTTGGTTGCAGAGATATTTTGCGTTATATGTTGTGAAATCCCGCCCACTTTTCACCCCACGTTACCAAATTTGAAAAACAAACGCGCCATTCGTTTGTGCCGCGTTTGTGCTGGTTTGTGCTGCAAAAATAAACGTTTGTGCCGCTTTGGTTGCAGAGATATTGTGCGCTATATATTGTGAAATCCCGCCCACTTTTCACCCCACGTTACCAAATTTGAAAAACAAACGCGCCATTCGTTTGTGCCACGTTTGTGCTGCAAAAATAAACGTTTGTGCCACTTTGGTTGCGGAGATATTGTGTGTTATATGTTGTGAAACCACACTGACTTTACACCTTGTTACTACATCTTACATACAGAACTTACAGAACCTATACTCAGCTTGGGTTTCCTTAATGTAAAGCTCCTCCCACTGTGCCGAGCACTGCACTTCATACTATACCCTGGAAAAGGCAGCATTGGAGCTCGAACAACTTTTTGCTTGATGGTTTCATTCTAGCTCAGGGAATCCAGGGTAAATTAATTTTTAACATCTTTAATTTTACTTATTATTAATAATTATGCAATGTATTCAATTGCAGTGAAAATAATACATTTGGAATAGGTGATCGTGTGTTTGCTGTGTGTATACAAACAATTTTTTTTGCAATACTAGCACATCAACCTAATATAGTGGTCAGGTGGCAACACTAGTTGTGTTAATAACTGATGTCCCTATGTACTGTATACATCCTTTGTTCAGGGGTAGCCAGAATGTAAAATCATTGTAGTAACATACAGAAATGCTTTAAACTAGGGATGAGCCGAACACCCCCCAGTTCGGTTCGCATCAGAACTTTCGAACGGACCGCAAATTCGTACGAACGTTAGAACCCCATTGAAGTCTATGGGACTCGAACGTTTGAAATAAAAAGTGCTAATTTTAATGGCTAATATGCAAGATACTGTCCTAAAAAGGGTTTGGGGACCTGGCTCCTGCCCCAGGGGACATGGGTCAATGCCTAAAATGTTTTTAAAAATGGCCGTTTTGGCGGGAGCACTGATTTTAATAACGATTAAAGTGAAAAAAAAGTGAAATATTCCTTTAAATATGGTGCCTGGGGGGTGTCTGTAGTATGCCTGTGAAGTGCCACGTGTTTCCCGTGTTTAGAACAGTCCCTGCACAAAATGACATTAAACGGAAATAACATCATTTAAAACTGCTTGCGGTTTTAATGTTATATCTGGTTCCGGCAATATGGATGAAAATCATTGAGAAAAATGGCATGGGTAGCCCTCCCCCCCGCCCATTACCAGCCCCTTTGGATCTTGTACGGATATTAAGGGGAACCCCGTACCCATATTACAAAAAGGAAATGCGTGTGGCCCCCAGGCCCTATATACTCAGAACAGCAGTATACAGGCGGTGCAAACAAGACAGGGACTGTGTAGGTTTGTTGTGTTAAGTAGAATCTGTTTGTAATTTTCAACTGGTACATTTTTAAAGTGTAGCTCCAGTCAAAAAAACTATTTTTAAGCTTTTTGGAAAACATAGGGAAGAGTTATCACCCCTGTATAATTTGTTTTGTCGTACATCTTTTTTCATCTCACTTGCTGTTGTCTCCTTCCGTTTGCAAGTAGCAGATGTTTGTAAATTGGATGTTTGAATGTAGGGGCCTGCCCTATATGCTCTGCAGAAATGGCGGAACAAGGTGTTGGTGTTGTCACAACATTGTAAGCCCTCAAAGTGACTCTTGGTGGGCGCTGAAGCGCCCTGCTGTGAACGATTATATCAAGAATTGTAATTACATGCCATTGTTGAACAGTGGTAGAAAAATTGATCTTTGGTGGTTGTGGTGCTGGTGCCACAACACTATAAGTCCTCACAGTTACTCTGGGTGGGCACAGGAACGGGCCCTCCTGTGAACTATTATATCAAGAATTGTAATTACATGCCCCTGTTAAACAGGGGCTGAAAAATTGGGCCTTAGGCACTGGTGCTGGTGCCACGACACTGCAACCTCTCCCATGTACTCTAGTTGTGGTGCAGGAATGAGCCCTGCTGCAAAGCATTGCATCAAAAATTGTAATTAAACGCCCCTGTTAAACAGGGGCTGTAAAATTGGGCTGGTGGCATCACCCAGAACCAAAAATGTTCTTCCAACATATCAGCGGAGGAGGAAGAGGATAGACAATCAACATAACAGGACAGTCACTCAGCATTAGCATAGGTAGTCTTGAAGGGATGTGATATTTCAAAAAAAATTATTCGGTTACATCAGCTTCAGGTGCTTGGTAGCTGTGGGTGATCCAAGACTGATTCATCTTGATGAAGGTCAGTCGATTAACTGAGTCGGTGGACAGGCGCACCATGTGATCGGTAACAAAGCCACCAGCAGCACTGAAGGTGTGTTCCGAAAGAACGCTGGATGCAGGACAGGCTAGTAGCTCAATTGCATACTGTGCAAGCTCTGGCCAGTGATCCATCCTCAAGACCCAGTAAGCCAGAGGATTTTCGGTGGGAAAGGTGTCCAAGTCTGACCCCACCCCTAGGTATTACTGCACCATGTAAATCAGACGCTGGCGATGGTTGCTGGAACCGATCATACCTTGGGGCTGCGGACTAAAAAATTGTCTGAACGCACCTTCTCCACCGCTCCTTCTGACCGATGCCTCAGCAACACGTTGTCCAGGACCAGGAGTTTGTAACCTCCCAGTCTCTGGGAACGCGTTGCACAGACCTTTCTGCAAGGCCTCCCGGAGATATCTCATCCTCTGCTCCCTCTGCGACGGCAAGATAAGGTCGGCAACCTTACCCTTGTACCGTGGATCAAGGAGAGTGGCCAGCCAGTAATGGTCCCTCTCCTTGATCCGAAGAATACGAGGATCCTTCCGCAGGCTTTGCAAGATCAGGGAGGCCATGCAGCATAGGGTAGCTGAGGCATTCGGTCCGGAGTCCTCTGGGTCACTAATGACAACATGATCTGCAGCTACCTCCTCCCAGCCACGTACAAGTCCACGGGTTTCTTGGGACTGTAAATCATCCCTACAAGACTGCTGCTGATGCTGAGTGCCAGCATCCACCTCCATGCTGACACAATCATCCTCCTCCTCCTCCTCATCCTCCTCCTGTGTGATGGGTGGCACAGCAGGAACACTGTCCTGATAAAGGGGGCCTTGAGAGGCAAGGAAGTCCTCCTCTTCCTGCCTCTGTTCTGCCTCAAGTGCTCTGTCCATTATTCCATGCAGCGTATGCTCCAAGAGGTGGACAAGAGGTACAGTGTCACTGATGCATGCACTGTCACTGCTCACCATCCTTGTGGCGTCCTAAAACAGTGACAGGACAGTGCATGCATCCCTTATCATGCCCCACTGGCGTGGTGAGAAAAAACCGAGCTACCCTGACCCTGTCCTGGTGGCATAGTCGCACAGGTACTCATTGATGGCCCTCTGCTGCCTGTGCAGCCACTGCAGCATGGCCAACGTTGAGTTCCACCTGGTGGGCATGTCACATATAAGTTGGTTCTTGGGCAGGTTCAACTCCTTTTGGAGCTCAGCCAGCCGAGCACAGGCATTAAATGATCGGCGGAAATGCACGGGTACCTGCCCAAGAACCGCTGCACCACCAGGTTAAGGACGTGAGCCACACAGGGCACATGGGTCAGTTGTCCTTGTCAGAGGGCGGAGAGGAGGTTGGTGCCATTGTCGAAAACCACCATTCCTGGCTTAAGCTGGCGTGGCGTCAACCACCTCTCGGCCTGCCCCTGCAGAGCTGACAAAACATCTGCCCCAGTGTGGCTCCTGTCCCCCAAACAAACCAGCGCAAGCACGGCATGGCATCGTATTGCCTGCGTACTTGCGTAGCCCCTGGAACGCCTACGGAGCACCGCTGGTTCTGAGGACAGAGCACTGGAAGAGGCCATGGAGGAAGAATAAGAGGAGGGAGTGGAGGAGAGAGGTGTGTCACAACCAGTAGTAGCATTTTGGAGGCGTGGTGGCGGAACAACCTCCAACACTACTGCACCTTGTCCTGCATCCTTCCCAGCTGCCAGAAGAGTGACCCAATGGGCCGTGAAAGACAGGTAACGTCCCTGTCCATGCCTGCTGGACCATGAGTCAGCGGTAATATGCACCTTACCGCTGACCGCCCTGTCTAGCGAGGCAAGGACATTGCCTTACACATGCCGGGAGAGAGCCGGAATCGCCTTCCGTGAGAAAAAGTGGCGTTTGGGGACCTGCCACTGAGGGACCGCACATTGTACAAACTCACGGAAGGGGGCCGAGTCTACCAAGTGAAAAGGCAGCAGTTGAAGTGCTAGCAATTTAGCCAAGCTAGCATTCAACCGCTGGGCATGTGGATGGCTGGGAGTGAACTTCTTTCGACGGTCCAGCAGCTGGGGCAGGGACATTTGCCTGCTATAATCGGACGTGGGTGTACTGCTAGCAGAGTGCCCGGAAGCACTTGGCTGTGACACACCTAATTCTACACCTTCATTCCTCTCAGAGCAGGTTTCAGAGAGGACTGAAGGTCTAGTGGGGTTGGAGATGCCAGCTGATGAGGAGCAAGGAGAGGTCCGCTTTGTTCTTTGGTGTGGGTCTTTGAGGTACGCTTGCCAACGAGCTACATGGCAGGTCAACATATGTCTGGTCAAGCATATGGTGCCCAAGCGGCTGATGTTTTGGCCACGCGAGATACGCTTGAGACATATGTTGCAAATAGCAGCGGTGCGATCTGATGCACTCGTCTCAAAAAAGGCCCACACCAAAGAACTTTTAGAATAACGCGCAGAGGCAGCGCCCTGCACAGGCAGAGCTCTGCGGTGTGATTCAGTCGGTGTGCTGCCACTAAGCTGGCCCCCGGAGGGCATCCTGCCTCGTTGGACATGTGCCTTCTCCTCCTCCCTCCTATCAGGCACCCACGTGGAGTCAGTGCCCTCATCATCCCCTCCCTCTTCATCGCTGGAGCAAACCTGGCAGTATGCTGCAGCTTGTGGAACATGACTGCCAGATTGCTGTCCTTGAGCATCCCCTCTCTCTGCGCTCACGCTACTGCCTTCCTCTAGCTGAGTATCATCAGAGCCTACAAAACACTGGGCATCCTCCTGGAGCATGTACCCAACACTGTGCTCAAAGAGTTCAGGAGATTCCTCAGGAGGACATGGTGGGTCAAGGGAAGGAGTCACTGATGATGACATTGAGAGGCGGGAAGACGATGGGTTGGCAGCTTCTTTGCTAGTACCCTGAGCCTGGGTGAGAGAGGATGAGGAGGATGAAGAGGGCTTGGTCATCCACTCTACCAAGTCTTCGGCATGTTGCGGCTTAACATGTCCAGCTGCCGAAAAGAAGGACAAGCGTGTCCCATGGCCACGTGCTGATGATGACGATGCATCGCGTCCACGACCAGCACTGTTGTCTCTAGACACAGAGCCTGCTTTCCCTCTTTTATCGGCTCGTGTCTGTCTGCCTCTCCCTGTTGGCCTTCCAGACATGGTAATGGCCTGAAGAGAGATGGGAAAAGCAGCATTCGGGTAGTGTATATTGTGCTGGAGGCACACACAACTTCCACTAACTCCTGCAGATGGCTCAATTAGAGAAGAGCTATGTAGGTGGATATAACGGTGTATACTGCGTTCAGAGCATGCAGACAGCACGCACAATCTCCTACAACTGACTGCAAGTTTTATTTAAAAAGAGCAAGATAGCTAGCTATATAGGTGGATATAACCGTGTATACTGCGGTCAGGGCACGCAGACAGCACGCACAATCTCCTACAACTGACTGCAAGCTCTATTAAAAAAAGAGAAATATAGCTAGCTATATAGGTGGATATAATGGTGTATACTGCGGTCAGGGCACGCAGACAACAACCACTACAGAAGAGCAAGAACGAAAAATCGGCCGATAATAAACGGTGTATACTGTGTTGAAGGTATACAGAACACCCACTAACTCCTACAGACGCCAATACACTACACAAGGCCGCCGCGCTGGCGGCCTTATATAGTGTGGGGCGTGTACTACACAGCCTGAGCTATGATTGGCCACAGACATCCTGCCTGTGGCCAATCATGGCTCTCCTTGCTGTCGGCGCTGTGATTGGCCAAGCATGCGGGGTCACAGTGCATGCTTGGCCAATCATGAGCCAACAATGCACTGCGGTGGCGCAGTGCATTGTGGGCCGTGAGCGCCACACGAATTTGGCGCGAACAGCCCATAACATTGGGTATTCGCCGAACGGACGAACAGCCAATGTTCGAGTTGAATGTATGTTTGACTCGAACACGAAGCTCATCCCTAGTGAACAGTGTAGTGGACAGTATAGTTTAGTGATCAGTGTAGTGGTCAGTATAGTGTAGCGGACAGTATAGCGGTCAGTGTAGTGGACAGTATAGTAGTCAGTATAGTGGACAGTGTAGTGGTCAGTGTAATGTAGGACAGTATAGTATAGTGGTCAGTGTAGTGGACAGTGTAGTGCAGTGGACAGTATAGTGGTCAGTGTAGTGTAGTGGTCAGTATAGTATAGTGGTCAGTGTAGTTCTCAGTGTAGTGGACAGTATAGTATAGTGGTCAGTGTAGTGTGTAATGGTCAGTAAAGGAATTAATCAAGTAGGTTAGTGTAGTGGTCAGTATAGGAATCAGGTAGGTCACTGCTATTGTATTTGAAGGGACTCGGGGAGTGTTAAAAGTCCGCAGGTTAGGGGGTGCAAATTACTTGCCTTGACCCGGGTGCTGACAACCCATGCTACTCCACTGCCGCCCAGTAGATGGCTCACTGCGGGTCGATCAACCAGGGACAGTGGGGAGACAGACGACTGACCAGCTGAGATCCGGAAACTGGGTAGGTAGCAGGTGGATAGCAGCACGTAACAGACCGATAAGCAGCTACCATGGTGGGGGCACAAATCAGATTTAACACGGAAAATCAGGCTCACTTAGCATATTCGCTCAGGGGGAATGCCTAGGAGCTCACAGCATCACGCTGCTGCTTGGCGCCATGTAGTAACTCCGCCCCTCCGTCATCTGCACTTCTTTCAGATGAGTATGTGCAGCTGCAAATATCCCCTACTTTGAGACATATGAAGGGTGGTACAGAGGATTCACTTGGAGGAACAAATCAAATATCTGCACTGTATCTCCCACCTGCAAGCTTAGTTCTTCATTTTTTTGCTTGAAAGTTGTAGATGGCCACTCCGAACCTCTCTCTCCTGCTGGAGTAATGTTTTTCTTGGTTACCGTCTGGTTTAAACTTATGTTAAAAGAGAACTATGTCCCAACTTTTTTTGGCCTTAGTTCTCTTTTTGTTCACAAGGTGACATTTAGTATGTTCTCCTGTGACAAAAAAACTCATGTGCATGTGGCGGGCCATTGCCCACTATATCCTGCCAGTGCAGATCAATGCTGCAGCCGGTACAGATCCTGACAATACTGTCGAGATCCACCCTGCCGCCTGATTGACAACTGCTCTGGCTCACTAGAGCCAGAGCCATCTGTGCCCGCCCCCTCCCTGTCTGTTCTTCCATTCAGCACTAGAGAATCGGAAAGGGGGGGATCCCTGTGGGGGTGGCAACCAAAGCGGCACAAACGTTTATTTTTGCAGCACAAACCAGCACAAACGCGGCACAAACAAATGGCGCGTTCGTTTTTCAAATTCGGTAACGTGGAGTGTAAAGTGGGCAGGGTTTCACAACATATAACGCACAATATCTCCGCAACCAAAGCGGCACAAACGTTTATTTTTGTAGCACAAACCAGCACAAACGCGGCACAAACGAATGACGCATTTTTTTTCAAATTCGGTAACATGGGTTACAAAGTGGGCGGGGTTTCACAACATATAAGACACAATATCTCCGCAACCAAAGTGGCACAAACGTTTATTTTTGCAGCACAAACCAGCACAAACGCAGCACAAACGAATGGCGCGTTAGTTTTTCAAATTCGGCAACGTGGGGTGTAAAGTGGGCGGGGTTTCACAACATATAACACACAATATCTCCGCAACCAAAGCGGCACAAACGTTTATTTTTCCAGCACAAACCAGCACAAACGCGGCACAAACGAATGGCACGTTTGTTTTTCAAATTCGGTAACGTGGGGTGTAAAGTGGGCGGGGTTTCACAACATATAACACACAATATCTCCGCAACCAAAGCGGCACAAACGTTTATTTTTGCAGCACAAACCAGCACAAACGCGGCACAAACGAATGGCGCGTTCGTTTTTCAAATTCGGCAACGTGGGGTGTAAAGTGGGCGGGGTTTCACAACATATAACACACAATATCTCCGCAACCAAAGCGGCACAAACGTTTATTTTTCCAGCACAAACCAGCACAAACGCGGCACAAACGAATGGCGCGTTCGTTTTTCAATTTCGGTAACGTGGGGTGCAAAGTGGGCGGGGTTTCACAACATATAACGCACAATATCTCTGCAACCAAAGCGGCACAAACGTTTATTTTTGCAGCACAAACCAGCACAAATGCGGCACAAACGAATGGCGCATTCGTTTTTCAATTTCGGTAAAGTGGGGTGCAAAGTGGGCGGGGTTTCAGCAACTATAACGCACAATATCTCCGCAACCAAAGCGGCACAAACGTTTATTTTTGCAGCACAAACGCGGCACAAACGAATGGCGCGTTCGTTTTTCAAATTCGGTAACGTGGGGTGCAGAGTGGGCGGGGTTTCAGCAACTATAACGCACAATATCTCCACAACCAAAGCGGCACAAACGTTTATTTTTGCAGCACAAACCAGCACAAATGCGGCACAAACGAATGGCACGTTCGTTTTTCAATTTCGGTAAAGTGGGGTGCAAAGTGGGCGGGGTTTCACAACATATAACGCACTATATCTCTGCAACCAAAGCGGCACAAACGTTTATTTTTGCAGCACAAACCAGCACAAACGCGGCACAAACGCATGGCGCATTCGTTTTTCAATTTCGGTAACGTGGGGTGCAAAGTGGGCGGGGTTTCAGCAACTATAACGCACAATATCTCCGCAACCAAAGCGGCACAAACGTTTATTTTTGCAGCACAAACCAGCACAAACGCGGCACAAACGAATGGCGCGTTCGTTTTTCAAATTCGGTAACGTGGGGTGCAAAGTGGGCGGGGTTTCAGCAACTATAACGCACAATATCTCTGCAACCAAAGCGGCACAAACGTTTATTTTTGCAGCACAAACCAGCACAAACACGGCACAAAGGAATGGCACGTTCGTTTTTCAATTTTGGTAACGTGGGGTGCAAAGTGGGCGGGGGTTCAGCAACTATAACGCACAATATCTCCGCAACCAAAGCGGCACAAACGTTTATTTTTGCAGCACAAACCAGCACAAACGCGGCACAAACGAATGGCGCGTTCGTTTTTCAAATTCGGTAACGTGGGGTGCAAAGTGGGCGGGGTTTCAGCAACTATAACGCACAATATCTCTGCAACCAAAGCGGCACAAACGTTTATTTTTGCAGCACAAACCAGCACAAACACGGCACAAACGAATGGCACGTTCGTTTTTCAATTTTGGTAACGTGGGGTGCAAAGTGGGCGGGGTTTCACAACATATAACGCACAATATCTCTGCAACCAAAGCGGCACAAACGTTTATTTTTGCAGCACAAACCAGCACAAACGCGGCACAAACGAATGGCGCGTTCGTTTTTCAATTTCGGTAACGTGGGGTGCAAAGTGGGCGGGGTTTCAGCAACTATAACGCACAATATCTCCGCAACCAAAGCGGCACAAACATTTATTTTTGCAGCACAAACCAGCACAAACGCGGCACAAACAAATGGCGCGTTTGTTTTTTAAATTCAGCAACGTGGGGTGCAAAGTGGGCGGGGCTTGCATTAAATTGAATGTTTAATATCTCAGAAACCGAACCGGCACAAACGCTAATTTTTGCGGCACAAATCAGCACAAACGCGGCACAAACGAATGGTATATTTTTATTCAGGTTTTACAAACATGGGGTGCCAACTTCACACAGCTCTTTATACAACCAGCTGTACAGCAAACCAAGGCATATCTGAAAGATACAAAGCATACTTTACAGCTTCTAAAAGAAGTACCTGTACTAGAAGGCAGATCGATACTAGCCACAGCCGACATTGCGTCACTATATACTATAGTGCAACAACATCAGGCCTGTGATGCCACAAAATGGTTATTAAAATAATACACCACCCTTATATGCAAACAAAGGAAATTTCTAGTGAAGTGTATTGATTTTTTCTTAAAATATAATTTTTTTTGCCATAATCAAGCGTTATATAAACAAACAACAGGCATAGCAATGGGAGCTAAATTTTCCCCGAGCATAGCAAACACTTTCATGGCTCAGTGGGAGGAACGTTCGATCTATGATAATCCCCCAGTGGAATTTACCTTCTATAAGAGATTTATTGATGATCTTATCATCATATGGAACGGGAGTAAAGATACATCGGAAAGTTTCTTAAATCAACTGAACGACAATGATAAAAACGTCAAACTGGTCTGGAATATTAGTGACAGAAGTGTGAATTTTCTGGATTTAGATATAATGTTGGAAGGAAATCAGATAATAACAAAAACGCATTTGAAGAATGTAGATGCCAACAGTTATCTATCGATGAACAGCTGTCACTTTAAACTGTGGCTATGGAATATACCAAAAGAGCAACTTGTTAGGATTAAAAGAAATTGTACAAATGAGGAAGATTTTAATGCACAAGCAGTTTTTTTAGGATTCAAGAAAAAAGGATACCCAGAAGATTTTATCAATAAACAAATAAATATTGTAAAATCAATGGATAGAACAAAAATGTTACAGGGTAATAACCCAAATCAGCGCCTTACAGGCGCTCCATTTATGTTTAATAGTTTTTTAAGTAATTTTAATTCTTTGTAACATTCATAGCCTTTATACATCATTTTAGTTTTGCGTGTGTATATATATATATATATATATATATATATATATATATATATATATATATATATATATATATATATATGGGGAATTCATTTTTTTTATAAATATAGACTTTTCATATACATTTTTCATATATACATATATATATATATATATATATATATATATATATATATATATATATTTTTTATATGTTTATTTTTTATTAATTTGCTTACCATATAATTGGAGCCATTACTAGTAGCCCATTAGGGGTTAATAAAAATATAGAGGGATCGCTATGCATCTCAATTAATGTGACATTGATCCACCCCTTTTAAATATTAATTTTTTTACATATTTTTCGATTTTAATCATGTGTATCTTGGAGCTATATCTATATCTATAGCTGGTTTTGATTGTGCATATGTCCACTGCAATTACGAGCGCTACTCTGATTACTATATACACCTGTATTAGGCGGTTACCAACCAAAAAAATGGGCGTGCACATGTTGGAGACAGCTATCCAACAATATGGCCGACAAAACACTTCCTGTTGTAACATATAAATTGACAGGGTTTTAGACCAATCTGGATCCCCTGATGAAGTCACGAGCAGTAACATAATGCATAGGGAAGTGACCGGATTACGAAACAACCGGAAGTGACGCATAGAGGCGCCTGCAACACTGTACATTGTATATCTGCCTGTTGTTTTAAGATTTGTTGTAAGTAGCCATTTTTATAGATAAATAAACTGAATTGAGACATCTTACACTATGGTCTATTCCTGTTTATTCCCCACCTTTATTTGCTTTGGATAAACGGTCGAACGGACCAACTGGAAGCCATCATTGAATGGCAGCACTTTTAAGGATACCATCCCCTGTTACCACAGTCTGGAAGGCTCTTCACTTTAGAGATCTTTATGTGCATGGTAGAGGTCACATAAGTTTCATACAGGGAACTATACCCCTGTACAATTATATGGTATATAGGTTGCGCTGATCATTATTTTTATTCATTTCTATTCGAGTGCATGGTATACACTTTAGGTCTAGCAGCAATTTAACTGATATACCACATTCAGATATCATTTCACTTTGATAGCGTGAGGGAACCCCAACTTTTTACAATGGGGTAGCACAACAATGATAAAGGGGAGAGGGGGGAGGAAAAATCCATGATTCCAAATAAAGAAACGAATGGTGACAGCTGTCCTCAGAGAAAAGTCAACTATGTTAATACAGATGAAGAGAGAGAGACAGGAAGCGACAACCTGAGTGTAGTATTTTAAGTGGTTGTAAACCCTTACAAACCACTTTGACCTACAGGTAAGCCTAGATTAAGGCTTACCTGTAGGTCCAAGAAATATCTCCTAAACCTATATGGTGCACTGGGCAGGCCGTAGATCGCGGCAATATGCAATATGCCGCTCGTGTTGGCTCCCGTGCGCATGCGCGGGGGTGACATCATCGCGGCTCCGGCGAATCACAGCGCCGGAGCAGCGAGACCCAGAAGTCGCTCCGGGATACATGGCCTTTACTTCCTCTTTAAATGCACAAGTTTATTGCAAAAGATTAAAAACACTCACAAAAGTAAGTTAAAATTAAGCTCATCTGGTGCTTTGTGGGGCTCCTCCAGTCCATCTCACAGACATCGCAACATGTTCAGGGGCCACAGATGTTGTATGCTGTGTGCAGACTGTATGGTGTCCCTGGATCCAGGAAAAACCACGGTGAACTGCAGGAGCGGATGTGACGTGATCATCAGAGAGGAGGAGACAGCCAGGAAGCACGGGAAGGGATGGGCTAGCAGGGAAAGCTGGCTATGTGCTCTGAGCATCAGCTCCTTCTCAAAGCCTGGGGTGGTAATGCACAGGCGTGCACTATTTATGCTAAATGCCTGATTTGTGGGACTAATACAGTCAGTAAGTCTTAAACCAACAAACTTAACAAACTTAACAAAAAAAACATTATGACAGTGCTGATAGACAGGGGAAAAAACAAATGGCAGATAGTGGGTTAAGAGAATAAAAAGAATAAAAAAGAAAACAATGGGTACAGGCTTCTACTCACTCTAATGGCAACATCCTTGACCATGTATTTCCTACCTATGCATGCACTCCATGCAACTTCTCCATCAATCCTTTTCCTCTCTCCGACCACCACCTTATTAGTTTCTCCCTCCCCCTGTCTTCTATCACCTTTCCCTCCAATTGCCTAACCCTCACCTGTAGAAACGTTCACAACTTCAACTCTTCTCTCCTCTATTATGCTATTGACCACCTCTATGACAAAATTTCTCCCCTGTTCTGCCCCAACCAAGCCATTTCCTGCTACAATAAATTCTTGTCCTCCACCCTGGATAAGCTTGCTCCCCTCACTACACACAGAATCAGGCCTCGACCCCTACAACCCTCAAAAAACGCAGTCACGCTCTGGAGCATCTGTGGACTTCAACGAAAGAAAGACTCCGACCAATACAAATCTGCCCTCCAAAAATACTATTCTTTCCTCCACACTGCCAAGCAGACCTAGTTTACAACTCTTATTAACACCTTCTTATCTAGTCCCCATAAACGCTTCTCTACCTTAAACTCTCTACTTCATCATCCACCGCCACCACCCACTGACTCACTCACTGCCCAGGAGATTGTTACTTACTTCAAAAACAAGATTGATACAATCCGTGGTGAAATCTCCACTCAACAGGTATCTCCCCCAGTTAAGGCCCCATGTCAACAGGTACAATTGACACTCCCCTCATTCAAATCTGCTACTACAGAAAAAGTTGCTAAACTCCTTTCTAATGCCGCGTACACACGGTTAGAGAATCCGTCGGAATGCGTCTTATCGGACCGTGTCGTCAGATAATCCGACTGTGTGTGGTATGCATCGGACTGATTCCGTCCGAATCTCCGTCGGACCCAATTTTCCAACATGTTGGAAATATTTCCCGACCAACTGGGCCGGTCGGACGTAATCCGATCATGTGTAGAGAATTTTGATCGGACCAAGTGGCACGCATGCTCAGATCAAATTCCTACATCAAAGCTATTGGCTACTAGCCTGAATGTAGTCCCATCGTAACGAAATTACGTCATAACGTTCTGAAAGATCGGATTTTTCGACAACTTAGTCCGACCGTGTGTATGCAACAGTTTTGGACACAATCCGTCAGACTAAATCTGACGGACAAAATCCGACGGATTTGGTTGGCAGAATCTACGACCGTGTGTACAGGGGCTAACACCAACCTAACCTCCTGTCCCCTGGACTCTATTCCCTCTCATATACATTTCACATTGTGATGGGGGTACACCCCTACCCATTCACCAAAGAAAGTGTAAAAAAGTAAAAACCAAAAAAGACAATTTTTGACAATTGAAAAATGACAAAAGAAAAAAAGTGTCCTGCGATGTCCATCCATCTTCAATCACCCCACCCGACAGACCCTAAAAATAAAAAACAAAAACAAACCCCCGCCTCGATAGGAGGCATCTTGCCGACTGCTGTCTCTTGGCTGTGACAGCTGTTATAAAGGCAAGGGAAGGGCCACCTGGTGATGTAACTGAGTGACCCTGCCCCTTCTGATGTCATGTGACATCATAAGGGGCAGGGCTTATCCAGTTACATCAGCAGGTGGCCCCACCACCTGCTGATAGCAATAAGACAGTAGTTGGCGGGAGCCCTCCGATGGAGGTGGAGTATTTTTTTTTTAAATCTATTTTTTGGGTCTGTCAGCCACGTGATTGATGATGCATGTACATTGCGAGACATTTTTTTTTTCTTTTTTAATAAAGGAGTTGTCAAAAACTGTCTTTTGTGGGTTTTTACTTTTGCCACTTTTTTTTTGTTGTTGAATGGTTAGGGGTACCCCATACCCATTCACATAGGGGGAGGCAAGATCTTGGGGCCCCCTTGTTAAAGGGGGCTTCCAGGTTTCCGATAAGCCCCCCACCTGCAGACCCTTACAACCAATGGCTAGGGTTGTGGGGACGAGCCCATTGTCCCCAGCACCGTGGGGACAAAGTGCTTTGGGGAGGACCCCAAAGCACCCTCCCCATGTTGAGGGCATGTGGCCTGGTGTGGTTCGCTCGCCCCCCCCATCCTGTCCTCCAACCAGCATGCTCTGATAAGGGTCTGGTATAAATTTTGGGGGGGGGGGCCCACGACAATTTTTTTTTAATTTTTGGCGTGGAGTACTTCTTTAAATTCATACCAGACCTGAAAGGCCTGGTATGGAATGGGGGGAACCGATATCGATGTTTTCATTAAATTGAACCCATATTGCTGGGAGCCGGCAATACATTACTGCCGCAAGAAATTATAAATTAAGTTTTTTTCTTCACTTCACAGGCAGACTAAAGCCCCATACACACTATCAGATTGTCTGCTGATTTTTTCCCATCAGATTTACCAAAACCATATAATATGAGGTCAAACCTTAGGGGTTTCAATGTGTATGCAATCAGGCAGGCCCTTGTACTACATGGTTTTGGTAAACCTGAAGGAAAAAATCAGCAGACAATCTGATAGTGTGTATGGGGCTTAAGGGGACCCCCCAGGCATGATTATTAAAGGAATAGTTCATCTTTATTGTTTCACTTTAAATGCTTCTGGACCAGCTGCTGCTGTTATACTGTGTCACGTTGGCTCCCATGTGCAAGCCGTTGTAGCTGTACATCGGCTCTGTAAGACGCCTCCGGCGGCGCACGCACTCCTGAAGCATGTCCACAGAGTCGATGCGAGTGCATGGTGGGGGCGATGACCACCAGGCACCCACGATTGCTCATTACAGAACGAGAACATGGATGTGTGCATGTAAACACACAAATCCCTGTTCTCTCAGGGGAGATGAGACAGATCGTCTGTTTAACCACTTACAAACCGGACCATTTTGCTGGTCAAAGACCAGACCACTCTTTGCGATTGCACTGTGTCGCTTTAACTGACAATTGTGCGGTCGTACGACGTGGCTCCCAAACAAAATTTACGTCCTTTTTTTCCCACAAATAGAGCTTTCTTTTGGTGGTATTTGATCACCCCTGCGGTTTTTATTTTTTGCGCTATAAACAAAAATAGAGCGACAATTTTGAAAAATCGCATTATTTTTTACTTTTTGTTATAATAAATATCCCCCAAAAATATATAAAAAAAATGTTTTCCCTCAGTTTAGGCTGATACGTATTCTTCTACATATTTTTGATAAAAAAATCGCAATAAGCGATTATTGATTGGTTTGCGCAAAAGTTATAGCGTTTACAAAATAGGGGATAGTTTTATGGCATTTGTATTAATATTTTTTTTTTACTATTAATGGCGGCGATCAGCGATTTTTATTGTGACTGCGACATTATGGCGGACACATCGGACATTTTTGACACATTTTTGGGACCATTGTCATTTATACAGCAATCACTGCTATATAAATGCAGTGATTCCTGTGTAAATGACACTGGCAGTGAAGGGGTTAACCAGTGGGTGGCAGTGTAGGGGTTAAAGAGGAGCTGCACCTAAAAAAAAAAATATTAAAAGCCAGCAGCTACTAATATTGCAGCTGCTGACTTTTAATAATATCACACTTACCTGTCCCAGGTTCCAGCGATGTCGGCGGCAGATAACGAGCGATCGCTCGTCTCGCTGCAGCCACCGCCGCCATCCTCTGTCAGGGAATCGGGAAGTGAAGCACGAGGGCTTCACTGCCCGGTTCCCTACTGTGCATGCGCGAGTCGCGCTGCGCTTCTCTTATGGTCCCCCGCTGTGTCTCTGGGAACTGTGTGTTTCCCAGAACACAACGGGGGGCGGAGCCATGCGGGGGTGGGCGGAGCCATGCGACGGTCTGGCCGGAAGTGGGTGCAGATACCTGTATTATCCAGGTAACTGCACCCCCCTCCCCCCCGAAAGGTGCCGATTGTGGCACCGGAGGGGGGAGGCATAATACTAGCGGAACTTCCCCTTTAGGGTGAAGAACCGCTTTAAGTGTTCCTAGGGGTGTGTTACTAACTGTGGGGGGCTTGGCTTTCATTTAGTGAACACTGATCTCTGCTCCAATCACATGGAGCAGAGATCAGCATCACTAGTTGCTAGGCAGAATGGGGAAATGCTGTTTACAACGGCATTTCTCCATTCAGCCGCCCCATGAGACGATCACGGGTATGCCCGCGGCGATCGAGTCCGCGACCGGACTCACGGGGGTCCTGACCGGCATGGTAGGGTGGCATTAAAGATTGAACGCACCTGTACGCCAATATGCCTGCCCGTGCAATTCTGACGACGTACATCGGCGTGCGCTGGTCGGGAACCGGTTAAGTATGAACACCGATCTCTCGCTTTCCCTAGTCAGTTGCATCCTCCCTACAGTTAGAACACACCTAGGGAACACAGTTAACCCTTTTATCGCCCCCTAGTGTTAACCCCTTTCCTGCCAGTGCCATTTATACAGTAATCAGCGCATTTTTATTAGACTTGTGCACAATGGAAAATTTTGTTTAATTTCGGTTTGTTGTCATTCGTTAAATACATCATTTCGTTCTGTTATATTCGTTATGTTACGTTAATAAGTTTTCGGATAATTCGTTATTATTCGTAGAGTGTCAAATTCATTCGTTCGTATTCGTTGAAATTCGCTATTTTTTCATGTATAGACATTCGTGATAATGATTCGTAGTTTGGAAAGTCGTGTTTATTGAATCTTTTAACACACACAATGACAAAGTCTCTTCTCCTCGGCTCAAATACAATACAAACACCCTTCTCACTCAGTTCTCAGGAATGTACTTTGCCAGTAATCCATCCTCCGGCACAAAATTAATTAGCTGATTGGACTATAAGATTTACTTTGAGCTGACCTTTTGTTTCATTAGATCTTTAAAGAATTACCGAATCATGTCGAATTCATTCGAATTCATGCGTTATTTTTCTTTTGTATTCGTTGTAATTCGTTATTTTTTTATTCGGATGCATCCGAATGTCTGAAAGATGCAAAATTCGGGCGAATTTCGATTCGTTGTGATAAATGTCACTGGTCCCAAAAATGTGTCAAAAGTGTCTGATTTGTCTGCCGCAATATCGCGGTCACAATAAAAACCGCAGATCACTGCCCTTACTAGTAAAAAAAAAATAGTAATAATAAAAATGCCATAAATCTATTCCCTATTTTGTAGATGCTATAACTTTTGCGCAAACCAATCAATATACGCTTATTGTGTTGTTTTTTTTTACCAAAAATATGTAAATGAATACATATCTGTCTAAACTGAGGAAAATATTTTTTTTAACCACTTCCATGCCGGGCCTATTCTGGCACGCCTCTCCTACATGTAAAAATCATCATTTGTTTGCTAGAAAATTACTCAGAACCCCAAAACATTATATATATATATATATATATATATATATATATATATATATATATATATATATTAGCAGACACAATAGGAAATAAAATGGCAGTCTTTGCAATATTTTATCACACACGGTATTTGCACAAAAATTTTTCAAACGCCTTTTTTGATTTAAAAAATAACAAAACAGTAAAGTTAGGTCAATTTTTTTTATATAATGTGAAAGATGATGTTACGCCAAGTAAATAGATACTCAACATGTCACGCTCTAAAATTACGCCTAACTTCAGTACTTAAAAATCTCCATAGGCGGTGCTTTAAATTTTTTTACAGGTTACATGTTTAGAGTTACAGAGGAGGTCTAGTACTAGAATTGTTGCTTGTGCTCGAACACATGCAGCAATACCTTACATGTGTGGTTTGAACAGTGTTTACATATGTGGACGGGACTTACTCTTGCGTTTGCCTCTGAGCGAGAGCTACTGGTGACAGGGGAGTTTTAAATTATTTTTTTATTTCACTTTATTTTTTTAATTTTGACACTTTCGTTTAAAATTTTTTTTATCACTTTTATTCCTATTACAAGGAATGTAAACATAGGAATCATTCATGACAGGTTCTCTTTATGGAGAAATGCAGGGTCAATAAGACCCCACATCTCTCCTCCAGGCTGGAAAGCATGAGATTGGGAAAAAAAAATCCATGATCTCATGCTTACCAGCTGCAATCGTGGCTTTGTTTACATCCGCGGCCGGACATGATGTCATAACGTCATGCCCGGGCCTCCGACAGTCATAGAGATCTGGTCACCGGAAATCTCTATGATCTTCATCCGGCAGCAGCCGATTCTTTCTCCGGGTCCCCGATGTCATGGGAGAGCCCAGAGAAGCACCAGATGGCGGCAAGGGGGGGTGTGTTCCCTCCCATCGCCTGTAAGAACGATCAAGCGGCTGAACCACCGCTATGATTGTTCTTATGGTGCACAGAATTGCTGGCTGAAAACAAGGATATCTGAATGATGCCTGTAGCTGCAGCCATCATTCAGATATTCCCACTGAAAGTCAAAGACATCATTAAATTTGGGGTATTTATTATCGCAAAAAGGAAAAGATATCAAGGGTTGTTTATGAAAGGCAAATCCACTTTGCACTACAATTACAAACTACAAGTGTAAAGTGCACTTAAAATTGCACTGAAAGTGCACTTGGAAGTGCAGTCATTGTATATCTATGGGGTAGATCTGAAAGTGGAGTTGCCTTTAGTAAATAACCACCATTGTGTTTTTTTTTTCAAAATTGTTGCTCTTCTTTTGTTTATAGCGCCAAAAATTAAAAACCACAGAGGTGATCAAATACCAAAAGAAAGAGAATCAAAAGAAATCTTTATTTGTGGGAATAAAGGATGTAAATGTTGTTTGGGTATAGCGTCGCACGACCGCGCAATTGTCAGTTAAAGCGACGCAGTGTCGTATCGCAAAAAATGGCCTGGTCATTGAGAAGCCAAATCTTACAGGGCTGAAGTGGTTAACCATTATTAAAATCATTGCTCCTGAAAAAACGGTTGTTTTAAAAACTTTTTTTTTGCATTGATACATGCCCCCTGGGGCAGTACCCGGGTCCTCTTACACATTTTTATGGCAATAACTTGCATATAAGCCTATAAAGTTAGCACTTTTGATTTTTCATGTTCGTGTCCCATAGACTTTAACCACTTCCCGACCGGTGCACGCCGTTGTACGTCGGCAGAATGACACGGGCAGGCATATTGGCGTACAGGTACGTCCAATCGCTCGCGTGCCGGTCGGGACCCCCGTGAGTCCGGTTGCGGGTCCCGCGGACTCTATCGCCACGGGCATACCCGCGATCGGGTATGAACTGGGAGATGCCGTTGTAAACAGCATCTCCCCATTCTGCCTAGCAACAAGTGACGCTGATCTCTGCTCCATGTGATTGGAGCAGAGATCAGTGTAAAAGAAAGCCCAGCCCCCCACAGTTAGTAACACACCCCTAGGAACACTTAACCCCTACACTGCCACCCACTGGTTAACCCCTTCACTGCCAGTGTCATTTACACAGGAATCACTGCATTTGTATAGCAGTGATTGCTGTATAAATGACAATGGTCCCAAAAATGTGTCAAAAATGTCTGATGTGTCCACCATAATGTCGCAGTCACAATAAAAATCGTTGATCGCCGCCATTACTAGTAAAAAAAACATTATTAATAAAAATTTCATAAAACTATCCCCTATTTTGTAAACGCTATAACTTTTGCGCTAACCAATCAATAATCGCTTATTGCAATTTTTTTTTACCAAAAATATGTAGAAGAATACGTATCGGCCTAAACTGAGGGAAAAAATTTTTTTTTTATATATTTTTGGGGGATATTTATTATAACAAAAAGTAAAAAATAATGTGTTTTTTTCAAAATTGTCGCTCTATTTTTGTTTATAGCGCAAAAAATAAAAACCGCGGGGGGTGATCAAATACCACCAAAAGAAAGCTCTATTTGTGGGAAAAAAAGGACGTCAATTTTGTTTGGGAGCCACATCGCATGACCGCGCAATTGTTAATTAAGAGACGCAGTTGCTATTTTATTCTGGAATCGTTTTTCTTTTTCTAACAGCCCTCACCTTCTTCCCAGGTTTAGTAAAAAAGGGTTTTTATCAATTTAATAGTGGTTTTAAAACACCAAGACGCATGACTGACAGACAGGTCGACCGATCGATTGATCAAACCCAGATGCGTGAAGGCAAGTTTCAAATCATCTATTTCATATTCCTTTATAGAAGCATATAGTAATTATTAAGAGTCATCTTCATACTGTAATGGAATACTAGCGTTGCTTTTGTGCGGTACACACACAGGTGTAAACACCACAAATAACTTACTGGTATTGACGGTTATAGCTATGACTCACCCTAAGAATATTGGCTTGTAGATCTTAGCATGTAGTATTACGGTACAGCAAGAGGAAATGCGGCTGATAAACACTCTGTGGTCAAATAAAGAGCTTGCTGAGGTCAGTTATCTGACGTATTGCCTCATTTTTGTGTACATGTTTGAAAATAGCTGGAACATTTATTGCAGAATAGTGTAATTTTTTTTTTACTCTACTTATCAGAACATTGTGCACTCAGGGCATAAGTATTGCCTAATAATGATATAAGATACAATAGTGATGTGAGGAGATGGGCTAAGTCATATGGGAGCAATAGTCTGAGCAATAGGACAACAGGAGCTGTGAAAAAGTTTAGAACAAATGCTGGAATTTGGCTTGCTGAGCATGTATTACAGAAAATTGCACAATTTTACAAATTTTTCTTTAATATGAGTATAGAAAGGCCATTTTCTTTAAACACTCATATGACTTTGTATTTTATGCTTAAAACCACCGTGAAGGCTTCCCAAGTATGTATTTTATACTTTTCATGCTGATCTTTTCCAGATGTCTTCAGGCTGATCATAGAATCCCCTTCTCCTCTCATTTGGTGCTAGGTGGCCCTCCGTGATACAGAAATCAGTGCTGATGTGATTATGTCAGAGCCTCTGTCTGCATCATTATATTTAAAATGGTTGTAAACCTTCTCCTATAACCAGTGCAGTGAAAAGCTTCAGCACCAGTGGCAGCCCGTCCATAGGGGGCGACCGGGCGCCGCCCCCCCCCCCCCTATAGTGTAAAAAAATAGTAAAAAAAAAAAAAACGGGCCCTTTAAGACATTTGAAAAAAGAAAAAAGTAATTTTACAATTTAACATAGTGTACTGTGGCGCCGGTCGCAGTGCACTATGAGAAGCGCCACATCGATGCAATCACAAGATTGCATCCACGGCGCTTAATTTGCGGGTTAAAAACCCGCCTTGCAGCGCACTTTAGAACACCGACTAGCTTCCGCTCATAAAATCACTGTGATTCTACGGACGGGAGCATTGTCATTCAAAGACAGGCAGGTCACTTCCGGCTTTCGGCTGATTCACAAAACCCGGAAGTGATGTCGGCAGCTCTGTTCCTCAGCCCAAGCGGAGCTGCAAGACAGTGAGGTGAGTGACATAATTGCTGTCTCTGGGAAAAAAATGAAAATATTAATTTAATTAATTGCCAAATGCACCCCGGCCAGCCTAAGCCTTTACTAGACCACTCTGTTGTGTGCTGTGCAGGAATTATTATTAGAGTAATAAGCAATTTGTAAAAGAAACAATATAATTTAATGCTTCTTGCAGGAGGATCACATCATGCCATGCGGTATTCTTATTCAGCAAAGTAATAGTCTGCTCTGTTGCTTGTTGTTACTCACAGTTAATTTGCTGGCAAAGACATTTTTATAAACCTTTTTGCATTTTAGTGTAAATATGAGATCTGAGGACTTTTTGACCCAGATCTCATATTTAAGAGAACCTGTCAAGTGAGGCCCGGAATGGAAAAGACAGAAAAGAAAAAGTAGTGCAGGGCCGGGCATGACCATGTGTTTAGGGGAGACAATGCATGGGTTAATATGAAGAGATTAGAGGGGAGGGGACAGTGAGAAAAGTCCAAGGGGAGTGGTAATATATAAGGAGGAGGCGGGGCTGGGCTGGGAAACAGAAAGTTGTGGAGAAAGAAATGAGGAGGCAGTTTTTAACACCCACCCTCCCTATATGTTATCTGTGTTTGTTGGTTTATGTGTTTTCTTTCTTTCAGGAGCATGGCAGATGGTCGTCATGGCAGCTGTGGAATGGCAGTGTTTTGTTGGTCTTTGACGGTGGCAGTAAACATATGTGATGGAAAGGGGTGGGGGGCTCATCGGTAGTATGTGCCCCTCCGGTGTATTCCAGCAAAAGGTTAGCTGGAATACTGTAATGGTTGCACTGCGGGAAGGGGGTTGTCTCCGAGCTGATTATTCGCTGGAGGCCTATCGTGTGGAAAAAGGTCCCGCAGTGTATTGGTGGAATATGTGTTGGAGTTCCGGGGTGCCGTCAAAGACCAACATACTGGAGTTGAACAAGTTGTTACGGAGGTGATATTTTGGTATATATTTGATATTGGAGTTATTTATATGGTGTGAATAATAAATAGGCTGCTATGGCCATTTATACTCCAAAATTAAGGTGTGGTCTCATCATTTTAGAAGGGTAAGAAATGGGGATGGTGGAGTACAAGTGGTATAGTAGTAAGAGGCAAGTTGGGTACCTCTGTACTACACTGGTCATGCTTTTTTCTATTACAAGGAATGTTTACATTCCTTGTAATAGGAATAAAAGTGACACCATTTTCTTTTTAAAACTGTGAAAAAATAAATATAATAAATAATAAAAAAAATGTTTTTTAAAGCACCCAGTCCTGACGATCTTGCGTGCATAAGCGAACGCATATGTGAGTACTGCGCCCGGCTGCATATGAAAACGGTGGTCAAACCACACATGTGAGGTATCGCTGCGATTGTTAGACTGATATCAATAATTCTAGCCCTAGACCTCCTCTATAACGTAAAAGATGCAACCTGTAGAATTTTTTAAACTATGGGTGGAAGGAAGTGGAATACAGGGGACAGATTGGGTGGATTATATAAGGGGCGTGGTTTATGAGAAGTGGGAGGGGCCAAAATGATGGGCGGGGTCTGGCACCCCCCCCCCATCCAAAAACTTCACCAGCCACCACTGTTCAGCACACAGAGATGAAACAAATCCTCCTACATTAGTTTTACTTGTTTAGCTGCAGCCTTCTCTTCTCTACATCCCTTCAAATGTGCAATTTTGTGATACAAATCCTTCTGCATTTGGGAAGAGCAGAGAGGAGGGGGCAGAGAGCTGCAGGTACAATGTGTGAGAGCTTAACCTCCCTGGCGGTATGATTATTTCGGATTTTAGGTGCTAAAAGCAGTACCATTATTTTGCATGAAAATTCAGTGTTTTATATTGTAGTCCTGTAATTCTTAGGAATAACTCTCTTAAATCTGTCCAAACCAGAGTCTAGCAGACATCCGGGGTATGATAAAGTTTGAAAAATGAAATCATAAATTATAATATAATAAATAACTATAAATAATTGTACCAAATAATAATATAACAGTAATAAAAATTATTCAATAATGTAATCAAATCAAAAACACTGAAATTTGCTCAGTTGCAGAATTGTCACTGTCATTACTTTTCAGTATTTGATGACGGATCTCCCCACAAATCACTATCGCTCAATTCTGCAAGTGATTATAATTTATTATCGCTGTTTTCTAGCTGGTCTAAAACCATTTTTGATGTAAAATGACAGTTTGGTTGCTATGGACAATCTCCAGTTTCCAGGCATAAAGAACAGTTTTTATTATATAAAACTGCATGCAGAGCACTGGGCAGACCACTAGGGACAAAGGGGATGTGAAATATTTACATACAGCAATGTAATCTGTAAGATTACATTATACTGTATGTATACTGTGTGTTTCACTTTTTGAATTTGGCGCCGATCTCCATCCCCGTGCGTCGCAACGCTCGCAGGGCACAGAGATCGGCTCCGTGATAGATCGAGCGAGGCACGGCTCGCTCGTACAGCGGGGAGACAACGCTGGATCCGAGGGAGAAGGTAAGTAAACCTCCTCCTGGATCCAGCGATGCGGTCCCGAGTCTGGCTCAGGGTTACCGCTAATGGTACAAAAATTCCACAACGAGCCAGACTCGGGAAGACCGTCAGGGGGGGTTAATGTGGCGGGAAGACTTCTCAGAGGTGACTCCTGCTGATTACAGGCATACCCCACTTTTAAATACACAATGGGGTTTATTAACTAAAGCTGGAAAGTGCAAAATTAGGCTCACTTCTGCGTAGAAACCAATGAGCTTCCAGGTTTTATTACCAAAGCTTAATTGAACAACTGGGGTTAGAAGCTCATTGCTTTCTATACAGAAGTGAGCCTGATTTTGCACTTTCCAGCTTTAGTAAATAAACCCCATTGTGTACTTAAAAGTGGGGTATGCCTGTACAGAGGAACACCAGATAGAAATGACACTCAGGGTAGATTTACTAAAACTCAGAATTTGTGCAGCTGTGCATGGTAGCCAATCTTCTAACTTCAGCTTGTTCAATTAAGCTTTGATAATAAAACACGGAAGTTGATTGGTTTCTGAGCAGAGCTGCACCAGATTTTGCAATCTCCAACTTTAGAAAATCTCCCCCTCAGAGTTTTGGAGATAGACAAGTAAACACTACAGATACTATACAATATGTGCTTTGTTCAGATTTCATGACTGAGGTTTAAATACAGGGAGCCTTGGTAATTCCTTCTCAGGGGGCGAATCCATGTTGCCCTGTGCATACAGAATGGTGCTAGGCATCAAACAACCCAATAAACTGAGGATATCTAATGGTGGAAAGGAATCACTGCTGGAGGTAAACAGAGGGCGCACCGGCCTAGTGCATTATCTTTGATAAATTACTTTATTGTATAAAAACAAAGAATGATACTCACAAACATGTGCTTGAATACAGTATATCAAATTAATAGCAGCTTTTCATCCACTGTATCACATTGCAGATGAAAAGTCCCGCAGTAAAACTGACTGACGCGTTTTGAGGTATCCGCTCTTGCTCAGAGCCTCTGAGGAAGAGGTGATACCTCAAAACACATCAGCCAGTTTTACTATTTCCCGAAAAGCTGATACCGAAAAGCTGCTATTAATTTGATATGCTTCAATTCAAATGCATGTTTGTGAGTATCATTCTTTGTTTTTATACAATAAAGTCTTTTTTTGAGAATAATGCACTAACCAGTGCGCCCTCTGTTTATTTCTTAATTGCAATGCATCTAGACATCCCCAGTCTTATGAGGGTAGCAAGGTGGAAACTATCCGGATTTGCCAGGATAAGAGCCTAGAGTAACTGTTGGGTCCACCTTCGAGCACAGGAGATATGTGTTATTTATGTTGAATTACTGCTGGAGGGCAGGAGAATATTGCAGCTAGAGCTACAATATATTATTTTAAACCTGGGGCACCATTTTAAACATGCCTGAAGTTGGGCTTTAATCTATGAGAAAGTAAAATAAAATAAGTATTAAGTTTATTCAGTATCACCCAGTAAGTCATATGTTTGTTAAAGGGATACACAAACATTATATATAATTATTTAAACTAAATAAAACGGAACCACTTTTATCCTGCTGAGCCCCTACATTAGCAGGGCTGTCACAGCTTTGCGACCATAGCAAATTTTGCCATTATACACCAGTGGATATCCAAATACATTTATTTACAAATTATTTAAATCTCCGTATGTAGCAACAATTTTTTTTTAATCAGTATCACTGTAAAATAATAATGTATTTTGTCTTCAATCTCTCTTTATTAAACATTTTCTTAAAAAACAGTTATACAAATACATATATACATCCTGAATCCTCAACCTTTACACCCTCTTGTTGCATAACTTCCTCCTCTTAAAACATCACAATTACTAATATCCTATTCTATACTTAGCTACCTAACATATTTTCTCTACAACAGCCGTACAACACTCAGCCACACAATTCATCCACTCCTGCTATTCCGTCCCTACACTCTCTTTATCATTCTTCTCTATTTCACAAAAAGAAAAAAATGTACTCTCCAATCTCTGCAAGGTATTCCACTCCCCTCTACAAATATTGTTTCATTATCGACATCCGAAACTTTTCCCATTGCTGCCACATTATAGGCTTTTGCTCCTTTTCCGTCGCCTCTCTCATTATCTGTTTTTCCATACTGTATATTGTATTTAATTAATTTGACATATCCATTCCATTATTGTAGGGCCGATAGTTTTTCTCCATTTTCGAGCTAATATTGTCCTAGCTGCATTTTTCATATGGTGAAGAATATCTGTCTTTATGGATTTCATTGATCCAGGTATTATTGACAATATCAAAACCTTAACGCTTGGTTGCATCTCGTTTCCGGATACCACAATAATGTATTTTGTAACAATACTTATCTATGAGTATTTTCTTTTTTTTTACCTTTGTGATAGTTGCACACATTTGACATAAAATATAAGACGCTTCTGTCATGTGCAAAATTTCTCCACATGTGTGCATTATTTAGTGTCAGTGAATTGAAAAAGGAAAAGAATAACAAAAATAGAATGCATTGACATCGATGGTGACGTCAATGCGTCATTCACATGGTGTCGTGACAAGCAACTAGTTTTGCCCAATCACCTTGAGCTTCTTCAGGGAAGCTCAAGCTGATTGGGTGAAACTAGTTGGTTGTCACAACACCACGTGAATGATGCATTGAGGTCACCAACGATGTCAGTTTGCAAATCCGCACATGCGCAGGGGAATCTGCGAGTGCTGCGGCATCCATCTTGACTAAGGGACGCTGAGACTGTAACGGGACCAAACTAACTGCACCCGCTGCTGACATAGGGCCTGACTGCCTACATTTCTAATCCATTCTTTGTATACATTTTGGATGTGCAAACGGGAAAGCCACAGCTACTATTGACACAAGTCCACACTGTCTCCAGGCTGGGTGAGAGGACCTGTCGGTCCATGTACTATACTTCCATGCTGTGTCTCCCTGTAATGCAGTTAACATTGGTTACACTCAGCATGATATCCTATGATATACACTGGGTTGGTATTTAAATAACTGTCATTGTGTTAACCATACCTGACCACACTGCTGCTTTACATTTCTGTGGAAAACCCAGGACTTGGGATATATATCCTTATTTCATACAGAATGTCAGTATCTGAACTTTCCATCCACGGTGGTCATAGGATCTCCCCCCAATTGCTACACTCGTAGAGCCCTTACCTTTGATCAACCATCCCCTAATCTGTGGCTAATATTTTCTATCTATGGTGCCTCAACAGTGATTTCACTCCACCATATTGTCAGTTGATATATTTCCCCTGGGAAGTTATGATGACATGTGCATGTATGTGGATATGAATGACACAGCTGTATCTTGATCAGACATTACCTATTTTAATCTTGAACTGAGGTGTTGCTGGTGGGATTTTTATACTACCATTTGTTATTTTTGTGTTCCCTTTTCTTTAAGCTACATGGTCCTCAGTAATTACTAAGTGAGTTTCTTTATCACCTTTTTTCTTTTTGTTTACTTTACCATTGATTACTTGGATCACACCTCACTAAGCCCTTGTACACACGGTCGGAGATTCCGTCGGAATGTGTGTGATTGGAGCGTTTTGTCGGATATTCCGACTGTGTGTGGTATGCATCGGACTGTTTCCATCGGAATATCCGTCAGAGCAAATTTTCCAACTTGCCGGAAATATTTTCCGACAAACTGCTCCGATCGGACATACTCCGATCATGTGTAGCCTACTCCGACGGACAAGGTGCCACGCATGCTCACATTAAAATTCCGTCAGGGAAGCGCTCGTTCAGGTAAAACTACTGCTCGTAATCGATATAGCACATTCGTCACACTGCAATGTTAAAAATTCTTTCATGAAGCGCATTCTCTTGTTCTTTACAATGCTGCAAGAAGGAACTTCTTTTGATGCTCATAGTCACATACACTTCTCCCGAACGTATTTCCTGACTCTTTTTTAACCATTTCGGCAATACAATTTTGGATTTCGTCACATCTACACAATTTTAGATTTTGTTTATTCTTTTTTGGATGCATTTTTTTTTGTTTTTTTCCTTTTTTGACAGTTTGCTCATTTCTCAATTTTTTAGGGTGTTTTTTGTGTGTAAACTTACCACAACAACATTATTGTATTTTTGATATTTTGTTTTTCTTTTTTAATCTACAGGAGGTTGTTTAGTGTTGGTAACCCTTGTTATTCATGTCACTTTGTTTTTTTGAAATGTACCTGCCTGCTCACAAATAAACTGTCCTTTTGGAAGTAAAACACATATGCAAGTATTTCTTCAAACAAAAAATACCTTTATTTCAGTGTCAGTAATGCCGCGTACACACGTAGCGGACTATCCGACGGACTTAGTCTGGCGGACTTTCCGCCAGCCTGTCCGTCCGAGTTTCCGAACGGGCTACTTGCCCACACACGGCACTTTTTCAGAGGACTAATATGGCGTACTAAGTCCGCCGTACTATCCTCCCTACTTTTGAAATGAACGGACTCCCCCACACACAGGAAAGTCCGCTCATTTCGAGCGGGTCTCCAGGTAGGCAGGCCCGCGAAGGAGACGTCGCTGGCCCCGCCACCTGGTATGGACTTAAAGGGGAACCCCAACGCCGAAAAAAATTGGCGTGGGGTTCCCCCCTGGTCCACATCAGACCCTTGTCCGCGCACGCTACCCGGCCGGCCAGGAAAGGAGGGGACGAGCGAGCGCCCCCCCTCCTGAGCCGTACCAGGCCGCGTGCCCTCAACATGGGTGGGTGCCTTGGGGAAGGGGGGCCGCACGGCCCCTCCACCCCAAAGCACCTTGTCCCCATGTTGATGAGGACAAGGGCCTCTTCCCGACAACCCTGGCCGTTGATTGTCGGGGTCTGCGGGCGGGGGACTTATTGGAAT
Source organism: Lithobates pipiens (assembly GCF_037356315.1). Lineage (NCBI taxonomy): Eukaryota > Metazoa > Chordata > Amphibia > Anura > Ranidae > Lithobates > Lithobates pipiens. The sequence continues at coordinate 337,890,965 of NW_027507903.1, forward strand.
CCGGAAGCCCCCTTTAATAAGGGGGCCCCCGGATACCGGCCCCCCACCCTATGAGAATGAGTATGGTGTACAATGTACCCCTACCCATTCACCTGTGAAAAAAAGTACAAAAAAAACACAACACAGGGTAAAAATAGTTTATTGCACAGCTCCGGGGGTCTTCTGTCTTCGGGGGTCTTCTCGCCGGACTCCTCCGCTATCTTCTGCTAGCTCTTTTGCTAGCAGAGGAGCCCGGCTTTCTTCCTCGCCGTCGGCCTCTTCTTCCGACTTCGGGGGTCTTGTCCCCCTCTTCTGGGGTCTTGTCCCCCTCTTCGGTTCTTCTGCCGGGCCACCGCGCCTTCTTATAGCTCTTTTACAGGTGGTGGCCCGGTCTTCTGTCGCCGCTGTCGTCGCTGCCGCCTTCTGGCCTTCTGTTCTTCTCTTCGTCTCTTCAGATGTTGACTCGTCGCATCCTTCGCTCACAATGGCTCCGACGCAATGCGCGGCAACTTATATAGGGACATCGCCGGATGATGTCCCCGTCCATTATGGTGTCACAGTCCCAGAGGATGCTGGGACTGCTGAGTCCCTATATAAGTCACCGTGCATCGCGGCGGAGCCATTGTGAGCGAAGGATGTGACGAGTCAACATCTGAAGAGAAGAAGAGAAGAACAGAAGGCGGCGGCGGCGGTGACGACAACGACAGCGGCGACAGAAGACCGGGCCACCACCCCCGTGTGGCCCCCCTTCCCCAAGGCACCCCCCATGTTGAGGGCACGCGGCCTGGTACAGCTTAGGAGGGGGGGGCGCTCGCTCGTCCCCCCCCTTTCCTGGCCGGCCGGGTAGCGTGCTCGGACAAGGGTCTGATGTGGACCTGGGGGGAACCCCCACACTGATTTTTTCAGCATTGGGGTTCCCCTTTAAGTCCATACCAGGTGGCGGGGCCAGCGACGTCTCCTTTGCGGGCCCCGCCTACCTGGAGACCCGCTCGAAATGAGCGGACTATTCTGCGGGCGGGAAAAGTCTGTTTATTTCAAAAGTACGGCGGACTGGCATATGCATGGCCGGATTGTCTGCAGAAATGCGAGTCCGGCGGGAAGATTGGAGTGCAAAACTACTTTCTAAGTCCATAAACAATAATACAATTTGTATTATATTGTTTATGGACTTATTGTATTGTATTATTATTGTATTATTTGTATATTTTTTCGTGTACCGCGAAGCGATATGCGACTTTTTTCATTGCTAGTATATGGCAGACTTATGGCACTATATACGCACACGTTTTTTTCGCGCCAGTTCTGTCGGAAGGACTGGATGTAACTCCTTCGTTTCGTGATCTTACGACGTGACATGTGTCTATGGAGTGCTATGCGATTTACTCATTGCCAGTTTTTTATTTGCGTTACACAAGCACGTACACGCATTAATTTTCCTTTTAAACACATAACATACCTGTTGGATGTGTTTTTCAATTATCAGGTTCTATTCAACAAGTGACCAATATTTTTGTTCAGAGTTGTTTTATTATTTGATTCTGGATAAGACAGCGCTCATATTAGGGCTATTTGCCATTATTCAATATGGCGTGTGGTGACTAAGTCTTGCATCTCAGAACGAGGCTTGGTTCCCTTCGTTTGTTCTAGTAGGCGGAGCGTTACCACGTCTCGCATCTCAATACGAGGCTTGGATCCCTTCGTTAGCTTTATTAGGCGGAGCGTCACTGCGCTGCCCGTTCCCCATTGACAACGTCAGGTATGACGAAACGCGTCTGGGAAGGCACGCAGTGACGCCACCACGTTGTAGGAGAGGAGGACGGGCTCCTGTTTGCCGGCCGGCTTTTTACTTTGTTCTTATATGCTGTAATCTATCTACATACCTGTAAGTGCATTACTTTTTATTTTATTAAACTGTTCCTACGTTATTACGCTATGTCAGTCCCTTTCTTTTCCGTTGGTCTTTGAGTGCCTTATATCGAGACCACTGAACAGATCATTATCCTGAAAGACCGCTAAGGGATGGAGTGCTGACCCAGCTGAGGAAGGCTGACCTGGATGTTGTCCACTGATCATTTATATATGCTTCATTTCATATATTTTCTGGTAAGCGCATTCAACATTTGGTGACGGGCATTTCACGCGCTTTGGAAAGTGTTGAACCACTGGGGTGTTGTCATCTGAGGACATCTACGTCCGTTATTTGGATTCACCTATGAACTTTTCTTAGATTGGACTCTTTTTCTTTTTGTCACTTTACACAGCATTTGAGGTTTTATTGCTCAATTGTATTATTGTTTATATATTTAACTTTATTTAGTATTTTATCTCATGTTAGAGGGATTGGCGCAGCCTTACATATATTTTGTTGCTGTTGGGTGCTATATCGCATTTATTGCTGCTGCCTATTTTGTTAGTTTGTTAATTTCACATTGTTTCTCCTAGCGCGGTTTATACTTTTTCTACTTTCTAAGTCCGCCGTACTTTCAGGTCAAAAAAGTCTGCCGGAGGCTTGCACACTCAAGTCCGCCGGACTTTTCCACCCGATTGTTTGATCGTGTGTATGCGGCATAACAGATAAAGAGGGAGGCAGCGATGTCGAAACTGGGGAGATTAGCGAAACATTTGGCCCCCAGGGCACACATCAACTATTTAAACGCAACACTTGGTGGCCTGAGGAGTACATGTCTGAGGGAGAGAAGTCTGGTCCTGAAGTCCATGAAACCCAGAACAGCAGCAGATGACATCTATGTTCCCAGGCTGTGTTACTACAACAGGCTGCATCTTCTGTCAGACCAGACTGAACCCAGGTCATCACTCTCTGGTCTTCCTTCCACGCTTCCTTCCAGGCTGTGGCTGTGGTGCTGGAGGTGTGGCAGAAGGAGGAGGAGGAGCAGGGGCATGGGCCAAACCACACAAGTGTGTTTCTTGTGTCATTTGGCCCAACAGACCCTTGTTGAGGATGTGTATAATAACCTCCTCACACAAGAGCTGTTGCCCCTGCTCCATTTTATCAAGCTTGCACGCAACCAAGGTGGCAAAGGCCTCTTGGTAGGTGGGTTTTGCTTGGAGAGCCGCAGAAGCCTCACCAATCAGCCTCAGGGCCGACTCCTCAACATTCCCCCCCTTTCTAGCCCTTTTGCGTGGAAGGCGGAGGGGAGGGACCTGGCATTCAGTGATGCTCCTTTGGCCGCCCACTGCCTGGCTGTCGCTTACCCTGCCTCCTCCTGGCTGCCACTTTCCACAGCCACCTCCTGGCTGCTGCATTCCACACCCTCCTGGTCCTGGCTGAGTTCTTCCTGTGTATGAAAAAGGGACATAGTTTTAGTTTTTGGTTCATCAAACACACACAATTTTCACATCAACACTGTTGCAAATTGTTAACCAATAGAAAAGACTATCATTCTGTGCCCAGCATTATTCTTTCTTGTCCCAAAGGTTTTGGCCCCTACTGTCTATTGATATGTGAAACACTTTCTAAACTCAGCAATTAGTGAGCAAAAATCAAGTTAACATCATTCATTTATACTCCAAAAATATGTACAACAATACTATACCTGGCTCAAGCTGGGCTCCCCCAGTTCTTCCTGAGTGGAAGGCCCAGGTTGGGCGTCGGAAAAGACTCATCGTGTGTGGAATGTAGCATAGGACGCGTGGAAGGAAGAGTAGAGGGATTCTCTGACCTCAGCCTGGTCTGACAGAAAATGCATCCTGTCATAATACCACAGGGTGGGGACATAAATGTCATCTGCTGAAGCTCCAGATTGCATGGACTTCAGCACCTTGGTCCTCTCCCTCATATATGTACTCCTGAGGCCACCAATTTTCTTTTTTAAATAGGTGACGTTTGCCCTGGGGACCACCGGCTTCACAAACTCAACCAGTTTCAACATTGCTGCCTGCCTCTTTTGTCTGTTACTATATTATGGGTGTGTTGGTTGCCACAGGCAGGGCATGTCTCTGTATTTATCGATGAACAGAGGGGGGAAGCTATGATCGTTGAACCCGTCCATAATGTCTGCAAGACACAACACAAGACAAACCCTAATGTCAGGCTAAACTCCACTAATGCAGGCCTCAATCTAGAAGCAGTATAGCCTAGTGATGTACCAAGTTCAAAATTTTACCTTCGTTTGCACGTTTGTCGCGTCAGCTTCTCCCTCTGTTCACCGATCGTACGGACGACACACGCGTGTTGCGTTTTATATATAGTGCGCATGCGTGAAACTCCGCCCGCCCCTGACGCTCGCAGTGGGGAGAGCACATGGCGGAGAGAACGCAGGTGCGCACTAATAATAGTTCCACTAACGAGGAGGAGGGTGAGGAAAGCCCGGAGCCTGAAACGTCCCAATACAGGAAGAGAAGATTCAAGGCCTCAAATATGTCTTTTGGAGAGATGTTGGAGATGGTGGACATATTGAACAGGACCGACTATGATGGGAAGTATGGACCTTATCCAAACTCAAATATCAGAAAGGCCAAGATCATGACTAAAGTTGTGAAGAGTCTTCATCAGAATTTTGGGGTATGTCGATCCATGGATCAACTGAGAAGACGCTCATCAGACCTGAAACTGAGGGAGCACGAGCAGTACATGAGAATCAAGCGTGTTCTTGAAAAAAGTAAGTAGTTGTCCTGTGTTCATATGATTATTCTTGCTTGCATACTGCTCCATGTGCTTTGATTTCATGTTGTGCAGTTTAAAATGGCCACTTTCAAGTTCATGGTTTCATTCGTTCGTAGGAAACATCGTTCTGCAGGTAAGTATTCCAGCTGAACACAGTGTCCCAATAATGTTCTGACCTTGAAGCTCTGCCAAAAGAAACAATTGTACAACACTTCCAAACAATGTTTCATATTCCTGATTCTGCCCTCTGTGTGCTAATTATTCTTTTTTTTTCATTCTCATATGGGAGAGAAGCCTCGGCAAGTATGAGGACACCAGGGACCACACCCCTCCCAAAGAAGGCCAAATTCCAAAACCAGAAGCAGAGGAGCAGGAGGAGGAGGAGGAAGGAGAGATCGTTGAGGTTGAACAAATTGTCACCACAACAGGTGAGTGTCGGAGAACACAGCTTCCAGTAAGCTCATCAATGTATCTCACCATATTTTTAATACATGGTGTGTTTTTTGCTTTGTTTTGTAGGTGATGTGGAAGAAGATTCCCATTTTACCAGTGAAAGTGCCCAGATCCTGATTGGGGAGATAATGGGGTACAATCGGGATTTGGAAAATATACAGCAAAACATCAATGATGTTAAAAATAAAATGAAGAACATCATTGATGTTTTGGGGAGAGTGTGAAACACCAAAAACTAGCTAGGGTTTTAGTTTTGCTATTTTAAAACACAACTTTTGTATTTTTAGAAAATCCAAATTTGGAAGATGCACAGAGTGTGTAAACATGCGCTATCTCCCATCTGGGGGATCAATGTACGCGTTTTGTGTAAAGTGGCTGAGATGAAGGGGTTGCAGCCCCAAAGCATGTACATTGATCCCCCATGATGGGAGATAGCACATGTTGACACACTGTGTACATCTTCCAAATTTGGATTTTCCAGGGGTGACACCCCATGTGATGAAGGCAATATCAGCCCAGTTTGTACATACTCATGTCTGATATTGTCTTCACTTTTCAAAGTTGAACTTTGTAAGTTCCTGTGTTCTGTATTTTATGCTTTGATACATGCCTGTTTATACCAAAACACCAAGTAAACAAAAATTTGCTGAAAGTCTGTTTTTGATACACACAATTTCTTGGTTTGTTGTAAAAACCATTTCTAAACGCACATGTGAATGTGCTTGGATTAAAAAGTTAAATTATCAACAATGTGTGGCTTCCTTTTTCATTGCGCCAAAAATGTATTTGTAGTAAAATTTTAGTTTGCGGTGAGAATGGGTGTTATTTACTAAAGGAAACTCCACTTTGCACTCCCAGTGCAGTTTCAGGTGTACTTTTGCAGTGCACTTGTAGTGCATAGTGGATGTGCCTTTAGTAAAAAGCACCCACAGTGATGTGTAAATTTGGACAATCATGCCATTTTTCTGCCATGGTGCTGAAAAAAAGCACAATTTTGGTCAGTAATGCACTACATACATTAGTTACCAAAAACCAGGTGTGTGTGTAGCAGACCCACAACATAATAATATTATCTGAAGAAGAGACTGTCCCCTCATCTCGCTCTGAAATTGGGTTGTGCACTGTTGGAGAAAAAGGCACAATAAATATACTTAGGAGACCCCTTAACCACTTCAGCCCCGGACCAATTAACAGCCTAAGGACCAATTTACGACTGCCTATCTCATTTCTTGAGGTGCTAAAATGGCAGGGCAGTACAAACCCCCCCAAATGACCCCATTTTGGAAAGTAGACACCCCAAAGAAGTTGTGGAGAGGCATGTTGAGCCCATTGAATATTTTTTTTTTGTCCCAAGTGATTAAATAATGACACAAAAAAAAAAAGTTTACAAAAAGTTGTCACTAAATGATATATTGCTCACACATGCCATAGTTATATGTGGAATTGCACCCCAAAACATATTCTGCTGCTTCTCCTGAGTACGGGGATACCACATATGTGGGACTTTTTGGGAGCCTAGCCGCATACGGCACCCCGAAAACCAATCACTGCCTTCAGGATTTCTAATGCCGCGTACACACGGGCGGACTGTATGGCGTACTTAGTCCGTCATACAATCCGACGGACAGGCCGTCATACTTTCGAATGAACGGACTTGACCACACACGGATGCAGAAACAGTCCGTCGAAAGCTTGCGCGATGACGTGTACAGCACGTACGACGGGACTAGAAATAGGAAGTCCAATACACAGCAAAGCACCTTTCCGCTGTGTAAATCCTTTCTGGGCATGCGCCATTCTTAGTCCGTCGAACTAGCATACTGATGAGCGGATTGTCCGCTGAAACCAAAGTATGACGGACAGAATTTCGAAAAATCCGAAATACTTAGTACGCCAGACTGCACGCTGAAAAAGTCCGCTGAAGCCCACACACGAGCGGACTGTCCGCTGAAATGTGTTTCGACGGACTAAGTAGGCCATACAGTCCGCCCGTGTGTACGCGGCATAAGGGTGCAAATTTTTGATTTCACTCCTCACTACCTATCACAGTTTCGAAGGCCATAAAATGCCAAAATAACACAAACCCCCCCAAATGACCCCATTTTGGAAAGTAGACACCCCAAGGAAGTTGTGGAGAGGCATGTTGAGCCCATTAAATATTATTTTTTTGTCCCAAGTGATTGAATAATGACACAAAAAAAAAAAAAAAGTTTACAAAAAGTTGTCACTAAATGATATATTGCTCACACATGCCATAGTTATAAGTGGAATTGCACCCCAAAATATATTCTGCTGCTTCTCCTGAGTACGAGGATACCACATATGTGGGACTTTTTTGGAGTCTAGCCGCGTACGGCACCCCGAAAACCAATCACTGCCTTCAGGGTTTCTAATGCCGCATACACACGATCGAATTGTATGACGTACTTAGTCCGTCATACAATCCTACGGACAATGCGGCGTACTTTCTACTGAACGGACTTGGCCACACACGGATACACAAACAGTCCGACGAAAGCTTGCGCGATGACGTACAGCACGTACGACGGGACTAGAAATAGGAAGTCCAAGACACAGCAAAGCACCCTTTGGGCTCCTTCTGCTGACTTTGCGTTAGTTGAAGTTTGGTTAGAGACGATTCGCGCTTTTCAGACTTCAGCTTAATTCGTCCGTTATTTTTTTATTTATTTATTCTCTAATTGGAATATTAATCATAAGATGAGGATCAATAAAGACATTTGTGATAACTCTGTGTGAATATAAGCAGCAAAGCAACTTCACTTTTCTCGCATTATGAAGAAGAAAAGAATGTGCTATATTAAAAAATCACAAAATTAGCAGCATGACGAATATGCTAGCTTCAATACGAACACTAGTTTTACAAGACAGAGCGCTTCCGCCCTGTAAATCCTTTCTGGGCATGCGCCATTCTTAGTCCGTCGGACTAGCATACTGACGAACGTATTGTCCGCTGAAACCAAAGTACGACGGGAAGATTGGTGTGCAAACCAGCCTTCTTAGTACTCCAGACTTCACGCTGAAAAAGTCCGCTGAAGCCCACACACGATCGGACTGTCCGTTGAAATGCATTTCGGCGGACTAAGTACGCCGGACAATCTGATCGTGTGTACGCGGCATAAGGGTGCAAGTTTTTGATTTCACTCCTCACTACCTATCACAGTTTCGAAGGCCATAAAATGCCAAAATAGCACAAAACCCCCCAAATGACCCCATTTTGGAAAGTAGACACCCCAAGCTATTTACTGAGAGGCATGTTGAGTCCATGAAATATTTTATATTTTGCCACAAGTTGCAGGAATTTTACAATTTTTTTTTTTTGCACAAAGTTGTCACTAAATTATATATTGCTCACACATGCTATGGGCAAAAGTCAAATTACACCCCAAAATAAATTTTGCTGCTTCTCCCGAGTACGGGGATACCACATGTGGGGGACTTTTTGGGAGCCTAGCCACGTACGGGACCCCGAAAACCAAGCACTGCCTTCCGGATTTAAATATAAAATGCAACCAAAAAGAACTGTTAGCGTTCGCAGGGATCAGGCCTGACTCTGCGATCGCTGCAGTTATGTGTTTAGCGTTTTGTAAGTGACAGTGATCGATCGATACTGCATTTGGGTGTGCTGGGCAGAGGGGCAAAACGCAGGTGCCAGCAGGTATCTGGGCTGATCCCACTAACAATGCGTTTTTTTTGGAACCCTAAACTGCTGGGGTTGCTAGTATAGATCTGATCAGATCAGATATTGATCTGTTCAGATTCTATACCACTATGGGAGGTTTATGCTTTGCGTGTGGGTGTTAGCGGTACTGGCACTAACCTAGCGCTGCCTGGGGCGACGCAGACCCTGACCCTAAAACCTAATTGATATCACCCGCCGGGTGATCAGGGGGTTAAACCTTTATTGGGTAATAAATGGTGGGTGCCCTGATGCTATAAAAAGCAAACTAACCAGAGTCACCCGTAACACTTATACGGTGATCACTGGTGAAAGGGTTAACTAGGGGCAATCAGGGGGTTCAAATTTTTATTAGGTAGTATATGGGGGTCCCTGGCGCTATATAAAAACCTGACGGGGAACCTAAATAACTAACTGGCTAACCAGCGTCCCCAGTGACACTTATACTGTGATCGCTGGTGAAAGGGTTAACTAGGGGCAATCAGGGGGTTAAAACCATTATTGGGTAGTATATCGGGGTACCTATAAAAACCTGGCGGTGAACCTAAAAAAATAACTAGATACCTAGCGACATCAGTGACACTAATGCAGCGATCAGAAAAACGATCGCTTAGTGATACTGGCAAAAGGGGGTGAAAGGGTTAACTAGGGGCAATCGGGGGGTTAAAACCATTATTGGGTAGTATAGCGGGGTACCTAGTGCTATAAAAACCTGGCGGTGAACCTAAAAAAATAACTAGCTACCTAGCGACACTAGCGACACTAATGCAGCGATCAGAAAAACGATCGCTTAGTGACAGTGGCAAAAGGGGGTGAAAGGGTTAACTAGGGGCAATCAGGGAGGTTAAAACCATTATTGGGTAGTATATCGGGGTACCTAGCGCTATAAAAACCTGGCGGTGAACCTAAAAAAATAACTAGCTACCTAGCGACACTAGCGGCACTAATGCAGCGATCAGAAAAATGATCGCTTAGTGACACTGGCAAAAGGGGGTGAAAGGGTTAACTCTAGGGGCAATCAGGGGGTTAAACCTTTATTGGGGGGTGGTAGGGGGCTACCCTGGACCTAACACTAACTGCCCTGACAGTTTTTACTTTTACAACTGATACTGAATGCAGTGATCAGTAAATAAATGATCACTGCAATCAGTGACACTGTGACGGGGGGGGGGGGCGAGGGGAATCGGGGGGCGATCGGGGGGGGGGGGGTTTGTGTGCCTGTGTGTGCCTACATGTCAGTGTAGTGTTGGTGCACACTTACTTTCTGTCTTCTCCTCGTAGTCCGGTCAAAAAGACCGCCCGAGGAGAATGGCATCCCTGCCTCCCTGCCTGTGTATACAATACACAGTGGGAGGAAGCTTCTCATTCGCCAGGAGCGATCGAGAGGGGGGGATGGCCAGAAACCAACGGCCATCACCTCATCCCGGATCGATCCTGAAGCGAAACGGACCGCCGTATCCAGCAGGAGGGGGTCCGATCGGACCCCCGACCCGCTGGAAGGCAAGCACGTACATGTACGTGCTTGTGCCTGTACATGCCATTGCAATGACGTACATTGGCAATACAGCGGTCCTTAAGTGGTTAAACCAAGCCAAGCAGTAAATTAAGGAGTTTTAAAGCAAAATTTATTGTGAAAATGCCTCTCAGACATTGTCTGGCATATCAATGGCCCCCCTACCCACAAAGAAGTCCATGTATTGGGTTCTAACCTCACGAGCGCTTTGGGGGGGCAAGCCAGGGTGAGCAGGTTCAAGGCCCGTGAGGTTCTCATCATTTTCAAGCAAGTCTGCTTCTTGTTGGCCAACTGAGACTGCATAGTTCACAGAAACTTTTTTTAGAAAATTGTGAAGAACACAGCACGGCAGCACTATGTGATTCAGTTTGTATTCCACCATGTGGATAGGCGTAAGAAAAAGGTGGAATCGGCTGGCCAGTATACCAAAAGTGTTCTCCACCACTCTTCGGGCTCTGGACAGGCGGAAATTAAAAATCCTCTGGTCTGGGGTGAGGGTCCTCATCGGGAAAGGCCGCATCAGATGGTTCGCCAGGGCAAATGCCTCATCCGCGACGAAGACGAACGGGAGTCCTTCCTGATTCTCCTCTGGGGGTGGCAAGCGAAGTCCGTGCGAAGACTCCACCATCCAACATCCGTCCATTTTGCCCCACGTCCACATACAAAAACTCATATGTCGCAGACACCACCGCCAACATCACGATACTATGAAACCCCTTATAGTTATAATAGTACGACCCCGATTTGGGTGGTGGGACGATGCGGACGTGCTTCCCATCTATTGCTCCTCCACAATTGGGAAAGTCCCAACGACTGGCAAAGTGGGAGGCCACAGTCTGCCATTCCTGTGGCATTGAAGGACACTGTGAAGTGAAACAAGATCCAAAATTAGTAATTTAAATAATCAACATTGCAAGCAGATTAGGCACCAACATTTATGGCCAAGATCAGTATAACATTTTGGGAACTGAGTATTTAAAGCCTAAAGTATAAGGTCCCCTTATCAGAGTCATCACCCCCCATCCCTCCATCTGATGGGCCCTTGCTAAAAAATGAGGGGGGGGGGTTGGACAAGTAACCCTCTCCACTAGATTGAGAACTGAATGCCGAAATAATGTGTGATACTTTGGGAAGCCCCTCCTTAGTTACACTATTGGCAGTCCACCGGACAGGTAAGAAGTGTCATAATACCAAAAATAGAAAATAAATGGAAGTACACTTTGACATTCTGCTATCACATATCAAGATAATTAATAGGGGGAAAAAACAAACAAAAAAAAAAACATTTGAAAGTATTGAGGCAGGCCCTTGCACTACATGCTTTGGTGAACGCGTCCATAAATTTGACCATTAAAAAGGTAGATATAGTGTGTATTGGGTTTGGTAAAGTCAGCAGATAGAAGATTGCTATCATCTGAGCTAGCAGTTGGGGGGAGGGGGGTTCTTAATGAGTTTGGCACAACCAAAAAAAAAAAAACTCGGCAAGAATTGAAGCACACACATCACTTTTGTGACATTATAGGGGGTGTTTAGGGGAAAGCAATACTATGGAGCTGACTAAAGACATTGATAAGTGACTAGACTATAGTTTTATGGGCCAAGAAGAGCATGGTGGGGAAGTTAGTGAGGCAAATATGCCTGAGGACAAAGGGGCAGAGCATATGAATTAGAGCATGTTGCAATGATGGTAATTAGGGAATGAGGAAAGAAATGCAAGACATTAGCAACCATGAAATACATAGAATGTGATGTTAAAGGATAAAACTTACCTTCATATAGTCCTTCTGCAGGACCTGAATGATGGCAGAACAGGTCTCTGGAATAATGATCCCCAGAGCCTGGGGGGAGATGCCTGTAGAGAACTTGAGGTCCTGAAGGCTTCTCCCTGTCGCCAAGTAGCGCAACATGGCGATGAGCCTCTCCTCCGGAGTGATGGCTTGCTGCATGCAGGTATCCTGCCTGCTGATATAAGGGGTCAGCAAAAGAGTCAGGCTGCCGTGATCCCCGCAGTGTCTCCGCCGGTGGAGACAGAGGATGGATGCGCTGCACTGGATGGATCACCCATCGCTGGATTAGATCAGCCATCACTGGACCCCGGAGAGATGATCATCTGTCGCTGGATAGCAAGAGTGGATTACCACCGCTGGAATCTTTTATTTTTTTATTTTTTTATTTTTAATAAAGGACTTTTGCAGTGGTGTGTGTGTCTTTTTTAACAATTTTTTACACTTTATTTGTGAAATGGAAGGGGTAATTTTGTACCCCCTTACCATTTCAAACAGGGGGGGCAGGATCTGGGTGTCCCCTTGTTAAAGGGGGCTTCCAGATTCTGATAAGTCCCCCACCCACAGACCCCCACAACTGCCCTTGTCATCAACATGGGGACATGGTGCTTTGGGGGGACCCCAAAGCATCCTCCCAATGTTGAGGGCATGTGGCCTGGTGGGGACATGGTGCTTTGGGGGGTCCATCCTCAAGATCCAGTAACCCAGAGGATTTTCAGTTGGAAAGGTCTCCAAGTCTGATCTTGCCCCTAGGTAATCCTGCATCATGTAAATCAGACGCTGGTGATGTTTGCTGGAACTGATCAGACCTTGGGGCTACGGACTAAAAAATTGTCTGAACGCATCTGTCAGACAGCCACCTTCTCCAGTGCTCCTTCTGTGACTGACCGAAGCCCTTCAGGTCTGGTATGGATTTTAAGGGGAACTCCACGCCAAATTAAAAAAAAAATTGTGTGGAGTTCCCCCTAAAAATTAATGGCAACTGGCTCAAGTAAACTCGCGTTGGGTAGAAAGTATGAAATACATGAAAGATGACATAGAAAGGCTTAGGCTGCGTACACACGCGCGGACTGTTCGCCCAACTTTGTCCGTCCAACAGTTTCGGCAAACAGTCCGCTCAAACTTAGCATGGACGGACATGGCCACACACGACGGACGAACAGTTTGCTGAAACCGTGCGCGATGACGTGAACGGCACGTACGACGGGACGAAAAATACGACGTCCTATACACTGCATTATAGCTTTCGGCGTGAAAATCCTTTCTGAGCATGCGCGCAACTTTGTTTGACGAACAAGCCTACACACGAGCGGGCTGTTCGCTGAAACAAGGTTTCAGCGGACAGTTTTTCGGAAATTCCGAAAAACCTTGTCCGTCCAACTGTCCGCTGAAACTGTCCGCTGAAAGCCCACACACGAGCGGACTGTCCGCCCAAACACTGTTCAGCGGACAAAGTTGGGCGAACAGTCCGCCCGTGTGTACGCGGCCTAACAACCGAGCTGAATCCTGTTGCATCACCGTCTCAAATTAGTCATATCTTACAGAGACTATTCCAATGGTGCTTGCACCCAGCCCGGTTCAAACTAGTCACATCGACAGTACGAATTCAGCAGTACTTACGTTTCACTTTCTCAGTCTATTCATGCATGATCATACACAATTCCCTCCATCAATTTGCTCAGTGTTGCGCAGGTCCTTCTTACATAATCACATTTCCTCTATAACCTTTTCTTTCGCCTTTCAACAAGGCCGCGTTCTTGCATTCGCTGTAAGCCCCTGTACACACGGTCGGAGATTTCGACAACCAAATCCGTCGGATTTTGTCTGTCGGATTTTGTCCGTCGGATCTTGTCCGAAACTGTTGCATACACACGCTCGGACAAAGTTGTCGAAAAATCCGATCTTTCAGAACGTGATGACGTAATTTCATTATGATGGGACTACATTCAGGCTAGTAGCCAATAGCTTTGATGTAGGAATTTGATCTGAGCATGCGTGGCACTTGGTCCGATCAAAATTCTCTACACATAATCGGAGTATGTCTGATCGGCCCAGTTGGTCGGGAAATATTTCCAACAAGTTGGAAAATTGGGTCCGACGGATATTCCGACGGAATCAGTCTGATGCATACTACACACAGTCAGATTATCCGACAACACGGTCCGATAGGACACATTCCGACGGATTCTCCAACCGTGTGTACAAGGGCTAAGTCTTTCTGCATTTGGCCCAAAACTGCCAATCGTCTCCAGTAGCAACACGGCTGCTCACCTCATTCCTACACACTTATAATTCCGCAAAACATTGCTTTCACTTTTCAAATAAAGCTGCTTCCTTGCAATCGCTGCTAGCATGCAATGGCTCAATACGGCCACTCATCTCCAGTAGCAGCACGGCTGCTACCCTCATTCCTGACGATTATCTGTACAATTGTCTTATTTCCCAATAAAAACTTAATAAAAAACTGGCAGTAATGCACAAAACTATATGGCATTAAACTGGCATTACCGCACACAAAACAATATGCTGTTAAACTGGCAGTAACACACACAGAAGTAAATAGCTTTAAACTGGCAGTAACACAATCAAATTCAACTGTCACTACACCAACGCTATCTGATCTGTCCCTACTCTAGCTATACACTAGTGTCAAGATTACTGACACATTCACTACACTGAAACTATATGATCTGTCCCTACTCCACACTAATGTATGTATGAATGACACAGTCTAGCTACAGTACAGTGAAACTATCTGAGCTGTCCCTACTCTAGCTGCACACTATGCAAAGCTGAATGATGGTCCTCCTCACTACACTCACACTATTCCTAGACTGACACTTAACTAATATTCTATACTGACAATTGAAGCAAAATAGCACAGCATAGCACACTAACTGATAGCACTGAACAGAGCCCTGTTCTATCTCCACACCAAAATAACACTGAAAATGGCTGCCATTGGAGAGCATGCAGGTGTGAGTATGTGTGATGTGTGAAGGGGTAGGCAGACTCTGATCCTGTGAAGCTTCCATGGAGAGACTCTGAGTTGAGCTATGTACAGGCTGAATGTTCTCTCCCCATGCTGACTAGAGGAGAGCATTACACACCAGATGCTGCGGCTCTCCCAGGCTGTTCTAAGGAGATTATCAGACATTCAGCACAGACAGAAACAGAGGTTGGAGCTGCTCTGTGAGTATCAGCTAAGAACCTTTCAGTTTCTTACGCTTGTGGATCAGAGGGATGGATGGATGTGTCATCCCCTATGCATTTAGCAGGACATAATGGTAGGCTGTAAAATGACCTGTTTTTCCTGTTCTTATCTACACTTGGAAAGAGGGGAGAAAAGATTGAAAAGGGAGGAAGGAGGAGAGCCAGGCGAGGAAGACGTAAAGTATTTTTTGTTACCTCTATGTTTTGCTGAACAGTGGGGAAGCCTAGCAGGTGTGTGGCTAAATTTCCCCTACTAAACCATGTGTAAGAGCACAAATTGTTACTCACTGTTCCTCCCCCACAGCAATGTCTGCAAAGACAGCAGAGAAATCTGCAACAAAATCCCCACAAAAATCCCCACAAAAATCCCCACAGAGGGGGGCTCCAACAGAGACTCAGACTGTGATAGAAGGAGAGGTATAGCAAATTCCCTCCGGTAAAGACATCATGGAGGCTATTAAAACAAGCAGAGAGACTCTTACAAACAAAATTGATGCGTTAGCAGTGGATATAAATCTAATGAGACATGAGTTTGTTAGACTACAGAAAAGGACCACAGAAATAGAAACTCGTCTCTAAAATAGAGAATGAATTAAAAGCAGATAACAGAGAATGGCATTTATTGAGAAAACAAATCAAAGTGCTACAGGACAGGGCACTTGACACAGAAAGTCGTCTGAGGAGAAATAACACTCGTATTGTGGGTTTACCAGAGCGTGTGGAGGGAGACAACCCAATTCAATTTTCAGGGAAATTATTGACAGAAGTCTTTGGCCTAGTGGATATTTCCGCAACGTTTGTGGTGGAGAGAGCGCATAGGACCTAATTTCGCCCCCCAAAATCAGGGGTGCCTCCACGTCCATTTTTGATACGTCTATTGAATTATAGAGATCGAGATCGTATTTTATCAACAGCCAGGATAAAGGCAGATTTACAGTATGAGAACTTCAAATTATCATTTTTTCCAGACTATCTGTAGGAGATACAGCAGCAAAGAAGAGCCTATACAGATATACGAAAAAGATTGAAAGAGAAAGGGTTAAAATATAGTCTTTTATACCCCAGTAAATTACGAGTGATTGACGGGACACACACTCTTTTTTTCGAAACACCGCTCTTAGCAGCAGAATGGCTGGATACCAAGTAGCAGGACATTAGATAGATTGATTTTTTCAGTGTCCTTTCTTTTTTTCTTTTTTTTTTTTTCCTTCCCCTCCCTTTTTATTTATTTATTTTCTTTTTTAATTTATTTGTTTTTCATTTATTTATTTCTTTTTCTTCCCCCCCCCATTTGTCTCTCTGACCCCCCTTGTTTTTGGGGGTATGTGTATATGTATGTGTATGAATATATATGTATGTATATGGTTATTTGTTCATGGATTGGTATAGATTGGTATTGGTATGGATTTGAGTAACAACCAAACATTATACTTTAAGTGATCAATGTATAGACCAATGATTATATGAATCGGGGGGGGGGGGGGGGGAGGGGTGACGGGGTTTGGGGGGGCTATTGTATTTTTTTTTGTACATATATGAATATGGATTACATTTTTTTTTGGAGAGTAGGGGAGAGCACATATATGGAATTATGGGGGAGTGGGGGGGGGGGGGAGAGGGAAGAGGGAGGTGGCAGGGGGGGAGGGGAGAAAAAGAAAGGGAAAAAAGACACTAAGCACTAAAGATGTAGAGAAATTTTAACATTGAATAATAATAATATATATATATTCTTGTTTTTTTTTTTTTATATGACACAGGAAAACATATATAAATAGGACAATGGCACATGGAAATATAGGAGGGGTGTTTGGAAATAGATTGCTACATGGAATGTACAATGTGTATTTATTTATTTATTTATTTTTTCTCTCTTCACTGAATATTATCAAAAACATACGTTAAATATATATATATATATTTTATATAGTAGGATATAAGAAAATGTATATAGGAGAATGGCACCTGGCAAACAAAGGAGGGTGGTTGGAAGAGGAGTGTTGCACAAATATAGAGTGTTGCACAAATATAGACTTTTTTTTTTTTCTCCCTCTTATTTTTTCTTTTTTTTTTCTTTTCTCTCCCTCTTAAAATGTATAAAGTGATACGTGTGATATGATACATTATGATTGTTATATAGATTGATAATATAATTTTTGGAATAATAAAAGGGAAGGACAAAGGAAAATAATTTTTTGTGTATAAAGGTGCGGTTTGAGACTCATTAATAGAGAGCCCGCCCCACAGTGGAATGGAAGGGTGACAGTTTTTTTGTGTGTTCAGCGAAGAAGGGGTAAGGAGAAGTTCCTCTCAATTCTCATCCATGAATGGATGGGGTTTCTGAACAGGGAAGGGAGTGGAAAGGGACAGGGTGGGATGGGAGGAGGGGGGTAAAAGTGAATGTGGAAAGGGGTGTGGAAGGGGATGGGGGAAGAGAGGTGAAAGAAGTGTAAGGGGGAAGTATGGATGGGTGAAACAAGGATGTAGTTTAAGAACCCTATGGATGTTCTCTATGATGTGGTGGAGGTGTTTAACCTTCCCACACTTCCAATATAATGACAGGTAAAAATAATAGCTATTCAATACTCTCATGGAATGACCGAGGATTGAACTTTGATTCAATGTTTCAATATATAAAAAATATAGTCCTCAATTGATCATACTTCAGGAGACACATTTAATAGGTAAAAGATTAACCACTTTAAAAAAAGCCTGGATAAAAAAAGCATACCATGCCACGTATTCCTCCTATGCTAGAGGAGTATCCATTTTAGTAAATAAAACTTTTCCTGGAGAAATAGAGAAGGCCTTTATAGACACACAAGGGAAATGTGTTATTTTATTCTATAAAATTGGGCAGAAAAGATACATTACAGTAGCAATTTATATACCACCCCCATTTGCGGTGGGAATTTTGAATGAGATAATGGAGAAAATAATCGAATATCTCCCAGCCAAGTTATTATTTATTGGAGATGTTAATTCAATTCTATTGCCAGAGCTGGATAGACCAAAACCTCCTAAGCAATATTCAGCGGACTTGTATAATTGGGCTCAGGTGACAGGAGTAATGGAAATTTGGAGATGGCGAAATCCAGAAAAAAGAGTCTATTCCTGTTTTTCTGCCTCCTAAAAAACAGCGTCCAAAATAGATGTTAACAATGTTAACGAATATTTCAGAAG
The DNA here is from genome assembly GCF_037356315.1 of Lithobates pipiens. Classification (NCBI taxonomy): domain Eukaryota; kingdom Metazoa; phylum Chordata; class Amphibia; order Anura; family Ranidae; genus Lithobates; species Lithobates pipiens. Next base: position 337,909,408 of record NW_027507903.1, read on the forward strand.
TAACATACTTACTAAGTGGCCTATCAGATCATTCTCCTTTATTTTTGTCAATAAGTGTCCCCACCCCGAGGAGTGCATCATTGTGTAGGTTAACTCCGCAGTGGGGGTCACACCCCTAGATAGAAGGAAAAATGGCATCCCTAATAATGGAGTACTGGGAAAATAATGCAGGGTGGTCCTCGGTGGACATTGTCTGGGATGCATTTGAAGCGTATATAAGGGGACAATACATCTCAAATATCACTGCGATTAATAAAAAAGGTTAGGATACAGCAATTGCAAAAACAGATAGAAATAAAAAAGGAGAAATATGGTCAAGACTCGTGTTGTAAATTTTGAGCAAATGATGGCTGCACAAAGAGATCTCCATTTACATATGGTATAAATAACAAGATTGGAACTACATAAAAATAGACAAAATATTTTTGAGCAAGGAGATAAAGGTGGGAGATTTCTAGCAAGATTAGCACAACAAGAATATCAAACTACAACTATATCAGAAATCGAAACCCTACAGAAAAAGAGAGTAAAAGAACCTGAGGAGATTTTAGAGACCTTCAGAGAGTACTATGGTCAGTTGTATGCCTCTTCTCTCCCCTCCGACTTCCATCCGACAGCTATGGCAGACCCTTTCGACCATGTAGCCCTCCGGTGGTTGTCAGATAGGAAGAGAGATGCATTGATATGTCCGATTACAGGTGAGGAGATCATAAAGGTCATACATACATTCCCAGGGGAGAAAGCACCAGGCCCAGATGGAATTCCTATGGAATTTTATAAGAAATATGGAGCTTTACTAGCTCCAAAATTAGCAAGTATTTTCAAGCAGTCTATTGAAAGGAGTCCCTCCAGACTCAATGAGGTATGCACATATAACATTATTATACAAGGAAATGAAAGACCCAAAACTATATTCTTCATACAGCTACAGCTTCATATATTTAGCTTTATTAAATATAGATCTAAAAATACTGACGAAAATATTAACATTGAGATTACAACCTTTATTAAAGAATATCATAGATTTGGATCAGACAGCATTCATGCCAGAGAGAGCGACAGATGTTAATCTATGTAGATTACATACAAACATACATACCCACCACGTATATGAGGGATCTAGAATGGTGGCCTCTCTGGATATAGAGAAGGCCTTTGATATGGTCAAGTGGCCTTTTCTTTGGGAAATACTTAGGACGGGATTTCCATTAATATTTATTAAATGGATACAAACAATATATATATATATAGTGATGGACGAACTTCCGACGGGACGTTTCGCGAACGCGAAATGCGAACGGACCCAAACGTTCGCGAAACAGAACGTTCGCCGCGGGCCCCATTGACTTCAATGGGAGGCGAACTTTGCAAACCTTCATGTCGAATTTGCGGCCACGTGGTAATTATTAGGGGGTAAAACGTAGTCCCACCATCTGGACAATGACATAATACATGTATGAGGTGAATTTGGGATCGATAACTACAAGCATTTTTATTTTATTTGGGAAATTGTTCTAACAATTCAGGACTATGGAGCTAATGAAGGCAATGGAGGAGAGGGAAGGTCAGGGACCAGGGTAGGCAAAGAAGAGGGTGCAGGAGATGATCACCAGCAGCGTGACATACCGGAATGACACATGCACCGTGATAGAGGCATCTGACAGCAGCACCGTAATACAGAGCACTGACAGCAGCACCGTGACATACAGCGCTGACAGCAGCACCGTGACATACAGCGCTGACAGCAGCACCGTGACATACAGCGCTGACAGCAGCACCGTGACATACAGCGCTGACAGCAGCACCGTGACATACAGCGCTGACAGCAGCACCGTGACATACAGCGCTGACAGCAGCACCGTGACATACAGCGCTGACAGCAGCACCGTGACATACAGCGCTGACAGCAGCACCGTGACATACAGCGCTGACAGCAGCACCGTGACATACAGCGCTGACAGCAGCACCGTGACATACAGCGCTGACAGCAGCACCGTGACATACAGCGCTGACAGCAGCACCGTGACATACAGCGCTGACAGCAGCACCGTGACATACAGCGCTGACAGCAGCACCGTGACATACAGCACTGACAGCAGCACCGTAAGCAGCCCCAGGAGGAAGTCAGCACAGCACAGGGATGGTGTGATCCCCTCATAATAAGAACCCCCAGGAGGAAGTCAGCACAGCACAGGGATAGTGTGATCCCTTCATAATAAGAACCCCCAGGAGGAAGTCAGCACAGCACAGGGATATCATAAGCAGCCCCAGTAGAAATATGACACCGCTCAACCTCTTCAAAGAGGAGGGTAGGGGCATATAGTACGGTGTGCTTTTTTGGGTCAAGGAAGTGAGCCAAATGAATTAAGAAGGTCTGTGTGCTTGATTAAAAAAATAGTTTATAGACATATACATGGTCTACTGGTCACATGTGTTGAATTCCTCCGAGATCCATGCCTCATTCATTTTTAGAAATGTGAGGTAGTTAACACTGTGGTGAGCTAGGCGAGTACGCTTATCGGTCACAATCCCCCCTGCTGCGCTGAACGTCCTTTCGGACAGGACACTGGATGAGGGGCAAGCCAACAGTTCGATTGCAAATTGGGCAAGCTCTGGCCAGAGGTCAAGCCTGCCCACCCAGTAGTCTAGGGGTTCATCACTCCTCAGAGCGTCCACATCGGCCGTTAACCCAATGTAGTCGGACACCTGACGGTCTAGGCGTTCCCTGATGCTGGATCCGGATGACACCTGTCGATGGGTCGGCTGAAAGAATGACCTCATATCCGAAGTCACCAACACATCTTCAAACCGGCCTCTTCTTGCAGGCGCTGTTGGATTGGTACCCGCAAATCCTTCTCTGGGAGTGGGAATTGCTCCTCTGCCAGCGCACGCAAAAGCAGAATGCAGCATTTCTCGAAGCAAGGCCTGGAAGTGCTGCATTCTGACAGCCCTCTGCGACGGCGGTAACATTTCCGCCATTTTGTGTTTGTACCGGGGGTCTAAGTACGTTGCCACCCAGTACTGGTCCTTGACCCTCATGCTTTTTATACGGGGGTCCCTATTAAAACACTGGAGCATGAAGGCCCCCATTTGCACTAAAGTGGAAGCGGTGTGGTGGCCTGGCTCCTGCTCATCATCCAGGATAATGTCGTCCTCTTCATTCTCCTCTCCCCATCCACGCACAACAGGGATCCCAGAAAGGTTTAAAGCATGCTCTTCTTGCTCCTGCTCATCCGCCCCGGCACCATCCTCCTCTGACTCCTCATCAGACTCCTGTTGTTGACTTGTCTCAGATAGAGTAGCCCCCCCTGGGAATTCATCCAGCATTGCGACTTCCTCATCTTCCCGCTCCTGCTCCTCCACAGCCTGATCAATGACACGACGCAATGCACGCTCCAGAAAGAAGGCATAAGGTACCATGTCACTGATGGCGCCATGGCTGCGACTGACCAGTTTGGTGATCTCCTCAAATGGCCGCAGAAGTCTGCATGTGTCGCGCATGAGCAGCCACTGGCGCGGTGAAAAAAAACCCAGCTCCCCAGAACCGTTTCTTTCGCAGAGTTCATACAGGTAGACGTTAACTGCACGTTTCTGCTGGAGCAGCCTATCAAGCATATAGAAGGTTGAGTTCCATCGCGTCGGGCAATCGCAAATAAGACGTCTGACCGGCAGATGGTGTCGCCGCTGAATGTCAGCAAGGCGAGCCATGGCCGTGTAAGATCTTCTGAAATGGGCCGAGATTTTCCTTGCCTGCCGCAAGATGTCCTTGACCCCAGGGTATTTGACAAGGAATCGCTGCACGACCAAGTTTAAGACGTGTGCCATGCACGGCACGTGCGTGATTTTGCCCTGTTTCAATGCGCTAAGCAGATTGGCACCGTTGTCACACACCACTTTACCAACTGTCAAATTGAGCGGTGTTAGCCACTCATCTGCCTGTGAACGCAAAGCTGAAAGGAGTGCCGGGCCAGTGTGGCTCTTTGCTTCCAGGCACAACAGACGCAGCACGGCATGGCAACGTCTCACCTGGCATGTGGAATAGGTTCTGGGGAGCTTGGGCGGTGCAGTGGAAGAGACGCTAGCAGCGGAAAAGGAGGAGGCAGCTGAGGAGGAGAGGGAGGAGGATGGAGTAGGAGGAGGAGAAGAAGAGTCAGGCCTGCATGCAATCCGTGGCGGTAAAACCAAATCTACACGGGTGCCACGGGTTACATGCTTGACGGCCGTCAGAAGGTTCACCCAGTGGGCAGTAAAACTGATATACCTTCCCTGCCCGTGTTTGCTAGACCACGTGTCTGTGGTCAGATGTATCTTGGCACCGACACTGTGTGCCAGAGATACATTCACTTGCCGCTGAACATGGCCATATAGCTCTGGGATGCCCTTCTCTGAGAAATACTTCCTTCCTGGGACCTTCCATTGTGGTGTTCCAATGGCCACAAATTTGCGAAAGGCCTCCGAGTCCACCAGTTTATATGGCAGTAGTTGGCGGGCTATGAGTTCTGACAAGCCAGCCGCCAACCGTTGGGCAAGAGGGTTATCCGGCATCATCATTTTTTTACGCTCAAACATTAGGCCCACGGAAGCCTGCCTTTTTGCAGAAAAATGTGAGCTTGGCGTGATGGAAGGTGGAGTGGAGGACAATTGTGAGGAGAGAGGAGAAGGAGAAGTAGAAGACGAGGCTGGACGGTGAGAGCCTGCAGTGTGGCTTTGTGTGTTCCGTTGCTCCCACTGGGCTCGGTGATGGCTGCTCATGTGCCTTCTTAAGGCGGTCGTCCCTAGGTGAGTATTGGGCTTACCGCGACTAACGCGTTGACTGCAAAGATTGCAGATGGCAACGCTATTGTCAGCAGCGGACACGTTAAAAAAAGCCCACACTGCGGAGCCATGTGCCGGTGTCCTGGGAGCGCCAGATGTGACCGTACATGGTCGATGACTCGCTCCTGATACATTTGCAGTCTGCTTTGTCCCTGCTGTGCAATGTAAGTCATTGCTGCTTCTCCTCCCTATCTGCTGGTCCATATCTCCCTCTGAACTCCCCTCCTCTTCCTCTCTTGTGGGCACCCACGTGACATCACTAGACACGTCATCATCAACGTCACCTTCCCCACCGCTATAAGTAGAGATCTCGGAGTAGGCAGCAACACCGGGGACCAACCTCCTCCTTGGGCTGATCTGGGTACTGGCGTCAGACTGCTGAGTAGCGCTTGTTGCTACCTCCTCTTCCTGATCCAATACCAAGAGTGGCTGCGCATCAGAAATGTCCTCTTGATATGGATCGGAAAATAATTCCAGTGACTCAAGCGGAAGGTATGTGGTGGTGGTGGTGGTGGTCGTGTTGTTGGTGGTAGTGTCTTTGGGGGTGCACATAGCAGAGAGTGAAGAAGAGGGTGCAGATCGAGAGGATGAGGAGGGTGCAGAAGAGTAAGGCTGAGCGAGCCACTCAACCAAGTCTGGTGCATCCTTTAAAGTAATTGAACGCACCTTCTGCAACTTCCCACTTTGGCTCAAGCCTGTTGCTCCTGCCCTACCCCTACCACCCCTGCGGAAGGGCCTGCCTCTTCCTCTGCATGTCATTTTTTAAATGACCCTGTGACAAAACTCTTAGTCCCTATACCGCTGAAGGACTGCTGCAGTATAGGTGAGCGGTCAGCAGTGGTGCACGTCAACCCTATCTATTGTGGACCTATAGCGGTCCTTACAGAACAGCAGACTGTACCGCACTCAAGCCTATGTACCGTAGCACCCTATACCAAGTTACCAGTCCTTATAAGAACTTTTGTGGACCAAGCAGGTTGTGTATTAGTGTTTAGCAGACTGTACGTCAGTCCCTATACCGCTGAAGGACTGCTGCAGTATAGGGCAGCGGTCAGCAGTGGTGCACGTCAACCCTATCTATTGTGGACCGATAGCGGTCCTTACAGAACAGCAGACTGTACCGCACTCAAGCCTATGTACCGTAGCACCCTATACCAAGTTACCAGTCCTTATAAGAACTTTTGTGGAACAAGCAGGTTGTGTGTTAGTGATTAGCAGACTGTACGTCAGTCCCTATACCGCTGAAGGACTGCTGCAGTATAGGGCAGCGGTCAGCAGTGGTGCACGTCAACCCTATCTATTGTGGACCGATAGCGGTCCTTACAGAACAGCAGACTGTACCGCACTCAAGCCTATGTACCGTAGCACCCTATACCAAGTTACCAGTCCTTATAAGAACTTTTGTGGAACAAGCAGGTTGTGTGTTAGTGATTAGCAGACTGTACGTCAGTCCCTATACCGCTGAAGGACTGCTGCAGTATAGGGCAGCGGTCAGCAGTGGTGCACGTCAACCCTATCTATTGTGGACCGATAGCGGTCCTTACAGAACAGCAGACTGTACCGCACTCAAGCCTATGTACCGTAGCACCCTATACCAAGTTACCAGTCCTTATAAGAACTTTTGTGGAACAAGCAGGTTGTGTGTTAGTGATTAGCAGACTGTACGTCAGTCCCTATACCGCTGAAGGACTGCTGCAGTATAGGTGAGCGGTCAGCAGTGGTGCACGTCAACCCTATCTATTGTGGACCTATAGCGGTCCTTACAGAACAGCAGACTGTACCGCACTCAAGCCTATGTACCGTAGCACCCTATACCAAGTTACCAGTCCTTATAAGAACTTTTGTGGAACAAGCAGGTTGTGTGTTAGTGATTAGCAGACTGTACGTCAGTCCCTATACCGCTGAAGGACTGCTGCAGTATAGGGCAGCGGTCAGCAGTGGTGCACGTCAACCCTATCTATTGTGGACCGATAGCGGTCCTTACAGAACAGCAGACTGTACCGCACTCAAGCCTATGTACCGTAGCACCCTATACCAAGTTACCAGTCCTTATAAGAACTTTTGTGGACCAAGCAGGTTGTGTATTAGTGTTTAGCAGACTGTACGTCAGTCCCTATACCGCTGAAGGACTGCTGCAGTATAGGGCAGCGGTCAGCAGTGGTGCACGTCAACCCTATCTATTGTGGACCGATAGCGGTCCTTACAGAACAGCAGACTGTACCGCACTCAAGCCTATGTACCGTAGCACCCTATACCAAGTTACCAGTCCTTATAAGAACTTTTGTGGAACAAGCAGGTTGTGTGTTAGTGATTAGCAGACTGTACGTCAGTCCCTATACCGCTGAAGGACTGCTGCAGTATAGGGCAGCGGTCAGCAGTGGTGCACGTCAACCCTATCTATTGTGGACCGATAGCGGTCCTTACAGAACAGCAGACTGTACCGCACTCAAGCCTATGTACCGTAGCACCCTATACCAAGTTACCAGTCCTTATAAGAACTTTTGTGGAACAAGCAGGTTGTGTGTTAGTGATTAGCAGACTGTACGTCAGTCCCTATACCGCTGAAGGACTGCTGCAGTATAGGTGAGCGGTCAGCAGTGGTGCACGTCAACCCTATCTATTGTGGACCTATAGCGGTCCTTACAGAACAGCAGACTGTACCGCACTCAAGCCTATGTACCGTAGCACCCTATACCAAGTTACCAGTCCTTATAAGAACTTTTGTGGACCAAGCAGGTTGTGTATTAGTGTTTAGCAGACTGTACGTCAGTCCCTATACCGCTGAAGGACTGCTGCAGTATAGGGCAGCGGTCAGCAGTGGTGCACGTCAACCCTATCTATTGTGGACCGATAGCGGTCCTTACAGAACAGCAGACTGTACCGCACTCAAGCCTATGTACCGTAGCACCCTATACCAAGTTACCAGTCCTTATAAGAACTTTTGTGGACCAAGCAGGTTGTGTATTAGTGTTTAGCAGACTGTACGTCAGTCCCTATACCGCTGAAGGACTGCTGCAGTATAGGGCAGCGGTCAGCAGTGGTGCACGTCAACCCTATCTATTGTGGACCGATAGCGGTCCTTACAGAACAGCAGACTGTACCGCACTCAAGCCTATGTACCGTAGCACCCTATACCAAGTTACCAGTCCTTATAAGAACTTTTGTGGAACAAGCAGGTTGTGTGTTAGTGATTAGCAGACTGTACGTCAGTCCCTATACCGCTGAAGGACTGCTGCAGTATAGGGCAGCGGTCAGCAGTGGTGCACGTCAACCCTATCTATTGTGGACCGATAGCGGTCCTTACAGAACAGCAGACTGTACCGCACTCAAGCCTATGTACCGTAGCACCCTATACCAAGTTACCAGTCCTTATAAGAACTTTTGTGGAACAAGTGAGTTGTGAATGTTTAGCAGACTGCAGCAGAAGGGCAGCAGTCAAGTATAATATCCTTTCTATATTTGGAAGAAAGAATATTATACATGTACAAGCCTATTACTGTACCACTGATACCAGTCCTGAAAAGAACCTTTGTGGAACTAATAATAACAGCAAGTCTTTAAAATTACCCTCACTGCCTGACAACACTGCTTCCTTCCTGTCCCTATACAAATTGGCAAAAAAAGAGAACGATTAGTGGTTACTGGAACAGCTCTTTTGTGGACCTTGATAGTAACAGCTAATGATGATGATGATGATGATGATGATGAAAGACTAATCTGGCTGTCCCTGTAGCATACACCGTCCTTTCCCTTTCTCTAAACTAACAAAAGACACTCAGGCTGCTGCAAGAATCAGCAGCACAGCAAACCTATCAACACCTAACACCTATACCAGTCCTGAAAAGAACTTTTGTGTACCAAATAGCTAGTGGTTTATCTCTCCCTACTCCACACAGGAACCTGTCCCTATCGTAACAGAAGAAAGAATGTAAAATGGCCACCGGATCGGGTGTATTTATAGGTTAGGGGGAATGTACAAGTGTCCATGTGCTGTCATGTCTCAATTGGCTGTCCTGTATCACATGATAAACGTGTCACCAAAGGTTAAAGTTCTTGTATACATTAAACACGTAAGTCCGCCGCGGCGAACGACGGAAAAAGGCGTTCGAACGTGCGGACCGCGAATGTCGGAAATTCGCCGCGAAACGACCGCCGGGCGAACCGTTCGGCCATCACTATATATATATATATAAAAAAACATGTCATCGGTAAAATTGGGAGGAAGGCGTAAACACCTCAAACCAACTTGGCAAACTGCGAACAATATTATTAACAAAATTTCAGGTCAAACAATTGAGATAACACCTTCTATATGCCTCCTTTTTGTTTCCATTCCCAATACTTCAAAATCCTGTATTAGACTTATTCACTCTTTATTCAGTGCCATTCATTGGATGATTGCTTTTAATTGGAAATCTAAAGACCTTATTTGGTCTCAAGTTCTATCCAGAATGGAAACCATTAAACTCACTGAAAGAATCCATCATACCCTTCAAGACAATATGCATATTTTTATAAAAAATTGTCACACTGGGACCCCTCCTAATTTTCCTGACCTTTATATATAGTTTTTCTCACTTTGCTTTTGATTGGAAATACAGCTTTGAATGCATCTATTGACTTTACCATTTCTAATCTGTAATACTTTGTATAACTACAATTTTTGTAACAAAGTCACCATTGTGTACTAATTTTGTCTGTCAAGATTTTAATAAAACTTTTGTAAACAAAAAAAAAAATTGGGAGGAAGGCTCTCGTCCCCATTTCATCTGCATAAATGCACGAGGCAGGGCTGCCCTGTCATTCCAGCACTCTTTGCGATTGCACTAGAGCCAGTGGCAGAGGCTCTTAGGACCTCGCCAAATATTCAGGGACTTCAGATTGGGGGGCTGGAGGAGAGGGTAGCCCTGTATGCCGATGATATGTTGTTGTTTTTGAGAGATGCAGGTCGTTCATTGAAAGGAGCTCTAGAACTACTGAATATTTTTTCAGTGTTTACAGGGCTTAACCACTTCAATACAGGGCATTTATACACCCTTCCTTCCCAGACCAATTTTTAGCTTTCAGCGCTCTCATACTTATAGAAATAGAAATTACCCAGTCATGCAACACTGTACCCAAACAAAATTTTTATCATTTTTTTTCATACAAATAGAGCTTTCTTTTGGTGGTATTTAATCACCACTGGATTTTTTATTTTTTGCGCCTAAGGATGAGCCGAACACCCCCCAGTTCGGTTCACACCAGAACCTGCGAACAGACCTAAACTTTGTGTGAACTTTAGAACCCTATTAAAGTCTATGGGACTCAAACGTTCAAAATCTAAAGTGCTAATTTTAAAGGTCTAATATGCAAGTTACTGTCCTAAAAAGTGTTTGGGTACCTGGGTCCCGCCGCAGGGGACATGGATCAATAAAAAAAATGATTTAAAAATAGACGTTTTTTCGGGAGCAGTGATTTTAATAATGATTAACCACTTGCCTACTGGGCACTTAAATACCCTTCCTGCCCAGCCCAATTTTCAGCTTTCGGTGCTCTCACATTTTAAATGACAATTACTCAGTCATGCAACACTGTACCCAAATGATTTTTTTGTCATTTTTTTACCACAAATAGAGCTTTCTTTTGGTGGTATTTGATCACCTCTGGGTTTTTTATTTTTTGCGCTATAAATAAAAAAAGACCGAACATTTTGAAAAAAAACGCATATTTCTTTGTTTCTATGACAAAATTATGCAAATTATAAATTTTTCTTCATAAATTTTGGCCACAATTTATACTGCTACATATCTTTGGTAAAAATAACCCAAATTAGTGGATATTATTTGGTCTTTGAGAAAGTTAGAGAATCTACAAGCTGTGGTGTGAATCATACAAAATTGATCACATCTGATGTACTGGTGGACTATCTCACTTCTTGCGACCCGAACAAGTCAGGAAAGTACAACTACTCCCCAAATTATCCCTTTTTGGAAAGTAGACATTCCAAGGTATTTAGTAAGAGGCATCGTGATCTTTTTGATGTTATCATTTTTTCCCACAATTCTTTGCAAAATTAAGATTTATTTTTTTTCCACAAAATTGTCATTGTAATAGGTTTTTCTCTCACATGGCATGTGTATACCACAAATGACACCCCCAAAAAAATTCTGCTACTCCTCCTGAGTATTACAATACCATGTGTGGGACTTTTTCACAGCCTGGCCACATAGAGAGGCCCAACATGCAGGGAGCGCCGTCACATGTTCTAGGAGCATCTAACTTGTTGACTACCTATTACACTTTTGAAGGCCCTGGAGCACCAGGACAATGACACGTGGCACTGATGACAGATGGCACTGATACGTGGCACTGATGACACTTATACGTGGCACTGATGACACGTGGCACTGATGACACGTGGCACTGATGACAGATGGCACTAATATGTGGCACTGATGACAGATGGCACTTATACGTGACACTGATGACAGATGGCACTTATACGTGGCACTGATGACATGTGGCACTAATACGTGGCACCGATGACAGATGGCACTAATACGTGGCACCGATGACGCATGACACTAATGACAGATGGCACTGATAAGTGGCATTGATGACACGTGACACTGATAACAGATGGCACATGACACTGACAGGTGGCACTGATGACAAATGGCACTGATACGTGGCACTGATGACAGATGGCACTAATATGTGGCACTGATGACAGATGGCACTATGTGGCACTGATGACAGATGGCACTTATACGTGGCACTGATGACAGATGGCACTTATACGTGGCACTGATGACAGATGGCACTGGGGACTAATGTCACTGACAACAGGTGGCACTGGGGACAGATAGCACTAACAGGTGGCACTGGGAACAGATAGCACTAACAGGTGGCACTGAGGGCAGGTGGCTCTGGGAAAGATGGCACTGGGGAGGATGGCACTGGGCGAGGATGGCACTGGGGAGGATGGCACTGAGGAGGATGGCACTGGGTTGGATGGCACTGGGCGAGGATGGCACTGGGGGAGGATGGCACTGGGCTAGGATGGCACTGGGGCGGATGGCACTGGGGGAGGATGGCACTGGGGCGGATGGCACTTTTTTTTCCTTTTTTTCACGGCCGCTGCAGCCGTTGATCTCTCCCTTCTCACATGCTGTCTGTGTGAGGAGGGAGAGCGGCGCTGAGAGATGATCTCATATGTTTACATATTTGATCATCTCTCATTGGACATGCCGATCGCGCTGTAAACGGCCGCTGAAATTTCGTACCTGGGGGTGTCTATAGTATGCCTGTGAAGGGGTGCATGTTTCCCGTGCTTAGAACTGTCCCTGCACAAAGTGTCATTTCTGCAGAAAAAAAAAAAAAATTTAAAATCACTCGCGGCTATAATGAATTGTCGGCTCCCATAATACAGAGAACACTCATTGAAAGTCATTGATTAAAAAAAAAAAGCGTGGGGTTCCCCAAATTCAATTACCAGGCCCTTCAGCTCTGGTATGGATATTAAGGGGAACCCCCGCATCAAATTAAAAAAAAAATTGACGTGGGGTCCCCCTAAAAATCCATACCAGACCCTTTATCCGAGCATGCAACCTGGCAGGCCGCAGGAAAAGATGGGGGGGAGAGAGCGCCCCCCCCGAACCGTACCAGGCCACATGCTCTCAACATTGGGAGGATGCTTTGGGGTCCCCCCCAAAGCACCATGTCCCCATGTTGATGGGGACAAGGGCCCCCTCCCCATAACCCTGGCCGGTGGTTGTGGGGATCTGTGGGCGGGGGGCTTATCAGAATCTGTAAGCCCCCTTTAACAAGGGGACCCCCAGATCCCGGCCCCCCTGTTTGAAATGGTAAGGGGGTACAAAAGTCACTAGTGGGGGAAGCCGTGCTTCCCAATGACGTATGGGTGACCCCGACCCCCTCTGATGTAACGCAGGTTTCCGTTACATCAGAGGGGTGCAGGGTCACCCATACGTCATTGGGGAAGCCCGGCTTCCCCCACTAGCATCATATAAGAAACGTCAGGCCGCCGGGATCCCGCAGTGTCTCCGACAGTGGAGACAGAGGATGCATGGATGGACTGCACTGGAGGGAGAGATCGCCCGTCGCTGGATCAGATCAGCCATCGCTGGACCCTGGAGAGATGACCATCCTTTGCTGGATAGCAAGAGTGGATTACCACCGCTGGAATATTTTTATTTTTTTATTTTTTTTAATAAAGGAATTTTTCAAAAGTGTGTTTGTCTTATTTAACTATTTTTTATACTTTCTTTGTGAAATGGTAGGGGTACTTTTGTACCCCCTTACCATTTCAGACAGGGGGGCGGGATCTGGGGGGTCCCCTTGTTAAAGGGGGCTTCCAGATTCTGATAAGCCCCCTGCCCGCAGACCCCCACAACCACCGAACAGGGTTGTGGGGAGGAGGCCCTTGTCCCCATCAACATGGGGACATGGTGCTTTGGTGGGGACCCCAAAGCATCCTCCCAATGTTGAGGGCATGTGGCCTTTTACGGTTCTGGAGGGGGGGATGCGCTCTCGTCCCCCCCCTCTTTTCCTGCGGCCTGCCAGGTTGTGTGCTCGGATAACGGGTCTGGTGTGGATTTTTAGGGGGAGCCCCACGTTAATTTTTATTTTAATTTGACGCGGGGTTCCCCTTAATATTCATACCAGACCTGAAGGGTCTGCAAATATGACACTTTGTGCAGGGACAGTTCTAAGCACGGAAAACATGCGCCCCTTCACAGACATACTATAGACACCCCCCAGGTACAAAATTTAAAGGAATATTACACTTTTATTGTTTCACTTTAATCATTATTAAAATCACTGCTCCCGAAAAAACGTCTGTTTTTAAACCTTTTTTTTGCATTGATCCATGTCCCCTGGGGCAGGACCCAGGTCCCCAAACCCTTTTTAGGACAGTAACTTGCATATTAGCCTTTAAAATTAGCACTTTAGATTTCTCCCATAGACTTGTACAGGGTGTTCCGCGGCTTTTCGAATTTTCCGCGAACACCCCAAATTGTTCACTGTTCGCCAAACAGGCAATGTTCGAGTCGAACATGAGTTCGACTCGAACTCGAAGCTCATCCCTATTTGCAACATAAGTGAAAAAGTATCGAAAATTTTGAAAAAAAAACACTTTTTTTTTAGTTTCTATGATAAAATTTTGCAAATAAGTAATTTTTGTTCATAAATGTGGGCCAACATTTATACTGCTACATCTCTTTGGTAAAAATAACCCAAATTAGTGGATATTATTTAGTCTCTTTGAAAGTTATAGAGTCTACAAGCTATGATGCAAGTCATTGAAAATTGATCACATCTGATCAGACCTGATGCACTGACGGCCTATCTCATTTCTTGAGGCTCTGAAATGTCAGGAAAGTACAAATACCCCCCAAATGACCCCTTTTTGAAAAGTAGACAGTCCAAGGTTTAGTAAGAGGCATGGTGAGGTTTCTGAAGTTGTAATTTTTTTCCCACAGCTCTTGGGAAAAAGAAGAATGTTTTTTTGTTTTTTTTACAAAATTGTCATAATAACAAGTTATTTCTCATACACAGCATATGCATTCTTCCAATTACAGCCCAAAATACATTCTGCAACTCTTCCTGAGTATGGCGATACCACATGTGTGTGACTTTTACACAGCCTGGCCACATACAAAGGCCCAACATGCAGGGAGCGCCATCAGGTGTTCTAGGAGCATAAATGACACCTCTAATTTCCGACCTATTACATTTGTGAAGGCCCTGTAGCACCAGGACAATAGAATTACCCATAAAATGACCCCATTTTGGAAAACAAACACCCCAAAGTATATTCTATGAAGCATTATGAGTCTTTTGAACGGTTAATTTTTTTATACAAGTCTTCAGAAAACGTGGAAAGAAAATGAAAATCTTTTTTTTTTTTACACAAAGTTGTCCATTTATAAGATATTTCTAACACATAGCATGTACATAGCAAAAATTACACCCCAAAACACATTCTGCTACTCCTCCTGAGTATGGCGATATCACATGTGTGAGACTTTTACACAGCCTGGCCATATACAGAGGTCCAACATTGAAGTAGTACCTTCAGACGTAATAGGAGCATAAATTACACATCTCATTTCGTTCCTACCTATCACACTTTTGAAGGTCCTGGAGCACCAGGACAATGGAATTAACCCCAAAATGACCCCATTTTGGAAAGCAAACACCTCGAAGTGTATTCTATGAGGCATGGTCTGCAAATAGGTACTTGGGTACTCTGACGGGCTGGTGACAGGTACTCTGTTACTCCGACGGGCTGGTGACAGGTACTCCGTTACTCCGACGGGCTGGTGACAGGTACTCCGTTACTCCGACGGGCTGGTGACAGGTACCCGGGTACTCCGACGGGCTGGTGACAGGTACTTGGGTACTTCGATGGACTGTGACAGGTATTCGGGTACTCAAATGAACTGTGATAGGTACTCGAGTACTCAGATGGGCTGACAGGTACACAGGTACTCGGGTACTCAGATGGGCTGGGACAGGTACTTGGGTACTCAGATGGGCTGACAGGTACTCGGGTACTCAGATGGGCTGGGACAGGTACTTGGGTGCTCAGATGGGCTGGGACAGGTACTCGGGTACTTAGATGGGCTGTGATGGGTGATGACAGGTACTTTGATGGCTGGTGACAGGTCCTCTTTATTGGGGGGTAATCAGTGTGTGATTGGTGTACACTAGGCGGTAAAAAGATGTTACCGCAATCTCCTCCTCACACACGATCGGTCTGTGAAGAAGAAAACCTGGTAACATGTTGTTACCACTGTTTGTTTACATTCTGTGACCAGCTGTGATTGGACTCATTGGCTCTTTACTGCAATCGGGGTTGGGCTGTGTCAGGGTGACAAGCCACATCCCCGATCGGCGCTCTGCACATGAATGTGCACAGTACATGTGACCGGCTGTGATTGGACAAGGCCGGTCATGTGTATCGGGGGGGGATGGGGCTGGCAACCACAAAGATCAGGGATGGGCTGTGTTCGAGGGACCCACCACATGCATGATCGCTGTGCTGCGGGCCCCCAGGGGCCCGCAGAAGCGGCAAAATACAGAGGCCATCATATGACGTCCACCGAGGATGGGAGATCCCATCTGTGGGCGTCATTTGACTATGGCCTGGTATTGAAGTGGTTAAAGTGAATTGGAATACATTTTTGCTATTCTCTATTGACAAAGGAGCACAAGACACAGCTCCCCCAAATCTACAGTTAAAATGGGTATCAGAATTTAAGTATCTAGGTATAATAATATCTCGACAGGTCAAAGACTTTAAAATGCTGAATTTAGATCCAGTAATACAGGAGTGTAAGAAAAGTTAAAGATCTGGGACGTACACATTTAATAAAGATGAAGATTCTTCCTAAATTTCTGTATTTATTTAGAAATTCTTCACAGCGGTTGCCTAAGAAGTTTTTTACACAGCTACACGGTATGTTTTCTACATTTATATGGAAAGGCAAACCAGCTAGAATTAAACTAAGCGTACTTATGCGTCCGGCGGTACAGGGGGGATTGGCTTTCCCAGACCTTTATAAATATTATATGGCTACACAGTTGGTGACGATAGGGAGATGGCTGAATCCGGATGGATTTGACTCTGTCACGATGGTAGAGGCCGCAGTCGCGGGAGGCACTGCAGTCATTGCCATTCTGCGGACTAAAATTTAGGTCAGATCTGACTCCCTCGATGATTACGACAGTAAAAATATGGAGAGCAGCCATGGCAAAAGAGGATCATTTGAGAGGTGATTTATCCCCAAACACTCCATTATGGAGAAATCCAGAGCTCCTACATTTGGATTCCATCGAAGATCCAGGAGCATGTTCTAGATTTGGAATTAAAAAAACTATCACAAGTTGTACCCGAAGGTAGAATTGTTTCATTTGCCGAAATAAGGAAATGTTGAAATATACCTGGGAACTACACTTTTAGATACATGCAGTTGGTCCATGCTTTATTGGCTCAGTTCCCGGAGGGGATCCCACAATTGATAGCAACAGAATTAGAGCAAATGGTAAGGAAAAAGACCAAAAAAAGCAAATTTCAATTTTATATAGCTACGTATCCAAAACTACATTTTCAGATATAAGTAAGCTATGTGAAAGCTGGACAAGAGATGTTCCAACATTAGCAGATAAAAACTGTGAGGAGATATGGAGATCTCCACTTCAAATATTAGTATCTCTGTGAGATAAATTAATACAATTTAAAATAATACATAGAAGTTATTATACGCCATACAAATTATACAAAATATTTCCAACAAACTCTCAAAACTGCTGGAGATGTGCATGTACCCAGGAAATTGCATCCACATATTCTGGTCTTGTCCAAAGATAGTGATATTCTGGAGGGAGGTTTTGAGAGTAATTACTATAGTAACATCAGTCTCTTTAAATCAAGAGGCAGAGATCTGCCTATTAGGACTAGTAGGGAATAATATCACCCCTATAGGAAGGAGAATACAGGTGGGTCTGTTGCTTTTTTATGCTAGAAAGACAATAGTGTTGAATTGGAAGAAGGCGGTGTAACGATATCACGTCTGAGCCAGGATATATTGTAACTAGTTGCCATTTTGTGTGGAACGCAGCCATGACAGTTTGGCTACCTTGTAAACTTACTTACATCTGTAAAAACTCCCCCCTCCCTTGTCTTAGGAATTCCAAAGCTTGTAACATCTTCAAAGGGAAAGAAAGGTTATCTTAGCAGAGAAAACAGAATCGGGCTAGGTCAATACACAAAGCTCAAGTTGCCTGGCAAGGTATTCCGGCCTGTCGTAAAACTGTCACCCTCTCCATGCAGAGAACTAACAGATCCCCGTCGTAAATACTTCCAACAAGATAGCGTGCAAACAGATTAGTAAAGTGTTGAAACTTTAACATTTTTTATAACTTGCAAAGCCCTCATAGCACAGCCATAATATGGATATATTTGGTTTCCTCTGATAATTTCTAACATTTCAAGTCCAAACACCCCTATGTCAGGTCATATGGGAAGCCACTGGGACCCCTTACTGCTCCTAGGTACCCCTGAAATGGGAAACCTGTCATGTGTGGACTTGTTTTGAAGCAAATATCATGCTGATCACTAAAATGGATATCTGCAGTCTATAAACAATAGAGAGGCAGAGATAAATATGTATCATAAAGTGTACCTGGGACAGGGTCATGAGTGTAGACACCTCCCAGCAACCAACCCCTAAACAAGATGACCAGACGATTGGTCACTGGTCGCTGTCAACACCCCCTTTGATTTGACAGAAAAGAGGAGAGGCCAAGGCAATGGTCAGTTCTCCTTTTACCATCCAAGCAGGAACATCTGCCAAGTTTGAGAACCGATTACCTTTGCTCATCGATTGAACTCTGATCAACTCTTGGACATTAATTGCAAGTATACTTCCTTCCCAATTCTACCTTATTTCTTTGTGGCTGTATATTGTCTTTATTTTTTGAAACATCCTTTTTCTGTAAATGTTTTATTCGCACCAACCTTGACCTTTTCATAATAAATCCTTATGTTGAAAAGTGTTAACCTTGTCTTTAAAGCTCTTGATGCAAACTATAAACGAACCTGTCTCTTAAAAGGGCGCTACTGTGGTAGAGTAAGGCACTGAGCAGACCTGTCTGTGGTGGCAGTGTGTGTTGCAGGCGCTTATTCTAAACTTATAATTGGTATTGCTAAAATTACGAGTCCCCTCGGCTCTGTCTATAAACGGGGGTGGTGGCAGTTAAAGGGTTAATTGTGTAATTAGCCCAGTGACAATCGCTCTCAGGCTGCCCGCACCTAGATTGTGGTCCTGCAAGCTGTAAAATCTTTGTGCTGGGTGCAGCTGAGTGTGGCATTGTTACGTAAGTGACAGCGTGGTGTGAGGTTGGCCGGTCCTTTGTCGCCAGTTAGTGAGGAGGGCAGGAATCTGACACCCGCGTTCGTCACATATTGGCTGGCAGCGTAGCGGGATAGTTTCGCATTAAGAGCATTCAGTGCATTGTTAGGAATTAGCTCTGCACTGAAGGATTGTAACCTTTGTGGAAACAGCCCTTAGAGACAAGCTGGTGCACATTATTTTTTTTGTTTACTTTTAAAAAAAAAAGAGATATACAGCAACAGCTCCTTTCTACACCTTCTTCCTATCTCTGCTTTCTGTTCTATCTTTTCTGCTTGCAACATGTCTGGGTTATCAGCATATAAAAAGATGAACAAAAATGATCTGACTGCTGAGTGCACAGAAAGAGGAATTGATGTCGGTGGCAAAAACCGTGATGGCTTGATACATGCCCTACATGAGTTTGATATCCGTGCAGACCAGAACCTGGGGGAAACTGGACCAGAAAGGGTTTCCGCTACTCCAGAGCCCAGTGGTTCAGAGGCGGTCTCACCAGATGGGCATGCAGAGACTGACACTGGACTACCACGGATTGTTACCTCCAAGCCATCGCCAGAGCAGGCCAGCATCAGATTGCCTGGAACCAGAATAGACTGTCCTCAAATGCAGGAAACACTACAACACCTCAGGGAGACGGATCCTGTGGCATACCTGCAGTTTCTCGAGCGCCAGGCTGAGAGAGAGGCTGCGGAACGCAGGGCTGAGCGAGAGGAACGCCAGGCTGAGAGGGAGGCTGCGGAACGCCAGGCTGAGAGGGAGGGTGATCGTCGGCACGAACTGGAGATGGCTAGGCTCCAGCAGCAGCGACAGGTTCAGAACCTCGGATCCCTAGAGCACAGGGATGACTCTCTGCCAGTGACCCCAGCAGCCAAATTTCCAGTTATGGAAAAGGACAGTGACATTGACGTGTATCTACTGTCGTTTGAAAAAACTTGCCGTCAGTACCATCTGCCCCCAGCACAATGGGCCCGGTACCTGACACCAGGGCTACGAGGCAAGGCCCTGGATGCTTATGTAGAACTGTCAGAAGAGCAAGGAGGTGATTATGAGGCCCTAAAGGCTGCAATCATCCAAAAGTTTCAGCTAACCCCGGAAGTGTACCGGAAGCGTTTTAGGTCCTTGCAAAAGGGGCCTGGGGACTCATACCTGGATGTGGTAAGTCGCTTACGCACCACATTCCGGCAGTGGACTAAAGGCTTGAAAGCCGATTCTTTTGAGTCCTTGGAAGATCTTATGATTGAAGATCAACTTTTGCATATCTGTCCTACAGACGTCAGACAGTTTGTGCTGGAGCGAAAGCCAACCTCTGCCAAAGCAGCAGCAGAACTGGCAGATACCTATATCCACTCTCGGGTATCTGACCATCGCAAGGCTCCTCCAAATGGCTGGAAAGGAGGGAAATCACACATGGCAACCCCTCCTCTACCTACCAACCAAGTTCCTCAGCGGCTGGAACCTGCAGCTCCTGGAGCCAAAGCCTTTGTGACTGACAACCGCAAATGCTATAACTGTGGGAAAGGCGGACATCTCCGAACACAGTGCCCTGAGCAGAAGAAGACGACAACCCCTGGCCATCCGGCCAGCAACCCTTCTGCTGTGCTGCTCGTCGGTGGAAAACCTCCAGGAACCAATGCCAACTTGCAGCCAGTCATTGTAGGCCAACGAACTGTAACAGGCTTTCGTGACACTGGAGCCGAAGTCACTTTGGTCAGACCAGAGGTGATAGAAAAAACAGACATCATCCCAGAGAAGTACCTTACCCTGACCGGAGTTGGGGGAACCTGTTCCCATGTACCTCGTGCCTATGTTTTCCTGGATTGGGGTGCCGGAAGTGGGATGAGAGAGGTGGGTGTCTCGGAGGAGATCCCCACTGCTGTGTTGTTGGGTTCTGATTTAGGTACCCTTGTTTCTTACTATGCCCCTGCTAAGAGCACCCTGGATGCTCCCACGGAACCTTCTGGACCTACCAAGGTACTGTTTACAGATGTTGGGGTAATATCTGGGCAACCTGTGGATGGACAGAGGGAGGGGGAGGGTGGAGTTGAAGTGCAAGGTCCTCCTTCAGAGACAGGAGAGGAGACCCCCTTGCTAGTGAAGGTACCTGATGTATGTTCCAATGTTGCTGAACTGATAAAGGTTAAATGTGATGATGATGACAATGATGACAATGATGACGATAATGATGATGATGATGTATTGCCAGTCTTGGTGGTCACTCGCAGTGCTGCAAAGGCAGCCGAGGTGCAGGCACTGATCGCAGAACAGCAGGAGGAGGTCTCGGGGCCCTCTCCCTGTTCTGACTCAGTGGACTCCACCTGTGTTGAGCCTCAGCAGCCGTCCCCGTTTGCCACAGGACTGCTGGCTGAGAGTTGTGGTCCCGCCTTTGAAACAACACTGCAGACAGACCAAACACTAGCACAGCTCAGAAGTCTAGCTGATCGCCCCCCTGCAGAGAATGACAAACAAAAGGTCTACTGGGACAAAGGGAAACTGTATAGAGAAAGTTTGCTTGCAGAGGGGAATGAGGCTGACATAGGTGACAGACAGCTGGTGGTACCCAGTCAATTTAGGGGACAGCTGCTAAAAGTGGCCCATGAGATTCCTCTTGCAGGGCACTTGGGGATCACTAAGACCCGAGGGCGGTTGGTACATAACTTTTATTGGCCCAGGATGCTTGGTGACATAGCTGACTACTGTCGGTCCTGTGTTACCTGCCAGCGAGTTGGCAAGGTAGGGGATGTCCACAGGGCTCCACTAAAACCTTTGCCTGTGATTGACGAACCTTTTAAGAGGGTGGCAGTGGATATTGTTGGGCCTTTGGCCATCCCTAGCAGTTCAGGCAAACGTTATATCCTTACAGTTGTCGACTATGCCACACGTTATCCAGAGGCGGTGGCTCTCTCCTGCCTCTGGACAGACAAGGTCGCTGATGCTCTCCTGGGAATCTTCACAAGAGTGGGATTCCCAGCCGAGCTCATTAGCGATCAAGGCCCTCAGTTTGTGTCTGACTTGATGCAAGCTCTCTGTCAGAAAATACCGATGACACATATCATGGCCAGTCCTTATCACCCACAAACAACCGGCTTGTGCGAGCGCTTCAATGGCCCCTTGAAACGAATGTTGCACACCTTTGTGCACTCTCAGGGCAAGGACTGGAAACGATATCCGCCTCATCTGCTGTTTGCTTACAGAGAGGTGCCTCAGAAGTCCACAGGCTTTTTGCCATTTGAACTTCTGTACAGACGGAGGGTAAGAGAGCCCCTGAATCTAATCTGTGAGAACTGGGAGGGCAAGATTGCCGACCCAGAGGTCTCTGGTGTCGATTACGTCCTAAAGTTCAGGGATAAAATGGAGACGCTGCTGGAAATTGTGCGGGAAGAACACCTGGTGCACCTGTCACAGGTCCTGGACCAACTGACAGCTGCCAATCTGACCGTCAAACTCAGTAAGTGTCAGATTGCCATGACCGATGTGCAGTACTTGGGACACCGGGTAGGAGGAGGCACCCTGAAACCCGAGACAGGGAAGGTTGATGCCATCCTGGCATGGCCTACCCCCCAAACCAAAAAGCAGGTTATGTCTTTCTTGGGGACCGCTGGCTACTATAGGAAGTTTGTATGTAACTATAGTAGCCTGGCTAAACCTCTGACTGACCTAACCAAAAAGAAACTGCCCAAGGTGGTGTCTTGGACACCAGAATGTGAGAAGGCATTTCAGGCCTTGAAGGAGGCGCTGGCCCGCGCTCCTGTGCTACAGGCTCCAGACTTTACCTGCCGTTTCCTAGTGCAGACTGATGCCTCTGCCTATGGATTGGGTGCAGTCCTGAGCCAGGTGGATGATGCCGGAGAGGAGCATCCCATCCTCTACCTGAGCCGAAAGCTGCTTCCCAGGGAAGTAGCATACGCCACGATTGAAAAGGAGTGTCTTGCGATTGTGTGGGCTCTCCAGAAGTTACAAACGTACCTTTATGGACGGCACTTCACTGTGATCACAGATCACAATCCCTTGAGCTGGCTAAATCGTGTGGCTGGGGAGAATGGCAAACTACTTCGGTGGAGCTTAATTCTTCAGCAATACGATTTCACCATCCAGCATAAGAAAGGCAGCACCCATGGCAATGCTGATGGGCTGTCGCGACAAGCCGAGCCTGCAAGAGTCGGTTGCGTCAGGAGGGAAATTGTAGTTCCCTCCCATGCAACCACCTAAGGAGGGAGGTGTAACGATATCACGTCTGAGCCAGGATATATTGTAACTAGTTGCCATTTTGTGTGGAACGCAGCCATGACAGTTTGGCTACCTTGTAAACTTAATTACATCTGTAAAAACTCCCCCCTCCCTTGTCTTAGGAATTCCAAAGCTTGTAACATCTTCAAAGGGAAAGAAAGGTTATCTTAGCAGAGAAAACAGAATCGGGCTAGGTCAATACACAAAGCTCAAGTTGCCTGGCAAGGTATTCCGGCCTGTCGTAAAACTGTCACCCTCTCCATGCAGAGAACTAACAGATCCCCGTCGTAAATACTTCCAACAAGATAGCGTGCAAACAGATTAGTAAAGTGTTGAAACTTTAACATTTTTTATAACTTGCAAAGCCCTCATAGCACAGCCATAATATGGATATATTTGGTTTCCTCTGATAATTTCTAACATTTCAAGTCCAAACACCCCTATGTCAGGTCATATGGGAAGCCACTGGGACCCCTTACTGCTCCTAGGTACCCCTGAAATGGGAAACCTGTCATGTGTGGACTTGTTTTGAAGCAAATATCATGCTGATCACTAAAATGGATATCTGCAGTCTATAAACAATAGAGAGGCAGAGATAAATATGTATCATAAAGTGTACCTGGGACAGGGTCATGAGTGTAGACACCTCCCAGCAACCAACCCCTAAACAAGATGACCAGACGATTGGTCACTGGTCGCTGTCAACACCCCCTTTGATTTGACAGAAAAGAGGAGAGGCCAAGGCAATGGTCAGTTCTCCTTTTACCATCCAAGCAGGAACATCTGCCAAGTTTGAGAACCGATTACCTTTGCTCATCGATTGAACTCTGATCAACTCTTGGACATTAATTGCAAGTATACTTCCTTCCCAATTCTACCTTATTTCTTTGTGGCTGTATATTGTCTTTATTTTTTGAAACATCCTTTTTCTGTAAATGTTTTATTCGCACCAACCTTGACCTTTTCATAATAAATCCTTATGTTGAAAAGTGTTAACCTTGTCTTTAAAGCTCTTGATGCAAACTATAAACGAACCTGTCTCTTAAAAGGGCGCTACTGTGGTAGAGTAAGGCACTGAGCAGACCTGTCTGTGGTGGCAGTGTGTGTTGCAGGCGCTTATTCTAAACTTATAATTGGTATTGCTAAAATTACGAGTCCCCTCGGCTCTGTCTATAAACGGGGGTGGTGGCAGTTAAAGGGTTAATTGTGTAATTAGCCCAGTGACAATCGCTCTCAGGCTGCCCGCACCTAGATTGTGGTCCTGCAAGCTGTAAAATCTTTGTGCTGGGTGCAGCTGAGTGTGGCATTGTTACGTAAGTGACAGCGTGGTGTGAGGTTGGCCGGTCCTTTGTCGCCAGTTAGTGAGGAGGGCAGGAATCTGACACCCGTGTTCGTCACAGGCGGAAGCTCCAACGTTAACACAGTGGAAAAATTTAGTAAATAGTAATCTACCACTATATAGGGAAACATATTGGAGTAGAGGACACGGAGAGAAATGTGAGAGAGTATGGGCAAGTTGGATAGAAAATTGGATAGAATCAGGATAAAACAGTATGGAGATAGGGCAAACCACACCAAAAGGGGGAGAAAAAAAATGAGTAAGCCCTTGTACACATGGTAGGACATTTTGACAACCAACTTCGACAGATTTTGTCCGACAGATTTTGTCCGACAGATTTTGTCCGAAACTGTTGCATACACACAGTCAGACAAAGTTGTCAGAAAATCCGATCGTACTTAACATGATGACGTTATTTCGTTACAACGGGACTACGTTCAGGCTAGTAGCCAATAGCTTTGGTCTAGGAATTTGATCTGAGCATGCGTGGCACTTTCTCTACACATGATCGGACAAAGTCCGATCAGAGCATGTTGTCAGAAAATTTTATAGACAAGTTTCAAAACATGGTCCGTCGGATAGTCCGATGGAAACAGTCCAATGGAGCCCACACACTGTCGGATTATCCGACAACATGGTTCTATCGGACATTGTCCATCGGAATATCTGACTGTGTGTACAAGGGCTAAGAGGGATATGAATGTATAGATGTATATGTACAAGTTTATAGTATTTGAGGACATGACTATGATAAATGGATTTTATGGAAGCTCATAAGAGAGCGATGAATGTAAATGGTGAAATGTGTAATGGATATGTAAAAAAACTAATAAAGAGATATTTAAAAAAGAAAACGTCTGCCATTGAAAAAATACTTTTATACTGTGGGGTGGAAATGAGCCATGATTGGATAAAGTCATGATGACAGTGTCCAATCATGACTCTGACAGTGCTCTGTGCCCTGATTGGCTGAAGCTTTCACTGCTTCAGCCAATCAGGGCTTGAAATGAACTGTTCAGCGCCGCAATGCATTGTGGTCGGTTCAGGGGGGGTGAACAAATGGTCGAATGATCTGTTTGTTTGGCTATTTGTCGAACAACTGAACAAAGAAAGTTCAGCCCGAACTTATGCTCGGGCCAAACCGCTTGCCCATCCCTACTATTTACATCTTAACACCTAGGAGGGTGCTACATGAAGTTTCCTCTTTTCTTTTCTTTTTTTTAATGTCTGTACTTTTATACTTGAAACTGAATAAAACTTTATTATTGAACATCTGTAAGCAGTAATTGTATGCATATATGACTCTCCAGTAACTAGGGAACTTCAAAATGTTAACAGTAATGGCATGGCATTTTTAAAAGTCTATAAAATAGTGTAACATAAATAATAAGGTTTCGAAAGATTAAATACATTTTAGTAGCTTTTAACAGCATTTTTGTAGGCATATGATTCACTAACAGCCATTAAACTACTTTTAAACTACTATTACCAATATTTTTAAAGATAAGGGAAGGGGAAAAAGGGGCTGGAGGGTAACCAACCCCCGGGACTTTTAAGGCGGTACCAAATATGGAGGCAAGATAGTCACATGCCAAAAGTAAAATCAATATAATTTTATTAAGAATACAAATACATAAAACATTTCCTAAAAGAAGGAGTGTGGATGTATGTAACAACTACTAAAGTACAAAAAAATGGTACAGAATCACAGATCACCATACATGTTACCAAACTTGTACATAAGTATGCTGCATTTTTCTCTACATGTTTCGCTCTCATGAGCTTCTTCAGGATGTTGCAGCGTATACAATTGCAAAAGAAAAAACTGAAAAATAAAGTAATGAATAGAATTGCCAAATACATCTGAAAAATTTGAAACAAAGGTTTCTATATTGAGCTGGGTATCTGCTTCAATCAACATTGTCGGTCCCAGCAGATACACAGCTTTCAGTCAATACAAGGACATATATTATATCATAATCAATGAATAATAGCAAATGTACATTGATAATATCAAGAAATGTGTATGGAAATACATCATTCCAGGTAGTCCATGCTTAGTAAAAAGTTGATCAAATTGACTTTTATGTGTGGAAAAAACCACACACAAACAGATGCGCCAACGAGGAGCCCCAATATTCCCTGGCAGTCTGCAGAGGCACGAGATATATGATAAAATAAACAAAAAATATAGGTTTGGGCAGAGAAAGGGCAGATATTGATCACATAGAGACATACCAGAAAGGTGTCAGAAGTATAAGTGTTTTTGAGCCAATTTTTGACTGTAGAGGGCAGTGTACCTCAAAATAATCGGAGTATTGTCAGATGGTATTTATAATAGAATCCTCTAAGTAAATGATTAGCCTATAAGGATTAAAGGCAAAAAAGGGTTTTCAATGATCTGCTGTCTGTTTAATAGGGATCAGAAAAAGTTCCCCAGCATAACTAAATAAACTTATTTATATTTTCAAAAGGGCTCACATAGAGAAGTGGCCCACAGAATGTTTTAAATAAAGTTCTAAACTATACCTTTCCACAGAAAGAAATAGGGAGACTGTGACACTTCATCCAGGCTGCTCCAGAGAGTCAAATAAATCCTTCTCCGTCAATTGCCAAATGGGCAATGACAGTGAAGGTGTTTTTATCTCGTGGCTCCAGCCTGGCGGCGTCTGACGTCACCGCCGGGCTGCGGGGGCATGTTTTTAGAGTTAATTACCCTTAATGTGAGAGATTCCAATTCTGCGCGAACGACATAATTCACGTAATTGTAGCGCATCGGCCATTTTCAAAGATGGGAAACATTTGGGTGTTGCCCACCTCTGTGTACGTCGCCTGCGCGGATGACGAAAAATACTTCGTTCTCACGCCATTCATATACAC
Organism: Lithobates pipiens; assembly: GCF_037356315.1. Taxonomy (NCBI): domain Eukaryota; kingdom Metazoa; phylum Chordata; class Amphibia; order Anura; family Ranidae; genus Lithobates; species Lithobates pipiens. The sequence goes on from NW_027507903.1 coordinate 337,936,588, forward strand.
AGGCGGGGAGGAGTGCTGAACATGGGGAAAGGCGGGACGGCGAGATGAAACCACCAACAACCGTCATTCCCGTATCTCCTAAAGAGATACACAAGCACACCAACCAGTGGGCAAGTAAATCATCCATTTACAAAAGGGGCAAGTTTGCGAAAGTCGCATTGGCCAAACAAATTATTCTTCCCAAGTACGGCGATACCACATGTGTGAGACTTTTACACAGCCTGGCCACATACAGCGAACCAACATTGATGTAGTACCTTCAGACGTGCTACGAGCAAAAATGACGCATCTCATTTCTCAACCACCTATTACACTTTTGAAGGCCCTGGAGTACCAGGACAATGGAATTTCCCATAAAATGACCCCATTTTGGAAAGCAAACACCCCAACGTATAATCTGTGAGGCATAATAAGTTTTTTGAATGGTTAATTTTTTTCCAGAAGCTTTTGGAATATGTGGAAAAAAATTATAACGCATTTTTTACACAAAATTGTCAATTTATAAGATATTTCTAACACATAGCATGTATATAGCAAAAATTACACCCCAAAACACATTCTGCTACTCTTTCCGAGTTTGGCGATACCACATGTGTAGGACTTTTACACAGCCTGGCCACATAGAGAGGCCGAACATTGAAGTAGTACGTTCAGGCATTCTAGGAGCATAAATGACACATCTCATTTCATTCCTACCTATCACACTTTTGAAGGTCCTGGACCCCCAGGACAGTGAAATTACCCACAAAATGACCCCATTTTGGAAAGCAAACACCCCAACGTTTAATCTGTGAGGCATAATGAGTCTTTTGAATGGTTAATTTTTTTCCAGAAGTTTTTGGAATATGTGGAAAAAAATTAAAACGCATTTTTTTTTACACAAAATTGTCAATTTATAAGATATTTCTAACACATAGCATGTATATAGCAAAAATTACACCCCAAAATACATTCTGTTACTCTTCCCGAGTATGGCAATACCACATGTGTAGGACTTTTACACAGCCTGGCCACATAGAGAGGCCGAACATTGAAGTAGTACGTTCAGGCATTCTAGGAGCATAAATGACACATCTCATTTCATTCCTACCTATAACACTTTTGAATTTCCTGGACCACCAGGACAGTGAAATTACCTACAAAATGACCCCATTTTGGAAAACAAACACCCCAACGTATATTCATAGTTTCATAGTTAGTAAGGTTCAATAAAGACACCAGTCCATCCAGTTCAACCTGAGTGAGTGTCTACAATTGTCCCTATCCCTGTACATTGCACACTCACATCAGTCCCTGCCCTCAAGGAGCCCACAATCCAAGGTCCCCATTTATATACTAGGGACAATTTTGGACAGAAGCCAATTAACCTACCTGCATGTCTTTGGATTGTGGGAGGAAACCGGTGTACCCAGAGGAAACCCACGCAGGCACAGGGAGAACATGCAAACTCCAGGCAGGTGGTGTCGTGGTTGGGATTTGAACCAGCAACCCTTCTTACTGCTAGGCGAGAGCGCTAACCACTACACCACTGTGCTGCCACGCTGCTCATATTCTATGAGACATGGGCTGCAAATAGGTACTCGGGTACTCTGATGGGCTGGAGATAGGTACTCTGGTACTCTGATGGCCTGGTGACAGGTACTCTGGTACTCTGATGGCCTGGTGACAGGTACTCGGGTACTCTGATGGCCTGGTGACAGGTACTCGGGTACTCTGATGGCCTGGTGACAGGTACTCGGGTACTCTGATGGCCTGGTGACAGGTATTTGGGTACTCTGATGGCCTGGTGACAGGTACTCGGGTACTCTGATGGCCTGGTAACAGATACTCGGGTACTCTGATGGCCTGGTGACAGGTACTTGGGTACACTGATAACCTGGTGACTGGTATTTGGGAACTCTGAAGGGCGGTGACAGGTACTCATATGGACTGTGACAGGTAATCAGATGAACTGTGACAGGTACTCGGGTACTCAGATGAACTGTGACAGGTACTCGGGTACTCAGATGAACTGTGAGAGGTACTCGGGTACTCAGATGGACTGGGACAGGTACTCGGGTACTCAGATGGACTTGGGACAGGTACTCGGGTACTCAGATGGACTGGGACAGGTACTCGGGTACTCAGATGGGCTGTGACAGGTACTCGGGTACTCAGAGGGGCTGTGACAGGTACTCGGGTACTCAGATGAACCGTGACAGGTACTCGGGTACTCAGAGGGGCTGTGACAGGTACTCGGGTACTCAGATGAACCGTGACAGGTACTCGGGTACTTTGATGGGCTGTGACAGCTACTCGGGTACTCGGATGAACCGTGACAGGTACTCGGGTACTTTGATGGGCTGTGACAGGTACTCGGGTACTCTGATGGACCATGACAGATACTCGGGTATCATGATGGACTGTGACATGTACTCGGGTACCCTGATGGACTGTGACAGGTACTCGGTACACTAATGGACTGTGACAGGTACTCGGGTACCCTGATGGACCGTGACAGGTACTCGGGTACCCTGATGGACCGTGACAGGTACTCGGGTACCCTGATGGACCGTGACAGGTACTCAGGTACCCTGATGGACCGTGACAGGTACTCGAGTACTCTGATGGGCCGTGACAGGTACTCAGGTACTCTGATGGGCCGTGACAGGTACTCGGGTACTCTGATGGGCCGTGACAGGTACTCGGGTACTCTGATGGGCCATAACAGGTACTCGGGTACTCTGATGTGCCGTGACAAGTACTCGGGTACTCTGATGGGCTGGGACAGGTACTCGGGTACTCTGATGGGCTGGGACAGGTACTCGGATACTCAGATGAACTGTGACAGGTACTCAAATACTCTGATGGACTGTGACAGGTACTCAAATACTCTGATGGACTGTGACAGGTACTCTGATGGACTGTGATTGACAGGTACTATGAGGGGTGGTGACAGGTCCTCTTTATTGGGGGGGGCAATCAGTGTGCTTGATGTGTACTGTAGGCGGTAACAAGATGTTACCGCAATCTCCTCCTCACACACGATCGGTGTGTGAGGAGGAGAACCCGGTAACATCTCGTTACCGCGGTTTGTTTACATTTTAGTGATCGGCTGTGAAAGGATCACAGCCGATCACGTGGGTAAACAGCCGGCCAATGGCTGTTTACTAGCGTCGGTGATGAGCAGTGTTCCCGGGGAACACGCCGCCACGGACGTGCACGCGCAGCACGCTCACGATCGCACGTATGCGCCGTGCACAGTCGGGGTGTGGCCATCTGTGATCGGCCGTGACTTCGTCATGGCCGATCACATGGTAAACAGCCATAACCAATGGCTGTTCACGCCCATCGGTGGCGAGCGGTGTCTCCGTGAAACGCCGCCATCGAAGAAACAGGGATGCACGCGCACGATCGTGCGCATTCCCTGTTTAAACGGGAGGCTGCGCCGCCTGGCCGTCATTTGACAGCCGGCGGTCAGCAACTAGTTAATCTGTAGATGTTGTTCATTGAAGGTGGTTATAAGTCTGACTCCAGGGGATGTTCTGGATGGTTTTTGACCGTGTATCAGCATCCCCCTATCCTGTTTCCTTGCCTGTGAATATGCACGCTTAAGGCATTTATTGCTGTAGCCTCTTTGACGTAAACCCATTCTCAACTTTTTAGCCTCAAAAGCAAAATCATTGTAATTACTGCAATTCCGTCTAAGACGGAGGTACTGCCCATAGGGGATGCTCGATATCAGAGGGGATGGGTGTGAGCTTGATGCATGCAGCAGTGAATTCGCCTTGGTAGATTTTCGGTGGAGGGTGGATTGAACCTCACCTTCAGCGTTAACAAATATTTTTACATCCAAAAAGGTTATTTTGGAGAGGCTTTTTTTCCATGGTGAACCTTAAGTTGAAGGAATTATCACCCAATAGATTCACAAAAGTAATTAGATCTGTTTCATTGCCTGTCCACATAAAAAAGATGTCATCAATGAATCTTTGCCAGATTGGGATCGAGTCAAAGAATTTTTGAAGATTCTCCTTATGGAAAATCTGATGCTCCCATCCCCCCAGGTACAGGTTGGCGTATGAGGGGGCACACTTTGTCCCCATAGCCACACCCTGCACCTGGAGGTAATGGGAGCACCCAAACATGAAAATGTTGTTCACAAGAATAAATCGTAAGAGGTCCAAGATAAATAGCATGTAATTATGCGGAGTTCCACCATCCTCAACTATGAAGCTCTCTACAACACGAACACCTAGATCATGAGGGATCGAGTTGTATAGAGCTTTCACATCGAGAGTCACCAACCAGGCCCCCTCCAATATCGAGACACCATCCAGAGCTCGTAACAGGTCAGAAGTGTCCCGCAGGTATGATGTTAGGCCCTCAACAAAGGGACGTAGAAAGTAATCTACAATGGCGCTGGCATGTTCAGTTAAGCAGCCTCTCCCCAAGACTATGGGACTTCTGGGGGGTTTTTGGGGGTGCTTGTGTACCTTTGGTAAGGTATAGAGGGTAGGAGTTTTAGGGTTCTGGACATTTAGAAATTCCCATGTCTTTTTTGTAATTAATCCTTGTCGGTAACCTGATTCAATCAATTTGCCATATTGGGCATTAACATGTCCAATGTGGCTTGCTGGGATTTTCCGATACCATTCTTTATTCTTAAGTAGGTCTATAACCATTTCTTCATACTGTATGACATCCATTATTACGAGGTTACCCCCTTTATCGGCTGGCTTAATCGTAATTGCAGTGTTTGATTTTAAAAGGGAAAGCGCCTCCCTTTGTTGTGGAGTCAGGTTCGGTTGTTTTTGCCCCACCCACTTGGTTTTAACAACTTCTTTTGTGACCTGTTGCAAAAATGCCCATATATTGGGATTGTTTTGGAGTGGGAATTTATTTGATTTAGGCTTGTATTCCTTAACTGAGTATGAGGTGCAGGGCATATCCGATTGATTAACCCCAGGGAAAACTGGGCTTATATTAGGAGACAATACTGAGGCCTCTTCCAGATCTGTTTCATCTATTTGTCCTTCATCCCAGAGCTCCATCAGTTCCTCAATAGCTTTGACCTCTGAGAGGCTCAATCCCTTCAGAGTTACAGTTTCAACCTGCTGTAAACTTTGCACAGGGGTTTGAGATTTATCAAAGATTGCTTTAAACATTAGTTTCCGAGCAAACAGATGAAGGTCCTTCACCAGTTCAAAAGTGTCAATAGGTTGTGTCGGACAGAAGGAAAGACCCAATTTTAATACAGAATTTTGGGCTTCCGTTAGTGAACTAGAAGATAAATTAATTATCTCAAGGGAGTTTTGGCCTGTCTCAAGGGATTCGTGGTGTGATCTGGTGCTTTGGGAACAGGTTGGCAAAAAATGGGGGCCGTGCGAAAACCCGACTCAGAGGTGGTAGCGGCCCGCCCCCCACCTGGCTGGGGCAAGGCCGCGAGCACCTGTGAGTCGGATGTGCCGTTGTGCGAAATAAGTGAGGGAGAAATAGTAGACTTAGCTATAGAGGCTGTTTTTGCCACTGAGGCTCTAGTATTCATAGTGCTTTGTGTGTGAGGAGTTGATTTAGATTTGACTCCTCCTACGTTACCGCTAGTGCACTTAGTGTGACGTGTCTTCTTAAGCGATACAGCGGTGGCCGTGGTCTGTGAAAGAGAAGAAGAGACAGAGGAGTGAGAGGACATATACGGATCTGATTTCTCTAGAACATTTACAGTTGTATTGAACGTCCAGTTATATGCTTGGTTACTGTCATACGCCAGTTTATCTCGTATGAATTTCCTCTCTTTATTTCGGATTAAATTGGCAACATATTGTTCTAAATTTGTTTTTAGTGTATTTTCCCGATCTGGGAAGGATTCATCCGCGATAACCATGGTATTTTCCTCATAGAGTTTTTGAATTTCACTATCAACGATGCTTAACTCACTAGTGTAATGAGAACACAGTAACTGCATCATTGTAGTGGAACGCTGTTGAAGGTTAGCCTCCCATTGAAGTTTGAATGTTGAATCCAATTTATATATCGTGGGAAAAATTCGTATTCTCAAACCCCATAGGGATATCTCATCGTCAGTGTATTTTACAAAATATTGCTTGTTCCAATATATGCGGGATTTTTTTTCCAGCATTCGTTGAAGCCTCAGAAAAAACTTGTCTAGAGATAGTCCTCTGGTCATTAGACTTTGGGAGTGATGAAAAGTGTCCATGAGCCCATCAAACTCACTGCCACAATATTTAGCCATGGCAACAAAAAACAAAACAAAAAAAAAAACCACAAACTTGAATCACCGTTAGTGTCAATAGCTTACATTCAGCACAGAATCATATTAATCAGTACAGCCTAGTACCAATGGCATTAAAGAGCAGTTAAGATCAGAAAAACGTAATCTTAATTTTGGTGAACAGGATAATAACACCCTCGTGACAATACAGAGAAAGGATTTGATAGATGAAGTTGATCAAAAAAATAAAATGGTACCGCATCCCAGAGTATAAATTGCAATGCCTTCTATATAGGCAAAACGAAACGCCCCTTTTTCCACCGTATCAGGGACCATGTGTCCCTGGTACGGGGGAAAAAGATGGAGACTCCCATCAGCCGCCATTTCGGTTTACATCATCAATTCAATGACAATTTCATGCACTTCTTTGCACTAGAGCATGTTCCCCTGGGGGATGGGGGGGTGACTACAACTGTACCCTATTACAACGGGAAACTAGGTGGATAACGCGTTCAGTTTTAAGGCCTTTTTATAGGGGAGCCATGACATTTAATCTTTCTTTCCTTTTGTTTTTGTTTTCGTTCCTGTTTTTGTTTTTGTTTCTTGTGTTTGTGTGTTTTGTATCTGTCTGTGTTTTTGTTTTCATTTTTGTTTGTACCTTTTGGGTATCACTATGCTTCTATTTCATTTTTTAGTTGGATTATATCTCCCAATAAAAGACTTTTTTGTTATACCATTACTTGAGTGCCTCTATTTAGGACTCTCTTTTGCTACCCCCTTGATGGCAGTCTGTACGGGCGCTCTGGGGCATGTTTTGCGACTTTCGCAAACTTGCCCCTTTTGTAAATGGATGATTCACTTGCCCACTGGTTGATGTGCTTGTGTATCTCTTTAGGAGATACGGGAATGACGGTTGTTGGTGGTTTCATATCACCGTCCCGCCTTTCCCTATGTTCAGCACTCCAACCCGCCTGTGTATATGAATGGCCATTTTTGCCATTCTCCATCATGGCCGCCAGCGTGAGAATGACGTATTTTTCGTCATCCGCGCAGGCGCCGTACACAGAGGTGGGCAACACCCAAATGCTTGCCATCTTTGAAAATGGCCGATGCGCTACAATGATGTGAATTATGTCGTTCGCGCATGCGCAGAATTGGAATCTCTCACATTAAGGGTAATCATCTCTAAAAACACACCCGCAGCCCAGCGGTGACGTCAGACGCCGCCGGGCTGGAGCCCCGAGATAAAAACACCTTCACTGCCATTGCCCATTTGGCAATTGACGGAGAAGGATTTATTTGACTCTTTGGAGCAGCCTGGATGAAGTGTCACAGTCTCCCTTATTTCTTTCTGTGGAAAGGTATAGTTTAGAACTTTATTTAAAACATTCTGTGGGCCACTTTTCTATGTGAGCCCTTTTGAAAATATAAATAAGTTTATTTAATTATGCTGGGGAACCTTTTCTGATCCCTATTAAACAGACAGCAGATCATTGAAAACCCTTTTTTGCTTTTAATCCTTATAGGCTAATCATTTACTTAGAGGATTCTATTATAAATACCATCTGACAATACTCCGATTATTTCGAGGTACACTGCCCTCTACAGTCAAAAATTGGCTCAAAAACACTTATACTTCTGACACCTTTCAGGTATGTCTCTATGTGATCAATATCTGCCCTTTCTCTGCCCAAACCTATATTTTTTGTTTATTTTATCATATACCTCGTGCCTCTGCAGACTGCCGGGGAATATTGGGGCTCCTCGTTAGCGCATCTGTTTGTGTGTGGTTTTTTCCACACATAAAAGTCAATTTGATCAACATTTTACTAAGCATGTATCCATGAACCACTAGGTAAGGCGGCCATATCGTGAATTTATTTCATTAAAATCGAATTGCTTTGTTTTGTTTTTCTTATTTAATACCTGGAATGATGTATTTCCATACACATTTCTTGATATTATCAATGTACATTTGCTATTATTCATTGATTATGATATAATATATGTCCTTGTATTGACTGAAAGCTGTGTATCTGCTGGGACCGACAATGTTGATTGAAGCAGATACCCAGCTCAATATAGAAACCTTTGTTTCAAATTTTTCAGATGTATTTGGTAATTCTATTCATTACTTTATTTTTCAGTTTTTTCTTTTGTAATTGTATACGCTGCAACATCCTGAAGAAGCTCATGAGAGTGAAACATGTAGAGAAAAATGCAGCATACTTATGTACAAGTTTGGTAACATGTATGGTGATCAGTGATTCTGGACCATTTTTTGTACTTTAGTAGTTGTTACTAGGGATGGCCGAACGGTTCGCCCAACGGTCGTTTCGCAGCGAATTTCGGCTGTTCGCCGTCCGCCCGATCGGTGGACTATTGCCGCTGTTCGCCCGGCGGACTGCCGTGTTTACTGTGTAAAAGAACTTTGACCTATGATGACACATCCATCATGGGGTACAGGAAAGCCAATTGAGACATTACAGCACATGGACACTTGGACATTCCCCCTAACTTATAAATAGACCCGATCCGGCGGCCATTTTACATTCTTTCTTCTGTCACTATAGGGAGAGGTTGCTGTGTGGAGCAGGGAGAGACTGCAGTGACCCAAATCGCTAGCTATTTGGTCCACAAAAGTTCTTTTCAGGACTGGTATAGGAGTTAGGTGTAGTTCAGGATATAGGTTTGAGGCACTGCTGTGCTATTGATTTTTGCAGCAGCCTGTCTTTTGTCAGTGTAGAGAGAGGGACAGGACGCTGTGTGCTGCAGGGACAGTCAGTTTAATCATTATCTGTTACTATTAGGTCCACAAAAGTGCTATTCAAGTTATTGTTCCAGCAGCCTCTGTTTTGTCAGTTTAAATAGGGACAGGCAGGAAGTTGTGTGTGAGGCAGTGAGGGACAGTCAGTTTAATCAGTAGCTGTTACTATTAGGTCCACAAAGGTTCTTTTCAGGACTGGTATGGTAATAGGCTTGTACACGTATAATATTCTTTCTTCCAAATATAGAAAGAATATTATACTTCACTGCTGCCCTTCTGCTGCAGTAGTCCTTTATCAGTATAGGGACTGAGGTACAGTCTGCTAATCATTCACAACCTACTTGTTCCACAAAGGTCCTTATAAGGACTGGTAAGGTATAGGGTACTACAGTACATAGGGTTGAGTGAGGTACAGTCTGCTATTCCGTAAGGACTGGTATAGGTCCACAATACATAGGGTTGAGGTGCACTACTGCTGACTGCTGCCCTTCTGCTGCAGTAGTCCTTTATCAGTATAGGGACTGAGGTACAGTCTGCTAATCATTCACAACCTACTTGTTCCACAAAGGTCCTTATAAGGACTGGTAAGGTATAGGGTACTACAGTACATAGGGTTGTGTGAGGTACAGTCTGCTATTCCTTAAGGACTGGTATAGGTCCACAATACATAGGGTTGAGGTGCACTACTGCTGACTGCTGCCCTTCTGCTGCAGTACTCCTTTATCAGTATAGGGACTGAGGTACAGTCTGCTAATCATTCACAACCTACTTGTTCCACAAAGGTCCTTATAAGGACTGGTAAGGTATACGGTACTACAGTACATAGGGTTGAGTGAGGTACAGTCTGCTATTCCGTAAGGACTGGTATAGGTCCACAATACATAGGGTTGAGGTGCACTACTGCTGACTGCTGCCCTTCTGCTGCAGTAGTCCTTTATCAGTATAGGGACTGAGGTACAGTCTGCTAATCATTCACAACCTACTTGTTCCACAAAGGTCCTTATAAGGACTGGTAAGGTATAGGGTACTACAGTACATAGGGTTGAGTGAGGTACAGTCTGCTATTTCTTAAGGACTGGTATAAGTCCACAATACATAGGGTTGAGGTGCACTACTGCTGACTGCTGCCCTTCTGCTGCAGTAGTCCTTTATCAGTATAGGGACTGAGGTACAGTCTGCTAATCATTCACAACCTACTTGTTCCACAAAGGTCCTTATAAGGACTGGTAAGGTATAGGGTACTACAGTACATAGGGTTGAGTGAGGTACAGTCTGCTATTCCGTAAGGACTGGTATAGGTCCACAATACATAGGGTTGAGGTGCACTACTGCTGACTGCTGCCCTTCTGCTGCAGTAGTCCTTTATCAGTATAGGGACTGAGGTACAGTCTGCTAATCATTCACAACCTACTTGTTCCACAAAGGTCCTTATAAGGACTGGTAAGTTATAGGGTACTACAGTATATAGGGTTGAGTGAGGTACAGTCTGCTATTCCGTAAGGACTGGTATAGGTCCACAATACATATGGTTGAGGTGCACTACTGCTGACTGCTGCCCTTCTGCTGCAGTAGTCCTTTATCAATATAGGGACTGAGGTACAGTCTGCTAATCATTCCCAACCTACTTGTTCCACAAAGGTCCATATAAGGACTGGTAAGGTATAGGGTACTACAGTACATAGGGTTGAGTGAGGTACTGTCTGCTATTCCTTAAGGGCTGGTATAGGTCCACAATACATAGGGTTGAGGTGCACTACTGCTGACTGCTGCCCTATACTGCAGCAGTCCTTTATCAGTATAGGGACTGAGAGTTTTGTCACAGGGTCATTTAAAAAATGACAGGCAGAGGAAGAGGCAGGCCCTTCCGCAGGGGTGGTAGGGGTAGAGCAGGAGCAACAGGCTTGAGCCAAAGTGCGAAGTTGCAGAAGGTGCGTTCAATTCATTTAAACGATGCACCAGACTTGGTTGAGTGGCTCACTCAGCCTTACTCTTCTGCACCCTCCTCATCCTCTCGATCTGCACCCTCTTCTTCACTCTCTGCTATGTGCACCCCCAAAGACACTACCACCAACAACACCACCACCATCACATACCTTCCGCTTGAGTCACAGGAATTATTTTCCGATCCATATCAAGACATTTCTGATGTGCAGCCACTCTTGGTATTGGATCAGGAAGAGGAGGTAGCAATAACCGCCACTCAGCAGTCTGACGACAGTACCCAGATCAGCCCAAGGAGGAGGTTGGTCCCCGGTGTTGCTGCCTACTCTGAGATCTCTACTTATAGCGGTGGGGAAGGTGACGTCGATGATGACGTGTCTAGTGATGTCACGTGGTTGCCCACAAGAGAGGAAGAGGAGGGGAGTTCAGAAGGAGATATGGACCAGCAAATAGGGAGGAGAAGCAGGAATAACTTACATTGCACAGGAGGGACAAAGCAGACTGCAAATGTATTAGGAGCGAGTCATCGACCATGTACGGTCACATCTGGCGCTCCCAGGACACCGGCACATGGCTCCGCAGTGTGGGCTTTTTTTAACGTGTCCGCTGCTGACAATAGCGTTGCCATCTGCAATCTTTGCAGTCAACGCATTAGTCGCGGTAAGCCCAACACTCACCTAGGGATGACCGCCTTGAGAAGGCACATGAGCAGCCATCACCGAGCCCAGTGGGAGCAACACTACACACAAAGCCCCACTCCAGGCTCTCACCGTCCAGCCTCGTCTTCTACTTCTCCTTCTCCTCTCTCCTCACAATTGTCCTCCACTCCACCTTCCATCACGCCAAGCTCACGTTTTTCTGCAAAAAGGCAGGCTTCCGTGGGCCTAATGTTCAAGCGTAAAAAATTATGACGCAGGATAACCCTCTTGCCCAACAGTTGACGGCTGGCTTGTCAGAACTCATAGCCCGCCAACTACTGCCATATAAACTGGTGGACTCAGAGGCCTTTCGCAAATTTGTGGCCATTGGAACACCACAATGGAAGGTCCCAGGAAGGAAGTATTTCTCACAGAAGTGCATCCCAGAGCTATATGGCCATGTTCAGCGGCAAGTGAATGTATCTCTGGCACACATTGTCGGGGCCAAGATACATCTGACCACAGACACGTGGTCTAGCAAATACGGGCAGGGAAGGTATATCACTTTTACTGCCCACTGGGTGAACCTTCTGACGGCCGTCAAGCATGTAACCCGTGGCACCCATGTAGATTTGGTTTTACCGCCACGGATTGCATGCAGGCCTGGCTCTTCTTCTCCTCCTCCCTCTCCTCCTCGGCTGACTCCTCCTTTTCCGCTGCTAGATTCTCTTCCGCTGCGCCGCCCAAGCTCCCCAGAACCTATTCGACATGCCAGGTGAGACGTTGCCATGCCGTGCTGCGTCTGTTGTGCCTGGAAGCCAAGAGCCACACTGGCCCAGCACTCCTTTCAGCTTTGCGTTCACAGGCAGATCAGTGGCTAACACCGCTCAATTTGACAGTTGGTAAAGTGGTGTGTGACAACAGTGCCAATCTGCTTAGCGCATTGAAACAGGGCAAAATTACGCACATGCCATGCATGGCACACGTCTTACACTTGGTCGTGCAGCAATACGTTGTCAAATACCCTGGGGTCCAGGACATCTTGCGGCAGGCAAGAAAAATCTCGGCCCATTTCAGAAGATCTTACACGGCCATGGCTCGCCTTGCTGACATTCAGCGGCGACACAATCTGCCGGTCAGACGTCTTATTTGCGATTGCCCGACGCGATGGAACTCAAACTTCTACTAGCTTGATAGGCTGCTCCAGCAGAAACGTGCAGTTAAAGTCTACCTGTATGAACTCTGCGGCAGAACAGGTTCTGGGGAGCTGGGGTTTTTTTCACAGCGCCAGTGGCTGCTCATGCGCGATGCATGCAGACTTCTGCGGCCATTTGAGGAGATCACTAAACTGGTCAGTCGCAGCCATGGCGCCATCAGCGACATGGTACCTTACGCCTTCTTTATGGAGTGTGCATTACGTCGTGGATGAGCTTGCTCCCTGTTGGTGGTTTGCATGTGGATTTTGTGAACACAAGTGGAATTTTGAACTAAAGTGGAGAGTTAATAACCAGGAGTTGTGCTTTTGACTGCTTCTGCTTGCAAGTGTTGTTTTTGGGGGTGTTTTTATCTATTTTTTCCCCTCCTTTATTTGCTAGCAGTTTTTAAAAGACCTTTTTTATGACACTTTTTAAACAGCATTTTTTTTTCTCTTTCTTCCTGCTAATTGAGGGGAGGGGTTAATTGTTCACAGGTGTATACAGGTAGGTATACAAGCTCCCCAAGGAGCTTGCTCCCTGTTGGTGGTTTGCATGTTTATTTTGTGAACACAAGTGGAATTTTGAACTAAAGTGGAGAGTTAATAACCAGGAGTTGAAAACAGGAGTTAAGACAGGAGTCTTTAACCTGTAAGTAATATCTTAAACTTCATTTAAGTAATTGTATTGTAACTGGGAAATGAGTGCTAGCAGGGTTGAAGGTTTTGCTCAGTGCACAGTGTGCCACATGTATGCAAAACTGGTGCAAGAGCTCCAGGATGCATACCGCTGTGACAGATGTGAGCAGGTTGCCCTTCTAGAAGCTCGCATTAGAGATCTGGAGGAGCAAGTTGCAACACTGGGCGGAAAGGTCAACCTTGAAAGGGGTCCTCTGCTCGCTGAGCAGGTGGTCAGTAGGGTTGATGTGGAGGGTGGAGGGGCAAGTCAGGATTATCACATAGGAAGATGGGTTAATGTAGTTAGAGGGAGTGGAAGGGGCTCGCAGAAAAGGAAGGCCAGTCCTGTGTTTGTGCATCAAAACAAATTTGCCGAGTTGGGTGAAAATGTGGAGGTGACAAACACAGAGGTGGCAGCCCTAGATGTCACTGCTCCCCCTAACAGCCGGGAGAGCAGCCCATCTAGTAGAGGAGGTGAGGGGAGTGCAGAAAGGCCTAGACAGTTGGTGGTTATAGGGGATTCTATAATCAGAAGGACTGATAGAATAATTTGTCGCCAGGATCGCCTCAACCGAATAGTTTGCTGTCTCCCTGGTGCTAGGGTTCGGCATGTGGTGGACCGGGTGGATAAATTACTGGGAGGGGCTGGGTATGACCCAGCAGTCTTGGTCCACGTTGGAACCAATGACCGTATACATGGAAGGTGGAGGCTCCTTAAGAATCAATTTAGAGAACTAGGCTGCAAGTTGAAGGGAAGGACCTCCAAGGTGATATTCTCTGAAATATTGCCTGTGCCATGCGCAACACAGGAAAGGCAGGGGGTGATTAGAGAGCTGAATGCATGGCTAAAGACCTGGTGTAGGGAGGAGGGATTTGGGTTTCTAGAGCACTGGGCTGACTTTTCATTGGGGTGCAACCTATATGCTAATGATGGTTTGCACTTGAATGGAAGGGGGTCTGCTGTGCTGGGGAAGAGGTTTATGGGAAGGCTGGAGGAGTATTTAAACTGGGTTTGAGGGGGGAGGGTGAACCAGAAGTACATTGGGCAGACAGGTCAGTTAGGGGTCAGACATTAATGGAGGGTGGAATGGGGATAGATGGGGGGTGGGATATGGCAGGTGACAAGAAATTTCCCATGTTGCAAACAGCCATTGAAAACTATAGTGCAATTTGTACTACTAAAAATAATATGAAAAACACCAGAGCAAAATGTAATAATGCATTAAAGTGTTTGTTCACCAATGCCAGAAGTCTGCCAAGCAAAATAGGTGAGTTGGAAGCTGTGGTGCATGAGGAGAGTTATGATGTAATCGGTATTGCTGAAACTTGGCTTCAATCCTCACATGACTGGGCTATTAATATTCCTGGCTATGCACTCTTTCGGAGAGACAGGCTAAAAAGGAAAGGTGGCGGGGTCTGTCTCTATGTGAGAAGTGATCTCAAAGCAAGTGTGAAAGAGGACCTGGTGGATGGAGAGTGTGATGAGTCCGAAGCATTATGGGTGGAACTGCATACAGATGTGTGTAGTTCAAAGTTAATCGTTGGAGTTTGTTATAGACCACCCAATGTGAATGAGGAGGTGGAGACTCAGCTCCTTGCACAGATGGAAAGGGCTGCAAGGGCTGGGACAGTGATAATAATGGGGGATTTTAACTACCCAGAAATTGACTGGAGTAATGGCACTGCTGGGACAGTTAAAGGGCAAAAAATGATAAACCTATTACAGGACAATTTTATGGTCCAGTTTATTGAGGCCCCAACTAGGAATGAAGCTCTGTTGGACCTGGTAATCTCAAACCATGCGGAGCTTATTACTAATGTCCAGATAAAGGAACACCTGGGTAGCAGTGATCATAACATGATTTCCTTTGATGTTAGCGCTAAACAAGAAATACATACGGGTAAGATAAAAACACTTAACTTCAAGAGAGCTAATTTTCTGAGGATGAGGGCTACTCTCCAGGACTTAGACTGGGAGAGAATATTCGCTTCAATGGGCACAGAACAGAAATGGGAATTCTTCAAAAAGACTGTTGGGGACCTCACTGCAAAGTATATTCCCATGGGCAATACGTTTAAAAGGCTAAAAACAAAACCTATGTGGCTCACGGCCAAAGTTAAAAAAGCTATAAACTGTAAGAGAAGAGCTTTTAAAAAATATAAAAATGAAGGATCACTAGTGTCATTTAAATGTTACAAAGAAATTAACAGAATATGTAAAAAGGAAATCAAGGATGCAAAAATTCAAAACGAACAACAGATTGCAAAAGATAGTAGGACAAACCCCAAAAAATTCTTCAAATATATTAATAGTAAAAAGGTCAAGTCTGAGCATGTAGGCCCTTTACAAAACAATCTAGAGTTGGTGACTGGGGACAAAGAGAAGGCTAATTTATTAAACACTTTCTTCAGCTCTGTGTACACAAAAGAGCATGGGGGAGCGTATGTCCATAATGGGGGTGATAGTGACACAGCCCCAAATGATCCACAATGGCTCAAAAGTGATATGGTCCAGAAATACTTAGACAGAATAAAGGTGGATAAAGCACCTGGCCCTGATGGCATCCACCCACGGATCCTAAAAGAATTGAGCTCTGTAATTTCAGAGCCATTGTATCTAATTTTTAGGGACTCATTAATGACGGGAATAGTCCCACTGGATTGGCGCAGGGCGAACGTGGTGCCTATATTTAAAAAGGGATCAAAGTCTTTACCAAGTAACTATAGACCTGTTAGCTTAACTTCTATAGCTGGGAAGATACTGGAGCGTTTAATAAAAGACCACATCGACGAGTTCTTGCTGAACAAAAACACTTTAAGCAACAGACAACATGGATTCATGAAAGACAGAAGTTGTCAGACAAATCTGATTTCTTTTTATGAGGAGGTAAGTAAAACCTTGGACAGAGGGGTGGCGGTGGACGTGGTATACTTGGATTTTGCAAAAGCATTCGATACAGTTCCCCACACACGGCTCATGTGTAAGGTAATGTCTACTGGTTTGGAAATATCAGTTTGTAAATGGATAGAAAATTGGCTAGAAGACAGAATTCAGAGAGTAGTGGTTAATGACTCTTACTCTGAATGGTCTAAGGTTATCAGTGGTGTACCCCAAGGTTCAGTGTTGTGACCCTTACTTTTTAACATCTTTATAAATGATATTGGGTCTGGGATCAAAAGTAATATTTCTGTCTTTGCAGATGACACCAAGATATGCAGTGGAATAACGTCTTTACAGGATGTCTCCAATTTACAAGCCGACCTCAATACACTGTCTAATTGGGCGACTATGTGGCAGATGAGGTTTAATGTTGATAAATGTAAAGTTATGCACTTGGGGCCTAAGAATATGCATGCATCATACATGCTAGGGGGAGTACAACTGGGGGAATCCATAGTGGAGAAGGATCTGGGGTTTTGGTAGACCATAAGCTCAATAACAACATGCAATGCCAAGCTGCTGTTTGCAAAGCGAGCAAAGTCCTTTCTTGTATTAAGAGAGGTATGGACTCCAGAGAAAGAGATATAATTTTGCCCCTGTTCAAATCATTAGTAAGACCTCACCTGGAATATGCCGTTCAGTTTTGGGCACCAGTTCTCAAAAAGGATATCGGGGAACTGGAGAAAGTGCAGAGAAGGGCAACCAAACTGATAAGAGGCATGGAGGAACTCAGCTATGAGGAGAGATTAGAGGAACTAAATTTATTCACTCTTGAGAAGAGGAGATTAAGGGGGGATATGATCAACATGTTCAAATACATTAGGGGTCCATATAGTGAACTTGGTGTTGAGTTGTTCTCTGTATGGTCAACCCAGAGGACAAGGGGGCACTCTTTTCGTCTAGAGGAAAAGAGATTTCATCTTCAAGTACGGAAAGGTTTCTTCACAGTTAGAGCTGTGAAAATGTGGAATAGACTCCCGCCAGAGGTGGTTCTGGCCAGTTCAGTAGATTGCTTTAAGAAAGGCTTGGATACTTTCCTGATGGTACATAATATAACTAGGTACTAACATAGGTAAAGTTGATCCAGGGAAAATCCGATCGCCTATTGGGGGATCAGGAAGGAATTTTTTTCCCCTGCTGTAGCAAATTGGAGCATGCTCTGCTGGGTTTTTTTTTCCGCCTTCCTCTGGATCAATTGTGGGCATAAAATTGGGTATCTGGATTGTACGATCATTTTTTATTTTATTTATTTGTTTTTAAGGTTGAACTGGATGGACTTGTGTCTTTTTTCAACCTGACTAACTATGTAACTATGTAACTATGTAACTATGTGTCATTGATCAAGCTGTGGAGGAGCAGGAGCGGGAAGATGAGGAAGTCGCAATGCTGGATGAATTCCCGGGGGGGCTACTCTATCTGAGACAAGTGAACAACAGGAGTCTGAAGAGGAGTCAGAGGAGGATGGTGCCGGGGTGGATGGGGAGGAGCAAGAAGAGCATGCTTTAAACCTTTCTGGGATCCCTGTTGTTGTGCGTGGATGGGGAGAGGAGAATGAAGAGGACGACATTATCCTGGATGATGAGCAGGAGCCAGGCCACCACACCGCTTCCAGTTTAGTGCAAATGGGGGCCTTCATGCTCCAGTTTTTTAACAGGGACCCCCGTATAAAAAGCATAAGGGTCAAGGACCAGTACTGGGTGGCAACGTACTTAGACCCCCGGTACAAACACAAAATGGCGGAAATGTTACCGCCGTCACAGAGGGCTGTCAGAATGGAGCACTTCCAGGCCTTGCTTCGAGAAATGCTGCATTCTGCTTTTGCGTGCGCTGGCAGAGGAGCAATTCCCACTCCCAGAGAAGGAGTTGCTGGTACCAATCCAACAGCGCCTGCAAGAAGAGGCCGGTTTGAAGATGTGTTGGTGACTTCTGATATGAGGTCATTCTTTCAGCCGACCCATCAACAGGTGTCATCCGGATCCAGCATCATGGAATACCTAGACTGTCAGGTGTCCGACTACATCGGGTTAACGGCCGATGTGGACGCTCTGAGGAGTGATGAACCCCTGGACTACTGGGTGGGCAGGCTTGACCTCTGGCCAGAGCTTGCCCAATTTGCAATCGAACTGTTGGCTTGCCCCTCGTCCAGTGTCCTGTCAGAAAGGACGTTCAGCGCAGTAGGGGGGATCGTGACCGATAAGCGTACTCGCCTAGCTCACGACAGTGTTAACTACCTCACATTTCTAAAAATGAATGAGGCATGGATCTTGGAGGAATTCAACACATGTGACCAGTAGACCATGTATATGTCTATAAACGATTTTTTTAATCGAGCACACAGACCTTCTTTCTTAATTTGGCTCACTTCCTTGTCCAAAAAAAGCACACCGTACTATATGCCCGTACCCTCCTGTTTGAAGAGGTTGAGCGGTGTCATATTTCTACTGGGGCTGCTTATTATGAGGGGCTCCTACCATCCCTGTGCTGTGCTGACTTCCTCCTGGGGCTGTACCTCTGCTGTGCATATTATGAGGGGCTCTCACCATCCCTGTGCTATGCTCATTATGAGGGGCTCCCACCATCCCTGTGCTATGCTCATTATGAGGGGCTCCCACCATCCCTGTGCTATGCTGACATCCTCCTGGGGCTGCTTATTATGAGGGGATTCCACCATCCCTGTGCTGACTTCCTCCTGGGGCTGTACCTCTGCTGTGCATATTATGAGGGGCTCCCACCATCCCTGTGCTGTGCTGTGCTGACTTCCTCCTGGGGCTGCTTATTATGAGGGGCTCCCACCATCCCTGTGCTGTGCTGACTTCCTCCTGGGGCTGTACCTCTGCTGTGCATATTATGAGGGGCTCCCACCATCCCTGTGTTATGCTCATTATGAGGTGCTCCCACCATCCCTGTGCTATGCTGACTTCCTCCTGGGGCTGCTTACGGTGCAGGTGCCAGTGCTGTATATCACGGTGCTGGTGTGAGTGCTTTATGTCATGTTGCTGATGTCAGTGCTCTCTATCACGGTGCTGGTGTCAGTGCTTTATGTCACACTGCTGATGTCAGTGCTCTCTATCACGGTGCTGGTGTCAGATCACTCTATCACGGTGCAGGTGTCATTGCTGGATGTCACGCTGCTGATGTCAGTGCTGTATATAACAGTGCTAGTGTCAGTGCTGTATATCACGGTGCAGGTGTCAGTGCTTTATGTCACGCTGCTGATGTCAGTGCTCTCTATCACGGTGCTGGTGTCAGATCACTCTATCACGGTGCAGGTGTCATTGCTGTATGTCACGCTGCTGATGTCAGTGCTCTCTATCACGGTGCTGGTGTCAGATGACTCTATTACGGTGCAGGTGTCATTGCTGTATGTCACGCTGCTGGTGATCATCTCCTGCACCCTCTTCTTTGCTTACCCTGACCTTCCCTCTCCTCCATTGCCTTCATGCGCTCCACAGTCCTGAATTGTCACAACAATTTCACATATAAAAAAAGAATACTTGTAGTTGTCGATCCCATATTCACCTCATACATGTGTTATGTCATTGGCCATGTGGTGGGACTATGTTTGCACAGCTAGTAACTATTTTGTGACTGCAAATTTGACCTGTAGGTTTGCAAAGTTTGTCTCCCATTGAAGTCAATGGGGCCCGCCACGAACGTTACGGTTCGCGAACTATCGGGCGCGTATATCACGGTGCTGGTGTCAGTGCTGTATATCACGGTGCTGGTGTCAGTGCTTTATGTCACGCTGCTGATGTCAGTGCTGTATATCACGGCTGCTGAACCTTTCCACACGGGTGCAAGGTTTTTTTGACACCCTAGGCAAAACCTCATTTTTCTGCCCCCCATTGGCTCCACCCCTGACTCCATCCCCTTTGCCCTGCCCATGTATACCCCACCTTTTTAATGAAGCGACCATTAAATGCAGCCCACCAGTGCCCATTAAATGCAGCCCATCAGCAAACATTAAATGCAGCCCACCAGTGCCCATCAAATGTAGCCTCACCAGCGCCCATCAAATGCAGCCTCTCCAGCACCCATCAATAAATGTTTGCTTGCTTCCATTCATTCGGGAGTTGGGACACTGACACAGTCCTCCGTTGCCGCTGCGCCTCTGACACTATGAGCAAACAGAGCGCTGGCTGCCTGCTGATCTGAGACTTAGACCCCTTTCACACTGGGGCGTTTTTCAGGTGATTTAGCGTTAAAAAAAAAAGCGCATGTGAAGTGCTTGAAAAAAGCCTCATCTGCAACCCCAATGTAAAAGCCCAAGTGCTTTAAGAACTAGCAGCGCTTTACCAGCATTTTTTGAGCGCTATTGGGCGCTTTTAACTCCTGCTAGTGGCCAAATAAAGGGTTAAAAGCGCCCACAAAACGCTGCTGCCAAAGGTGCTTTTCAGGCGCTTTTCAGGCTTTTTGCAGGCGCTTCCCATTGATTTCAATGGGAAAGGGTGCTTTAGGAGCGGTTTATTGACCGCTCCAAAAGCACTGCAAAGAAGCTGCTTGCAGGACTTTTTTTGATGCCCTGCCAGTGCAGCGCCTCGGTGTGAAAGCACTCAGGCTTTTACATTGGGATTGCAGTTGCGGCTTCTTTCAGGAGCTTTACAGGCACTTTTTTTTAAAGCTAAAGTGCCTGAAAAAGCCCCAGTGTGAAAGGGGTCTAAGTTGCTTGCTGCAGAGAGAAGAGAGTAAGAACACCAGTGGCCAGGCGCCCTAGGCAGCAGGGCTCCCTACGTGGTTGCCTAGTTTGCCTAGTGGTTGCAGCGGCCCTGTTTGCACGTGCAGGGAACATTAAAAAAAAAAATGCATTTATGCTTCCACTTGATTGGATAATGGAAATCAGCATTGCTTCACCTGATTCACTAAGCTCTGGGGAAAATTCCCTTGCAAAGCAAACAGTCTATTTGTCTTTAGTAAATCAACCCCTATGAGCTGAAGACTGTTGCTTAGTAAAAAAAAAACTATATTAGACCCGCCAAAATATTACTCATGTACCATGTTATTATCACACAAATCCCTATAATTCAGCTTATGTTCAACAAGTTAACACAGCATATTACAGTTTTTCATTTTTCCAGCTCTTGGCATTCAGTCGCATAGCATCACAGACCTGCACTCGATTTTCCTCACTCACTAACTGGATGTCTGAACGGGAAGCTATATAATGGCCAACATGGCATTACATGACTGTGCATTCAGGGATGAATAAGGAGTATCTCAACTCAAGGTTACCAGCCCAACATGTACTATTTGTACTGGACTGGGGAGCAAATGAGCCCAGCCACCAAACTAACCCCCCATCTGTGTACCATATGTCCACTTTTTCCATCATAGAAGCAAAGAAATATTTTTGCATATATAAAGATCTATCAGATAGCTGCATTCAAAGTTATTAAGTGCTTTGAAAGCCAGAAAACAAACTTTAAAGTCATTTTATTATCAGCGATAGAAGGGTGTGAATGGAGGTAATAAAATAATGGAGGTCATGTTTTAATAATTGCTGAACCTTTTCTAATAACACTGCATACAAAATGTTACAATAATCTGTGCAAGAGGATACAGTTGCATGGTCTCACTATGCCCCTTAAGTGAAAAGAATAGACTTAACAGGTAAAAGGTAATGTTTGAATGCTATACTTACATCAAGTGCCACCCCAAATCTGAGTCCGTCTAATGAAAGACATCCTCACTAAGTCAGTTAATAGAGTGTAATATTGGTAGATGAGGATCACCTTCCACAATACTTCAGCTTTGTCAGTAGAGCTGAACTATATAACATATATATATATATATATATATATATATATATATATATATAGTGTTTGTTCATTGAAATTTAATTATTTATGTGTGTAGAATATGGCTGCTATAAGAACAGGGAGATGTTGAATAGTGTACCCTCAAATACAATGAAGTAGTGATTCTAGTTATCACCACAGTACACGCAAGTGAAACTGTGCATTTTCTAAACACAGCATATGTAAGTAACAATTCACATAGGTCACAAAGAGGATATATATATATATAATTACACACACACACACAGTATCTCACAAATTTTTGTAAATATTTTATTCTAACTTTTCATGTGACAAGACTGAAGAAATGACACTTTGCTACAATGTAAAGTAGTGAGTGTACAGCTTGTATAACAGTGTAAATTTGCTGTCCCCTCAAAATAACTCAACACAGTCATTAATGTCTAAACTTCTGGCAACAAAAGTGAGTACACTCCTAAGTGAAATTGTTCAAATTGGGCCCAATTAGCAATTTTCCCTCCCCGTTGTCATGTGACTCATTAGTGTTACAAGGCCTCAGGTGTGAATGGGAGCAGGTGTGTTAAATTTGGTGTTATCGCCCTCTCTCATACTGGGCACTGGGAGTTCAACATGGCACCTCATGGCAAAGAACTCTCTGAAGATCTGAAAAAAAGAATTGTTGCTCTACATGAAGATGGCCTAGGCTAAAAGAAGATTGCCAAGACCCTGAAACTGAGCTGCAGCAGGGTGGACAAGACCAAACAGCGGTTTAACAGGAGAGGTTCCACTTAAAACAGGCCTCGCCATGGTCGACAAAGGAGGTGAGTGCACATGCTTAGCACCATATCCAGAGGTTGTCTTTGGGAAATAGACATATGAGTGCTGCCAGCATTGCTGCAGATTTTGAAGGGGTGGGGGGGGGGTCAGCCTGTCAGTGCACAGATCAACGCTGCACCTGCATCAAATTGGTCTGCATGGCTCTCGTCCCAGAAATACGCCTCTTCTACAGATGATGCACAAGAAAGCCTGCAAACAGTTTGCTGAAGACAAGCAGACTAAGGATATGGATTACTGGAACCATGTCTTGTGGTCTGATGAGGCCAAGATAAACGTATTTGGTTTAGATCCATCAGCTCTGTGATGTCATCATGGAGTAACATAATGGAGGCCACACAAAATATTGAGACTTTGGGTCCAATTTGGACATTTTCACTTAGGGGTGTACTCACTTTTGTCTCCAGCAGTTTAGACATTAATGTCTGTATGTTGAGTTATTTTGAGGGGATAGGAATTTTACACTTTTATACAAGCTGTACACTCACTACATTATATCATATATCAATGTAATTTCTTCAGTGTCGTCACATGAAAATATATAATAAAATATGAGGGATATACTCACTATTGTGAGATACTGTGTGTGTGTGTGTGTGTATATATATATATATATATATATATATATATATATATAACGCGCGCAAACACACACACACACACACACACACACACACTATGAATAACACAAACATTTTCCTTCACTCATGGTTAGTGTTTGGCTGAAGCTATTTATTATCAATCAACTGTGTTTACTTTTAAAATCATAATGGCAACAGAAACTACCCAAATTACCATGCTCAAAAGTTTACATACCCCAGTTACTTAATACCGCCTATTGCCCCCTTAAACTTCAATGACAGCTTGAAGTCTTTTGTGATATTTGTGGATGCGGCTCTATATTTTCTCAGATGGTAAAGCTGCCCTTTCCTCTTGACAGAAAGCCTCCAGCTCCTGTAAATTCTTGGGCTGTTTTGCATGAACTGCACATTTGAGATCTCCCCAGAGTGGTTCAATGATATTGAGGTCAGGAGACTGAGATGGGCACTCCAGAACCTTCACTTTATTCTCCTGTAGCCAATGATAGGTCGACTTGGCCTTGTGTTTTGGTTCATTGTCATGTTGGAATGACCAAGTACGTACCATGCACAGCTTCCTGGCTGATGAATGCAAATGTTCCTCCAGTATTTCTTGATAACATACTGCATTCATCTTGCCAACAATTTTGACCAAATTTCCTGTGCCTTTGTAGCTCCCACATCCACAAAACATCAGCGATCCACCTCCGTTCATTTCATCATAGGCCCTGTTAACTCTTCTCCAAATGTAGTGTTTATGGTTGTGCCAAAAAGCTAAATTTTAATCTCATTGCTCAAAATGACTTTGTGCCAGAAGGTTTGAGGCTTGCCTCTGTGCTGTTTGGTGTATTTTAAGCAGGATTGTGGCATTTGCATAGTAATGGCTTTCTTCTGGCGACTCAACCATGCAGCCCACCTTTCTTCAAGTGCCTCCTTATTGTGCATCTTGAAACAGCCACACCACATGTTTCATAGAGTCCTGTATTTCACCTGAAATTATTTGTGGGTTTTTCTTTGCATCTTGAAAATTTTCCTGGCAGTTGCAGATTAAATTTTAGTTAATCTACCTAATCGTGGTTTGATTTCAACAGAACCCCTCATTTTCACCTTCTTGATTAGAGTTTGAAAACTGCTGATTGTCATTCTCAATTTCTTGTCTTTTTTTTATATTCCTTTTTCGTGTTTTATACAGTTCAACTACCTTTTCCCACAGATCCTTTGACAATTCTTTTGCTTTCCTCATGACTCAGAATCCAGAAATGTCAGTGCAGCACTGGATGAAAGATGCAAGGGTCTGTCAGGAGTCCAGAAACTCATTGACCTTTTGTACACACACACACTACAAGCAAATTACAAGCAAACAGATCGCAGGTGAGAGTGGTTACCTTTAATAACGTGGAGAACAGTGGCGCTTACCTGAGTGGAGTATATTAAAATGATCAATGATGGATTTATTAAGATAAAAAAATAAAATATTAACAACCTCACAGGGTAAAGGTTAAAATGGCTAGTCACAAGGGGAGGCTCGCTGTGTAGTCCCGATCCAGATAGCCCGCGGTGTGGGGTGCTGCTGCTGTCTCCCTAGCTGCAAGGTTTTCCAAGGCTCTGAGTCAAGCTGGCAGTCATCTCACAGCCTGATGAGGAGCAGACATGCTCCGAATGCACGCCTGCCAGCCCTGTGCCCCATATCCAGTGATGTCACAGCACCCTCTACCAATAGGTAGGTGCTAGTAATAGTTTTTTTACTAGGTGCTGTCAGCACAGGCAAATGTATGCTGCAAGCTAGGCCTGTCTGTTTTGATCTGGGGGCTGGGAATGATCAGAGTACCAGTGGGTGTGACCACCTGTGCTCTAGTGCTGATCAGCCTCCCCTGCTTCCAGGGAGAATGTTCTCAAAGAGGGGCAGGGTCTGGAACTGGAGTGGTAGGCAGCTCACGTGGGAGCCCTGACCAATCCCCATCTGGTATTGGCAGGGGCGGGCCTCCTACATAAGCTGAAGTAACATGCCACTTGGGGGAGATGTCGGCTGAGTGAAGTGGAGGATGGAATACTAGGCAGCAGCAGGAGGGCACCCCCATCTGGGGGGAGGGGGTGCGCTGATTGCAGGAGGAGGCCCGGAGAGAGGTGTGAAGGAACTTTGCCTCTACACGGTCATTGGCAATGTCTTTATCATCACGCGGTCGTTGATTACAGTGCAAGGTGGAACTCTGTGGAGGACACTGCTGTAAAGGAGAACTCTGATGTAAAGGGCAATGCTGCAGACCCTGATGTAAGCGGGAACTCTGATTGATGTAAAAGGGGAACGCAGTGGACTCTGATATAAGTGGTCTCTGGTGACCAGAGCCCCCCCTTACATCAGAGTTCCCTCTTAAATCATGGTCTGCAGTATTTGCCTTTTATGTCACAGTTCCATTGCACTTAAGGGGGAATCCTGCAGACTCTGTTGCAAGGGGGAACTCTGTGCTGGCTGGGTTATATTAATTTGACCTTCATGTAAAATGAAAAAATATGTTTTTGGACTGTTTAAATTAAACACATTACTAATAGCACTAGTTACAGGTTTATAGTTTAAATGTTGATATTTGCACTGATTAGCACTGAAAACTGAAATTTTAGGTGCTTTTTAGCAATGTCAGTAAAAAATACGGCCGTCAGTAAATTTTATGAGTTTTGCCAGTAAAAAATTGGTGCCTTTTGTAAATTTTGGCACCCTGCCAGTAAATTTCACTTCTGGGGGATTGGTAACACTGCAACTTGTGCGCATGTTATCATTCCAAAATCACCAGGGTATGTAAACTTTTGATCAGGGTCATTTGGGTAGTTTATGTTGCCATTATAAATTACAAAGAGTAAACACAGTTGATTGATAATAAATGGCTTCAGCCAAATACCCACCGTGGATGAAAGAAATGTTTTTGTGATATTATTATTTAATTTTCCTATATAGCGCTGTCAATTTACACAGCACTTTACGTATACATTGTACATTCACATCAGTCCCTACCCTCAAGGAGCTTACAATCTAAGGTCCCTAACTCGCATTCATATACTAGGGCCAATTTAGACAGAAGCCAATTAACTTACCAGCATGTCTTTGGAGTATGAGAGGAAATAGGAGCACCTGGAGGAAACCTACACAGGCACAGGGAGAACATGCAAACTCCAGGCAGGTAGTGTAGTGGTTGGGATTCAAACCAGTGACCCTTTTTACTGCTAGGTGAGAATGCTACCCACTACACCACTGTGCCACCCATGTTATCATTCATATTCTCTGAAAAATGGCCAAGAAATCATAAATTCTGCCAGGGTATGTAAACGTATGTGTATATATATATAATTTTTTTTATTTTATTTTTTACTTGGAAGAACCTATTACCTTTTTCAAACAAAAGAATAATGTGGAAAGAGCAATATTATACACATTCTTGTCTTTGCCTCCACAATAAAAAAGAAGCTATCAAGCTACTACACGTTTTCCTGTCAGTAAATCGCAAGGTCTTAAATTTTCAGTCTGACTGTAAAGCTAAATGTCTTGTATACAGGCCAGAATTTTATGTTTCTCAGGGCCATAAATGCAAGACCAGCTGTGCAGTAAGAAGATGAAAGTGATGAAAGAACAAGGTTACATGAGGAGACTACTGCCTGATATGTTACAGCAGAAAAAGGGACCTCATTCTCTAATACTTACTCGTAAGCACTAATTCTTAAATATAATAACCCGCAGCAACCAATCAAAATCCATCCTGTATGGATCTGACTTCAACTAAATAAATCCAGATTGATTGCTCTACGTTTTAACACGTATTAGGAATCTGTTATTAAATAAGTCTAAAGTCCCATATACACTATCAGTTTTTCTGCTGACTTTTTCCTTCAGATTTACCAAAACCATGTAGTGCAAGGGCCTGCCTGATTGCATACAAATTGAAACTCCTAAGGTTTGACCTCATATGGTTTTGGTAAATTTGAAGGAAAAAAATCAGCATAAAAACTGATAGTGTGTATGGGGCTTAAATGTTCTAAATAGACAGATTTTTTTTGGGCACCTATACATTCATCTCAATTCGTCTTAAATATATTGTATTAATATAAAATGTAATCACATATAAAATCTATGCAATTTGTATATTTCACATTCATCCATGCTTCTGTAAAATACTCATTGTATTAGACAATTTAAATAAATTTTAACATACAAAAAGTATTGTTATGTACATTTAATTTTCAGGTTTCTCAGATCACCATATGAAGAGTTGATGCAGAAGTGAAAGTTAACATCTGTATATGAATCATGTTAAAAATAAATTCTAGGAAAGAGGATGTAAAGTTTCTTTGGACAAACCTAAGAAGATGGAAAGGGTACAGCAGAACTAATGTATGCAATATCCACATTCCTTCCAGTAAAGCAATGTGCTCAAGCTTCCTCGTTGACATCTTTGCATGATCTTCTCTAGGGTTTGGCATCTTTGGCCAACTTGACTGCCCGGTTTGATTTAACTGATACATGAGCACATGAGTTAATTCATCCAATCACTGAGGTATGTTAAACATATACACTGAGCTATGCATGCACATACGCTGCTGTGTTAAGTCATATATGCAGTATGTGTGTATTTATATAATGCAGGTTTGTGATTTTCTCAGAATGACATATAAACAAAAAATTTTTAGGTTTACTTTTTTTTTTTTATGTTTTATGTAAACATCAGGTTTCTTTGAGTGGACATTTTTCAAACAAGATGTCATTGAAACATTTAATACATACTATTGTATGTTTTATCAGTGTAAATGAGCCAATCAGCAGTACACGCATTTTTTAGCTGCTTCCATTGTTTAAGAGGAGTTCACGTCAAATGTCGGGTACATCTGTCAAAAAGGTCAACAATAGCTTGAGGTTTGACATTTTTCACCTTTGGCATGTATGATACTACAGTGCCATCTAAAGTTAGACGATGCTCTCACAAGAAACTAGTAAAAAGAAAGAGGTACTGGGACACCCCCATGTGGAAATGGATACCCAAACTTTCTAAAAAAAAAACACCAAAGGCAAGCGTCATAAGCTGAAAGGAGGGCTCCATAAAAACAAGTACGGTCTGTGCCAGAGGGCACCATAACAACAAAGGCAGGTCCATGCTAGAGGGCTCAGGGACAATAAAGGAAGGTCTGTGCCAGAGGGTTCCATAACAGCAGGGGTGTTGCTAGATCTACAAAAGATCTGGGGCTAGAGCCCATAGCAGTGTAGTAAAGAAATTCATACTCTTGGGCGGTCATACACATGTATATAATATATGTGTGTGTGTCCACTTAAATCAGGGTCCCCAGAGAGCCTCCCCCTTAAATCAGGGTCCCCAGAGAGCCTCCCCCTTAAAGCAGGGTCCCCAGAGAGCCTCCCCTTAAATCAGGGTCCCCAAAGAGCCTCCCACCTGCATCAGGGTCCCCAGAGAGCCTCCCCTCCCATTGGGGAGGCTCTCTGGGGACAGAGACTCAGGGCTATTGGTCCCAGAGTAAGGGATATGCCCCAAAAGCCACCCCCTAAGCCCCAAAAGCCACCCCCTAGTGACGCCAATGCATAACAGCACAAAGACAAATAAAGAAAGACTGTGCCAGAAGGAACTTCACCTGAGGATGATAATAGCACTGGTTTTCTTGCAATCGTATGAGTACAGCCTGGAGTTAGTTGTCTGCAGAGATTGTGAAGTTGCTATAAACCAATGCTAAATCATTACTTCTGTACCCTTCCTGTACACAGACCACTGTTCATTCTCATTCGCTAGAAAGGTTAGGTAGTGTGTGCATGTGTTTGTACTACTGAATGAATGAATGAATGAATACTGCATATCTGTAATACTTTGTAATACTTTGTAAGTCTTGTATTGTTGTCCTACAATTGTAAATAAGTAGTTTCTATGTAGATTATTCTTGTTTAGTAAAGCACAATAACATACTACAGAGGTTAGTACATCCTTGTTTTTACTGCCAAGTGACCTTAAAAAAGACACAAATCAAAACAGCTGGTCAGTGTTCATTCAAAAGAAATTTGCAAATAGGTAACAAGCTTTTATTGCTGAAGAGACACATTGGGGTTGATACTACAAGCAAATAGACTGTGTACTTTGCAAGTGCAGTTGCACTCATTTTCCCCAGAGTGTAAGGAAGGTGGTGGAGCACTGTTAATTTCCAACATCCAATCATGTGCAAGCAAAAATGCAGTTTTTTTTTTCCTTGCAACTGATTGGATGTTCTTGCCCTACGTGAAGCTTCACCACATTCACTAAACTCTGAGGAAAATGAGTGCAACTGCACTTACAAAGTACACTTGCAAAGTACACTTGCAAAATCAACCCCAGTATGTATTTTCAGCAATGAAAAACCACCTTTGCACAATTTTTTTTTCTTTAGCAAAGTTAACGCTTTAATCTATTAATTACCTAGCAAATAGCAATCAGCTTTTGTGGTCATTGGCCTGGCCCACCACCTGTTCCTCCCACCACAATACACACTTATGCATATGGAATTCTATACTTTCCCTATATTGGGAAGCCTCACTGGCCAACAGTGATAATGTGGAAGGTGAGGGGGTTTAAGTAACCATTGAGGCTAGTCACTATTTCCAGAGGTGCTAGACAGAGAAACAGACATGGCAGTACAAGATATATACTAGTTTTTGGGTTACGTTAGGTTTGCTTTAAGGGTAGGTGTATATGGCATGTAACATTTTAAGTGATATTAAACCCAAAATCTAACATGTATTTTGCAGCTTACCAATTCTTAGATGTGATATCTGCATAGTTTTCTTTTTTAGGCGTTCTTTCCTTTATTTTCACCTGGTGATCCTTTCAGTAAATCTGTTCACAGAACAAGCTCCCCCGCAGATGTAGCAGGTGCTTACTATTATATTTCTATTTAAAACCATTAACCCAAAAGAAAAAACTTGTTTGAAACTGCTTATAAAGTTTTAGCTGGAGTACAGTTTTTTTTTTTTTTATTCTTTATTTTATTTTAAAGATAAGTTACAACTCTCAAAAAAATAAAAATAAGTTACAACTTCTCAAAAAGATAAAAGGAACAGAATTATATATAAATTCTTATTTCCTTTATATTCAACCGTTCCTTTCCTCCCCCTGTCACACCTTGACCCTTTCTCTTTTTCCCTTGTTTTTCCATTTCCTGTTCTATTGCATTTCTCATCCAATTTTTATCCTACTTTCGACACTTTTTTTATTTTTTATTTTATTGAGTTATCTCTACTACGTATCTCCATGATCTTTTACGATTTTGCCACTCCTTCCATTTGTCTTTCCATTCTGTCTCTTCTGTCTGTTCCTCCCCGCTTACATCCACACTCTCCCATTTTTGTATGGTATCTATTCCAAATATCCAATCTCGGATTTTAGGGCTCTCTGTTTCCTGCCATTTTTTGGGGATTTGGCTTTTTGCTACATTTAACAGAGTAGGGATTATCAATGCTCAATATTGCTTCACGGGGCTATTTGTCCCGTGAAACAAACAAGTCCTCCGGGATGTCTTCATTAGTAATTATCTTTATTAGTTGTAGAACTCCCTTCCAGTATTTTTTTATAACAGGGCAATCCCACCATAAATGAAACATTGTACCTAGAGACTTTCCAGCACTCGTGGGACCTCTACCGTTGAAAATTTCTAATTTTGTCCAGCGTGATGTACCACCTTGCCAGGCATTTATAATTTGTTTTAGCCATCTTAGAATCTATCGCAGAGCTATGTGTCAATTTCAAATTTTTTTCATTTTCCCATTTCTTGACATATGGTGGGGCGTCCATTCCTTCTCCTTCCAGTAAAATTGTATATATTCGGGAGATGTTATTTTTTGACTCTTCCCTCAAACACAACCTCTCCATCTGTGTATAGTCTCCTCCCATTCGAAGTGGTTTTGGCAATTTCTCAACAAAATGCTTTAGCTAGGCGTACCTCCATATGTCAAGTTTCATAAAATTCAGTGTCTGAGCTTAACTCCTGAAAAGTGCTTATTTTCCCATTTTTTTAATATGTCTCTCAATTGTGCATTTTCTTTTTTTATCCAATTCCCCCCCCCCCCCCCACTTTCCTTTTTCCTGGTTCAAAAAACACATTGTCCTTTAAATAAATCATCGGAGAGTTATACCTCAATTTTTTTTGCATGTGCATACTATCCCATATTTTAAGTGCAATGATAGTTATATCGTGTGTATTTTGTCCCAACATCCTATAGTGTGGTGAGTTCGATATTACGTGACCTAAGTGTGTATCACTCATACTATTTTCTAAGTTTATCCACCTATTTTCACTCCCCTATTTTGTCCATTCTATTAAATGTGAAAGTAATACTGCATTATAATATTTTTGGAAATCCGGGGCAGCTAAACCCCCCTGCTTTTTCTCCCTGCTCAATACCGTGGCTGCAATGCATGATTTTTTATCCCGCAAGACAAACATAGAAACCATACCTTTTAAAGTTCTAAAAAAATATTGTGGGATTGCTAAAGGCAGCATCTGGAATTTATATACAATTTTCGGGGTCAACATCATTTTTACCGCATTTATTCATCCTATCCATGAGAGAGGACGTGTTGACCTTTTTTTAGTTTAATTTTTAATCTCATCTAATAAAGGGATATAGTTTATCAGGCATATTTTCCTCAGAGTATCCGTCAGTCTTACTCCTAAATATTTTATATCCTTTCTCCGTGGGAATTGGAATTCTTCCTCTGATTTGTTTATATTTAAGATTTCTGACTTACTAAATTTTTTTTTAAAATCTTAAATTTCTCTGTATTTTTTTAATGTCTCCAGCAGATTTGGGATCGTAATTCTGGGATTTGAAATAAAGAAGAGCACATCGTCAGCGAACGCTGTGACTTTGTGCTCCTCTTCTCCCACTCTGATCCCTTTGATATCAGGGTTGTTACGATTTGTGGCCAATAATGGCTCCAGGGACAAGACAAATAGAAGGGGTGACAATGGACACCCCTGTCTAGTCCTGTTTTCCATTACGAAGGGGGGAGAAGATATTCCATTTATTTTTACCGAAGATTGCGGATAATTATATAGTGCTTTTATCCAGTTGATCATCCTAGGACCAATTCCCAGGACTTCCAATGTTGTCAGCATATAACCCCAGTCTACCCTGTCAAACGCTTTTTCAGCATCCAACGACAGGAATAGACTGGGGGATCCGCTAGTTTTAATAGATTGGAGGAGCAATAAGGCCCGTACCCCATTGTCCCTCCCTTCTCTGCCAGGGATGAACCCGACCAGGTGCACCAAATCGGTCAATTTTTCTTTCAACCTTCTTGCCAAGGTGCTTGCATATAGTTTGGTATCTGCGTTTAGTAAGGCAATTGGTCTATAGCTAGAACAGAGCGTTCTGTCTTTGTCCTCTTTTAGTATTACTGTTATTGATACAGACAGTGCATCCCTTCCCATTTCGGTGTTCATACCTATTTTGTTCCAATATTTGCAGAGTTTTGGGACTAATATTTCTTTATACTTTTTGAGATAGAGCGCTGTAAAGCCATCCGGCCCTGGGCTCTTTCCCGGGGTGAGGTTTTTAAAGCATTGTAAATTTCCTTCTCTGTGATAGGTCCATCCATTATGGTTCTATCACTCTCTGACAGGAAGGGTAACTGACTATTGTTCAAAAATTCCCTAATTTTCAGCTCTACCTCTTGTTCATGCTGCTCCTTCCTTCTGATGGTATAAAGGGATTCATAATAATTTCTGAACTCCTTCACTATCTCTTTCGTAATATTTACCATTACTCCCGACTTACTTTGAATTTTAATTTTTTTAAGTAAAATTCATTTCTCTTTTTTTTCAGTGTCTTGGCTAGTTGTCTACTTGATTTATCCCCCCATTGATGTCTATCTCTTGCTATTCTTTTTAATACCTTTCTTGCTTCTTGTTCCATAATGTCCTTAAGATCCTCTCTCTTATTGACCAGTAAATTAAAAAATTACTTTTTTTTTTCCTCGCACCGATGGAGATAAGGATCCCCCTGATAAAAGCCTTATGCTCCTCCCATACCGAGGCATCCGAGATTTCCCCTGTATCATTGTTCAAAAAGTAAAATTCAACTCCTTTCCCTACTGCATCTACCGTTTCCTCATCTTGGAGCAAATTTTCATTTAACCGCCAGGTAAATGGTAATCTTTGCAACCCCGGGATCCTCATCTTCATCAAGACAGGAGCATGATCCGATAATGCCACTATTTCGATCTTAGTTTCCCTCTCATATTCTAACATTTTATGGTCTACCAGTATACAATCTAACCTTGAATGAGTCCCGTGCACAGGAGAGAAGTTGTGTAGTCTTTAGATTTAGCATGTTCAACCCACCACGCATCTATTATTTGGCATTGGTGCAACTTAGATTTTATAGTTTTTAATTGCACTCCGCTCATACCCTGCAAAAGGGATGCGCTATCCACTAAGGGGTCAAAAGTTTAAATCCCAGACTAGAATAACCACCCCTGCCTTAAATTCCATTAAACGTCTCAACACCTGCTTTAGATATCTTGCCAGATCTTTATTAGGGCAATACAAATTGGCCAGGTGTAGACTCCCCCTCCCATTCTCCCCTTCAGAAATAGAAAGCGGCCCTCCGGATCACTCACTCTGTCTATCACCGTAAATTTTATTTTCTTAGCAAATCCAATTGCCACCCCCTTAGCTCCCCTGGTAGGGGATTCACTATAGTACCAAGTAGGGAAATCTTTCGAGTATATTTTAATATTTGTCTCCTGAGTGAGGTGTGTCTCTTGCAAGAACAGCACCTCTGCTTGATAATGGTGGATTTCTCTAAGTACTTTATGTTTCTTAACCAGAGAGTTAAGGCCTTTGACATTATATGTTAAGAAGTTTGATTCCTCCTGGAGATACACAATAGTATAAATTGTTGCCTTTTGGGTCTTATATATATATTTTTTTTGTTTCTGCAAGGTGTGATTCCTCCCTCTCCCCCCCCCCCCCGATCACCCCCCCCCTCCCTTCTCCCTCCGGCCTTGATTCGGCCCTATATCCACAGTTGGGTATCCATTCTGATCCCATCCTGGACATATTCCCTTTAGGGTGGAGCTCTGGCCATGGCAGCTGTGTCTGGGCCTCCCCCCCCAGTTAACAAAAGATATGGGAGGAGAGAACGGGACAAGCGCACAGAGAGCCCCTCAGACCCTCCCCGAACCTTCAGACTCTCTGATTTTTCCCCTCCATACAGTTAGTCCTTTCCCTCCCTGCCCCTCTCCACCCTAAAATAGTTGAGAGGAGACAGGGAACGGGAGGAAAAAAAAACATGCCCTAAGCCCAAATTTAAACCCAGTCTCTGTCCCACCCTCGTATCTTCATTCTTTATTCTAACTAGATATATTGGGGATTAGGATATCTAAATTTCTACAAAAGTCCTGAAGATCGTCCAGGAACATCATTCTAACTGTTCTTCTTTCTTTATCTTTATGTACTATTATAGAGGCCGGGAAACCCCAGCTATATTTCATGTTGACCCTCCTCAGTGAGTCTAGCAAAAGTTTTAGTTGTCGTCTCCGTGCCAACGTCCTAGCAGATATATCAGCAAAGACTTGAAGCTCAGTTCTCTCAAATTTCAATGGGGGAGTTCCTCTGAGTTTGCTCCATATCTTAGCTTTGTCCTCATATGCATGAAATTTAACAATAACATCTCAAGGAATTTCTTCTTTCAGGCCTGGGGGTTTCCTAATCCTATGGACCCAGTCTATTTTTAGATCCTCTCTTTCTCCTCTATCCAATATTGGACTGAAAATTTTTCTCATTTTTACCACCAAGTCCTTCCCCTGCTGTTCTGGAAGAGACCTAATCCTGAGGTTTTGACGTCTGCTTTGGTTTTCCTGTTCTTCCAACTTATATAGCATAGCTCTCTGATTGTTTTGCATAATCTTCACTTGAGTTTTAAGCTCTACTATTTCTTTAGCTTGTTTTCCTCTTAGTTCCTCTGCCTCTTCAACTCTCTTTTACAGATGGCCCATGTGCAACCTTACGTTCTTAATCTCTGATGTAATTGAATTTTCTAGTTGAGTGAATATTTCCATCATTTCAGTTTTTGTGGGGATTTGGGCCATATTTCATTGCTCCACTGATTCACTCAGAGCCCTAGCGCTCTCCAAGTCTATTTCATCTCTTGACTTATCCCCCTGATCTTCTTTTTGTTTCTCCAACTCCTTTTTCTCTTTTGTCCCTTGTTGTTTTTTTTCCATTCCTGGGCTCTTTGAATTAACGTCTTTAAGATATTTCTGAATTGTGTTTGGTTTAGGCTCTCTTTTGGAGTCTTTGAATCCATCCCTCTCTGGGGTCGACCTCTCATATTTCTTCAGGACTTGTTTTTCTTTTCTCACGTGTATCCTTTTTTTCCCCAGATTGTTCTAAATATTAAAAAAAAAAGTTGTTGTTTTTTTTTTTAATATCCTTCCCTACCTCTGAGGGGGGAATACCCCTTGCATACACAAGGGACCAAACAAGGGTCCAGAGGAGGGCAATTGTTTTATTTATTTTTTTAATACGTTTGCTAGACTGCTCCAAGCCACTTGTCCCCCTTTTTCTTTACCTCCTTCACCCTTCTCCCATCCTCCCACCTTTCTGATACGGTGAACATTTCACTATGGTTGCTATGGTCCTACGAATCTCTGGATTTTATTGCGAGAACCTTTAGCGATTGTCAAGGTTTTAATTTTGCTTTCATAGCATTTCTTAAAGCATGTTCTTATATAGACGTAATTTTAGAGGTGATATTTTATGAGCGAAAAAAAAAAGGAAACCTTATGGTGTAACTAATCCCGAGATGACTCAGACCTCCAGAGGTTGCTTAAATGTTTTCTTCAGTGCTTACATGAAGAACTCTTAACACAGTACAACTGAGTAGCTGGTTAATAAAGCAGTGAAGAACAAATGATAGTAAAAAAAAAAACAGTTTATATAAGTTTGTCAATAATTTCATCCATACAGCTTGAATCCTTCCTCACTCCACTGCAGATTGCCAAGCCGTTTTTTTTTTTCCTTTCCCCTTCACTGCAGGGTACACTCACATGCTTTCAGTTCTGTAACAGATTTTTCTATAAGTCCCAAAAAGTCATACCTGGGAGGTGCAGGCCACCTGATGACTTTGTTTCAGCTTTAATAATTTTACCTTCCAGGTACCTAGGTTCCTCAATGTATCCAATGTAATACTTTTGTTAGGCTTCAGCGCCAGGGACTGATGACTTACTTATATCTCATGTTGGCCTCCTCTTTCAGAGGGACGGCTGTATTACTGGTCAGCTGTCATCAAGTAGAGGTTCCTTGGCTAGGACTTAGGGAGTGAAAAACGGGACATCCTGGATGGACGGGCTGAGCGGGCTCCAACAGCTCATGGCGGTTCACTGTGAGTGCTGCAGACTGCCACTCTGCAGCTTCATCACTAAATGTTAACTTTCTGTGTTCTCCCGCTTCGGCCATGCCTATGCGCTCTTCGGCTCGAGAAGGGAGGTGCTGTGGGCCTTTACACTCTCAGGGGATTGGCATTCTCTCACCCTGCACTATCCCTGCTGGCTCTCTAGGCACTTCTCCGTACGCTCACATGGCCACCATAGCGAAGCCCCTCCCCTACCACTGGCGTGTCACAACAGCATCACAGCCCCCTAGGCCAGAGAGCCTCCCCCTTAAATCAGACTCCCCAGAGAGCCTCCCCTTAAGTCAGGGTCCCCAGAGAGCCTGCCACCTGCATCAGGGTCCCCAGAGAGCCCCCTCCCATTGAAGACTCTCTCTGGGGACAGATACTCAGGCCTATGGCTCCCAAAGTCGGGGCTATAGCCCCAAAAGCCACCCCCTAGCGATGCCGCTGCATAACAGCACAACAACAAAGAAAGACTGTACCAGAAGGAACTTCACCTGAGGATGATAATGGCATCGATTTTCTTGCAATCGTATGAGTAGAGCCTGGAGTTGGTTGTCTGCAGAGATTGTGAAGTTGCTATAAACCAAGCTAAATCATTACTTCTGTATCCTTCCTGTACACAGACCACTGTTCATTCTCATTCGCTAGAAAGGTTAGGTAGTGTGTGCATGTGTTTGTACTGCATATCTGTAATACTTTGTAATACTTTGTAAGTCTTGTATTGTTGTCCTACAATTGTAAGTAAGTAGTTTCTATGTAGATTATTCTTGTTTAGTAAAGCACAATAACATACTACAAAGGTTAGTTCATCCTTGTTTTTACTGCCAAGTGACTGTAAAAAAGACACAAATTAAAACAGCTGGTCAGTGTTCATTCTAAAGAAATTTTGCAAATGATTTCCAACATCCAATCATGCGTAAGCAAAAATGCTGTTTTTTTTTTCATTGCAACTGATTGGATGTTCTTGCCCTACATGAAGCGTCACAACATTCACTAAACTCTGAGGAAACTGAGTGCAACTGCACTTGCAAAGTACACTTGCAAAATCAACCCCAGTATGTCTTTTCAGCAATGAAAAACCACCTTCACACATATTTTTTTCTTTAGCAAAGTTAACGCTTTAACCACTTTCAGACCGGACCATTTTGCTGGTAAATGACCAGAGGTCTTTTTACAATTTGGCACTGCGCTGCTTTAACTGGTAATTGCGCGGTCATGCAATGTTGTACCCAAACAAAATTTGCGTCCTTTTCTTCCCACAAATAGAGCTTTCTTTTGATGGTATTTGATTGCCTCTGCGATTTTTATTTTTTGCGATATAAACGTAAAAAGACCGCAAATTTTGAAAAAAAATTATATTTTCTACTTTTTGTTATTAGAAAAAGCCAATAAACTCAATTTTAGTCATACATTTAGGCCAAAATGTATTCAGCCACATGTCTTTGGTAAAAAAAAAGTCAATAATTGTATATTTATTGGTTTGCGCAAAAGTTGTCACATCTACAAACTAAGGTACGTTTTCTGGAATTTACGCAGCTTTTAGTTTACGACTGCCTATCTCATTTCTTGAGGTGCTAAAATGGCAGGGCAGTACAAAACCCCCCCAAATGACCCCATTTTGGAAAGTAGACACCCTAAGGAAATTGATAAGTGGATGTTGAGCCCATTGAATATTTTTTTGCCTCAAGCGATTGAATAATGACAAAAAAAATTTTTTTATTTTTTTTTACACAAAGTTGTCACTAAATGATATATTGCTCACACATGCTATGGGCATATGTGAAATGACACCCCAAAATAAATTCTGCTGCTTCTCCTGAGTACGGGGATACCACATATGTGGGACATTTTGGGAGCCTAGCTCCCCGAAATCCAAGCACCGCCTTCAGGCTTTCTAAGGGCGTAAATTTTTGATTTCACTTCTCACTACCTATTACAGTTTTGAAGGCCATAAAATGCCAAGATGGCACAAAACCCCCACAAATGACCCCATTTTAGAAAGTAGACACCCCAAGCTATTTGCTGAGAGGCATTTTGAGTCCATGGAATATTTTATATTTTGCCACAAGTTGCGGGAAAATTACAAACTTTAATTTTTTTTAATTTTTTTTTCACAAAGTTGTCACTAAATGATATATTGCTCACGCATGCCATGGGCATATGTGAAAAGACACCACAAAATAAATTCTGCTGCTTCTCCTGAGTACGGGGATACCACATATGTGGGACTTTTTGGGAGCCTAGCCGCGTACGGGGCCCCGAAAACCAAGCACCGCCTTCAGGCTTTCTAAGGGCGTTACAGTTTTGAAGGCCATAAAATGCCAAGATGGCACAAACCCCCCCCCAAATGACCCCATTTTGGAAAGTAGACACCCCTAAATTTAGGGGTACACTAGTGAGACTAGGTAATAAATGGCGGGTGCCCTGAAACTATAAAAAAATAACTAACCAACCAGCGTCACCTGTAACAGTTATATGGTGATCACTGGTGAAAGGGTTAACTAGGGGGCAATCAGGGGGCTTTATGCGGTAGTATATGGGGGTCCCTGGCGCTATAAAAAGCTGCGGCGAACCTAAATACCTACCTGCCTAACTAGCGTCACCTGTGACACTAATACAGCGATCAGAAAAACGATCGCTTATTAGGCTGGGTTCACACTGGAGCGATGCGGGAACGCCACGAATCCGCGGCGAGTTCCCGCATCACATGCCTCCCGACGGCAGTTCACACTGCCCTATGCGAACTGCTGGGAGTGTCAGTGAAATGTTAATGACACCCCCAGATCAGTTCGCATATCGCAGTGCGATCTGCAAACTCGGATCGCATGGTGTGAACACCCATGCGATCCGATTCTGCTGCGGACCAAAAAAAGGGTCCCGTGTGAGTTTGCGGCGGGTGCGACACGAATTTAGCCATACTATCTGTATGGCTGAACTCGAATCGCACAGAGATCGGATGTGATTTGCACTGCAGTACGGTGCGAATCACATCCGTTCTCATAAACCGCTGCAATGTGAACCCAGCCTTAGTGACACTGGCGACGGGGGGTGATCACGGGGTTAAAACTTTATTGGGGGGGTTAGGGGGTACATTAGAACTAAAGAGGGCTAACCCTAACTGCCCTAACAGTTATTACAGTCACAAATGACACCCGCCGGGTGATCAGGGGGTTAAACCTTTATTAGGTAATAAATGGCGGGTGCCCTGAAACTATAAAAAAATAACTAACCAACCAGCGTCACCTGTAACAGTTATATGGTGATCACTGGTGAAAGGGTTAACTAGGGGGCAATCAGGGGGCTTTATGCGGTAGTATATGGGGGTCCCTGGCGCTATAAAAAGCTGCGGCGAACCTAAATACCTACCTGCCTAACTAGCGTCACCTGTGACACTAATACAGCGATCAGAAAAACTATCGCTTATTAGGCTGGGTTCACACTGGAGCGATGCGGGAACGCCACGAATCCGTGGCAGGTTCCCGCATCGCATGCCTCCCGGCGGCAGTTCACACTGCCCTATGCGAACTGCTGGGAGTGTCAGTGAAATGTTAATGACACCCCCAGATCAGTTCGCATATCGCAGTGCGATCTGCAAACTCGGATCGCATGGTGTGAACACCCATGCGATCCGATTCTGCTGCGGGCCAAAAAAAGGGTCCCGTGCGAATTTGCGGTGGGTGCGGCGGGTACGATGCGAATTCAGCCATACTATCTGTATGGCTGAACTCGAATCGCACAGAGATCGGATGTGATTTGCACTGCAGTGCGGTGCGAATCACATTCGTTCTCATAAACCGCTGCAATGTGAACCCAGCCTTAGTGACACTGGCGACGGGGGGTGATCACGGGGTTAAACCTTTATTGGGGGGGTTAGGGGGTACATTAGAACTAAAGGGGGCTAACCCTAATTGCCCTAACAGTTATTACAGTCACAAATGACACCAATGCAAAAAAAAAAATGACATTGGTGTCACTGTGACTGGGGGGCAGGGGTAATTGGGGGGGTGATCGGGGGGGTTTGAGTGTGCCTGGCATGTTCTACTGTGTAGTGTCGTGTTGGTGCAACTCACCGATCCTCTCTCCTCGGTGTCGGAACGAAAAATACCGACACGGAGGAGAGATTACATCACTTCCTCTCCTGTGTTTACATTACAGGAGAGGAAGTGATGTCACGGAGCATTTTCATTCGTCGGGAGCGATCGCGAGGGGGTGGCCATGAATGAATGGCCGCCCCCTCGTCCGGGATCGCTCCCGAACGAATACCGACCGCCGCAGGCACTGGGCGGGGGCCCGGTCGGGCCCCCGACCCGCGGGCAGGCAAGGACGTACATGTAAGCCCTTATGCCTGCCCGTGCCATTCTGTCGACGTACATCGTCGTGCGGCGGTCGGGAAATGGTTAATCTAATAATTACCTAGCAAATAGCAATCTGCTTTTGTGATCATTGGCCTGTCCCACCACCTGTCCCTCCCACCACCACCACTATACACACGTATGCAAATGGATAGACTTTCCCTATATTGGGAAGCCTCACCCGCCAACAGTGATAATGTGGAAGGTGAGGTTGGGGACAAGTGACCATTGAGGCTAGTCACTATTTCCAGAGGTGCTAGACAGAGAAACAGAAAAGACAGTAAAAGATATATACTAGTTTTTGGGTTACATTAGGTTTGCTTTAAGGGTAGGTGTTTATCGCGTGTAGCATTTGAAGTGGTATTAAACCCAAAATCTAACATTTATTATATTGCAGCTTACCAATTCTTAGATGTGATGTATGCATAGTTTTCTTTTTTAGGCGTTCTTTCCTTTATTTTCCCCTGGTGATCCTTTCATTAAATCTGTTTGTTCACAGAACAAGTTCCCCCGCAGATGTAACAGATGCTTACTATTATATTTGTATTTGAAACCATTAACCCAAAGGAAAAAAACTTGCTTGAAACTGCTTGTAAAGTTTTAGCTGGAGTACAGCTTTAATACGTATCTAACTTTGTTAGTGCATCTAGTGCTCCCCTCTCCCCAATTAACAATGCTGCTGTTCAAAGGTGCCCCCTTCATACAGATTGCATGCAGTCTAATAAAGGAAGTGTGTTACTCACCAGACCACCAGGTGAAAAACAGAGAGAAACAAGCCAAAAAAAAAAAAATAATGCTACAAACATCTAATGATTGGTAAACTGCAATATATGACATTTTTAGTTGTGGGTTCAATACTGCTTTAAAAAGTGACAGGAGAACCCCACACTCTGTAAGAGTAGAGGGACCAGTTTGGGGGTGGGGAGGGTAGCTTGGCACCATGCTACACCAATATGCAGGGCCGGACTGGGAATAAAAAACAGCCCTGGAAAAAATTTCATACCAGCCCCACAGCATTATTATACCAGCCCAACAGCATAACGTCATTATTTCCTTGTTCATGAAAGCAAAAACAATACATTTTAAAGCACATTTGATAAAGAGTGTATTATATATAGATATGAAATCCCACAGGGCTTATATATATATATATATATATATATATATATATATATATATATATATATACATATATATATGCATGCAAATTCCACTTAAAAGTGGTAAGTGGTCAATCATCCTGGGGGGAACTCAGAAAGTGGGGGGGGGGGCACCTTCCGCAGAAAGAATACACTAAGGTAAGGGGGGGTGGGTTACTAATATAAGGGGGAAACCCCTTATATCAGTGCCCCCTTACATTATCGTATTAACTCCCCCCTTACATCAGTCACCCCCCCCCCCCTTCAGACTGGCCTGGCGCTGCTGTCACTGGCCTCCTCTCAGGTGCACTGTTTAGAGCTCAGTCGGTCGGCTCCAGCTTGGTGGCTCTGGTTTTATCCTATAGTCTCCTGTCCACAGTCCACACAAGTCTGATTTCTCCCATGACCCACATCCTGGCGGCACTCCTACTCTTGACTCTCCAGAATCCCTCAGAGACTGCAGACATGATACAGGAGATGGTCAGAGACTGCAGACTTGATGCAAGAGCTCAATGCAGCCTCGCCAGTGCCCATCAATGCAGCCTCATTTTGCCCACCAAATGCAGCTTCACTCTGCCCGTGAATGTAGTCTTACTGTGCCCACAAATGCGGCTTCACTGTGCCCACCAATGCAGCCTCACTGTGCCCATCAAATGCAGCTTTACTGTGCCATGAATGCAGTCTCACTGTGCCCATGAATGCAGCCTCACTATGCCCATTAATGCAGCCCCTCCTGTGTCTCATGTCCCAGTCTGCAGTCCCTGTCTGTGGGAAGGTGTTTTGTTGATGCTCGGTACGGTACCTTGCATGCTAGCAGGATATCCATGATGGCCAACAGCAGGCAGGGTCTGTTCTTGTTTTGGATGGGGATGGTGCTCCTTCCAGAGGATCTGTTTGCTGTGAGATGTAGTGGTCCCTGGCCACCTGCACCTTCAGCCGCCCTCATTTTCCGGCCCCAGTCAGCCTGTCCTCTGGTCCTGGGGAAGTGGAGAGCACTGGGTTGGAGCTGGAGAGAAGAGGGAGCAGAGAGTACTGGTGGGGT
Organism: Lithobates pipiens; assembly: GCF_037356315.1. Taxonomy (NCBI): domain Eukaryota; kingdom Metazoa; phylum Chordata; class Amphibia; order Anura; family Ranidae; genus Lithobates; species Lithobates pipiens. The sequence goes on from NW_027507903.1 coordinate 337,980,065, forward strand.
TGGAGAACACATGCGTGGGGGCAAGAGCAGGGGGGAGCGGGGAGCTCTGGGGGGGGACTTGAAAGCACTGGGGGGGGCCAAAAAGAACACAGAGAGCACGGTAGGCTGAGAGCACTGGGTGGGGCTAAGAGTGTGGGGTGGCGAAGAGCACTGGGGGGGGCAGAAAAACAGGGTTGGAGAGCACGGGGGCTGGAGAGTACTGGGGGGTACAAAGAGCGGGGGGAGTGGAGAGCAATGGGGGGGAGCTTGAGAGCCCCAGTGCGGGCAAGAAAGAACAGAACAGGGGTGGAAAGAATGGGGGACTGGAGAGCACTATGGGGGGTGGAGAGCACTGGCAGGGTTGGAGAGCACATGGGTGGGGGTAAAATGCAGGGGGGAGTTGAGAGTAAAGGGGTGGGGAGTGGAAAGTGCTGGGGGAGCCAAAAAGAACAGGGGTGGAGAGCACAAGGGCAGGAGAGCGATGGGTGGGGCTTGAGAGCACCAGGGGGCCAGAAAGAACAGGAGAGGGGAGAATGGGGGGCTGGAGAGCACTGGGGAGAGAGCGGGGGGAAGAGCACTGGGGGGAGAGAGCACTGGGGGGAAGAGCACTGGGGGGAGAGAGCACTGGGGAGGAAGAGCACTGGGGGGAGAGAGCACTGGGGGGAGAGAGCACTGGGGAGAGAGCGGGGAGGAAGAGCACTGGGGGAGAAGAGAGCACTGGGGGGAAGAGCACTGGGGGGAGAGAGCACCCCTGGGGAAGAGAGCACTGGGGGGAAAGAGCACTGGGGGGAGAGAGCACAAGGGGGAGCACTGGGGGGAGAGATCTGGGGGGAGAGTGGGGGGAAGAGCACTGGGGAGAGAGTGGGGGAAGAGCACTGAGGGGAGAGCACTGGGGGGGGGTAAGAGCACTGGGGGAGCAGGGGGCAAGATCACTGAGGGGAGAGCACTGGGGGGAGCACTGGGGGGTAGGAGCACGGGGGGAGTGCACAGGGGAGAGAGGGAGGATGAGCACTGAGGGTAGAACACTGGGGGGTAAGAGCACTGGGGGGGAGAGCACTGGGGAGAGAGGGGGGAAGAGCACTGGGGGGGAGAGCACTGGGGGGGAGAGCACTGGGGGGTAAGAGCACTGGGGGAAGAGCACTGTGGGAAGAGCACTGAGGGGAGAGCACTGGGGGGGGGGTAAAAGCACTGGGGGGGAGAGCACTGGGGAGAGAGAGGGGGGGGGGGAGAGCACTGAGGGGAGAGCACTGGGGGGGGTAAGAGCACTGGGGGGAGTGGAGAGCAGGGGGGGCAGGAGAGTGTGGTGGGGGAGCAGAGCACAGGGGGGGGGGCAGGGAGCACAATGTGAACTAGGGGGCAGTAAAATAAGTTGGATAGGAGGATCAAGGGGGCTGCATATAGAGGAAATTATCTTTCTATATTCCTCCATGCAGCTGCTGAATGCTCGATTCTCTTCCTCTCACATCTGCAAGCATTCAGCAGCTGCATGGAGGAATATAGAAAGATCATTTCCTCTATATGCAGCCCCCCGGCGATCCTCCTATCCAGGCAAACAGAGTGGGCTGTACAGGCGGCATCTCCTCCTATGGATCACACAGTGCGGGCTGGCTGTGTGTTCGGCCGCCGCGATGTAACACAGTCCCGCCCCCCAGACGTGCTCGTTTGATAGTAGATAGAATCAACGCTCTGCCTATCACACGAGCAGGTCTGGGGGGGCGGGACTGTGTTACATTGCGGCGATCGAACACACAGCCAGCCCGCACTGTGTGATCCATATAGGAGGAGAGAGGGGAGCAATGCAGCTGAAACCAAAAGCGGCCCCAGGGCAGGCGGCCTACCGGGAAGTCTCCCGGTATCCCGGTAGGCCAGTCCGGCCCTGCCAATATGTAGAGTGTAACATTGATATAACTTGGTATAAAGTTGGGGATCCATGGGGGTGTACAGTAATACATTTTAGGATTGGAAGATTAGCACGAGTACATAAAGCAAAATTAACCACTTCCTTACTGGGCACTTAAACCCCCTTCCTGACCAGACCAATTTTCAGATTTCAGCACCCTCACACTTTGAATGACAATTGTGGTCATGCAACACTGTACCCAAAAAAAATTATATAATTTTTTTCACACAAATAGCGCTTTCTTTTGGTGGTATTTAATCACTACAGGGTTTTTTATTTCTTTGCTAAAGAAAAAAAGACTGAAAAAAAACAGTTTCATAGTTTGAGAAAAATTACCTGTTTCAAAATTTTATAGCATTCATTGATGTGCACTGATGAGGCAGCACTGATGGGCACTGATAAGGCGGAACTGATAGGTGGCATCGATGTGCGGCACTGATAGGTGGAACTGATGGGCACTGATCACTGATGGGTGGCACTGATTTTCATTGATTGACAGCACTGGTAAGCACTGATAGGTGGCATTGTTGGGCAAAGGTAAGTGGCACTGTGGGCACTGGAAGGTGCCACTGCTGGGCACAGATGAGGCAGCCGTAGCTCTCTGTGTGAGGGACTGATGCCACAGTCCCACCTTCCCTGGGACTGTGACATCATAAAGGGACATCATTGTCCCTATATAAGTCGCCGCACAACGCACAATGCGGCCAGAGAGAGCGTTGAGTCAACATCTGAAGGAAGAAGAAGAGAAGGCGGCAGCGGCGACAGAAAACCAGGCCACCGCTAGTAAAAGAGCTGGAAGAAGAAAGCATAGGCCCAGAAAAAAGAATGGAAGAGGGGGACAAGACCCCCGAAGAGGGGGACAAGGGTGGGGGCCGGTATCTGGGGGTCCCCTTATTAAAGGGGGCTCCCGGATTCCGATAAGCCCCCCGCCCACAGGCCCCGACAACCAGCGGCCAGGGTTGTCGGGAAGAGGCTCTTGTCCTCTCATCAACATGGGGACAAGGTGCTTTGGGGTGGGGGGGCCACCTGGTACGGTTCTGGGGGGTGTTCGCTGGTCCCCACCCCCTTTCCTGACCGGCCGGGCTGCGTGCTCAGATAAGGGTCTGATATGGACTTGGGGGGGACCCCATGCCGTTTTTTCGGTGTAGAGCTTCCCCTTTAAGTTCATACCAGGCGACGGAGCCAGCGAGGTGTCAATCTCGCCGATGGAGGCGGCGACATTGACTTCCTTCGCTAGTCCAGTCTACCTGGAGCCGCGTTCATAATGAACTGACTTTTCTCTGTGTGGGCAAGTCCGGTCATTTGAAAAGTCCGCTGGAGCCCACACACGGGCAGATTGTCCGCCGGACTCTGATCCGCCCGACCAAGTCTGGCGGACAATTTTTGAGTCAAAACTACTTTTTAAGTCTGCCAGACTTTTGGCAAAAAAAGTTCGCCGGAGCCCACACACGGGCGGATTGTCCGGCGGACTCTGGTCCTCCGGACCAAGTCCGCTGGATAGTTTGATAGTGTGTACGCAGCATGATCGTGTGTACGCGGCATAAGTATGCCATGATGTGCTAATATGCAGTGCATTATGGCCAGGGATCAAGTCCTGGGGAAAAAAGTGTGGGAACTCCCACCCAAGATCCACTCCCCCACCAAAAAAACAAAAAAACGATATGCTCATATGCACGAACGCTTCAAAAGTGGTATTTTTTGTATTGTGTGTATGAAGCTTAACTGTTAGTACATAAGAAAAAAATCCTCAATAAACATAAATGCGGTAATTCTCTGAATAATCAACATTCATTCAATTGTGCTTCCATACAAATGTGAACATCATGTTCTGATCTTTATTGGGGAATGCTATTTTGTATATAGAGTGTTTATGTGGTGAGTTTACACTTTTCATTGAACAGAGTTTGGATAACACAGGGTTAAACAGAACGGTCATAAATGAACTGCACATTATCGGGACAGAATGCTTGGGGAGATAGTGATGTGTTCCTGCTTAGGAGATGTAGGTTAGCTTGGGGGGCTGAAAACTCTGCAGGGCTCCAACACACACTCGCTGCTATTCCAACCCTTCACATATTTCCACATAAACTTCCCTCCTAGCATTAAACTTTGCCAGGTATTGTGCTCAGCTTACCACCCCAAACTGATGTTCCTCCCTCAGCTCACCTCTCTCCCTGCATGTCCTGTGAGCAGAATAGCTGTGCTCCTCCTCTGGGTTCTCTCGTCATATGCAACTGAAGATAGAGGAGGGGGGGATTCAGCTGGACACACAGAGCAAGTATGCAGGAGACTGGGGGGGGGGGGGGGGGATGAGGAGACAGGAAATCAGGAGGGGCCGGCGGGGAGGAGCGCATCACGAGAGGTCTGACTAAATACAATCTCTTAGCAGCAGGGACCTAATCTACCCACCAGCTAGCTGTGATTGACAGGTAGATCGAAGAGGAAGCTGTCATGGGGCCCCCTACTGGCAATGCCTGAATGGTCAGTCCACCCCTGGTGTGCAGCACTTACTATTGCGAGCTGTGTCTGCGGCTGCTGGTGTAGCACCTGCCACACAGCTCGCATACTTCAAAGTCTTGCAGGACACGGCTGCTAATGGGAACTGAGTTCCTGTTGTGGAAAAAGTACAGAAACTCCGTTCCCATGCGTTCCCGCATGACTTGAGCCCTGATTATGGCACAAACCACCTGAGGGCCCTTTAAAAAAACAATTTAGTAGAGTTCAAATTCACTTTAAAGGCACCAAAGGTTCCCTGCATTTCAGCCCTGCTGCCACTTTAGAAATGTTTTAAGCCAGGACAGATTTACTTTATTATGAAAAAATATGTCCGACACTAAGTCTAGTTTACAGAAGTCATGTGATTTTTGCTTAATTTCTACTACAGACACATTCAATATTCCTTGATGGATTATTGTTATTATGCTGTTATGCTTCTGCAGTGATTATCTAGCAAAAGCAGTTAACATTCTCAACATGTAAACAACAATACAACCTAATTTTTCTTTCCAGAACGACAGAATTCGTGCTTTTCAAATACATTCATTTTAGTCTGATTTAGTAATCATACTTGTGTATTCATTTCGAATTAAACATGAGAGCACTAATAACTCTTGAAGCTTACACTTCTCAGGTAATGATTTATTGTTGCTTCAAAATCAGAATAATTTGAGATATGCTAGCTGTTATTGATAGCAAGAAGAAAAATTAATGCGATTGCATAAGTCTGACTTTGTGCTGCTCATTAAAAGCAAGTGATGCAACCAATTCCAGTTCTGCATACTGTGGTGTAGGAAAAGTCTAACATGGGTTGGGTTAGTGTTATGCCAGGTACACACTGTCGGATTTTCTGATGGGAAATGTTGGATGTGAGCTTGTTGTTGGAAAGTCTGACCATGTGTATGCTCCATTGAACATTTGCTGTCGGACTTTCCGCCAACAAATGTTTGATAGCAGGTTCTTGTCAGGGCTGGCTTAGCCCTTCCTTCTCTGGGCTGGCCGCTCTGCTGTAGGCTAATTGCCAGCTCTCTTCTCTCTCCACAGTTACTAGCTGTTCCCGATGATGCTCATCTGACCTGCCTACTTAAAGCCTTCCAGCTCATTTCATCTCTGCCTTCGCGTTGGTCACATCAAAAGGAACCTGGCTCCTTATCCTGCTTTTAGTTGCTCTACTTGGATCCCTGACTTCAGGCCTGGCTGATCTGGTTATTGAACTTTGGACTGGCTGACTACTCGATCTGGTTACTGGACTCTGGCTACGCTTGACTACGCTTTTTCTATTTACCTTTTTATTTTTATTAATAAACAAGTGTGATTTAATTGTACTTCTGTCTCAGTCTGATTCATGGTTTCTGACAGTACGCGAAGGCCGTGAATTCAGAAGATACAGTCAATGCACTTGTTGGTAATATTTTTTCCAGATTAAATGAGCAAGATCACCGCATGGATCAGTTTGCCTTGGCGTTACAAACGCTCCTGAATCGCACGGCTCACCTGGAATCCCCCACGGTGGCTGCACCAGTAGAACCTGAGTCGCAGGCTGCCCCTGCTGCTGCGCCAGTCTCTGTGCAGGCAACCGCCTCGAGTATTACCTCTATAAGAGGTATGTCTGGTTCTGCTCCGCTTCCCCAGCAATTTGGGGGCGTTCCAGTTCAATGCAGATGGTTTCTCAATCAGGTTGAGATATACTTCGAAAATGCTGCTCCAGGCATGAACCTTGAAGTCCTGTCATGGACAGACCTTAGGTGGCGTTGTTTCATCCCCAGTTATCCAGAAGGATAAGCCCCTGGTTTTGGTCACCCTTTCTTGGGTTGAGTCGTCAATCGAGATACAGGTTCTAATCGACTCTGGGGCTGCAGGCCTGTTCATTGATGCTGCATTTGTTTCGCAGCGCTCGATTCCGCTGCAGCTGCGTGAACTCCACTTGCCATTGAGGCTCTTGATGGGAGACCTTTACAGCCTGCCCATGTGACTCATGAGACGGTTCCGTTGTCCATGGCCGTAGGGGCTCTTCACCATGAGATAATCCAATTCCAAGTTATTTCCTCACCCAGGTTTCTGCTGGTTATTGGTTATGCTTGGTTACAGAGGCACAACCCCTCTTTTTATTGTCTCCGTGCTGAGGTTCTCTCCTGGTCACCACAATGCAGTGAGACATGCTTCCTGAAGGTATCCAAGGTCCTGTGCACCTCTTCACTCCCCTCCCTGCCGGAGGAGTACGGTGATTTTGGCGATGTCTTTGATAAAGGTCAAGCCGATAGTTTGCCTCCACACCGGTCTTATGATTGCGTAATTGACCTTCAACCTGGTGCCATACCTCCTCATGGCCGGGTTTACCCTTTGTCGGTCTTGAAGGATAAGGCCATGTAGGAGTATGTTACTGATGCACTTTCTTGAGGTTTCATCCGCAAATCCTCGTCTCCTGCTGGTGCTGGTTTCTTCTTTGTGAAAAAGAATAGCGGTGAACTGAGACTTTGTATAGATTATAGGGGTCTCAATCGTGTCACGATTAAGAATGCCTACCCGATTCTATTGATTACGGAGTTATTTGACCGCCTCAAGGGAGCAACGGTTTTCACGAAGCTTGACTTGAGAGGGGCATACAATCTCGTGCGCATTAAGGAGGGCGACGAGTGGAAAACTGCGTTTAATACCAGAACAGGCCATTATGAATACCTGTTAATGCCTTTTGGCCTTTGCAACGCCCCGGCAATTTTCCAGGAATTTATTAACGATTTCCTCTGAAATTTGTTGCAATTGTGTGTGGTGGTTTACCTCGATGATATCCTCATATTTTCCAAGTCCCTGGAGAGCCACCACACAGATGTCTGTCGTGTGGTTCAGAAACTAAGAGAGAACAATCTTTATTGTAAACTGGAGAAGTGCAAGTTCCATTGTGAACAGGTTACATTCCTGGGCTATGTCATTTACACTTCTGGTTTTTCAATGGACCCAGAGAAACTTTTGGCAGTCCTACAGTGGCCTCGACCCGTGGGTTTATGTCCTCTTCAGCATTTTCTGGGCTTTGCCAACTACTATTGGAAGTTTATTCGTAACTTCTCATCTCTGGTCAAGCCTCTGACTGATATGACCAGAAAGGATGGTAACCCACAGAGTTGGTCTCCGGAGTCCATTAAGGCCTTTGAGACTCTCAAGGCTGCCTTTGTTTCTGCTCCTGTGTTGGCACATCCTGATCCTACATTGCCTTTTATCCTAGAAGTTGATGCTTCTGAGACTGGAGTTGGCGCCCTTCTGTCTCAACGTCCTAACTCTGAGAGCGATATGCATCCGTGTGGCTACTTTTCCAAAAAATTGCCACCTGCTGAGTGCAATTATGAGATTGGTGACAGAGAGCTGTTGGCGATCATTTTAGCCCTGAAAGAATGGAGACATCTCCTTGAAGGTACCACTGTCCACTTATTCTTACTGACCATAAGAATCTTACATTCTTGTCTGAGGCTAAGCGACTCTCTCCCAGAAGGGCGCGATGGGCTCTTTTCTTGTCGAGCTTTAATTACATTGTCTCATTCTTACCTGGTACTAAGAATGTAAGGGCTGATGCCTTGTCATGACAATTTTCCTCCACTTCCAAGTTGGAGTCGGTTCCGGTTCCTATGATTCCTCCTGATGGTATCTTGGCTACGGTTCGCACCAGTCTTACTTCTCCTTTGGGTGACAAAATTCTTGCTACTCAGGTCCATGCTCCTCCTGATAAACCTTGTGACTGCTGCTTTGTCCCAGAGAGTCTTCGTACTTCAGTGCTCCAGACTTGCCATTCTCCCAAGGCAGCTGGCCATCCTGGGAAGAATCAACTCATTTTGTCCATTTCCCAACAATTCTGGTAGCCTAGTCTACGGGCTGATGTTACTGCCTTCGTAGCTGCCTGTCCCGTGTGTGCTCAGAATAAGACTCCACGACACCATCCAGTGGGCCTCCTACAACCCATACCCAATGGAGAGAGGCCCTGGACTCGCCTGTGTATGGATTTCATTGTGGAGTTGCCCAACTCCCAAGGCAACACTGTTATCCTTATGATGGTTGACCAGTTCTCAAAGATGTGTCATGGTATTCCACTTAAGAAGTTGCCCACCTCTAAGGAACTGGCTTCCATTTTTGCTCGGGAGATCTTTCGCTTACATGGACTACCCAAGGTGATTGTCTCGGACAGGGGCAGTCAGTTTGTCTTCCGCTTCTGGCGAGCCTTTTGTACACAGTTGGGAGTCCAGCTTGCGTTCTTTTATGCATATCACCCGCAGTCTAATGGGGCTGCAGAACGAGCCAATCAGTCCTCGGAGCAATTTCTACATTGCTATATTTCTGACCATCGTAACAACTGGTCTGACCTATTACCTTGGGCAGAGTTTGCTCACAACAGTGCCTTGAATTCTGCCTCCCGAATGTCTCCATTTATGGCGAATTATGGTTTCCAACCTTCCATGTTGCCTGACTCGTTTGTTCCGCAGAGTATTCCTGCATTAGAGGAGCATCTCCGTGGTCTCCACTTGGGTACTAGTCCAGGAGGCTTTGCGTGATGCTAATGATAAGTACAGACTCCATGCTGACCGCAGACGCCTGCCTGCGCCTTCCTACCAAGTTGGGGACAGGGTCTGGCTGTCATCTCGCAACCTCTGGCTTCGTGTTCCCTCACTGAAGTTTGCACCTTTATTGGGCCTTTCCGTATCCTTCGCAGGATTAACCCAGTAGCTTACGCTTTGGACCTTCCTCCTAGTATGCGATCTCAAATGTGTTTCATGTCTCCTTATTGAAACCGTTGGTCTGTAACCGATTTACCACCTTGGTGCCACATCCTCACCCTATTCAGGTTGAGAACCATGAGGAGTATGAGGTACAATGCATTGTTGACTCCCGTAGGTTCCATGGGCGCATACAGTACCTGGTGCATTGGAAGGGGTACGGTCCAGAGGAAGGCTCCTGGTTTTCATCCTCTGACGTACATGCCCCTGTCCTCCTCCATGAGTTCCATAGATGGTTTCCCCTCAAGCCCGGTGGCACTCCGAGGGAGAGGGGTCATTGAGGAGGGGGTGCTATCAGGGCTGGCTTAGCCCTTCCTTATCTGGGCTGGCCTCTCAGCTGTCGGCTAATTGCCAGCTCTTTTCTCTTTCCACAGTTACCAGCTGTTCCCGATGATGCTCGTCTGACCTGCCTACTTAAAGCCTTCCAGCTCATTTTAGCTCGGTCTCACAAGGAACCATCTCCTGTGGTTTGTTTCAAGACTGGCTTGCTGACATCCCTCCTGGCTCCTTATCCTGCTTGCAGTTGCTCTACTTGGATCCCTGACTTCATGCCTGGCTGATTACGCGACCTGGTTATTGAACTTTGGACTGGCTGACTACTCAAACTGGTTACTGGACTCTGGCTATGCTTGACTACGCTTTTTCTATTTACCTTTTTATTTTTATTAATAAACAAGTGTGATTTAATTGTACTTCTGTCTCAGTGCGATTCATGGTTTCTGACAGTTCTCAAATTTTTCCGTCAACACAGTTCGATTGTGTGTACACAAGTCCCTCGCACAAAAGTTCACGAATGCTTGGAATCAAGCAGAAAGAGCCACACTGGCTATTGAACTTCCTTTTTCTCGGCTTGTCGTACGTCTTGTACGTCACCGCGTTCCCACGTTCGTAATTGTTGGCCAACATTTGTGTGACCGTGTGTATGCAAGACAAGTTTGAGCCAACAACCTTCGAACAAAAATCCACAGTTTAGTTGGCAGAAAGTCAGATGGTGTGTACGCAGCATTATAGTTAGAAGTGATTGTCATTGTGTTAAAAAAAAAAATGAAAATACAATCATTTTAGTAAATATAAACCGCTAAATACCTTTTCTCATCAGCAGTATATAGCAGTCTTGTGATTTCTTTTAATGCCTGGTTAAAGCTTGTAGGAGGAGTTTTCATTCTCCCCGGATTGTCTTATGAGGCTCCAGGACCCCTGACCCTCTGTCTGGACAGTGCTGATCACATGCACCCTCCCAAGAAAAAAAAAAAAACTCTCTAGCAATACACACAAAACTGAGAATGTGCAGCCTGACTCCAGTAACTCTGTCTTATCCTGACCTGTTCGACAGTTAGTGGAAAAAGAAGAGGATCTGTACATACAAAATCAAACAGCCTTTTTACACAATGCAGAAGATTAACTCCTTAGGTTCCACAGTGAGTATAACAAGCATGCGTTCGGCATATATAGAATGGTTTTACGTTTGTGGGTTTAGTAACACTTTAATCACATGGAAGGAAGAAAAAGAAGATGTCATTTTTGTTTGTACAGGATTAGATGATAAAAACCAACAGAGCTTCCCCTCGGATCTAGGGCAACTGCCTTTAAAATGCACTTGCAGTAAATGGTATTTTTGCCTTAAGTAAATAAACCTCAGTGCCTTCTACAATGAAAAAGGTACAGAGCTTTCACTCCATTTGGACATACTGAAAAGGTTTTACAGTATAAAGATTAGGGATGAGCCGAACACCCCCCGGTTCGGTTCGCACCAGAACTTGCGAATGACCCCCGCGTTCGGTACGAACGTTAGAACCCCAGTGAAGTCTATGGGACTATGGGACTCGAACGTTCGAATTGGAAAGTGCTAATTTTAACGGCTAATATGCAAGATAGTGTCCTAAAAAGGGTTTGGGGACCTGCCTCCTGCCTCAGGGGACATGGGTCACTGCAAAAAAAAGTTTTAAAAACTGCCGTTTTGGCGGGAGCACTGATTTTAATGACGATTAAAGTGAAAAAAAAAAAGTGAAATATTCCTTTAAATATGGTGCCTTGGGGGTGTCTGTAGTATGCCTGTGAAGTGCCACGTGTTTCCCGTGTTTAGAACAGTCCCTGCACAAAATGACATTAAACGGAAATAACACCATTTAAAACTGCTTGCGGTTTTAATGTTATATCTGGTTCCTGCAATATGGTTGAAAATCATTGAGAAACATGGCATGGGTAGCCCTCCCTGCCCATTACCAGCCTATTTGGGTCTTGTACGCATATTAAGGGGAACCCCGTACCCATATTAAAAAAAGGAAATGCGTGTGGCCCCCAGGCCCTATATACTCAGAACAGCAGTATACAGGCGGTGCAAACAAGACAGGGACTGTGTAGGTTTGTTGTGTTAAGTTGAATCTGTTTGTCATTTTCAACCGGTACATTTTTAAAGTGTAGCTCCAGTCAAAAAAACTATCTTTAAGCTTTTTGGAAAACATAGGGAAGGGTTATCACCCCTGTATAATTTGTTTTGTCGTCCATCTTTTTTCATCTCACTTGCTGCTGTCTCCTTGCGTTTGCAAGTAGGAGATGTTTGTAAGTTGGATGTTTGAAAGTAGGGGCCTGCCCTATATTATAGCGGTATGTACTGGGTACAGAGCACGCAGACAGCACGCACTATCTCCTAACACTACTGACTGCAAGCTCTATTATTAACCACTTGTTAGCCCAATGTTTGCATAAAGTGAAAGATGAAGTTATGCTGAGTAAATAGATATCAAACATGTCACTCTTCAAAATTGCACATGCCCGTGGAATGGCGCCAAACGTCGCTACTTAAAAAATCCCCATAGGCGACGCTTTAATTTTTTTTTTTCTGGTTACATGTTTTGAGTTGCAGAGGAGGTCTAGGACTAGAATTATTGCTCTCGCTCTAACATTCTCGGCGATACCTCACATGTGTGGCACATGCGAGCACATGGGGACATGGGCGCTTTAATTTTTATTTTATTTTTTTATTGTTCATTTTACTTTATTTATGTTAGTTTGACATTTTTTTCCCCAAAAATATATTTTTGATCACTTTTATTCCTATTACAAGAAATGTAAACATCCCTTGTAATAGGAATATGGGGTGACAGGTCCTCTTTACAGTGAAATCTGGGGGGTCAATATGACCCCACATCTCACCTCTAGGCTGGGAAGCCTGAAATAAAAAATAAAAAAAAGATTCTGGCTTTGATCGTACTGGCGAGTTGGTAGAAGCACCGGAGGGCGGTGAGGGGTGGGGGGCGTCTATGGCTGGGTATTTCAGGGTATCACCGAGTATGGCTGGGTATCTCTGAGTATGGCTGGGTATGGCAATTTATGGCAGGGTATTACAGAGTATTGGCGGGGTATTGGCGGGGTACTACAGAGTAATAGCAGGGTACTGCAGAGTATTGGGGGGTACTACAGAGTAATGGCAGGGTACTGCAGAGTATTGGGGGTACTGCAGAGTAATGGCGGGTACTGCAGAGTATTGGGGGTACTGCAGAGTAATGGGGGTTACTGCAGAGTAATGGGGGGTACTGCAGAGTAATGGCGGGTACTGCAGAGTATTGGGGGGTACTGCAGAGTAATGGGGGTTACTGCAGAGTAATGGGGGGTACTGCAGAGTAATGGCGGGTACTGCAGAGTATTGGGGGGTACTGCAGAGTAATGGGGGTTACTGCAGAGTAATGGGGGGTACTGCAGAGTAATGGCAGGGTACTGCACTGCAGAGTAATGGCAGGGTACTGCCCTGCAGAGTAATGGCGGGGTACTGCAGAGTAATGACAGGGTACTGCAGAGTATGCACTGGTATTGCAGAGTATTGGCAGGGAATTGAGGGGTTAAATTCGGTGAGCAGCGATGTGGGCACTGCAGATGCAGCCCACATCGCTGCTGACACCGATCTCTTTCCCCTCTGCTGTACCGATCGGTACAGAGAGGGGAGGGAGGAACAGGCGTCATAACATGACGCCGGTTTGTTTCCAAGTGATCACTCCGACGGAGCAATCACGTGGTAAACGGCCGCTATGAGCGGCCGTTTACCGTGATCCGTGATGCGACCCGGCGGTCACGGATGCTCTCGAGTGCGCACACCTCGGGGCACGCGAGAGCAGAATTCTGGGAGGCCGTTAATTAACAGCCTCTCAGAGTTAAACAACCCCCCTGAAGGCGTTAATCGGCAATGGGCAGTTGTTAAGTGGTTAAAGCTAGATCACTAGCTATATAGGTGAGGTGAATATAGTGGTGTATACTGCAGTCAGGGCACAGACAACAACCACTACACAGCAGCAAGATAGGAAATCAGCCAAAAACGATTGGTGTGTACTGTGTTGAAGGTACACAGAACACCCACTGCTTCAGATGCTAAGTAACACACTACACGAGGCCGCCTCAAAGGCGGCCTTATATAGTTTGGGGAGTGCACTACACAGCCTGAGCTATGATTGGCCACAGGCAGGATGCCTGTGGCCAATCATGGCTCTCCTCGCTGCCGGCGCTGCGATTGGCCAAGCATGCGGGGTCACAGTGCATGCTTGGCCAATCATGGGGCAGCAATGCACTGCGCCACCGCAGTGCATTGTGGTCCGCGCGCACGTCATTCGAATTTTGACGCGAACGGCCCAAACGTTCGGAATTCGCCGAACGGCCGAACAGGCAATGTTCGAGTCGAACGTACGTTCGACTCGAACACGAAGCTCATCCCTAATAAAGATCACGCAAAGGTGAACATATATCAAACAGATGGTACAGCGCTCTAACTAAAGTTAGAGCGCTGTACCATCTGTTTGATATATTGTATTTTGGAATTTGGTAATTGATCCTTGGTGTTCAGCAGCTTTTCGTAAAGGGGTGGTACTGCGCTGATTTTTTCTGTATTTATAAAAGGTGAGCATATGCCTCACCACTTGCCATTCTTGGCAAGATATCCGTTTATCCTGAGCTTCCTAATTCCAATTTGTTTTTGGTGTACATTTGGTCCTGATCTTTGCTTGCCTCTATCTGGCCCTTGAGGCATTAATCCTGCTACTGATACCAAAAATCAGGCATAATTCCTTCCAACAACAAAAATGAGACACTATTTCTCTCCCCCAATACCAAAGATTGGGCATTGTTTAATCCCACTGGGTACCGTTTGGCCCCCTAAAGTTTGAAGGACAGTAAAATAGCCCTTTCTTTAGACGGTTTAGAGACCCCTGGTGTAGATGAATGGTATTTATGAAGTCTCACTATCTGCCACTCTTGGGGAGGTTGCCGTACATCATGGTCTCCCTAATATCAATCTGTTTTAGCTGTAGATGAATAGTAATAGTGTCTCACTAGTAGGGATGAGCCGAACACCCCCCTGTTCGGTTCGCACCAGAACCTGCGAACAGACCTAAACTTCGTGTGAACTTTAGAACCCTATTAAAGTCTATGGGACTCGAACGTTCACAATCTAAAGTGCTCATTTTTAAGGGTAATATGCAAGTTACTGTCCTAAAAAGTGTTTGGGGACCCGGGTCCTGCCCCAGGGGACATGGATCAATGCAAAAAAAAGTTTTAAAAACGGCCGTTTTTTCAGGAGCAGTGATTTTAATAATGATTAAAGTGAAACAATAAAAGTGTAATATTCCTTTAAATTTCGTAGCTGGGGGGTATCTATAGTATGCCTGTGAAGGGGCGCATGTTTCTGGTGCTTAGAACTGTCCCTGCACAAAGTGTCATTTGTGCAGGAAAAAAAGTCTTTTAAAATCACTTGCGGCTAAATTGTCGGCTCCCGTAATACAGAGAACACTCAATGAGTGTTCTCTGTATTAGCCGGCAATTCATTCATTCATTGATAAAAAAAAAAATTGACGTGGGGGTCCCCCTAAATATCCATACCAGACCCTTCAGGTCTGATATGGATATTAAGGGGAACCCCGCATCAAATTTAAAAAAAAAAATTGACGTGGGGGTCCCCCTAAAAATCCATACCAGACCCTTTATCCGAGCATGCAACCTGGCAGGCCGCAGGAAAAGAGGGGGGGACGAGAGAGCGGCCCCCCTCCCTCCTGAACCGTACCAGGCCACATACCCTCAACATTGGGAGGATGCTTTGGGGGTCTGTGACCCCTCAAAGCACCTTGTCCCCATGTTGATGAGGACAAGGGCCTCATCCTCACAACCCTGGCCGGTGGTTGTGAGGGTCTGCGGGCGGGGGGCTTATCCGAATCTGGAAGCCCCCTTTAACAAGGGGACCCCCAGATCCCAGCCCCCCCCCTGTTTGAAATGGTAAGGAGGTACAAAAGTACCCCTACCATTTCACAAAGAAAGTGTCAAAATGGTTAAATAAGACAAACACACTTTTGAAAAATGCCTTTATTAAAAATAAAAAAAATTTAAAAAAGATTCCAGCGGTGCTAATCCACTCTTGCTATCCAGCGACGAATCTCCAGGGTCCAGCGATGGATGATCACATCCAGCGACGGGGGATCTCTCAGTCCAGCGCTGTCCATACATCCTTCTTCTGTCTCCACTGCGGAGACACTGCAGAGAGCCCAGCGCTGACGTTTCTTATATTAGGAGGGCGGGGCCACTCGTCACCTGACCCCGCCCCCTATGACGATGGTGAAGGGAGCCAGGGGTTCCCCAGTGACATGTGGGTGACCCCGCCCCCTCTGATGTAACAGAAACCTGCGTTACATCAGAGGGGGCGGGGTCACCCACACGTCACTGGGGAACCCCGGCTTCCCTCTCCAGCGTCAGAGGGGCGGGGTCAGGTGACGAGTGGCCCCACCCTCCTAATATAAGAAATGTCAGTGCTGGGATCTCCGCAGTGTCTCCGCACTGGAGACAGAAGACGGATGTATGGACAGCGCTGGACTGAGAGATCCCCCGTCGCTGGATATGATCATCCATCGCTGGACCCCGGAGATCCGTCGCTGGATAGCAAGAGTGGATTAGCACCGCTGGAATCTTTTTTTAATTTTTTTATTTTTAATAAAGGAATTTTTCAAAAGTGTGTTTGTCTTATTTAACCATTTTGACACTTTCTTTGTGAAATGGTAGGGGTACTTTTGTACCCCCTTACCATTTCAAACAGGGGGGGGCGGGATCTGGGGGTCCCCTTGTTAAAGGGGGCTTCCAGATTCGGATAAGCCCCCCGCCCGCAGACCCTCACAACCACCGGCCAGGGTTGTGAGGATGAGGCCCTTGTCCTCATCAACATTGGGACAAGGTGCTTTGAGGGGTCACAGACCCCCAAAGCATCCTCCCAATGTTGAGGGTATGTGACCTGGTACGGTTCAGGAGGGAGGGGGGGCCGCTCTCTCATCCCCCCCTCTTTTCCTGCGGCCTGCCAGGTTGCGTGCTCGGATAAAGGGTCTGGTATGGATTTTTAGGGGGACCCCCACGTCAATTTTTTTTTAATTTGATGCGGGGTTCCCCTTAATATCCATATCAGACCTGAAGGGTCTGGTATGGATATTTAGGGGGACCCCTACGTCAATTTTTTTTTTTTAATTTGACACGGGGTTCCCCTTAATATCCATGTCAGACCTGAAGGGACTGGTAATTGAATTTAGGGGAATCCCCACGCTTTTTTTTTTTTTTTTAATCAATGAATGAATGAATTGTCGGCTAATACAGAGAACACTCATTGAGTGTTCTCTGTATTACGGGGAGCCGACAATAGCCGCAAGTGATTTTAAAAGACTTTTTTTCCTGCACAAATGACACTTTGTGCAGGGACAGTTCTAAGCACGGGAAACATGCGCCCCTTCACAGGCATACTATAGATACCCCCCCGCTATGAAATTTAAAGGAATATTACACTTTTATTGTTTCACTTTAATCATTATTAAAATCACTGCTCCTGAAAAAACGGCCGTTTTTAAAACTTTTTTTTGCATTGATCCATGTCCCCTGGGGCAGGACCCGGGTCCCCAAACACTTTTTAGGACAGTAACCTGCATATTACCCTTTAAAATGAGCACTTTAGATTTCTCCCATAGACTTGTATAGGGTGTTCTGGCTTTTCGAATTTGCTGCGAACAGCCCAAATTGTTCACTGTTCGCTGAACAGGCGAACAGGCAATGTTCGAGTAGAACATGAGTTCGACTCGAACTCGAAGCTCATCCCTACTCACTAGCAGCTATTCACTGTAATACATCTCTACATCATCGACTCCTTAATATAAATCTGTTGTAGATAAATGGAAACTAATGTCTCACCACCTGCTATTCTTGGTGATGCATCTTTGCTTTATTGACTACCTAATATACATCTGGTTAAGGTGTAAATGAATGGAACATGTGAAGTCCAGATTTAACTCAATTTGTTATATATGAAAAAAAAACAACTCTTATGCAGAAAAAGCCAGGGTACGCATAGACATAAAACAGATCTGAACACATTTGTGGCTGATTCCTCATTTGTAGAGAGTTTTGAGGGAAAACTAACCATATAAAAAAACTAGCAACTACCTCTGCCAAGATTTCTGTTAGACTTTAACGTAATTAAACATAATTTAAACAATTGTTTTAAAGAGGAAGTAAACCCTGATGGGTTTACTTCCTCTTTGATTCCCTGCAAAGGTAAAGCATAATGGACTACAATGCATTGCATAGTAGTCCATTATGTGTCACTTACCTGACACAGGAGCCAGCGAAGTCACAGCTGTCCCCTGTAGTCTGAAGCATCCATCTTCTCGGTGGGTCTCGCTGCTCCACCGCTGCCATTCGGCGAACCCGTGATGACGTCACTCCTGCGCATGCACACGGGAGCCACCACTCGCGGCATATCGCCGTTGACAGCGGCTCGCTCAGTCCGCCTGCACACCGCTGTCTAGGGAGCATGCGCCGTAGACAGCACTGCCTGTGTTTTGGCAAATATCTCCTAAACCGTGTAGGTTTAGGAGATATTTCTTGGACCTACAGGTAAGCCTTAATCTAGGCTTACCCGTAGGTCTAGGCTTACCTGTAGGGTTTACAACCACTTTAACATTACATTTAACTCCCTTTACAACCCTGTAACACATCCAGGAGGTGGGATTTAAATCTGGGTACTGTATGTGTTTGGCTGTAGTCTGTAGTCCACCCTTGCTGTTTTTCCTCTGTGAAGAAGATAAACAACACACTTTCCGAAGGGGGGAAAAATACATTGTAGCACCTGTACAAGATGAAAGTAAACCTGAAAACATGGCCTGTTGAGGGTACTTGAGTGCAGGGTTGAGAAGCACTTATTTAAAGCACTGAGCTAAAATCTAGCTCAAGACAATCCTATTCTAATTGGGAGCATTTGAGGGAAACCAAGTGAGTTTTATAACCCCTGCTTGTCTTTTTTAAATTTAGCTTTGTATTCCCTTGTCACTTTCTGTCACATAGCCAAACAGGAAGTGAGGGTAAAACCCTACCAATGTCTTTCCTTGGGGAGACACAAGTAAATCTAACTAGTGTCCCCATTAGGCAAATTGTACTCTAGCACTTTGTTGTGTACACCCCAAATTATTAGGTATTTTGGGGTTTATTAAAAGCAAATCCACTATGCAATGCAAGTGTACTTGCTGTAAATCTGAGGGGGAGCACTGGTGATTTTATAATTCAATCATGTAGAAGCAAAAACCTTAGTTAGTCTTACCGGCAACGGTATTTCTACGAGTCTTTCAGGACAGCACCTGGAGAGAGAGAGCAGCTCCACCCATTTTTCCAGGAAACACTGCAGTCAGTTTCTTTATAGAACGGTCATTTCCACCATGGCCCCAGTTGTTTATAGAGTACCTCCAGCCATTGCGAAATTAGATAAGCAGAACATAGCAATAACATCACATTTTATAACACAATTAGGGCGGGTCATCGGTGCTGTCCTAAAAGACTTGTAAAAATACAGTTACTGGTAAGTCTAAAGCCCCGTACACACGAGAGGACTTATGTCCGACAGACTTCCAAAGGAGTTCCGTCGGAGTTCTGCTGGAATTCCGACGGAGTTCTGACAGACTTTTCGGCTGAGCGGACTTGGCCACACACGATCACACTAAACTCCGACGGATTCGAACGTGATGACGTACGACTGGATTCAAATAAGGAAGTTCATAGCCAGTAGCCAATAGCTGCCCTAGCGTCAGTTTTAGTCCGTCGGAGTAGCATACACACGAGCGGATTTTTCGAAGGGTCCGGCGGAGTTCCTTCGGAAAAATTTGAAGCATGTTCCATATTCTAAAGTCCTTCGGACTTTGGCGAGTCAAAAGTCCGTTGCAGCCCACACACGATCGGATAGTCTGACGGACTCAGTCCTTCGGACTTTGGATGTTGAAAAGTCCGCTCGTGTGTACGCGGCATAAGGTTTTCTCACCTCGTCTTTCAAGACAGCACCTGGAGATAAGAGAGTACTTACTCTAGGGTGGGACCATCGTCTGCAGGAATTTCCTGCCAAATGATTGCTCTGACGGCCAGAGCAAGTCCAACCTGTAGTGGTGGGTAAAGGTGAAAAAACTTGTTCACGTAACTGCTTTACAGATCCATCCCGCAGAAGACCCTGCTCGTTTAGCCCAGGACGTTGCTACTGCCCACGTTGAATGGGCCACCACCCCTGAGGGGGGATCTACCCCGAAACTTGGTAGGCTTCATTGATGGCCATTTGCAGCCATCTTCCTATGGTGTTTTTAGAAGCACTGTACCCTTTACGTGGTCCTGAGAACAATATAAAACAGTGAATTCGATCTTCTGAATTCTCTTGTGACTTCTAGGTAGTGCAGTATACACCTTCTTACATCCAGGCTATGAAAAGCTCTCTCCTTAGTGCCAGATGGTGTAGGGCAAAAGGTTGGGAGAACTATTTCCTGTGATCTATGAAATACTGTTGCTTCCTCCGGAGGTTCAAAAGGTTTTTTCGTCAAACCCTGTAATACCACCGATAAGTCCCATTTCGGAAAAAACATAAAAGGCACTGGCCTAGCTCTGGTCAATGCCTTTAAAAAAAAGTGGATCCTGAGATAACTGTCTCTCCAGGAATACCGATAGAGTCGCAAACTTGAGACCTTTAAAGTACTAGCCGCCAACCCCTTCGCCATTCCCTGATGGTGGAATTCTAGAACAGAAATGTGGCAAAATTGCCCTAGTGACCTTTTCTCGGCTATCTAATAGGGCTGAGACTAGTTTATTAGACAAGCCTTTCGCTTTTATGATTTGCATCTCAGTAACCAGGCTGTCAATCTGAGATGCTTGATATTGGGATGTGGGAGGGGCCCTGAGTTAGGTCTCTCTGTAATGGACGAAACCAGTGGGATCATTCAACTGCCATCTTCTGTACGGTTGAAAACCATGCCCTCTTGGGCCAAAATGGAGCCACTAAAATCATACTTGTAAGCTCAGTTTGCAGTTTGAGTAATCGACGGAATCATCTGGAAAGGGGAAACGGCGTAGCACAAGAGGAAAGTCCACGGTTGCACTAGTGTGTCCAATCTGTCTGCTTGATCTCGCCTGTTCAGAGAGAAATAAACCTCCACCTTTGTGTTGGCCTGGGATGCGAACAGATCGATCTGGGGGGCCCCCCATTTTTCTGTTAGCATCTGGAATACTTCTGAACTCAGACGCCACTCTGATTCCAGTACTCTTTCCCTGCTTAGCAAATCTGCTACTACATTCAGATCTCCCTTTAGGTGTACCGCCGTCAGGGATGCTAGGTTGCCTTCTGCCCAGGACAGAATCTGAAGGGCCGAGGACAGCAACACTCTGCTTCTCATGCCTCCCTGTCTTGTTATGTAGGCCACTGCTGTGGCATTGTCGGAAAACACCTGAATGTGATGACTTCAAACTTGATCCTTGAAGGCCCATAGTCCTAGAAGAATGGCCCTTAATTACCTCCAATTGGAGGATCTCTTGGCTTCTTTGTTTGTCCATGTTCCTTGGGCCATCTGCCCTTCCAAATGGGCACTCCAACCCCAAGAGCTCACTTCTGTTGTCAACCTCCTTTCTACAGGAAAAAAAAACAGAGTAAGTCCTTGTCCAAGTTTGACTGTCTCCTCTACCCAGCTCAGCTTTCTCTGAACCTGGAGGGCATCTTGATCAACCTCTCCAGAGACCCCCCATAGGACCAATTCCTCAGAATTGGTGGAGATCTCTTGCATGGAGATGTGCCCATTGCACTGCTGGTATTAATGCTGTGAGGAGTCCTAGTACTGATATGGCAGCCCTGATTGAATTTGGCAGATTTGTTTGGATCTTTTTTATTGCATTTTGGACTTTTCCTCTGGGAGAAAAATTCTTTCCTGTATAGAATTGATGGTTTCGGGGGCGTGGCCTGGCACCGTACCAAGATGGATGCGTAGACCACTAGCTCCTGTCCAAACGGCCCAGCAACTTTAGCTACAGGCTCTCAGCGCACCCATCGGAGGTCAAATCATGGAGAGATCGGAGGATAAATCACCGGGGGCACGATCGCGCTCACCAGCGGAGCTGGATCCACACTCCGCCCGGCAAATTCCTGAAATCTTCCGAGCGCGGCCCAGAGGCAGCTCTCAGGCCTCCACCCCAGCGTCGTCACGTAATCCCCGCTCCCACAGCAGAAGCCCACTACGTGAAAGGGGGGAACCAGTTCCCCGAGAGTCACCAGCTATCAGCATAGATGATCTCAGAACAGTAGCGGCGGACATCAAATCTACTTTAGCAGCGGCGATAGCGGACCTTAAAGAAGACATACACTCTATATCTGTGAGAGTGGAAGAGGTAGAGATAACACAAGCCCGCCATGATGCCTCCCTCTGCCACGTCCAGCAACTAACAGAATCCCATGCCATCCACCTACGGGAGATTAACATGGAAGACCTGGACAACAGAGGGAGGCGTCGGAACCTAAGGGTAAGAGGGATCCCCGAGTCCATAGACCCCAATGCCCTCTCCCAGGTTGTCACTAACGTTTTTAATGACATCCTGGACAGACCCGCAGATACGCCGATTATTTTTGAAAGATTACACAGAGCCCTACGCCCAAGAAATAGAGAAGCAGACCCTCCAAGAGATACTGTGTGTTGCCTTGTAGACTTTCCACTTAAAGAGGAGATACTCCACAAGGCTAGAAGCAGGAATCAAATATTGTTTGAGGGAGCCCAAATCAAGATCTTCCAGGATCTCTCGAATATCACGCTACAGCGCAGAAGGGAGCTCAGACCGTTTCTAGACACCCTGCGTGACAGATCAATACAATATCGGTGGAAATTTCCCTTCTACCTGTCAACTCACCAAGGCCGCACAGCAAACCTAAGGGTCCCGGAAGATCTGGACCATTTTTGCTCTATCATTGATATCCCCTTGGTAAACTTACCTGATTGGTATAGCGATTTTAGACTACCGACACCCACCAGAGCAACATTGATGGAAGGCTTAGAGGAAGCAGGCAACTTCAGCATTGGCAGACGCGGCCGACAGGCTCCTGCTCCCTCTGCGTTGCAACCACCTCCAAGAGAGAGAGATATGCCCAGGAATGGCAGCCCCACAGCGTCTCCGGCCCATCGCAGAGCCCGGATCAACTGAAAGAACTACCCGCAAGCACTCACAAACCTGCATTAAACTGAAATTGTTTTGACCCCGCACTCCACGTTGTTATAGTTGACCCAACGTCCTTTAAACTGTGCACCTGATTTAGAAACCTAAACCCTCAAAAAGTAATCTGATCCAACCAAGCGATACTCCGAAGACAGCCGCATCAGCGACACCCAAGCATCTCACTTCCCCCCCTCTATCCCAATCTACAGACTTCCAAGACAAGCTCACAGAGTACATCACACCATCCAGATCACGGTCAGAACCTCATCACAAGATGGAACATTAGAGATGCCAGATCCCCAACCACACACCAGGAAAGTCACCGAGACTACACCGACAGAAACGCCAGCAAGTATCCTGAAGCTCCAGTAGGCGCAATCAAACTTCGTAACCGAGACCTCACCACACAAAAGACCCAGAACACACATTGGAGGTCCCCAGGAAGAACGAACTCTCCTTGCGAATATCCACGACCAGAAAGGAACAGTCCAGAATAGATAACGGAGAGACGCATAAGGGACTGTACAAGTCTGCCCGAGATGAGACGATCGGATCATCTTAAGGGCAAGTATAAGAGACAACACTGCAGAGACCTTTTTTCTCCAGCGGCTCCACTTTTCGGTTTTTTTTTTTCTTCCCATTTGGGGCAATTAGGTCCCACGAGCTGATTCTCTCCTGAGTTACTAGCGAAGTACCATTTAATGCACTGAATGATATCATTTAATGGCTTAGTTGGGGGATCTGGCATACCAAGAGGGGAACTTCCTGTAATGAGGCACATAACTTAAGTTTTAACCCTGACCTACCTAACCTGTGATACGGCCGATCACCAAACATAATTTATTCTTCGTTACCCCATTAAGATTAAGAATGATAGAGGGGAGGGGGGAGGGGGGGGGGAGGAAATAAATGAAATAATGATAATGGGAGAATACATTTATATGACATACCGATATTACGCAATAGAGCGAGCAACGGTCTCCCCCCTGATCAGGGGAGAACCATTTGGAAGCTTCCCTCTTAGTCCCAGGGCACACTCCACAGGAAGAAAAAGGAAAGGGGGAAAAAAGGAACGGTATATTCTTAATGTTGGGATTTTTTTTTTTTTCCTCTACTTCTGGGATTACTTGAACCACATATACAGGTGTACTTTTGCATTGTTTTTTCTGGGTTAATGTTTGTTGTTAGGGAGTGCGATGTGTCAGTGTTTATGACCTTTCAATTACAACTTTCTGCCACACAACTTGGTAGCTCCATCCTCTTAATGTCACTCTTTCTTTAACCTAAAACGTCTCTACTTTATACCACTTACATTCGGGGGACCCATCGCTGAATATATCACTCACTACCCGATACCACTGGTAGATTCTGCCATACATGAGTCTACCAATCCCAACTCTACCTACTCCACCACAAGCACCTTATAGCCCTTCATGATCGTGCCCGAAACAAAAACTCTCTGTGATCGCATGAGCCGCCCCATCCTACATGACTTGACCATATGTAGAATATATCTAGCCTTGCGCTCTCTGAAACCTATCTAATAGACACCAAGCCAAGAAGCTCTCAGGCCTCTATTGGACAACAGAGCAGATACATCTTGTGCTACCTTGCACTCCACCCCCACACGACTGACTCAGGCAGTCACTGTCGACCGCACCGGTTGTCAGACCTGTTAAATAGAGGGACGACAGGCTCGCTCCCATAACCGGTATCTCCCCTAGCCCCTTTACCCCCCAATGCTTCCGATTCCGCATCCGAACCACATCCCACTTATACCCCCCCTCCAACCCGTGTACACCCCCCTTTCCACACTCTCCTGATATCCCCCATCTTCTCCTTTCTCCCTCTTTCTATCTCTCACCCCCCCCCCCCCTGCACATCCCTCTTCACCCGTGATCTCAGCCTCCTGGGGCTCTTTATAGCTACCTGTATTCCTGCTTTTTTGTTTCCTTCTTTTGCTACAATGCCCTCCCCAAATTCACCCAGCAAACACGCCTCCTTGAAAATAATATCGCTAAACGCCAAAGGGCTAAATACTCCGGAGAAACGATCCCAAGTTCTTGCTAATATGAGATCTATGAAGGCAGACATTGTCTTCCTTCAGGAAACCCACTTCCGGCAAAATTCCTTCCCCAAATTACAAAACCATGCCTATCCACACAACTTCCATGCAACCTCCCCCACATCCAAGTCTAAAGGAGTTTCCATTCTCTTCTCAAAAAACACATCCATCCAAATATCAGACACACTAGCAGATACAGAAGGTAGAGTTCTCTTCCTGAAAGGTACCATCAACAATAGATGTGTAACTCTAGCAAATATATATAGCCCAAATTCTTCCCAAGTAAAGTTCTTTCGGGACACAATGAACCAATTGACTACCTTTCATGAAGGTCTTTTGATTCTCGGAGGAGACTTGAACCTCCCACTAGAACCAATTCTGGATACCTCCTCCGGTACGTCCCATCTCCCCTATAGGGCCATTAAACAGATTAGAAAGTGCTTGCAGGACCTTTTGCTCCACGATACCTGGAGAATACTCCACCCCAATGATCAGGACTATACCTTCTTTTCTGCACCACATAAAAAGTATTCACGCCTCGACTGTATATTTGTTCAACAACAATCCCTTAACTACCTATGCTCAGCCACGATTGAACCTATGACCTGCTCGGATCACCACCCCATTACAGCAACACTCGTATTCCCCGACAAACAATCCAACACCCATATATGGAGACTGGACCCAAGCATGTTATCTGAACAATCCAGAATTTCGGACATTAGAGATTGCATGACAAATTACTTTTTAGAAAACGACACAGCAGATGTCTCACACTTAATGCAGTGGTAAGCGCACAAAAGTGTAGTACGGGGTAAGATTATCTCCATAGCTTCAGCGGTCAGAAAGGAAAAATCAGCAAGGCTACCGACTCTATTCTCCAGGCTTAAAATCTTAGAAAATACACACAAGCGCACCTTAGCTCAAAACACGCACACGGAACTCTTAGAAGTACATTCCCTCATCAAGGAAGATTTGGATCTTAAACTGAAAAAAAAATTCATCCTCACAAAGAAACTTTTTTATGAATTCGGAAACAAAACAGGCCACCTTTTAGCACAAGCTCTCCGCACGAAAAAAGCGAAACACACAATTCACCTACTCCACTCCCCAATAGGTAAGCCTCTTGTGAAAAATCAGGAAATAGCACGTGAATTTGAAAAATACTACACATCACTTTATAACCTCAACATCACTAACCCCAACAACACCCCCTCCCAACAGAAATCTGACAAACTACGTTCGCTCCTAGACAACCCGTCTTTAAAAAAGATCTGTCCAGACATTGTCGACACATTAGAATCCCCGATCTCCGCAACCGAATGGATGCAAGCTGTGAAACAGCTCAAGCCAGCAAAAAGCCCAGGCCCAGATGGCCTAACCACAGTTTATTACAAAACTTTCATGGACACACTACAAAACCCCTTCCTTAAAGCCTTTAATTCGACCGCCACTTCTAGAACACTTCCCGCGGGGCTACTGGAAGCCCACATTGCCGTAATTCCGAAACCAGATAAGGACCCCACCAATACTGGCAGTTACAGATCAATTTCATTATTGAACGTAGATGAAATTTATTTTCTCCAAAATCCTGGCAAATAGATTGTTACCACTGATCCCAGCCCTCATCTCCACGGATCAAGTAGGCTTTGTCCCTGGGCGTGAAGCCAGGGACAACACAATCAAGGCCCTCAACTTACACCATCTAATAACCCAGTCAGGCCAGAAGGGGTTCTTCTTATCCCTCGATGCAGAAAAGGCGTTTGACAGAGTGTCATTGGAGTATATGGAAGCAGTGCTACGAACATTAGGTCTCGGCCCTAGTATGCTAAACTTCATTCTTGCACTATACTCTAACCCTACAGCTAGGGTGAGAGTAAATAACACTCTGTCAGACGCCTTCCCCATACGCAATGGCACGAGACAAGGGTGCCCGCTATCCCCTATCCTTTTTATCTTAATGCTAGAACCCTTTCTTGAGCAATAGAAAAATTCAAAACATCAAAGGAATCCAAACACGGCATAAAGAATTTAAATACGCCGCTTTCGCGGATGACATTCTGCTTTTTCTGTCTGAACCCACGACCACTCTACCGAATCTCCTAGCTGAATTCCAATCCTTCCAATCGATATCCAACCTTAAAATTTATTTCTCGAAGTCATATGCGCTCAACATTTCCCTCGCTCCAGACACGTTAACGCAATGCAAAAATAATTTTCCATTTCACTGGAAATCTGACCACATAACATACCTTGGTATCCAAATTCCCCCTAAACTATCCGATCTGTATTCAACGAACCATTTACCCCTTTTGAATAAGCTAATCTTAGATCTCCAGAGATGGAGCAAACCGCTATTTTCTTGGTTCGGCAGGGTGGCCATCCTAAAGATGAATGCCCTGCCGAGACTCCTCTATATCATGCAAGCTGTGCCTATTCACATCCCATCAGCCTTCGTTACGACATATAAAACTGTATGCTCCAAATTTCTTTGGAACGGTCGAAAACCCAGGATTAGCTTCCACTTTCTCACACGCCCCAAATCACTAGGAGGAATTGGTCTACCCGACATCTCCAATTACTGCTATGCGGTACACCTGTCCAGAATTGTCGATTGGAATTTACATTCCATCTCTAAAGATTTGGTCTCTTTAGAAGCATCCTTCTCGTCTACCCCTTTGGCCTCCATTCCTTGGATTAACCCGCTACGAATCCCACTGGCCATAAAACAACATCCACTTATTGGCCCGACACTACAATACTTCCAACGTATATGCAAGCGAACAGGTATATCATCTATCCCCAGCCCATTAACGACGGTCAAATTAAACCCAGACTTTCCACCGGGAATGTCCACACACTTTTTAGCCCCAGACTGGACACCAGAACAAGCCCGCGTGTGTCACTTCTTTACCATGGGCAAAATTCAAGCCGCGTCAGACATAGCAGCAAAATTGGAGAAGCCCTACCTCCCCCAATGGCCATACATTCAAATATCCCACTTCCTCCAGTCATTAAACAAAGACCAAAATTGCTCCCGTGAACAAACACCCTTCGAAAAACTATGTTCCCAACAATCCCCACAACGACATCTGATAGCCTACACACATACTCTTCTCTTCGATCATATGAGCCCTAGCGACTACGCTGCATGTAAACGCTGGGAAGAGGACTTAAATTTCTCCCTGACTGATGATCAATGGGAAAAAATCTTCCTAACCACTCACAAGGGCACATTAAATGTTAGCTCACAAGAGAACAATTATAAAATACAGACTAGGTGGTACCACACACCAGCGAAATTAAGCAAAATTTACCCAGCCACAGAAGACAAATGCTGGAGATGCCTCTCCAGCAAAGGAACATTCCTACACATTTGGTGGTCCTGCCCCCTGCTAGTACCCTTCTGGACAGAAGTTTGCAAAATTACTACACAGGTAACTACATATGCCACTGAACCTTCCCCCGCTCAGTGTTTACTACACCATTCTCCCAGAACACATAACACCTATCACAAATCCTTAACCATGTTCATGCTTAACGCAGCCAAACAATGCATCCCGGCCAAATGGAACTCTACCCAGGTACCCACAATCAAAGAATGGCTCTGCAGAGTAAACAAATCAGCAGAGATGTAAGAACTGATACACATTGCCCATGACACGCCATCGAAATTTAGCACAAAATGGGCCTGTTGGACCCACTTCAAATCCACCCCATCCTACGCTAACATTCTCAATGGTCCACCTTGACTCTTGAACGAATATCGTGAATAAATGACATACTACTTCATTTAAGAACATAGAACATAGATTTCGCTCCTGAAAATATTGGTAGCTAATTAACCCAGCCCCGGGAGGCGAGCTCACCTTTCCCCCCCCTTCCCTTCCTTTCCCCTTTTCTCCCTCACTATCTTTATCCCTTTTGCTATCCTCTCCTATCCCCCCTGCCCCCTCTTCCAAACATATGATCCACGTACACTATCCACCCATTAATTCCCCCAGCCACTACCCCCCATAGGATTCAAGAGTTTTGCAACTACGCTTACTAAATCTAAGATACGGTCTACATAACACCCTTACAGAGCTATACTGACAATTTCCAAATAGCCACAGACAAAATATCACCTATAAGGATTATCCGAACGGAGCCTTGGGAGTCAACCAGCCTTTTTAGAGCATACTAGAATGCAAGCTCTCAGACTCCGCCAGGAAAAGCTAGGCAAGCGACTTCTCATCCCTGCCCTTTTATTGTGCCCTTACCCAAGTTGTAATCCTACGAAGTCACGCTTACACTTGGTGTGGGATACACAAAATATGTTAGATTGTGACTGACATTGTTGTGTTAAAACTGTTGTTTTTCTTTTATGGTCTCTAGTTGTTTCAACATGGAAGAGAACTGTCTTTATTTCCCCCTATTGTAATTTGTTAAAATTCAATAAAATCTTTAAAACATAAAAAAAAAAAAAAAAAAAGAATTGATGGTTTACCCCATAAACCTTATTGTTTGAGATGGGATCATGTTTGATTTTTCTTTGTTTATGATCCAGCCAAGACTCTTCATGAGTCTCTTTGTCTCTTTCAGATCCTTCTCCAATAGATCCCGTTTTAGCAAATAGCAGGAGATCGTCCAGATATGATATGATCGATATTCCCTTTAATCTGAGGGGTGTTAAGGCATCTGCTATAACTTTTATAAATATCCTCAGCGAAGAAGACAACCCAAAAGGAGGGATCTGAACTGAAGCTGTGAGATTGACCCTCCCATCTTGATCATTAACCGTAGGTATTGCTGTGATGCTGGTGCTATATGCACATGAAGATACACATCCCTCAAATCTGTGGATGCCAAAAAACAACATGGCATCAGAAGACTCTTTACTGAAAAGATTGTGTCCACCCCGAACTTCTTGTATTTAATGGATTTTTTTTGTATTTTCAGGTTCAGAATTAAATCAGAATTTCCCTGATGGTTTCCTTACTAGGAATACATGTGAACAGGGGCGGACTGACCATTGGGTCACTCGGGCACTGCCCGAGGGCCCCATGCCACTAGGGGGCCCCATCAGGGTTGCCAGCCTCAGTCTCCGAAATGTCCCTTACCGACATCCTTTTGGTCTAAAAATCCTGAGATTATAGCTGCCCCACCTCTCTAGTACCTTCTCAGCCAATAGAAACATGTCTGTGTATACTGTTTGATTGTATACTGTGTGTGTGTGCCCCATAATCTCTGATTGCCTGGGGGCCCCATAATCTCCTATTGCCCGGGGCCCCATGAGTTGTCAGTCCGCCCCTGCATGTGAATAGCACCCTGGCCCTTCCTCCTCGGGGGAAACAGTTATGATCACTCTGTTGAATGAGTTCTTGCAGGAGAGATGACATTGCTAGAGATTTTTCATGGTCTCAGGGAGCCTGGGTTATGTAAAACCAACTTGGCGGGGACTGAGAGAACTCAAGACTGGTTGTTGTCTTCCACTGTGGGAAGAAAGCTTGCAGCCTTCCTCCCACAGTTGGAGGACTGTCACAGATTTTTTGTGGTTTGAGTAGGGGGTCAGAATAGTACCCCTGACTTGCCCCTCCATCTTTGGGACCTCCAGGGTTTTTTGTAACCTGTCTCTTTTGTGTCCTGGGCTAGGCAAAAAGTACAAAAAATGTTCTTCCCCTGAGGGATCACTTTATTTTTTACTGGGAAGGCCTTCTTTTCATTTGCTGTCCTGTTGAATACGGCTTCAAGATCAGGGCCAAACATTAAATTCCCCTCAAAGGGAAGACCACATAGCTTTGCTTTTGAGGCCATATCCTATGACCACATTTTAGCCCATAGTGCTCTACAAGCTGAGTTTACCAGGGCCGAGGATCTTGTAGACATTTTTATTGATTCAGTGGGAGCATCATCCATGTACCCTATCATTTTCTGTAGTAATGGCAGCGTGTCTATCAGGTCCTTGTGGGAAGTTCCTGCTTCAATATGGGTTTTCAACTGTTCAAGCCAGTCCTCTAAGTTCCTGGCCACCACAGTTGATATATATATATATAGTGACATCCCCACTGAGTCAACATTCTAAAAACACCACACTTCTCCTTAGTGCTTGTTCCAAGGAGAGTGATGCAGGCTCCTATTCCTCCCCCTCAGTGGAGTAAGAGGGAAAACACAAGACCCCTAATATAGAGATCTCTGCCCCTGCTTACCTGGGTCTGACTGGTGTTAGTAGCTCCTGCTGCTGCCACTGTCGCTTGTTTCTCTGGATCCATTGCTGCCGGGGTCCTAGTGGCATCCGGCTGCGGTTTTATTTGATTTTCCCATTCCTTTTGCTGCTGCGAGGACCAGAAATGATACCAGTCTAAGGCTGCCTCCTCCCCCTGCATTCCAATGGCCAGAACCCACGTTCACCACCGGAAGTCCTGCCCCCGGCTAGAAATGACGCACTCGCCACCCAAGACCTGGAAAGCATGGAGGCTAAAAAAAAGAGGAGACGCTGGAGAGAGAATAGCGCACACTTGGTTCCCTGCAGTGCTTCCACCATGGCGGAGGAAACACTACAACTGAGGCCATAGTGGAAGTGACTGGTCTATAAAGAAACTGACTGCAGTGTTTCCTGGGAAAATGGGTGGAGCTGCAGGTGCTGTCCAAGTGCTGTTCTGAAAGGTGAGAAATTCTGTTTTTTATTATCCTTGCATGTCCCCCTCGGATCTCCAGCAACTGCACTTCCAAATGCACTTGTAGTGCAAAGTGAATTTGCCTTTAGTAAATAAACCCCAAAGTCCAAGATACCTAATAATTTGAGGTTTACACAGCAAAATACTAAAGTGCATTTTACTTAATGGGGAAACTATTTAGATTGACCTGTGTGTCCCCAAGTAAAGACATTGGTAGGGTTTTACCCTCACTTCCTCTTTGGCTATGTGACAGGAAGTGAATTTGAAGGAGAAACCAGACAAATTTGGGAGGTTTCTTTACCCTATCAGGGGTGCAGACATCCCCAAAAAATGTCCAGACTTAAAATCACTCTGCACTCTATCCCCAAGCAAAATCAACTAATTTAATTTAACTTTGCAAAGACACATTCCTAAGTTCAACAGTGATCAATGGCACATTAAGGCCTTGATTATTATCAAACACCAGTTGGCTTTCACTAGAAACATTTGTTAGTCCAGTCCTGGAAATCTGCATCTGTTTTACTATTAATTTCTCCCAAAAAATGATGACTGCCGCTAAATGCATCTAAATGACTGACCGCTGTGTATGCGAGATACGTGAGTTCTGTGTGCACATAGGTATGTACCCGTGGCATGTCTGGCCCCAGAAGTTGTGCATAGCACACAGGAATGACACAAGGAAGTTGCTCGTCCTGCTGTGAATTTCTGCCCACCACCATGCCCTGCTCACTGTTCTTCCAGGAAGGAATGATCCTGATTTGTAAAGTAAGTT
The DNA here is from genome assembly GCF_037356315.1 of Lithobates pipiens. Classification (NCBI taxonomy): domain Eukaryota; kingdom Metazoa; phylum Chordata; class Amphibia; order Anura; family Ranidae; genus Lithobates; species Lithobates pipiens. The sequence continues at coordinate 338,012,181 of NW_027507903.1, forward strand.
TGCTTTTAGATTCTTTTTACATGGAGTGGTGTTTGTTTGGGTCATGTGTGCATGTCTAAAGGATTTGGCCTCAAAACACACATCTACTTCCTGTGTCCAGATTCACTTCCGGCCTATATATATATATATATATATATATATATATATATATATATACTGTATATATAAAAATTGTATATGTTTAAATGTGATTGCTTAATTATGAACACAGCTATAAGAGGGTGTGCACACTTATGCAGCCTCATTATTCTAGTTCATTTGTTTCCTTCTTACCCCATAAAAGTTTGTGAGTTTGGCGTCAACTATAGTTGGGTAATTTCTAGGACACATTAAACCTGATAAAAGGTATGCAATGATTTATCTTTGGGTTTGATTTACTAAAGGCAAATCCACTTTTCACAAGTGCATTTGGAAGTGCAGTCCCTTTACATCTGAAATTAGGGTAAACTCTGCTGATTTTATCATCCAATCATGTACAAGCAAAAATGCTGCTTTTTTATATTCCTTGCATGGCATGTCCCCCTTCGGAGCTCCAGGGACTTTGCCTTTAGTAAATAAACCCCTGTCTCATGTTTGGACATCCCAAAAAGCTCACATTTTCACACGTGTGTGTGTGTAGACTTTTTATATCCATTGTGTGTGTGTGGAATGACATATACACACATACAGTATGTGTATATATAGAGAACAAGAGCAAAATTGTGTTTGTATTGTTTGACATTTTTGGGTTGATTTACTAAAGGTAAATAAATTGTGCACTCTACAACAGCAGTTGCTCTGGAGCTTAGTAAATGAGGTAAAGCTTTACTTTGCAAACACCAACCAATCATGGGCAAGGAAAATAAAAAAAACAGCATTTTTGCTTGCACATGATGGATGATGGAAGTCAGCAGAGCCTCTGCTCATTTACCAAGTTCTGGAGCAACTGCACTTTGAAAAGAGGAGTAGTAAAGTCAAACCCTCTCTGCACTTGGAAATGCAGTCGCTGTAAATCTGAGGGAAAGATCTGAAATCAGGGGAAGCTCTGCTGATTTTATCATCCAGTCATGTACAAGCAAAAATGCTGTTTTTTTTTTTTCCTTGCATGTCCCCTTCGGATCTAAAGTCAGTGCACTTGTAGTGTAAAGTGGATTTGCCTTTAGTAAATAAACCCCACAGTTTTTTACACTTTAGTAAATCAACCCCTTTGTATTTGCATGTTTTGTGATAAATTTCTAATTGCTTTCCTTCTTGTTCCTGTTTTTTATGCCAGTCCTTCAATTCTATTTTTCCTTTACTCGATTTCAAATGCCTTTTGTGGTGTATTTGGAGGCCATGAAATGTCCAAACATTTCTATTGTGAACACAAAAGAGGTATCCTTGTAACCCACCTTGACATGTGAATGTCAGCAATTTAGTCACCCAACTCCAGGAAGACTACTTTGGCCATTAAATTAACATGTTGAGTGAAGACAAGTGACAAGTTATTAGCTCACATCAACACTGGGTCCTTAGATTGTTCAAAAATACCCACAGAGACACAATTCATGTTTTTTTATTATTTGCCACAAATGAGACTCAGGATTGAAGACTTTTTTTTCAGAGCTCACTCATCATGACATGAAAGTGCTGGTGGGCTGGCTGCACCATCATTTTGAATACATGGGCTTGCCACCATGTGATGATCAGCCACCAGAGCTGTTTGTGTGTTTTTTTTTTTTTTGTAGATATTTATTTCTTATGTTTTTCATATTTTTAGTTTGAGAAGGTTTGTGAAAAAATGTTTTCTAAAAAAAAAAAAAAAAGAAATGGTATCCAACCCTGCACTACCTTGCCAAATCTCCTTTCCTATTTTTAATTTGAACACAATCAGAAACCCTGCCGTTACAAAACACATACATATCTACCAAAGTCTGTTTAAGACTCTGCTAGCTTGAGGCACAATGGGCAGATTTTGCCCACTCCAGTTGCAGTGCTAAAGATTCTCTCAGGTGATTAGGTAAAAACTGAAGAATGTGTAACAGTTATCAATAGGAAAACAACGACTTACAACTTCAGCTGTTATCTTTTAAAGTTGTGGATTTTCAAGGTTTGAGGATTGTTTTCCATGGATTTCAGCTCATACAATGTTTAGTTTGGGGATTCTTCTTTTTCAAAATGCAAAACATGGAAACCACTTCTGACTCCCTGTAAATTTGCCATGGATCAAGTTTGCCAAAAATCACAAACGGACTCTATTTTTTGTGGTGGCAAATTTGGGAAGACTCCTCAGTGGTCAAAGTCTCCAGTTTGCTCTTAATGAATGAGGCGTTTTGGTCCACCTGGAAGTAGTTTCCTTTCATAACAGCCAGGTTGAGGAAAGAGAAGGCAGCAGCCACCAGACTTAAAATATGCCTTGTTTATGACTTGCAACTAGGCCAAAGAAAACACTTATGCCGCGTACACATGATCGGACTTTCCGGCAGACTTAGTCCACCGGACTGGAATCCGTCGGACAATTCAATCGTGTGTGGGCTCCAGCAGACTTTTCCTTCCCAAAAGTCAGACGGACCTAGAAATAAAACATGCTTCAAATCCGTCTGATATACTCGGCTTTCCAGCGGACAAAACGTTGGTCTGTGTGCAAGTCCGGCAGACCAAGAATGACACATGCTCTGAAGCAAGAACAGGACGGAAGTGCTCAGTCTGGTAAAACTAGCGTTCGTATTGAAGCTAGCACATTCCTCACGCTGCTGATTCTGTGATCTTTTAATATAGCATATTCTTTTCTTCTTTATAATGCTAGAAGAATGAAGTTACTTTGCTGCTTATATTCACACAAAGTTCTCACAAACTTCTTTCTTCATTATTTATCCTCATCTCATGACTAATATTCTAGTTTTTAAAGTCACATCTTCATAAATAATGTTTACAATTCTTTTTTTAGACTCCCATCTTTTGTAATTTTAGATTTCAACAATATATATTTTCCAATTTTTAAAAAAGATCAAAAATTCTAGTGATTTCCATTTAAAATTATTTTGGGAGTTTCAAGTTACCACAATAACATTATTATCTTGTATTTGTCCTGAACCTTAATGAGGTTGGTGTCCCTTGTTAATTTGAAATAGGGGGTTATTTACAAAAGGCAAATTCATTTAGCACTACAAGTGCAAAGTGCTTTGAAATTGCACTGAAATATCACTTGGAAGTGCATTAGCTGTGGATCCAAGGGGCACATGCAAGGAAATATTAAAAAAAAATGCATTTTAGCATACACATGACTGGATGATAAAATCAGCAGAGCTTCCCCTCATTTCAGATCTTCCCCTCAGATTTACAGAGACTGCACTTCCAAGTGCACTTGCTGTGAAAATTCAAGTGCACTTTGCACTTGTAGTAAGCACTTGTATAGCAAAACGAATTTGCCTTTTGTAAATAACCCCCATAGTCATAGCCTACTCACAAACAAACTGCAGTTTTTGAATAAAAACACATCGACATTTTATTTTGAAAAAAAATGTACTATTTATTATGGTTAACAAAATAAAGAGGATGACAACACTGGAGACAGTTTTCGAGTTTGTGAAGCCTTTTGTCCCCAGGCACACATCAAGTCAGTGGCCAACAAAATTGGGATCTTGCGTAGTCAATATAATAGGGAGCACAATCTGGTCCAGGACTCCCAGAGACCAGGAACAGCAGCAGATGACATCTATGTCCTCAGGCTGTGGTACTACCACAGCCTGCACCTTCTGTCAGACCAGACTGAAGCCAGACACTTTCGACTCTTCCGTGCAGCCATCCCACCACGCTGCCCTGCAGCCTTCCTTGGAGGCTGTACCTCTGGTTGAGTACTTGTGGCAGGAGGAGGAGGAGGAGTAGGGTCTTCAGTATAAAGATGAGTGGTTGGTTTAAGCTCGCCCCTCAAACCCTTCTGAAGGGCCACAGAAAATATCCCCTCACATAGGAGGCTCTGGCCCTTCTTGAATTCCATCAACCTGGTGGCCAAATATGTACCATAGGCCTCTTCAGCATTGGGGGGGTACTGAGAAACTGGCTAGCTTCCCGAATGAGGGCAAGTGATTCCTCCTCAGTTCTGTTCATCCTCCTGGGCCTTCTGGTGAGAATGCGGAGGGGAGGAACCTGTCATTCTGTGAGGCTCCTACTGGGCCCAGCCACCTCCTGCCTGCCACTGGTCCTGGCCTCCTCCTCTATACCACTGGTCCCAGCCTCCTCTATACCACTGGGCATGGCCTCCTCCTGGGTGAGCTCATCCTGTGTAGAAAAAAAGGGACATAGTTGTATTTTTTGCTTCATCAATCATACACAATTTTCAGTTTATGACTATGCAAATTGAATTTTCAACAAATAGAAAAGGCTATCATTTTGACCCCAGCATTTTTCAAGCTGTTCACCAAGATTTTATCAACATTTTTGGCCTCTACTGTATAGTGATATGTATACATAATCATTTTTGGTATTAAATCATAGATTTGTAATCAATTCAGACATTTTACTTTACTCATTAATATTAGGACAATCAATATTTCACAAAAAAATATATACCTGGCTCCAGCTGGGTGCATCCACTTCTTCAAAGATGGAAGGGCCCGGTTCTTTCTGGGACGCCTCAGCTGGAGTGGAGGGAAGGGTTGAAAGCGATTGCCTCGCTTCCGTCTAGTCACCGAGAAAACTGAGTTTGTTATAGTACCACAGCTTGGGGACATAAACCTTATCTACTGCTGCTCCTGATTTGAGGGACTTCTGTATCTTGTTGTGCTCCCACCTATACATATTATGCAAGATCCCAATTTTAGTGTCCACAAACTTAATGTCTGCCTGGGTGAGTCAAGTCTTCACAAACTCCAGAAGTGTCCCCAGTGTTGCCTTCCTTGCTTGTTTATTGAAATACAAGGGGTGCTTTACCTCCCACAGGTTTCTGTTATTTTGATACAGACCAATAAAATGACTCATAAATTCTTCCTCCTTAAAGGGATTAATTTTTTTCTGAAAGACAATACACAAGACAAAAACACTAATGTCAGTCCAAACTCACAGTATTATTTTATCATGTTGTGTATAATAATAAAGTGTATAATAAAACTTATTTTAAGTTTTATTATACACTTTATCACAATATAGGACACACACATACACACCACCCACAACACACAGATAAAAGAAACAAAAACACTTATGTCAGTCCAAAGTCTCAGTATCTTATCTCAATATAGGCCTAAATTTTGAAGCAGTATAGACCACTGTGATGGGCCAAGTTTGAATCTTACCTTCGTTTAGGATGCTCGCTACTTCTGTTAGGACATACGTACATCAGCGCACTAGCTTTATATACACTGTGCATGTGTCAAGCTCAGCCTACGTCGCTCGCATTGCATGCCCCTGGCATTCCTTGTGACTAATTTTCCAGGCCCCATTTCTCATTGTTGCGCAGTGGGAGTATATACATAATATATACATAAAGATGACAGAGACATTATTAGGAACTAACGTGGAGGAAAGCCCGGAACAAACATCTAGATCCAGGAGGGGATTTAAGGCCAACATGGCCTTTGAAGAAATGGTGGAGATGGTGGACATCTTGAGGAGGGAGGACTATGATGGCAAAAATGGTCCGTACCCCCGACCCAATTTGTGGAAGGACCAAATAATGTCCTCAGTTGTGACTACTCTGGAGCAGCAATTTTGGGTACAACGGGCTAAAAACCAATTAACTAGTTGCTGACCACAGGCCGTCCAATGACGGCCAGGCGGCGCACCTATTATGGCGGGAGGCCGTCATATGGGAGCGCGCACCCCTGTTTCTTCGGTGGCGGCGTGTCACGGAGACACCGCTCGCCACCGAAGGGGGTGAACAGCCATTGGTTATGGCTGTTTACTACGTGATCGGCCGTGATGAAGTCACGGCCGATCACAGATGGTCACACCCCGACTGTGCACGGCGCATGTGAGCGCGCCGCGCGTGCACATCTGTGGCGGCGTGTTCCCCAGGAACACTGCTCGTCAGCGACGCTGGTAAACAGCCATTGGCCGGCTGTTTACCCACGTGATCGGCTGTGATCCTTTCACAGCCGATCCCTAAAATGTAAACAAACCGCGGTAACGAGATGTTACCGGGTTCTCCTCCTCACACACCGTGTGAGGAGGAGATTGCGGTAACATCTCGTTACCGCCTACAGTACACATCAAGCACACTGATTGCCTCCCCCCAATAAAGAGGACCTGTCACCACCCCTCATAGTACCTGTCAATCACAGTCCATCAGAGTATTTGAGTACCTGTCACAGTCCATCAGAGTATTTGAGTATCTGTCACAGCCCATCAGAGTACCCGAGTACCTGTCCCAGTCCATCTGAGTACCCGAGTACCTGTCCCAGCCCATCAGAGTACCCAAGTACCTGTCACGGCCCATCAGAGTACCCGAGTACCTGTCACGGCACATCAGAGTACCCGAGTACCTGTCACGGCACATCAGAGTACCCAAGTACCTGTCACAGTCCATCAGAGTACCCAAGTCCCTGTCACGGTCCATCAAGGTACCCGAGTACCTGTCACGGTCCATCAGGGTACCTGAGTACTTGTCACGGTCCATCAGGGTACCCGAGTACCTGTCACGGTCTATCAGGGTACCCGAGTATCTGTCACAGTCCATCAGAGTACCTAAGTACCTGTCACGGTCCATCAGGGTACCCGAGTACCTGTCACAGCCCATCAAAGTACCCGAGTACCTGTCACAGCCCATCAAAGTACCCGAGTACCTGTCACAGCCCATCAAAGTACCCGAGTACCTGTCACAGCCCATCAAAGTACCCGAGTACCTGTCACAGCCCATCAAAGTACCCGAGTACCTGTCACAGCCCATCAAAGTACCCGAGTAGCTGTCACGGTTCATCCGAGTACCCGAGTAGCTGTCACAGCCCATCAAAGTACCCGAGTACCTTTCACGGTTCATCCAAGTACTTGAGTACCTGGCACAGCCCATCTGAGTACCCGAGTACCTGTCCCAGTCCATCTGAGTACCAGAGTACCTGTGCCAGTCCATCTGAGTACCCGAGTACCTGTCACAGTTCATCTAAGTACCCGAGTACCTGTCACAGTTCATCTGAGTACCTGTCACCAGGCCATCAGAGTACCCACCCGAGTACCTGTCACCAGGCCATCAGAGTACCCGAGTACCTGTCACCAGGCCATCAGAGTACCCGAGTGCCTGTCACCAGGCCATCAGAGTACCCGAGTACCTGTCACCAGGCCATCAGAGTAACCGAGTACTTGTCACCAGGCCATCAGAGTACCAGAGTACCTATATCCAGCCCATCAGAGTACCCGAGTACCTATTTGCAGCCCATGTCTCATAGAATATATGTTGGGGTGTTTGCTTTCCAAAATGGGGTCATTTTGTGGGTAATTTCACTGTCCTGGTGGTCCAGGACCTTCAAAAGTGTGATAGGTAGGAATGAAATGAGATGTGTCATTTATGCCCCTAGAATGCTTGAACGTACTACTTCAATGTTCGGCCTCTCTATGTGGCCAGGCTGTGTAAAAGTCCTACATATGTGGTATTGCCATACTCGGGAAGAGTAGCAGAATGTATTTTGGGGTGTAATTTTTGCTATATACATGCTATGTGTTAGAAATATATTATAAATTGACAATTTTGTGTAAAACAAAATGCGATTTAATTTTTTTCCACATATTCCAAAAACTTCTGGAAAAAAAATTAACCATTCAAAAGACTCATTATGCCTCACAGATTATACGTTGGGGTGTTTGCTTTCCAAAATGGGGTCATTTTATGGGAAATTCCATTGTCCTGGTACTCCAGGGCTTTCAAAAGTGTAATAGGTGGTTGAGAAATGAGATGCGTCATTTTTGCTCGTAGAACGTCTGAAGGTACTACATCAATGTTGGTGCTCTGTATGTGGCCAGGCTGTGTAAAAGTCTCACACATGTGGTATCATCATACTCAGGAAGAGTAGCAGAATGTATTTTGGGGTGTAATTTGTTGTATGCATATGCTGTGTGTGAGAAATAACCTGATAATATGATAATTTTGTAAAAAAAAATATAATAATAAAAAAAAAATCTTCATTTTGCAAAGAATTGTGGGAAAAAATGACAACTTAAAAAAACTCACCATGCTACTTACTTAATACCTTGGAATGTCTACTTTGTAAAAAGGGGTCATTTGGGGGGTATTTGTACTTTCCTGACTTGTTAGTGTCTCAAGAAATGAGGTACACCTGATGTACTGAAGGCCTGATCAGAAGTGATCAATTTTCAGTGATTGGCACCATAGTTTGTAGACTCTATAACTTTCACAAGGACCAAATAATATATACTAATGTGGGTTTTTTTTACCAAAGATAGGTAGCAGTATACATTTTGGCCAAAATTTATGAAGCAAAAATTTATGACAGAAACAAAGAAAAAGGATTTTTTTTCACAAAATTTACGTTTTATTTTATTTATAGCACAAAAAATAAAAAAAAACCCTAGTGATTAAATACCACTAAAAGAAAGCTCTATTTGTGTGGAAAAAAGGACGCAAGTTTCATATGGGTACAGTGTTGGATGACTGAGTAATTGTCATCCAAACTGTGAGAGCGCTGAAAATTGGTCTGGTCAGGAAGGGGGTGTAACTGCACTGTATTGATGTGGTTAAGAAAGCGCTGGTCCGACCTTAAAATGAGGGAGCCGGATCAGTTTCAAAAATAAAGAAGGTGCTTAAAAAAAAGTAAGTAAGTAACTGATCCATGTGCTTTTTGGTTAATACTGTTCCGTTTATATGATCGTTCGTAAATATCGTTCGTTTGTCAATACATACGATGTCTGTAAATATAGTTTGTTTGCCAATACATACAATGTATTTTGCTGGTACAGGGTTATACCTGCATTTTGGTCTGGATAATTTCTCTTATTAAAAGAAGTTTAGGATATTGTTGTATAGATGTATTTGAAACTAGAATGATTTTAAAACTTGATTCAGTATAATGTAAGGAGAGGACACAGCAGCTGTTTCAGCATCTGGACTCAGGAGCATCTGGACTCAGGAGCACTAGTGTAGTGTGGGACACCATAGGTGTTTTTAGGGTAACCCACATAGGGGCTCCAGGGGATACTTGAGGTGTCTCCATCTATGAAACGTGGCCAAAAAAGGTAAGTATTGCAGTTTGATTAAAAGGGAATTTGAATCATGTCTTCAAATTGGATCTTTTACCAAACAGACAATTGTACACCACTTCAAAGCAATGTTTCATATTCCTATTTCTGGACTCAAATATCAGTGTGCTAAGTATACCTTTTGTTTCATTCTCATTGTCTGACACCCCAGCTTAAGGTAATCTATGCCTGCATATTTCTAAATCCATATTTTTTCAAAAATTTTAGATGATGATCTGGTTGTGGAAGGGTAAGCGGCGGAGCCATTTTCCAGCGACAGCGCCCAAAGATTAATTGAGCAGATCATGGCTTGGAATGGCCACATTGATGACATGCGTAACCAGATAGAGAGGATGCAAACTCGGCTGGACACCATGAGGTAGAAAATGAAGAACACGATCGATGTTTTGGGGAGAATCGAATCCCTTTTTCCCTAAAACCCAATCAATCATGTTCTTAATTTCCTTTGTAAATTAGAACATTGTTATTATTTAATATTTTTAACATTTTATACGCCAAATATTGAAGATGCACACGATGTGTCAACATGTGCTATCTGCCATCAGGGGATCTCAATGTACGTAGTTTGTGTTTGCAACCCCTTCCTCATAATGCTATTAGGTGAGAGGAAGGGATTGTACCCAGAAGACACATCCACTGAACCCCCATGATGGGGGATAGCACATGTTGACATTACCTATTTGGACTCCTAATTTGTGTGCATCTTCAAAATCTGGCTTTTACATGTTGAACTTTGTAAGTTCCAGAGTTGGGTATGTTATAGTTTTTTTTTTTTTTTAAAACATGTTTTAAATACAAATAAAAAAATAAATAAATACCAAAAAAATAAATAAATATTGTTTACCAAAAAACTAAATATATATATATATATATATATATATATATATATATATATATATATATATATATATATATATATATATATATATATATATATATAATATAATAATACAAAAAAAGCAAAAAAAAAAACATTGAATGACATTTAAAAAAAAAAACGCACATGTTTGAATGTGCACAAAGTAATACAAATTTTAAATGACAGCGATGTGTATAGCTTCTTCTTTCAATACTCAATACCAGTTTTGTAATTCATTTTGTGTTTTCAGTGACAAAGGGGCTTATTTACTAAAGGGAACTTGGCACTACAAGTGCACTAGGAGAACCTTGCAGACTTTTTTTTATTAATGTAAATGTTTAAAGATGTTCTGGCATTGCAATAGTCCCCCTACCATTAAAATAACTGACATATCTGTCACCCACTTGACGAGTGGTTTTGGGGGGCCAAGCCAGGACGGCCAGTATCCAAGCCTGTGAGTACCGATTCAGGAAGTTTGGCGGGCTCAGGCCCAACTAAAGTTAGATATGTTATTGAATGTTTCCTTAAAAAATTATGCAGTATGCAACAGCACAGGATGATGTGGTTTATTTTGTAGAACGCCATATTGATTAATGTTAAAAACAGATGGAACCGGCTGGCCATAATCCCGAAGGTATTCTCCACAACTCTTCTCGCTCTGGCCAGGCGGTAGTTAAAAACCCTCCTCTCCGGGGTGAGGGTCCTTTGGGGGAACAGCCTCATCAGGTGCTCGCCCAGACCGCACGATTCATCTCTGATGAAAACAGAGGGGAGTCTCTCAACGTTCTCGGCATCAGGTGGCAATCCCAGGCCACCAGTCTGGGAATGCTGGCAGAACTCCGTCTGGGCGAAGACTCCTCCATCCGACATCCAGCCATTCTCCACGTCCACGTAGATAAACTCATATTGTGCCGATACCACTACCATCAACACTACACTAAGGAACCCCTTGTAATTAAAGTAGTAAGACCCCGAATGGGATGGTGGCACAATGCGAACATGCTTCTCGTCGTTCGCCCCTCCACATTTGGGAAAGTCCCAAAGGTCAGTGAACTGGCAGGCCACAGTCTGCCATTCCTGTGGCGTGGAAGGAAACTGTGGAGTCAAAGAAGAAAAAAGACATATAAGTACTTTTTAAACCTAACTTTGCAAACAGATTACACAAAAACATTTTGCACAACAGCAGTACAACATTCTTTAGAAGTAGTATTTAAAAAAAAAGGGGGGGGGGAAGGGTTCTAAATTATTTTAAGACCACACATTACACTTGGAGACATTTGAGGGGGCGGTTCAGGAAAAGTAGTACAATGGAGCTGAGAATATACATTGTTAAAGGGACTAGGCTATAGGTGTATATGGGCTCAGGATTGCATGCTGGGGAGGTTAGTGAAGGAAAATATGCATGTAGGCCACAAAAGGATTTTCCATGAAAAAAAAAAAAAAAACATACATGCGTGAAGATAAAGGGGACATTCACAGCATATTCCAATCATGGTAATTAGGTAAGGGTGAAATGAATACAATACATTAGCAAACATTCAATACAGGATTCAAACATTCAATACAAAAGGATGAAACTTACCTTAATATGGTCCTTCTGCAGGACCTGAATAATGGCAGAACAGGTCTCTGGGATAATGATCCCCAGAGCCTGGGGGAAGATGCCTGTCGTGAACTTGAGGTCCTGCAGGCTTCTCCCTGTCGGCAAGTACCGCAATGTGGCGACTAGCCTCTGCTCCGGAGTGATGGCTTGCTGCATGCAGGTATCCTGGCTGCCGATATAAGGGGTCAGCAAAGCCAGCAGACAGTGAAAAACGGGGTCCATCATCCTGAGATAATTCCTGAAATCCTCAGGATTATTCTCACGGATCTCACAAAGCAAAGGCATATGCGAGAATTGGTCATGCTGGCACAGCCAATTCTTCGTCCATGAACTCCTCCTTGCCCTGTTCATGGACTGGGCTTGGGTCAAAGTATTAGCCCCAACACCAAGCCCCCACACAGCACGAACTCTAGAATGAGTATGTCCACGCACCATGGCTTCAAAATGGTAAGCTGGTCAAACAAACTTAACCGAATGCACTGGTGAACAGCAAGGCCTACGAAGAGCGACCTGAAGAACAGGAACAAGCGGACCAGAACAGCCTGCTATACAGGTATGGACTGATCCACACGCACTGAAAACCAGATACAAACCTCACAAGCACAAACTGAACCACAGAAAACGATCAAAATAAGTTGAAGTCTGAAAAGCGCAAATCGCCCAAAGCCCAAACTTCTACTAACACGAGATAAATACGAGATTAGCAGAAGAAGCCCAAAGGGTGGCGTACTGGGTCATGGACTTCCTTTTTCTAGTCCCATCGTATGTGCTGTACCTCGCCGCGTTCAAAACCATTGGATTTTTGGAGTGATCGTGTGTGGGCAAGTACATTTGTTTGAAAGTCCGGCAGACCTCCGCTGCAAAGTCCGTCGGAAAGACTGTCGGACCTAGTCCATCAAAAAGTCATGTGTACGTGGCATTATGTGCACTGTTGCAAACCAGTCACGGTGACAACTGTGGATGTAGCTAGTCATTGTCCATAGTCTCCAGCCATCACTAGTATGTTCCTTCCCATTTCAGTGGAATGGTAACAGTAGGTGGGGCAAGCTGCCAAGATGGAGCGCAGGGAGGCACAAATGGCCACTAATTCTTCATACATGGACTGACTAATGTTGGCCCTTAGATTTCCTTGTGTAGTGCTTCCTTAGAGTAAAATTACAAATTTTCATGTCAGTTGTTTGCCTTTTTCCAACATAATGCATTCGTTAAGATGAGTGCCAAAGGGTCAGTTAGCCTACTGTGGCATTCTGCTCAATGTGTGCATAGCTGTCACAATCTCCTCCTCCCCTCCTGAACTATCCAGAGATACCAGGCCCCATACACACATTAGATTTTCTGCTGAGTTTTGTCTTCAGAGTTACCAAAATCATGTAGTGCAAAGGGCCTGGCTGATTGCATACAAATTGAAGCTCTTCATATTTCCCAAATCCATATAATATGAGGTCAAACCTTAACCACTTGACCACTGGGCACTTAAACCCCCTTCCTAACCAGACCAATTTTCAGCTTTCGTGCTCTCACATTTTGAATAACAATTACTCAGTCATGCAATAATGTGCCTACAGTATATGACATTTTTGTTTTTTGTTTTTTTTCCCACACAAATAGAGCTTTCTTTTGGTAGTATTTAATCACTGCTGGGTTTTTTTGAGCTATAAAAGAAAAAAGACCGAAAAGTCTGTAATAAAAATGCATTTTTCTTTGTTTCTGTTATACAATTTTGCAAATTAGTAAATGTTCTTCATATATTTTGGCCAAAATTTATACTGCTACATATCTTTGGTAAAAATAACACAAATTGGTGAAAGTTATGCCGCGTACACACGACAGGACTTAAGTCCGGCAGACTTTCGACGGAGTTCTGACGGAGTTCTGACAGAGTTCTGACGGACTTTCCAAATGAACGGACTTGGCCACACACAATCACACCAAAGTCCGATGGATTCGAACGTGATGACGTATGACTGGACTAGAATAAGGAAGTTCATAGCCAGTAGCCAATAGCTGCCCTAGCGTCGGTTTTAGTCCGTCAGACTAGCACACACACACAAGCGGATTTCTGGGTCCGGCAGAGTTCTGTCGGAAAAATTTGAAACATGTTCCATTTCTAAAGTCTGTCAGACTTTTGCAAATCAAAAGTCCGCTGCAGCCCACACACGATCGAATAGTCTGCCGGAATCATTCCGTCAGACTTTTGATGTTGAAAAGTCTGGTCGTGTGTACGGGGCATTAGAGTCCACAAGCTATGGTGTCAAACTCTGAAAATTGATCACACCTAAAGTACTGAAGGCCTATCTCATTTCTTGAGACCCTAAAAAGCCAGGAAAGTATAAATACCCCCCAAATTACCCCTTTTTGAAAAGTAGAAATTCCAAGGTATTTAGTTAGAGGCATGGTGAATTTTTTGAAGTTGTAATTTTTTCCCACAATTCTTTGCAAAATCAAGATTTTTTTGGCTTTTTTTCACAAAATTGTTATATTAGCAGGTTATTTCTCACACACAGCATATGTATAGCACACATTACACCCAAAAACACATTCTACTATTCCTCCTGAGTATGGTGATGCCACATATATAAGACTTTTACACAGCGTGGACACATACAGAGGCCCAACATGCAGGGAGCGGCATCAGGCGTTCTTGGACCATAAATTACACATATAATTTCTTGACTACCTCTTAGCCCTTGTACACACGGTCGGACATTCCGATGGACAATGTCCGATAGGACCGTGTTGTCGGATAATCCGACAGTGTGTGGGCTCCATCGGACTGTTACCGTCGGAGTATGCGATAGACCAAGTTTTCCAGCTGGGCTATAACATTTTCCCACAACATGATCCGATCGGATTTTGTCCGATCATGTGCAGAGAATTCTGATTAGACAAAGTGCCACGCATGCTCAGATCAAATTCCTAGACCAAAGCTATTGGATACTAGCCTGAACATAGTCCCGTCCTAACGAAATAACACCATCACGTTAAGTACGATCGGATTTTCAGACAACTTTGTCCGACTGTGTGTATGCAACAGTTTTGGACAAAATCCGTCGGACAAAATCCGTCGGACAAAATCCGGCGGATTTGGTTGTCGGAATGTCTGACCGTGTGTACAAGGGCTTACACTTTTGAAGGCCCTGGAGAACCAGGACAATGAAAACTCCCCAAAAATTACCCCATTTTGGAAAGAAAACAACCCAATGTATAATCTATGAGGCATAATAAAGCTTTTGAACATGTAATTTTTTTCTACAAGTTTTTGGAAAATGTGTAAAGAAAATGTAAATGCATTTTTTTTTTACACAACATTGTCCATTTACACAATGTTTCTAACACATAGCAAGTACATACCAAAAAATTACACCCCAAAATAGATTCTCCTACTCCTCCTGAATACGGCGATACCACATGCGTGACACTTTTCCACAGTGTGGCCACATACAGAGGACCAACATGCAGCGAGCACCGTCAGGTGTTCTATGGGCACAAGTTTCAAATCTAATTTGACTACCTGGCTGTTACACTTTTGTGAGGCACTGTAGTGGCACAGATGATAACTGATGTGGCATGGATGAGCATGAATGGGGATGGATGAGCTGTGGATGGGAAAGGCTAAGCATGAATGAGTACGGCTGAGTACAGATGGGTACGGCTGAGTATGGCTGAGTATAGATGGGTATAGCTGAGTATAGATGGGAGGGCTGGGTATGGCTGAGTATGGATCGGTATGGCTAATTATGGATGGGGGTGGATTGGATGGCTGAGGATGGATGGATGAGTATTGCTGAGTATGGATGGGTATGCCAAGTATGGGTGGCTGAGTATGGATGGATGGATGAGCATGGATGGATGGATGAGTATGCTGAGTATAGATGGCTGAGCATGGATGGATGGATGACTATGCTAAGTATGGATGGGTATGCCAAGTGTGGATGGCTGAGTATGCTGAGTATGGATGGATGAGTATGGATGAGTATATTCAATATGGATGGGTGAGCATGGATGGATGGATGAGTATGCTGAGTATGTGAGTATGGATGGGTGAGCATGGATGGATGATTATGCTGAGTATGGATGAGAATGTATGGATGAGTATGCTGAGTATGGATGGCTGAGCATGGATGGATGGATGAGTATGCTGAGTATAGATGGCTGAGCATGGATGTATGGATGACTATGCTAAGTACGGATGGGTATGCCAAGTGTGGATGGCTGAGTATGCTGAGTATGGATGGATGAGTATAGATGAGTATATTCAATATAGATGGGTGAGCATGGATGGATGGATGAGTATGCTGAGTATGTGAGTATGGATGGGTGAGCATGGATGGATGATTATGCTGAGTATGGATGAGAATGTATGGATGAGTATGCTGAGTATGGATGGCTGAGCATGGATGGATGGATGAGTATGCTGAGTATGGATGGCTGAGCATGGATGGATGGATGGATGAGTATGCCGAGTATGGACGGGTGAGCATGGGTGGATGAGTATGGTGAGTATTGATGGGTGAGCATGGATGGATGAGTATGCTGAATATGGATGAGTATGCTGAGCATGGATGGAAGTCTGAAGAAGAGGGCGGTGACGAAGAAGAAAGCCGGGCTCCTCTGCTAGTAAAAGAGCTAGCAGAAGATAGCGGAGGAGTCCGGCGAGAAGATCCCCCCCCCCCCGAAGACGGAAGAAGACCCCAGGAGCTGTGCAATAAATTATTTTTAACCCTTGTGTGTTGTGTTTTATTTACTTTTTTTTCACAGGTGAATGGGTACGGGTACATTGTACCCCATACTCATTCACATAGGGTGGGGAGCCGGTATCTGGGGGCCGCCCCCACCCCCGATAAGCCCCCGCCCGCAGACCCCGATAACAAATGGCCAGAGTTGTCGGGAAGAGGCCCTTGTCCTCATCAACATGGGGACAAGGTGCTTTGGGGTGGGAGGCTGCCTTCTATTTTTCTTATAATAGAAGAGACCCTAGTGCCTCTTCCAGTCTAACAGCAATAACTTACTCTGAGCCTCACATGTGTAGCTTAGAGTACATTTATGGCACCACTCTCTACCATAATGATGTGACGCTGGTGCACATGTGCAGGAGAGAGGTCACCATGCTCCAGCCATTTAATCGGCCAAATACAGTAGAGTAAACCCAGAATGAAGACCAGGTTAAGATGGAAGTGCCCGGGACCAGCTAGAGCCCTTTCACTGCAATGCTGGAGGGCTTTGTATGACAAGTAATGCCACGTACACACGATCGGACTATCTGGCGGACTTATGCCCCGTACACACGAGCGGACTTAAGTCCGACAGATTTCCAAAGGAGTTCCGTCGGAGTTCTGCTGGAATTCCGACGGAGTTCTGACAGACTTTTCGGCCGAACGGACTTGGCCACACACAATCACACTAAACTCCGACGGATTCGAACGTGATGACGTACGACTGGACTCGAATAAGGAAGTTCATAGCCAGTAGCCAATAGCTGCCCTAGCGTCGGTTTTAGTCCGTCGGAGTAGCATACATACGAGCGGAGTTTTCGAAGGGGACCGGGTCCGGTGGAGTTCCGTCGGGAAAATTTGAAGCATGCTTCATTTCTAAAGTCCGTCAGACTTTGGCGAATCAAAAGTCCGTTGCAGCCCACACACGATCGGATAGTCTGACGGACTCGGTCCTTCGGACTTTGGATGTTGAAAAGTCCGCTCGTGTGTACGGGGCTTTAGTCCGGCGGACAAACCGTCGGACTTTGCAGCGGAGGTCCACCGGACTTTCCGAACGAGCGGACCTGCTCACACCCACCCGGATTTTTCCGGCCGAATAGGTCCGGCGGACAAACCACCGGACTATGGCGGGAGTCCGCTGGATATTTGAAATGAGCGGACTTGCCCACGCATGGAGAAAAGTCTGTTCATTTTGAACGTGGCTCTAGGTAGATGGGACTAGCGAAGGAATTGAATGTCGCCGCATCCATCAGCGAGATTGACACCTTGCTGGCCCCGTCACCTGGTATGGACTTAAAAGGGAAGCCCTATTCCGAAAAATAACAGCGTGGGGGTCCCCCCCAAAGTCCATATCAGACCCTTATCTGAGCACGCAGCCCGGCCGGTCAGGAAAGGGGGTGGGGACAAGCGAGCGCCCCCTCCTGAGCCATACCAGGCCGTGTGCTCTCAACATGGGGGGGGGTGCTTTGGGGAAAGGGGGGCCCTGCAGCCCCCCACCCCAAAGCACCTTGTCCCCATGTTGATGAGGACAAGGGCCTCTTCCCGACAACCCAGACCGTTGAGAATGAGGAAGTGTCTAGAGGAGATAGTATGTATCGTAGGGTGACATTACGAACACACCAGTATTAATGTGCCAACATCCCGATATGGGTTACATAAGGAAAAAAGACTAATATTGGGTGGACTTTATACGGCACATGAGTATTCAATCTAAAAATAAATATTTTATTATTTAATTATCAAAAATGTCATACACATAAAAGTAATAAGTACAGCAATTATTTGAATAAAACATAGTGTTGCTTGACCCATATTGCCTAACCACTGATATTCTCCAGTAAAGTATATAATACAATAGTTAACAATACAAAGCCATTGGTTTGATCTCCGGTAGTAGAAAAATATTCAGAGTCCCAGAGAGTGGTGTCAGGTATGTGGGTCCGTATTTTTAGTTAGCAAGATAGCTTGCCATGTTCTGCGCTAGCGGAAACTAGCGCTCAAAATGAACGGACTTTTCTCTGTGCGGGAAAAGTCCATTCATTTCAAAAGTACGGCGGACTAGCACACACATGGCCGGACTTTTGGGTAAAAAAAGTCTGCCGATGGAGGAGGCGGCATTGCTTTCCTTCGCTAGTCCAGTCTACCTGGAGCCGCGTTCAAAATGAACAGACTTTTCTCTGTGTGTGGGCAAGTCCGGTCATTTGAAAAGTCCGCTGGAGCCCACACACGGGCAGATTGTCCGCCGTACTTTGATCCGCCGGACCAAGTCCGGTGGACAATTTTTGAGTCAAAACTACTTTCTAAGTCCACCGGAGTTTTGGCAAAATAAGTCAGCCGGAGCCCACACATGGGGGGATTGCCACACATGGGGGGATTGTCCGCAGGACTTTTCCGCCGGATTGTTAGATCGTGTGTACGCGGCATAAGTCTGAGCACACATACAAAGCTGAGGCCTCTAAACTGGCAATAATTGAAAAAAATTTACTGTAGACATTTTTTTTTTAATTTTATTCATGGGCTTATTAATATAGACTGAAATCCAAAAAACAGTAAACAGGTTTGCCTTGATCCTTCAAAAGCAATGACTAAGGGGTGGACAAATCAACAAAGAAAACAAGAGCCCCAAAAGTCAGTCGAGAAACATAACCATTTACAAAAATGTTCAATAATATCATATCTGTATGGCTTTATGTCTTTTCTGCTTGTGGGCAGATTAAAACAGTTTGTTAGATGCTATTCCAGGTAATTCTATAAACATATGTGAAAAAAATCTTGTGCTAATTATAATTGTAGACTGCTGCACTTTTAACACTCATTGGATCAAGGAGATAGTGAAAAAAAAATACTTTTTTTCATACTTTTTTTTACTTACCTGTAAAATCCTTTTCTTTGAGTGCATCATGGGACACAAAGTCAAGCTAATATTCATTACCTGCTGGGTTATGCTTCATAATTAGGTGAATTGACACCTGTAGACCAAAGGTCTTCAGACAGGAAGTGATCCCCTATATAACCCCTCCCATACAGGAAGTACTTTAGTTTTGTAGCAAGCACTAAATCCTCAAAAAGGGGAGGGATCTCTGTATCCCATGACGTACTCAAAGAAAAGGATTTTACAGGTATGATGTAAAAATCCTATTTTCTTTTTCATACATCATGGGACACAAAGTTAGGCTAATATTCATTACCTGCTGGGACGTCCCAGAGCAATAGCCTTGAGGGGAGGGAGACACCCTGCCAAGCAATAGCCATCAGAACTTAAAGGCAGCCTGCAGTACACTGCTGCCAAAAGCCGAATCCTCGGCTGCTCGAACATCCACTTGATAAAATTTTGTGAATGTATGCACTGAAGATCAGGTAGCAGCCTTACAAATCTGAGCCACAGATACCTGATGGCGAAAAGCCCAGGTGGTTCCTAAACCCCTGGTAGAATGAGCTCTCCCCCTAAAGGGAGGAGGAGCTTTATGTTTCAGACCCTAGACCTGAATGATTAATTGACAGACCCAATTGGCAATGGAAGCTTTGGAAGCTACCTGCCCCTTTTTGAGTCCCTTTGGTAAAAAAAAGAGTCCTTGGATCTCCGCAGATCTAGATAAATAAACCTTGACTGCCGGACAACGTCCAAAGAATGCAGTTGTCTCTCTTCCTCTGAACAAGGCTGAGAGAAAGAAAGAAGGCAAAATAATGTCCTGATTTAAATGAAAGGCCAACACCACTTTTGGCAAAAAGGATGGAACAGGTCCTAACACGACCCTGTCATGTTGAAGGCTCAAGTACGGTTCCCTGCATGAAAGGACCGCCAACTCCGACACCCTTCTAGCCGAGGTGATGGTCATCAGGAAGTCTAGCTTACGTGACAGCAAGTTTAATGGAATTTCCTTAATAGGTTCAAATGGTTGTTTCTGTAACACAGACAGCACCAAGTTCAAGTCCCAAGGACACATAGGTGACCTAATAGGGGGAAGCAAGTGAGTTACCCCTTGCATAAAGGTTTGGATCAGTGAATGGGAGGCTAAAGGCCTTTGCAAGAATACTGATAGGGCCGAAACCTGACTTCTGTTGTACTCAAGGCCAATTTGATTTCCACAGCTGACTTTAGAAAAGAGAGAATTCTCCCAATCATATATTTCCGAGGATGCCATTTTCTGGCTTCACACCAAGCAATATAAGTCTTCCAGACATTATGATGAATCTTAGTGACAGCTTTTCTAGCATTCAATAGAGTAGACACCACTGGTTCCGAGATGCTGTCAAATTTAGAGACTGTAAATTGGGGGGGGGGCATAGGACCTTGAGACAGTAGATCGGGGTGATGTGGAAGTGTCCATGAGCTGTCTATTGTCAGTCTCACAATCTCGGAGAATCTGGGCCTTCTGGGCCAGGCTTGTGCCACCAAAATGACTGGAACCCGAATCAAGCGCAACAAATATGGAAGGAGTGGGATCGGAGGACTGCTTTAGCTTGTTGTTGAACCTGGATGCCAGTAGGTCGACCTCTGGCCATCCCCAACGTCGGCAAATTTCCTGGAACACCTCTGGGTATAGGGACCATTCCCCCAGGCAGATCTGCTGGTGGCTGACATAATTTGTCCTCCAGTTCTCTTCTTCCGGGATATGAACTGCCGATATAATTGGCACATGTCCCTCTGCCCAGGCCAGTATGTAGTTCACCTCTCGTTTGTGAACACTCGGGGAGCTGTAGCAAGCCACAAACTGAAAACTGCAACACGTATGAACCTTTGATGAGGCTGAAAGATAGGTATATGTAAATACGCATGCTTTATATCGATAGAGGATAGAAAGCCTCCCCTCTGGAGTGAGGTTACTATTGAGTGGACAGACTCCATCCAAAAGGACTATCAATAGATACTTGTTCAGGGACCTTAGGTCCAAAATGGGCTTGTGTCCCTGTTTGGTTTCTGAATCGTAAACAGGTTTGAGTAAAACCCTGTGCCCCTTTCGAATACAGGAACCTCTACAATCACTCCTTGATGCACTAGATAATGTAGTGCCTGAAGCAATACGTTTATTTTTGGAGGATCCGACGAAACGCTGGATCTTATAAACCTCTGAGGGGGAACACCCCGCAACTCCAGCTTGTGACCGTGAGATATAATTGAGGTGACCCACTCATCCTGAATTGTTTTTTTCCAAATGTCCGTGAAGTACAGCAACTTTCCCCCCAGTGAGGGCATCCCCTCAAAAGGAGGGCTTGGTGCTGGGTTTAGAAGAATTTTGGACCCAGGGCCTTTTCTGGCCCTGGCCTTGCAGCTTGCCCCTGGCCCAAGCGCTCTGTTGGCAGTGGAACTGCCCTGACGCTGAGACATTTGAGGAAGCAGTCCCTGGGTTTTTAAACGAGGGACGTCTGGTGCTTTTCTTCACAGGAAGTAGAGAACTCTTCCCCCCGGAAATCTTCTGGATATATTTGTTCAAGTGATCACAGAATAAACGCTCCCCATGAAATGAGAAACCTGCCAATAACTTTTTACAAGGAAACTCGGCTGACCAGTTCTTAAGCAATAAAAGTCTGCGCATATGTACAAGTGAAGGAAAATACCGCGCTAAACCCAAAAACATAAATGAACAAAGATAATGATATAAATATACAAATATGTATAATGATACAAATATAAAAATGTGTATAGAAAGCTGCTGACACACAAACAGGTGCTGGTCCTACACGTTTCGACTGCTAAGGGGATATGCCCCAGTTGAAGACTTAGCAGTCAAAATGCGTCGGGCCTGCACCTCCTGCTTCCCATATTGCTTTTTAAGATTATTTGTGATCACATTTTTTATCTATATCTGCATTTTATTGTATGGTATTTTTTAAATAAACCTTCTTTGGTTGATCTACGCCATGTGGATCGTTTATTCTTTTTCCTCCCCCATGTTTGAGTACTGATGAATGCCTTCTGACCATCATTCTGCGAATTGGTTCGGCTGTCTCTCCATTTTGGAACCATTGTTTTGAAACCAATGATTTTGAATCACCATCCATCTGCATGCGGATTGGAGTTCCAGCCTTTGTGTTACCATCCAGTTGTGCATTGTTAAGTATCAGATAAGACCAGAACTGTGTGGACTGCAACAGAGGAAACCCAAACGTGTATAAGTGAAATATGATTTATTTAAGAAAGTGAATAATATAAATACAACCACACAGTGCAATAAACCAACCAACAAAGACCCCCAAACAACAACAGACAGATATGTACAATAAATGGGAAATGCAAGGACCGTAAACGATAGGCAGGCCAGGGTCATACACAGGGAGATCAGCAGATAAACAAGGGCAGTCCAGAATCAGAGTCACAAGCCAGGCCAAGGTCATACACGGGAGATCAGCAAATGGGGTAAGGAACACAGGACAGGGAGAGGATGGACGGATAAGACTGCAGGACAGGGATAATGGTAACAGGTGGGACAGGGTAGGGACCAGGACAGGGAAACAGGATAAGAACCATGGGTCACAGGTTCAGGGCACAGGAATAGGTACAGAATCAGGATCGCAAGCAGCAGGTCAGGGCACAAGGAACAATACCAAGGCGAGGTGTGTGTGCACCTGCCGGGTATTTATAATGGCTGCTGTCAGTCATGTGACGCCTGACTGCAGAAGGCAATACCTGCTCCATACTGCCAGGATCCCTCCGCTGGTGGACACCAGTACTGCGGAACAAAGATGACATAATTCCAGCAGGAGACACCTGCTGGTGGATCGCAGTACTGCATGCCAAATGATTGATATTACCAGCGGAGGGAACCTTTCCTGACAGTACCCCCCCTCAAAGGAGCGACCTCCGGACGCTCCAACTAGCAGTTGCTGGGGAAAGTCCATTGCGTCAAGCTGGGCTATGAGCAAAGTCACATCAGGTTGGGTAACGGGCACTTCAAGCAGGGCAGCAGACAGAAGCACATCGGACCGGGAAGCTGGCACATCGGGCTGGAAGGCAGGCAACGACACGTCAGGCTGGAAGGCGGGCAGCGGCACGTCAGGCTGGAAGGCGGGCAGCGGCACGTCAGGCTGGAAGGCGGGCAGCGGCACGTCAGGCTGGAAGGCGGGCACTGGGACGTCAAGCTGGAAGGCAGGCACTGGGACGTCAAGCTGGAAGGCAGGCACTGGGATGTCAGGCACATCAGACTGGAAGGCGTCGGACTGCAAGGCCGGGACATCAGACTGGAAGGCGTCGAACTGCAAGGCCGGGACATCAGACTGGAAGGAATCGGACTGCAAGGCCAGGACATCAGACTGCGAGGCCGGGACATCAGACTGTGAGGCCGGGACATCAGACTGGAAGGCGTCTGGCTGGAAGGCCGGGACATCAGGCTGCAAGGCGTCTGGCTGGAAGGCCGGGACATCAGGCTGCAAGGCGTCTGGCTGGAAGGCCGGGACATCAGGCTGCAAGGCGTCTGGCTGGAAGGCCGGGACATCAGGCTGCAAGGCGTCTGGCTGGAAGGCCGGGACATCAGGCTGCAAGGCGTCTGGCTGGAAGGCCGGGACATCAGGCTGCAAGGCGTCTGGCTGGAAGGCCGGGACATCAGGCTGCAAGGCGTCTGGCTGGAAGGCCGGGACATCAGGCTGCAAGGCGTCTGGCTGGAAGGCCGGGACATCAGGCTGCAAGGCGTCTGGCTGGAAGGCCGGGACATCAGGCTGCAAGGCGTCTGGCTGGAAGGCCGGGACATCAGGCTGCAAGGCGTCTGGCTGGAAGGCCGGGACATCAGGCTGCAAGGCGTCTGGCTGGAAGGCCGGGACATCAGGCTGCAAGGCGTCTGGCTGGAAGGCCGGGACATCAGGCTGCAAGGCGTCTGGCTGGAAGGCCGGGACATCAGGCTGCAAGGCGTCTGGCTGGAAGGCCGGGACATCAGGCTGCAAGGCGTCTGGCTGGAAGGCCGGGACATCAGGCTGCAAGGCGTCTGGCTGGAAGGCCGGGACATCAGGCTGCAAGGCGTCTGGCTGGAAGGCCGGGACATCAGGCTGCAAGGCGTCTGGCTGAAAAGGCCGGGACATCAGGCTGCAAGGCGTCTGGCTGAAAAGGCCGGGACATCAGGCTGCAAGGCGTCTGGCTGGAAGGCCGGGACATCAGGCTGCAAGGCGTCTGGCTGGAAGGCCGGGACATCAGGCTGCAAGGCGTCTGGCTGGAAGGCCGGGACATCAGGCTGCAAGGCGTCTGGCTGGAAGGCCGGGACATCAGGCTGCAAGGCGTCTGGCTGGAAGGCCGGGACATCAGGCTGCAAGGCGTCTGGCTGGAAGGCCGGGACATCAGGCTGCAAGGCGTCAGGCTGGAAGGCCGGGACATCAGGCTGCAAGGCGTCAGGCTGGAAGGCCGGGACATCAGGCTGCAAGGCGTCAGGCTGGAAGGCCGGGACATCAGGCTGCAAGGCGTCAGGCTGGAAGGCCGGGACATCAGGCTGCAAGGCATCAGGCTGGAAGGCCGGGACATCAGGCTGCAAGGCGTCAGGCTGGAAGGCCGGGACATCAGGCTGCAAGGCGTCAGGCTTGAAGGCCGGGACATCAGGCTGCAAGGCGTCAGGCTGGAGCAGGTTGGTTGATGTGGAGGCAGGTTGCGTTACTGGCAGGATCAAATGGGTAGGAAAGAACTTCCGTCTCTTTTTAGATTTAGCTACTGAAGGCCTGTAGGTAGCTGCAGATCTATAGGTAGGGGGTGAAGCAAACTGGAGAGAAGGGTTGGAATATGGCAGGGAAGAGGTAACAGTGGCTGGGGGAAGTTCTTGAGGGATAGTGGGCCATGGGAAAGAGGCAGTTGGATTAAAGGCAGGATATGTGCAGCAGGAAGAAACAGGGTATTGATATTTGGTGGGGAGTAGAGTATATTGGGCTGAAACTGAGGTTGCCATAGGTGATGGAGGAAGAGTTTCTTGGGCAGGCAGGTGTTTGGTAGCAGAGATGGTTTGTTGTGGGCTGGCTGTGGCTGATTGCAAAATACCAGACCATGCTAAAAGTAGTGGTTGTACAAACTGTGGATTACATACTGCCTGTCTGACAAGGGATTGTACGGAATCAACACATTCTATTATCATCTGTTGGGAACAGGCTGTGTAATGCTCAAAAAAGTAAGGGGAATCATCTTCCAGAAGCCATACCAGTGATGTGACTTGATTAATACTGAAAGGGGGAGAAAAATCATCCTGGCCCCCTGGGATGCAGGGCAGGGCCAGCTCTGTGCAGATTTGAATTAACGGCTGAACATCCCCAAACAACATACAGCCCTGATCAACCTAGGAGTGAGCCAAACGAATGGTTTCCAACAGCTGATCACTGGTCCACCCTTTCAGTGTCTGGCGGAGATAGTCACCACTCTCAGACACCAACAAAGCATAATAACGAATCACTTCTAAATTAATTTCTGTAAGCAACCTGAACCAAGATGGTTCCTCTGTGTAGCCACTTCTGGTCAGGGATGGCCTTGGTATTCTGTTAAGTATCAGATAAGACCAGAACTGTGTGGACTGCAACAGAGGAAACCCAAACGTGTATAAGTGAAATATGATTTATTTAAGAAAGTGAATAATATAAATACAACCACACAGTGCAATAAACCAACCAACAAAGACCCCCAAACAACAACAGACAGATATGTACAATAAATGGGAAATGCAAGGACCGTAAACGATAGGCAGGCCAGGGTCATACACAGGGAGATCAGCAGATAAACAAGGGCAGTCCAGAATCAGAGTCACAAGCCAGGCCAAGGTCATACACGGGAGATCAGCAAATGGGGTAAGGAACACAGGACAGGGAGAGGATGGACGGATAAGACTGCAGGACAGGGATAATGGTAACAGGTGGGACAGGGTAGGGACCAGGACAGGGAAACAGGATAAGAACCACGGGTCACAGGTTCAGGGCACAGGAATAGGTACAGAATCAGGATCGCAAGCAGCAGGTCAGGGCACAAGGAACAATACCAAGGCGAGGTGTGTGTGCACCTGCCGGGTATTTATAATGGCTGCTGTCAGTCATGTGACGCCTGACTGCAGAAGGCAATACCTGCTCCATACTGCCAGGATCCCTCCGCTGGTGGACACCAGTACTGCGGACCAAAGATGACATAATTCCAGCAGGAGACACCTGCTGGTGGATCGCAGTACTGCATGCCAAATGATTGATATTACCAGCGGAGGGAACCTTTCCTGACAGGCATTTTCCATCATTGGTTATCCAGCACTATAAGCCTGTATGACGCACCGCCATACGGTCCGTACATCCACCTGTTTCACCATTAGAGTTCATTTGAAATTTATGTTCCCTGCTCCAACTCTGGATTGAAGAACAAGCTATCCATTTATTGGACATTTATATGTGGACATTGGCCATTTGACCAGCATTCATTGCTGTTTTATATACCACATGGTTTGCTTTGTTCACAGTACAATTAAATTTATTTTATTGTGATTTAATTACTCACTGTGGCCTCTGTTTTGGAGTCCTATTGTAGCGCTACACTATCTTGCTTTATATGTGCATATGTACAGACAAGGGAGCCAGCCTCCTGTACTGAATCCTTTAAAGCATCAACAGCAAAACACAGCGCTCAAGGAATATCTGTCTTACTTTTAGGCAGATCCTCCACCTAGTTAGGCCTATCAGGTCATTTGACCTGATCCTTTACAGACTGGCAAATACCAATTGCGCGCAACAGTTGGCTGAATAGCTGAACTGGCAAAGAAAAGGAGGCCTTTAATAATAACTCCAATTTCTTGTCAACAGGGTCTCTAAGTTCTTGTTTAAGGAAGAGACTGCTGTATCTATGTCTGGCATGCTCCATTTTATAACAGACTTTTCATCCATGGGTTATAAAAAATGGAAAATCTGTTAGAATCAACAGGATGTTCCCAATCAACGTACACCACCTGTTCATACAGGGGGTGTAGAGGGAAAGTCTGTGCGACCTGCAGAGGCTTCAGAGATCCCAAAGAGGACCAAGGGGGCTCAGTCACCTCTGCAAGAGGCAACGCAAAGGCAGAATGAAAAATTTTGGTCAGAGTCAGGATCAAAAGCCTCTGCGACTGTGGGGCAAACGTCGAGAGGTTTTCTTCTTGTCCAGACTCATCCGCCGGGCACTCCACTCCAATTCTGAGCTTTAAGCTCCTCCTCATCCTCAGCCCATTCCTGCTTCAGACTAGGGGACTCTGGGGAGGGGGGTCTGTCACGCTTCCTGCCACCCTGCGGGATGGAGGAAATCATGTCAGCAATCCTGTGCTCTTACCCGGCTAGGGCTGAGGACAGTTCATGCTTAGTGATAAAGGATGAAGCAGCAGCATTGACTGTAGGCACAATACCAGATAGGTGCATTGGCTCAGATTGCCCGGAAGCCTCTAGTCATTTAGGGGATACAACACTAGGGATATGACTAGGTGTGCCCTTCCCTGTGGTGTTAGTCCCACTCCTCTTTTTGGAAGATATTTAATCGCCACAAACAAAGAGTACTTGGGTGTAGTATTAAAACATCTCAGAAGGAAGACCCTTTAATAAGGCTCACCAAGTCCCTATGCAACAATCCTGCCAAGCACCTTTAGCCTGCCAAGCAACACCTGGTGACTCATGTGACCCGAGTAAGGAAAAATGAACCACTGCAAGTGTCTGTTCAGAGGCTGCTTTGTGTCCCATAGCTGCCTTCTGGAATCACCACATGCTTGGCCTACACAGCTTAAATAAGCTGTGTGTTTTTGGAATGTTCTGCGCATGCGCACGCATGTGTGCAGTCCTGGAGAACGGGCGTGATTATTTGCGTACAACGCAAATCTTTGTGCACCCAGATAAAGGCCATGGCACATGTATGGTGGAGCCACATGCGCCATCGCCGCCAAACAAACAAACTGCTTAGCCAAGTGGCGCTCTTGTGAACGCATGTGCACCATGGTGAACCAAGGCGTAATGGCGCACCTTTGTGCGTCACCATTACAGGTAAAAAACAGCCAGACACAAGCAAAAAAGTTAACCTTGCAAACACCACAGCTAGCCCAGAACTCCCCTTATGGTCACTGCACACAGGTGTCCAGCATTTAGAGGACACCCCACAATAATGAAATAAAGGAGTTTCACTTACCCGTCCAGGCGCAGGGCCACTTATAAACTAAGGGCCAAATCTTCACCCTTCACTGCGGGTTCCAGTCACTTGGAACTTCAAGGACTGGGTACCATTTTCATGTTTAGGGTTCACTCCCTTGGACCTGTACAGCACCCTGCAGGAAATGCCTTAGCACTGTAGTGTCCAGGATTTCCAGCACCCAAAGGCCACATAAAAGGCAAAACCTTGCAGGATCTTGAGTCTTCTTTGCGAGGCTCTATCTCAGAAAAGAAGCAAGTACCAGCCTCTCCAATATCACCACTTTTCTACGCACATGGGCAGTAGAGTGGCACCCCGGCTCATCCCTGGGCACCATACAGCGGAACGGCTAATTCGCGTGGGCAATTCAGCTAAATGGCTAATGAGCATTCACAATTCAGGGAAATGGCAAATGCGCATGCGCAATTCAGCGGAAATGGCAAACGCACGGACGCAATAGCTCACGCACAACCTGAGCCTCCCACTGCCTATAAAAGCCACTCTGTGCCATGGCCAAGTTGCTGGTTTGTTTTTAGCTTCCTGTATGTTTCCTACTTGTATCCTGATTCTTGATTACCCGCTGTGACCCGGATTGACCTTGACTTACGCTGATCTCTTCCTGCATCTGACCTTTGGCTTGCCTCTCGGACCTCGCTACTTGCCTCCTATGTTTGACCCTCGGCCTGTCTATGGATATTGCTTCCTGTCTCCACTGATTGACCCTCAGCCTGCTCTCAGATTCTATTTGTCTCCAGTGCTTGACCCCTAGCTTGCTCTCAGACTTAGCCTCCAGTTACCTGTGTTTGACCCTCAGGCCTGTTTTACGGACTTCCTATCAGTTTTCAGCATTTGATCATCAGCCTGTTTGCAAACCTGCTTTCAGTCTCCAGCACAAGACTCTTCTGCCTATCTAAGAGACTCTTGTCAGTCATCAGTGTTTGACCCCCGGCCTGTTTGACTAGCTGCTCATTTACCTCCCTGAGCTTCAGCATGTCTTAGTCCTGCACAGCTGTCTACTTCCCGGTGACCGTCACTCAAGACCTGCCCTGCCTACTGGTGACTCGTGCCTCTTTGTGCCCTTCACCCTTGTACCATCTCCAGGAGTGGAGTGCACTTAGTTGCAAGAGGTTACCGCTCTCAGCATCTCGGCCTCGGTGAGTACCCATATCTGACACTCTAGAAAAATAGACAAAACCCCCTAGGTATGGGACTTTATAGGTACTACCATATTCACATGTGTAGAAAAGTATAAAAAGATTTATTATACAAAAAATATATACATCGTTACTGAAGGGATATTTAGCTTAACCGCTTTCATTCTTTAAGAAATGTAGTTTCCATTTTGTGTCTCTCTCTAACATCCACCTCACAAAATGTATGCTCAAGTTTTGCTAGTCTAGTTTTGTTTCCCATGTTACTGTTATCTTATTTAGTTGTTTCGTTTCTTGGAAAGCACATGCTTTTGAGGAATTGCTAGTTTCACTTTTGTTGTAGGCTGTACTTGTATATGATTGGATAATTTGTATGATACATTCAAAGGGCGGTACTTTCTGAAAGCCCCCTTTATAATATTCGCACCAAAGAATAAAGATTTAGATTTGCTCGGAGAGACTTTGTTGTTTTATGTCATTGTCTCAATGGGCGAATCTCCCAGGCCTGTGTGGGGATTGATCGTCACATCTTACCAGAGGTAATTGAAGGGTTAGCGACCTCTATACAATCTACATTTCCCTTCGGTTTGGGGGCTCGTCCGGGATCGATTATAATATATGTCTATATGGTGAGTTGAATTGATATATGTATCTCTCACTGTGACATCTATTCAGAAATCGTTCTTTGAACCTGAAAATGTATGCAGAAGTTGTTTTCAGACCTCGTTGATAAGTTTAACTGCTCTGAGAAGCAGTAAAAAAGGCTGTTCTGAGTTAACAGTGATAAAGCCTTGGGTGGGTTTTAATGGACTCTGAGAAGTTCATTTAATAAGACTGCTTTAAGAAGCAGCACCTGTTCCCGTGTGAACAGGTAGAGAAGCCTTGGGTGGGCTTTAATGGACTCCGAGAAGTTCATTTAATAAGACTGCTTTAAGAAGCAGCACTTGTTCCCGTGTGAACAAGGAGAAAGCTCTGGGGGGGCTTTCACGGACTCTGAGAAGTTCGTAGGAAAATGATTTATACAGTACAGTAATTATAAGAAAAAGTCTGCTAAAGTGTGACGGACAAAACCCTTCTCTTTGCTTATCTTCCTATCGCCCGTAGAAGTTGATCTGTTAACTGTTTGTGTGGAATTTGTCAGCGTTGTAAGGTAAGACGACGCTTTCCACTGCAATGTGTTATAAGGGTACGTAAATAACAGGCGACAGACGCGTCTTGCGGTTAACTCCCGGCTCCTTTTTGTGATTGATGGAAGTTCCCCAATCGAAACGTAGAGCGATGCTACAGAATCCGGTGATGTATTTATGTTTTCTCTTAATGATTTACATATGAATGTTTTGACTCCAATGTATGAGATAGTGAGCATAGTAGCAGTGTTAATAAGGCTGCTTTCATACTGGGGCGGGAGCAGCGTCGGCGGTAAAGCGCCACTATTTTTAGCGGCGTTTTACCGTCGTTTTTGCGGCCGAAAAGGGGTTAAACCCGCCCGCAGCGGCGCTTTGCCGGCGGTATTGCCGCGGTGTCCCATTGATTTCAATGGGTAGGAGCGGTTTAGGAGCGGTGAATACACCGCTCCTTCACCGCTGCAAAGATGCGGCTAGCAGGACTTTTTTCACCGTCCTGCCAGCGCATCGCTCCAGTGTGAAAGCCCTCCGGCTTTCACACTGGAGTTAAAGGGGCCGGTTTTTTTCAGGCGTTACACAGGCGCTATTTTTAGCGCTGTAACGCCTGAATACCACCCCAGTGTGAAAGCAGCCTTACACTCTCTTAAGGTAATACATGAATTGGCATAGTCGGTAGTATACTCTGAGGCTAACTTTTGATCAAAACAGGCTATTTGAGTAATTCTTTTTGCTACTGACATCTCTTGCACAGGGAATATTTGGCTTTTTGCCAACAGGGTTCAAGTGCTAATATCTCACTGACCGTAATAGATAGTGAGGAATTGTTTGCGCCATTGGTACTACAGCAATTGAAAGTACCGTTTGAACCCGTTGGCACGCTGCCAAAAATTTGAAATATAAATAAAAATTGTTTGGTTATAAAAATAAGAAAAGTAATAATGCACAAAGCTTGCTTGTGATCAGGGGAACCTCTGGCCATAAGGAGTGCTTGTTGAAATTTTGCCAAGAAAATAATAATAATAAAAAAAAAAAAAAGTAAAGGAAATAAAAGTCAGAATGTTTAGAAAGAAAATAAGGATGAAAATAAACATGCTGTGGAGATCCCCGGCTGGACCGAGGCTCCCTATAGCATCCTAGCAACAACATTGTCCACGATGGGTTTAACAGAGACATGAGATGGTGTATTTAAGGGTTAAATCAATGTTTTCTATGCATGTACCATGCGCCCCCCTCCTCCCCCTTACATTCCACAACCAGATAAGAGTTTCATGAAAGACTTCATTACATGAAGACACACAGTAAATATCAGAGGACAAAGAGGGGGTTACACACAGAAACAACCAAGAGGGAAATTGTCTCACCCTACATTAACATTAACCCAGTAAGAAGGCAAATGGTGACTATAGGTTTGTACAAGACCTAAGGGCCATCAATAGCCTAATGGTATCGATTGCCCCAATAGTGTCTGATGTGTCATCAATACTGCCATACCAGAGGATGCAGAGTATTTTACTGTGATTGATTTATTGAATGCTTTTTTTATTTCTGTCCCTGTGGATGAGGAGACACAGCCAATCTTTGCTTTCTAACTAACATGGTGTAGAATGCCCCAGGGCTATGTAGACTCCTCTGCAGTCTATCCCATTGTCCTCCAAACTACTCTCAGAGCTTGGATACCAGGACACTGTTCATCCCTGCTGCAGTAAGTGACTCCTCATCTGCAGTTCTACTCGGTGGCTGCCCTGGAGGATGGGAGGGATCTTTTGAAATGTTTTTTTTTTTTAAAGTGGTCACAAAGTGTCAAAGAAATTATTGCAATGGTGTCAGGAAATGGTTGCATATCTTGGTTGTGTACTCTCAAAAGGAGAAAGGAAAGTCAATCACAAAAGAGCTATGGTTCTTGTGGGTCTGCCCCGCCCACTTACTAAGAAAGACATGCTTACCTTTCTTGGTATGATTGGTTACTGCCGCCAATGAATACCTGACTGTTCCTACTATGACAATCTCCTGAGACAAGCCATAGGTTCAGACATGCCAGACTGTATAAAATGGTCAGATGAAATGTGCAATGCTTTTGTGTATTTGAAAAATGCTATGCTAATGGCTCCAGGGCTCGGCCTCCCTAATTATGGAAAAATGTTTTATTTGTTTGCAAGGGAAAATTGTAAGACTTTGTCAGGTGTCCTCGCTCAGGAGCATGGAGGCAAGTTGCGCTCTATTGTTTTTTTTCCCTCAAAGATGGTTCCGGTGCAGGTTTAGGGCATGCCTGTGTGTCTCAGAGCTCTCGCGTCATGTGCAATGATGGTTCAGATGACCACTTCTTTCACTCTGGGGCACGACACCACACTTCACACCACCCACAATGTATCAATCCTATTGAAAAATGTACATACACAGCACATGTCTGCTCAGAGGTTGAGTGGCTATGAGGTGATCGTGCTGTCTAATCCAAAATTGCACATCAAATATGCTTCTCCCACTGCAGGACCAGCACCAATCTTAAATGCCCTTTAGAATTAAAATGAGAACAGGATGAGGTTGTGGCACAACATGATTGCATAAACCTCATTCACCAAGACACATCACCCAGGTCTGATTTATCTTTCACAGCACTGCAGAACACACACAGGCCAACAAACAGATAGCCAAGGGAAATGCTCTGGCTGGTTTAGCTGCTAGATCTAAATGGCTATGCTAGCCCCAGAATTGCCCTTCTTTGATCAGGTTCTTTCAGATTTGCAGGGATGTGCAGAAGAAGCTGATCCCAGGGATTGGGACAAAATAGGTGTGCAGAAAGTTCCAAAGACTGGACTTCTCTGCAAAGAGGGGAAGCCATGTATACCAGTAGCTAGTGCATCACTTTTTATTTCCCAGTACCATGGAATAGGTCACAGAGGCTGGAAAGCCACTTGTGAACTATTGGAGAAAGATTTTTATTTTTCAGAACTTTCCTGGAGGGTTAAAGATTATGTATCAAGATGCATCACATGTATCAGGAGCAACCCACACAAGGCCAAACACTCCTTTTACACATTTTTAGACTGACTTCACACACATGCCCAAACTAGGCAAAAGACAGAAATATCTTTTGGTAATTGTGAACATTTTCTCAAGATGAGTTGAACTTTTTGTAACCACAAAAGAAGATGCACAAACAGTAGTGAGGATCCTCATTCAGGAAATCATTCCTCGATGGGGATGCCCACTTCAATTAAACTCAGACAATGGACCTTGTATCAAGGGTCTGCCAGGACTTGGTAAAAACTCTCAAGATAGAATGGAAGTTTCACATTCCCTACCACCCTCAAAGCTCAGGGATAATAGAAAGAATGAACAGAACAATTAAAAAGACAAAATAAGAAAGGCCACAGGAGGAACCTTTGCCAACTGGAAGAAGGTCCTCACAGCAGTCCTGGCAGAAATAAGAATGACCCCTTCCAAGACAACAGGGTATTCACCTTTTGAAGTCTTGATGGGTCTACCTTTCCCCACCCCATAGGCCAGAGCACCTTTAATGATGGAAAAGGTAGATTTAGACTTAATACAGGAAGAATATGTAAGGAAATTGGTTGAAACATTGGATACAGTTGAGAGAAATGTTGCTTGCACCTCTCCTTTTTCTTCACAGGAAGTTACTCACCTCTTTAAGGTGGGAGACACCGTGGTGGCCCAATAGCTGAACAGAAGTAAGAAGCAAGAGTATCCCTATGGACCTCCTACCACAGTGGTTGCAGTGACCAGAACAGCCATCTTAGTGGAAAATTGCCAGTCCTGGATCCATGCCAGCAGAGTAAAAAAGGTTGCCCAAAGCCCCAAGAGCAGGAAGGAGACCTTGGATACCGGGGACCCTCAAGCAGAAGTCCA
This sequence comes from Lithobates pipiens, assembly GCF_037356315.1. NCBI lineage: Eukaryota > Metazoa > Chordata > Amphibia > Anura > Ranidae > Lithobates > Lithobates pipiens. Next base: position 338,046,720 of record NW_027507903.1, read on the forward strand.
AGCAGATGATGGAGGAGTTCCTGGGAAAGCAGGTCTGGCCAGAGAAGATGACCTCGCTTATTTCACCACAGCCTTCTGGCAAGGCATTTTGCCTCCTGATCCTGATCGCTCTGATAGTGTTCCTACCCACCTGGACCATCACTAACTGTATCTACCACCCTGAAGATTTGGGTGCAATTAAAAGTATCTGTGGGAACACACACACACAAGAGAACATTACAGTGACACAAGCTAGAATCAAGAGAGAGACTGGAGATAGTTTTACTGATAAGATGCTTTTGCTAAAATTTAAGTATGCTTATGCTCAAAAGTCAGGGTATGAAGAATGTTGGATATGTAGCAAATTACATACTAGCACTGCCCGAATTCCCCTTTTGGCTGTACCTATAAATATTTCCTCTTTTCTCAACGAGACTTCTCCTGTATTCTTGACTAACATATCCACTCTGTACATAAACAACACTGTTACCTTTCCAATAGTAGGTAGAAGTCATTCCCCTGATTGGTGTTTTAATTTAGGGAATGAGACACAGACTAGCCCTTCTTTCTGCAGCAGGTAAATATTTAACATCAAGATGTGGGAATGCCTGTTCACTGTTTCAAGTATCTGACCCAGGGCTAAACTGTACTTTGCATAACCTTTTCTTTCCCTAAAAATGTAGGTGAAATATTGCACCAATAATCACGACACAGTACACTCATGAGATTGTCGCTAAGAGACCTTTTGCACTAGGACAAAGTATTTATGTATGTTGTGGGAAAGTGTGTTATCCCTGGGTGCATACTTGGTACCTGTCATGGGAGTGGTAGGGGATGATAAAAGGGGAAATCCCTTAGAGGTCAGCTCCAGCAGGAAGCTAGGGACATTGCTAAAACATGGGCTTGGAGGTATATGTTCATGGTTAAAAGACATTGTCCTTGTTATTGTTATGATATTTATCCTTGCTCTGATTCTTTACCTCTGCTTTAAGTGTTGCACTTGCATAGTTGCACGCCTTCAATCTCCCGATAAGGTTCTATCCTACATGACATACATGAAGAGTCATCAGGCAATCAACGCCACAACCCCAAAGAAGTATTAAGACACAACATAGAATGTAGAGATCATCTTATATGATCTAAGAGGGGATTGAAGGGATATTTAGCTTAACCGCTTTCATTCTTTAAGAAATGTAGTTTCCATTTTGTGTCTCTCTCTAACATCCACCTCACAAAATGTATGCTCAAGTTTTGCTAGTCTAGTTTCGTTTCCCATGTTACTGTTATCTTATTTAGTTGTTTCGTTTCTTGGAAAGCACATGATTTTGAGGAATTGCTAGTTTCACTTTTGTTGTAGGCTGTACTTGTATATGATTGGATAATTTGTATGATACATTCAAAGGGCGGTACTTTCTGAAAGCCCCCTTTATAATATTCGCACCAAAGAATAAAGATTTAGATTTGCTCGGAGAGACTTTGTTGTTTTATGTCATTGTCTCAATGGGCGAATCTCCCAGGCCTGTGTGGGGATTGATCGTCACATCTTACCAGAGGTAATTGAAGGGTTAGCGACCTCTATACAATCTACATTTCCCTTCAGTTACAATATCAAAAATCATATAAACAATCAAGGATGCATAGCAATATATAAAAAAATCATGGATAGGTGTGATGGAGCAACCCAAACCCTATGACGTTTCAGAGATGAATTGTATTCTCTTTCATCAGGGGTTTTTTGTTCAGGTAACACCATATCTAAAAGATTTAAACAAAGAAATAAAAAATAATTCAACCAGAAAAATCACAACCAGGATTGTTGTAATACCATACTTACATCCTAATCACTAGATTACATTTTAGCATCCAAAACAATTCTAAAATAAATGCAGAAGAGACATCATGATGCAGGGCCCACTGAGAATCCCATCCATCCAGATATTATTTGAAGAGTATATAAATGGTGCATCAGCAAGAAGAAGTCTCTACTAAGAATAGGTCACAGGTCTCGTATTCATCGGGGTCGTGATCAGGTGCAGGGGACAAGAATCAATGGAGAAAATCCACCTGAAGGTTTATCTGGAATACCTTTGGTGCCAGGTAGGGCCCTGGTGGTTGGGACGGGTGCGTCTGCACCTCAGTCCCACCACCAAGGGGGCCGTACTGTATCCTGTCCTATTACTAGATCTAAAACAATACAAGGCACAGAAAAACGAGATCCTCCCCCTTTTGTGGAGGCACTTTTAACCAGTGCCAGAATAACCCATCTCATTTAGATGGAGATTCTGGACGCTCCACTGTCAGACCCCTTGCACATGATCACCCAACCACGATGAATATAATTAATCTTTCATCCCATACGCTTTCCCTGGAAGAGTCCCAGATACTCTAAAAGGGCTTAGGGTTTTGTCCAAGTGCTAATGTTGATAAGTTTGATCTTATCAAAGATCTTCATCTTACGCCCAGTGAGAACAGGGCGATTGATCAGTGAGTCTCCCTTTTGGAGGAAAATGACACTACAGATCTTATTGATCATATTGACTTACCTCATGTGCTCTCTCTATCCCTGGAAGCCACAACAAACAAAACTAAGGATACCCTCCTAGGTTCCAGACTAAAGAAAAAATCCTCGGTGTTTCCATCCCCGAGTTCTAATCCTAATATTGCAACTTTTTTGAGGTTGGTCACTGCAGATATTGACAAGCTACATGTAGGTTCTCCCATGTCAACTAATTTCGATGCTTCTGAGAAAAGGGCTTTGAAATCCCTCAGTGAAAATACATCCTTAGTCATTAAACCGGCGGATAAGGGGGGTAATATTGTCCTTATGGACAATACCCAGCATGTGACAATGTGTTCTAAGATTTTGAGAAATAGGAACTGGTATAGAAGGATAACTCCTGATATAGTTTGAAAATACAATCTTGAGTATTATCAACTTGATCAGGCTTAAGCCGCGTACACACGGGCGGACTGTCTGTCCAACTTAGTCCGCCGAAACACATTTCAGCGGACAGTCCGCTCGTGTGTGGGCTTCAGCGGACTTTTTCAGCGGACAGTCTGGCGGACTAAGTATTTCGGAATGTTGGAAATACTGTCCGCTGGACTCGCATTTCAGCGGACAGTCCACCCGTGTGTGTGCCAGTCCGCCATACTTTTGAAATGAGCGGACTTTTCCCGCCCGGAGAAAACTCCGCTCATTTCGAGCGGGTATCCAGGTAGGCGGGGCCCGCGACGAAATGAGCGGACTTTCCTCCGCGTGTGTGGGCGAGTCCGTTCATTTCAAAAGTAGGGCGGATAGTATGGCGGGCTTAGTCCGCCGTATTAGTCCGCTCAAAAAGTGCCGTGTGTGGGCAAGTCCGTTCATTCGAAAGTATGACGGACTGTCTGTCGGATTGTCTGACGGACTAAGTTGGCCAGACAGTCCGCCACGTGTGTATGCGGCTTAACTCTAATAACGTCATTAATCAGACGACATGGAATTATATTTAAACAAATTTTCCCAAAGTACCGACCTTCTACTCCCTCCCCAAGGTCCACAAGGATATTCATAATCCAACGGGCAGACTGATAATCTCTGGTCAGGGCTCCATTAGTGAAAATGCCAGTAGGCTCATTGATGAGCATCTTAGACCATTTGTCATCGGATTACAATCATATGTGAAGGATACAATCCACTTTCTCAAGATTATTGAGAATTTGGTGATTCCCAGGGGTGCCCATCTTGTAACTATTGACGTGGAGGCGCTTTATAGCTCCATCCCCCATGATAAGGGGGGTGGCTGCTGTGAAGCATACCATCTATCAATGTAGTGACGTGGACTGGGGGTATAATGAATTTATCCTGTCTTACCTTGATTATATCCTACATCATAATGTCTTTACCTTTAATGGTTCCCACTACCTCCAGGTGCAGGGGGTTGCGATGGGAACTTGTTGTGCCTGGTCGTATGCCAACCTGTACCTGGGGGAGTGGGAACACATGTTCCTAAATGGTGATGACTTATCAATGTACACAGACCACTTTTTGGTGTGGTTTAGGTACATTAATGACATTTTCACCATTTGGGACGGCCCACTGGAATTATTGAGTCAATGCCTAGCAAGAATGAATCACAATGAATTCAATGTTGCTTTTACTATGTCATCAAATACCCACACCATCTCATTCCTCGATGTTCAAGTATCCAGAAATATGGATGGTACCCTGGGTAGTAGCCTTTATCATAAAGAAACTGCAGGAAATAATATCCTGCATGCTTCTTTCACCCTGAGACCCTAATCAGGTCCATACCATATAGCCAATACTTAAGGGTAAGACGTAACTGTACGGACAATGTTATTTTCAAAACAGAGGCAGATAAATTGAGACACAGGCTTCTCCTGCTGGGGTATTCTAACACGTCTCTCAAAAAGGCATTCCGTTGGGCCACAACTCGAACTAGACAGGATATTTTATACTCCCAGCGACTTCCTAGTCAGGATAACTCCCTTAGAATCATAAAAAAATATTGTAATTAACATATTGATATCCGCAAGATTGTTTCAAAATACTGGCATACCCTCAAAATGGACCCTCAACTTGGTCGTTTAATCCCAGATGTACACCTTTTTACCTTTAGGAGGGCAACATCTGTTGCTTCCAGATTAGTCAAGAGCGAATATAGTGAAAAGAGAGTGAACATTGTAAATGTAAGGGCACCTTCATGTGTGGTGCATGTGGGTACTGTCGATACATGAACATTAGTAAAAATCCCACTTTGCCCAATGGCCAAACCTTTAAAGCTCGCCATTTTGTGAATTGCCAGACATTTGGGGTGGTGTATCTCCTCCAATGCGATTGTGGCTGCTTCTATATTGGGAAAACCAAGCTCCCCTTTTGGAAGAGAGCCTATCGCCACATCCGTAGTATGCAGGTCTGTAATCCTGACCTGCCATTGGGGAGACACACCACCCTAGTCCATCAGGGCATTTTCCCTAGGGTTAAATTCTGGATTTTGGACCGTATCCACCCCAGTCTGAGAGGAGGGGACTGGAATAAAATTCTCCTCCAGCTCGAACTTAGTTGGATATACACTTTGAGGGCCACCTGTCCCCCTGGCCTCAATGAGGCCATCTGCTTTAGACCATTTTTGGAGGGATTCAGTTCGGGAGGAATGGATAAATAACCGGGATCTGTGGTGCGAGCATATTTATTCCCTTTTGACCCAGTGATATATGAGCAATCCTTATTGTTGCCCCATTGGATCTTTCTTATGTATACTGAGTTTCTTTATCTCTCATGCTATATCCAAATCAGAAGGCAATTATTTATTTATTTATTCTGTTTCATTTAATTTATTCTGGTTTGTTTTTGTTTTGTTTGATTTGCTATTTCTCTGCCCTTTGTGGTGGAGACACTGACACGGGGTTCCTCTTTATTTCTTCCTCCAGAGACTATGTACATTGTTTGTATTTAATTGTAGTCTTGTTTTTTATACTGTTATTTATTTCCCTATATTCTGTTCCCTGTCTCTTTCATGTGCGCCCGGCGCGGGGAGACAGTCCCCGTCTGGGGTACACAGTGAGGGAGGATCTTTCACCATTACCATCTGGTGCCTTTATTTCCCCCCCACTGGCTCTCATGGCCATTCTGGCCGTGACTCTCCGCGTTGGTGGGATGACCCTGCGGCGTGCCCCTCCGCCATGCTGGTGTGGTGACGTTGGCACATGCGGTATTCAAGCGGACTGGCATTTTGCCCTTTTGCTGCATGCGCGCTGTGCGTGCGGCGCCTGCGCAGTGTGGAGGCGGGGTGCGGCATCATCTCAGGGAGGAGTGTTGGAGGAGTGTTCAGGGGCAGCTGGATACACAGCTGATCGGTGTTTGTGACCGATCAGCTGTGTCTGTTTTACTATTTAAACGCTACTTCAGTGCAGGTCTGACAGGGCTGAGAGATGGACGTTGATCTGGGTATACCTGGGTGACCACGATTTTGAACCCTTTCTGTGCAGGTATTTTTGCAGTTTTTTTGGGTTCTAACATTATTGTGCCTAGGGATGGATGGGTTAGTGTGGATATGCCATGTTGTATGCATATTCATCCGGCCATATAATTTGCTTTATTGCATTTCCCCTATGGGATTCAAAATATAATATATATTTACAGTGGTGTGAAAAAGTGTTTGCCCCCTTCCTCATTTCCTGTTCCTTTGCATGTTTGTCACACTTAAGTGTTTCGGAACATCAAACCAATTTAAACAATAGTCAAGGACAACACAAGTAAACACAAAATGCAATTTGTAAATGAAGGTGTTTATTATTAAAGGTGAAAAAAAATCCAAACCATCATGGCCCTGTGTGAAAAAGTGATTGCCCCCTAAACCTAATAACTGGTTGGGCCACCCTTAGCAGCAACAACTGCAACCAAGCGTTTGCGATAACGTGCAATGAGGCTTTTACAGCGTCCTGGAGGAATTTTGGCCCACTCATCTTTGCAGAATTGTCCTAATTCAGTTACATTAGAGGGTTTTCGAGCATGAACGGCCTTTTTAAGGTCATACCACAACATCTCAATAGGATTCAGGTCAGGACTTTGGCTAGGCCACTCCAAAGTCTTAATTTTGTTTTTCTTCAGCCATTCGGTGGTGGACTTGCTGGTGTGTTTAGGATCATTGCCCTGCTGCAGAACCCAAGTTCGTTTCAGCTTGAGTACACAAACAGATGGTCGGACATTCTCCTTCAGGATCTCTTGGTAGACAGCAGAATTCATAGTTCCTTTTATCACGGCAAGTCTTCCAGGTCCTGAAGCAGCAAAACAGCCCCAGACCATCACACTACCACCACCATATTTTACTGTTGGTATAATGTTCTTTTTATGAAATGCAGTGTTCCTTCTACGCCAGATATACTTGGACACACACCTTCCAAAGAGTTCCACTTTTGTCTCATCGGTCCACAGAATGTTGTCCCAAAAGTCTTGGGGATCATCAAGATGTGTTGTGGAGAAATTGAGACGAGCTTTGATGTTCTTTTTGCTCAGCAGTGATTTTCTCCTTGAAACTCTGCCATGCAGGCCATTTTTGCCCAGTCTTTTCCTGATGGTGGAGGCATGAACGCTGACCTTAACTGAGGCAAGTGAGGCCTGCAGTTCCTTGGACGTTGTTGTAGGGTCTTTTGTGACCTCTTGGATGAGTCGTCGCTGCGCTCTTGGGGTAATTTTGGGCGGCCGGCCACTCCTGGGAAGGTTCACCACTGTTCCATGTCTTCGCCATTTGTGGATAATGGCTCTCACTGTGGTTCGCTGGATTCCCAAAGCTTTGGAAATGGCTTTATAACCCTTTCCAGACTGATAGATCTCAATTACTTTCTTTCTCAATTGTTCCTGAATTTCTTTGGGTCTCGGCATGATGTGTAGCTTTTAAGGATCTTCTGGTGGACCTTACTGTGTCAAGCAGCTCCTATTTAAGTGATGCCTTGATTGTGAACAGGTGTGGCAATAATCAGGCCTGGGTGTGGCTAGAGAAATTGAACTCAGGTGTGGACAACCACAGTTATAGTATGTTTTAACAAGGGGGGCAATCACTTTTTCACACAGGGCCATGATGGTTTGGATTTTTTTTCACCTTTAATAATAAACACCTTCATTTACAAATTGCATTTTGTGTTTACTTGTGTTGTCCTTGACTATTGTTTAAATTGGTTTGATGTTCCGAAACACTTAAGTGTGACAAACATGCAAAGGAACAGGAAATGAGGAAGGGGGCAAACACTTTTTCACACCACTGTATATACTATACATATGATTTTTTCTTTTTTGTTTCTTACCTGCCAGTGGGCACAATTTTATGGGACCCCGGGGTCTCTGATGCGTCCCTCTCCTGTGTATTAGTGGCCTGTTAGCGACATCACTTTTTAATTAAGGTGAGGCTGCATTTACAGTATGATATGCATTCCTCTGTATACAATATTAAATTAATATGTATTAGTGTTGTCTTTCTGTTCCCCTGTAGGGTTCAACAGCTTTTTCTGGGCCCCAGTGCACATGTAGACCCCCTGTCGGTCCAATTTTTTGGACTGCAGTGTGGCAGACAGGATAGGTGAAATAGCGGGGGGCTACAACATTTTTCCCTTGCTTTTTACAAATTAATTTTTTCTTCTTGCTAATGCACCATTTATATACTCTTCAAATAATATCTGGATGGATGGGATTCTCAGTGGGCCCTGCGTCATGATGTCTCTTCTGCATTTATTTTAGAATTGTTTTGGATGCTAAAATGTACCTAATGTAATTTAGTGATTAGGATGTAAGTATGTGTATTATATTAGCGAATAGTATTACAACAATCCTGGTTGTGATTTTTCTGGTTGAATTTTTTTTGTTTAAATCTTTTAGATATGGTGTTACCTGAACAAAAAACCCCTGATGAAGGAGAATACAATTCATCTCTGAAGCGTCCTAGGGTTTGGGTTGCTCCATCATACCTATCCATGAATTTGTGTATATTGCTATGCATCCTTGATTGTTTATATGATTTTTGATACTGTAACTATGTATATTTTTTATATAATAACTCTTTTTATACTTTTCTACACATGTGAATATGGTAGTACCTATAAAGTCCCATACCTAGGGGGTTTTCTCTATTTTTCTATCTTTTTGGGGATGTGGTACACCTTCATAGCAGATATATTTCAGATAGCTTTGTTTCATATCTGACACTCTAAGCATAACAGCTTGTGTCAAATGGAGCCAATCGGTCAATCCCTTGATTCATTTTTGAACTATTTGTGGGACTAGAGACCTGGGACTCAGAGAGCTCAAACAAACCGTGCCATCCATCTTGCAGACACTGGTAAAAAAATAAAGTACTTCCTGTATGGAGGGGTTATATAGGGGATCACTACCTGTCTGAAGATCTTTGGTCTAGCAGTGTCCATTCACCTAATGATGAAGTATAACCCGGCAGGAAATGAATATTAGCCTGACTCTGTGTCCCATGATGTATGAGAAAGAAAACTCAATAAACAAGTGTCCGTGTCTATCAAAAATGATTCCATTGATATTCATCCAACTGAATGTGCTATCCACCGTTCCCAGTGATAATAAAGTATATCAAGCCAATTGAAAATAAAATGATCTCTAGATTGTAAGAAATCATCTAATGCATGAGGTAAGAAAATGCTGCACACTGAAAGAGTACTTCACAGTGTCCCAGCACAGCTTGCCTCACTCAGGGTGATCACTGTGCTTCACTGTGTGTGCAGGATGAAGAAACGCAGAAAGAAGGCTCATCGCATAATTAAAAGCAGGGGGTTTTATTAATGCTAAAATATGCACTGACAACAAAGATGAAAGTATTAGGCAGTAGAGAGAGGATGATCCAGCACGGAGATCACCAACAAATCTGGATGCTCATCGTGTCACAGCTCAAGTCTCCTTCCAACGCATTTCCCCTTAACAAGCTACGTCTGGAAATGGAGGTTCTTTGATCTTTTTGTTGAGTTCTGCTCTGAATATGAACCACTTGTCATGCATCATACAAATTGGGATGGTGGTCCGGAGAGAAAGTGGCCATCCCCAGAGATAGTTGGAGAACAGAGAATCCTGAAGGGTTTGATAGAGTTGTAGTACCCATAGGGGATGGTGATGGAAGATGAGACCCATAGGCATAGGTGTGCACAGCCTATTGCATTACGGCGTGCACCCCAAAGCTCAAACACACATGCTTTTCTTTGCAGCCTCAGCTGCATGAGGTAGTGAATGGAAGCATAGTGCTCTGTGCTGAGTGGCTTCCTGTTTATTCATAAACTGAATCATAATAATCACAGTTTACTATGGTTTCATTATAAATGGACATAGTGTCCAGGGTCCAGTAAATTACATATTTACTAGCCCATTCCCCCACTCTCCATCCTGAAACATCCCCAGCAGCAGCCGGGGGGGGGGGGGGGGAGTAGTGGAGGGAGAACCCTGATGGGTTTTACTTCCTATTTTTTCCCCTACAAAGTAAAAGCATAATGGGCTAGCATGCATCACATACTAGCCCATTATGTGGCACTTACCTGCAAACGAAGCCCGCCTCGTCCCCTCTGGTGGCCACATCCATATTCGCCCCTCTTCCTTCCAGGGCCTCAGAGACTCAGGCTCTGTGACTGGCCGGAGTCACGTTCCGTCAGTCATGGCACTTGCTAGTGAAGAAATGGCCCTTTTTTCACAGCGCATGTGCTGATGATATTATCAGCGCACTACAAGGTAAATATCACCTAAATGGCGCATGTTTAGGAGATATTTACAGTACATATAGGTAAGCCTTATTATAGGTTTACCTATAGGTACAAGTTGCACAGAGGGGTTTACAACCACTTTAACTTGTCTGAAGTTACTAAAGAGGTATATTGCAAGTATACGACACACATACTGTTAACAAGTGGGTCTTAACAGACTGGGGCATGAATACATTAGCGTGGAGTGGAGTATTGTGAAGAAGTCATGTGGTTACCTAGAGTAACGGAAGAGTAACCAGCGACACGTCCATAGTGTGCACCTCTTATAGGTGGCATGGCCTCTAGCAGCGAGGGAGATGTTGTCAGCACTCTTTCTGCTCACAGTCTGTCTCCTATAGCAATGAGAGCAGATTGTCTAGCAGAGGTTCCCATCTTGTACAGAGGTATGGAAGTTCGGGCATTAATTTGTATGTATGGAGCACTCGCAAAGTGCAAGGTTGGGCCCGCTCTACTACTGGGAAGTAGTATTAGAAAACTCTGGACAGGTGCTTGTAGACATTGGCTCAGCATGTCCCTGCAAAATGCAGGTGTACATTGTCACGAAGAACCAAAAGTTAACTGGAGAACAGTTGCGGTGCAAGAGTACATTCTGCCTGGTTCCTAGGCATTGGTGAAGAAGGTACCCCATGTGTGTGTGTGAAGTAACTCCACAACAAAGTGCCTAATATAGCCCAGAAGAACCCATATGGGCTAGGCCTTTCATGTGACCCACCTCTTGGCGGCAAACAAGTTAATGGGAAATCTGGAGGATGTGACAGATAACCACCACACCACCACACTACTGTTAACCATATGCCCATGAGTCAACTGTGCATTCAGAGTTGCTGGTTTATGGTAGATATAGCTAAATATCATTAAGTCATTAAAGTAATTTATTTAATTTTTTTTTTAATTAAAACTGCAAACAGCTGCAACACAGCAGCCCCCAAGTTACTTTTTTGTCTAAAACCTAGGAAAGCATAGGGGAAAGAGGTGACATTACAAGTCATTAGCATTTCATCACGTTTGTGTCACAAGTTCCCCCACGTGTCCATACCAAATGTTCTCAGATGTTGGCGAAAGTTATTACAGTAGCATAGCGCAGTCATTTCTTCTCAAAGCCTTTAAATTCAATAAATTAGCAAGGAATTATTTTGCATTCATTTACATTCAGGTTGGAGATAACACCAATAAACAAGTTAAGACCCATCCCCGGGAAAAAGAAAGGTGCTCCGTTGTAGAGGTTCTTCCCCCATACTGCAAGGGTTTAATGCTTGTTTGGGTCAGGGAGAGTGCAAAAAACTGTTTTATATACCTGATCCTCGAGCAACAGCCGCCACACTCCTCTGATCTCCTATGCTCCTGCATTGGACTGTACCTCAGCATCCTCATGTCCAATTCAGAGATATGGGTTCTGCACTTTAAATTATTATGTTAGCATACCTGCAACCGCCAGAGCACAGGGAAGTCTTTGAGGATCAGTCTTAGCCCTTGTACACATGGTCGGACATTCCGATCACCAAATCCATCTTATTCCGACGGATTCATTCCGACGAGGTCCGGAACTGGTGTTGCATACACACGGTCGGACAAAGTTGTCGGAATTTCCGGTCAACAAGAACGCGGTGACGTAAACTGCGTACGACGGAGCTAGAAAAGGAAAGTTCAGCACCATGTGTGCCACCCTTTTGGCTCCTTCTGCTGATCTTGTGTTTATCACATGTTAGTAGAAGTTTGGTTAGAGACGAGTCACACTTTTCAGATTTGTGTTTCAGATCGTTACTGCTCTTCAGTTTGTGATTGTCGGTGCGTATCTGCTTATCAGTGCGTTTAGTCAGCTCGCATTTGTTGGTCATTGCGGACTAAATCTTGGTATAGTACGCTTTGATTTTCAGTGATTATTGTCTGCTCGTTTCTGATTTTCAGTTTGTTCTTTCAGGCCTTGCTGTTTATCGGTGCTTTCTGTTGCTCGTTCTGACCAGCCGACTGTTTTGAAGCCATGTTTTGTGTATGTACTCGTTGTAGAGTTTGTGCTATGCAGGGGCTTGGTGTTGGGCTTTTAGCTTTGACACAAGCTCAGCCCAGAACAGGGCGAGGAGGAGTTCATGGAGCAAGAATAGGTTGCTCCAGCGTGACCAATTCTCGCACATGCCTTTGCTTCGTGAGATCCGGGAGAATAATCCTGATGATTTCAGGAATTATCTCCAGATGACGGACCCCGTTTTTCACCATCTGTTGGCTTTGCTGTCCCCTTATGTCAGCAGACAGGATACCTGCATGTGACAAGCCATCACTCCGGAGCAGAGGCTTATTGCCACGTTGCGGTACTTGGCAACAGGGAGATGTCTTCAGGGCCTCAAGTTCTCGACAGGCATCTCCCCCAGGGTCTGGGAATCATTATTCCAGAGACCTGTTCTGCCATCATACAGGTCCAGCAGAAGGTCCATATTAAGGTAAGTTTTCTCCTTTAACATCACATTCTATGTATTTAAGGTTTGCTAATGTATTGTATTTCTTTCCTCATTCCCTAATTACCTTGATTGCAATATGCTGTAATTGATATGCTGTGCCCCTTTGTCCTCATGCATGCTGGAAGCTTTTAAAGTTCATTTTTTATAACTTCCCCAGCTCTTCTGGGCCCATAAACCTATAGTCTAGTCACTTAGCAGTGTATTTTGTCAGCTCCATAGTATTGCTTTCCCCTAAACACCCCTAAAATGTGTACAAATGTTATGTGTGTTCCAAAATGTATGCAGAGTGCCAGAGGTTGTTTTTTTTCGGTGGGCCAAACTCATTAGGAACCCCCCTTCCCCCAACTGCTAGGTCAGCTGATAGCAATCCTCTATCTGCTGACTTTGCCAAACCCAATACACACTATACCTACATCTTTTGTGGTCAGATTTATGGATGAATTCACCAAAACATGTAGTGCAAGGTCCTGCCTCAATACTTTCAAATGCTACTGTTTAAAGTTATTTTTCTCCTATTATTATCTTAATAGGTAATAGCAGAATGTAAAAATGTGCTTCCATTTGTCCATTTTTTTTTTTTTTTGTATTATGACACTTCTTACCTGTCCAGTGGGCTGCCAATAGTGTAAGTAAGGAGGTCTGGCCAAAGTATCACACATTATTTGTGCATTCAGCTCTCAATGCAGTGGAGAGGGTTACCTGTCCAAAACATCCCCCTCCACCTAATTTATTGCAATGGGCCATCGAATGGGGGGTGAGGAATCTGATAAGGGGACCTTATACTTTTGGCTTTAAATATTAATTTCCAAAAATGTTATACTGATCTTGGGCAAAAATGTCTGTGTTTAATCTGCTTGCAATGTTGATGTGCAAAATGACTATTTTTTTCACGTTGGACTCCACAGTTTCCTTCAACGCCACAGGAATGGCAGACTGTGGCCTCCCACTTTGCCACCCATTGGGACTTTCCCAATTGTGGAGGTTCAATTGATGGGAAACACATCTGCATCATCCCACCCCCGAACTCGGGGTCCTAATATTATAATTACAAGAGGTATAATAGTATCGTGATGTTGGCGGTGGTGTCAGAGACATATGACTTCCTGTTTGTGGACGTGATTAAAAATGGCCAGATGTCGCATGGATGAGTGTTCACGCAGATGGAGTTCTACTGGCATCTCCAGAGTGGCAGTCTGGGCTTGCCACCTCCAGAGGAGAATGTGGAAGGATTCCCCTTCGTTTTCGTCGCAGATGACGCGTTTGCTCTAGCAAACCATCTGATGCGGCCTTTCCCGATGAGGACCCTCACCCCGGACCAGAGGATCCTTAATTTCTGGCTGGCCAGAGCCAGAAGAGTAGTGGAGAGCACTTTTGGTATAATGACCAGCCGGTTCTGCCTATTTTTTACTCCAATCCACATGGCGGAATATAAACTCAATCATATTGTGCTTTCGTGCTGCATTCTGCACAATTTTTTGAAGAAACACCCAGCAAACTATGTGGCCTCAGTTGGGCCTGATGCAGACTTACCTGAAAATACCAACCTGATGGCCCTTGAAGCTGGCCACCCTGGCTTGCCCCCCCAAAGCGCCTGCGTGGTCAGAACAAGATATGTGGAGTACTTTGTGGGTAGGGGGGTCATTGATATGCCAGACAATCACTGAGAGGCATTTTTTAATAAATGTATCTTTCAAACTCCAATAATCTTTGTTTTCATTTACTGCTTGGCTTTGTTTTAGGTGTCTCTTGTTTTTTTTTTGTGTTTTTTGGGCCTTTTTCTACAACAGCGCAAACCCAATTTTCTGTGCTAGATGAGGTGACAGTCTCTTCTTCAGATAATCTTATTATGTTGTGGGTCTGCTACACACACACCTTGTTTTTGTTGTTAATGTATGTAGTGCATTACTGACAAAAATATTGCTCATTTTCAGCACCATGGCAGAAATATGTGGGGTCATGAAAATGGCGTGATTGGGGAAATTTAAAAATCACTGTGGGTGTTATTTACTAAAGACAAATCCACTATGCACTACAAGTGCACTGCAGAAGTGCACGTGAAACTGCACTTGGAGTGCAAAGTGGATTTGCCTAGTAAATAACACCCATTGCCACAGAGAACAACAACTTTACTACAAATACTGCTTTTACGCATTGAAAGAGGAAGCCCCACATTGTTGATAATTAAACTTTTTACTCAAAGCACATTCACATGTGCGTTTAGAAAAGGGTTTTACAACAATGCAACATATTTGGTGTATATAAAACATTACTCTTGGTAACATTTATCTAACTTGGCATTTTTGTGTAAACAGGCATGTATCAAAGCATAACATACAGAACACAGGAACTTACAAAGTTCAACTTTGAAAAGTGAAGACAATAGCAGACATGAGTATGTACAAACTGTTCATATTGCCTTCATCACATGGGGTGTCACCCCTGTAAAAGCCAAATTTGGAAGATGCACACAAATTGTGAATCAAAAGTGGTAATTTTCCTCTGATCTCATGCCTAATGTTAACATGTGCCCCATCATGGGGTATCAATGTACGTGTTTTGGGGGTGCAACCCCTTCATCTCAGCCACTTTAGTACCAAGGAAGGGGTTGCACCCATAAAACGTGTACATTGATCCCCCATGATAAGAGATAGCACATGTTGACACACTGCGTGCATCTTCCAAATTTGGCTTTTCTAAAAATATAAAAGTGTTTTGGAAAAATTAAAATGAATGCTAGCTAGGTTTGGGTGTTTCAGATTCTCCCTAAAACATTAATGGTGTTCTTCATTTTTTGCTGAACATCATTGATGTTTTTCTTGATAGATATATATATATATATATATATATATATATATATATCTAAATCGCGATTGCACCCCATTATCTCCCCAATGAGGATCTGGCCATTTTCAGTGGTAAAATGTGATTCTTCTTCCACAACATCCACATCGCCTAAAAATAAACCACAAAAAACACAGTGTATTATAAATATGCAGGCATACATTGATTAGCTTACCTGAAGCTGTGGTCTCAGACATTCACCTGTTGTGGTGCCAATTTCGCCAATCTCTACAATCTCACCTTCCTCCTCTGCTTCTGGTGTTGGTATTTCCCCTTCTTTGGGAGGTGTGGGGTCCCTGGTGTCCTCAGATGTCCCGAGTCTTCTCTCCCCTTTGAGAATGTAAAAAAAGGAATACTTAGCACACTGATATTTGAGGGCAGAAATAGGAATATGAAACATTGCTTGGAAGTGTCGTACAATTGTGTTTTTTGGCAGAGTTCAAAGCTGAAAACATTATTTATGACACTTTCTGAAGCTGGAATACTTACCTGTTGTATGAACTTGCAACTTGCCAAAAACATCGTCTTTGGAGTGGGCTAACGAACGATGTTTATTATGAAAGATTGAACCCATAAACATGAAAGTGGCCATTTTAAACTGTACAACATTAAATCAAAGCACATGGAGCAGTATGCAAGCAATAATAATAATATGAACACACAACAACTACTTACTTTTTTCGTTTCAATCAGTTTTTATTGTTTTTGAAAAAGATATGCAAGGGTAGGAAGTACAGGACATATTGGTTTCACATTAGCAATCAGTTGTTATCACAGTACAGGAAGGGAAAAGGGCATAAGTGAACAAGGTAATAGGAAAACAAAAAAGAGAAGAAGAAAGCATGTGGTTACACAAACTACGGTATAAGCACACTCTACTGCACAGAACTGTTCTTATCAGGAGGGAGAACACGGGTTTACTTGAGCACAATAATCGGTGCATATCAAATGTTAACAAGACTAAAGTCTAAATTCAAGACTTCTTATATTTGGCAGTCCAGACCCTCCATGTTGCATCGAATTGTCTACATTTCAATGCATTTATGGCTAATGCACGCTCTATGGTGTAGTGTTGGTGTACCTTTCTGCTCAGGTCAGAAATGTTCACCGTCAGAGCAGTTTTCCAGTATTGTAATACCAAGGATCTCGCAAAGAGAAGAATGTTGGAAATTACAATCCTCATGTTGTGGGGAAACTCGTTAATACCTATATGTAAGATCACTAGGGTCGGGTTGGGTTGAGTGTTGATACCCGTGAGAGATGTTATAAGTTGGAATACTTGGTTCCATTAGCTCACTAAATTATGGCATTCCGAGAACATATGTAGCAGATGTCCTGGTTGTCTGCAGTTCTTCCAACATGTTCCCGGGGCACAGGGAAAAATTTTTGCTAGTCTACACGGTGTGTATTGCCATCTGTTGATAATTCTAATGGTCATTGCCCAGTGATTAACAGCGTGTGATGCTTTTTGAATTTCACAAAATGCAGTTGTCCACTGGTCATCCGTGAACGTTTTTCCTAAGTCTGCTTCCCATGTAGTGATCGATTTTGTCTTCACAAAGGACTTCTTGTCCTGTAGAAGGGAGTAGAAAAGCGAAATGCCTTTCCTTGTGGGGCGCTCGCGGGTGAGGAAATTCCATGCTGTGGGTGGTAATTTTAGTGTGGGGAGAGGGTTGTGTTTCAGAAAGTGTGCTACACAAATGCACGTGAACTGATAGCGGTTGGGGAGACCATGTTTATCTATGATCTGTTCACTAGTGAGAGCCTTACCTTTGGACAGTAGATCCTGGATGGTATGGATACCATAGTTGGGGAACTGTCTTAGAGACAGCATAGGGATTCTAGCTTCGACTAGGCTGATTGGAAACTTGTAGTCTATGGTGTTGGAGAGTTTATGGGCATGGTTTAGGAAGAACCTCCATGCTTGTAGTGAGGCTTATATGGTAGGGGCGGTTGAGTGGAGAGCCCAAGGCTTCCATACGTCACCCACAAGTAGCGCTGCAAGGTTCGGTATCGGGGCCATGTGTTTTTCTAACTCAACCCAGAGCGGTACATCGGTAGTTTTAAACCAGTGTTGGAGTTGGTCCAGTCTAGTCGACCATAGGTAGTCATACACGTCAATTAGTCCCGCTACACCTACGCGACTGTGAGGAGTTAGGTTACTAGGAGAGCAAGGAGCTTTTTTCCCATTCCACAAAAATCTCCACAGAGTGGTGGACAAAGTCTTGAGGAAATAGGTCAGAACAGGTAAAGGTATGGATCTAAACATATACAGTATGAGAGGGAGAACCAGCATCTTACACGCTGCTAGTCTACCCATCCATGACAATTCGGTCTTAGCCATGTGTTTGAGTGTTTCTTCAACCTTAAGTAGTAGTGGCTTAATATTGGCAGAGACCAGAGTTTTCGTGGATTTGGTTATTATAATGCCTAAGTAGGGTATGCCATCATCCTTCCATTTGTATGGGAGGGCATTTTGAAGCTGGAGTCTGGTACGTTTGTCAATTCCTAAGTCTAAAATCAAGGATTTAGCAAAGTTAACTTTGTAGTACGAGATCTCTCCAAATTTTTTCAAGGTTTCGTGTACTAAGGGAAGAGACCGGGATAGATTTGTTAACATCAGGATAACGTCATCTGCGAACAGGTTAATAATGTGACTACGTGATCCTAATGTGTCCAGAGACATTGACCTGGGATCTAATGGCCTCCACCAGGGGTTATATCATAAGATTAAAGATGGTTGGGGATAACGGACATCCATGGCGGGTGCCATTAGAGATAGTAAAGGGATTGAAGAGCATACCAGTGGTTGAGACTTGAGCAGATGGACTGGAATACAGAGCTAACATTGCGTTGGAGATAAGACCACAAAAGCCAAATCTATGGAGTACTTCTTTCATGTAGCACCATTCTACCCTATCAAACGCCTTCTCTGCGTCTATAGAGAGCAGCAGAGAAGGCGTTTTAGACATATTAGCATAATGAACAATATTGACAATGTGTCTTGTTGCATCAGAAGTTTGTCTCCCCCTTATGAAGCCCATCTGGTCGCTCCTGATTAAGGATGGTATATACTCTGCTAACCGAAGGGCGATCAGTTTGTCGTAAATCTTTATGTCTGTGTTCAGAAGGGAAATAGGCCTAAAATTACTTGGGGTAGTAGGGTCCTTACCAGGTTTAGGGATAGTGGTCACATAAGCTTTTAGCATCTCTTGGGGAAATGTTGCTGAATCTGCTGCTTGTGTGAAAATTTTTTGGAGGTATGGGGAGAGGACAGTGGAGAACGTTTTGAAGTACTCGTTGTTTAGTCCATCAGGGCCAGGGGATTTCCCATGAGGAAGTGAGGTGATAATGGATGCTATCTCAGGAATCGTGAAAGGTGAATTCAACAATTCAATTTGTACTTCAGAGAGCCTTGGGAGATCCAAATCTTTGAGAAAATGTCGTATTTCTGGGCCAGGTGTTCACGCAATTTTTCCCTAAGAGCAGACAGCTGATTGGTTAGCTGGTGTGAGGGTGATGACTTATTGAGGGCTTCTAGTCTGTGTATGTCGGATGTTATGGATTCTATGGTCGCTGTGTATCTCTTTTTTGCTCTAGCTCCTAGCTGAATAAGGATACCCCTTATAAATGCTTTATGAGCATTCCAGATTGTAAAGGGACTCTCTACGGAGTGGTCGTTATCTTGGAAGTACGCTTGTAGATTTTGAGAGATCAGTTCCCTAGTGTTGGATAGTGAGATGGCAGCGTGATCTGACCACGTAATGTCATAAATCTGAGAGGAGGAGACATTTTGTAGAGTCCACTTATCTGTTAAAAACAAATCTATTCTTGAGTAGGAACCATGCCTATGGGAGAAGAAGGTAAAGTCTCTCTCGTTGCCATGCGTACATCGCCACGCGTCATACACTCCCACTGTTTGGAGGATCTTGTTAAGGTATGTTTTGCTGCTGCAGGTGATGGTAGAAGTGTCCAGTTGTGGATCAACAATTAAATTGAAATTGTCGCCGATAATAAGACTACCATATTGGATAGATTGCACTTTGCGGAGCAGTCTGTTCAGAAATCTGACCTGACGGGTGTTAGGGGCATATATGGACACAATGGTGTAAGGTTTAGAGTTGATGTCACCCTGTACGATGATGTAGCGACCATTGTCAGCTATTATGGAGTTCTTGAGGTTGAAGGAGACAGTGTCACGTAGGGCTAGGAGAACATCACCTTTCTTTTTGTTCGGAGTGGGTGCCACAAACACATGTGGGTAGTTCTGATGTGTGCATTTGGGGTGATTGTCCATTTGGAAATGGGTTTCCTGCACACACAGGATATCCGCCCTGAGCTTCTGGGCTTCGGACCACAACGAGTGGCGTTTAACAGGGTGGTTAAGACCTCTGGCGTTAATGGATACACATGTAATAGTCATTCTTCAGGTGGGGTATGACTGGTAAGCATACTCACTGTGTCCTCTGAGGGTTGCCAGGGTCAACTTGACTCCAGGAGGTAGGCCCATAGTGTACTGCCAAGGTAGCCGCATATGCAGTAGAGCAAGAGGTATCTTTCCATGATGTGCAGGTCTGGTGTTTAGAAAATAGAGGGGGTAACCACAATAGTAAACAAAAACAAACATAACATTAAAAATAGAATTTTGAAAATGATCCAGGTGCAGACAGAGCTGCATATATGACATGTGTCAGGGGTAAGAACGAGGGAAAAGTTGAAGAGCCCTTGTGTCCGAGGAGAGATTTGGATGATTAAAGGTGTGAGATCATGTGTTTCCATCTGTGACATTTTTGGTGCCCCGTTTGCGTGAGACCACTTGCCACTCATCCGGAGTTGTGTGGTGGGTGGCTCCAAAGGGCCTTGCTGTGGTATTATGCCCCATTGTCGCAAAAGTGCAATACCTTCTGCCAGGGAGGAGATCATGTGTGTGGTGCCTTCATGTGATATGGACAGCTTTGCTGGGTAGCGCCATTTGTGTGGTACATTGTGATTTTGTAAGACTTTTATAATGGTCACCAGGTTGCGGGTATGCCGTGACAGGTCTGGGAGGAGGATTAGCTCTGCATATTGAGGGAGGTTGTTGTCACGTTTACGGGACGCAGCCATAATTTGTTCCTTGACATGTTAGTAATGCATCTTAAGTAAGACAAATCCAAGGAGCACCGTCAGGAAGGAATGCTGGCTTGGGGATCCTATGGCTCCTATCTATGGTCAAGTCCTGAGGGGATAATGCAGGGATAATGGTGGAGAATAGCGTGTGTACATACTGTAGTAATTGGGTTGGAGGTATGGCCTCAGGAATGCCTCTAATCGTAATGTTGCACCTCCTGGAGCGGTCCTCGAGGCCGGCTACTTTACTTTTTAGCCAGGCTATTTCCTCCCTATGCGACCTGTGGGCCTCCACTAGAGCATTAAAGGAGGTAGTGCATCCCCCCATTCTTTGTTCCACTTGGTCCACTCTGTTGCCCAGGGCTAATACTTCTCTATGGCAGTTAGTGATTTCAACAGTGAGGTCAGATTGTATGGAGGCTTTAAGGGACAGCAGCATCTCCTTAAGGACCGTATCCGAGACCGGTCGGTCGGAGGTGGAGTAGGCCGCAATCGGGTCAGAGGCCAGGGTCTGTGGAGTAAGGCCTGTAGGAGCGGATCCGCTTACCTCCATGTCGCGTTCTGCTCGGGTTCCGTCAGGAGAGGAGATCCTTTTTCTTTGGTTAGCCGGGCTCCTTGTGGTCCGGCTAGCAGTCCCCGAGGAGGATCTTCTTAGGGAAGTAGCCCGGAGATGTTGCTGCTGCGCGGCCTTCCCTGGGTGCGTAGTGTGAGTCTCTCTTAGCCCGGAGCCATTTTGTGCAGACCCGCGTGCTCCGAAGAAGTTCGGAAGTTTCCGTGGCGTCTGCGGGTTCCTTTTGTTTTTGGGCATGCTCGGTAGATGCGTCGGTATCTGCGCTGTACAGTGGGTGAGACTGCGTGGATTTATGTCACCGATGGAGGTTCGGAAGGGGGATTCTCTCCGATGGCTGAGCGGAGCTCACAGCTCAGACATCCATCTTGGAGCTCGGTCGCCACGCCCCCTCAACGCCTTACTTTTTTGAAGCACTCACTTGATCCTTCTGTACTGATCGTGCTCCCTCAGTTTCAGGTCTGACCAGCATTTCCTCAGTTGATCCTTGGATTGTCGTACCCCAAAATTCTTCTGAAGACTCTTCACAACTTTAGTTATGATCTTGGCCTTTCTGACATTTGGGTTTGGGTAAGGTCCATACTTCCCATCATAGTCGTTCCTCTTCAATATATGCACCATCTCCAACATCTCTCCAAAAGACATATTTGAGGCCTTAAATCTTCTCCTCCCGGATCAGGACGTTTCTGGCTCCGGGCTTTCCTCGTCCTCCTTCTCGTTAGTGGAATTATCATGCCCCTGCTGTGTCTCCACTATGTGCTCTCCCCACTGCGCCGAAAGAAAAGGGGCAGGGAATAGACTAGAAAGAATGTCAGGGGCGGGCGGAGTTTCACGCATGCGCACTGTATTTAAACCTTACACGCGTGTGTCGTACGTACGATCTGTGAGCAGAGGGAGGAGATGACGTGCTGATCATTCAAACAAAGGTACAATTTTACCTTGGTACATCACAAGCCTATACTGCTTCTAGATTGAGGCCTATATTGGGACAAGATTAGGAGGGTTAGCCTGACATTAGGGTTTGTTTTCTGTTGTGTCTTGCAGAGAATATGGATGGGTTTAACAACCACAGCTTCCTCCCCCTGTTCATCGACAAGTACAGGGAGCTGCCCTGTCTGTGGCAAGCTACACATCCCCACTACAGCAACAAATTAAAGAGGCAGGCAGCGATGGAGAAACTGCTGGAGTTTGTGAAGTTTATTCTGGGTTTCTTGGTGGTCCTCAGGGCAGACATCACCTATTTAAAAAATAAAATTGGTGGCCTAAGGAGTACATATTTGAGGGAGTGCAAGAAGGTGCTGAAGTCAATGAAAACTGGAGCAGCAACAGATGAAGTTTATGTCCCCAGGCTATGGTACTATGAGAGGCTGCATTTTCTGCCAGACCAGGCTGAGGTCAGGGAATCTCTCTCTACTATTCCTGCCACACTTCCTTCTTTCCTTCCTTCATTCCACCCCTGCTGAGGCTTCCGACACCCAACCTGGGCCTTCCAGACAGAAAAAACTGGAGGAGCCCAGCTTGAGCCAGGTATAGCATTGTTCTACATATTTATGGAGTAAAAATGAATAATGTTAACTTGATTTTTGCTCACTAATTGCTGATTTTAGAAAGTGTTTCACATATCAATAGACAGTAGTGGCCAAAATATTTGGGCCAAGAATGA
The DNA here is from genome assembly GCF_037356315.1 of Lithobates pipiens. Classification (NCBI taxonomy): domain Eukaryota; kingdom Metazoa; phylum Chordata; class Amphibia; order Anura; family Ranidae; genus Lithobates; species Lithobates pipiens. The sequence goes on from NW_027507903.1 coordinate 338,069,590, forward strand.
AAAATGCTGGGCTCAGAATGATAGTCTTTTCTATTTGTCAGCAATTTGCAACAGTCAAGAGCTGAAAATTGTGTGTGTTTAATGAACCAAAAACTAGAAGTATGTCCCTTTTTCATACACAGGAAGACTTCAGCCAGGAGGAGGGTGTGGAATGCCGCAGCCAGGAGGTGGCTGTGGAATGTGGCAGCCAGGGGGAGGCAGGGGTAAGTAGCAGCCAAGAGGTGGGCAGGCCTACGAGCCTGACTCAATCCCAAGTCCCTCCCCTCCACCTTCCACCCAGAATGGCCAGAAAGGGGGGAATGTGGAGGAGTCAGTGCTTAAGCTAATTGGGGAGGCTTCTGCGGCCCTCAAAGCCACCCCCACATATCAAGAGGCCTTTGCAGCCTTGGCTGCGTGCAAACTGCAGAAAATGGAGGAGGGGCAACGCCTCATGTGTGAGGAGCTTATTATCCAAACACTGAATAAGGGGTTGAAGAGCTAAATCAAACAACACACTTGTGTGACTTGGACTATGCTCCTCCTCCTCCTCCTTCTGCCACACCTCCTGCACCACAGCCACAGCCTGGAAGGAAGCGTGGAAGGAAGACCAGAGAGTGATGACCTGGGTTCAGTCTGGTCTGACAGAAGATGCAGGCTCTTGTATGACCACAGCCTGGGGACATAGATGTCATCTGCTGCTGTTCTGGGTTTCTTGGACTTCTGGACCAGACTGTTCTCCCTCAGATATGTACTCCTCAGGCCACCAATTTTTGCGTTTAAATAGTTGATGTGTGCCCTGGGGGTCAAAGGCTTCACTAATTTCCCCAGTTTCTCCAGTGCTGCCTCTCTCTTTATTTTTTATGACACCTAAATAAAGTTTTTTATTGGTTTTTTACTGGTTCAAGAAATACTTGCCTATGTGTTTTACTTCAAAAAGGACAGTTTATTTGTGAGTAGGCAGGTACATTTCAAAAATACAAAGTCAAATTAAAACAAGGGGCACCAACACCAAACAACCTCCTGGAGATTAAAAAAGAAAACAATAAAATAAAAAGATAATAATGGTGTTGTGGTAAGTTGACACACAAAACACACCAAAAAAATTACGAAGATGAGCAAAATGTCATAAAAGGAGATCTTGATTAAAAAAACCAACCACAAAATTTACAGAGAAAAAAAAATCAATAATGATTGGGGAGATCTGACGAATTAAAATAATGTATTCACGAAATCAGGAAAAAGAATAAAGAAATATGTTTTGGAGAAGTGTGTGTGAATATGAGCAGCAAAACAATTTCATTCTTGTAGCATTATAAAGAAAAAGAGAATGCGCTGCATTAAACAATTTTTAACATTGCAGTGTGATGAATGTGCTATATCGATTACGAACGGTAGTTTTACCTGACCGAGCGATTCCGTCTCAGAATTTATTCTGAGCATGCGTGGCACTTTGTCCATCGGACTAGGCTATACACCATCGGAATTGACACGCATCGGATCATGTTGTCAGAAAATTTTATATCCAGCTCTCAAACTTTGTTGGTCGGACATTCCGATGGAAAAAGTCAGATGGAGCCCACACACGGTCGGCTTATCCGACAACGCGGTCCGATCGGACATTTTCCGTCTGAATTTCCGACCGTGTGTACAAGGGCTTACACTTTAGAGAGAGCCTGCAGGAGCAGAAGATTGGGCAAGTAAAAGTGCTTTTTACAGTGTCCTGGACCTAAACTATTATTTAACTTTTTCAGTCCAGGGTGAGGTGGGAGCCAGCCCACTGCATGGGAGCATTTTTCCTTTATTTGGATTTCAGCTTTAATGATAAAGTATCCAATTTACCAGCAGGAGGCAGTGCACACAAACTTAGATCACAGCTTCTATTTCCCTGGACCACAGGGAGTTGTGAAAGGTAAAAACAGCTTAGAGTGACTGTATAAGCAGATACTAATGACTGGGTGGTATTTTTATTGTTGATGTTCTGGGAAACTCTACAACAATGGAATTCACTGTACATTAGTATTAATACAATAAAACTTAAATATGAGATCAAATGGGGTAATCATAGAGGTAGAAGTAGAAAAAGGACACATTAATGAGATCCGTGCAGCAAAAGGAAAATAATTATGTTTACATAGAACAACAAAGGAGACTAAGGAGGCAGACAGAACAAGGAAATTGTATTTTACATTATTTGCATGGTTTGATTATCCTTAAAAAGAAATGTAAATGTCAAAATTGTTAAACATCAAGGAAACAGACTGGTCAGCCTCTGAGCTGTGTAATATATTCATCCTCAGAGCCATTCTTTAAAGTGAAGCATAGAGTTATTAAACCTGTGAAGTGACACCAAGCCATGTTTTTATTGTCTTACATTTCAGTAAAAGCCTGCAAGTGTCATATAATTCAAGGCTCACTACGTAACAAAACTGTTTTCCTGCTAACAGAACTGTCATTACCTAATTTGTGTTCAAGAGGCCTTGCAGCCCTTAGCAGCACAGAGTTTATACTCAACAATTTTAAGTTCCCAGCCCCTTATATTTTACCACCAAATAATTACTGCACATATAAAACACCTACCAGATGAAGGCAGGGAGTTTGGGGTGTATTGGAGACATTACCAGCATTCAGTTGTAAACATATACTGTTCACTCTTTTATTAGTGCATTATCACATCAGTCAAGGAAGCCAATGTTTTTAGAGCGACACAGGGTCACCTTGAGTAAGTGACCCTGTTAGGTCCCATATATAGTAGTTGTCTTACTTGATTGATGTGACAATGCAATAATAAAAGAATGTATATGCTTGTAACTGAGTGCTGGTGACAGCTTATTGTTTTACTGTGGTTTATGTGACACCATTAATTATTAACCTTTTCATGATTTTTATGATTAAAAACTCCCAAAGAATTGCCCAATATGTCCCCATACCCCTTTTCCAAAATTAGCCAAATCGTCATCAACTCTATCTCAAAATGTGGAATATGATGTACATTTAATGAAAATGTTAAGCTCCATATACACACATGCCAAAAATTGGCCAAAATCAGCCGGTACAGTAGATACCGGCCGACATTCAGCTCGTGTGTATGGGTCCTTTCATAAAAGAAGCTGATCTTGCAGATGGCTTCTGTCAAACAAGCTTGCTGGAAAATGAGCAGCCAATGCCCAGCCATGACTCCAAGTGCTGATTGGGGTGTTCTGGTGGGGAGGCGGACCCTGTTAGAACACAATAGCTTAGCTACCTCTTCCAGAGCTCCTTAGTTCTTTTTTTTTCATTGAAACATGTGTACCAGGCTTTACTCATATAATATCAAATAAAAGGTTCAATAATGCATGAGAATCCTGTTTCAAGCTTAACTCCAACCTTACCAATAGTCTTGTGCATTAGTAGCTGTAGAATATTAGATAGCATCTGCCTCATTTCCTGGCAGGACATCCAGCATCATATAGCGTTTTCCTCTCCAGTCTGACTCTCTGGCCAACCCCTTTCCTTCATTGCATTTCAGTTCTTTTAATTGCGGAGGTTCGGCATTACATGTGGCCACCTCCTATAGCAGTCTGCATGCAAATCTAGCCTGCCTAGGAATCAGGGCTGGCCCAAGAAATTGTGCTGCTTGGGTCCAATAATGAAATGATGCCCCTCCATCCACCCCGCCCCCCAAAAAAAATCACGCCCACCAAAAGTCCCCCACATCTATTATTTTATAGAAAGGTGAATACCGCGCTATAACCTAAAAAGGAAAAAAAAAAGCAGCTGCTAGAGGCGAGATACACACAAATAACAAATAAAGAAAAATTGTAGCAAAAAATATTTTTGTGCACCACAAGTATCAAATATCATATTATTTGAACAGTGTAATATCACAAATAACAATGATGCATTGATCAAACCATCAGTGGGTTAGATTGATAAATTGATCAAAATAGTGATAAAAATATAGACTAATACATAAAAAATCATAAGGGTGAAAAAAAAAAAAATGAAAATCTTTAATGTGAAAAAATATTAATAAAAGTCAATATATAAATTTTTCCCTCTGTGACAACCATCCAGATTAATAGATCAAGTATTTCCCGGGAGAATGAAGTGTTTAAGAAAAAAAGTGATATTCCGTGACAGATCCACCACCATATGTGACCACCATACGAAATGAAGGCTTACCAGCTAGCAAGCAGATAAAGCTTGTGACCTGAACCCGGTCAGGGCCTTTCATTAAGAGGTATAGCGGGTGCCTCCAATCCTACAAACAGTTAGATATCTCTAGGGATCCACATTCCACCAATTGTAGGGAATATTCAGCAGGCTCTCTTGAGCAATAAAAACTCCAGGGGCGGTCATAGGTAACCCAAAAAAAGAAAAAGTCACCATGTCTTAATAACGTCTATACAATTTAATAAGAAGTTACAAATAATATTAAAAAGTATTCTTTATGAGCCCATTAGAATACCATAATCAATAAATATAAAAGAGGAAGGGAACAGAGTTATATATTGATAAAAAGCCTATATAAAGGCTATAGTCACCCAAATAGCCATACCCCTACATTCTCCACATTATACATAAACAAGGAGGAATGATCTTAAAATTAAAAGGCATATTGGGGAGAATGGCCTGGATTCATAAAATAAAATGTTATGCTCCTTATGGCCTGAATATTGATACAGACACTAATGCCTTTAGGCCGGGTTCACACCGCTGCGATGCGGGAACGCCGCGAATCCGCGGCGTTTTCCCGCATCGCATTACTCACGCCGGCAGTTCACACTGCCCTATGCGGACGGCTGGGAGTGTCAATGATATGTTAATGACACCCCCAGATCCGTCCGCATATCGCAGTGCGATCTGCCGACTCGCACAGGAATCGGATCGCATGGTGTGAACCCCCATGCGATCCGATTCTGTTGCGGACCAAAAAAAGGGTCCCGTGCGAGTTTGCTGCGGGAGCGATGCGAATTCAGCCATACTATCTGTATGGCTGAACTCGCATCGCTACGGAGATCGGATGTGATTTGCGGTGCGAATCACATCCGGATCTCCCCCCGCAGCAGTGTGAACCCAGCCTTATAGACAATTCTTGAGATTTTTTATTTTGGTTATATAATTTTAATTGTGGGTTTATTATATGCTGTATGTGAATTTGATGCGAGTTTAAGATTTGGAACATCAGTGTGTTAGTGTGACATTTACTATTTAGATCAGGGTTTTGGTTCCCAACTGATGTGGTTTGTCTATATCATTGGAGACCCTGTTTTATTATATAAAAAAAAATGTATGCCCGCATTTGCGTATATTTTTTCTTTTTTATTAATTTTTTATTAGTATTTTGGTTGATGTCTTTCTCCCCAATATGCCTTTTGTTTTTAAGATCACTCCCCCTTGTTTATGTACATTGTGGTGAATGTAGGGGTATGCATATTTGGAGTGACTTTGAAATATAGTCACTCTATTTATATGGGCTTTTTATTAATATATTGCTCTGTTCCCTTCCTCTGTTATATTTATTGATTATGGTATTCTAATGGGCTCAAAGAATACTTTTTAATGCTATTTGTAACATCTTGATTTTACTTCATCAAGTTTTTTGCCAACACTTTGAATGGTCATTTTGGCTTCCTGTTTGTTTTGTATTGGTTATACCTGAGGTTCCGGTTTTTGATTCACATCGAGGCTTGGTTTGATATGGTTCTATTTAATGCATGGTACGTCAGCGCATCACCCGTTTCCCAAATGATGTTGTTGTATTGACAAAACGTGCGTCGGGAGGAGTTTGACGTGCTGACGTCTCCGCGTAGTAGGTCTCTTGGATGGGCGTCCATGAACAGCTGGCTGGCTATTCTCTATCTCTGTAAGTGCAATATTTTATAAACTTCTTATTAAATTGTATAGACGTTATTACGCCATGGTGAGTTTTTCTTTTTTGGGTTACCTATGACCGCCCGCTGTGTTTTTATTGCTCAAGAGAGCCTGTTGCATATTCCCTACAATCGGTGGAGTGTGGATCCCTAGAGATATCTACCTGTTTGTAAGATTGGAGGCACCCACTATACCTCTTAATGAATGGCCCTGACCCGGTTTAGGTCACAAGCTTTATCTGCTTGCTAGCTGGTAAGCCTTCGTTTTGTGTGGTGGTCACACATGGTGGTGGATTTGTCACAGAATATCACTTGTTTTTTCTTCAACTCCTCATTACTTCTCCCCTTAAATACTCGATCTATTAAACTGGATGGTTTTCACAGAGGGAAGAATTTATATAATGACTTTTATTTATATTTTTTCGCATTAAGGACTTAACCCACTGATGGTTTGATCAATGCATCATTGTTATTTGTGATATTACACTGTTCAAATCATATGATATTTGATATTTGTGATACTCAAAAATATTTTTTAGCGCTACTACAATTTTTCTTTATCAATTATTTTATATCATGATAATTAAAACTAAAATGTAATTTACCATAAGTCAGATTTACATGCAACAGCACCTTGTCTATATGCAAAATGATGACTAGGGATGAGCCGAACACCCCCCGGTTCGGTTCGCACCAGAACTTTCGAACGGACCCAAAATCCATACGAACTTTAGAACCCCATTGAAGTCTATGGGACTTGAACGTTCGAAATTAAAAGTGCTAATTTTAACTGCTAATATGCAAGATACTGTCCTAAAAAGGGTTTGGGGGCCTGGCTCCTGCCCCAGGGGACATGGGTCAATGCCTAAAATGTTTTTTAAAAATGTCAGTTTTGGCGGGAGCACTGATTTTAATGACGATTAAAGTGAAAAAAAAAAAAGTGAAATATTCCTTTAAATATCATGCCTGGGGGGTGTCTATAGTATGCCTGTTAAGCGCCATGTGTTTCCCGTGTTTAGAACAGTCCCTGCACAAAATGACATTTAACGGAAATAACGTCATTTAAAACTGCTTGCGGTTTTAATGTTATATCTGGTTCCGGCAATATGGATGAAAATCATTGAGAAAAATGGCATGGGTAGCCCCCCCCCTGCCCATTACCAGCCCCTTTGGGTCTTGTACGGATATTAAGGGGAACCCCGTACCCATATTAAAAAAAGGAAATACGTGTGGCCCCCAGGCCCTATATACTCAGAACGGCAGTATACAGGCGTTGCAAACAAGACAGGGACTGTATAGGTTTGTTGTGTTAAGTAGAATCTGTTTGTAATTTTCAACTGGTACATTTTTAAAGTGTAGCTCCAGTCAAAAAATCAATTTTTAAGCTTTTTGGAAAACATTGAGAAGGGTTATCACCCCTGTATAATTTGTTTTGCCGTCCGTCTTTTTTCATCTCACTTGCTGTTGTCTCCTTCCATTTGCAAGTAGGAGACGTTTGTAAGTTGGATGTTTGAAAGTAGGGGCCTGCCCTATATATGCTCTGCAGAAATGGTGGAACAAGGTGTTGGTTTTGCCATAACATTGCAAGCCCTCAAAGTGACTCTTGGTGGGCGCTGGAGCACCCTGCTGTGAACGATTATATCAAGAATCGTAATTACATGCCATTGTTGAACAGTGGTAGAAAAATTGATCTTTGGTGGTTGTGGTGCTGGTGCCACAACACTATAAGTCCTCACAGTTACTCTGGGTGGGCACAGGAACGGGCCCTCCTGTGAAATATTATATCAAGAATTTTAATTACATGCCCCTGTTAAACAGGGGCTGAAAAATTGGGCCTTAGGCACTGGTGCTGGTGCCACGACACTGCAACCTCTCCCATATACTCTAGTTGTGGTGCAGGAATGAGCCCTGCTGCAAAGCATTGCATCAAAAATTGTAAGTAAACGCCCCTGTTAAACAGGGGCTGAAAAATTGGGCTGGTGGTATCACCCAGAACCAAAAATGTTCTTCCAACATATCAGCGGAGGAGGAAGAGGATAAACAATCAACATAACAGGACAGTCACTCAGCATCAGCATAGGCAGTCTTGAAGGGATGTGATATTTTAAAAAAATATATTTGGTTACATCAGCTTCAGGTGCTTGGTAGCTGTGGGTGATCCAAGACTGATTCATCTTGATGAAGGTCAGTCGATCAACTGAGTCGGTGGACAGGCGCACCCTGTGATCGGTAACAAAGCTACCAGCAGCACTGAAGGTGCGTTCCGAAGGAACGCTAGGTGCAGGACAGGCCAGTAGCTCAATTGCATACTGTGCAAGCTCTGTCCAGTGATCCATCCTCAAGACCCAGTAAACCAGAGGATTTTCGGTGGGAAAGGTGTCCAAGTCTGACCTTGCCCCTAGGTATTCCTGCACCATGTACATCAGACGCTGGCGATGGTTGCTGAACCGATCATACCTTGGGGCTGCGGACTAAAAAATTGTCTGAACGCATCGGTCAGACGGTTACCTTCTCCACCGCTCCTTCTGACCGATGCCTCAGCAACACGTTGTCCAGGACCAGGAGTTTGTAACCTCCCAGTCTCTGGGAACGCGTTGCACAGACCTTTCTGCAAGGCCTCCCGGAGATGTCTCATCCTCTGCTCCCTCTGCGACGGCAAGATAAGGTCGGCAACCTTACCCTTGTACCGTGGATCAAGGAGAGTGGCCAGCCACTAATGGTCCCTCTCCTTGATCCGAAGAATACAAGGATCCTTCCGCAGGCTTTGCAGGATCAGGGAGGCCATGCAGCATAGGTTAGCTGAGGCATTCGGTCCGGAGTCCTCTGGGTCACTAAGGACAACATGATCTGCAGCTACCTCCTCCCAGCCACGTACAAGTCCACGGGTTTCTTGGGACTGTAAATCATCCCTACAAGACTGCTGCTGCTGCTGCTGCTGCTGCTGCTGCTGATGCTGAGTGCCAGCCTCCACCTCCATGCTGACACAATCCTCCTCCTCCTCCTCCTCATCCTCTTCCTGTGTGATGGGTGGCACAGCAGGAAAACTGTCTGGATAAAGGGGGCCTTGAGAGGCAAGGAAGTCCTCCTCTTCCTGCCTCTGTTCTGCCTCAAGTGCCCTGTCCATTATTCCATGCAGCGTATGCTCAAAGAGGTGGACAAGAGGTACAGTGTCACTGATGCATGCACTGTCACTGCTCACCATCCTTGTGGCCTCCTCAAACGATGACAGGACAGTGCATGCATCTCTGATCATGCCCCACTGGCGTGGTGAGAAAAAACCGAGCTCCCCTGACCCTGTCCTGGTGCCGTAGTCGCACAGGTACTCATTAATGGCCCTCTGCTGCGTGTGCAGCCACTGCAGAATGGCCAACGTTGAGTTCCACCTGGTGGGCATGTCACATATAAGGCGGTTCTTTGGCAGGTTCAACTCCTTTTGGAGCTCAGCCAGCCGAGCACAGGCATTAAATGATCGGCGGAAATGCACACAGACTTTCCTGGCCTGCTTCAGGACATCCTGTAAGCCCGGGTACCTGCCCAAGAACCGCTGCACCACCAGGTTAAAGACGTGAGCCACACAGGGCACATGGGTCAGTTGTCCATGTCGGAGGGCGGAGAGGAGGTTGGTGCCATTGTCGCAAACCACCATTCCTGGCTTAAGCTGGCGTGGCGTCAACCACCTCTCGGCCTGCCCCTGCAGAGCTGATAAAACATCTGCCCACCGCACATTCACATCTGTGAACCGCACATTGTACAAACTCACCGAAGGGGGCCGAGTCTACCAACTGAAAAGGCAGCAGTTGAAGTGCTAGCAATTTAGCCAAGCTAGCATTCAACCGCTGGGCATGTGGATGGCTGGGAGTGAACTTCTTTCGCCGGTCCAGCAGCTGGGGCAGGGACATTTGCCTGCTATAATCGGACATGGGTGTACTGCTAGCAGAGTGCCCGGAAGCACTTGGCTGTGACATACCTAATTCTACACCTTCATTCCTCTCAGAGCAGGTTTCAGAGAGGACTGAAGGTCTAGTGGGGTTGGAGATCCCAGCTGATGAGGAGCAAGGAGAGGTCCGCTTTGTTCTTTGGTGTGGGTCTTTGAAGTACGCTTGCCAACGAGCTGCATGGCAGGTCAACATATGTCTGGTCAAGCATGTGGTGCCCAAGCGGCTGATGTTTTGGTCACGCGAGATAGGCTTGAGACATAAGTTGCAAATAGCAGCGGTGCGATCTGATGCACTAATCTCAAAAAAGGCCCACACCAAAGAACTTTTAGAATAACGTGCAGAGGAAGCGCCCTGCACAGTCGGAGCTCTGTGGTGTGATTCAGTCGGTGTGCTGCCCCTAAGCTGGCCCCCGGAGGGCATCCTGCCTCGTTGGACATGTGCCTCCTCCTCCTCCTCTTCCTCTCTCCTACCAGGCACCCACGTGGAGTCAGTGCCCTCATCATCCCCTCCCTCTTCATCGCTAGAGCTTGTGGAACATGATTGCCAGATTGCTGTCCTTCTTGAGCATCCCCTCTCTCTGCGCTCACGCTACTGCCTTCCTCTAGCTGAGTATCATCATCAGAGCCTTCAAAACACTGGGTATCCTCCTGGAGTATGTACCCAACACTGTGCTCAAAGAGTTCAGGAGACTCCTCAGGAGGATGTGGTGGGTCTAGGGAAGGAGTCACTGATGATGACATTGAGTTGGCAGCTGCTTTGCTAGTACCCTGAGCCTGGGTGAGAGAGGATGAGGAGGATGAGGAGGGCTTGGTCATCCACTCTACCAAGTCTTCGGCATGTTGTGGCTCAACATGTCCAGCTGCCGAAAAGAAGGACAAGCGTGTCCCATGGCCACGTGCTGATGATGACGATGCACCGCGTCCACGACCAGCACTGTTGTCTCTAGACACAGAGCCTGCTTGCCATATTTTATCGGCTCGCGCCTGTCTGCCTCTCCTTGCTGGCCTTCCAGACATGGTAATGGCCTGAAGGGAGATGGGAAAACCAGCAATTGGGTATTGTATATTGTGCTGGAGGCACACACAACACCCACTCCTGCAGATGGCAGATGGCTCAATTAGAGAAGAGCTATGTAGGTGGATATAAAGGTGTATACTAAGGTCAGGGCATGCAGACAGCACGCACAATCTCCTACAGCTAACTGCAAGCTCTATTTAAAAAGAGCAATATAGCTAGCTATATAGGTGGATATAACGGTGTATTCTGTGGTCAGGGCACGCAGACAGCACGCACAATCTCCTACAACTGACTGCAAGCTCTATTTAAAAAAGAGCAATATAGCTAGCTATATAGGTGTATATAACGGTGTATTCTGCGGTCAGGGCACGCAGACAGCACACACAATCTCCTACAGCTCACTGCAAGCTCTATTTAAAAAGAGCACTATAGCTAGCTATATAGGTAGATATAACAGTGTATTCTGTGGTCAGGGCACGCAGACAGCACGCACAATCTCCTACAGCTGACTGCAAGCTCTATTTAAAAAGAGCAAGATAGCTAGCTATATAGGTGGATATAATGTCTATACTGCACTACAGAAGAGCAAGAATGCAAAATCGGCCGATAACAAATGGTGTATACTGTGTTGAAGGTACACAGAACACCCACTAACTCCTACAGACGCCAACACACTACACAAGGCCATCGCGCTGGCAGTCTTATATAGTATGGGGCGTGTACTACACAGCCTGAGCTATGATTGGCCACAGGCATCCTGGCTGTGGCCAATCATGGCTCTCCTCGCTGCCGGTGCCCTGCTAGGATTATCCACTCCTTCAGACTGACATCCATGAAGGCATTTTTAATATTTGGACAACTCCTCCCAAGAGCTAGCTGATTGCATCGGGCTGAGAACTCCTGAAAGGAACACTGAAGCAGGGTGCTGTGATGTTTTAAGGAAGCTATTTATAGCATTCTGCTAGCCCCTCCCACTACCCATGCCTTCATTGCATAGAGATGCGCAGAGACCCAGCAATATTGCCACTGGGTATAAAATTGATTATATAATTAAAACGGAGAGAGGTTTTACTAAAAATTGGTATTAGCATAATGCTGAAGGTGGGGGGAGGGGGAGTGGGGGTTGGAGGGGCCAAGGAAGGCAGCATATAAGTATATTAAACTTCAAATTTTATTATTCAAAGATCAAGTACCATAATTCATCATTTGGTCTCCATAACCCCATGGACATTGAAACCATCAAATAATTCCTGCTCTGGTCCAGACTCACTCTGCAAAACGAAATAAAACTGTTTTGCAAAATTTTCGCTAAGTACAGCATTTTAAAGTGTATCTAAACACAAGAACAACATTTTAATATATTGCATCTCTCCAGTTGTTTAGATGTGGTGGCGAAATTCATTTTGTCATGTTCATTTTTTTTACTTTCACCGGCTGATCATGCCAGTAACACACTATCTGTCTGGCAACACCCAATCGCTGTACTGTACGTATGTGTGGAGGAGCAGAAATATCACCCTATGTTAGTGATGGCGAACCTTGGCACCCCAGATGTTTCAGAACTACATTTCCCATGATTCTCAACTACACTGCAGAGTGTTAAAAAGAGTGATGTTGCACTGTTCAAAAGGATGAATGGAAGATTTCTAACAATCTGTATACCAAATGAGTGTGCAAATGGTGCTCACTCGTTTGGCATACAGATTGTTAGAATTTAGTATACTATATAGTGACACTTCACACTTTTTTTTGCAGATTTTGCATGTTTTTGTATATATAATACATATTTTAAGTTTCATATTTGCATTTTTGCACAGAGGTTATGTTTTGCACTGCGCACTTTGATACTGTTTAGAAGGTGAAGGCACCATTAGCCATCTCTTGCACCATATGAATATTGCTTCAATTTTCGTTATTCTTTTTGAGTAGCAGCAACCTATTCTTTCACTATACTGTATTATTTTTTTATACTACCTTGGGCTGTAAATCCTGTCCAATCCATCCTGTTACTTTTGCAAATCTTCCATTCATCCTTTTGAACAGTGCAACATCACTCTTTTTAATACAGTGCAAATTCTAGTGGAGACGGCTTGATCCACAATTGGTGTTTGCAGCAGTTCCCTCCCCCTCCCCTCTTTTTTACTCTTGTGTTCTGTACATGGTAGCTCAAGAATAATTTCCTATTACACTAGTTATACACTGCAGAGTGCATGAGCATCATGGGAAATGTAGTTCCAAAACATCTGGGGTGCAAAGGTTAGCCATCACTATTCATCACTGTTGTTCACTCCTGATCGTAGGTGAAGTTTTGAGATATAGGAGGAATGACTGGTAAATTTTAAATTCTTTTACAGATGCTTATATAGAATATATATACCGTATATACTCGAGTATAGGCCGACCCGAATATAAGCCGAGGCCCCCAATTTACCCCCAAAAAAACTGGCAAACTTATTGACTCGTGTATAAGCCGAGGGTGAGACATGCCTGTCCATCCCTGTGTGTGTGTCCGTCCATCCCTGTGTGTCCGTCCATCCCTGTGTGTCCGTCCATCCCTGTGTGTCCGTCCATCCATCCCTGTGTGTGTGTGTGTCCATCCATCCATCCATCCCTGTGTGTGTGTGTCTCCATCCATCCATCCATCCATCCCTGTGTGTGTGTGTGTCTCCATCCATCCATCCCTGTGTGTGTGTGTATCCATCCATCTGTGTGTGTGTGTGTGTGTGTGTGTGTGTGTGTGTGTGTGTGTGTGTCCAGCCTACCTGTGTCCCGAGCCTTTGTCCCGAGCCTCCGTCCCGTGCCTTGCCTCCTTGCCTCCGTGCCTTGCCGCCGTGCCTTGCCTCCGTCCCGTCCCGTCCCGTCCCGTGCCGTGCCTTGCCTTGCCTCCGTCCCGTGCCCTCTTCGTCGGCGCCTCGGCGGCCATTGTAAAATTCAAAAGCTGCGCCGCCGCCTTCGCCTGTGATAGGCGGAACACTGAATTTCCCAGCAGCCTGTGTTCCGCCTATCACGTAAATCGTATCATCCTCGTCCGTAGTACGAGGATGATACGATGTCCGTGATAGGCGGAACACAGGCTGCTGGGAAATTCAGTGTTCCGCCTATCACAGGCGAAGGCGGAGCCGGAGGCGCGGCTTTTGAATTATAGAATGGCCGCTGTCTGTCTGCTCGACACGCTGATCGAGCGGGCAGACAGCGATGACTCGAGTATAAGCCGAGGGGGGCACTTTCAGCCTCAAAAAAGAGGCTGAAAATCTCGGCTTATACTCGAGTATATACGGTATATATATATATATATATATATATATATATATAATTTTTTTTTCTTTTGCCAAGGCTCCTGAGATTCTTTTGTCAGGCTCCTGAGATAAAAAAAAAAAATAAATGCACATTTTTTAAATTCAATAGTTCTTTATTACATTTTTTTCAAATAAGAGAAGATTCAGAATATTGTTAGATACAAACAGATGTTCCATCTAAAGCAGGGTGCAACAATTAACTGATCCATACCTGAGATAAATATTTGTACTTTAAAATGATGTGAATAAATGCTAAATGCAGTGCTACATCTATGATATTGCTTTAGACGGAAAAGGGTGGGGGGGGGGGGGGGGGTTAAGGGAAGGAGGAAGTGAAGAGCGTGGGGAGGGAAGGGAGGGGGGGAATAAGGGGGCACGGGATAGGAGTTAGAACACCAGAACACCATTGCAACAATATCAGTTAAAGAAGATAGATAACTACCAGTTCTTATTTGCACCTTACTTTGAGTGCTTCAGCCATTATGACCACTTGCTTACATATTTATCTACTTGAATATTCTTTCTAGCCACCATTTTTTCCATTTCACATTGAAGATTAAGATCTCCAATAGTGCCAGAGATGGAAGAGAATATTTAGCTTAGCAGCAAACAGTAGGTGTATAACAGCTACTCGTGAGTTTTGAGGATACTTTTCTAAGCCCACATGTAGTGGGGCCTGGGAGGGGGTGGGGGTCGATGGTATCCCAGAGATCAAGGAGATTAGCATGAATATTTGCTTCCAAAAGGACCTTAAAAACGTACAGAACCATAAGATATGACCCATAGACTCTAGACTACCACATTCCATCTAACAACTCTCTATTGACTTTCGAAAATATTTCCCGGACAATCCCACGACTAAGTACCACCTGTGAATAGTTTTCTGGAAAGATTCTCAGTGATTGCTGCAGTGGGATGCCTCATAGCTTGGGTGATAGGGATGTTTAATTCAACCGCCCATTTTTTTAAAGTGGAAATTTGGGAGCAGGGTCGGTCATCACTAAGTGTGGCTTATAGTAAGGATATACCCTTCTTGGTGTGGGAGGTGCAGGAGTAGAATTGAAGGAGGGGTTCAGGAATAGCTACAGAGGATGGAAATTTAGAGATACCTAAGAAATACTTAATCCTTGCGTATGTATATGCCTCGGAGTTTGGGAGGATAAAACCCTCCGGAGCCTCCAAAACGTTTTAATAGAGTCGTTTGACACAAGGTCTCCTAATGTTGTGATCCCTGCAGTTTTCCATTTGGAAATGTTTTGATTGGGAAGACAGGTGTTTAAAGCGCTAATGCCGCATACACACGACCGGACTTTCCGTCAGAAAAGGTCAGATGGAATAATTTAGTCGGATATTCCGATCGTGTGTGGGCTTAATTTGACTTTTTTCTTCAAAAATTCAGATGGATCTAGAAATAGAACATGCTTTAAATCTTTCCGAAGGAATCGATTTCTATCGATAAGACCATTCGTCTGTATGCTGGTCCGACGGACCAAATACAACGCAAGTGCAGCTACTGGCTATTGAACTTCCTTTTCTTTTTTGTTTTTGAAATTTTTTGTTTATTAACATTTTAACAACACATACAATACAGTACAACAAGTACCAAAATTCTCCCCTCCCACTCCCCCCCCCCCCCAACTCTTGTGCAGCCTTTCAGCTGTTACTAAATCTCCTTCCATGCTTATGTCTGTATAAAAAGGAAAAGAAAACATTTTGTAGCTAGGGGACAATGGTGCACCCAATCATCACACAGATATTCAACTAGTCAAGATTACATAAACTCTTTACCCAATACATAGAGTGGTTATTACAGCACTTCCCCTTCGTAACAAATTAATTCAAAGTGTCTTTGTCATCTAGCCAACATTGCCATACTTTCTCAAATTTTTTAGGACAGCCCCTACTTAAGTATGTTGCTTTAAAAAGATAATGCTTTATTGATTATGCCTTTCCAGTAGGCCACTGTAGGTGGTTCAGGTTTTGTCCAGCACAATAAGATAGCTTTCCGTGCATAGAACAGGGAGAAGGAGATCATAGCTCTTTGCGCCCTACTGGGCGCCAACTCCTCCACCAGCCCGAGCAAACAGACTGCAATCGTAACAGGTATCAGCGCCGAAAGTACTGTTTGTATAGTGCGTGCTACCCCTTTCCAGAACTCCAAAATATGTGGTCAAAATCAGCCTTACTATCAGTGCATCGCCAGAAAACTGCCATACCTGTGCCATATATTCCAGCTATCCTTGCAGGGGTATAGTATACCCTGTGTAGTATTTTAAATTGGCCTTTTTTAAATTTTTGGCCTTTCCACAAATAGTTCCTTATAAACTGTTGATAGTGTTTTTTTTTGAGTCCTCAGCTCTCAACGTGTTCTCCAGTGGAGACGCGCCTAGCTCCAGCGTGTTAGAACTGAACTGGGTAAGAAAGGCATGTCTAAGCTGGAGTTATCGAAATAGATACCAGTTAGGAAGATTGTATTTATCTTTAAATTGTTCAAACGTGAGTAATTTCCCCTTCCCTACTACATGCTTCAGTTGTTTAATGCCAACCCTGGCCCATATCACTGGGTCAGGGATTGCACCAAAGTGTGTAAGTTTAGGGTTGAACCAGAGGGGAGTGTCCTGTGACCAGCTCCCATCTGGGGTTTTCATCAAAATCTGTGCCTTGTCCCACGCACGTATAGTGACACGTATCGAGGTAGTCAAAGATGGGGAGGCTTGGGGACCCCTGTACTAAGTAAGACAGGCTATCATATGATCCCATAAGAGCTGTCTCTAGTACTGTTGCTGAATCCCCATCATCCCTTGTCAACCAGTGTCTAGCAATTACCATTTGTCCCGCTATAAAGTATTTGAAGAGGTCCGGTAGTGCTAATCCACCTTGACCGCAGGGCTCCTGTAAAGTACAGAGATCAATTCTGGGGTGTGCAGTGGCCCATAAGAAGGAACTAAATAGGCTATTCACCCTCCTAAAAAACTAGCAGGGGATCTAAATTGTCATGTTCCATAGGAGGTACAAGAAAACTGGGGAAATATTAATTTTAAGTAAGTTGACCCTTCCAATCAGAGACAACAGCAAATGTCTCCATGCATCAAGCTGCAATTTGACCTTGGCTAATAAAGACAGCAGATTTAGGGACATGAAATCACCAACCCTGGGCAATACACTTATGCCCAAGTACTTAAACTCCGGCACCCATGCAATGGGGACCCGTTTGGTTGCCAAGGCCTGGGCATCTGCGTCAATGGCCATCACATTGGATTTCTCCCAGTTAACTCACAGTCCGGAAAACGTAGCAAATTTGTCTAGTATTTCAAACACTGCCTCTAGTGACAACCCTGCATCCTGCAGAAAGAGGAGCATGTCATCTTCGTAGAGTGCAGTGCATTCCCGGATACCTCCCGCCTCTAATGCTCTTACATCAGGAGATTCTTCAGGGCTAGGGATGAGCCGAACACCCCCCGGTTCGGTTCGCACCAGAACTTGCGAACGACCCCCGCGTTCGGTACGAACGTTAGAACCCCATTGAAGTCTATGGGACTCGAACGTTCGAATTGGAAAGTGCTAATTTTAACGGCTAATATGCAAGATAGTGTCCTAAAAAGGGTTTGGCGACCTGCCTCCTGCCTCAGGGGACATGGGTCACTGCAAAAAAAAGTTTTAAAAACTACCGTTTTGGCGGGAGCACTGATTTTAATGACGATTAAAGTGAAAAAAAAAGTGAAATATTCCTTTAAATATGGTGCCTGGGGGGTGTCTGTAGTATGCCTGTGAAGTGCCACGTGTTTCCCGTGTTTAGAACAGTCCCTGCACAAAATGACATTAAACGGAAATAACACCATTTAAAACTGCTTGCGGTTTTAATGTTATATCTGGTTCCTGCAATATGGTTGAAAATCATTCAGAAAAATGGCATGGGTAGCCCTCCCTGCCCATTACCAGCCTATTTGGGTCTTGTACACATATTAAGGGGAACCCCGTACCCATATTAAAAAAAGGAAATGCGTGTGGCCCCCAGGCCCTATATACTCAGAACAGCAGTATACAGGCGGTGCAAACAAGACAGGGACTGTGTAGGTTTGTTGTGTTAAGTTGAATCTGTTTGTCATTTTCAACCGGTACATTTTTAAAGTGTAGCTCCAGTCAAAAAAAATATCTTTAAGCTTTTTGGAAAACATAGGGAAGGGTTATCACCCCTGTATAATTTGTTTTGTCGTCCATCTTTTTTCATCTCACTTGCTGCTGTCTCCTTGCGTTTGCAAGTAGGAGATGTTTGTAAGTTGGATGTTTGAAAGTAGGGGCCTGCCCTATATTATAGCGGTATGTACTGGGTACAGAGCACGCAGACAGCACGCACTATCTCCTAACACTACTGACTGCAAGCTCTATTATTAACCACTTGTTAGCCCAATGTTTGCATAAAGTGAAAGATGAAGTTATGCTGAGTAAATAGATATCAAACATGTCACTCTTCAAAATTGCACATGCCCGTGGAATGGCGCCAAACGTCGCTACTTAAAAAATCCCCATAGGCGACGCTTTAAATATTTTTTTACTGGTTACATGTTTTGAGTTGCAGAGGAGGTCTAGGACTAGAATTATTGCTCTCGCTCTAACATTCTCGGCGATACCTCACATGTGTGGCACATGCGAGCACATGGGGACATGGGCGCTTTAATTTTTATTTTATTTTTTTATTGTTCATTTTACTTTATTTATTTTAGTTTGACATTTTTTTTCCCAAAAATATATTTTTGATCACTTTTATTCCTATTACAAGAAATGTAAACATCCCTTGTAATAGGAATATGGGGTGACAGGTCCTCTTTACAGTGAAATCTGGGGGGTCAATATGACCCCACATCTCACCTCTAGGCTGGGAAGCCTGAAATAAAAAATAAAAAAAAGTTTCTGGCTTTGATCGTATTGGCGAGTTGGTAGAAGCACCGGAGGGCGGTGAGGGGTGGGGGGCGTCTATGGCTGGGTATTTCAGGGTATCACCGAGTATGGCTGGGTATCTCTGAGTATGGCTGGGTATGGCAATTTATGGCAGGGTATTACAGAGTATTGGCGGGGTATTGGCGGGGTACTACAGAGTAATAGCAGGGTACTGCAGAGTATTGGGGGTACTGAAGAGTAATGGCGGGTTACTGCACTGCAGAGTAATGGCGGGGTACTGCAGAGTAATGGCCGGGTACTGCAGAGTAATGGCAGGGTACTGCACTGCAGAGTAATGGCGGGGTACTGCACTGCAGAGTAATGGCGGGGTACTGCACTGCAGAGTAATGGCGGGGTACTGCAGAGTAATGGCGGGGTACTGCAGAGTAATGGCGGGGTACTGCAGAGTAATGGCAGGGTACTGCACTGCAGAGTAATGGCAGAGTACTGCACTGCAGAGTAATGGCGGGGTACTGCACTGCAGAGTAATGGCGGGGTACTGCAGAGTAATGGCGGGGTACTGCAGAGTAATGGCAGGGTACTGCACTGCAGAGTAATGGCGGGGTACTGCACTGCAGAGTAATGGCGGGGTACTGCAGAGTAATGGCGGGGTACTGCAGAGTAATGGCAGGGTACTGCAGAGTATGCACTGGTATTGCAGAGTATTGGCAGGGAATTGAGGGGTTAAATTCGGTGAGCAGCGATGTGGGCACTGCAGATGCAGCCCACATCGCTGCTGACACCGATCTCTTCCCCTCCGCTGTACCGATCGGTACAGAAAGGGGAGGGAGGAACAGGCGTCATAACATGACGCCGGTTTGTTTCCAAGTGATCACTCCGTCATTTGACTCATAGCGGCCGTTTACCGTGATGCGCCGGGTCCTATGGACCCGGCGATCACGGATGCTCTCGAGTGCGCACACCTCGGGGCACGCGAGAGCAGAATTCTGGGAGGCCGTTAATTAACGGCCTCTCTGAGTTAAACAACCGCCCTGAAGCCGTTAATCGGCAATGGGCAGTTGTTAAGTGGTTAAAGCTAGATCACTAGCTATATAGGTGAGGTGAATATAGTGGTGTATACTGCAGTCAGGGCACAGACAACAACCACTACACAGCAGCAAGATAGGAAATCAGCCAAAAACGATTGGTGTGTACTGTGTTGAAGGTACACAGAACACCCACTGCTTCAGATGCAAAGTAACACACTACAGGAGGCCGCCTTAAAGGCGGCCTTATATAGTGTGGGGCGTGCACTACACAGCCTGAGCTATGATTGGCCACAGGCAGGATGCCTGTGGCCAATCATGGCTCTCCTCGCTGCCGGCACTGCGATTGGCCAAGCATGCGGGGTCACAGTGCATGCTTGGCCAATCATCGGGCAGCAATGCACTGCGCCAACGCAGTGCATTGTGGTCCGCGCGCGCGTCACTCGAATTTTGACGCGAACGGCCAAAACGTTCGGAATTCGCCGAACGCACGAACAGCCAATGTTCGAGTCGAACGTACGTTCGACTCGAACACGAAGCTCATCCCTATTCAGGGCTATAGCCAAAGGCTTAATCACTACAGCAAATAGGGATGGCGACAACGGGCATCCCTGATGTGTGCCCCTACTTACCGGAAATTGCGAGGAGACCGAGGTGCTCAGCTTTATGGCTGCTTGGGGTTTACTGTATAGTAGTGAGATCCAAGTCATAAAAACTTCCCCAAACCCCATGTGGAGCAATACCTTCAACATATAATTCCAGTCCACAGAATCAAAGGCTTCAGCTATGTCGAGGCACACCACCACCCTAGTCTCTGCCCTGTCATGGTCAATCAGCAAATGAGAAAATAGTCTGCGCAGGTTAGTGTCTGTAGATTTTTGAGGTATTAAACCTTTCTGATCTAGATCAACTAGGGTAGTAATAACTTGGGAAAGTCTTGTAGCTAGTATCTTTGTTAAAATGTTTAGATCCTGGTTTAACAGTGCTATGGGTCTATATGAAGAGCAGGTTAAAGAATCCTTGCCTGGTTTCAGCAATAGAATCACCTGTGCCTCTAATAATGAGTCTGGAAGGCGCTTATGCTTAAGATAATAGTGAAACAGGGCTCTGGGGACCAAATCCTCCATATGGACTCTATACCACTCAATACAGAAACCGTCTGGTCCAGGTGATTTGTGAGGGGGAAAAGCACTGATGGCCACCTCAATTCCTTTTTCTGTTATGTCAGCCTCCAAAATGTCCTTATCCGTCACGGACAGAAGCGGGAAATTCAGGGACATCAACAATGCATCTAATTCCCGACTGGAATAGGCGCATACAAGGCCCGGTAGTACTCCACAAACGTGTCCATAATATCAGTTGGGTTTGTAAGAATGTCTCCCCGGTCATTTTTAATACAAGGTATGTTTGTTTGTATTCTCTGTTCTGCCATTAACATTGGCAGTAGCTTACCATTCTTATCCCCCTGCTAAAAAATGGATTCAGCACTCTTTGCCCTAGATGTATGTGTTAATTCAGTAAAATCGAGAGCCAGCATGCGCCTTGCCACTAGCAATTCTGAAAATGTTGCATCAGTCTGATCATTTGCATGAGCCAATTAACAAACCCTTTAGCTTTCCTGCAGTTTCTGTTCCTGCCTATTATGTGACTTGCGGGCCTGCTTAATGGCTGAGATGTAATGTCCCCGCATACAGGCCTTGAATGCAACCCATACTGTGGTGGGATCAGCCAAGCCTATGTTATCTTTCCAGTAGTCAGTGAAATGTGGTGCCACATGGGAGGACACCTCTTCTACCTCCAACCAGCCTGGGTTCAACCTCCATGCCCTCCCCACAGAACCGAGGGAGTGCCAATGTGCACCGATAGTGGTGTGTGATTTGAAATGCCCCCAGCTAGATAATTGGCCCCTCCCACTAATTGTACCATTGGTGCATTGGCAAACACCAAATCTATCCTTGAGGAGGACTTGTGTGTTTTTGATAAATGCAAATAACTTCTGGTGGTGGGGTTTTTCCATCTCCACAATTCTGT
Organism: Lithobates pipiens; assembly: GCF_037356315.1. Taxonomy (NCBI): domain Eukaryota; kingdom Metazoa; phylum Chordata; class Amphibia; order Anura; family Ranidae; genus Lithobates; species Lithobates pipiens. The sequence goes on from NW_027507903.1 coordinate 338,091,624, forward strand.
CTGGGAGGCCGTAGCCACCCAAGCAGAAAGGTCAGCAGATGCCACCCTAGCTACATTCGATGAGTCTAGAGCGGTAGAAAGTATGGCATTGAAATCCCCTGCTATAATAAGAGGAAGATGCATGTAAGGGGCTAATTTTTCATAGCGAACCTGCACCTGAAAGGGAGGAGATATATAGACATTAACCAGGACAATCTTGCATGTACCGATGTCAGCTATAGCAATCAGGAACCTGCTGCCTGGATCTGAGATGACATGGTGTATGGTGCAGGGCACTGCTTTGCTAATTAGGATTGACACTTCCCTAGCATAGGTGGAGTATGTTGTGTGTATCACCCACTGTATCCAGCCTCTACATAATGCCAGTACCCTGCTCCCATCCAGATGTGTCTCCTGTAAAAATACCACGTGATTGTCTTTAAATATTGGAACATTAAGGCTCTACGAAATTTGTCGTTTAAGACTCGAACATTCCAAGATACCACATTAACTGTTGATCCTGCCATTTTCACAATGTAACATAAAATACATTATATAGTGCACCTGTATCAAAGGGAGGTAACAGAGTAGACCATGCAATTCATGCATGCACCACATCATTTGTATAACAGCTGGTCTTGAAAACGTGAAAAGCTGCACCCGCTAAGTAAAAAAGTGCCAACACTGGGGGCGTGGCTTGGCTGAGCTCAATGGCGGACGCATAACTGACTAGCTCCGCTGACCGGGACACATACTTCGGCATATAAAGGGGTTTATCACCCGCAATTTCACTGAGAACGATGAGAACAGCTTCCAGAACATCTTCCACCTCAAGATCTCGCTCTCCGCGTGGAAACTCCGATAGACAAAGCCAGCACATACCGGAGATGTTTCGCACCCAGAGAGGGAACATGGCGTCGTCCCGCCACGACTCCTCACAAGTGCTATCCACTCATTCTCCACGACAGGAAGCTATCGTATTGACAGCCGCCGAGCTCGGGACAACTCGGAACACAAATCATTCTGGCCAACAACTCCCTGAGGCGAACCCGTCCTCCAACATCAGCATGCAGGATCTAAAACTGATCGCCTCAGACATCAAGGACACTCTCTCGGCAGCCATTGCGGATCTCCGAGTGGACATCAGAGCCCTTTCAGATTGGGTATTACAAGTGGAAAAAACCTCGGATCAGAATGCCTTACTTCTCCGCAAATCCACCAGGAAAATTGATGGCCATACGCTGCAGATGAGAGATATGCAGAGGCACTTAGAGGATTTAGATAATAGGGGGAGACGACACAACCTTCGTGTCAGAGGCCTTCCTGAATCCATTGAAGGGGATCAAATCCCCATAGCAGTCACCTCCATTTTTAACACTGTACTGGACCGGCCTCCACAATCGATTACTGAAATGGAAAGAATCCACAGAGCCCTAAGACCTAAGGGTAGGGATCATGACCCACCGTGAGACATTATCTGTTGTTTGATAGACTATAAACTAAAAGAGGATATTCTGAGAGGAGCTAGAACAAAACAACTTATACTGTATGACACTACCCCCATACAGATCTTTCAGGATCTTTCAGGTATTATCCTGCAGCACCGCAGAGATCTTAAACCTCTCTTGGAAACGCTGAGGAGCAGGAGCATAGCGTACAAATGGAAGTTCCCCTTTTGCCTCACTGCCTCCAACCTCGGTCGCACGGCTCACCTAAGAGTCCCTGAGGATCTCCCCGCGTTTTGCTCAACCCTAGCCATTCCGATGGTGGATGTCCCGAACTGGTACTCTAACTTTCGTCCTCTGAATGGTAGGTCAGATAAACTACTGCCTGAATCGATGGAAACTCAAGATGCGGGATACCGCCAACGTAGATCACCGTCACATTCCCGGTCACACCGACCCCCTGAACATCTCCCGAGGGATTACAGTCCATCTATCTCCCCTAGATCACGTAGAGCGAGGAGAGACTACTAATGGGCATGTGTCGGTACTTTAGCTAAGAGCTAATGCTTCTTCTTTACTTAGGAATCACCTGTGCCTTCCCTGTCCCTTTCCGTCCTAACCCTACTTTTGCGACAATATGACGGATTGTGTTACGCGGATTTCCACGACCTAATTGATGCTGTTCCGTACCCTGTCTATATCTGATTCATTATTTGCCATTTTTGACTACGGTTCTGATATAGTATTCTTACCCGTCCGATGCTTTGGAACTAGAAGGTCAGATTATGACTACATTTCCCAGCACACACCTGGAATGACCTACACTGCGTAGAGGCAGGTGTCATGAACCAGATGTGACCAGAACTGTGTGACTGCGACAAGTGAACCAGACACAAATAAGTGAAGGTAAATTTATTAAGCAAACGCATATAAAAGTGAACACACCACCAATACAAACTAAGTGAACAAACTAACAACCAAACAGTGCAGATAAGCAAGTAAACCAGTATAATGTAACAAAAGGGAGAACCAGAATCGTAGTCAAGCCAGGCCGGGGTCATAAATAGGAGGTAAGCAGAATAGGGGGACAAGGAGAGAGGGAACAGGTACAAGAGGCAGGATACAGGAAACAGGGATCGGTGATCAGGTAACAGGTAACAGGTAACAGGTAACAGGTAACAGGTATCAGGTATCAGGTATCAGGTATCAGGTATCAGGTATCAGGTATCAGGTATCAGGTATCAGGTATCAGGTAACAGGTATCAGGTATCAGGTATCAGGTATCAGGTATCAGGTATCAGGTATCAGGTAACAGGTAACAGGTAACAGGTAACAGGTAACAGGTATCAGGTATCAGGTAACAGGTATCAGGTAACAGGTAACAGGTAACAGGTAACAGGTAACAGGTAACAGGTAACAGGTATCAGGTATCAGGTATCAGGTAACAGGTAACAGGTAACAGGTAACAGGTATCAGGTATCAGGTATCAGGTATCAGGTAACAGGTAACAGGTAACAGGTATCAAACAGGCTGCAGGTCAGGGCTCAAGGACAATACCAAGGCGAAGTGTATATGAACTTGCCGGGTATTTATAATGGCTGCTGTCAGTCATGTGACGCCTGACTGCAGAGGGCAATACCTGCTCCATACTGCCAGGATCCCTCCGCTGGTGGACACCAGTACTGCGGGCCAAAGATGACATAATTCCAGCAGGAGACACCTGCTGGTGGATCGCAGTACTGCATGCCAAATGATTGATATTACCAGCGGAGGGAACCTTTCCTGACAGTACCCCCCCTCAAAGGAGCGACCTACGGACGCTCCAACTAGCAGTTGCTGGGGAAAGTCCACTGCGTCAAGCTGGGCTATGGGCAAAGTCACATTAGGTTGGGTAACAGACACTTCAAGCAGGGCAGCAGACAGAACCACATCGGGCCGGGAAGCTGGCACGACAGGCTGGAAGGCGGGCAGCGGCACGTCAGGCTGGAAGGCGGGCAGTGGCACGTCAGGCTGGAAGGCGGGCAGCGGCACGTCAGGCTGGAAGGCAGGTACATCAGGCTGGACAGCAGGCACATCAGACTGGAAGGCATCGGACTGCAAGGCCGGGACATCAGACTGGAAGGCGTCGGACTGCAAGGCCGGGACATCAGACTGGAAGGCGTCGGACTGCAAGGCCGGGACATCAGACTGGAAGGCATCGGACTGCAAGGCCGGAACATCAGACTGGAAGGCATCAGACTGCAAGGCCGGAACATCAGACTGGAAGGCATCAGACTGCAAGGCCGGAACATCAGACTGGAAGGCATCAGACTGCAAGGCCGGAACATCAGACTGGAAGGCATCAGACTGCAAGGCCGGAACATCAGACTGGAAGGCATCAGACTGCAAGGCCGGGACATCAGACTGGAAGGCATCAGACTGCAAGGCCGGGACATCAGACTGGAAGGCCGGGGCATCAGACTGGAAGGCATCAGACTGGAAGGCCGGGGCATCAGACTGGAAGGCATCAGACTGGAAGGTCGGGGCATCAGACTGGAAGGCATCAGACTGTAAGGCCGGGGCATCAGACTGGAAGGCATCAGACTGGAAGGCCGGGGCATCAGACTGGAAGGCCAGGGCATCAGACTGGAAGGCATCAGACTGGAAGGCCGGGGCATCAGACTGGAAGGCCGGGGCATCAGACTGGAAGGCATCAGACTGGAAGGCCGGGACATCAGACTGGAAGGCATCGGACTGGAAGGCCGGGGCATCAGACTGGAAGGCCGGGGCATCAGACTGGAAGGTCGGGGCATCAGACTGGAAGGCCGGGACATCAAACTGCAAGACATCAGACTGAAAGGCCGGGACATCAGACTGCAAGACATCAGACTGGAAGGCCGGGACATCAGGCTGCAAGACATCAGACTGGAAGGCCGGGACATCAGACTGCAAGACATCAGACTGGAAGGCCGGGACATCAGACTGCAAGACATCAGACTGGAAGGCCGGGACATCAGACTGCAAGACATCAGACTGCAAGACATCAGACTGGAAGGCCGGGACATCAGACTGCAAGACATCAGACTGGAAGGCCGGGACATCGGACTGCAAGACATCAGACTGGAAGGCCGGGACATCGGACTGCAAGACATCAGACTGCAAGACATCAGACTGGAAGGCCGGGACATCAGACTGCAAGACATCAGACTGGAAGGCCGGGACATCAGACTGCAAGACGTCAGACTGGAAGGCAGAGACATCAGACTGCAAGACGTCAGGCTGGAAGGTGTCTGGCTGGAAGGCCGGGGCATCAGACTGGAAGGCCGGGGCATCAGACTGCAAGATGCCAGACTGGAAGGCCGAGACATCAGACTGCAAGACGCCAGACTGGAAGGCCGGGACATCAGACTGCAAGACGTCAGGCTGGAAGGCGTCTGGCTGGAAGGCCGGGACATCAGGCTGGAAGGCGTCTGGCTGGAAGGCCGGGACATCAGGCTGGAAGGCGTCTGGCTGGAAGGCCGGGACATCAGGCTGGATGGCGTCAGGCTGGAAGGCCGGGACACCAGGCTGGAAGGCGTCAGGCTGGAAGGCCGGGACACCAGGCTGGAAGGCGTCAGGCTGGAAGGCCGGGACATCAGGCTGGAAGGCGTCAGGCTGGAAGGCCGGGACATCAGGCTGGAAGGCGTCAGGCTGGAAGGCCGGGACATCAGGCTGGAAGGCGTCAGGCTGGAAGGCCGGGACATCAGGCTGGAAGACGTCAGGCTGGAACTCTGGCTCTGGCACTCCGGGCTGGAGCTCTGGCTCTGGCACTCCGGGCTGGAGCTCTGGCTCTGGCACTCCGGGCTGGAGCTCTGGCTCTGGCACTCCGGGCTGGAGCTCTGGCTCTGGCACTCCGGGCTGGAGCTCTGGCTCTGGCACTCCGGGCTGGGACAGATTGGTAGGTGTGGAGGCAGGTTGGGTTAATGGTAAGACCATTTTGGTTGGGAAAAACTTTCGTTTTTTCTTTGGCTTAGCCACTGAAGCTCTGTAGGTGACTACAGGACTGTAAATAAGGGGTGCAGCAGACTGGAAAGGAGGATTGCGATATGGCAGAGAAGAGGTACCAGTAGCTGGGGAAAGAACTTGTGGGTTTGTAGACAGCGGAGAGGAAGCAGGTGGGTTGAATGCAGGATAAGTACAGGGAGTAGAGACTGGATAGGAGTATTTGGTTGGGAGCAGCGTGTACTGGGCTGCAACTGAGGCTGACATGGCTGGTGGGGAAACATACTTTTGGGTAGGCTCATACCTGATGGCAGAGGTGGATTGTTTGGCTGGGGCTGATTGCACCATGTCAGACCATGCTGAAAGTATGGGTTGTACAAACTGAAGTTTTAAGCCTCCCTGTCTAACCAAAGACTGAGCAGATACAATGCACTCAGCAATCACCTGTGGGGAACAGGCTGAGTAGTGTTCACAAAAATCAGAAGGATCATCTTCAAAAAGCCATACTAAAGATACAACCTGATTCATATCAAAAGGAGGAGTGAAATCATCACGGCCATCTGGGATACAGGGCAGGGCTAGCTCAGTACAGATCTTTATCAAAGGCTGCACCTCCTCAAACAATGTATAACCCTGATCGACCAGGGAGTGAGCCAAACGCATAGCTGCAAACAACTGGTCACTAGACCATTCTTTCAAAACCTGGCGGCAATAATCACCACTCTCAGATGCCAGCAGAGAAAAATAAATGATCTCATCAGCATTCATGTTTGCAACCAAACTAAAGCAAATGGTTCCCCTGTGCAGCCACTTCTGGTCAGGAATGGCCTTGGTATTCTGTCATGAACCAGATGTGACCAGAACTGTGTGACTGCGACAAGTGAACCAGACACAAATAAGTGAAGGTAAATTTATTAAGCAAACGCATATAAAAGTGAACACACCACCAATACAAACTAAGTGAACAAACTAACAACCAAACAGTGCAGATAAGCAAGTAAACCAGTATAATGCAACAAAAGGGAGAACCAGAATCGTAGTCAAGCCAGGCCGGGGTCATAAATAGGAGGTAAGCAGAATAGGGGGACAAGGAGAGAGGGAACAGGTACAAGAGGCAGGATACAGGAAACAGGGATCGGGGATCAGGTAACAGGTAACAGGTATCAGGTATCAGGTATCAGGTATCAGGTAACAGGTATCAGGTAACAGGTAACAGGTAACAGGTATCAGGTAACAGGTAACAGGTAACAGGTAACAGGTAACAGGTAACAGGTATCAAACAGGCTGCAGGTCAGGGCTCAAGGACAATACCAAGGCGAAGTGTATATGAACTTGCCGGGTATTTATAATGGCTGCTGTCAGTCATGTGACGCCTGACTGCAGAGGGCAATACCTGCTCCATACTGCCAGGATCCCTCCGCTGGTGGACACCAGTACTGCGGGCCAAAGATGACATAATTCCAGCAGGAGACACCTGCTGGTGGATCGCAGTACTGCATGCCAAATGATTGATATTACCAGCGGAGGGAACCTTTCCTGACAGCAGGACTCTTCTTGCGCAATATCCTGGACGCCACGTCCCCTGCTGTGTTATCTCGGTCACATGTCCCCCGTCTTTCCAGCAGTTACTGAACCCCCTGGTGGTAATACTTCTTTCTACGCTTAGCCAGCTGAGTGTAAAACTTCCAGACCCGGCGAGCGAATTATTCAAACTACGGGCAATTCGATGCTTCACATGACTCTATTGCAGATAATGACTGAATTTGACCTCTGGTTAACGGGACTCTTTCCCTCCTGTTCGTTCCTGTGCATCTCTTGAACGCTTGCCTCTCAGGTTTGCTAGTAATTACAAGCATGTTTACTGGATGTTTTAATGTGCTTCCATATATTTTATGCCTCCCAGAGATATGAGGACCATGAGGGCTTCCTGCCCCTACCTTCATTGCGCTATCCACAGTTATACGTTTATTTTCAAGGTTACACGTGGTATGCACAATGTTAAATATGACTACCAGGGGTTTTAGTTTTAGTTTTAGTTTTAGTTCTAGTTTTAATTTTAGTTTAAATTTTTTCAGGTGCAAAATTCTATACCTGCGGAGGGAGGGGGGAGAAGAGGGGAGGGAGGAATTTTCTTCCTTCTTCCTTTTTTCTTCTCTCTCTATGCTCTTTCAGTTTCTTCTTGTATGCTAATTAAGGGTGATACACCCTCAGTTTGTGGTTCACAGTCATCGAAACTGTCTTAGTACCTACCTTACCGGAATATCAGTCTTAAACTATCTAATTGCATTCCGATTTATTTTTACTTCGTTTGCCTGTCATGCTTATGTCATGTGTTAGATAATTACACCCTGAAACCTATAATGTCTTATCTATAGGTCCTCTATGTACACCTAGCCTTTATATGCCCTCCCATAGAGTACCAATCTCCCATGAATATATGAAATATCTCCTTGACAGTTTTCATTTCTTTATAGTCCTGGTTGGCGGAGTTACACGAATTGATTCACTTGTACCTCAGTCTTTCATTGGACTTGGCGACAGCCAACCCCCCTGTTGTGGCGACAGAGAGTGCGCGCTCATCGTTGAGGTGTGTGCTCGCTTTCCTCACCCAACACTTTATTGATTGCTTTGTCACTCAACCAGTGACCCCCGTACCTTCCCCCTTGGTCTAAGTTTGCTCTTTAATCACTTTTAGTGATGGACGAACTTCCGACGGGACGTTTCGCGAACGCGAAATGCGAACGGACCCAAACGTTCGCGAAACAGAACGTTCGCCGCGGGCCCCATTGACTTCAATGGGAGGCGAACTTTGCAAACCTTCATGTCGAATTTGCGGCCACGTGGTAATTATTAGGGGGTAAAACGTAGTCCCACCATCTGGACAATGACATAATACATGTATGAGGTGAATTTGGGATCGATAACTACAAGCATTTTTATTTTATTTGGGAAATTGTTCTAACAATTCAGGACTATGGAGCTAATGAAGGCAATGGAGGAGAGGGAAGGTCAGGGACCAGGGTAGGCAAAGAAGAGGGTGCAGGAGATGATCACCAGCAGCGTGACATACCGGAATGACACATGCACCGTGATAGAGGCATCTGACAGCAGCACCGTAATACAGAGCACTGACAGCAGCACCGTGACATACAGCGCTGACAGCAGCACCGTGACATACAGCGCTGACAGCAGCACCGTGACATACAGCGCTGACAGCAGCACCGTGACATACAGCGCTGACAGCAGCACCGTGACATACAGCGCTGACAGCAGCACCGTGACATACAGCGCTGACAGCAGCACCGTGACATACAGCGCTGACAGCAGCACCGTGACATACAGCGCTGACAGCAGCACCGTGACATACAGCGCTGACAGCAGCACCGTGACATACAGCGCTGACAGCAGCACCGTGACATACAGCACTGACAGCAGCACCGTAAGCAGCCCCAGGAGGAAGTCAGCACAGCACAGGGATGGTGTGATCCCCTCATAATAAGAACCCCCAGGAGGAAGTCAGCACAGCACAGGGATAGTGTGATCCCTTCATAATAAGAACCCCCAGGAGGAAGTCAGCACAGCACAGGGATATCATAAGCAGCCCCAGTAGAAATATGACACCGCTCAACCTCTTCAAAGAGGAGGGTAGGGGCATATAGTACGGTGTGCTTTTTTGGGTCAAGGAAGTGAGCCAAATGAATTAAGAAGGTCTGTGTGCTTGATTAAAAAAATAGTTTATAGACATATACATGGTCTACTGGTCACATGTGTTGAATTCCTCCGAGATCCATGCCTCATTCATTTTTAGAAATGTGAGGTAGTTAACACTGTGGTGAGCTAGGCGAGTACGCTTATCGGTCACAATCCCCCCTGCTGCGCTGAACGTCCTTTCGGACAGGACACTGGATGAGGGGCAAGCCAACAGTTCGATTGCAAATTGGGCAAGCTCTGGCCAGAGGTCAAGCCTGCCCACCCAGTAGTCTAGGGGTTCATCACTCCTCAGAGCGTCCACATCGGCCGTTAACCCAATGTAGTCGGACACCTGACGGTCTAGGCGTTCCCTGATGCTGGATCCGGATGACACCTGTCGATGGGTCGGCTGAAAGAATGACCTCATATCCGAAGTCACCAACACATCTTCAAACCGGCCTCTTCTTGCAGGCGCTGTTGGATTGGTACCCGCAAATCCTTCTCTGGGAGTGGGAATTGCTCCTCTGCCAGCGCACGCAAAAGCAGAATGCAGCATTTCTCGAAGCAAGGCCTGGAAGTGCTGCATTCTGACAGCCCTCTGCGACGGCGGTAACATTTCCGCCATTTTGTGTTTGTACCGGGGGTCTAAGTACGTTGCCACCCAGTACTGGTCCTTGACCCTCATGCTTTTTATACGGGGGTCCCTATTAAAACACTGGAGCATGAAGGCCCCCATTTGCACTAAAGTGGAAGCGGTGTGGTGGCCTGGCTCCTGCTCATCATCCAGGATAATGTCGTCCTCTTCATTCTCCTCTCCCCATCCACGCACAACAGGGATCCCAGAAAGGTTTAAAGCATGCTCTTCTTGCTCCTGCTCATCCGCCCCGGCACCATCCTCCTCTGACTCCTCATCAGACTCCTGTTGTTGACTTGTCTCAGATAGAGTAGCCCCCCCTGGGAATTCATCCAGCATTGCGACTTCCTCATCTTCCCGCTCCTGCTCCTCCACAGCCTGATCAATGACACGACGCAATGCACGCTCCATAAAGAAGGCATAAGGTACCATGTCACTGATGGCGCCATGGCTGCGACTGACCAGTTTGGTGATCTCCTCAAATGGCCGCAGAAGTCTGCATGTGTCGCGCATGAGCAGCCACTGGCGCGGTGAAAAAAAACCCAGCTCCCCAGAACCGTTTCTTTCGCAGAGTTCATACAGGTAGACGTTAACTGCACGTTTCTGCTGGAGCAGCCTATCAAGCATATAGAAGGTTGAGTTCCATCGCGTCGGGCAATCGCAAATAAGACGTCTGACCGGCAGATGGTGTCGCCGCTGAATGTCAGCAAGGCGAGCCATGGCCGTGTAAGATCTTCTGAAATGGGCCGAGATTTTCCTTGCCTGCCGCAAGATGTCCTGGACCCCAGGGTATTTGACAAGGAATCGCTGCACGACCAAGTTTAAGACGTGTGCCATGCACGGCACGTGCGTGATTTTGCCCTGTTTCAATGCGCTAAGCAGATTGGCACCGTTGTCACACACCACTTTACCAACTGTCAAATTGAGCGGTGTTAGCCACTCATCTGCCTGTGAACGCAAAGCTGAAAGGAGTGCCGGGCCAGTGTGGCTCTTTGCTTCCAGGCACAACAGACGCAGCACGGCATGGCAACGTCTCACCTGGCATGTGGAATAGGTTCTGGGGAGCTTGGGCGGTGCAGTGGAAGAGACGCTAGCAGCGGAAAAGGAGGAGGCAGCTGAGGAGGAGAGGGAGGAGGATGGAGTAGGAGGAGGAGAAGAAGAGTCAGGCCTGCATGCAATCCGTGGCGGTAAAACCAAATCTACACGGGTGCCACGGGTTACATGCTTGACGGCCGTCAGAAGGTTCACCCAGTGGGCAGTAAAACTGATATACCTTCCCTGCCCGTGTTTGCTAGACCACGTGTCTGTGGTCAGATGTATCTTGGCACCGACACTGTGTGCCAGAGATACATTCACTTGCCGCTGAACATGGCCATATAGCTCTGGGATGCCCTTCTCTGAGAAATACTTCCTTCCTGGGACCTTCCATTGTGGTGTTCCAATGGCCACAAATTTGCGAAAGGCCTCCGAGTCCACCAGTTTATATGGCAGTAGTTGGCGGGCTATGAGTTCTGACAAGCCAGCCGCCAACCGTTGGGCAAGAGGGTTATCCGGCATCATCATTTTTTTACGCTCAAACATTAGGCCCACGGAAGCCTGCCTTTTTGCAGAAAAATGTGAGCTTGGCGTGATGGAAGGTGGTGTGGAGGACAATTGTGAGGAGAGAGGAGAAGGAGAAGTAGAAGACGAGGCTGGACGGTGAGAGCCTGCAGTGTGGCTTTGTGTGTTCCGTTGCTCCCACTGGGCTCGGTGATGGCTGCTCATGTGCCTTCTTAAGGCGGTCGTCCCTAGGTGAGTATTGGGCTTACCGCGACTAACGCGTTGACTGCAAAGATTGCAGATGGCAACGCTATTGTCAGCAGCGGACACGTTAAAAAAAGCCCACACTGCGGAGCCATGTGCCGGTGTCCTGGGAGCGCCAGATGTGACCGTACATGGTCGATGACTCGCTCCTGATACATTTGCAGTCTGCTTTGTCCCTGCTGTGCAATGTAAGTCATTGCTGCTTCTCCTCCCTATCTGCTGGTCCATATCTCCCTCTGAACTCCCCTCCTCTTCCTCTCTTGTGGGCACCCACGTGACATCACTAGACACGTCATCATCAACGTCACCTTCCCCACCGCTATAAGTAGAGATCTCGGAGTAGGCAGCAACACCGGGGACCAACCTCCTCCTTGGGCTGATCTGGGTACTGGCGTCAGACTGCTGAGTAGCGCTTGTTGCTACCTCCTCTTCCTGATCCAATACCAAGAGTGGCTGCGCATCAGAAATGTCCTCTTGATATGGATCGGAAAATAATTCCAGTGACTCAAGCGGAAGGTATGTGGTGGTGGTGGTGGTGGTCGTGTTGTTGGTGGTAGTGTCTTTGGGGGTGCACATAGCAGAGAGTGAAGAAGAGGGTGCAGATCGAGAGGATGAGGAGGGTGCAGAAGAGTAAGGCTGAGCGAGCCACTCAACCAAGTCTGGTGCATCCTTTAAAGTAATTGAACGCACCTTCTGCAACTTCCCACTTTGGCTCAAGCCTGTTGCTCCTGCCCTACCCCTACCACCCCTGCGGAAGGGCCTGCCTCTTCCTCTGCATGTCATTTTTTAAATGACCCTGTGACAAAACTCTTAGTCCCTATACCGCTGAAGGACTGCTGCAGTATAGGTGAGCGGTCAGCAGTGGTGCACGTCAACCCTATCTATTGTGGACCTATAGCGGTCCTTACAGAACAGCAGACTGTACCGCACTCAAGCCTATGTACCGTAGCACCCTATACCAAGTTACCAGTCCTTATAAGAACTTTTGTGGAACAAGCAGGTTGTGTGTTAGTGATTAGCAGACTGTACGTCAGTCCCTATACCGCTGAAGGACTGCTGCAGTATAGGGCAGCGGTCAGCAGTGGTGCACGTCAACCCTATCTATTGTGGACCGATAGCGGTCCTTACAGAACAGCAGACTGTACCGCACTCAAGCCTATGTACCGTAGCACCCTATACCAAGTTACCAGTCCTTATAAGAACTTTTGTGGACCAAGCAGGTTGTGTGTTAGTGTTTAGCAGACTGTACGTCAGTCCCTATACCGCTGAAGGACTGCTGCAGTATAGGGCAGCGGTCAGCAGTGGTGCACGTCAACCCTATCTATTGTGGACCGATAGCGGTCCTTACAGAACAGCAGACTGTACCGCACTCAAGCCTATGTACCGTAGCACCCTATACCAAGTTACCAGTCCTTATAAGAACTTTTGTGGAACAAGCAGGTTGTGTGTTAGTGATTAGCAGACTGTACGTCAGTCCCTATACCGCTGAAGGACTGCTGCAGTATAGGGCAGCGGTCAGCAGTGGTGCACGTCAACCCTATCTATTGTGGACCGATAGCGGTCCTTACAGAACAGCAGACTGTACCGCACTCAAGCCTATGTACCGTAGCACCCTATACCAAGTTACCAGTCCTTATAAGAACTTTTGTGGAACAAGCAGGTTGTGTGTTAGTGATTAGCAGACTGTACGTCAGTCCCTATACCGCTGAAGGACTGCTGCAGTATAGGTGAGCGGTCAGCAGTGGTGCACGTCAACCCTATCTATTGTGGACCGATAGCGGTCCTTACAGAACAGCAGACTGTACCGCACTCAAGCCTATGTACCGTAGCACCCTATACCAAGTTACCAGTCCTTATAAGAACTTTTGTGGAACAAGCAGGTTGTGTGTTAGTGATTAGCAGACTGTACGTCAGTCCCTATACCGCTGAAGGACTGCTGCAGTATAGGGCAGCGGTCAGCAGTGGTGCACGTCAACCCTATCTATTGTGGACCGATAGCGGTCCTTACAGAACAGCAGACTGTACCGCACTCAAGCCTATGTACCGTAGCACCCTATACCAAGTTACCAGTCCTTATAAGAACTTTTGTGGAACAAGCAGGTTGTGTGTTAGTGATTAGCAGACTGTACGTCAGTCCCTATACCGCTGAAGGACTGCTGCAGTATAGGTGAGCGGTCAGCAGTGGTGCACGTCAACCCTATCTATTGTGGACCGATAGCGGTCCTTACAGAACAGCAGACTGTACCGCACTCAAGCCTATGTACCGTAGCACCCTATACCAAGTTACCAGTCCTTATAAGAACTTTTGTGGACCAAGCAGGTTGTGTATTAGTGTTTAGCAGACTGTACGTCAGTCCCTATACCGCTGAAGGACTGCTGCAGTATAGGGCAGCGGTCAGCAGTGGTGCACGTCAACCCTATCTATTGTGGACCGATAGCGGTCCTTACAGAACAGCAGACTGTACCGCACTCAAGCCTATGTACCGTAGCACCCTATACCAAGTTACCAGTCCTTATAAGAACTTTTGTGGAACAAGCAGGTTGTGTGTTAGTGATTAGCAGACTGTACGTCAGTCCCTATACCGCTGAAGGACTGCTGCAGTATAGGGCAGCGGTCAGCAGTGGTGCACGTCAACCCTATCTATTGTGGACCGATAGCGGTCCTTACAGAACAGCAGACTGTACCGCACTCAAGCCTATGTACCGTAGCACCCTATACCAAGTTACCAGTCCTTATAAGAACTTTTGTGGAACAAGCAGGTTGTGTGTTAGTGATTAGCAGACTGTACGTCAGTCCCTATACCGCTGAAGGACTGCTGCAGTATAGGGCAGCGGTCAGCAGTGGTGCACGTCAACCCTATCTATTGTGGACCGATAGCGGTCCTTACAGAACAGCAGACTGTACCGCACTCAAGCCTATGTACCGTAGCACCCTATACCAAGTTACCAGTCCTTATAAGAACTTTTGTGGAACAAGCAGGTTGTGTGTTAGTGATTAGCAGACTGTACGTCAGTCCCTATACCGCTGAAGGACTGCTGCAGTATAGGTGAGCGGTCAGCAGTGGTGCACGTCAACCCTATCTATTGTGGACCGATAGCGGTCCTTACAGAACAGCAGACTGTACCGCACTCAAGCCTATGTACCGTAGCACGCTATACCAAGTTACCAGTCCTTATAAGAACTTTTGTGGACCAAGCAGGTTGTGTATTAGTGTTTAGCAGACTGTACGTCAGTCCCTATACCGCTGAAGGACTGCTGCAGTATAGGGCAGCGGTCAGCAGTGGTGCACGTCAACCCTATCTATTGTGGACCGATAGCGGTCCTTACAGAACAGCAGACTGTACCGCACTCAAGCCTATGTACCGTAGCACCCTATACCAAGTTACCAGTCCTTATAAGAACTTTTGTGGACCAAGCAGGTTGTGTATTAGTGTTTAGCAGACTGTACGTCAGTCCCTATACCGCTGAAGGACTGCTGCAGTATAGGGCAGCGGTCAGCAGTGGTGCACGTCAACCCTATCTATTGTGGACCGATAGCGGTCCTTACAGAACAGCAGACTGTACCGCACTCAAGCCTATGTACCGTAGCACCTTATACCAAGTTACCAGTCCTTATAAGAACTTTTGTGGAACAAGCAGGTTGTGTGTTAGTGATTAGCAGACTGTACGTCAGTCCCTATACCGCTGAAGGACTGCTGCAGTATAGGGCAGCGGTCAGCAGTGGTGCACGTCAACCCTATCTATTGTGGACCGATAGCGGTCCTTACAGAACAGCAGACTGTACCGCACTCAAGCCTATGTACCGTAGCACCCTATACCAAGTTACCAGTCCTTATAAGAACTTTTGTGGAACAAGCAGGTTGTGTGTTAGTGATTAGCAGACTGTACGTCAGTCCCTATACCGCTGAAGGACTGCTGCAGTATAGGGCAGCGGTCAGCAGTGGTGCACGTCAACCCTATCTATTGTGGACCGATAGCGGTCCTTACAGAACAGCAGACTGTACCGCACTCAAGCCTATGTACCGTAGCACCCTATACCAAGTTACCAGTCCTTATAAGAACTTTTGTGGAACAAGCAGGTTGTGTGTTAGTGATTAGCAGACTGTACGTCAGTCCCTATACCGCTGAAGGACTGCTGCAGTATAGGGCAGCGGTCAGCAGTGGTGCACGTCAACCCTATCTATTGTGGACCGATAGCGGTCCTTACAGAACAGCAGACTGTACCGCACTCAAGCCTATGTACCGTAGCACCCTATACCAAGTTACCAGTCCTTATAAGAACTTTTGTGGAACAAGCAGGTTGTGTGTTAGTGATTAGCAGACTGTACGTCAGTCCCTATACCGCTGAAGGACTGCTGCAGTATAGGTGAGCGGTCAGCAGTGGTGCACGTCAACCCTATCTATTGTGGACCGATAGCGGTCCTTACAGAACAGCAGACTGTACCGCACTCAAGCCTATGTACCGTAGCACCCTATACCAAGTTACCAGTCCTTATAAGAACTTTTGTGGACCAAGCAGGTTGTGTATTAGTGTTTAGCAGACTGTACGTCAGTCCCTATACCGCTGAAGGACTGCTGCAGTATAGGGCAGCGGTCAGCAGTGGTGCACGTCAACCCTATCTATTGTGGACCGATAGCGGTCCTTACAGAACAGCAGACTGTACCGCACTCAAGCCTATGTACCGTAGCACCCTATACCAAGTTACCAGTCCTTATAAGAACTTTTGTGGACCAAGCAGGTTGTGTATTAGTGTTTAGCAGACTGTACGTCAGTCCCTATACCGCTGAAGGACTGCTGCAGTATAGGGCAGCGGTCAGCAGTGGTGCACGTCAACCCTATCTATTGTGGACCGATAGCGGTCCTTACAGAACAGCAGACTGTACCGCACTCAAGCCTATGTACCGTAGCACCCTATACCAAGTTACCAGTCCTTATAAGAACTTTTGTGGAACAAGCAGGTTGTGTGTTAGTGATTAGCAGACTGTACGTCAGTCCCTATACCGCTGAAGGACTGCTGCAGTATAGGGCAGCGGTCAGCAGTGGTGCACGTCAACCCTATCTATTGTGGACCGATAGCGGTCCTTACAGAACAGCAGACTGTACCGCACTCAAGCCTATGTACCGTAGCACCCTATACCAAGTTACCAGTCCTTATAAGAACTTTTGTGGAACAAGTGAGTTGTGAATGTTTAGCAGACTGCAGCAGAAGGGCAGCAGTCAAGTATAATATCCTTTCTATATTTGGAAGAAAGAATATTATACATGTACAAGCCTATTACTGTACCACTGATACCAGTCCTGAAAAGAACCTTTGTGGAACTAATAATAACAGCAAGTCTTTAAAATTACCCTCACTGCCTGACAACACTGCTTCCTTCCTGTCCCTATACAAATTGGCAAAAAAAGAGAACGATTAGTGGTTACTGGAACAGCTCTTTTGTGGACCTTGATAGTAACAGCTAATGATGATGATGATGATGATGATGATGAAAGACTAATCTGGCTGTCCCTGTAGCATACACCGTCCTTTCCCTTTCTCTAAACTAACAAAAGACACTCAGGCTGCTGCAAGAATCAGCAGCACAGCAAACCTATCAACACCTAACACCTATACCAGTCCTGAAAAGAACTTTTGTGTACCAAATAGCTAGTGGTTTATCTCTCCCTACTCCACACAGGAACCTGTCCCTATCGTAACAGAAGAAAGAATGTAAAATGGCCACCGGATCGGGTGTATTTATTGGTTAGGGGGAATGTACAAGTGTCCATGTGCTGTCATGTCTCAATTGGCTGTCCTGTATCACATGATAAACGTGTCACCAAAGGTTAAAGTTCTTGTATACATTAAACACGTAAGTCCGCCGCGGCGAACGACGGAAAAAGGCGTTCGAACGTGCGGACCGCGAATGTCGGAAATTCGCCGCGAAACGACCGCCGGGCGAACCGTTCGGCCATCACTAATCACTTTTCCCTTCCACATAGTTTTATATTCCCCCCCTCTTTGATCCTTCCACCTCCTATCCCCTGCCGTGACCCGTATGCACCCTACTCTCAACATGACGGATCAGACCCTCATTGATGTTATCCCCGCTTCACAGGCCCTTCCACCACCGACCATTAATCTACTTTCTTTGAACATTAGAGGATTGAATATCCCCGAAAAAAGATCCAAACTTTTGTATACACTACATAGAGCAAAAACGCACGTAGCGCTCTTACAGGAAACACATTTTAGATCAGATGCCATCCCTAAACTTTACAATAACTATTTTCCCACAGTATATCATGCGACCACAGAGCACTCCAAATCTAAGGGAGTTTCTATTTTACTATCGAAATCTTGCCCTATCTCTGTTACTGATGTTTTAAGAGACCCACAGGGAAGATACCTGTTTCTTAAAGGACATGCCCACAATCACCCCATTACAATAGCCAACATTTATGCTCCCAATTCCAATCAGGTGACCTTTTTCAGAGATACCTTAGCCGTTCTTACCACATTCCAATCAGGCATCCTCTTACTGGGAGGAAATTTTAACGTCCCCTTGACACCCGCTCTTGATACTTCCACTGGTACATCTTGTCTAAAATACAAAGCATTAAGGGATATCAAATCACAGTTACAAACCTTGACCCTCCACGACACCTGGCGCACGCTCCATCCAAACACCAAAGACTACACTTTCTTTTCTCCTCCACATTCTAAATACTCCAGAATTGATCACTTCTTCCTTTCACAGGCAGATATACAATACTTGACCAATGCCACGACTCTCGGGACAAAACTCCATTTCTTGCTCGACCGTCTTCCTTTAGCTGATTTATGATAACCCTTACTTTCCATTTATACCTCACCTCCCCCCTGAGAAAACATATCCCCTTATACCTTAGCTTCCTGACCTCTCCCTTTTCCTCCCTATCAATTGTATCCCCCACCCTTGTCAGTCCTTTATGCCCATACCTCTTACATACAGGAAAGCTGATGGATTGACCTTACTTCCTTACTGTTTATAATATTCACCTTTGGTTATGTTTCCTAATACGTAAATGACGAGATGTCTTTATAGAACATGACGAAATCTCCTTTCCTTACGCAACATGAAGTTCACGCCTTCCAACCATCCACAGCGTGATCCCATTTGGGGTGGATGGTAACACAGGAGAACCGTTAGGATTCCAGCACATTATATTGTTTTTGGCTCTAATATTTCTGTTCACGACAGATGTTCTAATATGTGCTTATTTATAGTGGCTTTCTCTACTCCTATTTTCCCTTGTTTACCTTATATTCTGCAATCGATGTACATTGCAATATATGTGTAGGGGATATCCCCATTACTGTTGTTGTGCCTTAATACCTGCACGTACTTAACTTGTATGATATGCTTTACAATAAACATTTTTTGGAAAAAAAAAAAAAAGTGCCAACACCCCATTCACTCCCTGCTGCTGTGTAGTAATCAAAACAAAAAGTACACGGAGCATTTTCCCAAACCTAGTCCGAGAAAAAATCCTGGAAGACATATGGAAAAGGTCAAAATGAACAGCAGAAAAAAAGAAAAAAGAAAAAGTACAAACTAAAAACTAATGAGCACCTTTATACTAAAACTTAAACTGTAGGGTGGTTGAGCGACCCTACACATAGCGAAAAACTCCCCGCCATGCAGCCTATTCCCCAACATAACTTGGCTTGTAGCTTGATCCCAAAAGTCAGTGAGTGGATTGCGACTCTGGAGTGCAATCAGTGCTCCGTCAGAGTCTACGAGCTTGTTCAATTTGTGGCTTAAAAATTCGTAGGGTAGCCACTCCCGTCGGTAACAAACCTTGGGGGTCAAGTATGAAGCTCTTATCTACGTATCTGTAGGGTGGCTCTGGTGCTTACAGGAAACTTTTACGATAAAGTTAGCAAGGATGTGGGAAATCTGTGCATCAGATAACTTTTGTGGGTAAAATTCCTCAATGTAATTTGATCAGCCAGTCGTCAGTGGGTTGTCAAAGAACAGGACTGCATTAGAGATGAGCCTAACACCCCCCCCCCCCCGGTTCGGTTCATACCAGAACTTTGGAACGGACCAAAATTCATGCGAACTTTAGAACCCCATTGAAGTCTATGGGACTCGAACGTTCTAAATAAAAAGTGCTAATTTTACTGGCTAATATGCAAGATATTGTCCTAAAAAGTGTTTGGGGACCCAGCTCCTGCCCCAGGGGTCATAGGTCAATGCCTACATTTTTTGTAAAAACGGCTGTTTTTTCGGGAGCACTGATTTTAATGACGATTAAAGTGAAAAAAGTGAAATATTCCTTTAAATAACGTGCCTGGGGGGTGTCTATAGTATGCCTATGAAGTGGCACGTGTTTCCCATGTTTAGAACAGTCCCTGCAAAAAAAGTAATTTAAAACTGCTTGCGGTTTTAATGTAATATCTGGTTCCGGCAATACGGATCATCGAATCATTGAGAAAAATGGCATGGGTAGCCCTCCTGCCCATTACCAGGCCCTTTGGGTCTTGTACGGATATTAAGGGGAACCCCGTACCCAAATTAAAAACAGGTAAGACGTGGGGCCCCCAGGCCCTATATACTCAGAAAAGCAGTATACAAGTGGTGCAAACAAGACAGGGACTGTGTAGGTTTGTTGTATTAAGTAGAATCTGTTTGTAATTTTGAACTGGTACATTTTTAAAGTGTAGCTCCAGTCAAAAAATCTATTTTTAAGATTTTTGGAAAAATAAGGAAGGGTTATCACCCATGTATAATTTTTTTGTCTCTGTGTCTCCTTCCGTTTTCAAGTAGGAGACGTTTGTATGTTGGATGTTTGAAAGTAGGGGCCTGCCCTATATGCTCTTCAGAAAGGGGGGCCTAAGATGTGGGTGTTGCCACAACACTGTAAGCCCTCAAAGTGACTCTTGCTGGAGCGCCCTGCTGTGAACGATTATATCAAGAATTGTAATTACATGCCATTGTTTGAACAGTGGTAGAAAAATTGGTCATTTGGTGGTTGTGGGGGTGGTGCTGGTGCCACAACACTATAAGTCCTCATAATTACTCTCGGTGTGCGCAGGAACGGGCCCTGCTGTGAAATATTATATCAAGAATTGTAATTACATGACCCTGTTAAACAGGGGCTGAAAAATTGGGCCTTAGGCACTGGTGCTGGTGCCACAACACTGCAACTTCTCCCATATACTCTAGTTGGAGTGCAGGAAAGAGCCCTGCTGCAAAGCATTGTATCAAAAATTGTATTACATGCCCCTTTTAAACAGGGGCTGAAAAATTGGGTCTTAGGCACTGGTACTGGTGCCACGACACTGCAACCTCTCCCATATACTCTATTTGGAGTGCAGGAATGAGCCCTGCTGCAAAGCATTGCACTCTAATTACATACCCTTGTTAAACAGGGGCTGAAAAATTGGGCTGGTGGCATCACCCAGAACCAAGAATGTTCTTCCAAGATATCAGAAGGATCATTGAGGAGGAAGAGGATAGTGAGTCAACATAACAGGACAGTCACTCAGCATCAGCATAGGCAGTCTTGAAGGGATGTGACATTTCAAAAAAAATTATTCGGTTACATCAGCTTCAGGTGCTTGGTAGCTGGTGGTGATCCAAGACTGATTCATCTTTATGAAGGTCGGTGGACAGGTGCACCCTGTGATAGGTTACAAAACCGCCAGCAGCACTGAAGGTGCATTCCGAAAGAACGCTGGATGCAGGACAGGCCAGTAGCTCAATTGCATGCTGTGCAAGCTCTGGCCAGTGATCCATCAAGACCCAGTAACCCAGATGATTTTCGGTGGGAAAGGTGTCCAAGTCTGACCTTGCCACTAGGTATTCCTGCACCATGTAAATCAGACGCTGGCAATGGTTGCTGGAACTGATCATACCTTGGGGCTGTGGACTAAAAAATTGTCTGAATGCATCAGTCAAACGGCCACCTTCTCCACTACTCCTGTGACTGACCGAAGCCTCAGCAAAACGTTGTCCAGGACCAGGAGTTTGTAACCTCCCAGTCTCTGGGAATGCATTGCACAGACCTTTCTGCAAGGCCTCCCGGAGATGTCTTATCCTCTGCTACCTCTGCAATGTCAAGATAAGGTCCGCAACATTACCCTTGTACCGTGGATCAAGGAGAGTGGCCAGCCAGTAATGGTCCCTCTCCTTGATCCGAAGAATATGAGGATCCTTCCGCACAGGCTTTGCAGGATCAGGGAGGCTATGCAGCGTAGGTCAGCTGAGGCATTCGGTAGAGAGTCCTCTGGGTCACTAAGGACAACATGATCCGCAGCCACCTCCTCCGAGCCGCGTACAAGTCCACGTGTTTCTTAGGACTGTAAATCCTCCATAAAAGACTGCTGCTGCTGCTGCTGATGCTGAGTGCCAGGCTCCACCTCCATGCTGACACAAGCCTCCTCCTCCTCCTCCTTCTCCTCGTCCTCTTCATGTGTGATGGGTGGGACAGCAGGAACACTGTCTGGATAAAGGGGACCTTGAGAGGCAAGGAAGTCCTCCTCTTCCTGCCTCTGTTCTGCCTCAAGTGCCCTGTCCATTATTATCAAATGGTGACAGGACAGTGCATGCATCCCTGATCATGCCCCACTGGCGTGGGAAAAAAAAAACGAGCTCCCCTGACCCTGTCCTGGTGCCATAGTCGCACAGATACTCATTGATGGCCCTCTGCTGCGTGTGCAGCCGCTGCAGCATGATCAACGTTGAGTTCCACCTGGTGGGCATGTCACATATAAGGCAGTTCTTGGGCAGGTTCAACTCCTTTTGGAGCTCAGCCAGCTGAGCACTGGCATTAAATGATCGGCAGAAATGCACACTTTACTGGCCTGCCTCAGGGCATCCTGTAAGCCTGGGTACCTGCCCAAGAACCGCTGCACCACCAGGTTAAGGACGTGAGCCACACAGGGCACATGGGTCAGTTGTCCCTGTCAGAGGGCGGAGAGGAGGTTGGTGCCATTGTCGCAAACCACTATTCCTGGCTTAAGCTGGCATGGCGTCAACCACCTCTTGGCCTGCCCTTGCAGAGCTGACAAAATATCTGCCCCAGTGTGGCTGCTGTCCCCCAAACAAAGTAGCGCAAGCATGGCATGGCATATTTTTGCCTGCGTACTTGCGTGGCCTATTGAATGCCAACAGAGCACCGCTAGTTTCAAGGACAGAGCACTGCAAAAGGCAATGGAGGAAGAAGAGGGAGTGGAGGAGAGAGGTGTGTCACAACCAGTAGTAGCATTTTGGAGGCGTGGTGGCGGAACAACCTCCAACACTACTGCACTTTGTCCTGCATCCTTCCCAGCTGCCAAAAGAGTGACCCAATAGGCCGTAAAAGATAGGTAATGTCCCTGTACATGCCTGCTGGACCATGAGTCAGCGGTAATATGCACCTTAATGCTGATCGCCCTGTCCAGCGAGGCAAGGACATTGCTTACCACATGCCGGTAGAGAGCCGGAATCGCCTTCTGTGAGAAAAAGTGGCGTTTGGGGACCTGCCACTGAGGAACCGCACATTGCACAAACTCACGGAAGGGGCCGAGTCTACAAACTGAAAAGGCAGCAGTTGAAGTGCTAGCAATTTAGCCAAGATAGCATTCAACCGCTGGGCATGTGGATGGCTGGGAGTGAACTTTTTTTGACAGTCCAGCAGCTGGGGCAGGGAAATTTGCCTGCTACAATCGGATGTGGGTGTACTGCTAGCAGAGTGCCCACAAGTACTTGGCTGTGACACAACTAATTCTACACCTATATTCCTCTCAGTGCAGGTTTCAGAGAGGACTGAAGGTTTAGTGGGGTTGGGGATCCCAGCTGATGAGGAGTAAGGAGAGGTCCGCTTTGGTCTTTGGTGTGAGAGTTTAAGGTACGCTTGCCAATGAGCTGCATGGCAGGTCAACACATATGTCTGGTCAAGCATGTAGTGAACAAACGGCTGATGTTTTGGCCACGCGAGATACACTTGAGACATATGTTGCAAATAGCAGTGTTGCGATCTGATGCACTGGTCTCAAAAAAGAACTTTTGGAATAACGCGCAGAGGCAGCGCCCTGCACAGGCAGAGCTCTGCAGTGTGATTGAGTCGGTGTGCTGCCCCTAAGCTGTCCCCCGGAGGGCATCCTGCCTCGTTGGAGATATGCCTCCTCCTCTCTCCTATCAGGCACCCACGTGGAGTCAGTGACCTCATCATCCCCTCCCTCTTCATCACTGGAGCAAACCTGGCAGTATGCTGCACCTGGTGGAACATGACTGTCACATTGCTGTCCTTCTTGAGCATCCCCTCTCTCTGCGCTCATGCTACTGCTTTCCTCTAGCTGTGTATCATCATCAGAGCCTTCAAAACGCTGGGCATCCTCCTGGAGCATGTACCCAACACTGTGCTCAAACAGTTCGGGGGACTCTTCAGGAGGACATGGTGGGTCTATGGACGGAGTGACTGATGACATTGAGACGAGGGAAGAGGACGCATTGGCAGCTGCTTTTCTAGTACCCTGAGCCTGGGTGAGAGAGGATGAGGAGGATGAAGAGGGCTTGGTCATCCACTCTACCAAGTCTTCGGCATGATGCGGCTCAACACATCCAGCTGCTGAAAATAAGGACAAACGTGTCCCGTGGCCACGTGCTGATGCCGATGCACCGCATCCACGACCAGCACTGTTGTCTCTAGACACAGCCTGCTTGTCCTCTTTTATTGTCTCGTGACTGTCTGCCTCTCCTTGGCCTTCCAGACATAGTAATGGCCTGCAGGGAGATGGGAAAACCAGCAATTGGGTAGTGTTTATTGTGCTGGAGGCACACAACACCCACTAATTCCTGCAGATGCCTGTATTAGAGAACACCAGCAATAAAGGGTAGATACAGGTGTACACTGTGCTGTTCTGGAGGCATACAACACCCACTAACTTGTGCAATTGCCTGTATTAGAGAACACCAGCAATAAAGGGTGGATACAGCTGTATACTGTGCTGTTCTGGAGGCACACAACACCCACTAACTCGTGCAGATGCCTGTATGAGAGAACACCAGCAATAAAGGGTAGATACAGGTGTATACTGTGCTGGAGGCACACAACACCCCCTTTAACTCCTGCAGATGCCTGAGAAAAGAGCACGCTGTCCCTGCCTATTTAGCTCTTTCCCTGCATGCCGGAAAACACTACACAAGGCCACCACGCTGGCGGCCTTACATAGTGTGGGGCGTGTACTAAATCCCCCTGAGCTATAATTGGCCACAGGCATCCTGCCTGTGGCCAATTATGGCTCTCTACACTGCTTGTGTTGTGATTGGCCAAGCATGCGGAGTCACAGTGCATGCTTGGCCAATCATGAGCCAGCAATGCACTGAGATGGCGCAATGCATTGTGGGCCATGAGCACGACACGAATTTGGCGCAAACAGCCCATAGCGTTCAGTATTCGCCGAACGTGCAAACCGCCGATGTTCGAGTCAAACATACGTTTGAATCGAACACCAAGCTCATCACTATCCACTATGCTGACCCTGCAGACAGCCAGGGTAGATCATGCTGTATTTTATGTTCTTGTCTCGAAGCCTGCTACAAAAATCATTGAAGGTTTTTCGCTTCCACTGCAAGTCAGCCGAAAAGTCAGGGAAGAGGAGAACAGAAGCGTTGCCATATTTGAGTGAAGGATGTTTGCGGGCTTCAAAGAGGATCCTGTCCCTGTAGTTGAGGAAGCGAACCAAAAAAGGCCTGGAAGGGTTCCCCGGGATGGCACAGTCCATGAGCACTCAGTGAGCCCTTTTTAAATTTCAAAGAATTTATTAGTTTTCAAAGACAAAGTACAAATATATGATAGGTGCAGACTTAAGTACATAGAATACATCCGAGACTAGTCGGCCAACTGAATATTACAAATACAAGTGTAACTCAACAAACCCTGGGACCTCTAGAAGCAAATAATCTGATCTATCAAAATGTAACCCTGGGGAGCGGCATGACTTTGGGTATCCAGGAAAAAGAGAAGGTACAAAGGCCTCAGTGGATCAGCCCAGCACCCCTAATGGGAGCTCGCTGTGCCAGGCTTTCTCCACCCAGGCCACCAGGAACCCTCCGCTCCCATTAAAGATCCAGGGAGGTCCCAGAGTGGTGAAGGTTTATGTAACTAAGGCAAGAGCTTCAAGGGGAGGACCCTCGGATCAACTGTACAGTATAGCTGAGAAGCAAACGGTCCCCTCTGGTTAAACTATTAGACCGAGTAACAAATATGCCAACACAAACAACTAAACTTGGAAAAAAGAAAAAAGAAAAAGAGAAAAAGGAAAAGGAAAGAAAGGGGGTGGGGGATACTAGATGGGAAGAGACACATTAGGAAGGAAAAAGGCCGACAAGGGAAACGAGAGGGGGCAGAAGGGCCCAGACCGGACCCAAAGCGAGAGAGCCAGCGGTTTAGGACTATCTGTAAGGGATGCTCAAGTTATGGGCTGGCTGGGAACTAGGGAAGGAGAGGGAAGAGCCAGGCGACAGGACCAAACCCAGACACCAATCGTCGAATCAGATCAAGTTGGCGAAACGCCCGTAACGAGGGAAATGCCCACGTGTTGGGCCCACGGCTCCCATATAGATTCAAACTTATCCCTGTAATCTAGTAAAACGCTCATAACTTTTTCCTGAGTCATGATCCAAGAGATCTTACGTTTGGCTGCACGAAGGGAGACTTTGGGCTGTTTCCATGCTTTAGCTATGGTGACCTTGGCACCCAGTAACATGTAGTGTATCAGAATGCTAGTAAACTTGCCAACTCGGGGAATGGGACCATTTAGGAGAGCCACAACTGGGGTTCTAGGGACCTGAATACCCGTTACCCTAAAAATTAAGTTGAATATCCTCCGCCAGAAGGGCCTAAGTTTTACGCATTCCCACCAGATGTGGGCCATATCACCTGCCATTTCACAGCCCCTGAAGCAGAGGGGGTTGGCCGAGGGGAACATGTGGGCCAATTTGGACGGGGTCAGGTACCATCTAGTCAACACTTTGATATTGGCTTCTCTCAGAGAGATGTTCCTAACCCCTTTATAGGCTCTGGAGTAAGAAGAATACCAGGACTCCAGCTCCCATTGAATTAGGAGATCCCTCTCCCAGGCCAACATGAAAGAAGTCTTGTTGTCGTTCCGAGCTAGTGCCTGGTATACAACCGAAATTCCCCCTCTTTGGTCTGTGGCTTGTCCACACCACACCTCATAGTCGGTAAAGCGTGGAGGGGCCGGTTTCTCCTTCCAGAGCCCATGAAGGTAATGTTGAATTTGAGAGAACCTAAAGAGTTCCGAATTCGGAATCTCCAATTTCTTTTTGCAATATTTTAGAGTGATGGGACCAGAGGGCGTGAAGAAGTGGCCAATTCGGTACAACCCCTTATCCAACCACCATTTGAATGCTTTAATATCCAACCCTGGTAGGAAATCATGGTTATTAAAGATGTGGGCTAGTGGATGAGAGTCTGACACTAAGGAAGTGTTGGATTTTAACCTATCCCAGAGGGAGAGAGATTGA
The DNA here is from genome assembly GCF_037356315.1 of Lithobates pipiens. NCBI lineage: Eukaryota > Metazoa > Chordata > Amphibia > Anura > Ranidae > Lithobates > Lithobates pipiens. The sequence continues at coordinate 338,118,637 of NW_027507903.1, forward strand.
GATAATATGGGAGAGAGAAGGGGGGGGGGGGGGGCGCTCCCTGTGAGGAATCCAGAGCAGGAAGTCTAAAGTGTATGTAGGGGCAGCCTGTCTCTCTATTTGCAGCCAGTCAGGTTTTTCGAGTCTAGAGTATATAGTCGACAATTGGGCAAGTCTGGCAGCTTGGAAGTACCAAGTCCGTCTTGGAACTCCCATCCCCCCCTTCTTCCTCAATCTAAGGAGTGTTTCACGGGGCAACCTGTGACCTGATTTTCCCCATATAAACTGGATCACCTTCTTCTGAAGGGATTGCAGGTGGTCAGACCTTATGTTAATCGGGATAGCTCTGAATAAATAAAGAAGCCTAGGAAGGAGAGTCATTTTGAGAGAGTGAATTTTACCCAGCCAAGAGAGATTCCCCTTAGCCCAAGTTTGTAGGTCTGCTTCTAACCTCTTGTAAGTAGGAGGAAAGTTGGCTGCATACAGCTGTTCGATTTTAGGAGTAAGCTTAATCCCAAGGTAATCTAAGAAGGTGTCTCTCCACGCAAAGTCAAAACTGCTCCGAAGGGTGGACACTGTGGCTAGGGGTAGCGAAATATTAAGGGCATGGGATTTGGAGTAGTTAACCTTGAGGCCTGAGGCCTTGGAAAAGGTATCTAGGGTTCTGCAAAGATTCGGCAGTGACGTGATGGGGGATGTTAAGAAGAGGAGAACATCGTCCGCAAAAAGACCGCACTTATGTGTCTGAGACCCACATGAGACCCCTTGGATGTCCGGGTTGGTGCGGATGGCTATGGCTAGCGTCTCAATGGCTATTGCAAAGAGGGGATAAAGGACACTGTCACGTACCTTTAAGCAGAGCCCGGAGTGCAGGGAGTGGCCTCTCGTAGACCTCTGACTCGAGAGACCCTGGTAGTGGTGACAGGGGCTCAGGAGCACAGAGGGGCACAAGTGCCTGACCGGATAGCAGGTGGTAGAGGCAGAAGACTGTTGAAGGAGGAGGTGTATTGTAGTCCGGTGTCTGAATGCAGGCAAAGGTGAGATAAGTTCCAGCAGACAGCAGAAGGGTTCCTGTAGTCCAGCAACGGTATACAAGTGATTGCAGGAAGTGACAAACAACGGAGGGGTATTGTAGTCCAACAATGGATGCAGGTGCAATGGATATGCGGAAGCGGAAGAGTCCAGTAGTCTGCGGCCAGAGATAGAAGGCTACAAACGCAGAAGGAGTACAGCCAGATATTGCGGAGGACTGGGAGGTGTCCTGTAGTACAACAGCAAGCAACTTACAGTTGACGGATGGTGTAACAGTCCAGGTCAGGCACAGGCGGGCAGATCAGGTACAGAAACGGAATCCAGAAGAGTAGTCGGGTACAAGCCAAAGTCGGGGGGCAGGCAGCAAACAGCAGAGTCGGGAACAAGCCGGGTTCGATACGGATCAGGGTACAGGTACAGATACAGGTACAGGTTCAGGTTCAGATTCAGATACGGATCACCAGGACGCACAGGAACACTGTTGATCAGGCAGCAAGGCAGTGAGGCATGGATCCAGTTTAAATAGCGCTATTGGCGCCAATTTGCGTCAAACGGCCGCGCGCGCACCCACGCGCGCACCGCCGATCGCGGTAACGCTCCTGGAACTGGGCAAGAGATCTTCTGCGACTTTCGCCGCTCGGACGTCCGTGAGGAGGATCTTCCTGACAGACACCCTTGTCTGGTGCCTCTGGCTATGTTAAGTGGTGGGGAATAGTGCCCTAATAATCGAATCAACGCTGTCGGAGTCGAATATAAAGAGTGTAGAATGCCCAAGAATCTGTCTCCGAAACCCCAACGTTCCATGAGCGAGAAAATGTAAGGCCATTCTATGGAGTCGAAGGCCTTATGTAGGTCCATGGATAAAAGCATACCCTTTTGTTTGGGTCCCCCTTCCCAGTTGGATTGCAGGATGGAAACTATATCAATAGCCCTTCGGGTGAGATCCGGCCCTTGACGGCCAGGGATAAATCCAACTTGGTCTTTATGGACATATCTGCTAATAAAGGAAGCTAGCCGGTTGGACAGGATTTTGGTGAGTATCTTGAGATCATTATTGATAAGGGATATGGGTCTGTAATTCTCCACTTCCTCCAGATTCTTGTTCGGCTTAGGGATGACCGAAATGTAGGCGGAGTTCAACTGGGGGTCCAAAGGTGAACCCTTAGTTATTGATTTAAAATTTTTTGCCATGTGCGATGCGAGAGTGTCTACAAAAGTTTTATAGTATGGCACTGAGAGGCCATCAGGACCTGGTGCTGATCCCGTTTTGAGAGATTTTATGACTCCCTTAATCTCCTCAACTGAGATTTCGGCTTCCATGATATCTCTGTGGTCTGTTGAGAGTGTAGGTATGGGCAAGTCATGAAATAGAGTCTCACATGCATTACGGTCATCCCCTGGAGTCGAACTGTAAAGTTTGGCATAAAATTCTTGGAATGACTTAAGTATTTTGGTGGGGTTGGCAGAGAGCGCTTGTCCCGAGACTCTAATTTTGGGGAAAGAGTGGGTATGAGACCTAGGGGTTAATTTGGCTGCCAACATGGAACCAATCTTATCCTTCTGGTTATAAAATTTGGCACTGCACCAACGGATTTCTTTTTCCGTTCTGGCGGTTAGCGCTAGGTTTAGTTCTAGTCTAGAGGCATCAACTAGGTCCGCTAAAGCCCGAGAAGGATGCTGCTTGTGCTGAGATTTCAGGGTTTTAAATTTGGTTTCAAGGTTTTTGATATCTATCATTCGCTCTCTTTTAATGCGTGAGGCTATGCTTATTATTTTGCCCCTGACCACTACTTTGTGGGCTGCCCAAAGGGTTTCTGGGGAGATCCCGCCCACTTCATTCAGAAGGAAGTATTCTTTCAATTAGCTCTCAATGTCTTTTGATGCGCTGGGATCATTCAAAAGAGATTCATTAAGCCTCCAGTGAGATCCCACCACCTTCGTTACTACATTGTGTATGGGGACGCAAACTATTGAGTGATCTGACCAGGAAACATCAAGGATGGTCGCTTTGTGGGTAGATGGGATCATCCCCGGGGGGACCAGAATATGGTCAATTCTAGCGTAGGATTGGTGAGGGGAAGAGTAGTGTGTGAAGTCTCGTTTGGTTGGGTTCAACTCTCTCCAGATGTCTATCAGGCCGTGGGCATGAAGGGTCCTAGCTATGGACAAGCTGGCTTTGGTGGGGCGTGTAAGCTGAGCTCCCAGAGGTCTAGATTTGTCAAGTCCCTGATCGAAGGCGACATTTGAATCTCATCCAAAGATCACCTTGCCCTCTTTTAGGGGAAGCAAGGCCGTAAGAAGGTCTTGAAAAAATTTAGGTTGACCCTTGTTGGGAGCGTAATAGGAGATTATGGAATAGAGAATGCCCTCGATCAAGCCCTTGACCAAAATGAACCTGCCCTTAGGGTCTCTAAGGGTGGAAGAGTGTTCAAAGCTACAAGACTTAGCAAATAGGACGCCTACCCCTCGAGTTTTGTTCTCAGCGTTTGCTAAATAGAAGTTTGGGTAGTGTGGGTGGAGGAATTTGGGGCTGTACCGAACTGGGAAATGAGTTTCTTGTAGTAACACTATATCAAGATTAAGGGAGCGATATTGTTCAAAGGCCAGTTTCCTTTTTCTGGGGGAGTTCAACCCCTGAGCATTGTGAGAGGCAATTCGGAGAGCCCTCTTAGAGCTATCTGAGTTGGTCATAGAGCCCCGATTGTGGCAAGCTGTGGGACTGGACATCTCTTACCCGTGAGGATCTTCTTTCGATGAGGTCTGGCATAAGAAGGGGGGAAGATCCGGTCTGAGATCAGAGTTGTGTTCCGCGTGCGTCCTGTCGGCTGGCTCCGAAGGGGAAAGAAGAGGGAGAGAGGGGTAAAGAGAGAGACAAATACAAATAAAAAGGACATCTTCTAAGAAGATCTACGGTGCCTAGGGAAAGGTATCCCCCAGAGACCAAAGAGCTAAAGTCGTCGGTGACCTCTAACTAAGGGCCGACTTCCCGTTGCGCAGAAACAGAAACCTGTCTCTGCGGGAAGGGTGGAGGCGCAAGGGGATCACCTCTGCCTCTTGCTTATAAATAACATTGTGTAGAGAAAAAAAAACCCCCGGGATATACCCGGAACAGCACTAGAAAGAAACTCAGATAGATTAAGAGCTGACCATAATCATCTAATAGATTTGGTAAATTTTCAATAATCTATATCATTCAGACAGAAGTAAACCAAACCGTAACCCAACCAAACTCAGGGTAGGGGTTGTCCGTGGACCTAGTAAAAGAACATGGAAGTCCTGGATGCATCCCCTAGGGAGAATACACTACAAACAGAACTAAAATCTCCCCCCAGGTGTCAAAACGATGAGCAAAGAAACTACTGATTCGACTGTCAAAAAAAAGGGGGGGGGAACCCTAGGTTAATAGGAACCCGGCCCTCCCTCCCTCAACAGTCGACAGGGTAAGGGCAAAACTGGGTTTGCTGGGCTAGCGTAACACCCTCAACAATGTCAGAAAGTCAAACAGCGAGAGGCCCTGAGGGGATGATGGGGAGTGCATCCAAATAAAAAAAAAATTGAAAATGAAAAATTTTTAAAAAACAACCGCAAAAAAGGTCAATAAAGGGCCCGCGTGGGGACAGGTTATAGAGGGGGCTCAGGGCCCCGACCTGAACAGAAAAACCTGACCGAGGCATTCGAACCAAAAAAAATTAGGAAATACCAAGTGAAAAATCGGAAGGTCTCATTATGGTGGTCTTCCCTCTCTTGATTTCTTGTTCTTTCCCGAGATCCATAGGGGGGAGACCGGGCTCGTTGGTTGAGGACGCTTGGCTGAAGCAGCAGCATTGGCCGACACTTCCATGGGTGCTTCTTGGGATAGGAGCTTCAGATGGAGGAGCAACTTTTCACCTTCTTGCAGGCTGGAGAAAGCGTAGGAATGGCCTTTGTAGTTGAATCTGACTGCAAAAGGGAAGGCCCAACAGTATTTGATCTCCTGGTTGGAGAGAACCGTAAGAAGCGGCTTCAGGGCTCTCCTCTTCTGGATAGTGACTGGGGACAAGTCCGCAAAGATTTGAAGCTGGTGACCATGGTAAGAGATCTGTTGTTGGAGTCTCGACTGCTTCAGGACCTCCTCCTTCACAGCATAGAAGTGTGGCTTCACGAGGACATCTCTCGGGGAACCGTCCTTTCTCAGGGGTCCGAGGGTTCTGTGGGCCCTGTCCAATTCCAAACGGTGCGACGGTATATTCGGGATTAAATCCCTGAAAAGGTCCTGGACTGCCGTGGAAACATCGGAATAGGACTCAGGGAGGCCAGGTAACCTAAGGTTATAACGTCTGGATCTATTTTCAAGGTCGTCGATCCTGGATAGGGCCAAATCCAGTTGCTCCTGGAGGGTCTGAATGTGTGCAGCATTTTGGTTGGTGCGCGACACAGTAATGTCTAATTTGTTCTCAATGGCTTCCATTCTGGAGCCTAGATTTGCAAAATCTGATTTCATATCTCTGGTGATCTGGGCTGCAGTGTTAGCTAGACCCCTTTCAAGGAGGGTTGAAAGCTTGAGAAAGAGGTCTCCCTGCTGGGAGAAGGAATCCTGTTCAGGCAGATATGGAGATGGTGCGGCTAGGAGGTTAGGAGAAGTAGGCCCTGAAGGAGATAGTACACTGTCCTCCATGTGGCGGCCCAGGAGTGATTCTGTGGAGGCTGGGGATGGTGTCTGGGGGTAATGATGTCCTCCCTGGGTTACTTGAGAGTATGAGAGTACAGCTGGGGCTATTACTTGCCTTTGATCCGGCTTCTTGTCCCCTGTGGCTGTGTGAGGCTGTGAGGTATTCTGAACGGCGGCCATCTTGGTACACCCATTCGTTCCGGCCTTATGGAAGTCCGGCCCAAGATCGCGTCTGGCCGCCGGACCGGGCATCTGTGAATGTTCCCGCCGGGATCCCCTATGCGGAGCGGGTCCGATTGGTCCGTTTCGGTCGGTGCTGTAGTGCTGCGGGCTATCGCGGGGCAGAAGTGATGCGGAGCTCCCGGCTTAGGCGGCCATTACGGAGCGCCCGCGCATGCGCACTCCCAGTGAGCCCTTTTAACTACATAGGTGGGTGAGACGTTCACAAGGCCCAGAAGGTTTTTAAAGAACTCCTCTGCAAATTCAGCCAGGCGATCCCCTTCTTCTTTCTCAGGCACCCACAAGACTCTTACATTGTTGTGTCTGAGGTGGTTTTCAGCATCATCCGACTTTGCGACAAGGGACTATACTGTGCGCTGCAATTCAGCAATAGAGGTGGCATGGGTGGTTGTAAGATCTTCGGTGGCTGGTATTCTGGACTCAGTTTCGGATATTCTCCCCCTTATTTTGTCAAGGTCATTCCGTATAAAATTACACTTCTCCCTTCTGGTCTATACGCACCAGAAGGGAGGTCCTACTCTGCTCAATAGCGGCAAGGATCATGGCCATAACATCATGAGGTAGTGGGACCAACAACTCTGCTGCCGGGGCCCCCCCAGGACCCATCTCCATTTCCGCCAACAAAACCTGAAGATGTCCAACCAGTGTGGGATCCGGCAGCGGTGGCTGGAGCAGTGAGTCAACCATAGCAGATTTGGGATTCTTTTTCCCCTTTTTGGAGGAGGAGAGGGGACATCTGATAAATCTCCAGGGAGATCCCTACAGAGGGCGATCCTCTCCCAAGTCAGCAAACAGGTGGGTGCCAGGGGTAGTCCAGGTCTGCAGCAGGTAATGTAGACCAGGAAGTCACAGCCTGGATAGGTGGGCTGTGGTCATCGGCAGCCCTCCACCTAACAGTAAACCCCCCAGGCAGTGGGGATGGCTGGCTGGGTGTATAAGGTAGGGAAGACCCAGAGCTCCAGGGCAGAGGCAAAAGGGGGTGATGACAAAACTGGGCCCCAGGACAGTTCTATCAGCGCACACAGGCAGTCTATACTGAGCAGATGGGTGGTAAGGCAGATGGATGGTGGGACAGATGGATTTTGGGGTAGATGAATAGTAAGGCAGACGAATGGTGAGGCAGATGAATGGTGTGACAGATGAATGGTGAGGCAGATGAATGGTGAGACAGATGAATGGTGGGGCAGATGGATGGTGAGACAGATGGATGGTGAGGCAGATGAATGATGAGTCGGATGTATGGTGAGGCAGATAGAGGCAACATCGACCGCACTCCGGAGCCTGAAACTGGAAGTCCGCGGCACACCTCCGTGGGGTAGCAGAGCAGGACACGGCGGTGTTTGGCAGGCCGCACTAGGCCACACTAGACCGCACCCGCCACGGGCCATTTCATCGGTCCGGCAGTCACCAGTCTAGGCCAACCAAGTGGATGGATATGCAGGATGGCAAGGGAGTCCCTTTCATTGTTGTTAGGCCCAAAACAGCTCCCTCCAGCAGCAGACAGGTCTAGAAGATGGTGGCAGCTGCGGACACGCAGGATCAGCGGCTCCCGGACGAGAATCCTCAGGCAAAACAGGCCAAGAACTTTGCAGGGCACGGAGAGGAACTAGCCGGTAGGTAATCTGAGAGTTTTTGGACAAATGGATGCACGGATGGCTTAGGATTAAAATAGGGATTCTCAGAGCTCTACAATAAGACGTCCACCACCGCTCACAGGGTGGGAGGTAGCCTGCTGAAGCGAGAAGGATTGAGTCAGATAAGGCTTTGTGCTGAGAAGATGAAGTTTCTATAAGGGACAACAGTTTCCTGTGTGTAGGGTTCCATCAATAATAAAGTTGTTCCAAGATTGCAGCATAGTAATAATAGCTAACATTAGGTAGTCTAAATCCACCTTGGCTATGGGGTCTAGTTAGTATGTAGTTAGCATATCTAGGCTTCTTTGAGTCCCATACTGTCAGAAACCATAAGATCAGGCCGAGACAGAAGTACAGTTAAATCACACTTGTTTAATAATAAAAGTAAAAAGAACAAACATAGTCAAAACATAGCCAAAGTTCAGTAACCAGAACGGATAGTCAGACAAGCCAAATGTCAGGGATCAATGTCGTGGAACAGCAAGTAGGATCTGGAGCCAGAAGGGATGTCAACAAAGCAAGCCTTGAACAGGATCGCAGGAGATAATTTCTGTGATGTTGACCAAGGCAAGATAGAGCTCCTCGGGACTGGAAGGCTTAAGTAGGCAGGACTGATGAGCAGGATATCATCAACAGCTGAGTAACTGTAGAGAGATAGGAGCTGGCAATTAGCTGACAGCTGAGCAACCAGCTAAGAGAAGGAAGAGCTGAGCCCAGCCCTGACAGTACCTCCTCCTCAATGACCCCTCCCCCTTTGGAGGACCACCAGGCTTGAGGGGAAAATGTCTATGGAAATCACAGAGGAGGACAGGGGCATGTACATCCAAGGATTTGACCCAAGAGCGTTCCTCCGGACCGTACCTTTTCCAATGCACCAGGTACTGTATGCGCCCATGGAACCTACGAGGGTCAACAATGGACTGTACTTCATACTCCTTATGGTTCCCAACCTGTACAGGGTGAGGACGTGGCACCGAGGTGGTAAAGTGGTTGCAGACCAAAGGTCTTAATAAAATGACATGAAATACATTCGAAATACACATATTACAAGGAAGGTCTAATGCGTAAGCCACTGGGTTAATCCTGCGAAGAATACAGAAAGGCCCAATAAACCGAGGTGCGAACTTCAATGAGGGAACCCGAAGTCAGAGATTGTGAGCTGACAGCCAGACCCTGTCCCCAGCCTGGTAGGAAGGTGCAGGCTGGCGTCTGGGGTCAGCATGGAGTCTGTACATATTATTAGCATTTCGCAAAGCCTCCTGGACTTGTGCCCAAGTGGAATTCAGACCACAGAGATGCTCCTCTAATACAGGAATACTCGAGACAAGACAAACGAGTCAGGCAACATAGAAGGTTGGAAACCAAAATTTGCCATAAACAGCGACGATCAGGAAGCTGAATTCAAGGCACTGCTGTGAGCAAACTCTGCCCATGGTAATAGGTCTGACCAGTTGTTATGATGGTCAGAAATATAGCAACGTAGAAATTGCTCCAAGGATTGATTGGCTCGAAGAATAGGGCCACAGAAAGCAAGCTGAATTCCCAACTGTGCACAAAAGGCTTGGCAGAACCGGGACACTAACCAACTACCCCTGTCCGAGACAATCACCTTGGGTAGCCCATGTAAGTGAAAGATCTCCTGAGCAAAAATGGAAACCAGTTACTTAGAAGTGGGCAACTTCTTAAGTGGAATACAATGACACATCTTTGAGAACTGGTCAACCACCATAAGGATAACTGTGTTGCCCTGGGAATTGGGTAACTCCACAATGAAATCCATAGGTAGGTGGGTCCAGGGCCTCTCTCCATCGGGTATGGGTTGTAAGAGGCCTACTGAAAAGTGTCATGGAGTCTTGCTCTGAGCACACACGGAACAGGCAGCTATGAAGGCAGTTACATCAGCACGTAGACTAGGCCACCAGAATTGTTGGCAAATGGCCCAAAATAGTTGTTTTTTTCCCAGGGTGGCCAGCAGCCTTGGGAGATTGGCAAGTCTGAAGCATGGCAGTACGGAAACTCTCTGGGACAAAGCAGTGGTCACAAGGTTTCTCAGGAGGACCTGAGCAGCAAGAATTTTGTCACCCAAACGAGAAGTGAGACTGGAGCGAACTGTAGCCAGGACCATGATCAGGAGGAATCACAGAAACCGGAATCGACTCCAACTTGGAATTGAAGGAAAATTGTTGTAACAAGGCATCAGCCCTTACAGTCTTAGTACTGGGTAGGAATGAGACAATGTAATTGAAAATTCACAAGAAAAGAGCCCATTGCGCCCTTCTGGGAGAGATGCATTTAGCCTCAGACAAGAATGTGAGATTCTTATGGTCAGTAAGAATGAGAACCTGCACAGTGGTACCTTGGAGGAAATGTCTCCATTCTTTCAGTGGCTAAAATTATCACCAACAGCTCTCTGTCACCAATCCTATAATTGCACTCCGTAGGTGAGGATTTCTAGAAAAGTAGCCATAAGGATGCATGGCAATCACAGAGGTAGGACGTTGAGATAGAAGGGCACCATCATCAGTCTCAGAAGAATCAACCTCAAGGATAAAAGGTAACGTAGGATCAGGATGTACCAACACAGGAGCTGAAACAAAGGCAGCCTTGAGACTCTCAAAGGCCTTAATGGACATCCACCCCTTCACAGGCATACTATAGACACCCCCCAGGTACGAAATTTAAAGGAATATTACACTTTTATTGTTTCACTTTAATCATTATTAAAATCACTGCTCCTGAAAAAATAACCGTTTTTAAAACTTTTTTTGCACTGATCCATGTCCCCTGGGGCAGGACCCGGGTCCCCAAACACTTTTTAGGACATTAACTTGCATATTAGCCTTCAAAATTAGCACTTTAGATTGTGAACATTCGAGTCCCATAGACTTTAATAGGGTTCTAAAGTTCACCCGAAGTTTAGGTCTGTTCGCAGGTTCTGGTGCGAAACCGAACAGGGGGGTGTTCGGCTCATCCTTAATCCCCAGCATATATGCTTTGTAGGCTGACTAAAGCAAAAAAAAAAAACTATCAATGTCATGCAAGTCATCCAGTTAGAAGAAAGATTGGTGTTCAGACTCAATCTCTTGTTGAACCATGGTATCAGATGATAGAGAGGGATTGAGATGCCAGAGTCATGGTAGACCCAGTCACAGGGAAGAAGGAACAAAAACAGAGGTTTGATGCTGGTGTAGAACCAGGAATAGGGAGTGTAAAAAAGGGATCAAAATAGGTTCAATGTGCAGAATGACTGCTTACAGATTCCAGAGGGTGGGAATCCTCCAACGGCATCCAGTGATCTTGAGGCCAGTGGAGCAAAGGTAAGGTTTTTAGCAAAAGAAGGGAGTCTGCATTTAACCCAGCATAATGTCTCATACTTGCTTCAGAGCATGCATCGTTTTTGGTCTGTCGGAACAGCATACAGACGAGCGTTTTTTCCGATATTTAGAGCATGTTCTATTTCTAGGTCCGTCAGAATTTTCGTCGTAAAAAGTCCGATGGGGCATACACATGATCGGAATATACAATGAAAAGCTCCCGTCTGACTTTTTCTATCGGACATTTCGCTCATGTGTACGCGACATTAGTATTGTCACATATTCATGCAGTGTTAATTTATCCTTCTCCAGATCACCCAACAGACATACAACAGAGTCACTCTTTTTCTGGTATTTGAAAACCTGGGATATCGTAGATATAACCTCTGCCCAATAGAGCTTGGGGCATCTCCACAACATGTGTATTAGGTCCCCATGTTCGTTGACACTTCGGACACAAAGGCTTTGTGTAGACCCCTGATATAATTGAGAAATATATTTAATCCTCTCTTTCTCCCATTTACAAAACCCTTGCAACTTCAGTATCTCCCTGTATTGGGAATTACGCCAAAGTGCATAATTAGCAACTTGGTGGGGAATCCCCACTTGTAGGTTATGTGATGATTTTGAAGTCCCTTCGTAATGGTGGTCAGTTGTCAGTGGTTGTCCATTGTAGCTTTGGAGAGATCCACATAGAGAACAACTGCTGTTAAGGGGTCTGGCAGGTTTGGGATGCGTTTAGCTGCAATCATCATGTTCTCCTTTACTTTGTAAAAGTGGATGGAAGCTAGCACGTCTCCTGAATTTTCTTTAGGGAGGTACTGCGGTTTCTGCAGTCTATGAGCTCTGTCGATTTCCAGGTCCCTGTCTATCAAGTCTGGTACCAGGATGAGCATCAGAGACTGCAGATTGCCCACCAGTTTGGATTGATGTACTGATTCAGGGACATTATGGAACTTTATATTGTTCCGGAGAGACTGGTCCACCAATTTAAGTTTAATTGGTGCATGTCATCGTCATGTTCTGTGCACGTCTATGAGATTGTTATGTGCAGTGAAAAGTTCAGACATCTTAGCCCTTGTACACACGGTCGGACATTCCGACAACAAAATCTGAAACTGGTGTTGCATACACACGGTCAGACAAAGTTGTCGGAAAATCCGATCGTTCAGAACGTGATGACGTTCATTCGTTACGACGGGACTACGTTGTGGCTAGTAGCCAATAGCTTTGGTCTCGTAAATTAATCTGAGCATGCGTGGCACTTTGTCAGAATTCTCTACAAATAATCGGACAAAGTCCGATGAGATCATGTTGTCGGAAAATTTTATATCCAGCTCTCAAACTTTGTTGGTCGGACATTCCGACGGAAAAAGTCCGATGGAGCCCACACACGGCCGGATTATCCGACAACATGATCCGATTGGACCTTTTCCGTTGGGATTTCTGACCATGTGTACAGGGGTGAAGACTCTACATGTTGTAGATGGTGGTAATTAGGGATGAGCTACGTGTTCGAGTCGAACATACGTTCGACTCAAACATCGGCTGTTCACCCGTTCGGCGAATTCCGAACATTATGAGCCGTTCGCGCCAAATTCGTGTGGCGCTCACAGCCCACAATGCACTACGTCATCGCAGTGCATTGCTGGCTCATGATTGGCCAAGCATGCACTGTGACCCCGCATGCTTGGCCAATCACAGCGCCAGCAGCGAGGAGAGCCATGATTGGCCACAGGCAGGATGCCTGTGGCCAATCATAGCTCAGGCTGTGTAGTACACGCCCCACACTATATAAGGCCGCCAGCGCGGCGGCCTTGTATAGTGTGTTGGCGTCTGAAGCAGTTAGTGGGTGTTCTGTGTACCTTCAACACAGTACACACCGATCGTTATCTTCTGTAGTGGTTGTTGTCTGCGTGCCCTGACCGCAGTATACACCGCTATATTCACCTCACCTATATAGCTAGTGATCTATCTTTTATAATAGAGCTTGCAGTCAGTAGTGTTAGGAGCTTGTGCGTGCTGTCTGCGTGCTCTGTACCCAGTACACACCGCTATATCCACCTACATAGCTCTTCTCTATTTAAGCCCACTTGCCATCTGCAGGAGTTATTGGAAGTTTGTGTGTGCCTCCAGCACAGCACAGTATACATCTGTATATACCCCTTTATCTCTGGTGTTCTATAATAAAGGCATCTGCAGGAGTTAGTGGGTGTTTTGTGCCTCCAGCACAATATACACCTGTATCTACCCTTTATTGCTGTTCTCTAATAGAGCCATCTGCAGGGCTTAGTGGGTGTTGTGTGACTCCATTACAGTATACCCCTTTATCTCTGGTGTTCTATAATAAAGGCATCTGCAGGAGTTAGTGGGTGTGGTGTGCCTCCAGCACAATATACACTACCCAACTGCTGTTTTACCCAACTCCCTTCAGGCCATTACCATGTCTGGAAGGCCAGCAAGGAGAGGCAGACAGGCACGAGACGATAAAAGATGGCAAGCAGGCTCTGTGTCTAGAGACAACAGTGCTGGTCGTGGACGCGGTGCATTGTCATCAGCACGTGGCCATGGGACACGCTTGTCCTTCTTTTCGGCAGCTGGACATGTTGAACCGCAACATGCCAACGACTTGGTAGAGTGGATGACCAAGCCCTCTTCATCCTCCTCATCCTCTCTCACCCAGTCTCAGGGTACTAGCAAAGCAGCTGCCAACGCATCGTCTTCCCTCCTCTCAATGTCATCATCAGTGACTCCTTCCCTAGACCCACCACGTCCTCCTGAGGAGTCTCCTGAACTCTTTGAGCACAGTGTTGGGTACATGCTCCAGGAGGATGCCCAGTGTTTTGTAGGCTCTGATGATGACACTCAGCTAGAGGAAGACAGTAGCGTGAATGCAGAGAGAGGGGATGCTCAAGAAGGACAGCAATCTGGCAGTCATGTTCCACAAGCTGCAGCATATTGCCAGGTTTGCTACAGCGATGAAGAGGGAGGGGATGATGAGGGCACTGACTCCACATGGGTGCCTGGTAGGAGAGAGGAGGAGGAGGAGGAGGAGGAGGCACATGTCCACGAGGCAGGATGCCCTCCGGGGGCCAGCTTAGGGGCAGCACACTGACTGAATCACACCGCAGAGCTCCGCCTGTGCAGGGCGCTGCCTCTGCGCGTTATTCTAAAAGTTCTTTGGTGTGGGCCTTTTTTGAGACGAGTGCATCAGATCGCACCGCTGCTATTTGCAACATATGTCTCAAGCGTATCTCGCGTGGCCAAAACATCAGCCTCTTGGGCACCACATGCTTGACCAGACATATGTTGACCTGCCATGCAGTTCGTTGGCAAGCGTACCTCAAAGACCCACACCAAAGAACAAAGCGGACCTCTCCTTGCTCCTCATCAGCTGGAATCTCCAACCCCACTAGACCTTCAGTTCTCTCTGAAACCTGCTCTGAGAGGAATGAAGGTATAGAATTAGGTGTGTCACAGCCAAGTGCTTCCGGGCACTCTGCTAGCAGTACACCCACGTCCGATTATAGCAGGCAAATGTCCCTGCCCCAGCTGCTGGACCGGCAAAAGAAGTTCACTCCCAGCCATCCACATGCCCAGCGGTTGAATGCTAGCTTGGCTAAATTGCTAGCACTTCAACTGCTGCCTTTTCAGTTGGTAGACTCGGCCCCCTTCCGTGAGTTTGTACAATGTGCGGTTCCTCAGTGGCAGGTCCCCAAACGCCATTCTTTTTCTCACGGAAGGCGCTTCCGGCTCTCTACCGGCATGTGGAAGGCAATGTCCTTGCCTCGCTGGACAGGGTGGTCAGCGGTAAGGTGCATATTACCGCTGACTCATGGTCCAGCAGGCATGGACAGGGACGTTACCTGTCTTTCACGGCCCATTGGGTCACTCTTCTGGCAGCTGGGAAGGATGTAGGACAAGGTGCAGTAGTGTTGGAGGTTGTTCCGCCACCACGACTCCAAAATGCTACTATTGGTTGTGACACACCTCTCTCCTCCACCCCCTCCTCTTCTTCTTCCTCCATGGCCTCTTCCAGTGCTCTTTCCTCAGAACCAGCGGTGCTCCGTAGGCGTTCCAGGGGCTATGCAAGTACGCAGGCAAAACGATGCCATGCCCTGCTTGCGCTGGTTTGTTTGGGGGACAGGAGCCACACTGGGGCGGATGTTTTGTCAGCTCTGCAGGGGCAGGCTGAGAGGTGGTTGACGCCATGCCAGCTTAAGCCAGGAATGGTGGTTTGTGACAATGGCACCAACCTCCTCTCCACCCTCCGACAGGGACAACTGACCCATGTGCCCTGTGTAGCTCACGTCCTTAACCTGGTGATGCAGCGGTTCTTGGGCAGGTACCCCGGCTTATAGGATGTCCTGAAGCAGGCCAGGAAAGTCTGTGTGCATTTCCGCCGATCATTTAATGCCTGTGCTCCGCTGGCTGAGCTCCAAAAGGAGTTTAACCTGCCCAAGAACCGCCTTATATGTGACATGCCCACCAGGTGGAACTCAACGTTGGCCATGCTGCAGTGGCTGCACATGCAGCAGAGGGCCATCAATGAGTACCTGTGCGACTATGGCACCAAGACAGGGTCAGGGGAGCTCGATTTTTTCTCACCACGCCAGTGGGGCATGATCAGGGATGCATGCACTGTCCTGTCACCGTTTGAGGAGGCCACAAGGAAGGTGAGCAGTGACAGTGCATGCATCAGTGACACTGTACCTCTTGTCCACCTCTTGGAGCATACGCTGCATGGAATAATGGACAGGGCACTTGAGGCAGAACAGAGGCAGGAAGAGGAGGACTTCCTTGCCTCTCAAGGCCCCCTTTATCCAGACAGTGTTCCTGCTGTGCCACCCATCACACAGGAAGAGGATGAGGAGGAGGAAGAGGAGGAGGAGGATGATTGTGTCAGCATGGAGGTGGAGGCTGGCACTCAGCATCAGCAGCAACAGTCTTGTAGGGATGATTTACAGTCCCAAGAAACACGTGGACTTGTACGTGGCTGGGAGGAGGTAGCTGCAGATCATGTTGCCCTTAGTGACCCAGAGGACTCCGGACCGAATGCCTCAGCTAACCTACACTGCATGGCCTCCCTGATCCTGCAAAGCCTGCGGAAGGATCCTCGTATTCTTCGGACCAAGGAGAGGGACCATTACTGGCTGGCCACTCTCCTTGATCCACGGTACAAGGATAAGGTTGCCGACCTTATCTTGCCATCGCAGAGGGAGCAGAGGATGAGACATCTCCGTGAGGCCTTGCATAAAGGTCTGTGCAACGCATTCCCAGAGACTGGGAGGTTACAAACTCCTGGTCCTGGACAAAGTGTTGCTGAGGCATTGGTCAGAAGGAGCTGTGGAGAAGGTGGCCGTCTGACTGATGCTTTCAGACAATTTTTTAGTCCGCAGCCCCAAGGTATGATCGGTTCCAGCAACCATCGCCAGCGTCTGATTTACATGGTGCAGGAATACCTAGGGGCAAGGTCAGACTTGGACACCTTTCCCACCGAAAATCCTCTGGCTTACTGGGTCTTGAGGATGGATCACTGGCCAGAGCTTGCACAGTATGCAATTGAGCTACTGGCCTGTCCTGCATCCAGCGTTCCTTCGGAACGCACCTTCAGTGCTGCTGGTGGCTTTGTTACCGATCACAGGGTGCGCCTGTCCACCGAATCAGTTGATCGACTGACCTTCATAAAGATGAATCAGTCTTGGATCACCCACAGCTACCAAGCACCTGAAGCTGATGTAACCGAATAATTTTTTTTGAAATATCACATCCCTTCAAGACTGCCTATGCTGATGCTGAGTGACTGTCCTGTTATGTTGATTGTCTATCCTCTTCCTCCTCCGCTGATATGTTGGAAGAACATTTCTGGTTCTGGGTGATGCCATCAGCCCAATTTTTCTGCCCCTGTTTAACAGGGGCGTTTAATTACAATTTTTGATGCAATGCTTTGCAGCAGGGCTAATTCCTGCAATAAAACTAGAGTATATGGGAGAGGTTGCAGTGTCGTGGTACCAGCACCAGTGCCTAAGGCCCAATTTTTCTGCCCCTGTTTAACAGGGGCGTTTAAGTACAATTTTTGATGCAATGCTTTGCAGCAGGGCTAATTCCTGCAATAAAACTAGAGTATATGGGAGAAGTTGCAGTGTGGTGGCACCAGCACCAGTGCCTAAGGCCCAATTTTTCTGCCCCTGTTTAACAGGGGCGTTTAATTACAATGTTTGATGCAATACTTTGCAGCAGGGCTAATTCCTGCAACAAAACTAGAGTATATGGGAGAGGTTGCAGTGTGGTGGCACCAGCACCAGTGCCTAAGGCCCAATTTTTCTGCCCCTGTTTAACAGGGGCGTTTAAGTACAATTTTTGATGCAATGCTTTGCAGCAGGGCTAATTCCTGCAATAAAACTAGAGTATATGGGAGAGGTTGCAGTGTCGTGGTACCAGCACCAGTGCCTAAGGCCCAATTTTTCTGCCCCTGTTTAACAGGGACATGTAATTACAATTCTTGATATAATATTTCACAGGAGGGCCCGTTCCTGTGCCCACCCAGAGTAACTGTGAGGACTTATAGTGTTGTGGCACCAGCACCACAACCACCAAAGGTCAATTTTTCTACCACTGTTCAACAATGGCATGTAATTACAATTCTTGATATAATCGTTCACAGCAGGGCGCTCCAGCGCCCACCAAGAATCACTTTCAGGGCTTACAATGTTGTGGCAAAACCAACACCTTGTTCCGCCAGTTCTGCAGAGCATATAGGGCAGGCCCCTACTTTCAAACATCCAACTTACGAACATCTCCTACTTGCAAACGGAAGGAGACAACAGCAAGTGAGATGAAAAAAGATGGACGACAAAACAAATTATACAGGGGTGATAACCCTTCCCTATGTTTTCCAAAAAGCTTAAAAATAGTTTTTTTGACTGGAGCTACACTTTAAAAATGTACCAGTTGAAAATTACAAACAGATTCAACTTAACACAACAAACCTACACAGTCCCTGTCTTGTTTGCACTGCCTGTATACTGCTGTTCTGAGTATATAGGGCCTGGGGGCCACCCGCATTTCCTTTTTTAATATGGGTACGGGGTTCCCCTTAATATGCGTACAAGACCCAAAGGGGCTGGTAATGGGCAGGGAGGGCTACCCATGCCATTTTTCTCAATGATTTTCAACCATATTGCAGGAACCAGATATAACATTAAAACCGCAAGCAGTTTTCAATGATGTTATTTCAGTTTAATGTCATTTTGTGCAGGGACTGTTCTAAACACAGGAAACCCGTGGCACTTCACAGGCATACTACAGACACCCCCCAGGCACCATATTTAAAGGAATATTTCACTTTTTTTCACTTTAATCGTCATTAAAATCAGTGCTCCCGCCAAAACGGCCATTTTTAAAAACATTTTAGGCATTGACCCATGTCCCCTGGGGCAGGAGCCAGGTCCCCAAACCCTTTTTAGGACAGTATCTTGCATATTAGCCGTTAAAATTAGCACTTTTAATTTCGAACGTTCGAGTCCCATAGACTTCAATGGGGTTCTAAAGTTCGTACGAATTTGGGGTCCGTTCGAAAGTTCTGGTGCGAACCGAACCGGGGGGTGTTCGGCTCATCCCTAGTAGTAATGCTGCTGCACTACATTGGCCAGAGAGGACACTGTGACAGAAAGATCTGTGTATAGTGTTTGCCTAGGGAGATTAGCATGCTCTTCATGGTCTGCTCTGAGATAGGCTGGTCAGAGGCAGGGAAGTCATCTATGGCTGATGGGTGCTGTGGATTAGGAAAAGGTAGGACTATTGAGGAAGTATATGCCTGCACTGGGGCTCCCTTGTCTCTCCTGGGCTTTGATTTCACTGGGCTTGCTGAGTAGGGTGAGCAGGGGGTTGAAAACACACTGTTTATTGCTGCATAGGGAGAGAAGCCTGGTTGCTGAGCTGAGCTGTGGTCAGCGCAGGGTGAGAGAGGCTGTGCAGCGAGTCAACTTCAGCTTCTGGGGAAGATTGAGCTGCTTCCTCCATTTGGACATTATGTCCTGAGGTAGCCTGATGCCTTAGGGAGTAGGCTGGTTCATTTTTACCCTGTTTGGATGGTGTAATGTCGCTATTTGCCGAGTATTGTGCAGAGCTGTTGAATCAGGCCATCTGCAATGTCTGCCAAAAATTATTATTTATTTATTTATTTTTTTCCATTACATTACATTATCGTGCATAATTTTTTTTTTTAAATAGCCATCATTACATTGTTCTGCAACAGAAATAAAAGAAAAAGAAACCAAAAAGTGGGCACCAAAATTTTTTTTAAAAGGTTCACTCAACTACTACCAGTGCCTCAACTCTCTCTCCTCTGTACTTCTCTAGCCTTTTTTTTTAACCCCACTAACCTTTTTATGATCCACTCCCCCCACCCCCCCCCCCCCCAGAATCTCCCCTGTAGCAAAGTGCAGAGCATCACAACGATACACCATATCTATTTACTATTACTATTTACTAGCAGTGTATTATATATTCTTATTCCTAACTTATTTCTCTCTCATTTACCACTTCCGGTCCCTATCTCCGCTCCCCCTTATTATTCCCTAATCGTATCCACTTAGTCTTTGGGTATGGTCTCCTCCCCTAGTATCCCCTTTAAACAGGACATCCCATTTTATCTAACCAGGGCTTCCAGATTTTTAAGAATTTATCCAGGTTCCTCAGTCTAATAATTGTCACCTTTTCCCTCCATACTGTAGCGTCCATCACTTTATTCCATTCTTCTAAAGTCGGAGGTCTCACTGATTGCCAATTTTGGGCTATTATCTTTTGTGCTTGGAATAGGCCTCTAATTGCTGTGGTTTTACTATTTACTGACACACTGTTGTCCTCTATCTTCCTCAACAAACATATAGTGCCATTCAGGGCCAATTTGAGCCCAAAGGTATGATTAATGTCCTCAAGTATCTCTGTCCAATACCTAAATAATTTTGGACATCACATCATGTGAATCAAGTCACCTGTTCCTTGACACCTTGGGCATTTGTCATCGGTTCTATATCCATACCGAAAAAGTTTCTTTGGGGTATAGTAAGCTCTATGTACAAGAATAGTTGCAACATTTTCTGTGAGGGAGAAACTGACACCTGGGAACTCAGATTTAATATCCTTTTCCACTGTTCTTCTGTTATTATTTCCCCCAGGTCCTCTTCCCATCCCTTTTTATTTTTGGCCAATCTTTCCCCGTTGGTAAATTTGCTACATATCTGTTCGTATATCTCTGATATTAAACCCTTGGAAGATCCTGTCATGGCGATTTTTTGTATAAGAGGTACTTCACACCATTCCACCCATTGTGTTTTGAAATGGGTGCTGAGGGCGTGTCTAATTTGAAGATATCAGTAGAATTATTGGCTTGGGATACCATACTCTCCCCTCAGTTCTTCAAATAACTTCAGGGTACTCCCTTCATATAGTTGCATGAGTTTTCCAATACCGCAAGCATCCCTCTCATTTATTTTACCCATGGGGATCAAATCTGGAAAATATTTGTTGTCCCAGATTGGAGTATATTCTGTTAACCCCATATAGCCCATTACTACCCTAACCGCCCGCCATAGTTTTGTTACTAATTTTAATGTGGAGAGACTGGAGAATAGGGAATCTGCTTCCAGAGCTTCCAGCAAGCTACTGTGTGGGGCTCCTTGCAACATCATTCAAACATTTTTATTGCTCTCCCCTTGTATGTTACATCCCCTAAGATGCTGCAGTTGGGCAGCCAAAAAATAACTGTGCAGATGTGGCACTGCTGCTCCTCCCTCTTTTATTGGTAGCTGCAATATCTGTAAACTAATACAAGCCTGCCCCTTCTTCCAGATTAGTTACCGGAACAGTGTTTCAATTTTCTTGAACCATCCCATTCCAATCCAAACTGGGGAATTATTTAGCTGGTACAGAAGCTGGGGCATCCAGATCATTTTAATGAGGTTGATTCTTCTGGCAGCTGACAGGGGGAGATGGCTCCAAATGTCGCATTTCCACTTTAATTTAATCAAAAGGGGGGCAAGATAATCCTCAATGTACTGATCTGGGTTCCTTGTCAACCATACTCCTAGATACTTCATTCTATCCACCACCCTTAATTGCCCCACTGAGGATGGGGTTGGATTCATTGGGTCTACTGGCATCAAAGCCGATTTCTCCCAGTTAATTACCAGGCCTGATATCTTCCCAAAATCCTCCACAATGTTCATAGCCACTGCCAAGGATGAGTCTATATCTCTGAGGAAGAACAAAATGTCGTCTGCATATAATGCAATCCTTTCTTCCCCCATCTCTCTTTTAAATCCCTGTATCCCCCTTGCTGTTCTTATCGCAATGCTAATGGCTCTATTACTAAAGCAAACAACAGAGGTGACAGAGGGCATCCCTTCTGGGTTCCCCTCTCCAGCTCAATTGAGCCAGAGTATGCATTGTTAATCCTAATCTTAGCGCTTGGTGTGTTATAAAGTGCTTTTACCCAACCTATAAAGGTGGGTCCAAACCCGAACACCTCCAGAGCCCGCCACAAATAGTCTCAAATAGTCCCACTCCAAGCTATCAAAAGCTTTGGCAACATCCAGAGAGACAACAGCTCATGAGCCCCCATTCAGCGTCAGAATCTGAAGGTTCAATTATACCCACCTTACATTGGTGCTAGTGGCTCTATTGGGAATAAACTCAGATTGATTTGGATGTATAATCTTTTGTATATATTTCTTCACCCGGGCGGCTAGCACTTTCGCCAGTATTTTTGCATCTGCACATAATAAAGATATTGGCCTATAGGACAAAATATTAATTTGATCTTTCCCCTCTTTTGGAATAACCACTATTGCGGCCACTTCCCCAAACATCCTCAGTAACAATGAAAGCATCACCTCACCATACTGCTTATAAATTTCTATAGGAAGACCGTCTGGGCTGGGGGACTTCTGGTTAGCCATCTGAGCCATCTGAGCCACTACACCTCGAGGGTTATGGGGGCTTCTAACATGTTTTTTTCCTGTTCTAAGAGAGCTGGTATCTGGATCCCCATAAAAAATGATCCATTTCTCTTGCCACTCCTCCCACCCTGGATTTATATGAATTTGCATAGTATTGTCTGAATGCATCCAGTATTTCAGGGGTCCGGGAAGTAATTTTGCCACCTGGCATCCTAATTGCTGCAATTACTGATGGGGAGTTATTGGCTTTCACCAACCGGGCCAAAAAACGGCCTGCATACTCCCCCTCAGCAAAAGCGCATTGAGTCTGAAAAATACACTTGTTTTCTGCCTTCCTGGTAATAGTGTTATGATATTTTTGTTGACTTTTAAGCCACCTCTCTTTTTTCTCTGGGGTTGGGTCTTCCACGTATTGATTTTCCGACTCCATCACTTCCCTCCCAGTAACCTCCTCCCATTCCCTGGACCTCCTTTTGATCTTTGCTACTTGTTGGATTATTAACCCACGGAGGAAAGCCTTCAGGGTATCCCACACTATCCCTGCACTTGTGGAGCCCTTATTCGTTGTTACAAATTCCTTTAATTTTAATGTTAATTCTGTTGGTTCCCTCATTAACTCCAACCAAAATGGGCTTATACTCCATGCTCCAGGGAGGTTCTAACCTTCCAACTGAATAGTCATTATTAATGGTGAATGGTCAGACACTCCCCTGGTAGCATATATTGTGCTTTTAACCAGCTTCACCATGTCCCCGTTTTCCAAAGGCCATGTCTGTTCTTGACAACGTTGCATATGAGCTAGAATAACATGAATATTGCTGCCTTGCTGGGTTCCGGGTTCTCCAAACATCACACAGTCCCAGCTCTGCCATAAATTGGGCTAGCCGTCCGTCAGAAACTTTATCAGATTGTTTACCCGGGGGAAATCGATCTTTACTCTTATCCATAACTTCATTGAAATCCCCCACCACTATAACTGGTATATCCTCTTTATCTTTGAGAAATTCTGCCAATTTATATAGAACCTCCATTTTAAAAGGAGGTAGAACATAAAGATTGGCCACAATATATGGTTTGTTTTCTATCTGACAGTACAGGTACACATACCGTCCCTCTGTATCTATTTTGGTTTTCCTGCAGGAGAAGCGCACCTTTTTAAAGGTGAATATTACAGTTCTTAAGTTAATGGACTGTTTCATTTTGTTTTGTTATTTTGTATGGCGTTCGACTTAATTAACATTACATGAATCAATGTTGGAATGTATTTGTTCCTATGTACTGTATTACATAATATTCATGCAAATACTGTATACATCTTATTCCTCCTTTCAAAAAAGGAAATGTATTCTAATATGTTTGCAGTGTTCAAACTAAGACTATTTCCAGAGTCAAATATAAGAGAGCTCCAGACTGTCTCTGACAGAGGCTGCAACTAATGCTTTTCCTTCTGCTAAGGTAAGTTGGAGCAATAGTTGAACATAATAGCCAGGCATTAAGCATTTTAAGAGGAAGGTCAGCAGTTGCAGCCCCCAATTTTCTCTCAGAAAAGGTATACTCCAACGCTGCTGGAATCTGAGTTAGTGTTATTCTTATTCTTATTGCTTGAAGCAGAAGACTCAAACATTAGGGAAAGAAACTACTTCATCTTAATATGTATAGAACAGCAATGAATATGACAGTATATTATTTTACAAGCTTGATTTATAAAATGTTTAAAAGCAAAATACACAACTGAGATATGGAATGCTCTTCTTGTGCCACTGTTATCTAACTGTATGTATGCCATTTTTAAGAATTATTTACACATGTTCTCAATGGTCTCAATTTCAGAACTGCTGTAATTTTATGCTCCTTCTAGAAATATAATGTGTGCATCCTGTGCTCTGATAGTGGGATGAATTTTCTCTATCGGTTTCCGACAAGTAATTGAAAAATGTAGTTTTGGGAATCCACACATTAGAGATGATATGATATAATAGTAAAGTCATTCCTTTGTTAGAAGAGCTTATAAAAATGAGTTTGGAGGTATCTCAGATTTTCTTTTTTTTTCCTGCAGTTTATGTAAAGGATTTGTTTTTAGTATAAGAAATCAGGCAGCAAGCAACACTTTGGGTAAAGAAATTCCACTTTACTTGGTGGAACATGATAGTGGGAAAATGGATTATCTATTTCCACATTCATTCTATAGCAGCCTTTCTTTAACCATTTCAATATCGGACATTATCACCCCCTTTGCGCACAGGCCATTTTTTCGTTTTCAGCACGGACTCAATTTAAATGACAATTACTCAGTCATGCAATACTGGACCCAAATAAATTTCATATCATTTTATAATAAAGGTAAAAATACAATCAGAGCAACTCTAAAATCACCTATCAAAAATTATATTGAATTAAGATGCAAGCTATTTATGTGAATGATCCAACCACCAACATGTGGATTATGCTCTCACCTCAAGAAGTTCATTCCTTTACCACAGAAGGTCAAACATCGCCTTTTCCCCATAAACGGGGAAACGGGTGTAAGCAGAAAGCAGCTGATGTGGGACTCACTGGCATCCAAATGTAATAAGAAACCTAAAAAAGAGATCTAAGTGCTCTCTGTATGATAATAAGCTTGAGCTTAGAATAGAACTTACACAATGTTTTGTCTTGTTCGCAGCATAAAAAAAAAAAAGCAACAGACACGGCCGTCAAACGGCTGAAGGAATACACAGTCTAACCCGATAGCAACGGGTGACGTCAAAGGACGTGGCTCCTCCTCCCGTGCACACTACGTCCTACAGGACTTTGTCAACGGGGTGGAGCCACGGCCTTGCCAAATGTCTAATATAGAGCAATCGTTAAAAAGTTTACGTAAATGTTCAAGAACTCCGTGCATGCTCAATGAAAAAACATCCAAATGATGGAATGCAAAGACTGTGTGCACCAATACATCAGGGAAATGATCATTTCCTCTCAAAAGGTATAAAACAGGGTGAGGAGTGTCAGCACAGATATAAACATAAACCTGCCACCAAATTGATACGTAATAGCAATTCTTTTAAAAAATATATAATGGTGACACCCGAGGCTATCCGTTACAAAAACATAAACAGTTAATAACATGTATATATAATAACAATATTATTAATTTAACCCAATTCTCACTAAGAACTATAACTGAAAATAAAAATTTTCTATACTAAAAACTATCTGTCTAAAATAAAACAATTAAGATCAAACTCAACGTTTAATCCAAAAGGAACAAGAACTTTGGTTTCAGGTATCCAAAATTATTCTCTTTTGCTTAATTGTCTAATAAAATGCCCCACTCTCCAATGTTTTTTCACTTTTTCTATCCCCCAAAATTGAAGGCATAGAGGGTCACTGTTATGACACATCTGAAAATGTTAGGACACGCTATGGGACCTAAGGCCTTTTCTAATGTTATTGGCATGTTCCCCTATACTTGCACTCAAAGCCCGAGAGGTCCCGCCAATGCATTGAAAACCGCAAATCCACTCAAGCATGTAAACCACCCCTTGAGTGCTACAGGTAGTAAGGTCTTTAATGCTATAATTTTAATTAGTAACTGAGGATGAAAGCTCTTTACGTTTTTTAATATTATTACAGCATTTTCTGCATGCTGTACACCTTCCACTGGAATAAAAACCCCAGACAAAAAAAGATAACAACTTACATTCCTTAATATTAGGAGGATCAACCACCCTCGGGACTACCAAATCCCTAAGGGTAGGAGCATGCAGGTGGATGAATTGAGGACATGTGGGAAGAACCTGTCCCAAAGTACGATCCTTTAACAAAATCCCCCAATGTTTAGTGATGATTTTTTTCAAGATTTTTATATTGTACATTATAATTCATCACCAGTTTGAATTCATGTTTATTTTCCCTGATTTTTTGGGGGCCAGGGACCAAAAGACTCCTATCAACATCACAGATCCTATCCTTTTCCCCCTCTAGAAGATTCCTACAGTAGCCTTTCTGAACAAATCTATCTACTAGAACTTGGGACTGGGAATTATAGTCTGTCAATGATGAACAATTCCTTCTAAGCCCCCGTACACACGGTCGGACATTCTGGCAACCAAATCCGTTGGATAAATTCCGATGGATTAAGTTCGGAAGTGGTCCGGAAGTGGTGTTGCATAAACACGGTCGGACTAAGTTGTCGGAATTTCCGGTTGCCAAGAACGCGGTGACATAAGCCGTGTACGACGGGACTAGAAAAGGGAAATTTAGCACCACGTCTGGCAACCTTTGGGCTCCTTCTGCTGATCTCGTGTTTATCGCGTGTTAGTAGATGTTTGGTTAGAGACGATTCGCGCTTTTCAGATTTCTGCTTCAGATCGTTACTGCTCTTCAGCTTGTGCTTGTTGGTGCGTATCTGCTTATCAGTCCATGTAGTCAGTTCGCATTTGTTGCTCATTGTGGACTATATCTTAGTATAGTACGCTTTGATTTTCATTGCTTATTGTCTGCTCGTTTCTGGTTTTCAGGTCGTTCTTTCAGGAATTGCTGTTTATTGGTGCTTTCTGTTGTCTGTTCTGACCAGCCGACCGTTTTAAGCCATGTTTCATGTACGTACTCGTCGTAGAGTTTGTGCTGTGCAGGGGCTTGGTGTTGGGCTTTTAGCTTTGACACAAGGGCGAGGAGGAGTTTGTGGACCAAGAATTGGTTGCGCCAGCGTGACCAGTTCTCGCACATGCCTTTGCTTCCTGAGATCCGGGAGAATAATCCTGATGATTTCAGGAATTATCTCCGGATGACGGACCCCGTTTTTCACCGTCTGCTGGCTTTGCTGTCCCCTTATATCAGCAGGCAGGATACCTGCATGCGACAAGCCATCACTCCAGAGCAGAGGCTCATTGCCACGTTGCGCTACTTGGCAACAGGGAGAAGCCTTCAGGACCTCAAGTTCTCCACAGGCATCTCCCCCCAGGCTCTGGAGATCATTATTCCAGAGACCTGTTCTGTCATCATTCAGGTCCTGCAGAAGGACTATATGAAGGCAAGTTTTCTCCTTTAACATCACATTCTATGTATTTAATGATTGCTAATATATTGGATTTCTTTGTCCTCATGCATGCTGGAAGCTTTTAAAGTTCCTTTTTTGTCCTTCATGCATATTTGCCTTCACTAACTTTCCCAGCATGCTCTTCTGGGCCCATAAACCTATAGTCTAGTCACTTAGCAATGTATTTTGTCAGCTCCATAGTATTGCTTAATTACATGCAGAGTGCCAGAATTATTTTTTTGGTTGGGCCAAACTCATTAGGAATCCCCCCTCCCCCCAAATTCTAGGTCAGCTGATAGCAATCCCCTCATCTGCTGACTTTGCCAAACCTAATACACACTATACCTACCTTTTTTTCTGGTCAGATTTATGGACAAATTCACCAAAGCATGTAGTGCAAGGGCCTGCCTCAATACTTTCAAATGCTACAGTTTCAAGTATTTTTTCTCCTATTATTATCTTGATAAGTAATAGCAGAATGTCAAAATGTGCTTCCATTTGTTCCTTTTTTTGGTATTATGACACTTCTTACCTGTTCGGTGGGCTGCCAATAGTGTAAGTAAGGAGGGGCTGGCCAAAGTATCACACATTATTTCTGCATTCAGCTCTCAATGAAATGGAGAGGGTTACCTGTCCAAAATATCCCCCCTCATTTTTTGCAAGGGCCCATCAGATGGGGCGGGGATGGGGGGGTGATGACTCTGATAGGGGGAACTTATACTTTAGGCTTTAAATACTCATTTCCAAAAATGTTATACTGATATTGTCCAAAAATGTTTGTGTCTATTTTGCTTGCAATGTTGATGTGCAAAATTACTAATTATTTTTCTTGTTTCACTCCACAGTTTCCTTCAACGCCACAGGAATGGCAGACTGTGGCCTCCCACTTTGCCAGCCCTTGGGACTTTCCCAATTGTGGAGGTGCAATTGATGGGAAACTTGTCTGCATCTTCCCACCCCCCAACTCGGGGCCCTACTATTATAATTACAAGTGGTTTAATAGTATCGTGATGTTGGCGGTGGTGTCTGTGACCTATGACTTCCTGTATGTGGACGTGGGGCAAAATGGCCAGATGTCAGATGGTGGAGTGTTCGCACGGACGGAATCCTACTGGCATCTCCAGAGTGGCAGTCTGGGCTTGCCCCCCCCCAGAGGAGAATCTGGAAGGACTCCCGTTCATTTTCGACACGGATGAGGCATTTGCTCTGTCAAACCATCTGATGCGGCCTTTCCAGATGAGGGCCCTCACTCCAGATCAGAGGATCTTTCATTTCTGGCTGGCCAGAGCCAGAAGAGTCATGGAGAACACTTTCGGAATACTGGCCAGCCGGTTCCACCTATTTTTGACGCCAATCCACATGGCGGAATACAAACTAAATCATATAGTGCTTCCCTGCTGCATTCTGCACAATTTTTCGAAAAAACATTCCTCAAATTATGTGGTCTCAGTTGGCCCAGATGCAGACTTGCCGGAAAATTACCACTTCACGGCCCTTGAAGCTGCTCGTACTGGCTTGCCACCCCCAAAGCGCCCGCGAGGTCAGAAACCAATACATGGAGTACTTTGTGGGTAGGGGGGCCATTGATATGCCAGACAATGTCTGAGAGGCATTTTTTTAATACATTTTTCTTTGAAACTCCAATAATCTTTGTTTTCATTTACTGCTTGACTTTGTTTTAGGTGTCTCATAGAAATTTTTGCTGTTTTTTTGTGCCTTTTTTAACAACAGTGCAAACCCAAGTTCTGAGCAAGATGAGGTGACAGTCTCTTCTTCAGATAATCTTATTATGCTGTGGGTCTGCTACACACACACCTTGTTTTTGTTGATAATGTATGTAGTGCATTACTGACAAAAATATTGCTAATTTTCAGCACCATGGCAGAAATATGTGGGATCATGAAAATGGCATGATTGGGGAAATTTAAACATCACTGTGGGTGTTATTTACTAAAGGCACATCCACTATGCACTACAAGTGCACTGCAAAAGTGCACTGCAAAAGTGCACCTGAAACTTCACTTGGAGTGTAAAATGGATTTGCCTTTAGTAAATAACACCCATTGCCACAGAAACCAACAACTTTACTCCAAATACTGCTTTTGCGCATTGAAAAAGAAAGCCACACATTGCTGATAATTTCACTTTTTACTCAAAGCACATTCACATGTGCGTTTAGAAAAGGGTTTTACAACAAACCAACATATTTGGTGTATAGAAAACATTATTCTGGGTAACATTTTTATACCTTGGCATTTTTGTGTAAACAGGCATGTATCAAAGCATAACATACAGTACACAGGAACTTACAAAGTTCAACTTTGAAAAGTGAAGACAATATCAGACATGAGTATGTACAAACTGTGCTGATATTGCCTTCATCAGATGGGGTGTCACCCCTGGAAAAGGCAAATTTGGAAGATGCACACACAATGAGAATCCAAAAGTGGCCAGTTTCCTCCTGATCCCATGCCTAATGTCAACATTTTCTATCTCCCATCATGTGGTATCAATGAACATGTTTTGGGGGTACAACCCCTTCATCTCAGCCACTTTAGTAGCAAGGAAGGGGTTGCACCCACAAAACACGTACATTGATCCCTCATGATGGGAGATAGTATATGTTGACACACTGTGTGCATCTTCCAAATTTGGCTTTTTGAAAAATATAAAAGTTTTTTGGAAAAATAAAAAACTATGCTAGTTAGTTTGGGGTGTTTCAGACTCTCCCCAAAACATCAATGATGTTCTTCATTTTCTGTTGAACATCATTGATGTTTTTCTGTATATTCTCTAAATCGCGATTGCACCCCATTATCTCCCCAATGAGGATCTGGGCACTTTCACTGGTAAAATGTGATTCTTCTTCCACATCACCTAAAAAAAAAAACCACCATGTATTATAAATATGCAGACATACATTGATTAGCTTACCGGAAGCTGTGGTCTCCGACACTCACCTGTTGTGGTGACAATTTGTCTAACTTCAACAATCTCTCCTTCCTCCTCCTCCTCTATTTTGGTGTTGGTATTTCCCCTTCTTTGGGAAGTGTGGGGTCCCTGGTGTCCTCAGACTTCCCGAGTATTTTCTCCCCTATGAGAATGTAAAAAAGGAATACTTAGCACACAGAGGGCAGAAATAGGAAAATGAAACATTGCTTGGAAGTGTCGTACAATTGTGTTTTTTGGCCGAGTTCAAAGGTGAGAACATTATTTTTGACACTTTCTAAAGCTGGAATACTTACCTGTAGTGTGAACAAATGTAGTGAAGTGTAAGTTGGGAAAACATTGTTTTCAGAGTGGGCTAATGAACAATGTTTATTACGAACGATTGAACCCATGAACTTGAAAGTGTCCATTAGCAGTACGCAAGCAATAATAATAATAATATGAACACACGACAACTACTTAATTTTTTGAAGAACTCGTTTCATCCTTCTGTACTGATCGTGCTCCCTCGGTTTCAGGTCTGACCAGCGTTTTCTCAGTTGATCCTTGGATCGTCGTACCCCAAAATTCTTCTGAAGACTCTTCACAACTTTAGTCATGATCTTGGCCTTTCTGATATTTGGGTTTGGGTAAGGTTCATACTTCCCATCATAGTCGTTCCTCTTCAATATGTCCACCATCTCCAACATCTCTCCAAAAGATATATTTGAGGCCTTAAATCTTCTCCTCTGGGATCGAGACGTTTCAGACTCCGGGCTTTCCTCGTCCTCCTCCTCGTTAGTGGAACTATGATTGCGCACCTGTTGTGTCTCCGCCATGTGCTCTCCCCACTGCGCCAAAAGAGAAGGGGCGGGGAATATTCTAGAAAGAACGTCAGGGGCGGGCGGCGTTTCACGCATGCGCACTGTAGATAAAACTCAACATGCGGAGGAGTGCGCATGCGCGGGACTTCCGGAACGAAGCACTAGCCGGGAGCTCCGCACCGCTCCGGTCTTTCGCGGCACCTCACGAGCGCTATTGTACGCAGCCAACTCTGGGGAGACCTCCCCCGTACAGCGGAACACCCCGGGCACCTACACCTATGCCGGGAAAGGTCTCCAAGAAGGACGTTAGCCGTCAGCTGGACTTTGGCCCGAAGGCCCCACAGCCTCCCAAGATGGCGGCCGCCATTCCCACATGCGGTGAGAACGTGACGCTGACTAGCACAGCTACCTATGCTACGATCGCAGCTTTGCCTGTGATCCACCAGCAGAACCCATTACCCTCTCCAGCTTCCACAGAATCACTCCTGGGCAGACTGCAAACGGAGAATCCATTCTCCCCGCTGGCTAGCATGCCTAACAGTGCTGTGGATTCCCTGCTAACCTCCCCCATCCTACCTGATCATCCCCCTGACATGACCCAGCTATTGAACAGCTTCTCTGATATGCTAGCTGTCGGTCTTGCCCAAAACGCTGCACAAATCACCTCTGCCATTAAAGCTGACATCCAGAGCCTGGGAGCCAGAATGGATGCCATTGAACAAACAGTTGATAATGCAGCTGCTCGCACAGACCAGAACACGGCCTGTATTCAAACCCTACAAGACCAGCTTGACACAGCCCTCTCTAAAATTGACGATTTAGAGAATAGAAGTAGACGTTATAACTTTCGCATCAGAGGCATTCCAGAATCGCAAACAGATACTCAGGCGATTGTCCGAGCTCTAATTAAGGATCTCATCCCTGACATCTCTGAAAGCAGACTTGAGCTTGACAGAGCCCACCGAGTTTTACAGCCCCCCCGCCAGGATGGCCTTCCTCGGGACATTGTGGTCAAGCCGCACTATTATAGTGTTAAAGAGGAAATAATGAAAAGCTCCAGAAACAGGGGAGACATCTCCCTCAACGGCGCCAAAATTCTAATCTTTGCGGACATATCGCCTACTACTATCCAGAAACGAAGAGCCCTCAAACCCCTACTGGATATTCTCTCGCAGAAGATGATCAAATATAGATGGGCCTTCCCTTTCCGTCTGCAGTTTACCTTCAAGGAGAAATCGTATAACATCACGAATTTCCAGAATGGCGAACGTTTACTTCTACACTTGGGGCTCATCTCTCAGGAACTTTCCCCCCAACACATGGAGACCCGTCCGAGTTCCTTCAAGAGGCCATCGCCGACCAGCCCTCTGACCCCCCTCTGGGTTAAACAGCAACCGAAGAGACAGAGGGACGCCGTCCCACCAAGATGAACTCCCGCCCTTCCCGACCCCTTGGGGTCTGACCCTTTCTCTCCACCCTCGCCAGATCTTCTCTGGGCGCAGGATTCCCCAACTCAACCACTGAGTCCACCCGGGACATTTTTCCAGTAACCCTTTATTCCCTGTTTTCTACCCCCCTCCCCCCCCCTTCCCCTTTTTTGAATTATCAGGGACATGCATGCACGGCCAAGAACCGTGTTTTCTCAACGTGTCACGTTCTGAATCCTGGGGGCCTCCCCCTAGGGACTCTTTTGTTTTCAAATATTTTTTGCTGTTTTGGTTAACAATTTTTTGAAGTTAATGTTATGTTGTTATTTAAAAGGTGCGGACCGCCGCTCGACCGGAGCGGGTATGCCTGCCACTCCACCTGTTGTAGCCCTGGGGATTGATTTTCCCATGGTGGCACCAGGAATGCAACCTTCTAATGGGTTGCCCTTCTACCGATCCCTACAATCCAAAGGGATCCGGAGCAGGCTCCACCCTGCCTTTCCATTCCATGGGGAACCCAGGTCTCCTTTCTTCCTGGACCTTCCCCCCTTCTCCTCACTCTTTTCTTTCCTTTTCTGGTTTCCCTTTCTTCTCTCTACTCATTTGTCTTCTACCCCACAGATGCCTTCAAGGAGAGCTGGACGTTTTGAACCTCCCCGGTTTACGAGAACAGAACTTGCCCTCAACCTCGAGACCAGGACCCGCTCGGGACAGGTAACCAAAGCCAGCACATGCTCGCACCTTACACCTCATGTCTATGGCTGATGATATACCCCATACACAATCCCTTAAAGTAGCATCCCACAACACCCAAGGTCTAAACTCCCCCATCAAAAGGCGCAAGGCCCTACATAGCTACCATTCTAAGAACTTTGACATTGTTCTTCTACAGGAAACACACTTCCCGAAAAGTTTTAATCCCTCCTTCCTTCACCGTAATTATCCCACCTTTTACCTCGCCAACGCTGACGATAAGAAAAGAGGGGTCGCTATCCTCATTTCTAAACGCACATCCTTTACCCTATCTCATACGATTAGGGACACAGAAGGACGTTACATTCTTGTCAAGGGACTTGTTAATGGGTCTCTTTTCTCCCTCATTTCTTATTACGCCCCTAATAAAGGCCAAACTAGGTTCTTTTCTTCAATGTTGACCTCCCTTTCCCCTCACCTGGAGGGTAAGGTGATTATGGGTGGCGACTCTAATGTCGCCTTCGATCACGTGCTAGACAAGTCCTCCTCGAAGAGGTCTCTCTTGAAGAGGCCTCCCAAGCAGAGTCTTCGCATTGCAAGGCTCTTTCACGCTTTGGGCATGATAGACTCCTGGAGGGAGCTGAATCCCTCAGCCCAAGATTATACGCACTTTTCTGCACCCCATAGTACCTACGCCCGCATAGACCACATTTTCATTCACTCCACTGATATTCCTCTAACCTCCCATGCCGCCATAACTGATGTCCCTTGGTCTGATCACGCAATAGTCTCCTTGAAGATTTCCGGGTGCCTGAATCGAACAACTCCTCCGCAATGGCGGCTGAAAGAGTCCTTGCTTTCTCACCCGGCACATCGCACTAGCCTCGAAATTGACCTAAAAGACTATTTCCGTACTAATGACACTGAGGACATTTCCCCCAGTGTTCTGTGGGGGGCACATAAGGCAGTTATGAGGGGTAAGCTCATTCAGCTCTCCTCCCGCCTTAAACGGGAAAAACAAGCAGACATTGTCAACTTGGAGAAAAACTTCCAGATCCTATGTAAAGAGCACAAAAAACACCCCTCTGCTTCCTCCCTTGCTCGCCTCGATGCTGCCAAGATCGCTCTTAACACCGCCCTCACATCCAGCGCCGAGAACCATACCCGATGGGTGAGCGGTAGATTTTATCTTAATTCAGATAAATTCGGACCACTCCTCGCAGCGAAACTCTCCCCCAAATTTAGAGCTCAGGCCCTCCCAAAAATCAAATCACCATCTGGTGCTCTTACACAAAACCCCAAACATATCCTGAAGGCCTTCCACGAATTCTATGCTAAGCTTTACTCTAGCCCGAACCATATTAGCTCTCAGTTCACCGAAAACTACCTAGATAGCGTCCCTCTCCCAAAGATATCGGACTCTCATCGTTCAATCATGGAGGCCCCCATCTCGGAAACAGAAGTTAGAGCAGTCATTAAAGACCTTAGGAAGGGGTCTGCCCCGGGCCCTGATGGATTTTCAACACATTATTATAAGACCTTTTCCGACATATTATCTCCTTATCTGGCCCGATTTTTTAACTCATTGTCCCAAGCTTCACCCCTAGACCACACAACAAATTTGGCATATATCTCGGTTATCCCTAAACCGGGGAAAGACCAGAGTCTAGTTAGTAACTATAGGCCCATCTCCTTAATCAACAACGATCTGAAAATAATGACCAAAATTCTCTCCAACCGACTGGGATCTTTCATTAGCAATTATATCCATAAGGACCAAGTGGGATTTATTCCCGGAAGACAGGGACCGGACCAGATAAGGAGAGCGGTGGATATTATTTCCCTTCTCAACTCAGGGTGGGACGGAGGGCCTCCTCAGGAGGGCTTCCTTCTTTCTTTAGACTTGCAGAAAGCGTTCGACACTATCACATGGCCTTACTTATTTGGCGTTCTACGAAAATGGGGTTTTGGTCCCCACTTCACTCACCTCCTAGGGGCTCTCTACTCTCACCCTCGGGCACAGGTTAGACTCCAGGGCCACCTCTCAGACCCCTTCCTAATCAGTAAAGGAACCAGACAGGGATGCCCACTCTCCCCCCTTCTCTTCGCCATTGGTATTGAAACATTAGCTATATCCATCAGGAATCATCCGGACATTCAGGGAGTACGTTGTGGCAATAAGATTCACAAATGCGCTCTGTTCGCAGACGACGTCCTCCTTTTTATTACCTCCCCCACAGTCTCGACCCCTCATGTCCTTCAACTCCTCCAAGAATTCGGACAAGCCTCAGGACTCCAAGTTAATATGGCCAAGTCAACAGCCCTCAATGTTTCCTTAACCCCTGAAGTAGTAAATAGGCTAAAAGGACACTTCCCTTTCGCCTGGAGCTCTCCCTCTATCCCATACCTAGGGATTCAACTTACATCTAACTTTGGCCAGTTGTTCCACCAGAATTACCCACCCATGATCAAAAAACTTAAAAATGATCTTGAACAATGGTCCCTTCATAAGATATCCTGGATAGGGAAAATTAACGCTGTAAAAATGACCCTTCTTCCTAGGTTACTGTACCTCTTCCGCTCTCTACCCATTCCGGTACCTAAGTCTCTTATACAGAACCTTCAATCGACAATTATTAAATTTACCTGGGGCAAATCCAACCACAGACTCCCCAAGAAAACATTATTTAGACCCAGAAGAAAAGGCGGTCTAGGTCTGCCCAATCTATGGTGGTATTACCAAGCAGCACAACTCTGCCAGATATCTAATGTTTACTCAAGCGGGCCTAAACCCGAATGGATAGAGATGGAAAGACAGGCTATCCCTAAATTTACTATCGATTACCTCTTATGGCGCCCTCCAAAATCTAGACCCCCAGTCATGTCTCCTACCCTCTCTCACTCCCTTGCTCTTTGTGATAAGATTTACAAGTCCACTACGCTTACCTCCAGGTGGCAACCCCTCGCACATATCTTCAATAACCCCTCATTTCAGCCGGGGCTGAATATCAAAGCATTCCAATGGTGGATAGACAAAGGTCTTTATAGAATAGGACATTATCTTAATCCGGCAGGACCACTTAAGTTGAAACAATGCATCTCTAAGTTGGAGATGCCTCCTACAGAAAGGTTCCGGTTCCAACAATTATCCCACTTTCTGCATAAACTAACTTCCCAATACCCCCTTCCCCTCACAGTTTCGCCTTACGAACTCTGGTGTTCTTCAGCCATAGACATGAGGGGAGGGATTTCGCTGATCTATTCGGCATTTGCAGAACCAACGGATAAAGCGCAGTACATGCTGAGCTGGGAACACGACCTAGGAATCGAGTGGGACCTGGACTCCTGGCACACCCATTTCAATACTGCATTTAAGGGGATCCTCAACACATCTCTGGTGGAGGCGGACGTCAAAGTCCTTACCCGTTGGTACCTGGTACCCACACGCCTTGCTAAGTTTTACCCTCAATCCTCCCCCTTATGTTTCAGAGGGTGTGGGCACCTGGGATCGCTCATTCACATTTTGTGGGAGTGTCCCAGGATTAGAAACTTTTGGAATAAGACGTTTGCACTGATCCGCAAGGTCACCGGCCAAGCAGCTCCCCAATCCCCAACATTCGCCCTCTTAAATGAAGGAATCCCCCACATCTCCAAACATATTCAGTCTTTGATTCACTTCATCCTATTGGGTGCTAAATTGACTATAACCAGGTCCTGGAAATCCCCTAGGGTTTCCTTCTCGAATCTGAAACAAAAAATTACCTGGATTATGTTTCAAGAAAAAACTTCCTACACTATTCTGGACAAAACGAGTAAATTTAAAAGGGTTTGGGAGCCCTGGGCTAGTCACATTGGGATCCTTATTTAGTTTTTGGTCTCGGTGTTTTGTTCTAGAGATTGCTCTATATTTTGAGCTACTCTCCCTTCTGTTCGCCTCCGGCTCTCCTTGACCCAGGCTCATTCAGTTTATCATGGTTCCCTCCCCCTCTTCCCCTCTCCTTTTCTCTTTCTTTCTTTCTCCTTCTTGTCCCTCCCCTCCCCCTCCCCCTGGTCAGGCCAGGCTGAGGGGGGGTGGGGGACGCTTTCCTGAACATACTCTGGCTTAACAATTATATTTAGGCATGTATTTTTATAACAATATCCTTTGTTTGCTTGGCTCTCCCAGGGGCCTGACATCATGTCCAGCTGGGAGCTATGCCTTTGAACAGGACCCCCTTGGGGACTTCCCCAGGTTCTTCCTATTAGTTTTTATGTTAGTCATGTTTTCAGTTTACACTAAACGGGGTATGATGTGACCTGACATTAGCTTATCCTCAGTCCCAGGTGAGACATGGGGCTCCGACACAGTGAGATCCCTGTCGGGGTGTCGGGGCACCAGGCCGTCGGGAGAGGGGGTTCATTTAGGCTTATTATTTTTTAATTTGTCTTTTCTTTTGAGCACGCCTTGTACTCCTAGTTCCTTTTCCCTGTCACATCTCTACCATGGTTTTCTTCAGGAGTTTATTTTTCACTTTAGTTGTGCAGGTTAAACTATACCCCTGACCCACCCCGGTACTAGGCTCTCCCTGCTGTTACCCCTATAGTTTTATACCTGATGACGGAGTAAGAAACTTACTCCATATTGTTCATGTGTACAACCTGTTTTGTTATCTATTCTTTATTTTATGGCTTTCCCCTGCGTGGGAGCTTCAACTCTGTTATGCCAACTTTTTTTTTTCAATAAAACTCTTTTAAACTTAAAAAAAAAAAAAAAAAAAACTCAACATGCGTGCGTCGTATGTACAATATGTGAACAGAGGAAGAAGCTGACGCGCCGATCGTGCAAACAAAGGTACAATTTTTAACTTGGTACATCACTAGCCTATACTGCTTCTAGATTGAGGCCTGCATTGGGACACGATTTAGTAGAGTTTAGGCTGACATTAGGGTTTGTCTTGTGTTGTGTCTTGCAGAGATTATGGACGGGTTTAATGATCACAGTTTCCTCCCTCTGTTCATCGATAAGTACAGGGAGCTGCCCTGCCTGTGGCAATCTACGCATCCACATTACAGTAACAAATTAAAGAGGCAGGCAGCAATGGAGAAACTGGTTGAGTTTGTGAAGCCGGTGGTCCCCAGGGCAGACACCAACTATTTAAAAACTAAAATTGGTGGCCTCAGGAGTACATATCTGAGGGAGCGGAAGAAGGTGCTGAAGTCCATGCAAACTGGAGCTGCAGCAGATGACGTTTATGTCCCCAGGCTGTGGTATTATGACAGGATGCATTTTTTGTCAGACCAGGCTGAGGTCAGGGAATCCCTCTCTACTCTTCCTTCCATGCGTCCTTCTATGCTACATTACACCCCTGCTGAGTCTTCCGATGCCCAACCTGGGCCTTCCACTCAGGAAGAACTGGAGGAGCCCAGCTTGAGCCAAGTATAGTATTGTTCTACATATTTTTGGAGTAAAAATTAATGATGTTAACTTGGTTATGTAACATCCCTAAAGGACAATTTTTGCTCTCTAATTGCTTATTTTAGAAAGTGTTTCACATATCAGTAGACAGTAGTGGCCAAAACCTTTGGGCTAAGAATGAAAAATGCTGGGCTCAGAATGATAGTCTTTTCTATTTGTTAACAATTTGCAACAGTCTTGAGCTGAAAATTGTGTGTGTGTTTGATGAACCAAAAACTAAAACTATGTCCCTTTTTCATACACAGGAAGACTTCAGCCAGGAAGAGGAGGGTGTGGAATGCCGCAGCCAGGAGGTGGCTGTGGAAAGTGGCAGCCAGGAGGAGGCAGGGGTAAGCAGCAGCCAGGCGGTGGGTGGGCGGAGGAGCCTGACTGAATCACAGGTCCCTCCCCTCCGCCTTCCACGCAAAAGGGCCAGAAAGGGTGGGAATGTGGAGGAGTCGGCTCTGAACCTGATCAGGGAAGCTTCAGCGGCCCTCAAAGCCACCCCCACATATCAAGAGGCCTTTGCCGCCTTGGCTGCCTGCAAACTCCAGCAAATGGAGGAGGGGCAACAGAACTTGTGTGAGGAGATAATTATCCACACCCTCAACAAGGGGCTGTTGGGCCAAATCACACAAGCAACACACTTGTGTGATTTGTCCCATGCCCCTCCTCCTCCTTCTGCCACACCTCCAGCACCACAGCCACAGCCTGGAAGGAAGCGTGGAAGGAAGACCAGAATGTGATAACCTGGGTTCAGTCTGGTCTGACAGAGGATGCAGCCTCTTGTAGGACCACAGCCTAGGAACATAGATGTCATCTGCTGCTGTTCTGGGTTTCTTGGACTTCAGGACCAGACTGCTCTCCCTCAGATATGTACTCCTCAGGCCACCAATTTTGGCATTTAAATAGTTGATGTGTGCCCTGGGGGCCAAAGGCTTCGCTAATCTCCCCAGTTTCTCCAGCTCTGCCTCCCTCTTTATTTGTTACTGACACCTAAATAAAGTTTTTTTTTGGTTGAAGAAATACTTGCCTATGTGTTTTACTTCAAAAAGGACAGTTTATTTGTGAGTAGGCAGGTACCTTTCAAAAATACAAAGTCAAACGAATAACAAGGGGCACCAACACCAAACAACCTCCTGTAGATTAAAAAAGAAAACAATAAATTAAAAAGATAATAATGGTGTTGTGGTAAATTGACACACAAAACACAACAAAAAAAAAATGCAAAGATGAGCAAACTGTCAAAAAAGGAGATGTTGATTAAAAAAACAACCACAAAATTATAAAAAAATAAATAAAAATAAGATTGGACGAATTAAAATATTGTATTGATGAAATGAGTAAAAAGAATAAAGAAATAAGTTAGGGAGAAGTGTGTGTGAATATGAGCAGCAAAACAACTTCATTCTTGTAGCATTGTAAAGAAAAAGAGAATGCGCCGCATGAAAGAATTTTTAACATTGCAGCGTGACGAATGTGCTATATCGATTACGAGCGGTAGTTTTACCTGACCGAGGGCTTCCATCTCAGAATTTTATTGTGAGCATGCGTGGCACCTTGTCCGTCGGACTAGGCTACACACGATTGGAACTGACATGATCGGATCATGTTGTTGGAAAATTTTATAGCCCAGCTCTCAAACTTGGTCCGTCGGAAACAGTCCGATGGAGCCCACACACTGTCGGATTATACGACAACACGGTCCTATCGGACATTGTCCATCTGAATATTCGACCGTGTGTACAAGGGCTAATACAGACAAATTGTCCTTTAGGGATGTTACATAACCAAGTGTTATGATGACAGCTACCAAGGGGGATATACCCAGTTCTGTCTGTAGGCTTAAAGAAGGTACAGGTCCTAAAATGATCCCCCTGCTTAAAAACCTCCAAATCCAGGAAAACCATACTTTCCTTATGTACATTCCAAGATAGAACAATATTTTTGTTGTTAAGATTGAGATCCTCCTGAAATAGTTGGAAATTAGTAGGTCTCCTTCCCAGACCATAAAGACTTTGTCAATGTACCTCCTGTAGCATATTAATTGGTTGGGGTGGTTTTAGAAAACCTTATCCTACTCCCAGTGTGCCATAAAAAGATTGGCAACACTGGGAGCAAAGCGGGCCCCCATTGCCGCTTCTTTAACTTGGAGAAAAAACTGTTTATCACACCAAAAATAGTTTTTGGTTAAACAAAAATCCAGGCACTGAATAAAAAACCTCTTAAGAGTACGTGAGAGACTAGAACCTTCCAAAGCCCATTTTACTGAAGACACAGCATCCTGATGTCCTCTGATAGTATAAAGAGAGCTAGCATCCGCTGTTATCATTATACTATCAGGACTACCAGGTAAGGATTCTAGTATTTGAATCATGTGTTTAGTATCTTGCAGATATGCTTTTGTCTCAACCACAAAAGGCTTAAGGAAAAAAACCTATGTACTGTCCCAGGCGCGTGGACACCAACTCAATCCCATTCACTATAGGGTGGCCTGGTGGGGCGTGGGCATTCTTGTGAATCTTTGGTAAAAAATATCCGACACGCTATGGGATCTAGGTATAAAGGCTCCTCTTTGGTAAGAATTTTTCTATCTTTACCTCTTTCTATAAGGTGATGTAGCTCTTTCTTAACCACTTACCCACTGGACACTTAAACCCTCTTCCTAAACAGACCAATTTTCAGCTTTCGGTGCTCTCACATTTTGAATGACAATTACTCAGTCATGCAACACTATGCCTATATGACATTTTTGTCCTTTTTTCACACAAATAGAGGTTTCTTTTGGTGGTATTTATTCATCGCTGGGTTTTTCTTCGTTTCTGTTATAAAATGTAGCAAATTAGTAATTTTTCTTCATATATTTTGGCCAAAATTTATACTGTTACATATCTTTGGTAAAAATAAGCCAAATAGGTGTATATTATTTGGTCTTTCTGAAAGTTATAGAGTCCACAAGCTATGGTGCCAATCTCTGAAAATTGATCAAACCTGATGCACTGGCATGTCATTTCTTGAGACCCTAACAAGCCAAGAAAGTACAAATACCCCCCAAATGACCCCTTTTTGGAAAATAGACATTCTAAGGTATTTAGTTAGAGGCATGGTGAGTTAATTTGACGTTGTCATTTTTTACCCCAAATTCTTTGCAAAATCAAGATTTTTTTTCACAAAATTGTTATATTAGCAGGTTATTTCTGACACACAGCATATGCATAGCACAAATTACACCACAAAACACATTCTACTACTTCTCCTGAGTATGGAGATATCACAAGTAGGGATGAGCCGAACACCCCCCGGTTCGGTTCACACCAGAACTTTCGAACGGACTGAAAATTCGTACGAACTTTAGAACTCCATTGAAGTCTATGGGACTCGAATGACAGAAATAAAAAGTGCTAATTGTAATGGCTAATATGCAAGATATTGTCCTAAAAAGGGTTTGGGGACCTGGCTCCTGCCCCAGGGGACATGGGTCAATGCCTAAAATGTTTTTAAAAATGGCAGTTTTTTCGGGAGCACTGATTTTAATGACGATTAAAGTGAAAAAAGTGAAATATTCCTTTAAATATCATGCCTGGGGGGGTGTCTATAGTATGTCTGTGAAGTGCCACGTGTTTCCCGTGTTTAGAACAGTCCCTGCACAAAATGACATTTAACAGAAAAAAAGGAATTTAAAACTGCTTGCGGTTTTAATGTAATATCTGGTTCCGGCAATATGGATGAAAATCATTGAGAAAAATGGCATGGATAGCCCCCCTGCCCATTACCAGCCCCTTTGGGTCTTGTACGGATATTAAGGGGAACCCCGTACCCAATCCATATTTAAAAAGGGAAAGGTGTGTGGCCCCCAGGCCTATATACTCAGAACAGCAGTATACAGGCGGTGCAAACAAGACAGGGGCTGTGTAGGTTTGTTGTGTTAAGTAGAATCTGCTTGTAATTTTCAACTGGCACATTTTTAAAGTGTAGCTCCAGTCAAAAAATCTATTTTTAAGCTTTTTGGAAAACATAGGGAAGGGTTATCACCCCTGTATAATTTGTTTTGCCGTCCGTCTTTTTTCATCTGACTTCCTGTTGTCTCCTTCCATTTGCAAGTAGGAGACGTTTGTAAGTTGGATGTTTGAAAGTAGGGGCCTACCCTATATGCTCTGCAGAAATGGCGAAACAAGGTGTTGGTGTTGCCACAACATTGTAAGCCCTCAAAGTGACTCTTGGTGGGCGCTGGAGCGCCCTGCTGTGAACGATTATATCAAGAATTGTAATTACATGCCATTGTTGAACAGTGGTAGAAAAATTGGGCCTTTGGTGGTTGTGGTTCTGGTGGTGCTGGTGCCACAACACTATAAGTCCTCACAATTACTCTCGGTGGGCACAGGACCGGGCACTGCTGTGAAATATTATATCAAGAATTGCAATTACATGCCC
This sequence comes from Lithobates pipiens, assembly GCF_037356315.1. NCBI lineage: Eukaryota > Metazoa > Chordata > Amphibia > Anura > Ranidae > Lithobates > Lithobates pipiens. The sequence goes on from NW_027507903.1 coordinate 338,161,202, forward strand.
CTGTTAAACAGGGGCTGAAAAATTGGGCCTTAGGCACTGGTGCTGGTGCCACGACACTGCAACCTCTCCCATATACTCTATTTGTAGTGCAGGAATGAGCCCTGCTGCAAAGCATTGCATTAAAAATTGTAATTAAACGCCCCTGTTAAACAGGGGCTGAAAAATTGGGCTGCTGGTACTGGTGCTGGTGCCACGACACTGCAACCTCTCCTATATACTCTAGTTGTGGTGCAGAAATGAGCCCTGCTGCAAAGCATTGCATCAAAAATTGTAATTAAACGCCCCTGTTAAACAGGGGCTGAAAAATTGCTCTGGTGGCATCACCCAGAACCAAAAATGTTCTTCCAACATATCAGCGGAGGAGGAAGAGGATAGACAATCAACATAACAGGACAGTCACTCAGCATCAGCATAGGCAATCTTGAAGGGATGTGATATTTAAAAAAAAATTATTCGGTCACATCAGCTTCAGATTCTTGGTAGCTGTGGGTGATCCAAGACTGATTCATCTTCATGAAGGTCAGTCGATCAACTGAGTCGGTGGACAGGCGCACCCTGTGATCGGTAACAAAGTCACCAGCGGCACTGAAGGTGCGTTCCGAAAGAACGCTGCATGCAGGACAGGCCAGTAGCTCAATTGCATACTGTGCAAGTTCTGGCCAGTGATCCATCCTCAAGACCCAGTAAGCCAGAGGATTTTCGGTGGGAAAGGTGGCCAAGTCTGACCATGCCCCTAGGTATTCCTGCACCATGTAAATCAGACGCTGGCGATGGTTGCTGGAACCGATCATACCTTGGGGCTGCAGACTAAAAAATTGTCTGAGTTCAGGAGGCTCCTCAGGAGGACGTGGTGGGTCTAGGGAAGGAGTCACTGATGATGACATTGAGAGGAGGGAAGAAAATGTGTTGGCAGCTGCTTTGCTAGTACCCTGAGCCTGGGTGAGAGAAGATGAGGAGGATGAGGAGGGCTTGGTCATCCACTCTACCAAGTCGTTGGCATGTTGCGGCTCAACATGTCCAGCTGCCGAAAAGAAGGATAAGCGTGTCCCATGGCCACGCGCAGATGATGACGATGCACCGCGTCCATGACCAGCACTGTTGTCTCTAGACACATGCCTGCCCTCTATTATCGGTTCGCGCCTGTCTGCCTCTCCTTGCTGGCCTTCCAGACATGGTAATGGCCTGAAGGGAGTTATACTAGCAGTACACCCACGTCCGATTATAGCAGGCAAATGTCCCTGCCCCAGCTGCTGGACCAGCGAAAGAAGTTCACTCCCAGCCATCCACATGCCCAGCGGTTCAATGCTAGCTTGGCTAAATTGCTAGCACTTCAACTGCTGCCTTTTCAGTTGGCAGACTCTGCCCCCTTCCGTGAGTTTGTACAATGTGCGGTTCCTCAGTGGCAGGTCCCCAAACGCCACTTTTTCTCACGGAAGGCGATTCCGGCTCTCTACCGGCATGTGGAAGGCAATGTCCTTGCCTCACTGGATAGGGCGGTCAGCGGTAAGGTGCATATAACCGCTGACTCATGGTCCAGCAGGCATGGACAGGGACGTTACCTGTCTTTCACGGCCCATTGGGTCACTCTTCTGGCAGCTGGGAAGGATGCAGGACAAGGTGCAGTATTGTTGGAGGTTGTTCCACCACCACGCCTCCAAAATGCTACTATTGGCTGTGACACACCTCTCTCCTCCACCCCCTCCTCTTCTTGTTCCTCCATGGCCTCTTCCAGTGCTCTGTCCTCAGAACCAGCGGTGCTCCGTAGGCGTTCCAGGGGCTATGCAAGTACGCAGGCAAAACGATGCCATGCCATGCTTGCGCTGGTTTGTTTGGGGGACAGGAGACACACTGGGGCGGATGCTTTGTCAGCTCTGCAGGGGCAGGCCGAGAGGTGGTTGACACCACGCCAGCTTAAGCCAGGAATGGTGGTTTGCGACAATGGCACCAACCTCCTCTCCGCCCTCCGACAGGGACAACTGACCCATGTACCCTGTGTGGCTCACGTCTTTAACCTGGTGGTGCAGCGGTTCTTGTGCAGGTACCCGGGCTTACAGGATGTCCTGAAGCAGGCCAGGAAAGTCTGTGTGCATTTCCGCCGATCATTTAATGCCTGTGCTTGGCTGGCTGAGCTCCAAAAGGAGTTGAACCTGCCCAAGAACTGCCTTATATGTGACATGCCCACCAGGTGGAACTCAACGTTGGCCATGCTACAGCGGCTGCACACGCAGCAGAGGGCCATCAATTAGTACCTGTGTGACAACAGCACCAGGGCAGGGTCAGGGGAGCTCGGTTTTTTCTCACCACGCCAGTGGGGCATGATCAGGGATGCATGCACTGTCCTGTCACCGTTTGAGGAGGCCACAAGGATGGTGAGCAGGGACAGTGCATGCATCAGTGACACTGTGCCTCTTGTCCACCTCTTGGAGCATACGCTGCGTGGAATAATGGACAGGGCACTTGAGGCAGAACAGAGGCAGGAAGAGGAGGACTTCCTTGCCTCTCAAGACCCCCTTTATCCAGACAGTGTTCCTGCTGTGCCACCCATCACACAGGAAGAGGAGGAAGAGGAGGAGGAGGAGGAGGAGGATGATTGTGTCAGCATGGAGGTGGAGGCTGGCACTCAACATCAGCAGCAGCAGCAGTCTTGTAGGGATGATTTACAGTCCCAAGAAACCCGTGGACTTGAACGTGGCTGGGAGGAGGTAGCTGCGGATCATGTTGTCCTTAGTGACCCAGAGGACTCCAGACCGAATGCCTCAGCTAACCTACTCTGCATGGCCTCCCTGATCCTGCAAAGCCTGCGGAATGATCCTCGTATTCTTCGGATCACGGAGAGGGACCATTACTGGCTGGCCACTCTCCTTGATCCACGGTATAAGGGTAAGGTTGCCGACCTTATCTTGCCATCGCAGAGGGAGCAGAGGATGAGACATCCCTGGGAGGCCTTGCAGAAAGGTCTGTGCAATGCGTTCCCAGAGACTGGAAGGTTACAAACTCCTGGTGCTGGACAACGTGTTGCTGAGGCATCGGTCAGAAGGAGCGGTGGAGAAGGTGGACGTCTAACCGATGATTTCAGACAATTTTTTAGTCCACAGCCCCAAGGTATGATCAGTTCCAGCAACCATCGCCAGTGTCTGATTTACATGGTGCAGGAATACCTAGGGGCAAGGTCGGACTTGGACACCTTTCCCACCGAAAATCCTCTGGCTTACGGGGTCTTGAGGATGGATCACTGGCCAGAGCTTGCACAGTATGCAATTGAGCTACTGGCCTGTCCTGCATCCAGCATTCTTTCGGAACGCACCTTCAGTGCTGCTGGTGGCTTTGTTACCGATCACAGGGTGCGCCTGTCCACCGAATCAGTTGATCGACTGACCTTCATAAAGATGAATCAGTCTTGGATCACCCACAGCTACCAAGCACCTGAAGCTGATGTGACCGAATAATTTTTTTTGAAATATCACATCCCTTCAAGACTGCCTATGCTGATGCTGAGTGACTGTCCTGTTATGTTGATTGTCTATCCTCTTCCTCCTCCGCTGATATGTTGGAAGAACATTTCTGGTTCTGGGTGATGCCATCAGCCCAATTTTTTTGCCCCTGTTTAACAGGGGCGTTTAATTACAATTTTTAAAGCAATGCTTTGCAGCAGGGCTAATTACTGCAATAAAACTAGAGTATATGGAAGAGGTTGCAGTGTGGTGGCACCAGCACCAGTGCCTAAGGCCCAATTTTTCTGCCCCTGTTTAACAGGGGCGTTTAAGTACAATTTTTGATGCAATGCTTTGCAGCAGGGCTAATTCCTGCACTAAAACTAGAGTATATGGGAGAGGTTGCAGTGTCGTGGCACCAGCACCAGTGCCTAAGGCCCAATTTTTTCTGCCACTGTTTAACAGGGGCGTTTAATTACAATTTTTGATGCAATGCTTTGCAGCAGGGCTCATTCCTGCACTACAACTAGAGTATATGGGAGAGGTTGCAATGTCGTGGCACCACTACCAGTGCCAGCAGCCCAATTTTTCTGCCCCTGTTTAACAGGGACATGTAATTACAATTCTTGATATAATATTTCACAGGAGGGCCCGCTCCTGTGCCCACCCAGAGTTACTGTGAGGACTTATAGTGTTGTGGCACCAGCGCCACAACCACCAAAGGTCAATTTTTCTACCACTGTTCAACAATGGCATGTAATTACAATTCTTGATATAATCATTCACAGCAGGGCGCTCCAGCGCCCACCAAGAGTCACTTTGAGGGCTTACAATGTTGTGGCAAAACCAACACCTTGTTCCTCCATTTCTGCAGAGCATATAGGACAGGCCCCTACTTTCAAACATCCAACTTACAAACATCTCCTACTTGCAAATGGAAGGAGACAACAGCAAGTGAGATGAAAAAAGATGTATGGCAAAACAAATTATACAGGGGTGATAACCCTTCCCTATGTTTTCCAAAAAGCTTAAAAATTGTTTTTTTGACTGGAGCTACACTTTAAAAATGTACCAGTTGAAAATTACAAACAGATTCAACTTAACACAACAAACCTATACAGTCCCTGTCTTGTTTGCACCACCTGCATACTGCTGTTCTGAGTATATAGGGCCTGGGGGCCACACGTATTTCCTTTTTTTAATATGGGTACGGGGTTCCCCTTAATATCCGTACAAGACCCAAAGGGGCTGGTAATGGGCAGGGAGGGCTACCCATGCCATTTTTCTCAATGATTTTCAACCATATTGAAGAAAACAGATATAACATTAAAACCGCAAGCAGTTTTAAATGACGTTATTTCTGTTAAATGTAATTTTGTGCAGGGACTGTTCTAAACACGGGAACCACGTGGTACTTCACAGGCATACTATAGACACCCCCCAGGCATGATATTTAAAGGAATATTTCATTTTTTTTTTCACTATAATTGTCATTAAAATCAGTGCTCCCGCCAAAACGGTCATTTTTAAAAACATTTTAGGCATTGACACATGTCCCCTGGGGCAGGAGCCAGGTCCCCAAACTTTTTTTAGGACAGTATCTTGCATATTAGCAGTTAAAATTAGCACTTTTAATTTCGAACGTTCGAGTCCCATAGACTTCAATGAGGTTCTAACGTTCGTACAAATTTAGGGTCCGTTCGAAAGTTCTGGTGCGAACCGAACCGGGGGGTGTTCGGCTCATCCCTATAGGTGGATATAACAGTGTATTCTGCGGTCAGGGCACGCAGACAGCACACACAATCTCATACAACTGACTGCAAGCTCTATTTAAAAAGAGCAAGAAAGAGCAAGATAGCTAGCTATATAGGTGGATATAACGATGTATACTGTGGTCAGGGCACGCAGACAGCACGCACAATCTCCTACAACTGACTGCGAGCTCTATTTAAAAAGAGCAAGATAGCTAGCTATATAGGTGGATATAGCGGTGTATACTGCGGTCAGGGCACGCAGACAGCACGCAGAATCTCCTACAACTGACTGCAAGCTCTATTTAAAAAGAGCAATATAGCTAGCTATATAGGTGAATATAACGGTGTATTCTGCGGTTAGGGCACGCAGACAGCACGCACAATCTCCTACAACTGACTGCAAGCTCTATTTATAAAGAGCAATATAGCTAGCTATATAGGTGGATATAACGGTGTATTCTGCGGTCAGGGCACGCAGACAGCATGCACAATCTCCTACAACTGACTGCAAGCTCTATTTAAAAAGAGCAAGATAGCTAGCTATATAGGTGGATATAATGGTGTATACTGCAGTCAGGGCATGCAGACAACAACCACTACAGAAGCGCAAGAACGCAAAATCGGACGATAATGAATGGTGTATACTGTGTTGAAGGTACACAGAACACCCACTAACTCCTACAGACGCCAGCACACTACAAAAGGCTGCCACGCTGGTGGCCTTATATAGTGCGGGGCATGTACTACACAGCCTGAGCTATGATTGGCCACAGGCATCCTGCCTGTGGCCAATAATGGCTCTCCTCGCTGCGGCGCTGTGATTGGCCAAGCATGCGGGGTCACAGTGCATGCTTGGCCAATCATGAGCCAGCAATGCACTGCAATGGCGCAGTGCATTGTGGGCCGTGAGCGCCACACGAATTTGGCATGAACGGCCCATAAAGTTCGGTATTCACCGAACGGACAAACAGCCGATGTTCGAGTCGAATGTATGTTCGACTCAAACACGAAGCTCATCCCTACTCCACGACACCTTCAAGTTGGCCTTCTACAATCCATACCCAATGGAGAGAGGCCCTGGACTCACCTGTCTATGGATTTCATTGTGGAATTGCCCAACTCCCAAGGCAACACTGTTATCCTTATGGTGGTTGACCGGTTCTCAAAGATGTGTGATTGTATTCCACTTAAGAAGTTGCCCACCTCTAAGGAACTGGCTTCCATTTTTGCTCGGGAGATCTTTCGCTTACATGGGCTACCCAAGGTGATTGTCTCGGATAGGGGAAGTCAGTTTGTCTCCCTGTTCTGGCGAGCCTTTTGTGCACAGTTGGGAATCCAGCTTGCGTTCTCTTCTGCTGATCACCCGCAGTCTAATGGGGCCACAGAACAAGCCAATCAGTCCTTGGAGAAATTCCTACGTTGCTATATTTCTGACCATCATAACAACTGGTCTGACCTATTACCTTGGGCAGAGTTTGCTCACAGTGCTCACAGTGCCTTGAATTCTGCCTCCCGATTGTCTCCATTTATGGCGAATTATGGTTTCCAACCTTCCATGTTGCCTGACTCGTTTGTTCCACAGAGTATTCCTGCATTAGAGGAACATCTCCATGGTCTTCGTTCCACTTGGGTACAAGTCCAGGAGGCTTTGCGTCATGATAATGATAGGTACAGACTTCATGCTGACCGCAGATGCCTGGCTGCGCCTTCCTACCAGGTTGGGGACAGGGTCTGGCTGTCATCTCGCAACCTCCGGCTTCGTGTTCCCTCACTGAAGTTTTCACCTTGGTTTATTGGGCCTTTCTGTATACTTTGCAGGATTAACCCAGTAGCTTACGCGTTGGACCTTCCTCCTAGTATGCACATCTCAAATGTGTTTCATGTCTCCTTATTGGAACCGTTGGTCTGTAACCGATTTACCACCTCTGTGCCACGTCCTCACCCTATTCAGGTTGAGAACCATGAGGAGTATGAGGTACAATCCATTGTTGACTCCCGTAGTATCCGTGGGCACATACAGTACCTGGTGCATTGGAAGGGGTACGGTCCGGAGGAACGCTCCTGGGGATTCATCCTCTGACGTTCATGCCCCTGCCCTCCTCCGCGAGTACCATAGACAGTTTCCCCTAAAGCCCGGTGGCCCTCCTAGGGAGAGGGGTCATTAAGGGGGGTGGTACTGTCAGGGCTGGCCGCTCAGCTGTCGGCTAATTGCCAGCTCTCTTCTCTTTCCACAGTTAACAGCTGTTCCCGATGATGCTCGTCTGACCTGCCTATTTAACGCCTTCCAGCTCACTTTTTCCTTTGCCTTCACGTTGGTCACATCACAAGGAAACATCTCCTGCTGTTTGTTCAAGACTGGCTTGCTGACATCCCTCCTGGCTTCTTATCCTGCTTGCAGTTGCTCTCCTTGGATCCCTGACTTCTGGCCTAGCTGTTTACTCAATCTGGGTAATGAACTTTGGACTGGCTGATTACCCGATCTGGCTACTTGACTCTGGCTATGCTTGACTACGCTTTTTCTATTTACCTTTTATTTTTATTAATAAACAAATGTGATTTGATTGTACTTCTGTCTTGTCTGTCTTATGGTTTCTGACTCCTGGCTTGGCTTACTATCCGTTCCGGTTACTGGACTTTGACCATGTTTTTTTTATTTTTATTTATTTTTATTCCTTTATTCAGCTCTACATTCCAAAGCAAGACCTATTTACCATAATAGCATAACAAACAAATACAATTGGATTAGGTTGGCATTGACACAAATTAACTACAAATGTTTAATTAAATATACACACATATATATATATATGTGTGTGTGTTTATATTTCTTTTTTTCTTTTTTCCAAACTTATTTTTATTGAAAAAGAAAGGGAAGGGTACAGATACATCTATAACAAGTATGAGTGCTACAATACAATTGTAGTCATATAGCTAGGTGACAATATACAAACGTAAACAAGTTGTTGATACAATCCTTGGCATTTGCATTAGGAGCGTTAGTATATTGTGTTTGGAATTTTTGAAATTGTCAGGTCACCTGAGACCAGGTGACAGATGCACTCCGTAGGAGTTGGAAGTGCACCGCTAGGTAGTGGACCTTAGGACTGACTGCTGTGGATTGTACCCAGGGAGATTCAGGACACAGGTCTACAGGATCAATAACACAGATCCCAATGGGAGCTGGAGCATAGATTCCCCAGGGCGCGGAGTCTAAGAGCCAGCGGGTGTTCACCAGAGCCTCCAGTGGTGAGGATGGACTTTGCTGCAGTCTGGCTCCTGGTCGCGGCCCCTAGGGTCTTACAGCTCACGCTCACAGTAGACTACAGGAGAAGGAAGCAGCAGGCTGGAACGACAAGGATAGTAAGGGGATACGGTAGAGATCAGAGCAACTAGCAGACAGGAACAACAGAGTACACACCAAAGGTTCAGGGTCAAAGGCAGACAGGGATGGTCAGGGACATGCAAAAGGTCAAGGTCACAAGCAGACAGGAATCGTTGAGAACAAGGTCGGTAACAGAGTCAAACGTAGAGCACACGGCA